>NW_024881302.1:3739151-6139151 GCF_018691265.1 Tyto alba
AGCCAGCCCAGGTGTCATCCTGCTCCATTGCAGCACTGGTGCAGTGCAGCGACCCGTCCCTGCCGTGAGGAGGGGTTGGCTTAATTTGTCGGGCACTTTGTTTTTCCTTCTAAAAGGCAGCATCACATCCCCGAACCTTCTGGTGTGGCCGCAGGGCTGCTCCCGGAGTGAGGGGGCTGAGCGGGTTGCAATTGGAGAGAAGGAAGATTTTGATCCCCCGCCAAGCCCGCATAATCCCGTCCAAGTTCACACTGGCAGATAATGAGCTTTAATGAGCAGGCCACACTAATTGGTAAGTGATCCCAGAACCGTCTGTGGCAGAGGCGAGGGAAGAGCAGCAGCAGCTCTGGGAGAGGAGGGGGCCAGGGTTGTGCAGCCCGTGATGCTCCGGAGAGCTGGGGCTGCCCACAGCAAGGGCTCTGCCTGCCTGCACGGGGGGCTGCTGGTGGGGATTGCAGGCAGGACCGCGAGCGGGGTTTGCAAACAAAAGCGCGAGGAGGGTTTGCAAAGGAGACAATGGGCAGGATTTGCAAGCAGGACCCCAAAGGGGCTTTGCAAGATGTCTTCCTTGGTGCCCAGCTGCCTTTGCAAACATCACTGGGGTGAGATGCATGGGCAAAAAGAGCCATGGGAATAGCCATGCCTCCTGCTCCGAGCTCTTTAGTGGGTGAGAAGTGGGGTGCAGGGAGCTGGAGGCTTTTGCACCGCGGGGTGATGTGCCCAGAGGCCAGTTTGCACCCTCAGCCCTTGAAGTTGGCGCGGCACAGAGTGAGCCCAGGTGTCCGGTCCAAGTTGGCAGACGTATGGTGCTGCCAAGACAGTCCTAATCAGAGATCATTGGAAATTCCTCTCTCAAGTGGAGTGGAAAGATGCTATTAAGCTAATATAACAACACGGGGGAAGGACGTTCTGCTGCCGTGGTCTCCAGGGAATCAGGCTGTAATGAGAGGAAGGAGCAGGAGATGACAGCAACTGGTGTGCTCAGGGAGATGGGAGCACAGAGCAGCTCAGGACCACCCAGCCCTGCTTTGCTGTGCCCTGCCTCAGTTTCCCCGTGTGGCCAAGGGACAGCGAGCTCTGCTCCAGCAGCCAGGAGACCCCAGGATCTGGTCGAAGGGCTTATTTGCCATCTTACAGTCTGGGGAAACTGAGGCACGGCAGAGCTTGCCAGTCACCCAGGAGACCAAGGACAGCAGCAGGATCCTGCATCCCCTGAGTGCCTCGTTCCCGAGGCAAAATGTGTCCCAGGCACCTTGTTTAAAGAGAAAGATGTCTGGGAGGGCAGCTGGAGCTGGGGGTCACCCAAACTGTGGGCATTGGGGTGTCTGTGCAGGCTGGGGAGCAGCACCGGCCGGGGGCTGGGGGTGTTGCTGCTGGGGGCTGCCTTGAAAGATGTTGGAAAACACGGTGGTGGCTGAGGAGGGCAGTGCCCGGGGAGGGGTGAGGGTGTTTGCCAGCCGCCTTGGGGTGCGGGGCTGGCAGGGGTTCACACAGCGGCGAAGGCAGCGGGGTGAGGTCTGCCAGCACCCCAAGAGACAGGGCGGGGGGGGGGTGGTGGAGGCACATGGACCCCATCAGGCCCGTTAGCAGTAATTAGCAGAGCCATCACGGGATGGGACCACACTCGGGGCAGGCTGGGCTCTGCCTGGGGGAAGCTCAGGCAACCCGGGGGTGTGAGCGGGAACCTGGGGACCCCCCCAAGGAACAAAGGGGTGGCTTGTCCCCAACCTCAGGCTCTCTGCCAGGTCCCTGCAGCAGCCGTGCTCCCTTCCAACACTAAGTGGCAGCCTCTGCCCAGCTTTGGGGCAGCACCCTGGCAGCAGCACCCTTGGGGGGGGGTGGGGGGGTGGGGCTGCAGCACCCCCAGGGTGAGGGCTGCAGCATCCTCTGGGGCTTAGGACTCCCAGCCTGGCTGATAGTGGCCTGGGTGCTGCAGACCACACTGGGGGTTCCTGCCAGGGGACATCCTCACCCCCCACAGCCACGGGTGTCAGGCTGAGCCTCGCTCGGGGTCAGATTGGGTCAGTGCTGCCTGCTAGGAGGGAGATAAGAAGCAGGGTTGGCAGCTGTTGGTACCATCTGCTGAATTAGAATTGCAATGCACTAAACAAATAGTGTCTTGAGATAAAAACGTGCGGCTTAAGGCAAGGAGGTTTTTCTGCTGCAGGTATTGCTATGACCCGGTCACCCACCGTGGGGATTTGCAGCGCTGTAAAGAAGGGCAGGGATATAAATAAGTCCCGGGAGTTGTCTCCTGCCTGTGTGTCCGTGCCTATGGAAACATGTTGGGTCTTGTGCTGTATGAAGTGCTGACACTTTGGGGCAACGCTGCTCTGGATTTTCTCCAGCACAGAATGGGGAGCGGGAAAAAAAACCCACAAACCCATCGTGGGGGTTTTGGTGGAAGCCACCAGTTCAGCTCAGCATAAAAGATCAAAGATGGGCAGTGGGATGCCAGGGCAGCCCCTGCTCCCTCCCAGGCATTGCCCTTGGCACGATAACAAATTTTATGCTTGGGAATCACACCCAACTTGCCAAGATATTGCTGTGCAGAGCAGAAACCCTTGCTCCCGTATCTAGCTGCTGCTGGTCCTGCAGCCTGTTCTGCACCACAGGGGCATGAAAATCTGTGTGGGAGGTCAGGATCTCCCTAGCCCTGGTTTACCCCAGCATGTGCAGCTAATACAGTCCTGCATGGACCTTGTAAAATAAACATAGCAGGCTCTATTATATAAGCACCTCAACTCTGTAGACATATAGAGGGGGTAAATGCAACACATAGGGCTGCAGAGTTTTTCCCCTGGGCTGGGGACAGGTACAGATGATGGTCACCCAAGGACACAGTGGCTTTTGGCAGCACACAGGTCTCAGCCAGCCCTGCTCCCCGGAGCTGGTGTCGCTGACTTTGCAGCTGCGAAAGCCGATAAAGCACGGCCCAGCTCGCCGGCCGCCAGCTCACGCGCGTGTAAGCCCCTCGGTGCTGATGCTTTGTCACAGCTAAGCGCTCACGCCGGGTTTAACACAGCCGAGTCGGCTGGCACGCGCTCCACTCCACATTTATCCCTTCCAATTTGGGAGCAACCAGCCACTCGGAACCATTCCCCCCCCCCCCCCCCACTGCAAACAGCCCGGGGCTGAGCTCTCTTGCCTGCTCGCCCTGTCCTGCACCACCTACCCTTGGGAAAACTGCATCACCTGAAGCTAAATGAGGTCCATGCTGAATCACCCCCCAAATCCTGGAGAAACAGCCTCCAGCAGGCCTGGGACGTCTCCAGGGAGATTTCTTCTCTCTGGCATCCAGCAAAAGCGCTCGTGAGAATGGCTCAAAGCTGCACCAGGGGAGGTTCAAGCCATGAGGAAGTATTTCTTTACCGAGAGGGTGGTCAAACACTGGAACAGGCTTCCTGGAGAGGTGGTCGGTGCCCCAAGCCTGTCAGTGTATCAAGAGATATTTAGACAATGCCCTTAATACTGTGTTTTAACTTCTGGTCAGCCTTGAAGTGGTCGGGCAGTTGGACTAGATGATCATTGTAGGGCCCTTACAACTGAAAAGCTTCTATTCTATTCTATTCTATTCTATTCTATTCTATTCTATTCTATTCTATTCTATATTTTGAAACTCATTCCCACAGCCACCTCAAAACCTCTTTAGCTTTACCTATCTCCCTCATCCCCATGCCTGAGCTCAGGCTGCTGAGTTATTTCCATCACCACCAGACAATTTGTAGCCACCTTTCACCGCTCAGAGGACAGGGATGCTCAGATGAACCATCCAGCATCTCCTCGCCGCCTCTCTGGTGTAAATCAGCACAACGCAGGCGATTTCAGCGGGGCTGATTTACGGCGGCAGAAGGACGCTCCAACGTACGGCCGTGATTTAGCAATCCCATTAGGACCTTGCCACTTCTGCAGAAGAGGTTTGTCTTCTCCTCCCGGAGAGAAAGATGCAGCGATGAGCAGTGACAACGCTGGCAGCCGGCCGTGCCGCTGCTGCCCAGCTGATCGGTGCTCCGAGAGCACGGCTTCAACCCAGGAGGGTAAAACCTCCTCTGTGATTTATGGTAGGCAGGAGAAGCCAGTCCCATCTGCTACCCCAGGCACCTACTCTATTTTTTTATTATTATTATTAAAGCATGAAAGCTAACTGCGAGAAACAGAGCTGCAGGAAAAGTGTCTTTCATGGGCATGGTTCTTGGGGAGGCAAAAGCTGCGAGGAGATGGGAGTTGAATTTACCTCTGTGGGAGCCCTGGAGAACATGAGCATCATTTCGTGAAAGGGAGCGTGAGGCAGACAAGCCAAAAAAAGTCACCCAGAAAAAATAAAATCTCAAATCAGTGCTCTCTCATGCTCCTTTCCTGACCCTTCCTCTGGTCCCCATACACACTGAGGGCATTTTACCTTACATGATGCTCTGCAGCCAGTGCCTGCGCACGCAGGCAAAGCACAGCTGTGCAAATCACCCCTCAGCCAGGCTAACAAATGACTAAACAACTGCAAAGGCACTTTGCAGCATCGTTTTTTCAACAGATTTAGCAGCAGACTGGCTTTTACGGTGCAGCTCTCCCTTCAGTCACTTTATCCAGCCTTCATAATGTACCACCCCCTCAAGAAAAAAGAGGAGAGCAGTTAAAAACCAGGCCATTTCAGAGAAACAGCACCCACGTACAAAATGGCTCCTCGAGGGCTGCTGCAGCCCTCCACGCTGATTTAAAGGCCAAGCAATTAGCGCAGCAAGCTGGGAAAGCACTTACAGGAGTGCTCAGGTAGGAGGTTTGCTGCTATTTTGGGGTGCTGAGGCTGGGAGCAGGAGCCGAGCAGCCAGCGCTCAGCTTGGTGTGAGGGTCAGGGAGATGTTTGCAGGTCCCACTGGTGGGAAGGGGTTGCTGAAGATGAGGAAGACCTCGCTGGAGGATGCAGCTGGGGGAGATGAGCATCGGCTGCAGCTCCTGGGCTGGATGCTGAGTGGCCTGGTTGAAGGTAGAAAACATCTGGGTGCAGGGCGGCTTGGGCTGACACAAATAACACCAGCCCAGAGAGCTGGAGAATGGGGCGCACACACAAAGGCTGGTTTACTTTCTCATGGCACCATCGCCCCTGGGAGCAGCACATCTTGCACATCTTCTCTTGCTTCTTGGCAGCAGCAGCACCAGGATGCCCCATCCCTGGGGGTGGGGGACCCACGGGGCCACCCCTTCCCCACCACTGTTCACCTCACTGCTGAAGAAGAGCTGCTCAGATACAGCTGATGAGGGGAAAAGAAGGTTTTAACCCAAGACTGACCGTGGGGAAAAAGGCTTTCCTTTGGAAGTGTTAATTGAGATTGATTGAGCCACAGGGAAATTATTTGTGTTTGCCAAATCAATCACCTCCTGCTTATCACCCTGGCTGCATTTTGCTCACAAACTACTACTTGACCTGGGTGCGTGGCAGGCATCGTGCTTTCCTGGTGTTACACCCCAAAACACCCTCCTGTTTCCCTTCCCGATGGCTTTCACCCATTTCCTCAGTCCCAAAGACCCCCAAGACATTTGCTGGGCAGATGTGTCTCCACTGGGATGGAGAGGTTTGTTTTCCCAGCCCTCCCCTCAGCTTCTGCCCTCGGTGTCTTGTGGCTTTGGGGTCCCCCTCGCCCCCTTGTCTCCCTTCTCCAGGCACTTGCCTGTGCGGATGGCTGTACTGGCACTGCCAGCTCAGATTGGTGGCACTACCAGCTCAGATTGGTGGCACTGCCAGCTCCCTGCCCGATGCCGGACTGGCCGTGGGTGCCTGCACCACAGTGGTGCCCTCCCAGTGCTCTCTTCTTGGGGCAACTTAGCATTATTTCGATTCCCTTTAGCAGCTTGTTGTAACAAATGTCCCCAGGTTGTTTTGTTGGGGTTTTTTTTTAAGCCTGCAGTGGGGTTTTGTGGGTTATCCGTCCTCCCTTTCCCCTCACTTCTGCTGGTGGCAGGATCAGGCCGAGCCACCAGCTCCTCTGCCCAGTGTCCCCAAGCTCAGCACTGACATCAGCTGCATTTTGGGGGGCAAAAGGGGAGCTGGGGGTGAGAGGAGCTGTGAGCTCTGGGAAGGACACGGGGCAGCCCATGGTCATCCCCAGCCCTCAGGGCAGAGTTTGACCTCCACGGGCCAAATCTCCTTTTTTCCACTTCCCCTCATCCTTCCCTTCCTCCTCCAGGAAAACAAAACTTCAGTGGCTCATCTCCCACAGAGCTTGGGCTGGGGCGATGCCGTGACAGCAGTCACAGCCTTGGAGAGCCAGGGATGTGCCGTCCCTCTGGGGAAACTCCCTGAAAAGTCACAGCCAGGCTGGCACTTTGTCCAGCATGCTTGGAGAAGGCTGGATTTACTTCTGACAGTAATAATCGTGTAATGCCACAGCTTTGCCGTGTGTCCTTGGTCACATCCCTCGTCCCTGGTGCTCCTCAGCAATGATGATGCTGTTGGAGACTGTGGGTGAAGATATAAGCATGATGCAGGGATGGAGCACGATGCTGCTGGCCACACGCTGTGCTCCTGGCAAGGCTGGGAGCTGCAGACACGTAACGCTGCTTCTCCCTCGCAGTCTCTAGGATTAGCTTAATAGCAGAGGGAAATAAAAGGATGAAAAATTCACTGCCCTCCAAGCACTAAAAGCCAAGTTTCAAGGTTAATTGTCTGCCCTGTAGGAATAGCTTTTGCTCACTGCGAGGGGCTTAATTAGTGTCATTTTAGCCAAGCAGAGAGAGCATGCCCTGAACCCATACAGCATGCCCCCAAGCCTATTTTCCTCTCCACGCGCTGGGCAGAGAGGTGATAGATTGCAGGCAGCTTCTCTCCGCCAGCACCCAGCAGGGCCAGATTTGGGGCTGATCAGGAAACCCCAAGATGCTCTTTGGCAGCTGGAGTGCTGCTGTGGCCTCATGCCCCATCCCTGCACTCACTGCACCCCTGGGTGCTGCACCCCTGGGTCCTGTGCCCGGTGCTTTGTGAACCTGCTTGGGTTGTCTGTCATGCTGCAAGCTGATGGAGCAGAGACAAAGCGTCTGGACGTGACATCATGGAGATTATCCAACATGGGGGGGATGAAAGACAGCATTTAAGGAAAGCTGGAGCAGGCTTGCAACAGGTGCAGCACAGCTCAAAGTCCTGCCCAGCTGCCGTTCATTGATGTGTTGCAAAGTGGCATCCTGCCTCCCTCCCGTGCACCCATGTCCCCTCCAGCCAGGGGGGCACCCATCCCTGATGAGCCCCAACCTGGGAGAAAAATCACCTGCTGCCAGGCTTGGCTTTAATGAGAGGCACAAAGAGATGGAGGTAATTTCTCTGCCCAATTAGTGTTGTCCTGCATGCCCCCACCAGCTGTGGGACATGACCGCTTTCCACACAGCTGAGACTTGTTTGCAACCCGACGCTGATCCCTGGCAGTAGGTGGGTGGCCAGATGCTGTCTGGCACCAAGGGAGGAGGAGAGGCGAGTGCTTTGAGTCCTGCCTTGGAAGCCAGGGCTGGTGCCAGCAGCGGGGTCTCTGGTGACCCAGGGCTTTCACAGCCCAGGGCAGCTGCTTCCCATCGCAGCATCCTCAGCAGCAGGGGGGGAGCAAGTCCCTGGGTGCCCCCCCACTGAGGGTCCCCATGCCCAGCTGTACCCAAACATCGTTTCTCATCACCCAGTACCCATCCTCCCTGGGCTCCAGCTCACAGAACCCGCAGGGACAGCCGTGACCTCCTGTGCAATCCAGGCCAGGAGGCTCCTCTGGACGCCTGCCTGTCTGGGCTGGAGCAGACCCTGGAGAGGAGCAGCCTCTTGGGATTTAAAGTTTTCCCCATGTCGAAGAATTCGTGGCAGCCCCCACTAAACCCATTTGCTGGCAAAGTTTCCTTATTCCTGCTCCAGCTGGGCTGTCCTGCTCCCACCCCTGTTGTGCCCACATCCTGTCCCCTGCCATGGGGCTGCAGCTGGTGGGTGCTGGGACCACTCCGTTGCTCCCAGCCCCCCTCCAGCTTCTCCTCCTTCCCCCTTTGCCCTTTGGATTCAATTTTTCCCCCGTCAGCCGATGTCCAAACGGGGCCCCAGGGGCTCCCCACTAGCAATAACAAACCACAGCAGAAAACATCCATCCTGACGGCTGGGGTTGGCACGGAGCCTCTGCACCCCTACCCGGACAGCGACCTGCAGCCCAGCCAGTTGCCCTTTTTAGGAGGATCTGCAAAAAAAATCCCAGTTCTTGGCATGTGGGTGATGCTGCAGGCAGGCACTCTGGCAAAGGGGACGTCTGGGTTTTGCTTCTTCCAGGCAGTTTCTGGATTCTCTGGTTGGGGGAAGTGGGAGGGATGTGTGGAGGAGGGAGTGGGGACAGAAACTTGTGTTTAGCAATAAGGAGGTTAAACACCTTAAACAAGGTAAACAGCCTGCTTTGGTTTAGGTGGGGAAAGCCCAGGCCTTCTGTTTCAGGCCCTATTTTCTACAATGCAAATCAGTTTGTGCTGAAGTGTTCTTCATCTTGCTGAAAAGGCGAAAGAAGAGAATTAGGAAGTTGTCTCCAAGCAGCTTCTTTTTGCTGAAACAGTTTGAATTGGCACCCAGCAATGGCACCCAGCTCCCAGTCTGCTTATGGGGAGGGTCATGGCAGGGAAACCTGGGTGCAGGAGCCCCCCTTGCCCCATGGCTGTGTGGGGAGGGGGCTGCTGGGGTGGCTGATGCTCACAGCTTGCCCTCCCCTCCTGCCGCTGCAATTTAGGGCTTCAGGCTCATGATAGTGAGGAGCAATGTATTTTTAATTCATTTAAGGGAATTAAGCTTGTCTGTGTCTGACTACTCACATCACCTCCACTTTCATTAATTTCTGAGCCGCTTGCCTGGTTTTCTTTGGCTCTGACAGGGGTTTGGCATCGCAGGGAGACCAATTTCCTGCAAATTCAACAAATGCCAGTGGGTAGAGAGAAGCAGGAGATCCTGTCAGCCCCATTCCCATGGTGGGGGGATACTTTTGGTCACCCACCACAGCAGTTCTACGGGGACCTTCCACCTCGTCACCAGCCAGCATGGAGGATTAGCACGGGGAGCTGACCTTGCCAGGAGCTGGCAGCGCTCAGCACCAGGCTGCAGCCGAGCGGGACCAGTTCATCCCAGCAGAGGGAAAGTGTCTGGCCAAAGGTTGGGTGGAAGTGGAGCAGAAAGCCCCTGGGATGCACTGGGGGGAGAAGGTGGAAAAGGCTCTCCTGGGCTTCTACACCCCTTCTGCTTTTAATATCAGTCCAGCCAGAGGCAAGTGTGATGCCCAGAGCAGAGGAGCTCCCTGCCTGGGGGGCTGCTGTGCCCTCACCGGTGGGATGTGAGGACAGAGCTCTTGCCCATCGCATGTCACTGGGATGGCACCGTGCTGGGAGTCAGGGAGCTTGCTGGCTACTGCCTCTGCCCTCCCAGGGTCCCCGACCTTCTCAGGGTCCCCGACCTTCTTTCCGTCTTCCTTTTGAGATGCTTCTGCGATAGAGCTCATAAACAGCCGCAAAAGAAGAGGAGATAAAAATAACAGCAGCAGGAGTGGGTTTGAAATAAATAACAGCAAAACATCAAAGAGGAGAGGGAGTGATGCTCTGAGGAGGTATTTATAGCCGGCTCTCAGGATAAACCTGTGTGCCCCCGTGGAAGCTTCTTCCCTGGCCTCATGTTTCTGTTCAAGACCTGCAAGTCGGCCCTTCCCCAGGAGCTCCCCAGGTGAATTAAGCCTAGTTGAGAGACTAATCAGGGAAGAGTTGATACCCCAAATAAGCTCCAATCCCGGCTCCCCATGGTGCTGAGCACCCGGGCTGGGCGGCTGCTGCCAAGGCCATCACGCACGTCACGAAGCAGCCCCCACTACCAGGCTTTGGCCCCCGCTGAGTCCTCGATGAGGTTTTTTTTTTTTTTTTTCCACAGCCCCCCCGGGCGTCACATCTGAGAGCGAAGCTGATTGCCTGGGAAAAGCTGGCTGTCAGTGGAGCGAGGGGTGAGAGCTGGCCACGGAGGTGATGCTGGGTGCCGTGACTCAGCTCCCTCCATCACCCCTGCCGTGGCAAGCATTAGGTGAGCCTCTGGACGGCTCGGCAACCAAAACCTGGCCACTCAACTAATGGAGACACCCTAATTATATGTGTCTGGAGCAATGCCCCACATCCCTGGGCTGATGAAGTTTTTTGGAGGCTGGCTCAGCCCCTCTGCAGCTTGCACCATACGGGCGAAGCTGCTGGGGGTGCACAGGGTGGTTTGTAGGTGCAGAGAGGACTGGGAGGTGCAGGCAGCGTTAGGGAAAGCTGCCCAGCTTCTTTGGATGGACCCAGGGGACGACGGGGGTTGTTTCCCCCTCCAGACTTGCTTGTAGCCAGGGGACATGGTAGCAGTGACCTTTTTCAGCTGCCTCCTGCTTTGGGAAGCCTCAGCTACTCTTAAAGCATCTGTCAGCGGAAAAGGTAGATTGGAGGGATTTAAATGGTTTGAGGGACTTAGGGCTTTGGGGGGAGAGCAGATTGGGAATAAACCTTCCAGTCAGCTGTGCAGAGTCAGGACAGGACCTTTAAGAGAAAAGAAAGCCAGGGGGGATTTCTACCCTCCTGGAGCCCCCCGAAACTTCCTCCCTCCTGGCAGCCATCTCCCAGGCTGGGTGAGCAGCCACCGCTCTGCCAGGCTGCCGTCGCAAGGGCTTCTGCACACCCTCACTGCTCCTCTCTAATCAGACACGGGGTTTGCAATTAAGCAACATAGAGTACCCTGAGGACAGAGCCTGCTGTTTGAGCTGAGCTCAGACGAGTTCGGGGAGGAAGAGACCTGATTTCCCACTTAGCAGACAGGTCACGATCGGTGGATTCATTGATCCCAGAAAGTAAAGCCTCCGCTTCATTAGAGACATGCTGGTGATGAACGCGGCCTCGGGGAACGGGGAAGCTGTTGTGAATCCTTCCCTAAGTGTTGTCTCCACCGGGTTCAGACCGCAGATGCTAGGAAGCTCCTCCAACAGTGAAGCTGCTCCTTCCCACATCGCCCATTGCACACGCGGCTCCGTGGGGCACCAGAGCTCCTTGAAAATAGGCTGAGGCTCTAAGGATGCACCTTAGTGTCTCTGTGTCTGTCCCCCCGCCTCTGTGGTTCTCCCCACTGATGCGTGACGAGGGCACGATGCCCTGGGTTAAAGCAATGCCAGCTGTGGCTCTTGCCAGGGCAGAGCACCGAAGCGAGACCCGCGGGGATGCTCCCCAGCTCTGAGCTGCTGATGTAAGGTGTAGCTGGAGGCAGCTGCGGGGTTCACAGAGCCTGGGGTGTTTTTGAGGGGTGTTCACCCAGAGGCACAGATGTGGTAAGGCCTTGGAGAGCTGGTTTAGGTGCGGGCAGCCCCCGGTGATCGGGGCACACTGATGTTTGGCAAGACCCTTGTGCAAGGTCCTGCCCGCTCTGCTCCTGAACCGGGACCTTGTGTACACAAAATGTTTTGACTGTAAAGGCAAAGGGGCCGTTGTTATTCCCCTTTGCCTGCAGGAAGGACAGATCCTGCTCTGTCCTCTGCTGCCTTTCTGATTTGCCCTCCCCAGATCAGCTCTCCCTGGAGGGAGGTTTCCTCTCTGGCTCCTGCCAAGAGTTACTGGCAATAACTTCTCAGTGCCCTTCAATGCAGCTGCTCAAGACAGCAGATGGGGACGTGGGTTGTAGCTGTGCCAGACTGGCTGCTCTGCAAACCTGGTTCAAGATAAGCTGGGCTTATGCAAGTAGCTCCATCTACATCCAAAGTTCCGATTCCCTTGTGTAAATACCTATTGAGATACTGGTGTAGTTACTGGGAGCACAGCAGGGACAGCTTCACCAGCGGTGAGCATTGCCCACGAGCTGGAGCAGGGCCCCGTAGCATCCCCTTCCCTGCATCACGACTCCGCACATAAGCTAACATGGTAACAACACCCACAGGCGACAAAGCAAGGGAAGGACTGTGAGCCTTCGACATGGAAATTGTGGAGGTTTTTCTGGTTCTCTGCATGAGGGGAACCACGCAGGGGACGTGGCTTTTAGGGAGGATTCTGCTCCATGGACTCACACTATGCTGCTTGTTCGGGGCAGGGATGTGTCATCCTGCTCCTGTGAGTTTTAGGACTTCTTGTTGCTAATTCTTTCAAGAAAGCATCTCCCGTGGGCAAACCTGCCTGGCAGGACGCCCCAGCGCCAACACAGGCATCCTCAGCTTTCAACAGCGACAAGCCTCCCACGCCATCACACATCCCCTTCGCAGGGGCTGTTGTTCGACAACTGCTCTAGGGGCAGATTTCAAGCTCCCAAGCATTTGGCTCCGGTTTACTGGCTCACGCTGATACACGGAGGAGCTGGAAGCAAAGCATCCTCTTCCCAGCCTGGCTCTCAGTTTGGGAGCAGCTCAGGCTCCTGGAGGATTTAGGTACGTGGAGTTGATCTTGGTTGCTCTGTGCATCCCTGGGCATTTAAAGGAATGCAAGGAGCCGTCAGGGCATGGAAATAAGGAGCAGCTGCCTCTCCAGATTTACAAGGATCAGCAGCCGAGCGAGTCCCCAGCATTAACCAGGGTGTAACTGGGAGCAGAGTCTGACTCGCATACCATATGTTCCCAATCCACCACGTTCAATCAAGCCTAATAAAATTGATAGGGGAGCATTGAAAATCTCGTGATTAATTCTTTATGATCTGTAATAGGGGAGCTGTGTGCCAATTACTCAAGTAAATCATTCATCAGAATATAAATAGAGCTAACCTCCAGCACAAACACTAGAGGATTTCCACTAGGATTGCAGGTCTGGATTGCAGCATTGCACCGCTGGTGACATGTTATCTGATAGAGGACAGAAGAGTATCTGCAATTTTGCTGCTTCTGCCCAAGGTTTCAGCTCTGTGCTCCAGCGTTATTTGCTTCTCCCTACGTTTGCAATGCCATCCTTTACTGTGTGTTTTGCTGGTCTGTCCTTGGATCTCCATGACCCATCAGTCTAAGACCTTGCAGGTTTGCAAGGGTTAAACCCACGGGGCTCAGCTTTATTTCAGGGCAGGTTTGAACACGTGGACCATGACACAACCCTCGGGGAAGGGGATGGGGAGGATTGGGAAAAAGGCCGCAGTCTCACACTGCGCCCATGGGACCTCTATCAGCAACGGACGTAGCTGGGGTGGGACCAGGCAGATTTACAAGCTCAGACATGAGAAAGCAAGATTTCCAGCACAAATCAGCCCTTCTTGGTGACCACCACGGCTTGCTGGGGACAACCATAAGGTCTGGTTCGCCTGGCTAGAGCGATGGGCAAGAGGGAGGTTTTAGAAGCCGCAGGCAAGCAGGGGAGTTCATGAGCTTGTCCTGCTTTGCAGAGGATGGCAGCAAGTCACCTGCAGAGAGGGAAAGCTGTAAGTGCTTTATATCTCCTTTTTTCCTTTTTTTTTTCAGCAAGGAAACCAATCCTTTGGCCTGGAAGATTTCCTCTAGGTCTTTTAAGGAGATATCCCTCTGTGCTGAAGTTGACCTAGCTGCAATTTCTCTGCCAACGTCCCGTTTCTAAGGCAAACCCACCCGATAGCACTCCCTGCCCTGGATTTCCATGAGCCAGGAGTCCCTTGGGTCTCCTCCTGTGTGAAATGCTCCCTTCACCAGACCGAGCTGCACGCAGGTGAGCGTGTCAAACGCACGGAAACCCTTCGGTGCCGCTGCAGAAGCAACGGCGGCTGCACGATCCCCGTGTGCCGTTAACGGCTGCCAACCGGCCAGCCGGCTCCCGGGGCCTCGCTCCGACAGAGCAGCTCATCGCCGCCGTTACGAACGACTTGGTTTAAGTGCTTTCTGTCCACGGAGGCATTTGCGGCTCCATATTAATCGGTGACCTCTTGGGGACGCGGTGGGATTTCAAAGGGCGCTGGGGAAGGGGGTTTCGAGCTGAGAAGGGACTCTGGAAAGCCGAGGGCAATGCCCTCTTCCTTATCTCGGTGCTCAGAAATGGAGAGCTGGATAAAAGGCACGCCATGGGGAGAAGGGAGGGATGGGGACAC
Organism: Tyto alba; assembly: GCF_018691265.1. Taxonomy (NCBI): domain Eukaryota; kingdom Metazoa; phylum Chordata; class Aves; order Strigiformes; family Tytonidae; genus Tyto; species Tyto alba. Next base: position 3,753,148 of record NW_024881302.1, read on the forward strand.
AAAGCAAAATCCAGCCCTGCAGAAAGCCCTCTTTGTCTCCTTCACAGCTGCCGGGATGTTTCCGAGGCGGGATGGGGGCCGGTGTGGAGGGTCCTTGCTGCTGCAAACGCTCCCTGTCCCTCTTATGTGGAAAATAATCCCTGGACAGGGGATGTGACAGCGGGAACGGCGTGGGGGGTCCGGTGTGATTCCCTGCTCCAAACACAGCCAAACTGGTGGTAGGGCACTGGGTCCTGCAGCACATACCTTCACTGGGTGCCTCCCAACGTGGGGTGACGGGACAGATGTGTCCATGATAGCCCAGGTCTGCTGGCCTCGAGCGAGGAGCCAGCTCGCCAGCTCACCCCTCTGCACCTCCTCTCCATCCCTCAGCCAGAGCTATTCCCCCTCCCAGCCTGCCACGGCATCCTTGTCCTTTCCCAGCCAGCAGCGCTGGCAGCACTGGGACATCCTCCCCTTGCAGCAGGGAGAAGGTTTCTCCCTGCTAATTCCACCCCCGGGGGGGACATTTCCTCCCCTCCGAACACAACTATCATTGCTTTCCCCACTGCATCCCCTTCGCCCTCCCCGCTGCCCCAAGCACCCAGCTGGTGGGACTCGCAAAATAAACATCCTCCCATCTGTTCCCGCGCCCCAGCCTGGGAGATGACAGAGGCGATAATTACACACTCGGTGCAGCAAAATTATCCAGCGCGAGGGAGAAGAGGCCGGAAGCAGCTGGAGATCATCCGTGGGGAACGCGGCTCCCACCCGCAGCGCCTTCATGTGCACCATACTCCAAACCAGCCCAGTGCTGCAATTTATACCTTTAATGTGCTTGTCGGACCCAGGCGGGACGGGGTGCAGCCCTGTGCGAGCACCCCGAGTGCAGGAGCGGACCCCGCAGGCGGGGAGGTGGGGATGTGCTGCTGCAGCGAGGGTGTGCGGAGGAGCAGAACTAAGGAAAGCCGGTTTTCCGTGGGGCTGAGAATAGTAACAGGGATTTCCCCCCCCCCTTTCTGGGTCTCCCGAAGCGCAGCCTCCAAGGATCCCGTTTGCCGGGGAGGGTTTCAGGTGAGCCATCACTCCCGCAACATTTTTGGTGCCTGCCGAGGCGTGAGCGCTCCGACATCCTGCCCCCTCCCCGCTCCCGCATGACCTCTGCGAGGGACACATTCACGAGGCTTCCTTCATGTCAAACTCTTTTCAAAGAGCATTTATTTCCCTTCAAAGGAGGGTCTGCAAGAGCGGGTGGCCCATGCAGAGGTGATACTACCCGATTTCCCACGCACGGGCTGGTCCGGGACTGCAGCCCATGAGCTGCGTTAACTAGAAACATCCTAGAGAGGAGTGAAGATGAGGAATAATATTAGTAGGAATAATAACAGCAATAAAAACAATATATATATACTACACCTGCTGACGGCGGTAGGGCTGCCATCAATTGACTTTAAAATGCATCCAGGCTTGACGGCTTTACGTTTTGCCCTGGAGTGAGTAACACCGGGCACGCAGCATTTAATTTCCACAGCTTTCCCAGCACCAGAAGAACAGCGGAGCCGTTTTCCACCCCCCCCCAGCTCCGGGCCCTGCCGGGAGCGCTGGGGGGGGGGGGGGCAGGGGCTGGGTCTCTGCCCCCGCTGTCCCCTCGATTTTTCTGCCCACTCCCCGCTCCGTGGGGGTCCACGCACGGCCCCCGCGGTCAGCCCCACGCCGGCTGAGGCGAAGCCCCGTTCCCTCACACACACCCCCCCCACCACCACCACCACCCTCAGGGGTGGGGGGCAGCCAGCCCGACCCGCGGCCCGGTTGCTTCACCGGGCAGGGTCGAAGTCCAAGCGCCGGTGCCGCGGGCCGCCCTCCCGCCACGGACACACGCTCGCAGCCCCGCGACGGAGGCGGCCGGGCCGGCGGCGAGGTCAGTGTCTTCCCCCGCCGCGGCCTGCCGGGGCCCTGCCGCCGGCGGAGGCGGGACTACGCTTCCCGTCAGCGCCACGGCCGGGCCGGGGAGGAGGAGGAGGAGGAGGAGGAGGAGGAGGAAGAGGCGGCGGTGGGGGGGGGGGACCCCGGCCCCACGCCATGGCGGGGCGGCCCGGGCCGGGCGCGGGGCGGCGGGCGGCGGAGGCGGCGGGCGGGGGCCGGCCCTTCCCGCGGGAGTGCTGCGAAGGGCTGGGCGGCCTGGAGTACGGCCAGGTACCGGCGGGGCCGGGGAGGGAGGGAGGGCGGGGAGCGGGGCCCGGCCTGGGGCGCTGCCGCTCGGCTGCGGGGGGAGGCCTGAAGCCGGATCCCCCTTCCCCCCCCGCCTTCTTCCTCAACAGCCCGGGCCTCTCCCGGTGCCATCGCGGGGCTCCACCGAGCTAGTGGGGGTGACCCCCCCTCCTGGGGCTGGACCTGCAGGTGCGGCAGCCCCCGGGGCCGCTCGGTACCCCCCGGGGTGCACCGTGTCTGCCCAGGCCACGACGGCCAGGCTCCGACCGTGGGGCAAGGGCTGCACCGGGCGCCGCACGGAAGTCCCGTGGGTGCTGCCGCCAGCTCGCCCGGGTGGCCCTGCAGCTCCCACCCGGGTGCCCATGTGGCCCTGCAGCTCCCACCCGGGTGCCCATGCAGCTCCCACCCGGGTTCCTGGGTGCCCATGCAGCTCCCACCTGAGTGCCTGTTTGGCTCCCACCCAGGTGCCTGGGTGGCCCTGCAGCTCCCACCCGGGTGCCCATGTGGCCCCCACCCATGTGGTCCTGCAGCTCCCACCCGGGTTCCTGGGTGCCCATGCAGCTCCCACCGGAGTTCCTGGGTGCCCATGCAGCTCCTACCTGAGTGCCCATTTGGCACCCACCCAGGTTCCTGGGTGGCCCTGCAGCTCCCACCTGGGTGCCCATGCAGCTCCCACCGGAGTTCCTGGGTGCCCATGCAGCTCCCACCTGAGTGCCCATTTGGCGCCCACCCAGGTTCCTGGGTGGCCCTGCAGCTCCCACCCGGGTGCCCATGCAGCTCCCACCCGGGTTCCTGGGTGCCCATGCAGCTCCCACCTGAGTGCCTGTTTGGCTCCCACCCAGGTGCCTGGGTGGCCCTGCAGCTCCCACCCGGGTGCCCATGTGGCCCCCACCCATGTGGTCCTGCAGCTCCCACCCGGGTTCCTGGGTGCCCATGCAGCTCCCACCGGAGTTCCTGGGTGCCCATGCAGCTCCTACCTGAGTGCCCATTTGGCACCCACCCAGGTTCCTGGGTGGCCCTGCAGCTCCCACCTGGGTGCCCATGCAGCTCCCACCGGAGTTCCTGGGTGCCCATGCAGCTCCCACCTGAGTGCCCATTTGGCGCCCACCCAGGTTCCTGGGTGGCCCTGCAGCTCCCACCCGGGTGCCCATGTGGCTCCCACCTGGGTTCCTGGGTGCCCGTTTGGCTCCCACCCAGGTGCCTGGGTGGCCCTGCAGCTCCCACCCGGGTGTCCATGCGGCTCTCACCCTCCCTGATGTTGAGGCTACGGGCAGACGGGCAGCGTTTGCCACCGTTACTCACTGTCCCGACAGATCATCCTAATGGGTTCCCCTTCTACCCCTAAAAGCACATAGGAGTCACAGGCCAACCTACCTCCCGCTGGCAGCAGCGAATTTGGTCGGTGAGGAGGAGAAAAGAAGGTGAGTGCAATGTTAACAACGTTGCCAGCCGGGAGTTAGTAGGTCAAGAAGCTTTTGTTCAGCCTGTGCTTGGCGGTGCACTCTGCGCCGTACGAAACAAGAAGAAAGGAACTGTCCTGGTCCCACGGGTTTGCAATTGAAGAGGGACCAGACAGTTCGACCCCGGCGCCAGCGGCTGTCTGGGTGCCCAGGGTATGGCTTGACAGTGCTTGTTGTGAAGGGACGAGGTCTGATGGTGAAGGGGGAGGCCAGGGAGAGTGGGAATAGGGGGAGATGGCTCAGGAACCGGCCCTGGGGGCTGTTCTCATCGTTCCTCGCCAGCATCCATGTCCCAAAGGCTTGGATGGAGGAGCCCGGGGGAGCTGGGGCAGTTTAAAGGCAGCCACGGACCCCTGTGAGGATCCCCACCATTTCCTCAGGGCGTTATGGCCTTTGCTCGTGCACTTTGCACCGCGGGCAGTCGTGGCCGTGCAGGAGGCACCCGGCACAGCTGGACGTGCCCCAGGACAGTGCAGGAACCATTCCCACTTGGCTACGAGAGACAGTAGCTTTAGCAGCCTCTCTCCATGAATCCTACTGCATCTCCGGTTCCTTCGAAGAACCCGTGAGGAGCCAGTGGGAATTTCTCTCCTGGATGGGTGAGGTAGAGCCGATGCCTTTTCAAGCCTTTCCTGTCCCCTGGCATCTGAAGGACTTGCAAACACAGCTGTGTTTGGGAAGCAAAATCCTTCCACGTCTCGATGTTGTCTTGATTTTGTTTCAAGCAAAGGAAGGGCTTGGGCTGGGCTATTTTGTCTTTTGTTTTCAAAGTTTTTGGCAAAAAAAAAAAAAAAAAAAAAGGCGCTGGTTGTTTTTCATCCAAATACCATTTCGGGGAGAGGGGGTGGGGAGGGAGGTGCAGCATGGCTTATTGCACGTAAAAATGCTGACAATGTCAGGGAGCCTTCCTGGGAAAAATATCGCTTTCTTAAAAGGAGAAAGGGAGGAAAACCAGCAAGCTTCAAGGGGTTTTGGTTGTTGTTGTCATTAATTAAGACAGGAATGCCTTTTGTGGCTTCCTACAATGCAAATGCATCCCCCCTCACTGTGGAGGGCGTTTGCATCAGTCTTACTTTACGGAAGGCAAGTTTGAGGGTGACACAGTTCATTGTTTGGAGTTTCCACTCAGACCAGCATCCCTGGGACAATCCTCCATCCCCGGGGACACCGAGGCACTGTGAAATGGTGCTCCCTGTCCTGTGGCTTGGAAACACGCTTGGGTTGTCAGCTCCCCTGTAGCGCTGGTGCTCGTCCTCACAGCAGCAGTGTCCTTGCAGTTCCTGGGTCCTCCCGGGCACGGCTGCAAATATGGGGTTCCCCGAGAGCCCTGTGCCCTTGAGGTGTGTGGGGGGAGATGCCTTGGAGGACCCCCCGTCCTTCTTGTTGGCTTCGCACCCTGACACAGCACTTTGCAAGCCGTAACAACGCGTTGCTTGGGGCCGTTAAAAGGTTCGTTTGCTCTTGCCAGGGCAGCTGATGCATTTGGTTTGAGATGAAGCACCCTGTATTCGGGCGCGACGCCCCGTGCCCTCGCAGCGATCCGCACCCCCAGTAACTGGCTCTCCCCCCCCCCGCAGGTGGATGTGACAGCCATGGCGTGGCTCTTCGGCTACGTGGACGTGACCGACTCTGGCTTCATTGCAGCTGTCCTCTCCATCGCCTTCAACCCGCTCTTCTGGAACGTGGTAAGAGCTGCCTGCGCGCTGGCCGCCCTGTTATTTTTAGCTTTCCTTTGCCAGCTACATGGGGATCTCCTTTAGGCCACACTGGAGGAAAAAAATCTCTTTTGGGGAAGTCTGCTGGGCTGGGTGGGGCGAGCAGTGCTCGGCTATTAGGCATTAGAAGCGGAGCTGCGCTGCAGAGAGAGGGCTGGCTGTGATGGGTGTCACAGAGGGGCTGAAGGTGCAGAAGGAATTAGGAGCTGAGCTTGGGAGAGGGGGCAGAGCAATCAAACCTGCCCTTCAGCCACCTCCTGCCGCACCTCCGACCCCAGCAACCAGGCACTGGTCGCTACTGGGACTGAGCATAAACGGCATTAACCCCCAGGCAGGGAGCTGCACTGGATACGTTGCCTGCTGCTTCCCCTTGAAATATGTTGGCAGCTGGTTGTGTGGATGGCAGGAAGCAAAAACAATCAGACAAAAGTTAACCTGAAGAAATTCCCCCTCCATCATGCTGCGAAGCCTGGCAAAGAGCTGCAGAGCCGGCAGCAAGCCAGCCCGAAGCAGGAGCAGGGGTACCCGTGCACGGGTGATGCTCGCTGTCTCTGTGGGTGCTGTAGCTTTTCGGGAGCCGAGATTGGAAGAGTCTCCGCTGCCCTATACCGCTGCGGTTTGCCACCTCCCTGCAAGAGCAGTGAGAATCATTGCCAGCCCCATTTTGGAGTGTTGCAGAGCCAATGTGCCAAGCGGGGAGCCCAGGCTGGCTGCAGCCTGAGGTGACTCCCACCCTGCAGCACCCTCGGCAGCACAGCTGAGGTCCGGAGTGAAACCTTCTCCCCACGAGCGCACACGGGAACGGGATGTCATCTCATCCAAGATTGCCAAAACCGCTTGCCAGACCTCCCCGCAGGGATTCTCACCCCGGGGAAGTCTCCTTAAAAAGGCCTTATTTTTCCAGAGGGGGAGGACTCAGCTCCCTCAGAGCGCGGGGGCTCTTGAGATTGTCTCACGCTGGGCTTTGGAAAATCAAGGCTCTCCTGGCTGTGAGTCACTTTGGAAACCTCCGTCGGAGCTCTTTGTTGCAGCCTCCCTAATTTTTCATGCAACTCGTTATTAAAAAGTCTCACGGTGTCTGAAATACGAAATAGAATATGCCACATTATTTCGACTGCGGAGTCATCATTTAGCATAAAGAATCAATGAACAAGAAGATTCAGGATGTGGTCTCTGGGGGGAGAGACTGGCTCCAGCAAGAAACTGCATAAAAGGGAAAGAAAAAAGTACTTTATTAGCGTCTGCTGCTACGCCTGCGACTCGTGGGACGCCTGCAGCTTGGGAAATAGCGTTGCTTCTTGGATCAAGAGTTTGGCTGCTGTTAAAGGACAGGGAAAGCTGATGTAACAGCAGGAAGTTCATTGCTCTGCGTTGCTGTTGTCCCCTTCCAGTGTCTGAAGAGCATTGCCGTTGGCGGCAGGTGGCACTGCAAGCAAGACGTGCAGGGCCTGCGCCTGGGAGCAGAAGGCATCTCTGCATGGGTTTGCAGTGAGCAACCTGAGCTGGTGTGTTGGTGGAAAGCTCTGGGGAGGTGAGCGTGGCACTAGATGTTTCCCCGGCTGTGACCGGCCGGATGGCTCTCGCAGTCCATGTGCTTGCTCTGCCCAGGCCCCCCAGTATCTCCCCGGGGTTTTCAGGCTCTGCCAGTCGTGGTGTACAGCTCACACCAGGCATTGCTGGAAGGCTCTTACGGTGGGGGGGAGCTGTGGGACCTGCAGCCCTGTGCAAGCCCCCACTACCTGGTGCATTTGAGCAGAAGTGGCCCCAGCCATCCCTGGATTTTCCCTGACCTGCTTCCTTTACCTCCTCCCCACCCTTCTTTCCATGTGATCAGCGTCCCCTGCCTGCACCCAGCCAGCAGCTCTTCTTTCTTTCTCTCCATCCCTGCACAGGCTCTCTTTGTCTTTTGCTATTTGAGTTCCTTCCCAGCAGCTGAAATTGCTTCTGCATCTGAATTACTTTGGGCTTGCAAGAGCTTTAGTGCAAGACTGGATTTCTGTGCCATGCCAAGCACTCTCTGCTCTCTGTGCTTAATAAGTAATGTGGGACCCTGGTCAAAAACCCTCCTGTGCATGAAATTCCTGTTTTGGGTAGAAATTGGGTGGGGATGCATTGATTTACTTCAGTGTCTTAATTCCCCGTTTCTGCTGAACTCCGGCCAGGTCTGCCTCTTCCAAAGTTTGGCGCTGGGTTGTCTTCGCTGTGCGGCATCTCTGAATAAATATGTGATGGGGAAACCCCGGCTCCATGTGGTGCTTGGCCAACGGAGATCTGCATCTCAAGGCCTCGAGCATAGCCAGGCGTTTGCCCTGGTAAGCACCAGGCATGTTTTTTGGGTCAAAACCTGCAGAGTTTGAGGTTGAAGCATGAACCCTGAAGGCTGCAGGGGAGTGTGGCTCTGGAGAAAAGCCTGATGCTTGTCAGGTCGATTTATGTACTTTGGTTAAGAGAGCAATTTAGAGGACCAGAGCCTAAGTGGGGCAATTCGCACGACTCCAGCCAGGCTGTGCTGATGCTCCCTCCTGTTCTCCACAGGGGTGAAAAGCTCTCCAAAAAAGGCCTCAGGACTCCAAATTCTCACCATCCTCCCTGCAGGCATGTGCCGCGGATACCATGAATGTCACCCCAGGGTCGCCTGCTGGGTTTCCCACAAAATCCAGGGCTCGCGCCCCCTCTTCTGCTTCCCCCTCTCCATGCCAGTTAAAATCCCACCTGTCCCCAGGTGGCCCCCAGGTTATGTCATCCATGGCACATCTTGGATGTGTTCCTGCACTATCCTCTGTTTTTTTCCTTTTTTTTTTTTTTTTTTTTTTTTCCCTCTCTCCTCCTCATGCTGCCTCTGCTTTCCCACCCGCTGCGGCTGTTATGAAAGGAGCTGCGGGGAGCCACGGTCCCGTGTGAAGCAGGGTGCAGGCGAGGTCCTGAAAGGCAGCAGCAGAGCCGTTTTGGGGATGAAGTCATTTAAAACTCCCCAGGGATGTTCAACACAGCCAGGAGACCTGAGCCACCATGGGGCTGTTGAGGGGCACCTGGTGAGGAGTAGGCGCATCGCTGGAGCCATGCCGTAAAACATTAATGAGGTCAGAGCGGCAGAAACTTCAATAAATCCCATCTGTGTTTGAAAAGCCGCAGAACGGTGGGAGAAACTTCCCATCCCTTGGTAACTAAGGAAGGTATTAAATAACAGCTCCTCGGGGACAAACATTTTCAAGCCAGGAGAGGCAGATAACCTGCATGCGGGAGGCTTTAAAGAGCTCGCTGAGCCTTGGCACACGGGCAGTTTCTAGAAAGCTGGAAGGTTTCTGACACTCAAGAGCAAACAGGCAAGTGGCATAGCCATGAGCCAGGTAGTCTGACGTCTGTCACCACGCAAGTGAGTTTCAAGTGCGGAGCGCATCCATCAGCAATTCTTTTCTTGATTTGAGCCTCTTAAAAATTTACAGCTGGCGTCATGGACCGATTTAGAAATGGCACATTTTCAGCTGCCACCCGAGAGCTTGCTCCTCCCATCACCTCCTGTGACCCCCTCGAAACACCCATGCATCCTGCAGGAATCTGCAAGGCGAAACCTCAGATGGCATGGTTAGGAACAGTCTTAGCGGAATTTAGCATGATTTTGAAGAAAATAGACCCCTCCATCAGGCAAACGTGATTGTATTCTTCAAGGTTGCAGCTTTTCCTGTTCAGGGTAACAAGATCTGTGTTCTAGACTTCTGTCGAGTGTTTAAACTGTGTGAGGTTTTGATTAAAGAAGTAGTTGCACAGGGACCTGGGCTGACAACGCCTGGCTCCTGATGGATGTGTATCTCTTGGTTCATTTATTTTTAATTTCCCATCCTTTTCTCCTTTGGAGACTGGAGGAATCTGCCAAGTGGATAAGAAGTGCTTGTGCTGGCGGGGAGGGGGGGAGTTTGCAGGTGCTGGCAGCCCAATTTCACCTACCTCTGACCACTTCTTGCTAAACTCGGAGGAAGGTGCCTGGCCCAAAACCTCCCCACGCTGCTGGGAAGTGGCCAGGAGCTTGGGAGCTGTTGGGATTCAGACCTCAGTGAGCCAAACTCCGAGAAACCTTTTGGGAACAGGAGAAAAATGCCTAATGCTGGGGGATTTCAGCAGCTCTCGCTGTCTGTCTTGCAGAAGGGAAGGATTTAGCTGGGGCTTGATGGCAGCATGTTAGCACTTCACTGGGGAAAGGAAATTGCAGGGTATGAATTGCAGGGCTGGGGCTGGAGTGGCCAGGCAGAGCCTTGCAGGGAGTACACGTCGGTTAGCTGAAGTTTACTGGGTTGGGAGATTAACAAGTTGGAGTGATTAATTCTTTTTTTCTGGCCTTCAAATTCTGCAAACCTGCGAGAGTTTTGTGGGCTCTCCCACAAACCTCTGCCTGCCTGCAACTGTGGGTGAGAGCAGAAAAATCAACCCTCAACCGTCTTCTGGAAAGTGCTTTTAGATCCCGGTGTAGAAGCCACAGCACAGTGACGATGATGATCTGCTTATAACATGCTAGATCAATAGCGGGGCTTCAAGCTGCACTGCAAAGCAATTGACTGCAGAAAGCATTTCTTTCTTGGGGTAAAGCTGGGCTTGCAATGAGGCTTGGATTCGCTCTTACATCTCCGCTCTTAAAATGTCACCACCAGCTCTGATGCCTTTCATCCTTTGTGCAGGGAGAGAACGCACATTATTCGTAATTGGACTCTCTACCAGGCAGCAATAGCCATTTTCATTTCCTACAATGCCTGAGGAAGAGCGAGGATTTGCTTTTTTTTTTTTGCTTTTTTTTTTTTTCTCTCTCCCCCAAACAGCATTTAGTGGCAATTTTATTCCGAGTGACTTGGTAACGCTTCCCACTCAGGCAGCAAGGACTTTGCAGTGATGCTGTAACGCGTGCCGTGAGCGGATGGCATTGATTCTCTGGCCGTCTCGTAACAGAGTGAGTCCTGGCTGGGTGTATAACACTGTGCTTGTTTGGCCCCTAAATTTAGCTTTTCCAGTGTGTCGGCACCGCTGCGAGACACGTAACAGGCACCAAAACTGGGTCGCATCCTCCAGCCTGCCGGCTGGAGTGACACAAATAGGAGCGCTGTCACCTTGAGGGAGAGCCACATCCTTCGTCCCAGCACCGCTTCCCCGCAGCCTCCCAGCTAGGGGTGGTGGCTTTTAATCTAAATCCTCTTCAAGAAGCCGTGCAATATCTTTTTACGATGTCCTTGCAGGCTGAGCTGCCTGCGGTGGCGGGGATCATGGAGCCCAGCCTGGCCAGGCAGCTGTGAGCTGAGATGTTTCATCTGTGTGTCGAGCCAGGCAGGGTCTCAGCCCTCGGGGTTCCAGGCGAAGCAGTTCCAATGATTTGAGCAGCTGCCCAGAGCACCATGCACTGGTACCTGCCAGAGCAGAGTGTGCTTGGGTGGCTGAGCCATTCCCGTGCCCGTCCCTGGCGTGAATTTGGGATCCAGCTGGTGTACAACGTGCCTGCTCAGCATTTCTTTAAACCAAGGTCAGAATCTCTCTCACCTCACAGTCCCCTGTGGATCATGGCCAAGCTGACCCGAAACGCAATCTCCTTTTTTTAGCTTCTGCAGAATGCTCCTCTAGAAACCCAGGGTGTTTGTTGTATATACTGGACTTCTCTTGTTTAGTGTTTTAAAAATAAACTGTGGGCTGCTGGCAGCCCTGCTAGAATAAGTCAGCATGTGCACAAAAGATGAAAAAATATATGTAAGCCAAGAGTCTTGTTTCCATATGCATCAGAGGATTATCTACAGACCCTAGAAGTTGGGAGAGGCCTTTTCCTCTCTGTTCCACTCCATCCTTATCCTGCTGTGCCGCTGCCAAACAGTTTCTCTTGCTGATGAAGTGCTGCTCATCATCCTGGGGCCAGGAGCTGCTGGAGCCCCGAGTGGGGAAACCCCACTGCCTCCCCTGGGACATCAGTTGTCCCGGGTTGTGTGCCTGCCGCAATCACAGACGTGAGCTGGGTGTTTTCTGGCTGTGCCGTGGCGCAGAGCATTTAGCAGAAGCCTGCCCAATTCCCAGAAGGATGGGATCTCCCAAAATAGGCTGCTTTGACAACGAAATGCAGAGGCATGCAGTCTGCTGGGTGTTCTCGGGAAGTTATTTCTTTTAAGGCCCGCTGCCCGGCTTCCATCACGATGCGGATGCGGTTGCATCTCCTGCATGCCTGGAGGCTCGTGGTAGGGAAGGAGACGTTGGGGTTTCATGGTGGGGGGTGCTGGATCTGACTTGCAGCAGGCTGGTGGCACACAGGGTTGATACCCCAAAGAAAATGCTTCCTCATTTTCTCTTTTCACCCCCTTGATGAACTCTGAGGGGACACTTATCTCCAGTTGCTCACGTAAAGTAGATTAGTAAATCAGTAAAGCAAAACCCTCCTTCTCTTTTCCACCTATATTGTGTCCCCAATGACATGAGTAGCTGGAAATGGCACTTGTCAGGAGCATCCCACATCCCTGCTCTCTTGAGTGTGAAACCAGATAGTTCAGCAGCTTGATCACAGCAGCGTTTGGCAGGTACTGGTTCCTGGTAAATATTAGGAGCTTCATCTCAGTTAAAGCAAACAAGTATCTGCACTCCCCCCAGGGCTGCCTGCCTGCGTCGGCTCCCTTACATTACCCTTTCTAAGGCATCCTGACAAAGCTTTAAAACCCCTGTACCCCAACCTGGGGAGAAATAGTTGATTTTTTAGAAGCTGGTGCTGATGTATTATGTTGATGGAGGACATGAGCTATGGACATTGAGCATGCCTGGGAAGTGGCTGTTCAGAGCAGGGGGCTTTGATTTTGGAGCGTGGCCCCAACCCAGGGGAAGGGCTGTGAGGTGGGATGAAATAGCCCTACCCAGCTAGCTGCTGCCTGATTTTCCTTTTCCCTGCCAAGCCATCTGAACCTCTGTGCTTGCTGACATACAGGGGAAGAGGGGCAACTCTCTTAGAAAATTACAGATTTCATTGCCAGAAAAGCTGGGAGCCCCAGGCTTGTGCACCTGCATGTGGCTTCATCAAACTGCCCTGATCTCCTCATCAAATATTGGGGTCAGGGAGAGGAAGGCTGGCAGGAGCTCTTGATTTTCCCATGTGTCATTGAAATCACGAACCTCCACAGTGCATTACTTGTCTGGATTTGGCAATATCTTGCTTCCTCTTTTTTTTCTTTTTCCTTGCAAAACCTTTTTAGTTCCCTCTTTTTACTCCTCCAGACCAGGGATCATGCAGCCATGGACTTGTTCTGCAGGTCAGGACGTGTGAACTGCTGCTTTGTCTGGCTGGAGGGTTTTCACTCTCTGTCTGTGTAGGCACAATCATTTCTGGTGTGATCTTTTTTGTGCTTTCGGGAAGAAAAAGCAGGCTGCGAGCAGCTCACACGCCTGAAGTAGGTGAAATGGAGAGATGGGTTTTAGCAATTTTCGCTGCCTTCGTCTGTTGCGGGGAAGCCTGACCGTCAGGGCTCACAGAACGCCTTCGTCGCCTCCTTTGTGCGGTGGGAGGTTTGCTCATTATCTGGTTTGTGCTTCGCTTATAAAAGCAGCTGTAATTGTAGCAGCTCCTTGCCATAAAAGCACAAAGACATTTTCAGGGAAGGAAAACGTCCATGCAGCTTTTATGATCCTTTACAGTACCACTTTTCTTGCCTCGTGCCCTTTTTCCAGCATCAGCTCTGTGCCTGCCTGATGCTCAGCATGACCGCCTCTGGCTTGAGCCTCTCCTTTGCTACAGAAATGCCCTTTTTAGAAAGAAAAAAGGAGCATCTTCCTCGTCAGTCTTGTTGGCTGAAGAGGGACCCCAAATCCCTCCATATAGTCGGATGTTCCTGTTCCTGTCTCTTCCCTCAGAGCTGTGTTTTCTGCGGTGGGTCTGACAGCAGATGCTCAATCTGCAAAGTCCCAGGGAGGATTTTGAACTGGAAAAAAAAAAAAAAAAACGACATCCGTCCGTCTGTGACTCCAGTGTACAGCCGTAACAGAACTGGAGTGATACCAGATCAGCTCACCCTGGGGCACGCATGGCCGTTCCTATTAAAAACTGAATGACCTCAGATGAGATACAATATTTTTAACTACAAAGAATTTTTGTTAAGTGCCCTTTCCTGTTTATTTTTGCCAGGACATTATTTTAATGACTGCAGAGTTACTCATTTGATTCTCAAGGCTGGAGAACAGCAATGATTTAGTTTCATTTCGAGACTTTGTCGTGCAATTGTTTTCCAGAAAAAATCCAAACTAGTGCTTTGCCCGACTGAACGTTACTTTTCTGCCTGTACTTGTCAGGCTTTGGTCCCGGGTGCTGATGTGCGGGGATCCTTAGCTGGAAGGGTTTGCTCAGCCTCTGCCACCCATCTCTGTGCAGGGCTCCGCTACAAATGCACGGAGCAAAAGCCTGTAAGAGGGTTGGAGCCCTGCGTGCAGGGCTTGTATGTGTATCTCAGCATTGGGCTTTGAGGCTGAAAAGGGGGAAGGAGCCCCCCTGGGGTGCAGGTCACTGGGTCTGGGGGTGATTGATGGATCGCTTGGCTTTTGGGTTACATTTCTTGCATTGAACAAATGCCATAGGGCACATGGTTGCACCCATCAACACCCACAGGAACCCCAGTGATAACACCAGCAAGCCCAAGGGGTTTGATCGTTGTATTTAACCCTTCAGATTGTTATTACTTGTTGTGCCGCGCGGTGTGAACATCTCATCCCCGAGCGGAGGGGAACAGAGCGCGCGGCTGCCCGTGTTACATAAAGATCAAATTGTCCCTCTCTATTGTTGGCCGCCGGGATGACAGCAGCATCACAAACATGCGTGTCCTCGGCGCCGTGGGAAATGTTCCCAGGGGAGGCTTAACACGAAGTGTGGAACGTGATATGTCGAGCAGCGAGAGGACGGGAGGCCCTCGAGCCGAAAGCAGCGCTCTGCCAAGCGTGGCCGGTGCAACCAGTACCCCCTTTTCCAACGAACTCTCACTACTCTGCGAAGGGATATTAGATTTCTCTTGCATTTTGTGCTCTGCGAGGCGTATTTATTTTTTTCTCCCCCCGCCTCCCATCACGGACCCTGGGGGAGCGATGAGTGAGTACACGCTGTCCAGAGGATGGGTGTGTTGGGAGTCCTTATTAGCAGACTTATTCCAGAGAATTAAACCCTAATTTCACAAAAGGGCAGCAAGAGAGCAGCTGCAGCTCTGGGAGAAGCCGAGCTGGCTTTGTGTGTTGTTTGCAAATGGCACAAGAAGTCCGAGACTGCTGGTGCTGGTCATTGGGGTATTACGACCAAAAGAGTAATTGTTCTGTTTCTTTACTATTTAGAACAAAAATTACAAAGTAGTGTACAAGGAAACCAGCCATGTCTCCTCTACCGTGCTCTCACTTGTGCCTCCACTTGGTTTGTTCTCAGTTTTAGGCAGGGCTTTAAAATGTTCCTAATCATCTTCCACTTCACCTTTTGATAACCCTGCTGCAAAATGTGTCTTTGCAACACCCGTCATCGTTTCTCTCTGAATTAATTGTTGTGTGTAATTGCGACCTGCCACAGGACACTGTCTTGCTCTATTAAAAAGAGAGATGCTAATGAAGAACATTGGGTACCATATTACAGGAGAGCAAGGCTCGACTCACTGGGACGTGTACTTGGCGTACTGTTATTGCCAGCCCGGGCAGAAATGGTGTTTCTGTCTCTCATCAGTCACTGGCTAATGATTGTAATTTTTACTTGCTGAGAAACTCTGGATATAATGGACTTCATTAACGGATACATGAGATGCTACCAGACCCTCTTTAGGGGGAGAGAGGAAGAAAACAACCCCTGCGTGGAGGCAATTTTATTATTTATTTGTAGCAATAGGAGCGATCCGGAATTAGTGTCAGATTTGGCGGTGCGGCTAATGAGCTGGGCTGAGCTGGAATCCAAGCAAACCTATTAACGAGAGCAAGCTGCAAAGATGATGCCCGGGTCTGAAAACCCTCACATCAAACACAGGATCCCGGGCAGTACTGGGGTGGTTTGGCTGCTTTTTCTTCCTCCGCATGGGGCTGTGTGGCCGTGTGCTGATGTGTTTGTGTCTCGAGAGGCTTCTGCTTCCTAATCACCCCCAGCCTTTCTTCATCCCCTTCTCTCCTGCCAGCTTCTTCTTACCCATACGTTCGGTGAACTGGAGCTTCTGATTCAGTCTTTAAGACAACAGAGCCAAAGTATTTCCACTCCCATGGACCACATCTGCTTGAAGAATTGCCCGACTTGAAATACTGCAGCATCCAGCCCCCGTTTTCAGTTGCAGGCAGTGGCACGTCTGCAGGTCCAGTTGGCTGGGGACACGGTGGCAGAGTTGGGTGCTCACACTGGTACCTGAATACGTATCTACTACTAAACACAGGTCAAATGGGAGAGCAAAAAGGCACTCAAATTAGCTGACATCTCTGGTATAGCTTTATATGGTCTCTTTGCAATGAATCAGAAGCTCCAAGAAATGTCAGAGTCATTAGGTGACCTCAGTCTCCTTTTACCTGGAGCCAGTAAAGGCTTGTCTCAGTTCAGTAAGAGGATATTTCCTACATAGGATGCACTTGCTGAAGGCCATCCATTTTTATTGGAGCTGGAATAACTGTTTTTTAATCAGGCTGACCTTATTTGCAACGGCAATAGTGATTTGAACTAGAGGTTTGCAGCAATCATTGGAAAGCTTTGAAGAGCAGGGTAGATGCTTTGTGGCGAAGATAGAAAGTTTTGTCCCCATGTTTAAGATCAAACCCAAGGCCTTGAAGTCGGCAAGAAATTCAGAGGGACTTGACCTTAGCGCTGTGGATCCGCTGGGATCCAGGGCCTGATTTGGAAATAACGCAACGGAGCGGAGGCATGAAAATAGAAGGGAAGTCTTAAAAAATAAGAGGTGTTTGTCTGGTAACGTGGCATTTGTACTGAGTGCTTGCTGACAGTGTGGTGCAGCAAAGAGCTTGTCTTTCTAAATCGATGCCAGTTCAAACATCGTCAGTGCTATTGTTGGATCACTTTGTTTGAAAATGGGTCTTTTGGGTAGACGGCCTGTTTCGGTAAAGCGGCTGTGTGTATAACACTCCAGGCACTTTCCCCAGCTTTGCTGTTTTTAGTGGTGCATGAGTAACAGGAAAAAAAATAAGCAAATAGAGGATATGAGATGGGCAGAGTAGTCTCACTCACCCAAGAGCAACACACACCTTTGCGTCTGGTTGGTTTGGGAACGTGCCTGCTGTGGACTGCCTGAGCAAAATCAGACCTGTTTCGCTCAGAGAAAATGCTCCGAGCTTCAGAAAAATGCATGAAAATATGAGGGCTGTGGTTTTCTGGATGGGAGCTGTGTGCAATGGGAAGCTGAGTGTAGGCCAAGTCACCTGGGCATGGAAGATGGAAAAAAAATATCCGGCAAAACACCAGGCAAAATGCTTCACCATCCTGCACACGAGATGCTTATCTGGCAGCACTTGCCTTCCCTCTGGGCTCCAGCAGAGCCCCAGATACTTGTGTAGGGGCAGCCTCTGACTTTCTCTAATCTCAGGAGATTATTTTACTTGGTTGTACTACTGGTTTAGAGGAGCTGGGTGGGTCCCGTTCCCCCCATGCAGCCCGTGTCCCTCCTGGTACGTGGCCATCCCCACCGCATCCCAGACTGGGACTGGAAAGGTCCTTCCCCTTCCTGTGCTGCATTCTGGAGAAATCATTATTTCCTAAATACTTTTTCCATGGATTTTGTTGGCCAGGAGAGTTGTTTTGGGCCGTGCAGCCTGATTGCATGTGGCTGGAGCCCATCGCCCTTCCCTGTCGCTCTCGGGGAGCCGCTCCTAATGGCTCCCTATGCCCACTCTCAAAATTAATTAACACAGCTCATTCTGGGTTACTCGAAATCACCTGCCTTCAGCTTCCAGCTCTTCAGACATAAATCATGAGCGCCTTGCCTTGAGGAGAAACTGTTCAGATTTTGTGATGGAAATTGCTAGCAAATACAGCCCATATTCCGTGTCATTTTTGTTTTTATTGAAGAGGATGTGGCTCATGGAACATTGACGGACCCAGGCTGCCTTGGCATACGTTAAGCAGGGGTTTGTTTTTATTGCAACCAGCTAATGAGATGGTACTTTGACAAATCACATAAACACTATTAGAGAAATGAAATTTATTATCTAGCTGTTTATCATGAGTGAATTCAAGGTAAAGACTCGTGTGGAGGTAATCTCAAGGGATGGCTTTGAGGTAAAGTGTACCTAGTCCTTACAAAACCCTTATCTGTTTACCTGCCAGCATGGTTTGTTTCTCCAACTCAAGGCTGTTAGCTGAGGTGACCTGTGCCATTTCAGTCCAATTACTTTCACTGGGGATGGATGCGAGGGGGTTTATTTTTTAGGCTAAACTTATACATGGTAGAAGCAGGCTGGGTTCCTTTAACAGTCATCTTTCCACTTCTAAAGAATTGGAGTCACTTTACTCTTCTCCTTGTGTCAGAGTGCTCAGACTGGACCCTGTTGACCCCCTTGGCAGCAGTGCGCTGGCTTCATTGGGGAAAAGTCACTAGAAGAGTCACTTCAGCTTGTGTTTCATCCTCTTAACTCACTCGTTTGGGCGATAGGCAGTGCGGGAGCGAGGGTTTGTCACTCCAGCTCATCTCAGTGCTGCAGCCTCTCAACCTCCCCCTTGGTTTTGGAGAGGAGCCCGCTCTGCTTTCCGGTTGTTGATAGTTCTTCAGCCCTTTGGATGTTCTCATTTTTTTGCAGCCTTTTGTGCTTTCCAAGCCTCTCGTTCCACTGCGAGAGCCTGCAAACGTGTGGTTTTTCCCTCCGTGAAACTCCCTGTCACCTGGGTGTACAGCCCCATCGTTCCAACTGGCTGTTCCACGCCGTGGTATCGCCGCGTAGCCAGTCTACGTACCGACACCCCGTCTCTCCGAAACCCCGCTGCTGCTTCTTTTGGCTGGGATAAACAACCACCCCCTCCATCCAGAGCCCATGAAAAGCAATGGAAAAGTCTTCCTTGAGTCAAATTGACGCTTTCCTTTCCAAACTGAAAGCCCTTGGCAGACACGGATGAGCTAAGCCGCCCTGCTCGGCTGTGGGTTGCTGACAGCTGTTATTGCCATTGTACCAGCGGGGAAAAGGGAAAGGGGATAAACTAACTGGTGTAGCCTCCTGGGGAGACCTTTCATGGCTGAGCTGGCCTGTTCCCGTCTCTTGGGACACGTGTCAGGTCTCTGTTCATCAGATCAGGGTGCCTGGAGCCTCCGGGCTCCGATGGGAGTCCCTGCCCTGCTCTGGCTCCACGTGCATGGGCACACGCTGTCACCCATTGTCCCCAGTGCCTGTCGCTCATCAGCAGCCCATCTCTGGGTGCATCTTTTCTTGGTGCATTACCATAAAAAAGACCTTTATAAACTGCATGGGCAAAGTCTTTGCCCTGCGCTGCCTTACAGCTCACATGAAACTGTTAAGATGGTGCCTGTCTCTTCTAATATTGCTTCAGTGTTTTAATTGCATGAACTGGAAGCTGCTGCTCCAGTATTTAGTAGGGGAACTTCACAGGACTTTAATCACTTGCTAAAAAGCTTTCGGGCTCCATTACCATCTCATGGCTCTATGTAATTGAGTGCCTGCAAGTTGAGAAGCCTTCAGAGAAATAACTCAGTCTCCAGACTGGGTAGTCCAGAGCTGCCGAGACTTTTCCCAGTGCAGGCAGGAAGCAATTAAACAAAGTGGAGCCCGTCGGGGTGCTGGCAGGAGCTGGCAGCCTGTGACCGGCTCCCCCGGGGTGCTGTGCTGGCAGGAGGGACGGAAGGTGGTCCCATGGTCGCCCTGAGTGCCGGCTTCTCCTCCTGCCTCTGGAAAGTGTCCAGCTGGGGATGGCTCAGCTTGCTTTCCCCAGGCAGCTCTGCAACACCAGCTTTTCCAATTCCCTTTCCCCATGCAGTATTCCCTTTTTTATATTTAGTGAAGAAATACTGCATGGGAAAAGTGCTCGTCCTGTGGCACCAGCTCCCAGCCAGGCCTGGTGCCGGCGCCCACCTCAGCTGCGCTCTGCAGTCGGGTCCTGCACCGCAGGCTGTGCCGGGAAGGGTGAGCAGATGAGAACTGATGGCTCATAGCACGTAAGAGACAGTGGATGGGGGGGATGCCCGGGAGACTGGCTTGCTAAAGGCTGGAAGAGGGAAGACATCCATTGTCTGCCTCGTGTTGGGAGCCACAGAGGATGCACTTAGCCGACCGGCGTCACGGCGGGTGCGAGGGAGTCACCGCAGCCCAACACACCGCTGCCTGTCTGCCAAGCCCCGGCCACGGGCTAAACCTCGTGGGTTTAGGGCACCTTCCCGGGGCCACGCACCCACCCGGGGCTGGCCCGGTGCTCACCGGTGGCGTGGGGAAGGCAGTTCTGCTGATGGGTGCTTTGTATCGCCGGCGCTGCTGCACCGGGAACGTGACTGCGGGGAGGTGACGGCTAATTGCTGCAGCGAGTCAAGGACTGTTTAAGCAGCTAATTAATTCCTCCTAATCAGCCCTTGATCTGTTGAAAACTGCATGGCGTTATCTCTTCTGCTGCAACACCTTGATAATTCCTGTCTGAATGGCCTTCACGGAGAACATATTTAAATAAACTCAATAGAGATTTCAGACAGATAGCAACTATAATTACCAGCTTGTACAAATTAAACCGTGGTTTGTTCTGTTCTTTTTCTCCTGCCTTCGCTGCCCAGAGCTCCTGCTAATCATGTTCTTGCTGCCAGTGGCACGCTGGTCCCCGGGGCGTTTTCTGCACATGCCTTCGGAAAGCCTGTGCCGGTGCCCAGTGCTGGGGCAGGCGCTCAGCGGGCTGGTGTTTCAGATGAGGCTGCACATGGGCACATCCCAGCTTTGGCTGGTGCTGCTCCTGGGCCGGGGACTCGGGGCCGTGACCGCGTTGTGCCGCCGAGATGCAGGAACTGTCCCTGCACACCCTCGGGGCTGCTGTGCATGATCCTCCCCAGGACCAGCCCTGCAGTCTCCCTTCCTGTCTCTCCCGAGATTTGCAGTCTCCTAGGAAAACAGAATTTTTCTGACTTAAGAGCAGCACGAGCACTTGGACATTTCCCTTGAGTGGCCGCAGGAGCCCAGGCTGGAGCTTTCAGCCTGACCACGGTGTTCAATTGGATCTGCCCTCTCGGCATATGGGCAATAAATCGTCTGCACTAAGCGCTGCCGACTGTAGAGGGGCTCGAGCACGGTTCGTTAGGATGGATAAGGTCAGGCCACACTCATTTCCTCCACGGTCACTTGGGACAGCCAGAAAAGCTGGCTCCTCTGGCATTCGGCAAAGGTCAGCCAGCCCCAGCACTCGCAGGTGGGCGGCGGACGTGCGTTTACATGGCAGCCTGCTCTGCTGCTGTGCTCTGCCTTGGCTCTGCTTCCCTGCTCGCTCCTGGGAGCACCACAGTCAGAGTTTGGGTGCTCCGGTGTATCTTTTTCCTCTCTGTCTTTTAGATAAACGTAATAGCTGCAAGCAGGGTCATTTTCCAGCACGCAGGCAATGACAGAGCGGAGAACGTCGTTACGCTTTAATGAGCGATTTTGGGGAATCAGAAAGGAAAAATGGATTTTTCATCTCAGGGGAACAGGTTGGTGCCTCTGGTCCCCATAGGTGAAATAAAGGTAATATCAGTTTTCCTGTCCTTTCATCAGGTTACAAGCCAGCCAGGGCACATCTACCCTGATGGGAGATGCTCACATGGAATCACCTAAGTCCAGAGTTGGGTTTCTCCTGCCCCAGTGCCCGCAGGAGGATGTACCCCCACAGCTTGTCTAGGAGAGGCCAGACTGAAGGAGAAAGTTTAAAAATTAGCTCAGGCTGCTTATGTCCGAAGGGCTTTTTTGAGTTAGGGCTGGATCATCCGTGCATCCAGGCCTCACTCTACACACGTGCCTCTCCTTGGGACCAGGGCACAGACGTGCCCCGGGGAGCTGACTGATCCTCTGGGCTTTTCATGGACTTTCTGACTTTTGGGTCCCTTGGCAGGCTGCTTCCTACACCCCATGTGACAGGGCAAAATCCTTCACGCTGGCAAATGCTGTGAGACAGGTATGGTGGAGGTAGCATATCCTATTCACTGTCATCTTTTCTCCAGCCCAGACTTGGGCACTGAACATTTTTATGCCAACAGTTTGGCCAGGGCAAGAGCATCCCCAGAAGCAGGCAGAGCATCTCCTCAGGTGGGCGATGGGTCCAGGATTTCCTGGGATGCAGGCACAGCCCCTCCGCTCTGTTCCTCAGAGAGCTGGGAAGCAACCACTCGCTTCAGCCCTCCGGTGCCTCAGTTTCCCTTGGGTTGAAGGGAGCTGCTAATCCATCTCAGCTTCCCAGGCATGCTGCAAGGCTAAATTCACTAGAGCCTGCATGGTCTTCTTTGGATATTGTGGGGATGGGGCAATGTGAGGACATTGACTGGCTGATTATCATCGCGATGCAAAACATCCCTTAGACCCGAGCCTTTGGGACATCTGGTTTCGTTCCCCACCTTTGGGGCGAGCCAGGTATAGAAATGAAGTCATGCAAAACAGCACAAAGTCTCTATTTCAGAGCTGGGGTTGAGCAAATTAAAATGTAGCGTGTTCAAAAGCCAGTTTCCCTGGATGGCAGACAAAAATAATCAATTTCCTTGAAACAAATACTAAATATTAATGAGAGGCAATGGTCTGCCATGCACACAGAGCTGTAAAGAGCATTTCCAGTTGATCAGCTGCAGAGACAGATTCATGAGATGAAATTGCTTTTTGAATGGTTATTTGTGGCCTTTCTTGAGGTGGCCTAAAAAGGTTTGCCTGCCTGAAAAAAGGGAAGAAAACTCAGAGCATTTCCATTTTGCATCAGGACAGCCACTGGGGAGTGTGTGCTGGTGCTTTCATTTTTGTTTACGCACTTGCCCGGGTGGTTGGGGAGATGGCTTGGTTTGGTTACGTAGGAATCAGACCCAAATTTACGTCGAGAAGGAGACGATTCCTTGGGAACGTCAGCTGGCTGCTCCTGCCCCTGGCGAGCACCGAAACAGCCTGCCAAAGGCAGAACATGGGACCCAAGAGCACTCCCCAGCTTTGCAGTCACATCCGCTCGTTGATTTATTTCAATAACGAGCATTGGGGGAAACATTAAAAAAATTACTTACAGCCCTCAGCAAGTATCCTAAAGTGAAAGCAGAGGGCTGGGAGCTTTGGAAAAGGAGCCTTGAATTTTTCTATTGCTTTGACCCTTGGGTAAGTCAGGAAAACTTTGTATTGACTCCATTTCCAAACTTGGAGGTTGGAAATAAAATAAAAATGCTCCCTTCCCTCCCTCACTGGGACACGCAGCTGGGGCATGGGGCTTTCCCCACCGCTCCCCGATGCTGGCCTCTACTGGGAGGGCAAACAGCACACTGGGAATAGCCACAGCCCTCCCCAGGATGCTGCCAGTCCCAGCCCTGCTGCATCCCGCACACAGCCATGGAGAATGCTAAAATCATTTTGCATCCGTTGTGCAGTAAATAATAACATGTCGGCTCATGGTTTTAGAAAACTGTTAAGCCAGCTGCGTAGCCATGGCTTGAACAAGAGCTAATATTAGCTAGAAATTACTAAAATTAGAACCGAGCCAAAACGAATTGGTTGTTCACGGAATAGAACCAGAACCGGAACAAATTAATTGTTGCTGAAATATCGCCGTGGGGCCTGGCGAGCGCCGCTGCTTCCAGCCCCACGCAGGCTCCAGCTCTGCTTTCCTCGGCATGACTCCCACGCGGGCTCAGAAAGGAGCCCGGGGTCCCATCTGAAGGGCTGTGACAGCTAAATAAAAGTTGGTGTCTCGGTCCCAGCCAGGGAGTTGGCAGCGACGTGATGCAGCGCGAGCTGGGCTGTGCCGGGAGCGATCCCGCCGCGGCCGAGCCAGCCGCTGCCCCGAAGGGCTCCAGCACCACCCAGATGTGCTTTTCAAAAGGTGAGGGTGATGACGGGGCCGCCTCGGCAGCTCCTGGGCTCTCCCTTCTGTTCCCAGTACTGCTGCCTTCCCTTTCAGCTTCAGCTCTGCCACCAGCTGAGGTGCTTTGCGAAGCTCTCAAAGCGAGCCAGGAGCTGCCATCCATGCAAATGCCGCTCGAATAATTTCCAGGGAATTAGGAAGTTGGTACAGAAAAACTGACACGTGGCTCCATTTTTCCATCTGTGTCTCAGTCACCTGTATGGTCACTTCTTTTTACTTTCCAAAGGTGGTAACTCACCCTATATTTCTTTTTCTACTCTCTCAGCACTCAAACAGCAGCTCCCATTTTAGCAGCAGCGTGACGCACGGTGTTTTAAATTCAATTTAGAATACAAACTATTTATACCAGCCAGAAAAAGGCAGTGAAGCAGCTCTCTCTGTCATGAGTGGATTTGTAATTTCAGAGCAATCATTGCATAACTAATTGAATCAGCTCTCAGCATGTGAAATCAGGGCCCTGCTTATCAGAGGTTCTCATCATTCTCCCCTCCTGAAGCCAGCAGTCCCCCTCCACCAGCAGCACTTTGTGCTTCTGCATCAGCCTGGGAAGAAAGCAGGACTGGCAAAGCTGCCTTTCTCTGCTCAGATAGAGCCAATAAATTACCAAATACATTCAGACTAGATGAATAGCTGAGTTGCAGGTGCCTCCCCAAAAGCTGCCCAGGCTCCATGCGAGGGAGTGAAGTGCATTTGAAGCTAATGAAGTGCCAGCCGTGTCTGAGAAGCAAATTGGTGTTGAGATGTTCTGCTGACTCCCACCTCCTGCTTCATTGCCCAGGTGTGCTCCGCTTGGCTTGAATTTAGGGTCTGATCCAAACCCCAGGCTTGGCACCTGAGAACGGAGCCTAAAAGAGGCAGTAAATACAGTGACAGTTTTTTGAGGGATGCAGGAAAGGTAGAAAACTGAATAGCTGTAAGGATTTTCATCAGCATGGGAGTGAGAGTCCTGGGTTTGGTGACTTGGGTGGATCCAGCCCTGCAGATTTTGGGAGCGGCTCCAGGCACCTGCGTGCAGCAGCCTCCCAGGGTGAGAGGGCACCTCAGCTGGGAGGTTTTGGGCAGGGGCCCATCAGCTTCTTCAGAACATGGAGTTTACAATTGCAGCCAGAGAAAAAAATGTGCTGTAAAGGATGCTAATGCCTCCCTGGAGATGCTGCCTGCGTACACGTGAGTCCAGGGCTGTCACTGACACGCTGTATGGATTGTACCGAGACGGGCGGTGAGTGCAGATGAGCCCTTAATGGCTACAACTGCTGAGTGCTAACGAAGGCCAGCTGGTTCAGCCTGTACAAGTGGAAGCAGCTCTCTGAGCAAAGTTAGCAGATCTCGTTTGAGGGGAGCTTGGGAGAACGTTTGCAAACTTTTCTGGATGTGCCCAGGGAAGGGTTGTTCCTACTAGGTATGATTCTTAAGGCTGGGTGTAGGAGATGGCAGAGTCCCTGTGGTCCGTCCTACACAAAGATCTGTTTTCTTTCTAGGAGAACGACACTAGGTTCTGTGGTAGGGGCATGTTGGCTTTGGTGGCGTAGGGACAGCCTTAGCAATGCTCTTGGCTTTGTTGATCACATGTTGTTCAAGCCACGTATTCCCCAAGACTAACGTGTGTAGGAATTTTATTTTTATTTCTGTGAGCGCGTGCTTCGGTGCTGCTGGCTGGCCTGGTATGCAAGGGTATATGCACTGCAAGCACTAGCAGGGGCTGGCATGGGTAGGAGAAGGAGCTTTGCTTTCATCCCCAGGCTTGGTTTAAGCCGTATCCCATCAGCGGCCTCCGCTTGCTTCTCACACGAATCCCCACAGACGGTGTGTCCCCGCGTGGGGCCAAGGCTGGGGGATTCACACCCCCTGGGGCAGCACGTACCCAGGCACCTCCAACCACCCGCTTTTGTTTTTCTGTTGTCTCTTCAGGTAGCCAGATGGGAGCACAAAACGCGAGCGCTCAGCCGAGTCTTCGGCTCTCCACGTGCTGCCTGCTACTGCCTGGGCGCAGTTATCCTGATGCTTAACTGTGTGCGGAGCCATTGGTAAGGAGCAAACCCTACTGCTACGGATCGATGCAAAGAAATGCCCCGACAGGGATTGGGGGGGGATGAGGGATATTTGCTTTGCAGTGCTGGATCCAGCCCCAGTGTATTAGTTTTATATGGTTGGATACCTTCAGTCAGCAACAGATTTATTCCAGGTTTTGTAATGAAGATGAGGGGTGCAGCAATGGGGCCAAAACCATCGGTGTCAATGGCCATTGAGTGTCACGGGTTTCCTTGCTCCGCTCTCTGGGGGTGGTTTTCCCTGTCCTGGGAGCAGCTCAGGTGACAAAAGGACTGTTTGCACAGAGTGGATCATACATAACAGCAGAATTCTTTAATTTTCTTCTAAAAAATCATAAAATTAAACCGGCTTTTAAGAAGCCACAGTTTCCTGTGTAGAAGAGCAGGATTATCTGTGCACTTAGCAAGCAGTCTCTTTAAACTCTTATCTGCAATCTCTTTAAATACTACCTGTGCCAGCTAATAGTATTGTATGACTGATGCACCATACACCATGGGAATACGTCCTTTGACGTTCTGAGTGCAGCGGAGAGGTTTACTGCAGAAGATTTCCTCAATGCCAGCAATTTATCTGCGATCTGGTAGGCTTTATCTTCAATGCTGTTAGGAGAGACAGACTCTCTTACTAAATTCCCAGATTCAATTATGCCAGGGTCAGAGCTAATGGGTTGTTTAGTACTTTGGGTAATTTCCCAGACACAGAGAACTCGGGTTGGAATTTGCACATGTATTTAAGAGCTCTGCCTTCCTGGAAGTGACACTGAGACCTGTCCTTGCCATTCCGTGTCTGTCCCAGCTACTCCTTATTTCAGAAACTGTAAGAAAGCTTGCAGTGAACGGGGCCATAATTGAATGCAGGCGATGTGGAGGGCATGTGTGTGCTCCGCTGATGTCTCAGCGACACAGTGGGCTTGGATTTCACTGGGGAATGTCTCGGCAGTCTCTTGCAAAGATGACATAGTCACTTGTCTGGGATGCAATGCAAAGCCTTGTGCCTGCCTTTTAATTAAAAACACAGCTGATGGAAGGACAGTCTTTGTTCCCAGTGGTCCTGCTGGCTGCTGGGTCAGCAAGGCACTGATGGGGAACCGCTGGGAGAGCCGAAGAGGCCTCATCTGTCCCAGCACTACATCACACATTCCCCCTGCAGACCCCTCGGTGCCCAGCCAGGGCTGGCATCACTGGCTGTCCTGGCTCTGCTCTGTGTCATGAGTTTGTGAGTGCTGTGGGGCTCGTTGGGGGCAGCTCTGCCTGCTCAGCCCATGAGTCAGGGCCTGAAGGAGACAGCAAGGTCAACTCAGGGGACTGGAAAAGCCCCACTTGGGCTTTGGTTTTGGAAGAGGAGGCAGCTCCCCCTCAGCAGAACACAGATGAGACACCAGCCAACTGCACTTGCCAGCCCACAGGATGGGCCAAGGCTCTTTCAGGTGCTTGTAGTGTGAGGTTTATTTTGCCCAGGTGTTTTCAACATGGTTGTGTTATTCCCTTGCCTTTCCTTGGCGCTGAATTTGGCCTGAGTGATGTCTAGCAGGCTTTGAAGGCTGTTCAAGCAAGGCAAGCCCTTAACTGTGGGAGTGATGGGATGGTTTCAGCGTGGTCAGGAGAGCAGCAACTGCTGGAGTTGCCTTGAAACAGACCTGGGAGACTCACTGCCTCCATTCCCAGCTCTGTGAGCCCTCTAGGGCTGCCCAAGGCTTATTGCTCAAGCCTGGAGAGGTTGTGCTGCTTGGGAAGGATTCATCTTGCCTTTGCATGGAGGTATCAGCCAGATCCAAACCAGGGTTTGGCTGGCCAGTGGGGTTTCACGGGTCATACAACGTGGGCACGGTCATCTCACTGGCCCGTGATGCTGGGAGGGACGTGTCTCACCCGCTCTTGCTATTTCGCCTTTCCCTTTATTTTATTTTCCGAGTCACTTGTATTTGAGCACACTGATGAAAGCAGGTTTTCCGCTCCTTGGCCCCGCGGAGGCAATCCAGCCGGCAAAGCCCAAGCTGTGCCTCGCGCTTCGGCTGCGCGCAGCGGTCAGGGTTGCTTGTGCAGGGTGTGCTGGCTGCTGATAGCGAGTGAAAAGGCAGCCCCTGGGGGTCCCTCCACCCCCAGTACTGTAATCCAGCCTTTAAAACTCTTCTCTGCATGCTCTGGGCATGTTTTATGTGGGTGGGGGCTGCCAGGGAGCGATTGAGGAGCCTACGGGATGTCTCTCTTGTTTTTAAAAACCTGCTTTGTTTTTGCAACTGAATTTTTGAAAGGCTCCAAGCTGGCGGCAGAGGAGGGGAGGGCAGAGCAGACAGAAACTTTGTGGGTGGGTTGACGTTGCAGCTGAAAGCACTCAGGAGCTGGGCTGTGCAGCTGCTTTGCCCAACGCAGGGATCTGTGCTGTGGTCCTGTCCCCAGCTCAGCACCGTGATGCTCTCGGGTAAGCTTTGCTCTGAAGGGATACCTTGGGTGTAAGAGGAGGAATGCCCTGTCCTCAATTAAGCAATTAAGTGCTTCCCAGCTCTGAGCTTCATTATCAGCCTTGGCTTGTTTCTGAGAAGCAATCCAGAATGACCTGTGAGCTGGGGGGACCTGCTTAGTCAACTGCACAAGACAAGCATCCTTAATTGCTTTGGTGCAATGATTATTTTCATTACAACCGTATTCTTTCTGCAAGAAGCAGGGAACCGAGGCTCTTATCTGTGAAAACAATTCATGAACTTTTGAACTATCTGCACTGCATGCGTTACCCCGGTGGTTTATGACTGTTATCTGTGTGACATGGGACGTGACAACCTTTGCTGTCCTCCAGACTTACATCCAGTGTTGCTCTGTCCTGCCTTACCACATTGATGATACCTTTCCCTGCATCAGCTCTACAATTAACCGCTGGCGCTGCCTCCGAACCCTCCTGTGCTCCTTTTTGCACACCCTGGCAAACTCCCTGTCTCGAGGCAGGCGTGCGCAGGTGGGTTTGGATGCAGGGAGTTTATGAACTACCCACCTTAAAGGTCTTGGGAGGCGGTTTGCCTGAGCTGTAAAGGCAACACCCACGTGCACACTCTGAATGGGGAGGGGGTTGCAGATGAGGGGTGCCCAGAGCTGTGATGCCTCTGGTGGGAATGAACCCCGCAGAGGCTGAGCGAGGGCAGTGTGCTCGGTGGGTACCGTGCTGCCAGCTGACATGAGGTCCTCCGTGGATGCTACCCACTGGGTGTTGCCTCTTGCGTGGACCGGCTTCTCATTTGGAGCTGATGCTCCCAAGAAAATTAATCCACCCTGGGAAGGGATTTTGCACAGGGAAGAGGTTGTTTGTCATTGCCCTGGTAGTGCCTCTCGCCTTTACGCTCAATGCTGTTTAATTTTGTGAGCTAGTACCATGAAGGGGCATGGTGTAAATGGTATCGATCTGAGAATCACGTGGCCTTTCGTGCAGAAGTGACCAAGTTCAATGATGGGAATTGAGCGTGGCCTGAAGCAGCCGATGTCCCCTCCGAGCTACGCTGCCAGCAATCTCTGATAGCTGTCTGGGAAAAGCCCCTGGCGGCGTGGCTGCCGGGCATCCGGACAAGGAAACCGAGTAGCTGAGATGCGAGGCGGCAGGGAAAAGCTGCCACAGCCCCCAACTGACCTAAATAACATGCACACTGGTGCTGTCAGAAAAGCAAAGTCATTATTGGCAAAAGAAGCTGTGAAGATGATGACCAGGCTAACAATTGCCTGTGGTAGCAGCAGGACGATTTTAGTTTTGTTGGGGTTGCTTTTTTTTTTTTTTTTTTTTTTTTTTTTTTCCAAAAGAACAAGATCTTTTGTTGCAATATGTGCTGCTGGGCACCACCGGATGGTTTTACCCCCATTGCTTCCTTTTGCTGAGAGGAACAAAACCTCAGACGTGGGGGCAGACCGACATCCTGCGTGGTGAGTGCGGCACCTTGCAGCGGTGGCTGCTGCCTCCGAAACCCTGGCCGCTGCTTGCCGGCCCCTGGCCCAATTCTGCCCCAGTTGCATTTGCCAGCCCCAGTTTCCAGGCTGATATTTGGGATCAAGCAAAAGGAGCACTGCTGGTTTCTCCCAGCAGTGACCCAGTTTGCTGGATGAGTTCTTTGCTTTCATTTGTGGGAGAGGGATGATAAAATACACTGGCTGTGGGCCACCAAGAGAGGCCTAGAGAGCTAAAAAGCTCAGCTTCTCTATTCCTACAGTATTTCCAGGTTTGCTTTGTGCTCCAGGCAGCCTTTGGGGGATGTATTTTGGGCTGTGGGTTTGATAAGTTTTCTGGTGTTGCAATTGCCGTTCTCTGGTTGAATAAATCAGCGCCTGTTTGTGCAAACCTGGCTGCACATCCTCTCCATGTCCCAGCGTGAGGACCTGCAGCCAATTTCCCTCGCTCCTACTTCCTTCCTGCAAGCCCACCAGTGTGACATCTCTGTCCACAAGCTTCAGTACCAGTTTGAGTTTTTTCAGTTCGTGTAGTTTATTATGTGGTAAACTAAAAGAGGATAGACTCAGACTAGATACAAGGAAGAAATTTTTGATGATGAGGGTGGTAAAACACTGGCCCAGGTTGCCCAGAAAGGTGGTAGATGGCCCATCCCTGGAAATGTTCAAGGCCAGGTTGGACGGGGCTCTGAGCAACCTGGTCTAGTTGAAGATGTCTCTGCTTATTGTAGGGGGGGGTTGGACTAGATGGTCTTCAAAGGTTCCTTCCAACCCAAACCAGCCTGTGATTCTCATGAAGTGGTGACGTGCACGTAGCGATGGGTGAGTGTCTGAGCAGACACCTCTCTGGTTTGGGAAGGGTGGGCAGAACAGTGCCCGCTGCCTTGGCTTCCCCATGCACAACCCTGTGGCAGTTTTTCTGCCCAACTGCAGCCACCACAGCCACTCCTACCCTGCCAGGAATTGGCCAAATCTGACAGTTTGGCCAGAATGAAGGTGATGGATTTGGGTTTTTCCCTCTAGGGTGGAGAACGGGTGCCTCTGGCATCATGCTTCATGCTGGCAAGTGTGGGGAGATGTCATGGGAAGCCCCATTTCCCCAGTTCTCATTTTCCAAAAGTGGGGGGCACCTTCCAGCCCTCCCCCTGATGGCAGACATCCTTGTGATAGCAGCTGGGTACGCGATTAAAGTAGGTCACAGCCCATCCACCCCTCCCCTGCGCTGGTAAGAGGGATGCTCCTCACCATGACAATCACTCCACTCAGCACATAAAGCATTTCCAGGTACTGGGACAAAGTGTGGCTTTAATTGGTGTCCTCTTGGGTACCGAGCTGGGCCACTGCCTTGTTGTGCAGCCAGGAATAAATGCTGTAACAAACGTGACTCAGAGGCACATGGTGAAAGGGACTGGTTTCATGACAGATTGGCTGCATGACTAGCTCCCCTAGCAAGGGAGATGGCCAACACCTTGTCCTCCCCCTGCCAGGGAGGGTGAAATGCAGCGCGGTGAGGTTCCCCTGCCACTGAGGAGCAGTCATGAATGCCAGAATAATTGACGACTCCGTGCTGCTTGTCGTGGCCCAGCATCATAAATGCTTAAAAGGTTTATTTACCAATTCTGAAAACTCCTGTGTGCATCATGTTTAATGCAAATAGAGAGTGTGTTTAGGAAGATATAAAACATTACTAGAGGGAAAGGCAGTCCATTATCTCCGTGCAAACGCCTCCCTCTCTAGCTGTAAGCCAAACAGCAGGGGACCGAGCAAGACATGCTGATGAGGATAACTAATGCAGGCCTATCCGACCATGAAAAGGAAGAGTGGGATCATCTGGAGCAAGGGAGACAGCTTTGCCAAAGCAAACCACATCACGTGCTGGTTGCAAAGCCTCTGAGGCTGATTCGCAGTCAACCAGTTCACATTCTTGAAGCTACCTTGGTTCTTCTCGTGCTCCAAGGCCAAGTCAGGTCACTAGCATCGGATAGAGGAGCCTCAAGGATGTAAGACAGCATGAATCCGGCTCACCCAGAGTGAGAAGCAGCCTCTGAGCGCTGGGCTCTAGCTGTATCTCTCGCAGCTCTCTCATCTCTTTTCTGGGGGCTGGGATCCAGGCAGGGACAAGCTCTTCCTCTGCGGGAGCAAAGAGCTCCAGATCATCCCTGGGGATGTCACATTGTGATTTAAGAGCAGGGCCAGGCCAGGATTGCTCATGCAGACAGGCGTATCCTCACAGGGGGGATTGCTTTCCCCCCCCCCCAAATGCAGGCAGGGATGCGGATTTGGGCTTCCTCAGAGGGGAGAACCGTGTCATTTAAAAATAAATATTGGAGAAATGATACAAAGGGTTGTACAGCCACTGCTACTTCATGTTGCAGGCAGATTTGTGTGTTCCCATCAGTAATGATTTTGAGCTAAACCAACGGGATCCTGGTGAGCGCAGGGAGGTGTGCGGGGTGCTGGAGGATGGCCAGCCCCGGGGATATGTGCTGTTACATCGCCCGGGGCTGTGCTGTCATTCCTCTCCCTGGAAAAGGGAATTTCCTTGTAATTTTTAGCGTGGGGGTGGAGTGTAAATCACCAAGATGCTGTGTTCTTGCTCGCTCCCAAGCACATTACATTTATTCTATGTTTTGTTTCCTTGCTCCAGTCCAAAGTGAAGATTAAATGGCTTGCTCTGGGGTCCTAAAAACTCACTGACAGTAGGAAACCTAGTAGGAATGAGCTTCAAGGAAAACACAAAATATCATCCAGGTCCCTAAACCGTGGGGTTTAAATATTATCCTGGACTTTGCTTGGTGCATGTAACTTGCTATCTGGTCTTTGAGCCTTCGAAAGGTGAGTTTCCAGCCTCTTGTCCATCAGCCAGGCAGGCAGGACTGTCTCTCTCAGCTTTCATTTGGACAACAGAGAAAAACCCAGAGATTTGTAGAGCTTGGGGAAGCTGGACTTCAGGGAAAAAAACTATCACAAGCCCTGCAGGTAACGTCATGGAAGCACTTTCCAGCCGAGGAGCCTGGAAGCATGGGCAGGAGCAGCTCTCTTGGTCCAGCCCTGGCAGGCAGCGGTGGCCAGAGGCGCAGGAGAGCTGTTATTCCACTTGAATTTCAGCCTCCAGGGTGCTCATTAAAAAAAAAAAATGCTCAAAGTTTCCTACCTCATGTGTCAGCAACATGTGGAGAAACACTGTGTTCAGCTCTGCGGGTCTGTTATCTCCTGTCACTATTATTAATGGGCATTTTTTTAATCAGAGTGTCGTCTCCTTTGTCGTCATACGTTTGTATCGGAGCTATGTGAGATGCTGAGCCTGCCGAGCCCTGCTCCGGGCAAAGTTCAGGGGGGCTGAAGGGAGGGGTCACAATTATTCCACTCACAAATGAGTATTTGGAAGGTCAGACCTGAAATGCCTGAACAAGCCTGGAGCTGAGAAGCTCTGTTCACACTTGAAAATGTGTCTCTCTAGTATTTTCCTTTTGCCGTTCCAATCCTCCCCCTGACAGTCAGGCTTCAGCCGTGAATCACTCCTGGGCACGTGGCTGACACATGAACGCTGCAAAATATTTTGATGGAGAGGAACGGGGGTGGGAGCATGAGATAACCCAGCTGATTGTTCCCAACCTTTTCTAGTCCTCTGCTGAGGCATTGCAGCCTCCAACATTTGCAAGGGCGTCTTTCCCAGAGCTCCCGCTCATGATGAAACCTGGGGTTTGGTGAGCAAGGCAAAGCTTTTGATACTGCAGTTCAGCGGGGTTGGTATTTCTAGGAGTGAGCAAGGGTTGAAAGTAGTAATATCTGCCCCAGGTCAAGCCCTGGCTGGTCACAAGGCTTCAGCTCCTTGCTTCTTCTGTTGGGAGGTTGAATGGAAAAAGGGACCCGGTGAAGGGTCATCCTCAGCAGCATCCTCTCCCAAAGCTCTGCATCTCCCAGAGAGAGGAGGGTGATGTTACTAACGAGTCACTGCTTTTAACGGCCCTTGTTGTCTCTCTTACAGCTTCACGGAAGCCATGAAGAGCCAGCCAAAGCTGGAGGGCTTGGACTGCCACTGGTCCTATTACTTGGGTTTGGCCATCTTGGCTGTAGGGACCTTGTTTGTCATCTCCAGCTTCTTAGCACTGGGATTCACCGGAACATTTCTAGGTAAGCACTGAAAATTCAGCAGCTTAACCAGAAAGTGCATTTAATCCTAGCAGGGGTCTTTTGCTAGGGCAGAGACATGTAAGAATTTCCTCATCCTTGTCTTCAGGGCTGTTAGATTGGTTCTTGGCTTAATGATACCAAAGCGTGATCTAACCATGCTGTTACCTTGCACGGAGAAGATGGTGCAGTAGTTTTATACAGCAAATACCATCACCTTCAGTGTCAGGCCTGAAATTTTGGAAAGCAGCTGATCATCTGACAGTCCAAATGCCCTCCAGAAAAGGGTACAGACCCCACGAGCAAGTCGGCACTGGCACAGTGGGTGCAAGCTGTCCGCCAGCCTTGCTCTGAGCCTCCACCCACTCAACACACGCACCTGAAGCAAGATCTCGTTTGCTTTTCCCTCTGCAATAAACCTGATGTTCGTTGACAGATTCTTTTATCTGCCGCTTTATGGCAGAAGGCATTTTCCACTGTGCTTGCTTTCACATTTAGAGAGTAATTCTATTAGCATTGCTGACTTTAAAAACATGCCAGTATGTGTGGAATTCAAAAAAATAAAATAGAGACAGGAACAATAAATATCTAAGGAAAGGGGCAGCTCCCGCTGGCTGAAATAATCACAGCCCCAGCTTTGACACTGCATTTGGGCTGTGCTTTTGCAAGTGCTTTACAAACCAAATTCAATTAGCTCCTGCAGCGTCGCCAGGAAGAAGAGGGAGGTAGTAAGCCTTCCTGGTTTCAAGTGGAATTGCAAAGAAATGTGTTGAGTTGGCCAAGATCCTACTGCCAGAAATAGAGCTCAGCACTCCTAAATGTGTACTCTGACCCTTCATCTCTGCAGCCCTGCTCGTGGCCCTGTGTTACGTCCCTG
Organism: Tyto alba; assembly: GCF_018691265.1. Classification (NCBI taxonomy): domain Eukaryota; kingdom Metazoa; phylum Chordata; class Aves; order Strigiformes; family Tytonidae; genus Tyto; species Tyto alba. The sequence continues at coordinate 3,787,473 of NW_024881302.1, forward strand.
TTCCCCAGCTACCGGGCACTGGCATCCCCCAAAATCACCCACAGCCCCCAGGAGCAATGCTGTGCCTGCGGAGATGTGTCCAGAGAGGCTGGCTGCAGGAGTACCCACCAGCGAGAGCTGCTTGAATGCTCCTGAAGTTCAGCCAGGTCTGGGGTTGTTTACGTAAAGCCTGATTCATCCGACCAGGAGTATCCACTGGGCTTGAACCGCTGGGGAAAAGCAAACAAGTGAGTCAGGCTCAGCGTAAGCGGCGAGAGTGGCCCTGTCCCCCTCTGCTCTGCACGGCCAGTGGCTCCAGTATCCCCCGGGGCAGGGAAGAGGCAGGTGTTAGTGGCCCATATCGGGCACTTCTGCTTCATCCTCTCTGCCAGCGGAGGCTCTCCCTGCCACCAGCACCCCGGGCTGAGGCTGCACGGCTCCAAGCCTTGCCTGATGCAGCAGGGAGCGAGGCCAGCTCTCTCTGCTAGCCGGGGCATGACAGGCACCGGGGCAGAGCTGAGTCACGGTGGGGAGATGCCAACACCATGTGCTGGTGCAGCCAGGCTGGCTCAGGATCTCTGTGCCACAGCTGGAGCATCTGCCTTGCACCCATAGCAGCTTCTCAGCTCCATGCAAGCCCCCATGAGTCCGAGTTGGCCAACTCTTGATGGAGAATTCTGTTCAGCGTGGTTTTTTTACCCAGTCATGGGGAAGACAAGGAGGCTGCAGGTCTCAGATCTCGAGTGAGATGTTCTCCTGCTCAGGGCTCACCTGGGACTGGTATTTCCACCATCCTCCTGCACGCAGGGTTTCAGTGCAGGGGGAGGAGCAGGGTCCCCAGCAGTGACAGCACTTCTGGCTGCAGGTAGCAAAGGCCTGCCCTGCTTTGGCAAGTCACCCAGCTTCTTCTTGCGGTCAATACCTGAGCTTGAGAGAAGTTTTAAGAGAACCTCTGACACCCAAGCCCTTCAAAAATTTATTGTAACAGCATTTGACCCTTCCTTTTTGGGTTTTCCTACAGCAATGAGGGCTGAACCAGGCAGGGCACAAAGGCTGCATCAGAGCTGCCCATTAGATTCCTCTTTAACAGCACGCTGAAGCTTTGGAGCAGCTATGGAGCACTCTGTCTCTTAAGTGTGGGCTAAACGGTGCAGTGGGAGCCACGTGAGTCACCCTCCTGCACCAAACCTTTCCGTGCCACCGCATCTCCCGCGCAGCAGCCCCGATCCCAGCCTCTGTTTGTAGTGGCTGGATGCGGCCCCTCGCACCGGCAGCCTTCTCCCCTGCTGAGCAGTCCCCCCAGCACCCCGTCCCTGCACCGTCCCCTTGCAGGGATTCGGGCATCAGTTTGGCACCATCCACCTCACCATTTGCCTGGTTTCCCGACAAAGGTAGCAACGAAGGCTTGGTTTCCTGGAGGCTGAGGGCACCGAGAGGCAGCTCAGCCTGTCTGAGCCCATCTGTCTCACACCTGAGCGCGGTTCCTTCCAGCGCTGACCAAGATTTCAGGTAAATCAGACTTGACTGAAGTCTGTCACTGGGCTATGGCAAAGCCGGCGGCTCCCCGGAGGGAAGCAGAGATGGTGCTTCAGCCCAGGTCAGGCTCCAGAGACCACGGGGGGTCCCTGCAGAGTGCGTCAAATGGCTTTTTGCTGCTGCGATCCAAAGTGTCTACGCTGTGCAGCCAGATGCTTACACTGACCTCCAGCAAAAAATAACCCAAATGAGATGCTGAAGTCCCTCAGCCCGACAAGGAGCGGATTTCTGTTTTGGGGGTTTAATGGAGGCGCAGGAGATGCCCAGGCCGATGCTGTGCAAGCCAGTCATTTCCCTTAGTACCTGCCTGAATATAAAAATGCTGCAGGTCCTCTCTGGTGGTCATGTTCATTTAACTGCGTGGGTTTGGAGGCAGGATTTGCATCGGAAAAGCTTGTGTCCTGGGGGAGCTGCCTGCTCCCCCCAGCTGCTGTGTGCTCCTGCTTGCAGGGAGCCTTCCCGGCAGGTCCCACAGCCCCACCAGTGCCAGGCTCCGATAAGCTCCTGCCAGCCCCATGAACCCAGGGCTTTGTGCAAACCTCCCCGGTGGCAGCACCATTTGGGGAGCGAGGTGTTCAGCCCAAAGGCGAGGGCGGGCAGGGTATAATGAAGCATTTTGACACATAAGAAAGCACAGAAATGGGCTGTGGCAGGGGGTGATGTGTTCTTTCTACCAGAACAATCTCAGAGATGCATTGCCAAGTAACTGTGAGAACATATAGTATGAATACCAGGCAATTATCTCACTTAGTGGCCTGTAGTTAAAGCCCAAAAGCATTGTCTAATTGGGCAGGCACTGTTTATCCTTAGAAATAAATGTTTTTGCACCATGTGAGGTCAAAGAAATTACACTACGATCCAGGTAATAATAATAACCTTGAATAGTTTGCACTCCTGTAATGCCTTTTATCTGGATTTCCGAGCACTTTCTCACCATACATTAATCCTCACCACCCTCCGTGCTATAAGAAAGGCTGATATTATGATCGGTGCACAATAGCACCGGGAGGGATGGAGGAGACTTACCCAAGGTCAGGGAACAGGCTGCCAGCAAAGCTGGGAACGTGACCCAGGGCAATGGACCTGCATTGCTCCTCGCCGACTGATGTTGCATCTTGTGCACTGGACCCGGAGCAAAATCCTTGCCGGGTTTTGTGGTCTCGCTTGTAAGACCAATAGGAGTCAGAGATGGCCCTTTTTCCCCCCAAAATGCCACTCACAAGCTATACAACATCTTGCTTGTCATTTCTTTTCCAGGCTCCTTTCAGTAGGGTGGAAGGATTACTCCGAGGTAGATAGGAAGCTGGTTGGATGCTGACAGTTCTGAAAGCTTTCCTCATTACAGATGACAATCACCTATTATCATCATCATCATGATGCCGATAATTGAGTGTTTTGTAGGCAGAGGTGCTATTTTCTGAAATTCTGAGAAATTCTCTGAACTATGAGATAAGGGTGACACTGAATGAGGGCATTTGGTGGTGGCGGTCGTGCTTATAACATCTCAAAACGCCATTACAGTGCACTGGGGCTTATTTCCCCATTAAATGGATTTGAGCCTATGCACTTGCTTCCTTGTCAAGTGGCATCAGACGGGCAGTTTTCAAATGAGAAAGCCGGAATCAGCCAGTTGGGACCTCAAGAGCTGCCTCCTGATGAGGGAGGTGGCTGCCGTAGCCTCATTGCAATGCACAAACCTCCCTCATGGGCAAAGAGCCATTCCCGGAAAAGCTGATAGACACAGAGTAAACAGCCGACCTGTTTGTTGCTGTTTTCTCAGCCTGGAAATCAGCAGTGAAGCCCCTCATTCACCTTCGCTCTGCATCCCTGGCAGGGATGCCCCGTGGCACAGGGAGGCTATCGGTGTGCCAAAGCCCCCCACGACTCCCAGCTTCATGGAGCCTAACCAGAAACCCTCTGTTTGCTCTGTAGGTGATTACTTCGGCATCCTGATGGAGGCAAAAGTGACCAGCTTCCCCTTCAGCATCCTGGATAATCCCATGTATTGGGGCAGCACGGCCATCTACCTGGGCTGGTCCCTCATGTGAGTACGTGCCCCTGCAAACAGCACCGGTCGTAGGGCGAGTGTGGGGTCTGTGCTCGGCAGGACATAAGGTGCCAGGAGGCATCAGGGGCCAAAGAAACTCTTGGTGATGGCAGCCAGCAAAAAAAAAAAATAAAAATGGCAGGGAAAGTGCAACAAGCCCCGACTTCTCAGTTTCTGACTATTTTTGTGCGTGCAAAATCTTCTGCTGTCATAAAAGACTCGCAGCATTAATTGTAGAAAAAATAAGTAACGGCCAAGTGCTGGGGAGAGGAAGCATCAGCAAACGCGCTGCAGCTGAATGAGGACCTTGGCAGGCTCTGCACATGGAAAAATCAACAGCCAGGGCCAAATTCACGCCGGGTGTCACTCGGCAGGGGCAGAGCACTGATACGGGGGATCAGTGTGACCCTGTAATTACCTCGGAAGAAAGCAAAACAAGCCAACGCACCCTTTCCCCCACCGCATGGTGATAACACTTCCGAAACACTCCTCATGTGATACAACACAGCTTAATAGCCTGCTTAGGAGGAAATGAATAGGCTGTAATTTAGCAGTAAATGAGCAATATACTCTATTCTGTGTAACAAGTTTTATGTGGTTTTCATTTAATATCAGATTTTATTTATTTGCCTAGGAGAAAAAACCCTGGCTGTGTTACATCAGGAGCCCGTAGAGCACTGCGGGCCTTTATCACTAGATGTTTTGCACTGGTGCTCCTGAGTGTGATCACCTCTCTTCTACTTTGGTGGAAGAAATGAAATGCTTTGCCCCTTTCTGGTCACCTTTTCAGCCACATGCGCAGCGCTTTCTGGCCCCCGGTAATAAGTAAAGCTGATGGTTTCTCTCCTGTCTCCACTGAGCCTTGCTGCCATTCGTTCTACACTGGAAATTCTGGTTTGCGCTGAACAAAGCCATTTACCTTCCTGGCAGACCCACGGCACTGGATGGGGTCTAAACCTGGGGAAATGGTGCCCAAGAGCCAGAGCTCGCTCGCTGCTGGGGTTGTGGCAGTGCCGGGCAGGAGAGCCAGCGGTGGGGTCAGCCGCGGTGCGAAGGCAGCGGGGCTATTGCTGGGGGAGCGGGGCAGAGCTGGGGCAGGATGAGCCCCCCCATCCCACACCACAACTGGAGACAACCACCACCCCCACAACAGCACAGAAGGAGGAATTTGACCAGGAGGAATTACAAGGAGATTTTTACTTGTTTTAAAGGTCAGCATCAAACTGTTTCCTAAAACTTTTGCAAAACCAGCTGAACCCTCCTTTCTTTCGCAGAAATCCCTTCTTTGCTCCCATGAGAGAGCAACCTCACACCGGGTGCGCGTTGCTTGGTCTTCCACTTCAATCCTGGGCAGAAGCAGCTCAAGACAACAGTCTGATTGCCTCCTTTTTCTCGCTAAAAGGCTGCCACCATAAAGGGCAGCGAGGCATGACAAATAATTGCTGTTAACAAATTGCTGGAGCTGTGCAAAGTGGCACCAGGACACCGCCCGCCTGCCCTGGGGAAGCTCTGCACAACCTTTCACACCCTGGTTTTGTCTGTTTCTCTTCGCTGGGATCTCAGCTCAGGTTGCTGAGAGTTTTTTGGGGAGTCCTAGGTCTCTTCTGAGGTGCCAGGGCTTTTAGAAGATGTTATGTGTCTGCGCTCAGAAGCCAGAGGTAACATCCCAGCTCTATGTCAGTGGGAGGGATGTCAGAGGAATGTGTTTGCTGCCTGGTTCTGGTCAGACCTAAAATGTAGAGCATATTTGTCCTCCCTCAGTGATGTATCATGCCATATCATGGCATCAGAGCCCAAATGATTGATTCATTTTCATCTGTAAGGGCATATACCACATAACGTAAGCGAGCCTGGCAGCACACCAGCCAGCCAGCCTTCCGACTCCAGCCCAACCTTAAAAGCATCGCGTGGGGCGAGAGCCGCTCTTTTTTCCCTCGTGGATTATTGCAGCTCTCCCCAGCTTGCCTAATGGCAGCTCTGCAGCCAAAAATGTGTCTGCCAGATAGACTGGAGAAGGCATCTCCACCAGTCACCACAAAAACAGGAGCTCCGGGAAGAAGGGGGAAAGCGGGTGTCCCACATCCAACACCCAGGACCAGTGAGGCCAGTGGGGAAAGACGCGAGCCCCGACCATTGCTCTTCCAGACAACCCACAGCCATGGGGAGCTGCAGCAAGGGTTGGGGATGGACAGACTTCCCCCCACACACAAAAAAAAAGTCCTACCAGAACCACGAAACCTTCGTGGTTGATTCTTTGTCGACCTTGCTACAACACGAGCTGTTGCCCAATAAATAGGTCGAGCTCATAAATGGAGAGAAACAACTCACCCAAGTGCTTCTCATCGCCCGCATCGAGCAGCCTCGTTTCTCCCGAAAGACAAATAGAGCATTAGCTGTTTGGGGACAGCTTTGTGTATCTTTGGTTAGGGAAGTGTTTTAACTCATGGCAACGGGCTGTGTAAATCAGAGCTGGCACTGCAGCCAAATGATGCAATTAGAGGTCTCGCTGTCAACAAACAATCATGCAAATTTGTTCTCTCAGATAGGAATCAAGGAGGAGACATGACTAAGCATGTAATAGCGAGGGGGCTGGGAGAGGAAGAAGTTGCCCCATGCTTCCTAATGAGGGAAAAACTTATTGCAAAATGGAAGCAGTGGAAAGGTGAAGATTTGTGTGCATCTCTCGAAGAACTGATGTGGCCAGGCAGTACCTGACAGCAGTTTAGGTAGCTCAGTCTCCTCTGAAGGCATGTTTTCCCGACTAGTTGCCTTGCACAAGGTTTGCGGGATGTTTATCCTCACCAAGGACCAGCTAAGTACTTTTTTTTTTTTTTCTGACCGCCAGCTCTGGCTCCCCTCAGAGCTGAGCTGCTGCCAACAATTAAAGGCAATCAGCAGTGGCCTACTTAAGGGCAACACTCGCAGCCATTAGCTGAAGGCACAGGGTGCAGAAAGGGTGTTTTGGGGGGTCTGTGGTGAGCCAGCCACGGCCACGCTCCTCACTGGGGAGATGGGGCCAGGACCTCGTGGGTGCTGGGGTAACGAGTGGGGAATGGCTGCTGGTGTGGCCGCTCTCACCTGGAGGAATTGGCACGCCTTGGGGTGGTCTTCAGCACCTGGTTTGGGGGGCTGCAACCTGTTCGCTGAAATCCTGGGGCCTTAGCAATCCCTGCGCTGCCTTTGCCATCATCTGCCTCAGACACTTTCAGGCCAAGCGTTGAAGTGTCTTCGCGTGGGCAGTGCAGGTTTGCGGCCTACACTGACACCTCTCTCTAGAGCAGGAGGTGGTGGGGATTTTTTGGCGGCGATTCTTTGGCCTCGGCGCTAAAAGGAACAGCCATCCCCGTTGCATCCGCAGCCCTCGAGCGCCTCTGCCCATCACCAGCCAGTGCGGTGGGTGGCATCGGTCCCCCCCGCTGCGCCTGGTGACCCCTTGCTGAAGGACAACCGTTCAGCTGGGCCTTGGGGAGGTGACAGGACGTGTTCCTAAAAAAAAATCCTGAAATGGGTTTAAATGTGAACTGAGCCCCCCCACGCACCCTTTGCAGGGCAGGCACGGACCTTTCCATCCCTTCCCATCCCCAGCCCTGCGACGGCTCAGCCGCCGTTTTGATGTATACGGTACCATACGCTGCTCCATCTGCCAGGTGTCTCCTGCACCCTGGGTGGCCCATCTCTGTGCACATCAGGCATTTCCCTTATAGCGCGCTGGCTCGGAGCCACAGCCATACGTAAGCAGCTGCTCAGCTATTAAACAGCCTTATAATCTCAGGACTTAGCATCAAAGCAGAAGCTCTCTTAGCGGAGATGTGCAGGGATCAGACTTAAAAGAAGTTGCCGAAGTAGGCTGGGGAAGCGTCTTTGCCAAGTAACATCTGTCTAAGACAGTTAACATTAAGTACAAAAAAAAAAAAACAAAACCCCACCCTTTTGTTCGCTTCTGTTTAATGAGCAAGAGAGTGCTCTCATGGAGCCCAGCGTCTCATTTCACTTTCTAAACCAGGTCTTGCATAAGCCCATGTACTTACCTGATTTTTTCCTTCTCTTTCAAAACAGGCACGCAAGCCCAGCTGGCCTTTTGCTGACAGCTGTAGTGGCAATTTCCTACACAATTGCAGTGCTGTATGAGGGGTGAGTAGCTTTGCAAAACTGGAGAGCTTCTAATTATTTCTACCAGCTTTAACTCCCAAGGTTTCAGGGAACTGCAAAAGGAGAGATGGGGTTTTTTCCAATTAATTCAGTGGGGAAGAAGGAAAACAGAGGATTGTTTTTCAATTGTTTTGATAATGGGCAGCTTCCTCTCTGAAACTATTTGCTGAGTTCTAGGAACATTTATGCGTTTGTTTATTTTTATCAAAATGAGATCTTTTTTTCTTTCGGGTGCCTGATTCTGTCTGTACAAGAACAATAAGGAAGGCAGTGAGAGGACTCACTGCGTTGTCTGAAGAGACCCTACAAGAAGAGCTCGCATTCTGCAGTTCCTTGGATGGGCTTCTCTGATATTTTGCACCACAGTAGCCCAGCAGCGCAGGGCAGAGCAGCCCAGAATTATTCCCAGAAGCAGCAGTTGCGCTTCAACAGCAAAAGGTCTTTTGTGTTTGTGAGGGAGGAGGAGATGCAAAGAGAGCCGAGGCTGGTCTGCACGTGGGGGGAGCCTGAGCGTGTGCTGAGCCTCGTCCTGCTCAGTGCAGGGATGCTCCTGGGTGGGAGCAGCTTAGAGCTACTCCACGGTCCAGAGAGACTGAGCCGAGGATTGTTGTGGCACAAGAATAGTTGGGCTGTGCCAACCCACGAAAGGCAGTTTCTGAGCCCAAAGGAGAGCACACAGCTGTCTTGATTTTAATTCTTTCTCCCTTTTTTTGCCCTTCTCTCGTGTCTCTGCCCCCTCTCTCCCCAAATTCCCATCCTCCCAACCACAGGCCTTTCACAGAAGAAATATATCGGCAGAAACAGAAGGGAGTGAAGAACAAGTAACAACAGGTATGTTTGCAGATTGGCACTTCAGCAAGAGGGGCTGCTCTGCCGGGCTCCACGAGCACGTTAGGTGGGGGTGAGAGCAGCACGCCCCAGCCCAGCCCTGCCTTCTCCAGCTCCTCCAGAGCCCTTCCTGCACTTCTCGAGGGATTTGAGCTTCAAAGCTCTGCAAAAACCCAGGCGGGAAGGCTTTGCACAGCGGCGGTTGTGTCCGCCTCTTGGCACCCGACCAGCAACCCCCAAATTGTTTTGATTATATACTTGAGAGTCAGCGCGAGGGAAAATTGCTGGGGAGCTTCAAGGCTCCAGGCTTAGTCTAAATTAGGCAGAAAAAAAGCACCTATGGGCCATGGCAGATGCTCCGGCGAGCGGCAGGGATGGTGCGAGGGGGCATGCACCAGCTCACCCCAGAAATTCAGCACAGGCTCACTTTTGGAGCCAAAGGCTTCTAAAAAAGCACAAGCTTCTGCCCAGGCTCCTTTCCCTGGAAAGCCCCGGTGGTTCTGCCCGTTGGTGGCTGGAGAGGCTGGACAAGCACACGGCTCTGCTGAGGTTTTGGCAGCCCCGTAGCTCTGCCCCAGCAAAGACGCTGGTAGCACTGGTGAGGTCCCTAACAGACTCTTGTCTCTTTGCCTTTTGCAAAGCAGTGTCTCGGATTCCTTGGCACAGCGTGTCTCTGGTCCCCACGCTGTCCAATTTGCCTGTTTTCCTACTGAGATGTATCCTACTAATTAGCCCAGCAACCCTTAATGAGCCAACTGAGCACCCAGCAGTATCGAAGTGATCAGAGGAACAGCCCGAGCGTGGTGGCACCTCCTCGCTGCAGCCCCTGGGAGCTGGAGGTCCCTGCCCCCCGGATCCTTGTCCCCATTGCTGGGTCCCTGCACCTCCTGCCACGAAGGTGATGCTCTCCCGGGAGCCACATGGCACAGGAGCTCCTCACCTCTTCTCCCTCACCAATTATTGAAGATCTGAAGGGGGAAAAAAGCAACCCAGCTCCAGCCCCGGACTGGAGGGCAAGCCAAGTAATGACGGAGACACCAGGGTCCTTTCATAAGCGAGCTCTGAGCATGAGGAAGCTCTGGCTCTGGCTGATCCTGAAGATCATCGGAAGATGCTGCCAAAGAGCTGTGGGAAGCAAATAAAAGCTCAGGCGAAGCAACAGAGAGGGCTCAGGAGCCCCTAAGGTGTTCAAACACGGCTGGGGAAGGAAGAGGGGAAACTGCTGCCAACTCAACAACAAAACCTGCTGCAAACCCAACAACAACCCCCCCCCGCCTCTTTTTCGGGAGAGGGAAACCTCCCTGTCCAGAGCTGCGGTTTCCCACCGGTGCAGAGCCCTGTAGCATCGCCGCGCTATTCGCAAAGCCTCCGAGAAGGGGTGACTGAAAAGCACGTAGACGTGAACGGACGACCTAAACCGCTGCCCCGGGGTGGGGGGCTGGAAGGATGGCAGAGGTCCCGTGGGGAAACCCCAGCTTGGAGAGGGCCAAAGGGCAGAGTCAATCCCCATCCGTGCCCTGTAGCTATCCCCTCCTTGGCCATGTGGGTGCCCCGGCCCCCTCCACACCCACCCAGCCCCTTCTTTTCCCCAGGGCCTACATGAGGGTCCTGTCTGCCTTCCCCACCGCCCAGTGCCTTCCAGCTATTTTTCACTGCCTTGCAGGGGCAGTGGGTGGGAGGGAAAGGGCTGCTTCTGCCTTCTGAGCTCTGCAGCAGCCGGGTACGGATCTGCCCTTCTGCCCCTGCCACCAGCCTCGGCGAGTCCCAAAGAGCCCGGTGCTGGATCCTGCCCTGAACGGGAAGATCCCAAGGGGGATGCTCCAGTCTCAGGCTCAGTGTTTACAGATTCCCAGAACAGTTGGAAAAAGCTGTAAATGACAAAAAAAAAAAAAAAAAAAAAAAAAAAAAGTGCAGCGTAAAGCTGCCGGTGGTGGTGTTGGAGAAGGGAGATGCGGTGCCACGTCTCGGCGTCTTGTTGTCCCCCCCTGCAGAGGGTCCTCCCTTTTCTCAGTGTCACCCTCTGCAAAGTCCGATTTCCTTTGCTTCTGCATGTTGTAATTCACCTTTCGGGCATTGCTCAGCAGGAATTAAAAATGTTGGTTTCTTTTCAGTCCAGCCTCCGTTTCCTTCAGCCGGGCTCAAGGATGCCCTGTTTGTGTTTCACCGCTTCAGAACCCCTACGAGGGTGGTTTTTTTAATCACCATCTCAACGACCTTCCTCTTAAAGACTTGGGCATAGTATTTTATTTTTAGATAAGTTTCCACATCCCCTTCACAGTTAATGTTTATAGATGGAGGCTAAAACAGCCCAGTACCCATAGCAACCAGCAAGGAGAGGATACGTTGCATTATTCAGACAATTTATGTCAGAGTTACCAGTCCTGGCTCAAAGTCTCTGATGTAAATAAATTCAGATTTGTTGATAGGTGAAATCAGTATTTACCGAACAGACACATGCTTGTTGGGGAAGGATTACTCTTAACGAGAACGCAGCGAGGGCTATATTCGTGCTGTCTCATTCCCAGTCTGGGGACGATGTACGCCTTTCCCTGTCCCCACTGGGAGGCCGGGGGGACCCCAGTTGTACCATTCCCATCCAGCCAGGATCAGCCCCCCCGAGATGAGTGTCTGTCACCATAAACCCCAGGGACGGAGCTGCTTCCCCTCCCGTGCCCACAGCATCCCAGAAGCGCCGGGGTTTGGTGCTGCACTGGGATCAGCTTCACAGACTCCTTCCCCCTTGATCCACCATTTCAAACCCGACAATTCCCACTTCCCAGCCCCGCTCTGTGTCGGCTTTGCACTGCCTGAAGGTTTTTCTGGGGCTGTGCCAGATCTACCCCCGTTTTTAGGAGCTCTTCCCGCAGCAGCCAGTGCGGATTAAACTGTCGCTACGTTCACAGAACTGGTTCTGGCTGCTGTAAAGCTGGAGTTTGACGTTTCAGAGGCGTCTGCTCTGTTCCCTAAAGCAAAACTGAGCTGGAAGGTGATGTTTAAGCCCATCTCGTGGCGGCTAAGCCTACCTTTCTCCCCCTGGGGTGGGGGGGTTGGCCCTGGCCAGGGCCATTCCTGGCAGTGCTGTGCTGCTCGCCGGTGCTGCGGGGAGGAAAACACAGACCATTATTTATATTCTTTTGTAGCACTTAACAGCAAGGGATTAAGGGACTCTCCCTGGTTTTAAGGAAGAAAACTGATTCCTCTCCAATTACCTAATATTTCTAAGAATTTGGGAGCACAAAGGGTGGGAATGAAACCTTCAGGCTGAGCACGAAGCGCTGGGGGTGTCGGAGATACTTCCCCCCCTTTCCCATCCCCAGGACCAGCGCCTGGCTGTGGCTGGGCCGTATCCTGCCTTGATGGACCTTGTGGTCTCCGGGTCAGGACGTGAGACTCTTGCTGCTTCCAAAGGAGAGACAATGCACCGTCAGACCCCCGGGACCAGCCGGTTGCAGCCCCGGCACTGGTGGGCACATCCCTCCGGCTCTTGGGGAGGCATCGAGCACTAAGCGGGGTCCCTGGAAATGTGGTCATGGGTCTGCTTTCAGAACATCATGGTTTCAAAATGCAGCGTGGGGCGTGCTGGGCCCATCCGAGCTTGGCGGGGAGCGGGGTTGTTTGCAGCCTTGGGAAACGCCACACACGAGGCTGTGTGCCGATGCCGCAGATAACGCCTCCCTTGATGTTTGGGGATATTTCTCCGGAGCAAACACTGGGAAAGGGGGAAACTGTTTAAATCTCAACTCCTGCTTGGCAGGGACAGACAGGTCACCGAGTCCATTGCACCACGCTACTATGGGTCATCCAGTCCTGCCCCCGGCTATGCCCACCCTCACACTCCACCCAGGTTTTCCCCACATTGCCTCTTGCGTGGCTCCCCGGCACGTGTCTCTCCTCCCTGAAACTGCATGTGATTTTTTTTTTTTTTTTTTTTAGGGGTGGAGGGGATCACCCATCCAAACCCAAACAGCCCCAGCGATGGGCACGCGATGCCGGGACCGGCTCCACGCTCGCGGGATGCTCCATCCAGGGAGACGGAGGTCGTATCCTGAGGTCCTTTCCCTGAAGGCAACCTGATGGCGGGGACATCCAGAACGGGGGGGGACGTGTCCCCAAGGGTGTCCCCTGCCCTCCGTTGTGACCACCCGTAACCCTGCACCTGTGTTTGTTTTTGCCCAGCGAATCTGCACCGCCTTCACTCAGGGGAGGGATGGCCACCGGCCCTGACGTGGCAAACAAACACAGTTAGCCAGGAACGGAGAGTAAACACCTGGTGCAACCAAGGCAGCGGGCGCTGATTCGGCAAAAGAGATGGAGAAGTCACGATTCCTGTCGGGTTCCTGCCAGGCCTGGCTTGCTGACTCTACGCTTCTGTTATTTGGGAGTAGGGAGGGAAACGGGGGGCTCAGGGCTTTGGCGGTGGCTCCCGCACCCTTCCCGATGGCGAGGTTGAACCTCCACATGGTTTTTTGATCAGCAGGGGAGAAAGGCTTGTCTGCCAGCGATTGGGATTTGATGGAAAAGCAAAGATGAGCTCTGAGCGCGGGCAGTATATGGTCTTTCAGGGGCAGTTTGAGCACTGACTGCTTTATCTGGGACCCCTTAATCTGGAGAAGACAGATGTGGGACACGACAGGACTTATCTTCACAGGGGAATAAATCAGTCTCTATCCCTGCTGCATAGGGAAAGCAGTCTGGGCTTTTAACGGTCACAAAGAAATGCGATGGGAAGAACACCCTGGTGGGAAAGTATTTCCAGGTGGGAAACCACAAGTGTTGGACCCCAAACTAATGCCTGGGGCAGGACTAGGTTCCATCCCACCTCGGCAGAGCCAGGGCTGAGCCCGTGGGCACCGCTGGCAGCCTCCTGCTCCGGGGTGTGCGGATGCAGGCAGCACCCCCCCATCTCGTGGGTGCCCAATGGATGCTTCAAAATGATCCCCAGCCCTAGGAGAGCAGCAGCACCCCGTGCCCACTGTTCCCCCAGCCCTTTGCACCACCCCTGCCAGGGACAGCACGGAGAGGCCTTCCAGCCCACCCCAACCCACCTCTGCTCCCCACCCCGGGGGCATTTACGCACAGAGCTCCCGCCATGTGCCGGAGGACAAGTTCCGAGGCTGTTTTCTTTAATTTGCACACTAAAAAGCCGCCCAGGGACAGCCCGGTGAGCTGGCCATGCTTCGCTGCATCCTCCTTGGATCTCATTTCTAAAAAAAATCCCAGGAATGTGCTGCTTTTTCCATGTTGCCTTTTCTTCAGAGGGGAACTGTTTACAGAGCGCAGCTCCTTTCTGAACCAGGGTCGCAGGAGGGAGGCAGAGCGGCCAGAGCCCCCCAGGGAAGGAGCTGGCGGGGCCCGGCTCTGCCTGCAGTTCTGCTTTGCTGCTGCCCCAGGGCTGAGCTTTAGCGGAAGCCTTGAGAGTCCTCAGTTTGGGAACCAGCACCAAGTGGGGCTCAGTCCTCACCCAGGTCAACCCCCCCGCAATCCCGTTGCCTCCACTCACTGCCTCAAACCCTGCAGTGGCCTCAGCCCCCTCCGGACCCCACAGCCAAAGCAGCGGGGGAAGATGCAGGACCTAGACATGAAACACCTCCAGGCTCCAAGCCCTCAGCACCAGCTGCCCATCCCTCTGCCAGCTCCAGCCCATCGCCGGCTCCCTGCCTCCTCTTGGACTTTTATTTTTGTCCTATAACCCCAGCAGCCATCGTTATTTCCATAGGAACCCGCCTGAAATCGGTAGCAACGCATTCGCCGGGGTCACCGAGCCTCCCCCTCTCCTGTGCCCTATATTCCAAGCCCAGTCGCTGCCCATCTCCGGTTACGGGTGACATTTCCCTCTAATCTCAGGGAGGCTGCCGCTCTTTGGACAGGAGCAGAAGGTGCCGGAGTTTGGGGACATGTCCGGGACACGCAAACACCTTTGTCTATACCAGATCCTGGTGAGATGCTGCTTCCTCCGAGCAAACCATAGGCGAGAGGATGACATGAGATGGGATGGAAACTGTGGGCAGAGGATTCCCAGGGTGGCCCTGGCTCGGGGAACCCCAGTTTTGCTCCGCCTGGAGCTCTTGACTCTTGAGCTGTGCCGCAGAGTTATCAACAATGAGATAACTGTCACCTCGGTGCACTCGGAAGGGAGATGCTGCCGTGACAGGAGAGTGGGCCACCATCCCCTGGGGTGGCCGGATGGCAAAGCTGAGTCCCCCACGGTGGGGTGCTATCGAAACCTCAGCTCCCACCATGCGCTCGGCCCTCTGACACGTTTGTGCTGCTGGCAAGGAAAGCAGCGGCACCGAGCGATCTGCCGGAGCTCGCGACCTCCCCAGCTTTGTGCCACGACACGGGTGTTCAGCCCCAGCTGCGGGGTTTTGGGGAGTTTATCACAGCAAGCACACACCAGGGGTGGGAGAAGGGGAAAAGATGCAGAAAGTCTGGAGACCACAGCACGGCACGAGCCTGCTCCGGGAGCTCCATCGCGCCAGGCACGGGGATGGCATCTCCAAGGGAGCTCTCACCGCCCCTTGCCTGGATGACTCAAAGAATTGGGGATTTGAGACATGTCTCAGGCTTTCAAATTCTCTGTTAATCAAATCCCAAATGCTAAAAGGAATCAAGAGACATTAAAAGTGTTGCTGTAGAAGTAGGAGGTGGGGGAAGGAAACAAATAAACCCACCCCCCGTGGTCCCCAGTGACAGAGCAGCCCACTTCTGCATCATATCTCATCTGGGAAAAATTATATGTTGTGAATTACGTGCTTCTTTTGAAAAGCCTTAAAGGAGATTTAATAAAATGAGACAAGCTAATAATATAGGGAATGAATAGCAACCCTGGATGTTGCATCTTGATTTAATCAGATGCTTTTCCCCAGGGGGACAAGCAAGAGCTATAGCTAAAGCCTCCCTTCCCTTCCCTACCCAGCTGCTCCCTTCTCCCTCCAGCCCCTCGCCCCTTCTCCCATCCCAGGGGAGCAGCCAGGGCAGAATTTGGGGTCCCATGAGACCCCGCTGTTCACCAGCAGCCACTGGGAAATGCACAGCCCACGCTGGTTATTTGTGAGCGGGCTAACGAGCAGCACGCCGGGGTGCTGTACACGAAACGGGGAGAGGGCCCCTTTCTGAAGAACAGAATCCTGTCCTGAGGGAGAAAAGCAGGAACTGGGGAGCCAGGAAAGCCGGGCTGAGGAGTGGGCTTGGCTCCGTGCGCAAAGCCGCGGTCCGGAGCCAGGGAATGCTGCGTGGTGCTGCGCAGGGGACATGCCCTTGGTGGGATGTGGAGCATCTTAACGGCAACACTAAGGAGCTCATGTCGGATGCGCTTCTGTCTGTGGCTCGGGAGAGGCCGTGGGGTCTGCGTGTGCCAGGACGGGACAGGCACAAACGGCTTTGCTGGTCTTGGGTTTTTCACCACTTGGACCCACAAAGACCCAGCCAGGAGCTGAGGCCGGCTCAACCCCGGGGTGACGATATTTCCCAGCTCTGTGGCATGCTCAGAAATCAAAGTCATGTTCTGATGTAATTGTTCATTTCCGAGCATCCCCCCACTCGCCTGTCCCTGGCCGGGCGGCGCGATGCACGCTCCTGCCTCCTGGTACATTTTGCTTCCTATATTTTTGCAGAGGCTGGTGCTGCTGCCAGCTCTATTTTGCTGCTTGCACAGTTCGTTCAAGCCAGACCCTGGGGAGCGCCGCATGTTCTGTCGCTGGGATGTTTGTGTGACTTTCGTGGAATTTCCTCAGCCACTTGCTTGCGGCTGCTGGGCGGGTTTTGTTCGTTGGCAGGTGGCTGGTAAACCTGGGAGGGTGCAAATAGGGAGAAAAATAGCAAGAAAGCAGGGATTAATCTGTGCTGAAGATGTTCAATTCCATTAAAGGTGGCTGGGTTTTGTGCACAGCAGCCTGCCAGCAGCTCTTGCTGTACCAAGCAGCTGCACGAAAGAGCCTGTATCCTCCAAAACCAGGCAAGGAGCAAAGCACACCACAAATGGCAGGGTCAAACTCTGCACAGATGGTACGGCAGCTGTGGGGGAAAATGCTATTTTACCTGTCCCTGCTTAAGACTTGGGCTATTTGCAGTCAGGTCAGAAATAGGTGGTGATTTTTAGCAGCATCATAACCGTGGGAAGGCTTTGCCTCGCA
The DNA here is from genome assembly GCF_018691265.1 of Tyto alba. Lineage (NCBI taxonomy): Eukaryota > Metazoa > Chordata > Aves > Strigiformes > Tytonidae > Tyto > Tyto alba. The sequence continues at coordinate 3,804,144 of NW_024881302.1, forward strand.
GCGAGGTGGATCCTTTATCATCAGTCACCGGCTCCTGGCAGATGTGTTCTGCTTCCACCAGGAGACGAATTTCTAGATGATCCTGGGGGACTCAGCCTAATGCTCCTCTCCTCAGGCTCTGCGTGACTCTGCGGGGAGCTGGGCTCTGGGTTAGCACAGGCAGCGCTCACGTCCTTCCCCCGGGAGCTCCCGCAGCCATTGGCTCTCCTCTGCCCCTCCTTGTGCTTTTTGGGGGGGGTCCCTGGCGGGGTGGCTCCAGGTGCACCCCGTACGCCTGAGCTGAGCCCAGGGGATCCCGGCGGCACATCTGCCTTCGCTGCCACCATCGAGCCTGTTGGAGGGAGCAAATGGATTTTCCATTGCTGAAGCCTGTTAACCTAAGAGTAGACTTAGAGCAGGCTATTTTTACCCATTCCTGGCACTACCACTAGTTGTATGGTTAACAATAAACGCCAATCAAGACATTCGATTTGTCTGTCCCCCAGAGGTCAGTACTTCCTATTCCCCCTGTTGTTTTCCATCAGCCACTTCAATTAAACGATCTCTTTGTTATTTTGGGGTGATACATTTGTGCTCTGTAATTGGTTATTAAACCTCTTAGCTGCCTCGCACAGCGATCAATAAACATGGGACACTGTCCTACTTCTCTCCCCAAAGTGTCCCTGTGCTTCTGGTGCTGGGCAGGATGGTTCCCTCAGGCAGGGACGGGGCTGCAAAGGGCCGTTTAAACCTCGGCTCCCTCCCGCCCCACAGAAAACCACAGTTCCTCTGTAACCCTTCAGACAGGGTTTAAATTCATGTCCAAGTGTGAGACCACACTCGGGAGAAGATGAAAAGCTCAGCAGCATCCATTTCCCAGGCGGTGCTGATGAAATAAGCTGTGCTCCACAGATTTGTGTGTTACAGCTGTCCCTGAGGTCCCTCTCGGCCCTGAACCTTATTTAAGCATCACCTTTCACTACGTATTTGGGTTTTTTCCCGTAATAGCTCCTCACAGGTGGTTTTAATTCAGACTTTCTCATCAGCCTTGTCTCTCCCTGCCTGACAGCACACTGGTCCCTCCGCACAGCGACACTCCCGTGTCCCGAGGGCTGTTCCCCGGGGAGCTGCTGCCTCGGGGTGACACCGGTTCAGCCCAGCACCTCTGCGGGGATGCTGCAGCCCCAGGCTCCAGCTCCAGCGAGACCAAACAACTCAGCACCCCAAAAAGCTCAAGCCCTGGGAACAACCCTGCTACCTGCACCCCTGCGAGCATCCTTGCTCCTCCTCCTCCTCCTCCTCCTCCTCCTCTTCCTGGCAGCGCCCTCGCCCCCCCCCACCCCAGGACCCCACAGGGGCTGCAGGGCCCTGTACAGCAGCTCATGCCCCCAGCCCTGCCCGGGGCAGTACCTGCAGGTGCCACACCCAGCCACGCCTTGCCACGCCCTGCCACGCCCCGCCAGCCGTGCCCCTCCTGCCCCCTAGCGGGGAAGTCGGCGCGGCAGCGGCGCTGGGCTGGGCTCGGGGTTAGGCTGGGGCTAAACTGGGCTCGGGGCTGGGCTGATCTGGGACCGGGGCTAGGCTGGAGCTATGCTGGGGCTGGGACCGGGGCTAGCTGGGGTCGGGTTGGAGCTGGGCTGGGATCAGGGCTAGGCTGAGGCTGAGCTGGGGTCAAGGGGAACGCAGCAGCGCTGCAAAGCCCGCCTTCCGGGGGGCACCGGGCAGCCTCCAGCCCCGGCTGCGGTGCCCGGTGGGACGGAGATTTCTCTCCGCTCCCGTCCCCTGCCCCGCCTGCAGGAGCACCCACCAGACAGGGACTTTTCTCCGGTCTCTCTGCACCAGGAGCAAGTGTAAAACGGAGTAAAACCACGTCGGGGAGCCCCCGGTTCCCCACCGCCCCGCCCGGGTCCCGTGGGGAGCCCCGAACAGGCTGAGAGGGCGCCGGGAACCGGGAGCGGGCTGCGAACGGGGCAGGTAGAAAGCACCGGGTCCCCGGGCTGAGCTGCAAAGGGGGTCGGCTTGTAAACAGGACCGGGAGTGCGAACCGGGCTGCGAACGGGGCCGGGGTGTGCAGCACCGGGAGCCCCAACCGGGCTGCGAACGGGGCCGGGGTGTGCAGCACCGGGAGCGCGCACCGGGCTGCGAACGGGGCCGGGGTGTGCAGCACCGGGAGCGCGCACCGGGCTGCGAACGGGGCCGGGGTGTGCAGGACCGGGAGCCCCAACCGGGCTGCGAACGGGGCCGGGGTGTGCAGGACCGGGAGCCCGAACAGGCTGCGAACGGGGCCGGGGTGTGCAGGACCGGGAGCCCCAACCGGGCTGCGAACGAGGCCGGGGTGTGCAGCACCGGGAGCGCGCACCGGGCTGCGAACGGGGCCGGGGTGTGCAGCACCGGGAGCGCGCACCGGGCTGCGAACGGGGCCGGGGTGTGCAGGACCGGGAGCGCGCACCGGGCTGCGAACGGGGCCGGGGTGTGCAGCACCGGGAGCCCCGAACAGGCTGCGAACGGGGCCGGGGTGTGCAGCACCGGGAGCCCCAACCGGGCTGCGAACGGGGCCGGGCGCTGACTCAGCCGCCGCCGCCCCGGACCGTGACGCGCCGAGGGGCGGTCGCTGCCGCCTCCATATAACGCGGCGGCGGCGGCCGTGCAGAGCTCATACCGGCCTTTCCTTCGAGGGGAGAGGGGCTGAGCAGCCGGGCTCACATCGCCTTCCTCCACCTCCTCTTCCTCCTCCTCCTCCTCCTCCTTCCTCTCGCCGCAAGCTGCACCTTCGCCGGCTTCAATGAAACTGGCAGCAATGATCAAGAAGATGTGTCCCAGCGAGGCCGAGCTGAGCATCCCCGCCAAGAACTGCTACCGCATGGTCATCCTGGGCTCCTCCAAGGTGGGCAAGACGGCCATCGTCTCGCGCTTCCTCACCGGCCGCTTCGAGGAGCAGTACACCCCCACCATCGAGGACTTCCACCGCAAGTTCTACAGCATCCGCGGTGAGGTCTACCAGCTCGACATCCTGGACACGTCGGGCAACCACCCCTTCCCAGCCATGCGCCGCCTCTCCATCCTCACAGGTACTTGTCTGGGGAGCACCAGGAGGAAGGGAGGGGTTCCCTTTGCCAGATTTCAGGTGTTCTTGCCCAGTTTGGAGGTGTTTCCCCAGTCCCGGGAGGAGGGAGGTGGGATTTTGTGTGTGCACGGGGTAGACAGGAGGACGCAGGACCCAGGTCCTGCTCAGTCCATCCCTCCCCAAGCCTCTATACAGCTTAGGCAGTGGGTGTCAGGGTGTCCCCATCCCTACAACCATCTCACATTCCCTCTTTGACCCCAGGAGACGTGTTCATCCTTGTCTTCAGCCTGGACAACCGGGACTCCTTTGAGGAGGTGCAGCGCCTGAAGCAGCAAATCCTGGAGACCAAGTCGTGCCTGAAGAACAAAACCAAGGAGAACATAGAGGTGCCCCTGGTTATCTGCGGCAACAAGGGTGACCGGGACTTTTACCGGGAGGTGCAGCCCCGGGAGATCGAGCAGCTGGTGGGAGGGGACCCCAAAAAATGCGCCTACTTCGAGATCTCGGCCAAGAAGAACAGCAGCCTGGACCAGATGTTCCAGGCGCTCTTTGCCATGGCCAAGCTGCCCAGCGAGATGAGCCCCGACCTGCACCGCAAGGTCTCGGTCCAGTACTGCGACATCTTGCACAAGAAGGCGCTGAAAGGCAAAAAGCTGCTGAAAGAGGGGGGCCGGGGCAGCACGGAGGAGGCGTACGGCATCGTGGCCCCCTTCGCCCGGCGACCCAGCGTCCACAGCGACCTCATGTACATCCGGGAGAAAGCCATCGGCGGCGGGCACGGCAAGGAGAAGGACCGCTGCACCATCAGCTAGGAGCCCCCGCTCGCCCCGCGACGGGAAGGAAGGGAAGAAGGGAAGAAGGAAAGAAAGAAGGGAGGGGGGAAAGATGCTCATTTCCGAATTGACTTTGGGCAGGCAGGAGGGTGGGCAGGCGCCCACTTGGGCAGAGGAGGGGGGGGGGGGGTGTCGCCTCTTCCACAGACTCCTTCCTCCCGAAGGATCGCTTTCATCAGCTCCCTCCCCCGGGGGTGAATTTTGGGAGCAAGGGATGCGGAGGGGGAGGCTTTGGAGGGCAAGAGGAGGGTGCTGCTGGGACCAGGCTCCTCCGGGCAGAGAGACGGGGAAAGGGGGAGCTGCCAGGCGGCGAGGCAGGAGGATGAGTGTGAAGGGCACGGACCTTGGTGTTTCTTTCCCTCCCGAACCACTCAGCCTCGGGCAGTACCTTCAGGAGGGAGGGCAGAGGCCTGCCAGCACCTGCCTGGGGCTTTGGGGTTGGTTTTTTGTTGTTTTGTGTTTGTTTTTTGTTGTTTTGTTTTGATTTTTTATTTTTTTAACTTGAGAAGCTGTGCACGGACTCTGGCTCTGTGTTGTGCGTTCGTCTGTGTCTGCAAAACACGTGCAGAAGACACTCCTAAGCTGTTGCAAAGACATTGCAGAGTTACAGCCCCGATGGACCAAAAAACTGACTCTTGTTTACATTTGTCTTGTCTGATTTGCAAGATTTGGGGGGGGAGGGGGGGTGGGAAGGGTTTTTTATATAATAATAGGCACTTTATGTAGGTATTGTTTGTCATTGACATGAACAAAAAAATCTTCAAGTGTTTCTACCGTGGGTGAAACTTGATGTTTTATTTTTTCTACAAATTAATAAAATCTTTTTAAAACGACAGCTGTGGGTTTGCCTTTGCTTCCTCGCCTAGCCTCGTAGCAAAATCAAATCCTGTTAAACCGAGACCTGAGCCCAGCTCCGAGGTGCTAAAAACAGCCTCTCAACTCAATCCCTTTATTACCCCATTTTCTCCGACTCCCAGTGCAAAGGTTTCCGTCGCTGCAAGCAGCCAATTTCTTGCCACACAGGGTAACGAGGGGCCACGCACAGAGTTAGTTACTCAAACGGGTCACCAAGCCAGGACTCTTTCCTCACTTCACTAACACCAAGTGACGATCCTGCCAGCCCCATGACATGCCAGGCATTGGCATGTCATTCACTGCAGAAACCAACCAAACTGACATCACTTCGTTATAAAGAGCTGATTGTGTTTTGTGCTTTTTCCCAGTTAACCAAGCACACTTTAATGATGTCAACAAAGAGTGATTCATTTACGCCCCGTCCGGGATATTGTTTTTATTTTGCAATATGAGTAAAGGAAGTACTTTGCTCGAAAGGTCACCTTTGCATCTGATATTTTTTAATCTCTTCCTAAGTAACAAGCTGCAGTAACCATTGCTAGAAGTGAAAGGCAAAAGGGAAAGTGCTTCAAAGAACAGCTCTCCCTGTCTCCAGATTCTGTTTCAGTTCATTTTCAGTCCCCGCTCCCCCCTCAAGCAGCAGAACAAATCTACGTTTAATACATATTGACAGCAAAAAAATGCTATCAAAGCCACAAAACTAAGATGGGTGAGTGAGACTGCAAACCAAACCACTTCAGTTTGTTTGAAACTTGGATTCAAGTTGACAGAGTTAACTTGTTCCTGTGCTAGGTGCCAGACATTTCTTTGGAAACATGCTGTTTCTTCCAGCTCTGCATATGCCCTGATTTCACAGGAACAGCAACTGGCAAAAAAAGTGAAAACACCATCCAGGCATGAGACACAAGAATTTATTGACCTGAGACAGGCAATGGCTGGCAGAAAGGTAATTTCAGTAATAAAGAGCGTACATTGTGCTTTGTTTATCTTGGTGTTCTGCTTTACTCAGAGTTTACACACTGGCACCTTCCCAAAGAAAGTACTAGTGAAGTATTCCAGCAGGGACAGAGTAATCTCTGCTACAGGTGAGTTGCAACCACCTCAGCTCCCAACGAGCAGAATTACTTGCCTTTTGGTTTAGGAAAGGAAAAATCCTTTCCAAACAGACCTCACTTCTCTTTTTTTGAGGGCATGAGTGCTGCCCACCCTCAGATGCTGGTTCTCAACACATCCTGTACTCGCTAGCTGGTTTTTCATTTCTTCCACTACTGACCTTCACCATCTTCCAGCACAGTTCAGAGAACTGTGAGAAGATTCAAGGTCCTGCTTCACCTTTGTGAGTTGGCGAGATGCAGGGCTGCTTACCAGGTTGTCATCTGCCACCGTAACAGCTCGCAGAGGGACAGAGGGCAGGGAGCCCTGGGATCTGTCTAAATGCGATACAACATTCAAGAGCTTTCCATCAGCTGTTGGCAAATGTTCAAGCAGCTCCAACGCTCGTGTTTGTGGGAAGCCCCTGGAGCACTTCGGATGTGGAACTGACCCGTCCTGTTGAGCCTGACTTCTGTCACATATGGAATAACTAAAAGCTCTTGTCATTTATGCCCTTTGGTTTGATTCTGCTTGCCCTTCCTCTGCTTTAAGAGCAAGCTGCGCTCGCCCAAGGCTTATGCACCCAAACCCTACCAAAATCCACTCCCCTGGCAGTCTCTGCTTTGCTTTCCCAAGTCACGCCACTTCCAAAAAAGCCATGTAGAGACACAGGAGCTGGGCCCAGGCTACGCGCGGCCTCTGTGCTGCCAAAGTCCTGCCCCTGCTCAGCCCACATCCACTCAGTGAATACACAAGAGGGGTAGTTTGGAATTTCTAAATCTTCACTCAACTCAGACACAACCATCACTTGTTTAAAAAGAGAGAGAGAAATACAAAAGTAATTGAAAGCAATTATTCCTCTTTCGACACACGCAGACTGGAAAGCGCCCCAGAGACCCTTTCCAGCAGCAGGGCCAAACAGCTCATGCTTCCCTCTTATGCCCCTCCTTGAAGTTTGGCCACATTTAAGTGAAAAAAATTGCAGAAAATGCCTCCTTTTTTCTCATTGAAGTTAACTAGCAGGTACTTTGACCCTTAGTGAGGAGAAAACATAACGTCTCCTGCTTGTTTGAATGTAAAAAAAATACCCAACCCCACCCCAAGAGAAAACAGAAGAGATGCATACATAAATGCACAGTCCTACAGCAGATCAAAGTGAATGTACCGCTGTAAACATCATACGTGAAGCACACAGTGTTCTGGTTCAGTGTCACACGCCTGTGATCCACACAGACACAACTTCAGAGCAATGAGACCAAAAAAGCATAAAAGAAAGAAAAGCAAACTTCCGCCACCTTTTCCTCTCCTGTTCAGCCAGAAGAGGAGGCATCTCGGACCCAGAGAGCTGAGCTCCTACTCCTTGGGGATTTCAAACATGCAGAGGCTCTTGTATTTCTGCAGCAGCTCATTTTTGGTCCGGACCTGCTCCCGCAAGTTCTGCAGCTGCTGCTGCTGCTGCTCTGGGCTCACGCCGATGCCGGGCATGGAGCTGATCAGCTTCCTCATGTCCTGGAATTTGTTCTTGAGCTCATTCAGCACCTGGTGAACATCCTGGCTGTCCTTGTCCATGCTGCAGAGGAGAGAAAATGGAAACACTGTTCAACTCTCCTACTGGAAAGAGAACGACCTGCTGGGGCAACTGTAATTTCCAGTGCAACCAGAGCTTAAATTGGAATTCAGTGGGAAACTTTTACTCTTGGTATCTAACCATACACACCTAATTCACCTACCCCAATAAAATGGACACAGATAGATTTACAGACTGGGTAGCCTCTGGGAAAACTGATTTCCTGATAATTTCCAGCACACAATCCACTTACCTCAGGACCCATCAATCGGGTTAGGAGCCTGTCTGCAGCATTAAAACATTACCATGGAGCAGGCTAAATTCTCCCTGTTTGAACTCCCCTATCTCTCTTTGGGGAAGGTAAAATTACAAACGTATGTCGTGTGTAGGCACCTGGAAAAAAAGATCTCAGTCTCACCAGTGACCTGTTGCTGCTGTAATACACAGAATCAATGCAGTCAAAACAGCTTGACAACAGAAAACAGAAACTGTTCCCCAAAGCATCAGAGAGCATCCAATGGCAGAGAAAATGGTACTTTGGAGCTTTAAAATGACTCTCTGGGGATATATACCTAATAAAAGAGAAGCAATAGCTTACTTTTTTGTTTGTTTGTTTGTTTTGTTTTGTTTTGTTTTTTTTTAAGAGCAGCACAGTTGGTTCTGCAGCCAGCTCTGCACTTTTCAAGGATCAGTGTTGTCTGAGGCAGCGTCTGCCCTCAAACCCTCGTTAGTATCCGCCTCCAAGTTTGTTAGCACCAGCAAGAAGTTTTACTGATTTCGGGCAAAAGCAAGTCCCTGCTTCCAGGGTGCCTGTTAATAATGAGAGCAGGATTCTAATGGTCTTTGAAAACTGGGAGCCTGTTCAATAGCCAGGCCTAAAAATAAATCTGCTTGGCATGACCAGGGCAGAGAGGTGCTTGATTATAACTTTGGGGAATCATGACATGACTGAGAGTAAAACTTTTAACCAGATGGTCGCCGTTTGTTTCAAAAGCCTGTTGGAACAAAATATTCATTACTCCCTTCTAAATAAAACTGCAGCTGGTACTATAAAGTATGGCCATTATGCAGGCATTCATGGTCAGGTCAGCAGTGGAAAAATACAGGCACACACACAACTTCATGGCACGTCTGGGGAAGGATGGGTTGACACTGCCTTTAATCCACCATAGCTGCAGGCTGGCTTTGAGAGCAACGTCCTCCCCGCTCCACATCTCCCCAAGTCTTGTTCCCTTCCCCACACACAGAGAAGCAAGGCTGCCTGTCCGGCTGGTTCACCCAAAGGAATAATTATTTCAGGTTGTTTTCTGTTTTGGTTTTTTTTTTTTTTTAATTTATTCTTCTGGTGGGTGGTTTTCCTGCTGGATGAAGTCACTGAAGCGAATCCCTCTTTGAGGGCATGGACAGGCAGGGGTGAGGAGGTGCGGGAAGAGGCTGCAGCTGCCTGCAGTAACACGGGATTCAACGCAACGTCCAAGCACAGCCTGTGCTGATGGACCGCACACAAGACCTGGCTTAAGGCACGGCGTTCTTCGTTACACCAGCACAACCCACCATCAGTGGAGCTACGCACTGGGACCTCAGCAGCGATGCCATTTGACTGCACAAGGTTGAAAACATCAGCCAGCCCTGCTTGGGAAAAACTTTCTCCGGACCCAAACAACAGGAAAGAGCACGTGCCCTTGAATGTAAGCAAATTTAGAGGCTACATCCTCGCTCCCGAGCACAGAGTCACCTTGGAGATGTGTCTTCATGGCTGAGTCAGTGTCAAAACAGCAGGGCTGGGCTCTGCAACTAGCAGCAGTGTTAAAGGATAATACATTTGCCATCTGTCAGGGACATGAGGCAGCACATCCCACCGCTTGCCTCTGTGGTCCTACCCACCTGCAGCACTGTTCACCGCACCTACGTCTGCTCAAGCCGCCCAGGAAATGCTGTGTGCGAAGCTGAGGGAGGTAGTTGGGTAGTGGGAGTGGGTGGCTCAGCAGGAACGGGCACAAGATATCCTAGGGACTGTCATCTGCGGGTCACCATGACCTGCTCAGTGACATACAGGAGTCTGAGAGGTGTTGGCCCATGGCTGCTGCCCACTTTGCTTAGGTACATGCATGCAGCTGGCAGTTGGCTTAGCTTCACTTGTGTGGTCTGGACAGATGGGGAAAAATCAAGATTAGCGGCAACTGTGCACCCCCGGAACAACTGGGAAACTGAGGGAAAACAGAGGGTTTGCATTTTCACACCAGTTCTGTATCTGGACTGGTGTGTCGGGAGGTATTCAGTCTTTCCTTGACATGGCTCGGGCTGCAGAGCGATTCAGGGTGAACCTTTCTCACCTTTCAGACATGCTTCATGCAAGCGAAACATCAGTAGGACACAAACAGGCCTCAGCTCCTAAATAAGCCAGTAACAAGGGAATTCGTGCTTCCCACATCCCTCGCCTCGCCCCACAGCATGCCCAGGCGAGAGCACGGAGCTGGCCTGGATGGCTTTTCATGGCAGAGCCATGCCCCTACCGGGACCTCAGAGAAGAATCTCCGAAGGGGTTATCTTGGGCCAGAAACATTGCAGCTCTTGGGACTCTTGTACAAGTACCTTTTACGCCTACAGTACTTATCTTGAGGCAGGAAGAGAACAATTTAACACATACCACTGCAGAAGCCATCCTCCTTTTTACAACTCCCCAGAAATGGGCTGTACTCCTGCTGCAGCACTGCCTGTACTTTCTGAGGCTGTTATCAGCCAAACAGTACAGCTATCTGGAGCAATATCCAGCACAAGTAGAACGCTCCTGCTCCTGGGTGTTAACGGTGGGGCAGTGTACCTGGGCCACGGGAGCACCCGCAGCACCCAGAGACCCAAACACCACCCAGGTACTGGTGTGACTCAGAGCAGAGACGGGCGTGGGGCTGTCCCCTGACACTCCTCCCAGGAACTCCGGCTGGGAGAAAAAAAAAGGGCAAAAGGAGATGCTGCGAGGTTGGAGAGCATCACTAGGGAGGTGACCTCATTGCCCTGCTACCCATCCGCGGCACCCTGAGGATGCTGGCAGTTGGAAAGCATAATTAGAAGGAGGATCCCATCGTCCTGCTCCTCTTCCAGGGCATCCCAGGGATGTTGGGGGCTGGGGGAACATCACGGGGAGGGGGATGCCATTGCCCCACTCCCTCTCCAGCGCACCCTGAGGATGCTGGCAGGGGGAAAGCATCGTTAAAGCGGGGACCCCGTTGCCCCACTCCCCATCCGGGGCACGCCTGAGGATGCTGGGGGTGGGGGGGCGTCGCTGGAGGAGGCACCCCCACAGCCCTGCTCCCCACCCGGGGCACCCCGCGGATGCTGGGGGTCGGGGAGCACCCTCGGAAGGGGGGGGGGGGGGGGGGGGGTGACGCCGGAGCGGGGTGAGGCGCCGGGGCCCAGCAGGGCGGGGGGGAGGCGGCGGCCGCCGTTACCATTTGATGATGTCGTGGACGAGCGGCAGGAAGGAGAACTCCTCCTGCGCGGGGGGCGGCGGCGGCGGCGGCGGCGGCTTCTGCTCGGCGGGCGGCTCGGGCGGCGGCGGCTCCTCGGCGGCGCGGGCGGCGGCGGCGGCCCCCGAGGCCATGGCGGAGCCCGGCCGGCCCCGGCGCCGCGCAGTGACGGAGCCGAGCGGGGCGGAGCGGAGCTGGGCCGCGCTGCGCTGCACCGCCCCGCCGGGCCCGCGCCGGGGCCTTTCCGTGCGCCGGGCCCGCGCCGGGGCCTTTCCCGGAGCCTTTCTCTGCGCCGGGGCTAGGGCCGAGCTTTTGTCTGCGTCTGGCTCTGGTTCTGAGCCTGAGCCTGAGCCTGAGCCTGCGTCTGGGTCTTGGTCTTGGGTCTGGGTCTGAGCCTGGGTCCGGGTCTGGGTCTGGGTCTTGGGTCTGGTCTTGGGTCTGGCTCTGGTTCTGAGCCGGAGCCTGGGTCTGGGTCTGGGTCTGGGTCTTGGGTCTGGTCTTGGGTCTGGCTCTGGTTCTGAGCCTGAGCCTGCATCTGGGTCTTGGTCTTGGGTCTTGTGTCTGGGTCTGAGCCTGGGTCTGAATCTTGGGTCTGGCTCTGGTTCTGAGCCTGCGTCTGCGTCTGGGTCTTGGTCTTGGGTCTGGGTCTTGGTCTTGGGCCTGGGTCTTGGGTCTGGGTCTGGCTCTGGTTCTGAGCCTGAGCCTGTGCCTTGGTCTTGGTCTTGGGTCTGGGTCTGAGCCTGGGTCTGGGTCTTGGGTCTGGGTCTTGGGTCTGGTCTTGGGTCTGGGTCTGGCTCTGGTTCTGAGCCCGAGCCTGCATCTGGGTCTTGGTCTTGGGTCTGGGTCTGAGCCTGGGTCTGGGTCTTGGGTCTGGGTCTTGGGTCTGGTCTTGGGTCTGGGTCTGGCTCTGGTTCTGAGCCCGAGCCTGCATCTGGGTCTTGGTCTTGGGTCTGGGTCTGAGCCTGGGTCTGAGCCTGGGTCTGAATCTTGGGTCTGGCTCTGGTTCTGAGCCTGAGCCTGCGACTGGGTCTTGGTCTTGGGTCTTGGGTCTGGGTCTAAGCCTGGGTCTGAGCCTGGGTCTGGGCCTGGGTCTTGGGTCTTGGGTCTGGGTCTGAGCCTGAGTCTGGGTCTGGGCCTAAGTTTGGGCCTGGGTCTGGACCTGTGCCAGGGTCTGGGCCAGGCCTTTCCCTGAACTTGGACTTGAGCTTGTGCCTGGGCCAGGCCCAGGTCTCGGTCCAAGCTGGGGCTGGGGCTTGGGCTGGGCCTGAGCTTGGGCCGTGCCCCTGCGACCTCCCCGCCGAGCCCTGGCACATCGCCCTGCACAGGGCCGAGCTCTGCGCAGGAGGTTGGAGGAAGGACAGAGCGGGGGGGGTCCTGCGCCCCGAGGGCTGGGTGAGGAAAAGGGATCCCCCTGAACCATCCTGTGGTGGTTCCTGGGTCTCCCCAAACCATCCTGCAGTGGTTCCCAGCCCTGCGGTGTGCTCAGATCGCTGTCCCAAGCCTGCATGCCTCCCTCCCTTTTGAGTGCAATCCTTGGGGGCTGAGGGAAAAATTGCATTATTTTGTGTTAATAACCACAGCAGGGTTTTGCTGTCTCTTTTAGATCCCAGTTTTTGGCCGTAGTTTTTCATTAGTTGGTGTCTTTAGTTTGACTTTAATGCAACTGGGGACAATATGTCGGGGGGGGGGATGAGTGACAGGGACATAGTCTTTGTAATGCCTTAAAGACGGATGCTTACGCGGGACCAGGCTTTCTGCCCGAGGGAGGAAGCACGGCTGACATCAGTCAGAGGGAAAGCAAGCTGGAACATTGGCTGAGAGCCTGGGCTGGAAACTGGAGGAATCTGGAGGAAGAAAGACAGAAATCTGGTGTCAGGGCTGGGAGAAGGGGAAGAAATGGGCCTCTGGCATGACTGGCCCGCGGCAGGAAGAGGCGGCTCGAGATGGTGTGTGGTCGAGGCTGATGGAGGATGATGTTCCTCTGCACCAAACAGCCTCAGAGTTTTCTTCAGAAAACAGCTGCTGCTGTGTCTAAACCCTTCCTTTGACACAAAGGATCGCAGCACTAATAATACCAGCCACAGTCATGAGTTTTTCTTCCTGTGTTGGCTTAGAGAAAATGCATAATTTAATTTTTCATTTGAAATAAGTCCCACTGCTCAACAGTTACGGGCAGAGGATGACTGGGAAGGCAATTTTCTTTTTTAAACCAATTTCTTTCAAAAAGCAAACAGAGGCTATTTATATATCAAATGAGAACGCTGGTAACCATTTAAATGCGAGGAGTATTGACTGTTTGCTCTAAATATAGCAGATGCAATCGCTCACTTTGTTCCTACTGTCAGGAATAGATCCCAGCTCAGGCGCTGATGCTGGAATGTGCGAAGGAGCCTGGGGGAGCCCAGGTCCTGCTGAGCAGATCCCTGCGGGGAGGCTGGTGGTATTTATGGTCCTTGACTGAGCCAAGCAGGAGGTACAGGATGCTGTGTCCTTTGCATGGGGCTGAGCCGAGGGGTTCATTTGTGTCACTTTTTATGGGCTGTTTCTAAAGTAAGACTTGATTCAGGCTCCGCAGGGGTCACTTTCCTCTGTACTGTGCTGGTTTTAACTCTCCCCTTGACTTTATGGAGGAGGGCGGCTAATTGCTAGGCTGCTGGACGCCTGCCTCTGTTGGGTGAGTCAGGCAGTCGTTAGGGCAGGTGACAACACGCAGATACCATTCAGCCATACCAAAAACGCTGCCAATAGCATTTCTTTGTGCCACTCAATTCCCATTTTAGGTCATGTTTTCCCACAGCACCTGGAACACACAGCTTTATCTGGTTGGCTTTCTCCCTCTCCCTGCCTCTCACATTCGTTTTCTCATGGGAACAGCTCCTCCAGCTCCTTCAGGTGACCCATCTGTGTCCTTCGGGGCTTGTCATGTCTCACGGGGCAAGTCCAGGGGAGAGCGAGGATGTTTTGTGGTAAGGCTGACGGGCTTCTCCATCCCTGAAGGTGCTGGTGAATTGGTCAGATGAGACGGTGTGGTCACCATTTCAGTGTCAATCTGTGCGAGGGGCACAGTAGAGCTGTTGTCTGCGCTGTGAAGGTGTGGCCATATCCCTGGTGAGGACTTCAGGGAGAGGCGAGACTCGGCTGACAGGTCTGGCAGGGAAGAGAAAACGTGCTTTTGGGCAGGCAGACAAGCGTCGACCTCAGGTGAGGAGCAGTGGTGGAGTGCCCTAATTTTCACTTGCCTTTGTGGAGCTCCAAGCTGTGAGACCCTTGCTCCCCTGGGATGACTACTGGATGACCTGGCTTACGTCCTTGTAATGCAATTCCTAATAGATAACACCAACAACATGGTCTTCCCTATCCACATCACTCTCTAGGCCTGTCAGGGTCTCCATCTCAGACGGAAGGTCTGTGTCTGTCCATCCGTTGGTCTCGTGGAGCTGGTGTTGGTCTGCAGTTCTTCCTAATTTTCAGTCTGGATTTTTTTCACCCACTGACAGTTCCTCAGCAGAAGGGCTTGAATGAGCAACCTGTGAAAACTCCCAAGTGAGGCAGCTAAAGCATGAACAAAGATGCTTAGTGTTGAATGAAAAGAATAATTTCCTCCTGGAATAGGTAATAAACCCAAAGTGCAAATGATTGACCTGTTTCTCACATTTGATTGGGGCTCTTTGTATAATTCACTTGCTGGACAGCCAGTTTCTGAAATGTGCAAATGTCTCCAGACCATCTGATCTCCTGCACCTCAAAGCCATCGTGTACACTCATTGTTCACCCAAAAATTTGGTTAACCCATTATCCTAAACCCCAGCTGATCAAATAATCCATATCCAGAGCTTCTTTTGTTATTGCCTGTTTTCTTTACGGGACCAATGTTACTCTTTTTTTTTTTTTTTTTTTTTTTTTTTCTCCTGTCATTTCTATACAAATTGTCTGCTTATCTGCTTCCGAAGGTAACTTTTGAGGGATTTACCACCAGTCATTTAATTCAGCACCAGGTGACTCTGTGCCTTTCACCATTTCCTTACAGTGACTTGATGTTTTTATACTGATGGTCTGGCATTTAACCAGACTCCACTTCTCACTGCCGGACCATCTGGAGCTTGTGCTGTTGCCACCAGCTCTGTTACAATTTTTTACTGTGTGGCTATCACCAGGTTGAACTTTATCTTTTCCTCCTGTTCCTGCACTGCATCGTCAGCCTGAATTTTCTGTTTAAGTCTTGCTAAACTGCCGTGGTGGGATAAGTCTGCATTGCTAAATTGGGAAGGTGTCAGGGTTGTGGCTACCTGGAACGGGGTGATAGAAATGAGAAGTTACAGCTCCAGCCCTTGGCTGTGGTCAGCAGCACAGAAACGTTGGACCTTTTTGTTAGGTCACGGCTGTGATCCTGCAACTGCTCGGGTTCCTGGCCAAGATCCCCCTAATTTTGATGCCGGATGGGAATTTGGTCTCAAGTTCTGCCCGGTCTTGAGTCCTGACGTCCTTCAGGGACCATTTCAGGGCCCTGGTGTCCCAGGCATCTCGGGAGGTGCTGATGGGAACGGGGGGTTCATAAGCTGAGCTTCATCCTTTGAAGCAGTGGTTTAGCTGGAGAGATTTAGCCTCTCGGGGAGCGCGGCATACAGGACAGAGCTTGGGACAAGAGGTGGCACAGGAGTTTTGGCCAAGCCACCTGTAGCTCCGAGTTGTGTGTCGGAGCTGCAGGGCATTGGCCTGGCCATGAAGGCCAGCGCTTGGGTGCACCGAGCCTCGGCGGGGTAGGGGGGGAGAATGGGGGACGATTCAAGGGCGCAGGGAGTGTCCATTGATCTCCTGATGTTCACTGATGCCACCCCACTGCTGAGCAAACACGGAGGCTGGCCCAGGCTGCGTGCCACCCCCGGGGGAGGCAGCCAAGCCAGTACGTGGGCAAGGGGAGCATGGGGGGGGGGGGAGCTTCTTGCGTAAGGTCAGCTACGCAGAAGCATGGATCCAGGAAAACAGGCAGCCAGATGAGCCGCAGCCCCCAGCCTGGCCCATCTCCGGGTGAAAGTGGCTCTGGAGCTCGCTGTCTCTGTTGAGCAGCGCTGTGGCCGTGGGTCATCCTGGGGTGGTGGGTCTGGGGACCCACCAGGTCATCCCAGAGCCGGGCTCCAGCACTCCCAGCCTCGCTTTCCACCCAATGCAAAGGGCGGAAAGTCACCTCGCAGGAGCAAAGCGGGAGCTTGGAGCGTGAATTTGGGGTGTCCCTGAGGAAACCTACCCCTGCGGAGGGAAGTACCCTCGTTACCCCGGGGCAAAACCAGCCCCGGGTTTCTGCTGGCTCTCACCCGCAGCGCGGCGACTCATCAACGTCCCTGCCGTTATTTACAAACACCGAGTTAGCCACAACACATGTGCGGCGAAACGCGTGAGGCAGCGGCGTTTGCGCTCTCGATATGCAACCGTGGCCTCGAAGAAACGCCGCCGGAGCCCGCACCAGTGCCCGGCGCGGGGAAGGATTTCTTCCCTGGCCTCCCAGACACACACCCTGCACGTTAGGAAGGCGATGGAGCGGGCAGAGCACGTATGTGTGCATCCCTGGGCACACGCATCCCTCTACGCAGCGCTCCGTGTGCCCGTGCATCCCTGTGCTCGTGCGTCCCTGGGTCCCAGAGCAGCGCTGCCCGGCGCGTGGGCGCAGTGCGGGTTTCACAGCTTGTTCTGCTCAAAAGGACAGACCTGTCAAGATAAATTGAGCTGGATGCACATAGCAGAGACTTGCTAATGGGGCCGCGTTAAGGACTTTATTGAAATCCCTGCTCCCTTTCTTGGTGTAGTTCTTATTCTGCTAAACTGGGTCAGGCTTTGTTTGTGTGTTTGTCAGGTTCCCTTCAAGTGTGGCAGGAAAAGCCATTACCTGATGAGCTTTTGAACATTTTGAGCATTTCAAAATGCTGCTCTTTGGTTATTTATCGCAGGGGGAGAGGAAAAGAGCTTTGTCTGGACTTTGTTTTGGCACCACTGAAAAGGCATCAGGTTAAGATATTAGCCTGCCCTTTGGTCGAATTGCAAATACCATTTCGTTATAATTGACCTAATTACTGAAAACGGACAAATTTTACATGGGCTTTGCAAGATGAGTCAGGTGTCCTTGCAGAGTACAATTTTATATGCCGGAGCAGTGGGTTTCTGGGGCAGTGCTGGCGTCATGGGAGACACATCTCTCTTGTAAATCAAGGTGCTGGGAGATGGAGAAGCCTCCATCCAGCTTCAGCGAGAAACCATTTAATCCTTCTCCTGACCTGGGGAAAGGTGAATTTCTTCAGAGCAATGGCCACAGTGAGAGCAGCATTTTGGTGAGCCTTTCTCCTCCCAGCCCTGAGCTGCCTTTGGCAACCGCAGCCGATCCTGAACCCCCAGGGTGCTGCTGTCCCCCTGCCTGGAGCAGCCTCTGTGTGTGTCCCGTCCCGCCCCCCAGCCATGCCAGTAGCTCTCACACGTTTTTGGGGCTGGCAACCCATCAGGCAGCTTGTCATGGTCACACATCCTCGGCCTCAAGGAGCCCTGTTTGCCAAGGGTTTAATGTTTAGCTGCTAATAAACAAAGCGTATCAGAGATGTTTTGCTGACCAGGTAGCAAAACTTTCCTGGGAACCTTGCTGGCTCTTGTGGCAAAAACAAGGCCAGGATGTGCTGGCATGCTTTCCTCGGACAGTTTTTGATGGAAAATGGCTGGAGTTTTCCTAGAGCAGGCTCCCGGCATCTTTCCAGCTCCCATGCCCTTGCTCCTGGCCACCCCTCGGGCATCAGCTGGTGGTCCGGTGCCCAGCTGCATCCCATCCTACCCAAAAGCTTTCTCGCCATCCTGGTTGCACTCTGATTTATCTGAAGAGCTGTTGTTTATCAGGCTGGGATTGTTTTGGGGTATTGGCTCCGAGCGGCTGTCGGGGAGCAGGGCTTGCTTCATTCTAGCAGTGTCAAAATAAGGTTTTCAAACAATGTCAAGGGCAAAAAGAAAACCCTCCTTGTTGTTCTGACTTGAGAAATGAGTGAAGTTGTCCTTTATGCCTTTATCCCATGGGCATTTCTCAGCTAGAAGACTGACATTTTCCCCCAAAAGAATGTGCCCTAAAGCCCAGCTCAGCAGCTGCTGCCCAGCTCGGTGAACCATCGCGTTCCCATGGCTCGATTCAGCCTGCAGCCAGCTTTTTCCCATTTCTACCTTTTGGATAAAGCTGAGCCCATCCTGGCTTCTCCTATGATGGCAGCCAGCAGAGAGGGAGGCTGGAGCATCACGTGAAGCGATTCAGTCCATAACATCATCTTCTAAACCCAGCGTGGCTCAGCCCATTTCACCATTAATCTGAATGCAAACAAATGTCATTAAAGAGGGGCATTTGGCTTTCAGATCGACACTTGCCTGTCCTTGCTCTCATTCCTGTGCAAAACCAACCCTCCTGGCACTGCAGGAGGCTCTTCGGATGCTCCCACTGCATTTTGCTCTTCTTCCACAGCAAGGGCAGCTCCTGGCAAGGCTGGGCACCGCGTCTCTCCTGCCCAGGGATTACACTGGGAGCTGGCTGCTGGCCGGCCCGTTCCGGCATCTCTCAGCAACTGCAGAGATAATTGCCGTAAGTCTAATTGTTCCTGCTGGATAACGAGCATTTTGCATCATCATTCCCAGCTGCCGAGAGCATCATCTGAGTTGCTATTTCAGGGGCGGAAAAGCGGCTCCTCTGAGCTGGGAAAGGCCGAACCGGGCTGGATCCGGCCACCTAAAGCAAAGCCTCCACGCCGAGCCTCTGCTGACTGCAGCACTGGTTTGCAAGCGTGCTTTGGGACAAGGCGCGGGCCAGGGACTATTCCCAAGAGGCAGCCTGGACATGAGAGCGTGCAAACGTGGGTTTTTCCGTGGGCTGATGAAACACAGCCAAAATCCCCGGGGAGTCGTGTCTCCAAAGGGCCTTCTCCCACCCGGATACAATATCGTCCCTGTCAGATGCAGAGGGCTGGAGCTGCACGTGCACACGCATGGATGTGCGTGCAGACGGATGCGCACAAGCGTACACGTGTGCAGGCACGCATATTCACATGAACACATGCGTGTGTATGTGTGTGCGCAGAGCTACTCCCATGCTGGGAACCCACAAGCCTGTTTCTCTGCCAACCTGGTGGGCTCCTGCTCCAGCCTTCCCCCGGTGAGGGCAGAGGTTTAAACCTCTCCTTCGCACAGGCGCTGATGTCCATGAGCTCTGGAGGGTGGGGGGGTCTCTGAGGCCCCTCTTTTATTCCCTTTGCTAAATTTTAAAATGTTTTAGATTAGTTGACAGGCTCATAAACTGGACGATTGCATGGGGGAGCTGTCAGAGGAGCAGAAACCTCCTCCCCTTAGAAACCAAGGAATCACCTTTACAGTGCACGGTCGCTGCTTGGTGTAATGAGCTGTGTGCATTCTCAAACCCACCGCGTTGCTCTCGGACTGGTGGTGCCCCTTGTTTTGGGTGATGCCGTTGCAGACAGCAGGGCTTGCCACAGCCTCCCCACACTCTGGCACCGGGCAGACCAGTTTCCATACTGGCAAGACACACGGCCCGGGCTGGGACCGCAGTGAATGTCACCCTCTCCCCCCACCCCGAGCGCCAGGGTGGATGAACCAGCAGAAACCCCTGAGTGGGCATTGATTTATCCTCCAACAACAAATGCTCTGCAAGACCTGGGAACCCACGAGCTCCTGGGCTGGGCCGACTGCAGCCGAGGCTGCTGTGATGCACGAGGATCACTTGGCAGCAAGAGCAAGCACTTGAGCAAGCCAAGGTTGGGGTGCTTCACTCCCTGCACCCCATCCAGCACCTGGCGTGGCTGCTGGTAATTGGTGCTGCAGGATGTACTGAGTAGCCTGCTGCGGGATCCACGCTCTGCTCATACTCACAAGTACGCAGTTTTGGGGCAGCATCAGCACAGGCTGGCTGTCCAGTCCCATCCCATCCCATCCCATCCCACCCCATCTCATCCCATCCCATCCCATCCCACAGCTCCCAGCCCAGCCTTTGGCTCCACACCTCACTTGCTTTTCACTTACTCTTCACAAACCAGGAAGCTGCAGCTGACTGTCAAGTGCAAACCCTGTTCTCAGAGCAGCACGCCTTGAATTAACCCTCTTCGAGCTTGCAGAAGCTTTCAAACACTCTTTTTCCCTCCCCTGCTCTGGAGGTTGCATGGCCACAGCCCAGTGGCAAGGATGCAATGCTGGGCATTGAGGTCCATGCTCTGCTGCCTGTGCCCTGCGACTGCAGCCAAGCTGCCTTTGCAATACCCTGCCTTGGCTGCTGGAAGGGGTTTGAGGACATCAGTGTGGCATAAAGACGTAAGACAAAAGGGTTTTGCTGCCAGGTTGTCACCTGTGCCCCTAAAGTCGTGCACAAGCCTCTGGAAATGGGTTTGCAAAGGCTGCTGCTGAGCATGCCTTGGGAAAAGGTGATTCGGAGCTTGAGATAAGAGTCCTGCAGGCTGGCAATGAGAGAGAGGAAAAAATGTGTCAGGGCAAGAGAGGGGAGAGATAAGCAGTGCATCTGGGCTGGGAGCATGAAGCCGTCAGCCTTCCTGGCGCCACGGGGCTGCGGGGTGGCCGGATCCGGGCTGGGACAGCCTTGGATGGAGCCAGCCGTGCGGCAAAGCCTGCTCGCTGGCAGGGCTTGGGGAGAGCTGCGTGGGAGCCCTCCACCAAAACCACTGCTGCCGAGGGCAGGGGGGAGGCAGGCCTCTCCAGGGACCTGCTCCGGGCTAGGTTTTGTACTGAAACAGCCTCTGCCGCTGCCCAGAGGAGGTTTTTGGGTGGCCGAGAGGGAAAGCACCGTCCTCAGAGCCAGCTGGGCCCTTGTGGCTGATTTTGCATGTTGTCTCCTAATTGCATTTCATCATGTTCTCTCAAAGCAAAAAGCATAATTAGCTGGAGGAGGGAAACGTGGGGAGCTGGGAGCAGCCTCCTGAGCTGGCGGCGAGGCGCTGGCTGCTCGAGAGCCGGGCTGCAGCTTCTGGTTTTGCAGGATCCCTTCTCCTCCCCACCAAACCAGCCGCTGGTATTTTTCCTGCCACCGTCACCGTCCTTCTCCCTTGGTGCGCCACGTCCGCTCAGGCATCCCAGGAGGAAAACCAGGTGCTGGAAACAGCTCCTCACTCATCCCACCACCGCCACACCCCTCCAAAGCACACAAACACGCTTTTCTTCTGCCAGCTCCGTATTTGCAGCCACTGTATATACAGTATAATCCACCCACAGGGTATCCAGGCTGTACTTGGCTGGGAAGGACAGAACATCCTTGTGATTCGAAAGGTCAAAATTAATGTCAATACCCTGTTGGCTTGAGTCAGCAAGAATGCCAAAGCTGCCTTGGGGACACAGGGTGCTTGGAGGGACAGTCGTGGCTGGCGGGTATGCCACTCCCTGAACAACAGGGTCCCCAAAAGTGCTCTGCTTGCTGCAGGGTCAGGAAGGGCAACTATCCCTAATAATAGTAAGAATATCATGGTGTGCAAACAGCTTTGCCTGCTCAGCCTGGAGGTCCCTGTAGCCCCTCTCCACTCCTGGATAGTGAAGGGGTAAGCGGGTTGTGATGCCTCTCCACAACAGCCTCCCAGCCTCCTCCAGTTTCTGGCTCAGAAGGCCAATTCTGCCTCCTCCCCCAGACTCCGGTGCAGGATTTTCCTCCGGGCTCGGCCACAGAGCCGAGGTTCAGGTCCATGGGCAAAACGCAGCCGCTTGCTCTGGGATCCGGAGGGCAGCAAGTCCCACAGAGCCCCAGGGCAGTAGCAGCTGCCCAGGGCTCAAGACTGGAGCAGGACCAGCATCTGCCCTGGTCGAACCTCCTCCTCCTCCCTGATGGAGAGAAACTGCTGTCGTTTCAAGCAGGGCTGGAGAAAACTCAGCTTGGGCAGACGGCTGGGATTGATTTTCAAGTGACAGAGGTGGTTGCATGTCCCTAGAGCTCCCAGCCCTGCGACTAATGATTTTCTCTTCTAATAATCTCCACTGAGCAGGCAGCAGCACGTGCAGGCACCGAGCACAGGGATGAGGGGGATAGTTCAGAGCCTGACATGGTGATGGCAGGGCCATGCTGCTGTTCTTAACATACAGACCCTTTGCATTTCTCCCCCACCTGCCCCAGCAGGACACAAAGCCCTCGATGCCAGCAGCACCAGCCCCTCTAATGATGGCCTTGTCTAACGAGAACAAAACCTTCTTGGGGCTTGGAGGATTTAGAGGTGAATTAGGAAATCCCTTCACAGTGGCAGGGCAGATCCCGGGAGCTGATGGTGTTTTGCATCAGGGTTTTGGAGGCTTCGGGGCCGTGTTGGGTGCAGGGAACCCGTGGTATGGTCCTCCCGGGAGCAGCATTCCCACACGCCTTCCCTCTCCCCACCAGTGCAGGGAGCAGGAATGAGAGCATGAACTTGGGTGCGAGATTCAACAAATACAGGCTTTTGGGGAGGCCCCCGGCTTTCGCCAGCCCGGCGCTGCTGGCGAGGAGCAGGGCAGGAGCAGCGGTACACGTTGGTCCCTGCATGTGCCGAGGTCAGAGCTGGCAGTGCTGCCCAGCCTGGCAGGGCTCTCATGGCCCCGACCTTTCTGGCTTTGAAAACAGGACGGGAACAAGATGCACTTTTGTTTTCAGGTCGGGAGCTGGAACGGGACCTTCGGGCTGTTCCTGGGATTTTACGGCATCCCGGCTGCCGCGGCGGGGGGGGGGACACACCACGCTCTGACACCCTGGGCAGCCTCGCTGCACCCTTGCACTCTTCCCATTTTGTCCTTCGGTGGCAGAGCCCAAAGCTGTCCCCGGCCTCTCCTGCAGCCAGGCTGGCTGGGGGAGCTCCCCCGAGGCCGCTGGCAGGGACGAGCAGCTCTCACGAAGGGACAGCCTTCAGCTGGAAACCCCGACGGCTCTCGCTGCAGCTCACGTGCCCGGCGAGCCCCGGGGAGGTCAGGGAGTTTGTGCCACTGCTTGATGCAAAACGTGACTGTTGCCCTCAGCGGCGCAGGGCACTGAACTAGAAAACCAGCGTACGAGGAATGTGGGTGCCCCCACCTTGTCTCACCCCTAAAACCAAGCTCGTGGCCACCACGCATCCCCTGGCCAGCGACCCCAGACTGTGCTGCGGGGACGCAGCCGGGGACAGGAGGGCAGGGAGCGGCTGTGACTTGCAGTAAATTCATGCTTATGCCCTTCGCATGGGGAAAAATGCGGTTGAGCCCCACATCCAGCCACAAGCAGCATCGGCTGGTCCTTACTCTGGGACCTGGGGACCTTCAAGTCACAGGAATTAGGGACAATATGACCCTGCACCACCAAAATTAGGAAGATGCCTTTGGGCTGCACAGGGCTGGCACCAATTTGCTGCTCAGTATATTGACCAAGAAGCAAGCAGGCAGCAGATGATGAGGGTATTTTTCCCTCTGATGTGGAAAGGGCTATTTTTAGAAGAAAAGACAAATCACCACATCCCCCTGGGAGCTGGTGGGGACCTGGCACCTCACTGTCACCTGCTGCCTGTCCCAGAGCAGACCCAAGGACAAAAAACTCATTCGCTCTCTGCTTCCTGGCCCCACTCCTTATCAACCTCCCACATCCACAAATGGAGAAATAATCTGCCGGGTTCCTGTATAAGAGATTGCAGAGCTGGCTAGTGATGAGAAATGACACAGGCCCCACCACGTCAGTGCATGTGGCAATTGCTGCCGGTGCGGAGGCTCCTCCAGCACCTCCCAGCAAATCCCTGGGATGTGCCCGATAACTCTCCGGGAGCCACTCGCGCTCACCCGCTGGGGTCGTCTGCCTCTCTCGGGTGCCAAGAGCCCATTTAATCTTGTTGAGTGACAAATTCATTCCACCCTTTGCAGGCACAGGCTTTCTGCGGCAGCCGTCACAGCAGGGAAACACGTTTTTTAAAAAAGAAAAACGAGATTCACAGGTAAGCTCAGCAGCAGGGACTTGAGTTCACTAGGAAAAATAAAGCCCATTCTCAACTGCCCGGGGCACAGAAAGCCAGTGTAAGGCTGTGTGTCCTGTGATGTTTGGTCCAAAATCTCCCCAAATCTCCCCAAATCCTTCTGCTGGCAGACCTCAGCCAAGGCAGGCTGGGGACAGGTCCCCGTGGGCCAGGAGCCACAACAGGGCTGGGAACAGGAGGGTTTGTCAAGCGTGGGGCTGGAAAGGGGGCGAGGGGCAGGAGCAGGGACCCCCTGGGGCAGCTCCATCTTTGCCCCCTTTGGCCACAGCCCCCCTGCAGTGTAGTAACACCCAGCATCACCTTGACACCCTCCCCCCAAAGCTGCGTATTCCCACCCTGCTCCCCCATTGACCTGATCAGTCCCTTTTCCTGGTGCTGGTTGGAGGATTCACACAGGAGCTGGGTCAGGGACCAGATCCGGCTGGAAGCATCTGCCCTGCTGAAGGTTTGTGCCCCGGCAGGATCGGTGCTGCCCTGAGGTGCCGCGGTGCCAGCACCCTCCCTGCTCCGGGCTCTTGTTTGCGCCCGAGGGTAATATCGACCCTGTGAAAAACATGATCTTTGTTTTTGCTGCCTCAGGGCTGAACCATTGCCCTCCCCGGGGATGGGTCCCTGAGGGCTGGCGGGGATTTATAGCTTGCCATGATTTATGCTGGAGGTGGAGCGGGACAGAGTCGCCGGCACCGAAGGAACCCAACATCAGGACTGTTGCAGGATGACCTTATCTGGCCATGTGGGGCAAAGCTCTGGGGACAGGCAAATGTCCCCTGAGGACAGCAGTGGCATCCACAGGATGGGTGACAGGGTGCATCTGGTCAGAGTCACCCATCCCACTCCTGGAAAAAAACAGATGTGAGATATCCAAAATGCAAATTTTTGCCTCTAGTTCAGGGGTTTGCCCCTCTGCCCCTGTCCAGGAGGGACATGGTGGTAGCTGGCACTGCCAGGAGGGACACCGGGTGACCCAAAGGCAATGCAAATAGGGGCAAGTGGCAGCAGACGCGATGTTGGACTCAGAGAAATCAGCTGAGCAATAAAGCAAAGCAGAGGGGCTGTGGGAATAAGGGGCCACCGTGTAACTGGGGCCTGGGGACACCCCCCAGGCACCTCTTCTTGCACCACCGCCCTTCTCTGCAGGGGAGCGGGAAGGGGAGAGGGCAAAGCAAGCCCTAAGAGCCAACCCCAAACCCCAACTGCTTCCCCTCAGCCCTCGGCTGCTGCTCCCTCCCTGCCTGGCTTCTCTGTATCAGCGTGGGGCTCTGCGGCCAGACCAAACAGCCGCCCCCTCCATTGCCACACGTGGGGCAGCACGGGGGAGGGTTGGGACCCAGACAATTAAATAAAAGCATCTTGTCTTCTGCAGGGTGTTGAAATCCAGCCCTGGGTGCCCCCAGGCAGCTCTGCTTTCCCTGCCCTCCTCCTCTCCTGGGTGAGAGGTCTGAGGTTGCTCAGCTCTGTTTACCAACGATGGATTTTTCCCCTCCAACTGTTTCTTTATTTTCATTGCAAAGCAATGCAGAACCACCTTGGCTGAGAGCAGGTGAAAGCCTAGAGCTGATGGCTGCACCAGTTTAGACCAGCAAGGAGCTGGGCATCCTGCTGCAGGGTGGGATGGAACCCGAGGGGACACGGGGAGGTCCCGGTGGTGCGATGGGGTGTGCAGGGCTGGGGGCTGCCATGAGCTGGGGGTCACCTGTGGTGCTGGGGCATGTGGGATCACACCAGAACCAGTGCTGGCTGGGGGTCTGCTGGCGACCACCATCCTCCAGGGCACCTTGGGAGGGTCCTGGAGCCATCAGGATGGGGCTGACCCCCTTCTGAGCCCAGGGTGGAGGTGTCCCCCACCTCCCATGTCACCGGCATCCCTCCTGGGACAGTCGGGGACAGTGGCTGGCCTTCCAGACAAAGAGCCTTTGTTGATGAAATGCCTCTTGAGTAGCACAGCACCAGTGCGGCCAGACATGCAATCAGCCCGTGCCGAGGTCATGCTCTTCCCACTGGGTTTGTACCAGCCAGTAAGTTATTGCAGGAGAAAAAAGAGATGATTTAGCCTTAATTTATCCCTGCTGCAAAGAGCCAGGTGGATCCAGGGTGGTGGGACCCCCACCCCACTTCCCTCACACCCCCTGTTCATCCCTCATTGCCTTGCTCCTGTGAGGTCCCCGCTGCTGACCTGGTGTGTGCGGGTCCGTGAGGCCCCCCCTGCACGGTCCAAATTTCTTCCAGCACACTTCCCCCTCACTGGAGCCTTTCAGGGACTTGGGCAGACCCGGGATCAGCCCCATTTTGGGTTCTCCCTGGGTCCCCAGGGCAGAAGGAAGGCAAAGGGCTCCAGCACACATGGGCTGTGCCAGTCCCTTCCTGGTCACCGGTGCTGGGAAACACCCCGGTGAGCCTGCAGGATCATACTCATAGGAGTATTACCTGATGGCTGTTGCTGATAACGGCATTTTATGGCTCTTACCAGGGCTCCCCAGGAGAGGCAAATCAGTTCAGCCTCCCACAGCCCCACAGAGAGGAAAGAGAGTTGCAAAGAGCTAAAAAATAAGTTTAGGGAGAGCCTGGGCCAGGCTGTGCCAAGCTCTTCTGCCTTTCCAGCAGTTATCGATGCGGGCATCACACCCTGGGAGAACCCATTTACCTGCCACTTACCCCCCACTAATACTTCCCTACTCCAGTGCTCATTTTCACCCAAATTGCACACAGAGGTAGAAGTCAAAAGGCTATTTCTATGTGCGTCAGGAGAATTGCCAATGGAGAGGAGAGACAGCTCCTGCTGAGAAAAATGCTGCAGCATGAGCCCAGCCCTTTACTAGACACTGGAGCAGCCACCAAGCAGCAAAACTCAATGGGAAATCTTGCTTCCTTGGGCTGGCCGCTTGCGGTGTTGCTGGGTTTGTTTTGTTCTGAGTTTGAGATACTGGTCGGACAAAAAAAATGCTTTGTAAGTATTGAATTAAAAAGATGATGCAAAAGCCGCAGGGTGCTTCAGCTCGAAAACGTGAGCGGTTTGCAGTCAGCCCCAGCGGGGTGCAGGCTGTTTGGAGAACATGGGGTTCCTACAATTAACTTGCTCATATGACTCAATATATAACCACCAGTTACACACTAGATTTAATCTTGGGTCAAAAGTCATGGATAATTCAAACCACGCAGAAAATGTTGATCGCATGCTCACTGGAGCTGTTTTTTCTGCTACTTTCTGTTTGGCTCAAACAACCTCTGCAAAGAAAATGCACCCTGGCCCAGGGCAATAGTGGGGTCAGTGTTACCTGTGTCGGCTCCTGCCCTGGCCGGAGCGAGCTCTGCTCCCTCTCCAGGAGCTGCCTGCTCTGCCTGCATTCCGCATCCAGCTGTCTGAGTCCCATTTCATCTCAGGCACTTGCTAGAGTAGAAATTAAAAAAAAAAAAAAAAAAAAAAAAAAAAAAAAAAAAAAAAAGATGATTCATGCTCTAAACCTCCTGTCGGAAGCATAGCATCAGTCCTCAGCCCAGTTATTTTGCTGGTTGTGCAGGTGATGGCAGTGAAGGTGCCCTCCTCACCCCGAATTAGCAGGGCTGTGGATGTTGCCTGCTGTGTCCCTATAGCAGATTGGGTACCCGGATCAGCACAGTCTCTGTTTCCATCGGTCCCTCTTGGGTGCTGCCCCAATTTCTTCTCTTGGGCAGTTTCTTTTCTGGCTGAGACATGAAAGCAACTCTGGTAGCAAAAAGATGTCAAGGGGGTGCTCAGGAACGTCCTGCCTGATTAGGTTAATTGAGCAAAGGATTTCAAAGCAGTGTCTCGGAAACATTGATTGGGGTAAAGATCTTGTGCTCTGAAGTTTTGGCTCAGGCTGCGGGGAGCATTGGCTGCTCCATGCACCCACGAGTGGGTTGTTTCCCTCTCACTGCTTTCTGGAGGCAGCAGGCATGATTTCTTGTGAGCTGCTTCTCTGATGAAGGCTTCACCGAGCAGGGAAGAGAGAAGCTGTCCTGCAGTTTTGCAGAATACTGTCTTGCAAGGATGGTTATTCGTAGGGAATGCATCATCCCATCTGCCGGTGGCAGCAAACGTCACTGCCCGGTTGTTGCACGGGGACAAGGGCCTGTCATGGACCACGGCTGAGCTCATCCATCACTGAACCTCCTCCGTGCCTTGGTCTCCTCTTAGGTCATTAGGAAGGATGAGTGATCCCTCCCTTCTCTTGCAAAATCCTTTGCCATGCAGCAACAGAGAGAAGGATGCAAATAGCCCCTACGAGCACAAGAAAGCTTTTCCCCCTTGGAACACAAAGAGAGCAGGGAAACAGCATCATGTTCATTTTGCAGTCAAGAGAGGCAGCAAGACGACCATCTTACCCATGGTTGGGCATGATGGTGCTAAACCCCATCTTTAGGCAGACCCTCCCAGTCTCCAACTCCAGCCCGGTGGTGCTGGAACAGACAGAGGGTTTGGCCGGTAAACCAAAGACCTGAGCCTGGGCTAGAGCCAGCCAGAGCCTCGGGCTGATTGCTCTTCCCAGCCTCAGTACATTTGCACAGGGAAGAGGAAAATCCCTTTGGGACAAGGAAGAGAAAGCACTGGAACAGGCATAAATAGCTTAGTAATAATACTAATGATAGCACTTAGCACGTAGACAGCAGTTTGCAGAGCAGAGCACTTCACAAACATTAATTAGTGCTGGTAGACAATTCAGCGATATGGTTCCCTTTTTGCCAACTACGAAGAGCAGAGAACCGACCATCTGCTTAAATCCTCCTTAATTTAATCCTGGGGCATTTGTAGGAAAATCCTGAGCCCGTTTCAGCATTGGATGAAACTGCCCGAGCACGCACGGGCTCTTCAGATGCTCTTGGAGGGCAGAAGACACCGAGCATTTCGGGAGAGGGATGTTTTGAAGGGTGTTGGTAGCTGTGGGTTGCGCCCGGGGCGTGGAGCTGGAAAACGCAGGGCAGCTGTTTTCCATGTCAATAAACACACATAGTGTAGCCAGGGTGCTGGTGGTTTCCCTAAAGACATGTTGTGTTGCTGGAGCCTTTGGGGTTTGCCAGCTGAGGGTGCCTGGTACCAGGATAAGCTAAAACTGCTTAATTTGGGGTCTCCAGTGCTTTTGTTCTTTAAAGATACCTGCTTGGTATTGCTCAGCAAGCAACATGCCTGCGATGCACGCTGCAGCGGGGTTTTGCTAACTATGGGGGTCCAGGCTGGGGGCTCAGCCAAGGGGCTGGAAACAAGTTTAATGCTAGCACAAGCAGGATGGAGGAGCAGAACCCCAAAAAGTCCTGGGGGAAACGGAGGTATTGCAGGGGGTTGAGCTGGGAGGGCGGACAGCCGCGGGCGGCAGCCGGCCGGCGCTGGCATGGCTCGGTTGGAAGCAAAGCTGCTGTCGCGCCTTGAGACGGTCGTGCAAACAGGGTGCAGGGCGTGCACAGTGTTTTTCTGCAGACTTCACTCTCTCCGTGGATAATTTGCAGGCAGGAGAAGAGGTAGATGAAAATATGGAGGATGGGAAAGGCCAACCCTCCGGCAAGGAGGTCCCCTTCCGTTTCAGAAGCAGAAAAACAGTTTGTCTACTCTTAAGCTAATATTGAAACCTTCGGCCCTTCCCCAAACATTGTATTTAAATTTCCCACTGCATATGAACTCATCAAACCTATGGATGGAAAACCCTGCTCAGCTACAGCACCGGCTAGTTTTCTCAGGCTGATTTATTAGGATTAGCGGCTTTTTTTTATTAAGTATAGATTTAAAAGTCTGTAATGATGGAATTTTTCCTCCTCTCTGGGCAGACGGGTCCTAACACAGAGCATGGAAGAAAGGGTCAAGTAGGGCTTACAATGAATTTTATTTGTTCTCCAGACAAAAGAGCTCCTGAATTACTTTGTCCCTGGCTGAGCACACCACATACCCCGCTTAAATCCCTTGCTGAGCTGAGCTGGACTTGCAGCTACATTGCAATTATGCAAACGCTTAAGTGCTTGGCTAAATCAGGGCCTTCTGCCTGCTCACTATCTCCAGGGCCTTTCCAAATTATCCCCCAGCCTGGCCACATTTTGGGTTCAGGATGGTACAAATGGTTCGGATAATGCTGATTTCAGCAAGATCCTCTAAGCTCAGGCTCAAGTTCACCCCGCACAGCTCAGGCTCTTGCTCCGTTTTGCTTTGTGGATAGCTTCCCCAGCCAGCTCCCACATCCCATCTCCACACCAGGTTGCCTTGTTAAGTGTCTGATTTTAATTTCTCTCAGTCAGGAGCCGGGCCTGAGCAATTACATAATAACGAGCTATTCATCCAGAGGGAGAGCGTGGATCTAGGTTAATTGGTCTGACAATTGAACCCGATCCTTTCTGGTTTTGCTCAGCTTTCCTTATTTTTCTCTCCTTCTGCACAATATCCGCAAAGCTCTCAGCCTTGTTAATTAAGAAGGTAACTTCACCCTGAGGGCTGTTTTGTTCTCCCCTCCCTCCTTCAAAAGCAAGAATAGAAAAAGCAGCAAGAATTAGCTAGCTTGGGATGAAGCAACCACCTCCGAGCAGGACGGAGCCAGTTGGGTCTGAAAGGGGTAAGACCATGTCGCGCTGCTGCTGGGGAAACAATGCTGCATGGTGACAGCAGGTGCTGTACCCGAAACACTCCTCCCGGCACGTTCAACACGGTCGATAGACACATCGCAAAGCTGGACGGTGTCAAAAACACTAGAGCCCCTAGGGCTGGCCAGGTGCTGGGTCATCACTGGGGCTGCGATGCTGCAAATTTGGGGGGAGAGATGCAGAAGGGTTTATGGCTTCTTGGGAACACGCAGCCCTAAAGGTTCGAGCACTTCTTAAATCCTTTTAGCCATCAAGCACTTCTGCCCTGGCAGCTGCAGGACACCAGGGCTGTCCAACATCGTGGTTGATCTTCTCCTCCCAGCTGCATCCCTGCTCCAGGACTGTGAGCTGGGAATCTCCAGGGAGGAGCTGCTGGTGGGACGTTGCTGGCAGGTTTGGTGGCTGATGGGAATGGCAAGCAAGATGGCCTCGTGCTCGGGGTTGCTGGTCACGGCACAGCATTGGGAGCTGGTTTTTTGGCAGCTGCAAGCCCCAGCCCCGCGTTGTGCATGGGCTCGGCCCCGGGGAGGCAGGGGGGAGGGTGGCAGGCTCACGTCTAAACGCAACGTGTTCCACTGGCGTGTTTGCTAACACAGTCACAAATAAACATTTTGCAGGATCTTTGCCAGGAGGACGGGGTTAATGTGTTTGGCGCCTCAAAGGACACAGGAAAGCTGATGCAGCCCATCACCATGGGCTCTGATCTGGCCCCCCCAGCACTGCTGGGCCAAGGCAAGCTTTATTCCTCTCTGGGGAATGCATTACTTAAATCCTTGCGTACAAATAGAGAAGCAAAGCCCATTAATCCTACCAGAAGGGAAGCGATATTGTGGCGCTGGGGGGGAAGGGGAGGGCAAGAGGAAACCACCAGAAACCGCCCGGGTTCCTCCTGCCCTCACCACCCCCTGGCTCTGCCTCCTCTGCTCCCCACAACAGGCTCCGGATTCAGGGTTAGCAGGAGGAAAAAAAGCAAAGTAAGGGCCTTGGGTCCTTGGGGGGATTTGGGGCTCTCAGGGACAGGATGAACAGGCTCATCCATGGGAGAGTTGTGGGGTCCTGGGGGGAAGCAGGGGCAGAACTGAGCAGGGAGTCGTGGAGGAGGAGGGGGGCTGCCCTGGGCTGTCGGGGACCTGAGGTCTGCCTTTTTTCCAGGGATATTTTCTATAATGGACCCTATAGACCTCTAGTTCCTCTTCTGACCCACAAGTTTTTCGTGGTTTTGAGCTGCTTCTTCTCTGCCCCATCCTGCTGAGGGGGGAGCGAGCGAGTGGCTGGCGGGGGCCAGCCCAGCACCTTTCCCCGGTGCCTGCAGCTGCAAGTGCTTTTTTAGCCCTGGCTGAGCTGAGCCCCCCGGGCTGCAGTGCCCAGCGGGAGGGATGCGGAGGGCGTTGGGAGCCCGGGCTGGGGGTACCCAGGAGGGCTGAGGACCGCAGGAGCCGGATCCTGCTCTGCGGCTCGGCTGGCAGCGGCGCGCTCCCACACGCGATCGCACAGTCCCCTCTAGTGGATATTTCTCCTGTATCGACACGGCTGTCCTGCCCACGGCGTGCAGGCAGCGCTGGGCTCCAGACCCTGGCCCCAAGCGGTCACCCCAGGGCACCATCCTGCTCCTCTCCTGAAATCAGACAGGGTGGCCCTGCGGAAGCAAAGCCCCGTCCAGCTGCCACCGTGGGCTGAGCCATCGCTGCCTCCACTCCCTCCCCTCCTGCGTACTTGGGTGACTCATCCTCACGCTGTCCCCTGCCCTGGCTTTGTCCCACAACACCCATCACCCTTGCGTCAGGGCTGGCCCCTGCAGCCCCAGCTCTCCCCCCTTCTCCCGGCTCCGCACTCGGCCAACATGAGAAAGAGCCAACAAACACCCGCGTGGTGACAGCTTCCGAGGGCTCCAGGTGCGAGCATCACTTGCTCCCACCCTGCCAGGTCCTGCGAGCTTGCTCCAGCTTGGACCGGGATGAAGCGGGCGGCTCTCGGGGTGGTCGCATCCCCACCCCACTCCGGCAGCTGAGGGGTTTCACGCGATGGCTGCCAGGAGGGCACCCAAACCTCCTGGAACTTTTCCGGTGAGTTTGGGCAATGCCCAAATTCAGCACCCAGCTGAGGGCAGTGCTTACACGTTAGAGGCAGCGTCTTTGTTTTTGAGATCCTTTCCTCGGCGGTCGGCAGCGCGCCCAGCAGCCTCAAGCCATGGGAAGGGTGCGAGGGGTCCCCACCGGCCCCAGCCCGGAGTGTTCCCTGTGCTCAGGGACAGGTCCAGGTCACTACCACCCCCTTTCCCCACGTCTCTGCCTCTGCCTGCCTCGGAAACTGTGCTCGTCACCTGGAAGATATGTGGTATCTGCAACCTGAGGCTTTTCAAGGAAAAAACAGTGTGGAGGAGTGGACGCAGCTGTGGACCTGCACATCTGCCGCACGCAGGTGGTTTGTGATGCTCCGCCAGCCCTCGCTTGGGCTGGTGGGGAGGATGTGGTCCCTCCACCTTGCTCCATCTTTTAGAGGGAAACACGTGGCCCTGGTCCCCATGCCATGGCTTGACAGCCCCAGCTCAGAGCAGAGCTGGTGTAAAACTTGCTGCCTCCGTTCATGTGCCGGGGAAAGGACAGCGTCTCCTCCGGGCAGACGGGACCTCCACCACGGGGTAAGGGTGGTGGGGAAAGAGGCAGCTGGGGCCCAACGCTTGCTGCCAGGCTTTGCAGGCAGCCCCAAAAAGCAGCTACAAGGGCAGAGAGGTGCTTGTTGCCCAAACCAGCCCCGGGGCAGCTTTATGGGCCCCACAGCAGCACCCAACCCAGGCTGTGCTGCCCGAGCTGGCAGCCAAATCGCCTCATCCCCATGCTGGCCAGGAGCCCCTGGGTGTCCCGGTTCCAGCAGGGCTGCACCACCAGCTCACGGATGTGATCCTGCTCACACCCCGTGTCGTGTCCTAGAGTGAAACCAGTGTCAGACCCACGCGTTCCAGAGCCGGCGCAAATGCCCCATCCTCCCTGGTGTCTCACGGTGCCTGGGGCAGGTCATTGCTTCCCACGGGGCACTCCTGGCACAGACCACAGATATGGCACAGATCACATTTTCCTTGCTTGCCAGGGGCTGAACTGTGGCAGGATTGGACTCGCTAATTTATCTTCCGAGTGCTTGCAACCATCTAGTGCAGCACTCTGAGCTGGAAGGGAAAAATCAAGCTATCTTTAAAGCCGCGCATGGTAGTGAGTTAATGCTGCACTGAACACCAGGAAAAAAAAAAAAAAAAAAAACCAAACAAATCCCATGCTTTGCCCCAGCATCAATGCTCGTTTCCTCAGTGCTGGGCTGATCCTGGCTACTGTGCTCAGGTCAAGGAGAGCCAGGGATGGGCCACTGCCTGGCTGGAGCATCCCTTCCCCAGAGCCCAATCCAGAAATGGGGATTTTCCCAGCCCCATCGGGATGGTCCTGCAGTCCTCCGGTCCTGCAGTCCTCCCTCCCCACCTTCGATCCTGGGTGTCTGGCAGGGTTACGGCATTGCTCACAGCATGCAAGCGCCGGTCAAGCGCAGGGGTCACCCATGGCATGGCCCCACGGCGGGCAGGGGAAGCCTGTGGACACTTGGCAGGCAGCGTGAGTGGATGTAGACCAGCCCACAGCAATGGACAAGGTACAAAATCCCGGGGAGAGCCAGCCCATGACAGCTTCAGCCCCTTTTATTGCTTCTGGTCTGTGGCCCAACAGGAGACACACTTCATGGCTCTATTTATTATAAAAGATGTTCAGGAAGCTGATCGCTACCTAAATGCACCTGTCTTTCTGCCCACAGTGACTCTTATCTAATGGGGTAATGGCACTGCTGGGAGCTGGTTTCAGTCTTTTTGGACACAGGGGCTTGCCCAAGCCCACAGGCGAACACCCCACCATCCCCATGCAGAAGGCAGAGCCACTGGTGGGAAACTGCAAAACCTGAACTCCATTTCTAGGAAGCTGGATGCCAATAAAACCCAGTGTTTATTGCAGTGCTCCTCACTGGCCTCGGTTTTATAGATGTGCATTTAAAAATAAAAGCTCTGTGCATTTTAGCTGGCCACGGAAGGGCCTGAACATTGAAAGGGTCAATCTGCTGGATGACAGGGAGTCACCCCCCAGCCCCGAGCTCGGCGGGTGCAAACAGGCCAGCTACCTGCTTGCGATCTCTGTGCGTCGAATCGGAGCCTCATGCATGAGAAACTCCAGCTGTGCTTTCAAGTATATTTGGCATGAAGCCACGTGGTCTCTCTGGTCTCACATGTCCCACCAAGGGGGAAAGACCTGCTGGTTGTCAGAGAGCCATGTCCCTCGGGTCCACCACAGCCTCGGGGGAAAAGGGCTGGTTTGGGCAGCCGTAACGACACGCCAGCTCCAGTTTTGGCTCAAGGATGGGCTGCCAGAAGGCTCTGGAGAGCTTGGGCAACTTATATTTAGGGCAAGGAGAGCCTGGGATGGGCCACTGCCTGGCTGGAGCACCCCTTCCCGGAGCCCAACCTGGAAATGGGGATTTTCCCAGCCCTGTCGGGATGGTCCTGCAGTCCTCCCTCCCCGCAATATGACAACTCATATTCAAATGGTGCTGCTGGGGAAAAAAAACAGCTCGGACCCCATGAGGCCACCCCAGCTGCACAAAGGGGCTGGCAGCTGGAAGGGCCAAGGGGTACGTGATGCTCAGCATCTCCGGGGCTGCATCTCAGGTGGGTGTGCATTGCAAACACCCCTCCCAAATACCACCCCCTCAAACACAGTGGTTTAAACAGGAAAAAAGAAAAAAAAAAAAAATCCTTGTGGTATGTAACTCCCACTGCCATGGGCCAACCATGCTGTCTTTACACACTCGCCCCATCCCAATAGACGGGACAGGTTTCAGAAAGACTGGAGGCGATGCAGGCTTCATCCCTGGCCCTGCAGCAGCCGGGGAAGGCACAGACTCAGAAGCCCTGAATTCAGTAGCCCCTCCAGGTCCCAGACATGGTGGGGGCCAACTGCCGCTGCTGAAATAGGTCATTTGTTGGCTATGTAGCTTTCAGCTCACATAGTTTTTTTCGCTGGCGGGGAGCCCATAGGAGAGGAGAAGCAAGCCAAAGGCATGAGCAGGCAGCATAGGGTGGCTAACCCCAGTCAAACCCTGGCTACCACCCCCGCCCTTGGGACTACGTGTCCCGGTGGGGAATTTTACTCCTGCAGCCAGCAAGTCCTCAGGTCAGGAGGGCAGGAGCGTGTGGTGGGATCCCGGACGGCGTGGGGGGCAGGCGGGAGCGGGGGCTGCGTGGCCTCTGTGGTGTCAGCAGTGACGCAGACACACGCTGGCCCTGACGCACCCGGCGCATCCCCGGGGCTTTGCCTGGGGCAGCCCAGCGCTGGTTCCCAGTTGGGATGGTCAGGATGTGTCTGCCTCGTGGCCCGTGTCGTGGGGAGCGGATGCCCGGCTCTCCCCAGCAGCTGGGATGTCTCTTCTCCGGGGCTGGGTGGGTCACTGCAGTTCAAGGCCGGGTTGGTGCAGGCTCAGGGAGGCAGGAAGGAGCCGGGCAAGGGAGGAAGAGGCTGTAGGGACAGCTATGCAAAAAACATCCCTCTTGGAGCTGCCCCTCGGTCCAAACGCTCCTTTTTCGGTGCCCAGCTCCAGCTTCCCAGCAGCGCTGGCTGCTCCCAGAGCTCAGCAACCCCTGGCAGCGGCGAGTGGAACAGACAGGCACATACGGTGCAGCCCCTTCGCTCCGGCCAGGTGGCCAAACTCCTCGCCACAGGGGTCCCAGCATGAGGTGAGTGTGGCCGGCAGCATGCTCTGTCCCCAGACATCCAGAGTCGGGGCAGCAGCGGAGCTGCAGGCAGCTGCAGAGCAAACTAACCCCATGATACAGTCTCACTGGCACCTCTGATGGGCTCCCCAGCCTTCAACGGCAACGTGCCCCCAACTTCTTCCCTTGTGGTACGTGAGGACTGGAAACAGCATCCACGGATGACAATCCTCCACCAGTGCAACTCTCAGCCTGCCCTTTGGACAGCCGTGGTGCCTCTGCTTTATCCGCTTCTCAGCAATGCCGTAGCTCCTCCACCAGCCCCACTTCTCCATGCAGCGACACCTTCCCAGGCAGCTCTGCACTGAAGGCTTTAGGAAGCTCAGTGGCATCAACCATCCCAGTGCCTGACCCCAGTGGGATGCAGCACCCAGGACCTTGTGCGTAGAACGGGGGTGCCCAGTGGATGCACACCCAGAGCTTTCCTGGCAGGTTGATGTCAGACACTACCAGGAGGAGGGAGATGGGGTGATTTGATCATGCAGCCTGCGTGTGCAGACCTTCCTGGCTTTGAAATCTGAGGAGTTACCGTCCGATCGCTGGCTGGCAGGGTGAGCCATGAGCTCCTGCAGGAACTGCCCGGCTCCCAGGAAGGGCTGGTGCTGGCACTGCCCCTACCCGCTCGCTGCCCCAGATATGCCGCCGGCGAGTGGCCCACAAGCAATGAGCAGGTGGGAGAAGAGCCACTCTCTTCATCCCAAATCAGCTCTGAAGCTGCGGCAGCTCCTCAGGGATGAGGGCAAGCGGAGATCCCTCCTGGCAGCTGGAGGAGGGCTACATCTCAGGTGTGACGGTGCCTCAGGGCTCTCGCCCCGGGGCCAGGTCCACTGGAGAAGTGGTACTGTCCCCATATCCCACTGCAGGGACTCTTCCTGCAGGGAAAAATGTAGCCATCCCGTTGCATCAGCTGCAAGGAACAGCACATCTGAGCTGGTGCAGGGAGCCTGGCAGCGTCCGCCTGCTCTCCCTCCCCTTCTAGCCGCCCCTCTCCCCAGACCTGGGCACCGACCAGGAGAAAACATCCCCCAAGGCAGCCCCCTGGGTATGAAGCCCTGCAAGAACGTAACAAAATGCCTGATCCCTGACCGTAAGGCTGAGAGGACAACGGAGAGCTGGTCTGTGCCATGCAGTCCACTGGACAAGGGCAGTGACATGCTGAGGGTGACCGTGTCTGTTAGAAATACCGGCCTGACCTTGCAGGGGGTGCACATGCAGCACAGAGACTCCAGAAGCCAGTGGGAAATGCCCCCCAGCCGCACTGTCAGGTCCACGGGGCCAATCCTGCTGCTGGTCCCTTGCAGCATGGCTGGGCTGGGGTCTGCTGTCTGGGGCTGCTTCAGCCTCCTCTTCCTCTCCGCAGCAGGGACAGCATCTGTCTGTCTGTCCATCTGTGGTTTCAGCCTTCAGCAGGACTCCAGAGGGACATGAGCTTGTGGCCGCAGCCCCGGGGCAGCTGCGGGAGGCTGGTGTTCAGGCAGCCTGGCTGGGTGGCAGGCGTTTGCTGTCCAGAATTGCCTTCCAGTCGTCGGTCCAGGAATGCAGCCTGCGGCTGGGGGGCTTGAGCTGCAGGTGCTTGTTGTGGCAGGCCGTGAAGAGCACGTGCTCCCAGCTGGGGTTCAGCTCAGCCCCTGCAAAGCAAGGAGGGAGGTCAGCTCTCTGGACAACTCCGCAAGACGCAGAGGTTGACCTTACTCCAACGTGAGGAGCCTGTGGACACAGACACCTAATGAGGGACAAATCAAGCAGGGAGGGACCAGCGCCCAGCGCCCCTGGGTACCCCTCAGGGCTGCCTCCAGCCAATCCTGCCATCCCTCACCTCCCTTACCTGTTATATCAGGTCTGTCATCTATAAGCAGGTCAGCAGAAACCACCGTCTTATCTCGTGTCAAAACGATCTGCTCAAGAAACTCGGGGCCGAAGTGCTTTTCCACCCAGGCATACTGGAAGGCAAGAGGCGAGTGGTGAGCACAGGGAAGGCTGATGGACGGGGCAGGGGCTGATCAGCGAAGCTGCAGCAGCACATGGCATGAGCCCTGGCCCCCACACAGGGAGGACATCTCAGTAAGTTCATCAGCGGGAAGGATTCAAATGTTGCTAGAGCACAAGTTCTTTTAAAGCCAAGCAGCTTTTGGTGCCGTGATGAAATACTAAGACCAAGCGCCTCAGGGCATGCAAATGGCAAAGCTCGGCCAACAGCAGAGCTGCTGTTCTGTGAAGATGCTTAGGAACTAAACTGGTGGGGCAATGAAATATTGCTGCTGTTTTACAGCCAGAGGCAGCTGCCTTTTTCTGGGAAGTGCAGTATGGGAGGGGGAGTTGGGATTCGGATCTGCTCACCTTCTCGTAAGGGCAGTAGCGGTACTTCTTGATGGGGCTTGTGCAAATGAACACGTCGGTGCTGCCACGAGGAGAAAAACAGGGGCAAAGTGTCACTTGGTGGCCCAACACACCGATCAGACCCTGCTCCCCCTTGAGCTATACCTGGCTGCCTCTGCAAGACCCCACTCCCTCCCTGAGCAGGCAGGTGCCCAGAGCAGATCCCCCATCACACACAGATCAAACCGGGGTGATTTCAGATACTAATCCCGCATCTCGCAAGATCCCACCCCCAGAATGTGCACCCACACCCATGGCACAAGCATGTTCCCCTTTTCACCACTCTTGCTAGGAGCAGAGAGCTGAAGGGAAGGGGCTGCACATGGCCGATTTTCTTGGTGACTGCTCTAGGAGTCAAAGCCCTCTCTTTTCTCCCATGCCCAGTGGGCTGGGAGGTATTTTTAATGCTGGTGGTGTATTCAGCGCTTCTGACAGGAGGTGGATGAGTCTGCAAAGCCACTGCTGCTTCCCCATCCATCCTCAAATACCACAGGCAGGTCCCTACTCACTCTGCCAAATTTGCCATTTGCTTCACAGCTTCCACAGCCCCGGGGAGTGGGTCTAGCTCAATGAAGAAGTTCTTGGATTCCCAGATGCTGATGGCTTTCTCCTGTGAGGGGAAAGAGAGCTGTTACTGCACAGGGCTTCTTGCTACTCTTCTTACACGTGCATCTTTTCCCACCCTTTGCTAGGACAGAGGATGGTGACAGTGAGAAAGGTGGAAAGGCTGGCTACAAGCCCCTCCTGCTAGCCCACTTTGCCACTGTTTTCCACCTACCAATCTGCACCCATCCCATACAACTTAGATCGGAGATGCTCTGGAGCAGGCTTGGGTTTGCCTGTGCAGCCTCAGACACAGAGGGAGCAGCATGTTCCTTCAAGGCAAAACACAAGAGATTGTCCAGAACCGAACTAAACCCCAGGTCTGCATCCAGAGGGGCACTTCCACGTGGATGTGGCTGACGTGGCCTGGTAGCCCTGCTGTAACATGATGCTGTTCAGCTCCAGATGCTGTCTGACCTATTTGTCTCAATCAGATCACTTAAAATAGCAGCTGGGCTGATCTCAAAGGAGAAAGTATATTATAAGATGAAATGCATGTCAGGATGAGTGCAGATGGTCTTCCTCGGGGATGCCTGGGCAAAGTCTACCAGGCAAATGCAGCATCTCCAGGCAAGGGTTTGAAACATTTAATATCCAGGTTGGCAGCTGGGAGAACGGAGCAGAGGGAGACCACAGGG
The DNA here is from genome assembly GCF_018691265.1 of Tyto alba. Classification (NCBI taxonomy): domain Eukaryota; kingdom Metazoa; phylum Chordata; class Aves; order Strigiformes; family Tytonidae; genus Tyto; species Tyto alba. The sequence goes on from NW_024881302.1 coordinate 3,843,944, forward strand.
AGTGAAATCTTGGGACGAGGGCAGAGTCCTGGGACTGCCTTAGATGAGTCTAGCACAGATCTAATAAACACCATCCCCTGCACCCCCTCAAACAGGTAACGGCTTGTCAGCTGCCAAGCAAAGCAATTATTTTGCACGGACACTGGACCCTCGGGGAGGAGAGCCTGGGAATGCTGCAACACAGCTGCAGGTGGAGGAAGCAGCCCCGTCCCAGCGTCGCAGCCGCGGCTGGGAGAAGTTTTGAAGGGAGCCCTGCCCTGAAGGATTGATCTTAATTTGGAGCACCTCTGTTTCTGTATTTGAGGTAAGGGGATAGGGACAAAAGGAACTTAAAGCCCATCCTGGCCTTGTATGGAGGAGCTGGCAGAGCATCAAGGGAGGAGAGAGCAGCCTTGGTGATGCTTGTGTGCTGATTCTTACAGCTCAGAGCAACAAAAAGGCTGGTTGCGTACACCAGAGAGACGTGCAGCTCCCTCCCACCCGATGAGTGGGAATCCAGTGGGTAACCACAACGTTTTGCCTTTATTACACCTGTACTGAGGGGAAAAAGCAGGCAACCATGAGCAACTGGGGCCTTGCTGTGAACTTCAGGCTCAGGGCAGCAATGCTCCAAACGCCGGGCTCACTCCGGGCGTCATGTTCTGCTTCATCCTGCTGGCTGTGCCAAGGCGCTGGCTGCACACCTTGCCTGCTCTCAGGATGATGGAGGCATGAACCCATCACATATTTGGGCACTGAGCATTTAACATGACATGCCAGAATCGAACCCTGTATTTCTCAAAAATTCCCAGATTGGCGTGAGAAGACCAGACACCCAACGTAAAAGGAGACACTACTCAGCTCAGCTGTTGCACTCTTCCCTTTTGCCTGAGCAGCAGAAAACATCGGTGGTTTAGAGGAGAGAAGAAAAACCTTCTTCATATATGTTCAAAATTAAACAGACTGACTCAGTGCAAGAGGGCCAGCAGAAATGCCTCCTGGCACCATGAGAAGAACAGCTACTCTAACAGTTTGCCACAGGGCCATGCAAACATTCAAACTCAAGTCGTTCTTTTTAGACCAGTGAGCACCGATGTTTTATTTTCAAGATATTGACTGTAGTTGCACAAGAGACATTTGAGAAATGTGGCCTGATGTAGCAAAGCACTTCAAACTGTGATGAAGTGTTTCCTTACAGCAAGGACTTCCATAGCGATTCTGCTTCCACTTATGTCAAAAAGCATTTTGCAATCAAGCTCAATGGGGGAAGAACTAAGCTCATCTTGAAGAAAAGACCCGCTTGGCTTCCAGAGCCAGAGTAACTCCCTGCGGCACTGCAGCCAGCACACTGCCCAGCAGATGGAAAAATCCCCCAGGCTGGGAATCCTACCACGTGCCAGGCAGGATGGACCCTCGATTTCCTTCTTCTAATCTCTCCCCACAGGCAATTTCCCTGCCGGTCCAGGCTCCCCACCATTCCAGGTCTGTGTGCTCGGCCTATTGCTGAGCTGTTGTTCTCCCTTTCAGAGCTGGGACCTTCAGCTTGTTGGACTCTTTGGCTCCTGTTTTCTGGTCTCCTACAGCAGGTCCATGGTGCTCTCTGACAAGGAGGGACTGGAACAGCCCATGTGCCCATAGCCACAGAGCAGCTCCTACTCTATATCCCTGGGCTGAAATCACAGGTTAAATCAGGGCTGCCCTGAAGTTGGTCTGTAGAAGTTTTGCTACTTGTTCAGGCCAAGGTTTTGGTGGTTTTACGTGATCACAGCAGACACAAGATGAGCTCACTTCAGTTAACACATCCAAAGTAGTTATGATCAAGAAAAAATATGAGTTATCATGCATTACCCCTGCCAAACTTTTAGCACCTGCCTTTCTGCATGAATGATGTCCTCCATTTCCATTTCATCAATCCCAGCTAGAGAGGACACGTTATTCCTTCAGCTCATCAAGCCGTTTATGACTTTGCCAGTGGCAAAAGCCCAAGATCTTATTCACATTCCCTTCCTTGTAGTCATCGTACCACTAATGACAAGAATACTTTTATCTGCTGTAACACCTTTCAACTAGTGCAACTGCAATCCGCAGACGAGACCACAGACATCCCATCAAGATTCATTGAATGATAAAGTACAACATAAAGAGAGCCTTTGCTTTTAGGCTTTAATTATTAAAATGAATACAATAATTTCCAGGCATGGGAGGGCTTTGGCTTGTTTTAAGTAAGCCCTCACATGAAGCATCAATTGCATGGTTTGCTCTCAACTTCTCTGCTGCGTCCCACTCCTCACATTGCTGTTGAGGAACTAAACAAGCTGTCTAAGAACGGTATCAATCCACACAGCTTGGCCAAATCAGACCTAGAAAAACACAGCTATGCAATTTGGGGTATTGTAAAACAAATGTTCTGAAAGATCTCCTTTCCTTGCGTCTATCTGAATCCACACATGCAGGGAAAATAAGAGACAGACGTGCATGAAAAATGCTGGATTTCTGGGAAAAAAAGGACCACTGGAAGCCCTCCTGTGTGCAGACCTGTACCTGGGTGGCAGTGGGAGCCCCGTCCAGCACCCGCAGCCCTCCCCAGCACTGCACCCACGAGCTGGGGGCCAGTGGGTCCCGTGGGGCCAGAGCTCCAGCCGCACGGTGCAGAGCGAACGAAACGCGCCGAGCCGGGGGATGCATAAACTCACACTCAGCTCAGGTCCCAGGCGCCCGTATTGCTCCGACACCCAGAAGCCCCTCCGGTCCTCCAGGGCAATGTAGGGTTTGTCGGGGTACCTGGCCCTGAACTTCTTGAGGAAGCCTCCCTCGAAGTCAGCCAGCACCCCGTCCATGTCCACCAGCACCCGCAGAGCCCTGCGGGACCCCACTGCGGGGCTGACCCCCCTGCCCAGCCCTGCGAAGGGGCCGCAGCGGCGAAGCCGAAGGTGCAAGAAGCTGCTCAGCAAAATCATGATGGAGGGGGTGCTCGGGGCGGGGGAGGAGGAGGTTGGGGGGATTTTATTTCAAGCACGCACCCTGCAGCAAGCAGGCAGCCCTGGCAAGCACGTCCCCTTGCAGCAGAAGGAGCGAGCAGGGGGGGATGCAAAGGGAATGCAACGGGGATGCAACGGGGAGCAAAAGGGATGCAAGGGGGAGCAGGGGGGATGCAAGGGGGAGCAGGGGGGCTGCGGAGGGGGTGCGGGGGGGATGCAAAGGCCCGGCCTCGCCCCCAGCGCCTCCTCCCCGCCCCATCCCTCCCTTGCAGCGAGGCGGCAGCCGCAGCAGCAGCGGAGGGGGGGTAGGTGGGGGGGGGGGGAGGTGGGGTTGGGGAGGAGGATGATGATGATGGGGAAGGGGGGGACCGGGGCCGCCCGGTACACGGCGGTGCGCTCGCCCCGACCCGGTAGTGCAAAACCCAGTTCCTCTTCCCGGTGCCTGACCGAGCCCGGGAGCTGCGGCACCGCCTTAAAGCGGCATAAACGCCCTGCGACGGCGCGGCTCCCCCCCCCCCCCCCCCCCGGCTTTAAACCCCGCTCCCTCCCCTTCCCTGGGGCCGGGGGGTGCCGAGCCCCTGCCTCAGTTTCCCTCTCAGCCTCGGGGGTACCCCACAGCGTTCCATCTCCCCTTGCCTGCTGCAGACCCTCTCTCTCCCCTCCATCCCCTGCCAACCCCCCCCGCTGCAGCCGCCATGCCTGTGTGGGTGCGTCTTTGGGGGCAAATGGCCGTGATTTGGGGTGTGTGTGTGTGTGTGTGTCATAAGTGACATGGTGATTTTTGCAGCTTGACATAAAATACATTTCGTTTCTACCCATCCATGGGGTGGGGGCACGCTCTGTCCAGGATTTCAGGCTGTGGCACAGCTCTGTCCCCGCTGGTGACAGGAACCCTTAAAAGACAATATCCAGACCCAAAAGAAGCGCTGACAGCACACCGTAAAGGACACAGAACCAAAGATCACTCTGGTCAAAAAACTGGGGGGATTAAAGCTACTAAGGAAGGGGGAGGCCTCTGAGTGTGACTAAGGGGATCTGGCAACTGCAGAGCTGGGAAAGAGATTTCGATCGAGGGCAATAATACGGCTTTAGCAGTCCCAAAATATTTCATCTTTCAATTCCAGAGTGTTTTCCAGTGGGATATATTGTCCTTGTTTCGCAGAAAGGGCAAATGAGCTGTAAAGATCAGGTGAGGCGGGGAAGGTCAGAGTGCGAGCAAAGGAAGGCGCAGAACCAGCAGCCAAGGCTGGGTGTCATGGTGAGCACCGAGATTCGGAGGGAAAACGCGTGACTTTTCACGTCAGCGCTTTGCTTTCGCGTGCATCGGAGGCGTTTTGCTTACTGCAAGGGACGGGATTTCGACGTAACTTGGAAGTTTCCGACTAAGCAGCAAGGGGATACGTGTATGTATGGGTGTAAAATTTAATATTTATTGCTGTGACTGCCAGAATGGTTTCCTTCCTCATGGCGTACTGGAGGACAGACGCCCTGCCTGCAGCAACTCGGGACCGCGTTACTTCGCCGCATCAGATCCTAAACCGAATTCACCCGAAGGAAGAACTCAGAGTGACGCAGCCGCCGCGTCACCCCCCTCGAAGGGGTGAAACCCCCTCAGCGCCCGCCGCCCCGGAGAGCCGGGACCCCGCTGAGGGCCCCGGGGCAGCGGGGCGGAGGGATGACGCCGCGATGACGCCACCATGACGCCATCATCAATAACCCCACCCCACCCCCGGCGGCCCTGCTGAGTCACGGCTTCTCGCGCCGCCAGGGCCTCCCTCGCGCTGCGGGCTGGGCGGGGCCGGTTGCCGCGGCGACCGCGGTTCCTCGCGAGAGGCGGTGGCGCGGCGGAAGTGACGCGCGGCGGCGGGCGTTTCCGCGGCCCCCGCCGCAGCGGCTGATTGGCTGGCGGTGGCGGCGCCCGTAACGGTGGTTCCTTCCCGCTTCCCTTCCCCCCTCCCCCCCCCCCCCCCCCGCCGCTCCCGGCCCGCGCCGCCCCCCCTTCCCCCCCGCCCCCCTCGCCCCGCCCCGCCCGCAGCGCGCGCGGCCGCGCCGCCAGCCGCCAAGATGGCGTCGGCCCTGGAGCAGTTCGTCAACAGTGTCCGGCAGCTCTCGGCCCAAGGTGACCGGGAGCGGGGGCGGCGGGGGAGAGCGGCGTGCGTGGACCGGGAAAAGGCGGCGGGGGGAGCGGGGGGGGCGGCTGGGCCTCGCTCGGTGTGGGCAGCGGGTAGGCGGGCCGGGGCCTGCCGCCTTTCACGGCTTCTCCTTCAGCCGCGGGGCCGGCGCCCCCGCTCCCCCCCCCCCAACCCCCCCGGGGCTGCGCGCTCCCTCGCCGCGGTGCCCGGAGGCGGGGGGGGGGGGGGTGGGGGGGCGGTTCCGCAGCCGCCGGTTTGCCAGCACACCGGTTGTGCCTTTCCCCATGCTTTCAGGGCAGCGGTGAGGTTTTCGGGAGCTGGAGGTCCCGGGTGAGCGGGGCGAAGCCGGCACCGGCGGTCGTGCCAAAATCTGAGCGTTGGAAATGAGTTGGGGGGGGGGGAGCGGGCTTCGCGGGGACTTTAGGATTACACAGCCCAGCCTGTCGCCGAACTGATGAGCGTGCAAGTTGTGGCGTGTGTGCTTTAAAATGCATTTCAGAAATGTTAGCTCCTGGGGACAAAGTAGAGCATGGGCAGAAGAGCCCTGCCTTACCAGGAAAGTGGATGGTAGGAGGCCTGAGACCGTACGTCAGAGTTGCTATAACCAAGTGTTCAGGAGGTGCTTTAATAACCATAGTTAGAATTCCTTAGTTTCGTTGCCAAACTCCCCATTTTCCTGTGTGTGGACACAGCGTTTGCTAGTTCTTGAACTTTCTGTCTGTGCTGATGCTCCCTAAAATGTGTTCTGCGTGTTTCTTGGCATGGGACGTTTGCTCCCTGGAACTGATCAAAAATTGATGCTTTTCTCTACGGTCCCAAGCTTTATCTCTGGCAGTTACTTTTGGGTGGAGCTCCAACTTTCTCTCACAATCCTTTAACTTACTACATATAGAGGTTTTTTTACTGGGGTTATCGGATACAAGAGACAAATTATACCCACAAGGTGCAGACACAAACAGATGAAAGATTATTCTTTGTATGTGGGTAGTTTAGCTGGAGAACTTTTTATCACGAGGTTTTGTGGATGCAGAAAGGTTCAAGGGGAGACTGACTGACTTTATGGAAGTTTTTCCGTTAGGGAAGAGCCAGATAGACATTCACGGTGAGAAAGTAAATCCAGACACGAGACAGGCTGCTGGAGGTTATGAGAGCACTCAGGAGAAGTCCATGGACTTGTAGTGAGTGGTGTTAGTTTGAGGTTACCAGCATTTGGTTGCACAGGAGGGCACATAAATGGACATTTAGTTGGGCCTGATGCGGGTATTTTTACTTGTATTGTAAGTTATTCAGTGTGTGTGTGTGGGTAGAGGGTTGGTTTGGGTTTTTTAGGGGCATGCTGGGTGATAGCTGTAGAATGGGTAGATTTCTCTACAAGGGAGGACACCAGAACAAAGGTTTTGCAATCCATTGAATACTGTTATCAAACCACAGATTTTTACAAGCCCTATTCCTTTCCATGCTTAAGCCTGGAATTTTAATTCCATATGGAGAGAGCGGTTTGTGGGATGAGTTTCTGGAGTTCCTGGGCTCTGGTCACCCATTTGGAACTTTTGATCCCTCTGTTACTTCAAAGCTAATGTTTCATTGCTGGGCTTCCCAGGTTTTCTTTTTCAAAGGAAAAGGCCAGAGAGTTGAGGACAGTGTAAGTCTCTATGAATGGAGGCACTATTCCTCATTTTATGAAGACTTTCATAAGGGTGTGCGAACCTCTGTTTTTTCCTCTAATCTTCAAGGATTGAACATTGAAACAATACTCTGCTTCAGAAAGGCATAGTTTTAATTCAAGTAATTGGCAGGGGAGAAGGAGAAAGAGTTTGAAAGCAGTTCATGATAATTGGTCTCCTTTCTTTGTGAGGTTTTTTGGGCTTACTGTACCTTCCCAATTCAAAATAGTTGCCTTTCATGCTGTGTACATAGCTCACAACAAATAGAATAACATTGTAGTTTTAATTATGTGAAATAAATTTAAGAACAGATTTTTAAATCCTTTTGTTGTAGGTATTTAGTTATTATTTTAATGTCTACTTCCAAAAAATTGCTTATAAGCAGGCCTGGAAAGTGGATAGGGCATTTGAGAAGCAGCAAGGAACAAGCTCTGGTATTGTCATTTATTAGAAAACGGAGGAAACTTTTTAGTAGTCTTCTGGTTTTGTTTTCATTCCCTTATAACACCTAGAAGACACAAGTATAGATACATTTATCCACACGAGGCAAAATTTTGCATCACAGTACAGTGGTCAAAGTTTTACAGACTTGGCTTAGATGGAGCTTGGCGTTGATAGAAGACCCTGAAGCCCCCTCTCTGACAAGGTGAGCTGATGCCGCTTTTCACGTTGTGTTTGTATTCTGAGGGCCTCCTTTGCAATCCCAAAGGCCAGAAGCTTATCTGTCACCTTATAAAAAACATACAGTGGGTATCTCACTTATAGAAAGCTAATGCCTATTGTATTAAAGAGTAAATTCCCTGGGTGATACTACTTTTTCCTCAGGTTATATAGGGAAGCAAGGTATAATGAAATATGGGAATGCGTGAATGTTCTTTAATTAGAGTTTGACAACTATGTTTTTTATTTCAGGGCAAATGACCCAGCTTTGTGAATTGATCAATAAAAGCGGAGAACTGCTAGCAAAAAATCTCTCCCATCTGGATACAGTGCTTGGTGCCCTGGATGTCCAGGAGCACTCATTAGGTGTTCTTGCTGTCTTGTAAGTGTTGCTTTCTTTTAGTTACGTATCTTAGTATTAAAACCTCAGGCAATGTGCTGAATTGTCAACCAGATGTTTTTCTTTTGGCCATAAATATTTTCAGTCTGCATTTCTGAGAATGGTGCTTCATTTCCTTCGGTGATGCACATTTTATTAATAAAAATACCAAGGCAAATTTGTATTTTCAAAAGCAAAAAAACCTCTGGAGCTTTTAAATGCCATTACTGTCAAATGTTAATATTGGGGGCTTGCTTTCCTTAAGGCTGTATCTATTTTTCTTGTTTATGTCTTTATGAATATTCTTCTATATGTGTTCACCAGAAAGTTTCAAAACTTTGAAAACTTGATTGGCAGGGCATTAGTGTGCTGAACTTGTAAGCATGAAGGAAGAGGGTTTTTTTTCCAGTGAAGCATGTGTTCTTATCATAGTTATTGAGTGTTTGTCTCTAGACAGCATTGAGGTTTTTGCTGCTGTCTGTAGTTTAAGATAATACTTGAATTGCCTTGGCAATGCTGAGGTAAGGTAAAGATATTTGGCCCTGAAGCTCAAACTGTTCTTTATAGCTGTATCTAACAGCAAGTGAAGTGTCTACAGGTTTCACTATTGTTTTAAAGTTCACTTTTAAAGGAAAGATAAGAATTGTAGTACTTGTTCTACTACCCTTTAAAAAAAAAATACTGTTATACATAGAGATAATGCACTTTAATGTTACAATTCACTGGCATCTCATAAAAATGCATCATGGAATTTACAAAAAGCAGGGCATCAGTACTGTGTTAGTGTCATGGGGTATATGAAAACAGTGATTAAAACAGGTGGAGGAAGATAACTATGTATAAGAAATAATATGTATTATTTGAAGAGATGGTATCAGTGGAGTGTATAGGAAAGCTCTCCTGGCTGAAACTGGCATGGCAAACTCCTACACTGGTAGAGTAAGACTCTGAAGAGACAGGGAAGGGGTGGCAGCATGTAGCCTGGACAGTCATAAGCCTTGTGGGGAAGGACAGCTGATGATCTAGGTAGGTTTGAACTGCATATTGCAGTGTATAGCAACTGGAGTATGGGCAGGGTTGGGTATCTTCCAACACTGTTAAACAGTTTTTTCTGTATGTTTTTGTGACATTTGTAGGATGCATAGCTAGAGTTTTCATTGCCTTCAGATGAGCATAATCATAGTTCATCTTACAGAAGAAGCAGTGTGCAAGGCTACAGCCTACAGGGTGTTGAGGAGCCACCAGAGATGGAGAGAAACTGGAAGTGAAGAGAAGGAGCTCCTAACGAGATACATCTAATAATTTAATAGTTGAGAAATCTTGAGCACATTGAAGCAGGAGATGGCTGTAGGATAGGCAAAAGTGTGCAGAGAAGTTCTGTGGCTGACTATTGCAATTCATCATTGTTAGCCAGTGTTATTATGATTGTAACTGTTGTAGCAGATAAAATGATCTTTGTTCTCCATAGTTTGTTCTAAATTGTAGTTTGTACTAGACTGAGAATTGGGGCTGTGCGTGGAAAGCATATTTTCAAATGTTGAGCAGTTCCTGGGGAAATTGTATGCCATCTGTCATAAACACTTAGGATTTGTTTGCAAGCATCTACATGCATCTGCAGAGACGTAGTGATGAAGATGAAGCTTTTTTATTAATCTCCAAATGTTAAGTGCTAAACCTTTTTGCTTGTTTGTTTTAGGTTTGTGAAGTTTTCTATGCCCAGCATCCCTGACTTCGAAACATTATTCTCGCAGGTGCAGCTTTTTATCAGCACTTGTAATGGGGAACACATTAGATATGCAACAGACACTTGTAAGTTAAGCTTACTTTCAGACTCTGTATGTTTTTTGATGGTTTGGTATTACTGATTTTTCACTGTTGGGTTTCTTTGTTTTTTACTGTATTTAGTTGCTGGCCTCTGCCACCAGTTAACAAATGCCCTTGTGGAAAGAAAACAGGTGAGCAAGTATCCTCTAGTATAAATAAGCTGCCTACATATCCACGCTCTTAAAGGGGATGTTACCAGTCTCTTAATTCTTTCATAAAGATTTGCCACTAACTTCATGTTAAGTGTTTTTGTGTAGCTCCTCATGTGTTAGGTTTACTGAGAGGTAGTGAACCTAAACCAAGATTTTAAGATTTCTTTAAGGAAAATGTAAGGAGGATAAAATTTTGGGGAGACAGTCACCTAAAAATGTGCTCTCTCACACAAACCAGGAAATCTGTAGTACCAAGAATGTTCTTCATATGATGTGTGCATAAGTAGGAGAGCTGAAAAAATTATTAGCACTGGTGAGTCAGTGATACTAGTTTTAGTGTTATTCTCACCAGTGTTATATAATGTTCCTAATGAAAAGCCTTGAAATGTAAAGGAAACTTGATTAAGAAATATTTGACCAATGTTTTTGTTGCTAAGATAGTGGCTTTTTTCAGGCCACTTTAGTGAAATCTAGCCTGAAATAGAAGTAGAGATCAAGTCTCGTCGAAGTGGAGTAAAGCGGGAGCCTTGCCTTTGTTATTTGGTGGGAGCGTAGATGGCATCACGGAGGCATGAAAGGTTTTCTTATTGATACAAATGACTGTATTCCTGATGAGGTTGGCTTTGTGGAGCAGAATTGATGACTTCAGTTTATCAGAAGTTGTATAGCCAAGGTTAATTTTATTTTCTGAGAGTCTGCAGTATCCTACAAAAAGGGAACCTCAAGTTAACTATTACTTAATGGAACCTGTCAATTAGTGTTATTTTTCATTTGTAAGTGTCAACATAAGATCCAATGTGCTGCCATCTATGAGAAATTATCTGAAAGAGATGTAATTTCTGACAGCCCCTGCGAGGAATTAGCATTCTCAGACAAGCCATAGACAAGATGCAGATGAACACAAACCAGCTGACCTCAATACACGCAGATCTCTGCCAGGTAAGGAGGGAGCATAAGGGCTTTTTATAAGAGTAAAAGCTTATAGAATACCTATAACTCTTTGAGGAAATGCATGTTCACATAATGCAATGTAAAAATGGCTTTTAGCTGTTTTATCTTCAGTAATAAATAATACGATATACTGAAATAAAATCCTCTTCTATTAATTTTAAATGTTCAGTGCATGTCCCTGGATCTTTGCTTTTGTTGTTGACTCCTGAAAGTCCTTTGACATCCCTTCTGTCTGGGCTGAAAGTCACACACTGCTTGTCTTAGGCAGTATAAGCGTAATATCCAGATACTGTTTGCTCAAGTTTGACAAAAGGCATGTTTGTCTCGGTGTCTTTGGCCTGGATTTGCACTTCTGTCTCATTCTTGGCTCCTGGGATTTAGGGTTGGACAGGAATGTTTAGTGCAATATTTAGTGCTGCCAGCACTGTAGTCTGAAAGGCCTGGAGTTTCAAGCAGCTTTGTCAGAGTCCAGTTTCTTCAGGATTCATATAGTTTAGAACAGTTCACAGTCTGTGTTAAGGGTTTTCCAAATATCGTGGTACAATGAATAACTGTGTTACAGCACTACTGATGTGTGCTGTCTTTCCACCCAGAGGAGTGAGATTTATTAAATAGTACTAGATGAATTTAGTTTCAACTTCTTCCTTATCGAAATTTGAATGAAAATGGCTAATTTATGAAAAATTGATTTATTTTCTTGTAGCTCTGTTTGTTAGCAAAATGCTTTAAACCTGCCCTCCCGTATCTAGATGTGGACATGATGGATATTTGTAAAGAGAATGGGGCATATGATGCGAAGCACTTTTTATGTTACTACTACTATGGTGGGATGATATACACTGGGCTAAAGAACTTTGAGAGAGCACTCTACTTTTATGAACAGGTAACTTTAAATAAAATGGTAAGTCTGAAGCATGATCAGTCGAAAGGCAAAAGTAGGATGTGTAATAGTGCTGAGAGAACATAGCATCTTTGAATTGCCCCCAGGGATAGCAATGGAAGCTGTGAACCTGACATAAAGTACAAGCAGTCTCCAGTTATTTTCATTCTTAACCTTAAGAATGTAGTTCTACTGGCAGATCTATTCTGCTGTTCATCATTCACATAGGTTTTGGTTTAGCATGTGTGTTCATCATAGTAATACGTAAAAACTGATTTGGGTTGGTGTTCACTGTTACCTCGTTTTTGAAAGGTACAGCCTGAATGGTACTCTTCAGTGTATAGTCAAGTAACAAGCAAACTGCCTTTAGAGGTGTTTTCCTGTAAGAAGGTCTTTTACAGCCAAGTAACTATTCCACCATAAAACTAAGCAACTCAAAGGCTGATGTTAAATTTATCTCACTATAAATATTTTTCAGATGCCTGCTTATTACTGCTAGCATAGAAACAGTTCACAGGCTGACATTCAGAATTGTGTATTCTTAAAGAAAAAATAGTCCATTGGTTTTGCTAAGACCTTTGCTGAGTTTACGAAGGGTGTTACACTTCTTCAATGGTATTACAATATTTGTTGCTTTTACTTTCTCTGTGAAGGAAGAGAAAATTGCAAAACAGGGAAAACTTTGTGTGTATGAGAGGGAAATGTTGTCAAATGTGCAAAATAAACTGGTGCAGCATATTTCTTTTCTGTAAACAAGGGTCAGCTCTTGAGTAGCTAGCAGTATCATAGTAAACTAAAATCCCTTTTCCCTATTCTGCAGACCTCTTTCAGCATACTTAAATATGAGATCTGATGTTGTCATAGCTTTATAAAACCTCTTTAAGGATCTGTGTGAATCCAGGTTCTACAGGAAATGTATAAGCATTCCTGGTAACAAGTAGCTACAGATGATTTTCTAGTACAACTTTAGATATATACCGAGGAAAGAAGTTTTGATCCGATCTTAACAGGGATATTTGAAGGTAGGCATCACTCTAAAGTGATGTTTTGAGTAGCTTGTATAGAACTTACCTTTTTAGGACATTTTTGGATAATTAATTTTGACAGAAGTTAGTTAAGCTTTAATTCTCAAAGGTAAATTCCATATGTCATTGTATCCTTTCTGCATGCAGCTTTAAACTGAGATTTCTGTTAATGCAGTAGCTACCAGGATCTACCAGTAAGTATACTGAATTTCTATTTAATTTTTTTCTTTCTTGCTTAGGCAATAACTACTCCAGCCATGGCAGTCAGTCATATTATGTTGGAATCATATAAAAAGTATATTCTAGTTTCTTTGATACTACTTGGCAAAGTTCAGCAGCTACCAAAATACACTTCCCAGATAGTTGGTAGATTCATTAAGGTAAGTCTTGCGAATACAGCTAAATAATAGAACAACAAAACTCAATTTGTGAATGATTTTTTTTTTTTCCCCCACCCTCATTTGATGGTACTGTTTAACATTGTAGATCATGGGAAGTAATGCACAATGTGCCAGAGTACAACCTCTTGCTGCCTTTCTAGTATACAGTAGCTAAAGATTGTCTGGCAACTTCTACATCTATTACAAACAAACTATCGTTTGTATTGGCAATACAGGTTTTTAAACTTGAATTTAAAAAAAATTTTAGGGTTGAATAGTACTTACCAATATTCTCTTCACTGATACTGCACATCCCTTGATAGCATTTTATGTTAGAACTGAAGCAAGACTCAGGTTTCCAATCAATATGCATTGTCCTTGTAAAAACACTCAACCCATAACTTCATCTAGTTGAAGTATGAAATGCTAAACAGTTTATTCCAAAAGTCCCGCTTTATAAAAAATAAAAGCTTCTGAAAAAGCTGCAAGTTTAGAATCCATAAGCATTCTGATTAGGAGGTGTAGGTTGGAAGACAAAACTGCTAGCAAGAGTCCTGATCTTAGGTAAATAACACACCTAAAAGTTCTTACTTAGCACTGAGTTTGATTTGTGAGCAAAACTTTAAAGAGTTCCAAAAATCTTCTTCTAACTTCAGATACTAATAAGCAAGCTTAAACAGTTGCCATTTTAAATTTAGGTGAACTAGTCTTCACCCTGTGATTCTCTGTCTGTGCTGTGATGCATTGTTGTTGAGGATGATGATGTCTTAGAAGGTAGAACAAATATAATGGATGGGCAGTGACTAGTCAGTATGCTGCTTGCCTTGAATTCAGCTTACTTCATATGCTGGTCAGCTAATGGACTTTTTCTTGCACTGCCATAACTGAAGCTGTTGTACAGAGGTCCTTGAATGATGTTTACAAAATCTTATGTTGCAGTAATACAGATTTAGTGTATGAAGATCTGTTGTTGCTGTAAAGCCATTGATGGGCATCACATATTTTATGCCTGCGTGGCTTCTAATGTCGAAGTAGTGAATAGATTTTGTGAGGCTGGTTGAACACTGTGTCCTTTAAGAAGGGTTCTCATTTTTCTAATTGCAGCCCCTTAGCAATGCTTACCATGAATTAGCGCAAGTTTATTCAACCAATAAACCCTCGGAGCTTCGAAATCTGGTGAACAAACACAGTGAAACATTCACAAGGGATAACAATATGGGGCTGGTTAAGCAATGCTTGTCATCTCTCTACAAAAAGAATATTCAGAGGCTAACCAAGGTAAGGGGTTTTGTTTTGTTGAGAAACTGTGATTAGTTTTTCTCAAAGAGTGCATCTCTGAAATGTATTCAATTCAGGGCAAAATTAGAATGTAGTAACGTCACAGAGAAATGACTAAAACTGAGATCTCTGAAACAAATGAGACTAAATATAGAAAACCAGTTCAGCTGGCATTATTATGCACTGTTTAAAAGGTGTTTCAATATGTCTGTCTATCAGAGGGGTTTGCCCGTGAGATTTTCATACATAATAAAAAAAAAAAATGTGAGTGTTGTTACCCAATGACTTTCCCCTCTATTCAAAATATAGGAAAACTGAACTTTACGGGCTACTTCATTAGAGAAGAGTGAGTGAATAGGACAGATTCTCGAAGTGTCTGAAGTAAAAGGAAAACCAGAAGCGGTGGAGTGATGTGCTCCTTCAGCTGAGAGATCAGATTAATCCTTAAAGATGATCAGGGGAAAGCTCTTTTTTGGCAAGTTCAAATGATGTTTGCTGCAGTAGAACTAACCTCAGAAGGAAAGCAATACATGCATCTCTTGAAGGAAATTCAAGGGATGGAGCTTATTCATGTAAAAAGGTGAGGGAAGAGGTCGGACGTGGTCAGGACTGTCTGGGGTAAAAAGGGACTGCAGAAATGGAGTAGTGACTCCGTTAGTGTGGTCTGCCTACATTCACAGTATAACAAGTGAATGTCTTTGGACGAAGAACTGACTCCACTCTCATGGTGCTTTTTATAAGTAATAACTATGTGTTCCACTTGTTTCTTCCCATCAGATTTCAAAAATAAGATTGCATAAGCCATGAAGGATTGATAGGGAAAGTTCTTAACATTTAGTTTTTAATTGTTTGATGCTTTTCTAAATTTCAGACATTTTTAACATTGTCATTACAAGATATGGCAAGTCGAGTGCAGTTGTCGGGGCCTCAAGAAGCAGAAAAATACGTCCTCCACATGGTAAGACTTGTGACTTGGTAACACTATCCTAATTTAAAAATTGATCCGACGTAAGACGCTTTAAGTGTTTGGCTTGGCAGTACATGTTCTGAATGGCTGGTTCTCTTTCAGGGTAAAAGAAATACTGTCAGTCTGCTGTGTTCAGACTGTTCTCAAAAAATCTTAAAAGAGGTCCACTGAAGATAAGGTTTGGGAAGCTGCTAGGAAATAAAAGCAAACAAGTTAAAGATGATTCCACAAAGAGTCTGTGTTGTAGTTATCTGAAATTCTGTTCTTAGTGATATCCTGCATTAAACCCTCTCTCATTTCAGATAGAAGATGGTGAAATCTTTGCAAGTATTAATCAGAAAGATGGTATGGTCTGTTTCCATGATAATCCTGAAAAATATAACAATCCAGCTATGCTTCATAACATTGATCAGGAGGTAAATCTTTAAGATATTAACTGCTTTTGGAATTCCTACCAAAGAACCTTAGTCTGTAATCAGAGAGCTGCTGGGAGGAGCCAGTGTAGGTAATTTACATGTAGAGATTGAAGACTATGAATCATTATTTGACTATTTCACAGTGTTTAAAGGGTTTAGATTGATAGCCAATTACTGTCAGTGCGTTCCCTGTTGCATCTTCTGTACAGCTTGACACGTTTCAGTCGACTGACTGCTTAATGTTGATGATGGGAAGTTCCTTGAATTGAATGGATTAGGAAGATTGTTTTTAGAGTTTTAGCCTGCAAGGATCACTTCCACTGGCTGTCGATAACCTGCCTGTAGGTTGAGGTGTTTGATCCACGTGGGACTGTCTATCAATGGCCTTAAAAAGGACTCTTAGAAAGACATGGATCAAAATAACAGGAAAAAAAAAGGGTCTGACACTTCTGTTTGGGAGATGAGGGATGAGAATGTTTTGACATGGAGCTTTTGTGATGGCAAAAGTTACCGGTTCTACATAGCAAAGCCATGAAATATCTTGAAGATCATGTGCAAGCTGGACAAAGTAATCAACTTAGTATATATATTTTTAAGATGCTGAAATGTATAGAGCTTGATGAACGACTGAAAGCCATGGATCAAGAGATCACTGTGAACCCTCAGTTTGTGCAGAAGGTAATTGATTTAGTGTCTTGTAAGAGTATGTAAGAGATTCAGTGCAGTGAGTGTGTGTTGCACTGAATGTCAGTATTTACAGTGGGATTAATTACATAATAATACTATTTAATACTAATACATTCATAAACCATGCTTTAAAACAAAAAGGAAGTGCATGTTATTTCATATACACTTTATTTTCCTACCTGTTAACTTCAAAGAACTGTTTGTCTCAAAGGTAAACCTTCAAACCTGTTTTTGAAAAGAAATAACTCTCTCTCTTCCAGAGTATGGGCTCTCAAGAAGATGACTCAGGGACCAAACCATCCAGTTATTCCTGAAATTAATGTTGCTCACCACTCAGCTTTCAAGTAAAAGCTTATGAAAGAATCACGCCTGGAATAGGGCATTGAGGAGTTCCACGAAGAGAGCAGAGAGAACTGAGCTTTGCTTTTCACCTGGACATTAAGAAAATAAAAGAACACCCTCTCAGTACTGTATAATATCAGAAATATTCTCTGCAAAGAAAAAGGAAATCTCGAAAGAAACTTAAGTCTGTTGTGGATTTATTTATCTTCAGATTAACATCGTTAATGCATTAAATAATCTACCTTTTGTTTTAAAGGGTTTGAATGTTGCTGTGTTTCTGTAGCAGTCCTTTTTTCTCTTCTGCAAAGAAAAAGTATTATTCAGGGAAGAATACAAACTAGTGTTGGTTCACTTACAAGATAATTACTGGTTCATTATTCTGTATTTAAAGTTGGCTCAAAGTGCAGATTTATCGTATGTGTGGTGGGGGGAGAGGGGTGGAGTTTAAGTAAATTCTCTACGTGATGACATGCATATGCCCAGTGTAGCTGGCTGCTGCCTAGTACATGATGAAATAAGGACTGTGTGCTTCCCAAAAGGATGAGCATGTTAATGAGTCCTCGTAAGACAGTTTTGCTGAAAAGCAGAAATCACTATAGGGAATCCATACAGGACAGCTATTTATGATTTTAAGTTTCTGGTACAAAATAACTCCTAATAACATTTGCTCTTTGATCAAACTTATTAGACCTAAACAAAAGGATATTTGGAAGACCTTGGTGTTCTGGAGGTTTCTAGATATTAAGTTGTTTATATTGAAAGAAATGTAAATTTTTGTTCCTATACAATTGGCATGAAGGTATTCAACAGGTTAATACTTTTCTGTGGTGGAAATCAGTTTAAGTGAAGGCGGTGCTATATATGTTTTTTTCCAAGGCAAGTAATTCTACATGGAACAGAAATAGAATTCTATACAGTTCTCAAAATATAAGATTTTATTTGGAGATAACATGCTGGAATGCTATCTGGTTTTCAATTTACTATTCTAGAGAAAAAAATTGTTGTTGGATTTTTTTTTTAAGTGCTACATCCCTTAAATCAATGGGCTCTTTAATTTTCTGTAGTTCTCGTGTATCTGAAGATTCTTACTGTTCAAACACCTTTGAAACACTTCATGTCAGTGCAAATCTCCTACAATCAGGCATAAATAAACCTGTCATCAAGTCAGAATGTGAGAAGCTCAGCATCCAGTGCTTCCTACTTAAACGCCTGACTAGGAGCTGCTTGCTACTGCTAACCTGCCAGCTTTTTTTGCGGAGCTTGAGTGAGAGCTAAGCATTTCTGGCTCTTGCTGTGTGAAGCTTGTATGTATTGAGATCGCCCATGATTGAAAACACTCCATTTGTGCTTCCAGTGCTGATACAGAACTGTTGGGGTTTTCACTTAAAATCAGTGTCTTAATTCTAACAGAGCCTCTGTGGCAGCGGTGTGCTTTCTAGTAGAAGAGAGATGTCCCCAGGTTGTTGTCTAGGTGGTGAATGACGTTTTTAAAAGTATAAAATAGCAATTTAGGATTGAACACAACATAGGTCCATAGTGTTAGTAGCTTACCACTGAGTACTTGTGCTTCCTATCATAGAGACTTCCATATTTGAAGGCAACTGCTACACCTGATCTTAAAGCAAAATCTTGTGGTTCTTTCATAACTTGCCTTGCCAGTCTTGTAATTAAAGATATTTATGATTTTTGAAGGTTTTTTTTTTCCCTAGTTAATCCTGCAGTGATTTCAATGCTGAACATGCTTACACAATTTTCCTCTCTGGTACTGTGGAAGTGTTAAATTAGTGGATTAGTAATGCTGTGGGCTCAGGCACAAAGTTGGGTTGTCGAAGTGTTTACAACCGTGTGCAGTAGTCATAGAAAGGACTGCAAATGACTAACGCCAAACTACCACCTATATGAAAACACGAATGGCTTGCCTTTCATTGCCATGGGGAGAATGTATGCTTTCATGAAGTTGGAGAAAAACCAGAAATGTCTACATTGCAATGGCTGAGCTTTTATACCACTAGTTCCTATTAGTGAGCATGGGATTCCCTGCCGAGAGCTGCAGGATAGCTTTTTATCTGTGGAATTGGAAGCAAACTAATATATGCAGCTGGCAAATAGCAGCTACATTTTCTTTTTTGCCTAAAGTGGATAAAATAAATCTATGCTCACATCAAAAGGATGTTAGAAATAGCTATGTAATAGTTTCAAATGATAGATTACACTGTTTTTCTAAATCTGATTTTTAAGAGGGCAAATGCTTTCAAAGTTAGAGAACTGCTAAAGTTCCTTTTCTGACGTGGATAGTTGTGCTGTTAAACTCCGATTACCGTTGAAAATTCAAAGTCAGGTCCCACCTGTAGAATCAGTAGATAAAGGATTCATCGAAAGTGCTTCAGGGAAGGGCTTTTAAGTAATAGTTTGATAAACACATATGGTGTGGCATCTGCATGTCTGGAGATACTGTTGAAATTAAGTCAGATTTTTAATGAAGTAGCTCCTTCAAGTCTTGGAACTAATTGCATGGGCTGTGGTCAGCTGAGGCACTTTGAGAACACTTGAGCTTTCTGGTTTTAATTAGTATTTATTGCACAGATGGACTTTGGTCAAGTACAAGAACACTGCGTGCTGTGCTCCTCCAAACTTATACTCTCGGAGGTCCTGGGGCTAGTTCTTTCCATCGTGCATGGCCACAAGATGTGTTCACGGAATACTGAGTGCATGCTTTGATGCCTAACTCCTATTTCCACAAAGCTTACTTAGCAAAGAGACAAAATGCAGTTCTGAAGGCAGCATCAGACGTGCAACTACACTTCTTAGCCACAGGAGGGGTCTCTAGTTCAGTTGTTATTAGGTATTAAAATGGTTCTAAGGACTGGTTAGAAGCTGCCTGTGTACAACCACCCCTCCTGTTTTTGTGCCACTGAGGAGCCTCAGTCGGTGACCGCCGCTCGCACCCCCGTAGCGCTGCCGTTGCGCCATGTGCTTGTGCGTAACTCCAGCTGCCCTCCTACACCGCAGTGCAACCGCCACCCCTTGTATGTGTTGTCGTAGGCGATCTGTATAACCTAGGAAATGTTTTCTGCATGGCCAGACTGGCTGAGGAGGTTAGTCCTGAGAAGTTGTTTAAATGTACTATTGGAAAATAAAGATAACAAATGAGTCGTCATTCTTAGTTTGTCTTAAATGAGATAGTAGGTCTTTCTATTTCGCTTTTCCTTAGGTTTGGTTTTTTTTTGGGGGGGGGGGGGGGGGAGAGGGGTGTCTTTTTTTGGTCACTTCTCAGGACGTGGTTCTGGCTGACTGGTGGGAGGCTGTTAGTTGTCTGCTGTGTGTGGCAGTGCCCTCTGCTCAGGAGTTGGTCGAGCTCTGCTGGTGGCTTCTCGGAGCCTTCCTGAACTATCTCGAGTAGAAGCAGTAGTTGGTTTTGTGCAAACAGTATGTCTTCCTTGGTCCTTGTCTGAGATGGGCTGCAAGGTTAGATGGACTTTGGATCAAACATTTCATATCTGATCTCTGTGTTACAATAATCATCCGACTCGCTGACCATCTGAATATTGTTTTTTTTCAGAGGTGTAATTATTAGCCCATGCATGGCTGCTTGGATCAAGAGGCATATATTGTCGTGGTAGGAGTGACAGCTGCTCACTCTTGAGATTTAAGTACAAGTTTTACTCAGCCAAATGATCTATGCTGTTAGTTTGTGGAAGATTTACCTTTTTTTTTTTTTTTTTTTCAAACTCAGCTATTTAAAGCTCTGTAGGGGTCAACTCCAATGTAAAGGGAAGGGGTGGGGGCCAGAATCCAGTAATTTATTATTTTAAAGCCTGAAAGTATTAATAGTTTACATGGAGTTGGGTTTTAGTTTCCATCGTACATTTTCTAGAGATAAATAATCCTCTAACTTGATACCTTGGAAAGAGTCTGGAGTTGTTTAACGGAGACAAATCTGTCTTGAAGGACCTGCACCAGGTTTAATTTGGGTGTCTGCTCCCTTTCTTCAGAGGCTGTTACCTGTGCAAACATCTTTGCTTTATAAATGGAACGGGGGAAGTTAGTACTTGATGGAAGCCTTCATCTGCCTCAGTCTCATATTGCGAGTAGTTTAAGGAATTAAAACACGATGGGTACTGCCAGTGCTTGTACTGAGTGTCTTTAGCGGAGGGGTCGGGCCCGGCCTGCGCTGGGCACCCCGCTGCCCCGGGGGGGGACGGGGAGAGGAAAAGGGGCTCCCCCCAACACCTCCCCGCGCCGCTCCCGCCGCCGCCCGGGCTCGAACCCGCGATGCTCGCCTCCTCAGCGGGGCCCCGCCCGCGCACTGCGCTTGCGCGGGGGCCGCCCAGCGTCCCCCTCCGGTAGCTGCCGGTCACGTGACCCGCCATGCGACTCCCGCACCACCTCGCGGAGGGAAGGGGGGGGGGGGGGGCGGTAGTGAAGCCCGCTGAGGGTGCAGCGGTTGTGGGGGTCGCAGGGCGGCGTCTCATCTCCTCCCGGGGCTCGGTCGCCATTGTCCGCTCTCTGCGGCGTGGCAGAGGGGCAGGGGATAGCGAGAGAAGGGAGGAGGCGTCTTCCGGGTTTGCTCAGCTTCCCCCCCTCTCGTGTTGAGGTAATGGCTCTGCCCAGCTCCCGTGGACAGGGCGGCCGTGGGCCGAGCCACTGCCGCACCCGGCGGGGGGCAGAGGTTGAGTGATTCTCGGGAGGGTGGCGGGAAGTAACCGGCTCGGTGCCGCGGTACGAACCGCCGCCTCCTTCTCTCCCACTTTCTGCTCGCTTTCCTCTGTGGCGGCGGCCGGTGGGTAGCCGGGAAGCATTCTGTTCTTCTTCCCCTCAACCCCCTCCCCCCCCTCACTAGCTGATGGTAGGGGCCGGTGGATCAGTCAGTGTCAGGCGTCCGCTGAGACGGGCAGGGCCGTGGCGGGGCAGCCCGGAGCCACGGTGAGGGGCGGCGGAGGTCGAGCCGCGGGTCTCCGGGCACGGGAGCCGGGGCTGCGCCGGTCGCAGAGCGGTGAGGCTGGGGCGCGGCTGGGGCCTGAGGCGTTCGGGTCCGGGGGCGCTCAGCAGGGCCGGTCCCGACCCGAGAGGGCCTGAGGCCTCCGGGCACGGGGAAGCTGGGCTGCGCCTGGCAGGGCCCGAGGTGAGCGGACACGGAGGTCTGGTCTGTCAGACCCCGGGCTGTCCCTATAAGACTGGAGGTACCTGGGGCACGGGGAGGTCCGCTCCAATCCCGTTCCACTCCCCGTGGGGCCTGAGATGTCCCTGAGAGTTAGGGAGCTGGGGCATGGGGGGACCAGTCTGCTCCGGTCCTGCCCCAGCAGGTCCTTGCTCAGGTCACCCTGCTCTGGTCCCGTAGGCTGAGCTTAAGGCCAGCCTCTCTTGGAGGAATATAGAACAGGACTTGCCCAAGTCAGACCTAATGATGCATTAATATCTGTTGTGCTGATTTGATGTACTTTCTCCCTCACCTGCAGGAGGCCTGACGCATGTGCTGAGCTCTCACTATGAATGCTATTGTTGCCCTCTGCCATTTTTGTGAGCTCCACGGTCCTCGCACCCTCTTTTGTACTGAGGTCCTACATTCACCACTTCCCCAAGGCGCAAGCAGCGGGGACATATCTGGGCAGAATGAGCAGGCAGAGGAGGAAGAAGGTGGCATTCAGATGAGCAGCCGGATCCGCTCGCACAGCCCTGCAGAAGGTGCCAGTGCTGACTCCAGCAGCCCAGGGCCGAAGAAGTCGGACATGTGTGAGGCAAGTGTGAAGATCTGTGTGCAGACATCCATGGCCCGTGGCTTAACCAAAGGGCTCTTAGATTCTCTAATGCAAATCATATTGTTTAAGAGAGGGGGGAAAAAAAAAAAAAGTGAACTGCGCATGTTTTGTACGTGACCACTAGTACCAGAAGATCTCTGAGTCCTCATAAACTGTAATGATCTGTGACAAGAAGACGAAGGAACTGTTGTTGAGTATATAGACCTTGACAAGATGGTGTCTTGAGGCCTCTAAGCATTGTGATCTGTGATTCTCTTGTGTCTGAGAAATTCTTTCCTCATTCTTAGATTAGATCTGGTCATTTATTAATAGTAATTTTAAGAGCAGTATTGAGTAGGAAACAGAAAAAAAAGCAAAAGCAATTGAAACAATAGAGAAAATGTATGTTCTCTGTTCTCATGCTTGTCTGCTGTTAGTACTTGTTCTGAATTATTTGTTATTTACTTTCCTTTAGGTTATGGCCAGTTTTGTTAGGCTGGTTGGTTTCACAGCTGCTGTTAACTAAATTTTGCCACTTGTAGAGACAGCACCAAATTCCAAATCAAATTAAATAGTGGCAAATGAGCCTAAGAGCAGAGGAAACATATCGCACAGAGTTCTGTGTGAGGAGCTGGGTTCAAATCCTGACCCTGACTCATATTTCTTGTCTTCCAAGTATTTCTGTTCTTATCTGTATGTGTAAGTAATGTTTCCCTGTGTTTTGCAGGGAATATGCAGAGGCCTTTGGAAATCTTAGATAACTGCATGCTCATTTATGGCTGGATTTGCTTTTCTATCTTCAGGGTTGCCGCTCTCTTGCAGGAGGACATCCTGGCTATGTCAGCCACGACAAAGAAACTTCGATCAAGTACGTCAGTCACCAACACCCAAACCACCCCCAGCTGTTCAGCATCGTGCGCCAGGCCTGTGTTCGCAGTCTGAGCTGTGAGGTAACTGCCTTGGAGTACAGGGAGAAAACCTGTCTATGGCTTTATGTGTTGTTTCAAATCCAGGATAGTGCTTTGCTGATCCTGGCTGCTCCACGCAGCCTGAAACAAGGAGGGAATGGAGGTGGAAAGACAGACATACAAGTCTGTTCATTCCAGGATTGGTGGTAATTTTTAAGGTTGATTTTTTGATAGCCTTGAGGGTTCCTTCCTCTTACTTTGTGAGACCAATAATTTCCCTTTCTTCTTTTTGCTCCTGTGTTTATTGTTTTTCTTTGTAAGATAAACTGTTTTTTTGTAAAGACATTGAAATATGTTGTTCAGTGCCAAGAAATATTTGATATCTGTAGGCCATTAACATTCAGCATCTCACAGAAGCAAAGGGAGAACCTTACAGATTAATGAGCGTTCGTGTGTCAGGATCATAAAATCCCTTGTGGATTCTCAGCCGTATCGTAGTTGAATGGAGCTGAATTCTTAAAATACAATTAAATTGAAGGTTTTGTAGTGTTTGTAGGATACCTCTGAAGGTCTGTTTGATCCTGGGTTTTGGATAGTAGCCTGGAAAAGGCTTGTTTTATTCACCACGCGTGTGTTAAAGAGCAGGAAGCTTTTCTCAGTTTATTGTCATTTCAGCTGTGTGATGTGCTTAACTGCTCCAGTGTATGTGTCCCTCCCCTTCAGGTCTGCCCAGGACGTGAAGGCCCCATTTTTTTTGGTGATGAACAGCATGGGTTTGTGTTCAGCCACACTTTCTTTATCAAAGACAGCCTGGCTCGAGGTTTCCAGCGCTGGTACAGCATCATCACTATCATGATGGACCGGATTTACCTCATCAACTCCTGGCCTTTCTTGCTGGGAAAAATCAGAGGCATCATTGATGAGCTTCAGGGCAAAGCACTTAAGGTAGGTCTGTGCACAGAGTCCATTTGACTCAACGTGAGTAAAACAACATGATAGTTGATTTACGGCTGAGTCAAAAAGCTGATCCAGGTCACTGCAGCCAGGGGAGTCATTAAGGTTGACACAAGGGACAAGAGGATGGGTGCGTAGCTGGGGCTGAGGGAGAGAAGGAACAGGGTGCCCCTCTCATTTTAAGCCAGTCATAACACTTTTCACAGACCTAACCGCTAGACAGTAGCTCTGTTAGAAATGTAATTAACTCAAGTTGTGAAGAAAAATGGGTTTGGAGCACAAGTGTTACTTAATGATAATTTTAGACAATCTAAGAAAAGGATGTCCCTTCCCACTCTTTTCCCATAATTTACAGTGTATTTTGGATGGTTGTTTTTGACGCACCCTTTTCACTTCGTATTTTTGTTGGGTTTTTTTGGCTCAGGTTTATGTAAGCATTTTATCTTTTTCGCTCTCTTGTACCGCCTTTCCTCTGTGGTGTAGGTGTTTGAAGCAGAGCAGTACGGGTGCCCTCAGCGTGCCCAGCGGATGAACACGGCCTTCACTCCCTTCCTGCACCAGCGGAATGGCAATGCAGCCCGCTCCTTAACGTCACTGACCAACGATGAAAACCTCTGGGCATGTTTGCATACCTCCTTTGCTTGGTAATGCCACTTGTATATCTAGCTTCTGCAACTCCTTCATGAAGAGAATATTGCCATATTCTGAAAGGGTGGAAATGTGATTTGAGCGTTAGGATATTTTTGCTTGAGGTAATAAATTGGACTTTAAGTGGTCTCTGAACGGGAAGGAGCTAAGCACAGAAAGACAGCAGCCTGCTGATGCCTTTAGGACAAAAAATATCCCTTGTTGCTGTGAAGTAAGCCTACTCATGTGGCTGCCATGTCTGTCTAGATGGAAAGGCTTTGCAGTATAAAAGTAAGTGGAAGAAAGCAAGAAAAGATGCTCCTGCCCTCAACGTGTTATACTTCGGATTCACACTTGACGTACAGTGGTGCTTTGCCTGGAAGTGCCTATGTGTTGTGATAGGCAGCGTGGGAGGTGCAGCCGTTTGGCACAGTGGTATGTCTGTAGGAGTCCAGTTGCTCCACTGCCTGACTTGCTTATCCAACTTCCCTGGAAAGGTGCCACAGAGAGGATTGCAGCACTGGCGTGTGACTTGGGTGGGGGATAAGTACATTGCACAAAGTAATTGCAAAATGGTAGGCCTTGCGGTGACTTGGAGTGCCAGCGGTTGTAAGATGAACTGATAGTTACCACATCGAGGAAAGCATAGAGATGTGTTGAAACACTAATGGTTAGTGGTTGGATTTTTTTGTTGAGCTCATCACACCGCCTTACTGGATTTTTGCACCTAGCAAGCAGGCTTAGTGAATGCTACTTCTATTTCTTTTAATGCCTCCAGGCTTTTGAAAGCTTGTGGTAGCCGACTTACAGAGAAACTTCTGGAGGGAGCACCAACAGAAGACACCCTTGTTCAGATGGAAAAACTTGCAGGTGAGACAGAAGTTTCCAGAACTGGAAGACCCTCTGAGAATGCTTTGGATGGTAAAAGACCAAGTCTTTTCATCAGCATCATAAATACAGCCATCTCTCAGCAACTTCACCTTAGTGGTAGTCTCTGCAGTAGCTGGTGCTCTCCCCCATATGGAGAGGACTCTGACAGGAATCAAGGCCCTTGGCCTCGTAGGCTCTCTGCACACACATGTGGTATTTGTTATTTGAGTAGGAATGTTGCATCGAGTAGGAATGTTGCATCATCATGATTATTGTTCTCTCTCTCTGGGTTGGCCCTCCCAGAGAATCTCTACAGCAAATTTGCAGTCACAACATATGGACTTCTTGCTTCTACAAAATTTCTAAAAGTAAAGGATCGTAATTTTTTTTCTTGCATTGAATTATTTTATTTAATCCATTTAGAGTAGAATCTACAAAACCTGCCTCAGAGCTTTGGCCGTGACCTTTAAAACAAGAATAGAGAATGCACAGCTGTGACTTTGTGTTGTGTAGAAAATGAAAAATCCTTCTTGGTCCTTCAGTGGTTATCTTAGATCTGAATTAATAAACTTCATTAACATTTCAGGTGTGTCTTTAATGCTTGTACTTTCGGTTACTGTGTTCTGGATTCCCCACATACAGCCAAAATCAATTGGCTGCAGCATGTAGGCATTTCTGACACAGTTCTCATTCCTGGTGAGCAGCAATTTTTATGACCTTTTTATGGCCTTTTTTTGTTAGATCTGAAAGAAGAGTCAGAAGGCTGGGATGGTTCTGAGGAAGAAGAGAAGCCTTCTTCCGAGCCAGATGTTGTGGAAGGGCAGGAGCTATCTAAATGCTCACCTGAAACATCTCTGAAGCCAGATTGCAACAGCTGGAACGTGGCTCACAGAAGGCTGTCTGTCTTTCGCTCTCTTAGGCACATGAGACAGGTAAGAGAGGAACTGATGCTGAATTCAAAAGCTAATGACCTCTTTTCTCCTGATAATGTTTTTTGACGAGACACATTCATTTCCTGCAGTCCGCACTTCTTTCCTGGTTCTGTGTTCCACGCGGTGCCTGCACAGCTAGTAACTGTGTGAACTGCATCTCTGAGGACGCTCCCTTCCTCTGGGATCACGTGGGCCCCTGGTGATCATCGGTCATGTGGGATGGGATCATATGATTTCTCTCAAATTCTGCACTTTTCTTCTTCCCAAGAGCAGTGACAGTAATTTAATACAGAGGTTGCGCAGCATCTTCAAAGCCAAGTAATATTTGCTTAAAACAGAAGTGCTTCAGAGGGGAAAAAAAAAAAATTACAAACAAAACAGATGGTTCTGTACAGCTCTAACTTTTTTTCTGGTGCTTCTGGTTACCTGGCTGAGGGGGAAGGTTCAGTGCATTTGACCCACAGTCTCTTTCACACCAGCTTGTTTTCCTGGACACTGCTGATAAATCCCTCTTTGTCTTTAGCCTCCTTTTGTTCTGCTGTCTCCTAATTTAGAATTCTTGAAGTTCTTGAACTGCACCACTGTATCGCAAGTGTGTGCCTTTGGAGGCTTGTCCAAGAGTATTGTGTCACCTTTCATGCCTGAATCGCTGTTGTGAATAAGATCAGAGAAACACCTGAAAGTCGTTATCATCTAATAGAAGTTGTTCAGTCCCATTCTGAACAGGCCTGTGTCCAGCTTCCCAAACCCACCAGTTTGGCCAACAAGTGGTCTGACTGATGGATGCAGCCTAGCCAGAGCACTGAAGAATTTGGAGCAACTGAGAAATTAAACTCTCATTCTTCTAATGTGCTCAGTATTGAAGCGGATCAGTGGTTAGGCATTTTGGCAACATGATACTTTGCTGCTACTTGTTCTTGAAACCATAGGTGAGGGCAAGTATCGCTTTGTGTGACAGTCTGACACCTTTTGCATCTTGCTAAGGAATACTTGATCTTGGTGCTGTGTTTTAAAGCTATTACTCTGTGCACAAGACCTGCTAAATTTTCATGTTCGTTTCTGCTCTTCAGTTCTAGCCATTTTCTTATGTGGCAGTCATATTTTTGACAGGGCAAACTGGACATTTCACTAATTTTCATAACTAATGCGGAATTACTATTTTTTTTCAGGTTCTTGGGGCATCAGCGTTCCGCATGCTGGCTTGGCATGTTCTGATGGGGAACCAGGTTATCTGGAAAGCTCGAGACATGGATCTTGTCCAGTCTGCTTTTGATGTGCTACGGGTAAAAGCTTTTTTCTTTGTTTCCTGACTGCATATTTTTACATATATTTCTGTAGTAGTCCAGCCTGTAATATTGTAGAGAATGTGTGTTAAATGCTGTGGTTTGGTGCAGGGAGACAAACCCAAAACAAACCTAAAAAACGCCCCCCCAACCTTTGGATGTCTTCACTGACCTCAGCAACTGCGTAGTCTTTCAAGCTGAGTAAGATACTTCTGCTCCTCCAAATCAGGAGCATCTGCCTGACCAGTGTTCCAAGTCTGGTCTGCCCCTGGAAGCTGGGGAGAAAATCGTACTTTACTGGCTTAGCTCCAGTGTTTCTCTTGACATATTTCCTTCTTTAGACTATGCTGCCTGTTGGCTGTGTGCGGATCATCCCCTATAGTGACCAGTATGAAGAGGCATATCGGTGTAACTTCCTAGGGCTTAGCCCTCATGTCCAAATCCCATCCCACATACTATCGTCTGGTAAGAACCTGTTGTGGAACCCTCTCCTTTCCCTATATTCTTATGTTAAAAGACACCAAGATTTTTTTTTTTGTTTGTGATTAAGTATTGGCAGATAGTCTAACAATGCTGGATGAACTAAAACCTGTATCACTTTATTATTTTTTTTTTTTTCCCCATATCCTTGCCTGATCAGTAGTTGAAAGGTGTGACACCTGCTTTAAGCACTGCTCTTACTGTAGCTGACAGTCCTGGTTCCTGTGGAGGAAAGGTTAATGCTGAGCTGAATGCTATAAGCTGACAGAGCTGTGCTTTCTTGGAGCAGGGTGTCTGGCTGTATTTTAGAATCTGGGCTAATACAGTTAATGTTGTTTTGGGCTCCTGTTGCTCTAGAGTTTGCGGTCCTTGTGGAAGTTCGTGCTGCTACCCGGTCCAGTCTCTACCCAACTCTGTTAGATGATGAGCAGTCCCTCAACAAGTACGAGTTTGTCGTCACCAGTGGTAGCCCAGTTGCAGCAGATCGAGGTGGGTGATTTGAAAGCAGAAAGAACCTGTATTGCTGAGGTTAAAGGAGCGTCCTGATCTTTGTTTTTCATGCTGTCATGTACTGGCCATTAAGGAGGTCTGAGTAGAAGTCAGGTCAGTGTACAATTGGGGTAATGCTGTTTGAGGTAAAGTCTACCACAGTGTGTTCAATTATAAACGGTTTGCTTTACCAGATCAGCATTTTGCTTATTAATTTTCAGAAATGAGAAACTAATTCTGTAATCAAGCCAAATTCTATGTTGAAATTGGCTGTGCTGTTATTAGTAGTGTAGCTTTCTGCATATAGAGGAAGCTGCATTAATGCACCAGACCAAAGTACTGGTGAAAAATGAGTGCAGGCTGGGGCTCTTGAACAGAATAAGAGGTGGAACAAATGTGTATTCTTGTCTGTAATTCCAGTAGGTATTCAGGCCCAAGTCATAGAAGTGGACTAGTCCTTGCTGACAATTACTAGTAAAGGTATAAGCGAGTAACCTATAGCTTGGGTGTCCTCTTTCTCACCCTTTTTCCTGATCCTGTAGTTGGCCCTACAATCTTGAACAAGATCGAAGCTGCCCTGACCAACCAGAACCTCTCTGTAGATGTTGTGGATCAGTGCCTTGTTTGCCTGAAGGAGGAGTGGATGAAGTAAGTACGACTACATTGCTTTCAAAGAAACAGTTTTGACACTAATTCTGGAACAGTTACAGCAGAGTACAGAACAAACTCACAGTCAGGTAACTTCTGCTTTAGTATTGAGGGTAGTTGGCTTTACTGTTGCGAGCTAAGAGTATCGGAGTTCTACTCTCGCCCTAACTCACTTTTTGGCTTTCAGCAGTTCTTAACCTTTACGCTTCAGTTCAAGCATCTGTAGGTTTCCTACATGACAAAACTTGTCTGCCTTACGTACATTATGAGGATTAAGTATGCAAATACATATATGCCTGTCAGTGTGCGCTATTTTCCAGTGCAGATAACACACCAAACAGATGTCAGGATTGTGCCTTCAGGCACTACATTTCACAGACGCAAGTAGTTATAAAGGAAGACCGGACAGTCATGTGAAATAATTCATGGAACATTACGATTTTGTGAATTTACTTGAAGGCCAGATGGGCACTAGATCTGTCTCCCAGGGAGGTTCCCAGTTGTCACAATCATTTTAGTTCTCACTAGAATGAAAAAACGGATGAGAATTACACACATGACTAGTGAAAATGAGTAATCCCCCTAGCTGATCCCCCCCTGTTCTTGTACTCTTCTTACCCCCCACCTTCTTCACTCAAAGCATGAGAAGAGTTTCCATGGGATATTGTTGGAAGCTTTTATTAACATTTAGTTGTAGTAGGTACTGAGAGAAGCTACGATCGCTGCTCATTCCCAGTTTGATGCATGCGAATCCACTGTAATAGTGACGGGAGTTTCTTGTTTCTGCAGTAAAGTGAAAGTCCTCTTTAAATTCACTAAAGTGGACAGCAGACCCAAGGAGGATACCCAAAAACTGCTGAGCATTCTGGGAGCTGCAGAGGAAGACAACGTCAAGCTTCTCAAGTTCTGGATGACTGGCCTGAGCAAGACGTACAAGTCCCACCTGATGTCAACAGTTCGCAGCCCAACGTCCTCAGAGTCCCGGAACTAAAGGGTGCCCAACCTCACTTGCTGCCTTCAGATAATCGCAGGGAACGCCGAGTTACCGCTGCTGAGCCTGCAGCATGTGCGTTAGGTGGATAGTGAAACTTCATCACTGTTCTTCTAGTCCTCAAACTAACTTGAAGAGTGACTTGAGTCTTTTCTAATTGCTGTGAGACTGGATTAATAAGTGCTAATAAATAGTGCTGCTGTCTGTCCTGAAACTCAACTCTAAATCTAGACCTCCACACTCAAGACTAAAATGCAGCAACACTCAAAGAATCAGCCCGAATTAATTAAAATCCCATACTGTCATTGTTAAGCGTTATGGTGTGGCAGTAGACCTCGGGTTTAGATTTTCTTGGCAAGACTCAGATACCAGTGACAACGTCCGGGACTCCTGGGAGTGGATACAGTTAATCTCTCTGAATCCCACATAAATCTCCTAAATGCCTGAGAAAACAAGAACCAAAAATAAGTGACACATCCCAGGGTATGGATCACATGTAAATTATTGCAAACCACTTTATGCTCGGATTTAAGAAGAGACTATTTTCTGCTGTAGCATAAGTCAGGATATCCTACTGGAGTCCTGTCACTCCACTTTATTTATTTATATCTTAACTTGAGACAGTTTCAGCATTTGCTTTGGAAATCTTTTCTGGGAGGGAGAATTGTAATATAAGAAGTTTCAAAATGCAGCCCGCTTGCTTCTCTAGAGGGTAGAATACTTGCCTTGTTTTGCCTGCGGCTGCAAAACTTCCAGGTAATGAAGACAACCTCACCAGGAGAAGGTTGCTGGTGTTCTGTCTTCAGAAATAATTTTCTAGCTTCCTAATTAAGTTAAGCAGAAAAGATCCAACCTGTAGGTGCTCCCTTCTTATATAACTCTATAGTAGACATTTTTGCTTAATAGTTCATGGAAACATTGGTGCATTTTTTAATTACCTAAACAGATATTCCTTATCTGTATTGTAAGGAATTACTGTTTCTGTTGTGAAGTCTTTTTTTTTTTTTTTTTTGGTCTTTTTTTTTTTTTTTTTCTGGATCATTGTTGGGAAAACTTGACGTTACCATAGAGATTTTTAACAAGCTAGAGGCAGGTTTTACCAGGTGACCTTCTACACTCATTCAAACGAGACTCAAGCTCAGAGATGTTTCAACTTGTCACAAGTTCTGTTCTTATATATAAAATATGCAGGTTGATTTTTGTCTGGAACATCTGTAAAATGGCGACAGGCATTAAATCTCATTAAGAGCTATTTTTGTAAAATGGACAAAGCCTTGTTTTGTGTTGATTTTCAATGTGTGTGTGTGTTGGGGTGGGGGAAGAAGCAGTTGATCCACAAGGTATTTGCTATACCTTAGAGTTGATCTAATTTACAGAATTTAACAGGTCTTTTCCTCTTAGCTTTGTATGTATTAGTTTCTGGTACATACGGAGCAAGAGATGCTCATAGATATTAATTGAAAATTCTTGACTGGATACAAACAACCGCAGAATATTCAAACAGCAAGCAGATGCTTAGAAAAGGGCATTACTCTGTTACTTCAAACACTTAATTTCAGGGTTTGCAAAAAGACTTGCATTTCCCAATTGTCAATAAGGAAACAGGAAACAAAAGAGGTGTTCAAGCTCTATCCACGGGAAAGGAAGTTTTGAATAATATATGCACCTTGCTTGCTAGGTGCTAGTCATGAAGGAAGAACAAAGCCCACTGCTAGTGGGATAAAAGCGACAGAAGTCATTAGAAAAACATGGACTAGAAAATCAGAATTTCCAGTGCTGGGTCTGTGCCTATTCTTGTGCGTACCTCGTACTCTTTATTCTCTACTTGAAAGCTATTCTGGTCCAATTCAAAGCTACGTAACGCAACAGGTAAGGCGTTATTTGGCATTTATACCTTTTTGACTGCTAAACTGTTTCTGCTTTTTAAGAATAGCTTTCCCAAGAAAACCAACATTAAAACCTAGTCTTTAACCCACAGTTGGTGCATAAGCACCCCCTGGCAAATCCCACGTTTCTGAACAGAAGTGTGGTTTCTTCCAGAATGGTGATTGCAAGGTCAAGCTTGAGGCTTCAGCCCCTTCTTCCACGTGCTTGTGTAAGCAGCGAGTTGTACAGGATGTCAGTCAGTCTCTGCCCTGATCTGAAATAGGACTGTGTCACAGACAGCCAGACTCTGGGTAACATATAATTTCTGAGCCAGGGCAAAGAAACCACCAACTTAACACTTATAAAATGCCCAAAAGAAAGAAGGGGGAAGAGTTGCCTGGTCCGTGAACCCAGGGCTCCTATGTAGCATAAAAACAGATGTGCTTGCCTGCCAGAACAGATCTATATGCAGGATTACCAAATAATTGTGGGGGCAAGTTCCCACAGTTCGCAGATGACGCCGCAGGCGCTCCTTTTGCCGTCGGTGATAGCTGGAATGTGCACGCTCCTCTTAGCGCAACTCAATTAACAAAAAAGGATGTCTGCAGCCATCTTTCGCCACCCTCCTTCCCTCTAAACCCTACGCCTTGAAGACAAACTGATTCATGTTTCTTTATTCTGACGTGATTTCCTTTTTCTGCGTGGCCGAGCAGCGTCTACCTGGGAGGGAGGAGCGGCGAGTGCTGCAGCTGGAGGTGAGCAGAGACCCGCCGCCGGCGCTGGGTCACTGGTTGGGCTGCAGTTACAGTCAGAAAGCCTTTTTGCTGTAGTTTTACCGCCCTCAGCCAGGCAGGAGCCAGCTTAAAGGACCTGCTGAGCTCTCGCAGTGCAGCCGGCTGGCGTTTGGGGAAGGGTTACAGTCAGCTGCAGCTGGCAAGGAGGACCTGCAGTAGCTCTCCAGCGCTTCCAGGAGAGCTCGCCATCCGTCCTTTTCCCCCCCCCCCCAAAGCAGCCCAAGCCCCCGGGGGGGGTTAAAAGCGGGATCGAGGGCTCCGGCGGCGGGCGGCTCCCTCAGGCGCCTTTCCCGCCCTCTCCGCCTTTCCTCGCTCGGAGCGACCGCGCATGCGCCGGCCCGGCGGCGGCGGGGGCATGTGGGCGGCGGGGCGGGAGGGCCTGGCGCTGGCCATGGCGGCGGCGCTTGCGCTGGCGCTGGCGGGCTGGGGGCGGCGGCGGCGGCGGCCCCTCCGCGAGGTGCTTTTCTTCCCTTCTCCTCCCAGCTGCACCGAGGCGCTGCTGACCGAGGCGGCGGGACCCGGCGAGGCGCCCCGGCCCTGCCCTTGCCCCTTACCGCGCGGGGACTGCTCCCTCAGCCGCCTCTTGCGCCTCCTCCTCTCCGCACGCCGCTCCCTCGAGATCTGCCTCTTCGCCTTCTCCAGCCCGCAGCTGGGCCGCGCTGTCCAGCTCCTCCACTGCCGCGGCGTCCGCGTCCGCATCGTCACCGATGCGCAGTACATGGGGCTCCAGGGCTCCCAGATCGGCCTCCTCCGGCGCGCCGGTGAGGCGGCCTGCCCTGGGCGAGGGGCCCTGTGTGGCAGGGCACGGCCCGGCGCTCCTCGGGGCGGCTGCGGCCCCGGTGAGAGCTCCGGTGCCCGCTGCAGGGGTGGTTGTGTCTTTGTAGGGATCCAGGTGCGCCATGACCAGGAGGGAGGTTACATGCACCACAAGTTCGCTATCGTGGACGGGAGGATGCTCATCACAGGCTCCCTCAACTGGACCACCCAAGCTATCCAGAACAACCGGGAGAACGTGCTGGTCATGGAAGACGCCGAGTATGTGAAGCCTTTTCTGGATGAGTTTGAAAGGATTTGGGAAGAATACAATCCCACCAACTACACATTTTTTTCCAAAGACAGTAAATGAGTGAGCTGCCCCACAGGGCTGGTGGAGTACTTAACAGCTAGCATTCATGAACCTTCTTCTTACGTATAGACATCATTGTATTATCCCTCTAGGTGTAATTTAGGTAAGCTCCTCCAGAGAAGCGAAGTGCTCTCTACCCTGAAGTGCCACAGGTCCCTTGCTGTGGGTCATTCCCACGCTAGAGGGAATGACCCAACTGCTTGGTGAGTTGTTTTGTGAGGATAGCTGTGATAGGACTGCATTCATAGAGCTTAAAACTACGGGCAGGCTCGTTGCCTGTAGACGAGGTACATTCATACGGTGCTGGGTAGGTGTTTAAACAGTGAAATGGACATGTTTCCAACTTGAGATACCACAGAATGGAATTGTAACCCAGTGGCTCCTCTACATCACTAAAGGAAGAGTTAAGAGGGCTACAGAATAGCGAGACTTTGTATAGAGAGATTAAGCACCTTAGTTACATTTTTTGTTGGCATTAATTGTTGAAAGTTTGTGAAGGGTAATTTGTGGGAAATTAGAAGGCAGAAATTAGAAGTACATTTTGATTGTGTACACATTTCCTTTGGTTTAAGATTAGCAGAGCTCCAGCCTAAAAGCGTCAGAGCAGATATTAATGATAGCCTGTCTTCCTTGAGGGAAGTGTAGGGGAGTCTGGAAAGAAATGAGAGGAACTGTTCTTTGGGATCAGTTGGTCTTGTCTTGAGAGCAGACATGCTGGAGTTCAGTCACCAACTTCAGAGTGAGCAGTGGAAGGAAACCTCAGTTCATTCAGGTGGGGACACGGTGTGAGGGTCTGGCTTGGTGACTTCCACCACCTTTGTTGGCAGCGGCAGGGTGGGGGACAGGGAGTGACAAGGAAGAGGGAGGGAGGTAAGATCTCTGTCCCTGCAGTTCAGGGTAGAAGAAATGGGTGTAAACTTAAGAATTTCAAAACTAAACAGCATCCGTGTTAAGAATTACATTATACTGAATATAAAGTGCCCCAAAATCTCTCACAGTGAAAAAAGGTCTTAATGTTTTGTTACCAGTTTTGCTTGTCGCAGAAGTGCCATGACTGGCATTATTAAATAAACCGTTTTCACAGAAAAGCTCAACATCTTCTGGGTTTTGCACTCCTGGCAGTCCTTGTGGGTTGGCTGTTCCAAAGATACAAATTATTAAAAATTCCTATAGATCCTTAGGTTATTTAAGTTACATGGAATAACATCAACAGATTGCCAATTTGTTCTGTTCTGTTTGAGAAAGTTGGCATGGGTCTGGGAGGAAAAAGCATTACTGTTACCTGTGGAGTAGCAAGTATGGAAGAAGCTGAGGAAGCTCATTCTCCAGTAAATTCTGTTCAGCAGCATTAGATAAACATGTTACTGCTATTAAAATACTACCTGTTGCATTTTCTTGGTGAAGTGTGATTATAAAAGCAAACAGCTCATTTTCAGGATCTGGCCTCTGCTCTGTTCTTTCTGTAGTAGCGTCCTTTTTGAAATAAATGCCTCACTACACAGCATGCAAAGGGTGGTGCAAAAATAGTTTATTACGATATAGTTAATGTAAAGTTAGGTAATTATATTTACAAAATAAAAATGATCAGCTACATCCATGGGAACCTAGCATGTCACACAAGATTTTGTAAGGAATAAATACTGTGAGAAAAAGTGACGTTTCTATTACAGCGAGCAGTTGATGGGGATCAGTGGCTCTTAAAAAAGCGCTGAAATGAACTGGAGTGGAAGGGAGAAGGGAAGGAGAGAGGAACTCACACATACCGAGAAACAGGAGCCGCCAACGCCTGTTCCCCTCTGCAGCAGGAAAATACCACAGGTGAGATGTTATTTCCTGGATTACTCTGTGTGGAAAATGCCCTTGAAAAGAGGCTGTTTGCCCTATGGATGGACAGGGCTCGAGGGCACCCGTGCCTCCTCCTCTCCCCTGCTGTGTTGGTTCTGGGGTTTGCCAGTAGCTGTGAGCAGAAACTGGGAAAGGACTCTTGCGTCCTCACTACTCCCAGCTCCTTCGGGTCGTTTCCAGAGTACATACACATGGTAGAGCGTGGTTTGGGGGGGGGGTTAATCCAGAAAGAAGTCCCCTTTGGTGACAGGTCGGTCGTCGGTTACAGCTGTGCTCAGACGGTGGAAGAAGAGCTGTGCTTTTACTTTAGGATGGTGGAGGAAGGCTGACCATGAGTACCTGAACGGCCAGTGCCACTTCAGCTACCACCCACAGACTTGCAGAG
The DNA here is from genome assembly GCF_018691265.1 of Tyto alba. Classification (NCBI taxonomy): domain Eukaryota; kingdom Metazoa; phylum Chordata; class Aves; order Strigiformes; family Tytonidae; genus Tyto; species Tyto alba. The sequence goes on from NW_024881302.1 coordinate 3,880,571, forward strand.
CTTCCTTCTCTTTCCCCCAGACTTCATCCTTTCAAATAAATGACTCTTTAAAACCTCAAGTCACCCAGAACTCCAGGTCCCAGGAGGGCGGACATGGGTCAAAGACTGCGCATTTGTATCTGCTTCCTACTTACCGTAGTCTTTTGTATTTTACAACATACTTTGCTGTCTCTAGTTTAGAACAAAGAGTGAGTGTTCTTGTCAATCCTGCACACAGGCAGTGCCTGATGAAAACATGAAGAAAATAATTAGAATTGCACTCATTGTTTACGAGTTCATGGCCGGGTGGCTTCGTTCAGTTGGTACCAACTTGTCCGGCTCCTCAGGTTTCTGCTAGTCAATCCCACGCCCTCGGTTTCTCAGACTGAGGCAGGACAAACCGAATCTTGAAACGCGCTGCACAAGTGAGTTCCAGCGTTACACCGGAGCCTCCCAGGGCCGGGAGCTCGCTGCGCTGGCTCCAACAGCCCACACCTACTCTGCAAAAAGAGCCGGGCGTGCTCTGCCACCCAGTAGTTGCTGCTACTCAGCATAACGCTGGACAGCAGATTGCACACGCGCCGCGTTAATGCCGCTACCAAATACAAGATTACCGAGTTCTCCGAAGGGAAAAAACCCAAACCCCAAGTTTATAGCGCAGTAAGGTTACAGTTCTCAAACAATCTTTGGACAGGTGTCTTGAAAACTAAAGGTCCAGGTCAGCAGAAAAGGTTTGAAAAGATATTTATAACAGTCATCAAAACCAAACAAACAGTTTCTCAGGGCAGCTGGGGCGGGTTGGGCACATCACGCTCGGAGCGCCTCTCCCAGCCCGCGCAGGGGACGTCTGTGTTAGAACAAGAGTTAAAAATCAAAACCACAACTTAGTCACAAAAGAGAACCCTCCACTAATTTCTGAGTAATAAATATTTACATTGCGTGCTCTGAATACTATACAGGTTTTAAATTACTTTTTTAAAAGAGAAGAATAACAAAGCTTTTTTTTCTTAAAAAAATGGAAAAAAATTACAGGGGAAAGGCAAGCTACACCGAGCGTGCATGTGCTTAAGTGCTCACAACAAACTAAGTACTGCATCCAAATCATGTTAAAAAATGCAAAGGTCTAGTGGAAGTGCAATCAGCTATAGAGTTGGTGCAAAGGTGACACATTTTACAGTGCTGGGGGGCAGCACTATTAATGCAGTCCCGTCCACCTCTGTTAGAGGAAAAAAAGATTTTTCTGGTTTGCAAGTCAGCACACAATTCTAGTTTCGAAGCAAATTTGCTTCTTTTTTTACGCGTGGGCAAAGAAAAGGTCACATTTAAAGAAGGATTCAGCCTGTTTCAGGGGAGACGGTGCAAATGGTTGGTCAATTTTACGCAAAAAAAAAAAAAAAAAAAAAAGAAATACTGCTTGGAGCCAGTTAGAAGGTGTCTGTCTGCACCTTCGCTGCGCTTGACTTGCCCTAGAGCTCACGGGTCAGTGCTAGAGCTGTGGCAAACGCGGCGGTTTGCCCATCACGTGTTGGGCCGGGTACAGACGGTCCTGGGCGAGCGTCGGCGGCAGGAAAACTGCGCCGGGCAGCGGCACGGTGCAGACGGACTTTGAAAGGCTCCAGTGCAGGCGGGGAGCTCGCCCTCCCCTCCCCATACTAGTTGTACCTTCTCCACACGCTTCCTAATTTAAATAGCCACTGGTTTAGCTTGGAAGATGGATGGAGCCTGGAGCAGGAAGAAGCAATAGGATAACTAAGGACCACTGCTATCAGTAAAAAAGCTTTCCAGCTGTTTTTTTTTTTGTTGTTGTTGTTGTTTTTGTTTTTTTTTTTTTTTATAAAGCACTGCTCTCTGCAGAAATATTTCAATTTTTGGCTGTTTATTGGTGCTGCAGGTTGTCTCTCTTTAATGTAAAGGCAGGTAACGTGCTGCCTCTTGCTTCGGAGCGATGCTTAGGTCGTTGCCAGACTTCAAGCAGAGCAGAGCACAAGGCCTGGAGCGCAGCCTGCAGCAGAACAGCTGCCTGCACACCACAGCATCTTCCCTCCTCCTCCTTTTCTTCGTGACTCCCCCAAACTCATCACTACCGCCGTCAGACATCGTATGCAGCGGGCCCGCCCGGTGAAGTGCTGCCCCAACGGCTGAGCTTCATCCTGACGACGCTGAGGCCGTTGCTCAGCCCCAGATGCACCTTCGGTACGGCAGAGCCAGGTTCTCTGTTTTAATTTTTCAAAGGAGCCCAACTCCCCAGTGGAAGATGGCTGCTCCTACAAGCTACAGCGTATGAGACCACCACCACTGCTATGTTTATAAAAGACCCCTTTGCTTAGTGATAAATATTTTAAACCCATGAAACTCAGCAATAAGATTAATTGATTTGGCTTGTGAGGCATTGCTGTGGCTGGCCTCCTGCCATCTAACACATTTTATTTCAGCTAGACCTGTAGTTAGTGCCACGTTTGTTTGTTTGTTTTCTCCCCAGCAAACCTGCCTGTCTTGCTTTTCACAGCAATCTGAAGGTCTAGAGAAGCTGGCCAATATATATTAAATAAAAGTTCCCCAACAGCAAACCTCTGAGCAGCTGATCCCTTCAATTCAATTCCTTTTACAGATGTTTCAGGGAGCCCAGAAAAGGGGGTGATGGGAGGACTGACATTTTCTGTTCAGTAAGGTAAAAACAAACCAGAGGAAAGAGGGGAGAAGAAAATCCAGCTTCATTTCTGCTGGTGCTGGATCCCCTGGCAGTGCCTCACCGGAGAGATGCAAAACGCCATGTGCATTGCTTCGGGTGGAGAATTGACACAAATGGCTCAGGAATTATATATGATCCCTTGCTTGGCGAATGGGCACGTCTATAGGAAAGGAGCAAGAGCTGTACAAGCGTTCCTGGGTGACATTTCCCCCCACTAAACATCAGTATATTTTTAAATGTATAAATAAGAACACTCCCCCCCCTACAGCCTCTCATCACAGGGCAATGTAGGGCCCGAGCACAAGCGGAAAGTTCTTCTCTGGACCCTCCCTGTCCTCATTACCCACGTGCTTTGCACAGCTCCCTGTGCCGCTGCATTTTTATCACACCTTCTTCTGCCTTCCTGCACTATCCACCACCAAAGTGTTGCCACCTTTGCCAACGCACTGCAGTGCCTTTCTGCCCATCCTCACCTTTTTCTTTTTTTTTTTTTTTTTTTAAAAAAAAGACTGTATTTACACATGCTGAGTCAAAAGCTGGGGATGATCCCCACCTGATCGCTCCACTTGTGCCCTCCACTTACCCAGCTGTTCTCTATGTTAAGAAATAAGGCTCAAAGCAGGAGCACCGGCAAAGAAATCAAGTGCTCTTACTTGTTTGGCTCAATACCTTGTGCCAGGCAGGACACTAAGCTGCAAGAGAGGATTTCTTGGTATAAGCAAGCATAGAGCAAAAAACATCCCTCTGTGGGGAGCCTCAAGATGCTCAGTGGCATGATCAGAAAGGGTCCGTCTTGTGTCCTCCACACCACCGGTGTGTCAATGCAACGTGCATAACCTCGAGGCCTTGCGCTTAAAATAAGTGCTCCTGAGCAAATGAAGTACGCGAAGAAAAAGCAAGACTTGGTAGGGGATGTAAGAAAGTTCAGGGTCCACATGGCAAGAAGGAGACCAACGCATGTTCTGCTTGGCTGGCTAGAAAGGACAAAGTCCCACCATGTGTCTGGGGAGGAGGAGGAGGAGGAGAAGGAGGAGGAAGAGGAGGGTGTCCTCCTGGAGCCAGTGACATCTTGTAAGGGAAGAGCAATGATGATGACAAGGCCTAGGTGCCGTCCTAGCGCTGCGTCCCGTGGCCTCTGCCAGGAGATCAGAGCTCACCACGGAGCCGGAGCAGCCAGGGATGAAGTGTAGAGGTTTTCCCTGCTGAGAGCTGGACTTGGGATGGGAGCAAGCCAGGTGCCTGGGTCAGGTCACCAGCTCCTGCTGCGCTCAGAAAAGCGTACACAAACCACAGTGGACGGAGTTACCTTCCCCCCTAAGGACCAGCCTGAATTGAGATGAACCTGGGCCACCGCACTGACGTCTCTGCTGGTCCTGCAACCTACTCTGCTTGGCAGGTGCTGATGTCCCTGCTTTGACTTAAAGACTGCCTGTAGCTGCTCGTAGATGCCACCGAAGCGCCACGTTCCCAGCTGCTGCGAGCATGGGGACCTGAGCACACACCCTTCACCCAACCGTCAGGTTATACCAGAGACCCAGACCTCTCACTTCAGTCAAGTGCAAGATGCCAGCAGAGAGAGAAACCCCACATGGGACTAGTGACTAGTCCTCTTCTAGAAGTGGACTTCTAAGCACCACGCATGCACGCTTGAGCTGGAGAAGGCTGAATTTGGGAAGGGCTACAAGCAAGGAGAGCTGCATCTGGATCTCCTTAGCTGGAAGGGAAGCAGGACCCCGCGCCATGGCTGTAAAAAGCCACTGCTAAGCATTATCAACATCCATGAGTTTATCAACAACAGTCTGTGCTTTAGATGGCCATCAGCTAGCTCAGCATGGGGAGAGCGACCATTTCCACTCCGGGGCTTCCCAGTCTGGAGTTTTATCAGGCAGGCGAGAAGCTGATGGCGAGCAGCTTTGGGCACGCAGGCCACATTCCTCCACGGTGGGATGGGAGGGGGACTAAGGCGGCTGCTCGCTGATGGCTGAAAGCAAACGCAGTGCAAGGAGCAGCCCTGAGAGCGGCCGATGGCTGAGGTGGTCCAGGTGGGTCATGGCTGGGAAAGCTCTTGGGTCATCCAGCGCTGATTACAGAAAACGCTACGGTGAGCTTGGATTAGGGTGAGTGGCTGCACATCAAACCATCTTAGAGGGCACAAGGGAAAAGCTTTTGTATCCGAGTGGTCGAGCATCTTTCCTACCCTGCTTCTATCTCCAGGACTTCCATGTACACCCAGGCAGAGGTTACAGAGCGTCACAGTGGGAGAGCATCGCTGGGCATGCTCTGCCCGGTGCTGGCTTCTTGGTCAGGGACAAGTGGGGCTCCTACGAGCAGGACTGGACGGCTGCCATGTGCTGCCACAAGTGCCCTGGGAGGTGCCAAGCCGAGCACGTGGCCGTGGCAAAGCCACACAAGCTGGACGAGAGCCTCATCGACGCCGTGGGTAGATGACACCGTCTCCTGCTGAGGGTCTGGTGGCTGAAACTCTTGCTGCTCAGAGCGGGAGGAGGAGGGTGAACTCGCCGGCACCCGCCGTGGTCCAACTTGACAGGGTTGGAGACGTCTGCCACCGCCCCCGTGGTGCTCACTGCTCCGGAGCTCCAGGAAGAGTTTGCTCAGAGGGCTGTGCTTGTACCGTCTGCCTAACGGACCCAAAAATCAGCCACGAGAGCACGCAGAGCTGCCTGCTTCAACCACGTGTTAAGTGCCCGAAAGACAAGAGGAAGCTTTGCTCCAACTGAAGGCTCAGGTGTATCTTTAACAGCCCAGCCCGATGCGATACGGGTCGCTCAGCAGCTCAACAGGGCTGGGAAAGCAACATGCCAGAGCGCTGCTTCAGCCCTGCTCCCAGCCAGGGCCATCGGTCAGGCAGGACCCGGTGTCTTTACAGGCGGCATCATGAAATTTAGCCCGGGATGAAGCCACCGTGCCTGGGCAGCCCTGTGGCAAAGCAGCATAGGCTTCCTCTAGGAAGACTCCTCGGCTGGCTGTGTGCTGCATCTAGTGCTACCAGCTCCCTCAACTCACTTGTAGTCTGTATTCTTCTATCGGCCTCACGGTGCTGAATTGTATGCTTTAAATGCAAAAGCTATTATGACTGAGAAGGTCTGAAGCACATACTGGTTTTGAGACTTTTTATTTCAGGAAAAGGTTAAAGAATTAAAATAGGAGCTGCCCTGCTGACAAGAAGAGTTGAATTCAAGAAGCTGATAAAAAAGGAGCATTATATGCATTGAGCACTGTGCATTTTCAGTCAATATTTGCTCTACTTTCTACTCTACTTTCCTTTGACTAGGAAAAGGGAGTTTCACATGCGCACAGACCCTGGGATACACGGGACTCAATGAGAGGAAGGGAGTAACAGCAAAAAAAGAGAGTGCTGGGCTTGATCTAACGGTGGCAAGAAAGTGATCTTACAGCTCGGCCCCCGACACACCGACTCCGACCACCAGCGAGACAGGAGGCAAAGACACGCCGATGGGGCCGACTCGATGGTGCACGCGAGTTATCTGCAGCTCCCTATCCATAACCGCCTGGGCAGCCACCGAGGCTCGCCGGGCTTCGGTATCGCCTACATTCAGGATACGGCACAGTCACGGGGCAGGAGGATCATTTCTTGCGTCCTTCTCCAGCGAGATGTCAGTGTTGTACCTCCAGGCTGCGTACGCCGGCACGGACTTGCGCTCCCCGACAGCTTCCCCCAGGCTTCCCCCCCCGCCCCCCCCCCCCCTTGTAGGTGCAAGTAATGCAATCGAGATCAATGGTTAGATTAGGCTCCTGGTGTGCTCTGAGCACTGGGTCTCTTGACAGCAGTAAGAGCTAGGTATGGCTGATACCACCCAGGCCCTGCTTGCATACCAAAACAGTTGGTACGACAGAGCTAGCTTATTAACAGGCTACTGAGCCTTAATACTGACACTTAGTGTAATGGTTTACAGTAAAGGAAGGATTCTCCTACAAAGCGCTGAAGAGAGGGGGAAAAAACCCCCCACCCCGATCCCTTCCTCTCCCTCCCAGAGTCTCTGGAGCGTCTCACAAGCAGGGAAAGGAGCTGGGGAGGCGAGGGGGTGGCGGGGGGGGGCACCACCACCGCGGCGCCGGGTCCCATCGGGGGCGTCAAGACGAACGACAGCAAGGACAGTCGTAAGGAACGAGAGACAAACGGTGCTGGTGCTGTGCTGCCTCAAGCTGGGAGGTGCGCGTGGTCAAGCGGAGCGGGGAGAACTAGTCTTTCTTCAAGTCCCTGGATTCAAAAAGCTTCAGGCGTTCTTGCACAGTCAGGCCTTCCTTCAGACTCTGGGAGAGACAAAAGACAGAGAAGCGTCGGGCACGGGAGGTGGTGGGCAGCGGGCACACGGAAAGGGTGCGGTGCTCAGGCAAAGGAGACGTGGGCAGCGGGAGAATGGCCTCCTTGGCCGAGAGATTAGTGGGACATGCTAAGAGAAAACACACGGTTATGGCGGGCGGTTACTGGGGAATGGCGCCTAGAGAGAGGGTGAGATTGCGAGCGAACCAGGCGACGTAGCAAAAGCAAACGAGAGGCACACCATGCTGCAAGCGGGATTAGCTCGACTCGGAAAATGCCCCCCGCCCCTGGAGCCTGCGGCGGGGCCGTGGCTGGGGCCATTTCAGCAGAGCTCTGGCCCTGGGGGAGCCCCGGGCAGCTCAGCTCGGCTCTGCTCCGCTGAAGCACCACGCTGCCGGGCAGGACCCGCGCGCCCGTCCTCCCCGCGCCACCGACTGAACGTGCGTCCGCCTGGGGGGACGGTCCTGGCTCCCGTCAATGTGCAGGCTTTGCTCAAGCAGCCCGGGAAACTGCATTTTTGTTGCCAGAGTCAATCCCACCCTTTCTCTAACCCCAGCCTGGGGGGGGGGGGGGGGGTGTTTCCCAAGCCAAAGCTGCCTCTACTGCAACGGGGTTAGACAGCAGACTCGCTAAATGCTTGCTTCAAGGTCTAGCAGGATCTGATGGCTGATCCGATTCAGATGCAGCATCCAGATTTCAAGGCACGACATTCAGCTAGCCAACCCCGTGCCGCTAGCCCGCGGCATTTGGATTTGTGAAATCTCTCGCCTGCCTACCCATGGGGACCCAGAAGAGCAGTGGGAGGGGGCAGAAACCCAGAAGGCAAATTGCTTGCCCGCTGTGTAAGCTTTAAGGAGCTTGAGGGGATGCGCAAGCCTAAAGCCAGCCTTCCCTCCTTCCTGCAGCCCCGAAGCTGAGGCCTAAGAGCTTCAGGGGAATTGTCCCTGCTTGCTGCTGCTGCTGCTGCTGCGGAGGCGCAGCCACCTCGCTGGCCAACAGCCAGGCCCACGGAGCGACGGCGTGACGAGGCTTTCGCTGCTGGGCTGTACCCGCTGTGGGACAGGCAGCCAGCTGCCCGCACGCACCCCGCAGGTAACCGCTGCCTGCAAGCCCATTCCTTGCAACTTAAAGGAATTCACTCTGCAGCTGGAGTATTATTTTGCTTTCCAGACCCAAACATGGCAGCTTCAAAAGGCCCAGACCTGTACACGAAATCAGCCGTCTCCCTTTTTGCTTTTACTTCCCTGACCGTGGTGCCAGAGGACTGAACAATCATAGCAGCAGGTGAGACTTTTGGGCTGGGTTTTCTTTAACGTGTTTATTGAGGCAGGGCTCCATGATAAACTTGCCCTGGGGCTGTGCAGATTTCCATGGTTACTGTATTTCTTTAAATGTTTCGCCTCCCACAGGCCCACAAATACAGAACGGCTTGCAAATGAAAGCACTAAAATGGATTGGTTTGAATTTACAAATTCTGTGTGCTTTCCTTTCAAGGGGCAGCGGAGTCTCTTGGGATACGAGTCTCCAAGCACACACTTCCTAAAGGAAGTTTACTTTGGGCCTCTTTAAATGGGCAGCAACCCAGGCATTCCAGCTTGTACATCTGATTCCTCATTAGGTGGAAGGAGACAACACACACCGTTGGACTATTCTGCCCGACGGTACAAATGCCAGCAAATTCACTCCTTAGGCAGTCTCACAACCCATGTGAGTTGCTGATGAGGGGAGCCTGATGAAGGGAGACTAATGTAGGATGAAATCTGTGATGAAGGGATCCTCCATCAGACTTCTGGGGCTCTCCAGCCACCTCTCTGCCATTGTCCTGGGGAGCTACCCTCTTTTCTCTAACCTCCCTCTGCAGGTACTCTAACCTCAGCTTTTACCACGGGCCAGTAAATTAACAACTGCTCCAGTTATTGGAAGTATCTGGGTCATTAGGATCTGCCTTGTTTCCCACCAGCTCCTTCCTTTTGCTGGATGAGCTCGGAAGCCTCAGGCCAGTGCCAAGGGATGGAGAGCAGCGGGGTGGACACCGGGGAGCTGGAGGAAGCCTGGGGAGCAGGAGGAGGAGGAGGTTACTGGGCAAGGAAGACTCTTTTGCACAGACACGGATCAACCTAAAAAAGCAACAGTTCTGGGTAAAGGACATTTAGGACATCCCCTCTTCAGCTGAGACAGCAGCCACCATTTTACATGTTACAGCCCTCTGAGGGAAGTCAATTTATAGGTATTACTGACCCACTCCTCTCCCTGGCTAACAGCAAAACAACTGTATTTCCTATAAGACCTGGATGTTGCTGAAGTTTAGTCTGAGGCATGCACAGTCATTCAAGCATGCACACTCAGCGTCCCACACCCCCAACACAGCAAAGAGGAAAATGTGCCCCACCATGTCCAAATCCTCTCCACGATGGTTAGTTGTGTTGGCGAGGGTGGGAGGAGCGGGAAGACAAGAAAGCCGTATTCCCCAGGGAAGAGCCAGAGAAACTGCCTTTCATACGGATCTTGGGTCCGCTGACTTCTCCCCTCCCTCCTCCCCCAGTAAAATAATTAGCCGTAAATAAACCAGTCAGTCATTAAGAGAAGAAGGGCTCTCGTTTGCCACGGAGGTGTGAGCAAGTGCATGCAAAAGTGGGCCGCTCCGGTGGGCAGCTGCGTCGCTTGGTGGGTGCTGGTTTGTTTACCTACGTGGCAGGGAACCTGGACTCGGGTTCATTTCAGTTATCCCATGAGACCTGCTCAATAACGGACTGTTGAAGGAAAAAGCAAAATAAAGAAAAAAAAAAAAACAAAAAAAACAAGAAGCTCATAAATCCCAAATGCATCAGCATTCGCGCAGCCCCAGCCCTCCCCGTCCCGCCAGCGATGCGAGCAGGCAGCGCGCCCGGGCAGAGCCCATGCTTGCTCTCCTCTCCTCCTTCCCCCACCGAGCACCACGCTCAAAGTGCTCTGAGTTGAAGTGGAGAAGGGAAACGCAACATCAGACCTGGCCCAGCAGGTCTGGGCTGCCCCCGCAACGTGCAGAGATGCTCTCTGTATTCACTCGGTGCAGCGCAGACACCCCAAGCTGACGACCTGCCGCTCGCAGGGCTCGGGGTGGTGATCGTTTCCCCAGCACGGCCACCGAGCTAGAAGCCTTTTGCCTGCTCAGCTTCTTGCTCTGCCCAAGGTCCCAACCACCTGGGATGGGAAAGGGCGGGTGGGAGAGACATTTTGGATGGAGGTCCATCCTAAACATCAGCATGAGATACCAGGGGTGAGAGGCAAAGCAGGTTTTTTGCCCATGCTGGTCTTCCTTCCAACTGACCTATGTATAACGATGACTTCTGAGCAGCTTTATTTGCCCTTTTTATCCCTGTGGTCCCCCAGGAACAGCCAGAGTGTAGCATGATGTAACTCTGGCTGTCAGCAGGCCAAGTGGGCGAGTTTGGCACAACAGCACTGGGCTTTGGGACCAACAGCAAGTACAGAATGGCCGGAGAAACACAGGGCTGGCTGCACCATGTTAACACACAGGTAAAGTGTGTGTTAAATACGCTCAGGACCAAGGCATCGTTGTTCCGTATAAAGACCAAAAATCTTGCAGTGATGAACGCTAAAACCTAGAATGACGTGCACATTTCCACCGAAATTTCAACTGAAAACAGGGAGCAAACACTGGGAGAGTCCTCTTGTGAAAGACCAAAGAACAGGGTGAACTTCATCCTTTTTTTTTTTCAGGCGGGGAGCAGCTTCACACCTCGATCTCAGCAGGGTCAGGAGTGTGTGCGCCCTGCCGGGCATCGCGGGCCCTGCCCCCCTGCACAGCCAGGCGTTTCGCAGTCAAAAGCTCACTTTTCTGCCCAGTGCCATCCAGGCTAGGACTAGTCACTGGGAAATTCTCAAGTTTTCTTCCCCTACCTATTTCTTCCCACCTGGGACCCCCACCGGAGAGGAACGCTGGGCATTCCCATCACTCGAGGCAGGAGATCCGAGCTCACCTTTGACCTGATATTCCTTAGTTGCCGGCTAACACTGGATCTGTCTTTCTTCAAGAAATCAGGGTTGCTTTTTGATTTCATAATATCTGGGAAGAAGCAAAAGAAACGGCGTTAGCAGAGTGCTCACTGCCTTCCTGCAAGGCTCTTCTGCCCTCCCAAGCACCCCGATGAGCCCGGCTCAAGCAGCGCTGCCGCAGTGCACGAGGTTTTCCTAATGCAAAGTGCCAGACTGTTTTCAAAACCCATCAGCTTCCCATCCGTGGGCTGGAAGGAGGAACTGCCACGGGAGGGCAGCTCCAGCCAGACTGTCTGGGAGGTGGGAAGCAGCATGAAACAGCGAAAAAGCACCATGCCAAGTCCTACACTCGGACCCGTTACTGCACAAGGACTTGGGTGGCAGGATGCACGTTAGCTTGGGAAACCCACAGTTGCTTAGAGCTGCTGGAGGAGCACTGACCATATCCCGATACAGTGGTGTTCACAGGGGATTTCTCTCCCTGAGCTTCTGTGGCTGCTTTCAGCTGCTCTTTCAACCTGCTGATATCACAGTCTGCCTTGGCCTTCACGATGCTCAGCTCCGTGTAGATGTCTTTGTATTTGTCGCTGGCGTATTTCTTATCCTGGCAAAGGAACCAGAACAACCCAAGGGAGTCAGACAGACAGCTGGAGCCCAGGGGGTTTGCGAGAGCACTGAAGAGGAGCTTGGCAAATGCTGAGGGAAGAAGAGCTGGCAGCGGGGAGAAATGCTCGGCCGGGGCAATGCACGCATTCCACACACACTCCCGAAGCCGCGTGTAACAGCAGGATGGGACTGGAGACAGGCAGAAAGCTGTGAGCCCAGCGGCGAGCGTACAGCGCTGCCCGTGCATGCAGCCCCTTCGTTACAGCATTACTTGTCTGTGGCTTTTCATTTTAGCAAAGACAAGGAATTCAAACAGAATTCCCAGAAACGGCCTTGGCAAAGAGGCCGTCCAGAACAAACCAGATCCGATGCTGGGAGGCTGGGCAGATCTCTAACACTGATTATTTTTGCCGTTTACATCTGCTCTGATGTGACAGGAAATTGGGAAAAAACACTGAAGAGGATGTTTTCCCACACAGTCGCCCTTGTGGGGTTAAGTCCTAAGCTGATATAGTTGTGGAGGGCTTTGCTGATGATACCAAAATGGGTATTCAGCTCCATTCAGGGGAAAAATTAAATATTATTTCAAATCTGAGTGCATGTGAGCTGAAATCTAAGAACACACACGCACAGGAGCAGAGCACAGCCGGTAAGAGGATTTACAGAAACATCCCTGGCATTACCCTCAGTGCTGTCTGAAGCTCGTCTTTGAGGGAGCTGATCTCCTGCTTCAGGTACTGGATTTCTGATTCTTTGACCCGGAGCAGGACCTGTGGGAACAAAAGCAGCGCGTGTTCGCACCCGAGCAGACGCAGCGTGATCCTGAGATGCTCGCCGGGTGACAACCGAGCCAGGGCTGGAGGCTCAGCCCCACGCCAGCTCCACGAAGCTGCTGGTTCGTTCTTCGTCCGGTTCACGCAAGAAAATTACTCCTGGGTCTCTTGGGGACTTGCCCAAGCTCCCTGCGCACCCCTGGGTTTCTGTGCCCACTGTTTTGGGCGGGCTGGATCCCAGGGGACAGGGAGGGGCTGGAGAAGACAGAGCAGGTGTCTGGCTCGACACGGTGTGAAGGGAAGATTTGGACTCTACAAGCTCCCGGCCCCATTGCACCCCACGATGCACAGTGCTGACCAGCCATGCGGACCCGATGCGTGGAGGGACGGATGGCCGTGCCGTGCTCCCGGGGCTCCGCGAGCACTCGTGCCCGCCAACGCTGCCCCTCCGGCGCGGCAGAGCTCACCTCCAGCTCGTAGGCATCCTTGCCCTGCGTGAGAGGCGATCCAGCAGCCTCTCCCCCGCCCTCCCCGGTCAGCAGGGTCCGCAATCGCGTGATCTCCGCAGCCAGGCGGTTATTCAGCTCCTGGGAAGAGGAGGAGAGCCGTCGTGGGAAGAGGGAACGTGGCCACGGCTTGCCGCCGAGCCCACCGTGCTGCCCGTTAGCCCGTCACCCCCCCGCCCTCCCCGGGCACGGCCAGGACCCTCACCTGGTTGTGGGCGTTGAGCTCCTGGTTTTCCCGCTGGCACTGGCGGAGGGCCTGCCTCTCAGCCTCCAGCGCCTGCGCCAGGTGGGCGTTCTCCAAACACTTCTGAGAATACTGCTCCGAAAGCACCTCCAGCTCCCGCTGCACCGACTGCAGCTCCTCCCTGGCGAAACACACGCCGGGTAGTGCCCTTCCCCGCACACCCCCACCCGTGCCCACTCTTCCTCCAGCGCCCCGGGACAACCCAACAGGGATCTAAGCACCGAGGAGGAGGATTTGTATACTCCCTTTGGGAAAAACTTCAAGCCCAGGGCAAGCCAGCCCTGTCCTCTCCTGGCACAGCGGTGCTTGGGCACCAAAGGGGATGGGAGGTCTTTCTCTAGGAGATAAAATGGCAGGATTTCCTCAGGTTTCCAAAAGCTGAGCTGAGATCTATCAAGTTTGCTCTGGGCACTCGGGACTGGGTGTATTTGCACACCTACACATCTTACGTAGATGCATCAAGGTTTATAAAGCTGCTTGGCTGTTTTGCTTGGCTCCCACGTGAGGACAGCCTTGCCATGAAAAAACTAAGTGCTTTCTCTTCCCCTGGTCAGATTTGGTTGAGCAACCCTCCCACTGCAGCTGTGTGTAAAGCAGCACCACGTCTGTGGATCTGCTACTTCTGGTGACCATAAAACCGCTGAATTTGGGAAGTGTGGGGACATTGACCTGGAGCCTGAAAGATTACGGGCAACCAGGAGCCTCCAATGGGCGCAGCTGGGTGGGGACCAAGGGAAGAGGTCCCTGGGACGACAGGTCTGCCCCTAACTCATTGCCAAAATCAAAGGGGAGGGTTTCCCACACGCGCGGTTTCCCTGCGAGACACAGCAACGGATGGAGGATGACGATGGTCTTACAGGTATTGCCTTCGGAGGGCCTCGATGTCGGCGTTGACGCTGCTGATCTGGGAGCGCTGGGACTTCTCCAGCTCTCGCTCCAGCTCCTCCCGGTGTGCGTTCTTCATGGCTTCGATGGCTGTGTGGGACAGCACAGCGTTAGCACCCAGCACCGCTCCGCCCAAGGGCAGGTTTATTTGGAGGTTGTTTTTTTTTTGTTTGTTTGTTTTTGTCTTTTTTTTAAAGGAACAGGAACTGAGCCACCGCGATGAGCCCCACCTCTGCTCTGCAGCCCCTTCGGTCTATGCCCCTGGCTGTGAAGTGGTAAAGGGGCTTCTGCAAAGCCCACTTTTTAAAAAAGCCCAAACAATTGTCCAATTCACATGTTGTTTCCTGAACTGCGGAACTCCTAGCACAGAGACCCTGGGATCCCAGGCTTTAAATCTCCCTGGGGCACTGAAGAATCAATTCAGTGTGGAATCACCAATAAATTAACCACAGGAATGACTAACACCTTCCCGAGATGGAACGGAAAATGGATCAGACCCCGTTACAGCCAAGGATGGGGGTACCAAGCCTGGAGAAGGACCAGGAGATGGATCTCCATCCAAAATGTCTCTCCTACCAGCCATTTGCCATCCCCCCTGTGATCCCCACCCAGCCCTCACCCCATCCCATGCTCTGCTCCTCTATACTGGAGCAAACACCATCCCCGTGTCCGCATCAACACGGAGCTGCCCCACCGCAGGGGACCCTCTGGCATGTCCCCGTACCTGAAATGGTGGCAGCCGTTTCTTCTGCCAGCAGGCGATCTTTCTCCTCCCGCAGCTTCTCCAGCTCCCGCTGGTGCTGCCGCTGCAGGTCCTCGATCTTCTTCTGGTGTGTCTCCTCCATGGCTGCAAAGCCCCTTTCACATGTTGCCTGCAAAAGGGATGAGGGGAAGGGGTTGGCCCGGGAGCATGGGGCCGGCATCGCAGTGGTGGTGAGCCCCTCCAGGAGCCACACACCAACACTAGGTCAGCACCCACGTTCCATCACGGGGATCTTCTCCCTCCTCAACCATGGAGGAGCCGGCCAAGGATGGGCCTTGCAAGGTCAAGGCTTGTCCTGTCAGCCTGACCCCCGACAGCTCCCGTGAAAGAGAAGGACAGGGTAGGTCTGGGGTCAGACCCGACTGGGGAATGCAAATACATGTTAAAAACAACAACAAAAAAAAAGCCTACTGTGCCCCTTCTGCTCTCTTTGGCAATGCCTGATTTTATGCAGCCACCTCTAGGGTGGAAAACAAATAACTCGTGACAGCAACAGGACCTTAATTCCCAACCCAGTATCATCTCAAGTGCTGCACGGGCAATTATTTGCTAACTAAATTACTAGGATTGAACTTAGGCCAGGACAGGGGAGCAGTGCTCTGGGGATTCAGGACTCCCCAGCCCGGAGATCCTGAATCCCAGCCCGGTCCTGTCCCAGGCACAGACCCTGCTCCTGCCTTTGCAGGCAGGCAAATAAAAAAAGCCTGTTCCCAGTTCAGCCACCAGCCCGGCCGCCCCACCAAGCACATCGGGATCCCGGACGGACGCACGGCTGCAGGAGAGAAGCAGGACAGCAAAGCCACAGGCAGGCTCGAGCCACAAGCCAGGAAGGGGCACGCACCGGGGATGCAGCTCACGAGCCCCGTCAGACATTTCAGGGCAACCCTGATGCCAAGCACTGCACCAGGCTTGTCTCCCTCTCAATGTTACAGGCTGGCTTTATTTCCTGATTTCAATGCGTTTCTTCTTGATTCACACTCCTGTTTTCCAGGGGAAGCAAGAACTGCCACCTAGGGAGCTACTGGGACTCCACGGGAAATTTAAGGGGGACAAATTCATTCCTCCAGTGACAAAATTGCTCACGACAGTCTGACACCACTGACCTACACTAACATACACTCTTCAGCATCGCTTCGTTGTCTAATGCTCTGTAACCTGTGCCACTCTCATTTCCAATTTTCCGCTCTGGTGCTTTTTTTCCTCCCAGTTTTAATCCTGAGGCATTCTTCATTTTCTTAGCCTTGTTTTTTTTGAAACTCATAACTCAGTGCCAGAACCTGTCTGGACTTGGCTGACTACAGAGTGACACGAAGCAGCCTTGGAGGATTCTTCATTACACCTCTAATGTTGGAGGAGAACGGTGAATGCTCCTCCATAGGTCTGGCTGTAGACTCAGTATTTAATGTATTGTAAATGCATTGCTATAAATCCAGGACATTTGAACACATACAAACCAGTATCTCATGTTACTGATGTTACATTCTCCATCAGGTTCAGAAGAGAAGAATCGAGCACATTTAAACCCATAAATTGGACAGGTCTGCAATCGCCTGGTTAGCTTTCCAATCAAGGGAAGTTTCCCTTTTGCTGTCTGTCCCTCTGCTTCCTATACAGGTGCACGGGCAGGCTGGTTCGCCCTGCTCTCCTCCCGGACCCCTCTGCCCAGAAGATGCTGCTTGCCTTCCCACCTGGCAAACTGCAAGTTTTGGCAGAGTGAAGTTGAAAACGCAGGCGGGAGGTCGGGTTCATTGCTTGCTGTTATTTTTCAGCCTCTATTTTGGTTCTGGCCTTTTTGCTTCTTCCAAAGCAAGAACCTCCCCCGGTACAAGCGATCCCGTTTGGCACCTGGCTCGCAGGACAAGGCGTTACCCGTGTGTCCCGCTGACCTGCGCAGGGGCTTCAGGAAGGGCTTTTCCTTCCTAAGGGTTAAGACGGAGGAAACAGCATCCAGCAGTTCTCCCTCTTCTGGACACTCAATTCAGCCCCGAGGGGCTGCAGCAGAACTACTGCTCTCCCCAGACTAAAACCAGCTTTTGGCTGGAGCCAAGCCACACTTTACCCCCTGCCCAAATGTGCGTTGAGGATCCCGTGGCTGGAAGCAAGCTTTCCCACGTTTTTGCTGACTCTGAAGGACGACTGCTCCATGAAAACCTCACTGGCACGGCCTCTGAGCGCAGCCTGCATCGCTGCCCTTTCGGCTGCCCATTCAACCTGGAATCCTCCCTTGGTGCTGCCGAGAGTCCTCCACTGCCCTAAACCCACTTCCTAACTGGAAATGCTCTCCAATCAAAAGCAAAGACATGAAACCCAAGAGTTTTTTTTTTTTTTTTTACCGTCTCGGGCTAGTTCTACAGCCAATCTGACTGGTGGAGCAATCTGAACGATGGCATTTCATTGCTAGTGGGTTTTTCTGCACCTAGCCTGGGTTTCCCGTAACTGTGCACTGTTTGTTGCATAAAGAATTGCTGGTGTGCAATACCAGTTCTCCTTGCAGCCTCGTGCAGAGGAGCTTTGCTTTGCCACAGAATTTGACATCCATTTGCAGCTACTTTCCCCAGGAATGTACATTTTGAGAGCACTGAGTTTCCATTTCACCCTACATTTTGAAGGGCAGCAGAGACAGACTGAAGTTTTGATCAGACTGGGAAAGACAGAGTTGAGAAATGCTGTTAAAGGGAAGTCACAAACAAAATGTATGCCTCAGGTGCAAGGAGAAACACTACAGTCTTCATGTTGAAGGAGAGCGTGCCATTACCAAGCTACTTTGAAATTCTCCCTCCCTCTGCACGCAGAGACCGCTTCCAATAATCAACACTCCCACTGAGACCAAGCCCTCAGCAATGCATTTAGAATACTCTTGCAAGGAGAAAAGGGAAACACCATGATTTATAGAGGTCTAACACTTTGGGGCTTCCTTCGGCATGCTGGCTTTTTCGGGGTCACCCCTCGGTTCAGCAAGCAAACCCCAGGACCAAACGCACCCTCCCATACACTCAGCAGCATAAAGCGTAAAGCGTTAAACATATCAAGACCTTTAAGTTTTCAAAGTCTTTCTGGTATTTTTCCCTCAAGGTGGAAGCGTTCCCCTCCAGGTGCTTGTTCTCCAGCTCGTCCCTCATGACGTTCATCTGGGCCTCCAGCTCCTGGATGCGTTCCCTCAGGCCATGCATGGAGTCCAGGTCACTGCCGGGGCCCTGGCCGGTGCCCCCCGCCTCACCGGCCACCCAGGTGTCCCCGCCACCCGTGCCCGCCGCGGGGGACACCTCTGGGTGCTGCCTCTGGTACTCGTCCAGGGTCTCCTGCAGGCGCTGCAGGTTCTGGCTGTAGTGCTCCTGCAGCGCCTGCAGCTCCTCGCCGTGGATGACCTGCAGCTCCTTGATCTTGGCCTGGAACTTGTCCTCCAGCATTTGCATCTGCTCCAGGTGATACCGCTCCATGTTCTGCTTGTCACGGACAATGGCATCCAGTTGGCTGAGGCCCTCCGTCCTCTCAGCCTTCAGAGCATCCTCTGTCCTGTTTAGTTGCTCTATCACGTTTCGAATCTCCTCCTCGTACCGTCCCTGTAACTCACTCAAGCTCTGGCTGTGTTTATGCTCTTCTTCCTCCAAGAGCCTTCGCTGACTGTCAAGCTGGGACACCTTTGCTTTGAGATCAGCGTTCTCCCTTTCAAGCATGGCGATCACCTCGCTGTACTCACCCTGCTGCTTCCTAAGCAAGTCTTCGTACTCGTCCCGAAGGAGAGAGACCGTCTTCACACGCTCTTGGCAGAGCGCGTCCATGCTCTGTAAGGACTCCTTGTAGGACTTTATCTCTCTCTCGTACTCCAGTCGGACTTTGCAAGCGGCATAACAAACCTGAGCCTGAACAATTGCATCATGGACTAACAAAGAGGAATACCGTTCAAGGTCTCCCATGCACGAATGATATGAAAGACTCTGAGATATCTTCAGGAGCTTCTGACAGTCTCTCATTGCCTCCTCAGGAGGCAGAGACAGTAAGGCAACAGATATCTCCTTCAGAACATTTGATTTGTCCTTTAGTTGTTGGGCAAGATCTTCCTGAATGGAGACAAGAGCTTCACTACTATGGTCCGGCAGGCTGCCAACCTCCTCCACCTTGGCTAATTCCTGACACGGCACCATTTGGAGACGGCTCCCATCCCAGGAGATCTGGGTTCTTTCTGAAGCATCTTTCTGAATTTCAAGTGCTTCAGAAATATGGTGCATAACACTGTCAAAATCAGGAGTCCTGTATGCTTTGAGGATCTCCTCCAACATGCATTTATGCTGCTGGAGAGCTGTTTTGGTATTATGGAGGTCTTCTTCGATTGTTTTTAATCTCTGATGAAAAGATTCTCTCATTTTCTGTGCAACAAACCCAAGTTCTGACTTGATCAACGTAGCATCTGCTACAGCACTGAGAAAACATGGAGAAAAGCCCAAGCCTGTTGTTTCTGTTTTGCCCTCGGCTTCTCCTTCTCTGGTACTCAAGTGCACTCTCAGCTCCTCCACCTGGCTCCAGAACTCCCCTTCCAGCAGCAGCTTCTTAGATAGGACGCTGGCCAAGTCAACTGCTGTACGAGAAACATTTGCTGGCTCCAACAAAACCACCTCAGCCGTTCCCTGCATCTCTCTCAGAAGCTGAGATATCTCAGAGCTTGCATTTTTCAAAGACTCCGCTATTTGGTTGATGAGAGAGGCCTCAAATGCCACTCTCTCAGAAAGCCATCTCAGCTGGCTGGCGTCAAACATTTCCACTTGCCGCTCCTTGGAGACATGTTGCTCTTCTCCCAGAAAAACTCCTTCTGGAGCGGGGCTTTCAGCGTTAAGGTTTTCATTCTCCTGATACTCCGATGGGACTGGCGCCCCTCTCAAAGCTTGGATTGCGTCTGATAAGGTTGTTTCCATGCTGGATAGAGTAACAAGGAACAAATCACCCTCTTTTTCCTTGTCTGATTTGGGCAAAGATCTTAGCTGCTCCCTACACTTCTCTAAGCAAGTCAGCGCTTGATCATTTTTCATTTGGAAACCTCCCAGCTCGCTAACATGATTTTCTATGAGCTTGAACTTTTCCTGCCTCTCACTCTCCAGCTGTGAGATCAAAGCACTGACTTGGGATAAGCTGGTCTGAAGTTGTTCCCGCAGCTGAGACTCTGTGCTGGCCCACTGATGGTGGAGAGCAATGAGCGTCTCCTGATTATGGCCATGCTGGCTTTCAAGCTTCATCGTTACATCTTTGAGTTTTTCCTCTGTAATATAAAGTTTGGTTTCCAGGGAATGGATGATTGAGAGATAAGTCTCAGAGTCACTTGTCCCTGACGATGGGTAACCAAGAGCTGGCTCTGATGACATGCTTTCCTCAGACAGTGATCTGTCTTGGCTCGTGTCTGAAGAGGTACTGCTCGTCCAGTTTTTCTCCGATCCGTCTGGGTGGATGTATTTTTGGCACTGGATGCTTGAGAAACGGATTCTTTGCCTCTTGGTCCCCACGATTCCTACATCAGGCTTTGCTAAGGCTTTCTGAACCAACTCTTGGTCCTGGAGCTCTACAGTTTTGGATGGGGAACCAAATTCCTCCGCTTGCCTCTGGCTGGTCTCAAGAACCTCATCCTCCTCCTCCTTCAGTGCACAAGTCAGAGCTGGGAGGACATCCTGAGTTTGCAGAGGCTGCCCCAGTTGGGACGGATGACTTTCGTCAGACTCGAGACTGGGGCCAAGGTCTTCTACCTCCTCAGCACATGGACCTGTGCCTACACTAGCTAATTTCTTTAAGGCCTCCTCTTTGGCCTTTAGCTTTACTTTAGTCTCCTCTAAACTGCTATCTAAAGCAACCACTTTAACCAAAGCCTCACTGAGATCTTGATCTTTCTTCTCCACAATTCTCAAGTGCATTTCCTTAACGTGTCTCAGCTCCTCTTCTTTTTCTTTCAGCACCTTCTGCACACCCTGGAACTGATCCGACACCTCCTCAAACGATCGCTCCAGATTGTGGTAGTTGGTCTCTTCCATTTTCAACTTTGCTTGCAGCTTTGCCACTTCATTATCCGACTCGGCAACCTGATTCATGAGCTCGTGGAACCGACATTTGATCTGATCTCTCTCTCTTTCGAGCTCCTTGATGTGCTCTGCCAGTTTCTGGATGCTGGCCTCCTTCATCACCAGCTGCTCCTCCAGCTGGTGGACAAGCTCGCTGCCTTCAAACTTTGCGCTCAGTTTCTCCTTCTGCAGAATCTCCATTTGCTGCTCGCTATTTTGCAGCTGGTTCTCGTACTCGTTGGCCTTATCCTCCACCTCCTTCAGACTCCGTATTAAAACCTGCTTTTCCCTCTCGCAGCTCTCCAGCAAAGCCTCGTAATTCTTCTGCAGCTTCTCCTCCATGAGGATCTGCGCTTGCTCGCTAGCGTTCAGCTGCCTGCTCAGGTCCAAGATCCTGTCTTGGAGCCGCTGCACCTCCTTCTGATGGTCCCTCTGCAAAGCCTGCTGCATCTCCAGGTCCCGCAGCTCCTGGGTCTTCTCCAGGAGCAGAGCCTCCGCGCTCTTCAGCTTCTGCTCGCTGGCCTTCAGCTGGGAGCTGAGCGTGGCCTCGCCGTGCTGCCACTCCTCCAGCTGCTCTTTGGCTTTCTCTTTCTCACTCCTCAGGTCGCTCTTGAGCTTGGCCAGGGTCTGCTCCTTGATGGAGAGCTCGGCTGCCGCGTTATTGAGCCTCGCCTGCAGGCTCTGAATCTCGGCTTCGTGGTGCCGGATCACGTCCTTGGCCTCGGCGTAGCTGCGCTTCAGCGACTGAATCTGCTGATTGATCAGCTCTTGACGCTGGCATTGGGCTTCCAGCTCGCTTTGGAGGTCTTGGTTGACTTTGTGGAGCCTCTGCCAGGCACCTGATGGCGAGGCGGCCACCTCGGTCTTAAAAAAATTGATTAAATACTAGATTAGTAACACTCTTGGCTCTCCCTTCTGAGTGTCACACCTCTGGCCAGGCAGGCCATGGAAAAGCTCCTTGCAGTGATTTGGCTGCTACCCACATGCTCCAATTGGGATGATTTGTTCTTGGCACAATTTTTTTTGTTTGTTTTAACCAACTCTTTTTTTTTTTTTTTTTTTTTTTTTGAATGAGCGACAACTGCTTTCCAGTAACAGAAAACATGGACCACAACATCAAAACAGCTGTACAGTAACAGGCTAAAAGGAAAAAAAAAAAAAAAAACCAAACAAAATCAAATAGAACCAAAAAACAATGAAAAAGAAACACCAGCAGTAAAACAGAGACGGACAGACGAGAGAAAAACGGGAAGGGTGAGAAGGAGGAGGGGATGGGAACAGGTCGAGAAGAAAAGAACTGCTTTTTTAGTGTGTTTGTTCATTTCACATTGTGAAACAAAAAGTGCACAGTTCAGGTAACACAGTCCTACCGACCAAAAGCAACAACAGAAAGTGAGGTGACAGCAAATGACATCACATCCCACCCAAACGCAGGGAGACAGGACAGCCGGCGTGGTGATGTCATTTCTGTGACTGCCAAACAGGACTTAGTGGCTGCTCATCACATTAAAGAGATGTTGTTATGCTAAAGTTTAGGACTAGGGAGGATTTAATTTCTCTACCTGCAAAAAAAAAAATAACAAAGGACAAAATAAAAAGCCCGACAAGTGAAGGGAGGGAAAAGGTGTAATGAGAATGTAAAATAAAAGAAACCGACCTTTGTGAGATTCAAACCAAAGCAATGTAGCATGCAAAGAGAAAATTCACAGAGAGTCATGCAGAAGGCGACAGAAATTATGTATCTTTAAAAAAAATACACAGATAGGAAGAGGCGAGGGAAGCACAGCTTTAAGCCTAGGAATTTGGCCTGCCTTGCTGTACTCTGGTTGCTGATAAGGAAAGCCCACAGATGTGACACTCAGTTATGTTAAGTTAAATTTCATGCTTTACACCAAAAACATGCAAGAACATCCACCTGGGACAGGTTAGTACGTGATCCCTCCCGCCCGCCGTGACCGGAGCTGGGGCACGTCTCCGGTCCATTTGCAAGGAGCAGGAGGCTCCGCTGTTTTTCCCAGTAGGGTTCAAAGTTGGGGTGCCCCGTCCCGAGGAAGCTCAGAGCAAGAGAGGGGTTACATGAAGCCGGAGAGGCTTCGGTGCACGGCACATGCATCGGGGTGAGTATCTCAGCAGCTGCCTTAGGAAATGTGCAGCGTCTTTTATGTCGGGGCAGTGCATGGGGGTCCATATGGGGCTGGTCGTGCTGCCAAGGAGGGGTTGGTGCCCCCCGCCCTGGGCAGCTCAGGAGGGATGAACTGGCAGCAGTCAGGCTCCTCCACTGTCCCTCCCCACAGGCAATGTAGGAACCTCTCCAAAATTAGGCATGATGGAGATGGGGGTGGGGGGCACAAGAAATTCAGAGGGTTCATCCAAAAAAATGCTGTGATGTTTGCCCACAGTCTGGGGTTGCAGAAACCACCCCACTGATTCCACATCCTCCACACCAGCAGGGCTTGGTGGGGTTACTCCCTTCTGCAACAGGACTTTAATCCTTCTGCTCCCAGGGAAACATAAGGGAAATCCCCAGAACAATCAGACTGGAGAAAGCAAAAGCCTCCAACCCCTTCCAAAAACCCTCTCCCAACTTCCAGGTCAAAGTTTGGGTCACTTCTCATTGCAGCGTTGATTTGCTCAGCTCTTCTGCAGACTTCCCCTGTTGCCCCCACTCCTCGTATCGAGGCGCTACAGCCAACTTCAACACGGCCAATCTGACAGTGGATTCAGCATCCAGCTTTTAGCCCCATTCCCTGATTTTTTCCAGGCTCCAGGCAAAGGGAGGTCAAATGCCTTTGCCCTAGGGACGTGGGAGTTAGTTACTCTTCCAACGCTGCCAAGTGAAAATGAAACTCCTCCAAGCGAGCACTGTCAGCTCGGGGACTCCAGAAATAAATGCATTAGTAACTCCTCCAAGGAGATCACTGGCAAGGAAGGCAAGATGCTCCCCTACCTGGGCTGGCTCCACTGCCTGTGCAACTTCTTCAGGGGAAATTTGCCCCGTGACAAATAAGGACACAAGGTTCAGCATCAACACTGCGTTTGCTGCCATGGGAGGACAGTGTGCGGCCAGGCACAGCCACTTTGATCCAGAAACAGTTTGGCCAAGTAGATTTGAGCAGGTCAAAATTCTGCCCCTGCACAAGAGAGGACCACGGACCCTGAGAGCAGTCAGAAGCTGCCCTGCAGGCATCACAGCTCCTCCAGGCACGGACACTCCCAGAGGAAGGGCTGGAAAAAGTCTGCTTTGTTTGTAGGAGCGGAGGAAAGGCTTCCTAAGAGACTGTCCTGTCTCTTCTGCCAGAACCTCCAAAACACACTCCTAGGCTTTGCTGAGGAAAAGCATCTTGTAACAGAAGAAACCACCAAAACGATCCAAGACAACAGGTCGTTCTGGTGCAAATCCCGCTCTGGCTGCGGGGAACGGGCCCAGGAGATACGCCTGCGTGTGCTGTGTTTGCCCACGTAACCACCACACAAACTCCCCAGCCAGGAGCAACTGCTGGGCTACAAGATCCTTAGAAAGCCTATGTGCACCCCACTGCCTGTGGGGAATGTCTGGGGCGCAGAAAGGGGGAGACAGCTGTTGCACAGGCAAACACAGTATAGGATAGATCAGAGGTGGGCTTTGGTGAGGTCCCATCTGTCTACCGTGGCTGTGTTTTGTTTTCCCTTGGGGACACTAGCAGGTAATGCTATCTTCTCTCTACTGCATCCCAGATCAGAGGTTTTGTTAAGCAGATGATCCCGGTGAGGCTACAGAATTAGTAATATTTGAGAGAAGGTCAAATCTCTTGAAGTCCACTCAGTGGTGCACATCTCTGCGTCAGCCAGGATGCCCCCATGAACACCCTGGACTGAAGCCCACCACGGACCCCCTCGGGCACAGAGAAAGACAGATTCCTCTTTCCTCCCTGCTCTCCTACCTGCAACACGTAGCCCTCCCGGGCACTCTGCTCCCGGCCCAGTGCCACTTTCAGCTGGTCCTGCAGGTGCCGGTTCTGCTCCAGGAGCTCCAAGGCCTCCTTCTGCTTCTGCTCCAGCTGGAGGGACACGAACAGAGACAGCGTCCAGAGGGTGGGCAGGGGGGTCAACCATAAGGAGCAAGTGGCTCGGAGGCAGAGCAGAATGAACTGGGCTTCTGATGGCACCGCTGCTTTGCTCTGCTCTGGGATCTGGATTTCATTTTGCCAGGCAAAATCCCTCCCCCCTGAAAGAACTATGTTGCGCATTAGTTCAATTCGTAAAGCTCACAGCAGCAAAGGATAAACGGCACCAGCTCGTGCCAGGCATGACCCCGGCAAATCCCAGCCCAGTTCAGATCAGTGATACTCCTGGTTACTCCACGCCTGCACCCCTTTCATTCCTGCTAATACACCTTAATCCCAACTAACAACAACCTTTGTTATCCCAGGCATGGACCTCTTCCAAGTGAGCTGAGTCTCCTCTTTTCTTTTCCTAAAATCGTAAGATTGTTTGATGTAGGCTCCGCAAAAAAGGAACCTTTGTGGTGTGTGCTACAACTCAAGCCAGTTTATAGTTTTGGAGACATAACTGCTGACACAAATCTCTACAGCTGCAGAGGCACACACAGTTATGAGCCTGAATTTAGAGCCTGGTTGATACACACCAGTTGTACCCACCTCGTCAGAGGCAGGCTGGCTAACAACCAACAGAAGTGTACCTTGAATTAAATGGGAGGGGGGTAACGAAATACCACTCTTGCAAAAACAGCCTTTTCTGCTACTGTGGGAACATGAAAGCTGCCGGCAGAGCTGTACGGGAGCAGACACAGATCTGTGCCCTGCCAGCTCCCTTGGGGACCCTACAGCATCCCCACTCATTCCTATTACAAAGTAGGAATAAATGCAGCTTTTTTAAGCCTTGCTTGGGCTTCCTACAGTTCTTGCAGCGGCCTTGAAGACCGTTTCCTCACACAGCCTGCACCCCACGCACCCCGCTTTACCTCCTTCTCCAGCAGCGTGGTCAAGTGCTGCTTCGTCAGCCCCTCGTCCCGGTCCTCGGCGTGGGCGAGGTGCAGGGGCGCGATGGGGATCTGCTTCTCCTCCCGCAGCGGGGTGGTCTCCACCTGGTGCCAGCGCTGCTCAATCTCCACGTGGACGTTCTGCGGTTTGATGTCCGTCGGGACGGGCAGGATCCGGTCCACCTCCATCCTTAGTGCCTCTTCCGACCCTGCCCCGTCCACGGCATCGATCATCTCGAAGCGCTTGCGCCGTTCCTCCCGCCGCCGGGCCCGTTCCCGCTCCAGCTCGCCCGGGTCGGCATCGGTGGCACCGGCGTCCCTGGAGAAGGCGGCAGAGCCGCTCTTGGAGGAGTCTGCAGCGTTTGCACGCTCCTGTGCCAGGGCTTGCTGGATGGGACGAAATTCAGCCCAGTCAAAGGTCTTGGAACGTCCTTCTCGCCGGCGCTCCCGGGCACGGCTCCGCTTCTGCTCCGGGTCCAGCTCAGCTTGCTCCGCATCTGGCTTCTCGCTCGGCTTCGGACCAGTCTCGAAGGAAGAGCTTGTTTTGCTTTTCTCTTCCGGCAGAGAGCTGCGAGGACAGAGAGAGGGTGAAGGAAAGTGTCAGTGGGTGCTCAAGACGGCCAGGCGCTCCCACGCATGCCTCAAAGAGCCGGGTGGAAAGGGGGGCTGCTGGAAGCCCAAGCCACTGCCACGTGGGTGCCCTCCCCCTGCCCTTCCATCTCCTGTCACCTCTGGGGCGCAGGAGCCGCCACCGCCCTTCCCCGGGGTCACGCTGGTGCGCAAAGCCTCGGTGCAAGCGGCCCCGGCTGCTCCCGGGCACCCCCTGGACCCCGGAGAGCAGCTGATCCCGACCTTGGCAGCCACCCCAGGGCCGGCGACCGCGACCCAGCAGCAGCCCGTGGCCGAGGCAGCGACCCCGAACCGTCCTGCCAGGCGGGGAAGAGGCTTCAAAAGCTCCTCGGGGGCCCACCGGCTGGCTCGCCTCCCCGGCTGCGGGGCTCCATGCACACAGTCACGCGCTTGCGGGGAGGGTGCCACCAGTCCCACCACAGTCAGTCTGGCTTCAGACCTGCGGGGCGGAGAAGCACAGAGCAGCTCCCCGAGGCCCTGGGTAACAGGGGGAAAGGTTTTTCTCGAGCTTGGCAAAGTCGGGGTATTAACGGATTGAAAACTTCTCCGTGCCACTATCTGCACTGATCTCCCCCGCGCAGCCACCCTGCTGCATGCCACATGGACGGTTGTCGGTGCAGCAAGGAGAGGAAGAGTTATTCAACACACCGCGGAAGTCGCTGAAAAAGCCGATTTCTCAAGCAAGGAATAATTTTTAGTGCTGAGTTAGAGGGTGGTGGGTTGAGAGGAGAGACATACTTGTCAAGCAGGGAATGTTAATAAGGGAAGGCAATAACATTTCCAACCTACTGATAATCCATAATGCAGTATTAGCTTATTAAATGTAGACATGCCAGCCTTGTAACATGCAGATCAAAATTAAAAAAGAGAAAACAGCAGTATGCTAAGTTTGCAGAGGAAGCCCATCCTGAGGGAGTGGCAGGCATTTGCTGAACCCTCTTTGCTATCAGAAGCCCCCCCGAGATGCCTCCCGAAGGCACAGCCCTGCTGCTCAGCCTGACTCCAGGCTCTCCCTGCTTCCAGTACAACCACAGCATTCCCCGGAGCTCCAGCCTCCAGCACAGCCTCCACAAGCTTTCCAGAAGGGCGCAGCTGGAAAGCAGCTCCCCGGGGCCCTTTGCTGCAGGTGAATCACCGCTAACGGGGCTCTGAGCCCCGGGACCGCATGCACCGAGCCTGCCGTGGCCGGGAGGGAGCAGCAGCAGCGTGGCTTCTCCTCCCGCCTCGATAACACACCCCAGCTCCCGCAGCCAACAACCTGATGTATGTGCATACGCCCAAAACAAAGAATGGAGCAGAAGAGAGGACTCTGCATGGGTCTGGGGCTAGTATCTTCCGATGCACTTTCAGCCACGATCGAACCGCAGGCTCAGTAGAGCTGGGTTTCAAGAAGCTCTGGCAGTTACACGCTAAAACCAGCTCAGAGGTAATTCTTTCTTCAGCTCTGTCATTTGCAACTAATAAAATAAACCCAAAAGGCAGCACAATGAAACCTCCGCGCTCCTCAGCCATTAGAAGTTATTGCATGACTCCAAAGCCAGGCACTCAATCTGGAGTCAGTTAGTGATTACAGCTGCATTTTAAGTAAGTAAAGCAGGGATGAGATGGAGTCTTAAAATGGAGAAGAGAGCTAGGAAAAAAAGAGGGTACTGGGGCCCCCTGAATGTTGTTGAGAGACAGAAATCAGGCTGCTCCAAATACCACGTGGAAGAATCTCGGCATATCTAGAGGTGACATCTCTCGCGAGCTCATTTCTCCTCTGCTGCTTTCCAAAGGGTATGGGATGTGTGTCAGGGAGCGGAGGGACGGCCGCTGGGAACTGAGGTAACAGATTCAGAAGACTGACCTGAAGTTTCTCATTTCATCTCCTGCAAGTGCCCCATGGCTATTAATTCCGCTCAAGCACTTCACATCTCCTCCATCCCAGACAAATTAATTCACATCACATGGGAGCGGGGGGGTGTCTTTGCCTTACAACGGTATTTACAGGTCAAAACAAAAAGCTGGGGTTTTTTAATACGGGTGGCTGTGGGAGAGGTGCAAGCTCTGGGCTGAGCATGCTGCCTCGGTGTGCAAGGAGCACGTGAAGGCTGCAGTGAACTGGGGGGACACGGGGGAGCTCAGCCTCAGCGGGGCTGGGAGCTGAACAAGGACCCGGTACCGAAGCAGCCACCTTCTTTCTTGTGGGTATTTTATATCTGCACAGTCATCATTAGCAGAGTGTAATTAGTGTCTCTGCAGACTGCAGGGGCACTGCTGAGGGCAGGGAGCAGCCCAGCCTCTGCCCCCCTCCCGCCGGGTGCTGACACACGCAGCGATATAAACAGTAATTAGGACTTGAGTAATTGTGAAAACATGTGTTTGGCTCGGTGGAGACATGGCAGCAGGTTAATAAGAGACATGGCAGAAGGCTGCAGGAGTGTGCGGAGTCGGACCGGTCCTGGGGATGGGGCAAACACTGCCACCCCCCTGGCACAGCCCGGCATCCAGACTAACATCCCTCTTGCAGCCCTCCCCGTGCTGTGCAGACGTTTGCCACTTCTCCATCATGAGCTTTTGGCAGTTTGTCCTTTGGCTTTCCAGCAACCCCCTTCCACAAGGTGCTCCCTGGGTGCGGACGTTAATGCTGTGCCCAAAGCCAGGCAGGACGGGCTGGGACACCCCACGCCGCGGCCAAGGGCTTGTGAGCAGGCAGGGGGTGAACACAGCCCTGCTTCACACACGGCGCAGCTTCAGCTCACAGCAACAACTTCTCAGCAACGTGACCAATCCATGCCAGACTCTACCCCATCCGAAACCAGCTCGGTGGAAAACGACAGAAGTGCACCTGTAATTCCCTTTTCCCCAGCTCAGAGTTGAGATCTGCAGTCTTTATGCAGCATAACAAGTTACTGCTCAACTGGTACCTGCACTTGGACTGTCTCACAAGGATAAGCCAAGTCAAACCACTTTGCGTGGGCCTGGAGCAGACGCAAAGACAGTGAGCACAGGACTACTGTGCTGTAGTAACCTCTTTGGCTACAAATATATCTGGCTCTTTAAAGGCAGAGAGGTCCCCCTCACATGTCCTTGGTCTTCATCTTCGTATCTAGTCACATCGGAAGATACCAGTGTGGGGAAATCAAGTGTCAAGACCAGGTTGCTTCTTCCCTTCTCTCTGGCTTTTATTTAAAGAAAAAAAAAAAAAAAAAGAAAAGGGGTGGGGGGGGAAGAAAAGAAAGAAAAATAAATGGAAACTGCAGGACTGCCCATCCGAGGTGCAGAAAAGGAGGAGCATGCAGTGAATCACGAGATATACAAACCACAAAACGTTAATACAGGAGAGAACACAGTTTTCCAACCTGGGCTTCAGCACGGATAGTTTCAAAGAGAAGTTTTTCCTGGGATTGCATGGAAATCAAACATACACAGGAGTGAGGAGAGAGGCGGCTTCCCCGAGACCCCCGCGAGATCCACCAGAGCTCGGGCAGGGCTGGGAAATGGTGGCCAAGTGCCAAGCGGGATGGGGAAGGAGAGTCTGGAACATCTCCAGGTCAACAGCACCGGGTGAGAAGAGCCATTCCATCAATGTGGGGACAAACCTGGCAAAAACCTGCTTGTTGCAGCTACGGTAAGGACAGGAGATGGAGTTAATGGTGCAGCCGTGTCCACGAAGCCTGTAAGAGGTGGCTTGTACGAGTGTGGCTGGCACGGTTAGCTGTGAGGAGGTCAAACACCCTTTACCCGCGGCCACAAGCGCTCACAGAAGGTACTCTGTGAAGCAGGGGGGGTCCCTTCCTCTGGCACTGACGGCAGGAAGAGACGCGAGCGTTACTAACGCGTAGGGGGAATGGGCTGCGGCAGCTATCTGGAAGATCAAAAGAGGAGGGAAGACGATTTGCTGGCTGGAGTTTAAAATATATCAGAGCCAAACAGCTTCTAAATTGAACCCTGGGCTCGTGCTGCCGTGACCCGCGGAGGGGATGGGCAGCTCGTGCTGAACAGTAGCCAGAGGAAAGGGGGAACCCAGCACAACTGAATCCAAGTGGTTTCACAATACCTGGTGGGAATCCAGAGGAGCCTTGATATAGGAACAGTATTTCATATTCCTATGCACAAATTAAAGCCACATTTTCAACCCTCTTTGAAATCTGCACATGTAAGAGTAACTCAGCATATCAGCGTCCCCACAAAGCATATCCAAATTTAGCCCAGAGAGAGGGATGTGGGAAAGAGCTGCAGCTTCCAGGAACGGACAGGCTCAGAAAGGGGAAAGCAAGGGGACAGAGGAAGAGTTACTCCTGCACAGCAAACCAGACAACTTCAGGGGCTGCTAAACTCCCCCTTTTACCTTGTTACATCGGGAGCAGTGGTGGGACGAACGTGCTTCATGATGGTCTGGATCCAGTTGCGGCGAATGCCTGATGTCATGGCAGAGAGGGTGAACTCCCCTTCCTTTGTCTAGGGAGAGAGGAAGGACCAGCTCAGAGCAGCTGATTGCACCCACCAGGACCTTCCC
The DNA here is from genome assembly GCF_018691265.1 of Tyto alba. NCBI lineage: Eukaryota > Metazoa > Chordata > Aves > Strigiformes > Tytonidae > Tyto > Tyto alba. Next base: position 3,911,456 of record NW_024881302.1, read on the forward strand.
ACTCCCAATCCCACCCTGTACCCAGCCACGAGCACCCAGAGCTGGGGCACTGCTTGCCAGCTGCATGGAGCTGTTTTGCCATAGCTGAGACTCTAAGGCTGAGACAAAACCTTGCCTTTCCCCCTCCATTTTTTTGTGAGCCAAAAAACTGGCTCTCACACTCAAGGCCACATCTCTCTGGAGCACTGGGGGGGGATGCTGGGTGGACTCTCTTAGGTGTTTAGGGAGATGTTTCCCTTGCCGTGGACAAACATCCCCAAACAGCGGCACAGCATGAGCAGCCCCCCTGGCCGTCCTGCAGCCGGACTCTTCCTCCTCCCTACGTTTTGCTTACGTGGATCTGGAAGCCGTAGTTTCGCTGAACTGGGTACTCAGTAACATCATAACACGTGGATAAATCGATTTCTCCATCCAGGTCAGCTGCCTGAAGAGGGAAGAGATAAAATAAGCCATAATTTTTTGCAACCTCCAAAGCGCAGTGGGCTTGCAGGGAGGCATGCATCAGGTCCTGGAGAAGCACAAAGCCCTGAAGTGCGATGCTCCAGGACCTTGGGACCCGGGAAAACAACCCACCTGGGGTCAGTTTGGGAGCACCTAGGGCTCCCGGAGAGAGATGGGTTGAATGCTGATGGGGAAGACACCTTACCTCCTCTGCCACTGAATCCCGGTAGTATCTCAGGCTCTGGTCAGTCAGCACAAACCAGTGCTTCTTCCACTAGGAAACAACGAGGATGGGGCAATTACAATCCTGCTCCTTCCCCACCAGCAGAGACCAGGCAGCTCATCACGGGTCACTGGCAGAGGCATCCAGCAGAGAGGCCACTCGCAGCCTCTCCTCTCCCAGCTCTGCACCCGGCTTCACCGAGAGGCTCTCCTGGGGGGAAGGGGAGCCCCAAACAGGCAGCAATGCAAGGGACACCGTGATGGTTTGCACCACCAGGACCCTGATTTGCCCAGTGCTGCCGCACCACATTCATGTATCATCCGCGTTTCACCTGCAGCACCCAGAAATTGAGTTGGAGCCTACTCGTGGCCCTTGCTCTATAAAAATACACCTTCTGCACACTCCCAGTGAGGCACAGGCTTATCCCAGACAGGTTTCAGTTAATAAAGCACTTGCTCCAGCAGCCGAGTCCCCCTCTGGCTGCCTACAGACGTGCTCTCAGCCCCAGGGCCCAACACACCAGCACGTACCCGCAGTGGAGCCTGGGCCATAGTGCTCACAGCCACGGGCGAGTCTCTCTCATTTTCTCTTGACAGGCTGAATGGGAGGGAAGGAAATCCAGGGAAGGGGCAATTTGCGAATAGCCAGGGCATCAGTGCCCACCTCTAAGGCTCTGACAGAGCAGCACATCCCACATCTCTCCAGGAATAGCAAGGAGGGAAGTGGCAGCAGCTGCTTCTCTCAGTGCCAACTCAGAGGCATTTATTTATTTCTTGGCCTTGCCATTTCCCCGGTGATCAGGAGACCTTATCTGAGCCTCATTACTGATGCCAAAGAGGTTGCTGGGTCGCAAGGGAGATGAGACTAATAAGAGAATGGGAACACGAAACCAGTGCTGCTATCCAAGCTGCCCTGGCTCCCTAGAAACCCGTGACACGATACCCAGCTGTGGGGCTTTGAAACTCCCCCAGGACAGAGCACCAGTTATTCTCGCTCCAAGACCAACACCGTTTGCAGCGGGCTGGCACACAGCCACTGCTGCCTGGCTCCAGAGTTGTACAAATCCCCCGTCGCTGCTCTGCCCAAGCACCTACATCTGGTTTCTCCCATCTGGAGCACGGCCCAATATTGATCTACCCTGCAAGGACATCGGGGCTTCGTCAGCGCCGAGAGCAGCCCCCATGCGCAGCCCGCAGAGCCAGAGTGGGTGTCAGCTGCCAGAAAGCGAGACCGACCGCGGCACCAAAGACTGACACGAAGGGTAGAGCTTCCCCTGGACTCACCTGCCCATCCTCGTACTGCTTTGTCAACCATCCCTTCTTGAAGTTCAGCAGGTCGGGCTGCAAGAAAGGAGAGAGGCAATCAGAGGGGAGGGAAGAAGTGTGTCTGTGACCAAAAGACAACAGCAGCGGCCTGATAAAACATAGCGCAGCAATAAAAGAGACCAGCAACAGTTAAATTCATAGAATCATAGGATAGTTTGGGTTGGAAGGGACCTTTAAAGGTCATCTAGTCCAAAGTGGATCGTTATACTGCGTGGTGGCTAAACATTCGCTCCCAGGAGGAACAGAGACCTGTTGTATGCTTTATTCAGGCTATCCCCTTCCTAGCCCTTCTCTTGCAATCTCCTACTGCTACATCAGCATTACAGAGGAAGAAGCAATGAAATAGCCAGACTGCAGGAAGTTTTGTCCCTCTATTATATATTACTAAGGACAAACTATGTGCTATTGATGCAAGACTGCAAGGTTCAAAACAAGACTGAGTTCCCAAGGCTGGAAATACAGGGAACCCCAGCACTGCACCACCCAAACGACACCTGCTCTTTCCTTCAAAGTGGGTGCATCACGATGTTGAAGCTCTGAGAAAAGCAACCAAGACAGCGTGGGATAACTCCCGCCAGCCCTTCCTCCCAGCCCTGCCCGTGCACTGGGAAGGATGTGGTGGAAATGCTTTTGCTCCCTCGAGGCTGAGCTCTTCCAGCTGCTCCCTGGGCCGCAGGGAGGAGGAGGCAAGGACAGCAGTGTGTGAAATGCAGTTGTATCATCTGAAACAGGCTATATAGCAAGGGAAGCGATGGAAAATGGGCGTCTGGAAGTCTATTCAATCTAACCGATGCTGTGGGGCGGCACAGCTCACATCTGAGTGCTCCCATGGTGGTGGGAACCCAGTCCCACTCCACAAAAAACACAGGGGTAAGTAAATGCCACCTTGCCCTTCCCAAATCCCTGTAGAATCGGAGGAGGGAGCAGACAGACGCCAGCCTGAGCAGCTCTGGCTGTGATGTGGCTGCAGGCAACAAACCCGCTGAGCCCCATCAGGACCTGCTGACGAGGCAGCCACGAACAAACTATAGAGAAAATTGCATTTGCAATGACTACATTCATCGCTGAAGTAGGGTATGAGAGCTGGGCATCCTAGTATCAGCCCTAATTTATCCTGAGAGAGCAATGCCACCACCTGCCTGCTTCTCCTCTGTCAAAGTGCAGGTGGGATCGTGCTTCCAGGTTCTGAGTCCTGTTTAAGCCCTTTTTTGTACAACAAGAGAGCGTCAAGCAAAGGATCTACATTTTGGATCAAAAATATTCAGCTCCCAACCAGGCACTTTGCAGAGAAGGAAAACAGAAGGACTGCAAGTGTTCCAGCAGCTCACGGGAGTGTTATTTATCATCTGTGAAGAAGCACAAGGCAAGAATCTTCTGCAAAAGCAGGTAAATTCCTCCTTGGCAGCATTCATACTACTTTACTACACTTCTTAGTTTCTTTAAAATTTAAGCAAAGGTGTAGAAGCAGCCAGAGAGGAAAGATGCTGCTAAATAGTATATGCATATGTTTCAGACCGGGCTGCAGCGAGACATTACAGGTGTAGAAGCACCCAGAGCAGGAAGGTTTCTCCTGCAGGTCCTGCTCCTCCACAGAAACCCCTTTGCCTTCCTCTGACTGCTCGGGCAGGCAGGAGAGCGCAGGCTTTGCCCGAAGCTGCAAAGCTGCTGAAGCACGAAAAGCCTGGGACCAGCTGCCACTGAAGGGTGTAGACATTAGAAACCAAAACCAGATGAAGCACTTGATGGAAGAGGTACCCACGCAGCACAAGCCACAGCTCTGCTGTAACCCTCTGAGCCCAACCAGGGATGAACTCTCCCTCAGCTTTTATCCCGATGGATAACCGATCTGATCTGACACAGCGAACCTGACGGGCAGGGGAGAGTCTTGCAATCACGGCTGAAAGCTAGCAGAAGTGCAAGTTTTTCTTACGTTGTTACTTTTATAGCAGGAGTGGCACAATAAAGGCGTATTTAATGATAGGAAAAGGTTTTCTTCCCACTGGCTGGATGATTTTTTTGCCTTCACTAGATGATGTGCATCACCACTTAATGTGCACTTCCTGCGCCTTTTTATTATAACCAAGAATTTAAAAATCACTCTTGTGGCTGTATAAGTCTACATGAAAAGCCACTACAGAAATGCTAAGCTACTGCATTTTTCTGAGATGCCCTTCATTAGAAGCCGTCCATCCACAAAAAATGCAGCTCATATTTACAATGGCTGTGTAATCATCTTGCGAGATTAGCAAGTGTATTTATTTTGTCCCTACAGGAGGGTGGTGAGTGAGAGGAGAGCATTTTGTGTTTGTTCTTTACTGTTTGCCTCCAGGTCTGGTGAGCATTTGAAATATGCAAAGGGAGGAAAGCTCAAGAGGGCAGGTTCAGCCCTTCCTCGCAGCCTTCGTCCCGCTCACACCCACTTGCAACTGCATAAACATCAAGGAAGCAGCATTAGAAAACTAGGCCATGTGTTAACTTTCCTTGACATGCCAAGCGTGAAGTGTGAAGCCGAGTCACTGAAACCTGCTCCGAATCCGAGCGTATCCCATGTCCTAAGTGCTGGCTACTGGGAGAGCAGCAGACAGTCCAGTTTTCACTGGACCTGCCCAGGAAGGGTCTCTCATGTCCTCCCCCAAGGCCGAGGACACGGCCCCGCTGGCTCACCGTCATAGAGGACTCCGTGGACCTCCTGTCCAGCGACTTTGCCCGGCGATGCGGGGACAGAGGAGACGCAGACACATCCAGGATGGAGCCCACAGCTGCACCTTCACAAGTGAAGTCCTGTGTAAACAGCATTAGCCCAGATCAGTGCACGAAGTAGGACAGACAGTCCCACTCTCTTGGCTCATGGCATAAAAATCCGTGTATTTAAGGGGCATTTCAGGCTCAGAACAAGTGTCATTTCATTGGCAATACATTTTTTTTGTCCTCTCAGACATTAATTTGCTCCCAATATATCTAAGCGTATCTGGGACTCTCAAGACTGCCTCTTTCTTCTGTTACTTCACCCCATCCTGATGTGTCCTGCCATGCCAGATCTGAAGTTTCCCACTTTCTATTTTGGAGGAAGGAAAAAAGACAGCCTGATTTTCCACTCTGATACGCAGCTGGGCCAAGGGAGCAGAGCAGCAAGTAGCAAACCTGCACAGACTGAGCACGCACAGTGGTTCGGCTCCTGCAGGAGCCTGTCTGCAACTCCAGATCCCCTGCTCCACCCAGGGACAAACCCTACAGCTAAACCCTATAGCTGAGCCCTCTAGCCTGGGCTGCCGGATTCCTGGGGCCACCCTCCAAACCCCACCACGAGACCTTGGGTGAGCAGCTTACCCGTTTCCGCGGGAAAACCCTCTTCTCACTCCTGCCCTGCCGCGTCTCACTGGAAAGGGCAGCACTGGCCGACACATTCGTTTCCATGTGTTCCGCGTTCTCAATATCTAACGCCTCGAATTTTTCAATTACCTGGGATCGCCTGCAAAACAGAGAGAAAGGGGAAACCAGAGCCGGTTTAAACACAAGAACAGTAACTGCGCTGAGCTGTACAATCCCGCAAATTTAAGGCTGCAGAATTGCTCGACCCAGTGTTCATGCACACCTGGCTTTTGGTCACCATTTTTCTGCAAGCTCTAGCGTGCACAAATCCAGGGCAAAACGCCCTGATCTGATGTGCACCATTCTACCCACGGCCAAAGTGGGGAAAAACCTCACGCTACTCAGCTCCACAAATAGTAACTTCTTAAACACTTAGAAAACCCTCGCAAAACCAGCAGTAACTTTTTTACTTGTAAATTTTACAGTCCTTTAGGAAGCAGGGATTATTGAGCAGCTTTGGCTTAAGCTTTGTCTTTACTCTCCAGCTATCGACGGTCCCCCAGGGCACAGAGCAGAGACGCATCACCCCGAGCTGGGGTGCAGGAGGTGGCTATGGGTCACCCTGCGTGTTCACTGCAATAGATACCCTGTAAAAACTCAGCCCCACATGGGTAACGTCCACAGGATTGCACTGAGTGAGGAGTGTCTGTAGGTGCCTCCAGACTACAGGTCTGGCTCTCCGGGTGCGCCAGTTGAAGAGGCATGAGGTGATGAGGAGCACCCTGTGCAGGCACGGCAGGGCATCCCCGGCAAAACCCTGGGGCTTTCCCCTCCTCTCAAACTGGTCTGCAAATCCGGTATGGACAGCAAGGAGCACAACTTGAGCTCTCAGACACTGCCTTGGTGGCCCATCACACCATGGCACATGTGTCTGAGGATGGAGGAGAACTGTGAAGAAATGTGGATGGAACAGGAGCTAGCCCTGGACCAAACCCAAATGGGATGCTTCTAAGGATGAGCGAAAAACAGGCCTTTGCAGGTGGAATTTAAAGGGCTGTTTCAGCATGAAAAGCTGCTCGCTGACCCACAGGGGAGGAAATACCGGAATTTTCAAAGGACCTGCTGGTGTCAAAATTTGCATGCCCAGGGGTCTGAGCAAGTAACAACCTCAGGTCTTTAATCACGACCTGGGAATGTGAAGCAATAACCTACCACCAACACACATGCCAGCTGAGCTCCAAGCTGTGAGGTTTAAAGCTCAATTTTGAACCTCCCCAACATGCTCAATCCAGGTGTGTTCTTGACACAAAATTTGGACCCACTCCTGCCGCACCTAAACTCGGGGCTGCTTGCTCTGTGCAAACCTCTAAAATGTGCATGAAAATCACAGTGGCAACCACATGAGGGGAAACAGGTTATCCAAATAAAAACATTTTTAACACTTCTCATAAAAAGGAACAGTAGGTTAAGGACTCAAAAAACATGAGATGTTCAGTTTTCAACCAACATTTGCACCAAATCCCATAAATGAGATGAACAGTCTGAGCACATCACATTCCTCGGCAGGCCCGGGACCCCCACTGCTGCTCAGAGCCAGGCTGCCAGGACCGGGCGCTGAAGCCCACAACCAAAGAGGAAGGGACAAAGTCGGTGGGGAAGACTTTGCTTTATAAATTCCAACACCTCCGACGTTTTTACAGGACATCTGCTCAGCTTCTGCTGCCTCCCAGTTTGCAGACTGGGAGCAGGCAGATCCCGGGCTCGCATAGAGCTCCCATTCCCCTGGGATGTTCTGCTCATGAGATGTCTGTTCACATAAGCCAGCCTGCAGAGCATAAATCCACATCCCCTGTTCACCAACAGACAGCGAACTGTTTTGGAGTCATAATTTTTTAACCCTTTTTACACTGGCCCAGCCTTCTCTGAGTCTCAGTTTAGGAGGGAGTAAGAGGTCCATGAATTAACATTGTCTGTGCCCTATTAGGTGAAGGCCTGAAGAAAAACAAATCAGGAGAAAAAAAAAAAAACAACCAAAAAAAAAACCAAAAAAAAAAATCAAAAGCAGGTTGATTTCTCATGAAAGGGGCTGCACCACCAGGTTGTTCTACGGCTTGAGATTGAGATGAGATGGTAGCGAAGCAGGCGAAGTAAAGGCGGACACGTCACACAGCAACACAGCAGGAGAAGGTGGAGAGCAACAAGACCTGGAAGAAAACAAGGCTGGAAAATGAATGAACAGAAGAGGAAATTATATATCTGCATCTACATACAAAACAAAATCAAAATCATTCCAGTAATTTGTCATTGAAAAAGGGAGGAGAAAAATAATCACTGCAACCAAATCACAGCCCCAAGGGTTAATATAATCCAGATTACAGGAAAGACTTGTTTTTTTTCCCATTTGCTTAATGTTTCAGAGAGGTTACTGCTAGAGATCGTGGGGGGGGACGGGGAGGGGAAGGGCTCTCCTCTCCTCCCCACCGTGCCGAGGAGAGAGCTGCTCCCTCTGGACAACAGCTCTGTGTTGACAAAACAAGGCTGCGGACAGGTATGAAGAAGAGTTTTAAAAGCTGTGGTGCCATTTAGTGCTTTCTCAACTACAAAGCTCGTCCCAAGCAGTTCCTTGGCCATGCAGGCTGTTAATCTTTTCCAGGCCACTAAACCCGAGCTGCAGCTCTCGGCTGTGAGGTGGAGGGGTGTGTGCAGTGGGAAGGAAAGCTATAAAGACCAGCACGAGCTATCATTAAAGTGATTTTCTTTGATTGGAAGAAAGGGCTTGTTTTTATTGGATTCATTCATTATTTAGCAGCAAGAAAGACAGTAAGTGTCAGGAAAAGGAAGAGGGATTTCCCCAAAAGGTCCACAAAAATGAAGAAGATAGTTTTACAGGAAAAAAAAAAAAACTATGCTTGGGAAAGCAGGCACTCCTCTCTATGGGTAGAAGCAGCATTCAGAGCAGAGTGTTACATCTCAAGAAACTCCAGAGAAGGAATTTGAGAAAGAAAAGTCTTCTAAGCAATTTCAGGCAGCTCTGCTATTTATGGAGGCTAGAAATATGCCTCAGCCCGCTGATCACGCTCCTACAGGAGACACGGCAGATGCCACGGCAGGCTCTGACCAGCATGAGCAGAATGTGGGGAGAGCCGTGGTTTTAGAGGCTGCAGCCCTGGAACTGTGCAAGAAAAGCCAAGTTTGCCAACCCAAAATCCCGATGCTCCCCAGGGAGCTGCAGGAGGCGGGTGAACCCGCAGCCACACACCCGGAGGAAGGGGCTCCGGGTCTCTGCACCCCGAGGACTCCCCACTCGATGGTGACCCCTTTCCCAAAGCCGCTGGCACCCTCCTGAGGTATGCCAGGATTTATCCTTGCAGTTACAGAGCCCTGCTGGGATATGGGGACCGATGGCCGAGGCTTGCCCCTGCAGCCCTTTTGCAGCTGCAATTTTGTGTGCAAAACAGGCTTCAAGGTTCATCCATGGGGTTTCCAAAGAGCTGCCCTTGCTCCTTCTCCCAAGGGATGGGTCCGAGATGGGAGAGCGGAGGCACGGCACTCTCTCCCCAGACCTGGCTGGGCACCCCTGCGCGGTGCCGGCAGCCCCGTCCTGCCGTATGCCAGCAGAGGGAACTCGAACTCTGCCGCTCCGCCAAAATCCTGGAGATTATCTCCCGTTTTCTGATTTGTGTTTCTGAGTGGCTGCGAGCTCAGACGGCTGCATGGGGCGTGGAGTCAGAGTCAGGTATAAATGGTCAACACAGAAAAATTTCCAGCACAGTCCTGGACTTAAGTCACGTAATTTCTCTTACAATAAGGAAACAGGACAAGAAGCCTTGAAAAATGGCTTTATCTGGAGCTAAACCTACAGGTGTGTCACTCAGGATGCAGTATTGGGTACCTAAAATAATTCTTTTCCATCCATACCTCTGACACTCGCACTGATTTACAGTGGGTAAACAAAAAAAAAAAAAATACATGGGAGGAAGAGCCAAAATACCAACAGAATCAGAGCAAGTTCGTTTGACTGCACTGAGAGATGAAAGGCAGATCTGAACGCTGACCGGCTGGCGCCCATGGGGTTGGCATGTGGGCAAGTGATTTCAGGCAAGCGTTCCCGGACATGTTAGTGGGTTACTGAGAAGGATTATTAGAAATGCTGTTAAACCTGGGGGGAAAAGCTGACCCCACGACGTGGAAGTGAGTTATTGTATTTGCTCAACCTCAAACAGCACAGCCTGGGCTTGGAAGGGAAAAATAAGAGGGATATGTGGACTAAGTAAACTCAAATTTAAAAAGCAGCCAAGCCAAGCTGAGCAGGGTGCTGGTGAATGTTAATTCTCTGGTGAGGTGCTAGACGGCCTCTCTGTACCCTGCCAAGCCCACCCAAGCTCCAGGACACATGGCTTCTCTACCCACGCCACCTGCACCAGCCAGTTCCCAGGCTACCGGCGGAGAAAGCAAGCATGCCCACCCCAAACACTGCCCGCAGAGCCTCCCTGGATCATGGCACCCTCCTCCGGCAGCACGGGCTGTGATCCCTGGCCAAACCCAGCCAAACCCTTTGGCAGGAGGGGACCCCTCCCCCAACTCTCTGCCAGTACCCCTCCTCCCAAATGCTGGACCAGGCTCAGCTCGTGCAACGCCAACTCCTCTCCTTACACTCATCCTGCTCTGATAAAGGCCCTGGGCTGACATAGGGGAATTTTTGCCAATACTAATAAAACAATAAAAACCTGTTAACAGCCCCAGGAGCCCAGTTGGGCTGGGAAAAACAGACTTTCCCTGGGAAAAGGCACCTGCCAGCAGGCAATGAGTGAGGCTGACATTAAAAAAGGACAGTCTCTGGCAGCAGCATCCTCTCCCGGGCCCCGTTATCTGCCTGTAAATCTGTTCCTCCCTGTCCTCAGCTGGCACATCCCAGCTCGGTGCTGGATCCCGGTGATGTATGATACCCCCAGGACCAGAGTGGGGGACTGTCAGCACCGGAGGAATGCGCTGTCATCTCATACTGGGGCAGGCACTGGCCAGGGTGTCCTCTGCAAGCGAACCCAGTGGGGATGCGATCCCACCCACACCTGGGCCAACACAGTGCACCAGTTCAGCCTGCAAACCAGCAGCCACCAGCCTTGCCTCAGCCCCGTCCCCAGCTGGGGTGGCCAGGGGACCTCTGTGGCACCCAATTCCCAAAGCAGAGAAAGCCAAACTTCTTTATCCCCAGTCTGGCACTCTCTGTGCAGGCTGTCGAGGTCGGGCTGGGTTTGGCATCCTCCTGCCAACCAGTGGCACCGGCACAAAGCTGCACCGCCCTCCCCAGACCTGCTCCCAGCTCTCAGCGTGAGGAAGCCAGGCTGGAAAACAGTCCTTTAGGGGCTGGGAAGAAACAGAGGAGAAGCGCCGGCTGAAACTGTGCGAGAGAGAACATGCCCGGAGGAAAACCAGGGCAAGAAAATCAGACTGGCAGGCGGCCCTCTCGCCTGGGGCCCGTCTCCCGGTTTGCTCTGCTGCCCTCACAGCACAAATGCGTCTCTCCCAGGGCAAGTCAAGCCCGTCCTTCGCCTCGCCCGGAGAGCACCAAGCACGCCCGTGCGCAGTGCAGGCGTGTGTGCAGATGCCCTCCCCATCCTCCTCCATACTGAGCTGTTTTGCAGCCCTGCCTCAGCACTGCACCCGCCTCTCCTCTCCCAGATTAATGCCGTGACATTTTGAAACCTCTCTCAGCTCATTAGGCAGTTGCGTAACGCACCCAGCACTAACACCATTTAGAGAGCTAACCTAATTAATGGTGCCAGCTGCCAGCATGTGCCGTGCTGGGAGGGGATAAGGAGGGTGGGCTTGCTTGCAAATACGGCCATCAAGCATCACCCGCCTCAGCCAGCTGTCCCCAGAGCAGCCAGGCAGGGTAACACCTGCCTGCTGGCACTACTAAGGACACCCCACCGCCTGGTCGGCGTGGATGGGCATCCTTAAACCCAGGAGCACTGTAATAAAAAGGGGCTTCACCCAGAAAATACCGCCTGCTCTGTCCAGTGCTGCGGCGGGGACGCAGCCTCGCTGCCGTTGCAAGCATGCAAGGAGATTAGCCACTCGTTCCTTACCTTCTCTCATTGCCAAAGAGCCGGGCCACTTCTTCTCTCCCAGGGCTACGGGCCCGGGTTTTCCGCTCTAGCCGCTTCCTCTCCACCTGGAAGGCCTCACGATTACTGATCCTAATGGCCTTGGGAACGTCGGCCAGGGTGGTGTACTGCCGGCTGGCTTTAAAAGAAAGGGGACGCCCCGATTTTTCAGCTCCCCTTCCTACATCTCTGCTGCTGGAGTCCTTGTGCATGGGGCAACTGCTCTTCGAGTCCAAGGAGTTCAGAGAGAAGCTGTGAATCATTCGGTCGCCTGATCGGGTACCTGGGGAAGGAAAGGGCTGGGCATGCTCCTGCGAGGGCGATTTGGGATAACTGTACCTGTTGTTTGGGGTGCTGGGGCTGGGTGGGCTCGGCGGGGGTGGCAGCTGCTGCTCTTCCAGCTTCGAGTCTTGCTTGGTCTTCTCCAAGGAAAAGTACCCGCTCTCGACGCGTGTCTTCCTCCCGCAGTCTATCCGGTCTCCGTTCATGGAGCTCTCATCTAAGGGACAGAGAAATCACCGTGCTTGGTTTCAAGTCCGAGTTCTGCTTTTAACAGAAAACACCCTGATTTCACCCAGGACAGGGACAGGAAACAAAAGCAGATAGTCTGGGCCCCAGCCCCATGCTATGCCATCTCCTGTACCCTTGGCTTTTTCACCCTGACCACCCTTCATGCCCATGGAGATGATGAGATGGTCCGCAGGGAACTGGGGATACCAGTCCCTCAAAACTTGGTCCTTCAAACCAAGAAACAGATGGCCGCAGTCACCACTCTGCACCCATTTCCATCCCTGGCCTTCCCAGCCCGGCATCAACCACAGCTCCATGGGCACAAGGCGATGGACATCTCGCTCTTGGCAGCCCAGCGTGGACGGAAAGCGTCCCCCATCCGAGCGGGCAGATAAAGGAAATGGCTGCAGCGCAGGGGACCCATCCACAGCTTGGCAGGAAAAGTCCCCAGCCCCTGTTGTTCCAAGGAGAACAATGCCACGGCCCCGACGCCTTCCAGGGACTCATTGGGGAGACCAAACGTAAGCAGGGCCCTGACGCAGGGGCCAGAGGAGGAAGCAGCGCTCAGGGCTTGGCAGCCCTGACAGCTGGGCTGAGCAGAGCATGGCCCCGTGCCCTGCGGGTGCCCCAGGCAGGGATGTGGAGGGGCTACAAAAGGCATTTTCCTCCTCGTTTTACAGGGGAATATCACCCGCAAAGACAGGCAGCCCTGTCTCCCTGCCGGGGCAGGCTTGGGCCTCCAGTTGTGATTTTCTGGCACGTGATGCAGATTTCTTTCCTTCCTGAACTCCAGCCCGCGATGCCTCGCTCCGGTCCCCGCACAGCAGGGACGAGGTCTGCCTCCCCCTCCTTGCTGGGATGCTGCAGGAACCAAACCCACAGAAAAACTTTTCCCTCTACGACGGTTTTCTGCCAGCTCAGCTGCCCAAACTGGGTCACCGTGGCGTCACACCAGTGCTGGCACCTGAGGGACAGGCCTCACCTTCCTTGCTGTCCAGCACGGGATCCTTCAGGGAGCTGGCAGCCCCGGCCTGGCCTTGCACCGGGCTCTGTGCCGGGCTGATGCCGCTGCCCCCGTCCACTTGGTCTTTGCCCCTCATTTCTTCCTGCCAAAGTGTGGACTTGGTGGCAGGGACCTTCTCCGCACTGGGGATGTTGCTGCTGGTCACGGCCATCTTAGCAGGACCGGGTTCCTAAAGACAACAGGGGGGACAGCAGGGTTAGAGGGGTTTGCCCCAACTCCGCACCCAGGGTCCCCGTGGGGCTGTCACGGGAGGTGCGGGTCCCACACGGCTTGGGTGCTGCCCACGACGTGTGCCCTGACAGGATGGGGACGGGGCCGCTCAGCTATGTGCCACCACTGCATTCCCAAGGGGACACACTCAAAGAGGAAACCCCAGCGCGGTGGGGCGACGGGTCAGGACTTCCTCGGCCGAAGGGACCACCACCGCTCTCACAGCATGAGAGGAAACATCCCTCACCATCCCTCCCTTGGGAGGGCTCCCGAAACCAGCCGCACCTCCCCACGCTTCCACCTGGGAAAAGATCCAGAGCACAGGCGAGCTGACAAATGAAGGAAACTTTCATTTGGGCGCTGCGGCAGCGGAGGGGCTTGCTGGCTTTGGTTTTGCATAGGAACTGTCCCTGCCAGTGAGGTGCACAGGATGCTGTGGCCACCGACGTGTAACTCCTCAGCAAAAGCTCATCTCATCTTGAGCGGAGCAAAGCCCCGGCTCTTCCCCAGCATGCAGGGTCCCATGCAGCTCTGCTCACGCTCCAGCACAGCAGCTCTTCCCAAAGCTTCATGGTGCACGAGTGAGGCTCTGCGCCCAAATTCATATGCAACGCTACAGACCCACAGAGAAACAGATCTGTTGGATCCTGACTCATTGGGAACTTGGAAATGCTCCCTTCACTTCTGCCAAAACCCAGTTTGGGGTGACAGTGCACCCTCCAATTGATGCAAATGAACACAGCATTCCCCATTTCCCTGGTCCTTCTGCATGTCCCCCATCCTTCTGCACATTTCTGGTCCCTCTGCGTGTCCCTGGTCCCTCTGCAAGCTGTCTCACCAGCATCCGCTGCCTTCCACAAAGACAGACCAACACCAGGTTTCTCTCCTGGGTCCCATCTGCCAGGACTGAATTTTGTCAGCGCTATAACTAACATCAAAAAACCAGAAAAAATCAAGCTAAAGGACACGGGATGGTGGAGAAAACTAATTCCCTGCCACCAGCAGCCGCGTTGTTTGTTTGTCACAGCTGGTTTGCTACGGGCCACTGATAAAAAGAATAAAATCCAACTGGCGCTGTACTCCTCCTGGGTGCTTTGGTTACCTAACATGCTGCTTGTTTTAAAAAGGAAATACAATATTGCGTTGAGCTTTACACTATTTTAAAACAATATGCATCATCTTAAATGCTTCTCTAGTTAACAAGGGGCTCTGGAGTCCATCAGATGATGATGCCATTTTGGTGGCTGCAGCCCGGGCAGTCCAGGTTTGGTGCACACCCCAGAAGAGGCAGCAGCTTTCACAACTCATTTAGGGTTTGGCTTTGTTCGTTAGCAGATGTTTTTGCTGTTGTCATATTAAGCTTCTGCATTAGTAGATTATTTTCCTTAAAGCCACCAATAAATCAATGACAACTAACCCCCCTAGAAAGTCTCTGGATTGTGGGAAGTTTCCCAGCTGCTTATTTCCTTTCCACAGAGCAGGGGGAATCCAGGAGCACCCGAGCCAGCAGGCATGGGCTGGGAACACGAGCTGCCAAGAGCATCCACTCTGTCCCCACTCCCACATCAGCAGAGCCACCAGTGGGTTTTACCCTTGCACCTCCACATCGGCATTTGCAGGGCTGCGCCGGCGCCACCGGGGATCTCCCAGGGAGTGGGTCCTGGCTCCACACACAGCCACAAACAAACAGCAAATGACCTCCATTTTTTAAAAAAAATCCCCTTGGAAATTTCACTCTAAAGGAATGCAGTGTTGGAGGTAAACGATCCAGAGCTCAGAGGCATCCTGCTCAAGGGGACCCCGCCTGAGCAAAGGGTCAGACCAGACAATCTCCAAGGTCCCCTCCACCCTCAACCACTCATTCATTGATCCAAAAGCCCAAAGCTAATCACCAGCTCAGGATATATATTTTTATATATCCCTTACACACACCCCCATATAATTATTTGTAGATATGTATTTAATTAGACAGAGATATGAGGGCCAAAAAGCAGTCTATAAGCAAGCAGAGAAATTAACTCTTTGTCGCTCAGCAATATGAACAGCTCCAAAAAGGAGCATGTACCAAAATCAGCAAAACCAGTCTCCAGTTGCAGTGTGTCTGGGCATGCTCTGCTCACCCGAGCCTGCCGCACCCCTGTGCAAACCCGCCCTGCAACAGAGGGCAGCGCCTCAAATCCCAGATTTCCGCCCCAAATCCTACCTCGTTTTCCCATGGACAGCAAAGAAAGCCCAGTCTTTCCTGCTGCCTGCACCACTCTGTTGGAGCACACCAAAAGCTGTAACAGAAACCTGCCCTTTTTCCCCTAAGCCTGTAACCTGCTTGCAAAGCAAAGGTGAAAACACTTCTAGAATTGCACCTAACAACCCCTGTCCAAAAAAAATCTGCAGCTGGAGCAGTATTTCCAGCCTTGCCTGTGTTGCTCCCATCCTGGTGTTTTTGCAGGGGGAAGATGCAAAATGATGGGGAGAGCTGAAAATGGCCCTGATGCCCCAGGAGCACCTGGCTGCAGCCAAGCTCTTCTGTAGCACAGAGGAGGAAAAACTACGTGGGAGTGAGAAAAAGCAGAAATATCCATTGTTTTCAATTTTCTTTTAAATCACAAAGGTGTCCATCCCTCCCTGAGCATGTCTCAGACATGATCTGCTGCTGGATTAGTGGGCGGCTGTCTTTAGAAAGAAATCAGGCTTTCTCCGCCGGCACACGGAGAGCAAGCTGAGCGGCAGCCAGCGTCAGGAGAAGCCATTTCACAGAGGAGGATTTGGTGCTGATTTTCTTCCCAGCATCCCCTCTCCTTTCCCAGACCGTCCGCCTGCATCTGCATGATTTGGAAGATGCTGGAAAGATGATTCTTGTGTTTCGCTTCTGCTTTTGGAAGTTGCTTGTGAGCGCTTGACATCACAGCATCCATCTGGTGGTGGGTCCCATGCAGAGGTTGGCTTTGCAGGAGTGAATTTGAATCTCTTTCCAGCACCGTGGGGCTGGGAGTGATGGGATGGAGATGGTGGAAGGAGGGTAGCAAGCGGGATGGTGCTTGGGACGGACCACCCCAAGCCAAGGCGGGGAAAAGTGCCACCAGGCTCCACGCTCACCCCATCCCCAAGCACCTGGGGAGCCCATCTGCCCACAGGGAGCCAGCATCCTTCCCACAGCCGCTTCCCTTATTTGGTGCTCAGGAGCTCTGATCCTGTACTGTTTCCAAGAAGTTTCCATGGCGATGAAATGTAACCCAGAATGATGTTTTTCTGGCTCTGTGCCCCTTCTCCTCTCCACCCTGTCCCCTTCCTGAACCCAGCCTGGGTTTAGCGTTGCACCAGGGATGGGGTGAGCATCCCTGCCCTGCTGCACGAGCTCGCTGGGGTGCCACGAACGCAGAAACCCCCTCCCTGGGGCTCAAAAATGGGCAACTCGTAACACATCAGCTCTTGGCCATGGAGGGAAGAGGCCTCTTTCCTGAAGCATCACTGGAGCCAGCACTCGAGGGGCTGTGACGACTCCAGCCCTTGGCAGGGGGTGGCTCAGACTTCCAGCTTGGCATGCAAAAAAATCATCATCTTCCCCCCCAGTTTTTTTTTCCCCCCATTGCCCAGAACCTCTTTATCCAGTGGAGTGGTGGAAGCTTGACTCTAACAAACATCCTACAACACCTACCCATGGCCTGGTTTGTATCAGGACCATCCTGAGGAATTCGTCGAAGGAGACCTGAGAACTGGGGCTCAGAGAAGCCCCGATGCTGTTTTCAGCCCCCCCCGCAGTGCCACAACCCGGCTCGGCCGGAGGAGCCCTCCCAGCCAGACCCCCGCAGCGGTGGGACGCGCGCCGGGAGGTCAGGCAGCCTCAGGGACGCGGCTGTTCTCAGCCCCGGCGAGGGACGAGGGTGGCCTCGGGGTCACGTTCCCCATCTGTGGGATTCTCCCCCACTCCGGCCACGTGGGAGCCTGGCAGGAACGAGTGAGTCACGGCCGGCCCCGCTTTTTACCATTTATAGTCAAAATGAGCACGAAGCCACCACCGGGTCCCTGGAGAGCCCAGCTCCGGCCCCCGGAGCTCCCAGCCTGGCCCTGGCCTTTAGTATTTTCCTTTCATTCCCATTATCTCTGGGGTCATCTCAAAGGGGGTAACCGGAGCCCGATGGAATTTCATCTTGTTTCTACCGAAACGGCCCACGAACAGCCAGCACCTCTCCCCGGTCCCCCACGGGGAGCACATGGCTTTGCAGCCGCTCCCGGGACAGCGTGTGCGGGGCTGGTGCCACAAAACAGGACCCGGGGAGGGGGTGAAACATGGCCCCAAAGCAGCCAGGAGAGAAACAGCAGCGGTGTGTGACTCTGGGAAGTGATGACCAGAAATTAATTCACGCCGTCCTGCTGCCTGGGCTCACCCTGGCTCTCACCCTCTACGCAGGCAGCATCAGAGGGCTGGCAGCCTGCTGGTGTGGCTGGTTTGGGGGGGACTGTCCCCAGGAGCTGAGCAATGCCACAGCCCTGAGAGGGAGGCGAGGGACTGAGCAACAGTGTGTGTCCCCCTGGGGTTACCTGGGGAGTCGGGGGCTCTACCTTCCTCTTCTTCTTCTGATTCTGCTTGTTTGTCCTCGGATAGACTATCAGCATCTCCAGCCACCTGCAGGCAGAGAAAAACAAAAGGTGAGGAGGTCTGTGCCAAAGGGCAGCGCGCAGGGACAGGAATGACGCTCGCACTCCGTGGGGTGCAACGCAGCTTCCCACAGGCTGCGGACCCCAAGGCTGTTCCCCTCCACGGGGAGACACTGCCCCATCCCAGGCCCGGGGCAGGCTGCCTGCAAGCTCCAGAGATAGAGCAGCCACATTTCACCCCTAACCCCAGCCCTCCGGGGTTTGTGACTTGACCGTAAACACAACCCCAAGCTGGAGCTGGGCACACAGAGGAGCTCAGCTTCTCCAACCTGGTCAGGCTCAGCGTGGTAAACAGTAACCAGAAATCATGCCAACCAGCTCCTGGAGGGAAAATGAGGCAGGACAGGAGGGGAGGAGGAATTAACCCAGGGTGCTTTGGCTCAAACCCCACTCACTACAAGAGCGAGGCCACGGCCAAGGCTGACACGGGACAATGATCTGAGGATCCTGAAAGACCATCGAGTGGGTCAGAGCCTCCAGCAGGACATTCCTCCTTCAACGAAGCCAAGGCCCGTACACTCCACACAAAGCACTTTTGTCTAAGAAAGAGCAGTGTGAACTTGGCATTGAGAAGTCCATCCCCTGCATAAGTCCCTTGTTTGGGGGACCCTCCCAAGCCCTCCCACTGCAGCCTGATGACCTGCCCCTGCTTCTCTGCAAACTCCACAGAGATCCACGGACCGCTGGAAAACATTCCTGCTTTAGATGTCCCTGCTTCCCTCTCCTGTTCCCCCCACTTCGCACGCTGCTGCTGCTGTAAAGCGTTTTGAGATGACCACATCAAGTGGGTTTTGGTTAAGCAATAAATGCCAGAAGCATGCAACAAACGTAAAACAAATTCTCCTCTGGCTGGGGAAATCTTCCTGTCGTGCTGCAACTGCAAATGAAACCCGCTTGGCTCGGACCCAGAGTGGGACTGTTTTGGGATGATTAATGCTTGCAGTCAGAAGCAAACGCACTGCTTCAAAATCCAGTGCTGGGCCAATGAACAATAAATCAGCCCCACCTTGCTCTGCAATGTCTCTCCCTCCCGCGTGGCTGGCAGGACCGGCAACAAAAGGCTGAGCTGCGAACCTGAGTGTGGGGAGAGGGAGGAGAGAGCAGGGCATGGCCGTGTTTTGGGGTGCAGCCATTGCTCCTGCCTCGGCTGGAGGAGAGGAGCCGACTCCCCCATACCACAATTCCCCCGTGTCTCTGCACCCCGGCTCTGCAGCTGCTGCACCCCACTGCTGCAAACGGGGCCGGGGGGGTGGCCGTGACACGGGAGGATGGGTCTGCCAGCCCGAGGCAGTGGACGGAGGAAGAATCACCCACACACACCCATCTCAGCAGAGCAGGGAAGTTTCAACGCGTCAGAACATGTATCTGATCAAAACCACCAAGCTCTTGGTAGAAAAATGACTATTTCAACCAGTATTTACCAAAATGGGGGGAGTCACAACCAAAGAAAATGCCTGGAAATAGAAATCATCTCAACAGAAAGCTCTGACTCTGCTGCTGCAGGGTCTCGGACAAGCAGGAGACACTGTGCCTCAGGAAGAGTGGAAAAGAGTGAGTGCTTCATCCCTTCAACTTTCTGCTCTAGTTTCAAATGTCAACAAATTTTAAGAGGGAGGCACCAAGCTCCAGACATCCCATGTGGGAAATGCTTGCAGGTGAGCAGCAGCAGCGTCTCAGCCTGTTGCTGCGTGCTGGCAGCTCGGCTCTCCCCAGCACCAGCTCCAACCCAAGCCGGCATGTGAGCAACGGACGAGGATGTTTCTAGGTCACCATCCAACACCTGGAGTCAGGAAATCTACTGTGATTTGCTCATTTTAGTGGTGTAATCCTTCAGCGTTGCCAAGCAACTGCATCCCGGTGGCAGGCGCTCCTCTGAGGGATATTTTGATCGTCCTTGGAGGTCAGATGCTCCACTGGGACCAGGGGGGTGGGTTGCATCCGTCCCCCTTGCCAGCCTGCCTGCAGCGAGCGAGCAGAGCAAAATGGGTGCTGAGAAGGCGAGTCTGAATGGGGACACAGCCCCAGGAGGCCACGTCTGCTCAGGGATGGACAAGGACTACAGGGCTTTGGTGCTTGGGGTCAGACACGCCAGCCCCACGACCACGGGACCTGATGCTGGTGTGGGGACAGGACCTATGCCAGTGGGCTGATCAGATGTTGTCCTAAAAGCACCGTGGGGTCACTCCAGCACCCATCAGCTCCAGCCCCGTCCTGGTGTTCATCCTGCAGCCAAGCTTCTTCCCCCAGCCAGTAAATAGCTGCTTTCTGCTGGAGCTGAAGCTGTCATGGCCAGCCCTGGAGCACCTCAGCATCAGATGCACCCTCTGAGCATCCCACAAACACTCCACAGTAACTCAGCTCGCTCCCGGGGGTGAAGGCCCCTGGGAGTCTTGTTCTGCAGCAGGGAGCAGGATATTGCCCAACGGCAGACGACAAAACTGGCCTGAAAACAGTGGCTTTCCTAAGTAACAAGTGACTCAGGAGCATCTCAGCTCCAGGGCCTTGCCAAGGCTCCTGGCAGAGGTTGAGCTTACTTGAGCACTGGCTCTGAAACGTGTCCAGCACGGTGGGAAGCCTCAGGCTTCAGCCCGGCACGGTTGAGCCGGTGCACTATGTGTGGAGGAAGGACTTAAATCATCCACTGCTGAAGTCAGTGATCACACTCACACCATAAATCTGGTGGCTTTGGGGGTGCTCAGGCCCCCGCTTTGCTGCAGAGCACCAGGTGATGGCAGGGGTCTGCCAAGCAGGGGAGCAGGGAAGGGGAAAGAAACTCCATCCTTACCAAAAAGGTGGAGAAGACCAGAGCTGACAGCGAGGCAGCAGCTCCCAGGACTGTCCCTGCAGCAGGCTGTGATCGTCACTCAGGGATCAGCCTTGGGTACGCACTGCCACAGCACCTGGCCTTGGGTAAGGTCCTACCCACCCTCCTCTTCCTCTTGGTTAAGGGAAGAGCCCCGCAGCAGCTCAGCCCCAGACCTGCACTCACCCGCTGATGATCTCCTTGTTCTCGGCCCGGATGAAGTGCTCCTTCTCCGGTGTCAGGATGCACAAGGAGAATTTCTGCCCTGTCCGGCTCTCCCCATCCACCACATCCGTGCACTGGTTCATGTTGATGGTGCCCTGCGGGAGGGTTGTCGGCTGCGAGGGGAAGGAGAAAGGAGTAACGTTTAAGGAGAGGAGTGCAGACTTGAGCCCTAAAACGTCTCCTGGTGGTCACCAGGATCCTACACACCAAGATGCTGTGCCCCACAAATGCCCAGACCCACCCGTGCACCGTGCTGGCACACAGCAAAGCCCTGTGACACACATTTGGGGAGACAGACCAACAGGCACGACTCCTGCTAGCCCAGTCCAGCCCAGCCCAGTTCACTGCTGCCAGAAAGACACTCCTATGCCAAACGTCCAGGGAAAGGATGGCTGCCCACCAAGGGAAGGCACTTTGGGTTTGTAGCTGCAAACCATCTGGGGTGGTGGGGTGGCACCTGGGGACAGGGGGTGGCAAAGCAGCAAAGCCCCACTGCCCTCAGCGCAGGATGGCTCAGGCACTACAGACAGACAGACACCATGTTTTTCCCACTAAAGTCAACACATCATGGAGTTTGCCAGCGAGGTCAGCAGACACAGTGGAGTGGGACAGGAGGTGGCCACCCCCCACCCCGGTCCGAGGGGACACGGAAGGTCCCAGAGGGGTGTCAGCACTGACGAGAGCTGACAAGTCCATCTGGAGCGGCGCCGGCTCATCCGATTACAGCGCAGCCACCCGGGGCATGGTGCCCGCAGCCCTCCCGCCCTGAACAGCAATGCCATCTCTCCCCCATCCCCAGCCTGCCTGTGCCCCACCAGGCTTGGTGACACTGGGGTCCCCCCCACATCCCCGCATGAACCTGCACCTGGGGTATAAACAACCAGGCAGGGGGACCCCTCCGAGCTGCCAACAGCACTGAAGGAGCACCCAAAGCAGCCTCTGACCACCTCCTTGGACCCCCCTAAAGCCTCCTTGTGCACTCCAGATGGCTGCGACAACAGGGAGATGGATTTTTGGCAGATGCTGTTAAGGTTTTTACCATGGCAACCAGCTCCCCTGCCAGTAAAACCCCTCCAAAAGCAGCCTGCGCCATGCAAAAAAGGGGCGATTGAGGAGAGCTCAATGGCCCCAGCCTATGACCCCAAGAAATTCAGATCAGCCACGCGAGGGCCCCAGTTTACCCATCTGCAGGTTGTGGAAAATAGCCCCCTTCCCCAGAAAAAGGGCTTTCCCTGCAGCTGTGTCCCCTGGCAGGAGCATTCTCTGCCAGCCCAAAGGTGGCATGGTGCCATCACCCGTGCTGCAGCATTGGTGCCCAGCATGGGCACACGAATGGGACCGATCATACATCAGGGACACCAACATCTCCTCTTTTCCTTTGTGGAAACATCCACAGAGCCCACAGGAGGGAGGGAGGGAGGGAGGGAGGGAGGGAGGGAGGGAGGGAGGGAGGGAGGGAGGGAGGGAGGGAAAGCAATCCAAGCCCAGACCCCCGGCACAGCACACACACAACTGCCCACCCTGCACCACTGTGGGTAGTCGGCTCCTAAGAGGATTTTTTGTCTTAGACAACAAAAATAAAACCCTGCTTTCCGGGAGCTATAAAAACCCAACGGAAAAACTTTCTCCTGCTCTAAGTGGAGTCTTAGAAACGTTTTTGTCTTGCTGGCCTTCGGCACAGCCAAGGCCTCCAG
Organism: Tyto alba; assembly: GCF_018691265.1. Lineage (NCBI taxonomy): Eukaryota > Metazoa > Chordata > Aves > Strigiformes > Tytonidae > Tyto > Tyto alba. The sequence goes on from NW_024881302.1 coordinate 3,933,980, forward strand.
GACTGTAAGGTCTGGGTCTGATCCCCTTCCCAACCCAGTGCATTTTTGCACCAGGGAATGCAACCAGGAGGGAGAAAAAAGAGGATGAGGGTGGCTCCAGGAGGAAGCCCCAGTCCCTCACGAGGACCCTGGGCCACTCAGTCCCTCTCGCCACAGGCACCGGGAGTTGGCACAGGAGAGGAGGAGATGGCTCCCTGCGAAACCCGCCTGCTCTCCTCCCTCTTTAACCCCACGGCAGCGTTCAGGGCGGCTTCCCCCGCTGCTCACACCCAGCCCCGACCCAAGTGTGCCCGGAGCGGAGGAGCCGGTTTGGGGCCCCCGCCACGGCCAGGCTGGCCCTGTGAAGTGGTTTTGCCGTGCACCCTTCCTTGAGAGGGTGAACATCGGCATCTCGCACGGCCCAACGCATGGGTCCCCATCCACCAGCGTGCCTCCGAGCCGGGAGGCCAGGAGAGGGACTGCCAGCAAAGCTGGGACAGACGCCTTTTGCATCTGTGGCCAGGGACAGGACGGGCACCAGAGATGAACCTTCCACCCCACGGCAACTCCCCTGCACCCCCACACCTCCTGGCAGCAGATGAAACCTGACGGACCAGCAGCCTCACTCGCTCGGGATGTAAATTCTTTACACCATTTATTTCCTTCCTCGGAGGCAGCGCAGTCACCTTGAAGCAAAGGAAAATGCAAATGGTGCCAGGTGGAAATGCACGCGCACATACACACACACACACACACGCAAACTCCACCGAGGAAAGGGATGGGTCTCGGGCAGCACTGCACCCCGGGAGCGCCTCGGAACCAGCCGGGGATCCCCGGCGGAGGAGCTGGAAATGGCACACGGCTGCTCTCCCGAGGGACAACGGGGACAGCCCTTGCGTGCCAAAGCTGCGGGGCGGTGGTGTGGGAGCAGGGGAGATGGGAGAAGCTCTGCAGCAGGGCACAAGGACACATGGACCCATTCCCCACCCATTTGTGCGCTGGAGGTTTTCTCAGGGCTGGCATCCCCAGGGAAGGATGAGCAGAGCTGGTCCTCAGGCTGGTCCCAGGCCAGGTGAGGATAGCGTGGCTCCAGCAATTGGAAGGGAATAAATAAATGCAAAAGCAGGGAGGTGTTATATTGCAGAGACGCCAAAACAATAACAAGGCTGGGACTTCAACCAGCCCTTTGAAGAACAGATGCTTTGATACAACGTCAAATCCAGTATCGGACCCCGGGGCGGCTTCGTGTCCGGGTGAGGCAGGAGTGGACACTCAGGCTCAGCTCCGGCTCCAGCTGCCAGCTTCTGCCAGTCCCCGCCTCGGGGACAGCCCCATCCCCAGGCGCTGGCCTTGCCCTTTGCCATTTCCCGTGCTGCTGGCAATGGGATGGAGCACACAGCTTCCCTGCGACTGGATCTGGCGCCTGACTGTGTCTTTTAACTGGGGGGAGGAGGAGCGAAAGCACAGCAGGGTGCACCAGCAAAGGACACCATGACAGGCACCATGACAAGCAGCAGCTCTCCTCGGTGCCACCAGCCACCTCCAGCCCGGTGAGCAGAGAGGACTTTGCCAATTGCCGGCGCAGGGAAGGCAGCACCCTCACCGTACGAGCAGCTACAGCTCTCCACGCTGCCAGTATCAGCAGAGGAACCGGAGCCAAGAAACAATCGCGTTGCTGTTTCCCTCTGGTATGACAGATCCATATTTACACACACACACGTGCTCGCAGCGTGTCCTCCCCTCCATACTACACAAAGCCTATAGCACATTCTCCTCCTCCTCCTCTCCCTTCCTGGGTGCCCAGGACGTGAGTCACACCGTGCTCTCTACATCTACAACCCCAGCAGCCTGCAGATGAGATGCAGGAAATTTCAGATACATGCTCTTAGGATTCAAAGCCCAGCAACTGCAGCAGCCCCCACTGTGGAGAGTGGAAAGGAGGGAAAGAAAAAATGGGGAGCTCTTATAAGCCCAAAGGAAGAAATCCCAAGCAGGGCATTACTGGGGAGACCCAGTGCTGCGGCGGGAGGATGCACAGTGCTGGATGCTCCATGGGCAATGAACTCCCAGGCACAGGGGCTGATGCTGTAAATCAACAGGGTTTATCTGCAAGAGTCCCTCATTTTCATACAGTTTTGCCGGGCTGAGGTAGAAATACAGGACTATTTAAGTTCAAAAATTTTCTCCAAGTACCTTCCCCATCACTTCTAACACGTGTTCATCATAGGAGCTCGATCCAAAATACAATGGAGCTTCACTCAGCAACTGTACACAAGATGTTTTCTGAGCAGGTAACCCCACGGTCAAGCTCCTGAGGAGCGGTTCTGCCACAGCCTCCGTGGGACACGGCCAATGCCCACGCCGTTCTCCAGGGCTATTACACAACGTGGGTTGATGAAATCTGGAACACAACCTTTAAAGAAAGGCGATGGGGCAGGGGGAGGAGGAAACCAAACAAAAGGGACATTTTACTTTCTGCCAAGAACCAGGAGGGGAAGGAAAAAAAAAAAAAAAAAAAAAAAAAAAAACAAACCCACAACCATTTGTCTATCTTGCATGGCGGGGTGGTTGCCTTGGCACCAGGGCCTGGCTGTCCCAGGGGGGAGATCGTGACTCTGCCATCCCGCTCCACTGTGATGGTGCATGGGAAGGGCTCGGGCTCTGGCTGGCTCTGTCTTGGCTCCCTGGCTCTCCAGAGCAGCAGCGAGCCCGCAGTGCCTGGGGAAGAGACATCCATGCTGCCTCCATAAATGCTTCTTGACAAATGTTAATTCTCCGAGCTAAAATATTCATGAGGGTGGCTGCCGCCGAGCGCGCCGCTCATTCGCAGCCCTCTCGAGTACTCTGCAAAGGCAGCTGCTGTGTTTGCTAAAAGCTTCACCCACCCCCAGTGCCCAGGTTCGGCTGATTGTGGTGCTCGAGGTGGGATGCAAGCGGGATCTTGGCTGGGCTGCAGCGTGAGAGAGAGCAAGACCCCGCTGCCCTGTTGTCACTGGCGCCAGAGCAACATTGGAGACAACCATGCCTTGGGCAAGGGCAGCAAAACAGCTTGGACAGGCAGCTCGTGGCACAGGGAGCCCACCCCAGCACCACCTCCACCATTCCCACCTGAAAGCCATCAGCAAGAAACCACCAAACTCCTTGAAAAGTCTCACAGAGCTCCCTTTTTGGCTGTACGAGGCTCTGCACGGCCTCCCTAAATCCCAGCTGGGGGTGCACCGTGCACCCACTGGGTCCAGCTCGGCTGGGTGCTGCTGCTGGGGTGCTCAGCCTGCCGGTGTTGAGGGGGGGGCCGTGGTGCACCCCGAGCTGCCCAGGCGCCGGGCGAGCCGGGCTGGCACAGCAGCAGGGCTTTAATGAGCTTTTTAGGCTTCCTGCCACTAGGCACAAGGCTATTGATATGGCCACAACGCGACCAGAGCTCTGCGGCGGGCAGATTTTATTACACTTATAGATCATCTAACAGGCTGAGCATCCTGGATTTATTAAATTAGACAAAGGCTCTTGAAAACGACCTCTGCGGGCTCTGCAAAAGAATGGACTGGAGCAGTCACCCCTCAAAGGGGAGCAGAAGGTTGTGCTTCTCCATCCCATACCTCCCTGCAAGCAGGAGCTCTCCCCCATCCCCACGGCAGCTCTCTGCTCTCTCCGTGCCATCCAAGCAGAAGGCAGGTATCTTTTCTTGGTCACCTGAGCACACCTTTCCCACCTGCAGCCTTCCCCTATCAGCAGCTACTGCTCGGTGAAGCCACTGGGAAACCTCCAGCTTGCTCTGGCTGTGCACCAGGCAATCAAAAAGCAGGTTTTTTTACCGTGGGCAAGGGAATGCAACAGAGGTATCAAACAACATAGATCCCCCCACACTTTTGCGTGCTCACCTCGTGCCCCTGTGCAAGAAACTGGGGAAGATGCCCCCAGATCTCATTGCTGCTTGGACTCTTCAGCCAGCCACAAGCCATTGCTCTCTTTCACAGATGGGAGGCACAAGCAGTTCTCTGCTTGGCATGTGCCAGTGGGGCTCTGCACCGGCACCAAACCTGGCTCGTGGTGCCACCACCAGCCACCCCGCACCAGCGCGAGGAGGGGACAGGACACCGGCCCCGGTGTGCAGCCCACAGCACAGAAACTCCTGGACGGATAAAGGCCGTAACACTTTCTCCAGCCCCATCACACATTTCCCCACCGTTGGCCCCTGCTTGTTCATCACAGGCGCTGACAGCCAGCTCCTGAAATCTGTTTTGCTGGAGGAGCTCCCCACAGCCCCACGTTATCCATCCCAAGGAACTGGTTCGGGGAGGTGGGCTTAGAGGATGGGTTAGCAAGCCCTATGCACACCCGTTGCTGCATGCCGGGCCTCTGCAGAGCTTTCCCGAGCCGCTACCAGGAGATAAAACATCAGCTCCACTTTCACCAGGGGGAAGGAATTTTCTTCCCCGGGAACAGTTTGGGGAGAGGGTGAAGCACAGGGTCTGGGCAGGAGAGTTCAGCCAGGGGCCACTTTTAAGCAGAGTCGGTGTTTATGTCCATAGACAGTGAGTCTAAACACTGAGCGAGACCTCGAGCTGCCTCCGAGCACCCTGGGGCTCCTCTCCCACCCAGTGCCATCTCAGCAAGGCATGAGCAGCAACCCCTTCCCGGGGTGAGGCCCAGGCAGCAAATTTGGGGCCACGCATCCCACCCGCAGCCCCGTCCCCACGGGTGCCCATCCGGGGAGCGTGTGCTGGAGCGGAGCGAGCCCGGCCGGGGCTGCGCAGGAGGCTGAAGCCGGCTCATCTTGGCCTTATATGGCGATTTTCGCGCCGCTCTTGCAGCTCCCAGCTGCTCCCCACCCCAAAGCGGGGTCGGGAGCTGGCAGCCAGCTCCTAGCCTGCCTTCTTCCTGTTAACCTCTTTCTTGCTGGACGGCCTCTGAGGGGTCCCTGCACGACGGATCCTGTCCTGACACAACCGCCCACATCGGGCAGGGAGGGTCAGCAAACCCGGTGGTGGTCACACCGAGTGGGTGAAACCTCCCTTGGCGCTGGGGTCCAACCCTCTGGGTCCTTGGCAGCATCCCCAAATCCAGGGAGCCCTTCTGGGGAGCTTGCACCCATGTGCACGCATGCTCCACATCCAACGCTGTTGGAGGGGAAGAGGGACAGAAGATGCAGAGAACATCAGCACCGCGATGGGAACAAGAGCAAGGTCCTACCAGGATGGGGGTTGAAGGGCTGTTCCAAGCCCCCAGCCCATCACTGCACAAAGAGCTTGAAGCAGCCACTCTACCTATCCCAGATCTTTGGGGACCAAAACAGAAGCTCAGCATTGCACAGGCACTTTCCAGACCCATCACGCTGAAGGCACCATCTTGCAGCCCTGCAAACCCAAGAGTTATTCTTTCCTCTTGCTCTCCGGGATTTAAATGCATTTAAAATGCAAAATGTCCTCCTCCCCTCCTAGAAGGGGGCTGGGAGGAATACATGATAACGGATCCGACCCCATCTGCTCACAGCTGCCAGCGTGGCACCTTCCCCGCTCCCTGACGCGCAGGCACAACAGCTACCCAGCCAAAGGGGAAGCAAATATCCGTATCATTCAAGCAAGTTGTCATGGTAATCAGCCTGATGGCAAAAGTTTGGCGAGACCACGCACTGGGACAGTACACGCGGTGAGGGACCGGAGCTTGGTGCAGGGACCATGGCAGGCAAGTTGCCTGGAGAAGGAAATGCAGTCGTTTGGGGGTGGGAAGGAAAGGAGGGCTTCGTTTGCATCTCGATATTTGAATTTTAAATTACGCTGCTCCAAATTGGCCTTGTCAACTTTATTCTCCACCCCCTCAGTGTAGAAGGCAAGTCCCAGGTGGTCCCTGCACGGCGCTGCCACCCACACACGCGCAGGCTCACCACCACCTCTGTGCATGCTGGCTCTCACGTCCCTCCCCAGGAGCAAAAGGCTTCACCAAAACATCAGAAGCCACATCCCTGTAGCAGAATCCGTAAGGTCACCCGCACACTGATGGTCACAGACAGAGCGATGCTAATTTTGGAGACAGCCCAGGAGGTGGAAAGCTTGGATGGAGGCAGGGTGATCTCCACCTGTGTTGGCCAACCACCCAAGCCTTGTTCAACCTCAGCTAGACCTGGATTTCTGCTCACGGGGGTGAGGGAAATAGCCTGAGCATCTGCCCAGGTGTTGGCTGTGTCGGTGAGCTGAGGCTGAACTGGGGCAGGCTCTGCCCAACAGCCCGGGCACGCTTCACTAACTAGTCACACCAGGGCTGGGGCTGCTGCACTGACTCTCCAGAGACCTTTTGCTTTTGAGCCTACAGTTGGGTGGAAAAACTGGCAAAAGGGGCAACACCCTTGCTCAGGATCCTTACGGCAGCTACAGAAACGTGCGGAAGACGCTGAAGTGAAAAGGGCTTCACACCTTGGGAAAAACCTTAGGAAATGAACCCAGGGCAAAGCTCCCTCGCTGCACAACTTTGAAGCCAGTCTTCTTGCAAAGTGGGAAAATAACTGCAGTTGATGTGGGCTTCAATGTTATTTATAGCACCAAGTGCTGCTGGAATTCATCCCAAGGTCTTCTATTCAGCACTGCTCCAACCTAGGGGCAACTTCCACCACAGTCAAGGGCCACCCAAGGTGCTACCACCCTTGTAGCATGGAAGTGTGCTGCAGAGTGCACAGAAACCGGGCACCGGCTGAGCTGTATGAGGCCACCCTGCTGCATGTGGCACCCAAAATCAGAACATGTGGAGACACTCGGGAAGATCAAGACTAGAAATCTGGGAGGAGAGAAAGGGCTGTGGAAGGAGCTGCTGCTTTTGTTGTCTTTGAACCATCAAAGATGGACACGGCCAAGGTAAAGATCCATCCAAATAAAGCAACAAATTAAGTCAATCAAAGCTCTGTACCTCCCTAAGTGAATTCATCTCCCCTCCAGCCTAGAGGGGAAGGAGGGACAGGTCTCCTGTTCTCCAGTTATCCCACAACCTCTCCTATAAACACACCTGAGGAGAGAAATCACAGCAAAAACACAACAACAAACCAAGCCATTAGCACTGTCATAGCTGTGTGAAGCCTCCTCTGACAGCTGTCCTCTTGAGCTCTGGATAATTCAGGCCCTGCATTATGTCAGCCCAAGAAGAAACATGAACTGCACACAGAGCAAGGTGAAAAATGGCAAGTGCTTCCCACAATAAAAGAGTAAATTAAATGGCAAGACACTTCCTGATGTCTCAGTAGAAGAAAAGAAAAAACTTTCATTTCCATATGAACTAGACATTTTTGGTTTTTTTCACTACAACACCAAAATAAAAGAAGGAAGGCACCACCTTGCAATGGACAAGGTCAGCAGAAGCCTCTCAGCAAAGCTCTGCTGAAGACTCTCACAAAACACGGCGTTAGACCCACGCAATCCAACCAGCTGCCCCAATGCTGTACAGCAGGGCCACGGCTGCGGTTTCTCCCCAGTTTGGCTTCTTTTGGACTTGGCTGAAGTGAAAATTTGCTCAGCAGATTTTGCTTTACAGTGGGTAAAGGCAATTTCTTTGTGGTCAACGTTCTTCTCACCCCACTGCGCGTACACAGGTCACCCTGGGCCCGCCTGCTCTCCCTTCTGCAGGGAAATAGCGGACTCCAGTCCAGCTGCAGCAAAGCAGATGCCTGTTACATCCCATGCCCTGTATCTTCTGTGGGGTTTCTCCCAAGCTCCCACCTTCAGCTCCGAGGACGGTCAATACAGCATCTTGCACCACCACTCAACGACTACAAATAAGGTGAGGACAACCCTGGGGATTAGCAGCACCAGATCCACCGGAGGCTCAGGCAACTCCCACAGGCAAATACGCTTCACTGGAAGTTCCTGAATCCAGCCAAGTTAGCCTGGAAATCTCATTACAACCCAGCGTTGCTCTTATGAGCTTTGCAGAGCTTCCTGCCGGGCTGGGAATACGTTGTGGCCGGGCTCCCAGGGCGCTCGGGGTTCTGCGGTTGGAGGTGTGAGGGCCAACCCAAGCAGAAGAGGTTGGGTTGCATTGGGTTGGCCAACCAAGCAGCAGCCACATTGTGCACCCCACGCCTCACCCCTATAGAAAACCCCATACCTGCTCTGCGTTGCTCCCAGCAGCTTCCAGACAAGCTCGGACTCTGCAGACCTTCCCAAAAGCTGAAGCAGCGGCCGGAGAGCATCTTCCAACCTTTGACCATTGGCCATCCCACCAAACGGCACAAAATGGGAGACTTTTTGGCCAAGAAGGGCAGTTCCAAGGAGAAAATCTCCCAACAGGCACACACGGCTGTTGCAGAGCAAGGAGACCACCCAGCAACTACTCGAGCTGGGCTTTGCTGCCATGTGCAATGTGCGGTGGAGGTGCTGATACAGAAGCAAAGAGCCGTCCTGGCTGGGCAGGCGCTGCCAAGTTCAAAGGCAAGTGGCACCCGGGATGGGAAAAGCACTTTGAGCACCTGCCAGGGCCAGGGAGAAAGGCTGGGAATAACACACCAGGCTGCCAGAGCCATGTCCATGTCCCAGGGGAGCAGCGTTTTCTCCCTAAACCTACTGCTCCCATCTGGCTCCTGCCCTGGCAGAGGAATTCAGGGAAAGGAGCAAGCTCACAGCCATGAGCTGCTCCCTGGAGCACTCCCCACCACCTCTCCTTTGGGAACAACCGTTCGGCCCCAGCAGAGAAGAGCAGTCTGGGGCTGGTGCACCCAAGGGGGATGAGTCCAAGGAGGTCTCTCCATCCCCCACACCTAGGACAAGGGACTTCATACCCCAGCATCAGCCTGTGCATGGCATTAACTGTCCTTGCAAGCCAAACATCCCCTTCCTCCACATATCTGCTCTGTCCATAATCCTTGCTGTCCCTCCCCTAATGGGAAACCAGCCAGAAAAGTGAACCAAGACCCTAATTATATCCCAGTAGCTCCCCAGTGCCCTGGTGATGTGCTGTGACTGTATCGACGTGCTGCAGCAGGGCTGATGAAATGAGAAGGAAAGGGCCAAGGCTGGGCACGATCCAAAAACCCACCCTTTCTCCCCAGCCGCAGCATCGCAACGGGTGGAAATCCCGTGCAAGCTCAGGGTGCTGCTGGGACATGTCTAAAACCAATCTGTGTTCCCTGTCCCCTCCGCCTCGCCTCCCCAGGGACGCTGCCACCCATGGCAAAGGAAACGCTGCGAGCATCCCTGTATGGGGTCTGAGAGCGGTGACAACCGTGGGCTGCAGCAAGAGAGCAGCCCACGGCCTCGCTGCAAATCCCCAGGGCACTGTTTGGCCATAAAATCACGGAAAGCTACAGCACCTGGAGCCACAGCACCCGCGGCACGGGGCGTGCAAGAGCGGGGACCCCCCCCCCCCCGGCTTGGCATTCCTGCAGCCCCACAGAGAAGAGTGCAATGGCAGCAGAGACAAGGCATGGCCTTGGGGTGTGTGCTGGGAAAATATGGGGAAAAAACCCTCCCTGGTAGGTGGGAGCCTTCCCCAGCTCTCCCCGGCCCCCCGGAGCAGCCCAAGCCCCACACACAGCACCTCTGCCCCAGGGACCTGCCCTCCCTTAAAAGCAGAAGAGGTCGCAGAGGAGCCGGGCTGCCCACAGCCAGTGGCAGCCTGCAAGCCACGTTAATCCACACAGACAAATCAGCTCCTGGATCCTGCGGGAAGGAGGTGAAGGGTAACGTTAAGTTGCTGTGCGCGTGATTTACCTACGGTAATTTTAACTTTCAGCAAGACTGACTGGCTGTTTTATCTCATTGCCCACTCGCAGTCGGACTTCAGTGACGGTAGGGAAGAGTCTCTTCTGTAGCTTTGAAGGGACAGGGCAAAATAAAAAGGTCTTACAAAATACCTATTAGCAAAAGCACATTCAAACCCTGTTACCTGGTCCAGCATGAGGGACAAGCAGTATTTTGCTGGCATTTTTTTTCTACCTTATGTATCTTGCAGCTCATGAAAACTCAATGAGCAAGACCAATAATAAAACCTGCCTGGGAATTCTCATTTTTCACCAGAAGTGCCTCAAAACAGCGCAGACAAAAGGTGGAAGACTTCTGCAAAAACCCTGCATTCAGTAACCCTGAGAAAAGCCATTTACAAAACCTCTCTGAAGACCTCGGCTTGTCTCCACGCAAGTTTTAACCTGACAAAGTCCCTTTTACTGACTCCAAACCTGATGAATAATGCATGTCCGGGATAAACCAGAAATATAATATTCACTAATGCTTTCTGTAACAGAGAAACAAGGACTGCAAATAAGTAATTTATTAACCCCAAACCGTGTTGCTGCTTGAACAGAGCGCACACCTCAGCTTTCAGCCCCAAAAACACCGTGGAAACTTTGCTCTTGAGCTGTGGCAAGAGCTTGCCGAGGGCTGGCTGAGCCCTCCCGCTCTCATCACACCTCCAGCACAAACAAGCCTCATCCCCAACTCTGCAAGATGCCGATGTTGGGGGAAACCCCCTCAAGAGCAAGGCTGGGAGCTGCCACCCTCCTTCCTCCTCCTCCTCGGGGACCACAGCTGCCCCTTCACCGGGAGGACAGCAGCGGTGGGAAGCCCACAACCCCACGCTCGCCCACGGCTCCAGCCGCTTTCTCAGGCATTCCAAAATTTGGCCAGAACCCTTTTTTTGCAGCACACCCCCCCCTCCCCGCCCCCCGCCATGGCTGGATGCCTGCCTAATTGCGTATTTATTTATTTCTGCATTTTCCCAGCTCCCCGTGCACACTGGCGTGGGGTGGGGGGAAGCCGAGGCCGGCTCCCAAGGCAGATACACAAAAAAAAAAAAAAAAAAAACAAAAAACAACAACAAAAAATAATCAAACAGGGGGGTGCAGCTCCCCCCATTCCCTGGAGGCTGGGAGGAAGCCAGGAAGCGCAGAGCTGGCCGGGAAGAGGGTGGGAGCAGGGGGCAGGAAGGGGGGACGCCAGCAGCATCGCCCACCCCCTTTGCTTTGTGCGCGCGCTTGGGGAAATTAAAAATAGCTGCGTCCAAAGAGTGGCTGCAAAGCGCCACAAAGAGCGCGTTGAGCGGAGGCAGCTGCAAGCTATTTGCTGCCCCCGGTAATCAGCATCTCGACTTGCAGAGCCCCTCCGGCCCCCCCAGCCCCTTCCTCCCCTGCCAGAAGCCGCCGCTGCCTTTCTCCAACCCACATATGTCATGTCAACAATCAATGAATACAGGATCTCTGCCGGAAAAAAAAAGGGGGGAACACGCTTTGATTTTTGGAGCAGCTTTGTTGCCTTGTTGGATTCACATCCTCATCCTCCCCTCCGAGGGTTTTGCAGCACTGAATCCCACCAGGCAAGGCCAGGATACCCCATGGCACCCGGCAGAGATGGGGCCCTCGGTGGGAACGGGGATGTGCCAGCCACAGGGACGCCACTTCTTCTAGGGATTCCTTTAGGTGATGGGAAAAAGGGGTGCTGTTGCCCAGTGTTTCCCAACCCGTAGCCCACAGCCCACTGGTGGTCCTCACTGACCTCAACTGGTGGCCCGTGACAAGGCTGGAAAGAATTAAAACCAACCCCATCCCCACCGCCACGCGGTACAGCGGGCAGGTACGGGGCCTCTTCCTCAGCACCGAGCAACAGTGGGGCAAAAAAATGGTGTTTTTGTTGGTTCCTTGGGTGGTTTGGTTGTTCATGTGTCTGCGGACAGGCACCCATGGGGACACTTGGGAACCCAATGCTGCCTTTGGGCACCCACCGAAGGCACCCACCACTGCAGCCCCTGCCTCAGCTGCCTGTGGGGACTATAGCAGAGCTCCTGCTGCCTTCATTTCAACTGCTCCACCAGAAAGAAAAATGAGCAAAATTAAAAAAAAAGGAAAAAAAAAAAGGAAAAAGCAACTGGAGCAACTGCCCGTAGTAAATACCAGTGCTACCATTTGTTGCTCGCCGCTGCGGTATTCCGGGCCATGGCTGGAGTTCTGTGTTTTGTTAGAGGTTTACGGCACGGTGGGACACGGAGGAGAGGCAGGTCCGCGGCCACCACGCGAGGCGGAGGGTGGGAACGCCAGCCGGGGCCCAAAGGGCTCACGTGAGGGTAATCGTGGGCTCGGCAATTAGCTGCATGATCTCACTACCCACTCTGACATCTTCACTGCCGTCAGAGGCAGGTTTGAGTGCTTCATTAACGTTTTACAGCGGATCATGATTTTTCTTTCGCTGAAAGCCTGCAGCCAGGCTGGAGGCCATGGGTATGGAGCCCAGGTTTCCAGAAGTCACAAAGAAGAAAGTCCAGCTGCTGCAAGCGCCTGTATCACTCTACCTCCCATAAAAGAGATAAATGCAATTTAAAATCCAGCTCATTCCCCTCCCTGCTCTTGCACGTGTCTTCTACACAAACATCTTTGTCAGGTCTCAAGAGATGGAGGAGAAAGGAAAAAGCAGAAAGGACAGAGCCACTTGAACCTGTTCTTGCTGCTCAGCATAAGCACAATTCCAGCTTTGCAGCTCGCCCCGCAGAAGACAATAGGGGCTGTGTTGTTTCCAGGAAGGAAGCACCTGGGCCAGGTCATCAAAGCTGCTTGTTCATTAGGGGGTCACTGGCTGTATCAAGCTCTCTCAACTCTGCTTTCATCCTCTCGCCTTCTGTTAACTCCCAAACCTCCCACCACGGACTGCGTCACACCGGGGCCTCTCCCGAGTGGGTCCTACAGGCACTGAACGCCCATCCTGGGGGGCTTGGACGTGGACACCAGTGTCCTCCATCCACATTCGTGAAGATGTGAAGAGAAACAGTCAGCTTGATCCACCTCAGCTCACAGCAAACCCAGGCACTTTTGGGACCCCAGCCATGGTCCCTGGCTGTGGACCCAGGCAGCAGGGCTGGTGTTGGAGCCATCCCTGGATGAGCCCTTCCCTGTTCCCTCAGCCCCCTTGAACCACCCTTCTGCGGCTCTACTTCCCCAAACACCAACTAAACCAAACTAAATGCAGTAAAACAGAAGAGGGTAGGGAACCATCTATGGAGGTGCCCACAGGAATCTTGACAGCAGGACCCACCTCTGGCAGCAACTGGGGCCAGACACTTTGAGCAGATAGAGAAGGGAAGACGTGAACCCTCCTGGAGGCACCGTTATGGGATCCCCACACCCAATGCCAGTAAACAAAATGACACTGGATCAGCATCAAGCAAGACATTAATATTAGGAAGACCACAAATGAAGATCTGCAAATCTTCCCAACCCCTTCAAGGCTGCTTGGTCCTGGCTTCAGTGATGTCCTGGGGACTGAGTTCCCAGGGCTCCCTGTAGGTTCATGGATTTTTTTTCCCCAAAAGCAGTATTGAAAATTAAACAGAACAAATCTATCAAAGATCTCTGAGCTCTGTCAGGAACCACCAGCACTTGTGCTGCCTCTACATCTCATGTAGAGCAATCACAAGGATGTGCTTTGTCCCTCCCCCTTGCACTCCGACTTCAAGTTCCTCCCCTGCCCAGCTCTCCCAGAGGAGAAAGCATTGCTTCTCCCCAGTTATGTCCAACATTTCCTTATTTCTACTGCATCATATTGGAGATACACACTAAACATCCCACATGAAACCTCCCCACAGGTCATCTTCCACCCCGCTCCCCAACCAAACCATTTATTTTCAGCTGCCCATCACTCCCAACCCAGCCAACTCACCTCCTGCATGATTTGCCATACACACCATGACCCTGAATCCAGGAGCTCCTGGATGAAGCCATTTCCCACCCCCCCACACTACCCCCACAATTGCATAAACTGGTGGGACTGGCAGGGCAGGATCACCAGCATTTGCCAAGGTGACAAACCACTTCTGGACTGCCGCAGGATGAGGCTGTGTGTGGGGTCACTTTGCCCCTCTGTTGGAGTTGAACCAAAAGCCACAGGAGCTGGAAAGAAAGTCCTCCCACTGCCAAGACCAAGTTGGACCCACACCCTGGATAAAATCCTGGGGTGGGGGGGGTCCCTGCTGCCATCTGAGCCACGCACAGCCACTCCCCTCCAGCCCCTCCTCTTTCAGCTTGCTTTAAATTTGGAACATGCTTTGATTCAAGGCAAAAGCTTTTTATGCTAAACAGAAACTGAAAGTCTTGAAGATCTGGTGAACAGAGGCACCGGCAAAATTACGTCCATGGGGGAAACACCGGGGAGGGGAGAATGGGGGTCTGTAAAGCCTGGTGCTCTCACAGAGGAGGGGGCAGGGAGAGCTTGGAAACTCTTAAATAGAGAAACGCGTGGAAAAAGTAAGGACAGAGAGGCCAGGATGTTTAAGGTTCGTTTTTAATCCCTGCCAATGAATTTCCATTCCGTGCCAAGACTGAAGTAAACTGCTTTGATCTGAAAAGGAGGAAAAAACCACATGCACAGATTCTTGGCTTCTTAAAACAATATAGATGACAAAGGAGGGAACTACGATGAAAATTAACACAGCGCAGCTCTGCTGATGGTGACATTTTAAAACGCCGCTTTGTTCCGAATAAAGAGAATTTTGGAGGGGGGTTGATTAGGAAATAATAATTACACACATCTGCACATCACAGCATTGGCGGGCGTGCATCCTTCCCTCCCTCTGATCCTCTACCAGCAGCCGCTGATGCTGACACTGTTCTCCTTTTTTCCCCATTGATCAATTCCTTAGGTTTCCGTGGCCGGGAGCGGGGCCTGGGGCTGTGTGGGGCTCCAGATGTGACCCGGCAGCCCCCTGTGCGGTGCCAGACCTCCCACCTCCGAGCTGGCCTCTCCTCTCCTATTTATACACCCAGTCCAGGGGTCCCAGTGCTCCCCTAACCAGAGCCAGATGCCGAGCAGGTTTCACCCTTCATCCCACCCCAGTCCCATCAGCTCCCAGCTCCCTCCTGACCTCCTTCCCAGCCATGGGGACTGCAGCAGGGATGTCTGCTCCATCGTACTGAGGTTAACGCTATTACAATCCGCCTGAGTTCCTGATTTAGAAGCAGGACTATGGTGCTGAGAGCCCAGGAAGGGTCTCCAAGGCCACCACGGAGGATGCAACCACCCAACCCCATACTCATGAGCAATCCCTGGCACAGAGGCAGTGGAATACTGGTTTAAGTATCCTCTTAGACCCCCCAAACACCTGTCTAATGACTCTCCTCCAGTTTTAGAAAGCAACTTGACTCCAGCAAATAAGGGGTAAGGAAGAGGCAGGGCTCACAGCCCATCCTCATGCTTTGCTCCTCCACACTGAAAGGCGCCAGACACGAAGCAAGGCCAGTTTGTCTGGAGAAGAACACATCGTGCCCAGGGATGCTCCTCCTGATCCCCTGCAAGGGAGCTGGGAAAGCTCATCTGGAAGATGCTCTCACCTCGGCGTTAGTTATTCACAACGCCAGCAAGTTTGAGATGCTCCCAGGTGAGCCTGAATTTTGTCCTGCTTTCAAACCAGAATATCCACTAAGAAAAACAAAACCCCAGAATTAGTAGTCTCAGGCAGCCACTGAAAGGAGGCCTGGTGTGATGGGAGAATACCTCCAGGGAGGATGCAGCTCTCACTGGGGGCAAAGCACTGGCACAAATGTCAACCTAGTATAAATCCCAGCCTAAGGGAAGTAGGAGAGGGGTAAAATAAAGCACAGAGACTAGGCCTGGCCTATAGGCGTGTAAAAAAAAAAAAGAAATGTTAAGAAGCTGGGCTGGAGATCCAGAACCTTTTTGCTGACCTGCTCTAGCCATGGGGCCGGATCCGCCCCCAAGCAGCGCTGAGGCCATCACCCACCCACAGGCCCAGGGAGGGACGGGACAGTGCCCTCCCTCCCTCCAAAACCCCTCCTGTGCACCCACTGCCTCTCCGCTAAGTTCCCACGCAGCAGGGCTCTATTTATAGAGACCTCGGCCACTAATTATAGATCACAGCAATCAAAACAAAAGGAGGCAAACGCTCTGCACTTGCCACTCTCTGGCTCCATCCCCTTACCCTGGCAGCTCCCATACCTCAGTCAAAACCTCCCAAACTGCCCCGGCACCGTGGTAACAGGCTGTTCTCCCAACGGCAACAGCAGCGGCGGTTTCGCTGGGGACCGCAGGGTGTTTTACCAGGAGGACTGAGACCTTGCACGGCGTGAGGCAACGTCAGAGGGTGCAGCCACCAGCACCAGTTTGGGCATCTCCCCCTGGACAGAGCGTGCTGGGACGCAGCTGCTGCGTGGGCAGCAGCCCGGGGGTGGGGGGCGGTTTGCTCACTGTCCTCACCCAAGTCCCCCATTTTGTCCCCTCAAACGACTGAGTGTGATCCCTCCCAGCCTGGGCAGGGCTGTTTCCCCACAGTCTGTGGACTTTATCGTCTCTAGTTTCAAATACCCTGAAGTCCCAAAGCTCTAAGCTCTCTGGGTGACTCTTCCACCTCCAAAACAAGTCTCTGGACACATTTGGCTTGGCTTAGTTTTTTTGGCAGGCTCCAGTCTCGCACTCCATGCAAAGGGGAGTCAGGGAACGTATGTCTTGGGAAAACCAAGGAAGTACCACAGCACTAGGGAGCACGTCGGGGTGCAGACATCCTCAGACACTCACAACACAGCAGCTCATCCCCAAGCCTGTCCCTGATTCCCTGTCACCCTCTTTCCTGCCTTCGCTCAACTCAATGCAAGAGCCATTTTACCATCCTCCAGCTGCTCCAGAAAAATGTCAACCCCTGTACATTAACCGGCCCAGCACAGAGGTTTATCAAATGGTAGGAGCAAGCCAGCACCGAGGGGTAATCGCGGCGGTTCAGCATGGGAAGGCAACCCTGAGTGATCGTACAACCTCCACATCCACCCGCGGTTGGGAAGGACGAATTTCTGCATGTCTGAGCAGGCTCGGCTTAGCGAGGGCTCGGCAGAGCCAGGAACAGCCGCTGGCATGCTCCCTGCAGAGGGGAAGGGGATGTGCTCTGCTTGGCGTTCCCAGGGCCCAGGCAGGCTCTGGGTGCCGGCACAAGGCTGGGGCTGCTGGTAAGAACGACACCCAGCCTGAGAGGGAGACCCCGAGCAGCGAGTCTTGCAGCTCAGCCTGGGTCCGAGGGGATGGAGGTCCATAGCCTGTGCATGTCCTTCCCCCATCCCAGCCACTGTGCAGAACTGGTTTGAGTTTTGAGCGAAAATACAGCAGAGAAATGAGAGATATACAGAAAGAAGGTGGCCACGCAGGAGCATAGGCTCGGGTTGAGCTCAGGGACACCCGTGGGCAGGTCTCAGGAGGGAGCTGGATGCCAGCGGGTTGGCGGGTACCTGCTTGTCCCACCTTCTGCTAGGGGATTTCCACGCCCAAAATGCTCTAGTCCAACACCAAACTTGACCCACCCCACAGCAAAAGGCACCCGTGCCCAAGGCTGCCCCATCCCATGGCCTCTGTGTACCATAGCATCAAAGTCTTTGGGGACCCCCTGAGGTCTCCCTAGCTCATGACTGGGCTTCAAGCCACCCCTTCACACCCCACTGCTCTCCAACCAGCCGGGAGCAAGAAGCAGAGTCTCCCTGGCTGGGCATGGGACCATCTCCACCACCACCTCCAGCCTGGGGCTCCCCTCCCAAGCCCACCCCTCCCTCCCCTCCCGCTTTTAATAAGAGCAGAAATTGCCAAACCCACAAAATTAATGTCTAAAAGGTTCAAGGCAGAGCAATCCAATCCTTACTTGCAACTGTCTGGGAGGTCTCCAGACAGATGCCACCCGACTCCCAGCACACTGCCGAGGCTGCCCTCGCACCAAGGTCCCCACGGGACCCCCACCCAGCTCCCAGCAGGGCAGCTGGGCCTAACCCCTGCATCAGCTGCAAAGTGCATCCCCCATGAAAAATACAGTGTCCCCACTGCATACGGGGACATCCCTGTTACTTCTCCCCACTCCGTGGAGGTGGTGGGGACACAGCCAGGAACCGGCACAGCTGGAACGGTGGAGAGCCGCAGGCAGGGAGCAGATGAGCACCTTGGGGGAGAAACCAGTGTCCCCCCAGCAATCCCAGCCAGCAACGCCTGAGGTGTGGTGGGCACAGGGCTGGGTCCCCACGGGGACCTGCCTGCTGACAGCCAGACCTGAGTGCCACCAGTCCCCTCCAGTGACCCCCAACACTCAGCCATCGCAGCCTGATGCCGTGGGACAGTGGCCATGGGTCCCAAACCCACTGGAGCCATGGCACTCTGAGCCACGCTCTGGTCCTGACACACAGGGAGTGAGCCCGGTCCTGCCCCGGGGAGCGGGGTGAAGGCAGGGCTGTGCAGGGGCATCACGGGCTGCTGGGGGGGGAGCCTGGTCCCACCAGCCGAGCCACACCAGCACCCGATGCAGAGGGGTCAGGGAGTGACGGTTTGGCAGAAGAACAACTTCCCCCAAGGTCAAGCAGAGGACATACCACAGGACGCATTCCCACATGTGGAAGGAGATGGTCCCTGTCTGTCCCTCCTCAGCCCCCCAGACCCGTTCCTGTGTGGGTTGAGCAGCAAGCAAAAAAACCCCCATTTCATCCTGCTTGGGGGCTTTTTGTCCTGCCCCAGCCTGGCCAGTGGGGCCGGGGATGCTCTGGTGCCGTGGGCTGGAAGGGGCCGGGGGAGGCTGTGCCCAACTACAGCCAGGCAACACCTTCAACAAAGCTGGTGCAAACAGCAGCGTGGATCCCACGCAGTGATGTGCTCGGCAGAAAGGTCAGGAGGGTATTTTTACACCATGTGTCAGACCGCGATGAGGAGGAGGGAGCCGCAATGATCTCCTCCATCTATGGCTATGGCACGGCTGGACCGAGCCCTCCTGCCCTCCTCCAGTGGCACCCATTGCACCACGAAGGGCCGTGGGGACAGCGAGTCCTGGTGCCCCATCCCAGCGGTGCTTTGCTGGGTCAGAGCTGTCCCACAGGGCACACAGGGCTGGTGGGGTGCAGGGACACAGCGAGTGGTCCAGCATGGAGAGATGCCAGCACAGTGGTATAACACACTGCCCAAGACACCGACCCACGTCACACATGTGCACACTCCTTTTATGATTGTTTTGTTTTTTGGTTGGGTCTTTTTTTTTTTTCTACTTTTTCCTTTCTCAAGTGGAAAAAGCCCAAGAGGTGCCTGGTGAACTGCAGGATGCTCCCCTTCTCCACAGCATGCTCTCCAGCAATGGTTAACCTGGGGCAGGTCAACCTTCTCAGGATGCAAAGCAGCAAAAAAAAAAAAAAAAAAAAAAAAAAAAAAAAATTGTGTTTCCCAATATCCTTGCACCTCTACCTCAGATTGGGGCATCTCCCCACTCCAGCCAGCTGCACATCGCTCTCCTGCAGCACAGGACATGAAACACCATCTCAGGGTGGAGCCAGGTTGCTGAGACACTAAAAATGTATTAGAAGCTTCCACTGCTCCTACCCGAGACATTTAAATTATTTAGGGCACTTGGATCAACCCCAAGAAAAAAATACAAACAAACAAGACATGAAACTCGAGCAACGCTTGCGGTGCTGCCGTGCCTCCCTGTCTCACCGTACTCTCGCAGGAGGCATCGGAGGAGGACCAAGGCACGCTGCTCTCACCCCACATGTCCCTGCATGTCCCTGCCCCACGTGTGCGCACACGTCGCCCCACATCCCAGCGCGTTTGGGCTTCGTGAGCCTCCCGCCCAGGCAGATCCCATCACGCGGGCACTCGCTGCGCCATGCCGGCACGCTCAACCTTGGGCACCCTCCCACGGGCTTGCTGTAACCGGGAGGATAAATCGGCCGCCCTGGTCACAGCAGGGTTGACCCCACTGGGCTCATCGGCACCACTTCGCAGCTCACAGCAGACGGGTTTCCCCTTTCCTTTTGTCTCCCCCCCTCTGTTTTACCGAGGGGAGCAGTGCCAGCGGTGTGCCACGGCGCCAGGGCGGGTAAGCAGCAGGAAGGTGTTCCAGCTGACCTACTTTCCACACGCATCGCCAGGCAGGGCCTCCTTCCCGGGCATTGCTAAGGCGATTCACCACCACCACTCCCCAGCTGGCACTGAGGAACAGGGCGGAATGGAGGGGGGACAACCTTGGGGACACCCCCCCCCAGTGCTCCCTGCCAGCATGGGATCCGTCAGCAACTGATCAATCCCACTCCAGGTGGGATCCACATTCCTCCGAAACACCCACCAACCTCTGCAGACCGTCCCATGCAAACCCAGCATGGCATTAAGTCAAACCCAGCGAGTGCAACTCTTCACTGGTTGGGCAGAGACCTCCCCATGCTGCGTGACAGAAGCATCGCCCCAGGCTCCTCCAAAAGCAGCACAGGGTCCCTGGCTGATCCCCACAGCCTGAGCATGGCCGGACAGCACTTACCATCTCGTCGAGGGCGTAGCGCAGCAGCCCATGCTCGTAGAGGATGAAGAACCGGCGCTGCCATTTCTGCAAGAGAAGACAGCAAGGCACGTCACAGCAGCGCTCACCGGCCCCAGGGCCTTGCTGGGGACACTGGAGCTGCACACCAAAGCTGGGGGAGAGAAAAGGCACCAAAAGCCCTTTGTGGCAGGGGACTTGTGACAACAGGACACGTGCTCAGGTCTCGCTGAGCAGCGGACCACAGCTGCCAAAAAAGAAGGGGACACCCCACCAGCACTGTGGGGACTGTTCCTAAAGGGTGATGAGTGTTGTTGCAGAAGTATTTCTGCTCAGCCCCTCACACCCCAAACCCACTCATTCGGGGTGCCACGGGCTTTGCGAAGCAAGGCTCTGCCAGGCCACCTGGCAGGGCTCTGCCGGAGGTCTGCTCGCACAAACGCACGTTGCTCAATGCTGATTTACTGCCTGGCTTCGTGGGCACCCAAGAGGCTGTTTTGGGGTTGCTTCCCCATCCCGCTCCTCTCTGCATTCGGACAGATCCCAAGCTGGCCTGGTTTAAGCATACAGGAGACACAAATAACCAGAGACAAAAGACTCCAGCTCCTGGTCTGGAACCGGTACTTTCCTCCTCCTCTCCCAAAGAATAACCACAAGCCCCATCACATCTCTCCAAGAGATCCAAGACCTGCAAGACACCAGAAGGATCCCCAATCAAGTGCTCCCAGCCCTCAGCTTCATCCTACGTGATCTATTCCAGCACCCCGTGCTGCAGGGTGACAGGGTGTCATGCTAGATGTCCCCTAGGAGATCATGAGCTCCATTTGGATGGTGGCTGCACCTCTGCGGATGGCAGTGCCCAGGTGGTCCTACCTCCCCGGGCACTGCTGCTTCTACAGCCACACAGCAAACCAGATTGGAGAACTGATCTGGCTGGAAAACTGCCTTTTTTTTTTGTGTGTGCCAGGTTGTTTTCAGCCAAGAGCAAAAACAGGTTGAGCAGGCTGAAATAAAAAAGGTCCTAGATTCATAGCCCCAGTGCAGCAATTCTTATCTTGCTTTTCTCAGCCCTTTAGGCAAAGTCCAAGGTGCTCAGAGACAAGCAAAACTACCGAGGACCCTGTGGACCTCCACGTGCTTAGCAGACAGCCTCTGCTCTGGGGGGGGACACACCACAGTCCCACGTCCCCTTAATGTTGGGCCAGCAAGCCTGCAACTAGCCATGACTCCAAATAATGACCTATATACACCAGGCTGAACTCAGAACTCAATTCTCGTTCACTCAGGAAAGATTTTTTTTTTTTTATTACTACCAGCTCTTGAGAGCATTTTGGCTGCGTGACTGAGGGTTCACGGACCATTGCCATCCCTCCCACACACAAGACAGCCTTGTCCTGGCAGCCTCAGCAGCAAGTTCCCTGGAAGAGCAGCTTGAGGACAGGCTGGGAGTCCCTGTCACAAGCCAGCGGTGAAAGGATGTCAGCCTGGCCACGTCCTTCTGAGCTTCACACGCCCCCCCAGAGCAGGCAAGTAGGGGATGCTCCAACCCCACACGATGCTGTTGTTTCTGCCAGGCACGAGCAAACCACTTTGGGCAGAAGCTGAGTGTGTCTCGCTCTGTCTGCAGGTTTCTGCTGCTAACACTCTCTGCTTCAGAGCTCCACACAGTTACAGCAAACAGGAATCACCTCTCAGCCCCTTCCTTGCTGCAGGACCTGCCTGACACAGGGGTATCAGCATTAGAGGATGGGATGCAGCCTCACTCCAGGGCTCTGGGCATGCCCATGATGAGCTGCAGAAAATAAAGCAGCTGTTTCCAAGCACTAAAGGGAAATTGGGTGCCTCGCTGATGGTTCCAGCATGGCCCAGAGCTGCACAGTCCACACTCCGTTGGCCTGAGAGCCCTCCTATTAGCATGGCACGTGTCAGGCCAACCAGTCCCCAAAGAGAACAGCATCAAGGCATCAAAAACAACAGCAGCAAATGTAAAAAAAAAAAAAACAAACTGCAAAGACCAAGCCTGACCAGCACCTGCAGTGCCCCAGGCTACTGCCCAGCACAGGAGACCTCGCATCCTGGAAAAGGCATTCGAGCCCTGCTGCAGGAAACATCTCCTGGCTTCCTGGTTTGCGCAAGGGGATGGGTGTATGGAGGTGCCTGTGACACTCCTGGGGCCACAGCTACCTCCGTGGGCAGGGACAGGCCCTCACTGCTCCTCCTGCCATGCCACCCCCACCCACGGCACGGGGAGAGGGCGTCTCGACTTCGCTTACCCGGGAGCGATGCACGGGGTTGTCAAAGTCCGTTCCTTCCGGGGCCAGCAGCAGCCAGCCACCATAAATGGGTTTGGCCTGCGAAGAAACAGCAAAAGAAACACATCAGGCGCAGGGGAAACAGTCTCACCAGGAACCAGCACGGCGGGGGACGGATGGTCAGGGACCACGGGAAACTGCAGGAGCCTCCCCCC
Organism: Tyto alba; assembly: GCF_018691265.1. Classification (NCBI taxonomy): domain Eukaryota; kingdom Metazoa; phylum Chordata; class Aves; order Strigiformes; family Tytonidae; genus Tyto; species Tyto alba. Next base: position 3,956,646 of record NW_024881302.1, read on the forward strand.
ACGTGAAGGCAGCTGCATGAGTTCAGGCTCCTGCACACAGGCAAACTCAGCCCTGCTAGCGCGGGGAACACGATGCTTGATGGCAACCCGCGGTGTTAAATACGCTGTGTGTGAACAGGACTGAGATGAGGACTCAGGAGGAGGTAAAATCCCAGCCCCAAATACCAAACTCAGCTGCCCCTGCATGGCATCACGCCGAAAGCACCGACCTCCCGGGTACTGCCAAGCTGCAGAGCCCGTCCTCACTGACAGCTCTTCCCCCGGCCATCGGCAGCACGCCTCTGCTCCAAAGCAAAAACACACTCCAGACGAGAGCTCCATGTTTTCCTTTTGTTAATTAAGAGAGGAAAAACTACCCAGCGCTGGCAGCTCTCCAGCTCACAGCCGCTTCCCGTGCCGCACACATCCAACACCCGTTTCCCCGTACGGGCGGCCCCTGCCAGCCTGCTCCTCCTCGCCAGCGGCTTCCAGCAGCCCTCGGCCGAGCACGCAGGAAGGTCAGAGCCAGGCAGAGGGAAAACAGCTCGTTCAGCCGGCTGGGAAGAGAAAGGGAAAGAATACCCGGAAAGAAATGCCTTACAGCACTGCCGTTTATCAGTGGAAAGAAAAAAAAAAAAAATATCCAGGCTCTTTCCACCGGTGGTTTGGGTACAGAAGCGGCTGGTGCGAAGCAGACTCGGGCCACAGTGAGCGGTGGGATGGGGATGGGCACCAGGCATGTCCTCCCCCACCAACTCCTATGGGCACCGCTCCTGTTGCCTGTCAAGCTGCAAACTATTAGCCAACCTCATTCCTGGCAAGGGCTGGGGCCAAATCCTGGTGCAAGAGTGGCGAGGCATTGCCACACCGGCGAGGCAGCTCCGCGGAGGTACTGGGACAAGCCAGGAGGGAGGAAACCCAGGGCAGATCCAGTTTCAGGAGCCCCTGGGTCCGGGGACACTGTTTTCCACCACAGAACATCCGTGCAAACCCCGGCCCAGCCCAGCCACATGTTCCCAGCTCCTCTTGAAATTATTCGGTTAATCTTGTTGCTTTCATTTTTTTTTTTTTTTCCCTTTTCTCTCCTTAAAGCTTAAAACTGTTTCCAATTCGGTACCTCCCCTAGATTCCTCCTGCCAGTTTCTGTGGTTTTGTAATGTTAAAAAAAAGTTTCCCCTCTGGAAAAATCCCTGCAAACAATAGAAGAAACTGCCTATGCACCAAAAACTGTCAAATGCATGAAGCACTGAGTAAGCAAACTGGAAACAAGCCGGAGGAGCCCTTTTACTGTTTATAAAGTGAAAAGAAATAACAAAATCTCTTATCCCCCTCCACAGTGTGACATATCAGCTCTAGGTGTTGCTCTCCCAGCAGCTGGGAAAACATGATTTGAGGAAACCTTCCTTCCTTCCCTCTCTTTTTAAAGGGGATTCAAAACAATGAAAATGGGAGTGCTGGGAGTGGGATCCAATTCTGGGGAGTTGCTTCTCTCCCTCCCGGGGGTTCGGCGCACCCTCCCATTCCCATGACCAGCACCAGCCTCACCCACCCCGGGGGCCTTGCTGGCACCGACGGGCACCCTGCAGCCCCTCGCCCCCCCTGCCAGCCCCCCCCCATCCTGCTCACCTGGGTGCTGGTGCCCTGCTCGCTCGTGGCCCCCATGTTGCCCCCCGGCCCGTGCAGCACCCGCTCCGCGCCGGGCCCCGTGCCGCCCACGCTGCCAGCGCCCGGTTCTGCCACTCCCCCGGCACGCCCCACACCCCCACCCAAAGGTACCCGTGACGCAGCCGTGCCCACGCGAGGGGAGGACTTTGGAGTGGGGGTTCCCACTGCTCCCCGCCGTGCTGGGATGTGGCCGTGGCCACCCGTGCAGCCTGGACAGGGCCGCTTGCAACGGCCGTTCCCAAATTTCTCTTCTGTTTTACGGGAGGAAGGAAAATTGCAAATAAATAACTAAAGATAACCCACCAGAGAGCCAGCAAGTGCCTTTAACGGCTCGCTGCAGCAGGGAAAGGGGGTCCCCAAACGCCCCGTGACTCATGGTGAGCCTTGAGCAACCGGCTCCGGTGCTCAAGACATCGCCAGTAGCTTCCACCACCCAGGAACAAGGAAGAGGATGACAGTGAGGGCAGGACGCAGCGTTCCCAATGCTCAGCACCGCCACGCCAAGGCAGCAGCTCTCGGAGGTGATGCTACGGGCAGCCGAGCTGCTTGTAGGGCTCAGCCCTCCTCTGTCCCCCGATTTTATCCTCCGTGCCCCAGCACAGCCCCTTGGCACAGCCAAGCGCTCAACCCATCAAAGCCCCACGAGCAAAATCTCTCCCTGACACAAGCCACAGCGCTGCAACCCTCCCGGCAGCACCGTCCCACGCCACCCCGAGCACCCCACTGCACCCCAGTAGGGTCCAGCCCCACAGAGCCCCCAGGGTGACAGGCAGTGGGCAAGTCCAAGTGCCACACCAGGAATGAAGTAACAGTGAAACCCAAAGAGGGGACACCATCACCAGGGTCAGCAGTGACCAGCCTTCACCCAGTATTACAGGTGTGAAGCCCTGCCCTACCTCAGCCTGGCTTACACCCCTCACCAGGCATTATTTTGCCCTCAACCATTCCAGTTTTGGCTCAACGGACTGTATATAAAGCACCGAGCACCTGAAATATATGCCCTTAACATAGAGCATGGTTATTTCTTTACTGGCATCATAAAAAAGCACCAGTGGGCTATACTTACTTCGGCAGAAGCGTCCAATTTCAGATATTGAAACCAAAATAGCTGAAAGGTATGAATTAGAGCCAGTCAGCGTGGGCAGCCCGGTTCCACCAGCCAACATGCAGCAGAGCTTTTTAAAGCCAAACCAAAACAAGCTACTGGTAAAACCAAGCAAATGCCCACAGAGGTACAAGCCTAAATAAAAGGGATATGAATTAGCACACAAAGTGCCTGAAATAAACCCATCACACCTGCATTGGAATGGCCCTGCTGAAGCGAGGTTTAAAATAAACCTGCTCGATGTTGCGGTGGGAGGCAGGTCCAGGGGGGTGTTACCGCACCGGGATGGAGCTGGAGCCACACGACGCGCTCCACCAGCTCAGCTTCCTCTCGAAAGCTCAGCAAGGGGAGGAAAACACAACACCCAGCACTGAGCAAGAGCACAGAGATAAATCTTCCCCTGTCCAAGCAGATCTGTCCACCCTCACGTTATGGGATGGTGTTAGAGCAACCCTGGGGTTCCCAGGATGCCTTTGATCACGCGGAGCTCCAGCGATGTCCGAAGGGCAGCTCGGGGTGGTTTCCCTGCAGGTAGCAGCCACACGGGATGCTCGGCTGCCGGGTGGCTTTGCTTTTATCCAGCTGGTACCCAGCCAAAGGGTGAGCCGCAAAACGACGTGGAAAGCAGAGTGGAGGGCAGTGCGATACATCCACGTCTGGGGTGGGGTGGGGTGACGCTTGCAGGGCAGGCAGGAAGAGGAGAGCCGGTTCCTCCGGCACGGCTCGCGGTGACAAAGCCAACCCCCCGCCACGACCTCGGCCGGGAGGTGCCGAAGCCACTGCCTCGCCCCCCTGGGAGAGACCTGCAGGTGCCTCGCCGCCCCAAAAAAGCGGTAAAGCCACCGTATCTCACAGGGGCAGCACCACAAGGGAGGTGCAGCCGGGTTGGAGCCCCACAGTGCTGCCCAGTTCCATCCCGTCCCGTGGGACCGGCGGAGGCTGACTCAGACAGAAACACCCCTGTGTCACCACCCGTCTTCCTGTCACACCTCTGGCAACACCCAGGTATCCCATCCCGCCTGGCCCTGGCTTAGCTTCAGGGCCCCCACCACTGGAACTGTGCTGCCGGTGCTCCGCAGCCCCTCACCTGCCTCTCGGGTCACTGCACCGGCCACTGCCCCCATCGCCTTGGCCTGCAGGTCTGCGTTGCATCAAGGGGGAGGACGCTGCCTCCAGCCCAGCGCTGGTAGCACGGCGGGTGGGAGGAAGCAGAGAAGGAAGCAGCCCCAGCTCGGTTTACACAAAGCTGTCAGGCTGCTGAGCTGATGCTGCCCAGGCACAGACAAACCACCCCACCCCGAACCAGCTCCAGCAGCACTGGGAACGCCATTCCCAGCAGCCAGGGGACTGGGCTTAAAGGAAGTGCTGAGCCAGCCAGCGCTTCCCAAAGCCCACGGTGATACAGGAACCCCTGCAAATCCCCAGGGCTGCAGGGCGGAGGGGGCACGGTCACCCGCTTCCAGTGGGTCACAGGAGTGTGACAGCCCAGAGAGCCAGGTCACGGGGCCAGAGGTGGGCTGTGACACCAACCACCGTGCCTGTTGGACAGGCTGTTGCGTTTGTCGGTGGTACCTTCACCTCTTCCCCTTGCAAACCAAGCAGGGTGCTCGGCAGCACCGAGCAGAGCCGCGCCGTGCCGTGCCCCACGGGAGCTCACTGTGCAAGGTGCAACAGGAGAGCTTTGCTGACACCCACACCTCCTCTTCGGGTCCAGGCTCAGCGCCGTGGCAGAGCACCCACATCCCCACTGAGGTGCTGGGATGCCCGGGCAGGCTGGGGATGGCTCCACAGGCAGTTTTCACCCACCCCAACGTGCTCTGAGGGAAGTCCAAATCCATCACCAGGAGAGACTCCTGGCTCCAAGTGCGTGGCGGGAGGGATAATCTGTTTAGGCTGCCGGCAGACGTAATCAGCCTGTCTCGGGTGGAGGCAGGGTTTATTTTGTTCAGGCTTGGCAACTGAGTGGGAAGGGGGAAAAAAAAAAGGACCATTACAGTGGAGCTTTAGCCTCTGCACTGAATGCAGAATCCTGTGCACCAGGGAAGCAGTGTCAGGGCTTCCAGTAGCCCCGTGAGAAAATGATGTCCCCAGCCTGGCCCAGGGTGTGGGTGAACCCATGGAAACTCCCATCCCACCACCTTTATGGGTTCAGTCCCAACAGTCACCAAAGGAATGACAGCAGTGCCTGATGCTCCCTGCACCCAGGGGTGCCCAACAGGGTCACAGCTCTCAGTCAGACCTACAGGAGAGCATGGCCCCAGAGTGGGGACAGTAAGGTCATTGTCCCCTTGTACACCGACTCCTGAACCACTCAGAGCTCCCCAGAGACATGGACACATTTCTGGCACAGCTCAAGGGGAAAGTCACCACAGACACTGTGGTTGCAACCTCAAAAGAAGAAATCTGGGCAGTTTCAGCTCTGCTCTGCTCTCAGTTTTACACACCTTGGAGCCAGAGAGAACATCACTGACGGGTGAGTCGGTACAGCCGTCACCTGGCAGGAATGGGGAAGGTGATATGGTGTTCGGGGAGGGAATGGGATACGATACCCAAGCAGGCTTTCCTGCCCACAGCACGGCTTCTAGGAACCGAGAGACAGGCATCGCTGAGCATTTTGCATGCTCCCAGCGGAATGCCACATGGACCACTGGAAAACCTGCGACCCCGGCCGGCGGGAGGCTCTGCAAACCACTGTGCAAACCCATGCTCCGGGGACAATCCCAAAGGCCAGGGACGTAGCCCAGCCTTGGTGGTTAAGCTGCTTACATCCCAGTTTCCCTGCCTGTATGCATTTCCCCTCTGCTGTATGTCACTTGACGACGCACAGCAGAGCGGGACGAAACCCCAGTGCAGGAGGCTGCTGCGCTGCCGGTGGGCATCCACAAGCACTCTCCATCCCCCAGCTCCACACCCAAGTGACCACTCGCTGCCCCTGGGTTCAGCCCAAACTGTGCTTTTTCCAAGCCGACATGTGGGCAGCTCTTAGGGACAGCCCTGGACCCACGGACACAGCCCCCTCTCCACCCACCTCCCGTAAAATTGCGTTTGCACAGTGCAGGAATGAGCCGGCTGCTGCCGAAGCTACAAATCATGCCAGGCTTTCATCACCAACACATCTCACCGTGCAGGAAGAGGACAAACCAGACTGGACAGACTGGACCCAGGGCACAAGGAGCCGCTGCCGTGGGGCGGCTGGCGGGCACCGTGCACGGCACAGCCCTCCTGGCACACCGGCAGCCCTGACCCAGCTGTTGGCAAACTCCAAAGAAAGGAGCTGCCTGGGCAGTTTGTCCTGTGGGCAGCGGGACTGACCGACTGACCGGAGGAACAGGAAGGGGAAAGGTTGAATTCACCCTTCGTGCAAACAGCCGCTCTCCTGCAAACACCCTGGCCCTGGACCCAGGGCAGTGCTTGGGTCAGAGCGCTGCCACCGGCTTGGGCAAAAACTGGAAGAGTTCAGCTGCAGCGTGCAGGGGCAATTTGTCAAGCGACAGCAAACTGTAAGTGGGAAGGAACGGGCTTTGCAATCCCAGCTCCCCCTCCTCGAGCAGCCCCGAAGCCTGGCGTGCCCCGCAGCGAGCAGGCGTATCTAACCACCTCCCACGACGGGGCTTCCTCAGCGCCTGGGAGAAGCCACAACATCTCTTCAGAGTGCTGGAGAGGGGATTTATCACTTCCTCGGGTGCCAGAGCAGATAAGGTGCGGCGCCATGCAAAAAAAAAAACCCAGCAGCAAGTAAGTGTGCAAAGGGGACAGTTCTCCAGCATGCAAAGGCACTGCTGTGCCCCTTCCCCTGGGCCATGCAGAGGGTTAACTGCACCCAAAGCCAAACCCGGCACCCAACCTGACATCCCTCCCGAGCACCCAGCACCCTCAGGCCCCTCTCCAAGGGTGGGATGCTGCCCGTGGGGGACAGCCACCACAACCCTGCCCACCCCAGCTCGTCTGGCCATGACCCCCAAGACTCTGCCCACTGCAGCCACCGACGGAGGCGGGTTTGACATTTGCAGAGAATCTCCCCCTGTTCGGTCCTAATAATTAGTCAAGTACAGGCGGATTTTTACAGCATGATACAAGTAGCTGGGAGCAGGGAATGCAAGCGTGGGGGCTGCTTTCCAAGAAAGAAGGGGCTTTTCCTTCCCCAAAGGAGCATGGGGTGGAGGCAAAAGCATGTCCAGGACTTGATCCCTCACCCTGCCACCCTTAGGACAATGCACAGAGCCAGGATAAGACCCTGGCCCAGGGTGTTGCAGCCCTGTCGGTGCAATGCACCAGAGCAAAGCCAAGCCTGTGACCCAACGTCGACACCCTCCAGCCCTAGGGCTGCTAGTGATCAGCTGTTCGCTGTCCAGACCAGTAGGAAAGTGATAATGTCCAACAGAGGAGAGATGGAAATAACCACACTCCCCCTCCTGTCACCGGGCAGGGATGTCACGGGCCAGGGTGGGAGGAGGCAGTGGGAAAAGTCTGTAAGCTCCATTTTCTAACTGGGTGGTCCTCTGGGCATCCATGCCATGATCTCAGAAAAAAAAAAAAAAAAAAAAAAGAAAAAATAAAGACACTGGTAGCTGGAAAGACGTCCTGAAATTCCTCTATCTGTGCCAGTCCCCATGCCCCGAGAGAGCACAAGCATGGAGAAAATTAAAAGCAACTGCTTTACACTCTGCTCTTCTTCCAATTCAGGCCAAGCGTAATTTTGAGGTTAATTCCCAGCCTGTTCCTGTTCAGGGCTTCATCTTCCTTACAAACCAAAGGCCACAACTCAGTCCAGGCCAGCTGGTGTGGAAAGCAGGGACCCCACAGGGACATCCCCATGTCCCTATTGAGCCCTGGGTGGCTTCCTTGGGCAGAGGGTCCCGCTGGCCAGGCTGGCTTTCTCCTGGAGATGGAAAAGGGTCCCTGGGATCCTTCCATCTTCCCAGGACAGGCTCGGGAAAGCTGACCTCCACGTGAGGTTTGCAGGAGGTTAAAGGGGACTGTGCGGTGCCAGCACAAGCACGCCTTGCCAGGAAAGAGGGAATTCCCACAAAAAGGGAATTTCTTCCTTGCCGGGAAAGGGGCAGCACAAGAAGAGCTGGCAATGGGTGGGTGGAGGAGCAGCCAGGACAGAGCCATCAACAGTATCACATCTGCCAGGGACCAGGGGCCAGATCCTGCCACCACCCAGGATCACAGGGCTCTGAGCATCCAGCCCAAGGCTCAGGTTCACCAGTGCAGCCCCACAGCAACAGATTTTCCCAAAGAGGGAGCAGATGCGGTGACTGACCCAGTTTTTCCCATGCCATGTAAGCACCCTAGAAGGTCAAACGCAGGCTGGGGAGGGGGGGGGGGGGGGGAGGTATCAAGGGAACATCACCTCCCACCTGCAACCCCGAGCGGGGGTCAGCCACAGCTCCAGTGAGTGGGGGGACCACAAGCAGCTGTCCCAAGTCACACCGACCCCCATCCAGCAGCACAGCCACGCACAAAAACAACTCGTGAACGCAGCGCTCCCGGGATTAGGGACTTAGCGTCCGCGCAGCCCTTTGAAGTTGAAAGCGCTAAGTCTGATTATTTTTAGAGAGCTCCAGCTCATTAATCCTGATGTTTGGGGCTGGATTCCCCCCTCCCAGCCCCAATTCCCAACTCGGCTCCTGAGTACGATGGAAATCCATTCCTACCACTAAATATTTGTGACTCTCTCTAAACGCACACTGGTCTCTGCCCCGAGCAGCTCCAGCACCCCGGGAAGCATGAGGGGCAGCTCCTAACACACACACAGGTATTTTTATGTAATAAAAATCCAAAAAAGACATGAGTGCGTAAGCGTGAAGTACCTTCACCTTTCCTGCAAGCCAAGTAGAAAGGTCAAATGACTCAAAAGGACTTTTCTAGCCTGACTCTAGGTAATCACCAACACTGTCCATAGGGTGAGGGGGACACGCTTAGCACGGAGCCCCTACGCTGCGGTGTGGGATCCCCCCCCAGTCCAACCCAAGCTTAAAAAAAAAAAAAAAAAAAATTAAAAAGGCAAAAAAAATTCAGAGCTGTTAAATGAACCGTTATTCCTGGGTGTGCTTCGGAGCGAGCACACCCCCACATCCAGCCGGGCTCCTCGCTGCAGCACGGAGCCTCCTCCTCTGACAAGAGGCACGAATTTGGAGGGGAGGTGGGCAGGGTGGGGGGGAAGCGCCTGGCCGGCCGCGGCCGGGGGCTCCTCGACACTGGGGGGGCTGCGCGGCGGGGTGGGAGGGTGCGTGCATGCATCACACGCTACCAGAGCCACCATCTTATCTGGGAAGCGGGATTACTTCACGCCAGCTGCAAGGGAGAAACCGAGCAAAATCGTGCTGTTTTCCCAACCGGAGCTCCCCCCTCAACACGGGGCTGACCCCGTTCCCCATGGGAGCCAGCTCTGGCGGCAGGCCCCCCCCCGCTCCCCCCCCCCCCCCCGGGGCCACCCACCACCCCGATGGGAACAAAGCAAACGAGGGGCTGCCCGAAACACGGCCCTGGGTCTCAAGGGAGGGCGGCGGGCCCCCCGCCGCAGGGGCAGGCAGGCACCGTGGGGGGTGGCATGCAATGATTTGAACACCCACCCCCCCCACCCCCCCCACCCCCAATAAAAATAAAAAAGCAATGCACCCAGGAGGCAGCAAAAGCCCAGGAGGGGCAGCAGGAAGGGGCTGATCAGGAGCGGGGGGCTCTTCCCGAGCCCCCTCCGGGATGGCTCCTTTGTCTGGGCACAGCTGCGACGCTCCCCGCCGCCCGCCCCTTCCCGCACACACCACGGCATTTTTTCCAGTTACATTTTTTCCATATTAGCCTTCAGATTTCATTATGGCCCCCCCCTACTACCCCCCCACAGCGAGCGCAGCAATACGTCTGATCTCACTGCCATAATAGGATCGGGAACAGGGATGTCAGCCCCAGCCCAAAAAGGTGTGGGAGGAGGGAGGGTGGCCCTGCTCCCCGTACCCCAACACCAAGGACAGGCCCCCGCACCCCAAATGCCCCCCTCCCCGCTGCGGGTGCACAGGCTTCCGGGCCTGCAACAGGCCTGGGAGGAAGAGGAGGAGGAGGAAGGCCCAGCCCTGGCAGCCCCCCAGCCTGCCTGCACTGGGCTCTCATCGGGAAAGGGCACAGGTCGCCTTCCCGTCCCCCCCAGGAAAGTGGGGGGGCCGTAGCATGGGGGGGGCAGTCATGTCCGGCATGTCCAAGCGGGGACGTTTTATTTACAGCCGAGTTTGTCCCAGAACTTTCAGGATTTTTTCCAATGGAGCCCACAGGTCACCCCCACACCTGCTGCTGTGCACCCCGAGAGGGGCTGGGATCACCCCAAGTGTAGGTGCCGATCCCCAAATGGTCTCAGGAAAGGGGTGAGGCCCCAGGGGAGGAGGTGTTGGGGTGGGCCATGGCCCAAGGGAACAGTGGGCACCTGTGGGGATGCTGAGTGCCCCGTGGGACACCTGGGTATCTGTGGGGTCAGCAGGCACCCCGTGGGATCACTGGACACCCACCTTAAAAAAACAGAGAGCACCCACAGGGCTCCTGAACACTCCACGGGATTCATAGCTACCTGTAGGTCCCTGTGCTATCCATGGGGTCAGCAGGCACCCCACGGGACCCCACACCACCTGTGGGGTCAGCAAGCACCCCACGGGACCAGAGAGCACCTATGGGACTCCCAAACACCCCATGATAATCATGGATACCTGTGGGTTCCTGTGCTTTCCGTGGGGTCGGCAGGCACCCCACAGGACCCCACACCACCCATGGGGTCAGCAAGCACCCCACGGGACCCCACCCCTGACAGCCCACACTACCCACGGGAACAGCAGGCACCCACAGGGCCCTATGGCATCTATGTGACCAGCAGGTACCCCCACGGGACCCCTGGAGATCCCACGGGAATCAGTGCTAACCACGGGGCCAGCAGGCACCCATGGGACCTTGCACTCGCCGTGGGACCCTATACTATCTATAGGATCCTGTGCTACCCACGGGGCCACCCGTGGGATCTAAGCTGCCCGGTGGACCCCGAGGTACCCGTGGGGCCATGAGGCACCCACGGGGTTCTGCACCATCCACAGGACCCCGGGCTACCCACGGGGCCAGGAGTCACTCCACGGGGACCCAGGGCGCCCTGGGGCCGGACGCGTGGAGGCGGGCAGGGGGCGGAGCCCCAGGGCGGATTTTGGGGGGAAAACAGTGGGTTTTGGGGGGGGGGGGGGGGGGAAGGTCCCACCTGGTTGAGGTCCTCATCGTTGAGCAGGTGGGACTCGCGGGGCTTGAAGCAGTTCTGGCACTTGCTCTTGTTGAAGATGTTGGCCTGGAACTTCCTGCAGGGGTTGTCCTTGGCGGCCATGGCGCGCCCCGCGCCCGCTGCGCGCCCGCTCAGCGCCCCGCGGAGCGCCCGCCCGCCGCCGCGCCCATCGCCCGCCCCTCACCGCGGGCCGCGGCCTCCGCCTGGCGCCCGCGGAGCGCGGCGGGCAGCGTCAAAAAAAAAAAAAAAAAAATTAAAAAAATTAAAAATAAAAGCACAACCCAAAACAAAATCCACGCACACACATACACACAAAAAAAGTTATATATATATAGAATTAAAACGGGAGCAAACTGCAAGGCGGCCGCCTCCGCTGCGGCTCAGCGGGCGCGCATGGCCGGGCGGCGCGGAGGCAAGGCAAGGGCCGCGGTGCCCCCGCCCTCCGGGGCTGGGCTGGGCCGTGCGGGGCCCCGCCGGCTCCGGCGCTGGGTGCCCGGCGCTGGGTGCCCGGCGCTGCGGCCGCCGCTACCGACTGCGCCGCCCGCAAAGTTTCCAGCGTCGGGGAGCCAGGCGGAAAAGGGGGCGGGGCCGCCGCGCAGAGACGGACGTCCCCGCCTGCCAATGGAGGCGGGCGTCCGTCGCTAACAAAAGGTGTCGCTGGCCAATGGGGTGCAAGGAGAGGGGAGGGCGCGGCGGGGCCGCCTCGGCCGTGGGGGAGGGGCGGGGCGCTGACAGCTGGGGGCGGGCTCGGCTGGGCTCGGCAGGGCTCGGCTCGACTCGGCTCGGCTCGGTTTGGCTCGGCTCGGCTCGGTTTGGCTCGGCTCGGCTCGGCTCGGCGGGGCCTTCCGTACTCTGACCTCGGCGCCGCGCAGCCAAGCTCTGCAGGGACCCCCCCCCCATCTCCGTGTGCAACCCCCCCCTCCCCGTGCACAGACCCCCCACGCACGCCCCCCCCCACACACACACGTTGTGCACCAGACCCCTTGCCTCCCACAGGCCCCTTCATTCACTAACCCATGTGTCGTGACCCCTGTGCCATGCACCGCCCTCCCCACCCCAGTGCACTGACACCCTCCCCATGCAAAACCCCCCCATACAGTGCAGTGACCCCCCCCACACTGTTCATCCCCACGCACAGCCCAGGCCCCTCCTGGCCACTCAGCAGTGGGGGGGATGCACGGTGCAACGTGTCAGGGTTTGCCCCCCCCACAGCCACCCCCCTCCCAGCAGAGGGGTGGCCCAGGGTGCAACCCCCACACACACACACACACTCGAACCACAGCCCCACGGGTGGCACAGACCCCAGGTCCCAAACCCTTGCAGCAGCAGCACTGCCCCCATTAACCCTGACCCTGTCCCCAGCCTCAGGCACAGTCCCAGTCCCAGCACAGGGCGGGGGGCATATGGAGGTGGGGTTCATCACCCGCTTGGACACTCAAATTCGGTGGGGGGCAACACAGCCTAGTGCCCCTCCTGCAGCTCTGGGGACGAAGCAGGGCCAGGGGTGCACGTCCTGCCTCAGCCACATTCCCCCCTGTGCCACCGCCCCAGGGGAACTCCTGTTTGTCCAGTGCATTTTTATCCAGTGCAAACTGGCAGCACCGGCAGGTAAACACACCCCACCGGGCGATAAGGACCGGGCGCGGGTTTGGCCTCACCGGTGCGGCTGAGGGACCGACCCACAGGCACGCACCACGTCTGGTTTTTTTTTTTCTCCCAGCCCTAATTCTGCACATCAGCCAGAGAAGGGCCGGAGCAGGGACCTCAGCGCCGGTGGAGCACCGCCGGGGCGGGAGAGAGGTGGGAACACCGGCCCCGGAGCCAGGGGGACGGGGCGAGCGTGCCAAGTGGCACCTCCAAAACACACCCCAGCCCAGCACGTCCCCCCCATATTCGGCTGCCACGGAGGCACACAGCGTCTCCTGCTCACCCCAGTATCTCCCCATGGGCATGGGACGGGGCCTTGCTGTAAGGAACAGCCGCACGGACTTTCATGGTTTTATTGGGACGAGGAAAAACCCGTCGGAGAAGAGGCGGCAGAGAGGTCCCCTCACACCCGGCACTGCCCCGCCGTTTGATGTGGGAGTCGGCCTCTGCGGCCTCGCCGCACCGGCTCCATGCTGTCATCCTGGAGTAAATAAAGACCAATGCAATTGCCTGCTTGTTTATTAATTTTCGCTTCATCAAAGACTGCTTTAATCATCTCGCTCCCTCCTGCCATCGCCACTCGCGGCACGCACAGGTGCCGATGTGCCACAGATGGGACCCTGCTCCCGTACCAGTGACATGGCTGCACCCTCACCCAGCCCCACAGCAAATTCTCGGGTGGCTCAAGCCCACATGATGCTCCCAAGAGGGACATGCAGGCTGAGAGGTGGCCACCAGCCCTGGTTTGGGTGGCTTTTCTCACTTTTCCCTCGATCCTAATGTTGTAAAAGCATCACGGACCTTCACCAGGGAAGGAGGATTTTCCCCCTCTGGGATTTACAGACCTTGACGCCCTCACTGTGGGTCCAGGGTTCACCTGGCACAAGACTACAGAACTCCTGCTCTTCAGGGAAGGGTAGACAATTTTCCTCCCTCCCTCCCTCCATCCCCAGTGCTGTTGGATTATTCCCCACCACATCCCTTGCTGAGGACCTGGAGTGTCCTGCATCCCACAGGTCCCATAGATGCCCAGTATTTTTTTTCCAAACAAAAAGCCTCTCTGCAGCTCCCCAGGCACCTCTACGTGCCATCCTTGTGGTCCCCAGCTCTTTGCCACCTCCTTGGAGCAGAGGCACAGCACCTGCAGCCGACGTGACGTTCCCTGCACGCAACATCCTCCGGCGCTTCCCAAGCGAGGCCGGGCTGAGCAGGGCAGCTGGGGGAGAGCGGGGACACCAGTGCGTGTCCCCCCACCATTGATGGGCACAGAGAGGGCAGGGACCCCACAGGCTGCTCTTTCCCTAGTGCTGTGGGGCACCGTCCCCCCAAAAAGGGGCACAGTGTTGGCATGGAGCATGGGGATGGCGTCTCCAACGCCGCGGGCTGTGCCTGCCCTGAGACGCAGCCGAGCTGCACCGTGGCTCGGGGCCACGACCCGGCACCACGCACGGCCCCACCGGAGTCGGCAGCACCTCACGGGAAGCTGCTGGTGCCGGGGCTGGCTCCAGCCTTTCCAAAAATCCAGCTGAACGGGACGGGCCTCTCCGCAAACCTGTCAGGCCACATTCAGCCGCGCCGGAGAGCCGGCGTCCGTGCACCGCCGTCCGCCCGCGTGCCGTGTTCGAGGTGTGCAGCTGGTGGGGCTGCCGAAAACTCGCTGCCGATGACCCTCGCTGCATTCCCCAGGCCCCGGCACAGGGGTCCCCCACGCTTGGTGTGGAGGTGGGTGTCCCACCTTGCCATCCCCCTCATCGCCCCCTCTGCGGGGACGCCCGGTTGGGGCAGCCGTGCATAGCAGGTCTCTTCAGCCCAGAGCCAGTCCAGAGCAGTTTTCTCAAATGAGGGCAATTAAAGTAATGGGAAAATGGAAAGTATTCATCAGGGAGCTGCAGTGGCAGAGGGGGAAGGCTCTGCGGTGAGTCAGCTATCCAAACCGAAGCCCCAGCGCCAGGTAAACAAGCTGCAAACCAGGAGGTGTTAGTCACCAACTCTGGCTGTGCCAGCCCCAGCCTGGGAAGGGCATTGTAGAAACCTTGCTGCTCCTGGAAAGAGTTCGGCAGCACCAAATCCCACCGTCAAGAGGAGAGCAGCACCCGCTCCCCGTCGTGGCATGGAGGTCCCACCCGGACCATCCACCGCCTCCGCCTGCGAGGATGTCACCGGGATGGGGACATGGTGCATGTGGCCGTGCCCCGTTTTGCTGGCGAAGATGCGATGTGGCACATTTTCCTGCAGGGCCGGGCGCTGCCAGGGCAGGAGCAGGACGGTCGGGTGCTCCTTCTGGGTGGCCATCGCTCCCCGCAGGACCTTGGGCAAGTCATTTAATCGCCCCGTGACGCCACCTCACCGTCATTACAGTGGAGCCAGACGGGTGGATGCCCAGGGGAGAGGGCAGGATTCAGGGTTTAAAGCTGGCAAACCCTTGGATCCCCACTGGATCCAGGCTGGGACTGAGCGGTTCCTGTGAGGGCTCCCCTCCTCCTGCCCTGCCCTGAGTGGAGTCCCAACCACGGGGGGCTGGATGCGGCCCCTCAAGCTAGCCAGGCTGACTGTGGGGGGGTCCAGAGCCCCCCAGCTCAGCCCTGCCTGGGGAATATCTGGCAGGGGAGCCACTGGCCAGGGGAGGTTTGGATGCCCCTCAAACCACCCTGCGTCTAATAGGGGTGAAACCCACACGTTAGAAATCTGTATGTGGGTGAAAAACACTCTCATGGATTGAGAAAAAAATCCCCCAGGCTGCCCCAGGTACTGTGTCTGTGCTCTGCCTTATCTGTGCCCAATTTTCCCATTGGGAAAACTAAAAGGACCGAAATTATCCACTGGAGGGAATCCACAGCGCTCTACTGCAGCTGATACAGCCCAGAGAGGAGGATGCAGCTTCCACAGGGCTGGAAAAGATCATGAGGATGGTCCAGGGCAGCCCTCTGCTTTGCTGGATGCACACATACACTCACACAGAGGCTTGAGCTCATCCCAGAAGCCACATTAAATCATGTCCCACCATGCAGAGATTTCCTCTTGCCCAGAGACGCCAAATGTCTGTGAGTTCGTACCCTTCTCCTCAAATTAGGCCAATGGTTAATTATGCTCCCGGTCGGGTTATCTGTGACCAGGTCCCATGGCTGCTTCCTGCCACTGGACCTCGTGGGGCTTTAGCAGGGAAAATCTGTCTCTTTTGTTCCCACACGTGCCCCCTGCCTCCCGCCTTTTGGCTGGGCTCTGCCTGTTCGGCTGGGCAGAGCCAATCCCCCTGCGCTGCCGACCCTCCTCTCACCACGAGCCTCAGCATCCCTGCTAAAAATATTGTCCCGGGCAAAATCCGATGTCTCCAGCTTCCTCCATCTCTAGCCCTCATGGCCACCGCCCCCGAGCTGCCAGACGCAGCCGTCGGATGTCTGCTCTGCTGACTCCATATAATGCAAGTTTTACAAATGAAAATGTCACATGGCTGTAAATTAAATACTTTGGAGAAACCCATTATAATGGAGCAACACAATTAGCTTTATCAGCCAGCCCAGAGTCATGCCAAAAACCAAAGCCGACTCACTTGACAGGAGCTGCCATCCATGAAACCAAGCTAACGACCTTAATTATATTTTTAGCTTCTAATTTTTGGCTGACAGTATCCCCAATTACCCAGCCCATAATTTGCCCAGGGACTGCGATCAGCCTACCTGGTCTGTAATTCCCAGGGTCAGCCCCTTTTATTCCTTTTAAATATTAGACTCCCACTGGCCACCCTCCAGCCCTTTGGAATTTCCCCAGGGTTTTTAGTGTTAAAAATTAACAGCAGAGCTCTTCAGCAGCCTTCAAACCCCTTCCTGCAAGAGTCGAAATGTCTCTCGTCCTGAGGGAATGCAGCGATGTCGGAGGTGGGGACGGGGGGGTTGTTCCCACCAGGTTAAAAATGCCGTGTTATCTCTGGCCAAAGATTGTTCTTTGACTCATCTCCCTTATCTGCTATCCACATTTTACACCTCAGCACACAGCCCTGGCACTGAAGCCTCATTTCCTTGCCCCTTTGCTATACATTTATAGGATTTTATCCTTGCTTCCCTGTCAGCCCCCAGCCACGGCGGGTCTTTTCCCATCGAGCTGTCCTAGCATTCCAGCTGGCTACTGGGTTTGGGGAGTTGGCCCTGAGAACAGCCTGGTTTTCAGTAATGCTTCCCTCTCCCAATCTGCGCAGGGTTTTGGGAGGGTGGCTCTCGCAGCATCACCCCTGAAGATGCACCTCTGGAGCCTGGCTCGCCCCGGGGGCATGGGGGCTGCCGCACCACCCGGACACCTTGGGATGACGTCCTGCTGCAGCCCCGTGGGGTGGTGGCAGGAGGAGACGGCGGTGCAAAGGGAGGAATGGAGCAAGGTGGGGTGTATGGGGGCATCTGAACCCCACCCTGCATGAGGGGCTGGTGCAAATGGGGGTGCTGGAGTCCTGCTGGCCCCAGGGAGTGGGCAGGAGCCAGCCCGGCAGCTGTGGGGCAACATCCCCCTTGGCACAGAGGCCCTGACCTGGCCGGGCGAAGGCAGGGCTGGAGTGGCAGGTTGGAGGATGTCCGGGCTGCAAAGGCAGCACCCAGCACCCAGAGGGGAGCCAGGCTGGGCTAGCCAAGGGTGCCACCTCCTGGGGAGAGACCCAAACAGCCAGGAGCACGGCTGGGCCCAGCATCACATCCCCGGGGTGCAGGAGCGGGGAGCTGGAGCTGCACCCCGGGGTTCTCCGGCCTCCCCAAACTGCCCTGTCGCTGCCCTCGGCTCCCGGCTGGGCTGCGGCATTGCCGGCAGCCGGAGCTGCTCGAGACGTGGCCGCAAGCACGCCGGGGCAGGTCTTCACCGAACGGGCCGGCCGTGGCGTGGCCGTGGCTCCGCCGCTGCGCGTGGGTGCGAGTCCTGCGTGGACGCCCCGTGTGCCGCCACGGACCCGGCCGTGCCCCTGCCCGCACCGAGAAGGAACGGGCGGCGGTGGCGGCGGCTACGGTGCAACCCCGCGGCTTCGGTCCCGTAGCAGCTCCGCGCTTTGGCAGGAGGAATCGGTGGCGGCGGGAGGACGCGGAGGGCAGCCAGACAGCTCACAGGGGATGGGCGCATCCTGACCCCCGCGCATTCGAGAGCACACGTCCGCAGGGAATTAGGGTGAAAGAAATGAGACCCAGAGCCATCTGTGCTCAGCCCAGCCTTGCAGTTGCTGGTTTCGACCCAAAATGACTCCTCTTCCCCTTCCCACCCCCACAGCCCCGTTTTTCAGGTCCCGAAGGGAGCACGTGTGCGAGAAAATGCCTTGGCCAAGACCCAGCCCTGCCCAAGAACAGAGACTGCAAAAGGCAGACGGGCTGAGGAGAGGCTGGGAGGAAAATATCCCAGCAAAGCTGCTCAAAGGAAAGGCGAGACATCCCCAAAACATTTTTGGAGCCAAACCTTATCCACCCTGCCCGCCTGTTACCTGCAGCAGTCCTTGAAGCAGTGTCACTGAGGCAAGGTCCCAGAGGAAACAAATATTTTATTGTTGGGATGAAACTGGGGTCTATCATTCCAAATAGACCGTGGCACCTCCGGAGCCATATGCAGATGGGTGCTGCAGGATGCAAAATAATGCAGAGGGGATGCTGCAGGTTGCAAAGCCACCGCAGAGGGAGGCACCACGCTGGGAGACTGCACAGGGAACTGCCGATCGATGCTCTCCCACCAGTGACACACGGCAAAGGAAGGGTTTAACCCAGGAACCCAGAACAGGGGGCTGGCGGCGGCTGCCCGCTCCCTGCCTGTGTCCCAAAGCACGGGGACAACCCCAGGCAGGGTGGGCTGGCAGCCTTGGCTGCGAGACGGCAACTCGTGGAGGGGGGGGACCATGTTTGTTGATGCTTCAGAGCCACACGCCATCCTCAGCGGCTGTGGGAGGGGGTGATGCCGCACGGGGCACGGGGGGTCAGGGTGCTGGGGAGCACGGCCGAGGAGATGGGGCTCCGGCTGTGGCATTCACCGAGAATTTTCAAGCCGAAATCACACTGCCTGATCTCTGCTCAGCGAGGAGGGACAAACCACCCCCAAGTACTTCTCAGTTCCCTCTCGAGGGCCCACCAGGGTGGAAACTGCAAGTCTCCGGCTGCTATTTACAGAGGCAGGTTTCCCCTGCAAAACCCCGAGAGCTGGAGGGCAGGGCTGGGGCCATCGCTCCAGGGCCACACTTCGCCCCGCTCAGGCAGCTCAGGCAATGCCAAAATCATGATTTCCTTTGCTGTCAGCTTTAGCTCTGCAGACGAACAGGCTGTGGGCTCTGCTGTCTGCACGGGGCACAGCGTGTGCGGGACGGGTCCGCGCAAGGACAGCCGGCACCAGCTACGGGCAGTCAAAAGGTGCATTTCCCCCCAAGCTCTTGCACCGTGCAACCTCCCACCTCTCCCAGCCATGCCTCTGGCTTCCCGCTGCCTCTCAGGACCCTCCGTGGGTTTTCCCAGTGGGAGACTCAAGCCCAGCAACGAGCCCATCCTCTGCATCAGATGCACACGCGTGTCCCCGCGGCCGCGATGTGCGTCCCCCTCCCAGTCCTCGCTCCAAGCCCCGGGGGTCCATCGCACGGTGCCGATGCTGGTTCCCTCCCTCCCGCCGGAGCTGGGACCTGATGGGTCACATCCAGCCACTGCGGGGCCAAGCAGCCGTGAGGTGCTGGGTTTCTCCGCTTTGGGTTTTTCTCCCTGTGAGCAGGTTCAGCCTCCAATGTCCCAGCAATGGGGACGGAGCATTGAACCCTGCAAGGGGCCTTTTGGGCTCTCTGGGTTACAGATCACCGGGGTAAGCACAAAGCAGGAGTTTTTGAACTGAACGGAAAAAGCCTTGATGCTGCCTCGCTGACGTTTATAGAAAGTAACAGGTATTGCTTCTTCCTTCCCCTTTCAGCTGCTTCTGCAGAAAGGTCCCCTCGGACTGAGCTGAGTCACTGTCCTGCCGTGCTCCCACCCCTTCCCAGTGCCACAGCCCAGCCCTGCCCAGCACCCCTGCGGGAAAGGGGAAGAAATCTCCAGAAATCAATGCACTACCAGTGGAAAAGGAGGAAATCAGTAACCGCACGGTCTGGCTTTGCTTTTGCTAGACATTCCCTATGGAGCATTGTGCCACCAGCCAGGTTTACCCCGGGGTATTTTGCTGCTCGGAGGCACCACCGTGGGGGCCACAGCCCGCTCCCTCCTGTGCTGGCTGAGCGAGGGCAGATGCTCAGCACCGCGGTGCTGAGCCCCAGCGCTGAGGCAGCCCTGGGAGGTGCTGCCCCGGTGCTCCTTTGCAGGTTTGCTGATCAAGCCCATTCCGCTTGCAGGGTGAGGTGAGATCTAAAAATAAATACACAGCTATGCTCTCGGAGGCTGCCAAGAGCGCAGAGTAGCTCCTTCCCTCTGTGAAAACCAAGCTGTGTTATTAATGCTTCGTGGACCTCTCCTGCCAGCAGTGAGGGCAGTGCCGGACCCCGAGCCGAGCTGGGACCTCTGTTGCAAGGCTGCACGGGACAGCACAGCCCTCCCGCCTCCGAGACACGGATGAACTAGAGAAAAAACAGCGTTTAAAGCATCTTATTGGGGCCCACGGTGTGCTCTACATGCCATGAGCAGGAGACAGGCCAGTGGCGTGGGCTGACCGTCCTGTGGACAGAGAGGGGATGGGAGCACAGAGCGGTGCTTGGTCCCGGCCGGAGGCAGGGTAGCCACGGCTGCTCTGGCCGGTCCTCGGTGCCGGGTGGCATCGGCAGGACGCTCCCCGTGGGGTTCTGTGCTGTGACACAGAGCCCTGGCAAGGGGGGACGTGCCCCTCTCCACCCGCAGCCCCGTGGCTGCACGGCCTCCTGCTCCGACACTGCTCCTTCTCGGCAAAACCCAGGAAAGCAAAAACCCACAGGGTCACCCGCCGGCTCTCCTGTCTCAGGGCAGCCGTCTCCTCTAGAGCGCAAAACATCCTTCTCTGCAGAAGAAAACATCCCACTGCAGCCAGGCAATGCAAGGGCAGGTGCTGCAGAGCCCCCACCCCTGCGAGCCCCCCTTGCAACGTGGCCACGTAGCCCAGGACACCCCTCCCTGCACCCAGGGACACACCAGCCTCCCTCCCTGGCCCCCGTGCCCCCGGCAGCCCCGGGATGCCCGGCGAGCCAATGCAATGCACCGTGCGTGCGGCCGATTTGCATCGAAGGGATAAGGGGAAACCCCAGGAAACGCATGGCCCAGGCATTAATCAAATCTATCTCTAATAATAAACCTCCTGAGCAATGTGCAGGCTCGAGGCTGGAGCTCGCAGTGCAATGGCAGGAGCCAAGGGGGACTAGACGCCGCGGGAGAGTCAAACGTGAGTTACCCGATGGAGGGGCTGAGTGGGGAGATGGGGGCGAGGGGCTTGTCCATGCCAAGATGGGGGGGCCACGGTGACAGTTCCATAGCACTGGCAGGGAGCAGAGGGTCTCCTTGAGCTCTCGCTGGAGCGGCAGAGCCGCCACACTGGGCTCCCAGTCTGCTGAAGATGGTCGGTGCCGTGGGGCTGGAGCTGAAATGGTCACTTAAAGCTTTGGAAGAGGGGTTCAGAGGGGAGTTTGGGGTGCTCATAGTTGGTGGGTGCAGAAGGGGAGATGCACCATGCCGGGAGCACCATGCGTACCTCGGGGCTCCCTGGGGACGGGAGCTCAGCCATCAGGCAGGATTTTTGCTAAATGGGGCCAAACACCCACTTTGGATCTGGCCCCGTAGCAGAGCAGCAGAGGGGAAGAAGCTGCCGAGCCTGCAGCCCCCCGGCTTAGGCCCAGCCCCAGATCTCCATTTCCCATGCAGTCACCCCATGTGAAACTCCATCATAATGCAAGGATGGCCGGGCTCACCGCCATCCCCGGGGCTTAACATCATCCCCAGGGCTCACCATCACCCCTCGGCAGCTTCTCATTCTTCTCTTCGGGTACAAAACATCTTAAAAGAGCATCTGAGGAGAGTGCTGGCCCGAGCCTCACTCTGCCCTGAGGAATGTCTTCAGTCAGCTCAACGGAAAGTAATTATTTAATATTATAGCAATATTAATTGAACAATTGGGACTATAAGGCCAGAATCTATGAGCAGAGTGGATTTATCCCGGAGAATGGGAGGGGTTTACATGTGCTGCCCCAGGTAGGAGTCAGTTCATAGCTGGAGCAGAGGAAGCCCGTCCTCAGCCCCTCTGCAGGGAGGGTGCTGTGCAGGCGACGGCAGGACAGACAGACCTGCAAAGTGCCCGACTGCTGCCTGCTCCCAAGTACTGGAGAGAGAGAGGGAGAGATTCCCACCAGAGTACAGGGAGTTGTCTATATAAAAATCAAAGTTTGGCTTTGCAATGGCTGCAGGGCAGAGGCTGTGGCCGAGGCGACGCATCATCGGGGGTTTTTAAACCTTTTGGGCTCCGGCAGCACCGGCATCGTCCGCCCGTGCAGGAAAACAGCTGCGGCTCCGCAGAGGGATGCGGTCGCCCACGAGCCCTCTCAGTCAGCAAACGGCACATTTCCACTGCGGCCGCCCTCGTGCTGGGTCAGTGCTTCCTGCAGTTGCTCGGTCACGCTGGCTGCAGCCCCTGCGTGTGGCACGGCGCGGCAGCAGGTACCGCTGAGCGGTGGGGGATCAGCAGGGGCACGGCCAGGGACCGAGACCATCGCTCAGGTCGCCTCCAAGGCCAGACCTTGCACTGGGGACAGGTGAGACTGCAGGCAAGAGGCACGCACAAATATTTCAGCTGCTGATAAGTAAAGGCTCATTCGCAAGCTAATTCTTAAAATTGTAAGCTGTTGGCTAGATTTTCGTGCGGCTGAGGGCTGCTGCTGATGCTTTGTGCCTCTGCCTGTGGCATCACATCCAGCCCGTGCAGGGACGAGGTGCACCGTGGCGGAGGAGGACGGGACAAACGGCTCCTCGTGGGGACAAGAGCACGTCCACCCCCAGGCATCCAAGCTGGTGCTGGTTAAGCCAGTGCTTAAAGCTCTCCCAGAGAGAGGTCCCTCCTGCAGCTTAGGGGAGTTTTACACATCAAAACCGGGTTTCATTATGATGCCAGAACACCAAAGGGAGATGTCAGAAATTATGCACAGGATGGCACAAACTGCCCCGACGCCACAGAGGAATTCAGAAGTTTCCAGAATTAAAAACTGCTTCAGAAGACGTTGCCAGTGACCATTCTGGTTGTATTTCTGTTATTTTCAGAAAAGCATATCCAGACAGGAGTGGTCCCCACTGCTCTTACTCCTGCAGGCAGATGTGTGCATCCCCAGACCCTCAGGGCGCAGCACAAGGCCACCTACAAGCCAGGGTGGTCTCCCTGCGTGTCCCCAGGGACCAGCACAGGACGTGGGCATGTAGGGTTATCATTTGAAGAGCTTCCTAAGCCTGAAGCAGATTTTGCTGTAAGCTCTTGCCCAAGCCTAGCACCAGAGAGGGTTGGGCACAGTTGGGTGTCCCTTTAGGAGGGGTCCCAGCCCTAGCAAAGGGACAAGGTGGCTACAGGGCAGCCCCGTGGTGGCCACCCCCCGTAGCCATTCCTCTCCCGTTCCGCAGCCATGGACGGGACGTGCGTCGGGTGGGATGCCATGAACAACTGCACCGATCAGCAGTACTGGGACACCCTCGTCTGCCAGTGCATCCCTTGCAGCCTCGTATGCGGCCGGCCCACAGTGAGGAGGTGTGCTGCCCTGTGCGGTGAGTGCGGGGCTGCCCTCGGGCCGAGCAGGCAGCGACGGGGCAAAGCTGGGAGCGGGGATCAGGCCCTGGGATGAGCCACAGGGCGGGCTCCGAGCCAGCTCAGCTTAACAGAGCTTTGAGCCAAAAAAAGGCTGGGGAACATGAGAGCTTCCCAGCGACGGGCTGGGTCTGGCAACAGCTCAGCACAGACCAGGGTCAAGTTGCCCACGTCCGTGTACAGCTCCTGTCTGGGGTCCCAGGGAGTCTCCCCAGAGCTGCAGCAGCACTCATATCCCCCACCAGTGACACCCCACCCTCCAAAGGCACGGCCTCGAGATACATCAGGTAATCAGATAATGATAAACTCAAGCTGCAGGTTTGCAAGGCTGCGCTGCGAGCCCTGTGCTGGGGCAGACACCGAGGTGTAGTGATAACAGGTGGGGAGGAGGAAAAGAGATAGATGCACTTTGCACCCAAACCTGCACACAGCCCCGTGCACGGCCCCTTCCCTCCCCAACAAGTCACGGTCTGGAGCTGCTGCACCCTTGTCCCAGGGCCCAGAGGACCCAGCCCTGCGCCGCGGCTGCATGCAACAGCAAGTCCCATCTCCCTGTTGAGGATAGGAGATGCCATCCCCAGGGTCCTGAGCCAGTACTCTGGAATGTTTTGGTCTGTCCCAAGAAGCTGTGCAAACCCCAGGGCGGCAGCAGCTCAAAAAGCAGCAACCAGGAGCTCCCTGCCGCAGGTGGGTACAGCTGCATGCGTCTGGCTGCGTACCGTCCCC
Organism: Tyto alba; assembly: GCF_018691265.1. Lineage (NCBI taxonomy): Eukaryota > Metazoa > Chordata > Aves > Strigiformes > Tytonidae > Tyto > Tyto alba. Next base: position 3,980,726 of record NW_024881302.1, read on the forward strand.
TCCCCGGGGGGCTGCCAGCAGATGCCTTTCCCCAATTTTCATCACCCAACCACACACCGCTGCAAATCCCCTGGATCTGTCACCCTGCCAGCCCCGGAGCGTGCAAGTCTCGCCCTGCGCCCGTCAGAGCTCTGAGCTTGTTCAGATCGGCTGCGGGCTCGTCCTCGCACAAACCAGGGCGGGGTGGTGGGAGGGCAGCAGTTTGGGAGTCCCGTGCTCAAGTGACAGGGGAGGAGGACGCGCTCGGGACACCCTGTTCACCTCCCTCCCCTCCCGCAGAGTCCATGGACTGCGACAGGAGAGCCGGCTTCTACTATGACAAGCTCCTGAAAACATGCATCAACTGCACCACGGTCTGCGGGCAGCACCCGAAGCAATGCGCCCCGTCCTGCGAAGGTAAGGCTGCGAGCGAGGGCAGGCAGAGCTGGGGTGTGGGGCAGGACCCCCCAGGGCTGGAAGAGGAGCTGGGTTACAGGGTGAAGCCAGGGAAGGGGCAGCAAACCCCTCTCTTCGTCCTGGGCGGGGGGGGGGGTTGTGCATTGGCGTGCAGCCATTTCACTGGGATGGGGGAAAGGAAAAGCAAGGCGTCTGTCTCTCTCCTCTTTTCTCCATCATACAACTTCATCACAGGGTGCATTGTCCCCTTTCACGTGTCGGTGGTTTCCAGACCTGCCCTTCAGCTCTCTCAGCCAGGGGAAGGCTCAAGCAGTTGCATTTCCCACCTTACTAAGCTGCCTCCAGCCCTCGGGGAGGGGAGCAGGAGGGAAAGGGGTTATTTTCCCTGAGAGCTGCAATTCCCACATTGGGGTTGAGACGCGATCACCGGGTGGGAGGGTGGGGATGAGGAGTGGGAAGGGGTCTCCTCTACCTCACCATGGAAGAGAAATGCAAGCGAAGAGGCGGCGCATAGCTGCTGTCAAATTCTCTCTGCTCAGAGTACCCAAGTGCCGTCGGCGCTTTCCCTATCAAAAAGTTAATAGTGTGAAGTGTGTACTCGGGGCTGGGGGTGTGTGTGTGTTTCTAAGCACACCCATCTCTGCCTGGCCCACAGCAGGTGCTCTGGGGGCCACCCCCCCTCCGCCAGCCGCCCTGGCCACGGCCTCGCCGCCGGCGGCCGTGCTGGAGCAGAAGGCGTGCGCGGAGCAGGAGCCGTGGCTGGTGGTGTATCTGCTGCTGGGGCTCTGCCTCTGCGCCCTCATCTGCTCCCTGCTCCTGGGCTGGACCCACTTGCGGAGGAAAGGAGAGGTGGTGTCCTGCCAAGCCAGCGCTGGGACCTGCCACCGCAGGGAGGACTCCTCCAAAGGTGAGTGCTGGCTGCACTGGGGGGGCTGGGAGAGGATGGGGAGCTTGTGGGGGGACAGGCTCCCAGGTACTACGGGGAGGGGCAGGAAGCAGAGCCAGTTCATAACAGGAGTAGGGAGGAAAAGTAAAGCCAGGGATGTGCAATGTGGTTCAGTCTGAGCCGCGAGGAGGAGCAGGACAGCAGCCCCGTGCCCTGATTCTCCACCGCAACCCCCTTCTCAGTCACTCTCTTGCAAAGTCACAGCTTCCCACTGCCACGCAGGGGCTGGAGCTGCGGGGTCAACCAGCAGCTCTCTGGTCTCCATCCGAGAGAGGCAGCTGAGCTGGAGGGAGGAGGAGTTGCGAAAAGCCAACCCTCTTCCGAAATGAACCACCTGCCCAAGGAAGACCCAGGGCTCTCGCCACGATTGCAGCAAATGGGCTGCTCTGGGGCAAACTGCTGCCCGGCAAGAACCACGGTAACGCAGGCTACTTGCTCCTTCAAAGAGGCTAATGAGGCAGCTGCTCTGCTGAATTATCTTGCAGTAACAAACGCTGAAGTTTTAGCTCTGGAGCAGAGGGGCTTCACAAGTCTTTGCTTTAGGGAGAAAAGCTAGGGAAAGGATAACATGCAGTAAGTCAACAGAGAAAAGATGTTTTTATTCTCCCTCCTCCCCTGCCTTTAAAATAAAAACGTCTGTCTACCTATTGCTGTACAGACATACATGTTTACATACGTACACTCCAAAGCCAGTCACGGTGGAGATCAAAAATCACGAGCCCGTGCGTGGCTCGGAGTCACTCTCCAGCAGAACTGTAAATCAAACCATTCCTATTGGCTTTGGTTGAAGGACACGGTGGCACTGAATGTTCGCTTTTAAGGGAGGCCGCCAGGTTCAAAGAGATTTACTGTGCACTTTTTAATGCCCTGAGCCTAACCTTGCTTATCAGATCTCGGAGGACGGAGCAGAGCCCTGCGACAGCCAGCGTCCAGCCCGCAGAGCGCTGTGGGTCCCATGAACTGGCCGTGGGCAGCCAGCCTGCCTCGCCCCCCGCGCTGGAGATCTGGCACAGCGCTGCACCACTGCATTTCTCTATGCTATAAAAAGCAGCATTTAATGAAAAGACAATCTGCATGTAACGTTACAAATATGACAATTGCTTTGGCACTATCCCTCCGGCCTTCCTGTTGGAGGCACCTTCCAGTTTCCCCCCTCAGCTCTCACCTCCCAGGGTGGCAGGACTGGGTGTGAGCGTGGGGGCGATCCATTACACACACCACACAGTGCCGTGGGCTTTATCGAAGCGGTGGGAGGTGGATGTCCCCTCCAGTTCCAGGCCTGGCCCTTTATAGGCTCTAGTGCAGCACTGCAAAGCCTTTCTTGGGTAAAAGGTGCTCCTAAAAACCCTTGAACTAATACACAGGGTTTATTTGCAGATCGTCTGGTGGAAGCGGGCAGCGTTGGTGATGGATCCACGGGCAGCAGGGTCCCAGAGCCGGTGGAAACCTGTGGATTCTGCTTCCCAGGACACAGCTCTGCCGTACAAGAGACCAAATCATGCCACAGCACCTCCTACCCCATAGGGGAAAGAGCTGCTCCCTCTCACACCGGGATATGCAGCACGGGAAGCGCTGGGGCCATTCCCAGCCCTGACGACGGCCACTTCAAAATCATATGTTCTCCTTCACAAGAGAAGACGCCCATGGCGTGACCGTAGTGAATGTTCCTGCACAGGATCAGAAAGGAGGGATGCTCCCTCTGCCCCCAAAACACAGCTGCTTCACCCTCCGTTTCCAGTGACTGTAACAGCTTCTACCAGGACCGGTGGACCTGGCAGTCTTTGCCCAAGGGCTGTAGGTTACAGACAGAGCTGTTTTCTTCCACACAGGAAATTAAATTCTCGTTATTCTCATGCACTTCCAGTGATAGAAGTCGCTTCCCATTTAGCAGGGTCTTCATCCTCCGACTTGACCTCTGCAGACTCCTCTGTGCATCCCAGTCCTTGGGAGTGACGTCTCATTGGGGCTTTTCATCGTGGCTCCACCATCACCATCACTTTGTCTCTGCAAAGGGGGTTGATGCAGAGCCAGGATCAGACTGTGGTGTCCACCAGTCCCCATGGAGAGCATACCTTCCCCTGCTTGAAAACTCTACTGTGCAACACAAGCGCTTTACAAGCAGAGCTGTAAGCATCTTAAACATGGACTCAGACCCAAGAAAATTATAATGACCACCGAACGCCACTGCCAGGCTCTCAAGAGTGGCGTGTTTTCTGACTTTACCAGAAGTTTCTTTACATGACAGAGTATTTGGTAAGACACAATGCAGAAAGCTCCACTGCCAGCTTCCAACACTGCTTGGGACGGGAGGAGCTGGGACAGGCACCAAAATCCACGATGGAATTGAGTTTAAATGTGAAAACTCACCCAAAGCCGAGAACCTGCTAAAATACTATTTATGTACATCTGGTCTGAGTTACTCAAAATAGCTGGTAAAAGTGATGAACCAGCTAGAGATAAGAGCTGCTTTGAGGGAACATTTTTATTTGACCTGGCTTTGAAAGCTACTATGGAAAAACATGGGTTTCAACACGTAACTTGAAGTTCTCATTTTCACTAAAGGAGAATGTAAAAATTTTGCGCTTGATGAGAAATCACTCCTGGTAGTTGTTCATCCTCTTCACTTTCTAGGACTAGAGCTTCAAACTTGGAAGGATAAATACAAGTCAACATATGCACAACTTGCTGGGAAAGTAGATGGCTGGAGAAAACATGAGCAGATAGTTATAACAGACTCTGTCCCCTCCATACTATGTATTTCTTCAAATGTCAATGTCTTCTTATCAGTAAAGGAGGCACCACCTGGGGGGTGACCATGACAAAGCCAGTGCCATTGAGTGATGTCTGGTCACAGAGCAGAAAGGTGTTAGGGCCACATAAAACCCATTAGAATGAGAAAGCGCAAGAGGTGGTTTAAGGTGAGGACTAAGAGCCCATGTGTTGGTCCAACAGCTGGTACATGGGGAAAAGTTTTGCTGTCTTGAATTGCTCCAGGAACCAACCTGGCAATTCTTCGTCTCGTTATCCTTGCGTATTGCCTGTCATCTCTTCCCTGTTTAGCAAAGTCCTTATCCCACAGTAGCACGAGGGATGAGTTTTGTATTGTGCTGCATCTGCAGCTGAAGGGACCAAACAAGCCTTTTCCAAAACCGAAATTTCGTTTTCTTCAGATGGGTCTCCTAAGCACAATGGGTGAGCCCCGAGGTCACCACCTCATGGTGCAATGGGCAGAGCAAGGGCTTGCCCCTGTGCCAGGAGAGCAAAACACAGGCCCTGGCCATGACCAAGCTGCTGGTGGGGGACGGTGACAGCGGCAGCTTCCACCCGCTGAGCCTCTTACCACCTCCCACCCTCAGTCCACGGGCCTCCTATCCTTCCTTGATCTCCTACACTCTCACCCTCCATACCTCCCCTCCCTCCCACTCTCTCAACCTGAAGCTCCTCTTGGCCTCCCCGCCAGCTCTGTCTCCCACTCCCTCTTTGCACCTCCTCTCGCACAGCCACCCACCCCGGGCACTCCCAACTCCGTAACATCATCTTCCACGGCCTCAGCTCCTGTCCTTTCCCTCCTGTGGGCTCTGCTCCAACGGCCTCTGGTCTCGCAGCAGGACTTCCTGCGGCCTCCTTCCCCCCCACCTCGGCTCCCGCAGCCTCTGACACCATGACCCCAAATTCTGTGGCATCATTAGCATCCCAGTTCCTCTAAACCTCCCTCAGTCTTTCAGCCACCAAAGCCACCTCCGCCTACGTGCGCGCTCAGCCTCAAGTCTTCCTCACCCACCTCTGGCCTCCCACCACTGCTCAGCCTCAACTCTTTCACAGTCTCTCCCACCCCCTTTGGCATCAACTCTTCCACCTCCCTCAGCCCTGCCCCTGTTCTCCACCAGGCTCCTGTTCCTGCTCGCTCTTGGCCTCTCCTCTGCTTCCATTCCTGCTCTGTGTCCTGCTCCCTCCATGGCCTCCTCCAGCATCGCATCTTCTACTCTCACTGGGCCTCCCACTCCCGCCCAGCCTTCCCACCAGTCTGACCCCCCCACTTAAACTGGGCCTCCCCAGCACTGGAAGTGCCGCCTTTCTTCTTTTTCTTGGTTTCGCCTCCCCCTCTCAGCCTCTGCAGGGTGAATCACAGGATGGTTTAGGTTGGAGGGGACCTTAAAGCCCATCCAGTCCCAACCCCCCTGCCCCGGGCAGGGCCCCCTTCCCCCAGCCCAGGGGGCTCCCAGCCCCGTCCAACCTGGCCTTGAACCCTTCCAGGGAGGGGGCACCCACAGCTGCTCTGGGCACCCTGGGCCAGTGCCTCACCCCCCCCCCCAGGGAACAATTTCTGCCTTAGATCTCATCTAAATCTCCCCTCTTCCAGTTTAAAACAGTTACACCTCGTCCTACCCCCACCCCCTGATCCAGAGTCCCTCCCCACCTTTCCTACCCCCCCTTTAAGCCCTGGGAGGCCACTCGAAGGGCTCCCCGGAGCCTTCTCTTCTCCAGGCTGAACCCCCCCAACTCTCTCAGCCCGGCCCCCCAGGGGAGCTGCTCCAGCCCCCCCAGCATCTTCGAGGCCTCCTCTGGCCCCGCTCGAGCGGCTCCGTGTCCTTCTGCTGTTGGGGGCCCTAGAGCAGACACAGCACTCCTGGTGAATTACCCTGGGGCAGCACCAGCAGGCCCCCCCGGCACCAGGGTGGGGAAAGCCCCCAGCCCCAGCGCTTCCCAGTGTGGATGGGGGCTCCAGAAGGAAACCCCTCGTAAGCAGACACGGCCCCTTCCCAGCACAGAGCTCCTGCGGGCAATGCTGGGGCCACGCGGCTTCAGCCCGGCTCCGGTGCCCTGCGAACTTTCAAGCGTCACCTATGGGAACCCCTGGCCATACTACGTGTGCAAGGAGACTCGGTACCTTATTTAAAAATAGGATAGCAATAACTGAACGTGCGCCTCCCGTTTTGCAATTAGGGCATCTCTTGAGGATCAAGAGGCATCAATTATTTGAATGAGAAAGCTTTTCGGAAAGCGTTTATGCCAGCCAGCGCAAGAGCTCGCTCTGCCTGGCGTTGGCAAGCGGCGGCTCCTGCTCCAGCTGGCCCAGGAGGCCACTCGCCTTCTTGGTCCCAGGCAAAGCCCATGCTGGGCTGGGGCTGTCCCTCCTGTCACCACGGGGCCTGGTGTCCCAAAAACCAGGGAAGGTACTCACCAGAAGCCAAGCCCTTGTCTCCAGCCCCCATACACAAGAGGGGAGCACTCCTCACCCTCAGACATGTCCCCCACCCCGCTTCAGGGAATGTAGCTACAGTTATCAGCATTTAAAAGAAAATGTGACAAGGAGAAACTTAAACAAAGCAGTAGTGAGAATGATATACAGGGTCTCAGCTACAACTTGTTGATGCTGGAGAACCAAGAGGAGTCAATGGATTTGGCATCATGTTTGCAGCCACTGGCCCATAGCTCTGATGGTGCATACCTGGAGACATCCCTTGCAATACCAGAGGGACATGGTTAGTATGGGACCCAAGCAGGGACCAGCTGGGACTAATTGCACCACATGGAATTAAGGGCACTGACTTTGAGCAAGAGCATCCACCCGGGGGTTTAACCAGTTCTCACATTTTTGCTTTTGCCCAGTTTTTCATTACGCACCAGCATCAACTAAAGCTTTAGCTCTAGTCGAGTTGCTGAGGGACAAGAAAATATTATACCTGAAGTCACTTTCTGGCTATTTTTGTGCCCTGTGTAGAGCTGTGTTCATTGCTGGTAGGTAACAGAATACACACTCCAGCGTGAACCTGCATCACCATATCAATCTTCGTTTTCAGTTATTTCTGCAGATGCTTCCTCACAACAGACCAAGCTGTGCCGATATGATACTGTACCTCACAATAAGCAAGTCGACCCCAAACTGCTCCCTGAAATGAAGAGGGTGAGCAGCTGAAGCAGTGCAGTCATCACTCAGGGAGTCATAACTTCATCAGCCGTTCGTTAGCACCTGGCTGCACAGCAAGGCATTGTGCGGTTCGGCGTTTTCCTACAGGTGACGTTAAGAGAGTTGTGTACAGAGAAAGCTCCTTGTTCTGTAGGGAATAAACCCAGTGCAGGAGCTGCGTGGCTGCTTCTGAAGAGATAAAGAGAAGGCTGTGTTAGAGGAAAAGCATCGTGAGGGGTTTGTGCTGCTTGTATGACAGCAGCTGTTCTTCCATTTTTATAGGAAGAGGGAAAATGCTCTCTCCTCCTCTGGCAACCTGCACTGATTTACTATTGCTGGAAATAGAAACATGCCTGGTACAATTCAGGGAGGGACACAGGGGGCGGGATGGCAGGGGGGAAAAAAAAGAGTAAGAGCTTTCAATACACCAGGAATTCTGCTTTTGAAACCAGAAACAGAGCGCCGAAATCTCCCACCGACAACCATCTGCGCTGATGCAGTTGCACAGAGCACAGCCCTCTTCACCAGCCTTAGAGGGTGGGGGGGGGGGGGGAAACAAAAAAACAAAACGAAGGTTGATTTATATGGCTGGCCTCATCCCTAAACAATTTGTTTCTAAAGGATTAACAAAGCAGACTGCATTAGCTCCGGTGGCCAAGCGCGTGCTAGTGGAAAACAGAATTCATTTATTCAGGCTCCAGCATCAAAAAAAAAGCAGCCAAAGGCTCAGACCTGGGCGTCACAAAGCAGAGGCATCTCCGCACCCAAAAGCCATCGGCCGCACGGTGGCACTGCTCCTCCAGCACAGGACAAGGTGGGGACGCCAACTGCAGCAGCCCTGGGAATAATGAAAGGCTGATTCTTGTCTTCCTCTGCAAGCTTGCTGCATTATTAAAAGGTAGCAGAGAGCGTCGTCGAGCATCTGCACGCTACCGTGCCCGATTCGGGCAGGGAGGGGCCCCCTTTCCTCCGGGGGCACCATTCATCTGCATTTCCCCAGCAATTTTTCATCCGTGACAAGAATGCTCAGGTTGAATCCTGCAGCACCCAATTACAACTGGAAATTATTTCAAGCATGACGATAGGGAAAGACAGGTTACAAAACCAGAGTACACTATCACTTCTGCAGAAATCAGGCTGCCTAGGTAACTCCTACGCTGTACGGTACATTTTCTATGTCTGATTCAGTAGTCAAGGTGCTTCTATTAGTTGTGCCTTCTTCCTTCCATGTTGCAAGCTATTGCAGAAATCTCCCGACGTACAAATCTGCCTCGTACTCTCTTCCAGTTTGTGTACAAAGCAAATGCAATTCCACCGTCCTTTTGTTCAGCTGCTCTTGTAAGATGCTAATTTAAAAAACAAACCGACCCGCTTCCCTTATTTCCCTCCTATTTCTTCTGTCCATCAGACCGTTTTTCACCTCTGTCTCAGGCAGGTTAGACACCTGTAACTCGTTTCTAGAGCACAGAATCTAAAAGGTTAGACCCATCCATGGTTTTGACCACACTGGTAAAGTCAAAGAATAGCTGTCTGGATGCACATGCAGAGCTTAATGAGCTTTTTGGGGTGGCTCTTACACCAATTTACACAGCGCCTCTTACACGTAGCTCCCTATAGGTTCCATAAGGAAGGGAGAACAAAGTTATTTTTGCTCATTTAAGCTCTATGTTCTGAATGGTTTCCCTCGCAGGCTGCAGTTCAAACCCACAGCCCAGCCTCCCGAGAGCAAGACACAGCACACAAGCAGCTACTGCTGGAACCTCGACCAGCCAACACCACGGCGGAGCGGGAGAAAAGGAGCAAAACTGCATTTTGTGACAAAGCAGGAGTACGCTGGTGCACCAAGTGCTGCAAGCTAAGGACACCGAGACAGAGGCTGCGATTCTGCAAGGAGGAGAAGAGTACGTGAGGAGTTAATACATGTGGGAGGATACAAGGAACCAATACCAGCCTAGCACATACCAGGAAAATGTGTTGTTTACTTAAAAACCCAGTGCACTGCAGAAGTGCTCAATAGCAGCAGATCTATCGCTCGATGCTGCCCCCAGCAGCAACCGTTTCTAACAGATGGTACATTTTTCAATGCTGAGGTTCTCTCGAGTGTCACAGATATGCCTTTGGAAGGCAGCAGGGGAAAAAACCAAACCAAAAACAGCAACAACAAAACAAGCAATTTTGAGAAATTCAAACTTATTCACAAGATTTAAAAAAAGAACCAAGACCACTCTTACAGTATAAACACGCCAATTCATTCATTTTTACTGATGGTTGCATTTATGAATTTCATTCTCGTGAAAAAAGGGAATAAAAGGAAAAAAATTAAGAAAATAGCTATTTATAGAAAACAAAACAAAAAAGGGCTCAAACAGAAAAGAATCTGTGCTGATGCTTTTGATGAGCAGTCCGATGGCATTAAACATTACCTGTGCAAGCAGGCATGCTTGAAAACCTGTTTTAGTACTGTAGCTTCAGTTCCACAATCCAGGATTTCTTTTATGGTTGTTGAAAAAAAAGAGCCTAATAGTTTCATACTGTATTTATTTAATAACTAAAATTCACAAATAAAAAGATACTTGCAAAGTCCTTTAGTTGTGTCATCCCCTCCTCCTCCACTCTACTGCTTTCAGACCCATATGCATAAAAAATGGGCTTGGATTTTTAATTTTAACTGTTATATGATTGGTCGTTGGAGCTGAAGCACCAAATGGAGAAGATGCTTTATGGAGATGAGGGTATAGCCCCTTGCCTTCCCACACACATTTTGGAGGAACATAGGAGATGTACCAGTGCCCGGACTCCTCTGCTCCCATTTCCCCCACCCAGAGCATTCCTTTCATTTTATATTTCCTCTGTTAAGTGACTGACTGTAGCCTCTTTTTTTCCCCCTTTCTGTCCTTGCGGGACTGCATACACGTTGGACATTGTTCATTTCTTACTCCGCCAGGCTTTGAGTCAGTGTCAAGTAGGTCCTGTTACAGCTCAGTGCTAGTTGTTTTTTAATGGGTCTTTTCATTTCAGGTAGGTTTGTGTGTCGATTCAGAAGGCTTGCTTGTTTTCCTCCTTGCTTATATCTGACAAGCTGCTGGATAAGGCTATTCATACTCCAGGAACTGTTTGTGATAGAACAGCAAATATCTGCAAGAAAGCAGAGGTACAGTTTCAGCTTTCTGTTATGCGTCGGAGCAGATTAGTATTTCCATTGATGAGATCATAAAAAATGAGGACTATTAATTTTGTTTTCCTTTTCAATTTGAAGCGATTCCAGGGACGTGCCAGTTCCCTACAGTAACCATGGATGAGAAGGAGGGAAGCCACCAGACATAATTTTATCAGCAACTCGGGAAACTGAACAGTCGTACATCAAACAGCCAAACTTTCTTGTACAATCTACTTAGAACCCGAAAGCTCTGGAAGATTAGACTGTGTTGGTGCCCAGACAGGCAGCATCCCTTTAACACTATCATGACACAAAATACAACAGAGGTGCTTTAAGATGCAACTGGTGCTTTAGAGTCGCATTAACTAAGCATCAGACACTTGGGATTACTGCAAACTGTCTGCCATTTACTGTTAGGGAAGCAAAACGAAGAACCAGGAATGTGGGTGAAAACTCATGTCCCAGTCAAATCGAACTCAAATACCTCATGTCTCAATCTGTACTCAAATCTGGTGTTTTAATAGGATGAAATTCCTCCTGTCCTTAATTACTTTATGTGTACTGCTACGTAACTGAGTCCAGCCCTTGAGCAGTTACATGTCAGAGCCAAGTGGACTCATCTCTACACACCCTTGACAGGACACACACTGACAGGGTCACCGCATGACTCTCTTAAAATGCTTCAACGCACTTTGGAGATTTTCCAATTATTGTCGTTCCATGTCACACCCTATGGAGCTTCCTTTATACAATGCAGATCTACTTAGTGTCAGCCTTTTATCTGAACCAGGGAAAATGGATCAGAGCTCAAACCAGCCGTTAATGAGATGGATGGGCAGCAGTTGCGGCGCGTTTCCTCCCCTCCTTCCCTATGGCAGTTTCTGCCACAAACACCCCACCTGAGGACCAGAGCTAGCCACTTGTTCTTGAAGAAAAACAAACTCGTCGCTCTGCTGACCTCAAAGCACGTTACCTTGTCAAATCATTTAACATTAAAATTCAGATATTATAGGATAGATTTTTTCTTTAACTTCCTGGTTGAAGTTCCAAAAATGAAAAAATGGGAAAATACATTAAAAAAAATTACAAACTGAACATCTGTGCCTGCTGCAATCCATGGAAGTGTCAGGAATAATTAAAACAAGAATAATAAAGGCTCATCTTTCCAGTACCAAAGCCATTGTTGAAAATGCAAAACGAAGACTTCAGATTTTAAGTTACCTTATTCTTAGAACATATACCAGTCCCCAATGCTTCCCTCAAATAAGCAACACCAAGATGCGTCCCTTGCAAACTACTGTTCTGCACTCCCAATACTTGTCTAATGCAAATATCTGACACCATAATGTCAATCTGAAATCAGTTTAAAGACATGAGCTAAGAAACAGCTCATGTTCTGTACCTGGCTCCCATATAGCCTTCCCACTCTGGTTCGTGGTATTTTCTTAATGGCTTTTCTTCAAATCTTTTACAGTCACAGTAATCCAAAGGTTCTGCAGACAAAGATTGGATTGCGACATGCAGATAAATACTGCTCCTACACTGGATGATCATATCACTTTTGTTTGCAGAGTCCCTTCTGTTACCAAGCAAGAATTTGGACATGAGCATCAGTTACAGACACTGCAGAGTCAGCTGATGTCTCTTATCCTTCCCCTCTTCTTCCTTCAACAAATCCAGGATATAAAGCAACATCCTGAAGCACTGATATATACACAGAGAGATACATTAGATAGTCAGAGAGAGATTAAGTCTTCTCTATGATGAAAGGGTCTTTTAACTGAAAGTAAGGAAAACCCAAAGGTCAAAGCTTCCCTTCCTTTCCCCTTTCCAGTTCCCAACTTACCCTTCACTGTCTAGCACATCCTTAATGCTAGCCTTTGTGATAATGGCATCATCACACTTGAACCACTGGTCCTTGTGCTGCCGGATGAAGCTGGTATAGTGCCCACTCTCCAAGGTTCCCTGGTGATTAACTACTGCAAACAAGGAATACCTGGTACAGAAAAGAGTTCGTGAATATGTGGATCAAAAGGGAAAAAACAACTGACGTTTTAGACAGGCAGAAGCTTGTGTTCATAAACACATATAGCAATAGTAAAGGCTCTGATCCATCAATAAAACACCAGCTCTTAACATTAACTGGGAAAAGAACCACATTTTTCTTTTTCTGTTTTGCTATTACTGCAATGCTCCAGTCTGATGACAGCTGTCAGCTTTACCAATATTGGCTACCAAAGATTCTTCTTCTAAAATAGTTCAATATTGATGCATTACTGAAGAGGACCACTGATTATCTAGTCTGATCTCCTATTTCCCTGAATTAGTTACTCTAGTGAGCCAGAAAAATGCATTTGAGGAATCGGGATGGAGGTAATCTTAAATATAGCTAATCTTAAATATTTCTAGTGATAAACTGCTGTACTGATTAATTGTCCTTAATCTGGAAAGTCTGTATCTATTTTGAAATACTGGATATATTCAGCCTCAACTTCCAGCTTTCAGATGCTGTTGTGCATTTGCCTGCTAGCCTGAAAACTAGCAGACACATCTCTGTTCCAAAGAAAGATAGTGATAGACTAACCAAGTTGCTCTTAATGTGTGTTTTTTTTTTTGTTGTTGTTGTTATTTGGTTGTTTTTTTTTTTTTTTTTTTTTCATTTTCTTTTCTTAAAAAGTAGAAGACTGAATTCCTTAGCTCTTTTGTTCTAAGGTAAAATTTTGTTTTCAGTCTTAAATATGTTTGCAGCTCTTTTCCAAATGTTCTCAGCTCTAACTCTTTCTTAAAATTCTATCCTCAAACTGGGATACAAACACAGCTGCATAATGGTAAAATAATCTCTGTAATTTTGATATTGCCCTACTTATGTTCAAAATTCACAGAGCTCTTTTGACACAGCGGTGCTGCAACAAGGGACCTATTCAGTTGACTGTTTACAGAGCCACGGATTTATGAAGTCACCTCCTTCCTAGTGGAGTCCTTTAATCCAGCTAGGATGGACACCACTCTTTAGACCTAGATGGAGGATTCAAAGAGCAGATGCCTCTGCTTTCATTAACTGATCCTCTTCACCGTTAACAACTTCTCCAACTTAAGTCATGTGTAAACCTCAGCAGTGATCAGTTGAGTTTTCTTTCAGATCTTTGCTAACACTATTAAACACCACACATCTAATGAATCAATCGCTACAGGACCACTATTAAACACCATACATCTAATGAATCAATCGCATACAGGACACCAGTGGTGTCTGCCTGTATGACAACTGCACTAAGGCATGGTTAGCTAGTTTTTTCATCTACCTATTGTGAGGTTACAGTTTCTTAATGAAACTTTTAGTGCCAAATGAAGTGCCTTGAAGAATTTAAATACACAACATCAGCACGACTGTAGCAACCAAACTTGTAATCTTATTAAAAGATAAGGTTTTTGTGACCATCTCTTTGCCCATGAAGCTATGGATACTGGTTTCAATTAGACTTCCTTTGCATTCGTGAGCAAGTCCTGTATCAGCCCATCATTTATTCTGACTGGAATCAATACCTGACCAAGAGACCCCAGAATTACTGGGGGTCATCTACTTGGGCCTTTGAGTGTCAGTGTTTGATAAACTTTCTTCTGGTCCTCTGGAATTCCTTTTGCTATTGCAATAAAGATAAGATTATTTAAAGGAAACACCCATCCCTTTTAATAGTGTAACCATAGCTTTTAATTTTGCTCATAGACACATGACTGGGATTATCACCTTCAGATCTGAATGTCAGCTGCCACAAACCCAGGAAAGGGTAGGCAATTGTAGTGAATGAAGCTTTATTTTGCAACAGTTCAGACTTACTGTGCTGTCAAATATGGTAATGCACTTTGCACTGCAGGATATACAGCAGACTGTATATCTCCTAGAAGCCAACTACCTTTCACAATAGGAGTCATGGAATGTACCACTTACTTATTATCATTGTTTAGACTATCCGTCGGCTGCTGGTATTGCCCGTTCATTCTGCTCTCTTTACTGCAACACACACACACAAAAATCCAGTCACTTAAAGCAGTGGCTTCCCAAACCAAGGAAATAGGTTTTACATGACACAGCCTGTTTGCCAAATCCAGGTCCTTATTCAAAAGCACAATGCTGCTTAGCAGCAGAGAAGGGCTGCTGATTAGGATGCTAAAGATGCTTCATTTGTTCTCACAGCAATGCTACATAAGAAACACCATTTCTCCTCCTGGCCAAGGCTTCAGTGCTGCAAATACAGATCTGTTTGCATCAAATGTCCTATCCAAAAAGCTTAAAAACAGGTTAAGAAAAGATTTGTATTTAAACCTGGGAAAATATCTAATTACATCAATCCTTTATCCTGTGATGGGTCAATCATCCTGGCTCTGACTTGTAAATTCATTTTGTGTTTTGACAGCAGCGATAGGATTATGCTGTTGATTTCATAGCCGATGAAATTCAGATTACTGAGTTATGCCTGCTGATTATCCCATCACTATTCCATTATGCTTGATACCTTTCATCAGCAGAGCCAGTTCCTCTGTGGTGAGTTCTCCCTGGATAGAACAGGGAAGTCTCAAAATCTCCAGAATATAATGGAATAAACCCTATATTCTTAATATAACACGATTTAACAGAGCTTCAGGGCTCTCCTTTCTCTCAAGGCAGAAGCATCTACTTTTCTCCAGGGGGGTGGGGTGGGCGAAGCCTGAAATTAGTAGTAAAATTTTAGCATCAAATAGAGCCCCTGTGTTAAGAGATGCCATCTTTTGGGGCTCTCTGCATTGCTTCGGATAGAAATTAAATCTGAACATCCTCTTGTATATTTGAATGGAATACCTGACAAATACTTGTTAACTAGCTGATTAAGTTCTTTTCATAAGGGTATATTTATATAAGCGTCATGTCTTTCACAAACCTGGGAGGTGGGAGAATCCTTAACTGTTTCTGTTTAAATACCAATTATAAATACTTATTTTAATCTGGACTATGGTTTTGATTCTTGCAGCACTCTCTAAACAGAAGTTGAAGGTACCATTAAAAAAAAAAATTAAAAAATCCAGATTTGGATGTGTGCAGGAATAAAGAGGAAGGATTTTTATAACTTCAGAAACACTAGGTTAGGCATTAGGTTATGTCTAATCTGCCTAATTACACAAGATGACTGGTGGGTGTGCACTCAGGTGATGGGACCAAAGCAGAGATGTAAAGGCATGGTGGATCTCAGCCTATAAATTTAACATGCAACCAGAAACATAACACATATTAAGAAAAAAAAAAAAAAAAAAAAAGCCTTTTTTGGCACACAAAACTTAATAGTTTATCTAAAAATTAGTTTAGAAAAGATGCACATTTCAAGGAGAAGCTTACAGCAGAAGTATCATCATACATACTGTTCTAGAACCTTGATTCAAGGATATTCCATGTTTCATGATGCACATGTATGAACTGCTAAACAGTTCTGTCCAGGTCTTTGGGGGATTTTGAACTTGGTACACACCTGGAAGCCATGAATGGTGTCATGTCCAGCTCCAGCGGAAATGAGACATACGTAGTGATCTTTCGCCTCAGTTTGGCTGAGTGTTCAAACCGCTGGAGACAAAGTGGAAGAATTTTTTTTTTCTTTAGAGAAAGGCTAAGTTTTCTGTCTTTTATAAATGTCCTAAGCTTAGGAACAATAACATAAAATCATATTAGCAGGCAGGCAGTATCCAGGGATATCTCCAGATTTTTTTTCTACCAATGTGGGCTGAGAACCCTTGTGTAAATGCTAACACATTTCTACCAGGAAAATTAACCAGAATTTGTGGGGTAAAAACACAGTACTAATTAGATTGTTTACCTTAATATCTATACATTCAAACTTATTCCCAACTGATATTAAGAAAAAAAATATTAAATGGAGAGAACACACACAGCCTTTACCAAACCAGTGTTCATTTGTACTACGCGCTATTCAAATACATGGCTGCTGCCTAGGCACACAGAACTGGTGACAACGAGAACTTGCCATCAGATTCACATACTTAATCCACCCATCCAATCATCCCAAGTGACAGGAGTCAAGCCTACACAGGAGTACCAATTCAAATGAAGGCAAAAATGGAATATGATAATAAAAAAGCCTTGTCCCTCCGCCAAAGGGAGCCTGCAATACCCACCATCCTCTCCTCATCTTCTCGATTGAACGTTAAATGGAAATAGGAACAAATACCAGAAAGAGATGAATGAGTTTCTATTTAAAGGCAGCTTCTCTCCCCAGTTCTCAGAAATTCTGCTCTATTTACACTTCAAGTTAATTATTTTCCAATCGTGGTGCCATAACAATTCCCTAGCAACAGATCCAGACGTGAAAAGCTGAGACTGTAATTCTTATCTTTTGCGTTTCTTTTTTTCTCTAACACAGGAAAGAAAATTTGCATTTTGCATGGACAGGACAACACAATCACTTAGGAAAAGTCATTTATTTTCAAAAAATAAAAAAACCAAAACCAAAACCCCAACCCAAACCAACTCAAAACCTTCAATCATTCTAGATAACATGAATACCGAACTGAGTGTAGAAAAAGGGTTGAGCACATTCACATTGCCTTGCCAAAAGAGCAGAATCACCTAAGTATATCTTGCCAACTACTCTGCAGTAATAAAATGAAAATAAAAATAAAATAAAAACAAGAGCCTAACACCCCCAAAACTCCCCCCCAAACACCAAGCAGCCAGCCAAGCACTCTGGAAACCTCAGGTCAGCCACGCAGGAATGCTCTTCAGGAGGACCACAAACAGCCAAAGAACAAAGGAACTGTGAGCTACTATCTATTCCAGTCAGGCTAATATCTTTGGCATATAACATTCTCATATCATCTTGGTTAATACTCAAGATGCAACTGAAGAACTGCTGGTATAAGGGGTGAGTATCTGAAGGCATGATTGTCTCAAATAATCTGAAAAGGCCTGTAAAGTACAGAAGAGGAAATTCTTTCCACTGGTAGCACCTTTTTCCAGTAGAAAGCAGAATCAATCTTTTCTCACAAATAAAGACCTTCCTATGGCATTCTGTTTTCAAGTCAAGACCTCTGCATTTCATTAACAAGCTTCTGCACAAGCCAGATTTTGAAAATAAATTTTAAATTGCTGCTACGCTGGATACAGAGTTGCTATGTAATTTAACAATTCCAAACTACAATCATTTCTGAATACAGTCTGTGACTTGCTTAGTGAGACCATGACACTATAGTTACACAGATTATTAGATTTTCCAGTATGAACATACTGACCTAGCTTAGAGGGCTACTGGAAAATAAACCAGAAAAACTGCCTGCATGCTGCTGCAAAGTTTGGTATGCAGTTTGCCATGAAAGCTACAAGATAAAGGTCTAATTCTAACACTATTAAAAGTTACCCAGGTGTTTTACCAAAGTTCAAAGCTTAGAAACCATGTAAGAATTGAACAATGGAAGGAAGCCTCTGAAGTAAAAGGCTGGTGCACGTGTTATTTCAATTCACCATTCTCCAACTGGAAACAGAAGCAATACAAGCCTTCATTTGTACAGGGCGCATAGGCTGCCATTTTAAAATCTGTTTCCAGTCATCACAGTGGTAGGTAAAATGCTGTTTTTCTCTATATAGCTTACGTGACATTAGTATCATCATCAAATAAGAAGTTTCTTGAATTACTGGTCATAGTAAGAGGTGAGACCAGTGATCATCAGTTGCTGCCTAGCAATGAGAGGACATTGCCATTCTGTCCCAGGAGACACTCAAGACCTTAGAGATCTGCATCTGAAAAGCTCAAGTAGATCTCAGATGCAGTTAAATTACTATGGTGGCTGCTTCTACAAAAGGCCTGTGGTATCACTTTTCAAGCACCCTTTGCCTCTTGACACAGAACAACCTTCATCTAAGATCGCTGCTTACCTTGCACCACAGCCATACTCTTTAAGACAAATGGTACAGGACTAAACTATCTGAGGGCACTAACTATGACATTATCTTCCATCACTGCATCTGAGAATCTAGATTGGAAATGCTGAAAACTACATCACAGTTGGGAAGATACAAGACACCTTCTCCTTTGCAACTGGTAACTTTTTCATGCTTTTCCTTCAACACAGAGTTCCCGTGTGGCATTCTTCCACTAGAAGTGTAGGATAAAAATTTTACCATGCAGGATGGGTAAGTGCTATTGAAGATTGGTTTCTATGCTGGTTCAGGTATTGTACTAGCCTTCCATTTTGTTTCTAGAGTTTGATTAGTTAGCTTCCCACAGACATCCTGTGAAGCTACATTATAGATAATGTAATACTATCTTAATAAAAAGTCTAGCTGGGCATGCAAGCTGTTCTTTATATTAATTTATATCACTAAAAGATTAGTCAGTGAAAGCCAGAAGCATGTCCAGGAATTAAGCTCATTCTCTCAAGAGAGGAATACATGTCCCTCTGCTCTGTCTGTCCCCTGTGAACTTACTTTGAGATGAAAACAGGCCACTATGGGTAACTTCTTCATAGTGAGTTGTTTGGTAGATTCCTGGTAGCTATGGCAACCACTACATTTGATTTTGGCACTGCTTCCTAGATGTTCTGGCCTTGTAAACCTGAAAAAATATTAAAAAAAAGCAAAGGGATCGATCAGACAATTTTCCACACATGCTGAAAACACTTCTTTTACTTTTACTTGTGGGTCACTGGCACCACCAGAGACAGAGTTCATGGCTTTTAAGTGACATTTTGAAAAAACCCAACACCTATAATAACGTAAAGCGCTACGGTTCAGGTATCCAAATCTGACATTTATCATTGCTCTACTTGGGAACATTGCACTGAAATGCACCAGTGTCTGAGAAAGAAGCTAAATGTTAGTTAATCTCCTACAACAGGACAGCTAATTTTCATATAGAAAGTGAAGGTCTTTTGTTTTCAAACCCCAAAACATCAATATGGAAGTTCTGAAGCGAGATGACACGACTTCTGTGCCCAGCTGCATGCAATCTGCAGGACACTCTTTGAGCTTGTAGCCCTCCAGGGCTAGGATCAAAGCTCTGAGATGGAAAGGGCTGTAAACAAAAAGTCCTTTTCAAAATACAGATATCTTCCAAGAAAACCCAAGTGTTGACAACTAGAAAAATCTCTTTCAAAATTTTCTGACAGAACTGCTCAAGGGAGCTACAGGAAGAGACCATTACAGAACAGTGAACTGCATAGAGAAAATATACTACCTCTACGTTCTCACAACACACTAAAGCAAAATCTCTCTCACTTCTTCAGAAACTGTCAGCACAGAAAAGGCTAGGAGGATGGGCTGGTCAGTCTTTTCCTCCAAGTTTAGACTTCCACAGGGCAAATAAATCGTCTCCTCAGAAGCTGCTTTACAACTCAGATTTTTGAGATAAAATATTTTGAAATATAATCAAACATTTTACATTAATGCACACACTAAGCACGTGAGGGCAACATGGTATCAGCTCATCACTAACCCTACCTTGCCTCATTTTGTTTACAGCCAATGCAGCCTCCAGCATTAAATAATCATCACAGCTTCCTGGTTTCCCCTCTTGTTTGATTAGTAATATTTCTTTTACCTAGCCTGTGGTTTTGGTTTTTGATATTTTTGACTCCCGCAAGTCTGTAAAAAGGCTTATAAATTTGTTATTGTTCGAAGCGCCTATGTTTTTCTGATTTCTGTCATATTCCTGATCAATCCTTCCTTCTTCAAGCTAACTTTAAGTTGCATGGCCACACTGGTTGATACGAAGTTATGTGCCTTCCTTGTTTCAATCTAATAGTCAACCTGCTTGCTAACTTCTGGGTGAAAACCCAGACCCATCCTCTTTATCCATTAGAGTTCAACTTCTTTCCAAAATCCATACTCTCTGAGAATATCTTTGAACCTGGATGTTTTTCCTTTCCTATCATCATTTCTCTCTAATTCTACTAATCCTCATGTTGAAGAAAAATCACCACAATGCAACTGGTTTTGCCTCCTGATGCACTTCTGCATCAGCAATTTCTCATTTGTACTAATTCCCTTGTTTTCTTAAAAATATTGATCTTAAAGGTATCAAGGTTAGAAATCAGATGTCAGAGGCTATGAATTTTTATTTCAGGAGGATTAGCTTTGACACAGGCTACAGGTAACCTCTTCCACAGACAAGCAGCTGCATGTGCCACAAGAGAATGACTTTCAGATCTGCTAAAAGATCCAAATTAACTGTATATGAAGCTATAACATTCTCTCCAGTTACCTGTTTCCAAGATGCCTAAATTTCCTGCTCAGAATTATCTCTTCTTTTTGAAAGCTCCACTCCTTTAATTCTTAATGCCATCCCCACAACTAAGCTGGCAGTAGCTGACCCTCAGTTGTGCTTAGAGCAAAATTAGTTTCATACTTGGTGTTCTAATTTAGACAAATATTAAATGCATTGTAAACTCTTTTTATGTGCTCGCTTAGCTGACACAACCAAGAACAGGGAGACAGATCCTAGTGGTTTCAGTCATTTAAAACCACATTGCCTGGCAGCAGCCAATGTAAAATTTGTTTTCCTCTTGCATCATGTGGCAACTTGTTTTGATTGCTTATTGTTAGGCCTACTGTTGCTCTGAGCCTTCTTTGCCTTCTTCCTCTTATGCAAAAAGCTAAAATATGTATAAAAATCCTGTTTGGGGATAATGCCATGACAAAGCATCACTTACTCCCATTGTTCAGTGCCACCTGGAGAACAGAATGAAGCCAAATTCTTTTTACCCCAGCAAAATTGTATTTGTCTCATTTCATACCTTCGCAAGCAGTCTGTGAGAGTGGTGGTGCCTGATACATGGCTTTCCCCATTTACGACACTGCCATCACTCCCTGGACTCAGTGGCCAGAACGGGGTGGAGGAGCCTGGCAAATCCAAACTGATGTCCCAAAATGGGTCTATCGTTGTGGAAACGCCACTATGAAAAAGAAAGCAGTTTAATACACGTTTAAAGGAAGTACAGTTAAGTCTCGCTCACTTTAGTGTGCACACCAGATACTTATTTTTAAGAACTATGGGAACTACATCACCCCTAGAGGGCACTCAAAGATGACAGAAAATAACACTTGCTCCAGAGTGTTTTCCCACAACCAATTGTTTTTTTGAGTATTTAAAAGCCCTGTGTTTTAGGAACTGTATGTGATGTACTAAATGCAAGATGTATAGATTTAATACATTCTCCCACTCACTGGAGCCCTGTGACTCAAAGTGAACAAGCAGGGTTACTCAGAGATAGAGGTACTGGTCATACTACTGACCACTATAAACCAGCTAACACCTATGAGGATAGCTACATGCAATCCACCTAGTTTAGAAGCATGGTTCTCTGGTCAAGACATGGGAGATGCTGCTTAAGGCTATTTTGCTAAAGAGAGCACCAAATACTTTTGCTATACAGTGGTGCACTGAGTTAAGCTTTGCAGTTCATATTAGCATCTCCTACAGCATTTGGAATTGAGAGGCCAAAGAATAACTGCATCAAGAAGTAGCGTATGTTCTCAATCAGATTTCTCTACAAGACAGCTGAAGACAAGCCAAGAGCTAGACTACAGAAAAAGCTTCTCAAAATTGTAACTTGTACAGACTCAAATCTTTTCTTCCAGCATTTACATTTTTAAGAGAACTCCAGAACTTCAGGGGTCTAAGATCCTAGTTTGGAAGCATTTTCTGTTTGTACTCATTATACTTGTATTTTTTTTGAGTTCTCTCTTCCTCTAAAACTAGCATCTCACTCCGCAATCTCATTAAGCCTACAATATTCTGCTTTTTTTCCAGCTTCATTTGTGCAAAAGTTATCAATTTTCCAAAGAAAACTTCTTTTGTTAAAGTTTTATCAATGCTAATATTGTGTCATAATACATCAAGTTTTTCATTATCATAAAAGGATTCTGTGGCTCTACCAAGCAAAGAACAAAATTTCATGTGTTTTCCTTACAGTAAATCTTCTGTAAATCTCTCCAGGAAACTGAGAGTAAAAGCAGATTCAATCAAGCAAAATAGTCCATCTGCAGGACAGTGTGCATAATTATAAGAATGCAGGACAGAACAAAAAACAAGAACTCTGACTTCTGCACTATGGCAACACCAAACATCTTGAAAGAGAAGTCAACTTGCTCCAGTACAGAGAGTAAAACAACAAATACATTTTTCCTTACTTTTGTAAAACATTCACTTGCTGGTACCTGAGATTACACTAGGTATCAGCCTCTTTGAAACCTCTCCTGATGATACATGAGGCTCCTAACTGAAGGAAAATATGGTTGCAGATCAGAATTTTTCTTCAAACAAGGTGGTAACCACATACTTTCAAAAACAAAGACATCTTGGAAGTCCTCTCCTCATGAACTTGTCAAAAAATGATTTTTTACAGAGTAGTAAAGGTTTATGTCTGTAGGCCTGTGGTACTTTCCAGGTAGCTTTTTTGGTATGTCTTAATGCATGACAGTTACCTGGTAATTGACTTCATTTAGCTGATGCTGTATTTAAACAGTTATTGTCTTGCTGGAATTTTGTTGGTGTTTTATTGGTATTCAGGAAAGAAAAGATTCAGTACACTGTTGCACTGGGAGGTGTAGAGATTCAAATCAGAGTGCAGAATCAGAAAAACATTACTTACTGGCAGACTTGACAGGTAACATCAGACTGCAGTCCGCCTGTGAAGATTTGGTCTATGATGCAGTTACAGTGGTTGGGGTTGTTGGCCTTCTTCCCATTATCATCACCTGGAGGAATGCAAACAGAGGCTCAGAAGTCAAAAATCCTATGAGGAAAGTGATTTGTCTTGGACTGTGTCTCCAGTAACTCTTTATAATGCAAACTGAAACATACTGCAAGTTCACATAGACAATACAGAACTCTGAAAATGTTGTGTGTTGAAGAAAAAGCAAGGAAACAAAAAGAGAACTCCTAGAAAAATATAAAAGATAATCAGAAGGTGACTAAATGCAGTTAATTCCTGTAGAGCTGAAGCTTTAAGCCATATCTGCTGTTGGCCAAATGCTTTTTCAGGGTATCATCCAATCTCCCTTTACAGAGATTTGCTTTGCACTATCTGGTATAAAGATCAGTTCCTAAGACAAGGAGTTGCCCAGGTGGTTCATGAAAATTAGTATTTAAACTTCACTTAGAGAGCCACTGTGCAACATCTGTGTCTAAACAAATGTCCAGCTCTTTACCACAGAAACACTCGTTTCTGCTTAGGCAGAGTATTCAATAACACATTATTTTTCTAAATGAACAGAGGAGAAATGCTACCTTTTACTTCTATCCCAGTCAACTTCTGAGAATAGAGTGAGGGGAAGAGTTTGTTAAGACCCATTAACCTCCAGCCTGCTGTCTGCATCCTCTCCTTTCAACACAGATGTGTATGTCCTGTTCAAAGTTTTCACCAGTGAGAAAATGAAAGATGTCCTTATCTGAAGTGGGAAGATAAGTACTGTGTCTTCCTCCACCTTCTTCAGAGGCACAGCAATCCTCTAAGTTCCCAAGAGGCACAATGAACACATACCCATCTTTTAGGCATTATAAACTGTCATTGCAGGTCTCAGGAGCGCAGCAATTCATTTTTATGATTTGAGTGTTGAGATAAGGCTAATTCAGCTTTCTTAGACTAACCAGAGTATTAAACAACCAAAAAGTTTTTGTCACAGTTTTCAGCTCGGAAGCATACTCCTTCCATTCCCCATAGGTGAACTAGGAGTGATACACTTTTTCTTTGATTTCCAATACTCTACTGCTTATTTTCCTTGGGCAGGATAGATGCAAGTGATTTTGCTCTGTAAACAGAGACTCACATCCAATTGATTTCTAGTCAAGTATGTTAAAAAAAACACCTGAAGAAAGTAAAAGCATAGGGCAAAACCCCACCACTTTTCTGGTGTCTAAGGTGCTCTAGCAGAAGTCTTCTTGCAGCAGGAAGAAATAAGGTTGTTTTTTTTTTTTTTTTTCCAATGAAGCTTTGTAAGTTTGTTGAAAAGTATTATATAAAACTGCCAAATATGCCACCTGATATTAGGTGTGGAAAAGCTGACATAGGTGATACCTGCTAAACTGCAAAAGGCCACTTCAGTTAATTAGAACCTAAATGCCTCAGAAAAGCTCTCACTTCAGCTCCCTGCTTTAGAAACTTTTGTTGGAATTGTGAAGAAAAGCATATTGTTTCCTTAAAATGGCTCTTGAACAAAACGCTCTAAAATTATATTTCAAACATACGAGGTTCAAGTTGGAGGTTATCAGACTCAATCTCAGGCATTTCTTGGTGGGAACTTCAGCTAAATCTTACTGAATTTAAGATCTTTCTAAGGTCTCAATTATGCTAAGCTAATGAATAGAGCCTACAGTATAGAGACTCTCCATGACCTTTTTCACCTTTAAAAAAAAGATCACTTATAAGCTTTAAAGACTACATGCGGATTTTCAAAAAAGAATTTAATGTTCTTTATCCTTGTTTTTAAAGTTCCGCTTTTCCTTTTTAAAGGAACAACATGCAACTGCCACGTCCTTGTAATCTCACCATTTGAAACATTATCTCCCTCTGTTTTGTTCTTCTTTTTGGGCTTGGGGGGCTGGGGGGTGGAACATAAACAGAGAAACAGTGTCTAGAGATTCTTCACTGGACTACAGGTAATATCCCTGTTGGACAGCTTTAATAGACAGTCATTTCCACCTACGGGAGAGAATGAATACTCCCTTTTCAATTATACAAGTCAATTAGGATCAGTGACAAGAGGGTCTCAAAAGAATATTCTGTGAGCTTGTTCCCAGCAAAACAGAATGGCATTACCCACTCAACATTATTTCCCATGACATTTGGTTGGAGAGGAAGGAAAAAAAAAGTAAGATAACCACCTACTCACACTTGTCAATATGTAACAGATGCTGAGAGGAGGTATATTATGCAGCTGAGAACTAGAAGCTGCTAGATTGTTGTGCTCAAGCTAAGGTTCTCTTCAACATTTCTGTCTTACCAAGTAGGCTTTAGTTTCATACATTTTTGTTTTTAAAGCTGGTCATAATTCCTACTGGGGAAATCAGCAGCTTCTTGTAAGAGACTGGTCAGCACAAAGCTAAACCCAAACTCAAAAATACATCAATGTATACAATAATGTAAATATGAGAATGGCAGAAAATTGAGTTTAAAAGTTTGGATTCAAATTAAATGCAACTCTTTAAAAAACAAACTCAAAAAACAAAACAACAACAAAAAAACCCACACAGAAGTCACTACTGCATCTGTGCAATAATTAAGCACATTGTGTTCAAATATACAGACATTTAATATACTACTAAAGGTAAATCACACATAACTTTAAGAACAGCTATAGATTACTTTTTAACATTCCTTTTGGTTTTGAAATAAAAATAAAAAAGTTTTGCCTCCAACTTCCATTATGTATCTTAAATGAGAAAAAAGAATTTTAAAATTGCCAGATTTTAAAAGGGACGTTTATCAAAACAAGACATTAATATTAACTTTTCTACTTTACTTCGGCCCCCAGTGTTCAGAACATGTGCTTGTTACTCTTTATGACCAAGCAGTGTACACAAAAATTTATATAGAACATAGCAGATGACATGTTTCGCAAGCATATGCTTTATCAGTTCCTAAGAATATCACGCAGAATTCACAGAGCAGGGTAGTGTTTTACTCCCAAATCTCAGCAGAGCATTCTTTTTCTGTCATGATACCTAGCACCAGGCTTCAGATTTGATTTATAGCCGTCCTTGTTAAAGATGAGTGCAAAATGCTTCATGAAAACCAGATAAATGAGGAATAACCAGCTTTAAAGCACTACTCTTTGTTAGACAACTGAAAAACATTCACTGAATAAAGTTTGGGATAAAAATATAGGATTACTTCTTGCTTTTTGTATCTCTGTGTACAAATGCCCATCTCTGCCACTCTCTGCTGCCTGACTGTTGCTGCTCTTGCAATAAATAAATTAAACAAAAAAACCCCCAAACACAGCCAGTGATTTCACTGGGCTGAACATTAACTTTTGAATTGCAGTCTTGCTCCATGTAAGAAAATTGCAATTCTGGTCTAAGTTTCTCCAAGTTTGAATATGTCTGAGACAAAGTTAGTAAACAATAAAGTTTACTGGAACCTCACTGTCATGGGAGTTTGCAGAATTAGAACCCTGATCTTCTTCCAGAGCACTGTTAATTAAGATATATCTGTCGTGTTGACTAAAATTTGACCTAATGCTTTGCAGACTGAGCAGAAATACCTATTATTTACATTCCTCTAACAAATGAAGAGCTCTGGAACTCCTGATGTATCCCACATGAAGAGTGAGGTATACTCTGTATTTGTCCTTCATAGAAGAGTCTAAGAAAACATGCAAGAAGCAACAGATCAATGTCTGATCATTTTCAGCATCTTCTATAATCCAAACATATTCAGAGACTAAAAATCAAACTTAAGCATTTAAACATCTAGGGCAACACATGCCAAAAGTCAAGGTGAATGGTTAGACTTTAGTACAAAGAAGGTGGCCATTACCTCCACAGGAAGGCTGGCTATAGCATTACCCTGGTGAAGACGCTACTATCTGATATAGAGTAAGCTTTGTATCTCATCTGGAAGCTTTTGTGGTGAGAAGGACCACAAATACCCATGTACAATGACAGTGCAGGACTGTGAGCACTATTGAACCAGCAAGAAAGACTGGAATAGCACAAAATGCAGGTACAACTTTAAATGTCATTTATAGCAGCAATGTTGGAAAAAGAATTCAGATTCAAGAAAGCTCTTGCTTTTTTAGTTGGAGTATGCATTTAAGGACAGACCTTGTATACACTCTGGGTGAATGGTAGAGAAAGAGGAGTAAATAATAGCTTAGCATTTTTTTTTCCACCAAGATACTACTTTCCCGTTAGACTATCTTTCTCCAGCTGTTGGAATGAAAAATAGTGATGCATAGGCATGACAGATTCGATGTCTTTTATTCAGAAACATTTTAAATTGCTCCAGCAGCATAGAGGAGCCCTGCTAAGTGTTAGCAATATGCCCTGAACAGATGCCACAGCTCAACACAGCAGTGCTGGCACAAGAAGAGCCATCATCCCGAGACAGGATTTACATGTGTGATCACACAGGTATCCCAGGCTTCCCAAACTTCACAGATGCCACTAAAACAAGGTATATATTCAACCAATATTAAAAAACCCAACCAAATTAAACAACTACCTGGGCCAGCCAGCCCATATAACAGTCTAAGGGCAGTTAAATTTATGCTTCCTAGGATGCAGTATTACAAAACTTAAATGCACATCAAAATCATATATTTTGCCTAGTTTAGGCAATGCCAGCTATCAACGACAAGCATTTACAGCTTTCTCTGACTTGCATTAGGACACTTCCCAGGAAGTTGAGTAACTGGAATGGAAAGGGGATAAATGACCAATGTCAGCCAAGCAAGTACCACTGGATATTTATACAGTTCTTAGGATAAGGAACACTTTCATTCGTTTTGGTGGCTGAAGTCTTGGTGATCATGAATTTTCACCGTGACTTTACTTTACTGTGTTCACTTAATTGTAGAACTTGATTACTACTGACTGGAAGCTTTAAAAGCTTTTTTGATTCAGTAAAAATAAATATTTAATAATGGCTGGGGAGGCATTATTTACGTATTGTAGCTTTAGGATATATTCTCAGTAATAATATTTTTACATATGTATACTTCACATGTGTGTGTGTGCATACATAAGTAAGTGGGAAAACTTTCTCATTACATAGCAAACTAGTTCATTCCAAAAGTGGTTTATCATGACCATACTTGAAATTCTGGTTTAGATTAACTTGTTTGGTTCCCACACAACTGCTCAAACACTTCTTTAAATTTACCTTGATGTGGTATAGATTATTTACCATAGTTTAATAAAAGTCTCTTCATTTCTTCAGAAACAGAAATTTTAAAACCCAGGTACACAGATGTCAAGGATCTACTGCTAATGCCTTCCCACCAGTAGCACTGTAACAGCTTATTTATGTCCATGCAAGCAGGCTCAAACTTAAAGATATCCATTAAATAACTGAATTTCAGTCCTTGTATTGAATGTACCTTTCCCACAACCCCAAAAGTTCAGTACTAAAGCTGTAAAGCCCCCTAATTCAACCCAAGCTGGCTGAAACCATTACAAAACTTGATACAAATTCAGAAAGTGTTTTCAACACATCTGTGATACCCAACAATTAGTAAAAGAATCCACACACACACACACATACTCTTTCCAACAAAGGATGTCCAACGTATTTTTTTCAAAGTTTTAGGACAGTACAGTTTCATTTTCATTCCAGATGGAAAGGCCAGGCAGAACCAAGAGTAAAGAAACTGTTGAGAAAGCTTGGTTTTGTTGGTAATTCCAGAAGATACATCATAATCTTCATTTAAAGCCAAACCACACTTTAAAAAAAACAAAACAAAACAAAACCCTTGTCTTTTCAGATTCTTTATCAATTTCAAAGGAGCGCAGGGACCTTTATTGCTCCAAGTATTTTCTTTACAATTCTGAGAAGAAAATACTACCACTTCATGAACTAACTGGGAAGTATAGAAGAAATATGAACATCATTTTATATCAAAGATGATAAAAAAGCTTCAAGATTTGTTAGATCAACAGTTCAGAAACTTTACAGGAACCAAGAAGTATTTCTGTTTGCAGCTGAGTTTATTCAGTGATAAGGAGAGGTCAGTATTTGGGTAGACACTGTTCTGTACAGCACTTTAACACTAGTTTCATTAGGCTTATTGAATTTCAGTTAGTGACTGTCAAATGGCAGATACTAATAATTGCAAAAGAACTGTTCTATGTACTCCTGTCCTTCGAAGTAATCTTTTTGGAGAAGACTCTTTTGGAGGACACCTATTACGAATCTGAACAAGCACATCTGCTACCATGTAAGACAATCTCAAAGATAAAAGCAAGACTTTGAAATGTTTCAAAGAAGCAGTAGCAGCCTTCCCTTTGATAGTCCTTTGATAGACAAAAAAATAACCTCTAAGTGGCTTTTCTAAGAGCACTAGAGGAAAGTTGAGTGCTTTAAAGCTTATTTTTAGTGACTAAGGATTTTTTTGTTTATTTTTCTAGTATCAACCCTACTATTTTTCCACTTACAAGAATAGTAAAAATTTCTCTGCTTAAGTGAATCAAGCTAGATTAAACATTGGCAGACTAGGAAATTTTCAGTTCAGGTTTAGTTCAGCTAACTAACACGAAATACATAATTTCATATCATCTACCAAATCGGTTCAAGACTTAAAGACTTAATCTCCAGAAGCATGGCAATGAATAATTTTACTGTATTATACAATTATGTATTTTTATATACAGACTAATAAAACAAGATACCAAAACCAAATACTCATTTTTTTCCTTATTCCCATTTCTGTAAGCAATTTGGCATCATAAATACAGTAGGATAATATGCAAGCAGAACAGCCATAGACTCCTCTGTGTTATTTTCATCAGTCTCATGACACACTGAGTAAGAGTTCTAACTACCTCAGGTATAAATAGAAATAAATTTAAAAGAAAAGACAGTGACTCACAACCAATAAGAGAAGAACATGATGGTGATTCAAACCAATGTACAGGCTTGTCTGCTTCTAACTCTAGGTAACTTTTGACAGTGGGCATGGTTTATTTATTTGTACATCTTTTCCTTTAAGGCTACCAAACATTTTAAAAGGAATTTGCTAAGACTGCTGTACTGGAAGACACTACACTTGATTTAAGAAGAGATTGTTCTACCTCCTTTTGATCCAATATTCCTTGTTGATTGAAGACTCAAGAGTACAAGCCTTACCTTTGCAGTGTCTGTGTAGCACATCTAATGCAGCAATGAGGAACTCGTGTGCATCTTGTTGCTCGTACCCTGCTAAATGCCGTGCATGAGTCCATACCAGGTGCAATAACCTATATGGAATGTGAGGAGATCGGTGCCCAGAGTAAAACTGCTCAAAGCAAAGAAAAGGACATGACTGTTAACATGTTACACAGCCTCAGTTCATTTAATTATTAAAAACTTAAATGAGTTCAATTAGTCAAATAAATTTAAACCATTTAATTCTGCTGGCCTTAATAATAAAACACAAAGACAGTATTTTATCACAGATTACTGAAGAAGTGATCTCAGAACTGAGCACCTCAATTTTCTCCCTTGAAATTATTTCATTTTGTGATGGATTAGCCTAAAATTAAAAAAAAAAAAAAAAAGGGGGGGTGTGTGGAGGGAGTGGAGGTGGTGTGTAAGCAACACTCAAGCACCTTACTGATACCACTGGCTTCTAATAAAAATAGTCGAGGGGGGTGGATCCTACATTTGCAAGAGATCAGCAATTTGTTCACAAATTACATGCCCCCCAAAATCAGGAGAGACAACGAAGATGAGAATATTAGATGCCAACTGTCAGCCGACCCCTGAACCAAGCCACGGTAACACACTTCATCCAATGGCTGTGAACAGTCCTATCTTATGGAAAAATTTCTATGGGGGGATAGCAGCCTCATGCCAGTATGGGCCTTTCACTGTGTAGCTGTAACAGCACAAGGCTTTAGAAGATACTTTATGCAGCACAGCTGTTTGCAGAGCCGAAGGTACCACTTCATTCACCTATCCCCAAAATCAGCTGCCTGTTACTGCTCCTGCAGGGCTGTCACTGCCCAGAGATCTGGTCCTGGACCAGCTCCTGCATCTGCTTCTTAATCTGCTTCAGTCAGAATCTGATGAGCTGGCTACAGTAGTGACTGAAATTGCCCCAGGTGATTTTGCCAGAAGCATATTAGAGAGTGCACAGACAAATTATTCAGTCAGCAAAACCATGATGTGAAACACCACTTCTGAGTGGTGACACACAGCTGGGGAGGTAAATCAGCACAGAAGAGGAGGACAGAGAACTGCCTACAGAAAATCATGCTGCCTTTTTTTTTTTTAAAAAAAAAAAACAAAACAAAACAAAAAAAAAAACCAAAAAAACCCAAAAGCAGCCAGGTCTCACTTAAAAAAAACAACACAAAACCCCCAAACAAACAAACACCCACAACCACCCAACCAAACAACCCCCCCGCCCATACTAAGGGTCCATGTTTCCCTGGGTTAAGGCTCAACTCCCTCCTTTACCCTCTTCATTTCTATCCAAGTGCTACAGCTGCAACTCTTCTACTTTCATCTTCCTGGGTCCTCACTTCTGCTGCTGCCAATTCTGGCATCCAGAGTCTGAGACTAAAGCTAACAGTCCCCTCTTGAGCAAGCTGACTTCTGTGTCTGTTCACCGTGCACCATGATACCAGCTCCAAAAGCAAAGCAGAGATGCTTGTGGTGTCCCTGCAGGGAGCCAGAAAAGGCCCAGGAGAGTTTATTCACTTGGCTTTCAGATTGTATTTAATGAAGTAGCATTTTATTTTTAATAAGTGAAAATGTGTAAGTCATTTTGCCTTCCCTAACACTTGGAAAAGTTATTTGCCAGTAAAGGGTGCCTGCAGCACCACAATTATGTTTTGCCAAGATCCTATCAAATCCATGGTGGCTTATTTTCCGTTACTCTTCCCAAACAGAAGACAGTAAGCAGCAAATACACAGAACAAAAATAAGATTTAAAACCCCAGCAGTATGTAATTTCTCACTCTTATTGGAAAAGCAGGCCTCCTTCCCCAGCCCTAAGTTTCTTCCTGCCCAGTCTGACAGCATTTTGTGTCAGTGCAAGGACAAGCCTAGATAAAACATACAGTATTTTAAGGGACACGTATGCAAAAGGTAGTAAAATGTTCTCATCTAGTCCTCGTATGTGTAGGGTTTTCTAAATGGTTTTATTTTCTTGCAAATAAATTTCTTCTTTGCAAGCTCCGCTTTTTCCAAACAAGAAGATATACCTCTGCAGCCAAACAACACAAATGCTTCTATAAATAAAAGGATCAATAGTTAACTCTGATGCCAACAAGAATGACACCAAGGGACTGGAGCAGTAGTATGGTAATTGAAATCTGCTGACGCAGCTGCTGCTCA
The DNA here is from genome assembly GCF_018691265.1 of Tyto alba. Taxonomy (NCBI): domain Eukaryota; kingdom Metazoa; phylum Chordata; class Aves; order Strigiformes; family Tytonidae; genus Tyto; species Tyto alba. The sequence continues at coordinate 4,013,150 of NW_024881302.1, forward strand.
ACATAATTCAGGGAACTGCAGCAATAAAACTTCTCTGTTCTGTCACTCCTTACAATTAGTCCCAGAGCTCTCCGGTCATTTTAACCAACAGCACTCTCCGTAATTACTCCACTGCAGACACTAGACCTGCCAGCAGATTTTTACATTCTCTGGTGCTTCATTAGGATTAGAAGACTCTAACAAGAAGCTTTATCGAATTATTAGCTTTTATCACACCGAAACTAGAAACACACCTAGTAAGAATGCTGTTGGATATACATGAGGGTGGAGGAAAGCTTTACTACTCTAATAAATCAAAAATGAAACAAAAGAATCTGAGTGCATTCAATAGCAATATTTTAACTGGAATGTATGAAACAATCATCCCATCTCTGTCATTTCCTCGTTGCTGGGAAGAGCAGCCTATCAGAGCCGTTCCAATCCACAAAAAGGAAAAAAGTCCATGTAAAGTCTTATTCAACCACTATTACACAAACCTCTTCATTAAAGTGTGCAAATATAAATAATGATTTATTCCCAAGTCACCTTTAAAACACTTCAATGGCACAACTCTCCCAAACATTATTTTAAACAAATTTTCATTTAAATTTGTTTTCAATTCAGCAGTATCAGTTGTTTGTGTTGGAAAGAACTAGGTTCAAGCAACTGGAAAATGCTTGGTAATACAGTGTCAAATTGCTGTTCCAGGAAAAATAATAATAAAAAAAATTAAAAGGAAAAAAAAAAAAAAAAAAAAAAGAAAACAACCCCAAGCCAGGATTCAAAGCCCCCATTCTTACACACAACCTAAGTGACATTAACTTTTCTTTTTTGTACTTAGAACACTTGCTCTTGGATTCTGAAAGGAAGAATCTATATAAGGGATTTAAAGGATTCTAGGCTTGTAATTTTGCATTATTGTTACCAAAAATATACAGATATCAGTCAGGTTTAAGAAAAACCAAAACCAAACATCACCACCACACACATCTGTACTTGTTTTTCCTCCTGCCAAAAACACATGCACAGAAGTTTCCCAATTATGTGAACAAACATACATTTGATCTATCCTGTGTACGTATCAACTAAACTGCCTCTGAGCTTTGTAATGAAGAATTTATAGGCATAAATCCTGCACCAGGCTCCAGTCCAATTTGAAACTGGTTCTCAATTAAGACTTTAAATGTTCTGAAAATTTACAATGGATAAAGGGAGTGGGTAATGCATGTGCCTTTCAGAATAAGAGAACACGTACCAGGTTTCCCAAAAAACAGCAAAGGTTCAAGAATCAGAAAAAACATTTTGCTTGCACACACTCTGTATGTTCTATACTTATTTCAGAGAAACAATTTTACCAAATCAGCACAAACTCCCTATTTTCCATGACAAAATGCAAGGCCTCTGTCTACGTAAAGAGCCTTAACTACGTTGTCTCCCTTGTACCTCCGTTGGAACTTATTTTATACATAAGCCATTTCGACAGTGTACCATCTTAAGATATCAAAGCCATAAATCATCTCATTCTTCTTCCTTTTTGTCCTCACTTCTCAACTCTGTATGTAGTTGTGCTGTGCACCTTGATTGGCTCATGAGGATGAGTAATGATGGGAATAAAGGCGGCTTTGCTCTTTACATCTCTGAGGGGATGCACTGCCTTCTGCGATATTCCCAAGTGTTTCTGTTATTCCAGTCACAGAGTACACAGAGATACAGATCTGCTAATTCTACCATTTTGAATGGTCATTCTATAAAGGATTTAGATAAACCTTAGGGTGTGGACCATCTTGAAATTAATTTTCATTGGTGAGGCAAAACTAAAACACAAATACCAGTAGGTAAAAAGTAGTGCACAAACCCTTTCAGCCAAAAGGCTCAATGAACGGATTCTGTGTGTTCTATCTTCCCTCCATCCAGTTTCACACTATCTGTTATTCCCAATTCCTTTTCATTCCTTTTCTTATGCAGTGTAATTCATGTCATGATTCTATTGAGAAATAGGTTTCAAGTAGCACAAATGAGAATGTTAATTGATGCAGTCAGATATTTTTAAAACAAACAGAGATCAATGCTTGGCATATTTGCAAGAAAAGCTACCAGGAAAAAACTCAATTCTGAGAACCATCTGATAGTCATTACTCACCACCAACCTACTTCAAGGTGGAAGTACTTTGTAGCTTTCTATTTATCACAGAGAAATCACACAACCTATATAACTAAATGATCAAAAAAAAAAAAAAAAAGGGGGACAAGTGTTTTCTGCTTAAGAAGCAAAATAGCAAAACTTGGTTATTTGTGTGTACTAAGTTTCATTTAATGTTCAAAACAGTCTCTTTTTCTCCTGGAGAGTTCTTACTGGCTTGCATTCACCAGCTCCTGTGGCATTCCATTTGCCTAAGATCACACCTTCAGAAAAGAAGGGTGGAGGGGAGATGAAGTTAACCCTTGCCCTGATCATTTGTCACTGGGTAAAATGCCTTGGGATAACTACATCAGTTAATCCCGGTGGGAAAGCTATGTAAAAACAAGACAGAACCTGAACCAAAGTTTCCCCAGTAATTCAATTACACAGGAATTCTTAACCATAGCACTGAAATCTCCACAGGTTAGCACTCCTTCATTCAGACCTAATCTCTGCAAAGACAGTGTAGGAATCTTCATCATAACCACTGCATATAGTTGGGACATGAAAGATAACCAGTCTGCTCCAAAAATGCAAGATTTTGGTTTTAATTCTGAACGTAGAGAAGTTAAATCTCACTGGGAAACAGAATTTTACAATGAGTGCTGACAGAGCTATAAAAGTAACATGGTATATGCTGCTTGCAAGTTAAAATATACTGAGTTGGTTACAGACACTACAGTTTTGTTTGTGGCGGACTATGGTCTAGTTTTACTTCAAGGTGGTTGAGTCACTTTTAGTTGCCCTCCCACAGCACACAGCTGCAGTATTTCAACATGAAATAAGGACAGAGACTACTGTAACTGCTGTCTTCACAGTCTGTATCATAGATATGGCTCTTCACTCATTCAAATATCCTCATGTCGCAGAACATTAATTATTAGAACCAATGCAAGCATAGGCATGAATTTTGATCGGGGAAGATGAAGGCTGAGATTCCCAAAGTTGTGTGTGAAATTAAACTTGATTACAATTGAAACTAATGCGAATGCTGCATTTAAGCCCCATTTTGAGTAACAGCCTGTTCCTTTGTTACATGCTTATACACGGTCTAGCAAAAGGCATCCCAGGCCATCAACAGGGCTCCACATACACAAATAGAAATAAAAATAATTACCTAGACAGTCTTCATCTTTCCTCCAGCCTCTCAATCTGTAACGTAATACTCATTTCCCCTTTCCCAAGGTTTTTTTTTTAAAAAAAACACATGTGTCTAAACAGAATGTGGTAATACTCATTTGAATTAAGACTTTATACCACAGTTTGATGAAAGAATATCAAGATTATAATAGTACCTTTTTTTTAAATAAGCAAATAGGTTTCTATATTAGCAGCATACAGAAACTGGTATTTCTATACCATGACTGATTTTTTTATCTAGGCAGAGTGGTATTTCTCCATTTAACTGCACATCTGGTTTCAATAATCCTGCAGCTGCTACCTATTGGTATGCCTGCCTTTTGTTTTTACCTCCTTTCCTGACAGACTCAGGAATAATTGAAAAATAAATCAAAAGATAAGAAGTATAACATACAACTAATGACTGATAAGCAGCATGAAAGGTTGCAAATTCATGCAAGTGCTGAGTATGAGCTGAAAACGACTTTGTACTGGAATGGCTAGGGGGGACTTTACCTTCCATATATGTTTAACTCACCTTCAGTAACCAAAAAGAATCACCTCTGGTGAAAAAGGCAGAGAAGCAAAATCAAATTGAAAAATCGCAAGATAAAGGTAAAGTCATTTGAGGTTGGTCTCAGTTTGAATGAACTTCTGTGACAGGATATACACAAAAGATGTGCTCTGCGTACCGACATCTCCAGCTATCTTAAATGCTCTGTGACAACACATACTATAGCTTTTTTTTGTCTGGTTCATTGTTTTCGTTTTTTTATTTACCAAGAAAGCAGATCTATCACTGAGGGAAAGGCACAGAACTGGATTTGTTTGTTTGCTTGCTTTTAAAGACTCATCTTAAAACTAGAAGCCCATGTCTAGCCATAGTCCTTACATTACTGATGTAGAAATAAGATAGTTAATAAAGTTCTATGACTATTAAAGAAAAGACTTTGCTTGTGTCATACAGCACAGACTAGACTTACAGAGAAAGGCACATTGCAAAGCCAGTCACCTGAGTGAGAAAGGGAAAGAAGAGGAACATGGTACACGGAAGGTACAAACAGTACCAACACATTTACTTTTCTACATCTTCCTGGCCATTAATGGGTTTCCACGTAAGAGATGACAGCAAAGATGTTTCTCTCCCTTAGAAAGCACTGAATCGAAATCTTTAAAATATTTACACAGACCTATGCAATCCGGGGCCTTAAACCACAAGGCTATATACTATTGCTTTATTCTCACTCCCATTATCACCCAAAGAGCCTGTGACATATTTTCCAGTTACAACTTGCACCTTTAATTAAAGCACACATTCAGCTTTTAAGACTAAAGACTTGCAGATCAGTCTCAGAAGAGCAGGCAGCACTGTAATTATTTCCAATATCAGCTTTGTCTAAACAAGGGTAACTTAAGAGTAAGACTTAAAAGGCCGATAGTTTCCTTCTCAGCAGTTTGTTATTTCTGACAGTAGGGTCTCAATCTTTACTGCTCTGTTGTGCCACACCTTGAGAGGAAACAAAATTTGCATTCCCTTTATACTTGCAAATAGCACACAACTTCTTTTAGGGTAAGAAACAGCCAGCATCTGTGGAAAGGCGATGCAACTGTGGCAAACAGCACTCACCTCCTGAAAAAGCGTAGACATTTCACAGACCAGACATGAGCTGGGGCTTTGCATTTCACATTTGTGCCTGTCGGAGAGGAAGAAATCTCGCAGCAGTGGAGTGTGGGTAAGTGCCTGGACAATACAGTTCATAAAACATGTGTTCCCAAGATTGATGAGCCCTCGTAGACCTATAAAGACAGAAGGGGGAGGGGATGCATAAGCATTATCAAGTTAACAAAATGGTATATTTGCATTTTTATATAGTTTTCACAATATTGACAAAGATTTACTGTATATGTACAGCTCCAAGTAGAGAGTTTTACATTGTTTTAGGTAGGCTATTGGTTTTGATGTACTCAAGTCACAAGCTGCCGCAAGCTTTCTGAATTACACTAGTATCTGGTTTTTAAATTCTCAGAAAAGAGGAAACCTCAAAGTACAACACCACCAATAGCATTATTTTGCAATGGCTATTTTGCCATGCATCACCAAAACATGTCCCCTCCCCAGGCTGAAACCAAAGTGCAATGACAACAACTGGTAAGTCACTACAGTAAGAAACCAATACACTTAAATAAATCAAAAAATAAATTTTCCGACAGTTTAAAAGGCTTTCCCTCATGCAGGTCACGAAGCCAGAATAACGTTTTTTTACTGTTATAGTGCAACAATCATCTTTCTAAGACAAGCAGCAAAGGGAACAGCCTTGACAAAACAAAGTCAGGCTGTGACATCCAATGCAGACTTAGCATATCCCTTTTTTTTTTTTTGTACAAAACCCAAGATTCAAACAAAACCTTAAAAGAGAAACTCTGAACAATACTAGTTCCACACTCATTTTAGCTAAGTCAAGCATTAATCTACAGTATACATCAAAAAATTCAACTTGGCATAAGAGGATTCATCACACCTTAAGTCAAACGTTCAGTAATGCCCAGAGACGATTTCTTGTGCTTGGAAACCAAGATGCTTAAAGGAAAGCTCTTTTGTAGCACAACAGAAGAGAGGTTAGGAGTGGGGAAAGCTTTTCAGTCATTTGCAAAGTCTAAGTGAGAAGAAAAACATGCTCAAATCCTTGAGTATTCTTCCAAAATGTTAACATAATACCACCATAGAGGAGTGCTAAACGAGGAAAGCATCAGGTGGACAAGAATGCTTATTTTTAATCAAAAACTTACTTTGAAACAAGATAAAAATGTACTGATAGATACAATTCCGGTATTAATTTAAAATTAACATAGTCCTCTTCTGCAATATAAATGGGATTTCTACACAACCAGTGAACAAAAAAACCCAGCCATTACTTGATAGAGAACGAAGAATTTCCTTGCCATTCCATGGGGGGGGGGGGGGGAGTATCAGCTGGCAATGCTGTGGTAATTAAAAATGGTGCAGTTCCCTTGCAGTACACCAGATAGTGCTCAAAGGGCTCTTTAGCATCTTTCAGCAGGAGGAGGTGTGGTCCAGTTGCTACGTTACCAGAGAGAAACGGCACTACATCAGCTTGAACTGCATACTGAGCTGCAGGCGATGGACACAGAGCCCTCTTAATTTTTTTCCCCCCCTGTATCTAATGCAACACCGTCCTCCTTCCAACAGCTTCCTGTTGTTTCTGTTTACTCAAAGTGCAGGACAAAGTTTCTCATTATATTATAGTAACTTCTACTGGGCAGAAAGCTTACTGCAATTATTTGCTTTATTTTCATGCTGGGAGGCAACAAGTGTACGCACAACATTAGCAAAGTGTTAAATAGTTAATTTGTTGTAGCAGCTTGAAGTACGGTGTGATGCTTCAACCCTGTACACAATCCTATTTCAATCCCCAGTCTACAATGTCTGTGCAAACAGTGTCGCAACAGAAAGGCGTTCATGCCGTGCAAGTGGAGGAATGTTTGGTCAGTACTTCTTGCCTACCTCTCTCTCTCCTGTATTTTCCATTTAAAACTCACTGGATTTTTTTAAATCATGGACTGTGCAAATGGAAGCCTGTAAGGCTCCCTGGACATTCCTGAGATGCACCGGAGTATTTTGAGAAGCCGATGAGCCTCTCCCTATTTCTCCCTGTGAAACTCAGTGCCTCTGGTTAGTGCCAGAATTCAAAGTCAGCCTGCACAGCACAGAAGACTGGTGGAAAACCAGCACTACATCTAGAGACTCGCCCTATCGCTTTTTGATAGCTAATTGAGCAATCACAAGTGAAAGCAAACACATAAAGGCAGCTTTTTGGAATCATTTATTAAGCATCATTTATTACATGCCTGTGGCTGGACCTTCTTTCCCTGTGACCACAAGAATCAAATCTTCCTCAAAGTTGCCACCAGAAGACTAGTTACAGGCGCCAGACTCAGAAGGCTCTCTTGCTTTACTCTAGTTGCTCAGCCTCTTGGTGTCAGTTTCTCATGGGTCTAAATGGAGTGCTTCATGCGCTATGACTTCACTTGAATGAACCAAGACAAAGTAACCTGCAAAACAGACAAGGCTGAAACGTGAATAACTCCAAACCCTAATAAAAATCAGAAAATGGTGAATGTAGCAAGACATGAGAACTTACTTGGCTGAAAAGGGAAAAAACATAAAGGAGCATACATCAATCTTATTCTTCAGGGAGCAATAACTGCAGCTGCTATACTGTCTCAAACTGATGTTTCCAATGAAACAGGGATGATATGAAATAGGGATGTTGCACTGAACTACAGCTAAGATACTGAGTAACTAATTGCAGCATCTTGGAAAACATCAAAATTTGATGTATGTAAACTAAAGAACTGACAGAACGCCACATTCTCCTGTGCTTAACTTTTACGGAAAAAAAAATGAGTTTTGCTGGAAAGAAAAACAGCTAAACATTAAAGCCTATACAGCATTCTGGTCAATAAAATAATAAGAATGTAAACCACTTGTGTCTGCCACACCTATTCCCTCCACACTAACAAAGCCTGGCAATATTTAACGGGAATAGTCAGCATTGCAACATGTGGGTCATAAATTAACAGAAAAATAACGTTCCAAAACCTCAAATTCAGCAGTCCACTTTTGCTAGCATCAACAGTTGTCTCCACTAGCATTTAATCAGCGAACAGTATTTGTACAGAGGAGTGGGCTAACTGTCTAAGGATTGCCAACAGGATCCAACCTCTAGTAATAAAGCTGTGCTACTTTGCAGACTTCTGCTGTGCTTCACAGTGTTATCTTTATTTCTGTTTTTTTATGAACTGTTTCTGAAATGAGCAAGAGTAACCAGTGAAATACACAATACATTCTACATGCAGATGTGGGCTCTTGTGTTAAGTGTAGTTAAGGGAAAAGCACTGGTTTACTTCTGAACCTTGCTGATGTAAATGTAAATATTGGAATAAATTAATATTGCTGTCAAGACCAAATTGTCATGTACCATAGAAAAGAAAATATCCTTTAATCATCATGCATGGTGTATGATCACTATTCTCATTCTGTCACATGCTGGACAGGCAGGGCGTAAGCAAAGAAGCAATAAATCTACTTCTGCAATGCCCTGAACACAGGTAAACCCATCTGGGAAATTCATTTTACATTTGGTCACAAAACGAGGTTCTAAGCAGCTGTCTTACCTTTGTCAGCTTCAGTTCTTCAATCTTCTTCTGGTAACGGGTTTTGTTTTTTTCAAATGCTCAAAGTAATAGATCTGCAATACTGGGCAACAGCGCTTGTTGTGATGCAGGGAGATCTAGAACACTGGTTCTGCAAGTCCACCCACGCAGGCGAGATGAAAAAATCAAAACAAGATAAGGAAATTCCACTTCTCTGTGAAATGCAACTGTACAGCTATTAAAGGTGGGGAAGTGGGGAAATGAGAGGACCACACATGAATACAAAATACAGAAAAACCAATCAGGTGCCTATCTTGCTTTCCTGCAAGAGGTTCTGTTTGCCTCTAAACCTAAGTGTCATGCTGGAATAGGAAAGAGAGCAGACAAACCAGTCTGAACAAACATTACCACACAGAAACCTGTGATTTATTTGAATGAAGGTTCTGGAAGCAAGAACATAGGTCACTATAAAACGCAATTTCATGAGACAATCAGGAAATCATTCAGATGCACAAAAGCATAACCAGCTTGAGATCCATTTTACATTAAACACAGGTTGGCAACACCTTAGAGGAATTTTTTGTCCCCTACCCCCAGCCCTCCCAGTTCCCCATCTGGTGTTGATGTTTCCCTGAAGCTCCATCAGACAGTATCAGAAGTCAGTGCAAGCTGAGGAAGTGCTCACTGAAATATTTAAAGAGAGTTCAACATAACCCTTGGAAGCAAACAGCATAGCATGGCAATGACGATTTTGAGAACAACTTTGGGTTTTCATCCTATGCTCATACAATGGGAATTGCAACATCATTCAAGAGCATCTTTCTGAAAACGTATTTCAAGGGAGAACTGCCCTATTTCTTAGCACCTAAAACAAAAACCAAATTCTCTCTCAGCTCTCAAGTTTCAGGTGCAGACCATACCACACGACCAGAATGTATCTGTTACAAACACTGACCCCAGCCAGGCCAATACACTACTGCCCCATTTGCATGCCAGAAGCAGCATAGTTTTGCTAATAGGGTTAGTGACAGCAATTATTCTCAAAAGATAAGTCCTTTTGAAATAATATTTTAAAAAGTAGCCATTTCAGAAAGCAGCAGTATGCAGATACGTGAAATTACAGGTCTTCACAGGAAAATGCATGACATTCTGTGAAAGTAGTTATCATGTGAGTTATCAAAACAAATAACCATGCAGTTTTAGTGAATTTATTCTACACCACTTCAGCTGAAGCATCCCTTCCCAGTGGCTGCATGAAACCCACAGGTAACTGCAGAAGCAGGAATACTGAGTCTAATGTATTAGAAAAGGTTTTTTCAGAGGCTTTTACAGCACATTTTTTACAAACTTACCAATTACACACTTAGGTATTAAATTACTTTGACAACACTTTAAGACAAAGCTACATCAACTTTTGCTGCAGCCAAATTAAATGAAAAAATTTCAACCACATGTTCTTAAAAATTAAACTTAGCAATTCAACATCTCTACCTCCAGCAAACACACAGTATGCAACCTACCATAGAAGAAAAAAAATAATCGGGGGGAGGAGGGTAGGAAAAAAGAAAAGGTGTTTGAGCACAATCTGAGTTTCTGAAAATGCATAAATTGTATTCTCTAAACAGTTTTATAGCTTCGCCTTAGAATTTGTAAATAATTAATTTATTTTCCTTTGTTTATTCCTAAAGGGCACAGTTTGACCATGTTAAGTTCGTATTTAAATAGGAAAATTTGGTGTAAAATTCTCAAAATTTATCTTGGAATTTCACCTGAGTCCTGCTGACCACATCTTGTACTTTTTCCACCACTTCTAAGATATAAGGCAAAAGTATGAATTTATTCCTTATATTCCTTTAATACCACCATATTCAGGTATTATGCCTTTTTTATATTGCAGGGAGTTATCAAGACAGAAACTGGGTTTTTTGCTTGGTTGGGTTTTAAACACTGCAAAAATAATATTCAAAACTATTAAAAAATAACACAGACCCCAAAGAGCTTTGATGAAGAACACAGAAGGATGGAAAACATTTACGTGACCTGGGACAGGGCTGAACTGAAACACCCGTCAGCAACTATACTGTAATGCTTTGCTGGGAGGAAGCCTGCAGCAACCGGGAGGCTTTGCTATGGGCTTTGGTTCCAGTGCCTGCTAGAGGAGCATATACAGAGGTGTATGAAATGTTTGGGGATTTCCCCATCCCTTTTCACATATATTTCAAGAGCTAATAGAATTAATAATATCCTGTTGGTTTTTAGGCCTCATGAGCAGTACCACCACAGGAAGATGCAGAGAATTTGAGAAAACAATTTAAGCTAAAGAGCTCTGCAAGTACAAACTTCGAAACATCTATAGAATTCAGAGTATGGTCAAAACCTACTAAAAATAACCCTGAAATGAATACGCACTGCCTAGAAGCATGTTAAGGGCTACATCCTCAGAGCAATGATTTCACCAGCAAGTTACACACTTGCACACAATTTGCTGTTGAAGTGGAACAAAGGTGGTCTCTCATGACTGCAGGTCTAAGACCATACAGTCAGCGACAGCAATGCAGAGAACTCTCAGCTTTGCGGTGAGGCTCTCGGGCAGTCCTAAGCGGCCTTGCGGCCCTTCTGCTGGTGAGAGGATACTTCAACAACCTAAAACCCTGAACAGAGTTCCTTCAAGTCAATAGTTATTTTTGCCAGATGTTAAGGGGTTTTTTGACACACTTTTGACACCCAGCCCCCTCCTGCCCACCCCCCAATCAGTTAATAGTGGGTCTGCCAAATACCTACAACAGGAGTAAGTTACCGCAGTGCTGGTTAATGTAGCTTATATTCAAGAAAAAGCCTGCACAATGACAAAACTATTCTGTCAATCCAAAAGATTTTCCAGAAAGGGTAAAAATTTAGGAGATACAAAACACAGAAGAAACTTGATAAAGAAAATGCATAATGCTGAAATAACATGAATCACTCAAGATGCTAAGCCATTATAAACTGCTGAGTTGCAAGCAAGACAACAGACATTTGCAAGAGGCTAAGCTTGAAAACACTGTGCATCCCTAACACTGAACCTTTCTAGGCTTTATATAACCAGCAATCTATAGAAAAAGTACTAGGAAGGTAAAATGGATATGTAGTTTTGGAAGACTAGACTAAAACAATTCACTTGAATGAAAAATATGTGGTGAGATCCAGACACATAAAACATAATGAATGAAGCACACAAATGTTCTAGTCCCCTAACAAGGGCAAACCCAGCAACATTAGAGAACACCACAAAGATTACGAGACCACCCCCTCTGAGTAATACTGAGCAGCAAGATCCAGGACACTCAGGCTGCAACTCCGGATTTCTTTGCCACTACATCTCTTAGTTGTTCTGACCCTCTTATCTAGCAGGCTTATCACCCCAACTGCCCACCAAAACCACCCTCCCGAGTCATCATGGGCTCTTCCTCACCAAGTGCATCCTGCTCTGTCCTGCAGCCGAGCAGCATCAGGCAGTTACAAACTAGACTGCTTCTTTACCACCCTTTTCCTCGGTACTTAAGGATCCCCAGCAGGTAAGTTGGGGCAACTGCTTGAGTAAGTGCTCTCCAAACTGATTCATTGATTCAGATTGGGTAATCAGTGAATCTTTCTTAAACAGAGTATTTCTGACACAAACAGCTAGCAAGGGATTACAGGACGGATCAAAGAAATCAAGATGAACACTCAGGGCAATAATCCTTCCTCTTCGGGTTACTGCTGAACCAGGTGAAAATGCACTGAAGTTCCCCCGTGTTTACTTTTCTCCAGTTATTCAAGGTTGACAGGTTAGTCACTGCTCATTTTGAATCATTCTAAATCCCTTCTGAAACCACCTCTTGAGCTATACCACTACCACCACCCACCCGCTCTCCCAGCCCCCTCAAGCTATTCAATCACCAAGAGGCACAACCTGGAGAACTTCACTCACCCTTCTGCTCTACCTGACTTTTAAGCGAAGCCTTTTAAATCACAAGTCAGAGGAGATTTCTAGAGCAGTATTTCTTAACATACAAAAAAAGAGATGTGATACATGTTTTCACTTTTTCTATATATGCTATATTAATATATATAAATATTTTCACGATATTATATTATTGCATTATCTGAAAATACCTATTAAATATCATGTGTATATGTGTGTGTACATTAAGCTTCTTAGGCTATACTGAATCCTTCAGTTTTGGGAGGCTGGGAGGATGACAGAGTACATTGCATTTATGTAATATTTTTATAAAAATTTGGATCTATTTTTCCTGTTTTAATTACAAACAGATATTTTCATTTGGCACTAGCAGGAGTCAAATAAAAAGCCAGTCCCTTTCATCCAGAAGCCCTAATAGACACACACATGCACTCCAGTGCAGTTGGAGGACACATTCTTCAGTTTAAATATCAGATCTGCACACACATCATTTGGAGGAATCATAAATTAAGTCCGTTCTGTAGAGTACTGGGATTAAAACAGGAAGTAAATTTATCTGTATTTATTGCTTACCATATCCAAACACACATGAAGAATGAAGTGGCTTTTTTTTCCCCTTACACATATGACTTAATATTGGCATGTTTCCCTCCCCCACCCCCTCTTCTGGGAGCTCTAACATAAGAACCAAGGTATATAAGAAAATTAATTGAAAACATGGAAGACACTGAAACCAGGAACAGTCAGTATAAGACTATGAAGAACAACCCCTGTTAATAGAAAGTAAATTACAGGACTATTTTAGATACACTGCATTATGCATTGCACCATAAACTACAAGTTTACCCATGCCTACACAGACAGAAAGGCAATTACATCAGAAAAGGCTTTCTGGAAGAGGAAAAAAAAAAGTATCTTAGGAAAAAGAAATATTTGCATTCTAAACGAAAATCCATCTTTAACCTTCAATTTCTGGCAAAAGGATTCTAGATCACTGCATTTTTTCCATTACTATTAAAGTAACAGATTGCTCAATAGCAAAAAGTTTGTTTATGTGTACAAAAGGAAACTGTCCTTGAGTTTGTTTCCAGTTGAAAATCCTGGAGTCCAGCTACAAAAGATGGTACAGTGGAGGAGAGAACTATATGCCATGAATGGCACGTGTATAGCAAAATCATTTTTTGTTGAAAGAAAGAGAATACAGTAGGTATTCCTCCTTGTATGTATGACCTGCACCAGAAGACAAAGACTATTTAGATGGATGAATCACTCAAACCCAGAAAGTTCTCTGTTTCAGTATGTTACTGCTGTACAGAGTAAGTGGAATTCATCCTCATTACTGATCCTGTTTACCTATTAACACAATTTTACCCAGAGACAAAGATGAGTTGGTCAGCCCATTAAAAAAAATTAACTAGACACAATTTGCTCTATAGGTGAGTAACTGACAATTCAGAAAACCCCAGGAAACGTACCCCGTGCACTGAATGCAAGTTGTGACCTTAACTAGATGCTCTGCAATTTACTTATTTTTCTTAAGGTACTCATTAGTGGCCAAGGGTGGTTTTCTTTTAGAAAAGAGAGTCACTTTGCCACCTTTCAGATTACCGAATGGTTCAAAAAACCCCCAAACAACATGTCAGTTTGTATTTCCCAGTTTTGCTGCCTGTAAGAAAAATCTCATGTTAAGTGTTATGACTTAAATGCAACAATTAAATGCATGCTTAAGTACTTCATTTGGGTTCGCATGACAACTTGAAGTCTTTTTTTTTTTTTTTTTTTTTTTTTTTTTTTTAAATTTCTGACATATTTGTGTGCAACCGGGCAGTTCTGGAGTGACCTCAACATTCACAGGAGACTTTCCAGACTTACCCTTTTTTATGTTGTGTTAGGATTGCCACTCGAAAGTCACTGTTTTTACTCTTCCCCTTACCCCCCCCTTAAAATACAAAAAAAAAAAAACAAAAAAAAAAAACAAACCAAAACAAAACACAACAAACAAACCAACATTAAAAGTTATCAACAGGTAACAACCTACCTACATTAAATTGTCAGGATATATGCACAGCAATGTTTGTAGCATCTGTTCAGCAGTAAAGATGAACATATTTTCTAGCATGTCTATGAGGACGATCTAGTTCATCCACACCACAATGTAAAAACAAACAGCACTCGTTCTGTACAGGCAAGATTAAGTAGTCCAGACCAAGCAAATGTGGTTACATTCTTTATGCAACCAGATTTAGTGCCTCTGCACTGCATTCCCCAGTACTTCTTGGAAGGCTCATTACCTTGGGCACAGCGCCATGTGAACATGTTCTTGCTGTTTACAGACCCACGCTGACACTGCGCACATTCATGCTGCTCGGAGCCTAAGCTCAATTTGCATTGACTTACTGTGGATCGAGACACCAATAATGTTTTTCCAGCATTTAGTTTGTCCCCACCCCTCTTAGTTAATGGGGAATTGATTGCATTCACTATTTTTCTTCAATAGCTTCAGTGACATCACATATGCTTACAGAAGGGACAAAGTACATCAAGATAGTGCAGACGTAATTGGAAGACAGAACAATAATTCAAGAGCAACTTGTTAAATGGGAGAAACTATCTGAAATCAATTAAATTCAATAAAAACAATTGTGAAGAAGGAAACAAGAAAAATTAAGTGGACAAACACAAAATAAGGAGCAGTGGCTACAGCAACTCAACCTAAATGACTTAATACTAGGCTGTAGTTTTGAGACAAACAGCATTTTAAAACTTAACAGGAATACAAAAATGCCTGGGAGGTAATTATGCTGCCCTGGTGACAGGAAGAACCTCAGCTGGATGATGTCTGGAATTGAGCACCCATTTTAAAAGAAATCTATGCAAACTGGGAAGAAGTTAAAAACATGAGTGAAAATTTGCATGAAATTAATATTTGAGACTGGAGAAACAACTGAATAACCCACTGGTTGAGTTAATTAAAAAAGCTAGTGCTGATGGAGGAACAACCAGGCTGACAATTTCCAAGTATGTTACAGGCCACTGCAAAGAGGACTGTAATTAACTCCTGTGGCCTACCAAAGCTATAATAAAAAAAGACTGAGCTCACAAGACGTTTAATTTAATTAGATATTTAAAATAATTCTCACAGTTAGAAAACATTGCAACAAGGGAGTTTGGGACTCCCAGTTGTTGGAGTGGTTCCAAAAGCAGCTCTGTCAGCCATCAGAAACAGCCCAGTACACTGACCCTGACT
This sequence comes from Tyto alba, assembly GCF_018691265.1. Taxonomy (NCBI): domain Eukaryota; kingdom Metazoa; phylum Chordata; class Aves; order Strigiformes; family Tytonidae; genus Tyto; species Tyto alba. Next base: position 4,028,792 of record NW_024881302.1, read on the forward strand.
CAGAAGCGGTGTGTAACGCCCCTTCCACTTTTTCATCCCATGACTGTTCACACATCCAGATTATTATTATGGTGTGATACAAAACACAGGAACCAGCTTTGACAGGGAGGGGGAAGGTAAAGGCATTTTCACACAACAGCTAAGCTCATCTAACAGTTGACTGATGCCAAAAGGGATGTTCCCCTTGCACTGAGATGGCATCTGCTTGAATCCACGGCGAAATGGTTCACCTTGCCTGTCTGACAGAAAAAGGAGTCTCACCTTGAGGGGATGAACTCAGCACTTGCCAACAGTGATAAGCCTTTGACCCGTCTGAGCAGGTTCGCATAGTTCATCGCGGGTCACGACGAAAGGCCAGTGCCAGAATGAGGGAGGGATGCAGGAGCTGTCGGTCTCTCCGACAGCCAGCCCTCGTAGTGTAACAGACTTCCAGCGCAGAGAGCTGCCTAAAAGCCACAGGCTGGGTAGCAAAACAGCCATACCCCTAGTGCCTGTATCCCTATTCCTACCACAGGGCTCTGGAAACCAAAATTAACTGCCCTGCTGCCCCTCAGGAAGGGATGAAAAACAGGTAACAGCTGCTGCTAGAATCAGGGCTGCTAACTAAAAATGACTTTGGGGATAGACTGCATAGATATTCGGTGTATGTGCTTTCACATTTGTGGCTCAATGCATCATTCATTCACTTGAGTAATGCAAAAATAGTCACAGAATAATGCAAAGAGATTGTCTGGATCTGGTATTTCAGTTCATTTCCTTTGTGTCATACCTGCTAGCGTGTCTCAAGAAAAATTTAAGTTTTCAGCTATCAGCAGTGTTATAAATCAATTCTGGAGGAGCTCTGCAGTGTCCCTGTATCATGCTGTACCTTCAATTAAAAGCAATCACGTAACATTTAAACAAGACTGGACTAAAGGCTCAGCATATGAGATATATGTTTGTAATTTATTTAAGTAAGAATTTCTAGTAATGATATCATCAACAACAAATGGAGATGAGATTCAAGGTTACACTTAACTTTGCCAGATTTGTGAGAAAAACGTGCATCTCTAAGCAATGACTACTAAAGAAGGCTTTACTATAGATTCTTCCCCAGAGCAACAGATCGGCCTTTCCACACATGCTACTCAGACATGTATTGTTGGAGGAACCTAAGGGCAAGTGACATCCTTGGGGCAAATAGATCAAACAAGTTTCCAAGAATATGATCAAACACAGAAAGGGCAGCATTTTATATTATTATTGCACGGATGAAACAAAACCCCCAAGCCAGACAATGATTCCTGAGTGTACACAGTGTGCCAGACACAGAAGGTACTCTCTATACTACGCTTTAAATGTATCCATCTTTGAACCAATTCACAAACTAATGATGCCAAAACATGAACCATTTTCACAGCCCAGAGGAGTTTCCATTCTTTGCCTTAGGGCACACTCCCTATGGTTTCATTTACCTGTAGATACTTTCTGAGTTCAGCAGTGGGCAAGCACTGCGTGTCTCTGATTCTCCAGAAGAGTACTGACCAATTATGCTTATTTTTATTTCTATTTCTCCAGGCTTAAAGCACTTCAAACGAGGCCAGTGATCTCTTCTAATGGTGTGGCCATGGGTAAGCCAGGCTGTAAGGTTACAGCCTGTCATTTACTTTGCAGTAACTGTATGCCTGGGTTAAGACCAAGCACACAGACGAGGTAAGAGCACTTGATGCCCTTTAGTTCTCATCCTTCTGATTTCATGGTAACCAGCTCGTGTGTGCACACCCTCACCCTGGTAAAGTGAGTCAGCATTCCTAAAATATGTGGCAATACAAACAAACAAACCTCTTAAAGTTAATTTTTCATATAGCCTGTGTAAATAGCCGTTTCAAGCAAAACAAGAGACTGCAGATATTTCTTCCCTGTGAATTTAAATTAAGACACATGCTTCCAAATAAAACAAAGTGATGAGTGTTTTTTACCACACCACTGGAAAGGGCATTGAATCTTCCACTAAAATCACAGTAAACATAGCTGTAGAAGATCTTGAGAAGTCACCTGGTCCATCCATCTACCTCAAAGCAGAATTAACACTACCTATGTTATTCCTGACAAATGTTTCCCTAACTGTTCTGAAAACTCTTCAGTGATGAGATCCTGCAATAGCCCCTGATGCACTTGTATTCTGAAGTGTTCCAGTGTCATCTCGGTAAATAAATTAATGCAGAGTTTAAGAACTGCAACAACATTAATATGGAAGATACGCATACACTATGAAATCTACAGATAAGCTCCTCTACTAGCAGTATTAAACTTATGACTTAAAATACATTTTTTTTGATACTTCAAATAGCAATAGCTCTACAAGAGCTCCTAACATGAGGGAGGAGACAACTTGTCCTAGATACTGCGGTATCACTCGTTTTCTCCACTAAAAATTTCTGTGCACCTGAGTGGGTATGGCAGGAGACATTTTATTTCCCCATATGCCTCCCCACAAGGAGGAAAAGATAATGGCTAGACAAAAGCCTTCTGCAGGCCAAATATAGCCAATGTGTCCCCAAATTGATCGCAATTATAGTAAAAAGGAACAGATCAGAGTACATGTAAATATAATTCCCTTTAAATATTTTGCAGTCTTGTAGCTGCAGAGCATGACAACAATCCTGATACAACCACATGCCACAAGTCCACAAGGGCTGGGTTTTCATCTAGGTAGGATAAAATAAATATTCCAGGAGCAATGTCTCCTGGCCAGGATGTGAAGTTGAATTGTTCTTCCTGTTAAAGCAATGGCTGTCCTGTATTATAAGTGTAAAGAATAACCTGAATTAAAAACAAAAAAGCCAGGCGATTTCATAAACTAAGGTCACACAGTTAAATCCACACCTAAAAACTGATTTAAAAATATTTATAAATATAACAGACATCTATATGAATTTAGTGTCTCTCACAGCCAAGCTTAAGTTTAAAATAAATGCGAGGCAGGAGGGGTAAGAGGAGCTAAACCCAAGGATCTCTGCAATATGCAAGATTAGTTTTGAACCTTTTGGTAAGTCACCTAGCAGGAAAAGGACCCATGAGCACTTTGGAAATAAAGGCTTTTTTTTTTTTTTCCTTCAAGAGTATGGAAAATGTCAACTTTTATAAACATAATTTCTTATCTTCAGCATTTCTACTGACCATCTGCATCACAAAATTGTTTTTATCTCTCGGGTGTCTCAAGAAGAAATCAATGCATCATGTTCTCAAAAACTTAAAGCTATACAGCGCATAATCATCCATGACAATCATTTCTATTTGATTCTCTCAGCTGAATTAAGTAAGACTGAAAAAGACATTAAGTTCTGAAGCAGAACTTGTACCAAACTTCCCTGAATTCCTGTCTTGGCATATCAAGACCCACTGAACAAATTTTTTCTGTTGTGCTTCAACCTGATCCAGTCTCTGTCAGGATCTCTTAGCAGTGAGTGAACACATTGGGGAATGCACACATACAATCTGGATCTCGAATTTTCAGAACACGCAACAGAAGAAAACATCTTTCATATACAGCACTGGGAATAATCACATAATGCTTTGATACATAGTAATAGATTTGATTATCTGATCCCTGTAACACTTGAAGATCAATCAACTGGAGGATAATGATGAAACACGATGCACTACAAGCACACCTTACATCAAGAGCTAGAGAAACAAAAAGGCACCTATTTCTGCACAGCAGGAACCATGACATGAAATACCACATATAGGTATATGCATTGCACAAAATGCCTTAGTTTAACAATGAAGCCAGACCCCGTACAACTGTGGTGCTCGTTGTACACTCAGATATACAGACCTGAATTGATTTAAAGAAGTTGAATAAAGATATGGAGAAACTCCTACAGCAACCACATAACCGAAATAGAAGCTGCTCTGTCTCTCACACCCTACAAAGCAAAGTTCAAGACATTAAAGTCCTATGAACCAGAGCATGAAAATAACGATTAATGTGATAATTACAGGAAGGTCAGGGAGAACAGGTAGAAGACATTCAGTGTCAAAAAAGAACAGTGGTAGGCAAAGAACAGGAACTGTGTTTGTCAAAATGACTGAATGGTCAGTCTTATGACAACTAGCCTTTAAAACCTAGTTACGTTGTAGACCCTTCGAGGTATTTTTACATGGCAACTTGATGGCAAAGAAAAAAAGCCTCTATACAAAATAGAATACTTCAAAAGGTGGCACAGAATAAAATATTCTCTTTGCCCTCCCCCAAAGCAGCCAAACTTAAAAGCTCAGTGAGATCTTGCATGATCTGCACAGAAGCATAAGACTTACAGTGAGAATCCTGTGCAGATGGCATCTTTAAAGAACAAGAGGTACTCCCACTAAACTGACAAAATAAAATTCACACCCGCAGCCGTCCTTTCCCCCCAATATCACACCATATGCTGCCTACAAGTTTTTACCCTTCTTCAAAACAGATTTCACAAATTAATAACTTAAGGAGCAGGCTAACTGCCAATGAAATTAAATGCATCCCAATATATTAATATGCACAAATTATTGTTGATGAATTGGCACAGAGCTATTCCAACAATCCACAACACACAAACCATGCCACATGCTGTTTATGCATATCTCTAGTTTCAGTATATACTGTATCTACCTTCTGTCCATACAAAGCCCAACCCTAGAAGCAGATATGAAAGAGCAGAATGGAAGGTCATAGTAAATATAATCCAAAAGTGATCCACAAAAGAACAAAACTGATATGGAGATTACTGGCCTTGTTGAAAAAGCCATGCTCTCTGTAATGACACGGAGTTAATCAGGTTAAAAATACAGTGGTAAACCAAAGTTTGTTTCTTTAGTTTGAGTGGCTTTTTTTTTAATGGTATGAAAAAGAACCTTCTCATGCTAAGGGTGCGTCTCTGTCCATGACAATACAACAGGCACATGTTAAGCCTGTAATCAATGTAGCTACATGGGCTAATTCTGAACTTCCTTATCTGGCTCTTGATTTAGACATTATGAAAGTATCTTTGCATTGACCGCACCACTGTACAATGAAAATATACCTTCCATTTCAAGAAAGGCTTTGGGTTTTAGAGTATCACTGTATGACAGTGACAAAAAGAGCAATAGTCTGTAGTTTGGCATAGTGTGGTCAAGAAAACAGGGGACATACCTGCTGACCTCAGGGTCTGCTGTCAAAGGGTATGGTCTGCTCTTTGTTCTGACAGACACCAGAAAGCCAAGCACTTTTAGCACATCTGGTTTTTCTGTAAGCATCCGCTGTTCTAGGGGGTTTTTTGGTGGTGATGGGTTTTTTTGTTTGGTTTGGTTTAAGCCAGTTAAACACTTCTTAAAGAAATGCCCTGATAATTTTTAATTTTAAACAAATAAACAAAAAATACTTTATCTAAATAAAGGTATCTTGCTCAGAGGGCCAGAATAAAATTCTGGCTATATATTGCTGTTGGGTTTTTCTTGATAAGAAACCTCCCATTCCCACAAAAAACTGTTCAAGCAGTTGATGACAAGTGAAAAATATAGTAAATGTTACTCATGTTAGAAGCCTAGTGTTTTGACTGCATATTGAAGTTCTATAATAACTTGGTGAAGAAAGCACAGCACAGAAAAAAAAATAACTACAATTAGAGAGAAACAGGTAAGACTAATAATTAAAAAGCAAACATTTTACACTTGAAAGTTGAATCAGCATCTAGGAGGGCACAAGAAAAGGGGGTTTTTTGTGCTGCTACCTAGCTGGAGCCAAATGATGAAGCTTCACCTGAATAAGTGCAGAACACAATTTTGGAAAAGTCAAACTGAAACACTGTCTGTAAACTAAAAATTACGTGTATGGATAAGTAACAACCATGGATCCACTGTCCAGAGGAGGAAAATAAGGTTTGAGTTAGAAGTCTGGAACGTGACCCAAACCCTGGATTAAGAACGCTGTCTTGTAAGGAATTTCACACTGTGGACACAGACGCTGTATCTTCCTTTGCCTCAAATCCCCAGGAGCCACCTAGAGTTACAAAATTGAAGTATTTTCTATGCAAGTAGTATGAATGCCAAATTTCTAAGACCAAATAAGAGAAAAATTCAACCCCAACTACAATCTGCTTACTTCACGTACAAGTAGTTTCAACTTCATACAGTCTGCAGAGGTTGTATTTGAGGTAAATATCCTTGGAGATTAGAACTCCAGCTTTACAAACTTTGATGCTTATGATGCTTATTATTACAGCTATGCACATGCCTATACATTGGTTTCTGTCTCTGCTCCTTATTTCCCCACTAATAAAACATGCCAAACAAGCTTTACAGGGAAGGGAAAGTCAAACCATTCACAATTTTTTAACAGCGAATACACCCAAAGGTTCTACTCAGCTTGCTATTCTGTTTTAAACTAAACTGCTCCCACATAAAGCCATGCAAATTAAAGCCTTCAAGTCAGACCCCTGAACTTGAGAATCTCCTCCAGAACACATTTAGCACATCACTGCAAAAGCTGTTTCCACTGCCAGCCTACCAACAGACTCAAGCTTCAAGGTAACTTCTCAAAATTGATTTTGACATTTTGTTAATTTTTACTGGAAACAAAGCAAAGGCATTGGATTTACTCTGTTCATAAATATTGCAAAAAACACAAGTATCCTATTTCTAAGAGCTGCTAAAACCACTCCTGATCTACAGAAGTTAGGTCTGGTAGTTTCTTCAAAAATCCATACGCTACTGCAAGAAGATAAGCTAAAAAATACTGGGAGGCCTAACAAGGGTCAAAACTATCCACAATCTCCTTGAATACATAATTTGATTTTGCAAGCTATCTCACTACTGATAGTCCTTGGAGAAAAGATGTTAACTGGTTTATACTTCAACTGGTTACAGCATTTTAACTTGAAAGCAGGACTAAACCCTTGGGGAAAAATGTTCTTTGTAAAGGGAACCGGTATCTTTCTTTCATTAATCTTTACAAGCTGAAAAACATGCCCTGCAAGTTTCAACTATTCTTCAATCATCAAGAAAAGACAGGCAAACATTCTATATCAGTTACCTCCAAAAAACTTTTTTTAATCTTGAGGAGGGGGAATGTGTATGAAGGCTGAAAAGTAAGAACCATAAACTTTGAGGTTATCCACACATACTACAGCAGGAACAGTAAATGGCATAAGCCAAAATAGTCATTTCTAGTTCAGCATTACTATTGACTTTTAAAAATGAAATTGATAAATACAAGATAACTGACTGATCTTAGAATCTTAGAAGAAGGAATTCACATAGCTATGTAAACTTAAAAAATATTAAGTTGTATATGCAATAAAATAGGCTACATTATCACCAATGCCAGCTTCTCAAAGAGTTGTCTTCACACAGGATCCTAAAAAGCCTGAAAAGTTTGTTTCCTGTTTAAAATTCTGTTTAGAATTGACTTCCTGGCTTACTCCAATTTCAAGCCCTACTAAGGTGACAATCCAAGAGTAGTTCATCTTTGCTGGCTTTGCTGTAGACAAATGAAACTACAGCTTGGATGCAGCGTTGCTTGCTGTCAGGAAAAGGAGGTTCCCCCTTGCTCCCAGCCTGGCTCCCTGTTCCCGTGCCGTTCCCTCCTCACGCCAGCTTTGTGCACGTGTCAGAACCTTCGTCAAGCTGTTGAGTGCAGTAACGCAGGAGAATATTGCTCTTGCAAAACCACCGCTACCAAAAAGCACAATGTTTTCTGCCAGGTTAACGAACTGAACAGACTCTGCAATCAGCTTGACAGCACAAGAGTGAATGCCCAGGAGAGGGTGGGACCATGTGGCTGGAATTAAGGGGAAGCATACGCAAGGGTGAAGAGGGAAAATAGGATTGCGCGCTGACAGAAGAAAGCTGTCTACCTCAGTTGTAGCATATGTCTTCATCCTTAGCAGGTATTAGAAAGAAGTATACTGCTCGTTCTTTTGCTTAAAGTGTAGTATCAACATGGAGGCAGGGGAGAGGGAAAGGTAATAAAGTCTTACTGCTTTCATGAGAAAAGCAATTTACAGTTTGGTTCTCATAATATTCATTAAAGAGCATGCTCCTGCAAAACCATGACATGTAATAAAAACATAAACAGGACAACTCATGCTGAAAGACGCGGGCTTATGACCTTTCTGAAAGAGGGCCTAAAATTCAATCAAATATTGAGATAGTGAGAGCAGAAAACGCCCCTCAGTCCTCAGTGAAGGTAGCCTGGGATCAAATAAGAGTTCTGAAGTAGTAGTGTTATTTAGTAAATTCTTCAAATGTGAAGGTAACACAACTTACTTTTCTCTAACAAAAGTTTGCTTACTCCAAGCAGGTAAGCACTGCAGGGACTTCAGTGATAACAGAGTCATCCCTAAGCTTACCCAGGAGCAATTAAATCATAGATAACTCAATGACTGCTGTGAAGATAAGCCATACAAAGTGACATTACAGCAGTGATACAAATTGCTTTCTAGCACTAGCTTTGGAAAACTAGGTGACGTGGTCTCAGACAGCAATGAATACATAAAAAGGCTACTGAAATATAAAATTTGGAATTTCTTTCCAAAAAGTCTTTTGCAGAGGAAAGCCTTTTATTTTATATTGCTAAAGAGGTAAACTTCGCAAGTCAAACAAGACTTTCTGAAAGCAAACCTCTACAAGCCTCAGCAAGTAAATCACGGCTTGTATTTTAGAATTCTTAAAAGATTCACGCCCCTCTAATTCTTTCTTAAAATTCCCTGGGAGCTTTAGGAGGAAAGGGGCTTTTTATTTAATTTTACTATCAAGTTTATCAATTTTAGACCCAGAAAAAATATTACACAACTGAGTTCAGTGGTCAGAGCTCATGACAAGGTAAAACAGGAACAGAAGGGTAGCATTTTTTGATTTTACAAATCCAACCTTGTAGGAAACAGTTTTCCAACCAGATTACCATTCCAATTATGAAGTTAGATGAAAAAAAAATAGTCACAGAGGAAACATTCACCTGAGTAGTCTTAAAGGTGGTCTTCCTTTCCTTCATTACACAGCAGTTTAAAAAATTTTCAAGAATCAAAGAGAGTTCTATTCAAGGTACACTGTGTGTGGTCATTATTTCAGATATAAAAGTATTACTGCTTACAAATCAGTAATTTTTAAATTTACGTTAAATATTTGGTGTTGTAGCAAACCATGGTTTCCATTCCACTTTTCCATTTGAGCTACCTTAAGTAGCATTAAACTAGAAAAAGTACACCAGAAAGCTGGTACCTTCACAAAAACCTTCCAAGTGCTAATGTAGTCTTCAATACGTTCAAGTTACTGCTACTTCTACAGAAGCCTGAGTGCTCCCAGTAGCTCGTCTAGAGAACCAGAAGTATTTTCCAGGCCACTGTTCTTCCCTTGCCACCCTTACATGGGAGCTCTGCTGCAATATTTATTCCACTCATGATGCTCTTTGCCACATCATACTGCTTAGCGTTGCACAGCTGCAAAAACCACCTGCTACTCCCATGTAGCTATTGTTTTTGCCACCTCCCCCACACCTCATCATTCTTTCTGAAAAGGATTTGCTCAGCCTCCTATAAAGGCCATCCCCTCTGCCTTTTTGCAACACTGCAAATGGGAATCCCAGGTGGCTCCTGCTAATTACCCATGTGCCTTGGGAGTCTAATTCTTCCTATTGTTAATATACCAATCTTTAGCCACAAAGTCACTTCATATGCTAATCAGAGACCAGCTGATCCCAAGCTAATACTTCATGTGCTCAGGAGAACTGATCTGCTGGGGGTATTAATGATAACAGAGCAAGACCAGCTTTGGAAAATAGTTCCCAAAAGATACTGTAATCACTTTCACTTCTAGTCCAACTCCATAATAAAAAATTTGCTTGTGAACCTGGAGCTTGGTCACTGAGGGCAGCCTCTTACAAGAAGAGACTGAAAAAATTAGATTTTCCTTTTACACTGTTAGAATTTAATTTAGTAATTGTTAAGTCTTATCTAATTTTCCATATAAAAGTTTTGGTGTTCATAGGATGCGTGAAACACCAGCTTCAACCTAAAATCAAGATGAGCATTTCTACGAATGGAAATATTCTATGAACGGAATAGCCGAGGCCACAATTCAGTACAGTTGCTGAGAACATAAAGTAATTTATGAAATTTCTACTTTCCACTCACCCTCTGCATTCTGCACAATATGCCATCTCTTCAGCCTGATCTAGTTCACCTGAAAACAACTGCACCAGCACAATGAAAAAAAGCATCATGCTATAGCATCTGGGCACAACAAGATCTGAGAATGTTTTGAACTGATATTGCTACCAGTGAGGAAGTTTATGGTCTGAGCAGATGATACACTCTTCTTGAATGTCCTGAAATACAGAAACGCCATCATTTCAAGTCTGCTAGGACATCAGAATATGAAATGCTCCACAAAATGCACACTATACAAGGATTTTTCATGATGGCTTCTTGCATGTAGGTAGCTCAACATTTCCACTTAGTTAAGAGTGCGTTCCAAGTCACTTTGAAGACACTTACGTGCAACACGGGGAACAGCCCTTTGCGTATATCCCGAACGGCAGAAATCAACACAGTTTCTATAGCCTGTAGTTGTGCCCAATGCAAGTTTTCATTTGAAAAGCAATTTGCTCAATGGCAAAATAGTGATTCAAGCAAAGTTACTTACTCTATCTTCTTACTAGCTGGAAAAATATCTACAAGATGGAAACACACGCCGTTTTAAAAGAGAACCAAGCAAAATTTATGGGGTTTTGTTGTTGCTTTTTCATTGAGTTTTGGGTTTTTTTTTTTGAGGATGTGAACAAGAAGTTCCTTTTTCAATGAGTTTCAAATTGTCTCTTAGGTGGAAAACGTTTCATTTCACTAAATCAAGAGCTAATAGTTTTGCACAGTATTTCCTCTAATGAACTACCAGTTCAATCCTCCCTTATAACATATTCATTTCATGACTGAGTATTCTTCAGATGTAATTTATAGTGCCAATGAAAGACAAATGATCCTGCAGCTGTATAAAAGTTCAAAGAGCTCAAAAAGTAGCAGACACATCCAGCTGTTTGAGCAGCATCATGAGACTGCTACAAATCTGGAATAAAAAAAAAATCCCTTTAAGTACAGTGAAGGTTCTGCCGGAGTAAAACATTCACTTAAGTGGGTGTCATGCAAATAAGACAGATATAACAGGAAACTACAATAAAAACTATTTTACCACTTAAGCATGTTCTAGATAAGAATAACATCGTTTCATGTATTTTATTATTAGCGCTCAAGATCACATACAAGCCCTTCAAGGCCATGACTGTTCAGGTTTCAGAGTATTGTCCCACATACTTTAGTTATAATACTAATACACTTGTCTTACACAAATGCTGAAACAGGCTTTGGCACAATAATGATTTCAGGTGGTCATCGCAGAGCAGTTAAACATGCTGTCTCCCAGCTGACATCAGTGTATCTCTGGAGGTAAGACAGAAAGCAGCAAACACCCCTGGCCTTCCTCTTAAGACAGCTTTGCAGAGAGCACTTTATACATAAAAGGCAGCTGGTTAGGCTTTAACAGACTCTTTTGTAAACAGAACTGATCAACAGATATGCAGTGCTTATTATAGATGGTTATCAACATCATCTTCATTTTCAGAACCAATAAAACGGGACGTTATGCCTATTCTCTGAGCCATTTACCTACCTCAGAAGATAAACAGGATTCACTAATATCTGCTATGGGATTGATAAAAACTTGATGTCAAAAGAATTGAGTATTAGAAAAAAAGAGAAATGGGAATGTCCAGATAATTGCAGCATTTCAGTCTGCATATAGGCTCTTCACTGATCTGAAACTGCAAACAGACAAGTCAATGTGAGGAAAGTGAAGGGAAAAAGACTCTGAAGCAGATATATATTTAGCAGCAGGTTAGATGGAAAGAAAAGGCTCAAGGACAATGGCAGGTCTTTTCTTCCTTCAGCTAAACCCCCAATGTATTTTTGTGAAAGAAAGCTAGTCCTTTGCTTTTAACTGTAGCCCAAAACTGCATTATGTCTCCTGGGTGCTTTGATTTTTTTCTCTTTCTAAATCTCAGCACATAGACAGCTCCAGGGCTCAGTAGGAGAAATTATTAAAAGCATGCCTGCAGAAGTAAAGAGATCAGTCATTTCCCTTATCCCCTGTGTTTCATGAGCACTCCCCCGCCCATGCAGCGTTGTATGAGATTTCATGCAACCAGACATGTCCTTTTTAAATAGACCGAAAAATTTAAAATCCTTTAAGAGCAGGCATAGCATTCCTTCAAATTAGAAAGAAAAACACAGAGATGTGCTTCAATTCTTCAGAAAGGTCACATTCACCTTCAAAATTCTATCAAACTTTTTTTTTCCCTGCACAGTTCTGTTATCTTAAGTAATTTGTAACAGTCTTCACAAAATACACTGGAGTTTCAAATCCCAGTGTGAACACAATGCAAGCAATCTTTGCCTAGTTACTTTTTCCTAGGCTGCTTGAAGTTTCCAAAGTCTAGATGTTTTTCCAACTGTCTTTCCTGTTTCACTACTGCAAATGCATACGTCCCTTCTTTAGAATTATCATTCTCTACATCTTTTCAGCTTACTACAACTTACTCTGTGCTTCTCAGTCCATTTTTCCAACGAGATATACACATATTTTGGATTCAATACGACTTACTGTATCAGAAACATGACATTAGAAAGTTTTAGTGATTATGTTCAGTGCATTTTGACAAAAGCCAATGTGCTGAAACTGTGACACATTGTCATAAAACAGTAAATAGCTTTAAAAATAGGAAAAAACTTTTAAAACAGTTTCTTACTTCCAGTATTTATAGCTATATTTCCAACCTTGTATCTTCAACATTAAAATGTTACTGTGCATTTAACAGTATAGGAAAATGCCCAATAATCTTCATTAGAGCTTGTCAGGAAGCTGGTTTTAACCCCTTACCCCCCCCCAACCTAAAGACAGCAGAAAAAAAATGGAAAATGCTGTCCATTTTCATCACCCTTATCCAAATACTCTGCAGCTGTAAGTAGATATACTCACATTTCAGAGTTCTTTGCTCCAGACTACTGAACTCTCAACATTAAACATTTGATATGCATTTCAAAACTGCTATTTGACACACACTGGAGAACAAACTATATTTTTTCAGAGTCAATATGGAATTGAAGAGACCCCATTTAGAGTGTAGAACATGAAGCAGAAAGACATCACTGTGCTCATTCTGTCTGCTAAAACCAGATTTACTAACAGACTGCTATAGTTTAGGTTACATCTCAACTACAGGATTTCTCTTCATACACCTGCATGGAATCTCTGATGAAGACTGAGTTGAGATAGCATCACTGATTTCTGCTAAAGTCTTTAAATGCCTGTTGTCAAAAAGAAGTTCTGTTCTGTAGCTGTTACACAGATGAAACATGAACAGTACCTGAAGTGACAGAGCAGGTATCCTACTACAGTGAGTAAAATAAACTTATTTTGTTATCCTAACCATTAAGGAAATCCACTATAATTACCTCAGGGTGAAAATATTTATGGAAAAACAACACAGAACTTTGAACACACAAGTGGCTGACAATTGGCTTTGGAACAGATTTCTACAACTTACCTATGGTGCAGTTTGTGGTTATTTTTCTCCGCTTGGGGTTGTGTCGTAGCAATTCTAACTCTCGTTTGGTTGGCTCCCATGTTGAATACTTCTCTCCAATGCCTAAGCAGATGAAAAGAAAGTTTCAAAGAAGTTGTTTAGTGAAAGGATTAAAAACTCTGTTCAAGTAAAAACCTTCAACATGCTGTCCATTAAGTTAGATTCAATCTGTGTAAAACTACAAGGGATTGATTTCTTTTTACACCCCTCCCAACAAATATTGTTCAGAAAGACACCAACCAATCTTCCAAAAAAAAAGAACTAAAGGAAAAAAATAACATTTTTACCTATAAAGAATACCTAGCCCAAATAAATTTTCCACTGTTGGATTATAATCCTCCTTTCAGTCAAAAAGAAATTCCAGCACAAGAATAAATCCACTATTACTCAGAAATGCATTTCTTTGTGCTCAGAGGAGGTCAAATGACAGAACCACCACAGGATTTTAGGAGAAGACACAGGATAACCAAGAAATCTCATCACCGAACTCTGACAACTTATTAAATAAATCAAAACCGACCCAACTTAATGGACAGATACAGGCTTAATCTTTACAGATGAACAGCAGAATTAGTAATTCGATATACTGAACAGTTACTACATATTTTAGGATATACCATTACAGAAAATGACCTCTCCTTATAACCACTGTTGTAGGACTGGATATTAGCAAGTCCTACTACTTGAGATTCACTTTACTGACATAACTAACATTACCTAAAAATGCAATTAGTAGTAGGTTTAAACATAAGTCTCCCCCCACCAACCAACCAAAACTCTCCAAATACTTAACTACCCTTTCTCATGATGTGCAGCTAAAGTCTATCATTATTGTCTTTAAACATCAACACTGTATTTCCAATACATTTATTTTGTTCAAAAGAAAGCGCAGTAGAAATGAGTCAGGTAATTAGTGCAGAGAATAGATCTGAAGTAAGCACAGAGTTGTGTTCACTGTAAATCTAATACAAGAAAAAACACAACAGTGACGACTCATGTGCTGACCAGCTAAGTACTGCTGCAGCATTCTACGTAGCACAGAAATTACTATGCAAGGTCAGTTATAGCGAGTCACAAAAGCATCTTGGTATTAAAAATAAAGAATAAGATGACAAGCAATCTATTCTAAAACTGAGGATTAAAGTCAATTAAGAGTTATTTTTCACAGAATGCATAGAGCAGAAACGGTGCTGTGCTACAGAAAATAAATTATAAATCATACATATGAAAAGAAGGAGAGTAGAAAATATAGCTAGAGGCTTACACATTCTGCATAATATACATTAAATTTTAATAGCTCTTTGATCTTCATTTTCAGAAATAGCTATGCTTGTCAGAAGCTACCCACCCAAAAAATGTTCAATTCATAGTTACTACTGACCCTCCAGCTTCTAATAATAAAAGGTCTCATTTTCAGATTCTTGAGCACTAGAAAATTCTTATTTACATGGATGCACCCATCTCTCACTTTATTTGATTCAACAATAGATTATGCAAGAAGCATAAGAAAGAATACCAGAATCATATAGTCCCTTTCCTTTATCCAAGGTTCAGCATCAAGCTACACACCCAGGAAAACAGAAAAGGAAACTAATTACTGTGTAACAGATTGATGAGATAAAACAGCTGCAATGCTTTGAATACACTATACAGTACACATAGGCAAACGGATGAAGCAACTTTAGAGACGCACATATGGACAGTTCACATATGACAGAACATTGGCTTGCAACAAGTTTTATATTACATGTCTTCGGCAACCCTTTTCATATACTCCCTTAGAAATTTATATGAATTGGTTTGTAAAAAAAGCCCAAATAATTTTCAACACCGTGTTAGTACCAGCTATTGCACTGGCCAGCTTCAAACTTGAGCTCTCATATTTGGGTTCACTGTAGTTTTAAACATGGCCAGACACAGTTAGTATAATCTGACAATGGGATGCAGTCTTATAATAAAAAAAAAAAAAAAAAAAAAACAAAAAACCAAACACAAAAAAACCCACCACAACCTTGGATACGTTTAAATCCTGGTTTAAATCAAATATAACAAAATTCACACCTGGAAACACATGTGCGCTCAACTTTAGGCATGCAATAGTTCCACATATGTCAGCAGGACTATTCATATATATTTATATATATCGATATATAATTATATAGCTTAAACGCTTATAGAGGATGGGGACCAAATCATTTCACAAGAGCAACTCTTCAAGTAAAGTTAAACATGGCAGACTGGATTACTTTGCACAATTCTGGGTGAATCAAATATTGTTCAATTAAAAAGAAATTAAACCAAACAGAAAACCACATACAGTTAATGCCACAACAAACACAGAGCAAAACAGACAGAAAAGTTTCTTACAGAAGCTTTTCACTAGAAAGAGCATATGTTAAGTCAGAGACAGAAATTTAAAAATGTTCTGTTCTGGCTACATAATTTAATAAGAATATTGAGGTTTAATTACTCTTGAAAAATTTGGGAAAAAAAAAAAAAAGACAAAACCATTTATTAGGAATGGTTTGGTGTTTAAAGTTAAAAAAAAAAGTTTAATAACACCCACAAACATACCAAAAACTCCAATATAAACCACCTTAAACAAAGATTTGCAAAACAGGCACAGGTTACCATTTACAGTTAAAGGAAAGTAGCGTTTTAAGAGTGAAAATTCATCATTTTAAAAATGATGCTATAAAATAGCCAGAGATTCAAGTCAGCATGTGAAATCTCCATCCAAAAATTAATTTTATTAGGTCAAATACACAAATTGTCATTTTTCAGATAATTTATCAGGCACATATGGATGAGTGAAGGAAAAGGCGATGAAGGCTCTAGTTTATAAAAGTCACAATTTTGCAAGTAATCATTAATATAAATTATTTACTTTGCTATACTTCAGCAGATCCCCCTTTCTCCCCCTCCCCAAAATCCAAACATTAATTGGAATGAAGGGCTCCATGTATTCTCACCTCCCTTGTTATTAAAGAATATTCAGTACTGGGGGGGTGGGAGGAAAATGGTAGAGTTGCAACTTGTTCAGAGTTATATTATATAACCCTGAACTACAGCTGGACACGTGAACTCATCACACTAAGAGTTAATATTACAAGAGTATGAAATGAGTCTCATGATATTTGGGGGTTTTCTTAAAGTTTTTTCTCCAGGCATCATGTTGTTATGTGAGCATCTATTAAAGTCTATACTAATAACCTTCAAGCACTGTAGATAGAAGTTTGAAAATATACAACACTGACACTTCAATTTTTAAGCCAGTCTCAGTTTTTGCAGACTGGATTCACTTCTTAAGTTGGCAACACTATCTGAGGTAAACTAACTCTGTAGTAGAAATATAAAACCAGGACACTGAGTTTAGGGTTTGTACTAATTTTGAGCTTCAGTCTGGAGGAAGAAGGGTTCCCTCCCCCTTTATAATTGTTCAATTAACATGATTCACTAGGGGAAGGAGAGGATGGATTGAAGCAATGGAGAAAGGAGAAAAGAAACCATAACTCTCCATTATTCTCCCATGTATCTCCCTTTCTCACTGCTGAGATAAATTTGCAGGGAAACACACATGGTTTCATGGTGCAAAGCCACAGAGCATAAGCTCCTATACCATGACTTCAAAGAACAATTTCTATATTGTGTACTGCAGTAATTTAAAGTGTATCGTTGTCTATTCCTTCATTTTGTATCTTCATCAGTCATTACAGATTTGTTCTCTGGGGACACAAGTTGCAATGTGTGCACTCATACGTATGTATTTTTTTAGTATGTCATTCATTAGTCAGTAAAGCAGTAGAGAGAAGGTTTTCTGCCTGGCCATCCCTCTTGGTGCTTCTTCCCTTCATTGCACAACTTTGTGGTCCAAGACGACAAGATGAACAATCCTGTAGCTGTAATTACCCTAGAATATACGCTACAGCAGCCTGATGTCCACTGAGGACAAACTGGCTGCATCTCAGTCCAGAAAACATGAATGTATCATTTGGAAAGGACAACATAATTAAGAAACCAATCTTTGAATTTACATATTCAAAAGTACGGAACTGGGGGATCATCTTCTATAGCATCATGAAGAAGTGTTATGTTGTAGTCCATTAATTTGGTGCCCAAAACAACACAGTTTAGGAAGGTTTGAAGGAGTTCTCAAAGACATGCATAGCCTAAATGAAAGGTTTAAAAACATGCTTCCATTTTGTCTTGCTTTGAAAACCAGCACTTTGTGCTAAAGCATTTTAAGCTGTATTTTCTTGTTCTAGGACTCACTGGCAGTATCACTATCCTCCTTTCCTCTGACTCAACTCCCACAAAATAGAGAATAAGCAGAAAGTAGACTGCGATCTCTAGTAGGAACTAAGTAAAAGCAGCCATACTTCTGATACACCATCAGAAAAAGCTCTAGTTAATACGATGGTAGCTGCTATTTTAAAAATTGAAAATGAGGTTAAGAATGGTTTGAAGACATATCAGCCCTGACTAAGGCTGTCACATTGAAACAGGATGCCATGGATTCAGTAAGAGACATTACTAGACAGAAGTTGTCCGTCTTCAAATACAGACTTTCCCACTTTAAGAAAACATACCCCCTAGAGGCCACTGGAAATGGAGGATGGAAAGCTTTTATAACTGATGCTTAAAAACTACTCAGCTAAAGATAAATGCTACTTCCTTTCCAAAAAAAAAAAAAAAAAAAAAAAAGGATAAAAGGTTTGGTTTGGAGTAGTTCTATCAAGGAAAGGGCATATGAAATCAAGTCTGCTGTAATTATTCAATCATTGGAACATATCCAAACAAGAGGAAAACAATTTGCACGATAAAACTGGCATTCTTAACTGTGAATCATGTCTAAAATGGCAGGATAATCAGCAAAGGGACGCTTGTTAGTGAAGTGCGTCGCCAGCCCACGCCTCTTACCTGTCATTGTACACTGGTAGTGAGAAACCACTGTTGGGGTGAAGGCTAAAAAAGAAAAAATTAGGGAAAGCAAACTGAATAAAACAAATGTGTGTACATATATTTGTGTGTAAATATTTCTACATAGATACTGTGTGTGTACCATGAAAGCACAGGTGTGTAAGCAAGCTGGCACGTTTCTATTAAAAAAAAAAAAAAAAAATAAAAATCACACACAAAGGTGGCATTTCATGTGAGGGGAACAGATTTGTTGCCTGTATCACCTAAATTAGCCCAAAGGAGCAGACTGTTACATTTTCTACCTAATACAGATCTGACTGATATTATGAAAGTTTTGCAGGATTAATGTTAGATATTTTTATATTTTTTGCAATTAAAAATAAAATATTTTTGCTACAATTAGATGTGGCGCACATGTTAAACTAACAGTCTAACTCCTGGAAAGTAACAGCTAGACATCTCTCTCTCCCATGGCCTGCACTACTATCTCTAAAGACCTCTTTCTTCCCCTTACTGTTTTTTGCCATTGACAAATGGTAGGGACAGGTATGATTAAAAACAGAAACAAGAAATTCAGGCAGGAAAACCAAACCTTGTAATTTCCAAGCTTTTCGTTGTTCTTCTTTGGCAATTTGTTCCATGTCTTTGTCGTATATGTAATCTTGACACATAAAGCAGTATATACCCCCATACAAAAGGTCTATGGCTGCAAAACAGAAGGGGAGTTGGGGAGGAGGAAAAAAGATGTGAGTTCATAAACTAGAAGACATTTTTAAGCAGGCTTCCAAGCCAGGCACTGTTTTTTCTCAGCAGTCCACAAAAAGCAAAATCTGTACCTTAGAATCTGGAAGGGGAAAAAAAAAAAAAAAAAAAAAAAAAAGAGAAATTTTTCCAGTACAGTATGTGTTATTCAATTGTTTCTGGCACAGCAAGAAAACTGTGCAAGACAACAAAGCAATAGCTGCCTTGAAGTTGTTTGTAATTCACGATATATGTTTCGAAGACATTAGTAACCAAAAGGTGTAATTACAGTGACTGACTAGAATACATGCAGAACAAGTACTGTAAGATTTGGTATGTAAGTCTGAATTGTCTTCTTCTAAGATTTCAGTAACTTCTATTCAAAGCTATTAAAATAATTAGAAAGCACCTATTTAAAATCCAGATGAAGGCTCAAAAAGAAGACAGCAATGAAAACTCAAAGATACTTGTCCAGGGGAATGGTCTTCCGAGTAGTTTATTCCACAGGTGACGTGTGTCTCAATTTCTTGTTTCATACACCCTTTTAGAATGACCACATGAACACTGACCAATGCTAAAAATATTTTTCTTACACAACCATAAACAAAAGAAAGCCAAGGCATTAAATAAATCAGCTAACTGGGAAATGACATTTTGCTTCAACATATACCAAGGAAGAGTTAAGTGCAAACTAATCACAGCAAATTGCTGATTTTTGGTACATAGAAATGGAAAAAAAACACAATCAAAGCCAAGTAAAAATAAAAACATTCAGTGTGCACTAACAAATTCTTAGCCAGCTACTAAAATACAATCTGCACCTAGCAGACACCTGAAAAACACATCACCATTCTCCCTGAAGAATATATCCTCCATTTATTTTATTTCCAATTACTTTTATTTCCAGATAAATAGCATTATTAAAATAATCTCACTACAGTGGAAATTTGCTTTAAACAAAGGAAACCATTACCACATTAGGTGGCCTGCAAGAAACAGCACTGGATTACTCTGAAGTTATAAATAAGCCAAACCGAGTGCCACGCAGCAGGAATTCCGCTGTCGGTCTCATCAGGCAAACAAAGGTCAAGATCTTTGTACCCCCGTTAGGGGTCCAGTGCTCATGGTGAGGTTTCTTGGTAAGGTTGGTAAGCTTGGCAAGGTTTCTTTCTAACCACGTCTCATCCATCCCTCACAGTCTCTACCCCTCTCCTTTAGTCCAGTGCTCCCTTTTTCCCCTCATCCTCTTTCAAAATCAGTTTTTCAATTATTATGTCAAACAGTTTGTTACTTCTCCTCCTACCTAGTACAGAGAACAATTACTTTGAAGTTTGCATAACATCTACTCGTTCTCATCTTGCTTATGTGCTTCACTCTTTTGTTTTGTCTATTTGGAGCACAGTAAGTTTGTGGAAAAGGTTAAGGACTGCTTGCATTACTTTGTGTAATGTCCAAACACCAGAATTTTCACTCTGGTGCCCGAAGGACTTAATAATCTCCTTTAGCAGTGTATCGCAAAAAGGGTTAAGAATCTTAGCTGCAGTGGTGATCAGTAACAAAACACTATGCACCTGGGGAGGGGGGAAATCACAAGTTACATAGTAGAGCTACATAATATTTACTTGATTATCTATTTCACTATCAGTTATGCACTGTTTTCAACAAAGAATTGTTGAAAATCACAAGTATTGGTCTCAAAACACAAGATCAAGTATTGTTCTCCATGTATTTTTCTAAAGATCTGACAAACAGCCCCCTCCCCTCCAGATAACTGAACCGGGCTGGCAGAATATTGAATAAATAGAACTCTGTGCACACTAATACTTTCCATCTACCATCAGAATGGGTAGCCATACATTGTGCTCAGAGGAATCCTTACTTTTCTCAGCTTTCTGGATTTACATGCATGAGCGATGAAGTACAGATGTCAAGACCAAAACCAACAAGAGACCACCTTACACAAACCACTTGTTCATTGCAGAATGAATTCCTGGTGTAAAGAATCAGTAAGTTTAACAGAAATGCTGGTGGAATAAAAGCTGTAATTGTCCAGCGACTGATTAAGGACTCTTGAGAAAATGTCCTCTCTCCAGCACACTTATGTGAACAATACAGTTGTATATATGCCAACACTTTCAATGTCATTAAAAAGACTGCAACAGGTTTTGGACAAATTAGCTCAAGCATCAGTGACAAGGCGGCCATACAGGCCTGGTTACAGCACAAAGGAAGGGCAGGAGTTTCTCATGAAAGCCAAAACACGGCTGCTCAGTTTCAGGATCCTACAAAAAGAGTTCACTAGTACAGTTTGAAAGTTAATTGTTTAGTATAATTTTTTTTCCCCCCTTGAAATGTACTTTAGCTTCCTTATTCTGGTCATCTTGAGGTGAAAAAGAATGTTTTCTTTAGGGCACAGTGAAAAATATCCACTACCAAGTCACTCTGATGAGCTACTGTGCCCATGGAGCTGGTCTGCAGGGCCTGGCAGGTGCTGGGCAGAGGGTCCCCAATGGAGGAACCACTGAAGGGACTGTGTTACTGACAGAAATTCTTCCAAAGCAAGAAATTCATCAGCATTAACTGAAGTTACACCACATCAAAAAGACAAAGTCCAGACAAAACTTTCTCCCTCAAAAGATTGGGGGGATGTGGGTGGGGAGGGGATGGGACATGGAACACAAATTTCACCTCATTGTTAGCAACAGGCTCGTTTAAACTAAATTGCTGTGAAGCTCGACCCCAAACCCTGGCCAGAAAATTCAGTAAAAAATTCCGTAAAAAAAAGACCTCAACAGTGAAGTATGAGAATGCACATGTAACAAATTTCATCATTTGCATTAATATTTGGGATCACAGAACTAAGAGAAATGGGTCTCAAATTCCTAAAAAGTTTGGGAATTACTAAACTAGAAACAATGCCTGGATGTTTTAAATTAATCCCCTGCAAACTCAGTCATGATGCCCCACATTCCTCACAATGAACATCTCTTTGAGGAGGTTCTGCCAGAATAGCTGCTACTTCTACCTTCCAGTATCTTAATACCCCTCTCAGGAGGGAGTGGGGGGTAAAATCACTGTACTTTAATTCAATTTTATCTTAATACACACAGAGAATTGATTACAGGAAAAATACAATATGCATTCAGAAGAAATATACTTTTTTCTTTCATAGGCAAGAACCAGAAGAAATTTCAAAGAATCATAATGTCATTTTTATTAAATTTGATCAGTCTAGTTTCCTGCTTCAAGAATTCAAAATAACTACTTGTGGATCACAGACAAAGTAATTTAAGAATGAAGAGGCCTCTTGGAATGTAACATTTTCCTTTGCTTTTTATACCTTTAATGCTGACAACGGGCTACCCTTATTTTAAAGTTGGATCTCCTCGTACCCTTTCATACACAAAATTCTAAGCAGCTGCAACACAAGAGAGAAAGTCCAAAGATATCTCATTTTTCATTTAAAAATAAAGCTATCAGCCTGGAGAAACAATGAGGCATCACAGACGATCATGCAGGAATGAGAGAAACTTTATCTGCTGTTGTAAGTGACAGTAAGTTTCAAAAGACAACAGCTCAGGGGTGAGAGTTTAAATTTAAGCAGCAAAAGGTCTTCAGAATCTCCATCTGGGAGCCAAGTAAAGTGTTTTGTTTAAGCCCGAGTGCTTTACTTTGCCAAATATATCCACTGACGTCCTTGTGAAAATGTTAAGAGACCAGAGATGAGGGAACATAACAACAATATATAAAAAAGCAGGGAAGCATGCCACATCCAGAGTGTGCATGTGCACGCACGCACGTCTCATCCAGTTAAGAAACTTGTATGTTCAGTTTTTGAAACACCCAGGTGAACAGAACTAATGTTGCTCAGTTGAAAACGGGATACTTCGCCATAATATATGACAGCCTTCAACATCAGGTATGACATATTTGTGAATCATGTTTTGGTATCATCTTCCTGGAAACACTGGTTGCATTCAAGTATAACAAAACATACAGCAACTCAGTGTTTAGATCAATTTTTACCTGTATTGTAATTAATTCCACTGTGAATTTCTGTGACTCAATCATGGCATGTTAGCAACCTGAAGTCAACACACATTCATCCTCTATGCAAGTCACATTCTGATCAACTTCAGTAACAAAGGAGACTAAGTTGTTAGTTCTTTTAGACAGTATTCCAAATCAATATCCTAAACTAATTTATAATCCCTAATTTCTCACATTATGTGTTAATCATTAAATCAGTTTCAGAAAATAGTCTGAAATTCACAAGAAGTGATTTGCTAAACTTCAGCCCGCTCTCCACTTGTTCTTGCATCTCATATTAGCACAGAACAAGCATCTGATTGTCTTCCTCCTGTTTTCCTGGCACATGAAACCTGCAGCACAGGTGAGAGTTCCTAAACTTTTAAGATATTAAGGTTTACTGATGTGAGTAAGAAAATCCTACTAACCTCAATAAGCAACAAACAAACAAACAAAAAAAAAAAAAAAAACCACCAGACCTCCAAAACACCCAGAACATAAACCACACACACACGCCCCCCCCAAAAAGAGGCCAAAACACACTAACAGACTCATCTGATGCATCAATCAACTTACATATTTGAGTTTTTGCCAGAAACTAGTGAGCAGACACATTAAAAGCAGACACATTCTTTTCCCTTATCCTCTCAGTCTATACCAAGATGATCACAGCCTTATCAGCTTTCCTAGTCACAGACTGAAAAAGTCTGGTCCTGCTAAATGGTGATCCAACCTAGCTTCCACTGAAACCACTGAGAATTACAGGTATGTACTTTCGGGAGAGGGGGAGATGGGGGGTGGGAAACAATAACAAAACCCAAACCCAAGCTTCCTTTTGTTGTCAAAAATGCAGCATCAGATACCCCATCTTTTAATATACATTAAAAATGATGGCCACAGTTAAGCATTACCCTTCCCTCTCCCATTCAACATTTAAGAGAAAGGGTATTTTCTCCTCCTAATACTTGAGACAAAACCATTCTGTTCTTTGGGTACTACTTTTTCTTTTTTTCAACCAGTAGCCAGAACACTATCTGCTTTTCTCTAAAGTCTCCAAGATGCTTACTGACCCCACACGGATCTAGAATTGTAATGTCTTAAGAGATCAATTAATTTGCCTGCAATCCAAACATGGCAAGTAGCCAACACTATCCTGCAAACCATTTAAATAAAACTAGGAACCCAAATGGCTAGCCTCTACACTGTACACTTGCCTCCGTGATGGTTTAGAGTATCATCCTCTATCAGCGTGTGAATTCAAGCCAGAAAAGATGAAGAAAAAATGTCCTAGTATGCCTGTGAAATCTAGATACCAAAAATGTTTTTCACTGTTAATTTAGATGAACCATGGTCTGTCAAAACATTTTATGTTAATTTATTATCAGCAGAATATTAACTCCAGTTCCTTGACCTCATTCAGAAATACAAGTATCATACACACACACACACTACTTACATATGTGTGCGTGCACCCAGTAATACTACAGAGGAGTCTGTGGCATGCCTACACTAACATTGCCCTGCACTTCCTATTATAAAATGTATCTTGCTTTTTGTCAGTCTTCTCTCTGCCCTTCTCTGACCCTACAACCTTCAGCAGTTCCCCTGCTTGCAGCAAACCTTTGAAAACTGAAAAGAATTAAATCCTCCTGACTAAAGAACCTTTTCTTGGTTCCCCCAAAATAGTATTCAGGTTTAAAGGAGAGAAACTGCTTAACACTACCTACTTAATCTTGCTGAGAATTTTCTCAGAAATTTAGGGGCAGAATCCCCTAATCATAGCCACCAAGTTTTGTGCTGCTCCATATGATATGATGCAAATTGCTTATACTCATCTGCATGGTCTCATTTGATCAACAACGGAGACTTACCTCAAAACACTATTTTCAATAAAAGCAGCAGTAAGATCCAGAACTGCACAGGGGTCTGAGGCAAGCAGATGCATACAGAGCTGGCAATATGCAGGTAAACGTTCAGGGGGCTGTCTTTCTGAGGGCTAAGAATATTTTCCATGTGTACAGAGAACACTTCAGGAGTCATTTCTGATACTAAGAGGAGCTTTTGAGAGATGGTTTGCAGGAGCTTATCCCTATCTGCACTTACCAAAGCAGCTCCTAGCAGAAGACAATTGTGATGAACAAATGCCTGCTGCCTTCCTACGAGTTCAGTCTGCTTCAAAGTTTGAGCTAAACTATGGAAATGCTATGCTGGAATGTGCATCACATAAGCAAATGAGAATTTGCCTGCAATACTTTGCACAATACACCCTAAACCAGCAGGAATTTTTAATGGCTACGAGAAGTGTTGGAGGTTCAAAGCCATACCCTTCGGCTGACCTGCGTATATCCAAGACACTTTCCTCCTCTTCCTCCACTTCCAATCAGTGATTACCTGGTTGACATCACAAGGATATTATTACATTGAAATACAAAGAGGTTGTACTTTCTACTATCAAATTTCATCTCACTTTTATTACTGTAGTCAATGAGATTATTTAATTCTTATCACAGCACTACCTAGCCCCCCTCAGTATGAACCACCTCTGAACTTTGTGACCGTCATCAATTTCACACACAGATATAATTCCTTCTATTCAATTACTAGAAAATAGCAGTAAACCAGGACTGGTTCTGCTAGTGAAGTCCGTGAGCACTACACACTCTGCTTTCAGTTTATTCATCATCAGTCTGCCTTTATCCTGCTTCATATACATCACAATTCTTATATTAATCCCTGCAACTTCTACCCCAAGTAGTAATTTCCAAGGTAGCAAAACGTCAAATTTTTCACTTGATCTAGACAAATTAGGTCCCGTGCATTTCCTTTTCCTAAGAAAATCAGTTATATTATCAAAAGGACCTATTAGTCTGACACAATCCACCTCTGACAGAACTATAAAACACTGTACGCTGTTTTCCATTTGCCTTCATCTCCTTAACAGACTTTTCTCCACACCATCACCAAGCAAAACATTAGAAGTCAAACCAAGAGGCTGGTAAAATGCCCAGATGACCTTTTCTACCCACTCTGAGCCTAGATGCAAAAGGAAAAACCAAACTGCTACTCTAGCACTGCAATACACTGTGCTGAGAACTGCTTTAATTGCCCCTTCCAGACAGAGTATAATGAAGGTCTTAGCTGTTTACGTAAGAACTCAACTCTCCTGCCATCATGCAGAATTAACAGAGCAGTCAATACCTTCCAACTCAAATGAAAATTAAACAACTTTTACTGTCATTCCCTTATGTAAGTGTTCTGTTTCTACATATTAAATTTCAGACAGGTATGCATTAACAGTAGGAAATAGATTTTTTCCTTTGACAAACTTCAAGTATAGAAACCCGCTTTAGCTTTTTGTTATGTTTCCTCTGAATCAGATGAAAAAAAATAGTTATTTGTTTTCTAGGGGAAGTAGAAGATTTTTTAACTCTACCAAAAAATCCTCAACTTAATCCATGAGCATTACTATTATGCTCACCCACCCAGTTCCTCTCACCACAAATGTATTTATTGGACTGAGCCTTACCTCAGCATATACTTAGAAAAAACAGTTCCTCAGCAGTTTGTGATCTAATAATTAATGAATGTACTCTAATTCTGAAAAGAACTGCTCGACAGTCTGTTTAGAAATGGAATGGTACTTCAGTCTTGCAACTGTTTGTTTCCTGTTTAGTCTTTTAACCACTTAACCTCAGTCCTGCTGTTTCACCTACCTCTATTCTTTAACTCCAGAACAGGGCCTTACAGCAGACCAAGATTTCAACCAAAAACTGCATTATGAATAGTATCTCTGAAACAGCACATGTGTTAAGAGTGCCTCTCTAACAGACAGAAGCATAGCATGGAAATGCATGAGTTGGCTCCTTACCAAGGAGTTTAAATAGGTCTACACAGAGCTTTGCTACTGTAATTGAACTAATCTAACTCAGAATGGTTATCTGTAACAGACTTTCCTAAGCCTCATACCAGTGATTTTTCTCACATTTAAGTGTGTTTGTGTGTGTGTCTATACATATATATACACACATGTATTAAAAAAAAAGGCAAAAAACAAAACAAAATGACATATGTATATATATATATATATATATATATATAAAGCATGTGGGGGAAACTACCAAGCAAGGTTACATAAATACTCCACTCTCAAAATCATCAATTTTGTTTTCTCATTCACTCAGAAAGAAGAGTAAAACTTAATTTGGTGTCTGCCTAGTATTTTTCAGTCCCAACCAGGAAACTGATAAAAGAATCACTGCTACGGTTTCAAGATGAACTCTCTCTACAGGACCAACTTCTCTTCTCTTTTAGAGCTACTGTTCAGAGTCATCTTCCTGCTCCTGCTGCTCTGGGACTATGTCTTTTCCTTCACTGACCAAGTGTACAAGGAAGGGACCAATCAGTTTTTACAAGGACAGAAACCACCAACAGATTCCCCAGGTGCAGGAACCCACTTTGGAAAGATTATGTAGGAAGATGACAAAGTACGCTGATGGCACACATTCATTTAGAATAATCAAATCTAAAGCTTGCAAAAAGCTCTAGAAGGATTTCAAGATATTTAGCAAATGGGCAATACCATCAAGAATGGAACTCTAATCACTACAAATAAGATAGTATATGAATAACAATTACCAAGTAGGAAAGAGGTTTTGGAGTCATTGAGTACAATTCCTGAATAACATCAGCTCAGTGCTGAACTGCATATAAGAAACACAAAGTAGAAGGCATGGAAGTATTAAACTAAGAATACAAGTCATTAGTATAGTAAAACGTATTAATCCAAAGAGTTGCCATCACAGATGGACACATTAGAAATAAATAATAAAAAAGTATGGCGAAGATCATACAACAGTTTCAGTAAGACAAAAGAGTTCGGGATCCTACAGGTTGGGAGAATATCTGACAATATCAAAAAGATCAAGAATCCCAGAAGAGGTCACTGAGGACTTTTTACTCACCATTTCTCAACTGCTCACAAAAGAAATACAGAGCAAAGTGACAAGACACATTATAAAGCAAACCAGAAAAACACATGCATTTTTTCTAGCTCAGAGAAACTGTGGAACTCGCTGCCTTTGCATGTTGTGGGTGCCAAAAAGGAACCAGGCTTTAACACTGGCCAAGCTACTGGAACATAAGCATCTAGAAGCAGTCTCCTGTACAGAAACTTTTTGAAGAGCTGAGTAGTAGAAAAAGGGAACAAATGTTTAATGACTATATTGCTGCCTATTCTCTAAGATATCTCAGCTGACCATTACCAGGTAGAAGGCTGGCTATTTATGACACAGCTTCAGCCAGTACAACCACTTCAAAGAAGCAAAACGTGTTTTACGAAATTAGAAGAGGAAAAAGGAAAAATTACGGATTCTATATTATTAAAATTGCAACAGCAGAAACTATTTCCTGAACTAACAACACCCACAGACCAAGATACCACTTTATGCTTAGGCTGCTGGATTTCAGATCTGTAGCATCTATAATCAGATGCCTATTACAGTGACTTTGATTAAGTACCTTATAATTCTTGAGGAGGGTCTGGACAGACAGCCCTGCCTTATCTGCTCCTGACAACTCCTTCGCAGACTACATATTTTGACACAGCTCATCTCTGTCTGAGCAGTCCTAGGACATGCCCATGGGTGTTTATAACTGATACCACTTTCATGTACTTGTGGGGGAGTGATAAGGGATGCCTACACAGTAAGGAAACAGCACAGAAACAGAACAGGAAAAGGCTAGTTTGAGTAGTTCTGAGTCTTCAAACTCTTGGAAAGGTCAGCTTTACCTACCTCTTTCTAAATGTTCTCACACCTGCATAAAAATTTTACACTACATTAACAGTTCCCTACCCAGTGGAAATATCAGCCTATCATGGTGATCAACTAACAGAGACTGTGCAATACAGAGATTAAAAAATAGAAGCTCATATAGCTGGATTTTACTTCATCTACCCATCACCCACATCCACAACTCAATGAATATATTAAAATAAGTACAGTATTATTAACGTACACTGAATAGGCAAGCAGATGCAAGAGCACAGGTATCACTATAAGGTCAGAGTGTGAGTGTCTAATTTATATTGCTCAGGGAAGCAGAGATAACAAGGGATGTATTTTAAGAACGCTCTGGACTATGATCCTGAAGCCTCCTGAAGCACATAGCAGTTAGCTGCAAAAACATCACTTCCAGTGCTCAGACAGCTGTTACAGCTGAAATCTATGCTATTTCTTACAACTGTGATTAAGTGTGCAGTTCCTGCTAGTCTCCATGGAGACTGATGTTGGCTCAGCAAAAAGTCACCAAATGTTAAAATAATTCCCGTTCGTTTTGAAATTTCAAAGCACTTAACTTGTTTTTGCCTATCAGATGTTATTTCCCCAACGAAAATTGCAGCAGTAAAAGCAACCAAAAGCACTAACAAAACTACAAAAATATTTTTACAGCTCATTTCACATGCAGCTGGAAATAAAACACCAAAACATACATTAAAAAAAAAAAAAAAAAAAAAAAAAAGGAGAAAAGGAATCTCCAAAACTAGAAATCAAGCAGTCAGTTGTACAACCTTCACATATATGTATTTGTGCACTGAGTACATTATATTTAGCTGCAAAAGAATCCTTTCTGGGATGATACAATACTGTATTCTGTACTTTGGCTTGTATAATTATCTCTTGTCCCTTTTATCTAAAGGCTATTCCTTTTGGGCAGAACCTTATCTGACACATTCTTAATTGTCTACTACCATGACAATAACTACAACAGTCTAAGCAAGAGTGCATCTTCAAAGAACCTCCTTTCTCTATTATGTTTTGTTTTTCCTTTAAGGAAATAGAAGGTATTTCACTACAGAGAAATTTTACCCTGCACAAAAAAAATTTTACCTTGCACAAAAATTAAATTGAAGAATTTAGGCTTCCCAAATATGTAGACAAACAGGAGCTCACAACATGTGCAATTACAACGCTCTTTTAAAAAGGTTCTTCATAAATATGGTAAGTTTAGTGGTGAAAGTATTACAGTGTTTACATGGTACCACAGATAAACAAGCAAATACTGTCTACGGTCTCAATTTTTTTAACTGTATTTTTTTAACCCTTAAACCTCACCATAAACTTATATTGGCACCAAATGGGTTTTTATACATAGATACACTTTACCAGAAATCCTTAGATAGAGTTTACCTAGAGTAATTTGTACTTCTGCGTTGGTAAGGATTCTCAAATAATTTCACCTAATGAATTGACTTCAAAAGCTCTTTGAGAATACACCCTGTAAAAAGCAATAAAAAAATTTTCATACAGTGTTGGTTTTGCTTTTTCAATTTTCAAAGAATGACTGAGGTTGGCAAGGGCCTCTGGAGGTTACCTTGTCCAACCCTCCTGCTTAAGCACAGCCATCTCGAGCAGCTCCATACAGCTTCTGGATATCTCTGAGGATAGACACTCCACAACTTCTTGGGGTAACCTGTTCCAGTCCTCAGTCACCTTCACAGTAAAAACATGTTCCCTGATGATCAGAGAACCTCCTGTCTCCCATTCTGTGCTCACTGCCTCTTGTACTATCACTGGACACCACTGAAAAGAGCCCGGCTCCACCTTTTTTAACCATTCTTTCAGGTATTTGTACACACTGATGAGATCCCCCTGAGCCATCTCTCCTGTAAGCTAAGTCACAGTGCTCCCAGCCTTTCCTCACAAGAGGAGTTCCAGTGCCTCCATCACCTTTGTGGCCCTTTGCCAGACACTCTCCAGTAGCTCAAATCTCTCTCTTACTGAGCAGCCCAGAACTGGACACAGGATTCCAGATGTGGCCTCATCAGTGCTTACCAATTTCAGGTGTCTTCTCATACTAGTACAGTTCATTTTTTTCTCCTGAGCTCATCATTTAAAGTACAGTTATCTGTGCTTCAGTTTATACTGAATATTGCTGCCTATCTTGACATCAGGAATGATGATCATGTCATTCTCACAGGCCAGCAACTTCATAAACATTATGGATATTCACAACTATTTTTCTGTACTCTATTTTTCAAGGCATTTACAAACTTAAGCTATATCACTATGGAGTGTAATTTTTTTCTTTCTTGACATGTATGAAAAAAGAAACTGTAACAATTTGCTGTTTTAAATAGTCTTTTACTGTTTATGGAAACTTACACACCAGTTTCTTAAGCACAGGAGTACACAGCAGTGGTGGCCTTCTGGAGCATCTTTGTCTTCATGGAAAATAGAGACAGTTTGTTCCACAAGCACTTAGGATAAATTAAATGAGAACAGTGGCCACGCTGGTCAAGAGAGAATTCATTCCATGAAATAATGCCTTTCCTGTTCCTTGGATCACTCCACCACGAATGTATTTTCATTGAAGAAAAATTGTGTTGTACACCAAGCAAAATTGTATGTATCCATTTTGATACAACCAGAATTTTAATATAAAATGATCAGGACTTTGCATTGTAACGCTATAATGTTCTAAACTATAAGCAGTAATTTAAAACAAAATTGAATGCTTTTGGTTTTGAACGTTTATGTAGCACCAAAGCTGAACAAAAAAACTTGTTGGCATTTTACCAACGTTTCTGAGGCAGTTGAGGGAAAAGTACTGCATATCAGTTAACCTGTATTCTTATTTCTTAGGTTATTGACACCACTGGAAACAAGAAGCCAAGACAGAGGAAGGAAGAAAAAAAGAAAAAAACAACAAAACTTCAAAAGTTTAAATAATTCTGATTTGCTACTTGATTAGTCTTTGTGATAGGAATGATTTTTTTTCCTTAGCAAGAACAAAAAAAGTGAGCATGACTTCCTGAAAAAGAAGTTCACTGAAATAAATGCTCTAGTTCAAGGCACTTAGCAGAAAAAAAAATTTCCACACACATTTTTATTGTTTTTCCTTGCATATGACATTAATTCATAAATACTAAGATACTAAACAGTAATAATTCAAATTTTAAGTTGCAAAGACTTATCTGTGATGCGATGGAAGCTTAAGCACCAAGTTTAAAATAATGTCACTGAAACAATCCAAAACACAAATAAAATTCTTCTCCCTGTCTAGTGAAGTAGCTACAAGAAAATATACCCTACTGGCCTGGAATTGACAGAGATAGAGTTAAAAAGCACCAGTGAGTGTATCAGGATGACAGCTTACCTAAATTGTGTCGCTTTGTCTTTGCGTGCTCGTGAATATGTTTCTTTGTAAAACAGCCAAAGAAGACACAGTAGAGGCAAGAGTGGAGTCTGTTCAGGTGGGCACCACACATATGACAAATGCACGACTTTGCCTGAAACAGAGAAACAGACACAGAACATGAGTGACAGAAACACATCTCCAAGTCCAGCTAAAGGGATGTAGATCTAACTGCTCGCTCTCCCTTTCATTTGGTGCCTTCTGAACGCTGCAGGGCAGCAGAGGAAACAGTTCTGTCCCCGTGTGACACAACCACCAATTAGACATATTATCAGAAAAACACTCTCCCATTCATCCAATACATTTCCAAGTCTTGACAGGGAGCAGGTCTCATCTAAGAGGAAACAATAGTCAACCCATTTACAACTCTCAATCTGCAGTTTAACGAACACTTCAAGCAGGGATGAGCAGGCACTGCTCCTAAAATGCACCATCCATCCTACCATTCCCTCACTCCACCTGGGCATTTCTGTTCCCGTACCACGTCCCAGCAGAACGGCCTGCACAGCCATGTACAAGCCAGGAGAAAGATGCTGTAAAGTGAACCTGCCACTCCCAACCCCCCCACCCCCGAGATTAACCTGTATCAGTTCCTCCATCCAACTCACCATCAGCCACACAAACATCCATTGCTGGTGCAAAACCCCTGGGCCTTATGGCTAGTGCAGCACAGACTTAACACTACAGCAGCACAGATGCTGATTACCAGGAGAGGAGAGCGAGGTCTTGATGCATCTGTTCTTGCTCAGTTCTCCAGAAATCACCCCCCACCCACAGTCCCTACCTTGAAGCAATGGGCTTTGCTGCTCAACAGCCCCTTCGCTGAGCTGGTTCAGCTTGCTAACCTGGAAGTTGAAACTGGACTAAAACTAGTAAGTTTGTGGGAGATGGGGGGAAGACGGAGGAGACTCGGATGACAATCAGAGGTCAGGGAAAGCAGATGCCCAGCAGGGAGGTAAAAAGGGATGAAGAGGCAGGAGTTTTGGGTAATGGGACCACAGCAAAAACTGTTTTATCACAGCACCGAGCTCCTCAATCCACTCAAAAGCTGTACTATAATTTGAACATTAAAATATTTGTGGGTATATGGCATTTTATTTCTCTGCTGGGAGATTCTGCCAGATTCATTGATTAGATTCCTCTTTACCAGCCCACAAAATAGCAGCACAACATCAAATCCATACCAGTCAAAGAGTTACAGAAGTCACTTTTGCCACTCTCAGACTAGCTTTGAATCAAGTTTGGAAAGCGATGTGCTGTTCCCTGAAGCAACCCGGAATGGGGAGGTATGTGATGAAAGTTACAATGATTCATTGGAAATTAATAAGCATTTAAGCCTGACATGATGGTTTGCATTCCTATGATAACAATACATTTTAACAAGCAGGCCTGGAGAAGAAAAAAAAAAAAAAAAGAGACAGTTAGAAGGTTAAGTAGATTTTTTGACTCTCAATCATATTTGAAGCACTCTTTAACACAACAACACCCAAAACTTTCTTTTAGTATTAAACTCAGGTACTTCAACAAATCTTTTGAAAAATTACTGTCTAGTAAGAGACTTAAGAGAGCTTGTAAGTCTTTTGCTCAACAACACTGACAAAAATTCAGGTCCAATACCATCTGATTGGAAGACACAGACAAGAGAAACTCCTCACAGTAAATTCGCTTTTCAACTCAGACAACAGCAACTGAATTCAGACATTTGTTTAAGTGTAACTGAACTTCTCTAACTGCTCAGAGCTAGAGATCACTTACAGATGTATGCCTTATTTTACAGACTAATCTGACAATACTATTCTTTTGCTTGTCAATATAGAAACACCTTTTCTTTCTTATTATTAAAAAAAAAAATAAATCAGAATTACTAACATACCAAGCTATCATCTAATCCAGGCAGTGCATTTCATCAAAAATAATTCCCAAAGTTCTTCAGTAATATTTGCCCAGTCTGTCACAACTTAAAATTAGTGCTGAATAAATGATGCATGATCCTGTTCTCCAGTCTGGCATTTTTCTTTCAGAATACTTATGGCTGTTAAAAAAATAATCAAGGAAGAAGCTTGCAATATGCTGCACCATGTAATTTATTTTCAACCTTCTACAAATTAAGACCTAAATCCTGAATCTCACATGTTGTATATTTGAAGTTCTCCTAAATTCTGTTCGATGAAAATAGATTGGTTGAATCAAACTCCACACACCTACAGAAAGAAATATTTTAAAGTAGGACCAAAAAAATTCACCACCACCAGCACAATTTCCATCTTTAGAAAAATACTGCAGAACTGTCAAACTGTTGCCTAACGGTTGCTCTTTGGCTGCAAAAGCTAAATAGGATCAGCCTATCTGTTAAGATTGCTGCTATGACAACAACTCTAGCAACTAGCTATTTTACTTAGCCAGCTAAAAATAAATCTTTTAGCATTAAATGTATTGTAAACAGATGACATAACAAACATGTAAAAACCAATTATTTTAGGCTAAAAGGCAGAAAATTTGTACCTTAGGAATATTTATTTCAATGTCAATTAAGAGAAATCAAAGAATGTAAAAAAAGTTACTGGCAAGTTAAGAGAAGTTCAATCACTTATTTAAAGGAAGCTATTTTATCCATATCCTTTATTTGCTCAGTATAGCTCAAGATGGTTTTTCTAAAATTGTGAGAAAACAAGGTTAAAAGACAGAGTGAGGAAAGAAATCAATATCAAAAACCATAGTGGCTATTCTTAACTAGATTAGCTGTCTCCTTTTCATCTGTCTGTGCTTTTAAACAATTTGCTAAGATAAAACAAAGCTGCCACCCTCCCACCCCACCCCAAATAATTAAATTACTTTGTTTCATAATACTCCCACCCCTGCTCACATCTCTTGAGGCTACAGTCTAAGATGAAACAGAATACTGCAAATGAGTAATCAAAAATCAGTTGGATCCATCAAGTCACAAGCTTGCTTTAAAACACAACTCAACTTCTTTAAAAAGCAAGTTAGGTCTTGCTTATGGTCCAGATGCTTTAGGGAAGTCAACCAGTATTTTGGCTTCAGGATCAACCTGTCACTTCTCCTTTTCTCAGGCATGTCCTCCTAGATACAAGACCACCTCTTCCTTATCCTAAGACATAGATGTAGAGTCTTCCCCTTCCTCCACACACTCTCCCATCATTATTCTGCTCCCTGTTTGCTTATCTCCTTTATTGTCCCTGCCGTCAATTACTCCACTCTCAATCTTTAACCCTATTCTCTCTCCCCACACACTCAGCCCCACATCTTAGGTCCCCAGCCAGTCTTCTTTCAGTTCATTCTGAACCTCTGTCTGTCTATCCCCTTCAATTTTGCTTTGATATTCTAACAAACTGCACACAGAAACTAGAAGAGGCCCTGAGCATTTTCTTTCTGGAAGATTATAATAGTTTTTTTAAATGATAGAAAACTGGAAAGAATGGTCCTGCACAATATAAATGATGTATGCACACACACACACAGAGTAACCTACATTTCTGACAAAGCTGCAGGAGTGAGCAACACTAGGTATCCCAATTCTCCCTTCTGTGTTTTTCCCTCTACTGATCTCCTTTATTGCTACTAAGAGTGGTAACTCACATGCCCAGACCCTCAGCACTGGTTCTGTGCCTTCTGTAAAGGAGGTTTAAACAGCCTAAAAAATGAGGGTGTAAAAACTAGTGCACAACACACAAAAGGGAACTGTTAGTAATCACCTGTAACACAGGTCAATAGAGTCCATCTCTAAAGTGCTACCTGCCCTTGATAGTGTTAATAGCTATGATGTGAAGTGAGTTAAAAAGAAAGCAGCAGGCATCAGTAGGTCAAATAAACCAGACTGCTGACACTTAAAGTCTTCCCAAAATGCCAGAATAGCTTATTATTAGTTTACCACCCTACCATCAAAACAGCAGTGGAGAAAATTAATGCATCCAGCTGGCGTTGTTTTGCCCTAGCAGTTCTCCCTCCAACAGTTCCCATTCCTGCTCTCCTTTCCTAGCCCAGCTCAGGCTCCACCCAAAGCAAGAAAGTCATGCTGGGCACGAAGCATCAGTTGTTCCAAAACACCTACACACCTGTTTCAACTTCACAGAATATTGGCTCCTCAAATCAATGACTAGCCCTTTCGAGTGGCAATACACCATCCCTGCAAAGGAAACTCTGCAGAAAAAGCAAGAGGCATACAATAGACCTTAGCTACTGCAAACCAACCTTCTGTATTTCCAGCTATTTCAGAAGTAGCTTTAGAAGCTCATGTTTTATTTAATTGTACATGAGAGGAAAACATCTTTTTTAAAGAAGTTTTTCAGTAGGGTACTTAAGGAGTCTTGCCTCTTATTCTCACACTAAATATATCAAAGCACTTTGAGAACAGAGCTGTTGTCAGTTACGAGCTTATACGCCAAAGACCTCCTACCTTTCACAGTCTGCAAACCATATTCACCACAAAGGTTCACAGGAAAAGATGAACTAGGTAACACTAATAAGACAGTGGGAGGCTTGGGAGGTTAAAAGATCATAAGGAAGGTGTTGCCACATTGTACGTGTTCACAAGTAACTCAAAGCAGCACATTCTTAAGGTACTCTCTTAAAGCAAATACACTAGCTATGGATCCCTGGAAGTGTTTTGATCATGTACAAATTCTTAGCATTAGGAAAGTAAAAGTTTCCCAATAGAAATCCACTTCTGTTTCCCCACCTTTTAAAGTAAGTTTTTGTGTAAAACAGACATAACATTTAGACAC
This sequence comes from Tyto alba, assembly GCF_018691265.1. Taxonomy (NCBI): domain Eukaryota; kingdom Metazoa; phylum Chordata; class Aves; order Strigiformes; family Tytonidae; genus Tyto; species Tyto alba. The sequence continues at coordinate 4,066,049 of NW_024881302.1, forward strand.
ATCAGAAACAAGAGGAGAAAGTTTTTCATTTTTTTAATACGTTATCATTACTGAAAGTCTCTGGAGGGTACAATATGCTTTACTTCCCAGCCCTAAACCAAGTTTAATTCTTGAAAAAGAACTTTAATCTCACTCTACACAGATTAAGATGCTGCTTGTGCAGCTCTAAATATGCCTACCTACAAAATACAGGTGTATGTGGAAATTCTACCCCCATACATAAAAGTTTGTCACCATAATCTGCTTTGTTCCCCAAAAGCACTTGTGCTCCAGAAGCGTTACTTTAGCCCAAACTATTCCTTGCAAGGTAGCACTTAAATGGACTCAAAAGGTGGTGAACTCCAGGCACAAGGAGACACTGAAGAGTCCCACTCACAGCTACTGAATTTTGAAATAGGATTTCTGTGATAAATTGAGAAACCTCAACTTGGTACAACCACCACAGCAGTCACTTAGGTGGGGGAAGTTGCTAGCCCTTAAGAGGTAAATTTCAACAATGCTATGAGATGCCTGGAAGCAGAATATCTGTAATTCTCAAAAAAAAAAAAAACCCAAACTGTTAGGATTTTATGTTTTTATGTTTAAACTTGCTTTGAATTATAATTAGATACTATGAGATAAACAAACACGTCCTTTCAAGTCCTATTCCTTTTTTCCGGTGAAGCTTCCACACGTTGGTGAGAGAGGCAGGTAGGAGAAAGCAACAAAAGAGGGTCCACTTGCCCAGAGCATTAAGAACATGTAACAGCTCCTGCAATAAAACTCTGCTTTCTTGAATTCTTAATTCCCTACAAACACATGAACAAAAGTGAAAAGACCAATTTGAAGTTTGCAGTGTTCATTAGTTTAATGGCAGAATAAGGGAAAGAAATAAAAAAAAACCCCAAAGCAGAAAAGTCAGAGACTCTCAACTGAAACTTTTCAGATATGAACTACAAATTCCCTCACTGGGCCACAGAACAAGACATTTAAGGGAAACTTAAACATTTCCTCACATATTCAGAGTGCCTGGTCTTAATACGCCCATTTTAAATACAGTCAATCCTCTGTCAATTTCTGCCTCTTCTATTCACTTTGTCATGTCTAGACCACAGCCTAGGCACAGACTATTTTTATTCATATAATTTTTATTTGTATCCATCTGTATTGCAAACGATTCTTGTCCAAATGTAACAGAGCAGTGCATGTTGAGTGACAACCAGCATGCCTCCCATAGCCTGTTTTTAAAGGTCATAAAACTGACCACTGCTTCTTTCTTCACTGAAGATGGAGACCCTATGGCCATCCAACAGCAGCATTTCTTCTGCCTTGTGGGAGGAGAAAGCCAATATTAAACCACAGCTGACAAGATTTATTACTCTTGAGTACTCTTTGCACCTCAAGAGTAACAAATTTAGGTCAAATCTGCCTTATGACATTTCTATCACTTAGCCTACATTTCCTTCAAGATTCACTGTGCTGCCTTCCTAAGGGAGGCATGCCACAGACCCATCATCCATTAGTATAGTGGCTGGCATATTTTATAAATTTAAATACTTAAAACTTCAAAGCCACATTCTTAGGTTTTAAAAAAACAAAAGAGGGAATTGATTCTACAGTTCTCCATGGTATGGCATATAAATCACTCCTCCACATGCTGATAGGATGATTCAGAGTGACTCTGAGTCAGCACACATTTCTGACACATCAGCTTTAAAAAAAAATTTTAAAATCAACTTCAGTATTGTTCACTCAGTTCCTGCAACCAAGTCTTAATTATGATATTGTCCAATTAGAAATGTCAATTATTTTTTAAAAAGAATATGCCATCAGTAGTGTAAATTTTGTTTCCAGCCCCTGTAAGGTCAGGGGTACTAGTAAAGATTTTATTAGTACTAGCAAAACAGTGCATTAGTTACAGAATTTTGTGGTTTGGTAAGTGTTCAGAAAGCCACTTTCAACAAAAAAAAGGCCAAGTAGAAGTAACTACTTAAACTGGGTTATTCTAAATGTTTGTTTAGACAGCAGCAGAAAAAGACAGTTAAGTATTCCAGCTCTGTTCAACAGCAAACATTAAATCCAAGGTGCTTGCACTGCACTGACATATTTGCTGGCTCCCATATTGCCATCGGGCGCAGCACGGAGATGTCTACACAGCTTTCCTAGTCTGTGAACAGGACCTTTGGCTCTGACCATCTGAGCACAAGTTTGAAAACAACAATATCACAATTTATAATTAAAGATGAAATATAGCCTAAGCTGTTAAATAACATCACAGTTCTCAAACTGAGTGTAAATAAAAGCATACCGTTATGACCATCTGAGCAGCCTGCTGTCCTTCTGTAGGTTAGATTAACCCATGGCCAATTGTCACAAATCCTACTTCTGCCAATAAGTGAAAAAAAAAAAAAAAAAAAAAAGGTGAAAGAGGGAAAAATAGAAGTATTGGACACGCTACAAGAGATCCTAGAAAACAATGAGGAAACTGTTTTTTGCTTCCAAACTGATAAAACTTTTCCATTACACCTTACTCAAGATGCTGCATCCCAGCAAGGGCACAAACTACCTGTCTTTCAATAAGGCAAAGTAACATGTACATTAAACTCACCTGTTTGAACCTCTGATTCATTTATCTTAATTTAACTCTGATTTTGAAAAAGTATTAGTTGCACAGTACCTACTGCCACAGAATTATTAAATATTTTCTGCAATTCAAATTTTGAAGGCAATTTTTTCTCTCCCTGTTATTTTTTATTTTTTTCAAATAAAATTTTATTTTACTTATAAATCATATTTATCATATTTAAAACTTTTTTTTTTCCAGTTTTTTTTTTCCCCTCCTATCTTTATGGAAGACACACTAGCAATCACACAAGGGAAATAGGACTAGAAGTTCTTTAAGGCCAATATCCGAATACTTTGAATGATCTGCTTAATTAGTACTTTTTGGTCTACAAGTTTTAAAAGCTTTTTCAGTTGTATTTTTTGGTTTTGACAAATTATCTCAATTTCCTCATCTGGCAATGACAAGACTCTGCTAAGTGTTCTGTGGTGCTCTGATGCCAGGCTGACGAATTCTCTGGAGTCTGGGGAGAATGGGAGAGTTTATCCTAATTAATAAAGCAGCCTGAGCTCCCTCCTGCAGGAGTGACGGCTTGCCACAACAGCAGTGTGGCTAACCCACCGGGAACCAAAGCACAGTTGGCCAAATATTTTGATTGGGCCAGGATCCCCATCCAGAGAAATAATAATGGTAGACTTGAGGGTTTTTTTAAAATAGGGGGAAAAAAAAAAAAAAAACCAAACAAAACAAAACACAAAAAAACCCAATTAGGTTGTTTCCCTTTCCTGAACAGGTTTTCTGAAGTGTAAAATTAACCACAAAAGTAACTGTGGAAGCCTGACAGTATTTTGTCTCGTGGCTGTGGACATAATAAACAATTGTTTTTATTCTCTGCTTGAAGGGTAGGACAATGATAAGAGAGGTACCATGCTTTCAAGAGTTAGCGGGACACTAGAAAAACAGTCTATACAAAGGTGAGTTGTTAGTAACATAGAAAAAACACTGATCCAAAGACAAGATACAAGAAGATGATGCAGGTAAACCCCTGAAGTTCACAGGGCATAAGCAATACAGAAGAGCTGTTTTTTGAGACACGAGCAAGGAGGCCATCTATAAAAGCATCTTCTAGACACATTGGCTAGAAACGACAACATTCAGAGTAAGTCTGAAAGGACCACAAACTTCTCTTGAAATAACACTATTCATTCTGCTGAAGGATAGAAAATCTGGATTAAGTTATCCCAGAAACTTTCACAAAGAAGGTAATATCCCAGCCTCCACTCACTTATGAATCAATAGCCAGAGCATTCATTTTCCTTATCCAAATCGTACTACAAAATGGGAATGGATATTACTGAGCAGTTCTAGAGCACAGTGAGTAGTTCTGTTAATAGCTCATTTGCATGGAAGTACTATTCCAGCCCTAAATTGGTAGAGGTTCATTTCCTATCACTATTAAGGAAAATATGGGTAACTTCACTAAGGAGCAGTTCGAAAAAGGTACAGTATAAAATAAGGAGACTCGCTGATCTGAACTGAAAAAAGCACGTTTGAAATGGCCGAGTCCATTAAAAAAAAAAAAAAAGGACAGACAGCAAACTGGTTCCACATTAAAAGCTTTAAAAAATGCTTCTATAGATACTAAGTGTCAGATAATATAGTAGGTTTCTTATGACTCCACATGCTTTTCTGAATTCTTGAGTGCATTAATTTAGAGAATAGTGTTAAAGACCATTTCCCACTGTGCCCAAACATACTACAGCTGCTCTGAGACCAGTAAAGGAAGAGAAGAGAGGGGAAAAAAAAAAAAAAAAAAAAAAAAAAAAATCACCGAAAGATATTTCAGAAAAGACAACCTCCTTTCCCCCCCTTTCTTATCCACAAATACTGGATTCATACATACAAAGATTGATCTATAGGAGTCAGAAAAGCCTTCCTAGAGCCTTTCTTCCAAAAAGAACCAGACCTCTTGCAGAGAGGTACTTCAGTTCTCATCTATTAAACTTGATTTAGTAGTTGCTAACATTATATGCCATTAGACACTAGGATCACCCTATCCTTAAAGCAACCTTTCCCATTCTTAAGTGAGCTACTTCGAGTAATTTTTTCCCAAGGATTCAGAACAAGAAAAATGTCTTGCTTTTAATGTGGTCTTCCATTCAATGAGATCAAAGCTCCAACAAGGTTCTGCACTAAACGGCAGGATGGAAAATCGCAGTAAACTCATCTTAGTTGTCCCCTTCCTACTGAAGGAACTGGTTTAAACTGTTCTGCTTCATTTCATACAATTTGCACCTAATATGTATTTTCCTATACTAAGACCGCTGACTTCATGCTGATGAGGAGCACTCACGTTTTGTTCCACTGGCTCAGCTGTAGGTGGAACCATCTCCAAATGGGCAGACACATGTATATAGAACAACTGCAGTTGTTTGTGCAGTAATCACACCTTCGTGCTCTAAAACAATTAAGACAATGCAGCTGGAGAGTTACTTCTATTGACAGTCTGTGCTATCTTAAAATTGGAGTGTATGTACCCTGAAGGGAAATACAGTTAAAGCTCCAGTACACTAAAGTTAAGGGATTAAGTATATGGACAATACTCAGAAGAGAGAGAACACGTTTTTCAGAATCAGCTCTGCAATGAAGACATATTCTTAAATGAGAACAATATTGTAGGCAAAGTTTATCCACACTCCAAAAACACAGCTTTGATTCAAGGGATCTTCTCAAGAGACCAGTGCAAGTCAATCTAAAACCAGAGAACTTTGAAGAAATTAAGAATTTTATTTGGAGGTGAAACAGAGATCTGACTAGTTATCTTTTAAACTCTACATACAGATTAATTTTTCCTGCTCTTCTTACTCTGGATGATACACCATGCCAAGAGCTGGACATTAAATCAGAATTATTTTTTAGTAAAAAACAAAACTAACCCAAATTCTTCCAATTTTTGCTTCACATGAAATTCCACAGCAGGTACAAGACTGAAATGAAACTTACGACGAAAAAAAAAGTTGCGCCATTTAATAGACAGCACAAGATAGATCAGAGGATAGGAAGATGCTCTAAAGATGTCTTTTTGGTTTTACCATATATAGGCACAGTAGTAAGAAGTTGTATTTCAACAAGAACAAAGAAATTCTCTGGAATCCAAATGACTATGCTGAAATTGCTTATTTGCTTCTTCTTTGGTGGGTGCTCATCCCCACCACTAGCATTTACAAATCTAAATGATTTCTCAAGTACTCCATAAAAGATGCATTTAAGACCCTATTGTGTTTTTAAACCATTTAAATAATGGATCTTGTTCAAATTAAATTGCATGTCCTTCTATAGTCAGATTCTTTTAAAAGTGGAATGCATATTTGCCTTGTGAAAACATGTAAACTGCTTAAGGTTCAAATGCATGTCTCTTCCCTTGAATATATATGATGCATGGATATGTTCTGTGTGTTGATTTTTATCTATTTCCTGCAATGCACCACTGCAGTAGCGAATTTCACATGAGAACAAGGGGCTTGCCAATACCGCAGTAGTGTATTCTAAGATCTAGTACAAAATCTATTACTTTACCTCACCATTCCCCGACATCAGCAAATCATGGAAATGTTTTTAAACATCCTATTTGGTAATGTATTGATCTAATCTGTGAACATGTGACTCGGGAAGCAATTCAGGGAGCAAGCTAAACCGACAAACCTGCCTGCTGCTGTGCGAAGTCTTATTAAACCCTGCCCGTGCTGCAGAGATCTTATTTTGCTCTACATAAAACTAAGAAATCGGGATTCTTCATATGAAAACAGGTATGCTCTTGGGAAGTTTGCCATACTACTTTGATGGGAACGCTCTAGATAGCATCCTTTCAGAAAGAAAAGAAAAAAGAAACTTCAGGTTATGTAGGATCAAAGCCCTAACAAGTCCTACAGCCTCATTTAGAAAAGCACAGATATTTCAGCTATCTTATTCTTTAACTACTCTAAGATGTCCATAAAAATATGTGAACTTAATTAGTTCACATCAAAGTGAAATCAATTCTGCTGGTAGGAAAGATGGACGGGATGATACTACAGCACTGATTCTCTGTGGCATAACTTATTTATGGGACAAATACCCTTAGCAAAAAAGGAGACTAGTAGAAAACGAGCAGCCATAGAGTGACATAGTGCATCTATTAGCCACTATTTGTTTTATTTAAAAAAAAACAACCAAACAAACAACACAAACCAATGCTGCACTAAATAGGGTAGATCCATTGTTGAGCCTAACAAAAAAGCATTAGCCTGGTAGAAAACATTTCTCCTTTTAAAAGCTTCCTAGGAGTTATGCACCATTCTGTCAAGACTGTAAGAGTTATTATACATGACATTTTTATATTTACTGTAGCAAAGCAAGCCAACTGGTAGTACAGAAATTAACCCCACTGCTTACAACTTTTCTGACAATTGTGGGTTTCAGTGATGATGCATACAACAAACAAATAAGGCATACAAGCCAAACTCTCTTCTTGCCGTAAGAATAAAACTTCCTCTTTGTCTAATAGGAGCTGACAACAAATTCCAGTCCCCTCACAGGGCCTACAAGAAAAAACATTACAAAACAAGAAAATAAACTTCCCTTTTGATTTTACAAGAGCTATACAGAACATTTGCCAATTCTCCTTCCAAAAACCGATTTGCCCAAAGCACCACAAACCATTCCCAAGCAGCACATTCCCCCTAAAAAACATGCCAGAAAAATGTGCTGATACAGAAAACACCATTAACCCATTCACACTAACTAGTCTTCATCACAGAACAAGTGCATCCTCTAAAATTACACAGTAAGGCTTTTGGAGAATGTAAGACAGAACATTCACGGGGTCTCAAACAGTGCTTTCATGAGCATGAAGCATAAAATGGAACTATAACAGACAAACTAAAAATTTTGCTTGTCTAGTTCCACTTATAATACTAAGACACCAGCATCTGAGGGCATATTTATGTTCACCTAGCTGTGTATGTACAGGAACACTCTAAGCCAACTAGCAGAGTACTGCCAAGGAACATCCAGAGAATAAAAGCAAATTCTCAATATGTTTGCACAGAACATGCTTTGATATCTATTAAGCTAGAGCTTACTATTTCCTCCTACCTCGGTACAAAACAAATTAATAATTCATTTTACTAGAGCAAAATAAGAGGTCTTTCATTCACTAGAAAACTTTAATGCAAACTCACAGACCTGAAGTTATAGAGGTAAGACAGAGGTGGTGAGAACTGTAATTCAATCTTTAAAAGATTTAAGATTTAGATAGATGGATATTCTGAATTCTAGAGACATGCAAGTCAGCTTAGAAAAAATTATTAAAGCAGTATGAACACGAAATACCTTTTGGAAAAGGAGTTTGGATTTCTCACACTAAAATTGGCAAGATGAATGAAAGCACCTTCAGAAAAAAAACCTGTGGGAAATAAGCATTCCCATGACAAAAAATTTTTCCTTTATCTATTTAAAGAGTTTGCAAATTGCTGCAGTCCCACAGAATAAACATTAATCACAGTGTGTGTAGAAAGGTGGGTGATAGTTTCTTAGTGAAGAGCATGTCTTTTTACATAGGAGGTACAGCCAACTGTTTTAACACTTCACACTGCATTTTGAACATGTAACTTGTTTTGCATTTTACCTGTTTCCCAAAGGAATTAATTGAGAAGAGGGTTGCAGTTAAACTGTTACTGACTCTCAAGATCAGGGCACATTAAACTCTAGTTCCTGTTGTTCATGAGAGTTTGGGAAAGGGGAGGTTTCCAAGTAGAGAAATTTTGAGTCCCCTAAGTGGAACCAAGAAGCAACCAAAAAACCCTCCAACCTCTCTCCACCACTCCCCCCACCCCCAAAACAAAGAACACCCCCAAACTCCAACACGAAACAAAAATACATTACAATACATTCTCAATTTGGCACTTCACTAATAAGACTCAGTTCTTGGAGCTGAGTTTAGAGCACCTTGTCCACATAATAAGGAAAAAATTGGTGCCATAACAAATACTTGCCTTTTTCGTAGAAACATGGAACTACATAATTTCAGCTGTCTGCTCCTTTCCCCCACCTCTAAGATACTACCAAGCACTTGTTAATTATCTCAAAGCCAACCTTTCATTAAGACAGAAAAGAGCATTTTAAGTTTGTCACATTTGAAGTATCTCTAACCTGATCTAGTTGTGTCTAAACTGAAGATTCAGTATAATACACAAGCTCTGTATTTTGTGGTTGAAATCTCTATTCCTCTCATACTATAGAACTTCAAGCATACACTGGCAGCAAATTCCAAAAAGCAGGGACACCATTTCTTGATGGTTTCAGAGTCATACTGAGAAGCTGGGCTAGCATTTCTTGGACAGGTTTAATACCGTAAAGGTTATAGTGGCTGTGAAGCACTTCCTGAATTTCCATCACTGATGGCAGAACTGTTAAAGATCCTACTTTTTTTTTTTTAATAAAGTCCCATTTATAATGCTAAAACCTTCCCCTGACAAGTGTTACATAACAACCTCACAGGAGTAGTTCTTATTTCTTTCCTCCTTTTGGTTTGTTGACTACAGCTAAAGAGATGTCCTCTGATTATTTTTTTTTCCAGCAATATCCAACCACTCCACAATATAGCATTAAGTGAAAATCCATACATTCCCTCCTCTCAGATGCCTGTAAACCATTAACAGATTTTCTGTATTAGCATCGCTGCTTTGTTCACAAGACCTAAACAGACAAATTTCTGAATTGAGATTTTTGAATTGAGTGTAGAGAACTTCATCCTGATATTTTCAATAGTTTGTTCTGTATGTTACTAAAAGGAATACTACTAGGAAAACAATGGGGGTTTTATATATTTAGCCACATGCAAAAGTTTACCCTTTTTTAATAGTGTAATTACAAATGAGTTATTTGTATCTTTTTGAGGTGTCATCATCAGTAGCTTTGACTTCAGGAAATTTAATTTGATTCTGATCAGTCACAGTTTAATAAACATGAAGCAAACCTGTAAGTGGAGTTGACATCCAGGCCCTAAATCTGTCCACTGACATTTGTGTTAATAAAAAAAAGGTCTAGGGCCTCACTGCAATGCAATTCTTTGAAGAGCAACATGAAGAACCATCAAATGGATTCAAATCTTCATCTTGACCCAGCTCAGACTGCTTGCCTACAATGAATATGAAAATAGGAGAGCATTTATATGCAGGTCAGATGCCACTCACCCTAGTAGCAAGGGGAAAAAGCTTCTACTCATAGGAGCTTTAAAAACTACATTAATTCACTAGAAAAGTCTGTCCTTACTAATCTGAGGATAAATGCCCAAACAGGGTTAAAGATAGGTATTTCTGTTGTTTTTTATTATTGTTGTTGAGGAGCTTTTTCATTTAACTTCCATGCAGTTGTTGCATCTTACTAAAAAAAAAAAATCTCTTCTGGCACCTAACAGCAGCGTGGCAAGTGTCCAGAGTTTTGTATATTTGACTGGTACTATATGAAAAATTTTCAACTTCAGCAATAAAGCCAGTGAAGAGGCCAGCTTATGTCTCTCATCCATGCTTACAACTGCACTGAGTGTGGCAACTGCAGCTGTAAACCAGGTGCAGGTATGGACAATCTGGAGGAGAGAAGGAAAAAGGGTGCACAGCCCAAACTGACAGTGAAGGGGGCCGAGGAGGTGAGGGGCACTGTGCCAGAACCCCAACTCCTGCTGTCACCAACAAGGCCAGAGAGGCAGAAGTAGAGACGCAGCACTACCTGAAGGAGCACTAAATCTGACACAGCATTGGCCTCGTAGCCACGGCTCTGCATCTCTTGAGACTGAAGCCCACATTACAATAATGCATCTATTACAGGTATCAGCCACAGTAAGTCTTGTCTTTGTCTACAGCTAAGGACATATGATCCAAGAGTCTCAAAATATGTGAGCAATCACAGAAGATACAAAGAAGTATTCCTTTTCCCACTGGCAAATGTCTTCCTAAGAAGAACACACATCATCCAACTACAAAAACTGACACATGAAAAAAAAGGGGCATAAGAATGAAAGCATTTTTAATTTTCGCAAATACATGAAGAACAATCTTGCAGCAACAATTCCAGTGTCACTGTCGTAGTCTCCTAAACAGCAATTCATTACTATTTTGAAATACAATTTCAATTCCATGCTTCATCTTCTAACATTTATCCTGTTCATTCATAGTTGGACCAAACCAGAGAGACACGTGGCTGAATTTCAGAGTTTGAGTATTTGGAACTTTTAACAGCTTCAGGGGTAGCTGCAAGACTGCAGCAACCCTGAAAATTAATCTATCAGTAGAGTCCAGCTAAAAGCTACATGTTGATGGCATACATAATCTCCTACAGCAAAAGATTTGAAGATTTGACAATAGTATTTTGTGCTGACCAGCCAGACCCTGCTCTCTTCATTTGTCTTCTATATTTATGAGAGGAAGTGCTAAACCTTTAACTCTTACAAATTTTCCCTTCAACAAAGGCTGATCACTTTAGCACCATTTACATGCCACCAGTATTATTTCCACATCTCCCTTTTTAGTAGGCTGCTTGATTACATAATGCTGCACACTGAAAACAAAAATTAGCAGATTATAGTGTTTGGTTTCATTTATGGACATTGTGCTTGGTTTGTCATTTAATGCAAAAAGTGTTAGTTTAATTTAAAGCATGGATATAAAAATTAGTTAAGACAAACAAATACAGACTACAGCAGCCAGCTGGGCTCAATAGCTAGGAAAGCTTATTAGGCAAAGCACATGCTTTTAGCTAGAACACACCTCTGCATTCCAAAAAGAAATCCCAGCAGGACAGCAAGCTTTCGCAACACCGGGATAAGAAAAGCAAGCAGAAAAATTCCCAGGCTGTTAATTACAGTGAAGGCCTATTTCATAATATCAACAACAGATCTTTCTTCCTATTTTCCCTGCTCTTTAACGGACAAAATAAAGCAAAAACAAGGCACCTCCATTTCTGCCATTTTGCTAGCCGTGTTTTAAAGAGAAGCCTGTCTCTCTAGAAGAGCTTCACCTACCCTCTACTGTTCCAAAGGAAGATGTTGGAAGGGCTGCAGAAGAAAGGGTGAAAATACAATTAAGCACAGACAGTATTACTTTCAGGACCTAAATCATCCCCTCCGTCATTGGTATCAAGCATGAGGGCATAAGCATTATACAATCTGTCTGTGTAAACTTCAGTTTGTTTCTGAATTAATTAGGTTTCATAAAATTCTAATACCACTATTAAAATATGAAAGATAGAAAGAAGACATTTCAGCCAAAGCATTACCCAATCCTGCTGAGATAAAAAAAACAATCCATCCTCATGCTACCAATACAGCAAATGCTAAGCCTCCTTTTATGTACCTTCTGAAGAGATTGAAAAGTAAAAAAACCCAAACAAACAAACAAAACAAACGACAACAAAAACAACCAACTCAACATTGACATACCCAAAACAAAAAAACATAAGAACACCACAACACTTTTACAGGGTAAAGACTTATCTTACAAAGCAAATGGGGAGTTCTGAGAACCATTTCTGGTAGACAGTTCCAAAAAATTATTAGTGACCTTCTGAAGGGAACACAGCTTTTACTTAAGTAATTGAAAAAATGAGGCTAACAACTTAAAAAAAACCCTAAAACTATGCCAGTTCTTGAAACTATTCAGAGTTCTGCAGAACAGGAACCATCAAGACAGAATGCTTTTGACACAATGCCATTGTTTCAATTCACCATGCATCTTTTTGACAATACTTCAGAACATGTAATATGCACACTGCTTCACATTCTTACAACAGAATGATCTTTAAATTCAAATACTGGAACTCCAGTTATGAGGCAGCAAAGAAAAATGTTCAAAGGCACTGAAGAACATCTTAAAACTTTATCCAAATAATCCTTATAAATCTCAGCAAAAGACAGAGACCTGATTTTAAAAAGAAATGCAAATGGATTCACCTTCAGCTGTTTTAACTACCGCCATTATACAGGTCAGATCAGTAAAAGTATTCAAAACACAATACTCTCACTTTTCAGATGCTCTACTAGCCATTATGCCTGTGCCCTGTAAGTAAGAGTAAGTAATATGCTACATAATACATCACATTTTCCACTTCTTTTTTGGTGAAGACATTAAGATTTCTATTAAATATTCAGTTTTGTCCACTTCCGGAGAGCTAGAAGAACAGTACTTTGATGTAAAGACAATTTTCCTGTCAAAGTTAATAAATTACTCCAGTTATTCTTTGATTAATCACACAGAAATTAAGAATGCAAAGGAAAGGTTCTCTAAGAGAGGGGAAATTTTTCAGAAAGTTTGCAGGCAAGTTCAAGTGTTTTTCATCAGTACTGTGATTTCTTTCTCAGTAATGAAATAATTCTTGAAATAAAAGTGCCAAAAGACTTAATCAGAGCAGGATTTCCTGACATTCCATTTCTGATAATCAAGTGATAGCAGTGGTAACTGATGAGGGAAATGGGGAAACAGTACTACCTAGATGCATAAGTAAAACTTACCTCCTAAAAAAAACCAAAACAACAACAACAACAACAAAACCCACACACACACACAAAAAAAAAAAAAAAAAAAAAACAACAAAGAAAAGATTTATCAAATCTATTCATACTCCACATGATCCTTTGGACAAGTGTTTTTTCACAGCAAACTCATTACTATAGTTTTGCTAGAGAAAAGTCAAATGATGACACTAAAAAGAGACAGGAAAACAAAACTCACATATGGGTCAGGAACATTACTAAGAAAAGGGGAAAACAAAACTCCCGTGAATGTCACACCACCTTAGGTATCACTATTGCAGGCAGCTCTTTAGCACTTGGTACAGGGAACGTGAAGTATATATAAATGATGTTCTGTGCAATATCCAACTACTAGAACACTTAAATACACAAGCATTTAGTGCAGTTAAAAGTTCATTTCACCATTCAGGCAAAGATTCACCTTCAGTTTTACATAAGACATACACTTTGTCCTCCAAATAAACTATTTCAACAAAGCAGAGACAGTAACATCCCAAATAATATCTATGATAACAAGTAAGCATGAATAGCTATTTGTATTTATCCCTTCAAATTCTGTAAACCATCTCAGTGTTTGTTTCAATAAAAAAACCCCATGATTTTCCTCTATATATTGCAAAACAGGAGTATTGCAAATAAGAACAAAACTGTTTCAGCCCACTTCATTCATGCCTCCCTTTTCCTTCAATGGCTCCTGGGCAACTCTACATTCTAAAAAGAACCATCCCATATATATGAATCTTCCTTGTCAAATGAAAATACAAGTTATATACATATATATATATATATACACATACATATGTGTTTAAAAAGTGTAACTATTCTCTACTTAGAAGAAAGAAAATGGAATTTGACTGTCAATTTCCTGTAGAGATGGTTTCAGGATGTACTTTATGAACTCTTAACACTGAGTACATATTGAGCTCCAGGAAGCCACTGCAAATTTTCATTTCAAAAATAGTATCTGAACACAGGTATAGCTTGCATGATGGGAAAAGATGTTTTTTGTAGAAGCCTTGCTCTGTTTATGTCTACTTATATTAATGCCACAGACATTCAGTGGTTAGTGTCACACACTTGGACAGAAGCGTATCACTTTCTGTAAGAGCAGAGAGACCTTTAAAAAGAGAAAGGCACAATGAGAAACTACAAGACACTCATCAGTCAGGGGGCGTTCTGGAGCACATGCACCTGACAAATTAGTAGCATGTGGCATTTTAGTAATAATAGTGCCTGCAGATGATGCTTGAAAGAATGGAAGATGATAATCTGCTTATGCATTACAGCTGATTGTCAGCAACTACTTGTGCACATGCCATTGATTCATTCAGACAAGATAGTCAGAACTACAGTTACTGTCACATTTGTCAAGCATAAAAAGATATAACTTAGATTCTACCTGACATTAGCAAATACGGGGTCCACAGCATGTCCATTAACACTAATAATTAAGTTGTGTTTCATTTATCAGGAGAACATCTGTACAGTAAAGCTGCAGACTGCTTTCAGACAAAAATTAGTCAGATGTAATTTACAGTTTATCAGGAGAGTTTAATGGTACTTGGTAGATGCATTTTCATGTAAAGCAGAACACAAGAAACAACTTCAGTTGTATAAATATAACACTGTGATTTAAATAATCCACTTGGAAAGCAAAAATAATAAATCTGAGGACTCCCAGCTGAAAAATAGACACAACTCAAAATTGGAACATGCACTGGTGGAACAAATTGCCTTTTTAAGTTCTGTGGCAAACATGATTGAGCTATTTGCAAGCAACAACTGTGACAAAGTCAAATCATCGTTTTTGATCACCCAAACGGAGACTGGGTGTCTCTGGCATCTACAAAGCCAGACTGGGCCGTAGTCAGTGACCTCATAATTCTGTTTAATGGAATCTCACTTCAACATGGCTGCCACGATTCAAACAAGATACAAGGAAAGGAAGTCTCCTCTTTGTCAGCTAAACTCCTATAGCCTGTCTAATAATGAAGTGGAGCCTACTGTTCCTCAGGACACTTGCTCAAGGACACCAGAGGTTACTCAGAGCAGTGAAGGAAGTACCTGCTTGGTCTGAAAACAGGATAGGAAATCAATATCCAAGCACCTTTCCAAGTACAGCTTCAGATATGACACAATCATTCAAAATGGATGGGAAAAAGAGGCTCCAACATTCACGTACCTGGAAAAAGACTAGTGCCATGTCTGCGGTAGAAAATACTGACATCTTGATGATAAACCTAAAATACGATGCTTGTGCACGTGTGGAGACATTTACACCAATATCAGTGTAACTATTCTGAGTAACAACGTAAAACCGTCTGCAGTATGAGATTTTATTAAAAGATTTAATCAAAAACTTGAGACACAGCTAGAGAAATTTAAAAAACAAATGAAAAACCACCCCAACCAACCAACCAAAAACAACAACAAAAAAAAAACACAGACCAAGCCAAAACAACACCAAAAACTCAAAAAGTATTATTAGAAAAAAAGGCAGTAGCTATAAATTCTCACGATCTACTGTGCAAACAAGTTGTTCTGTTATTTGGTTTAGAATGTAAGGTGATCATCTGAAACAGAAGGGCCTTTACAGTTCATACAAAAATTATTCCTGGACTAGCTCAACACTTCTCCCTAAGGCATAGCTCTTTGAACATCAAAAGTTCAAACCTGCAGGTCAATATGTAAACAAAAGAGGTAGGCGAAATCCTGCTTCTTTGCAGGGGGGGATGGTGGAGGATGCTAGGTATAGAGGAGGATGAGAAAGCAGTCCTATACAGATGAATCCCAGTTACCTAAGACTGCTGGGCAAGCAGGTAATAGGTTGAAATAACCAGAAGTCCATTTAGAGATAAGAAATCATTCTGCAGTTATTCAGAAAAGGGATTATTACCACTCAGGATTTGCAAGCATTACAGGATGGTCAGCTGCAACACCTTAAAATACAGATTTGCTATCTTTGATAAACATTCAAAATACAGTCCATCCTCATAGCCATTACACTGCACATACAGTATAAAACATGGGTTTGGAGAATTTACAACAAATCCGCCATTAATTTAGTCACAAATTAACTGAAAAAGTGGGTCCTTTCATATCTGACATGCTGGTCAGACTTCACCTCTGAGAGTCAACATAATAATGAAGGTTTTGCAAGCTTAAAGTTGACTAAAATATTACAGGAACAAGCCTGGGAAGATTGCCTACCTCCTTTGGGGCTTTTTTCTAACATGGTTTTGAATGAGACTGAAGAGCAGCGCTCTACAGTAGTGACAATCTTTCAAAAGTGGCCACTATTTCCATCATTCTTCAGTGAGACTCTTGGGGAGAGAGCTGAGGTGTATGCATTTACAACACTACTGTCTCCATTCACCTGTTCTTTGCAGCAGTTTAATCTTTCCACCTTTATACCAAAAGAAGATACTCTTTCTCCTTGAGCAGCTAGATTCTACTTCTACCGAGGTAAAAAAAGTCAGAAATAGCAGCTATTTCAAGGGATAGCAGTTCTTTATTCCAAAGGTTTTATGCAGCTCTTTTGCTGCCAAGTATTCTCTTAGAAAACAGGGGGAAAAATTCAGAATAACTATTAATAGTGTACATAATTTAAAAAACTACTAAATTCCTCTTTTAATCAAACAAGAGAAAACAGGAACACTGATAGACATACACATGCAAAGAAATTACCAAAAATATAAAGGAGGAAAAAAAAAAAAGTTATGCATATGGTCTAGCTCTGCTGCTCTGGGAAAACACAGCAGACCTTGAATCCTCTTTAATTGATCATTAAATTAGTGAACCTGATCCTTAAAAGGCAGAGAAGAAACAGATTCTGAAATATACTGGATACCACACACCTTGAACTATCTCATATTACCATTCTCCACTTTTCCTTCTCAAGGTTAAGCAAATTATCATTAACTATATATGTGTGCTTCTTTAATATCTACACACACACAAAACTTAATTAAAATAAAAAAATCACGGCAATGGTATTCTGTGCAGTGAAATGAAGTAATAAAACCTCAAAATTCAAATTGAGACTTTAAAAAGTTAGTATTTGGAAACACATTTGTATTGGCCAAAACCACCCATAAGCTCTACCCAACAGCACCACCACCCAAAAAAAAAAAAAAAAAAAAAAAAAAGGTAAGTGTTCTTACAGACTTCTGAATATCAAAACATATTTTCTCATCACACAGATTTGGTGTCTCATGATATTAGATAAAGTTCAATAAGTCTTCCATGAAACACTGGGATTAAAACTAGAAGCTTTTAAGTTATTTACAATAATTATTTGCATTTTTAGTAAAACAATATAGATTAAATCACTGATTAACACAAATACAACTGAACAGTGACTGTTCAGTTTACTGGTACTTAATAACTGATTGTAGACTGACTGGAACAATCTAAGTGGCATTTTTTGTTTTTTTATGGTTACCATGGAGAACAGGAAAGCTTTACCAAAAGTAAATGCTAAGCCAGCCTTTACATACACTTTCAGACTTTTTTTTTTTTTAAATCAATTACCTACAGGCACACATACCTCTACATATAAAACAGCAAATCAATGTGAAACACTGCCTGTTGGACGAGACAGAATGGTGCAAGAAGTTTAATGAAGCACAGGCTTAAGAACCAGCCACACACTTCAAACACAGAGACTGCTAGCAAAACTAATAACATTAGTGCTTTGTTTGTTGATCATACATGAATTACAATTACAGTTTTATTACTCTGTATTTTGTTCAAATATACCCCAGTGTACCTTGGCACAAATCTCCGCTTCAAAAAATCAGAGTAATTAAAAAAGCTGTAGAAAATTAGTGCATTGAGTAGTATTTCCATAATTTCTGCTAAGAAATGATTAACAGACATTAGATACCATGAGCAGTGCTTTTGAGGGACTTAAGAATATACTCAGTTTTCCAATTTAAACAAGAAAAAGTTATCATTTCCAACTGGCTTCCCATCAGCCTATATAATTTTACTTCAAGATTCTCTCTAAGAACAAGGAATGGCGGTAGAATCAAGAAATCTTACACGCTACTACAGCTCAAAATTGACAGGTTCTTGGTTTTCAGACTGATAGAAAAAATTTCTTTTGTTAAATGGTTTTAAATTTGAATTTCAACACATGCATGCACCAATGGAAAAAGCCAACAGTTATGTTTAACATGCAACTACACAGACTTTGCACAGAATTTAAGCATTTAAAAGACAGTCAAAAAACCCAAGAAGGTTCATCCACATGAAAAAGCCGTGTTCATGCAAACAGGGAGGCCAAGTCTACACAATAATTTCTGCTGACATTACAGCATCCTTTGGGGAAATGAAACTTGGCCAACGGCGTCTGCACCAAAGACTCACGTTGGCAATCGTGTATGAGAGAACACATTGCTGGGATAGACAGAATCAGATATACCACCAAAAACCACTCAGACAATCAAACTAAAACAGGATTTCACCTTTGAGATATAAAGGGATAGTTACACTTGAACAGCACTCTGGCTTGTTCTGAGCTGCTTGGGTAGCAAGTCACTAGTTACTTCCCTGGTGTATCCTCAGTGCTTAAACCAGCGGTTTCCTGAACCATCCATATTATGACACCCTCTTCCCCCATCATCTCCCCATCCAAAACAAGAGGCTTTGCTTCCAACTCTTCTACCTTTCCTCACTTTTTATTACATCTTCTACGGGCTTCTATCACTCATTATTTTCAGTTTGCTTACTTCCCATATAGAAACTGATTTTTTTGTTGTTGTTGTTGTGCTAGAAGGTAATAATTTGTATTAAGTGGATATAAGCAGAAGACTGAACTGCAGGTAAGTCTGAACAAGACAAAGGACAGATGGCACGGGTTCTGTGTGTCCTGCCTTTCCTTCTGAATTTCAGTTCTCTCCCCAAATCAACATGGACGGTCTGCTGGTATCCACAGCTTCCCCTTAAGTAGGGAATCCATCTGATGCAATCTCAAAATTATCACATTGCATTCCAACAAGGAAACATCATCAAAAGGTAGGACTCCACAAGCTCTGCCCCAAAGCTGCAAATGACCCAGGTCTGAAATCAATCAGTTCTAGCTAATAGATAAGCTTAATGCTTCTTATCTCCCAACTGAACAATTGAATTTGAGAGGGCAGAACAGCTGCTTTGGACTTGAAGATCTGAAACTGCAGTCTCACTGGGAAAGAGAGAACTAGGGTATTTATCATTATTTGCTTCCCGTGTTCTTCCCCATACCACAGCAACATTAACAGTTTTCAGAAACTCTTAATTATTTATTGCTCCCAACATACTAACAAATATTCCTTGCCATATGAGAAGTACTTTTTAGTAGACTCTTCCTTCGATCTAGCTCATCCGTTTCCAAAACTAAGCTAGACTTACCAACACTTTTTGCTGGTTAGGGCATTAGCTGGTATACTAACTGCTCATTAAAGCTCCAGACCCCTACTAAAGTTAACAATAGCAGAAGTTTGCACATGCTTGGCATTGGTTAAAAAAAAAAAAAAAAGTTTTATTTGCTGTTAAAAATAACCACAGTGCAATCCGCATTTTGGTAAGAACAGAGGACTCATCTTCAAATTTCTTCTAAACAAATCCCGGTTTCTACACTCACAGAAATGGTACCAGCAATATATTTGACATCTGTAAGACACAGGGCAAGACAGATTCAGCCTCAGTCTGTCATTTAGTCAGACATGTCAGTGGAGGCCAGAACTATGACAGAGAACTCAACCTTTCTCCATCCAGCTCTGAAGAGCTGTGCAGGCTACAGTTGTCTGGGCTCATAAAGCCCTCATACACAGAAAAATGAAAGGCTAATACATACACACAAACCACATCATTGGGATGGGGGTGACAAGGGAAAACATGGGAGTGGGGGAGAATGTGAATTTTACCTGAGTGAAAACCAGAACTGCCTTGGCTTACTTCACTTGAAAAACCAGTTAAGACCTTGAAGCAAAACCAGGGTATTCTTGAGGAAAGTATTACAATTGCAAATCACCTGTAATCTCACATAGAAGTATTACATGAGATCCCATACAGATTTCTCATTCTGATCTGTTGCTCTGTTTCTATGGTTATAAACATGTGCAGTGTTTTGCAGACAAATACATGGTCTTTAAGGTTTACAGCAGGATTAAAAAATTTCAGAGTACTGCCTCCAGCCTTCTTGAACGTACCTCAAGTTGCTTAAAAGCTATCCCTGGCAAATAAAGAGGTGGTTTACTCAGGTCTAAAAGGAGTCCTTCCTAGTTCTGATTTTCAAGATAGTGTTTCCTATAATCTGGTAGTGCAAATAACTGAGGCACAAAGAATTAAAAGTAGGGAGGGCTACATGACACCCAGTTTGTGTGATACTAGAGCAAACTTTCCAACACCACATTTTTGCCTGGATCTTGACCTATGGGAACACATTTATAATAATGTAACTTCTATGGAAACGTCTCTTAAAATACTAGAGGATAAAGTTATTGGTGACGCAGTGCCTAGTCACTGGACATTACGAGATTTATGCTGGATTTATGCAAATTTATGTCCGACTAAACAATCGGTAAATCTCACTTCCCTGGTACTCAAACACCACCATAAACAAAATATAGTTTCCTCAGAAGCTTGTTCATAAGCATTACATCACTTGCATTCTTCTACAGCATGTATATGAGGGCAAATGTTAAGTTGCTATGGAAGACTCAAGAGTCTGTACCAAAAAGCCACCAATTTTCCTCCTCAGAGCTCTACAACATCTCAGAGACGGAGCAGCTACTGATGTTAGGGCTTCTAGAAACCTTCCAAGGAACAGATGTCACCAAGTAATAGTGGTGACCTGTAGTCTGTGATCTGGCTTCCAGTGAGCCCAAATTAAATGGAGCTTATAAATTATAGCCATAAATTCCAGGAACAGGATATGTATCCTTGGGCATTTAGAGCAGCATAGAATAAAAATCCAAGTGAGACAAAATTATAACCACCTAACCTAGCTAAAGTAGTTGTAGCATCTTACAAGCCAGTGCCTAGACACCGTGGTCATTATCAAACACGAGTTCACAAAGTTTCTCCTCCATTTGAAAGATGGTTAAGGACACAGGTGGCAGAAATTGTTACAGTTCTTCAGAACCAAGCTGATCCAGTCATTAGCACATGTTCTTAAATAAAAGATAAAACATCCACAGCACCCAGCTATAACAGAGAACACAACTAAACCAGCAAGGAGGACACTCTTTAATTCCTTTTCAAATTCCCCTTACCCTCTCTTAAAAACCCTTCTTCCTTTTTAACCTGAACACAAAACAGAACTTCCCTACAAGCAAAACCAGAAAAATTAGCCATGATCAGAAGTTCCTCTACCTCTTTACTAGTGCTCCACAGGAATGTGTTTCACTATATAATAGTTTTTCCTCCCTGAAGTCAGAACAGTCATAAAAAAGGGGGAGGGGAGGTTGATTGCACTAGTTCTACAGCATCTGGCTATGCAATAAGACTCTTGAAATAATTTTCTCTAGTGTAGCATATAGCCAACAAATCTGGCAAGAAGCAACTTTAAACATGTGTTGCTGTGACAGCAATGAATTATCACCCCAGTCTGCAGCAAGATTAACACTTACAACCTTGGCATGAAGAGCAGTCTGCTCAGTGTGTCAGAAGTAGTGCTCCATGATCAGACTTGAAAGGGTGGGCTCACGTTAAGAAATTAAGAGCACAGAAATGCAGACATTTGCCTAAACTGTAAACAAACAGAAAATTTCTGGAGGAAAAGACAGCGTACAGCCAAAGAAGTAGGAACACCAAGAGAAACTCAAGGTATGGAAGAAAAAAAAGAAGAAAAGTAGCAGGAGCCATTGAGACAAGGTACTACCTATGATAGAGGACATGCTCCAAAGAACAGTTACAGAACAAGAACAAATACTAGAAAACAGTCCACCAGATTTCTCCTGCTTAACGTAACAGCATTGAAATATCCAAACCAACTTCACATTAAAGAAGCTACTCTGAAAGCTAGGTAATAACTGTAGAAAAAAAGCAATAACTGAGTCCAACGTAGGACGTTACTCATGCCCAGTTACTGGGTTTGTCAAACCCTGTGTGTTCTACAACAGCACATGCCATTACCTGTGAGTTAAGTGCAGACTCAAAAACAGCTCTGGCCTCACTGAAAGGTCAGAGGTGACATTACATCAAAACCTACTCTACTAAGGAGTTCTGTTTGGCAGATTCATGGTCATCCATTCCACTTTTCCAGCTGACCACCAAGAGAAGAAACCTGAAAACAAAGCTCCTTACCACAAGTTTCTTAAAACAAAAACTGCAGAGGGAAGTGAAGAAAGCCATGATGCTGAAGAGAAAATGGTGGCATCTCCTTCCTTCTTGAGCATTTACCACAGACTGTCTTTTGCTTTGCAGAATTGATAGAACTATAAAGCATGACTTCTGCTCTTTGATCTGATTTGCTAGAAGTTTTTCTATTAATGCAGTTAGGAGATTCCATCAATCACCAGCTTCACCTCTAACGCAACTTTACTTTGCTTCATGAACCAGAAGAAAGGTATCATATTGATGCTGATAGAATTGATTTCACAGATTATGCATTCTATGTCCAAGATCTTAACTTGAATAAAATACTTTAAGAAGTTAAGCAGTATGAATTGAAGCATACGAATAGGTGAGGTTAAGGGATTCAGCACTGAGGAGAACCAGGACAAACTGATTTCACCTCCTAAAGACAAAAAAAAAAAAAACCTAATTCACAAATTATTAGTAGTAGCTGGATTTAGAAGTACGTTAAAGAGACAGGAACAATCTTGCAGGCATCACAAGCAGCATGGTTACATAGAACACATCTTTCTGCATGAGAAAAGGAAAATTTTACAAATTTCCTTAAAAAGCTTTATTTCAAACACATAAGTAAATATAACAAACCTCCAAACTCTCAAATATGACAGCATGAGAGAGAATTAAAAGAGCAATGTGGGTTGAGAATTTTGTAAGGAATTGATTACAACTCATCTACTATCTTGCTAGGAAATGAGCTCCGATTCCCTCAGATTAGAAGCCACTCTAAGTAGAAAGGTAGCAAACACATTGTCTAGCAAGGAGGAATAAACACGGAGTTGAAGCAGATCCTATTACTGAAGTCGGTTTGGAAAAATCTACTTTGTGAAGAAATCAGGGAAGTGCATCTAAAGCTTTTTAGAACTGGCTTGTAACAATAAAATTAATGTGGTATTGGCTGGGAAGAGCAATCTTCATCCAAGGGGCACAGTTTAGTGTGAAGTGTCCACAGACAGGACTCCAGTCTCCAGGAGCGGAGTGCTACCACTTAAGCTCCACTGGACTGATCTGAAATACTAATTAATTCATACTATACATAGAGATCACACTTACTGCTGCTGACTATGGTTGATCACTCAGGAAAACAAAAAACAAACTAAATCAGTCCTAACAAAAACATATTACTCCAAATTCCCATGAAATCACAAGGGGGCTAAAGTACGACGTTCTGGTTTTAATTCCCCCAGAGCAGCTTGCAAATTATTTCTCATCATTCTTTTCTTCCCAGTAGTTCGTTACTTTAAACTAGTATATCTTTCATCATAGACCTAGCCTTAAATCGCTCATCTTTGCTAACAAAGACAAAATGATGACTTCCAAATCTATGTAATGTCCTACAGGATCACAAAAATACCAGCATTCTGTCTTCAAGATCACAGATAAATATTATTTAGGTTGGAATGTGATAAACCATCACTTTCTGTGGTCCATTCACCTAGGCCAGTCCTCCAGCACAGATAGTCAGTGGAATAAGGAAGCTACATGGCACATTCTTCCTTGCCTACTCCCACTAGTTTCCATACAGTTCTGGAGGTTGACAGAGGGGTTTTTTGTCTCAAAATAAATTGTTCTTCTGAGAAGGGCCTTTCTACATACTATCATGTTGAGTTTATTAGCTTATTTAAATCAGACGCTCAAAATAACTGACCAAAATAGGCTTACGTGCCTCAGTAAGGGTTGGGTGGTTTTTTGTTTTTTTTTTTTCAGCTACAGTTCAGCATGTTAGGTTATATCAACTATCTGTGAAGCAAATGCCACCAGAGTAAAATCCAGGCTTGACAGCTATTTTGGGCTGCTGGATTAGAAGTGTTAACTGCATTAATGGGGCAATGAGAACAAAGTCTTCTGTGTCAAAAGAGTGAAACACTGGCTAAGTTGGTGTATCTGAGCTCCTCTAGAAAACATCTACTGTTTGAGCAGCCATCAGGTAATACAATTCTTCGAGGAGTTTCACCCATTTACTGTCCTTATCTCCATGGTTTTTGCAGTGTGGTACTTCTGCAGATGAGGCTATTCTGCTGCTGCTGGAAGACTACTCTGACTAAGCTTGTTCTTGAACACAAAGCCCCACGGCTGAGGTAGACCAGCAGGCCTTCCTGAATATAATGCAGTAATACCAACAACAGATTTCACTGGTATTCCAAGAAATAAACTCCTTTCGGTAAAAACTATAAAGTCAGCTCACCAAATGAAGGGAATAAAACTTCTGATATCTTTCATTTTGAGCATGTTTAAAGTTGTCATTCTCTGCCAGTAAAATTAAGGGTTTGGGGTTTGTTTCATTTTAATAAATAAATAAATAACCAACAAAAACAAACACACACACACAACCCAGAAGCATTAAGAAGCTTTTTCTTGTCTGGATATCCTACACATAACAGCATTTTTCAGTCATCAGAAAAAAAAAAAAAAAAAAAAAACAAAACACAAGAAACAGAACAACACATCTGGAAACACCACACTTGCTGAACATTAAGATGTATTTTTTTCAATTTGATTATTTGTACAAGCTATGGAATTTAACATTTCACAGATAAAGTAAGGAAGTCTAAAGCTAGGAGAGAGCAGATGGTAACACACTCAAAATATTTCAAAAGCTGAATCCTGTATCATGCATCTCCTCAAAAAAAAAGATCCCCCAAACCTCCTAGTCCAGTCCTTTCCATGGCTGCACCAATACAAGAGCAGCTAAGTACCAGCACAACCACTTGCCCAAGGATGCCCTGATGGGGTTGCAGGGCTAGCACCTCTCCTCAACCCTAGGAAGCACGTTTGGGTTTTACTGGAGTGCTGCTATTCTGGAATACCTGGCACACCAGTCCTGCAGGGCTACAGCCAGCTGGCAGAGCTCAGAACAGCCTTGGGGCTGCTCTAGACTACACAAGGGAGTAGGCCAGAGGAAAGCCAGTACCATAAAGAGGTAATTTAGAATCCCATTATCCCATCATCCTCAACTACATGCAGCATGAGCATGAGCTAGGCACATGCCCTGTGACCAGAAGCTTTAAACCACCACCACCAACAACAAAAATTTAACACATCTTAACAGAGTTTGATTATAAAAGACAGAAATCTGAATGTAGAGATAGGCCTGTTTAAGAGGGTAACAAGTGGCTTATAACTTGATTACTTAGAAGAACATTATTCATTTCATTAAATTAAATGCAATATGAAAAGTGGATTTTCTGTAATAGCTGATCACAGATTACAAGGCATTCTACACTCCCTGGTTCATTTATTTTTCACAAGGAAACTGGAGTAGAAGCAAATTATTTGCATACAGGAATAAGTTCTAATGACTGCAAGCATAAGACAAGTTTCATGTATCAGGCTCAGCACACACTAGCACATCTGTGAAAGCCTGAAGTACTTACAATAGCGGGTACAACCACACAACTGTAGCAGTAACAGAGGTTACTTCATGGAACCTTTCAAATTAAGTTAATATTAGCCACATTTTACAGAAGAAACCTTTAGTATGTGGAGAACATTCAAACAGAGTCAATCTGTCAGTGGCAAAGTCCGGAGGAAGGCAGGAGTTGTTACTCAGGCTGCTGTATGCAGCCTCCAAGCACCACTCAGGTCCTCTCCCATCACTCAGGCACTCCTCCCCTCAAGCTACCAATGCTACAGCTGTTTGTTCAACCCTAAGTTGACACATAACACAGAGCCAATTCAGGTGAAATATTATTAGAGGAGAATAAAATCTTTTTCATCTTTAGCTGTTCTTTCTGGTTCACAGCACAGTTGCACCAACACAATGCAGCGAATGGTATGACAGCAAGAACATGGAGCCAAGAGCTGGCAGTTCCTTAGACTGTTAAGGAAAGACACACATAGACCCACAGCTAAAGAGTTGGATTTCATGTTTCCAACTCACTAGTCTTCGGTGGTAATGCACGGTGAGGTCCCAGTTTCGTATCTCTTGCTCTCCTCTAGTAAATCAAGTATTGCCCTGGCCTGTATCTGCATGGCATTTTTCTCATCCAAACCATTTGCAGATTCCGTCATACACTTGTGTCTCACTAATACCCACATATATAACCCATTTTTAAATTTTATTTCAAGCTTTTAAAATCTGTCGGATTTGCTAACTTGCCACCTTCTTCTTTAATGTCACTCATGTTCTTTTTACCACTGCTTAAAACAACTTATCTGTAAAACAGTTTCAACCTACAGGTTACAACGTGCTTACACAGTTAAAATGCTTACTTTATAAAGAATTGCTATAATAAAGTAATTCTTCAGGTTACCCCTAAACTGGAGTTCTGTTTTCCAAGTCAGACTTTTGTAGTAAGCAGCCTAACACAGACAAAACCCTCCCACCTCCTACTGCCCGAAATCTTTCAATAAGTGCCTGAAAACTTGCATTCCAATTATGAGATGTGCCTGTGACCTCAAACATACCAGAATCTCTCAAGTTTTCTTTTCGTAAAACACTTAACCACATGGATGAACAAAAGATTTACTAAGCATCATAAAGCAATTTCTCTAATGCTCCATGTATATTTTTCATTTTCACACTCAGCACTATATCACAAATATACAGTGATATACTCCATATAATGATGAACTTTGGTATCACTCCACTGCACTTTGTGATTCAGCCCCTTCAATTAGCAAACGAGTGGTTGAGAGCAACTCTTCTACATGTGCAAGTTTGAATCAATTCTGGTAACTGTATCAACACAGAAAAATTACAGAGATGAAGAGAAGAAAATTAATTTATTGGGGCAACTCTGGAACTTAGACATGAAGAAAAGTTCTTAGAAGCCGAATTACTACATGACAAGGAAACACATCACTAAGGGTAGCAATATAAAATTACACTGAACAAAGTGTAAGATCAATTTCCTCAGGAACAGCCTCATAATGACAGAAGAGACCCTTGCTCCTCTTTATGCACATAACTGCAATAACTCTTAAAACTATTTTCCCTGCTTCCCTCATTCTGTTCTCCACATCACTGTTAAGATCATCCCACGACCAAAACCACAAAATGCAGTCACAAATGACCAAAGAATTGAGTGTTAATGATTCAGATAAACATATCCAATATTAAGCTTTTTGGGCGAACACTTGCTAAGAGAGCATGGCAGAAGTCAGCAATGTACAGAAAACAAGATTATAAGAGAATTTCACCCAGACCACTAGCTGCCACACAGGACAGTGATCCAGTTTAAGAGCAAAACTGGGCAGTAATATGAAAATAACAAAGCACAGCAAAGGGAGACATAAAACCTTAAGACAAATTTTGCATTTGTCACTGGACAGCACAGGGTCACAACGGCTCACCTAACATAAATGAGGTACTGAAATCAGTCAGCTATCTCAGCTGTCTTCACTTATGAAGTCGTCATACATCTGCTGTGCAATAAATCTTACCTTTATTTACCAAGTGTATTCTAAAGAAGGTCCCTTAAAATCTCACTTGCATGCAATAGTAAGTCTGAACGAACAGGACAGAAGCACAAATTTTAATTCGACAAACTTTGTAAGATAACACGAGGTGGTCCAAAGACACAAAGAGGAAAGGATTTTTTAAAAAACAAAACAAAACAAAAAAAACACACCCCAGAAATTGGGGCAGGGAAGAGGCAAAAATAAAGGTTATAAACTGCTGCTTTCTCTCCTTGTGCTAACACACACTGAGGGAATACAATTCAAGTCTGTACTTTATGCAAAACAAAAGCCCTTTAAAAACAGAAACAAAACATACATATAAAAGCCCTGGCAGTAAATTCAGTAAGAAGAATCCAAAGCCAAATCCTATTTAAAAAAGGCTACTTGGATGCATGAACTTCTGAGTGACAAGCGAGGCAATCGCCACAAATGGAACTCAGTGCCACAGCAGTGTTTGATACTCCCTCATCCCCATCACTTAACTATATTCAAATACTGCAGAGTCTTCCATGTGTTTAGGCAAAAAGAAAGTTACTACTAATTTTGTAACTTTTACTCTTTGGATTTATAAATACTACTTTTTAAATTGTGGATTAATATATATACTTATATAGATGAAAACCTGGTTTAATATACTAAGGCAAAAGTTACACTACAGAACTCCAGATTAAGACATTAATGAAAAAGAAGATATATTCTGATGTCTTAACTGAAATGTAGATTAATCATCTCTACAATTGAATTCTACATAAATATAACTCACTGAACTTATGAATAGTTTTATTTTTACATCTCACATCTATGTGCAGAAGAGCTTGGCTGTGTGTGCAAACCAACCATCACACTGCAAAAACAGCACAGTGTAAGAACAAGACCATGTAAGCGTAGTTAAACCTCAGCTCTCTTTTCAGACTTACTACTAAGGCAGTGTCACATTTAGTGAGCTGCTTCTCACCAATACTTTTAATACAAGGATATTTAATATATGTGACATTTAATGTCAGGATTTGTTACAGGACATGAGAACTTGGCACTAGCCCCAATATTTATGCTGAAAAGACACTACATTTTAAGTGTGTTAAAAGCAACTTTTGTTACCGTGTCCACTTTTTTCTCCCCCTTTTTTTTTTTTCTTAGTTTCACCTTGTCTAGTACCCAATTTTTAAATTTAATGACAAATTTAATACACTGTAGACCTTCACAGAAATATTTCCCAGGGATATGCTGACATCACCAGTGGTACTATAAAGGTAGACAAGAGCAGCCACGTTAATTTCAAGCTCCATTAAACATAGGAAGGAAAGAATGAGAAGGGGGAAAAAAGTTATCTTTACTGACTTGGAAAAGCAGCAGACAGAAAAAAATTAAGAATTTTAAATTAGTGTTATATATAACTGAGAGGTTTAAAAAAAAAAAAAACACCAACAAAACAACAACACAAAAAAACAAAACAAAACAAAAAAACAGAAAATCAAACTTGAGTAACATTCTACTGAAATAGACAACTGAAAAAAAGTTGAGCATTTGCTGTATTTCACACACAAAAGAATGTGACAAGATAGACTGCTTGCTGCTAATCAGTTACCAACTGACAAAGTGAATCTCAGGTTACTCTGAGTCAACTGGTGTCTGGTAACAGTTCACTTTACTGATCATCAAATAGGTCTTGAAATAGATAAAAATGATTGTTTTTCTTAAATGAGAGAGATCAGTATGGTGGAAGCTGTCCTAGCACTAAAGCCACAGATTGTTCTGGAGTTGCTATGCAAGTTGCATTAATGTTGTTCCACTGCTTGAAAAAAATGCGTTTTGAACCAAACAGAATGCAGGTTAATTTTGCACTGAGTAACTCTTTACAACATCGATTATATTACTAGCTAATGCAGCTAAGTTGTTATCTTGAATTAAGCAGAGTGTACATAAAGGACTGCCAAATCAATATGTAAAAGAATACAACCACCAAGACAGAGCTTTCATCCAGTCAGGACAGATCTATCAGCTTCTAGAACTGCTTCCGCTACGAAAAGGTTCCCAGTTCAAGCCTCTCGGATAACATATGGCTCTCCCTACGCTCCAGCACTGCTTGCTGACAACACGGTCCAGGATAACATAATAAACTGTAATGTCATCATGGCATTTCTCTCACTTAGCTCCACTGCCCATAGGTTAAGAAGAGATCGGAGATAGCTGCTCTAGGCATCTTTCTGTCCAAGTCTAGAAAGGCTCTAAGAACAATGGCTCTTTGCATGGTGAAAAAAAAAAAAAAGTTGATTACTTTTTTATGATATAGTTCTAGTAAATCCAGGAAAACACATCTGCCACCTTGGGACTGCCTTTCTTGTGATGCCACCATAATTGATATACGAGTACATATGTATCTCCTCACCTCAGATGCTGCCATGTGCTACGGACACATTATAAATACTTGGAGAACCATGGGAATACAAGAATTAAAACACTAAACCCAATGTTTTCAACTAGGTATCAGTCAAATGAAATGGAAAAGTATGGCTGATAAAAAAAGCCCTTCGTGTACCAGGAAAAAGGTGTCAAGAAACCATAGCTCCAAGTCAATCACACATAAACTGGAAAAACTATGGGTGCAAGGTTTAATGTGAGAAACACAAGCTTTTAAACTGAGTTAATCTTTCTCTGGCTTAAAACAAATAAGCTACCACAGCCACTGTTGGGAATCAAACTAATTGTTGCAACAGCATTTATTACAAAGCAGGATCCCCAGAGTACGTCCCAAAGGAAAACATACTTTTTTTTTTTTTGCTCAGACTCATGTAGTAGTCAGTCAGGAGAAGGGGAGTCAGCAATTCACAAGCAAGCAACTTCTACTATCAGTCAGTACCATTTACCCATTGATTTGTTACTCCAGTTACTAAGACGTAAATCCTCAAATGAGAGTAGAAGGTTTGAAACTGATTTGCAGCTCCAGTTTCATGTTAACGCTACAGATTAAGGCCTGAAACAAAAATGAGGATATCAGCTAACCTTTGTTTGGGGTTTAAAGCTTTGATGGCTTAAAATAAAGCTCAACAGATAGTTCAACAAATCAGACAAAGCCATTCCACTCTGCTCACCTTCACACTACTAGCTGCCAACCTAGTTTGAAAAGCTTTCAATATTTTCAACATCAAGGAAATAAGGTCATTGGCTGCAGACAAAATTAAAGAGATGCTACAACTGCTCCCAACAAACAGCCTGGCTATTACCAAACCTTGATTGCTGGTAAGACTACAGAAAAAAAAAGTAGCCTTCTTGTCCAGCATATCCCTATTTTTTTCCTTTATCAGCCTGCACAGATCCATCTTCTTTCTCTGCAACAGGGAACAAATAGAAGTGTGGGGAAAAGTGCATTTAGTATGCTTATTTGTCTCTCCATCCATATTAAAAAAAAAAACAGAGGAGGAAATTGTTCCAATATAACTACTATGCATGAGTCAGCTTCAATGACAGAGACCTGTATAACCTTTGAATCAGACCAAGTGTTGACCTGAGAGAGATATGAACAAGTGTTTAGGTAAGTCCTGACAGTTCAGACCCCACAACTCAAGACCTGCTATTCACCACCTTAGAGTTCATGGCGCAGGACTAATTCCTAACATTTGGCCCAGAAACCAATAATTTATTTCAAAAACATCGTAGAGGATACAAAATAGGGATTAACACCACTAGGAAGAGGAGGTTCTTGTGTTATATTTTTCGTCAGACCCAGAGACAGAAGTTCAGTGGAGCATTCTAAACCTGCCTTGTCCCACCTATGCAGGGTTCCGCTGCATATGGAGCTAAAAATCTCATGCCTGGGTATCTCTCACACCAAAGATTGTGTCTTCACATCAAGAGGAAATAAAACATTACCTTCAGCAGGTCTAAGGACCTTTTTACTCCTTAGACATTAAGAACTAAGGAAGATTGTTCAAGTTTGAAACTAGAGACCTCCTGAAAAATGAAGCTTGCAGTTGATTTTGACACTTCTGATGGGCTTTCAGGGAGAAGGTAGTCCCCACAACACATGGCAAAGAACATCATCCTTCCTGCATGAATCAGACAGGTCACATCAGCAGCCAATGCGGAGTATGCAGCTGAAAAAGAGACATGCTTCTTGAATCCTGGACTCCTCTTTCAAATTCTCCACAGGATTTGTAATCCAGAAGTTTGGTGCATATGCTAAAAACGTTAAAGAAAAACAAGCTGAGATTTCCTTATTAATTTAAGCAATCAAAACACCGAGCCCGAGAAGGCGGCTGCCTGGTAAGACTCCTTGCCCATCTGTTATGGTACAAGGCAAAACACCTAAGCCACACTTCCCTGTTCCTAGACAGGTAGACGGGGCAAGGCTGTAAGGGAGCAAGCAAGTGAGCAAGCATGCCTCAACAGGCATGAGCCAAAAAGTTCCACCATTAGCTTACCCTGTGACTGCAAGGTCATTTTGGCAAGAACTTAACATGTTGATTTTAGACTGTGAACCACAATGGTACTGAAAACATGACATAGCATTTATTTGCTAAGATAATATTAAACTTTTTCTTTGAAAATCAGGAAATGAACCAAAGTAATTTCAGTTTTAAGTACCAATGAATCAATTATCTGTCAAATATTATAAGGAATGAAGGACTGAAGTCACAAGTACATGGGGAGAAGGATACCTGAAGAAAGGTCATCACCTATGAAAGAAAATGTTTCTTCATATCAGAAAGCACCAATCAGTCTGGAGAGTCCACATAAAGAGAGAATAACGGAAAAAACAACAGAAATTCTCAACAGGAAGAAATATGCTAGAATTCACCCGATGTCAATGGGAGCATACAACCCCTGACAGGCAATTATTCTTTGATCTATTGGCAGAAGCACAGAACAAACATTCTGAAATTCCAGATAGGACCTTGTGCAGATCATCACTGTGGTCATCATGATGGGCAGTTTTCTTTCATCATCATCAAGAGCCTTTTCAGAGCAGTGACAGTAAGAACCATCCAGAATGAGAAAGAGTTTTCCTTCAAGGTGTATAGGCCAGTAAGACAGAATTTAATTGTAAATTCAGCTGCCCATCAAGCACAGAAACACGATTACTTACCAACTTCTAGACACAAAGATGCATCTACATGTCCAACTGCTCACTGATGGGGACCAAAAACTACATTCAGCACTGCAAAACAGATTTTTCTCATCTGTAATTCTAAAGTAATAAGCAAAGTGTCTGAAGTGTGACCCTACAGAAAAATGGAAAAAGCTGACACGAAGGGCTGGCATAAGTCTTCTTAGCATCTTCTGTCTGTTCCGTAATTCCTGAATGGGGGGTAGTGGTGTCAAATTTAAGGACCTCTTATACAGTGCTACTTAATTGTGAGGTAATTTCCACATCAAAATATTCAAGGTGAAGACCATGGCCTACAGAAACATGAGCTCTGCCATCAGCTTATTAAACAGATTCTAACTATCACAAATTAAAACCCAAGAATTACAGGTCAAAGTCCTGCAGGCAAGACAGTCAACCCTGATTCGTGCCACATTACATGTAACTTAAGCCCTGAAACCTAGTTCCAACTTTCAATCGCAATTATGACAATTTCAAGAACCATTCTTCAGATCTCTTCCTCTACTCCTTCTCCTGTTCCACTCTTCAAACAGTGTGCCAGCCAGGTTTTGTCTTCACTTAGGCTTTACCATCAACAACGCAGTTACACCAGGGCAAAGCCTTTGCCTAGAACAGCATGCACTACGACTGCTGCACTTTACTAGTTTGGCTGAGATGCAGAGAGGTGAGGCAAGCTACTGCTTTGCTCCTTCTCGTCGATACAACGATGCACCATGATGACAGCTCAAATCCCAGCATAGACAACGCTTCAGAAGCAAACATACTCCTAAAACCTTCACCAGAATTCCAGTATCTACAAAGATATATACATAATTACCTCTCGCTTCTGACTGAGAATTCAAATATATGTTCAGGTGATAGCTTTACAACTACAAACTGTGCTTTACAGCCATTCTATTCAAAACGCTGGCTGTAAAGCATACTGAACCGAGAGCTGAAGCTCATAAAAGCTTATTTGCAGAAAAGGTACGTATTAAAAACGAATAGCAAACAGCAAGCAGCATTAAAATGGTCTTCCAAAGCATAATGCAGTAGGCAGTGTAAGTAAAGCAGGAGGAATGGACACTTTCTGCCCCCTGCAGTTTCCACTGCTATCTAGATTTTTAAGACAGCCTTAGGAGGGATAGTACATTGCCATTCTAGAAACCCAACAATTTACATCTGGCTATCACCAGACAGCCAAAGCATTTTTTACAGCTAGGTTCATCTGACTAACAGTTAAACTGACCAGTGCTTCCCATTAACGATCAACCACATATGTCGAATGTTTTCTGTAATAAATGAATGATGCGACTGTCCTTGATTTTGCAACAGGAAAGAACCCACCTTTTACCAAACCTTTAATCTGACTTCATCATTCTGATTAGGATTAAGAACAAGGATCCTCACCAATAAATAGGTACTCTTAAGCAGTCAGAGCTATGCTCCTAAAATATATATACACACATACATAATATATGTGTATATAAAATATTAAAGGACAAAGGATTGTTTTCTAGTTATTAGACTATAAACATGCCTCCAAACAGAAAATACCATTTATTAAATTTTACATGTAAAACTGTAAGGCATACGTACAAACAGAGAATTCCAGTAAAGAAAAATTCCATAGAAGGTCTCGTGTCCATATGCAGAAGAGGTAAGTACCGTAACTGTCCTTTATATACTTTCTTCAGTCTTTATGAATATAGTCTTGGAATTGAACCCCAAATTCAGCTAGCCAAAATGTTTCCCTATATGTGATCATGTACTCCCACAAATTTTATGTTGGATGAATCCAACTATTTTCAGATTGGTAACCTGCTTAAAAAAAGTGGGGGAAAAAAAACAAACAT
This sequence comes from Tyto alba, assembly GCF_018691265.1. Classification (NCBI taxonomy): domain Eukaryota; kingdom Metazoa; phylum Chordata; class Aves; order Strigiformes; family Tytonidae; genus Tyto; species Tyto alba. The sequence goes on from NW_024881302.1 coordinate 4,100,833, forward strand.
TTTTAGCATGTATTTGGAAAACTGATGTTTCCCATGAGACGATAGATAATTTTGAAACAATCCTGTTCTGCTTTATGAGCCTGGATGTGCAAAGAGGAAGTGAGAACAGATTGATTACAATGGAATATTATTTATATCCAGCTGTTTTTTCAAGCAATGATGAACACATCACTACCATTAGATTTCAGAAGAAAAAACACAAACTCTTGCAGCATACAAATGGTATGCAGGTTACAAAGGATGCTCCACATTTAAAAATAAAATTTAAAAAAAAGCTGAAGTGGTAATTTTGCTAATGAAATTTTATTTTCAGTCTTCCATGTAACACTTGATTTGTCTAAGACATCTTCCCTCGCTTGTATTGTTCTTCCACAGCACACGTATAATTTTTTTCTTCCATTTAAGCCATAACTACCATGTATTATATACCAATTTGTATTTTGACACACTAAAGGCTAAATAAAACCAGTTTTTGACTCATATACTTCGTAATATTGACTTGTAGGGGATTATAAATACTGAAAACAAGTTTGACTACATTTTGCAGGGCTATCAAATGACTAAATACATTTAAAACATGTTTCTTCTCAGATTCCATTTCTTCCTCTTTAAGTAAAAAACTGGAGAGCTGGATTGTCCCAAGAACATAAATGGAACACAGAAAAATGCTTAGCCACCTCACCCCTGGAGTACATCTTTCATATTCTAGTTCTATGATGAATAATAAACTGAGCAGCTTAATGCAAAGCAGCCGGGATCAGAAAGTTTTCAATGGGTTGCCTCACCATAAACACAATCTGTGCTGTCCCAAAACCCAAGTTTTACTACGTGTAGCTGTTGCACTCCCCTCCTCAGTCACGAATATGATGACTGATAGAAATCTGCCAAGTCACTTTGAAGTAAAAACTAGTTGATTCTAGAGAAAAACAGCATTTAGTTGCATAGTGAAGAGAGAAGTCCTCCAGAAACACACATGTGGACAGGGATGGGATTTCATAAGATAGGTGGGGAAAAGTGTTCTTCCTCTCACATTCTGCCTCATTAAGAGATTTTTTTTTTCCTGCTGTTTGCCTGCGCAGTGCATGCCCCAAGCACCAACACATTCCGAGAGCAAACTCCCCTCTTCCCTTCCGTGCCCTCCAGACCCAGTCGCTTCCTTTTCTCCCCCCTGCCCCACCACAGCAGGAATTCCCTTTTCCAAGTGGATTATCAGCACGAGCAGCTTTTTTTTTTTTTTTTTTTCTTACGGAAAAAAAAAATAAATAAACCACTGTGTGTCGTTGTGTGTGTGTGTGTGTGTATCCCGGCCTGCAGGACGCCCAGACACGCTCCCAGCCATTGTGCCTCCCCGCTTTCCCCCACGCACCCGCCCCACGCCCCGGGCGGCCCCAACGCAGCCCCCCCCCCCCCCCCCCCCCCCGGGGCTCCCCCGCCGCGCCCCGGCGGCACAAAGCTCCGCCGCAGGCCGGACGTGCCCGTTGCCCCGGGCCTCCCCTCCCCCCGCCCCCCTCCACCGTATTCCGGGAAACCCTCGCTGCCTCCCGCACCCCCGGGAGGAGGAGGAGGAGGAGGAAGCGCTGCGGAACAGCCTCGCTGCGGAGAGCCGTCCCCACCGCCGGGGCAGGTGGCAAAGGAGGGAGGCCCCACCGGCGGGCTGCCTCCTCCATCCCGGTGACCGGCTCCTCTGTATTCCCCCCCCCCCCGCCCCCCCCCCACCTCCGGAGGCACGGACCGCTTCCTCCTCTCCTCCTTTCCCCCTCACGACCGCATGCCGGAGCCCGGGCCCCCTTCCCGGACGGCGGGGCGGGGATGGGGCAGGCTCGGGCCCACCTGCCCCGTGGGGAGGGGGGGAGGGAGGGAGGGGGGGAGGGAGGGAGGGCGGGCGGGGGAGCCATCCCCTCCCCGCGGCCAGGCCGAGGCGGCGGCGTGTGAGCGGCGGGTGGGTCGGTGGAGGGAAGGGAAGGGAACGGCGGGGAAGGGAAGGGGGGTGGGTGCGAGCCGCCCCCGGTACCTTGCGCTTCCTGGTCTCGGCCGAGCCGCTCCACACGAAGCACTGGTAAATCGCCCGCAGGTTCTGCTTCCAGTTCTCCACCTTGAAGCCGGTCACATGGCAGCACCCGGCCGCCGGCGGACTCATGTCAGACCCCCCCACATCAATCCGCCCGCAGACGGGCCGGGCCGGCGGGCAGCGAGCCGGCCCCTTCCCCCCCTCCGCAGCAACCGCACGGACACGGCCGCGGGCACGGGCCGGGGCGGCCGCCCGCCCCCCCCGCCGCCCCCCCGCCGCGCTCCCGCCCTCCGGGGCTCCGGCCCCTCACGCCGCCGCCTGCCCCGCGGCCTCCGCCGCCCCCGCCGGCTGCTGTGGGGGCGCGGGGAGCGGCTGGCACATAGAGCCGGGGCTCCGCGCCGCCACGGCCCCCCGGCTCCGAACAAAGCGCGGCGGCGGCGGCGGGCGGGCAGCGCGCACTCCCTCCTCGCCCGCCCTTCTCCCTCACACACAAAGATGGGGCTCTCTGAGGCGAGGAGGAGGAGGAGGCGGCGGCTGGAGCGGCCGCTGCCGCCCCCGGAGTGGCCGCCGCTCCCTTCTACCTCATAGAGGCCGCTGTGGAAGCGGCGGGCGGAGGGGAAGGGGAGGGAGGGAAGGAGGGGGGGGGGGGTGGGGGGGGGGGCGCTGGCGGCGGCGACCCTGGCCGCGGTGTGAGCGAGGGTGTGCGGGGAAAGGGGGCGAGTCTCCGCCCGCCGCCGCTCCTGCTCCCCCAGCCGGCCGCCCGCTCGGCTCTTGTCTCTTTAAACCGCCCCCCCCCCCCCCACCGCCCCCCCGCCCTGCGCGCCTCCTTCCTCGTCTCCTTCCTCCTCCTCCTCGCCCGCACCCCCCTCCGCCCGCCGTGAGCAATGGTCCGAGCCGCTAACTCAACCTAGCCCGCCAGGCCCGGAGTGGGACAGACCAACGGGGAAGGGGCGGTAGGCGCTCCCCCTCCTCTGCCCCGCCACCCTTGGGGGAGGGAGCCGGAGCGGGAAGCAGCGCGGCAATTGGTCCCTTTGCCTGTCACTCCGCCGCTGAGGTGTTCCTCTCTAGCGTCTCATTGGTTTCTTTGCCTTTCTTCTCCCCCTCCACCCTTCCTACCTAGCATTTCCCCCTGCCGGAAAGGGGCGGGAAGGGCTAGGCCGATTGACGGGACATTCGCCCAACGAGGAGAAGGAGGCGGGGCCCGGGTGGCGAAGGTTGCTGCATGAATGGTCAGGACGGCCGTCAGTCACGCGCCAGGACGACAGCGGATTGGCGTCGGGCGGCTGAGGGGGCGGTCCCTCCCGGCAGCAGCCTGCGCCGTGGGGGCAGCGCTGCTGTCACATCCGCTGGTCCGGGCTGTTTCGCTGCTCCCTCAGTGATTTCCTGAGGGGAGAGGGGCGGCGGCGGCGGCCGGGCCGCTCCCCAGGGCAGGGCTCCCGCTCTCGGAGCACGGCTGCCTCCCCGCCCGTGCCCCTCTGAGCTCGGCAGCGGCTCTGCCTGGCAGCCAGCGCCGGGCGGCTGTGCTGTTAACGGCCTCCGCGCCTCACAGGGCTCTCCCCCGGCCGTGGCTCCGGTAATGCCGCAGCCGGCCCCGGTTTTGCTCAGCCGGTATTGCGCGACAAAAATCAACACGAGAGGCAGGCCCTTCCCCCTCCTTGTCGTTCGCAGGTTCAAAAAGCCGACTGCGGCTTTGTGGGGGCGGGTCTGGGTTTAACAGGCCTCGTCGAGCAGCGAGATCGTTGGGGTCTGGGGAGAAGATCGGTGCAATACTCCGATTTGCCATGAGGACCATATATGGTCCCTCTATACAGCCGTCCTCCTCTCCTGGTGTTTCCACAGGGAAGAAACTGAAGTAGTGTATAGCCAGAACTGGTATTATTTCAGCTTTTTCCTATAAATGACTATAGAAGGAAATGAGAAGACAGTGAAAAAATTTTCAATCTGTTCATAGTTCTTAGCTTGTGTGCCACACACACTATAGGATTACATAACGGTGGAGTGAGACAAGAGGAAAAGGATGGGAATTCTGCCATTATTTGTGAAAAGAGTCAGGAGGCTTTGCAGCAACCAGGTTCTTACACAGGCCATGGAAGGACTGCAACAAGAAAGGTATTGGTTAAGTACCACTGCATTATTTTATCAATCCATTTTTCAGTACATGCTATTTACATTCTTTCTCAGGAGCTATAACCTTGACTCCTTTACCTGGCAGATTTTTATGAGGCCCTCTCCAGCTCCCTGGTCCACTGCTGCAAGTTGCAGAAACCAAAGACAATTGCAACTACTGTCTGAGGATAGAATCACTTTCCATTTTCTTTAGAGGTGCTGCCATTAACAAAAAAAAAAAAAAAAGGCATCTGGTAGTAAGAGATGTTTTTTTTCAGGATTCATGTACAACTATAAGGTTTGGTGGCAAAGCAACTGGGGAATACAGGGCTAGCAAAAGACCAGAGCTTATTCCATCAGATTGTGAAGCAGCAGCAGGCCACGCTGTCCTGCCAGCATAGCTGTGTGCCATATGGGAGACCTCCTGTAATGGTAACATGGATTGTTCAGTCTGCCTGGCTTGTGCTGCTTGTTAGCCTCTCACTGAAATCCCTCTTCTGTGCAGTTTGGGGATTACGGCTCCAGCAATAAAACTAGAATTACCCCACAGGAGGAAAAAAAAAAAAAAAAAAAGGATGCCAAGAGACAAGAAGGGGTCCGATTATCCCACTGGGTACGCAGGCTGGTAGAAGTTGCTAGCTGCACTAAATGTTTCAGAACATGGCGTGTGAAATTTGGAGTGAGGCTCTACCCTCTCTTTGACCCTACATCATCATCATAGTGAGTATGCAACCTACACCGCTTCTCGAAAAGGGAACAAGGACTGGTGCTGCACATACTTCCCACATGTTAACCTGTCAGCCTCAGAGGCACTGCAGCGTAACACTTCCAACCACAGCCATTCCAGTGCTGCAGCTCTGACACCACCTACTCACCCTAATGCACCAGAGAGACTAGGAGCCGTAACAGGACTTCTCAGCCCTCATCCTTTATGCATGAGAAGGTCTCTGCACATGCGTGACACCTTCCTGATGCTAATGAATACAGCTTAATGACCCCAGTGTTAAGCATTTCCAACATCAAGGAATGGCTGGACGTCTTGCTAAGACAGTCGTTCCCCACACTCTGACTGGCTCTTTTATAAACATAAGAAGCAGTACGAACCAATTAAGCTCTGTTTTCTCCCATGCTTGGGACAAGCTCCCTGATGATACCTAGGTAGCTTCCTCTTTCCTTCCTTTGAACTGCTTATTAGGACCCTTTGCTTGCAGCACACACAAAGAAGCTGAGTCTCACTAAACAACTTGGATATCGATACCAATGTTTACCTGATGGTTAGTAGATTGTTTCCCTGAACTCTCAAAATCTCTTTCTTATTTTGTCCTAGCTCCTAACATGTTTGGAGCAGGGATTTTTTCGATTTTTTTCTTTTTTTTCTGCATTTGTCCAGGGAGGATTGGTGGGGGTTATGAGGTGTTATAATAAAAAGTAATAACTGTACTAAAGTGAAACCTTTTTAGATGTGAGTAGGCCCTCCTGGTGTTAAAAAACAGCCTCATGAATTTGGTGATGATCATTTTCTATTTCCATTAAGTCACTATTAATATTCCTTACTGACTTCAGTTGTAACAGAATTGTATTCTAAATGCTGTCACAAAGACAATACCAAAGAAACTTCTTACATGCTGTGATCAGACACTGTTTAATATCACTCTGGTTTTAACACGAAACCTACAGTAGACGTATCCAAAACAGTGTCTGACCTAAGAAATGTCATAAACTGTTTTTAACAGCATTGATCTTAAGATCTACCAGATCTTTAGCAATGAAGAACCAGCAGAAAATATAGATCTTTTACTAATCAAACAACTCTTATGTTCGCAAAAAAAAAAAAAAGTACATAAGTCATGATGGCCTTCTGACATCATCTGCTAAAATTAAGGAGGGAAATAAATAAAAAAAATGAGTTCTCTTGGATCTTTCTCATCCAAATACAAAAGGGCCATCAAAGGAAGTGACTGCTTAGTTTGCATTCAGAAGCCAATCTTCAGGCAGACCCTGGTCTCAGATAATCAGCCTTTTCTCTGGAGCCTTAATATTAGCTAGTCATCCACGCCTAGTTCCCATCACCATGAATCAAACCCGGACATGAACTTAACAATACATGATATTATCTCTATGGGTAACTATGAGTCTCTCTCATCCTAGAACATCATCCCAGCAAAAGCAGTGTAAATTCCTTTCTTCCTCAGTATGCTGCAAGAGCTCTGGTTTGTATGTGGCTGTAAAATGCAAAATAGTTTTCTAAAGAAAAGTTGCAAAATGTGCATGAGGCTACGTGCAGAGATGCTGAGGAGAGGCAAATCAAGTAACATATCAGACAGCACAGATACCAGCTGTGCTAGGGAAAATAAAACTTTATGGTCAAACATTCCCTAGTCCCACCCATAGCCTGCTTTGCCAATAGCAAACAAGAGCAAGGTGTGGTGTCTTTGTTCCCACCATTGTCCCGCCTTATTAGCCCACGTCACTGCCAAAGGTGTTGAGTTCAGTCTGTTCCTAGGTTCTCTGAGGAAAGATTCACCACCCCCTTCCTTTCTTCAAAGTTTCTCACTACAGGCTTCCAGAGGGAATCTGGAAACTCATTGCTAGACACTGCTGTTAAAATAGTACTTTTGAATTTGGCTTTCTTGTGGAGCTCAAGGCATCTCAGCTTCAGAATATGGCCCACTTCATTCATTATTAGCTAAAGTGAGTCAAGTTCCAAGGGTCCAAGTGCCCTGATGTCTGTAGCAGGGCAAAAGTATAAACACATTGACCTTCAGGAGAACTAACCATTGTTTTCAAAAGCATTAGTCAGAGCACCACCCCCTCCCCTGTGAAAGACACCTAAATATCCCTCAGAACAGATGGAAGTTAAAGATTACCAGTATTTAGTTCAAGGTGCATAGAAGTGAATGGGATGGGTGATTAATATCCTAACAGCATCTAGTATTTATTCTATGCAATCTGAGTATTTCCAGTTAAAGAAACCCCCCAATATTACTACAGTCTAAATCCAAGTAGAGAGTTACTCTTATTCTGCAACAACCTACTGTTACTAATCTTGGGCTTTTCTCCATGGCTACCGCATCAAAACAGGAGATAAAGATAAAAGAGAGAATTTCTGCCAATGAAATTTAAGTCCATCTCTGTGAAAAAATAGAACACCAAAAAGACAATACATATGTTCAGTGCCCTGCAGATTCTGCGAGATTTCTGTGACACTCTTTCTTGCAGAGTCCCCATGTTTACTCAATGCAGGGTGTGGTGGTGTTTGTCTTACGCAGAAATAACAAGAATGGTGAGTTTATAAACACAATTGTTTTCTTTGAAGGAGCACCTGCATTTGTTAGTGTTTTCCTCTCAAAGAAATATTTCCATTGGGAAAACACTAATTTTTCTCCCTGGCCAGCTCAAAAACAATTACAACATTTAACTAGTCCTGCTCCCTAAGGTTTCATGGCCCACCACTTCAAGACCTGCTGAGGATGTGAGAAGCATTCTTTGAGACACAAGGGATTCACCCTGTAGGACACCCATCCTTGACCACACCTACTATCAATGGGAGGTGTCACCTCCCAAAGGCAGAAATGTAGAAATTTAAAGATCAACCCTTAGGGGACATTTCAAAGATAGGGACATTACCTTTCAAACAAACTTCCCCCAAGGTTTTCCTGGTACCTTATTCTCCACAAATAGGGGTCTCTAAGCCAGAAATTCAATCTGAGGTTCTTGCTGTCAATGAATAATTTTGGAACAAGAGTAAAAATCCACTCTAAAATAGTGTAGTAAAGATGGCTCTTAAGATTTTTTGAGGCCAGCTCCTCACATAGGGAGCTGGAGGCAAGCTCTGGAAGGGGGCAGGGTCATTAAACCTCTTGCTTTCTGTCTTGTGAAGACACCAGAATCTTTCCTGTGAAGTAAACTTCAGACTCTACAAACGCTTGTTTCTTGATTGTTCCAGCCCACACAGTAAAGGTGACACAGCAGCACAGGGCAACAGTCAAAACAAAATAGGAGTGAAAAATAGTGACAACATTTTGTCACTTAGTAATTGTCAAATCAGGGCCTGCTTGCTACACACACACACACACACACACACACATATAGACACAGACACACACAGAGTTTACAAGCTTGCTGTAGTTTAATTTACTCTTGGGCATAGCTTGGGAATGTTTCTAGAATAAAGCCTTTTGGTGCAGGAGACAGCTTGGGAAAGGATTTGCCTCTGGGGGCAGGAAACGGTTTCAATCCCTCCTGTGTCTCTTGGAGGAATTTTTAATTTTAAAGCATTGATGATTATGCTAATTAGTGCTTACCCTCAAATGCCAATGGAATATAAATGTTGATAGTAGCTAAAACATACCGCAAATGTGCAGCAAACTTTTCCTCCAGAGAGTCATCTACATTACATGATAGCTTAGCTGGGAAGAAGCAGCATTCTTCACATGGAAAAGCAAAGTAACTGTATCTTCAATCCATGTCATCCCAAGGTGGCACTTCTAGACTCTGCTGGGTAGCCATGAATCAATTGTTACTTTATCACTTGGGCATGCTTTTCCACATAATATGTTAAAATTTAATTCTCAGGTAAACAGGAACCTTTCCCTCTGATCAGATGTACGAGCAACATCAAAGATTTAGCTAGGATTCCTCACATAAACTTGTATGACCAGTGAAGCTGTTTTAAGTTTGAACCTACAAGAGGCTGAAGACCCTGGCTCCAAAAGTGGATTTGAAGGGGGCTATTCAGGTGCTTGCATTGCTTGCCAGTTTGAAACTCAAGGACCGAATAGCTTGCAAAGTTCTGAATTCTTCACATGCTTGGTAGAACAGAGAAAGGAACTCAGGAATATGTTGCCACAAAGTAGTATTTGTTAAGTGTCATCCTGCTTCTGGTAGAACAATCAAAGCAGACTCCTAGGTAGGCACTCCTCCATATAAGAAGAGAGAAGCACAGCTTGGGTATTCTGTGGTAGATGCTGGACTTTAGCACTCACTCCTTTTTGGCTTCCCCTGGACCCAGGTCTCCAGATGTGAACCCCATTTCGTCTTCCAGCAAGAGAGAAGTTAGCTTGTGTGCATATGGCTAAAATGCTAGGTCAAGTTATGGCATCTTGTTCTTGTCACAAGGAGTCTATTTGCTCCTGCAAGCACAAGGATTCTCCATGCTGATAACTGATACATAATACAGGCAGATTTCTTAGTACCTCTCCCGCTTTTTTTCAGGCACTCTAAAAAAGACAAGTTCTCCTACAGTCGAAAAGAACTTACAGAACAACTTCGCTTACCAAAACCCACATGGAAAAATTTATGAAACCCTAAACAGAACACTTTTAACATTTTCAAATTACTTTATTTTTAAATCTCTAGTGATTTTTTTTTTCTTAGCTCAAGCCTTTTTTCATCTAAGCATTATGAACTTCCATCCAAGCAGTATTACCATTACTTAATCCAAAGCCTTTAAAGAACATCAGGCTCTATCTCTGACCACTGGACTTAAAGCTCTGGAGATATCATAGATAGACTCTGCCTGAAGCTGATTGCCTTTAGTTCCCAATAAAGTTCATCGGAGTTACTTCAAACACCTGACAATCTGTTGGGAGAATGTTATGTACCTGCTCATTTATCTCAGGGACCAAGTACCCTGATCTTAATACAGAACTGAATTGGTTGTACAGTCCCAGCTATACCAACTTATCTAAAACAAAGTTTTGATTTTCAACCCAATCCATTGGTGACAACACCTGAAAGGTGCCAGATTGGAGGTTTCCACATGGCTCAGTCCTAGTATAGGGGACAAGGCGGATTCTTGATTCCACAGTATTCAGTGGCAAAAGATTAGTTCAGCTGCACTGGTCCTGCCAGAAGGATTCTTGTTAGTCCAAGGAATGCAAAGATAGGTGGATTTCAACTGATCAAGCAGACTTAGAGATTTGTAATCGATTCCTCAAGTTTTCCCTTGGAATCATGGACCCCTGTATAGCTAATTTAACTCTACTAACAGTAAGCTTCCTTGTCTTTGTGATCTTTTGCAGATCTCTTCAAAGTAGTGCACAGAATTCCAAGAAATCATGGCCCATAGGTTGAAAAGAGTCCTAGAAAAGCAGAATGCCTGTGCTTATTTTTCTGAAGATCATTTGTTAGATTTCCCATCAGCGCTGTCATAGGATGAAGTCTTGGCCCCAGTTGAACTCAACAGGAATTTTGCCACTGACTTAAATGGAGCTAAAATGTCACTCCTGCTATTTGTCAAGTCAATTACATCCAGACAATACTTTAACATCTGGCTTCAACTGAACACACAGAAAAGTTCACTCCCTTAGTCTCTGAAGACAACACAGGACATTGGCTATCTCAATAAAAATGAAAAATCTGTTCCTGGCAAGCTGCTTGTAATAAAGAGTGGATCCGTCCAGTGACACTATCGGAACCAAATCCCTGTTCTGTAGCATATAGTTATTGGCAACAGCATCAATGGATTCTCTGGCATTTTCCGGGCAGATTGTCAAAAGCATCCATCTACTGTTGAAAGTAATTTTGTTGTAAAAACTTCGTTTATAACAACAGATCTGTCCTCGTCTGTGGTTTCCCACAGACATGGGGGGTTTTCACCCAACTTGTCTTCTGTTTCCCAAGCCACTGGAAGGTCCCTTGCTAGGTTAGATAGCAGCTGATCTATCTAAACTCTTCTCTGGGTATGGTGATCAAAGGTAAGGCTGAAGGATAACTGATTATAGAAGGACAACTGATGCAAGCTGGTTTCCCTCTCTAAAAACCCAGCTGAGACAAGGCATTATTGTCTTACTGCAAAATATTCAGGCTAGGTGAACCACAAGGCGGGTACATCTTTTCATGGTAGAGAAAAACCGATGCTATAGAGTTATTTGATCAGTGGCGACTTAAAAAATCTATTTGAATTGGAAGAATCATCGGATGAAGTCTGGGAGAAAAGACATGTACAAAGAGAGTGGCTTTTATGCTTATGGTAGACAAGGATCTGCACACTCTTGTTCCCTGCTCGAAGTACTGGTGAGTTACCATACTGCACACCTGTGCAAAACCAGCTTCCTTCCATCTCATTCCATCCCCTGGGAAGCAAAACCAAAATCAGTCTCCAATATCTGATGAGCCTTAATTCCCAGCACTTAAATAATTAGCTTCTCAAATGTACGAAAACAACTCTCATTTTCTGGATTAATGAAGGAAGCTGGGTTCCACTGAGCAAAGCTATTATGGAGCTGCTAATGCACAGTTTGATTTCATCGCCTGCCACTAAACACAGAGCAATGTGGGCTCCTGGGAGAGCAAGAATACAAGGAGAGCAATGCTGGAGGGTTAAAGTGGAAGGCAGTGGGGGAAACCCTAGCAATATTTTGTGATTTTATGCAGAGGGAGGGCTGGTTTTGTTTGTTTGTCTGCTGAGTTTCATCTGGGTTTATGAGGATGCCATATAACCCAAAAGAAAGCTAACGCGCAGGGAGATCCTAAGGGGTGGATAGTTTGCTTTAATCACAGACCATGAAAAGCCAATTTCTGAAGCAGGGTAACAGAAACGTAACACACACAAAGCCTAAACCTTAGCTTCTGCCCAGGATCTGTAGCTAGGGCAGTTGAGAATGGCAAGGAGCTGTAGTGCCATGTCTTTCACAGTTGGAAGGCTACAGTGGTACAGCAGCATACTTGTCCTCCCTGTTAATTTGGCTTTATGAGTTGTTAGGAAACTGGTTGCAAAAAGTCAATCTTTTTCTTGCCTCATTTCAGCAGGTACAGGCATATAAACTCTTCAAACTTCTGTTCTTTCTTTTATATCTAGACACAGGATGGGTGATTTTGTTTTTCCTAAATGAATGGAGAAGGGTCTGAGAAAAATCTCAGAAAATACTGCAGAGGCTGCTTTGTTCTGCCCTGAGAGATTTATACCTAGGCCCTATTACACAAACAACTCAACACTATTAGGACTGCTCCCTTCCCCTCTCTGCATCGCTATTTGGCTGCCTTGCCCCAGACTCTACTTTTCACACAGGCAGAACCAAAAGCCCACAGGGAACCTCTCCTTGTGGTACATTAGATGGGGAACAGAGAATAACTAGGAAATCAGGAGTTTTGAGATGTAACTGTAGCTATTCAACAAATACAAAGTCGTGCAACTTCTCAGACAAGGGGAGATGGCCTAGGGTGTTGATTTCCTTTGATTCTTCAACCATCAAAAATGCCCTTCAGTACCTGTCATTCTCCCCCACCCATTAGTACATCCAAATTAGTGGACCTGCAGTTCTGGATGTGGATTTGGGGCTAAATAGCTTCTTACACTGAAGTTCTTCTAACTGTGATATTGTCAGTATGCCCTCAGGCACGTAACATCTGTCACACCCTGCAAAACAAAGCAAAATAAACCAAACCAGAACAAAACAATACAAAACTTTTGACCTCTGTAAGAAAAGCCTGAAATTGTAATGGAAGACCTGGGTTAATAAAGAAACCTTGGTGCAGACATGCAGCAGGAGTTGTGAGATTAACGAGGAAATCAATGGAACTGTGACAGTTTATGCAGCAAAGTTTGTGCTTCATAGCCCAACTTGCAGAGATGGGGACCAGGGACACCAGGGACCTCAGCACCTTCCCAAATCAGGAGCAGTTTTCTAGAGGTGGCTATTCAAAATGAAGCATCTCTGAAAATGTAGATATGCTGCTGCTTATGTCTGGGCTTGTTGGACCACTGACTTTAGAGGAGTTACACCTCGTGCAATTTAGCAGAAGCAACCAGGAAACAGTGATGTACAGTGGAGAGTTAAAAGATGGTAATTAAACTGTACAAATAACTGAAGTGACTAAAAAAGTCCACCCAAAGCCTACTTTTGGAGCACTATTTAATGTAAATGAATCACTTAGTGGACAATGCAACAATCATCTGTTCAGCTTCTATTCATTATCAAAAACAATACCAAAGGATTGGCAGGGAATAGCCATGTGCCAGAGGGAGCCCTTTAGGAAATACCACAGAATCTGGACTGGCTTTTGTCTGTTCTTCTATTGTGTTCTGACAATGCTTTGCTAATGAATGTCCAACGTCATTTTGGTTGTCATTTTTTCTTTTTTTCCCCCCACCAAAAAAACAAATCAGTAGTAATCTTGGCCTTTCAGAATGAACTGAAATGCTTGTTCGTGTTAGAAAAACTTTGACACATTATATATCAGTTTTGCCAAGGTATAAGAGGCTGAGGATGTGTGGTCTCAGGCACCCTGGGAACTCCCACTGTAGGTGATGAGGCAAAATCCTTTGATTCAGGCAAAAATCCATTCAGTTTTAAAGAAATTATCACCTATCTTTGAGATTTCAAATGCTTACTGGATTCAGTACTTCAGTGAGTTGTATACTCAGTAAATTAATCTTTTGTTACTCAATTCAAAATTACACTAGCCTTGCTTTAAGAAGTAAGTTACTTCTCAATAGGGAGTATTTGTACTGATCATGCCCAGCATTATCTTGGGAGTTACCTGCAGGAAACTGCAAGCTAATGGGAATCCCCATTAGGGATCTGGGGAGGTTAATATACCAGGCAGACACCTCTGCTAGAAGAAACAGAGGCTAAGAAGACAATATTAAGCACTAAAATAATGTCACGGTGCTTCAGAACTGAGGACCCACTGTCATTCATATCTCTTACTGGTTTGGAATATCTGAAAGTTCAAACTTGATGGTGTAGCAAGTACCCATCGGAGCACCCTCCTTACTTGGTTTCTTGGCTCACTCCTCCATCACTGCTGCAACTTCCAGCTCCTGCAGTGATGCTGGTTCAACTCTTTGCAGACTCACAGTGTAAGCCAAACCACTCAAACAGTCTGAGTTAAGAAAAAAAGGGCAACAATGATGCACAAAAGAGAAAAGAGTGGGGCAGATAAGTAGGCTTTGCTGCTGAGAAAAAGGCATATGGAATGGCACCCAGATTTGACTTCTCAAGGTTCTCTCGGAGGTTGTTTCATTTTGTATCAAACAAAAGCTTAGGCTCTGCAGCAAATTTCTGCAGTCAGAGATTATTTTTGTCAAATCTAGTGACGATAGAGTATGTAGGTTTCTAGTTAACGCGATCTAAAATTTGAGATAGAAATGCACACTTCATAAAACCTTGCTACTAGCTCAGTCTTCCTAATAAAATAGACGGCGATGGCACCAAACCCCCAAGGGCTTATGCTTGCAAAATCCCCACCAAGTTAGCTGCATAGCTTGGCTTGCAATTTGGGAGTTTTACTCACAGCACGTATGCAGAATGCCGCTGAAGGTGGGACTCGAGGGGAGGGCTGCCAGCCCATACCGGGACTATTTATGATATTACTATTTCCAGCTTCTTCCTGTCCTTCAGCTGGAGATCATTACTGTTAAAGCAGAGGCTGCAAAATGGGTGGCGTATCTTCTCTGTGGCCACCACCGTTCAGTGCCTGGAATAGTAATGCAACCTGAAATAGTTGGCAGTTTAAATTAATACACTGGGCTGTGAATGGTGACGCACAGTCCCGCCTGCCACCTCGAGTACTGGGACAGAGACCTCCGACAGCGGGCTGGGGCAGTGACTGCGAAAATCAGTCTGCCTGGAACTGCTACAGTTCTTTGGGAGACACCGTTAGTTTTGCAACTACTGTGCTACTTTGGTTCAATATAGTATACACAATTCTCAGTACCTACTAAGCAGAGCTGCCATGTAGAGTCGTGAAAATAGGTGGTTATAACACCCTAGAGCAGGAATCCTGAATGTTGCCCTTTTTGAAAATTTTTACCGCTGGGCAGGGGTTGGGCAGGGAGGGACAAATACTCAGCTTCTGATAAACAATAGTTCATTTCACAAGACCATTGCCACCATTCGCACTAATTGACACTTTTTTATAGCAATCTCTGTTAAAAGACAAAAGATCTCAAATATCCTTTTGGAAGGAAAAAAACCCTGATTATGTTAACACCCAGTATATTAAAGGCATCATCCCAATATTGGGATACACTGAGAAGCCAGAATAATTAACCCCCCTTTGTTTAATAAACTTCCCCCAAAAATGCATTCAGTAAAATTCTGTTCCTCCATGCTCCCGTAAAGAATTTTTTTTTTTTTTTGTTAGTCCCTGGAGTGGTTGCTTAAGTCAGGTCTCACTGTAATTACATACCTCACAGCAGTGCGGGGAGACTTAATTAAGAGAGTCACTGTAGGTGTGTTGTCAGACTGACACAGCCTAGTCCTGCTGGAGGAGGCACTAGGATCCAGCTTCAGTAAGCATGTTAAGGAAGACAAAGTTTGCGGAGGGTTTTGAGATCCTCCTGTAAAAAGCAGCATGGACACACCCAGCAGCCTTTATTCAAAGCCCCTCAACTCCATCATCAGGGAGTCTGTGGTTTTAAAATTCTCTCTGTACTCACCAGGAGATGCTTTGCCACACTGCAAGATTTCATATTCTCCCCCCCTCCTCCCCTCAAAAAGTGTGACTCACCAGTTTCAAACGGTGACATTTCATTCCCAAACTATTCCGGGAGCAGCTGGCTCCACAACACATGGGGATGTGGGGAAAAGGGAGGAGGGAGGGAAGAGCCAGATTGCAAAGTGAAAACCACTCGTTCTCTCCCCCACACAGGTATGTTGCTTTTAAATTTCAGAACCATATAATTTGGAACGTGCTGGCAAATTTAACTGGAGGAAAACAAAAAAACAAGCACATTTCAGGAAAAAAAAAAAATCTGTACATGCCAGTGATGCAATTCCCTGTCAGCCAGGAGGGACTGGGAGAGTGGTTTGCTCTGCAGATCTAATAGATGTGAGGAAATGCACTGTCCCCACTTCTCACTCTTCTAACGAGTTTGGACCCTGCAGTTCTGGGCTGCTCCTTCAAACAGTTTCTCTGTGATGCAGACCCAGCATTTAGTCATCAGCAATATCTTACTAATGATGAACAAATGTATGTGCAATGGGAAGACAACAGGGGAATGACAAAGAAATGACTGTCGGCTCCCAGTCCCGAGAGGGGTTTTGTGTCACATTGCAGTTTAGCATCGCTGGTGTCCCTGCTGTGGGGACGTCACTGCCATAAGCAAAACATCCAGCACGTGAGGACAGGGCTGCTGCGGGCACTGGCCTTGTGGGTTGTCAGCACACACATGAAATTGCTGTCACTCGTGCAGTGCCAGAGGCAGAAGCATAATCTCTCCTGGCCTCAGACTATAAATCTGTGCATGGCTGATTGGCGTCATCGCTGCCATCCAGCCCCATTCATTAATGTTTGTAAAATTCCACGGGGAGGGAGCTGTAAGTGATGCAACCTCGCAGCCTCCCCGATGGGAGTGTCCGGACGCACGTCTGCAGCGTGCGAGGCAGCCTGGCACGACGGCGCAGGGCGCAGCAGGCTCCAGGTAGCCCTGCGAGCGCCGGAATGGGAACAAACCCGCAAACGTCTTCGCTGCAGGCGGGTGCCGGAGGGGTGAGAGCCTCAAGGCAGACTCCGAGGGGGCCCCACTGCAGGACAGTTATCGACTTGGGGTGCTAGACTGGGGTGCTGGGGGCAGGCAGCCCGATTTACCCCGCACCCGCTGTCATGGATGATGACAGCACACCGCCACACACCCCGCCCCGCTGTGCCTCATGCTGTACGAGCTCATAACCCATCCCCGTGCATGTCTGCACAGGAAACGTTTGATTACAATTTCATTCATCTCCTCTGCTGCCTTTATAAAAGGAAAGGCTGTTCTTGTGGCTTCCTCTACCCAGCAGCGGCTTGGGACCTTGCACTGGCAGATTCAAGCCTGTTCCCATTCTCTACCTTGCTGAAATCAGTGCTCGTTCAAGGAAGAGGAGGCTGGCTCGCTGCTTGATACCGGCATGCAGCAGCAATGACCTTGGCTAGGTAACCATCTCCTGAATACAAAGATGGATATAAAAGCAGCAATTCCCTTTTTAAGAAACAACCAATCTTCTGCTGAGGTAGGGAAAGGCAGTGGTTTGTTAAATAAATGCGTCTGTCAGAGCTGGATTTTTTTTTTTTCCCAGCTTCCCTAAATGCCCTTCACCAGCAGAGAGGGGGAGGGGACCTGCTCTTTGAAGCTTTTTCCTTATGGGAATAGAAAACACGGAAAGAATTCAATTCTCTGCCACAGCCCAGCAGCACTGATACACGCTTCAGAAACCAAAGCCCAGTATACAAGCAGGCTGGTGGGTGCGGGTGGCTTGGAGCCTGTTTTACCACCAGATTAGTCTTGCTCCATATCCAGCATCATTAAGTGTCCCCCGTAGTGTTAAAGCACAGAAAGAAGAAGGGAAGGAATGGAGACCAGGGAAGAAAAATTAGGAAATTCTGTGCAGAAAAGAACTGCTGTTAATCAAATCTTTGATCAAAAGCACCATCTAGTGAAGAAAAGAATCACTGCAGCTGGCATTGCTCTCGGGCAGCTGCATCAACGACAAATGGAATTTGACTTTTACCACAGGTTTGCCTACTAAAAAAAACAAATATCACCATATGCACAGCCCGCGCTGCATCTGAGTGAACAAGAACATGTCCAAAAATTGCAACCCTCCGTGTAAATATTTCTCTATTGGAAATGTGTTCTCCTCCTCCCATCATCTCCCACCAGAGAATCTCAGCCACCCTGAAACCAGCAGGGAATGAGGCACCACAGGAAGAGAATGATTTCCATGTTACAATTTGGAAGCTAAGGAAAAGAAAAGGTAAGTGACCGGTCCAAGGTCATGCAGGAAGCCAGAGGCAGATCCGGGAATAGAGATCAGCCACCCTGGACCCAGGGATGCCTGAACAATAGCACAGCCTCTCCCTCTGTTGTCACTTAACTCTTTCCTAACTCACCGAAAAGCAGAAGGGGAATAAGCCATACACTTCCCTGTATATGTGCCTGTTGCCTTACAGCTCTTGGGGGCCCAGCTCTCAGACCTTACCTGCTTTTACCACTCTAAACCAAAGAGAGAAGGCAGCAGGGAAAGACGGGGTTGGGTATCCTAAGATCAGCAAAGCTGCAGGTAGGAGATACTTTTATACTCCAGGCCTGAGCTGTCCTCTCAGCAATTAAACCAATGGAAATGGTACCTCAGCTTTGCCACATCTCTATTTCTGTATGTGACAAAATATCACCATCTCCCCTGAAGGTGCTCAACTGGGTTAAAATGGTTGTGGTATATGTTTGAGGATCTTTAGAAGCAGGAGGAGAGGATATTGCTCCCTCTTCCCCTGCTTTTGGGTTAGCTGCAAAGATCAGGGATTTGCAGCACGATAATACATCAGAAATGCAGTCTCACTAAGTCTACACTGTTTTCATACTGAGCTTGGAAATGCTGCAGTGCAGGGTCTGAAGAAGACGGTAATTATAAACAAGTAGAACCAAACCTCATAGAAACTAATTTAAAACAAACAAAAAAAAGACTCGGGTGGTGCAAACCCCTGTGAGTGCTGTGAACTGAACCTAGAGCAAAATCCTCCCAGAGGAAAGAGCTAAGAGACTAGTGACCAGGTGTCCAGCAAGAGGTCTCCAAAAGGAGTCTGATGTTCTTGAGTCAGAGCCCAGTTCCAAACCAGAACTGGTGCAAAAATCAAAACCATCTTCTTGGGTCCACTGCCTGGAAGGGGCACAAAGAACTGATCTGCACAGAGCTGCAGGGGCAAAGAATGGAAAAGCCCCAAGATGCCCTTTCTTCTCTGTTTTCCACCTTTGGTCTCCGTTTCCTCCCGTATCACCCTAGTCTGTTTTCATTCACTCCTATAAACCCAAACTATGCAAGCAGGGAAGAGAGGAGGAGGGTCTGTACTCTTGCATCAGAGGCTGAGACAAGAAAATCTTTAATCATGCCACAGCCCTTTGAACATTCACATTTTCCAGCCAAAGGCACTGTGAAATTGGGAGCTTTCAGTTCAAACTAGTTCAAGGATGTTTTCCCTAGGGAAGGTTTTTTTATCCTGTGGGGACTTCTGCACAGCTCTTTGCTCTTAGGGTAAGCAACCAAAGCTTTTCTTAAGAGAGAAGCTATATCTTATACTCCTTGAAAAACAGGTGACAAATAAGAGCCTGGAAGAACTAGAGCACAAAATTGTTGCCCTAGAGAATAGGGTTAAAAGGCTGTAGATCTGCATTCAGTGATGCTTTCAGCAAAGCAGATGTCACCAAACACAAGTGCAAATAGTTCCTTGAGTTTGGAGATTTCTTTTCTCCTCAGAAAAGAGCTCTTACACTTCAGGAGGGCAGCGACAGAACAGCAGGATGTTTGTCAAGGAAGTGTTAAAATGCTAAAAGGATTCCATCCCTTTGCAGTTCTGGCTTGACACAGTGAGAAAGAAAAGACTGAATGCTAATTAAAACAACAGGCATAGTTTTAGAGGACTATACCAACATTTACCAGTCAGGCCTGTATGGTCTCCAAAACATCCTCAATTCAGGATATACTCCCCTCTAACGTTTCTGTAAACAAAGGCATGTCAACATAAATAAGTCACCTAACCGCCACCCCGTGTGCAATGTGTGAATCAGCAGGTTTAAATCAATGGTGAATTTGTTACTAATTATACTAGGTTAAGCTAAGAAAATAGAAAATCCCAATCAAAGCAACAAAGTCAAGCCTTAGTTCGGTGAATTTCCTTCTCTAATTGCAAATCCAGTCTAACCCTTTGCTCTATGACTTGCCACTTGTACAATCACTGCAGAGCACTTGGTTTCAAGCTACTTTGCCAGTCTGGTGACAGACTATTCCCTGTTAAAATAAATAGGCTAGCAGATACCACGTAACTGACCACAGGAGCTTGGACAGAGCTCTTGGGCAACCGCTGTCCTGTAAGAAAGAGAGTGCATTAGGCTACAGCTGATCATGCGCCGCTTTGATGGGAAAGGTGGTCTGAAATGACTTTTTCCAGCTCTGATTTTCAGAAGACTGAACAGACTACAGCTTCCACTAAAGTAGCCATGACATAAATTATTTTCGTTTGGGTTTTGTTTTTCAGTAGCATTTGTGTAAATAAAATTATTGCTTCTATCCATTCATTTTGCATTGGTCCTGAAGCCAGAAAAGTGCATTACAATCAGACATTTCAGAATGTGATTTTTTAGGAAGATATCAAATGTTTTACTCCTTTTCTTGAAACACTGATCCCTTACTAATGGCAAACTTACTGAAATTAATTCACTGTGTGAGTGTATTTTCCTTATTAGAAGAGAGGAACAGAAAACACCGTTATCATAAAAACTTATGATAAAACTGTCTTTCAAAAAGCTGTCATAAAAAGCTATCCTTTATCTCGCTGCTGTTCACAGGGAAAGACATCTAGGATTAACTGCCTTTGTCTTTGGATAATGCTAAAGTATTTCTGACTGCCTCTGCAAATGTATCTATCTTCTGTTCACACACACCATAACAAGTAGGTGGAAAAGCTCCCTGTCCTGGGAGGAAGCCATGCACCCTTTCCTTCCTCAGGTCAAAAGCTCCTTCCACCACTGAGTCCATTTGGATTTTGGGATCAACCCGGGCCTCATGTTTCCAAAAGCCCCGTCAGATTTTTGCCACAGCCTGGCATTGCTCTGTGGCCCTTTGCCATTGCCATTACCTCAACGAGGAGATGTAAAGCTACAGAACTTTTAGCACATTCAGGCCCCGTTTAATCACAAACTGAAACGCTTCCATACCCCTGCTGCAGTCTGGGAGCATCACTGCAGAGAGCTCATTTCAGAGCAGAGAGATCAGACTTCCCCCGATCATGGCTTTGAAAGGGACTCTGCAGAAATGTCTCTTTTTCTCCTTCTACAGCTATTCACCCATTGTTCCTCACAGTCACGCATGGCACACAGTCCTGTCACATCCAGTTTCTCCATCTTCAGTTTTCATGTGGAGGTATCAGGGGAGAGAACAGAACATAGGTCAATGCAGCCTGCAACACACAGAGAAAATAACGACCATCGCAAACGGGGAGCCTTCCAAGCTCATCAGAGATCCTGTCTGGAGGTCACATTGCTAATTACAGAAGACTCCCCTAAAACAAGCCCCAGACACAGCCTACCCAGCTCAGCTGCTTAGGAACGGCCAAATTTCTGCACCTTGAATCTGATGGTAAAAATGAGCCAGAACTACAGGTGTTTGGTGAAGCCAAGTGCACCCACCTGCCCGTTCTGACCCCTCCTGCCATTTCTGCCCTTTCCCTCGGGCACTCCCAGCAAACCCCACTGAGCAGCTCATCCGGAGGCGGCCCGGGAGGAATGACGCGGGATAAGCATTACCCGTACGAGCGGCCGCCGTCCCACGCTCACGCTGAAAAAAAAAAAAAAACCCAAACCTCATCCTTTGCCCTGCGGGTGGGAAAGCGGGGGGCGCGGGAACCCCGTGCGGGGAGCGCCGTTCCCCAGCCGGACGGCACCTCCGGGCGGACCGGAGAAGGGCAAGGCAGCCACTTCCGGTTTGCGTCACAGGGGAGCTGCCTGGCATTGGGGCCTCAGGCGCATGCGCGGCGCGCCGCTTCCGGCGGTGGCCATGGTGACGGCGGCGGCCAGGTAGGGCCCGGCGGCGGCGGGAACCGGGCGGGTTGGGCCGGGCCCCGCGGGCTGCTGGCTACACAGCTCCTCTCCCTTCCACGCGCCAGCTTCCGCTTTCTCGCCGTGTTTTAGGCGGCTCTCGATGGGGTAAATACCTGAAAAACACCTGCGGCGGAGCGAGCGTTTCCGTTTTGCTAATCGTGGCCGCTTTGCTGGTGCCCCGAACACACCTGCAGGATTTTCGAGCTTGGAAATTAAGCTTGTAACTGAATAAAAGCGGCAGGGAGGTTTGTGACAAGATGTTTTCTCAAGTCCACTCTTTTTTGGGGGGCGCTAGAAACATATTTTCCCCCACTCCCAGTGCCACGGCGCGAGGTGGTTGTTTTAGTTACGTAAATACGTGAGCAGGGCGCCGTGGGAATGACGACTGAAATACAACCACTGTTTTTTTCTAGGCGTTGCTTCAAGTAACTCTTGTCAGATGGTAGCTGGTTCAAATCGCACTAGAAAAAGTTAATTCAGAATATTCCAGCTGGTACTGGAATATTCTGGAGGGTACCCACCCTCAGCAAACCTTGTTTATTGTTGCCAGTGCACAGCACTTCTGGGGCACTCTTGATAACACCAGTTGCCATCATTTCTTTTGAGAATTCCACTTGGGTTATTGTATTCCTTCTCCTGAACCCCTTCTCTGTTTTCTGTTTCAAATGGCTGTATTGTAATGAGGAGCTCTGTCCAGTATCCTGCACTCTTTTTTTTTTTTTTTAGGATTTTTACTGGTTTCTGATGACCTCAGTGTATTTTTTATGGTATTTTCTGCTTACAGAGTTTGGAACGAAAGCTGATTATGTAAGCATGTAAGTGCACTGGCATTTCAGTAATTGAGTTGTTTGAATTAATGTAATCATTGTTTTTTCTCATTGGGTTTTGAATGAATTTTTTGAAGTTTAACTTACCATTTATGGACATCTTGTGCATCAGAGAAATTGTCAGCAAATTTCCCATTGGCTTTTATTAAATCACTGATTTAACAGACAGTGATATATGACTTTTTTCTGGCTTAGCTGTCTGTAAGTTTTATTTCCATTTCTTTCTAAAGCAGTCGGGTCAGTAAAATTGTTTAGCTGATATAAAGCGCAAATAACGCTCGCATTCCTGCCTGTCAAACATGGCTTATAAGGGGTTTAGTAAATTTGGTCTGCTGGAGGGAATGCCCATTTCCCCATTAAATACCGAGGTTTGATGCAGAGTGGGATGAGAAACTCATCTGTCAGTTCAGTTGTGCTCCAAGTTCTCAAGAATCCTAAGGGAAAAAATTAAAAGTCTTGTTTTCTTTAAATTAGCATGATACCCATTTTAGAGTGTGCACTACAACATCGGTGTACATCCCCAAACTCATTACATTAATAGGTAATAAGCTGCCTTTTTTTTTTCTCCATCTAGAGTGTGGAAAGACTAGTATTAGTCTTTATGGATACTGTGGATTCAATACTAGAAGTTATTTGTTTAGTACTAGAACTAATCAGAAGGTCACAGTAAATTTTTTATCGCTTTGAATTCACACCTGTCTTCAATCTGGGGTCTAAATTACCCCCTGTTTCGAAGGTCACAGCCCGTATTCCTGAGGTTTGTTTTTAGAGGCAGTTCTTGGCTGTGCTAGCATTGGACAGAGCGCATTTGCTTGGACTGCTGCCATTTCCAAATTTAAGTCAGGTCTGTCCTGTTGAAAGACCAGAGGGAGACACCATCTCACAGTCACTGGCAAGTGAGTTCTTTTCAAAGGTAGGATATTGTGCTTTCTTCAGACTAAAGTTGGTAGCTAACGAAGCTTAGAACTGCTGTGCTTCTGGACAAGGGCTTCCTTAGAAAAAAATTATTTTTTTCCATCCTTTTATCCCCCCACCTTTTAAATGACACTTTTTGATTTCTGAAAATAGCCTCCCAGTTGCTGTCATTTGTCATGTAAAGGACAATGTGATTCTAGGTGGCTGAAGCTGAAGGAGAATAGGTGTTGTTTAGGGAAACTACCACGGGCTTAGTTTCTTTCAGCACTCGGTCTTGTCTTTGCTGCCTTTAGTGCACTCTTGACCTTATTAACTAAGACCCTTGTTCCTTCAGAAATCATTGTCCTGGCTTTTATGGGATAACACCCAGTTTTTGTTTTAAGGGGAAAGGTTTTTTTTTTAAGTGGGTATATGTGATTTATTTTGTGGCAAGCCTTTCAAAAAGTTCCCAATCACCTGTATTTGCTTACATTATTGGTGTTTTTATTTCTGCTCTCTAATAACCTGCATGTTCCAACCCTGCCATTCAGGATGGAGAACTGAGAATTACAGGACTTTATTTGAACCAATTATGAGCAGCGGCTTCTCTCCTGCCAATAGCCTGGTGTCATAAACATTATCTATTACGAATTAATAACAGGTTTTTTTGGTGTGAATACCAACATTTTAGAACAAAGGTGTTTATGGGGTCTCAGACCTTTAAGCAAGATGTCTGAGGATATCCAGTTCATCTCGAATTAGGCGTGGAAACCCTTGTGTTCCCCACCCTCTCCCATGTTTATAATGTGACATGGTGTTATTTGCCCTGGGACATCTTTAGGTATTTTCAAGCGTTACCTATCTTAAGTTGGGTTTTCTTCTTTTTGTCATCTTCTCTCAGCCTTTGCCTTGCACTTTTGTTGATGTGAATCAAGGGTTTTGTATTTACAATCTAGCTCATTCTTCAGATAGCAGCAGTTTTTTCCTCTGGCTTTTGCAGCAAATAACCCTAATATTGAACAGAATATGACTTTTCCTTCAGGTTGCAGTAATTCCTTCCTTTGGCCTTTCCACCAAATAACCCTGAAAACTGAACAGAATGTAACTTCTACCCTGTTGTGTCAGTAGCCTGGCACTGGGCTCTGTAAGATGGAAATTGTTGAACATACTGCAGTGTGGCTCTGTGATTTGAGCTGATTTCCATGTTCTCCTGTTCCACTGATACTTATTTTATCACTAATTTTTTAAAGCATGTTCAATATGACAAGCTGAAACAAGGACTCATGGGTTTGTGGTATAAGCTAGTCCATGAAATCAAAGAAAAAGTTGCTGCTGTAGGTCTGAAGTACTACAGGAACTCTGTCTTCTTTCCAAATTAATTTGGTTTGGCTAGGTTGTCCTCTTTCTCACGCTTGACTGAACTGAGATTTTCTTTGTTTTGGGGCTCTTTTGAAGGGGCCATTTGAGTACCTTCCTTGGAAGAAGTTACTGCAACTGTATGCCCTAATAAAATAGGATCTACATCTCTGATTGGCTTGTCCTTCTCTCTCTTGCTCCCCTCCCTCGTCCAGTCTTTCTCTTTCCTGTCCCATATTTCCCCTCCCCTTACATCAGAGGTGGTTACCTGTTAATTTGACCTCCAGCCTGGAAGCTGCAAAAGTGGCTTGCTGCAGCCTTAGGGCAGCGATTGGGTAATCTGCCCAGTTCCTGTATATAACATCGGTGGGCAGGGAAGAGAAAGAAAAACAGTAAAAGGCTAGGAGAGATTTTTCAAATGAAAAAGGATTAAAGGCAGACCTTCTTTGTCAGCCTTTCTACTTCTAGAAGGTAGATAAATAAGTGATACAATTAAGGAATAAGTTAAGCAGGCATAACTGGTTCATATTGATGAGCAATGGATGCTACCTCACCAAAACACAGGCAGCTTTTAGTTGGTAAGGTGGGGCTCTTTTCCACCAGCCCCTGTGGCAGAAAGTTCAGTCCTTGCAAATTCAACCTTTATTTTTGCCAAAGAAGGGGAAAGGACCGTGCTGTAATCAAACAAGGGACTCCCTCCCATCTCCTAGTGTGGTTTAGTTAGAAAATGTTTCAGAAAAGCCTCCTCTTCCCGGTTACCTTTTCATCTGCTTTACAGTCATCTGCATTTTAGTGAAATCAGAAGCAAAGCTGGTCAGGACCAGATTTTTAAAATGCCTTACCTTCAAGACGGGCTCCTAAAGGAAGTGCCACTCCACCTGTCAGCTCCCACTTTGGAAATAAAAAAAGGTCCTAAATGGGAGCTGAAGATTTTTGATTCCAAAATAACCTGTAAGCAACGCTGCTCAGTGTCAGCACAGCACCTGCTATCCCTGCCCACATCTCGTCTCCTGAATCTCATTCTTGTGTCTAAACAGCTCTTTCCCAGGAATTATTTTAGGAGCGATACACACTCTTACGTTAAATCAACTCTACCAGTCCTCTGCTGTGAATCAGTACAAAAGGCACGCTCTGTGTGTGCTCAGCACAGAGAGGTGGAGGAATGAGACTGAGAAGCTGGGTGCTGTGCTCACACATTGCTTTGCAATGCATTAAGTTTAATTTTCCTTTTGGGTTTCTGATTTCCCACCCTGGGCATACTCCCTGTGCCCGGGGGAGCTTGTGGCCTGGCATTAGGCACAGTGTATGACCCAATGAAGTACTTTGTAGATACACGAGTTAGCTCAGGAGTGGGAAGCTCCACAGTACCTTGAGAAGAGCTGTATACTAACTTGATGGGTTTATTTTTAGACCTTGTCACTATTTAGAGCTAGCTCAGCTGTCTGTACGTGGTATTTTATTGTGTTCTAGCAATACCTCCAGAACTACTTGTTTTATGCAGTTCACTACTGGTTCAGCAAGTCTGTTCACTGACCAGCTACTTCAGGAATTCTGTCCATGCCCCCAGTGGAAATCTGCTAGACCCTGATATGTTCCACAGCATGTAGAGCCTCTGTCATCCCTTCAGCTCCATACAAGCTCAGTTTACTTAACGACACTGAATTCTGGCTCAGCATTACTAGTTACCTCTTGCTTTATGTCACTCGTGCTGTCTTTTTTTTTTGAAGTAGTCTGAGTTGTGTGCCCAGACCTTTCCAATATCTTCCTGGTAAAGGCCTATCTTGCAGGTCAAACTGAAAGAGTTCAAACTCTTTCTGCACAACAGGGAAGATATACTGCTCCTTGGTTTTGACTTTGTGTGTGACCCAAAAGTTGTATAGATTACAGGAAGGGGTTGTAACAGACTTTACTGTCATAAGAGCTTGGGCGTATATACAGTGGGAAAATTAGTGATCTCTTTTACAGAAGTATCACTTACACTTTGGCCATGTAGTAAGCTGTAACATAAACTACTCCCTTGAAGGCAGTGGCTTAGCAAGGAGATTAGGGCTATGTATTGCTATCAGAATCCAATTCCAGGATGAGCCAGGTCTCATAGGTACCGTTAGCTTGGGTTTCATTCACAGGTTTAATTTGAGTACATTAGAACACAGATTGATGCTGTTAAACTGCACAATTAACATTGGCATAAAAATAAGCTTTATCTTAATATATTGGACATGTGGTTCATCAAAATCAGATAACTTGTCTCTACTAAGAGGTGGTGAAAGACAGTGGAGATGAAAGCGCAGATTTCAGTGCGTTAAGCAAATAACATGCTCAGAGAGACAACTTACTCTGAGCCTCCAGAAGATAGACTGGCTTATATCCATCTGGGATAATACACAGTAACTGCTCTCTGTCGTGTAGATACTGTGGTACTGGCTGTTCTAGAGAAATCTAAGAGGTTTTATTACAATCAGAAGAATGCAGAGACATATCCCAGCCCTGAGGAGCTTTCATTCTAAATATACTTTGTACAATCTAGAGCAAAATGTGGGAACAGGGTCTCTGAACCCAAGTTTGTTACATGACAGCTGACAAGATCCAACACCAAGTGCCCTGCTGGGATGTTCAGATTAGCATTTAAATGCTTAAAATTGCGTATGGATGTGAACTTTTGAAAGCCTAAATGAAGGAAGGAGGAAGTCTGTTGAAGATACCTCTGCATGGGATTTGGTTAATTGGTGGTCTAGGGCAGGGGGAAGAGAACAGATTTCCCTAGTTGTCAAGCCTCAGCTAATTTTCTTGATGATGAAGTGGTCTGTTTCCTTTCATCTTGTGGCTCTAGGAAGACCGTTCAGAAAGGAAAACTCATGGATCTCATGAGCACAGTCATCATCCCGCTGCTTTGTGGCAGCTTGGGGATCTTCGCCCTTTTTCGGCTACTGCAGTGGATGCGGATGCGAGCTTACCTCCAGGAAGCAGTGGTTGTGATCACAGGGGCTACCTCTGGCCTGGGAAAAGGTAGGTACCGAAAGAAGAGCACCAAAGGCAGGACAAGCAGAGGTTTGTGGAAGGGGCACCTATTGGAATAAAGCAGTAATGAGCAGAAAGTTCTTATTGCTCTGAATTTTGAGACATAGCTTGCACAGCCATATCAGTTGTAATTATAGCCAGTGCAAATTTTGATGCAAGAAAATCTCAAAATTTGTTAAGAAAAATTTTAATAATTCGGTACAAACTGGAGCTCATCGTAGCAAGGAACAAGTTATGCCATTCTTGTGCTGTCAGGGGTCTTTTTTCTCTAAATCCTCAAAAAGTCAGGAAGTCAAACTGTTTCTCTAAATCTTCCCAGAACTGGTGAAGCTTCCCAGAACTGGTGTTCTGCGTTCATGTTTGTTGTATTTCCAGACATCCTGCCATAATTTCCACTCCTTCTCCCTGCCCCTCACCCTCAAGTTAAGGTACCTTTTCTCTTACGGTACAAATCCATCCATTCTAAATTCAAAACTCTTGGCAATATTAACACCAGTGAGTATTTTTTCTTTCCAAATAAAACGTATTCTTTGAGAGGATATGTTGTCTAATTTTGCTTTCTATAATTGCTTTAAAAGCTTCTTGAAGAAAAGACAAGGTGTTCTCTGCTATCAAGGCCTTTCATTAGTATGAGTACGTTTATAGAACAAATAAAGCTTAAATTGGTGCTGTCTTTGCACGCGAGTTTGTCCTTAAGGATAGGGGTGTTCAGTAACGGAATGGCCAAAGGAGATGAAATTGTCCTCTCTGCCTGTCAGAACCAAAATTCTGGGAGTGGTAAAAGAACTTGTATTTTGCATCAGGAAGAGATAGAACTAGTGTCTCAGGAGGGACCTTCCAGCTGGGATAGGCTGGGCAGATGAAGTGCTGTGTGGTGTTGGGTTACAGATTTCCACCATTGCTCAGGGAAGTTTCCCCCCTTATGGACTCATTGCCAAGATCTTACACGATTCCCCCTCCTGGTTATTAATGTACTAGACCACTCATAATTACTGTGTGTTCTTAAACACCCTTCATTGCCATCCCCTGTCATCTCTTGCACAAATGAGGGGTCTGTCTCACTGGATCACAGAAGGGGAGAGTAGAAGAACATGTGTTTGACTCAGCAGCTGGTAGCACTGGAAGGACAATAGCACAGCATTTCCCCTTCAGCCTTTTCCTGATGAAGAGGATCACCGTGATGAAGCCATTATCTCCAGAGGTTTCCAAACCCCTTGGAGGTGTTCACTAAAACTGAAACTCCTAAGACCAGGCCCCATTGCATTAGATGACATACACAAGGTAACTATAGTCCCTTTTAAGAAGAGCATCTAGACAAAAATGAAGAGGCACAGGCAAATCTGACCAACTGATGGGGGAGGATGAGTAAACAGCACAACTGTATAACCAGCACGGTGACCGTGAACACATCAGCCACCTCCCTGCAGTCACGTGTCTGTCAGTCACAGGAAAACAGCACCTTGCTGGGACTTCACTGTAACTCACACGGTCGCTGAGGAGTCATAAAGCCACCTCAGACCCTTGCCAGCTAAAAGAAGTTTTAGCCTAGCACCAGGTATGATGTGGATCTGCTCTTTGTCATTCAAATGTCTACTTCTCTGTCTTCCTTGCTTCCTCCAAAGAATGTGCAAAAGCCTTCCACGCAGCTGGCTCCAAGCTGGTGCTCTGTGGCAGAGACAGCAAGAAGCTCCAAGACCTGGTGCAGCAGCTTTCTACTGTGACCAATCACCAAAAGAACGTAAGTGTGGGAGAAGGAGAGGCTTCTTGTCTGGCTGCGATTTCTGTTCATGTTATTACAGAACTTCCAGAATTGCTTGTGGGTCGTTCTGTTGAGCAATAGAAAAAATGCAACTCTGTGGTTAGGGATAGATATTGCTATAGGAGTACATTGCACTGACGTGTCATATCTTGTAAAAATCCTACAAAAATAAGCCATCTGAAAGTCTCCTTGCCTTGTAATAGAAGTGAAAGCATGCAAGTGCAGAGTGCCCAGACCCCTGGCATCTGTGTGTCATATACTGAATCTGGAAAAATGGCTTTCCTTCTGTTAGCTTTTATTTTTTATGTCTAGTTCTGCTGACAGTGGCTAAGACAGGTCTTGGTGGCTTCTGTAGAAGGCACAAGGGTTAAATTTTTGACTTTTTTGGATGCATTTTCTTTAATAAGACAATAGGAAACTTTAGTACTTGAGGAGAATCTCACTTGCCCCTTTCCTAGGCTCTGGTATAAGGTACAGGCTACAGGAGCAGAGAAAGACCAGAGTACAACCTGCTTCTGTCAGGTATTCCTGCCAAATGGAACAGCTGCACTGCAATGGCACGAGGTTTCAATGGCCCTGCTTCAGGGTTTCCAGAGCTGGGAAATCCCATCCTAAGTGTGAAAATACAGCACATTCAGCACAGCCTGAGCTGGTATTTTGCTAACTTTTGTTTATTCACAGACACACAAACCTCACACCGTGGTATTTGACCTCTCAGACACTAAAACTGTCCTAAATGCTGCTGAAGAGATCCTGAAGTACTTGGGTCACGTGGACATACTGATCAACAATGCAGGCATCAGCTTCCGAGGCACGATCGTGGACACAGGACTGGATGTGGATAAGAAAGTGATGGAAACAAATTATTTTGGTCCTATAGCCCTCACCAAAGGTACCCATGATCTGGATTACAGGGGGACAATGGATTTGACTGATACCTTCTGCAGGCCAACACAACTAAGCACAGCTTAACTTCTGTTTGTAGTTGTATTTGGTACAGTACTGTATAAGAGGGGAGGAAAGCTTTGGTTTAGGGGCAGGTCTAAAGGAGATGCTTGGGCATGACTGCACAGGAAGTACCCAATTAGAGATACCATCTTGTTTAAAACACCTCCAGACTCTAGCCTGGCAGGAACTCATGAAGAGAAATATGATTAGCCTGTCTGTGCTGATAAATCACTAGAGAACGCAGTACGAGTTCTAGGTGAAGCTGTAGCTTTCCTAGGAAGCTTCTTTGCTTACCCAGAAAGTTCTGCCTGGAGGCTGTCAGCTGCAGGAAATGGAAAGATGTTCTGGTGGCAGAAAAGAACAAGTCCTGGGGGAGACGAGAGCAACTGTACCAGCCTTTGTTCCGCCTCGCTGGCGCAAAGAGTCTCCTCAGAGGTGAATGTCCCAGCCAGACTGCAGCGTCAGTCAGAGGCAGCCTAAGCACTATCCCTTGCCCAACCCCTGCACTGAACAAGGATCTTGAAATTCACTTAAGCACCTTTGAATGCTTTGACAGCAGTAATGGCAGGACTTTCATTCTGAATGGGTCTTTTCTGTCTTTTGCTAGCGCTTCTCCCCTCCATGATCAAGAGGAGACAAGGCCACATTGTGGCCATCAGCAGTGTTCAAGGCAAAATAAGCATTCCTTTCAGATCCGCATGTAAGTACCTCCACAGAAGATGGGGAAGACATATTTGGGGCAGCAGACTGAATGAATACTTGGCTACTGCTTCCACATTTAGCTCTCTGTAGAGCTGGCTGCATGCAGGGAAGGCAGAGCTGTGCATCATTTAGTGTGGTCAGAAATCACTGACAGCTGCTGAGGAAGGCACTCTCAAATACAAAAATATTAGCCCTGTCCTAGAGTTGTTAAGCAGTGGGGGAGGAGAATATGTTTTCAGTGTTTGGAAACAGTTTGATATTCCTGTCTCAACACCTGAGAGTCCCTATAAACTTTCTGATTAATTCCATAATATTATTGCATTTTATCTGTGCTGTTTGCCTGCTTAATTTCCTATAAGAAAGTAGGAACTTTTTGTTTTAATAAGCTATGAAGTGCCGTAGTACAACCAATGCCAAAATAAAAGCCTGAACAGTTATCTTGATCCAGCAAACTCTTCATGCTGAATCAGTTTTGACAAGAAATAATATTGGTGAGATTACTGGAAAAAACCTTATAAAAAGGGGAGGAGCTAATAGGAGAGCATTTGGCGTACAAGCATCTGTAAATCACGGAAAATAAACGTTAAAAATGGAAAAGTACAGTGGTGATGGCATATATAGTGGTAGGGCACGATGCTGAGTGAAGGAGAGCCTGGAAGGTTCGGGCCATCTGGTCTTGCAGCTGATGTGGGTACGACCGCACCAAGCAGCGCGTCCTGAGGATATTGCAGAGCGCTTGCGCAGTGCCCGGAGCCGCACGGGCCTGCCAGGGTGGAGCTCAGCTCCTGCCTAGGTCCTCGGGCAGGGACGCAGCCCGCGCTGAGCTCCGTGCTGCTGGTGTCAACCCTGCAGCCGTGTTGAGGTGATGGCAGTCACGGTAGCAGCGACCAAGCCCACACGGAAAGGGAGCGAGCAAGAGGAGCCGCTGCGCTATTTAACAGGGGGGAATCCTGCCCTAGGCCACACTTCTCTACTCCTGTGATCGGGTTTTGACTTGTGTGCAGCCCAGCACTGAACCTGCTCTGCAAGCCCGTGGTGCTCAGTGCACGTAGGGCAGCAGGGCGCTCGGCAGCGGCTGTCAGCTCTGCCCTCCCGTGCTGGCAGCGCGGTCCCCCAGCCCCTTATCAAATGCTTCCCAAGCCAGGCTTCACGGCTCCTTTATTGCGAGTGGGAGGCAGCCTGGGTTCACTCTGTAGTGCTTTGGCATGGCTGTGATATTAAGCTCAGGATCCTAGCCAGTTTTCAACTTGAGTATTTACATTTTGCCTTCCTAAATTGCCTCTCACTCCCACTACCTGTTGCTGCCATTCACCAAAAAAAAAAAACAAAAAAAACCCAAACCTAGAAGTTGGAAAACAGCTGCTGGGTTCTTGCAGAGAAGTGGCTGCATTGCAGTGAAAAACCCATGCGGGGTCCTTCAGCCCTGCTCCTTTTCCTCAGTACACAGTCCTTTTCCTGTTTTTTCAGATGCTGCCTCTAAGCATGCTACCCAGGCCTTCTTTGATTGTCTACGAGCAGAGGTGGAACAGTACGACATTGATGTGACAGTTGTGAGCCCCGGGTACATTCAGACAAACCTCTCCCTCAATGCTGTAACAGCAGATGGATCTCGCTATGGAGGTGAGATACAATTTTGTGCCCTCTATCTAAAGCATCTCCATCTCACCGAGTTGCTCCAAAGTGTGCTCGCAACACGTGGCCTCTAGTGGGGACACGGGTTAGCCCCCAAATATCTCAAGACAACTTTGGATGCAGAGTACGAACAGTAACCCCCAAAATTCAGCCCTCCTAAAGATTAACTGCTGACTTGTAGCCTAACCGTGAATTATACCTGCCTGTGTTCCCACACACAACTGGTGTAAAAATCAAACCCAGACAAGCAGCCATGTACAGTTAGAACAGAGCATTCTTAGGAAGGGTACTTACGTGTGGGCTTACCTGCTGGCGTTGGTGCTGACTCAGCTTTCCTTTGGCAGTTATGGACAAGAACACCGCTGAAGGACAGACAGCCGCGGAGGTCGCTCGGGTGGTTCTCAATGCAGTGGGACAGAAGAAGAAGGAAGTACTTGTAGCTGGCCTGACACCCTCGCTGGCCATCTACCTGCGAAACCTCTTCCCCAGGTTCTTCTTCACCTTAATGGCAGCTAGAGCAAAAAAGGAGAGAAAAGCAAAGGACTCTTAGAGCTCAGCTCCTTAGAGCAGGAACTGTGGGGAGAGGCTAACCCCCTGCAGTTTGGCTGCGACACGGGTGGAGGTGCTTCTGCAGGAAAAACCTTTCTCAAAACGCTGCCATTTACCAATGCACGGAGGTGGCTTCCCCCACGTGAGGGCAGGGCAACTTGCTGGAAGATGGCACCTAAACCTCACCTGGAGAAGGGCGCTTGGACAAAGGGGGAGAAGCTGAGGCCTCAAGGGAGGGGAACTCAAGGGAACCCGCTTGGCAGAAGGGGAGGCCCATGGGCTGAAAGACACCACCTCACCTGACTCCAGGCATGCTCAGCTCTGCTGGCCTGCTACAAATAAAACCCACTTTTTTGCCTTCACATAAGCAGATCTTAGTTTTCCCCACCCCGCAGCCCCTGTGAAATAGTCCTCAGCTGGGAGCTCTCGTGATCAGCATCTCCTTCCCACTCCTTCCAATCTGATCTAGAATACGTTGCTTGAAGTGGGAAACTTCACAGAGCCTCTGCTTGTCAACGTGCCAAACCATCCGTTATGTAAAGCTAAAGCCAAGTCCAGTGCCACTTTTAAAGAAGTAACTGATGTAAAATTTAAGTTTTATTGGGCCATTTATTTTGTCTGTCTGAATCATGCCTTTCTGATGTACAGGGACACACTGCACTACCTGACAGTACAGTATTAACCCCTGCACAAATTAATGCAGGGGAAGCACCAAACAGATAGAAAATATCACAGCAAGGTATGCTGCTCGTGTAAGTACTGTGCAGCTGTAGCTCCTGCAGGCCCAGAGCCCAGAGTCAGTGCGATTCTGCAGGTGCCAGGCACGCCGTCTCCTGGCAAGCAGAGGAGAATCTGTGTGCATGGGATGGACAGTATAGGAGAGAAACCCCTAGTTCACATCTGTTTTAAAGCAATCGTGGGTGCTAATTAGGATCACATTTGGTGGGGGAATGATACATGCCTGTTCACATAGCACAGAGTTCAGGGAGTCTGACAGCCTGAGGGAGTGCTGCATTGCATTCCTCGCCCCTTCTCATGTGAGGGATACCAGCACCACAAGGTAAAAGGAGGGGTTGCACAGAGATAGTTCAGCAAGGACAGAAATAATATTTTTTAACATATAATTGAAATAAAGCCTACTAACAGGAATCAAGGTACAGACCCTCTTGCCACCTCCATGCACT
Organism: Tyto alba; assembly: GCF_018691265.1. Classification (NCBI taxonomy): domain Eukaryota; kingdom Metazoa; phylum Chordata; class Aves; order Strigiformes; family Tytonidae; genus Tyto; species Tyto alba. The sequence continues at coordinate 4,135,331 of NW_024881302.1, forward strand.
TACCAGCATTTTCCACTGCCTTGTCTGTCCTGCCTGTGAGCACAGAGCTGATGACAAATAAATTACATCGCTATGAAACTAATCCTTTGTTCTACTCAGCTCCTCACAGCAGGTAACATTAGAGGAAGGGAAAGCAGGAGAGTTTTGTTTTTCTTTTCTTACATTTTTGCAGGGTGCTATTGTACCAGTAGTAGTTGCAGAACAACATACTTCATGCCAGCCCGCTTCCCATCATCTAGCTTACAGTAGATAAAGTGTGAATCCACACAGAGGATTAGTCACATTAAACGCCGATACAGGTGTGCAGGCTCAGCAGGCCCTTCTTCAAAAAGCCTTTTCTCGACCACTACAGATTTATAAATGATCACAGAGAATCCATCACAGAGAATCCATCCCAGATGATGCCCAGGACATGTTTAACAATCACAATGCTGCTGCTCAGTTAGGACACCCTCTACTATTTTCACTGTAGCTGAGGTTGCAGATTTGTTACATAAAGGCCTGGGGTTGAAATTACAAGTTGAAGCTTTCGGGTGTACATATCTCTTTTCCTGTTAAGACAGGAAACCAAGGCATTATCTTCTCTCTCTCTCCACAGGGGGAATTTCTGTAAGCATTAGTTGCGCTTTTCCTTTCTCGTTTTGCGTGTTCAGGTCCTCCATTTCTTGGCAAAATACAGCATTCCTGCCAGTCTTGTCCAGCTGCTTGGTCTTCTGGTGTTTCAAGTCATGGCTACCCAGGTAGGACCGAGGGGCCGCTTTGCATTTCTATTGCATCCAGGGTGCTGAGGGGTGCAACACATCAGGCCTGAGGGGAAAAAAAAAAAAAAAAAAGAAAAAAAATGACATGTGGGGAGTTACTGTAGTTACTGTTTGAACTCCAGCTCCAGGTCAGAGGTTACTGAGAGTGTGCACACTCCCCCTTGGAAAGTCAATTCCCTCTTTGTGACGAGAGGAACGCAGCACGCGCTGTTTCAGAGCATGTCTGTAACGGTCAGGATGGGCAGCAAAGGGAGACGTGTCCCCAGCCACTGTAACCCACAGCTACTGGCACTAACAGCCAGGATGTCACCAAGCATTTTAGCTAGATTATCACTAGTATTTATCAGAAAACAAGCCCCTTTACCCCCCATCTATGATCTATGTTCTCTCCACCTCAGAATGAAGGGTGCATTTTTAAAACAGACTTACCTTATTGTGACAGCTCAGCTGACTTTCCACCTTTCTTCCTGCAATAAGAGACCCCAGGAAGCTTGCTTATTTTTAACTCGAGTCTTCAATGCAAGCCACATGTCTAGGGAGCCTACCCAGGGTGAGTTCTTCTGCCAGAGTGATTGTTCCAGGCAAGGGAAAGCTTAACACAAAAATTGCCAAAGCCACAGAGGTTTGGTGAAGCAAAGGAACTAGCAGCCCTGACGATTACTCTGCATTGATTAAAACAAGAAGAGAAATGTCTTTTGTGTGGCTAGCACAAGGATATTTCAGGGTGTTCTGCAGCAATAAAGTACGTATTAGCTACGGCACATCTGCCACTAGTTTAAAATTCATCCAGGAGACGGGACCTTAGAAACAAACATCAGGCCTCGGGAGGCATCCTGCTCAGCAGTCTTGGCCTAACCACAGAAAGATGAAGTAGATGTGTTTCTTCCCCTCCTCTCTGCCAAGGCAACTGTACATTGTTGCTATAAATAGAGACGCTCTGGATCACAGCTTCTTTTAACCTTGGAGAGAGACAACTCGGCCACTGTACCAGCAAAAGAGGCAAAGGGCTGCCGCCACCTAGAAATGTCTCGATGCCACTGGAGTTTCCTCCAGCCCATGCGCCTGCTCAGGTGGTAAAAGTACTTGCTCAGAGTTCCCAGCAAACCTCATTTGCCCAGTACACACATGACTGGGATGTACACTCTGCTCCCACAAAAGCTGCATCAGCAGAAAAGCACAACTTGGAACTGCGGCCAGAAAAGCCTGCTGCAGTCGGGAGGCAAGGAGGAGATCTTGGTGCCTGCTGTTGCAATTTCAAAAGATAAAGATAGAACTACCGAATTTGGTTTCTGAACTCATGAGACTCCCTTCCAAGGTCAGTGCTTCAGCTGTGGAGGTCAGGCTGCAAGTACTGCTGAAGCAAGCAGTACACCTGTGTGCTGGCAGTTTTTATTACATGGCTTTGCTCTTGCGTTCACATCGTAACACTTGAAGCGGTGCCAAGCTGGCCTTACAAATGCAAGCCACACCTAATTTTCCATCTGGTAGGAGGAGATTATAGAAAGCAAGCCCCCATCTTTAAAAAGTAACTGGCAAGATCTAGCAAAACAGTAAATACTTCCCATTCTAAGAACGAGATTCTGACAGTTTTGAGCTAAAAGATGAATTAATGCACAAGAGTGAATTCTAAAATTTCAGAGAGCACAGTTACAAGATACAATCACGTGGATGCCTTGCAGCAGCAGCCGGCAGCTCCAGAATGCGTGTTCCAAGCAAGAGCAGTGGAATTGTGCAGTCGGGGCACGGCTGTAGCGGTAACAAAAGCACAAAGACAAGGCAGCTGGACTCCCACCTCAGCAGCGCTCAGCTGCACGTGGCACAACACGTTTCAGCGGAGGGGTGTCCACGTTAGAAAGAACTTGTACAGGAACGGAGCAGAAGGTGTTTGTAGATGGCAACTTACAGTGTTACCTCCACTGTGCAGAGCAGTAATGGCTGGAGGCGGCAGGGCAGCAGAGGATTTGGACACCTTTAGCTCCAGCCATCAATGTTTAAGCAATTGCCAAAAAGATCTAAAAACTGGGATAACAAATAAGTGTCTTCCAAGAAACACAACTAGTCAAGCAAGAGGGAAAGCAACACTCTACAAGTATTCCTTCAACAGATGGCTGCTGTGAAGTAACAAGGGCGGGCGCTGCTGCCATGTGCAACGGACAAGAGGAATGAGGTCTGCATGGAGGCCTGCATAAATAATTATCACTGCTGAAGTTCTCATCGCAAAGCCTCCATCCCCTGGAAGCACACTATAAAAGGGAACTATGATAACAGTAACAAGAGAGCAAAAGGATTTGAAATTCTCATCCTTTAATGGTCAATGATAACTTCTGGCTGGTTCTGTGTAATACAATTAAACAATATACTTAAATGTTTCCAAGAAAAAAAAAAAAAAAAAAAAAAAAAAAAAAAGAAGCTCTCACACCCCCTCTTTCTATAGCTTTCTTTCATCGACATTCCTCTGCTGGATTGGACTCCCATGGCCTAACATACACCTCTCAAATCACCACACATCCACATCTTAAGTGTAACGAAGAACTGAAAAACCTTGGTGCACCAGTGATGTGTTATTTTAAAAATAACAGCTCTATTAAACCAAATCCTTCCCAGTCTCCACTGCTTCTCAAAGAGGAAAAACAAAATGTTACTGTGGGAGTCTTAATACACTTGTCTTTGTGAGTTTCTCTCTTCCCTGCTGAAGTCATACAGCATAGAGTTCATAGATCTTCTTTACACAGTACACCAGGGCGGCGAGTGCTATCGTGTTATGCAGTCTCTTTCTGTGCAGGTCGTCCTTCCTCACCAGCACCACCGGAGTGGAGGAGGTGAGCGTATGCAGGGGCAGGCGGGAAAGTTTATAGGCGTCGTACTCTACTTGGTACTTGCAACAGGGATCGAATTGCCAAGAGATACCATAAAGGGTGCAGCAAGCCACGCTCAGCACACCAGCAGGCAGGGAGATGTAGTGAGAATAATCTACTGGAAGTGCCAGAGGGGTGAAGAGGCAGGTGGTGCCCGCGAGCACGGCCGTCTTGTGCAGGCAGTTCCCGACAGTGATCCAGCGGGCCGTCTCGTCCCCAATGCGAGTGGGCTCTATCACTATGTATTTGTACTGCGCTTCCAGGGCCTGCTCCAGCTCATACTCAAACTGGTCCTGAGCGTTCTCTCCATTGTAGATCTCATGGACAATGTAACAGTCCGTGGAGGACAAGGTGACCCTGTTAATAGGAAACACAGAATTAAAACTACAGAGCTTTAAGGCAGACTTTTCACCCACCCAGCTGTGAGGAAAGAAAAATGCCTAAAGTGAAGGCAACCCCTCACGGTCAGTCACTGCCTCTATTCAACAACAAGCAGCTTTTTCAACTCAAGATTCATTTCACATCAGCTAGATGTGCCTGCTGTACGTGAAATCATCCCAAAATAAGGCAACATATTCTTCCTTACCTGTTCCTAACATGGAGGAGCTAGAACATTTTGGGAAAGTAGGGTCTTGTTAACAATCCTGATATGGTTCCTCCCACTGATACCCGAGCAGCTTCTCTCGGGATAGTGGAAGTATCACACCTGAGTGACCACACTACATCAATGAATGACCTAAGGAGTTTTCACAGAAAATAAAACTAGCAGCTCATCCATCAAGAGGGCAAGTTGCACTGGAAGGTTTAAAGAGAGGAAGCATCTTCAGATGGATGTGTTTGATTTCTCCCCACAGTAAAACTACCTCCTTGCCACTGATGCAGCTTGCTATTTAGTCCTTCATAGTAAATCCAACCTAGTAAATCCATAGTAAATCCACGACGGATGGCCAAGAAACACTGCTGGAAACGAGGGGGAAAAAGGCAGCAGAGCACTCTGATACAGGACTGTTCACTCCCTCTTCTGAAATAGGATGCAGCAAAGCAAGAAAGTAACATATTTTTAACCCAGGCAGGCTTTAACAGTAAAGAACGAACTGCTCGCTTTACCTTGGAGTGTGCTCCCTGACAGGGGATTCACAAGACTTGCACATCCCCCATTTGAGAGGCAGCTTTTAGGTACCTGAAGTCACATCAATTCCCACCGTCCCTCCACCCTCTTCACACACATCACCTCAGCTGCAGCTACATTAATGTAACAGACTGCTAAGAAAGAGGATGATGACTGCCTGCACTGAGAAAGGGTAAAAACTTATCCACTACAACAAGGCAAAATTCTCCCTTCTAAGCAGAAGAAATAACTATTTCTGACATACTTGTGCTTAACCAGAACAAAACTAAGCATGTGGCCTCTCAAGGATAAAAATATCTAGCAGATTCCTTTAGCAGAAGGAGAACAAATCGCATACATATTTGACCTAATCACAGCAGACAAAAAAAACCTCATCCCAACATCATTTAGCCCTTCCCAATACTGGGAGGCAAGGCACTGCTGAGATGAAGAATGCAACTAGCACTTTTTGCTCGATGAATACAATGGTACTTATGTGCATGAACTGGAAAATAAGGGAGAAAAATACACATTCACAAGCTGCTGTTTTACCAGACATCACGCTTACTGTGCAGCTCCATTCATGCTGCAAAGGGTATCGTGCAGTGGCCATCTGTAATCAAGCATATTGTTAAATTACAAGCTGTTGCCAGAAGTAGGTGCTTTTGTGAACAACAGCAAACATCTCAAACAGCAGGACCCAAGATGCACCAGCCTCTCTCAAAACAGAGTAATAAGCAGTTTCATTAAAAGTCTGGCCAGAATTTATATAACCTGCATGGAAAACTCAACTTACAACCTAGTTATTGAGTTCTCTGCAGTGCATTTCCCCCTTGGCCTGTTCATGGGTAGAAAGGAAAACAGAAATCCACCTGAATGCTGTGTATGCCAGAGGCATCTTTAAGGCCATCTTCCTGTCAGCCATTGTTTGGAAAATTATGCTTAACTCTTTCAGCACAGGATGTGGTAGGCTCTGATGTTCTGTAGTAAACTGGCAAGTATCTGAAGAAAAATCCTGAAGGGCAGCACCTATAGAAAAATTTTACAGGGCACTATATCTCTAATATAGTTAAATACTAGCTAACATTAAGGAATTTCTAACGAACTAGTTAACCAGGTGTTACACTGATACATTAAGGACACAGCTGATAATGGTTTCTGCCAAGGGATTTTTTTCTTGATGACAACTGTTCCAAGTGCAGCTTATTCCAAGTCAAAAATTGCAATTTCATTACAGAAGACATGCTGAGACTTAAGGCAACTCCAACTTAAAACACCACCAATGACTATGTGAAACCACTTGCTAAAGCATAATGACTTCAGGGAAAAGCTCTTGCTGAAAGGCATTTTCATGCCAAAAGCTGACCCAGTGCCAACACAGCCCTCCAGACAAAATTAGTATTTCCTACCAAGAAGCCTTTTCATTGTTTTGTAACACCTAGGAACATGCAGCGTGGCTCTGCAAAAGAGAAGCTGAATCCAAATTCAACTATGAACTCTGCAGAGGCTTAGAAATAGCACAATAGCCTCGTCACCCTAGGACCTCCCTGCTATCACTGGGAAAACAACGGTGAAGCAAGCCCATTTCTTCTCTGCCTGTACAAGAGCCATGGGGAACTGGGCTTCTAACCACAGGAATTAAGCCAAGTAACTACATTACATGGGACTTCTCCACGCTCAGCATCAGGACAGGTGGCACTAACCTATCTACTTCGTTTCTCCTTGCTCAGATCTTGCCTGGTCTTCCCTCTGAATATCCCATTTTTCCTTTCACCACAGTGTGTGCACACAGAGACATACCACAAGCAAAAGCCACCTGTCAGAGAGCAGGAATCCAAAAGACTTTGGCCAGAGGCAGTACTGTCCATCTCTTCTGGAGTCTTTTGGCTTGCCAGGCTCTGGGGCTTTATAACAATGAAATCAAGAAAAGCACAATCCTCCTAAGCCAAAACAAACAGATCTTAAAATATGTTTTGTTGTAAAAACTCACTGGGAAATAATCTGCACAAAGGCTTCATTCCTGATAGAGCCTGGCACCTTAACTATGCTGTTTCTCCAAATTAGTCCTCTAATATGGAAGTAAATCTCTGTCACAGTGCTGAAGCTGCAAATGGCAAAATGGGCAACCCAAAAAACAAAAGACAAAGAATGAAAAATTAGCTGCTCAAACAATAGGACACATGAAGAGTCAGCAACGCAAGCAGAAAGTCTCCACTTCTGTTACAGAGGGAGTGGGGTTTATCACATATTATTTTCACACAAGAACTGGCTGCCCCTGGAGGATGAACGCTGAAAAGTGGTTTGTTTTCAGATGATACAGAAAGAGACACAGATGAGATATGTGGGCTTGAAAATGTTTTTAGATCTTGTTGGCATGCAGAGTAGGCCCGAGGACCTCAATCCAGAGAGGCGATCTCTCCTGACACAGCCTTTCAATTGAACACAGCAGCTGCACACGAACAAATCCAGTCAAAGCAACTGGATTTGCTCAAACACTGGAGGCTATGGAGTTTGCCTTTTGGAACTTGTCCCCCAACCCCCAGCAATGACAAACAAAAATATAGAGCTATGCAATCAACTCCAAGCTGGCATCCACTGGTTATAAAGTATAAAAAAAAAAGATTATATAAAATCCATTTTACTTAAAAGAATAGTAAATAACCAGTGTTGAAGAGGACCTAGTTCCAGAAACTGTAAATCACTGCCACATGTTCAGAAGCCCAGCATACAGACAGACCAGAACCTAAAACCAGTTGTTAATATTATTCAGTGAAGTGATTTTCCAAGACCTGTCTTCCCACCCCCAAAAAGAGGGCTCAGTTAAAAAGTTGTACAGCTGTTCTGGATCTTATATTCAAAAAGTTTATTCTACTGCAGCTTCATGCATTCTGTACTTGAGAATTTTTAAATGTCTAATTCCTGGTGCCAACTGCATGCATAGATGGGGGAATGTGACAGTGCTCTCAACTATTCAACACAGCAAGGTGAATACAATGTAAAATCATCAGTGTAAAATTTACATATTGCCAAAATTATAGATAAGGAATCAGTTGTTAACAGAGCTACCATGAGCAGGAGGGGCAGAAGTATCTGTTTTAGCTATAGGGCAAGCTTCAAATTACATTTGGATTATCTTCCTAACATGGGAATATCAAAGAGCACCAGGAGAGAGGTGCTGCAGGGGCTGAACAATAGCAACTCCAGCAGTTTCCCAGTTACAGTGCTCAGAGCAGCTCCATTTCTCCGTCTCCAGCTCAGAAGCAGTCTCCTAGCTGCCTCTTGAGAACAGCAGCCTGTCTGTTAAATATAAGGTTCAACTGAATAGTCTGTATGGATGAACAAATAAATACCCTTCTAAGGAAGAGGCATAATGCCAGTCAATGTGAAAAGACCTTTGGTTTTGTCAGGTGCCAACTGGGAAAAAGAGAAACAAATGAACAAGAGTCCTGAAAACAGTGCAGATGACAACATCCTGGAAGAAGCCCCAGCATCCTTCTACCACTGTCCACTTGCATGGGAAAATGTCGGAGCCTCATCAGCGTGCAGCCCTCAGCCTAAAGGTGTTTCTCAATCTGCCAGAGAGACTTTTGGTGAGGGGTTCAAGTCGTCCAACTATCTCAGTTCTGCAAAACGTTCAGAATCACAGTTAGAAACAACCTCATTCTGCACAAAGCACAGGTACAGTTCTGTGCAAAAAAAAATTCTTCCAAAACCCCTCCTACAACATGTAGGACAAGTTTGGTTGCTTTGTCATTTTCGTTTGTGTGGTTTTGTTTTTTAAAGAATGTTCCTGGACATCAGTATTGCTCAGAGCATCAACATACGTTCAGATTAACTGTAAATGAGGACCAGTCTGATTACCAGTTAAAAAAAATAAGGAAGAAGAGGCTTGCAGCAGTGTGATGACACCTGTCACAAGCAGCACACACACACACACAAAATCTAGTTTAGCAGTGCAACAGAGGGACTTTGTGCAAGTGAACTGCAGAAAAAGGACATTATGGATGGCCAAAGCACAGTGTCTGGAGTCATTATTAGCATCTCAGACAAGCTTGAGTAACTCAATAAAGTCAAGGCATGACAAATTAAATAACTAAACTTCCCCCACATAAATCCTTATTGAAATGTAATTTAATTTCAAGATTAAGGAATGAGCTATGGTCTGGCTTTAATTTTCTGTGAAAATATTCCACCTCGAAGTCATATTCAACAGTGTATTTTCCTACTCAGAAGAGCTCCAGGGTATCGTGTATGGAAAGTACTAATACATCTGAGCTTAACGACCTGAAGACTTGTTTCTCTGCTGAACATCGACACGATCTACCAGTCTCAGGCCATCAGCCACAGCTGTCAGGCCTGTGGCTTCTTAAAGGCCATTTACAACAGGTTGTCAATACATTAAAGTGGGGGAAGAATGAGGAAGCTGTAGCAATAAAGCAAGACTTCTGTTCAAAAGATGTAACTTAAATCCAAATAGGAAAGAGAACAGAATATAGGTGAGATCTTCAAGCAGCCTCGCAAGGGAAGACAACACTAAGGAAAACATCACCAGACCATAACAAAAAACTCCAGCCACCAGAGCAAAAAGAGGTGTCAATTTTAAGTCATCTAATGATTAGCCAGGCTAATGGAAACAGGTCAATCATTGCTGTAAGCAAACAGAGTACCAGAAATCTGAGCAGTGCAGGTAGCGAAAGGAGAGACCTCTTTAAGGGCACAGAGAAACCAGTACAAGCAGTGGTGATGACATTAAAGCTGTTCTTTCTAGAGTTTGTTAGAACATCTCCCGGGGGAACAAATGGCATTCTGTCTTCTGTTCTGGCGGTCATCATGCTGAATTTTATACAAAAACACTAAGTACAATTCAGTGTCTGTTCTGTATAAAAAAGTTGTTTTGGTCTACAGATTAACAATTCCCTTTAGACAGTCTCCATTAAAGAGTCTATCCAGAATGAAGAAAAACAAATATTTAGTTGGTTCTTTTCAGTGTTTTGGGTTATTTTGTTTAACCTTATTACCACCAGAGCGCCAGCTGGAGTTCACAGACAACATCCTTTGAAATTAATGTCTTTACATTTAGTCCTATTGAGGAACGCACTTTCTTACCAATTACAGACCTCTTTGTATCAATAACATTGTTTATGAAGGAATACAGTCCCTACAGATAAGAGTTGCTGGACTTTTTTTTTTTTTTTTTAATGAAAGCTGGTCTAGTCTAATAGCAGACAGTGTTTTATTCACTCCTGAGTCTCCTCACACCACCTCCCAACACACAGATGCCTTTTAGACTAGCTGGCTGACAACTATAAAACTCCCTGAAGCAGCTCATTTATGAAGAAAACTGGATTAGCAAATTCAGTTCAGAGAAATGCGTCTTTGGACAAGAATCCTGCCCAGTGTAAGAAAACTGCATTCACCATATAAAAAGCATATGTCATCATTTGATGACATCAGGTCTGTCAGCACTGCCTTTTACACAACTGGCATTGCCAGCAGCCAAACAAGATCAGTAGGTGTGAATGAGGATTACACACCAACGGAGAGAGGCAGAGGCCCAGTCATATCTAGCTCCAACTCTGCAACTACAAGAAGTTGTACCTAGCTGACATCACCCAACACCTATCAGAAGTATGATCTTCCATCACGCTTGTACAAGATGGCATCTAAAAGAACCACTAGCTTTTGATAGGGATTGTGAAATGCTGATCAGTGGTGCATCTGCTGTTCTGTTATGTTGCTTCTGTGCTTTCTTATACTTAGCTAGATGCTCCCACTGGCAAAGGAAAAATTATCACATGCAGCAGGTTCATGAAGTAACTTGTGTTTATGAATAAGTATTTTTGATCATAACATCAAGAGTAATCGTAGGTTAAAAAATGCACCCCAAACTACAATTAGATTATTGTACAGTTCACAGATTAAACTACAAGGTAACAACTCACTTTTAAGTCCATGTCAATTTTCACCCTGGTAGAATGATTTTCACTCAAGTGCTCTTTTCCATATTTCCCTAACTTTTTTTTTTTTTTCTTATGCTGGGAGGACAGGTCTACCACATGAAAACAACACACCTCATGTGCTCAGCGCCAGGGCAGATGCCAGCACTGGGTGCAGACAGCTTTACCACTGTGCCACTGAGCTCTGTGGTATTCTTAGTTGTTTATATAGACTCCACTGATGCAGTAATTCCATCAGCTCTTCCAGTTCAATTACTTTTAAACTCCCTGAACACAGACAACATTCCTGCAATTTATATTAGCGCCAGAATTTCAAGGGCTACTTGTGGCTGGCTCTCCTTGGCTATGTAGATTCAACACCATCAAAAAGAGTACTGTTGAATTACAACAAGGGAACAAAATGAAGCAATAGCCACAGCAAAAATTAAATGAGATATCAGAGTCTGTAGGTAAGGCGGCAGGACAAAAGAAAACTTCTCGCAATAAAAATGCAGCAGTTTTCAGCAGCTGCTGGTTACATCAGTCAGCCCTGGGGCAAAACAGGAAAAATGCCAACATAAAGAAATACAGGATTTAACTAGACGTTTTAAGTAGGTAAAGAACTGTGCATACAGATTCTGAAGTAGCTCAACAGGATTTTCCTCTGTCTCTTTTTCCTGTTTTAAAGTTATGGTGATTTCCAAACTTCTACAGCTACTCTGTGGGTACTTCCAGCACATCCTAGCCGCTCCTCCGTCCTGACAGAGGCAAAGAGAGAGCGTTACAGAGCTCTCTGCGAGCGCCGAGGCGGCGACCGCCGCCCGCCTCACCCTCGCCATCCCCCCCGCTCCTCCAAACCCCGGATCGGGGGGAGAGCGGCGGCTCCGCGCTGACCCCCGGAGCGGCCGGGACCGCCGCGGCCGCCCACAGGAGGAGGTCACCCTGCAGAACTCGTCGGTGCCCTTACCACCTTTATAAATAGCCGCGGAAGGAGCCTCCCCAGGGCTGGCCCTCCTCCCCCCCGGCCTCGCATCCCCGCGGCGGGAAGGGCCGCGGCCGCCGCCGCCGCCCTGAGGGGCCGCGATGACCTTCCCCGGCCCCCGACCCGCTCCTCGGCCCCTTCCCCGCACCCGCCCACAGCGGGAAACCGCCGGTCCCGGCGGCCTCCGCCGCCCCAGCCCCACCTCAGCGGGGGCAGCGTCCCGCCCGGCCACGCTCCCCTCAGCTGGGCCCCCGCCCTTGCCCCGGGGTCGCGGGGAGCCCCGGGCGGCTGCAGACCACCTCTTCCCGCTCCCCGCCTGCCCGTGACGCCCCGGCAGCCCCACACCTCCCACCCCCGCCGCGACCCACCTCTCCCGGCCGCCACCGCTGTTGGTGCTGCCGGGGCCAGCGCGCCTCCTTCCCCACGCCGCCATCTTGGAGACACTCGGCTCGCAAATGTCTCCGCCAACGCACCGCGGGCCTGCCGCGCTGCCCGACGGGAAACGTAGTGCGCGGGGGAGGCCGGAATCGCTCGGCGGACGGGGGGGGTTGGCGCCGGCGTGGACTACAACTCCCAAAGTGCCCCGCGCCACCACCCGCCCGCGGGAGGCCCTGGGACGCGTAGTCCTTTCGGCGGGCGTGGGGCCGGGCGGGAACGCCGAGGCCGCGTCCCGTCACCGGCGGCCGGCCAGAGCAGTCCCCGGCCCTTGCCTCGGTCCCTGCTCCCGGTTCCTTCCACCGGCAGCGGGAAGAGCGTCGCGGCGAGTCCCGGCCTGCCCCGCGGCCCCGCCATGAGGGAGGGGTGCGGCCTCCGCCGCGGGCGAAGAGGCCTGGTCCGGGCTGTGGAAGTGGCTGTAGAGAGGGGCAGGGTGGGCCCTTGCTGGGGGTTAGCAGCCCTCCGCAGCCTGAGCGTCACCTTGTTTTCCTGCTCGAAAAGAAACAGGCGATTTATGTCTGCAGGCAGAGGCGGGATGGAGGACCTCCTCAGAGCAGCACCTCCCTGGGGAAGAGGGACTGCGCTTTGCAGGGGTAAATTCAGCCTCCTTAATTCTGAAAGAGGAGCAGGGAATGGGGAGCCTCCACCACTCTGCACCTCTGAGGAGTAAGATTATAGCCAAACACTTCACTAGAAAATGAAATGCAGGTTTGCCACTGCCACAGGTTTCCCAGCTCCTCTTGATCCAGCATTAGTCGATGATGGTTTTGTGGGGGTGTCCCAGGTCCCACCCTGTCCTCAGCCCCTGGGCCACCCTCCAGCACAGCAGGGTCACCCAAGGAGACCTGTGCCAGGGTGCTTGGATGGCCTGTCTCCAGGGCCCTCTCCAGCTCCCAGTTCTGACTCCTCCCAGAAGAGGAGCCTTTTTCTCAGGAATTAGTTTTCCCTTAACAAACAGCAGCTCCCTGCTCTGCAGCCTCCCCTTTCTTGGAGATACGCTGCACTGCCAGCTGTCCTCTGCTCCCAGCACCCGTCAGAGAGCACAACTACCCCTCCTCCAGCCTGGCAGTGCGCGTCAGAAGAGAGCTGCGCTGTCTTTGCATCTCCCATTCCTAGAAAAAGCCTCTTTTTGACAACATTATTTCCGAGTGATGTAATGTAACTAAAGAGGACAAACCCATGGCTGCCTCCGCCTTCCCAGGCATCGCGACGCTGCTCTTCCAGACTGCAGGGCTCTCCTGCACCCCTGCTTTCTCAGCCATGATCTGGGGCTCAGCTGTTTGAGCGGAGGCAAACAGTGCATTTGCACGAACAAGAGGCGTTTGGGAAGCGTGCCCAGCCTGGCAGAGCGCATGGCCGAGCGGCGGCATTGCTGGGACAGGCCGGAGCATCGGACTGTCTGGAATGTGGAATGTAAACAGAGCGTGTTACCAGCAACAGCCCAACTCCGTGCTATAACACAAACCTACCGCGCTTCTCTTAGGAGCAGCAAAACCCACGCTCCTGCCTGCTCAAATTGCAGCCCAGGGGCCACTTGTCACGTTGGATCAAATCATAACTGTAAGTAAGCTATGCCCCTTCTCCCCACCACCACCCCAGCCCTGGCATTTTCAGCTGTTAAAACTTCAGCCTCTGTAGCTTGCACCCAGCTTCGGGAAGCGAAGTAAACACACTGCTGGGAGCCCAAGCGCTGGAAACTCAGGCTGTGCTCCCAGGGCTGAGGAGCGCTGGCCCTGGGAGGGAAGCGCCTTGTGTTCCTCTGAGTCACCTTCCCACCCGCCTTGCTCTGGACAAGCACAGCAGGGAACGGCTCCACTGGCTGGCTATTTAAATGTTTTCATGCCTTAATGTTTTCAAACAACTTAAACCAACAAACACAAGCATTGAGTGCTTGCTCATGAGAAGCTGCATTTGCAGGACGACAACTGAAGACTGGCCTGAAATCTCAGGGTAGGACTGGTGAGCATGAGCAGGGACAGATCAGCTGACAAAGGAGAAGAACCACCTGTGAGCCCACTCACCCCAAGCTCTACAGAGTCATCAGGTGAGCCAGCTCGATGACCCAAAATAAAATTCAATAGCTTCAGCCCCTGCGTCCCTGTTCATTTGCAATGGGAGTGTGCCAGTCTCGCCTGGGATCTGGCTCCAAGGTGCTCTGTGATGGGAAAAGGGTGATGCAGGTAGTGTCCATGTTAGCTGATGAAAAGACACAAATAGCTGTCTGCAAGTCACAGGGAGCCACGGCCAACACCAGGTCTGGGACTGACTCCTTTGTCCTGAACTTAGCAAGGGTCTTCCAGACCCTCCATCATCCTCATCACCTGGATGGGGTTCTTCTTGCAGGAGATCCTCTTCCTCATGATGGAGAGAAGTAGCATTGTCTCAATTTTTTGGAAGGGAAGGTTAGGCAGCAGGAAAGCAGATGCTAAGTACACCAACATGCAGATCTGCCAGCACCTGCCTTCTCTCTCTCCTTCTCCAAGATGCTGACAGATGCATGGTAGCTCCTGTCAAAGAGATTTGGTAGAGGATGTGTTTTTTGGGGATGAGAAAAAGACCGTTTACATTTATGTAGAAAATTAGTGTGCAACAAGACAGCAAAAAATCACACCTTGGATGTAAACTGGAGAACAGTTGTTTGACAGGACCTGTGAAACAGGCTGTCTGACAAAGTGACCCAGCCCAGCAGTGACAGAACTGGGGATGCCCGAGGTCCCCTGGTTCCGCGGACACCTCCTCCTGCCTCCCACCGAGCACGGCACAGTGAACCACTGCGGGTCAGTTATGCCACACTTTTTATTGTATTGTATTCCATGCATTACGTTCATGTTTTATAGTATGACAGAGGGAGGGATAAAGATAAATGTTAGACATAAACAGAAGAAAAAAGGTCATTTGTAACAGGTCCTGAGAAGGAAAGGCACATTGTAACCACTGAATTCAACAGAATGGAAACCTTGGACAGAGGAAGACAATGCTGGAAAGTGGAAGAGGGAGGGGGTGTTTCAAGTTGGGTGATGTGGAAGCAGCTTTGACAGCAATCTGCATTTTCCCCACCCACCAAGGTCTGTAGTTCAAAGGGGTTTGGGGACCTCAATATTCAACCAAACCACTTCCACACTTTTGTTGCCAGAGAGTGTCCAGGATCCCCAACTCCTCCAGGCTTAGTCAGCACCAAGGGGCAGCACCGGACTCCAAGCTCCTTCCTGCAGAGCCCAGCTAGGAAAGGGCAGCTGGTGGAGAGGCAGGAAGAAGGGCTGCCCAACACTGAGGGACTCCAAACCATCTCCTGCCTGGCAGTGCCTGATCACAGAAGCACCGCGGACCGTGGCATTGCTGGTGACCTGCGGGTATTGCTATTCGCCAACATCAAAGACCACAGGGAAGGGGAAGGCTGGGGCTGAGGAGGGGTGCAGCAGTGAAACGGTTGGCACAGACACTGGCACATGTCTCCGTCAGGTCAAACACCGGAGGGATTGTAGCACCTCAAAGGGAAGCAGCAGCAAAACCATGTGCTGTGCCTGATTTAAGGCAGCAATCACCACTTGTGATCCAGCGCCGGGAAGCACGAGGTTCCTGCCACAGCAGCACAAAGGGCTCCAGAGCCAGGCTTGGACGCTGGGACACTGCCAGTGCAGCGACCAAAGCACACCCTCCAGCGAGCCACACTTATGCAGCAGACATGATGGGGTACTTCTGGGAACTGTCACACAGTGGAGATGAGCACAAAACCAGGGCAGAGACTTGCAGCTCTGGGCTCATGCTATTGCTCCCACGAGGCAACCAGGCACACATCTCTAAGCACCCAGCCTCGCTGTGACAAAGATATGATGGTGTCTTATCTTGGCTTGCAAGAGACAAGACAGTTCAGCTTCACCTTGGAACCAAGAGCTGGGATGGTTCTGTCATCACTTGGCTGTAACAGAGCCAGCCTTGCTCCTGTAACTAGATGTCGAAGTGTGTTTTGCATGTTAAAGAGTGAATATTTAGCAGCCCAGATTTCTTCTTGAGCCCCTTTTCTTTAGTTTGTTACCTGTGACCCTTTTCCCAGTCCCTCTAAGCCATCCTGAAGGACACAGCCAGGCTGAAATAAGCAGCAAGGAGGGCAGAAATGCAAGGCAGCGGCAGGGCTGAGCCCGATGCCTTTCCTGAGCAGCACAGGCTGGAGATGGGTCTGCCGCCAGGCACAGGTCCCTCCGCAGGCGGGTGGTGGACACGGGCAGGGCAGGGATGGAGTTTGGGAGGTTTTACTCAAGCCTGTGGGCAGAGGACTGTGTTATGTCAGCGGTGGGCAGCCCCAAAGCACAGGCAGGCAGCAGGGCTTCACCTCGAGCTGGTGGCCAGGAGGAACAGCTCAGGGCCTCCCTGGCCGAGGTCAGGCACAGGGTCTCCATCTCTGACCAACCCAACCTGGAGAGAAGGTTGTAGGAGCTTTTGCCTTTGCTGCCATGGACTGTGCTCTGGGAGAGGGCTGAGCTGCCTTTTGGCTGTGGCACAGATTGTAAACTTTAGTCCCTGCTGAGAGATAAGATAGGTCTGGATTTAGCCTCCAGGTGAAAGGCTCTTTATCTTGCTCTGCCTGGCTGCAGCCCCCAGCAGCTGATTAGGGCTGGTGTACCAGCAGCACCATCTCCCGCAACACAACCCAGCTCTGGGACACTGCAAAATCCCAAGAGCTCAGGGGAAGATGCTCTGGGGTCTAGCTCAGGCCCTGGAAAACCTGAGCAAGGCAGGACGGGCAGCAAGCCAGCACCAGGCAGTGCCCTGCTGACACGGTGTTACCTCTACATCCGACTGTGGCAACGCTGAGCTCTGTTACGGGATCATCATCCGTGGAGGTAACAGCATGACACGAGGGTGTTCCTGCTGCTGGCTGAGGACCCCACGATGCTGCCAGCACCCTGGGATTGGAGCTGTGAGGAGGCCAGTGAGTAGAAGGGTAATGCCCTGAGCCAGGGCTTCTTTCCAAAGGCTGCAAGGAGAAGCAATAAGCATCCACGCAGAGGCAGGTGGCTCTAGCACTGAGCCCTGGAGACAGGTCAGGAGCAGGCACCGGAGGCCTCATCCCCGTTGTTCTCAGGATGTGATGACAGCTCAGGCCTTACGATCCAGGGCAGAGAGAGGAGTGCAGAGCTGGAGTCGAGGGAGATGGGGGGGAGCCTTCCTCTTCAGCTGCAGAAAACCACCCTGGTCCCTGCAAAAGCATGCGATGTCCCCTCATTGCATAGGCCAGGGATAGCTGTGGGGACTGGTGCTCTTCTCCTGAGCAGGCTGTGTCCACACCAGCACGGTCAACACCGACAGCAGGGAGCAGAGACAGGAACGACAGCCAATGACCCTGCGGGGATGCCATGCTGGGGCTACGTACAGAAGGCTGGGCAGGAGCTGGCATCTCCAGGGAGCAGCATCTGCAACTCAGCCCCCTTTCTTCCTCTGCACACTCATGCTGCATAAGCTCTGCCGCAGCCCCTGCGGCTGAAGCCTGATCCTCACAAGGCTCCTGTCTCTAGGCTCAAAGGTGTCACCGTCCCAGTGTCTCCACAGCAAAGCCACCAAGGTGTCACCATGGCCCACATGTTCTCATCCGTGCCCTACATGGGCTTGGGCAAAGCTCAGCACCCAATAGATGCTGCAGGGGATGAACCTGCCATGGGGCCGGGGCTCCTCCAGCACCTCCCTCTGTCCCACAAGGCTTAATAATCCACAGCATCTCCTCCAGCTGCCAGGAGGAAAGGGGGGCTGGTACCCTGTGACCATCCCTAACCAACATCCCCCAGCCAGTTCACAGCTGTCGCCAAGCAGAGGGGAGAGGATGAGGTGTAAAGCGAGTCATTCCCTGGTCTTCTGATGGAATTTGGTGAAAAAATCATCCTCTTCCAACCCCTGGCTTGGGAAGAGCACCAGGGGGGCACCACATGTGCCCGGAGCCAGCCTGGCCCAAGGGCCATAGCCATACTCACACGTGGGCAGAGAGGAGGAGGTTGTGCCCACACTCGTGCACCACAGGGATGCGCTTTAAAGAATGGGAATTGTGAGTGTAGGAGGGGGGTTTCCTGAGACCGCAGAGAAGCAAAGGCCGCGTTGAACAGTCAGGGACAGGCGTGCTGGTGTCAGAACAGTCCTGCCTTAAGGCTGCAAGTGTTCCAGGTACTGCGGCAGCGGGTTCTCCTTGACGTATTTCTGAATGTACCAGCACGTCAGGTGAGCTTTCAGGTCCTCCTCCACCACGAAGTCCAGGGCTGCCTGCAACCAACCGGAGAGGACAGATGGGTTACAACCAGCACCCCCATCCCACAAGATCCTCTGAAGCCCCCACAGGGATCCGGACTCCTGTACCCCACACACAGCTGGGGAAAGCAGCAGGTTGCCCTCACATACGCCCTGTGCGAGGCAGGGGGGAAAAAAAAGAGGAGACCACAGTCATCCTGCTACAGCCTCCACAGTGCCACAGGGTCCCCAGTTTAACCAGAGGTGTGTGGGGATCACACCCCGCCAAGTAACCCTCAAAACATCCAGCCTGGTAGATGCTGCACTGCAGGTGACCCAGCCACATCACAAAAAGGCCACCTTTGTCACCCATTTGCCCTGGCTTATGGGGCCAGGGAGCAGCTGTAACCCCAAAGCATCACCCCACAGTCCTCCCCCACCACTCCACTCGCAGCTCCTCGGCTCTCCCTGTATGGCTGCAGGCCTCAAAAGCAGGGCCTGAGACAGGAAACAGGCTCAAAAGTGTCTTGAAGTTTTGAGGTGAGGGGGTCTGGCCCCCAGAAAAGGCACTGCATTGGTCCCTGCGTGGTGGGCATGAGGAAGAAAGGGCCGAGCGCCTGGACGTGCTGGCACTCCCCCAGCTCCTCTCACTGCCAGAAACAGGAATATCTGACCATGGATTTCCATCTGCCCTGCCAGCCAACCCTGTCTCCCGTGGGAGCAGGGATGGTTCCCGTGGGGCACACGTGCAACCCCAGTGAGATGGGGCCTCATTTCAGCCAGGGTCTCTAGCCGCAGCTGGGACAGTGACAGCTTCTGGGGCCGTACCTTCGCGAGGTGCTTGGCTATTCCTCTCCCTCGATAGGCATCTGGTACTTCCGTGTGCTGCAAGTCCACGATCCTCTTCCCCACATATTCGTAGAGCAGCACCGCCTTGTCATGGCAACCTGAGGGATGTGAGAGAAGGGTGAGGCTTGGGACACCCCCGGGGAGCTCCAGGCTCGCGGCCCGCTGTCGGATGGGGCTGTTCAGTGGGGAGCCCACAGCTGGGGCTGGGCGACAGGCAGCTTTGGGACTGCTACAACAGCCCTTGCACCCGTGGGAACGGCTGTGCTGCTCGGTGGGAGATTTTGCTTTCAGCGACACTCAGATGTCCTCGCTGGTCCTCCCATCTGATTGGTCTTTCCAAGCCCCTGGATCAAGGGCAAGTTTTCTACCCAGACCTGAATCGCCGATATGCTAACACAAGACATTTAGGGTAGGAAAGCAGCCGGTGGGAGAGGTGAGACATGTTGATGGGGAGAGAGGGCAAAAAGAGGAGCGGGAAGAACAGGACAAAGTTGGCCCAGGTAACAACCAATTCCTTTCTCCCTACAGCACAGAGTTTTTTGATGTGGAATATAAAACAGGACAAGATTTCTTGGCCTAGTGTTGCAGCATCTCGATAGACACATTTTGGGGAAGATGCTGGGAGACATGAATCCCACAAACACACAGGGAAGTGCACACAGGCGTGCAAAGGGGCCTGTGCACACACATTTACATGCACACATGCACACAGGCTTCCTGTTACAACACCCTGAGCTTTCTCACAGCAGTTCAGTTACAAGAAAAAAAAGAAGTTTCAGCACACATGTAAATCAGAGGAGAGCTAATAACACCCCTCTGGCTTCATCTGCAGAACCTGAGCTTCTGTCCTCAATGCAAAAGCAAACATTTCAATTCTAGAGGGTTTCTGTATTTAAAAGTGAGTTTCAGAAATACAAGCTTCCAGTCAAAGAGACAAGCTCAATTAAAGCAATGAAAACCCTTCCTTTCCCTCCAATAACTGTTGGAGGGTGAAGGGCTGCAAGGTTCACCTGCATTTACTATACACTTTAGCTGAGCTCAATATGCTTTATTTTATTGCATTACAGCTGACAACTCCAGCCCAGTTTGCCTTAACCAGGCATTTGAGAGGCACTAGAAATGAGCCCATTTGAATTTTGTGCTTCAAGAGAAGCAGCTCAAGTTTTTGTTCCTGCCCCTTTCAGGCAGAGACTCAATCCTCCTACGGTGGATGGAAACCTTTGCATTTCCAGCCTCAGTTTATTCCTGCTGGTTCTACCCGCCAACATTATTCTTGTGCCAACATTATTCTTGGGTGGACATAAATCATTTCCCTCCTTGCCATCCCCCCTGCATATTTAGAGGCATCAGTCCTGTCCCCCCTCTGCCTCTAGCTCACCAAAAAGCTAAGCCCTTTTAGTCTCCCTACAGATCCCAGATCCCCCTGCTCTGTCTCAGGACCGAGGGTTTGGGGTGAACTGCTGGGATGGACAGAGGTAATGGGGTGAGGAAAAGGCTGAAGGGGTGCTCGCCTCTTCGCCATTACCAGGACCAGTGCATATGAGATCCTATAGCCCCATCTTACAGTCTCTGTATATCTTTGTGCGGGGAAAAAAAAAAAAAAAAAAAAAAAGAATAACTGCAGTATTTCCCTGTGTGGATCCAGGCACCCTAAAAAAACCAAGAGCCAAGGGAGCAGCTGCAAGCCCAGCCCTTCCCCAGTAGCACAGACTAGTTTCACTCCAGAGAAAGCCCACCCAGGTCAGGGCACAGGCAAAGCCGGGTGCCCTCGCCCTTGAATCAGAAGTGACATGTTTGGTGGCAGCTCTTAGAGGTGCCATTGGCAGAGCTGGCAGCACCAAAGGCTGTAAAATGCTTTTATAACAGTGGCTTTCACATGCTGCAGCCTTTCCACTCTGCCCTCCTCCCGAGCCAAACCTTTCCATAGATTCTGCCTGAAGTTCAAAATTAAATCCTTCTTTAAGTGATGGCAGAGCAAAAGATTGTTTTGTTTTGTTTTTTTTTTTAAATATACATCTATATATTATGTTTATAGAGAATGAGCTATATAGAATATCACCCACAAAAATGCATTTTAAAGCAGAAGGTGATGCAGTGTTTGAAGAATCTCAGATCCACCCTGGACATGCTTTCCCTCGATATTCACTGTATCACAGTAGCACCACAAAACCCCAGCTAGGACAGGAGCTGCAGGGTGCCACCGGCATATAGAAAAACACACACAGAGCCCAAAGGATTTTATAACCAGGTCTGCAGAGAAAGCCAGTGCTGTGGGAGACCGGTCCCAGTTCAGAAAAGCATGCCTGTTCAGCCAAGTACATAAATGCATCTGTATGTGCTCACCTTGGTGATGGGACCCTGAGCTACCTAGCACATGAAATCAGGGACACTAGTGCCACAGGGTTTGGTGTGGGCCCTGCAGGTGATACCAATGGTTTCGGATGAAATTGCTGCCGTGTCCCCACTCGTGCACAGCCCCCAGACTGGACTGGGCTAAACTGAGCATCTCCCAGTCCCTCATCTCCAGCTCCCTGCTGCAGTATGGTGGGTGATGCAGAGCCACAAACCAAGCATGCAGATTGCAAGACTTGCTGATGCAGGGGGATAGCCTGAGGTGAGTGGTGATGCTTAAAGGACACCACAAATACCATCTCCAACCTGTCCGGGCAAGAATGTACCAAGCCAAACCTGTAAGCTGGGCACAGGTAAACACACAGGACTGCATCACCATGGAAGCTGGAGATGGGAAAAAGCCCTGATCAACAAAGGAGAGACAAGCCAGGATCCAAATGGATTTGTGAGACAGCATCCCACCTAGATTCTCATGCTGTCGGGCTGTGCGCTGGTGGCAGCCCTGCCTCCGCAGCAATGCCAGCTCATGGCACAGGTTCTGCAGGAACAGCCTCTCCTGGAGGTCGAGATCCTTCTTCCTCTGCTGAGCAAGGCTGAAGGTGGCCAATGGCTCACAAAGGGAGGGGAAGGACTGGCTGGCAGGAAAGCCTGTTTCCTTCAAAAACAGCTGCTCTGCACATCCTCTCCACACCACCCTCACAGGGCCTAGAACCTCTGGGAAAAGCAGGGTAAAGCAGACTGTACCCCCAAAATCAGGACTGTTCTTGGGGTCTCCATGAGCAGCTCCAGGCATAACCCTCATTATCCCATCAAAAAGCCTCTCCAGGGCTGGAGGGAGGAGATAGGGGAACAGAGGCACCTCACTGAGATATGATGCTAGAAGAAGCCAGCCTTGCTGCTACGTGGTACCTTGGTCACAGGGGGCTGCTCCCAGCAAAGGGAGCGTTGCAAAGCTGGGGGTGCTGGAAGCAGCATTGACCCCTCACAGGAGGGGCCCAGCCTCAGCTTGTTGCAATCCCCTGCGAAGAAGGGGCACGCAAGCAGAAACCGCACCAAAACATGGCACAGGAGGGACACCGCATGCCGACCTCCTGCCTGTCTCATCCTCTCAGACTTTGGGGCAGGGATTTTATCAGCCTGCACAGACAGACCTTGGCAAAACAAGCTCAGGACTTGGCTGGCCTGAGTAGTGCCCCATGAGCCTGATCATGATGCTTGGACTTGCAGACACTCCCCTGTGCAGCGCCTTGGCTTCGAGGTCACCGCAAGCGAGGAAGTCTGAGTCAATGCAAATCAGCACGACAAGAAAGAGGAGCAAGAGGAGGCTGCACGATGAAAATGGCAGCAATGGCAGCACAGCTGGTCCTCAGCCCTCCCTCCCTTGAATCGCAGGGTACACGGGGAAGGAGAAGCTTTGCTGGGGAGGTGGGTGAGGAACCAGGTCTAAACTTGCTCTCCACGGCGGGTTTCCACTGGGACCAGTGGCACAGAGTTTCCACCCAAGCAGGGTGGATGGCTTTGGGCAGCAGACAAGGTCCCTGCACCGCGGGCTCAGCTGCACTGCCAGACAGAAGTCCCCAGGCCAAGCAGCTTGTGAGCCTCGGGGGAACAAGTAGCAAGCCCGGCCTCAGCCCCAAACTGAGGAAGGGACAGGGTGGGCATCCGGGAGGACACTGGCACCCCACTCCAGCCTGTCCTTCGCTGACTCCCTCTCCTGGGGCACACGCAGTACCTGCCCAGTAAGGGGATGCTACAGCACCAGCAGCACAGCAAGACCCATCCCTCCAGCCCAAGGCCTTCTCCCTGTCCCTCTGAGTTGGCCCCAGCCCACAATACACCATTGGGTGCCTGGGACCGGAGCAGGGCATGGGCCTGGTGAGGGCTGGCTGCCTGCAGGGCAATTTCTGTGCTCATCAGCCTTTGGAAGCAGCCCCTGAGCTCCAGCCTCCTTGGGGCACTGCTGCAAAGCCATTCCCCGAGAGCAAGGAGTGGGAGAACAGACGCCAGCCCCATTTCCCACTCTCAGACCCAGGAAAGCCGAGGCAGGCGGCAGCTGGGCTCTTCTGGCTGCTGAGCCAAAAGGTGGCCACTGAAAACTGTGTGTGGGGCAAGCCGAAAGGACAAGACATCCCAAGGAGCTCGTGCATCCCAAGCCACAGCTCACTGCACGCCGCGGGCTGGTCTTGCTCCCCAAGGAGCCACTGGCATGTTACTACAGAGAGAAAACACTGACGGAGCTGAGCAGAGGCGGTGCAACCATCACGGAGGGGCCTCGCTCACAGGAGCGGTGGCAGGGAGGGGGGGGGGCACTCTGGTTTGAAGCAGTTTCCTGTTTAGGAGCTCTCTCAAGATGACTGCGGCACGGGAGAAGAGCGAGGTCTTCTTGATGCAGAGTCCAGCAACCAGATCCCTTCATCCCCACTGCAAACTCAGCAGTTTTCCCCTCCTGGAGAGCATCTGCCTCAGCAGGGAGGAAAACACCAAGGCACAACCTGCTCCACTTTTCCTAATAAGCCCGAGCCTGGGCTCCTGACAAGGAGCTCCCGAGAGTCAGATCAGCAGCGGGCAAAGCAGGAGCTTCGAGCCACTGGATCCTGCCCAAACCCAGCTGGGGAGTTGGGAGGTTTGGGAAGCGTGGCTTGCTGCACCCACGCACTGAACGAACAGGAGTGCGGGTGTGCAGGAAGCTTGCGCATCCATCCCAGAGGAACTGGAGCTGTTCAGTGCATGCAGTCTGCCCACCTCCTGACTGCAGAGCCTGAGGGGTTTGATGGGCATCAAGAAGTCCAAGAGACCACTTCTAAAAGTGCTGTTCCCCTGCCTCAATCAGCTGGACTCATCAGCCAACTACTTTGGGGGCAGATGTGTGGGGGGTCTCTTTGGGTTTCTTGTTTTGACCCGGACTTTTATCTTGGATCCAAAAGAAAAACCCCAACTATTCCTGACAAAACCAGACTATACAATTCCCATGGAAGTTTTTAGCTTTGACAAATTGATGTTTTCCAACGCAGTTGCTGCATGGGGAGGCTTCTGGCTAGCTTGTGCTGTTAGTCACATCTTAACTGATTAGAAATCCAGTTGGGCTTCTTTCTACCTTCCTCTCAGAGGGATAATGAAGCTTGGTGAGGTCTGGTTATAATCAGCTTTACTTTCACCTTCTCAATGCTTCTGCATTTGGGATGCAAGGAAAAATGGAATGTGTTAAAGTGAAGCAGATGCCATGTGCAGCAATGAAGGGAACAATGAGCAGAAAAGGGAAAGAGAGAGTAACCTAG
Organism: Tyto alba; assembly: GCF_018691265.1. NCBI lineage: Eukaryota > Metazoa > Chordata > Aves > Strigiformes > Tytonidae > Tyto > Tyto alba. Next base: position 4,160,091 of record NW_024881302.1, read on the forward strand.
AAAACACCAAATGCAGTTTATCTTTCTCGTGTGAGGAGGGAGTCCCAACACAAGGTTACGTGGGAGCACAGAGGCAAACACAGGACGATGCTGAAAAACACTTTCACAATTAGTTCACAGCTTTCAGTGTCCCAGGCCTCTTGTTACAGAGATTTCCATAAAAATATCACCACAGAAAGTTTTCTACCCAACATCACACTATTGTAAACCACCAAGCCATCAGCCCAGAGACCAGCTATTACTGGAGACAACCAAAGCCTGGCTCCTCGGTCCACAAGCCCGATGCACCTGTTTTTTCCCAAAGCCTCACCCACACCATTTCCAGAGACAAGCTGACCCTGGAGCCCACTGGCGAGCTGCAGGTTCACCCCACAGGCTGCTGTTCATCTCCATCACAGTGCAGTAACATGGGACAAAAGTGCTCTCAGCAACAGTCATGGGTCACGTTGATGCTAAAATCCATGCCTGACCTGTTTCTTGTCATTCCCCTGCGTGCAACAGGGAAAATCTGCTGGAGCATTCAGCACCACTGATGCTCATCATGCCAGGAGAGGGAGCGATGAAGAGAGCAGCCCAGGAAATAAACACCCTGCCACGCACTCCCACAGAGATGGTTATCTCCTGACCACCTTCCAGGGCTTGGCTGTTATCAGCACATGCCAAAGAAGGAGAGACGACGGATCACCCGCTCTGCATGGATGTTAGTCAGCCCAGTGGCAGGAATACCGTCACAGCAGGAATACCGTCACACCAGGACATTGCTCAGCTCAGCTTCCTTACGTGGTCAGTGCTGAATTCACAAAAAAGGGTTCAGCCTCCCCAAACTCCCATAAAAAAAAAAAAAAAAGAAACAAAACAAACAACCCAGGTCACAGGGATCTGCCTACAACCCTTGGGAAGGTCATGGTGGTCCCCTCCTGAAGCAGGAGGTTTTGTGCTGATTCACACACGACTCCCACCATGAGTCCCACAGTTGATTCTCCCACTCTTGAAGTTCACCCTCTCCAGATCCGACTCATCCCCACTCAGCCGCCAAACACTACTCAGCCCATGGCGTGGGTGGCAGAGGTTTTACTCAGCAAACCACGATAAAAAGATTACATTTCCCTAATAACTGTTGGCCCTCAGCTCTCCCCTCTCTTTTGTGCACGTACGAACTTTGCTGACCGCGACAACACCGCGTTACAGCTCTCGCGATGGTAGTAGGGACCCGTCACCTGAGACCTCGTTTGATCTCCCTCTCCTTGAAATAAGCAGTTGGTAAAATTGTTTTCTCCGCACCCAGCACACACGTCTCCTCCTTCCTTGCTCCACCACTGCTAAGCCTCCAGCCTGCACTTTGTAATTAGTGGTTGAAATGAAAATGGGGTGGGGGGAGGAAGACTCTAAAATAAAATCCAGACTATTCCTGTTGTTTTATTGAGAATGCCTCCTACAGTCTGTATATTTTCTGAACTACCCATTTTATTTTTTTTTTTTTTAAAAAAAGGCAATTACCCTGCAATTTCTGTAGGGCATCGAGGCGGCCTGTTTTTCCCCGAGTGGTTCTCAGCATGACAGACAGACAGGGAAGAGACATTTGGATCACTGAATATGTGGGATTAACCATTAAGAGGATGGCTGGAAAAGAATCGGCGTGCCATAGAGGAATTTTAGCGGCACCTACTTTATTGTTCACTTCACCTGATAATGCCACAGAGCTGGAGGTGGGGGGGGGGGGGGGGGGGTGTCACCACATCGCCAGACTCCACAGCCCCGGTCCCACGGGTGCTGACGGCAGCTTGGCTCTGTGTCTGGGGGTCCTCCTGAAGCACCCACAGCGCCGGGTTCCCGTGGGGCCATGCACACCCCCGAGAGGCTTCCCTGCAGGAACCCCGCCAGAAAAGCCACCCAGCAGCTCGTGCCACCCAGGCACGTCCCCAACACCGCCCTGGCGCACCACCTCCACGTTGTCCAAGGGTTGGGGGGGGGGGGGGGGAAAGGGGACAAGCATGTGCGTGTGTGTGTCCCCCAAAATCTGCCCACGCCAGCGTGAGGCTCCAAAAAAGACCCACAGGTCTCCCATGTCAAGATTTCAGAGGGGTTAGGATGGATTGGGGGGGGGGGGGGGGGGGGGGGAGGGGAGCAACAGGAACCAGGGGCACTGAGGAGGGTGCGGGGGGGGCTCAGAGAATATCGGGGGGCACGGGGGACCGTAGGTGCTGGGGGACACAGTGGCACGGGGGGAAATGGGGGGGGGTAGGACCCCCCTGAGGGGTAGAACTGTGGGGAAAGAGGAGCAGGGAGGGCACCGGAGGGGGGAGGGGGGCGCCAGACCCCCGCCTCTTACCGTTCAGCCGCACGGTGAACTGCCGCCGCTTCCGATCGTGCTCCACCTGGATGGGGCAGCCCTGCTCCAAGAGGCCGAGCGGTGCCGAGTGCGCCATGGCCGGGCCGGGCCCCGGACGGAACCCCTCAGTGAGGGGAGGAGGGGGGAGCGGCGGTAAAAGGGGGACGGGGCGGCGGGAAGGGGGGGGGGGGGGGGGGGGGGTAGAGGCGGGAACAGCGGGAACAGCGGCCGGGCCGGGGCGGCGGGCGCCGCGGGGCTGCCACCGGCGCGCGGCCGCAGGAAACCAGCTGTGCGCCACGTGCCCGCGGGCCAGCCAATGGCCGCGCCGCCGTTTTGTTTTGGTACGGCCGCCCGGCTCTTAAAGGGGCAGCGCAACGCCGGCCCCGCCGGAGCTGAGCGGCGGGCCCCGGCGCCCTCGCGCGGGCGGGCACGGGTTTGGGTTTGGGTTTGGGTTTGGGTTTGGGTTTGGGTTTGGGTTTGGGTTTGGGTTTGGGTTTGGGTTTGGGTTTGGGTTTGGGTTTGGGTTTGGGTTTGGGTTTGGGTTTGGGTTTGGGTTTGGGTTTGGGTTTGGGTTTGGGTTTGGGGTTTACCCGATGCTGGTGCGGCCCTAGTGCTCTGTACTGGTGTATTGGTCCTGCGCTGGGTACTCTGTACCAGCTTACTGGTACTGCGCAGGGGCCCAGCCCTAGGGCACTAGTACTGCCCCACTGTGCCACCTGCCCTGCGGTTGTTACTGCACTGGGTATCGCAGCCGTCTGTTGGGTTGTCTGCCCCGGTGTACCAGTGCTGCGCTGTTACTACACCAGCACGTGGGACTGGTGCACTGGTGCTGTGCTGGTGCCCTGCAGGCTGGCTGCCCCAGGTCCCCGTGCCATGCTCTGCCCCCCAGGAGCGGGCCTCTTCTCAGCGCAGGGCAGGGCTGGTGGTGCCTCACCACAGGGTGACGCCACGTCCCATCACCGTGTCCCGTCACCCCGCAGCACAGAAAACCCCGGGAAGCACCAAGAAGCTCGTCAGGGTGGCCACGCTGCTGTGTGAAGAGCTGGCTTCAAGGTGCTGGTCCCAGCGGTCCCCAAAACCAGGGAAACTTTGTGCATCAGCTGTCACGGGACACCGTGGGTGGCAGGGGGACACATACATGCCGTAGTCGCTGTTTATGGGATGGCTGCACTAAGTGCACCCTCAAAAACAGAAGCACTTGAGCCTAGAGATGAGAAGGCTTCGGGGTGACCTTATAGCGGCCTTCCAGTGCTTAACGGGAGTACAGGAAAGGTGAGGAGGGACTCTTGATCAGGGGATGTAGAGATAGGATGAGGGGTAATGGTTTTAAACTGAAAGAGGGCAGATTTAGATTAGATCTAAGAAAGAAATTCGTCCCTGTGGGGGGGGTGAGGCACTGGCCCAGGGTGCCCAGAGCAGCTGTGGCTGCCCCCTCCCTGGAAGGGTTCAAGGCCAGGTTGGACGGGGCTGGGAGCCCCCTGGGCTGGGGGAAGGGGGCCCTGCCCGGGGCAGGGGGGTGGTACTGGATGATCTTCAAGGTCCCTTCCAAATCAAACCAGTCTATGATTCTAGGATTCTATGATTCCACACACCACGTCGTGTACATCAGGGACTGCTCAATAACCCCGGTGTATCCACCACGTGCAAGAACAGGGAAGGAGATAGGGGCATTTGTCTTCATGCCCATGGAGCTGTAGCAGCAACACTTCGATATATTTGAACCGAAAGCTCTCGGAGGTAGGAGCTGAGCCTGTCCGAGGTGTCTGCACGCCGGCTGCGCAGTGGGGCAGGCTGGCGGCTGCCTGTGCAACAGGAAAAGCAGCAACACCTAGAATTAATCTGCAACTTGTAATAGTTCACTGGCAGCTACTCTGCACCTAAATACCATCTCGTGTAGCTTGGCCTTTGTTTACTCATCCCTTTGGCTCCTGCTCCCTGAGTTAGAGTCCATCAGCTGATTAATTCATCAGGCCACTTGATTTGTTTGGTTTGTGCTGCTCCATTGGCTGGTGCCAGGGGCTGGTGTTGTGCCCATCGGGATCATGCTCTCCTGTTCCCATCGAGCACCCTCAGCACCCACTGGTCTGCAGAAATTGGTGTCTGCTCGCTTCAGTTCCCTCCTCCATGAAAGGCTAGAAAATGTCAGTGGTGAGATGTTGTCCTTCCCATTCCCTCCCTGGCAGCCTTCTCTCTGCCTGTGTTCCCACGCTGTACAGCAATGAAGGAAGATAAAAATGGCAAAACACCCGGAGCAGGGGAATGCAGGGGAAAGCAAACACACTGCAAACAGACAGGCCAAGTACAGCTGTGATTTTGCAGGGAGGAAAAAGAGTGGTGCAAGCCCAAGGGCAAAGGGGAACAAGGTGGAGAGAGAGGCCCAATCCTCCACCTTCCTTGGAGCTGTGAGGGAGCGCTGATGCCCTCCAGCACATAGGGGTGGGTGCTCAGGAAAAAGTCAGATACTTCACTGGGAAACCTTAGGAGGGAGGGGAAAGGAGAAGCAGGTTTGGCACAGACAAAGGCTCTCTCAGTGATCTCCCTGATCACCATGCTGGGGACACCGGGGACACCCTGTCCTGCCATGGGTGCATTTCCAAACCAAGGCTGCTGCAGCCCCACAGTGAGGAGCCAGCGCTGAAGAGTTCAGCATCGAGCGCCACCGGCAAAAGTCCCAGCGTGTCCAGTGAGGTCTGGCCCTGGGATGCACCTGTACCTCCTTCTCTCTCCCTCTGTCATGCTTTCCTTCCAGAGCCTGCAAACCTACAAGTTTACTGACAGCACCCTGGAAACACAGACCAGCCTTCCAGGGGTGCCAAAAACCCAGCACCCTTGCTGAAATTTCTGGGAGCGCTCAGGCTCCACTGGGATGCTTTGCTCTGCCTTTGCCTGTGATGATTCCCTCTGCCCTAGGCAAGCAGTTACAGCTGCCTCTGCTCTTTCAGATATACTTTTCCAGCAGAAAGTCTGCTGGGTCTGACAACAGCAGCTCAGGCAGATGAAAGAGGTGCAGGCAAAAGGAGCCATGCTGGCAGGCACTGAGAGGTTGCAGAAGAAAAGGAGGGGTGCTCCCAAGAGGTCTCCATGCACTGCCACCGACAAGGAGGTGACCGTATGCTGCCTCTGGTCCCTTTCCCACAGCCTGTGGGGGTCTGTGGGCTCCCTCCCCAGCCCCACCCCTTCCCACCCTGTTGGATTTTGATGCCAAGTGTACCCCAATTTCTATTCCTGCTCCTGAGCTGGAAGGCGGCGGAACAGGTGACAAACTCCCACTTGTGAAGTGCCTGGCAATTCAAGATGGGTGAATAAAAGCCAGGCGACTGTTTCATCCACCCCTGTAATTGCAGCCAGGGCCAGCGGCGATCTCCAGCCATGCCTGGGGATGCAGGTGGAGGAATGGTGTAGCATGTAACGTGCTTGGGGACAGCAGGGTCGTGCCCTGCACTTGCAATGACACCCCAGGTGCTGCCAGCATCAAGACGAAGTGTTGAAGCCTGTCCCACCGGTCCTCGCAGGTCCACGTCCACATTTGCAAAGGTGCTAACGATGCTCTGCTCTGCAGTGGCACCCTCGGAATCTCGCACCCAAAGCCTAGCCCAGCCCAAACCCGTTCGGATCAGTCGGGCTAGAGTTCAAACCCCATTGTTGATTCAGGGATTCGTACGGCTAAATGCCAGGAAGGTCCCCTCTGCTCCCACCTCCTGCTTGCCCAGCCCAGGCAGTGACATCTGCGGCTCTTGCATCAGAGCTAATAACGCTGTGGTTGAACTGGAGCGGAGTTTTTTTAGAAAGACTCCTTGCCTGTGTTGAAAGACTTGAAAGGTGGTGAATCTACTACGTCTCTCGGGAAGGTAATTGCTCTCCCTGTAAAAAAACTGTAATTTGTTTCCCATTTGAACTTTTCTAGCTTCAGTTTGCAGCTGCTGGATCTTATGCCATTGCTGCTGGATTCCAGGTCCATTCAAGGCATCAGTGCTCTGTGGACAGACACAGACCCCAATCCACCCAGCTCCTTCCCTCCTGCAGTGATTCCCTTGAGCTGTCTGGTTTTGAGGCAGGTTTTCCAGCCCTCATCTGATCCCAGATGCTCTGCAAAACACAGAGCTGAGAAGTGGCTGTGACAGACCAGCTGTGATTTCACCAGGGCTGTCTGCAGTTGCCACCCCTCCAACCCCTCCTATGTCTCTTTATGGATCATGCTAGGAATTTCAGCCAGAAAATGGCACTCGTAATCTCATTTTTGCTTGTTCAACTGCATCACTCACGTCCTGTTCAGCCACTACTGTTGGCAACCCAGCTCCGGTGTTTGGGGGAGCATCCTCACCCCGAGACCTGCCACAGCACATTGCTGGGCTGGGAGGGATTGGTTCCCCAGTGACTCGGAGAGGAATAAATCCCCATCGAATTTTCAGCCGGACCCACCCGTGGGATCCACGGTGTGCAGGAGCAGAGCGTCCTGGAAGATGCGATGAGATTGGCCAGTCTCAGCTGCACAGCACCAGGCTCCTAGTCAATGCTCCTGTCAGAGGTGTGGTGTGAGGCAACGGGGCCCCCCTGGGCCATGCTGCCCACAGAGCTCCGCGACCCAAACTCCACCTCTGCCCTGTGGGTTGTCGTGGCGGGGTCACCCCGGTGGTAGGGACAGTGGGATCACGCCCCCCCCCCAGGCTGCACAGCACCGCTCTCCCTCCCGCCCGCCTCACTTCACCCTCACAGCCCTACCGGAGAACCGCGAAGCTCTTCCCTCGGGAGGCACTAACCACGCCTCCTCCCCCGTCAGTGGCCAATCCCGCGGCGCAGAGCGGGGGGGCGGAGCCCGCCGTCCGTCGCTCCGCCCCGCGGTTGTTCCTCGGCGGCCGCCGCGCTGGGCCGGACTCCGCCGGGCGCCGCGCTTTGCCCGGGCGCAGCGGGGCCGTCGCCAGCCATGTCCCTGCCCAGAGGTACCGAGGAGCGTGTGTGTGTGTGTGGGGGGGGGGATGCTCCGTGGGGTGCTGGGCTCGGGGTTCCGCGATGGAGTGGGTGGGTGGGTGGGGGGGGATCGAATTGGAACCGCGTCTTCGGGTCTGGCGTAACCCGTGGGGACGGGGCTATTGCCCAACCCGCCGGGCGTGGGCTTCCCGCTGCCACCGGCCGGGGCTTCCTTTGCGTGGGCCACGGGTGTTTTCCGCGCTGCTCCACGCCTGCAGCCCGGTATCGCTGGCCGGGGCCGGGGTCCTGCGTTCCCCGGAGCTGCAGAGCTGCGGGAAATGGGGAGCGAGCGCGGCGCTGGGCCTGCGGGGGAGGGACGGGGCGAAGCTCCTCTTGGCGTGGAAAGCGATTAAAAAAAAAAAAAAAAAGAAGAAAAAAAGAAATTTTCAAGTTTCCTCTCCTGCTGCTGGAGTCTCTTCCCCCTCAAAGAAAACCACCCGTGGCAGCTCAGCGAGCGGCATGGCTGGCTTGGAGCGGTGCGCGCTGAGGATGAGCGCAGCCTTCGTCTCAGCCTCGTGAGGCGGGAAGGATGGGGGCGAGGATGCTGGTCCCCCCGGCGTCACACCGGCGGCTGGGGCGAAGCCGCGACCCGATGCCGGGAGCGCCGTGGCCGAGTTGCCCGTCGTGGCCGACGTACGCGGCACGCAAACGTGACGGTGTGTCACGGGTGTTTATTTATAGAGCATTGCTGTGACTCAGGTGGCCCGGTCGCCGGCCCGAGGTGAGCGCCGGCCGGCAGGCATCGGCCCCGGATGACACCGCCAGTGTGCCGGCGTTGAGGAAGACGAGGGAAATGGTTTTGCTGGTGTCTTGGTGCTCCAGGGAGCCGGTTGCATCAGCGCCGCGAGCGGAGGAGGCAGCGCACGGACTACAGCTGCTGCCTCTCTCTTATCACCGGAATAAAATTTGAGGGGTTTTCCTTGTTCAGGAGTGATGCGCTGGAAACTTGAAGTCAGGAACCATGTGAGCAGATGAACGCACCTCGGCGTGACTTTTTTCCCCCCCCCCTCCTCCTTTTAAAACGATCCATGTCTTAACCGGAGGGAATGTGGACCTGAGTTTCCTGTTTGCTGTGTAAGCAGGGTGTGAATCAGCAGCGATTTACGGTGCTGCTGAGCGGAGCTGCTGACTCACAGGTAGGAGCACATGCCTCCAGCTGCTGTCCCGCGTTGAAAAGGATCAACCGGGCTTCTTAAAAAGGCTCTTGCTGGGACGCCCAAGCCCAGACCTCTTGTTCAGCTCGCCGTAGTGCAGCGTGTGGATGTGTGGATGGAGGGAAAAGGTGAGTCTGGCCGAGGGACCACTCGTACCTCATGAGTGACGAGGCCTGAGCTGGGCCTGGGAGGATTCTGGAGGAAGCAATCTGGCTGACAGCAAAAGGCGATGCCCGCAGGAGCACCTGGGCGCGTGGTGCTTTCCTCGGAGGAAGTTTTGGAACCCTTCTGTGTCTGCAGGTTTCTGGTGGCGTTGGGGCTGTTGGTTATACCCAACTGGTTCATTCATACAGTTATTCCTAATACCCTTCACTGGAGGCATCGCACGTGTGCTGAGTGCACCTGGTCTCTGCTGGCACTGGCATCTGACCCGAAGCTCCTTTGTTGGGGCAGCATTCAGCACGGGGATCGATCCTGAGCGTGTGTAACACGTCTGCCTCTTCAAAACCCTCTCCTCTTGTCCTGCTAGCCATCCACCATGCCTCTCCTTGGTTTTGCATCTGCCTGGGCAGTGCCAGCCCTCCGAGCGGGTTTGCCGGCTGCCCGTTGCCGCGTAGGGATGCTCGCAGGTCCGAATACCTTCAGATGCTGCTGCCAGCACTCATGGCAGCTCCTTCTGCCTCTCCTTTCAGGCGGCCAGAATTTAAGCTAAATTTCCTTAATTTTCCTTAGGGAAATCCAGCGAGCAGTCTCAGGTTTCCTTTTGCTGGTTGCTTTCCCTTCTTGGGCTTGACTTGATCAGGGTCATAAATGGAGGCCGCTGCATTGAAGCTCTCAAGTTGGCTGTTTCCATGATGGATGTGTACCAAAACTTGCCTGCTGTCATTTTGGCTTAGTCATGGGCTTGTCTCCTGCCTCGGGAGTTTTTGGGGATGCGCGTGGCTGGCTGTGACACGTGCGATAGGAATGGTGCTGGGCGATAGGAATGGTGCTGAGCGAGAGCTTTGCCTTGCTTTGTGCTAAACATAGTTTGTGAGATAAACACCTTCTGGGGATTATGCGAAGCTTAGGAAGGATTTCTTCTTTTCCTCTTGTATTGCTTGTATCTGCTTGATCTAAATTATTGTGCAGCATCAGGTGTGTGGGAAAACGTCGCTTGGTTTCAGTGTTATCTTGCACTGTCAGGTCTGATGATTACTGAAATATGCAAAAGCTCCCTGTTGTCTCAGGTCACCAAAGCTCCCTCGAGCTGTTTTTCATTGAATGGGTGCCACTGAGGGAAGGAATTGTGTGCAAAGCACCAGAGCTGCTGCTGTGGCTAGTCCTGGGCATGATTCTCCAACAAAGTCTGAGCTTTTTTTGGTGAAATGGATGCTGTGAAGGGAGGGGTGTTGTATCTGAGAGGTTAAAGCAGGAGGGGATGGAGCCTGGGGGAGTTTGCAGCCTTTGGGTGTGTGCAGGCACACGGCAGAGGGTGCAAGAGCTTGTGTTAGACTCAGTGCCTACAAATCCAGGCTGCTGCCTTTCCCCTGGGACTTGAGGCATATTTTCTACCTGTGTGTGAAGACCCGTGTGCCCATCACCGTGGCTGTTGGCTGTGACTTGGGGAGCCCCTCCTGGAGGGACAGGCAGGAGCGTGCTGGTGGGGAGATACGTGTCTCCCAAAACCGGGGAGTTTGCTGGAGAAAGCAGCTGTGCAGCTGCGGGGAGGGAAGGTGCACGGATGGGGTCTGGCAGGAGGAGACCTGCTCAGCCTCCCCTGGGCTCACCCAGCGCCGGTGCCTGAGTAATTCAAAACCAAGTCCTTCTCTTTGGGGGAGAGATCTTCCTCTGGGAAGATAGGTGCTGTTGGGGAGAGGATCTGGCTAAGCCAGGCTGTGTTTCTGGGGAGGCAGCTCTCTTTTGACACAGAGATTGGAAAAAATCAGTGGGGAGAAATGCCAGAACCTGGGGATGAATTGGTACTTGTTCTGGTGGCACCATCTATTCTGGGTAGGTAAATAAGCGGTGGGGACGCGTCCCTCCCGTGCCCTGGCTGTGCCCTCCGCAGGAGCACACCACTGTTATGCAATTCAGTCATCTGTGAATCCTGTACTGTCTCATGTGCCATTCACACTTTTCCTGCCGCCACCCCAAAAAAAGGCAGTTCTGCTGAAAATACACATGGGGCTGTGATATGCAGAAGCAGGATCCTGGCTTCGGGCTCCCATCGTGTCTGGGCAGGGCAGCCACCAGTCTGGTGTCCCCTGGGTGTGTGTGGGCAGCGGGAGTGGCAGGGGTAAGAGCTCTGATCCCATGGAGCCAGGTTTTTATTTTGATTCTAGTTGAAGCATTACGGAACTTGCATCCAATTAATTATAACAATCGGAAAGGGAGCGCACAGCGCTTTGCTCTGGCCTTCCTCCTCATGCCACTTTCTGCTAGCATAACGGTGGGCACCTGGAAAATATCATGTTGGACGTGATAAATATTTAACTGTGCTTCAGTAATCCATTTCCCTCCACGGAGGGATGCTCCCCTGCTTTTTTTTAGTGGATAATGCTTCTCCCCGAAGGCTGCTGCCTTTATTTTCCAGCTCTGGGCTGCAGTCCACGGCTGAGCCGGAGTTTGCTTTGCCCCTGTTTGCAGAGGTGGTCGTTGCTGCAGGAAACTCGTATTTTGTAATTGTGTCTTGTAGAGCTTCCCAAAGATTCGGTGCGGGTTTCTGGTCCTGGTGATTTTGTGACCCAAGAAGCCACTGCTGCGGATGTGGGGCTCTGTGGGTTTTTGGATGGAAGGTGGTTTTCACTGCTGCTAACAAGGCACTGCCTGGGCAGGCTGTTTGCTGGGGAAAGAGCTGGGAGAGGAACTTGCGTTGGCTGGGGAGGTGTTTTTACTCTACTGGCAAAAAGTCTGGGGTTTTACTGGCATGACTCAGGACTGCTTGTGGGTATGTATGGAGCTAGATCTACCCGCCGCCTCTTTTGCTGACAAAACTCTGTAGCGCAGGTCGAGTGTTGGCCAGGGATTTTGAGTTGGGGAGAGGGCAGAGAGAATTTTTTTATGGTGGAAACTGGAAGTTTATGTTCTTTTTTCAGCCTGGGAGATACCCCATCTCCCCACGGCCTCTCATCTGCATGGGGCCAATGCTGCACTGATTCCATGGCAGCATTGTGAGTCTAAATGTTCATCTCCCCAAGGAATGCCATAATTACTGGGCACAACTGCAGCCATCTCAGATATCACAGTAGTGTCTTGTGACCCCAGCTGGCCTCGGTTTGCAGTGGCTCCAAATCTCTGCTCCCTATTCTGGAGCTGGGACAGGGCTCCCTGCCTGCACCTTTCTCTTACAGCAGCTTCTCTGTCCAGGAAAAGACTGGAGTGGAGTTGCTGCCCGTGCGGGATGCAGTGGGTTATGGTGTGGCCAAGGGGAAGGGCAGGGTTTGGGGGTCTCATGGTCCCAGGGGAGGGAGGGAATCATTGCCTAATGCTGCGGGAGGTTCTGGTCCTGCGGTGGGATGAAGGTGGGGGGGAGGTGGACCCTCTTCAGCATCCTTTCCCCCACTAATCTTGTGCTGCGTTGTCAACATGGTTTATTTAATCCACGGGTGTAATAGTACAGGGCTCCTTTGTGCACTGTGTGCGGTATTGACCTGTTGCACGAGAAGGTGGGCAGCACTTTGGAAGAACCCATCCCTTTGAAGCCCTGCAGGCTGGTGGGCTTTTCTGTGTGGCACAATTGCCCTTGTGTGCTGCTGGATCTCGTGTGGGGGGGGAATGGGAAAATACCTGAATCATGGGGTTTGAGGTCAGAAGGGACAATGGCGAGCATCGTGCTGGGCTGGAGGTGAGGACGTTGCTTCCAGGAATTACTGCAGCCGGTCCAACAGCTTTTGGGTGACTTCAGCCAGATTGTGTAAAAAGACACCCGATCTTGTTTTTAAAGACATCCAGTGCTGGAGTTTGGTTTCTCTGAAATGTAAGTGTTGTGACCTCAGGGAGCTGTTTGGTGCACTGGGGTGTGGTGCAGTGGGATGTCTCTGCCCTGTTCCTGGGAGCAATGGCTTTATAGCCCTGCTCACGGGGAAGTGAGGGAAGGAGAAGTGTGTGAAGGTGATGGCCTGGCTGTTGCTTAATCTTCCGGGAGCTGGCAGGGTGCACGGGGAGCTGGGGAGGGTCCAACACCCACTGGGGTGCTGCACTGTGCTCTGCGAGGGTCAATGCTGAGCTAGGTCTGTCCCCTGCTCTGAGCATTAATTTCATCATTTCAAATGAAATGCTGCCTTTTTTTTTTTTAAAAAAAAAAAAAAAAAAGGATAAATTTCTGTTAAAAGCATAATTTGAGTGGAAGAAGAGGCAGGATGAGGAGGAGACAAAACTTACCAGAAGTTGTTTGTAGAGCATCCACCCTTCCTCCCCCCACACCACCACCGAAGAAAAAAAATCTAGTTTTGGAAAGGAAGAAACCTCCAGAGTGCTTGATACAAGTAATTTCCCATCAGAGGCTGCTAAGCTTAGCTGTGGTTTGGCACTGGCATCAGCCTAACTGCTTGTATCAGATGAACCTCTCTGAGGATGATGGTGGTGCTTGGACTTTCTCCTCTCAGGGAGCTGCCTGTTGGGCATCGAGTGCCCCTTGTCACGGGGCGTTTGTACCCTGCTGCCTCATCTCCTGCCTTGATAGTGCCTGTTGTATCTTCTAGGAAACCTAAAAGCAGCTTTTAATAATTGTATTTCGTTCCCATAAAGGTTTCGGAGGTTTTTTGAGATTCGGTGGTGCCGGGAGCCGTGTCCTCCCTTGCTATCTGCTGGTGATGGGTGCGGGTGGGACCAGCGGTGCCTGACAGAGGGACAGGATGGGAAGAAGCTCATCTGCAGGGCTTGGCAGGTGACAATCATGTGTTTGACAGATCATAAACACGCAGGGCTGGTTACGTGGATGGGCCGGGGGTGGTTTAGGGGGAGGATGACGAGGTTATCTAGGGAGTGTCAGCTTGTCTGGGCTTGCAGGCCAGTTAGATACTGCTTTGTGGTGTGTGTATATAAATTCCCTCCTAGCTCGAATCTCGCAGGGACGGTTGATGAAGCAGCCTGCCTGTGCTACAGGAGTTGGCCACGGTGGGTTGGGTGCCGTGGCCTTGCAGGGCTGCAGCTTGCCTTGGCTGTCTTTCTTGGTGTGTTAACAGCAGCTGTTGGAGGTGGCAGCATCCTGACCTGGCTTGCTGGAAGGCATTTGCCATAGCTGGAGCAGATGTCCTCTCCTGCTGCATGCTGTCTCTGCAGGAGCCTGTTTTCTATTAAAGGTAGTGAATATACTGCATGATGGGGGTGATTTTTGCAGCAGGATGGAGATCTTGGTTTCCTTGGCGTCGGAGAGGGAAAGCAGAGGCTTGAGAGGGAGACGATGGAGCAGCAGAGCATACAGCCCCGAGGATGGTCCCTCTGAGTCAGTCCTGAACATGTGCCCCGTGGCCCCCACAGCTGTAGGGGTGTGTGTTGTCCTGAAGACACGAGGATGTCTTTGCAGCTCGTCACTAAAAATGACGTGGCTCTTTTTCTGAGATCCAGATGTGCTCACCATTGAGGCTTTTTAAGAAAGCTGCTCTGCATAGTTAAAAATCCCCTGCCGCTGCGGACCGCATGGTTTTTCTCCTGACACGCTGCCAAGTTGCACCTCAGCCAAAGATGAAACGATCTTGTGCTGATACGTTGCTTCGGCTGCTCTTTGTCATCTTCCAAGCACCTTGAAAAGGTGCTCGGGGGTAGGTGGCAGGCCCAGCCCCACGTGCCTATTTGTAAAACCCCGTGCCTGCACCCAGAAAATCCCTGCCGGCACAGAGCAGGGAAGTGCAAGACATTTTTGTGCGTGTGCACGTGTGCTGAGCTGGCTTTCGAGGTTTCCCTGGTCTCCCTGAAACTAAAGTCATTCATCCTGTGCTGAATCCTCACCCAGTTCGCCTGAGATGCTCCGTGCCAACTGCCATCCCCTTGGGCAAGAGTTTGGTGGTCAGAAAAAAAATGATGTAATAGTGCAGAAAGGGGGGTATGGGTGCTGGGGGAGTGGGCGGTGGGTGGTGATGCTGCTGGGGCACTGGCATGGACCTGTAGCTGCCTCTGTGCTGTGCACTGGCTGCCTGTCTTTGGCAGCACCCATTTTCCTTAAGGCTGGAAGCATCTGCACGCTGCCTTAAGGCTGCCAAAAAAAGGAGGATGCAGTGGGTGTTTTAGATCTGCTGCTTTTAGGGCCCCCTGTGTTCACTCTTTGTTAGCATCTGCAGCCCGTTTTCTCCAGGTTTTTGGCCGATCCCTGCAATTGCTTGGCTGTGAGCATTGTGGCCTTGAGCATCAGTGGTGAGCACCGGGTGCCCGAGGATGGCTGGCACTGGCCAGGGCTGGGGTTGTCCTTTGAGCCCGGGATACCACGGGGCTGGGCTGCCTCTCGTCCAATGCAGACGCTGTTCTCTTGCCCAAGAGAAGCTTTTTGCAGGTATTAATTACACCTGCCGCTGCCTGGTTTGTTGAAGGATGCCTGGGTGATGAGAGTAAAGTGGAGGCTGGAGGAGGTGCCTCTGGAAATCACCAGGCAGAGACTGTGGGTGAATTTTAATTGAAACTCTTATCAGCCTTGTGTGTGCTTTGCTAAGGTGCTAGAAAACGACTTGGCTTTTCTTCCAGGAGCTCTCCTGTACGTGTGATTTCTTTGTGTACATTCCAGGTTGCTGCAAAAGTTTACCCTTAGTTTTTGGATCCACAAAGAATTTCTTGTTCGGTAACTGTGGATTTCCCCGTGGGGCTTTACAGTCGCAGCTCAGTGAGGAAAACCGTGTGTAACCATCGCAGGGAAGGGAGCCAGCATGTGTTTCCCCTTATCTCAAGCAGGTTTGACGTTTCACATGTCTCCTTCCAGCCTCCTGTCCTTGCTGTTTCGCACGCCGCCCTGCAGAGCACTCCTCCTTCCCCCAAAATGCTAATGGGAGGCGCTTGCTCTCTGGGGGCAAAGGGGATTTAAAAACTTTTATTATTTCTTATTTAAATGGAAATGTTTCTTGGAAGCCCTAGGTATGTTTCATGAGAAGCTGCAGGCTGAACTGCCCCAAGTCACAGCCTGCGAGCTCTTGAGCTGGGACATGAGCCGGATGTGTCGGGACTGGCCCCTCTGCGGAGACCGCTGGCTTCCTGGGACAGAGCGACAGCTCTTTAATCCGGCTTTGCTAGGAAAATCCTGCAACGCTTACTTCCCCTGCACATCAGAAAAATTGCAGTGCAATAGGTGAATTCGAGAGAGGTAGGCGAGGAGTGAAAAAAAGGGGGGAAAAAAAAAAAGCCCACCTGAGGGGAAGCAGCGGAGCGAGGCTGTGCCCTTCCTGCCAGCGGCCACGTGGGATGACGGTGGCGAAATGCTGCTGAGCTGCAGGCACGTCGCCCGCAGAGCCCCTGCCTTTGCTAGGCACGAATCAAAGCTGCCCTGTGGGTACTGGGCAAATCTGCTGCAAAATAGGTGTTTTCCCCACGCAGAGCTGTTGCGGTCTCAGATGAGAGCCCACGGCGGGGAAAGGTGGGAGGGGACGGTGCAGGGTGATGCTGGGCAGTGGGGCTGGCAGCGGTTTTCAGCGTGCTGGTGGTCCAGCCTTTAATTGGGGGGTGGGATTTTTAAGTTTTGCAGCAGGGAATTTGGAGGAACAAAGGACAAATGTTTGCAGGTGATTTCTGCAAAATGTGGAGCTTAGTAAGTATGTGTTGCTTCTCTTATCTATCTTTATAAGATATATATATATATATCTTCCTAAACCAGTGAGCAGCAGGACCTGATCTCACAGACCAGCTGGATGTGGGGCTTGTTCTGGGAATGTGGATGTAGTCTGTCCTCTGGCGCAGAGGGACAGCGATGGGAGAGCAGGAGGTATGTGGTGTGGGTCAGAGAGGTGGTGTGGGTAATGCCTTGAAAACAGGCTGCAGGTCCGGCTCACTGTGGCTGAGCTCTTCTGGGGGTTTTGGGAGCCAGCTCTCTCCTCGGTACATCAGCCTTTACTCCCAGCCCTATTGCAAGCAGGTTACGGGGACCAAATGGTCACCTCTGTTGACTTGGGAGCATCATTAGTGGTTAAGACTGCTGGTTTTTGGCTGGGCGCTGAGGTTTGAGCATGGTAACAAGCTTTACGTGGAGATAAGGCTGAGTGGTGGCTTGAGGGGAGTTGGAGAATCTCTGAATTCCCTGGCTGCTCTCAGCCTGCAGTTTTCCTTTGCTTCATCCGAGCCCTGGGAGGCATCCCGGCTCCCCCTTCACTTCGTGGTGGGGTGGATTTTTCTTTCTGAAAAACTCAGTGGAGAAACTGGGGACTCCAACTGGCTGTGTCTGCTTTGTACCAGCTCTCTGGCGTGATGAGCGCTTTGCATTTGTATCTTCTGCCTGGTCCCTCGGAGCGGGGAGGGGACAGGGTGAGGGATGCAGGGAAGAGGAATGGCACTGAAGATGCAGCAGAAAGAACAAAGAATTGGTGTGGGACAGCAGGAGGCATAGGGGACTGTACACAGTGCTTGCTTGCTGCTTTCTGTAAGCCACAGGGTCGTCACCCTGCTCTGAAAGAAATAAATGAAGGTTTTCACTGCTCCTCCACCCTGCTGAAAATCAGAGGTTTTCCTCTGAAGATACACAGGCTTGGTCTGCCCGAGCTGCGATGGCATCCCGGGAGCAGGGAAGCACTCCAGGTCCCAGAGGGTAAGGTCACTGTGAACCATCTGAGCCTGCCCCGTTCTCCAGCACCGACGCTGGTCTCGCGAAAGTCCTACCTGAAGTCTCTGGGCCCCGGAAGCACCTGGGTCAGTGTCTTGTTTCTGCCTATTTTCTGGAGCAGGTGTCTGGACATCGAGGCCTGCCTTGTTTTTTTTACCCCTCCATAAAATCTGTTTTCAGACCAGGTGCCTGCTCTGTTTTACATCATTTGCAGCAATGAAATCACTCTATCCCTGCCCAAAATAAATTGGAGGGAGGATGATAGAAAGCTAATTTTTTTTTTTAAGAATTGCATTAGAAGCAGAGAGGGAATACTTTGCTTTCTTACCAAGCTTACAGAGTCTTGAGGACACCTGGAAGTACTTGAATTGCACCAATTTGGATAGAAAGACTGTCTATTAACTCTAGAGTTGAGTTACAGCTGACAAAAAGTCAGACGACTCTTTTCCTTTCCCGCTAACTATGTGCCTCCTGTCAAGCTGATCTATTCCAAAAACTGTTTGAATTTTCTCTCCCATCAGGAAACTGTCACCAGCTGGTCACATCAATTCCAAACAGATTTTATTTTTTCATGTCTTCACCTATGGGCTGAGAAATCAGAGGAAAGAGTGTTGCTCGGGGGAGGGCTGGGTACCCTCTGTCAGGGAGATAAGTACAAGTGATGGTGGTTCTGCTTTTTTTTTTTTTTTTTTTTTTTTTTTAAGCAGGCTCTTTGCTTTTCTCTAAACACTCTCTCCTTTGCCTTCTCCTAACAATTAAGGTGTTGGGGCTGGGATTGCTTCCAGACCTTTGTCTCATGGCAGCACGCCAGCATCTGCAGCTAAGTCGGTGCAGCCCGTGTCCGTCCCACGAGGTGGCTCGTGGCCACAGGTTTCACACTGGCCATGCATGCTGTGGGCTGGCCAGACCCACGCACCCCCCAGCTCCGTGGTTTCTGATGAGCTGTGGGTTGGGTTAATTACCCATCCCAAGCATTTTCCCCCCAGCCTACCCTTGGTGGGTCCACATTGGCATTGTGCTGGAGCTGAGCTTGGAGGAGGTACAGCCTCTGCTGCTGCTTTTTTAGGGGCAGAAAATCCAGTTGGAGTGATGGATGCAAAGGAGGCAGAGTCCATCCCTGTGGCACCGCTCCCCAAGGATGCTCTGCCCGCGTTCCAGCTCTGTGCCTGCTCCAAAGAGGTGCCCCGGTGACCGTAACCACCTTTGCACTAGGGTCTTGTACAAGCAGCACAACTCTTGGCATGTATGTAGCGTGCCCTATAGTGTAATAGTGCTGGTGCTTGTCAGTTTTGTAAAATGAGTCTGGTCTCTGCTCATGTATGCTTTCTCAGAGGGGAGCCTGTGTGCTCCACAATCATGGGACTGCAGGATACCAAGCTGCTACCTGGGAACAAAACCAAAGTTTGTTTGTTTGTTTGTTTGTTTTTTCAAATTTTTCCAGCCTATGGGGTTGTGCAGGTAACCTAAAAATACAACTGGAGTGTAACTGGGTGGTGACATCCTCCTGGAGCTGCTGGCAGAGCCGGTGCGGCTCGTGGCAGCTTTATCTGGCCGGTGCACAGAGGCCGGGTGTGGCTCCCAGCCCCAGAGGTGGTAGCCAAATGTTGTCTTCTGGCTGTCAGTGGCTTTGGCTAATGTGCCTGTCCCCAAATCCCTTGCTGGGTACCAGGAGGTCGCATCGGTCTCCCCTCCGCCCGGAGGAGACGAGCCCTGCGTGGTGTTGGTGATTGATCGTCCCCGAGCACCGTTCGAGGGGGACGAGAAAAATGACCCCGTTCCCTTTCCGATTGGATTCGGTTCAAAGGCTTTGTTTAAAAATAGAGCTGCCGCAGAGTTTCCGAGGCTGCGGGTCCCGTGCATGGCTCGGGCACGTGCACCTCGTGCGTGGGAAGGCGAGCGCATCCCGGGCTTGGGGCCGCGGCTGCGTTACAGCCTTGGCCGGGGAAACTGCTGCAATTCCCAGTCGGGTGGCGAGGTGCAGTGGGCATCGGGCAGCGTGGGGCTGGGACGGTGCAGCCAGCTGCTGCGTGGGGTTTTCTCTGCTCAGAGGGAGAGGGGGTATCCCATGAAAACTTCCCCCCTCCCCTTGGTTAGGCAGTGAGTCTTCTTTCGGGGCAGGCGAAGCTGTTAATTTTTTTGCTCAATCCCAAACACATGCCTATAAAAAGCTCCTTGCTGACCCTAAATGGGGCATTCCTCTTTTGCTGCTCGTGGCAAAGGGGCTTTTCCCCTGTCCCCGGCTGCGATGCTGAGCCAGTCCTAACTAAACTGGCTTTGGGAGACGCTGCCTGTCTGCAGGGGAAGGGTGGGGAGAGGGGCCTGGCATTGGCAGGGCACTGTTTGAGCTCATTGCTGTTTTTAAGGGTGTGCTCTTCCACTTATTCAAGCCGGCCCACTGGCAGGAGGCTGCTGGGAGTGAGGGGAACCGTCCTTGTACCTGGACCTGCAGCAAGTGCCTTGGCTTCTCCCCGTGGTGGGATTTGCTCCCTCAGCTTCCCTCGCCTGTCATGGGGTGACATCCCAGTACCGAGGTGTGGGGAGTCTTCGTTAACACCAGTGAAACACCCGATGCCTTTTGTTCCTCTGGGATTACCAGTAGCATATAAAGGGCTGGATGATTAATAGCAAGTGGTGTGCGTCTTTCAAGGCTGGGCAATTCCTACCGCGTCGGCAAACTTTTGGAAGAGGTGCCAATGGTGAGACTTGAAAAGATGCTTGGATTTGAACTGGCTTCTTTTTTTTTTTTTTTTTTTTTTAACATGCTTTGGAGATGTTGGTAAGATCTGCTTTATACCATCCCTGGTCCTTGGGCACTGAAAACCAACAGAACTAATTCAGGTGTTTCCCGTCCCACCTGCTGGGTTAGGGACTTTTTGCTGCAAAGCAGCACTGACTTTGTGGGTGTCTGTAAAGACCCTTGGAGCATCTTATGTCTGGGTCAGGGAATTAGCCATCAAGCCAGAGAGTTAATGCTGGGAGGACAACGCAGCATCATTCTCCCCAGGAGTGCCGGGGATGGGTGCCGGTGGCTCTTGGTGCTGTCTGCGATAGCAGCTCCTGCGTCAGCATCCTTTATGTGCTGATGATCTGTGCCTGAAACTATACCCTGGGAGTGGAAATGTGCCTGAGAAAATATCTTCCACAGTCCTTCTGGGGCTTATATAAACACTATTTAAAATTAGAGTCACTCATTATGTTGGTATGTGCATTTACCTTGACCTCTGACTTTTCTGCCTGCAAATGTGTACGGCCCAGCACAGCCCGCAAGTTAGGGAATAGCTCAGGAGCAAACCAAAGACATGTTTTCTGTAATTAGTTTAAGGTAAAGAAGCTGGTACAGTATCTCCCCTTCAGGCTGACAGGGAAATCGAAAACAAAACTGAGGCCCGTCAAAGCTGAGTCTGGCTTTGATCAGGAATGTCAGTGCTGCCTTCTGCCAGGCTGGTTTTGAGGGAAAGGGGAAAAGCAGTGATACTTTGCAGTGGCTTTTCTTGCATGCGTTTGCAGAGAAATTAATGATTTTTTTTTTTTTTCCCTCGCCTTCATGTCTTTCCCTTGCTATTTACCAGCCAAACGCATGCAGCGATTTATATTTTGCCACCAGAGGTGCCGTCTCAGTTGTCACCCTGGAATAGCTGCTAAGCTTCTTGCTGGTATTGTCATGGAACAATATTTCTACTATTTGTTGTGGTAATAGTTGTTAGTGGCAAAGCAATTAGAGCGTCACCTGCAGCGCAGAGAAATGTGACCTCTTTCTATCCCGGCACCTCCTCGGTGCTCAAACCGGCGAGCGTGGGCTTCCCTCTGCTCCGGTGACCGGCTGATGCTGGGTGACGGCAGGGCTGTCCTCGAGCGAGGGTCGCCCGGGTGAGATGAAGGGATGGAGGAGGCAAGGGCAGGCTCTGCCTCTCTGCCCGCATGCTGGGTTGGAAGGATTTAATTTGTCGGAAGAACACGCGTCCCACCGGGATGCGCTGTAGCAATCCAGGCCTTCAATGGCTCCCGGAGCTGGAGCTGGCTCCCCCCCAGTTTCCTGTTGACGTCATCTGCTATTTCGCTGCTGCAGTTTTTACAACTGTTGAGCTTTCAAGGGTAATCGGAGCCGAGACTGGCCAACCTCGGCAGCTGCCGATGAGGGAACGCGGCGTTACCTTCCCCGTCTCCCCCCGCTCGCCTTCGGTGCTGCTCCCAGCCCCACGGACCCCCGGGAACTGGGGACACCGGACGAGGAGCCCTGCGTGAAGCCGGCGAGCACTTTGGGCCATGCATTCCCGCTGAAAATAATCCTCGGTGCTTGCAAGAAGTGCCGTGTGCTGGATCCTGTGGGATTTATTCCTTTCCCCCCCCACCCCCCCTTCCCTCCTCCCGTCCGCCCCCATCCCTCTCTTCTGCCCGGCTTGCCAGCGCTGTTCTTCATTTCTGGGAAACCATGGACAAGAAGCAAGGTAGATGTTGCAATTTCCAAAACACGTGGTGGGGGAGAGTGAAAGGCTGATTTTAGTGCTAAAAGGGGCCGTGTAACTTTTTTGGGTCAATCCCTGCAGTTTTACTTCTTTCTTCTTGCTTGGCTGGGGGGGGTCACTGTTTGCAGCTGGGGATCTATTTTTAAAGCACTGGAAACTTGCATGTTTTATGTGGAGTTGAAACACTGGCATCTTAATTGTAAAAAAAAAAAAAAAAAAAATCTTGCATGGCTAAAGGAAAATATTCGATGGGTAAAGCTAGCTCCTGGCTCCGGTTTTGGTTGCATTCCTGGGATGCAGGGTTTTCCAGCAGCTCTTGCGTGGTTGTCCCCTGCTAAAAAGCCTGTTGCGTTGGAAAGGCGGGCAGCCACGGCAGTCAGGAGCTCTGATTCAGCACAGGCTGACAGGTTGTTTTGGGGCTGCAAGGGGCTTTTTCTGAAGCATGTTTTTTTCCTCCTCCTCGCTTGCCTTTTTTTTTTTTTTTTTTTTTTTTTTTTTTTGCAGAAGTGGCGAGCGCGGGGCAGCAATGACCCGCAGGAGCCTCTCTCTGCAGCAGGACCTCAGTGGGCCGATGAGTGACGGCTTTCGGCAGGTTGAGAGCCCTTTTTCCACTTCCACAGATAGTTTTTTTCCACTCTCAACAGTGGAAAATAGCACAAAGTGTGCCTGTGAGGAGCTGGCTCTCATGATCAAAGCAACCAAATTCCCCTCTCTGCTTTGCACCCTGCCCCTAATTTTTCTGTCTTTTTTTTTTTTTTTTTTTTTTTTCCTTGATGCTTTTTTGTTCAACCTCTTTCTTTGCAGCACGGCTGGGATCCACTCTCCAGCCTTCTGCCCCATCCATGGCATTTGACTCTCCTTGGATCAAGGAGAATCAGGATGCATCCAAAATGTTTTCCCTAGCTCTAATAAAGTGCCATGGCTCTGGAAGAACTCTCCTGTGCCGCAGCCATCCCCAGGACTTCACCTGGGCCTGGAACCAGAGCCTTGGGAAGGCAGTGGAGAGGTTTAATTTCAAAGGTCGGCTCAGGCAAATAGTTTTATTTGCAGTTCTTTAGATTGTCCTATTCATTTCTCTCCACCCACACCAGTGGAGTGGGAAGGATAAACCTCCCAGGGAGAGGTGCAGCTTAATAGGACTGGAGCCGGTGGTGGGGAAGATGAGGATTCAGATGTTGAATTAAGCAGTTCCAGGAAATGTCTGTGTCAGTTCTTAGCCGGTGGAGGTTATAGCATGAGAGAAAAAAAAAAAAGGCTTTTTTTTTTTTTTTTTTAAGGAGGAAATGGTTCCTTTCTTAGCATAAAGGATGCAGTTACGTGCCTGCAGCATCACGTGGGTTACAATCTCATCCGCACCAGGAACTTCTGTCAGCTAATTTTCCCCTGCCCGGGTGCAAGGCACTGTGCCATGTGCCCCCGCGGCCGACAGCCCCTTCCGCTGCCCGGAGCAGCACCGGCAGTGCCCGGCCGTCCCGCGGGCTCGGGGCTGGCAGCAGAGCCCTGGGGCTCGCGGGGGGCAACCGGGATGTGTCCCCAAATTCTTGTCCCACTGCTGCCTTTTTGCCCACGTGGAAGGGGCTCTCTGGAAGGGAGCTGTGTTATTTTGTGCTTACAGCCACCCCTCTTGCAAGAGCCCAGTGCCCTGGGAAACTAGCAATTCTGGGATTTTCAGGTGACATAAAATGTTCTTCATGTTATAGCAATTCCTCCTGCACTGGCCCTGCTGGGATCCCAAACGTGGGGCAGATGGTGCTGAGGCCTCGCTGGTGAGAAGGAGCTGAGAGCAGCTGCCTGCGGGGGCTAAAAGCAAATGCTGCCCTGGGAGGTACTTGGGACAGAAGGGCTTGAATTGCAAGGTCTTGTCATGCCCATCCCACTGCCTTTTTGTTCTTCCCATTTTATTTTCCTCCCCCCACCAGTCCTTTCTCCACCCTCGTTCACCCTGAAACAGTGTGTGGGCTTTCCCTGGGGGGCTGCAGAGGGTCAGGATCAAGGTCACCTCCCGGAGGTGACACATCCAGCTCTGGGGCTTGTAGCAGGCAGCGCCGGGGCGCTTGGGGGGCAACTGTTGGGTAGCACAGTTGTGGGGAGACTGTGTCCCCATCTCCCATACTGGGAGCCTGCTCAGAGCTGGCTGTGCAGACCTTCAGGACTGCTTGTCTCTTTTTTTTTTTTCCTCTTTTTTTTTTTCCTTTTTTTTTTTTTTTTTTTTTTTTTCCGGGCTGCACTCGAGGGGAAGTGGTGTCTGCCCACTCCACCTCTGCCCGGCTGGACCCACACCCTTGCCACCAGCAGCGGGAGTTGCTTGCAGCAAGGAGCAGGATTTTGGGCCAGCCCGAAGCATGCTGGAAAGATCATAGCAAATTTTGGGAGAGCTGTAACAGGCGAATCCAATCTCCGCCTCAGCTCCCCCGGCTGCAAGGCGGCATCGCGGATGATTTTATTTCTGCAGGCATGGGCTGAGCTGGGTTTTCCACCGGCGTAGGTGGCCCAGCCAGAGTCTGGGAGTGGTGGCAGAATACCTCCGGTTTAATCAGTGCTTTTTCAGGTTGGAGCTAGGAAATGCTTTTTGGGGCTAGGCAGGACAGGGTGGGAAGGGGATTGTTGCTGAGCCTGGTGGTACAACGCTGGGAAGTCAAGGGCAGCAGTTTGGGGGTACGGGGAAATGCAGGGCTTCTGTTACAGCTGAGTTCGTGGGTGATGGCCAAGGCACAGAGGTATTAAATGACTCTCCTGTACGGTGCAGGGGGTTTGTAACAGGGAATTTCTGTGTCCCTTGCTGCCCCTCTAACCCATGCTTGCAAATCCACCCGCCTGCGAGCTTGGGCTTCACCGAACAACGCGCCCCATTGATTCCCAACCCCAGACTGGGTGCTCCCAGCTCCCTCCGGCCTCACTCCTGCAGCCAGGGCTGAGGAAGGGCTGACGCCACAGCCTTTGGGACGCCTGGCTCGGGGAGAGTGTGGACCCTGCTCCTGCCCCGTGAGTCACCGCGCTTCGGCCGGCGCTGCCAGGGGAGCCGGCGGCACAGAAGGCGCTTTGTGCCGGCTGTGTGGGGTTACTATGGCAATTGGGGAGAGGGAGGGCAAACGGATTAAGCAAAATACCAACTGGATTGGGGGGGCATTTCGGGGCTTCGTGTAGAGGTCTGGTTGGTAACTGCCTGGGGGGGCTGCGTGCAAACTGCTGTCTGCGTTTTGGAGCAGGTCGCTGGTGGGGGGGAGAAATGCTTGGGGCAAGGCGCCCGGTCAGCAGCGAGCTAAATCCATCCCCCTGGGTTGGGTGGGATGTGTGCCCACGGTGAGCTCCGCAACCTGCCTGGCTGCAGAAGGACTCTGGGGACCACAGCTTTTAGGTTCTGTGGTCGGCCCCCCTCGCTGAATAACAAGAGGCTGGGTGTGGGTATCCATGGATGGCATTTTTCCTTTGGCTTCATTTTGCGTTTGCTCCCATCGTTGCCCAACCAGGTATTTTGCACAGTATCATCAGGGGGCACGCTGGGCTAGTCCTCCTTCCAACCCTGCTGGGTGGGCGGTGGGGAAGGGAAACTTTGCAGGGTCACGAATTAGAAGCTGTGATTGCCATGATGTGGTCAGGTCTTCAGAGCTGGTTTCCAGCCAAGCAGGATCAGTTTGGAGCAGCTCGCTGGCTGGTTTTGTTGAGCTGGAAGTTCACATCGCTCCCGCACGGAAACTGTGCTATTCCCAGACTTTATGGGCTGGCTCTGATGCAGGAAAGGTGGCAGATAAGATGGGGATATGGACTGATCTGTGCCGATTCCCTCAGCAGGGAGGGATGCTGCTGCAACTTTTGCAGTATCTTGCAGTCCAGCTTCCACCTGCAGCCTCAGCGAGGTTTGCCTCTGGGGAAGGACGGGACTGGAAAAGTGGGTTTTGGGCACCCATCTTGGCTGAGGCATGTGGAGCTGATGGTGGACGTGTTCTGGGAACATGCTGGACATGTATCATCCTTCTGTCTCGCTGCTGCTGCGGGAGCTCTCGCGCAGTGCTGCATCTCCTGCTGAAATCCCAGCTCCTCGCCTCTCCCCTTCCTTCCCTGGCAGCCTTGGGAGTGCTGGACTTTGTCCACCAGCCTGTTCCCAGGAGCCAGACAGGTAGGAACCTTTTTTCAAGGGCTGTCCAAGTCCACTCCGAGCTGTCTGCTTCCAGCCCAGTGCCTGGATCACACCTCTTTGTTCCTGCTTTTTAATGCGTTTTCCAGGTCTGTGCAGCCAGAAGCATCTTTAGCTGCAAAGCACAGCTGCCCCTTTGTCTCTTTTGGGGGGGGATCAGGACTTGGATGCTCTCAGCTGTATCACTTCAGCCCCCATCCCAGTTCCTTATGGTCTGTTTATTTTCCCAGCGAGCTGGGGTAGGTGGGTGAGCTGTTTGCTGATGAAAGAGTGGCTGGGGCTTCAGTGAACAGCCTGGGGTTCGTGACACTACCGAGAGCTCCTTCTCAGCCCTGTACAGGTCTCTTCTGCCCATTGCTGCCAGCTAGAGCCCCATGCTGGTTATTTCTCATCCCTGCAGTTTCATCTGCAAGTGTTTGGCCTGCCCTGAACCCCTTTGCCCTCTACAGCAGTGGGTTATGTTATCTCAGCGCTGTTTGGAGTTGGGGAGGAGGGGGAAGAGAGTATCCTCTTGCCAGTCACTCCTGATGGGGTCATGCCTTGTCTGGCAGGGTCTCAGCCTCTGCAAGCCTGGATTTGTGGCTGGTTTGCTACTGGCTTTTATACTCGGTTCTGGTTTTGCCCTGGTTTCCCTTTGTTGGGTGTGGGGTGTTCCCTCTCCTGCTGGGAGTGACTCCTTGGTTTTGCTTGAGGTCTCGTGGCTGTCGTCCTCTGTGCCAGCTCCGTCCCAAACTGCAGAGTGGGTCTGCCTCGTCCCAGGAAGATCTGAGTGGGGGCTGTGGGGCAAGGAGGAGCTGGACAAGGGAGTGTTTTCGGGAGCCCTGTGCATCACTAATGGCGTGGGGACCTCTTGTGGCTGGAGAAACGGGGATCAGGCCAGGCTTTGCTGGGCTGGGCTCTGGCAGCCTGTGTCTGTGTGTCTCTGCCTGCAGAGCAGCAGGGAGAGCTCTCCTTGGGCTGTGCGTGGGTCCGTGAGGGATGTGGGGTGGGTACCCAGCAGGTCTGGACCATGAAGGCTGAGCTGGTGTCTCCCTTCTCTCTTTCAGATTCCAAAGGATCCTTGGAGCCGCACAAACCGGGTAAGCACCCAGCAGAAATGGCAGCCTTAACCCATCTCCTGAACATGAGCAGTTAAAATCCCCAAAGTCAGGGGACTGCTAATGGCCATGAAGTGTAAAGAGCACTTTTGGGGTGTCCAAGGAGCACTGCAAGACAGTGCTTGGCTGTGAGACTTTGAAAATGGTCTCTGTCAGTGCACCCCTAGGTATTTCTGCAGGCAGGTGCTCAACATTGAGACTCACTTGTGCTTCTGGCTCTTGCCTGAAATTTTGGGCAAATGGTCGTGAGCACTGTGACCTTGTCATCTTGCTGGGGCTGCAGAGTGTTAGGGGATCCAGGCCCTGCCTCTCCTACCTGGTGGCTGGAGGCGGGAGGATGCTCGAAGGAAGAAAAGTAAAAATGCCAGTTGCTAACATGTGCATATTCTCTTCCAGTGAAAAGCAAGAAGAAACGGGAACTGAGGATAACATGCGTCCCCATCAAACAGCCCGTTGCCAACACAACGTAAGTGTGTCTGTTGCTTAAAGCCAGACGGTGGTTCTTCAGAGCTGGATTCAACACTGTGTCAAGGGGAATGGCCCATGTAGACTTTACAGAATCAGGATAGTTCATTTTTTTCTCTTAAGCTCTGGCTTGCAGGTGATGAGAAGGAACTACACATGTATGCACACAGATACACAGTGTGTGTCTCTCTGGGAGGCGCCTGTGTGACTTGAAATGGCTGAAAGGCAAAGGCTAGGAGATGGCTTGGAAACTTTCTTCAGCCTTCCTGCCATGGCAGTGCCAATACCAAAGGGCAAAGGCATGGTGGAGAGAACAAATCTGCCCGAGGGAAGAAGAGGGAAAGGGTCTTAGTTCAGGGAGTTCAGAAGAGGTGGTAGCAGCTGGACCATGGCAGCAGCAGGGGGGTGAGGGTTGGGGGGATGCTCTGCATGGCAGGACACCCTCCCCTTGACATGTGCGTCAGGGCTAGTTTGTGTTGTTTGCATCTCCCTGTCTTGCTGCGAGGAGGACATGGATGTCTTGTTGCTGTGCTGGGCATCACTTGGTGCTGGGGGCTGGTGCCCAGCTATATCTTGGGGCACTGGAATTTCTCTCTGCCCTGTTTGTGTGGCTCATGCTTGTTATGCTGTGGGGGAGAGCCCAGGGTAGCAGTGCTTGATTTGACAAAGAGCAGACAGCTTAAATTCCTTTTCTGTGGTGCTCTTCCAAAACACCTTGGGCTGCATCTCCACCACTGAGCCTTGTTTGCTCCAGAAACCTTTTCTAGAGACTCTCCCAGCTCCAGGAGAGCAGTGAAATCCCCAAAGGGGAAATACCACTACCGAAACCCCCAGGTAGATAGGGCAGATCTGCTGGAGCCAGGGGAACTCCCCCATTAATGCTGTGCAGCCTAGCATGCATGTGCCGAGCCCTGCATGCAACAGCCACCTCCTTCCCCTGTGGGTGCATCTGTCTCTGCTCCTATGGGTGTTTGAATTTCCCCTGGAGAAGGCGTCAGGATGGAATTTGCAGGGTGCTTGTGTGCCCAGAGGCTGGTGCAAGCTATCTACAACTCCTTTTCTCTGTGCTTTTCGAGCTGCAGTGCAAATATTTGCATAGTGCAAGGCTTTTGCTGTGAGCCTGAAGTACTTCCTTGAAGCTGGAGGTTGCCTTATTGCTCTAAAGGCAATTGAGAAGCTAAACCAGTTGGGCAATCTCCACTCTTAGAAGGTGTCAGGGGATGGGGAGAGCAGAGAAGCGAGGCACGAGGGACAAAACGCTCTAAAAGTACCATGCTGCCTGTAATGGGAAGTGGGCAGCAATGAGGAAAAAAGCCACAAAGGAAGACTTTGCCTTTGCCTGCGTGATATTGTGCAAAGCGTGACACTGAAGTACTGCCTGCTCTGCCTGCCACGCTGCCTGAAACAGGCCTGCGAGTGTACACAAATGACTCACGGGTGAGGAATTACCTGTTGTTCTCTCGGCATGCGTTTTGGGCTACGTGGCTGTCCTGTGACAACACCTGCCTGTCAAAACATGACAGCTGAGCTGCTGTGCCACAGAAACGTCTCAGCCCGTCGCTCTCGGTTCCTCGGGCTCATCTCCTGAGCAGGGATGGTCTCGTAGCCTGTTGCTTTGATGCGTGTCTCACCTAGCTGACTCTCTGGGGTTCTCGCTGCCTGCGTGCAGCGAGTGCCTCGTGGGTGTGGGTTGAGATGTTACTGGCACGATGAAAGCATTTGTGAGCGTTTGGAGGGAGCTGGTTTGAACCCACGACAACAAGGCATGGTGGAAAGATGCGGCTGAAAGTCCTTGAAGGAACATGAAACCTGCCTCTGGTTAATGAAGCTGGGCTTTCTCCTGACTCTCTCTTTTTTCTTTCAGGCCCCCGAGGAACTTGGATTCCAGAGCATTCATTACCATCGGAGATAAAGTACGTGTCGATGTGTAGTTTCTTATTTGCTTCCAATTCTGTTTGCCCCATGCATGGAGAGTTTTATAGATCATGCCTGAAAACCTGTCAGGTTAGATCTTGAGGTTTCAGAGCACCTTGTGAGAAGGACGGTGCCCTCCTGGTGCAGCCTCACAGGATGCATCTTTGCAGGGATGAGACATCCCCCAGCAGGACCTTTCCCCTGAGGTGCAGTGGGGTGTCTGTGTGTGTTTAGAGCAGTGACTCTTGGGGAGCTGAACATGTCACCTCGTCTGCAAGATGGCTCGTCTCTGATCCCGTGCACTCGCTGGCTGGTCCCTCCTGCCTGCTGGCAGTCCCTGCGAGGCAGATGGGTAGCATCAAAGTTTAGGTGTGCGGTTTTGTCTGTAGTGGGAAATCACAGCCGTCTCTTGGCAGCCCCACCAGCCACCTTGGTCTGAATGGATGGGCCCAGCCCATGGGCCCTAAGTCAGTGTGGCCTCACCGCGCTCTCTGGCTGCTCCAAAGTCCCCTTTGTCCGGTGTACCCGCAGAGCTGTATTACTACCCGTGGCCCAGGAAAAGCTGGGCACAAAGCTTCATTCCAGCTCTCCAAAGCCTTTCCTAGTGACCTGATGAAAAACGCTGCTAGAAATAGCCACCGTCTCTCTTTTATTTCATTCTCTTGTTACGAGCTCTCCCGGGGCTGCAAAAAGCTGTTTGCAAGTGAGCTAAAAATACTGTGCATTGGATCAGCCCTATATCTAGCTGCTTACCTTCCAGGCTGGGAGGTGGCTTGGCTGGTGGGATCTGAGCCCCCCGGCCTCAGTGCAAGGTGTTAGGGTTAGGAGAGGGGAGAGGAAGCTTTGCCTCGGTCCAGGGAACAATCCTGCTGCCTTTTTCTGACCACTGTCATGTGTATTAATAGCTTGGGCAGAGATGCTCTCTGTAACAGCCTGGGCATGGTGTGTGCAAGGGGAGAGTGGTGTAGCTTGAGGAAAGCTCTCTAGACCTGCTTCCTTCCCTGCTCTGTCTGCTCCAGTGTTTTCAGGAGGGGTCTGAACCAGGTGTGTTGGCGTGACATGATGGAGGAAGAGGGCTTGGGCTGAAGGCCAGCTTTAGGTCATGGGGGTGGATCCTTCGGATCTGTGCAGGCGATGCCATGTGTCCCATTACCAGGGGAGGGGAGCGCCGGCTCTGTTGGTGCATCTCTTCTTGTTGCTGGGCAGGGCGATGCTGGTTCCTGGAGTGTGCTGGGAACTGCCAGCTTCTGGGGAAGCCTTAGGGTAAATGCCAGGAAAAAAAAAAAAACCCAAAACAATAACCTGGAACAACTGCAGAACACGTGTCCTGAAAAGCACCACCAGATCCTTCCTGGAGGCCCCAGCAGGAGCTGCGAGCCTGCACTGCTCCTCTGCCAGCTGCCTGGGGTGAGGCGTTGGACACGTCCCCCCCTTAGCCCTGCTCGCCTCATTTCTGGATCCACTGTCCTGCCCAGGAAAGGGCCGGCACCTTCCTGTGCTGGGCAGTGCATAGCTCAGTGCTGAGCTCAAGCACAGACCTCCCTTGCTCCCTGCCTCGGCCGCCTGCCAGCCACATCTGGCTCGAATAAACAGAGCCGGGGCTGGCGGGAAGGTCCGGTGGAGCTGGTCGCTGCTGGCCGTGCCGTGGCCAGTGCCAAGGGAAGCTTGCTGGCCAGGAGCCCAGCAGCCGCACATCCCAGCTTGGCTCCTTAACGCCAAAGGCTATTTCCTCTCCGCTCGGGGCGTAGCTCACAGGCACGGTATCCGGCGCTGTGCCGTGCATGTTTCCCACCCTCGCTGCCTTTGTGGCTACTGGGGCAATTTGGCATCCTGGTATTATTTTTGTTCCCTGAGACCAGAGGAAAACTGGAGGCTGGATAAAGCCTGGCTAAAAGAAGGCCTGTGACTTATTAGGAGCGATGAACACAGCGTCCAGAAATAGCCCATGTCTCACTCCGTTTGGGCCCTGCGCAGAAGAGCAGGCAATTACAAGGTAATGCGTCTTTAGGGAGACTTGTTCATGGGTTGCACAGGAGCTCGCTGGCTCCCTGTTGCATGGGGCATTTGCTTGTCTGAGCACTGGCAATGGGTTTTTTCCAGCTTGAAGTGAGACTTAGGTAGTTGTTCTCTCCTAAGCTTCTTTGTTGGTGTTAACTTACGTTTTACCTTGCTGGCTGCTTTCTGATGGTGGGAGAAAGTATTGAAAGCCTTTGAAAATATTGAAAGCATTTGAAAGTATTTGAACTCCCTGATAATTAGGAATGAAGTTGCTGGGTTTCTGCGTGCACCATCCCATCTAAGAGAGGCTTTTTACAGGCGGAGCTGTATTCAGACACGTAGGTGTGTTTGTGACTGATGATCTCTTGGGATGCAGGGCGAGGTGGGGGATCCCCGGATGCTCACGGGGATTTGGAGCTGTGGCAGAAGTTCCTGACTGCTGCCCGTGTTGGCACAGCAGCTGTTAAAATCCTGCAAGTAGTTCAGTAACCGCAGAAATACCTTTGTGTGGGTAATCCCGAGCAGGCAGAGAGGCACCAGCCTTTGGTGCCCTTTCCAGTGGCAGCATGCCCTGGCTTAAAGGATGAAAGTCCTGATCTCTAGCTGCAGAGGGGGAATTAAATGAGCCCTGGTGAGTATGGGGTGAGAGGGTTTGGGCTCTGGTTCAACAGAGCAAAAAATATACTTATCTTCTCTAAGTGTGGTGCCTTTGGAGTCCTGTAGGTACCGTCGTTTGGAAATGCTCTGCGTGAGTGCACCGCAAGCATCGGACCTATGCTGATGTCCTTGTTAAATGTGCTTGTATCTGATTATTTTGTTTCTCTCCCTAAAGAACTTCGAGGTGGAAGCTGATGACCTGGTGGCTATTTCGGAGCTGGGCCGCGGAGCTTATGGCGTGGTGGAGAAAGTCCGGCATGCACAGAGTGGCACCATCATGGCTGTGAAGGTGAGGATAGCTGCTTGGTGAAGGGGATGGAGGTCAGGATGTGCAGCTCCAAGGGAGCAGAGAGGCCCTGCTGAGGTCCAGTGGCCACGGCAAAATGGGGACAGGCTTGTTTTGGTTTGGCAGCCTCCGGTATTCCTGGCGTGGTTCGGGTGTTGAAGGGTCTGTGCTGATGCTGGGTGGGCACTGTGGGATTGATCAGCAGGGTTTGAAATCCAGGCATGGTGCCTGCAGTTACATAGTGCAAGGTTTGGATGTCAGAGTGCCTGTCCAGGCTGCTGGCCTGATCCTGCATCCGCTGCAGAGCTTGCCAAGGGCTTGTCATTCAGTAAGTTGCTGTCTGGAGGAGGGAATCTGAGCATCTCCTGGGTGTTGGTGGCTGCAAAATAAACATAAAATGCTTGTCCTGGCCTCAGAACTGCAGAGCCTCTGAGTCAGATTGAGGAATAGTGGTGTTATCTCACCTACATCAAACCCCTCTGCTTATTTGTCTCAGAGGATTCGAGCGACTGTGAACACTCAGGAGCAGAAGAGGTTATTGATGGACTTGGACATCTCCATGAGGACAGTCGACTGCTTTTACACCGTCACCTTCTATGGAGCCCTCTTCCGTGAGGTACCGAGCCGGTGGATGGCTAGTGGGCTACACAGAACCTGGGGCTCGTGTGATTGCACTGAAGGCACTAAACTGTGCCAAACCACCTCTGCTTTCCTCAACCCAGCTGGGATGTTTGAGATGCTACCATGACTTAAAGTCAAAGGCTTGCCTCCTTCAGGCAGCGTTGACCAGGTCCTGTTCCTCACTTCCATGGTAGATACCCAAGCACGTTGTCCATGTCCCGGACTGACTTCGGGGTGGACCCTCAAGGGAGGCCATCGCAGGTAGTTTCGGTGGTACCTGGACATCTGTGCCCATCACTATCTAGTGTGGAGCCTGTGTTGCTGGTGGTGTGGCCAACGGTGGCTGCGTGGCAGAGACCTAGGCCTGCCCTGTGTGGAAGTGGCAGTGTCCATTTGTCCATCTGTCCCCACCACTCCCTTCAGCTCCCAGGGATTTCCAGGGAATTTCCTCTCAACTGCTTTCTCTCTGTCCACAGGGTGATGTGTGGATCTGCATGGAGCTTATGGACACCTCCCTAGATAAATTCTACAAGAAAGTACTGGAGAAGAAGAAAACCATCCCTGAAGACATTTTGGGGAAAATGGCTGTGTCTGTGAGTGCCTCTTGGGTTCTTACCTGGTTTTGTGCATCCCCTGAGCCTGTTGGAGGTCTCTGAGGCCCATGGCATGTGGAAATGGGGGGTGTGTTTGCAGTGAAAGGCTAGTGCTCTGTGCGACTAATGGGTACTCTTTCACTCTGTTTGTCCCCAGATTGTACGAGCTCTGGAGCATCTGCACAGTAAACTATCTGTAATCCATAGAGGTAAGTGCCGGATGAGGTTAGCATGCTGTGGCTGAAGATCTAGTCTTGAAATAAGTTATGTGAGGACTCCTTTCCAGGAGGTGTGTGTTGTGTCGGACAGATCTAGACGCCCAAAGCTTCTGCCTGAGATCTATCCCTCGTGTATCTGCTTGCGTGATGTTGTTCTCTTCCTCCTTTCCAGTTGAAGGGTTGAATATAATTAAATACCTCATTACCTGTATTTTATGGGCCTATATATGCCTTGAAGGCAGCTCTTGGGGACAAAATCCCCAAGCCTTCCTGGCTGAGTAGTTCTAGCCAGGTGAGGGCTGAAGGAGATCTCAGCAAATCACAGTTGGGAATTGTAACACCCAGGTCCTGCTCTTCCTCCTAGTATAGTTCCTTGTGTAGTTGTGGACAGATCTTGATGAGCATGAGACAAGCTGTCCTGAGAACTTGGTAGAGTTGGGCTTTTAAGGCTGTGTTGGGTGCATAAACCTCTCCTTAGGAGCTGGGCATTAATTTGCCAGCCACCTTTTGACCTTCCTCATTAAAGAGGAGGCCTGTTCTGGCTGAAGGGCATGGTTATAGTTTTCCCTGTGAACAACTTTTGTTGAAATAGAACACTGATGGGGTTTTGTCTCCTTTCCCTTGTGTTGGGGCCTACCTGGTCCCCTCCCAGGTTGGTGGGGAGTTGTCCATCTTCTCTCAGCCTCTGTGATACCTCTGCAAAGGCCCAATCTGCCTCTCTTGTTCTCTCTCTTAGACGTGAAACCTTCCAATGTGCTGATCAACAAGGAGGGACACGTGAAAATGTGCGACTTTGGGATCAGTGGCTACTTGGTGGACTCGGTTGCGAAGACCATGGATGCTGGCTGCAAACCTTACATGGCTGTAAGCGTGCTTGTGTGGGACCGGGGCTGGCAGCCTTCAGCTGCCTTCAGCCTTGACTCGAAGGGGCTGCTGCTTAGAAATCAGTCTTGGTTCAGCTCTGTCCTGAGACAGAAACCACTTCAGAGTGCTCTGGGCTTCCTGACTCAGCAGAGTCCTCCAAGGATGGGATTACCCTCCCTGTAAACCCTGCTGTGTATGTTAATCCCGCAGCAGACTCTTCCTCTGACACCTTCCATTTGCAGAAGGGTAAAAGACTGGCTGGTGCTGATTGTGGCTGCTCCTTGTTGGTTAGGAAATGCTGAGGGTTTTTTTTGGCAGGATCATTTAATTTCATCCTCAACACAATATGAATTTCCCTTTTTGCCATCTGTGGCATCTGTGTGGGTAGCTTGTGCTCCTGGGGCAGGGGTCATGCTGCAGGGATAGTACAAGTCTCACTCAGGAGCTGGAGGGGAGGGTTTATATGGGTTGTGTGGAGCAAGACGTGGCTTTCATCAGCGCTAGATTGAACCTCAGACCCTGCCTCCGTGGGGACATGAGCCAGGGAAATCCACCCAACCTGGGTTTTAGAGCCATAAATGTCCTTTGTGGTGTGTGCACTGGGAAAATGAAATAGAGTTGTAATATCTTCTGTTTTGCTTTTACAGCCGGAAAGAATAAACCCTGAGCTGAACCAGAAGGGCTACAACGTGAAGTCGGATGTCTGGAGTCTGGGGATCACAATGGTAATGCCAAGGGCTGGGACCAGCGCCCTGCAGCCCTGGGGTTGGGATGGGGTCTGTGCTGGTGGGGCTCTACCCCTGCCGTGAGCAGTGGCAGCTGGTGGCTTCACCCCTGGGTGGATGCCCACTGAACGGGACTAAATTCTGAGTGAGATAGCTCAGGGTGGGAGATGAATCACCCAGGGCACAGGGTGGAGGTGCTGCCCTGTGCACACAGGGGTACCTCACCCCAGGGCAGGTAGCTGTGAGCTGGGGTGTGCAGCCAGTGTTGCCATCACTGCTGTGGCTCTTGCCACATTGGCTGGCAAGCTCGCCAGGAGATAATCCATTTTCTGCCCCTTCTCTTTCCTCCACTCCCTTGTTGCATGTTCCTCCAGGATTCTGGGGGATGCATAAAGGCCTGTTATTCCCACGTGGTTCCCCTTGTACCCCTCCACTTGGTTTCACAGAGCTACTTGTGTACAATTCCAGCTCCAAATAGCTCCAGTTAGCTCTGAACTGTGTTGGTGTGGATGGCAGACTCCCAGGGGGCAATATCTGGATGACAGTGGGTTTAGTTGGGCATCTAAGAGTCTGGCTTTTAATTGCTCTGCAGTTCCCCATGTGCTGGCCGGAGATGTAATCAGTGGAACGGGTTTTGCTGCAGCGGGGTCACAACTTTCCTGCATGCACCCCACTCCCGTGTTAGCAAAACCTCTCAGGAGTATTGGGGCGAGTTAGCCCGCCCTGCTGCAGCGAGGGATGCTGTGCATGGTTTGCAGCAAGTCCTGCCTGCAGGGTAGCTCAGAGCAGCCAACAGGAAGGGGAAATACTTTCAGTTCCAAAATTGCAGCTGCTCAGGATGGTTTATCTACCTCCTGCAAGAAACGGATCTTGCAGAAAGCAGCTGAAATCTTCTGGCGCCAGAGGAGAAAGGAAATCCCAGCTGTTGGCTCGAAGGGGATGCCGCCCGGGAACGTCTCTCGCTTTTCAGGAGACTATCTCTCTGTGGGTAGATTATTTTCAGGAATTTTTCCTGCGCCCTGTTATCCGTGCCCCTTGTTTTGGGCACTGCATCCCTGTGTTTGTGTGTGCTGCACCGATCTTTTGGTAAATAGTCCCTCTTTCCCAACCAGTCTTGTCCGCAGTGCCAAACCCAAGCCCCTCTCCTTGGTGTTCCTGAGCCAGTTCAGAGCAGAGCTGGGCTGTCTGGCTGGAAATGTAAACAGCTCCAGCTTTCTTCCCAAGATGCAGGAAGCTGTGGGATGGGAGACTGCATGAATGACGAAATCTCTGAACCTTTCCAAAGCTGGAGAGGGGACCTTGCTGAAAGCCTGCCAGCCTGCAGCTGAACAGAGCCCTGACCTGTCTGATTCCCTCTAATGTTGCCTTCCTGGGCTGGCTTCCTGTTTTTTTTTTTTTTTTTATTTCTGAAGGGGTTTGATTGATTTCAGACTGGCTGGTTTTAGGGCCATTGAGTTGCAGGGCTAATCCAGGCCTTTCTGGGCTGGTGGCTTCATTCAGTTTTCCAGCAGCAGGAGCTCGAGCTCCCCTGACCTGAGCCAGAGGCAGGTGGGGGGTATCTGGCTCTGCTCTGCTTCCTTTTAGGTTTTTTATTCCTCTCATCCTGTCCCACCCTGCCAGGCAGGTCTGAAGGGTTGTGTTGCCCATTTTGAGATGGGAGCTGACCGTTGGCATGAGGAGACTGCCCAGGAGCTGTGATGGGCTTTTCCCTGCCTGAATGCGTGATGGAGCAGAGGTGACTTGTAGGAAGGACCCAGTAGTCAAGGTGGTTTTGGCAAAGATCTTCATAAGTGATGTTCTAACACTTGGATTTTTCTTGGGTTTGTGGATTTTTGGTTTTTTGAGTCAAGCTCATACAGTACTAGCCTGAAGCCCAGAGGCTGCCTTATGGCGAGCAAAGCACTTTGGAAGCCAGTGCAGAAATGGTGTGCTGTTATTATTATCTTTTTAAATAATCCCATTTTACATATCTTTGGTGGCTTTCTGTAAATGCATTAATATGCTG
Source organism: Tyto alba (assembly GCF_018691265.1). Taxonomy (NCBI): domain Eukaryota; kingdom Metazoa; phylum Chordata; class Aves; order Strigiformes; family Tytonidae; genus Tyto; species Tyto alba. Next base: position 4,197,287 of record NW_024881302.1, read on the forward strand.
AGCCAACCTCAAAAGGAAGTATTTTTGGCCTCTGGGTCTTTGTATTTAAAAAAAAAAAAAAAAAGAGAGAGAGAAAAAGTGGTATGACCCAAATTGAAAATGGTATGTAAGGAAAGAGGTTTTTCACTTTGAATCCGAGCTGGCTGAGGTAGGCAGGCTGTGTTGGGGTCATGCTTGTCGCCGTGTCTCATGTCAGCCTGTCTCCATCCTCAGATCGAACTGGCCATTCTCCGCTTCCCATACGAGTCCTGGGGGACCCCCTTCCAACAGCTCAAGCAAGTGGTGGAGGAGCCCTCGCCCCAGCTGCCCGCCGACCGCTTCTCCAAGGACTTTGTGGACTTCACGGCGCAGTGGTGAGTCTCTGACAGGGACTGGTGGCTTCTCCCAGCCTGGCTGAAGAGGAGCCCTTATCCACGGGGGTTGGAGCAAAGTGTGGCGCTGGGTTTGCCATCACTTGGGAGCCCATCTCTCCTCACCCCACCGAGGTGGGTGCGTAGCCATGGCAGGAAGCGCTGCCCGAACTGGTTTTGCTCTCGGCCTGACTCACCCGGGCTGGTTGGAAGGTGTGAAGGTTTCTCTTCTCCTTTTGCCATGGCTGCTGCTGAAATTTTGGTGGTTTCTGGCAAAGCGGCAATGAAACAAGAACGAACCCCTGGCAGTGCCTCTGTGTCTCTGGGTGAAAGCTGATTTGTGGTTTTGTGGGTAACTGCTCCCCTCGGGGTGTTCTCTGCTCCCTGTGTGCTGCTTGGAGCTGCCGGGCAGAGGTGAGCCCACCAAGGCAAGGCTCGCCTTATGGGTGGTGGGAAACCATCTCCTCTCCTCCCCTTTTGTTCTGGGCTGTGCAGACAAGCAAGACTGTGTAGGGCAGACTGCAGCGAGCTGCTTGGCTTGTGCCTTTCGTGGCAAAACACTGAGTTGCCCTTTCCCAGTTACCTGCCTGGCTGCTTTGCTGGTGGTTCAAACCTGCCTGGCCAAGGACAGAGAGGAATGAGTGCTGCTCACAAGAAGGGTGTCATGTTGGTTGGGAAAGGGGGATCCCCTGTGACAGACCACATGCAGCAAAAGAGAAAGATACTACATCCTTTCTCTCCCATTTCTCTCCTTTTTTTTTTTTTTTTTTTTTTTTTTTTTTTTTTTTTTTTTTTATTCCAGCTTAAGGAAGAACCCTGCTGAGCGAATGAACTATTTAGAACTTATGGTAAGTGTGGAGCCATTTCTACTCCTCTTTATCCCAGCGTATTTCGAAAGTCAAATGAATGGTCTCACAGGTCCTAGGGAAATGGGACAACAGGATGTGCGGGTGATTTTTCAGGCACAGAGCAGGATGGGTGTAGCATGTCTAAGGTGGAAGCGTGGGTTGATTTCATGGGTGTTAAGGTCAGGGTTTCTAGGTGTTTTCTCCCTGTGTCCTATCTCCTCTTGGTGAGTTTAGACTTCAAACGATGATAGTAGAGCTGCCAAGGTGGGCTGTCCCACGGGGGTTGAACCTAGGAACGCCAAACCTGAAAGAGTTAATCTTTAAGCTAAAGGATGGCGTCCCTGGGAGCCTGGGGAGGAGGTTGGTGTCCACCTCTCCCCCAGCACCTTGCCAGCTGCGTGACATCCCCCAGGGACTGCTCTTGGGCTTTACCTGTCCTTGGGTGTCAGCTGATGATATTCTTTCACCTTGTTGGCAGGAACACCCTTTCTTTACCTTGCACGACACCAAAGAGACTGACATGGCCTCCTTCGTGACAGAGATCCTCGGGGAAGACTCTTAACTCAAACCTCATGGCTTCGTGCAGTCCCCTCCATCCTGGCTTCCCCGCAGAAGAGCAAATGAGGACTCGAGTTAATGGTGGTTTGCACAAATCGCGCTTCCCCAATCTGTGGGCATCTCTGGCCCCATCCGGCCTTGCAATCTCTTTTCTCTTTGCCCTGTAAAGAAAATCCCCCAGAACGAGCCTTTTGAAGCCAACACCTTTCCAACTAAGCCACGGAGACTGAAGGCTCTGGAGTTCCCTGCTGATGCCAGCATATCCCTCGCGGGGAGAGGACCGTGCCTGAGCGGGGCCGGGGCAGAGGCTGCCAGAGGACATCTCCCCTCCCCAGCACCCTGGTACACAGCGCAGGGGGTTTGTGTTTCTTTGCTTCCTGGGGAAGGCAGAGAGAAAAAAAATGCTGCTGCTGTGCTTGCCCCACTCTTCTCCCCTGCCTGCCCAAAGCCCCTTCCCCAGAGTCTGGTGTCGCTCGCCTTCCCTTTGTGCCTGGCTCTCTGCCCCCAGGAGCCTACGCAGCTTTTTAGGGGGATGTGGGGTTCCCTGTGTATGCTGCTGTTCACACCAGAGGCTGTTTTAATGCCTGGCTCTGACATCTTAATGACCCTTTGAGGCAGCACCAGACTGGGCGTTCCCCTCCCTCAATTGATACAGCACTCCCTTGAGAGGGGGCGGGGGAAAAAAAGCCCCAAACCTTTTTCGATGAGCCCACCTTGACACAAGCCGCGACCCACGCTGTCCCAGCGCCTGCCCACGGGACTTCATCCAGCACACAGCGCTCCCTTCACGTGGGCACAAGGTGATGGAGGGACAAGCAGGTCCCCGGGCTCTGCTTCTTGCCTCTCCAGCCCCGGGCTGGGAGGACACATCCCCGCTCCGGGCATCTCACGCCTTTCGCAGCCCCTGCCTCTGCCTTCCCTGGCTCCTGGAGAAGATGATGCTCCATCTCCCTTCCAACCTGGAGCTCATGTAAGACCTCACACTGTGACACCCGCTCGGTTTGGAGGCTCTGCTTGCACCCTTCGTGTCCCAAACTGCCTTCAAACCCTCCAGCTGCCCGCCGAGGTGTCAGCCGAGATCGAAACCCCAGTGACTCGCCTGGGGGCTGCCGACAGTTGTACATTTTATGTCTATATATAATGGACTTTGTAACATGTTTCCTAGTTTTAATCTAACTTGCTATAAATTAAAGCCCTTCTGTGTGGGAGGAGGGAGGAGCAGTTCCTTCTCCGCTAACAAATCCACTGTGAAAACCTGATGTGTTTCCCCACTCTCCCAGCCTGAGCACTCTGCAAGGTGCTACGGGAGCAAAAGGGATTTCTGTCTTCTACTGTATATGATCACAGGATAAACGCACCGGCTGTGGATTTTGTTGTTTTTTTTAATAGATTGAGTTTTCAGAGGGATTTTTTTTTTTCTTTTCTAATATATATTTGTGTGTGTGTATGTGTGTGCGCAATATACATATATATATTATATATTTTTAAATCAATGATGAATGCGTGAATGTCTATGCAGCCAGCAGATTTGGTGAAATGGCTAGCATTTTTCTGGCTTAATTTGGGGTGGTGGGGACGGGGTCACTAGAAAACGCTGTGGTTTAAGAGACTTTTTTTTTTTTTTTTTTTTAAAAAAAAAAGGGCATCTATTTTTTAACTGAGTCTTTAAAAAATATTTTTCCTGAAATTCATGCCCTGGAGGTCTGGATTTCAGGGTGCATTGCCAGCATTCGGGGTCCCCCACCCAATGCAGAATGATGTCCCCTTAAATTCATTGCTCCCCGCTCCTGCAGCCCAGGGTTTGAAGTGGTGCTGGGGTCCCTCTGCCTGGTCTTGGGGCTGTTTGACACCAGCTTATTCCTGGAAGCTGCTTCAGGGCAAATGGTTTTCAGCCCTCCTTGCCCCAGTGCTGGGGCATCACCCAGCAGCTCTTTTCCCCCCTCTGATCCCTTTCTCTGAGACGACAAACCCTGGGAGAACCAGCCCAGGCTGAGCAGGACAAACCCTGTTCGGCTTTGGTTCAGCCCTGACCCCCCACCTCACCTCTTTATATAAAATAAGAAAGTGATGGATGTTCTGCACGTCTCTCTCCTCGGTCCCACTCTGCAAACCACCCGATGCTCTCCGGGAGCACCCGCACCCTCACCCGCTTGGTTTGACACTTTGCAGCTGAGATGTACAATTGTATTTTTTTTTTTGTTTGTTTGTTTTCATAGTTGGTTACTTTGGATTGTTTTTTGTTTTGATGTTGAGCTTTTGTGTTTTCCCCTTCTCTCCTTGTTTTGACCCCTTTCCCCTTTCTTTATATCACCCTTTTTGGGGCTTTGGGGAATGGTGATTTTTTTTTTTTTTGCATGTTTTGTTTTGCCTTTTTTTTTTTTTTTTTTCTGAATTTCTCCTGGAGAAAATCCCGATTCCTTTATTTTGGGGAAAGGGAGCATCTGCCCTTTCAAACACGGGGGAGATGCCTCTGGGGTGCGTTTGGGCCCCTGGGGATGAAGCAGGGCTCTGCTGAAGGGGCAAATACTCCACAGCCGTGTGCCATCTGCTTCATTCAACGTGGGTCTTACCTGTCCCCACTTCCCACAGTTTCTGTCCTGCTGCGTCCCCTCTGCTGTCGTGGGAGGGGGGACACAGCAGCAGCCCTGGGGGGGATCCAGCTTGGCTTTACGCTCGACAAGGATTTTGGTTTGCATCGGAAGCCCCTCTCGCCTTGTATTTTTGAGAACGGTCTGTACTCATGTCTAAACCCAGACGTTGTTTTCAATAAAATTCACCCTCCAACCTGCTTCTTGTCGCCTCTTTTGTTGCTCTTTGAGCATCAGTTCAGCCTTCTGGGCCCTCCTCCCGGTAGGGCTCCTGCCACCCGTGGGCTTTTTTCTTGCACCGTGGGCTAACGCTGGTCCTAACTTGGGGGTGGGGGTGGGTTATACGAACGAGGACCCCCAGGAGCACCCCCCCCCCCCCCCCCCCCCAAATGACGGTGGGCAGGGGGGTGCCTCTCGAGATGCTGGGGTCTGGCTGCTCGGGGCAGGAGGGGAGTGGGGTGCCCCCCCCCCCCCCCCGGCGTGGGGGGGTCCCGGGGGCGGCAGGGGCTGCCCACGGCCGCGAGAGGGAAGCAGCGCCCGGGGGATGCGCCTCTGCCAGCGGTGGGACCCGGCGGGGTTCACCTTCTCCCCACGCACCCCCCAACCCGCGGAGGGAGTGTTCGTGTCCCCCCCCCACCTCCCCAGCACCCTCGGGGGTACGTGGCCGGGATTAGGGTGGGGGGGGCATTGCCTGGGCATCATCCCTACGGGCGGTGGAGCTGCAGGTTTAGTAGAGGGGGTGTTATTTCACACACACACACACACACACACACCCATACAATGGGGCAAGGAGAAGACTGATGGCTCCCTCCCCAACTATTTTCCCTGTCAGCCCGCCAGCCAGGAGCAGGCTGGGGACATGGGGTCCCTCAAGCACCGGGAATTCGGTGGCCGTGCTCTGCCCGAAGATGGAACCAAGGGGTGTCAGTGATGCTGTGGGTGAGCAGGGACCTCAGGAAAACCCCCCAGTCCATCCATGGGGAACACACTCGGAGGGAGCCCATCCTGCCGTGGGGCTGGGGTCGAGCTGGAGGGCTCTCTGTTTCAATTATCAGCTTAATTACCATCGAGACCCATTAAAAATGCATCAGTGCCTCTGAGGAAAGAACTTCAGGAGAAGTGGAAAATTCATCACTTTGAGTTCCCTTATTAGGAGAAATGGTGTTTTTTCTACACTCCCCTCCCCCCCCCCCCCCCCCCCCCCCCCCCCCCCCCCCCCATTTGTCTCAAGTACAGCGCAAAAAGATTATTTCTGCGCGGTGACTTCCCCATGGGTCTATCACGAGGTGCAAACAGGCTGTGCCCAAACCTGGGCAAGGAGGACACAGGTCTTGCTGCAGAGAAGGGAAGACTCAGCACACCCAACACTGGGAGAGGACACCAGGACCATCAGACCTGCAGCAGCTCAGTCCTCCTGAATTTAAGGGCCGACAGCTTTCACCCGCCCTTTGCCGAGCAGCATGTGTTGGGAGAAGTCTCTCTAAGAGAGCAGACCCCCGAATGTGCTCTCCCAATACAGCCGTGGGTGTCTGTGCTGGTCATACTGGCCCTTTGGTGGGCTGGTGGGTCTCTCCAGGAGCTGCTGAGCTGGAGCTCACGCCGTTCCTGAAGAGCTTCTTGCGGAGGAGGGCTGGCTAATAGCATTAGCAGGGGGTGTGATGATGCAGCCAGTTTTCTGGGGCTGTGGGTTACTTATTTAGCTTAATTTTTCTTCTTTTTCTGAAAGTGGCTGAGACTGTATCTAGGGCGGGGTTTTTTTTGGTTCAGGTGGCCCGTGGGCACCTTCTAGATCAATAGTGTAAATTAGAGAGTTCATGCAGGCCATTGGGTTGTGCAAGATGTGTTCAATCCTCCCCTAATCGCTGTCTCACTCTGAAACTTCCAACGCTCCTGCTCTCGTAGCACCTAAGTGCTAATGAGCTGAGGCTGCAGAATACCAATGAGACCTCAGGAATATGGATCAGCCTTTCCAGGCCCAGCCAGGCTGGCCAGAGGCTTTAAAATCATTTTAGCTGGCACCTGGAGGGACTGCTGCAGCTCATCAGAGAGGGAAGGGGTTAAGTGAGGTGCAGTTGGGTGGAGAAGTTCTTTACTGCCTATGGTGATGCTGCTGCCAATGTCCCCCAGCTCTTCTCTCCAGCAGAAGGGTAGGTGGCTTGTTTTGGGTGTGAGGAGAGCTTAAGCTCTGGTTTAATCATGAATATCCCAGTGCTTTTGTGCCCTCCCTTTTTTCCCTTGCTAATTGGTCATCCCTGGATATGAGTTTCTAAGCTTTGCTCCGTTTTCACCACTAGCTCAGGTAAAGCATTTCCAAGCTTTTTTCTGTCCATCCTAGCAGCCTGGTTTGCAAATCCAGCCCCAGTGTGTGCGTATTTATGGAGTGAATGATGGGACCGGTCCATGGGCAGTCGCTTTGCTGCTGTGTTCCCCTGGGACTTGCACCAGGGCCAACAGCAACTCCCCATTCATGGGGTGCTGGAAAATTGGGGTGATTTTTCTATCGCCTTCAGCAAGAGCCCCAAAGCAGGGGGGAAAACTCCCAGCTTGCCCAGCAAACACAGACCTCCTGGCTTCCCTCTCCGCTTGAAATTCCTGTTGATTTTTCAGAGGTGGGAATGCTGGTGGGGAAACGTGGGGGTGGGAGAACGAAGCCTTAGCAGTGCAAAGCCTGAAAATATCGAAGCTTGCAACAAACTCTTTGGGGGGGCTGAGGAGGTCACCTCCTACACAGGGAGCCCTGGTCCTCTGGCAGGTTGGCCTGGAGGCTTTCCAGCCCCTGTGAGCGGTGGCTCTGGCCCCTCACATGCTGCGTTAACCTTTCTTGAAATACCAAGCGGTGCTGGAACAGGCTGTTTATTTCCAGACGCCGGGAGCGGCGGCGAGTGCTTCAGGCATGTGGGCAGAGGGCTGCGGAGAAGCCTGGTGAGCCAAGGGTGGCTTTTGCACTTGATTTACATCTTGGAGCAGCTCAGAGTGGAGGAGACAGGAACCTTGATAAACCAAAGCAGTTACCTTGATATCAGCTGTGTTTTCCTCAGTGTCATTCCCCGCTCAGGGCTGCTTATGTCTCTCGTAGAGTAATATGCTCTTTTCTTCTTATGGAAGCTGAGACTTCATAAATAAAATCCAAGGTTTCAGACAAAAGCTTCGACTTGGATCTGAATCTGCCCCAATGCCATGAAGCATGCACTGTGTGCGTGGCTTCTCTGAGCATCTCTGCTCTGGCTCAGCAAGGCAATTAATTATTTCCTAGGTCATCTCGACCCTCTGCAAAGGCCCTGCAGAATATCACCGCCTGCAACAGGTCCCGTTAAGCGTTGGCAATGAGAAGCTATTGAATGAGGTTGAGGGTACCCTGGGTTGTGACTGTGCAATGGACATTGTGCCCAGTGAGCCCTTGCTGGTGGCAGGAGGTGTTTAGCTTGTGTGCAGCCCCCCCCAGCCCTGGGAAGGGGAGCCCCAGGGACGTTATTTGCCTCTCCCCCTCGCAGGGCTCGTAATCACTGTGTAAATACACAGCAGCTGCCACGCGAGTCCGGCGCTGCCTCACCCGAATCGATATGGGCTGGTGCTGCACAGCTCCGGGGACAAAGCCAGGCTGGAGCGATGAGCAATGTTGTTGGGTGCAGTTATGGGAGTCTGGGGTAAGCCAGGAAGACACAGAGGTGCTGGTGGCTCCAGGGCTCTGCCAGTGTGAGGTGTAAGGGTGACAGCAGGGCTGTTTGGAGAGTGGTGCCTTCAGTTTGCCTTCCAACCCCATCACTTTCTTTAGGGCTGTTGGGCTGAGGCTTTTTTTGAGACTTAAGCTGTGGCTGTCGTGTGCCAAAGCGTGTTGCTTTCCATCATGCCTCCCTCAGGGGTTCTTGCCCCTTACAAGGGACTCTTGCTTCACTTTTCTCCTCAAAACCTTATCTCCTGACCTCTAATGTCGCAGGGGACCCAGAGCCCTGGGCACAGCCATGTCTACTTGCACATCCAAAGATGCGACCCTGGTTCCCGCAGCACTTCTGGGTCCCGGGACTGGGATCCTGCCCAGCTGTGGTCATCACCACTAAGAAAGTGTTAGCTGGGGTCATTTGAAAACATGTTTTATGGGGTCTTTCCACTATCAGAGTCTCACCCCAGCTCCCCTCCCTGCTTGCTGCCTCGTGCTGAGCCCCAACCTCCACAGGCAGTCAGCATATGGTGCTGGAGAGATGTTTTGTGGCAAGTACCTGGCTCACTGCTGGCTGCGTTCTTCTTCCCTTTCCCATCTATTAAAGAAGCAAAGCAGAAGTTCGGGTTAAAAGGGACTAGAAGAAAGGGGCTTTTAAGGGTACCTTGAAGGAGCAGGCATGGGGCTGGGGAAGGGACTGGTTTGCACCAAACAGCCCTGCAGGGATGTGCAGCATCAGGGCTTGTGAACCTTCATTGGCTTTTTCTCCCCTCGGGTGACCAGGAGGGACTGTCCCTGCAGCCCTCTGCAGTGATGGGAGCAGGGAGATTCCTGAGCCGGTTTGGGGTTGCCTGAGCCATGAAAGCCACCTCCAAAATCTGTCCCATGTACAGATCTGGGATTCAAGACCACTCCAAGCAGTGGACAGGGCCAGGATGGATGTTGTTGCTCTGTCTGGAGCTGGATTTATGCCTCCTTGCTGAAGTCTGGAGGATTTTTGTGTGTTGGAGGGGAGCCGTGCAGCTGCTTCTTCCAGGACAAGGGTATTTTGGAGTATAGATGTTGCCCATGGGGTTGAGCTGCTCCTCCAGAGCTGATGAGACACACCAAGAGCTAAATAAAGTGTTCACCCCATGTTGGGAAAATCACCCGTTTCCAGCACCAACTCTGAGTGGGCTGGTGACACGGTTGTGCCTGACTCGGCAGCTGACAGAGACACTGGGAACCAGAGCAGCCCTCGGACCCTCCCCAGCCAGTCACCCCCATCCCACTGGAGACGGGGCGGGAGGTCTGGTGCCCTCGGTCACCCATCCTGGCTGGAGATGCTGCTCTCAGCAGCACTTTATTGAAACAGTGTTTTTCCCAGAGTGCCGGCACACACCAGATCTCAAGCCATGCCGTTTTTCAGGAATCTCTCCAAATAGCCCAGAAGGGCTCTGGGGGTCCTGGCAGCCGTGGCACCCACCTCCCAAAGGCCACAGTGGCCTCCTGGGCTTTGAATTGGCCCCTTTTGGCTGGGAGGAGGTGATCTGGGCCCAGGATTGTGTGCCATGAGGACCCTCCTGCTTTGCCAACCTGGCAAACCTTTGCCATAACTCCGAGCTGAATCGACAGGAATTTGGGCGTGATGTAAACTGGAGTGCCTGCTTGCTCTGTGTTTGATGAATCTTGCTGGAGGTCTGGGGGACCTAAGTGAACATTGAAAGGTGTTTTTTGTGGGTGAGGACCAGCCTCCAAGACCTGTGTGTATGGGGGGATACCTCCCCTTGGGGAGGGGGCTGTGCCAGCACCATGAGGCTGTGGTGGGGGTCTCCACTGCCCTTGCACTATCCTCCTGAGCTGAGCAACATTGTCAGCAGCATGTGTCCTGTCTTGTTGTGCTGCCTCACCCTGAGTGTGTTTAATTACATCTTTGGGAGGGATCTTCCCCTTTATTCCCCCAAATCTTCTCCTTAATTAAAATCCTTGATCTGGGACAGAGGAAGCAGCTGTTGCCTCTTTGCTGCGTGCTTGAGTGTGTTGCAAGCTGCTAACCTGGTTACTGGCCACACAGGGACAGGATGGGGGACGGTGTGGGGACAGGCCAGGCCTCATGCAGAGGTGGGGGGCACTGGCATCACTGTCCCATCTAGCTTCTCCAGGCATCTTGAGGTGATGCTGAGTGGAGCTGGTTGCTACAGCCACCCTTGCCTTGCTCACGGAAGGGCTAAAATCATCTGAGGTGTGAGTGGGAAGGGAGCACCCAGTCCCTCTGTGTCTTTCGCACCATGGAGTCCCTCCCTGCAGGGGTGCAAAGGACTGGAGCGCCCAGCACCCCCATGGAGAGAACACTGGGCTCAAAACCAGCCATTCGGGGTTTGCCCAGCTCCTGCCCTGGAGAAGGGCTGAAAAATGCAAGTGGATGAAGGTGATCAGGGAAGCTGGGACTGGGATTGTCCTTTGAACTCAGTTTGCCCCTAGGATCCCTGATGTATCTGGCCAGGGTCAGTTATTCCTCATTCCTCCCTTCGTTCGTGCACTCTCCCGTTCAGAGGAACTGCCTCGGGAGCCAGCTGCAGCACTGCAGGATCCGAATCCAGCGCTGGCACCTCGCAGGGCTCCTGGTACACCCCGCCACCCCCATGTCCCCAGCCTCGCCACGGTGCGGGGCCATTCCCTGGCATGGGCTCTGCAGCTTCATTACGTTTTCTTCCAGAAATAGCCCAAAGAGGTGACTTTATTTCTCCCTGCCTGCCTGGGGCTGGTGTTTCTGCAGTGATCCATCATCAAAGCAACAGGTAAGTGTCAGGAACAATTAGTGAACCCGTGGTGTTAACTTTATCAGAGACGATATGTCTCTCCATAATGAAACTTGTGGAAGAGAAAAAAAAAAGAGTGCTGACAACAGATGTATTATTTCATCTCCAATTTACTGGTGCATGCATTTTTCATTCATGGAAGCCGCTGATATGCAGATTTATTCAGAGCAGAGCAGGTACAGCCCTCAATGGATCAATTATTGCAGCATGCTTAAGGAGCAAGGGACCTGGCTGAGCACATGGCCATGCAAGGCAGTTCCCAAAGCCAGCCCCAGATTTTGACCCCAAGATGAGCTGAAAGGCCAGTGATCTTCCTTTCCCAAATCCATGATTTTCAGTCCTGATTCTGTTCCTGTTCTGGGCCAGGAGAGATTTCCACTGACCTTTGTGGCTCGTGTCTCCCATGTATTTCATGTGGAGTGCCCTGGGTTGACCTCTGGCCATCTTTCTCATCCCCTTCGCTGGGGGATCCAGTGTTCGGCGCAGCTCGGGGTGGCTTCACCTCCCCCTTGTTTTGGAGAAACATGTCAAGCCACAGACAGAGTGAAGTCTGAGTTTATTTTATGGCCATATTGAAGTGGCTTCTTCAGGTAACCCTTCTTTGGGTTCTGGATACTTCGTCACCATCGTCATCCCTTGAACCTCAATGCCAAAGCCAGGTGCCTCTTACTGGTGATCTGAGTTTGGCTTCCAGATGTGTCTGAAGCTCTTCTCCCTCCATGTGCAGCACGTTGTGGTTTCTCTTTGTGTTTTGGGGGAGTTACCTCTCCTATGGTGGTGGGGGAGGACACCCTCTTGAAGCCAACATTCAGCTCCTTGTGCTGATGAAACTGAATCAAAGAAAAATATTGGAGGTCTTTTTTCCACTCATTAGGAATGGAAGACCAGAATCGTCTTTCTTCTGGGTACTACACAACCAGCATGAATTATTTAGGAGAAAGCATCTCTCCAATAAATATATTTTTTTTTTAATGTGGGGAGATTAAATCTGATTTTTTTTTTTTAATATAATAACAAAAGCAATTTCTCTCTCGTAAGTCCTCATATTTCACACAGTAAAGAGAGCCCAGGCATCCATTTCTGTATTGATCAGCAAATAGGTCCTTGTATAGATTTAGTTCACCCAACCTTGTTTAATTTTGGATTCATTGATTCAATGCAAAGATCTAGATGAAAAGCAAGTGGGCTGTTTCCAGTGCTGGTGATGCTATTTTTAAATAAATCTAGTGCATGCGAAAATAAATATGCAAAGCATTTTGTAAGTCCGTATATGGGTGGGGAAGAGGAGACCAGATGTACTAAAATATTTAACAAACTTTTTCTTCATTTCTCAAAATGCATGTTTTATTTAGTAAACACTAGTGAAATTTAATCTGATCCAATATTTGCACCGACAGGCTGGGCTGTGCCTGTCGCCCGGTGTGAGCAGGTACGCGGGACCTTGAAGGAACAGTCTGCGCGGTGACATTGGTGCCACATTTAAATGCAAAGCTCATTAACCATGTCTGGGATTTTTTGTTTGTTTCTTTCTTTTTTTGTTTTCACATTCGTTACAAGAGCAAGAGATGAAATACCCATCTAGCATTCCCTTTCATCTCCAGGCATGTTTTTTCCACCCCCCCTCTGTTGCTCAGATGACAAAGTTTCTTCTTTGGAATTTTATTTGATTTCAAAAGATGAGAAAGAATTAAAAGCATCTCTGGGTGGCTGGGCTCACCTTACTCTATCTGGGATCCTCCAGAAGGTGAATGCATGAACTGACAAAGGTTCCTGGTCCCAAGAGATGGAGTTCATCCTGGGACCAGAGCCATGTCCCAGCTTTTCCTTCACCTAGAGGTGACCATCCTGCAGATCTCAGCCCACTTTCCCCAGGGAACAACATCTTGCACTGGGTGTATGTGCCTGTCTCCTTGAAACCCTCAGCTTTCAAGCCAATCAAATTTAATTGAATTGTGGTTTTGATCACATCTGACGGTGGCAGAGATCTTGCTGATAATCAGATTCCCATGGGTGACGCGGAGGCGGGGCTGGTGGAGGAGGGAGGGAAGTTGGGGACCTGTGTGCCTGTGCTGATGCTGCTTGGTCCTTATGAGACACCAGAGAAGCTACGTGGCAGCCAGGCTCCATCCACCCTGGGGCCAGAGCATGCTTTGGGGCTGGGTGAATTTACTGTGTGTCTCAGTGGGGACTTAACCAGACAGGCTGTGTTGTTTCTGATTTAAAAAAAAAAGCCAATTTGCTTGTCAAAGCCCCAAGGTGGGTCCATCTTGCTGCAGCCGGGGGCTGTTGGGGAGCACCTCCAGCATCCCCCACTGCTGCTGCTCCAGCACTTGTGGTACCTGGCTTGGCCTCATCCTGCCCTGGCTGGTGTCTGTGCGTGGACGTGGGCTCAGCTCTCTGTCTCCCCTGCGCGCCTGCCCCGTCTGCTATCACTCACACCAGCACGTGCACAGCCGGGGATGGCAGCAATTGATTACAGGTATTCATGTGTGATTTACATGAATTTGACTGGAAGCACAGTCCCTGGGATGGGAGAGGAATATTCCTTGTCCGGCCGTGCTGCCCCCTGTTCCAAATGCCTTTCTGTCAGCGAGCGTTTAATTGGGCATTTATTGTGTGTGTAATTTTGGAGGTAATGAAGCAGATGGGGAAGAGCGAGCCAGCAGCCTGTCCTCCATCCCCTGATCTTCGGCAGCGGCTTGGACACAGCAGTGAAGGCATTGGAGATCTTGAGCAGGGCTGCGCTCCCTTGCCTGAGACACTGGGCGTTTATCCCCCAGGTTGAGGGCAAACCAAAAATCCTCTGTCCTGACCTCAATTTCTTCATTAAGCCTTTGGAGGGACACATCTGTCCGCACCCCAGCATGCTGGTGCAGCTCCCCCAGGGTATTTGGAAGTGAGAAGATGGGGCTCCACAATGCAACACCTGGTACCTGTAATATGGTGTTGCCGTTGCACGAGGCCATAAGCCTTGCACTGAGTTTGCAAGGCCTCAGCACTGAGGCTTGGTGGACCTGCTCTGTCTGAGCTTTTCTTGACCTCCCACAGCTTCGTTTTTTAGCTGTAACAGCAATTTTTCTAATTGAGCAGGTAGCTATGGCTGATTTATTTTACTTCTGTTTGTGTGGTGCAGCCCTAGTTTTATACAGGTAGCAGTAGCAAGCAGTTATTCCATGTAGAATAAGATTTTCTGGCTAATGTAATGATGCAGGATAGAGAAATATATGGTATGGAAAAGGGAGATGTGAGAAGTGGAGATGTGGGAAGTGGCATAGAGTTGCTCAGACATGGGAATGTGAGACCTGGGGTCCCAGGGTTAGTACTGGAGACCTCATGGCCATATACACACACACACTCCTCAGTGGTCAGTGAAGGACATGCAGAACTGATTTCAGGGGTAACAAGGAGAACAAATAAATGGTATCTAACATATGTAAATGGCACAGCATATAGCAAATTCAGATTTAATGTGGAGCTGCGGACCAGTAGAGAAAATGCGAGGTGTAAAGCTGTTAACAAACATCAAAAAATGACCCCAGGTGGATCCTAAAGTGATGGAGAAGAAACCATCAACGTGAGCATCATATTCCTCCCAGTGAGGACTCCAGACGCTGACCACTCACGTAACGGGGGACATGTCCTCCTCCTGGCTCCTGCTCCCCCTCTCCTGCTGCCACCTCTGCCCTGGCCATTCCTGTCACCAGTGCGGGGGGGGAACGTGTCCCTGCAGCCTGGTGAGGAGGGTGGGCTGGAAGAGGGTTTCCTGTATTTAGGAGCCTGCAGAGCAGAGGTGACAGCAGAAGGTGTTGCGAGCTGAGGGTGCAAAGGGTGGGCATGTTTCCAGACCGTATCAGTGGTCTATGCAACAGATTCCCTCCTCTCTGGTGATAATCAATCCACAAAAATTAGGGTAATTTTTCTTGCCTTTGATGAAACCAGCACTCCCATCTCTTGTTTCCACTGACTCATCCTTATTAACAATTTATATGAGGGTCTCAGGAGAAACGTTCCATGCAGCTGACTCCATCAGAAGCCTCAGGAAAGGATTTTAACCGAAGTCCCCAGTTCACGAGAGTTCAGGACCCCTATTTATATTATTCTTGGGAGCAGTTTGCTAATCATCATGACAGAGGGAAAGGTGAAGGCATGATGGCTTTGCATGATTCCCAGGGAGGGCTGGAGACACGGCTCTCTGGAGCGTGCAATACTCTGCTGTTCTCTCTGTGAATAATCCAGACTTCCAGGAATGCTGGAATGGATAAAACTAAGGGGATAGTAAAAGGAAACTTTGCATTTCTGCAGGGGTTCAGGTCCAGGAGGCACTCACTCCCCTCCTGTAGCTCAGCATGGGCCTACAGTGCCCAGGAGTAGGTCTGTCCATCCAAAAGTCTGAGAAAAAAGGGAGTCTGGGCAAATTCAGGTGAGAAAAGCTGTTCTCCCTTGAATGCCCCTGATTTATTTGGAGTTTTTTGTTCTCACTTTGTATTTAAGGCCCCAGACTAAGACTCAAGATTGCTAGTTTCAAAGACTCTCAATTGCTTGCCTTTCATTGCTGATTGTTTTTTTCCCCCTTTATACCTCATTTTCAAAACTTATTCCTCGAGAGGTGCCAAGATATTCAAGCCAAAGGAAAAAAACAAAACAAAACAAAAAACACAAACAAACAAACAAACAAAAAACGCAAACCAAAAAACAAGACGACCTGGGCTGTGTTTCCCCGTGGCTGCAGGTCAGCAGTTTTCTGGGGATTTTCAATGGATTTCAGGTTTCAGCAGATTTTTACCACAGTGAAGGAAATCAGACTTGATCTCTGTTTTCCAAAGTTTCTGACACTAATTGAAAGTAGCATCTCCTCTCTGTGGGCATGCAACTGTGGTTTAATGCATCTAATCCCCTTGGATGCAGTTGTTTGTGTTAATTACACCAACACTTGTCAACAGTAATTCTGCCACTTCTTTTTCTTTTTAACATTTTTTTTTTCCCCCTGGTCAATTTTAACACCTGATTGCTCTGTCATCAGTCGTCTCTTGTGGCTACTGAGCAGGACTTGCAGCACCCGTGCACTGCTGCCATCCAGCCTGGCTACAGCTGCTCAGCCTGAACTCTGCCAAACAGGCAGTGCATGGGGTGCAAATGTGTCCATCGGCCTTGGGGGAGGATTGTGTTGTACCTAGAATGTCTAGAAATCGAGAGAGGATGATCCAATGCATCCTTGTAACCCTACGTCTGCGAAGCTCCAGTATTTCCTTGGCCGTGAAGGTGACAATGGCATCCATCGCTACTTTAAAAAGGCAGTGGTGGGGCTCTTCAGACCAGCATGATTGTCACTGGTTTGGCCAAGTGGAGTTGAGCAGTGGCTTCCCCAGCACTCAGACTGGTGGGACTTAGGTGGAAATGGCTGAACAATGCTCTAGCAGGACTTGGAGATGGTAGAGACCCATGACGGTAAACTGCCGGAGGAGGATGGAGGGATGTAGTTATGGAGTGTAAGTGAGAGAAGAGAGACTCCTGAAAGGATCCTGCAGATGAAGTTTTTAGCTCAGTGCAGAAGACAGCAACAAGCCAGAAGACCTGAATATCATGGCCAGAAGGGTGAGAGAACATTGACAAGACATGCAGCTGTCAAAAAGACCAATGCTGAGCCTGGAGGAGACATGGGAAGGAAATGATGAGGTCAAGAAACTGAAGTGTAAGGTGACAGCTAAAAATAGAAGGGACTAAGTGATATTTGTATCAGAGGTATCATGAGGACGGCATGAAGAAATCCATCCCTGAGATACCCAACTCCTTGTGCTCAAGCCTTTCCCCCTTAAGCCCAGCATAAACTATCTTAATGGCTTTTCTCAGCTAATGGTGAGAGAGGGCAGAGCCAGGCATGGCAGCCAGGCACTTCCACCTGTCCACTGGTTTGGTTCAGATCACTAATGAACTAATTAGTTGCTATGGAAATGTAATGTGGGAGAACTTTGGGTAGGAAAAATTATAGGTAATTTTTATTTGTTTGGGCCCTGTTCCTATAGCAACAGGAGAACTTGTCACTGACTACCAGTTGGTTTCCATGGAGTTGGCTGCTAGTTCTGGGTTATTAATGCCTTCAAGCGTAAAACAGTGTGACTTACCTAGGAGGACTTGTGGATCTTCCTCCATCACATGCATGGGAGCTTTGCATTTAGCCAAACTCCTGGCCTTGCTTTTGCAGTGAAGTGAGCATGCTCCCAGAAGTTGGGTGGGAGTGTTCATCACCAACAGACAGAGTGCTAGAAGGATCCATTAGATCCCCCCTGCTTTGAATTCAAGACATTCTGGAATGAATAATCCATCACTTCCTAGCCTGTTCCACTTGCAGTATTGCTCGATTTTTAATTGGATTTTCTCTGAGTTCAGCTTCCAGATGCTTGGTGTTGATCTGCCTTTCTCTGCTAAATTAAAAAGTCTTTTAGCACCTGGCAGTTTTGTTGTAAAGGGACTTATTGTAATTAAGTCACTTCTCATCTCACCACAACTGGTTCTCCTGAACGAAGCCATTTGTTTTCATTCAGTCTCTCACCCTGAAGCATCACCCGTTTCTGTACACCTCTGAACAGAAGGGATGCAGTCTCTGCTTTGCAGCCGTGTTGGAGGTCTGTCGAGGGACCTCTCCAAACTCCTTCAGAAGCTAAGCCTTGGAACCAGACCAAACACTCTTGAACACTAAAGAGACTGGATTTGGGCGAGAGATTGGTTTTATGCTAGGTTATATTTCCCTCCCACCAGATAACTCCTCAGCCTTCTGTAGGTGATAATTACCCAGTAGGAGCTAAAATGTCTCTCTCCGCTCTCCACTTATCAACCCATACTTCACTTTGAAGGCATCAGCCACTTCTCTCCAAAGCACCCCGACCAATTCCCACAGCCAAGGGAAGCTCGGCGCGAGTCCGGGCAGCCTCCGCTGGCTTTGAAGGTGGTGCAACAGCTACTGCCTCTCCCCGGGGAGAGAGATCTTGCTTCAGCTTTGAAGGCAAATAAGGTGATCAGTGTGTGGATGAATCTTTAACGATATTTGGCTGAGTGCACCATGCAGTCAGAAGGGAGGCATGAAGCAAACCAGCTAGCAAAGGGCAGCTACTCATAACCAGCCCTTCTTCAAATCTCTTGGCAAGCTTTGCTCCTGGCCTCGTAGCTCTGCATGCTGTGCTCACAGCTGCTCCGTCACCGTTGGTGAGGCACAACCCAAATGCCTTAAAACGAGGGTGCAGAGAAGGATGGAGGATGAGTCTGAGCTGAAGGCTGGCTGTGGAGTTGGGAGGAATGTCCTGAGCCACCAAGGCGGGGTCTGGCTGGCAAATGTGGAAATGCCAAACCTGCAATGCGGAAGAAAGGCTTCATGCAAGAGTTCCCGTATCTCCTTAGTGCCTCTTGAATTACAGATAAATTATATTAAAAATCCCTCTGCAAAACTTGTGTTTATTCTTCCATGCATTTCTTTTCAAGGGTGGTACCCATGCGGTGAGAGCTATGGGAAATGCTGTATTTAGGCAACCAGCAGCATTGGCTTTAGCATCGAGCCTGGCTTTTGGATGAAGAGTGGCACTTGGATGAAGGTGGGACATCCAGCACTCCAGGAACACAGCTCCAGGATGGAGACCCAGAAGCTGAGAGCAACAGGGGCCCAGGATGTGACATGTTGGCAATGCACCATGTGGCCCCTGGCCCATGGCAACTGCCGGGGTCTTTGTGCCCATATCAGTGTCCTGGCTATAAATAACAGTGATATTCTTAGTGGTCACCTCCAACCCAGCTGCAGCCCATGACTCATGGTCTTCCTGTCTGCAGCGACACTACAGGCTGACTCACGGCTACGGAGGTGTGTTTCATCCTGACCTCACAGCCCTTTGATTTCATCAGACACCCTTGTGTATTTGTGAACGAGGGGTCTCCATTTCAGGGCTGTGAAATCTGGCTAGCATCCTGCAAAGACACACGGCAGATGGTGCTTCATCCCTAGCTTCACCTGGTTCTCCTCCTCTCCTTCCTTCACTTGTGGCTGGCAAGAAATTCTTCCTGGCTTGGTTTGATCTGCAGCTCTCCCAAAGACGGCTTTGTTTCTTCTGTGCTGTTAGAGCCCCTTGCAAAATCAGCATTTTCCCACTTGATATCCCAGCCTTCCTGAGCCTGGAGCAGCCACAGCTCTGCACCAGAACAGGTACGTGGCCTCACTGACGTGTGGGAAGGCAGCTGATATGGGCCTTATTCAGCCATCCCCAGAAGCTGTTTGAAGCAGCATCTGAGGAGGGGTCTGAGCATGGAAAGTACCTGACACTTGGGAGGAGTGAGACCAGCCTTTGGAAGGTGGTTATGAGTTGTGGCACTGATGACAGTGGAGCTGTGCTGCTTTGCTCTGAGCATCTGTCACCGTTGTGGCATAGGAAGGGAAAGGATGACACGTGCCATGTCACCAGGTAAGGCTGGGTGCCAGCGGAGAGAGCCATGCTGGACCCCTCGGGGATGTGATTGTTCCTGTCAGGTCTGTCAGGTCTCCTCTTCTCCAGCCCATGTTCTGAGGGGATGTGGTGGAGCCACCTTGGAGGGTTTTGATGGGAAAGCTGCTCCTGGCCAGTGAGGTCACCAGCAGTGTGACTGGAGCGCTGTGGTGAGCACTGGAGATACCACCCAGCTCCGCGGTGAGGCGGGTGGGAGGGGGAAGCAGTGTTTGGTTTCATGACACACAATCACATGCTTTTAATCCGAGTAACCTTCTCCTGCCAGAGAATGGAGGCTTCTGCTGCACCCTGCGCTCCTGGGGAGGTCAGTGGGAGAGCCGTGGGGCTGCGGGCATCGTGTCTCAAAGCATGACAGCCACATCTGGTACCTGTCCGTGAGAGCTGGCAGCAGGAAGGTGGCCACAGAGGAGCTCCGTGGTGGGACAGGCCTGGATGGCTACTCCTTGTCACCCAGAAGCTCTGCCATGACTGCAACAGGCAGGTTTGGGTTGTTCTCCACAAAGTAGGCAAGACTTGTTTGGGTATGATGTTGTCCCAACCTCTTACTCCAGGCTTCTGCTGTCCCCAGCCCTTTGGGATACTTTCAACTGACTTTGTTGGAAGGTTCACTAGTGCTGAGATGTCCAGGTGAGCTTGTGGCAAATCCTGGGTGCCTTCCCACTGCTTACTTCAGCCCCCTGATAGACACATGGACACATCCCCTCAGGATGTGTCCATGCTGTAAGGGCCAAACAAGCTTTAGAGCAATTGAAAGCCCACAACTTCATGGTCCATCAATTTTCCACCCATGTTGCTGGTTTTAACCAGCTGCAGCTTGGACCTGGAGCACACTGTGTCCCTGCAGAGCTCTGAGTACGCACTGCTTGGCCCTGGGGCAGCGAGCAGCGTTTGTCCAAAAGCCTCACATGGGACCTCACAGCTTCAGTCTAAAATAAAACTGTGGGGTGTGAAAGTGTATTATAACAGCAAACACCAGAGCTACCTAGGAGCAAGCCCAGGTTGGGTCAGTCCTGGATGAGAAAGCCCTTTTTTTTTCTCTAGAAATGGTCATAGCAGACCCCAATGCTGCAAAGCAGAGAACAAAAGCATCTCGAGAGCTGAAGGACTCACTGGCAGCTTCTTCTCCACCACTGACTGTGGTGAAGAGAAGGTTGCATTTGCCAAGGGGTGTACCTCCTACAGCCTCCTGTCCACTCCCTGCCCGCTGATGGCCTTGCCTCACAAGGAACATGTCTTTCCAGGTGAGCACGGGAAGGTGTTTCCTGTGGAGCCACTAACCAGCGGTTGAGCAAGCGTTGCTGGCTTGAATGCAGGTTTTCCTACTTCCCCAGCCCTTTCCCTGCTCTCGATCCATTCACAGGGAAACATCTCCAAGCTGCTGATGCTCCCCAGCTCCTCAGCCTCACCCATGGGAGGAGTGGACGCGTGGTGGTCATCTCTGGGGTCTGGTGTCAGAAAAGGGTGGTGAGGACTGGCTCTGACGAGAGGAGATCTTTCTCCACCAGTGCTTTGGAGGTAGGAGCAAGAGGAGAGCTCCAGAAGCCATCTTCAGGGTGTTGAGAAAGAAGGAGCTGAGTGAGCGTGAGTCCATGTGAGTGAGTCGGGATGGGGATGGGCGAGTGCGTGTGGCTGCTCTGGCCGTGCTTCACCTCCCACCGTGATCCAGGGGGCTCCTTGATTGCCAGGAAGGGGCATTTGGAGGTTCAAAGGGCTGATCTCCAGCAGTCCATGCTTACTGGACGTGTCCTAGAGGCTCAGGGGACAAACCAGCTATCTCCTATGGGACCTAGAAGGGTTGGGAGGAAATCTGGGTGTTTTTCTCCAGGGTTGGGCTCCTCGTCTATCCCCAATGGTGAAGGGAAGAATGGATGTGGTGGCCTGGGGATTATCTCGGTGCTTGAAGGGACTTGGGGTGGTTTCCTGGTCTACCTTGGGGTGCAGCAACATGCTCCAGCCCCTGAGCAGCGCTTTTCTTTCCCAGCTGGGCAACAAGGTGAGAGCGGGTGCTTGCTTTTGGGGGAACAGTTTCTGTGAAGGGTTTCCCTTGCTCTGCCCTTCCCCATCTCACCAATGGTTTTACTGTGCCCGTTCCTGGGGGCTGTTCGCAGCACGCAGGGCTGTCTCTGATGGGGGTCCCTGGACTTTTGGTCACCAACAGGAATTTTTTACTCTGTGTATGAACAAGTCATTTTGCCTCTCCTATAACCTGCAGGGCAGGTTGTCCCGGGGCTGGTGGCTCTCTGTGGGTCCCAGCCTCTGCGTCTGGGCCAGTGAGGTGCTGACAGTGTCTGGGGTTGAGGGGTGCTGCCTTGAGGATCTGTCTCTGGGAAGGACCCATGGGGCTGTGTCCCATCTCTACGACACCCCTGTTTGTTTCTGCCTCCTCCATCCTGTTTAAACCTTCATCACCAAATCAGCTTCTGCAACAGAGCAAACATCCTCCTGTAAATAATCTGCACAGATGGGGATTATTTGAGCAAGCTGATGTGCACCGGCTGCAGAGGGTGGTACAGCAGGGTGCTGGGGTGTGGGGGAACCTTGCCCAGCCCTGCCCTGGGATTTTCCCATGGCCAGGACATGCCTGGGATCTCCAGGTCTCTTGACCAGTGCTTGAAGCTGTGGAGGTCTGAGGAAATTGGTTTTGCTGTGGGAGAGATGTGAGAAAATAGGTTTTGTGCTGGCAGAAACCCTGATGGAGCTGGGGAAGGAGGGAGAGAGGAGGCTCCCGCTCCTCTCTGGGTGTTTCTTGTCTCCTCTTGAGTTGCCCTATCCTCCGTGGCTAGAGCAGCTGGTTTGAAATGGGTTTAAAAATGGAAAATGTTAAAATGCTGTCAAAGGTCTTACCTGGAAAACCTCAAAGCAAACAAGCATCTGTGTTTCCCAAGAAAAAACGCTCCTTTTGGAAGCCCCGAAGTGCTTCGATACCCTTGATTATTTTTTTTTTCTCTCCCTCTGCAATTATTGCCTCACTTTGTGCTGAATTGGCAAAGAACTCCTATTTCCCCAGAACCTCATTTTTCAGGTGAATCACCATTAGCTGAAGTTTTTTGCTCCTCTGACTTCAGAGGTGGGCTGTTGGGGGCTCCCAGCGGCCATGGCCATGGCAGAGAGAAGAGGAGGTGACTTCCCAACCTCGTTAGTGCCGGGTCTGATTGATTAAGAGAAATACCCAGAGAAGGAGGAGGCGTGCTATCCTTGCATGCCCGATGCTTTACCATCAGCCGGAGCAGTGAGTCGGGCTGAATGGAGGTGCTGAGCCCTGCATGGCTGGTCTGGGGATTGGGGGGGTTGCTCGCCCCCTCCAGCTGCCCAGGGATAAGAGCCCTTTGCTCGCCACAGGCAGGCAGGACTCAGGAGCCCCCTGCATTGCCTGCCCCTTCCTCACCCTGGGAGTGCATTTTTGGGGCCAAATGGGAAACAGGGGGCTCTGTCCTGAGCCCTTTCCTGATGGAGCAGCAGAGCTGAGCGCGGGAGGGAGGGAAACATCTCCCCCCAGCTACATCTGCTCGCTGCGAGTGATGGATGTCACTGAGTCAGGCAGCTCTATATATTTATAAATCGTAGCAGAGCAGCGCAGTGTTTACCAGCTGTAAACCTCAGAGACTTCCATCTACCTGGCAGCCAGACCTGAACCCGAGCTGCCCTCCGCCCTGGCCTCGATTCTGCATCGCTGCCGGCAGCCCAGCCTGCTCTTATTTTTAATAGAGCATTTCTAGATTACAGCGAGTGACAGGAGAGTGATTTGCAATGTGTCAGGTTTCCTGCCCTTTCTCTTATAGCCCCGGCTTATAAAAATATGTTCCCGCTGGGATTGCTTCAGTTCCATCTCTGTTGGCCAGTTCAAAATGCTCTTTATTATTTGTATTAAGGAAGTGCCTGGGGGGGCTCAGGAAAGCTTATGGTACCAGTGCCCAGCAAAGGCCAGTCCCTGCCATGGCTCCAGGATGAGGAAGGCTGTTTTCCATCCCTGGGGAGGTGAAGGGAGGTGACCTGAGACATGCAGGCGGGGAAGGGTTCACTCCAACGCTGCTGGAGGTGAGACCCTGGCCATCAGTCCATTTTTGCAAAGACTCATCTCCTATATGCCCTGTGTGCGCTTTGCCTTTAATTTGAGGTCTTGATCTCACTGTATTTATAAAAATCCCCTGCTCGACAAGGAATCTGTTGGCTTCGGCACGTGGCACGAAGCTGTTTTTGGCAGGGACTGCCGTCTCGGTGGGCTGGGGGAGCCTTGTGCACCGGCTGTGCTGGACACGGGGCTGGGGGGTACTGGGGGGCTGCTGCAGCCCCCACTGCTTTCTGGCACGGTGCGGTGCAGAGCTGGGGCTGATCTGCAGCGCCAGGATCCCGGTGACATCAAATACGCAATTAGCTGAGGTTCATGAAAGCATCTGAGGGAAGAGTTTGCTCACAGAAAGGAGCACTGATCGTACCTGCTGCTCCCCATCCCCCTGGCGTGCCACACTCTGCCACCCTATGGCTTCTCCCCCCTCCAGGAGATCTCAAAGGGCTTCACAGCCATTACTAAATTAAACTTTTACCAGGGAGTTAAGACTGTCTCTGCTTCTCAGATGAGGAAACAGGAGGACGGGATGAGATGAGATGAAGCGATTCACTCAAACCTGTGCAAAACCTCAGCAGCAGATCTGAGTCCTGGTCTGCAGCGTGGCTGCAAATCCTCCTGCTAATCTCTGCTTTATTGAAGAGCACTGGGGGATTTTTAGAGGTCCTGCTTAGATTACTCATTCATTTTCCTCTCCACTTTGGCAGAGTCTATTTCCTTTATTAGCTCTAGACTTCTACTGCAGTGACAAAGCTACTAGAAGATCCCTTCCCTCTGCAGGCCCTCCTCTTAAAAAACAAGTGAAGCATCCTTAGCTTGTGCAAGTGGATGCAACTATATTTCCTAGTGCTAAAGGTGCCAATTCTTCCCTTTGAGAGCACTTCAAGCACTTACACTCCAGCTTTTGAGAGTTACGGCACAGTTCTCACCGAGAGCTGAAGATTTCCAGCGCCTTCAGGGAGGCAGAAGCAAGGGAGGACATGCAGAGGATGCCATCAACCCCCCCCCGAGGCATGCAAGGAAAAGAGAAGGCACCTTGCAGGATGGGGGAGCCGGGCTGGGCTGGCACTTGTGACTGTCCCAAACAGGTTGGATCTGTTGATTGCTGGCTGCAGCCCTGCGCCGCTCTGGGGCTGGACCGCTGAGCTGGAAGGAGCCCAGAGAGAGAAAACTGGCTGGCAGAAGATCCTGCAAGAAGTAAAGCGCTTGTTGTTGCTCAGGCAGGAAATTGCCGCGTCTCCCAGGAGCTTGTACCTCTGCTAAAGGTCCCCCCTTGGGCAGGGATGTCACGGGCAGCGCTGCGTTACCCAATCCACACGCTGCCCGACGCGACCCGCAGAACCGCAGCTCAAAACCCACCGGGGAAATGCAAGATCCTGGCTGTTGCCACCTGCGAGGGGACTGTGCTGCGGTGTCCCAGCACGGCAGAGCCCTGAGCCCAGCTCCCGGGTGCCTCCGCCACGGCACGCGTGGGCTCTCAGCGCAGGGCAGCACCCTCTCTTGTTGGCTGGCAGCCGGCGTGACCAGGCGGCAGCGCTTCGGGTGGCTGAGACGCTCCTGCAATGGCAGGACCTGGCTTTGGGTCTGATCCTGACCTGGCAAAGCTCTGCTAATGCAGCTTCTGGATTGAAGCCAGCGAAGCCGGGGGTTGGAATTTCACCTTTCTCCACAGAGGGAGATGCTCAGAGACTTGGATGTGCGCAGGCAACAGCTCTCTTCTGCTCAGACATTGCTCTGATTCCCCGAGCCAAGCGGCAAGGGGAGCTGCTCGCCCAGCAGAAGCCGCTGGGTGGGACCAGCTTGTGGCACAAACACAGCGCTCAGCCTCCCCAAAAACACGCAGGAACGCAAACTCCTGCGTGCTGCAGGCACAACATGGACAAATGTGGTGGGTTGTTGGTTGGGATCAAGAAATACATACATAAGCCATGGCAGGGTGGGTGGGCAGAGGAAAAAGTACGTGGTCTTGTTTGAGACCCACAGCTGTGAGCAACCTCCATCCATCTATCCCCTTCTCCTCCCTGAGCTGTTCCCAGCCCCCAGTGAGCATCTGCTGCTTCAGCCAAAGGTCGTAGCCAGGCAGGTATGGAAAAACCTCCACTGCATTTAGTGGGTTTTATAGAGAAATGGGGAAACTGAGGCATGGAGATGTGCTGAAATTCATGCCAGGAGTTAATCTGAAGGGCTTGGAGCCCCTTGGCTTATGTTACCCTCTTTCTTCTCCTTCCACCTCCGGACTGAGGGGGGTCAGGGAAAAGGTGCAGTCCTTTCTTCGTAAAGAAAACTGGTAACTTCATGTTCACAACCTGGCTATGCGGCAAAAATGTTTGCAAGATGGCAAGGGTCTGGGGAGGCTGGTTTCCAGGAGAGGCTCTTGGATGCGGAAGGACTCAGAAATGCCAAAAGCTCCTGTGGCTGTAGCAAATCTAGAGATCCAGCAGGTTTGTAGCTGTAGAAATGGGTGCTTGTCCAAGGGGGTGAGAAGTGGATTTGGGGGGCAGGAAATCCCTCCTGGGAGTTATAACATCCCTCTAAGAAACTGGGTGTCAGTCTGAAGGAAATTGGGGCCCCGAACCAGCTTTCACCCCCCCTGAGTAAGCAGGAAGGGAAAATAATAAAAGCACAGTGTCCCACCAAATATAATTAACAGAAAAAGAAGAGATTTTTCAAAGTTTGGGTCCTCAGAAAGGATGTTTTATTCATAGCCCGGCAGGGAAGTGCTGGCGGTGCCATTAATTATGGGAACCGCCGGGTGCTGCGCCTGCTCCGGCGAGCTTGGCTCCGCTTTATCATCCTGACACCCGGCGCGGGGAATTGGGGTGGGGAGCCCATGGGGCCACGATGCCAGCGTGGGCTCACCTGCTGGTGTGAGCCCCTCTTCTCCGCCCTGCTGCCATCCACGATGCTGGATGTCCTCGTTGGGTCCGGCCGCCCCGCACTGTGCTCGGGGTGATAAGCATCGCCTTGACAGAAAAAGGGAGGCGGTGTCAAGGGTGGATGCTGGCCGGCCGAGCAGCCGCAGCAGATCACCCCCTCCCCGCCGGCAGCCGCCGAGCAGATCTTGGCAGCCTCCGGTGAAGCAGCGCGAGTTCACGGCTTGGGCAGAGGCCTGAATAAAAAAGGGAGGATGATATTAAAAAGCAGATGTAAAGCACACCTAACGTGGTCGGCGGCACCAGAGTGAGCCGGCAAGGCTGGAGCTGGCTTCTGCCCAGCTCTGATATGTCGATTGAGGGTGGTTACAACCATCCCTGGACTTGGTGCACCCCCAGGAGCAGCTCACAGCTCTGAATATTTCCTATTCTAGGAAATCTCTCCAGTAACTTTCCAGAGAGGTAATAAAATCTTTGCTATTAAGCAAACTAAAGCAGGTGCAAGAACAACACAAGGGGGAAAAGGGAACTGGGAATGGTCGCTGTGGGAGGTGGCTACAGTTTCCAGAGATGGGAAGGAGCGGGACTGGCCCAAATGGGACCAGCCTGCAAGACAGGGCTGACCCCGCAGCGGGACAGTGCCCGGGCAGCTCTGAGAGGGTGGCCTTCAAAACACAAGGCATCACATTTATAACATTGCCGTGCAAGAAACTTCTCTAAAAATCTCTTTGAAAGGCAAAAGTGGTGAAACAAGGCTGGGAAATTGAACAATGATCTAGGGGTAGAAGAGGGCACCGGCAGCGTCATTAGATTGGCTCCAGGGTTGTACCCTGGAGGGCTGGTGCACCCGGCTGCTGGCATTGCACTGAGAACAGGGTCTTTTGTGTCTGCGGCATCTGAAAAGCAGGCGAGAAAGCAGGAGACGCTTTGAAAGGGCAGGAGCATCCTCAGAGGAGCAAATGCTGGATTAATGAGGGAAACAACCTCTGGCTGCCTGGCAAGGAGGGACGGACGGTCCCTGGGAGCGTCAGGCAGTGGGTGGCCCACGGTGCTGAGCGGCGTCCTGGGGACCCACCGGGCTCCCTGCCGTCACCTGCAATTTGGGGAGCTGGCCTCAACGATGGGGGACATTCTGCCTTGCTCTCCTGGGAGGCTGCTGGGACCAAGCACTGCATTAACCCATCTCTTTTAATCAAGGTAATGGTCACTTGCGCCCGGGCCCAGGCGGTGTCACGGGGGAGGATTAATCGCTGAGCCGTGGGCCAGGCACACCAAAACCCGGCTCCGGCGACAGCCTCGGCTCAGATGGCTTCACTCATCTCTGCTTCCTAATGCACACAGCGCTTCATTTTTGGAACCTCCGCTCCCGCACCTGTTTTGGATGCCAGGGGCTGCCGCCACATTCCATGAAGGTCTAAGAGCAAATAATGTGTTTAAAGAGTTTTATCTGGGGGATGTCATCCTGCATGCAAAGGGCTCATATCCCCCAAAATGCAGAGGGACCCAGAGCCCCTGCCCTGGGGCAGCTTAGGCTGTGTGATTAGGGAACCAGCATCAGCTACCCAGGGGGATACAATTAGCTTAATTGCTGTATCTGAGAGAAGATGGTGTATGCTGCCCAGCTGAGCCTAATGAGAGGAGAGGCACTCTCCTCCCCACCCTATTGGGTTATATATAGGAGGAAACAAGGGTGGAGGAAAGAGAGGGTTGCCTGCTGTGGAGTTTGGTGGTGGGATGAGTTGTGGCAGTGCTCAGCTCCTTGGATGCTTTCCCCCCAACTCCTGCATGATGGGGGGTGTGTGTGTGTGGTGTCTCAGCACAGCATCGTTGCAGGAGGCGGCGTGGGACAGTCTGTCACCGCAGCAGGGCTGGGCTGGCTCCCAGGCACGTCGGCTCCATCTGTTCCTGCAGAAGAGCCCTCCTGTTCAATCTCCGTCAGCCAGCCAAAGGTAACTTGTAGCCCTTACTCAGAGCTGGCTCCACACAAAGCCATGTGCTGTATAAAAAGCCGTTCTCCCTGGGAAGAACCACCCCATTAGGATATTCTAGGGACACCTGATGTTGAGCAAACCTCTCCTTGTAGTCTGGGGTGGACACTTTTGGAAAGTGGCTGTGGGAAGACAGATTTGTGGGGGGGAAAGGGTTTGTCTGTGGTAGCAGATGGGCAAGGACCTGTTCATCGCTGCCCACACAGCACAGGTTTAATTAGTGGCAGTCCTTGCCTAGTCCCTGAGCCCTGCCACCTTGCTCTGAACGTGTCAGTCCCTGAAACTTTAATGCCTTTACACTGATGCTTTAATTATTAAGCATGGAGGTAATGGAGAAGCTGAGCTGGGAGAGGTTGCTGCCACGCGTGGGTGCAATCCTGCACCCTGGGCACACAGGAGGCTGCAGTGTGGCTCTGAGCACCCCAGGGTTGCTTAACGTAGCTCAGACATTGCTTTGGTCTCCAGCCTGCTTTGGGTCCATGCTTAGTGCTTTTGGGAATTTCCCCCAGCATGTTCCTGCTCCACAAGGACCACAGAGGGTCCCAGTATCTCTTACTCTCTGCCTGTTTTTCTTGTTAAGTTTGCCAGAGGGAATTGATCTTCTCAAGGGGCTGATGAAGGAGATGTCTGCAAACCCTTTGAATTAATGTCTGTGACTTGGTTGTCTGTAATTTGGGGGAGACCTGCGAGCTGTGTGGCTGTTTCTAGGGTCCTTTCCCTAAGGTATAAACAGTGTTGGATGGAGGTGGAGGGGAATGAACTCCCTAAGCAAAAAGTGAGTGTGCCTGGTTCTGAGATAGGGTTTGTCTGCAGCCACATTCAGATCCTGGTGGTGCTGGGGAAGAGGTTCCCTCTAGCTACAAAACGGCACCGTGTTTGCCAAAAAATGTAAAACTCTTGTGCTAACAGGGTAATTAATTAATTACAGCTCATTAGAGGAATTACAATCCCATTAGTATCTTTGGATCATGGTTGCAGGGGGGAAAGCTGATCCTTGGAGGATTCAAGCAAGGGCGTTGCAGGCTGCTCAGCACTGCTGTTTACACTGGGGAAACTGGGCGTGTTTTGGGGCTGGTTTGTGGGGATGAAGGCACACTCAGCCAGCCCCTCTTGGGAACCCCCAAACGATGGCCCTTTGCCAGGGAAGCGTACATGGAAATTGCTCCTGTGTTCCCAAAACAGAAGTGCCAGCACCGGTGTTTCTCAGCCTGCCCCCCCGGAGCTTGTGCTAGGTGTTAAACTGTGTTCCATCCTGCCGTGCTCTGCCTACGTCCCTTTTTGGAGTCAGCTTGTGAAACTTTGTCTTGGGTGGGGATGGATCAGGGTAACAGGCTGAGTCCACGTGGGAGAGGTTGTGGGGTCCTGGAGTCCCGGCTCTTTGCTCTCCCGGCAGAGAAGCCTCAGTCCTGCCTCACTTCTCCCCTCAAAATCCCATTAGCACTTCCTTTATTCTTAGATTTGTCGTGCTGTCACTCACTGGTCGCTTGTTTCTTTGATCCCTTTAATTTATTATTATTATTTCAAATACTATATATATATATATATATATATATATATATATTTAATTCCCCGTCAGCAAGGCTCAGGTGAGTGTGGACCTTGCTGATTAAATATAGCAATGAGTTGTGCTGATCAAAGTGTGCCAGCCTCAGTGTGTAGAGCTTGTCCTCTTCATGGTTGGGCCGTTTCTCTCCTCTTCCTCCTCCTCCTCCCCACCAGGACATGGAGGAGTGCTAGGGCCTTCATAAGTCCAAATAAATTTCTCCAGACCTTAAGCCCAATCTGGAACAAACCCCATGTTTCCCCGATTTCTGTTCCATGAGCCTGATGCTCAGGATCTGGGCGTTTCTGTAATGCAGTAACACACCTCATGAATAAAGATTAAGTTGATTAAAAAGGAAAACCCAGAGCAAGGCAGAATAAAAGTGATTTGCAGAGATTAGATGCTCTGGCACATCAGGAGTTCCCTAAAGGGCTGAGCTAACATGTTCAAGCATAAGAGCTTTAAGCCGTTTTCCCTGTTTTGTAACTAATGGCTTTGGGTCAGGATGACTAACTTTCCTATTTGATAATTGTCCCTGTGGGACATGGTGAGATTTCACGCACCAAAGGACCAGCCAGGTCCAGGCCAGCAACCCCCCATCATAACCTGCTCCGTGCTCTCTGTGGGGTGGGCTTTGTGCAGTTATGCAAATGGTTCTGCCAGCAAGATGCTCCCATTGCAGTGGCCAGATGTGGGGGAAGTGGAGCAGAGGGAGGGGTACGAGCCTTGTACCCCAGCAGGCACAACCTCTTCCATCCTTCTGTCTCCCAAAGCCAGGATATCTCTTGCTATCAGGTGCCCAGAGAACAGATTATCATGAATTGAGCCCGAGGAGAGAGGGGGGCGGAAAAAAAGTTTTCCTCTTATTTGCAAAAGTGAGGCTGAAAATGAAGTATCTCCACATGATGCCCCAGCAGATAGTGTCCTGTCCAGGTCTCTGGTGCAGCCAAGGCAAACTGCCTGACTCCTCTTGCCATGCCTCAAGCCTCATGGGCTGCTGGTGTCACAACCTGAGCCTCCCGTCCACCACGCAAAAGCAAAGGTACACCCTCCCTGACAGCTGGGAGCAACAGAGGGGAAACCCCCGCGCTCTTTTCTTTCCCCAGGGTATCTTCTTTCCTGTGTAGCCCCAAGATCTGAAGCATTGGCTGCCCACTCATTGCAGGTCTGAGGAGAGTGCTCTGGCAAATGCTGGGAAACAGGCACTGTGTGTTATTTAATGAAGCAGCGGGGACAGGAATGTGCATACGTAATCTAGAAAATACTTTGTCCAGGATTTACAGGGGTAGATATAAGGGCAGAATCCAGCCCACTCCATTTTAATGATGCAACCACTGCCTTCCTCAGAATTTATTATTTGCTTGTAGGTCTGCAGCAATGTCTCTATTCTGGGCCAGGACCTTGTCTTGTTAAACCCTGTTTGAACGAGCAAAACCATTCCTGTACCCAAGAGATTATAAAGTAATTGACCTTTTAATTCTGGCCTGAAAATGCAATGCTTTCTACACTGCATTTCCCACCCTCCACCATTTTCTTTCCTCTCTAGAGATGCTGTCCCTGAGCTAATGCTGGCTGTGCCCAGGTGGGAAACCAGCCCAGGGGCGATGTGTGCCCATGTGGGACCCCTCTGTGTGCCCCAACATGTGGGGAAGCCCACTCTGAGGTGGAGCTGGAGTGGAGCATCCTTAGTGCTGTCAGGAGGCAGCTACAGAGCAGGATGCCAGCAGCGGCTGGGGGTAGAAAATTGAGCTAACTTTAATATTTCCATGATGGATTTCCGAATTGGATTATGCAACATGGTTGCCGGTGATGGCAGGGTCTGGTGTTGATGATTCAGGGTCTTCTTCCCTCCTGCCTGTCCCTGAATGACCTGGGAGCTGTGACTCCTGCTGTAGTATTTATTTAGTTATTTATTTTGTGCTAGCCAAATTCCATCATGGGTAATTACACCCGTCTCTTCAAATTCCTCAGGGAGCATCGATGCGATTTGCTAGTCGTCTTCGTGCTGAAGGAGTCTCGGGTTGCAGCGAGTGCTGCAGCCTGGAGGTGGCTGCATTGCAGGCGTACGAGCGTCTGTGCTTGCGAGATGCTTGCAGGAGCTCGCACTGGTGGGGCTGGTTCACCGTCTGGTCGCATATCAGAATAAAGCGACTGTTTTGCTCTGACTTTCTGGGTGGTGGTGGGAGAGGGGGGGTTTGGAAGGGTGTATTTGGGCTGGATGTGCTGCCTGTGTAGGTAGGGACAGCTGTGCTTGGATGCTGGAGGATGCAGCCGTCGTTTCGGGAAGGTGGCAAGGGCTTTGAATCCAACCAGAAATGCAGCTGTTGGAGCAGCAACTCCCCCCTGCTCCGCTCGCTTCTCCCTGCAGTCACAACTATTCATCCCGAGCAGTTGTATCCAGCTCTGTATTTTGGCAGAAATCACTAGCCCATCAATTCAGGCAGCTATTTTTTTTTTTTTTTTCCCCCTGCGGCTTCAGAAGGCAATAAGTCCACAGCAATACAAATATTGAAATGCTGCACGTGGGGGATTAGCGACTTGGCAATTAAAATATTTGACCTACATCCTGTTGAGTACCAGCAAGGTCAGATAGAGCTGTGCTTCTTCCCAAAACTCCTGTCCGAAGGGATTTTATTATTGTGGTTACTTCTCTTTGATCGGGCTGTTTGTTTTCTACTGAATATAAAGGGAAGAGTTTGGGGTCCAGACCCATGGGGCTCTGTGAGGGCTGGACCCATGAGCAGTGATTTTTCTTGAGGTGCCAGGAGTGGTTTCTGGAGGCAGGTGGGTGATTTTCTCTACAGCACAAACATCCCTGAATATTTACAGGACTCTTCCCACAAACACGACGGAGAACAAGCATCTCCTTTTGTTCCTGAGATTGTACGTGCTGAGAATCCTCGTCCAAACAAACAAGATGTTTTTTCTTCCAGCAAACATCACAGAACTTTCGTTTGGTATTTTTTTGTTTGGGTTTTTTTTTTTTTTTTTTTTTCTTCTTTTCACATGTTGTTCACTCTCTGCAAACAATGTTCTTTTTAAGGCCGGGTAGAAAACTCTATCTGTCTTCAGAGCATGATGTGATGGCACAAACCAGCGATGTCTGCTTGGCAATGAGATTAAGCGGAAGTCATTTATAAAGGTCCTCTCATCCCAAAGCAAAGAGAGGGGGGAACAAAAACAATCCCCCCCCACCTCAACACTGTTTGATTTGGATGGCTGGGCACACAGCTGGTATCACAGGGATTAGTCAGGGGGTTCATGGACACCCCCAGCCCGAGGTCTGGCACAAACCCTCCTTGGGTTTGAATGTCAGTGAATGGCTAACAGGGCTGGAGAATAACTGAATTTGCTCCCTTGGGCTACGGGATGGTGGTGGTTCCCCTAAAAACTGCTCGTATGGCTTGCAGTCCCCCCCGCCTTGTCCTGAGGAAGGGGATTTGCTGTAATATGGGCTGTAGTCTGTGCTATAGCTGAGGTCCCCTGTTGTGGCTGTGTCCAGCAGCTCTGCCTGCAGCTCCTGCCATCAGACAAGTGTCTCCTGAGCTCACCCACTCCAGTCAGGGCTGCTGAAACACTGAGCTGGGGCATCTTGATGGGAAGCCTGATCTCAGAGGGTTTGGAGTGCCTACCTCCTGGGGTGGAGCAAGGGAAGCTGCTGGCATCTGTTAAATAAACATGAAGGTGGCTGCAGCCTTTGGTGGGCTGTCATCCCTGGGAAGGGCTGTGCAAAATCAGTGTGGCTGGTCTGGGGTTTGCTGCTGGCTCTAACACACTGAAATTCCAGTGCTCCTTCCCCTACCTTGTTAAGTGGGTAGGTGCTCAAGGGTGCTGTCCTGGAGGAGAAGCCCAGGCCACTGTGGCTACCCACTGAAGCCCAAGGACCCATCGTAAGTCTGACCTGAGTGGAGATCCTCACCTCCTGATAAAAACCCGATTCTGATGTTTCACCCGTCTGACCCAGCAGCAAAGAGTGTTTGCCAAGAGACTCAAGTAACACGTTTACCTAATAGGAATGATGTTGGATTTTGGCAGAGGAACAGTTTGGAAATGGAAACCAGCAGGCTTACAGATACCCCCGGGCTCTATCGCCCTGGATGGGAGTCAAGTCACTCATCCATCTTCTCTATGCTGCAGGGCTGCCCCATCCCTTCTGCTGCTTTCCAGTGGGATGATGCTCCCCAAAAGGTGGAGGTTGGGGTGAGAAATTACCAGTTGCTGCTGTGGACTCACCTTAGCAAAGGTCGTTGCTATTCTGCTTGCAATTATGCTGCCTGCTTGGGTCCTGCTGGGCTTTCCTTGCCTCCCCAGGCTCACTCCAGGTGGGTTTTGATAGCGTGTTTTTACCGAGTCACGCTGGCCTTGGAGTCCAACAGCAAGCATCTCTTGCAGAGCCGTAAATGTCTTCAGCACTACCAGCTTGTGAGCCAGCAGGGAGTGGGGAATTGCTGAGTTTGGGTAAATTTGTCATTAGAGAGAAAATAGTTCTTCAGGTTCCTCTCTGCATAATGCACGACTTGGAGAGAGAGAGAAAAAAAAAAAGAAAGAAAAAAGAAACAAAAAAACCTCCCCAACAACATACACACCAGCATGGCTCAAGAAAAAGTCAATTTTTTTTCATTCAACAGATTTTCCTATGCCCACTCTCTGATTTTCTTTAGAAAATGAACTTCTGGCTAAACCTATTCAATCTCACAAAGCATTTCAATTTTGACAGGAGTGCATATTCTGGAGGAATGTGGTTCTATCAGAGTTTCTTCAGCCAACTCTAATCCCAAATGCCTTGCTGTGACTAAACCTCATTTCTATGTTAAGTACCTTAGCTTGCCTGTAAGGGCCAGGTAAAAACTCAATCAGTCAAGTAGCTTCCCTGCAGCTGTCTTGTTAAACATTGGGGGCTTAAAAATTTTAGTTTTTTCTTTAATGGAGTAGAGGTGGAGGAGCCCCTGGGGAGAAGGTAGAGTTTGATTCCTGATAAACCAACCTGAAAATTTACATTGGGAAGCTCCCTTACATCAAGGAAGATGAGGGGGCTTGGGGGTCCTGGTCCCTTGGGGCTGGGCTCTGGGAAGCTCTTTGCTGCTTTGCCTTGTATTATCCAGCCTCCAGAATGGAGGGAAAGGAATAAAGGAAAGTCAAGAAGCTCTAAAGAGGCATCTTTGAGAATTACAAAGCTGGTGTGGCAGGCAGCCCCAGTGCCCTGGCTGCAGTCCTTGGGGAAGAACATATTTACTTCTCTCCTCTCATGGGTGTGTATGTGACAGGTGACAGCCAGATTACCAGCCCAGCGGGGCTGAATTTAAGGCACAGGCTGCTGTAGCAGAGGAAGGATTTTCCTCTTCACCCAGGGACCTGGATCATGCCTTCTCTGAGCACTACACCTCCTCTATGCAATGCTCCTTGCTTTGCACGGGGGCTCATTGTCCCCATGCGAGGTGCACGTGGCAGGAGGGTGAGGACCCCTCTGAAAAGGAGGGCTGTAGGAAGATCCACAACAGCTCCGTGTGGGAATTGCCCCTCCCTGGTCTTTGCAAGTCATTGCGCTGGTGCATCCAGGAGCAGCAGGTACCACCCGACGTGATCCATCGTGCAAAACCCGCGTCCCAGAGAGGATGATCTGATTCACCCCAGAGGGATGAATACCCCAGGAAAAGGGAAAGAGACCTTTCCCGCCGCTCTACGAGCTCCCTGCCCTCAGCTTTGCCGGGTGCTCTGCCCCTACGGCTGAACAGCATCTTTGCTCTGGGGTATGCCAGCAGCTGCGTGTGCTCAGCACCGGTGCTGCAGAGGCTGGCGCTGATCCCAAACTCACGCGGCATTTGGAAAATATGTCAGATTGCACAAAATGGGGGAAACATCCGAAAAGATTACAGTGCTTCACCTCGGCTTTTGGAAACTTGAAGTTTTTGTTTCAAGAAGAGTCAGAATACGCTCTTTGGAGATTAATTTATTTTTTTTTAAATGGGGCTTTGCCTGTTCTGGTCTGGAAAATACCTTTTAACTAATCTAGAGGAGAACTGGGATTTTACAAATGGGTGCAATAACCTGGTGAGAAGCTGGTTCATTTTGAACAAACTGTTTAGAGCCTCACAGAACAAACTTTTGTATTTTTGTCTTTCACTTAAAAAGAATTTGTTTCCATCTGAATGTACAGTTTTCTTTTGCTCAACAAGCCAAAGAATAGCTCAAGCCTTCATCTGCCTGGCTCTGGGCACCACTGAACTCTTCTTTTCCAAGCCCCCACCCTCTGAATTCCCATCAGAAGCAGCTTGATGCCTGTTATCTTCCTAAAATATGGTGCTCTATTCCAGACTGCCCTCTTGCAGTGCTGGCTTCCCTGACACAGCCCAGGTGTCTGGTGTGGGTCTTGCCTGTGGCTTTTTAAGCAGAGGATGAAAACTGGGATTTTTTGTGCTGGTTTTGACTGTTTCTTCAACTCTGTTTGAAAAGTTTGGGCCCTTGCTTCTGCAGCTACCTAGTATCGTTTAATGATCTGTGCTTGGGGACAGGACTCGAGCAATTCATCAAGGTTTTATATTTTTTTTTCCACACCCCTGGTCTGCAGCTGCCAGACGGACCCATTTGTTCTTTCCCAAACCCTGAGAGCTGCCTGTGAGTGGGCAGCGATGGGGCAAAGAGGCCCTGCCAAGAATGGGAAAGCATAAATATTTGTTGGTGGGTTTCTCTCTACCAGCTGCAGTGACAGAGACCCAAATTCTCTGTACAACTCTATTTTCTGCTCAGGGCTGGCAGTGGCATGGCCAGCTCAGCCTGGGGCAGCAGCACTGATGGAGAAGCTGTTGGTACCATTTCTGCAGGGATGAGTTTAAGCTTGCTCCTTGTCCAGGGGAGCCCAGGTAGTGCAAGTAGTGCTCGGGCTGCTTTATTTAGCAGTGAGGGCTGGTGTGAAATGCCTTTTGTGAAAGATGGGGATGGGTTGTTGGTGGCTGCAATGCTTAAGTGACCTGTCAAAGAGGAGCAGGGAGGCTGGGGCAGATTGTGTCCTGTCTGCTCCCTTGGATTCTTGCTGCCTGCATGTCCAAGAATCCTCCTGCTGATGTCTGAACCTGCCATGCTTGTGTGTGATCTAATTTGGCAGAAAGGCAATGTCCCATGAATGGGCAAGGCCCCCAAGGTTGGTGCTGGCAGGTAAAGGTAATAGTGAGGCTTGAACCCACTTATTTTCTGGGATTTTTTGACTAAAAAATTGTTCAGCCGCATGGGTAAATCCCCTGGATATATGATCCTGGAGGGAGGACACTGAGGGAGGAATTAGCATCTGCTAGCGCAGTCCCTGCTTCAGTTTTTACCTCTTTGAGCAGCCTAGAGGGAAATCCAGTGCTGACAGTTTAAGTGCTGTAGCGGCTCACAGGTTATCCTCTGCAGCCTGCTAATGCCCCAGCCCCATTGCTTTTGCCCTTGGCTGTGTCCATCCATGGGCTCTCTCCAGCCTCCCAACCCCAGTGGGCTCCAGGAGGCTGCTCAGGACAGAGAGGAAGGAATTCTCTCGTGTCTCTGGCCATTCTGAGAAATCTGGGAGCTAACCTGCAACAGAGGAGATGAGGATCTGAACTTCCCACGTGGAGAGAGCTGAGTGCTGGCAGAGGTCTCCTGGCTTGGAGCGACGTCTCCATCACAAAGGTACTGAAGGTCCAGCCAGATGAGGCTGGTCTGGAAGCGCTGGCCTTGTTATTAAGGGGTGCTGGGCTCCCCAGGATCTCCCCCACTGCATACCCAGCTACCGAGTCCTGGAGGACAAATAGTTTGGGGGCAGAAGTAACTCATCATTTTGACACCTTCTTCTGCCCTTTCTTGCCATTGGGGATGGGTGGCTCTTCCTCATACACTAGGGTTTCTCCTGGAGCGTCCTCTGGAAAAACTGTGGACACGGATCACCAAGGGGTTCTACAACCCTATAACAGGTCCATGCTGGGGAAAGTCCCTTTTGAGACCCCTTGGGCCACCTCTTGTGCCTCTGTCCAGGAGGACATCGCTGTACGACAAGGCTGAACTGGATCCGACCCCGAGCCAGAGGTGCTTATGTAAGATATTTACTGTGTGCCTCAAGACTGCCTTGGGAAGAAGCCAACGTGCTGATTAGGTGACATCTGCTCAGGACGGGGTGGATTTTGCCTCGGAGCATCTGCTGCCTGGTCTGGTGGTCTCGGAGGTGCTGCCCTGAAGTCATTTATGTAAGAAACAAATTGCAGAGAGCCCTTTGGGAAAGCCTCTGGGTTATACGAGGTGCCCGTCCGACCCATGGGATGTCCAGTTTGCCTGGGTTCTGCTGTGAACAGCCATCGGTCAGCTGTTTGCTGCTGCTCTTTTTTTCCTCCCTGTCTTAAAATAATCTGCCCTCTGGGTGAAGGAAAGGGGGGCTGAGCACGGCTGGTGGAGTGAAGAGAGCAAAAAGGGGATCTCCTGGGTGCTATGAGCACCGTGGGCAGCCCAGGGAAGCTGTCCTTTGCTGTTCCTTTTGGAGTATCCCATGGTAAAAAGTCAAAGCCATGCTCATCCCAGCTGGCCTGGGACATGGAACTAGCACTGGGCTTACACACGAGATCTAGGAAATCCCTTCTGCTGCCCCAAATCCTCCCCCCAAACACTGCAGGTCACGACAGCAGCAGATAAGCTTCTTGCCTCCTGTTTTGTCCTATATTTTTCTGGGCAGCTTCCCAGTGTGACACAGTCTCTGGCCTGGTCTTGGGGTGGTGGCATGCTGAAGGCACATGGTTTTCCCAAACTGGCTCTTTTTCTGCTCTTCAGCCACAGATAATAACCAGGCTCCCACCTCTGGCCATGGTGCAATGCCCTGGCCAAGGTCTTATCAAGTGTTTGTCCACAAATATGGCCTGGGTCTCTTTGTGTGCAGTGAGGCAGGACAAGCACCTCTGAAGTCCTAAAAAGAGTATCATGACTGTGTGGAAAATGTACCCGCCATGAACTGGGGTAGTGCAGGGTCATGTTTTACGGAGGATGTGATTGCTTGGGCCAGCGTTGCTCAAGATGGAGCAAGGATCAGCCTCCTCAAGGCGAGCAGCATGCATGTGAAAGAGGAGAGAAGCAGAGGAAGAGTGAGAGGAGGATGCTGGGGAGTGATATCCCCTCGGGACTCTGCTGAAACAAGCTCTAATGGGTGAAATTAAGCTGAATAGAAAGGGAAAATTTCCTGAGATGTGTTAGAGTCTCCCAAAGGATGCGGTGCAATCCCAGCAGCACGGTCCCCATGGCAAACACAGGGATGCAGAGAGTGGGAGCAAACCTCAGCGTGGGAGCTGTGTTCCCACCACGGGGCAGCTCTTGAGTTTGCAGCGAGCCTGAACCCGCGTCGTGGCACGGGGCCGGCCCGTGTAGGGACGCCAGTGCTGGGATGCGACGGTTGATACTGCCAGTGTCCGCGTCGTGGCTGGGGCTGGAATCCAGCTGGAAGCTGGATGGAGCAATCCTTTATTAGCAAAATCTGCAGAGTTTCACTGGCTACAAGTGGTGTCTCATTTTGTCGGCTGGCAGAAATACAAATGTCTTTTTTCCCTGTGCTAGCTACTGTGGGGGAGAAATGGCTCACCTGCTCCATGGCTTTTCATGGGACAGATTGTTGCTCCTGGCTGATGGTTCCTCAGGCCCAATCCTGCCTTTGCTTTTCTTTCCTGGGCGAGTGGATGCGCAGGTGCTGAGCCCAGGGAGCCAGACCTGCTGGGCACAGTGCCACTCACACCCAGCCTGC
Source organism: Tyto alba (assembly GCF_018691265.1). Classification (NCBI taxonomy): domain Eukaryota; kingdom Metazoa; phylum Chordata; class Aves; order Strigiformes; family Tytonidae; genus Tyto; species Tyto alba. Next base: position 4,236,755 of record NW_024881302.1, read on the forward strand.
GGAGAGCCGCTCCGCACCCCTGCCCGGTGGTGTCCGATTCTTGGCTCCATCAGCACTTTCTGGTTCCCCGGGACCTTGCGTGTGGTCTCATAAAATCACGGCGAGTGCTGATCTCAGCCGCCGTGCTCCTCCTGCCGGCAGTCCGGCCCCTTCCCTGCCCTCCCTCCTGCCCGCACTGAAGCACAGCCAGGAAACAGAGGTGCACAAGGATGTGTGCTCCCCTTTTTCCAGATAAATCTATGGCAGTGCCACAGTTCATCGCTTCTCGTGCCCTGAGTTCAGCTTCCCTGAGGTATTTCAGTCATGCTCCCTGCTAACTGGCTGCTGGTATAGCCCTTGAGATGCTCTGGACGTGGAGACTAGGTCTGAGCATCCACCTCTCCATCATCCAACTGCTCCCTGATGTCCTCAGCCGCTCTCCCAGGTTGAGATCCCCCCCGGCATCCTTCCATCCCTATTGCACAAGTATCTTTTCTTCTGCACCGGCCTAACACCCTTGTTTTCTCCCTTGCTGGGCATCCACACAGCCTCTGTGAGCGCTCCGGGGGTGAGAGCGATGCCCACGAACCCACGCCGTCCTCCCATCCGTCCGCTGCATCCCCTGGCCCATCGTCTTCCCGAAACCCACCAGGACTTGGCCCTCCGTACCGCTGTGCCGGCCAAGAGCGCGGCCTGGCAGAGCCGGCATCCCGCGCCAACGGCGATGCCAGCGCCCGGAGCAGATGGCGGCAGCCGTCCGGTCCCTTCCCCGCGGCCGGTTTTTCGGCCGGGAGCACGGTGGCCTCGGTGTGCGGGCAGGCGGCGAGACAGGAGCCAGCTCGGCCGGAGAGTCAGGGGCAAGGCGTGTTAATGGCAAAGATAACGGCTATTTTTAACTTTGATAGATGAGAGCTTATTTCCTGACTCGGCTTGCGCAGCGCGGCGGCACGCGTGTCTCCTGCTGCCTGCGCCCAGAGGATGGGGATGGGGAGGGGGGGACACACACACAGGTGTTTTAAGTCATTAGATGGCAACCATGAGCCTGAAAATGGCCTTTCTAGGAGCAGAGGTAGGAAGGGAGTGGGGTGCTGGGAGAACAGAGCTGGCACCCCACGGGGATGTCCATGGCGGGCTGGCATGGCTGGTGTTTGAGGTGTCTCAGCCGGGCTCTGGGATGCATGCTGCATCCATCAGCCTTGAGTCTTTCTCAGCCTGTACTTTCAAGTCCCAGTTATCATACTGTGATCTACAGTGGAGCTTCAAGCCTATTTCCCCCATCACCCCATCTCCCTCCTGCTGCAAACCCCCTTGGAACAAGCTTGGGAAATTCCCATGGGAGCAAAACCCTGCCTTGGCATTCTTTGTGCACAACCTTGCACCTTTTGGGGTTCAGCAAAACCAAGTTGCTCAAAATCCTACCCTCTCCGGTTGTTGGGCTTTTGGAGGGGTCGGAGGATGGTGGGCCATGTCCCTGTGGCCAGGGTTGTCACCACAGGATGGGGACAGCACTTGGGTGGTGGCACCCAGTCCGAGCATCCCCATGCTGTCGGGAGGACGGGTGACTTAGCATGTTTCTCCGGCCCCGCTCCCTGCTGCGCCTCCCCCTCGGCCTCTTCCTCCGGGAGCCCTGACACTAATGCAGTGCAAGCGTGGGATTTATGGGAGGCAGCCCTCCAATTGGGCCATCCGTCTTGATTAAATTAGCCCTAATGGCTCTGCGCTGACTTGCTCGCGGCCCCGCGCAGCTGCGTTGCAGGCGTCAGGAAGGGGCCTGCTGGGTGCACCCCCTCGCTTCGCCCTCCTTTCCTCGCTTCGACGGCTCCTAAGCTGAAGGTGGCCCGGCTGCAGGGTGAGGCTGTATCCTGCCCCGAGCTATTTCCCAGCTGAGACCCCACTGGGTTTCCCCAGGGCTGCAGTCCTGTACCCCAAGACAGGCGCTGTGGGAGTGATGGGGTTCCCCCTGGCTCTCTGTGGCAGCAGGGCTCAGAGCCGATGGCAAAAACGTGGGGAACCTCTCTGCTCCCCCAGCGGGTTGGGTGAACCCCAGGGCTTTCCAGGATGGAAATCCCAGGCTATTTCTTTGCATCTCCCATAGCGAACTGGGGAGGGAGGGGTAAGCCACCAGCTTCACCAGTTCTGGCTGCCCAGCTCCCTTCTGCCATCCCAGCCGGTCCCAAGAGCTGCAGCCCCCCAGGTTGCCCATGACTCCTCCTGCATATAACCCCCAAGCATCTCCCACTTTCTGCTTTGCTGGAGAGACACCCTGCTCATACAGCTCGAAATTACCGCCGGCAGAACACCGTGCCGGTGGGGTGGCAGCCAAGACAGGGCCAGGGGACCCCAAAGTTGGTCCCCCCTACGCACCCTGGGCGGTGCCTCCCTGCCTGGCCCTGGCCCGCGGCCAGCTGCTTGCCCCAGCCCTGCAGCCAATTTCCGGGCTGCCCGATGCATTAATTATATTTATCGTTGGAGGGAGTGGAAGGAGCTGAGGGGGGAGGCTGGGTGCGGGGAGCCTCGGGCTGGCACCGCCGGCGGGGGGGGACAAGGGAAGCTTTGCACAAGTGATGAGCACAGTGGGGCGACAGGAGAGGAGCAAGGCAGGGTGTGAGGGGCTGCCAGATGGGCAGAAGGGAGCAGTGTTTTGGGGTCAGGACACTGATGGTCACCCCTTGGCTCTCTGGGTTGCCGTGCTTATGGCTAAAATGTCCAGAGTGCGGGCTCGTGTCCCCTCTGATCTGCAAAACCTGAATCCCCGCTGTTAGCTGAGCATCTGGCGAGGGGTGTGGGTTTAGGTGTACCACTGCCAGAACAAGGCCCTGCAGCACTTTTCATCCAGAGATTTCAAAGCATTTAGTGAAATTCAGTATTTGTGGGGTTGCCGCCATGGGTGGGGTGAGATGGGGCAAGTTAGCTTGGGCAGGGGAGAGGAGGCAGCACTGCGAGCATTGCCCTGAGATGCTCAGGAATTCGGGGGGTTTTGGGAGAGTTGAGGGAAAGCATGATGCTCCATCGCCGTGCCAGCAAGAGGATGGGAGCTGGGGACGAGGAAAATCACTGGTTCGGGATGCTGCCGAGGGGAAGAGGAGAGGGAGGGATCGCTGGTCCCTAACCTGTGGTGGGAGATGAAGAAGAGTAAAGAGAAAGCTGGGAAGGGGTGGGAGGTGATGCAAAAGGGAGATGGGGTGGGTGGGGACGCAACTTCTTCATGTGCTCGGGGCTTTATAGTTTTTATGTGACCTGGAGGATGCGTGACAGCCAAGCTGAGCGGTGTCGAGCATTGCTGGCAAGGCTGGAGGTCTCTGGGGTGTGATTCTTTTTTTTTTTTTTTTTTTACCAAAGCCCGCAAATCCCCAAAAAAGGAGCAGGCAGCAGCCCTGGGATCTCACGGGCAACTGAGTGTGGAGGAAGTCTAGCAAAAATTACAGATGGTGGCTGGTTTGCATCTCCCTCTGGCTGGGATCCAGCCAGGGTTGTGAGCCCGCTGCAGCATCCCTCTGCCGCCCGCTCCCTGCTGCGGGGGGGGAAAAGGCTGCTGGAGCAGGGTTTCACTTTGACCCTCTTCAAAAAGGCCTTGCTGTTATAAGGACAGGGTGACCCGAAGACACCCGAAGCCTCCCAGATGGCTTAAAATAATGCTCACCACCAAGAAATAAACTTGGACTCCAATCAATCTTAAAATAAAATAAAAAAAAAAAAAGAAAAAAACAAAAAAAAATCCCAGCCTGCAATAAAAAGAAGTGGCTTCAATTCCCAGCCCTCCCTCTGCCCCCAGCTCCTCTCCGCACACGCAGACCCTGCCCCTTAAACCAGCCAAAAGCAGAGCAAAGCCTCTGGGGACGTGGTACCCGCCATCGATTTTTCATGGAAGGCGCCCAGAAAGGACGGTGATGGACTGTGGGGCCGCAACCCCCCGACCGCAGCAGCCGGCGCGGGGGAGCTGAGATGGATCCATCAGGAAAGGGTTGTTGCTCCTTCACGGCTGTGGCTGTCGGAGCCGGGGCCGGGCTAGAAAAAAGCAAGCGGAAGCCATCAAGGTGGAGGAGAGGAAGCGAGGAAGAAGAAGAAGAAGAAGGGCCGAAGGACTCGGGCGAAGCAGCCATTAGGAAAGTGCTGATGCAGAGGTTCACTTGTGTCTACGAGCAGAGTTGGAGTAGTTGCTGTTCACGGACAAAGGCGGTAGGAGGGAGTGGAGCTTTGTAGAAGCCGGAGCCTGTCTCACTGGGTGTCTGTGTTTCATTCCCTGTCAAAAGGCTGGGAGCTGGGGGGGGGGGTTGGGGGGGGGGGGGAAAGCAGGGAAGCGGTGAGCTGCAGCGCTCGCTCAGGATCAGATAGCAAGAAAACCAATAGCAGAGGGAAAAAAAAAAAAAAACAGAAAACCAACCCACATCAACCAACCAACCCACCCACCCTCCACGCTGAGGCTGAAACAGGCAGGTCCCTGCCAACTCCACAGCACGCAGCGAGCAGGGAAGAAGTCCACCCTCCCCGGGCAGGAGCGGAGTTGAGCCCGAAGGATATTTGATGACACTTTGGCGACGATGGGTCCCCCAGCATCTTGCAGAGCCCATTTGAGGGTGAAGGCTCTGAAAGCGCAGAGGGAGTTTGAAGCTAAATTCACCTGAGTCTGGATTGCGTGGTCGCTGGGATTTATCTTTTTTTTTTTTTTTTTTTTTCTCCAGGGGGTGGCAGGGGGAAGCTGAACCAAGAAAAAAAACGTGTTGTTTTTTTTTTTTTTTTTAATTGCCCTCTTTTTTTTTATTATTATTATTTATTTTTTTTTTTCTTTTGGAAGAAGATATATTTTTTTTCCCCTGTGGTTGGAATGGAGGGGTTGGGTCTGTGCCTAAGAAGCAGCAGTCGCCGAACGTCGGTCCTGGGAGAAACCCGAGTGGATCTGGGGTCCCCTGCCAGCTAACTCTCCAGGACCTGCAGCCCCACGGCCGGGGGGCTGGATGCAGTGAGAGGTAAGTGACGGCTCCCGTGTCTGCCTGCCAGGGAGCCGGCGCGCTGGCTCCTCCGCTCCTCCAGCTCCGTCTTAATCCCAAGTCAGAGGCAAAAACAGCAGTCTCATAGTGAGTCAATCACTTCCACCTATTGCAGCCCTAATGGAGAAATAAGACGGGGAAGTTTCACAGCGGCAGCTTTGGGGGGTGAAGTTCCCTCACCCCCGTGCCCGAAATGCCAGGATTGGGGAGGGGTGTGTGTGTGTGTGTGTGTGTGTGTGTGGATTTTGCAAAGCTGACCGCCGTCACCACGCCAATGCCGTGGGCCCCCTCCCTCCGTGGCCGACGGCGAGGGTTTGCCGCTGCCTTTTCGGGGAGCGCCGATGCCTCGCTGGGTTCCCGCTCGCTTCTGCTCGCTCGCTCCCCCCGGCCGGCTCGCTTCCCCGGCCAAAACTTTTGCACGCTGGCTGTTTTGGGAAATGCCCGTGCGGGGGGTTATGCCCCTACGCCTGTGCACACATGTGTGCGTGCGTGGGTGCGATGCACGCTCGCGTGACCCTCTTATTCCTGGCTGCCTGGACCAGCGTGGGGGGGGGCACGCCGGGGGTGAGCCTGGGAGCTGGGGGGGGAGGTGTGTGTGTGTGTGTGTGTGTGTGTGCTTCGAAGGCAAACTGCAAAGCGCAGAGAAAAAAGCAAAGCAAGCCGACAACGACAGCAGCAGCATAATTGCATCACTGTAATAGTATCGGCGCTGAGTGCAAGCCAGGCTAGTAAAATTGTCCAGAAAATGAGCTGTACTAAAGTGCCTTCAGTTAGCAGCACCTGCATGCCTTCTCTGGGTGCTTGAGGCTGTTTGTATTTTTAGAAGTCTCTCTTAATTATAGAGCAAAGAGTGTTAGAGGGAAAATGGTGTGTATTTAGCAGCATTCGTTCCCGGACAGTTTTGCAGTGACTGTGAGCACAAAATCAGCAAATAGGGGTTTTTCTTCCCCCCCCCCCCCCCCCCCCCGCACTTGTGATTTTGAACCACCTGTTCTGCAGTGGTGTCGGCACACGAGGTCTGGGTTTTTTCTTTCTCGTTCTTAGAAAGTGTGGCAATGACTTTGCCTGCGTGTGAAAAGGATGGGAAGGGTCCCATTGCCTTCCCACGGCCCTCTCTGCACCCCAAATTGACCCCAATCTCATAAGGGCTGTGAGACCTCCCTGCTCCCAGGCCGGGAGTGACACCAGTGGGGACAGGGGACTTGGGACTCGCCTGCCAGTGCCAGGTCTCCCGCAGGCACCAAAGAGCCGGGGATGTTTTACAGCTCCCTGCGAAAAAAAAAAAAAAAAAAAAACCCAAACCAAAAAACCCCAAAAAACAAAAACAAACCCTGCAACAACTCGTTTTGCTTCTATAAAGCTCCTTCCCTTCGTCCCCTTCTTCGCCAAACTTTCCGGGGCCTTTTGTTCTGAACAGCAGGTGAAATTCCCTTTGTGTGAGCACAAAGCAATGAAACCATGAGAAAATAATGAAAACAAGACTAAAAAAAAAAAAAAAAAAAATTAAAAAATCCTTGCCTGCTACTTTCAGGCCTGGAATAACAGCGTTCCCATCCGTGCTGGATAGGCTTAATAAAACACCGGCTTTGCTGGCGATGGCACTGTAAAGGCCAGTTTATTTCTTTCTTCTGATCTATGACACACTTTAAAATCCTGTATCGCCTCTGCTGCTCTTTACCTGAAAGAGGTGCTTTATCTACGAAGTCAAGGTGGATTTTTTCTGAGCCCTGAAATGACCCCATGGGGGACACGGTGAGTCCTCGGGGAGCAGCCGGGGCAGGATGGTGGTGATCCCCCTCCCTGGCTGCGCCGCACGGTGCCGTGGTGCTCCGCGATGCTCCGGGCACGGCCGCGGCTCGCCCTGGATCCCCTCCCTTCTCCCCGCTGGTTTGCTGGGGCGTCTTCGCCGGCAGCACGGTGGGAACCGCTCCTGACTGCAGATAAACTTTGGAGGAGCTTGTTGGGGAGGGGAACCCGCATGGCGAGCTTAAACCTGGCATTTTCTCCCCGATTTGTGTCAGGTTTTAGGCTGTAAATGTGCTTGAGAGACACGGGCGCCTCACCCCGCCTCTGTGCCGGGTAGAAAAGAGGACGGGTTGGCAGTTTGGAGGATGCTGTCTCTAGAAAGAGCGGGAGCGCCGGGGCTGTGAGGGGTTGGTGGAGGGACGGATCCGTCCCCCTCTGCCGCGGCCGCTCGGGTGCGTGGCACAGGGAGCGGGCACCTTATGTAAGCAGCGATGGCAGTGCCGTGCCCTGGCCATGCTGTGCCACCCTGCTCCGCCACTGCCAGGCCCTGCATGGCCCTGGCGACCTCCCTTAGCCCCCGTTTTGGGGGTCCCCTCTAGTTACAGGTTGTATCGCCGCAGGAGGGACTATAATCCACCCCCACTGGCCACAGGCGCCAGGGTAACAAACAGCTCCAAGCCCAGGGGTTTGTCCGTGGTTTCTGCAGAGTTCATGGTTGCGTCTTTCCCGGCGTTGGCTCTGGGGTTCCCCAGCCCTGGGGAGGTGGCACCTGGGCTCAAACCCCTTTCTAGGCTCTTCTGCGCCCCTTGGCTAAGGTCCAGCCCGCTTGGGGTTCGACAGTGCAGGGCGAGGGCTGGTTCTTGTGGATGAGAAAGGAGAAACTAGTCCATCTTGCACCCGTTCCTCATGCTGCCAACTCACTGCAGGAGTCGGGAATTGTCCTCCGAGCCGGTGAAGGACCTGTGTCCCTGTCCCAGATGATGATCCTGTCCCTCCATACCCCCCTGAGGGCCCTCGGGTGCCCCAGTGCCCACTCATTAGTCTGCCCTGCACCCAGCGTGCCTGAAATGGAGGAAAGGAGAGAAAAAAAATGAGCATTAAGGAGCTCAGAGAGCCCTTGTGCCCCAGGGAGCACAGCAGGCACCTCGCCGCGCTGGCCCCGCTCCAGCTTCTGAGTTGGGGTGGGAGAGAGAAAGGTGAGAGTGGGGAGGCAGGTAGCTGGGAGGGTCCCAGTGCTGCTCCCCACAGCTCTGGGTGACTGTGGGCCCATCACCTCACTGGGACATGCCCCTCTGTCACCGTTCCTGGCTCGTTCCTGGCTTGTCACCTTGTTCTAGCCTGGTCCTTCAGTCCCAGCTCAATCCTTTGGTCCCACCTTGATCCTGGTTCCCAGCTCGATCCTGGTTCCCAGCTCACTCCCTCGGTCCCAGCTTGCAGCGAGGCAGGACTGCTGGTGGGCGACGTTTTTTTTGCAAAGCTCCTTCAGATTTCCCCCGTTGGACTTTTGAAGCATCTGGTATCACTATCTCAGCGTCATTATGAATTAATTAACATTAATTCCCTGTTCTGGTATCTCCTATTGCCGGGAGCCTTAGCCTGGGCTTTTTCCCCACCGCCCCCCCACCCCACGCCCCCCCAAATCAGAAACGGCCAGATCCAGAAAAGCCAGAGAGAAGCCACGTGGTCGAGGGGCCATGGAAGACCCCATCCCTGTCCCACACAGGGCACAGCAGCTTCAAATATGGGTGATGCTGGCTGTGCCATCCCTCACCTCTGTTTCCCCGTGGGGCCCGTGATGCCGGGGCTGTCCCGCAGGGAAAGGATCTCCCCTTTAGCTTTGGGGAGCCCTGATCCTGGCTCCCCAGCCTGTGCTGGAGGCACCAGGGATGCTCTCCTCAGGGATGCTGATCCAGGGATGCTAGTGCCAAAGCTGCTGTTCCCAGGGATGCTGACCCCAAGGAAGGCTGTCACCAGGGATGCTGACCCCTCTAGAGATGCGGGGATGGGGAGGAAGCCACAGCAGGTGGGTGCAGGCTGGGAAAGAAGCTGGGATCCTTTGCCCTGGCTGCGTTCTTCCCGCTCTGTGAGTCACCCCGAGGGAGGCACAAGCCGGGAGTCACAACCTGGCCACCCGGTTCCGTCCCTGCGCTCTCACTCCCACGGGTGAGCCCTGGTGAAATTGTGGCTGGGGGCTGCAGAAGGACTCGGTGGGACGTGGGGGGCAGCACCCGCTGCCTCCCAGCACCGTCCCACCCCACCGCCTGCCCCACAGCAACGCAACCCTCCCGCACGTTTATGTCCCTCCTCTGCTGTCCCCTGCCACCACCGTGTGCCCCATGGCAGGGCCACAGCAACTCCCAGGGCCGCCCCAAGCCCCCCTGCACCCCTCGCAGCATGGACTGAGTCGGTGGGGGTCCCCCCCATTCTCCGCGAGCCCCAGCGCTGAGGCGGGGTGGGGGTGACAGCCCCTGGGTGGGCTGGGGGATAACCCCGGTGTCCTACATCCCCGGAGCCTGGCTCGGGCTTACGTAACGGCCGTGCTGCAGTCTGCTCTGCTCAGCCGCCAGTGCCACCGGCAGAGCTGCAGCGCGGAGCCCATCTCCCTGGATATTTGCTTTTTGGGGAGAGGGGGGGAGGGAGAGGGACACTTGTAGGGGAGGTGAGCCCCAGGGGGTGGCCAGGACCTGGAGGGGGTGGTTGGCAGGGCTGGCTGGGCACAAGGGTTGAGGTGTCTGCCCCCAGCCCCATCTGCCCCCAGCCCCATCTGCCCGGTGACCTTGGGAGCTGAATTCTCCTTGGGTGGCAGCACCCTGTGGAAGGAGGGGCTGGGGAGGGGGAGAGCAGAGAGAGCCCTCCCCTGGTCCTAAGCGAAGGGTCAGGTCAGAGACCCTGCTGGCATCCCCCTGCCAACCACCCTCCACCTCTACCCTCCTCAGGGAGCATAGCCCCACCGTGCAGGTGGGGAAACTGAGGCAAGAGGCTGTGAATTCCCATGGGGAGCAGGATATCAGGGTCCCTCAGGACAGGGAGGAGGAGGAGATGGGACATTCGCAGCCCCTCAGATAACCTGAGGCTGGGGATGCCCTGGTCCAACCTGAGCTCTTGCCCCTGGAGCTGGTGTCCCTACTTAGGGCTGGCACATGAGTGCAGCACCCTTGCAGGGAGGTGCAGCTCTGAACCTTGCTGTGTGTGCTGTGACCTGGTGGCGTGGGGTGTGTGTGTGGGGGGGACAGTAGGCTGGCCACAGCACCCTTCCTGCTCCCAGCTCGCCTCCCCAGGGAGGTGCAGGGTGCCAGAGCGGGGACCCTGGGTGGGGAGACCTCCCTGCCAGGTTGTACCGAGGCCGTGGTGTGGCAGAGGGTCGATGCATTACCGTGCCGGATGGCTGCCAAATGCCGGGGTGCAACTGGGTGCTGCTCCAGGGTTTGCACCCTCTGGGAGCCTGAGGGTTGTGGGTGGGTTTGGGGTGCTGGTAGCAGCCTTGGGGCTCTGGGTGGTACTCGCTGAGGGTCTCCCTCCAGCTGAAATGTCATCACAGCTCTGCTTTGGCACAGCTCCGCTCCAGCATGGCTCACCTGGAGGCACGGGGGGCCCCAGCTCTGTCCTACCCCGAGGGTGCGGGGTCACCCAGTGCCACCAGCAGCTGGGCTGCACCTCTGTGGTGCCTCAGAGCAGGTGCTGAGGTGGCCTCGGTGGGGGGGCAGATGCCACCACCCACGGGTGCCACCCGCCCGCAGGGATGCCTGGCAGGGCAGTGTGGGAATCACCGCAGCACGGTGGGAAAGCCAAGTATGACTCCAGTGCGAAAAACATGGTGTTGTGGTGAGAGCTGGGACTCCTCTTGAGTCCCCGAGACCCCCAAGCTCCCTCTCCCCCTTTGCCCCTCGTTCCCAGGCTCAGCTAGCATCGCTCGGTGGGACGGAGCCCAGCTTCCCTCCCGGGCACCCCGGCCAGCCCCGGAGCCCACGGTGCACGGCACAGGGACCCCGCACCCCGAAGCTGGGGGGAACCAAGGACGCCAGTGAGCTCATCCCTCCCGCCTGGGCTGGGAAAATCATTGCATTGTGCTCGCTGCGAGAGGCTCAAAGGCCTTTGGTTCCCTTTTAGGACATGGCTGGAAAGGAGCCACCAAGACAAACGCCAGGAAAAATAAGCCTTCAGTAGCGGCTTGATTTCTTTGTGGGTTTGGAGGGATCCAAATGCAGATCCTTCGCCTTGGGGAGCCCTTTGGGGAACCCCCGGTGCGTGGGCTGCAGGGATAAACCTCCCCAAGTGCTGGGCAGCCAGCGCTGGATCTGGCCCTTCTTTTCTGCAATGCCAAATCCAGCCCTGACGGGCTATTCAGATGTCTGGGAAAGGGGGGGTCGGGTGCTGCTCTGGTTCGTGCTGCCCTTCGTCTCTGCAGCAGCACAGGGGGGCCCTGGCAGCACCAACCCCCCTGGGGGGGCTGGGACGCCCAGCGCCGTGGAGTCCTGCTCCCCAGTCTTGGATACCCAGGGCTGGATCCGGCAGCGTGGTTCTCAGCTGGGCTGAGAACACCCTCCAACTCATTACACACGGGGGCCAGCTAATCTCCATCTGACAGCGAGTCATCTTCCTACCGCGCTGAAGGCTGTAATGACAATGTACTTAAAAGGGCTGATGAATTAAGCGCATCTTATAAATACATCAGATATTAAAATTCCCGTATAATTACAGTGCAATGGATTGTGTGTGGTGCTGAAGGGGAAGCAATTCAGCGAAGCAAAGGAATTACAGTTATAGAGGAGAGCCAGTGAAGCGTAATTATACACAACTCTGCTCTAATGGTGGTGTAAAGCGAGGGGCTGGTTTGGAGCTGCAGCAGGAGCGATGCCGAGCGGCACCGGGGCTCTGCCGGCACGGAGGGCTTGTCTGGGATGCTCCAAGGGTTAAGGAAAGTGAGTGGGACCTGAAGGGCTTTGTGGTGGGGACAGAGGAAGAAGGCTTTGGTCTGCTTCATCCCTTCTTCTCCCGGGGAGGGAAGTACCTTGCTGCCTGTGGGCTGGCTCTGGCCAGCTGGGTCTGGGGGCTTTGGCCATCACTCGCCCCAGCACCCCGTTGTGCTCAGCGTTCCCATGTGCACACCTGTGCTCGTGCGCAATACAGCAGTCAGTGCTTGAGCAGATCAAAGATGAGAGAATCTGATTTCCCTTCCCTTCCCTGTCTCTCCTCTTCTTCTCCCCTCTTCTCCTTTTCAATTTTCCTTTTTCTTATTTTTCTCTTTTTTCATTCCCTTTCCCTTTGTCCTTTCTTTCTCCTTTTCCATTTTCCCTTTTCTGTTTTCCCTTTTCCCTCCCTCCCAGGGTCAGTGTTCCCAGGCCCCTGGGGAGCTGCAGGTGTGTGAGGTCCAGGCGGCTGCCACGTCACCCTGCACCCCAAGTGTCACCGAACAGGACATCCCGTAGCTCACATCCTCACTCCTCCATATTTTCCAGCATCGGTGACGCAGTGGGGTCTCCCCAATGCTTTCAGCCCCCCCGGCCCGGTGAGGGGGTGCCACCTGCACGGGGCCAGAGTGTCCCCAGCACAATTCAGCTGTGGGGCTGCTGGAGCAAAGGCTTTTCTCTAATGAGCTGGTGCCGTTAATTTCCCGTTAATTATATGGAGCGGTGCCATCATCAGACAATTAAGTAGTGTTGTCCTAGGCTCTAATAAGAGTGTGGAGAAAGTGGGGCGTGGGATGTCATGAGGTGGCACGTGTGCGGGCACAGAGAGGGGCCGCATCGAGGCACCCACGTGTGGGCACCAGCTAAAAACCCGTGAGAACCTGTGAGCACCGATGACCCGTCCTGCCTTTTCCTCCTCCTCCTCCTCCTCCTCCTCCTCCCCCCCAAAAGGGCCAAGCGTCCCACAAGACCACCGTCCCCGTCGCACCCCCGACCACAGCCCACCCTCGGTGGGGAGAGGGGGCCACGTGACACCTGCCTTCGTTTTTGCAGGGGTGTTTGTTCGCTAATTAGCAAAATCTGGCAACCCACACCGTTCTTCCAGTCATTAATTATTATTAATTATTTGTTATGCAAATAAAGTTGAAGAGCACAGTGCTGTAGGCAACACAAATGAAAACAGTCCCAGCTTCAGGCAGCTTATGTAAAGGTGGGTGACTGGGCCTCACAGGAGTCCCCGGGGCCATATAGAGTCCACGCATTGTCCTCTATGTCCACGGCACACCGGAATCCCCTGGGATCTGGGGACATATCGACGGCATCAGTGGCAATGGGCACTGCAGGGCTGGTGCCGGAGGGGCATTCAGGGATGAAGGGATGTGGGACATAACAGGGAAAACGGTGTTCTTTAGGGTCTTAGGGGATGAGGGTGAGCTGGGGGGACCCAAGGATGGAGGGGAATTATGTCGGTGATGGGTGGCTGAGGCGGGTGCTGCTGGAAGAGGAGGGAAAGGCGATCTCTAGGGTGGGTTTTGTGGGTGCTGAGGGGATCCTGTCCCACCCCTTTCCCTGCGGTCTGTCCCCAAAGGTGGTGTCTGGGGAGCATTGGGGATGTTTTGCCAAATGATGCCCTTTCAGTAAGTGGCAGTTTCCTGCATCCATCCCCCCCCCGGCTGGAGGGTGGACGGGGCCAGGACCCGGGTGTCCGTCCCCCCCACCCTGCTACCTGGTCACCGATGGCCCCAGGGCCTTATTTCACAGCTACTCACCCTCCCCCTCCTCTCCTCCCGGGGGTCTCTGCCCCATCCCGGTCTCCCTTCCCTTTGTGTGCCTCTGAGCTTGCCATCAACCCCGAATGCAACCCCCCCATCACATCCCTGTGTCACAGAGCGGTAACGCCGGTAGCACCGTGCAGCGATGGGGCCCCTACCCAAGCCCTACCTGAGCAATTGGAAGGGGAACTGAGGAAAAATGGAAATGAAAGAGAGGAAAGAATTAATAAGGTTCCTGCCTCATCCGCAGCGGCTTTGTTTCAGGAGAGCTGATATCACACACTCGCTAATGCTGTTCCTCAGAGGCCTTCGGGAAGCAGTGGGGTTTTGGCGATGCTCGGGCGCGTTTTTGGTGCGCTGCGGCTGCGAGTGTGCTGTGGAGCTGTGCTCGGTTCCTGCCCAGCCAGCGATGTCCCCCTGCGCCCGGCTGCTGTCCCCAGCCAAGGCAGCTGTCATCGTAAAGCAACACCCCGGCAGAGCAGAGATTTGGGGTGAGAAATGTGGTTTTTGCAAAGTGATACCTCTCCTGCCGGGCGCCTCTGCGGGACCGTGCCCTGAAATTCTGGACTGCCTGGCTAGTGGGCTGCTTGCTCCCTCTGTGTAGGAGATCATCCTATAGTGCCTATATAGTGCACCCCAAATACACTGAGCACAAGACAACCTGCGTGCCTGTAACAATCCCCATCTGCCGTACGCCAAGCACCATGCAGGTTGCCTGGACATCTCTTCCCAGCCTCTGGTGTTATTTCCTTTTTTTTTTCACTTACTAGTTCCCCCAAGTTATCACCCCGTAAGCCTCGTTCAGAGAAACCCTATATTTCCTCCATCCTGGGGTACTTGCCCTTTAGGGGAACATTTTTTTAAGGTGCATTTAAAACAAGAATGGGAGAGGAGTGGTGCTTTGCACAAGCTGTGCTCAGAGCTGCAGCCGATGTCCCACAAAACTCTCCCATTATCCCTGCGCTCCGCGGGGAGCTCGGCTTCTTTTCTTCCATCTCTGCCGCAGGAATGAGCTCTGGTTGCTGCTGGGGTTATCTCCATCCTCCAGCTTGCTGCACGCTCTGTTAGTTCACCATCCCTCTGAGGGCTGGGGCTCGACCCCGGCCGGGCAGCCCATGCTCCCGCAGAGGAGGGTGATATCTTTATTTTCCCACAGCCAGTAGTGGGTTTGGAGATAAAATCTGGAGAAATACTGGGGACTCGTGGAGGTTCCCCGCTTGCTGCCGCAGCTGCCTGGGTGCTTGTGCGTGCTTGCCGGCCCATCCTGAGCCCGAGCCCAGGCCGGCAGCTGCCGGTGGGGCTGGAGCCAGATGCCTGTTTCTAATAAAGCTCGGCTCCCACCGTGAGCCACGCTCGTCCTCGCCCACTCCAGATGATAACGGCGGGGATGCCGCTGCCGGCCGGACCTCGTGGTAAACATGAAATGCGGCTGAAGGTGAAAGGGCCGGGCTCCAGCTCCGCATCTGTGCATCGGCCCCGCTTTGCTGAAATAAGGATGCTCTAAGGAGCTACCAAAAAAAAAAAAAAAAAAAATCTCTTGCCCAAGACCTGGCCCCTATGGGGGGGGGATGTGGGGGCTGCGGGGGGCCGGAGGCGGCAGGCGGAGGGCCGGGGCGCTGCATGGAGCGCAGCAGGAAGGAAGCGCTCGGCGAGGACACAGCCAGCACTGCGTGCACGTCCTTACATATGTGCTATTTTCAGCTTGACGGGGAGCAGGCCAAGTTCTCCACCAGATTGAGTTTGGAGCTGAAATCCTCCTCTCCTCCTCCCTGCTGCCCAGCACCCACTGCTTGCGGGGACGGGGAGTCCAAGTGTGCCCAGGGCACCTCGCTCTGCCCTGTTCAGGCTATATTCCCACCAGGGAGATGCACACGAGCTCCCAGCGCTGCTGCTGCCCGAATCCTACCTCATAGCCAGGCTAAAGGAGCTGACCCTGCTCAGGGTGGGCAGCAGCTCCAGCTTCTCCCCTTCCCACTTTGGGCTGGTCCGGACACCAGCACCACCATCCTCCCAAACCCATCCCCACTCCAACAGCGAACCTGCAGCATCGCCTGCCTTTGGTTTCTCACACTCGCGCACGCTCCCATCTGCTCTCTTCTTGCTTTTTTCCTGAGCAGAAAATATCCGTCCATCCTCCTCTCCCCAAATCCCCCCTCCTGCCTCCTCCCCTCTCCCCCACCACTGTGACCCCTCCAGAAGTGCAGCTGCTTTTGCAGCCATGTCCTCGCCCTGCTTGAAATGCAGGAAAGAAATCCATGTGCAACTTACTGTCTCGGCACCCTGTAATCATTTTGTCAGCCAAAAAGCACTTTTGTCAAACCCCCACAGGCAAACTGGGAGGGGTGGATTGGGGAGAGGCACCTGACACCACTCTGTGCTTTTCTTCCTCCCTTTTTTCATTCTGGGTTTTGCTTTATGGGTGGAATGAGTGTTGTGTTTGTCTCTCCCTCTCTGGATGCTTCGGTGACTGTCCGGAGTGAGTGAAGGGAATAAGGAAAAGGTTGTTGGAGAGCAGTGCTGCTGGAGAAAATGCAGCGCCAGTGGTTGGGTTTGCTTGACAAAGTGCAATTACACAATGGGAGGAGAAAACCGTCGGGCTGGAGAGGGGTTTCCAGCAGGGACTAATGGATCCCCAGGCTCAGACATCTGGGATGGCCCCGAGAGCAGCTCTGGCTCCTTTCGGGTGCTGAGGGGCATGAAATGGCTCCTTGTGTCTCGCACATGAGCTGCTCTCGGGGGGGGGGTATTTACAGTGGAAGGTTAATGTCATCGGTTTGCTCCGTCCTGGAAGCAAACAAACCGGGTGGCAGCGGCTGCCCTGCCCAAACCTGGGAGCTGTTCCTTTCTCCAGGGCCGTGTCCCCAAACGAGACGTGGTTGCCCCCTATGCTGGCGCTCTGGCTCTGGGCGGGGATGTGTGTGTGTGCCCCTTTCTCAGCCCCTTCAGCATCCCCGATGAGTGTCTGGGGTCACAGCAGCCCTTGTCCTCCGGGAGAAGGGTCGAGGGTATTTCTTACAGTCAACAGTTCATATGGACAGACTCTGCTTTACCCCAGTGTGGGATTCCCAGGGACAGGTGAACAGGGTTGGCGGGGGACAGCTTCTTACTCCAATTATGGGCACCTCTGCTTTGGGCACCCCTGCACCTCAAACTGGGAGCATGGTTCTACCCTCCTTGCTTTATTTTATTTTTTTTTTTTCCAGCTGGCGCTTGCCCAAGCATCAGGGCGAGCTGCCTTTGCCAGCCTGCGTCATGCAAGCACCACGGGGAGTTTGCACAGAGTCGATCCGTTCTCCCCAACCTTTCTGCTAATGAGGAAGCAAATGCCTGGGATGGCTGCGGTGCTGGAAGGTCAGAGCCATCACAGCCCGACGGCCCCACGGCTCTGCCCATGGTCCCATCCTCCTCACGTCTTTCCCATGTCCTTAGTGAGGTTTTGGGATGCAAAGAGGGGCTGGGAACGAGGTGCTCCATGGAAATCTTGTGTTCGGGTTGGTACTATCATCTGGAAAAATGATGCGCTATAAAGCAAAGCGCTCATCGAGCCTTGTCTAACGATCAGACAGTTGTTAACTCTGCACAAAGTGTTTTCAGGAATCAAACATGGGAAAAAACCCCCAAACCCACTTGCAAATACTGCTTTTCTAATTAGGGTACCAGGAAAGACTCATCCATCCTTACGTGTCCGGCTTGTCCTCATCTGCACACGTGAAATTCGGGCCATCAAACACTCGCAGCCGTCATCGCAGCAAGGCGCTCCTGTCCAGAGACAGGTCTTTAAATCATTCCTGAGCGCTGGGAAAATTGCAGACAGCTCGAGAGCAGAAAATGAAAAGGCGAAACGTTGTTCCTGGAGCTTTTGCCCTGAATTATTTGCTCAGCTTTAATAATAAGTTACACACAAGCAAAACTGAAGTGGCTCAGATAAATTTCTGGGGAAAACTAGTCCAGTGGATGCTGCAGAGCAGTGCCTGGTCCCCGGCTCCTCTGGTAGCCTTTGGGGATGGGAACTGATGTGCTTCAGGAAGGTGGGCTGGGAAAAGAGGGGAAAATAAACCCTCTTCGTGTGTTTCGGTGCAGTATCTAAAGGCGGGAGCTGGGATTGAAGCTTTTCACTTATTTGTCTGGAGGCGGAGGGGAAAGCAGTGGTCGGGATGATCCTCTTCTGTCTCCTCATTACTGACCCCATGGTGTCCATGGGCTAACACCTGGCAGGCATCAGCAGGGCAAATTCTGGGCTGTTTTCCCTGCCTTATTCTAGGCTAGTTTGACTAAATCTATCTTGTTTAGGATGAATCACTCCAGCACAGCTGGTTGTTACCTGCTGGTCACCGTGCTTGCTGAGCCTCTGCAATTCCCCTTTTATCGGTAAGAATGGGAAGTTGCTTTTCCTGCCTTTTTCTCCAGGATCACAGATTGCAAATAATGATTGCCTTAAACACAGGCTATATCACAGCTTGCTGGTGCTTTCGGGGATGGGATCGCTGCGTGTTCAGTGCTGGTGACACCAGGAGCCAGGCTGGTGATGTGTTGGCATGGTCCAACAGGCGCCTTAATTTTACTCTCCTTAATTTGATTCTCCCCTTTCTCCCCTTTCTCTTTTTGAATAAAGCAGAGTGAACGGGGTCTTGCCATAAACTATGCATTGGGTACTGCCCACCCTGCCCAGGGTTCTGGGGCGGTTTGATGTGCTGCTCATAAAAAGGCCATAGCTGGGCTGGATCCTGCTCAGCTGAGCTGCCAATGATCCCATTTTCTGTTGTGCCCGATTCTGTGGGGTCACAGGGAGCATGAGGAGCTGTTTGCACCGAGCACCCATAGCCGAACCCGTCTCCATGGATTTATTGGCTTCTGTTTGATGCTTTTTCTCCTGTTTCCTCTCCATGGGGTTATTTATAGCTGGGCCAACTCTGCTGCCCGTCCTCCTCTCCCTCCCACCCCCCCAGGTGCTGCCTTGAAGAGGCAGGTAGCTCATTCCCAGCAAAGGATGCTGTCAGGGCTTTGCCCAAGGGCACAGGTATAAAACTTGCTGCACGAACAACTTGCTGCGGAAATTATGCTGAACTAGCCAAATTGGGCAGTTTCAGGGCAGCAATCGGGAGTGCACTGAAATATCTCCCCTACTTGCTTCCAGCTCAATCCCGCAACCCAAAAATGTATTGCAAGCAAAATCTAAACTGTCGATCCTACACCCTCTGGACTGGGACCTGATTTTGGTGTTTATGGCGACAGCAAAGTATCGTTTTTCCCCTCCAGCTTCTTCCCTGCTTGATTCCCCTGAGAGCCCCGAGGAGTTTGCCAATGCCAAGCCGCATCCCCTGAGACCACGGCGGGTCTGGGCGTGTGGTGCAGGAAGGCAGGGAGGTCTCCAGGAGCCCGGAGAGCGGCTCTGCATCTGCCTGGATGCTGGCAGAACCCGGCAACCTTTCCCCCAAATTGAAAACATGCTTTTAGAGTTAAAAAAAACCAACCAAACAAACAAACAACAACAAGAAAACCCAACCAAAACACAGCAAAAAAGTCAGTAGTAGCAATGCCATCTGTGTCTGCAGCATTGAACGGTGGGGACAAGCCATCTGAGCAGGCTGCTGTGCACAGAGCCCCCTGAGCACCTATGCCAGCTAGCTGAAAGAGGTGATACGAGCCTTCCTCCTCCCTTCCTCCCCCTCAGAGAGGAATGTCCTCTTTCTCTTGGGAACAACATTGGCATCTCTCTCTTTGGAAGCTTTGATTTTTTTCCCAACTGTGTCTCTCCAGCTTCAGCAGCATGTCTTGGATATTTTTTTCTCCCTGTGGTCCCCCTCTCATTGATCCCAGAGGAAAGGCTGGTTGGAAATCTCTCTGGCAGCCCTGGCTAGAGGGGATGGAGGGCTGGGGGCAGCGGGTTGCCAGTTCATTTGTTTTCCTCGATGGGGCTTCAAAAAGTGATAGGCTGGTGGGTTTGGAGTCTCAGGGGGGCAATTTCCCTGGCAGCATCCAAGTTGTGTCACCTCTTTGCTTGGCTCTGTGACGACAGTGTTGATTTGAATTCTTCCAACTTAAGACTGATTTAAATGATGGTGAAGTTGGGGGGTGGCGTGTGGGAGTAGAGCACTGAGCGCTATTCTTTTTTGGTTGTCATATGCCTCCATAAAGACTTCTGCCTTGGGGATTTGCATAGATCCATGGTCCAGATTGCACTACAAAACCCACCGGTGGTCTGCAAAGCTATGGCAACAGCTTCTGTGCTGGCTCCCGAATCAGACAAAGCTGGAAAGTTTGGGTGTTTGCAAATCTTCATGCCATGGCCGTTCCTTTTTGGTTTGGGGGCTGCAGCCAGGGCTCAGAGGGCAGCCAGGAGTCCCCACTCTGCTCCTGACCCCCCAGTATTTGCCCTCCTCAGCAGCCCCAGCCCCTGGGAGATGTCTGGCTGCGTTCTATTCTATTCTATTCTATTCTATTCTATTCTATTCTATTCTATTCTATTCTATTCTATTCTATTCTATTCTATTCTATTCTATTCTATTCTATTCTATTCTATTCTATTCTATTCTATTCTATTCTATTCTATTCTATTCTATTCTATTCTATTCTATTCTATTCTATTCTATTCTATACCAGCGCATGCCGCTTTACCGAGCACTCCCAGCCTTGTGCTTGAGACTGCTCTAATTTGATGGTGAGGTGGTGAGGTCAGGGAAAAAACCAACCCATTCTCAATGCTTTTGTGAAAAATAGGTGTTTGGGTAATGACCTCATGGAGAGGCAGAGTGAGCCAGCCTCCTACTAGCAAAACTGCAGGAGGCGAAGGTGGAGGATCATGCAAATGTCCCAGCCACAAGGAAAGCTTAATTTGGCAGTTGTAATAGCTGAGGACACGCACATCTGTAGGAAAGTAGGCTCCCTTCCTCACACTGCTCCCAGAAGGGCTTGTTTGTTTAATTTTATCTCGCAGAGAAAATTATAAAAAGAAAAAAAAAAAAAAAAAAAACCCAAAAAAACAAGCAACCACACACCACCCTGTGGTTTTGCTCAGCTGCAGCACAAAGATGCCCCAGCAGAGCCTGGAGAGCGCTGGGGACCGAAACCCTCGCCTGAGCCCAGGTATTTCCGTCAGGGAGAGGGGCAGTGAAGGGGCCGTGCGGGGCAGCCGGCAGCCCCCGGTGCTCCGCCGGGCCCCCCCCCGCCTGCCTGCGCGGGGCCGGGCAGGACGGAGCCAGCTGCAGGAATCACCAGATCCGGAGGAATCCGGACATCGCACTCGCCACTCTGCTCTCCCTCCTTCCACCTCGTGCTGATGGAAACTCTGGTGCCTAGAGCAGCTGTATCCGTGAAAGAGGGAGATGTTTGTCCTTTGAGAGGCTGAAGGAGGATGGGGATCTCGCTGGGGACCCCGGCACAGCAGCCTGATTTGTCTGGGTGCCAGTAATGCACTCTTTGACCAAATAGAGTGGGCAAGATTGCATTTTGGGGCAAAAAGTTGAGACCTTTGGGATGGCTGGTGCTTTGCAAGCTGTCATCTAAACCCTTCCACAGTCATTGCTGGTCAGGGCTGGTGCGGCTGGATAACGTGGGAGCGTTTGTGCTCTGGTTTCAGCTCATTTTCTTCACTGTCATTAGTTTAAATTTCCAAGGGAGCCTGGGCTTGGCATCAGACGCTGGCCATCCTTTAATTTAGCAAATGTAAAAATGGGACCTTTTCCAACTGGAGTGATTAGAAATGTCCCACTCCGTTCCCAGCCGCGGTGTGGGGCACTGGCCAGGCCATCGCCCCGCGCCGTCAGCCACCCCTCTCCCCCCGCCTGCGTGACTGCGGCTGAGACCTCCCACGCTCGTCACACAGGTGTGACGACCCATCACCACCATCCCTGCCCGCTGCTCAGCGCCGTCGGGAGCTGCTGCTGGTCCCGGCTGGCAAAGAGCAACACGGTGGGGGGGGCTGGATGCAGGAGGGGAGCTTGTTGGGGTGAGGGATGGAGCCGTGCCCCCCCCTTGCAGCACCCACTGAAATCCTGGCCCCAGCAGTAACACCCCCGTGCCCTGACAAGGGCCTTCTCCACCTCCAGGTTTGCGTATAATGGCGCGTGTCCCCCCTAAGCTGCTTAATGAGGGTTAAGAGGCTAACAGGCTTATTACCAGCAATTATTTCCACAGCCCTGCAGGTGTCCCTGAAAACGGCGGGGCCCCGCGCCCGCCCGGGAGCATCCCCCTGGTATCGCTGCCAGCCAGCCTGGGGTGCCACGAGATTGTTGGTGCTCAGCTGCCTGCCTAAATCAAACCAGTGGCTGTTTTCAGGGTGTTTTTATGCACTGTTACGACGATCCAGGCTGTAGTTTTGCTAAGGGAGTGTGTGTGTGTGTGTGTGGGGTGGCATCCCTATGGATACCTCCCCCCCCCCACCCTGGTCCCTCTCGCCCTGCCTCCAGAGCGGCTCTGCAGCATCCCTGGGCGGTCGCCTGGAGACGGCCGCGACGGGTTGCCACAGCGACGGAGCCTTCGCTCAGCATCCCTCCAACTCTGCCGCCTTGGCCGAAGTTGGGAGAGAGAAAAATATCCCGGGGAGGGCACACCAGCCCCTCCCCCCCCCGGGTGGCAAGTACAGGGCTGGGGAAACTGAGGCACGGCTGGTGGAGTTGGAGGCAGCTGTGAGGTGATGGAGGAGGTTTTGCGAGGTGCTAGTGGGTGTAATGGGGCTGAAAGTGGTGGAAATGGGGCTGGTGGAGGGCAGTCGCTGGGGGGGGGGGGGGGTGTCAGTGCTTTGTGGGGGCAGGTGCTGGTGCAGCATCTCCCACACGAGTCCTCCCAGCAGCAGTGGTTGATAGTCACCATGGCAATGTCAGCCGTGCTTGGGCTGTCGTCTGCTTCGACATCCAGCGCATGCTGGGATGGGCTGGAGGGGTGTGCGCACCCCGGGGTGGGGGCTCAGCCACCCAGAGCCCAGCCAAAAAACCTGGGCTGCCCCACACTGGGTGGGGGCACCGGCCACGATGCCACCGGGGTCCCTCAGGGATGGGATCCCACGGGGCCACAGCGGTTCCCGGCCCTGGGGACCCATCGCGGTGAGGGAGAGGAGGGTGAAGCCCTTTGGGGTGACGCCAGCTGCGGTCCCCCCCACCACGGAGGGCTCCCCCCACCTCGTACCGAGCCTATAATTACAGACAATGTCCATGGAGGGCAAGGAGAGGTTACATAACTTCGGCGTTTGAAAAATTATTTCTGCTCCATTATCGGCTTTATACATACCTCGACCTCGGGCCAGGCGGGGCTGGGGGGAAGGCGATGCCATGGGCTGCAGCCAGTCCCATGCTCGGGCCCATCCAGCTGCCGTGCCTCAGTTTCCCCCTCTCTATGGACAGAAGCAACCCTGCTGCACCCTGCTGCTATGCCAAGGGGAGGGCTCCTTGCTGCTGGCATGAGCACCAGTGGGACCAGCAAGTGTTTTTCACCTCCAACAGAAAAAGAGGGTGATTTTTCTTCCTCCCTTGGGAAAGGCTTGGAGGATCTTTCTGGGTCATGGCCGTCATTAAACGGCAAGTTCAAAAAACCAAGGTCCTGCCTGCGGGCACTGACTACCTTGACCTCATCTGGTGTTAACGTCCCCCAGCTTTGAATTTGTTGCATCGTTCTGGCATATCCTAAAAACCCCTGGGTTGGGGCCGTGCGGTGCCGTAGCCGCTGTGTTTTTGCAGCAGGGTGCTGGCGGTGGGTGCTCGCCCTGTTCCCCCAACACCGTCATAGCCCTCCTGACACCCCCCCCTGCCATCGACACGGCCGAGCTGGGGGACAGCGGGATCAGTCCCGAGCATCACTGGTGACCGCTGCAGGAGGTCAGGGACTGGAGGGGGGGGCGGGCAGGGAGCCGGAGCAGGGTCCCCCCTCCCCGCTCACACTCACTTGCATTTACACCACTTACAAAGTTATCTCCCCGCAGGGATGTTGGAGGGCGGCCGGGGCTGCGTCGATAGGAGCGTGCACGGCGCACGCAGCCAAGGGCGGCCGGGGCGGTGTTGTGTAACTCTCCGTGTGGCTTTTCACTGGGAGGGGGGGGGGGGTTGGAGGCAGGTCACCGTGTCTCACCCTCCCCAGTGCCACCAGACCCACCCGCTGCCCCAGCTGCAGAGCACCTTCCCCCCGTCCCTGCCCGTGGCCACCCGGCTATGCCGGGGTGCTGCGTGACGTCTGGCTTTACACCTCTGCGGGATGCTGCTGGGCAGCACTGGGACCCCAGGGTTAGGTCGGCTGTTGTGGCCGGCAGCAGTATTGCCACCACCTTTGCCCCCCTGAAATCTTCTCTTGGCAGCATTTTGGTTTTGCTTGCTGGAGAAACGGTGCCGTGCTCCTTGTCAACCCACGTGTACACGCACAGCCGTGCCTGGGCTTGCCAACACTGGGCTTTGCACTCACCTTGTTTATTATTGTAGGGTTGCCCAGGAACACACGTGGGGGTTGTTTTTTTAGGGCTGGCAAAAAAAAAAAAAAAAAAAAAAAAAAAAAAAAAAAAAAAAAGGGATTCCTGGCTTCTACTTAATTGCTTTTGTGATTCTGTAGTGTGTACCTGAGCAAGCCAACCATCAGTGACCTGGGCCGTGAAAAGGAGCAGAGGAGGGAACACAACGGGGTGTGCGCCAAAACTCACTGGTTTAAAAATGACCTTTTAAATGCCCAGGTCTCTGCCCGCAGGGTCTGCAGCTGCTGGGCCCCGTAACGAAGTGATTCACAGCAGCACCCGAGGCTGGGGCACAGAAATAATGAGAAGGGAGTTTAAGGACTTAACATATCTGCCCGGCGGGTACCTTAGTGGCCACCCCCATTTGCGCAGGGCTTCCCAAACGAGGTGGGTGCCCCAGGTAGTGGCAGTGGGGTGACCCCAGGATGTCACCCCTGGCTTGTGGGGTACCAGCCCTGGTAGATGCTGACATGGGGCAGAGTCTTGACTTCTGGTTGCCGGGGCCAGGCTGAGAGGGCACCCAGGGCTGGTACCCACAGGCAGGGAATGAGGGAGGATTAATTGAGTCACCGATCCCTGACAGCGAGAGGGGATGGGGAGCAGCAAGCCCCCCCAGTGTTATACAACGCCTGTGCTAAATCTTCACCACAGGAGATAAAGACAGTCCCCAAAATACCTTGCCCTGCCTTTGCCACCCTTGCAGCTACTTGAGTTTGGGGTCATGTCTGCAATCTGGGGGTGTCCAGCTCGGCGGTGACATCAGGGCAGGGTGGAAAGACCAGAAACCCAAGGCCAGAAACCCAGTATCCTCTGGGAAGGAGGACTCCAACTAGGTTCAGCTTGAGGAACAAGAGTGTTGAAGGAAGCCTTTGCAGGATTTGCAAGACACTGAAACTCTTGAATTGGTGTGGGCAGAGCCATGAGCTGGGGGAAAACTAGTAGCAGCAAAACAGTGCGAAGGCCTCTTTTGTCTTGAAGATACTGGGCAACATCACATGTGTGCCAGGGGGTTTGTCACCCCCAACAGAAAAGGAGGGAGATTTTTCTTCCTCCTCTAGAAGGTGGGATTTGGGTCATGGCCATCACTAAATGGCAAGCTCAAAGAACCAAGGTCTTGCCTTGGACCACCAACTGCCTTGCCCCAGTCTAGCATCTGGTCCTCCAGGTTTGAAATTGCTGCTGGTTGGTCCTTCGCATTCCCAAAATCACTGAAATCCCCTTCGAGCTGTTTATCTTCCAGTCCCCCAAGACCACTAAGGGATCTTGGGCTTCTTACACTGCCACGATGGCAATTTCACTCCCTGCCCCTTAGAAAGGCCACCGAAGGTGGACGTTTCCCTTGCTGGCGGTGGCTCCCCACAGCTACAGCTGAGGTGCCAGCTCCTGTACATGTAGGGAAGAAGAGAGGCTGTAATCTGAGCTCGGGAGCAATTAGCCGGGACGGCAGCGTGCTGCTCAGCAAAGTCCCCACCACCCACTTGCTCGCTCGGTCGCCAGCATCGGTCTCGGCACCTGCGGCTCTCGCTGCGATCGCGGGGTAAGTAGAGCCAGGAGGGTGGTTCTGCCCGAGCGTGACATGGCCTTCCTCCCCATCTCCTTCCTTCTGGGGTTAAAAGTCAAGTTTAGGGCTCTGCCGACACCTTAACCCACGGTGATGCTGAAGGGTGCTGGAAACGCATCCGCTTCTGGGGTGGAAACGGCAGCTTTACCCTGGCACGGCCAAGGAGCCAGGAAAATTGCCCAGGATGGCGGGACACGGGTTGTATTTTTCACCGAGAGTTGAGCGATTGCTAATGCTTGGATGGGGAAGGAATAACCACGGGTTTAAAGCCCCCCCAAAAGCGTAGAGGATGCTGATGAGTGGTCGATGGCTCTCGTGCTCATCCTACTCCTCTCCGCGCCTATTTCTAGCCGGAACATCGCGGCGGGGAGAGCGACGCCGAGCGCCTCGGCAGTGGCGGCAGCCGTATCGGTGCTGAGGCGCTCGGCGTCGCTCTCCCCGCGGCTCACGGCTCCATCGGCTCTGGCTGGCAGCCCCATCGCTCCCAACCTGCCGCACGTCGCGCCTTCAGGATAAACATTTCCCGGGCGCGGGCTCTGCCCACACACGCGCTTTCCCTCGAGCAGGAGACACGGCTCCTGGAGGGGGTTTGCATTGGATGAAAGCAGAATTCCGTGGGAAAACCCGCCTTGGGTGTAATGGGTTTTGGGAAAGGGACGTTGGTGGGAGCTGGGCAAGGTGCAGGTTTAGTCCTGCCGTGCGCAAGCTGGAGCTGAACGGTGTCCGCATCCGTCCTCTTCTGCCTCTAACCCTAAGGTGGAAGCAGCAGTTTCTCTATGAGGAGGGTCTTAAAATAATTCATGCTTGTGATACCCCAGGGATGCTGCTGAGCACGGCCCTGGTGCTACCTGCAGCTTGGGAACTTCTCAGCGCTACAGCTCTCGGCTCACCTCCAGCTGGTGGGTGATAAAATCTGCTCGAAGACATTTGCCCTCTCTGTCCCGCTTTTCTTTTCCTTCCCATGGCGCTTTTTAGCAGCCGGGTGATCCCCCCTTGGCCAGGGCCAGAGCTGGGACAGGGTTGTTGCTTTCCCCCCGAGCCTCTTGGCATGTGCTGGCTGGGAACCCGCCGTTCCCGACGGGAACCCGCGTCCCTGCAGAGGCCCCAGCTACGGCACAACCAGGGCGCAGGGCAGGCAGGAGCGTGACCGGCTGATTTCAGCTCTTGCCATCATCTGCTCGTGGCCCCATCACTGGCATTTGTCCCTGGGACGGTTTGGGGCTGGGGCTGGAGCCTGGTACCTCTCCAGATTTGGGAGCACGCAGGAGGGACCAGGGCCATGTGATGGAGGAGAGTGCACGGGGCAGGCTCAGGGACACCCCAAGGTCACCCATCCAAAAACACCCCCTGGCCCACGCGGGCCATGGGTGCGGCTTTTCGGGAGAGAGGCACCCACTGCAGCCCAGGCAAGGAAGGGGACTGGCACGGGGACTTGCACATCCCACCGGCACCTCGGGCACAGCCAGGCCAGGCGATATTTCAGTTCAAAGCCCCAGCCACGAGTCCCACTCAGGGGGGCTCATCTTCACCCTCCAAACACCCCACTAACCCTGTAGCCCATCTCCCTTCCTCCACCCAGCACCAAACAACTCCATCGCTGGTGCCCCAGCCCCACCGGCTCCGGGAGGCTCTCGGGATACCCCCAGTCACTGTGGCATGACGTGGGGAGAGGGGACAGGGTATCGCTGCCGCAGAGTCTTAATTCCCAGGGCCACAGGGCTGCTGGGGGCAGATATCTGACGTCCTGTGGGACAAATCCTGCAGGGAGCGGGGTCCAGGGCATCAGCAGGCTGGGAAACCTCCCCTCCCCCTCACTAAATCCCTTCCCCAGCGCAGGACAGTAGGTTACGGGACTCGACCAGAGGTTGGATTTAAGGAGATTACAATTTCTCCCCCAGGATAATCTAGAAATTCAATTAAAACTCTCTGTCTCTTGCCCGGGCTGCAGCAGGGCAACGGGGCACCCTGCGCCCCGCAGCCATGGCCGGGGAGAGCTGGGGAGACCCCCCCGGGCACGCACCAGGTAAGGGCTGACCCCCTCCTCCCAGGGTCTGGCTGGAGCCCCCCCTCGCCTGGGGGGGGTGGCTGGGGCTCTGCCCCTTCCCAGGGCGATTTGCTGGGGTATTAACACCCGTCCTCTGAGCCGGGGCAGCCGGGACTGGCTGCAGGGGGGCTGCGGGGGGCTGTGAAGAAGGGGCTGTGGGTACCCTGGAGGTTTGGGTACGGCTGTTGCAGGGACAGGGCAGCCTGGCTGCATCCTCTGGGGTTTTGGGGCATCTTCTGACAGCCTCCGATGTGGATTAACCCTGCTAAGGCCTTCACCTCCTGTTGCCCTCATCCTCACCCCCAGCCACGTCCTGCTGTCGTGCCATATGGGTGCTAGCAGACAGACAAACAGCCGACGAGATGGGATTTCAGGAGCTGGCGAGGCAGCAGGGTTGGCTGGGGGCTGGGGGGGACTGTGGGTGCTGCATTGTTTCCTGACATCGCCGTGTGTGGGTGCCAGGGCAGGGCTGGGTGCTGGGGTTGGAACACACACAGAGGCAGCCAGAGCGGGGTGCTCGGTCCCCCTGTGATGCCATGGAGTTGGGGACCAACTGTGTGCTACTGCAGCCTCTGAAGAGATCTTTCTCCCGATCTCAGCTGATCCAGGGCACATTTAGCAGGAGTTTTAGGGTGCTTAAGCACAAGCCCACCATCCCACAAAGGCCACCTGGCCACAGTGGTGCCGAGTGCTGCACGTGACCCTTTTTCTCCTCCCATGCCCGCGGTGGCATCTGCACGTGGCTCAGGGGGACGGGGACGAGCCAGCACCTCTCCAGGCACCCTGTTGCCCCCAGTCTCCCTGCCAAGGGCCTTTCTTTTTCCCCGTGCCTCAGTTTCCCTCCTGCATGCTCCATCAGTGTTCTCAGATGGCAATGTCTCGACTGCTTGCTGGTACTAGTGGAGTGCATGGGGGTCCAGGGGAGGGTTGCATGCCTGCGACTGTTTTCTACCTATATCCTTGCCAAAATGGAGCAGTTTCTTGTCATTAGGAATGGGTTGTAGTGGGAGCCTCCTGTCTGTCCACCCTGGCAGCAGAGGGGAAGCAGGGGGTCGTTTATCCTCCGGATTCATCAGGGCATGCCCTGCCCTGTGTCGACCCTTAATTTATTGGAAGTGCCCAAAGATGGGGTGTCGGAGGAGTTATTCAAGCAGCAGTGCTGCCCCAGCATGGTGGGGGGCGTGCTTGATCGGGGGCCGATAGCAGCTGGGGGAGCCCCTCAGCTCCGCTGGCCAACCCCCCCCCAGGGTGCCAGGTCGCTTTGTCAGGATGGGTTGAGCAGGAGCAGTTTGGGAACCCTCAGCTGTGCCGGCACGGCCGCGGCCCCGCGCCGGGAGCTGAGCTCCCTCCTCGCCACTGACATTCACCGTCCCGCTGCTGGGGCATGAAGGGCATCGCTGCGGGAGATAGCGGTGTTATCTCCCAGCACAGGGCGGGCAGCAGCACCGCGCGTGACCTCCTCGCACTGTCCCCTCCCAGACCATCACCCTTCCTGCCCCCGCAGCCAGGAGACCTGCTTCCCCCCCCCCCCCCCCCTCAGCTCCTCCGAGTCCCCACCCGGGTCGATCCCACCTGAACACATCCCGCTTCCCCACACACCCCCACGAACCGGGAGCAAATCCATGCTGGGAGGTGGCAGGAGGGTGACAGCAGCCCTGATGGCCCCGAAACGAGTCCCCCTCCAGAGGTACGGGGAAAGATGTGCTGATAAATGGCATCAACACATTCAGTCAGCTCTAACTAATGACCTCCCTGGCACTCAACACGTTCTCCCGGCGCGCTGGCTGTTCAGCATATTGTTGTAACATTTAACTCCCTTTTTTAAAAATAATAAATAAATAAAATTAGCTGTGCAGTTGGCAGATTGCTGGAGACACTTGGATTCTCTGCGGGAAACCGCTCCGCGGTGGGAGTTTGGTTGCTGCAGTTTGGTGGCAGGAGTCCTTGCCTCTAATGTCAGCTCGTTAGCTGGGGTAGTCCGCGGCGTCGCTGCGCTCCGAGCCCGTGGGGAGCTGTGGGCCATCCCTTCCCGCTCTTAATATGACGGGCCTGTTTTGTTTCCTACGTGTTAACACTATTAGCGCTGCGCACGACGCGTGGCACGAGCGGCAGGGGATGGTCCCAGCCCTGCCCGACATCCTGCGAAGGTTTATCTGCGCCGAAGCTGGGGCTGGCAGTGGGATTGAGGGGTTGTGGTTATTAGGGGAAGTTTTGAGTCTGTTCCCAGGGGTGAAACTGTGATGGTCAAGGGTGTGAAAGTCCTAGGAAGGAGGGAGGGAGGGGGGATGTAACCTGTAACGCCAGCGCCCTGGGGCAGTTATGGTGGTGGGGAGATGCCGGGGTGATGCTGGAGGATGGCACTTGTCACCGAAGGAAATGCAGGGTGACCACGGGGCCGCAGTCCCCAGCCGGAGCCCGCGGCAGAGCCTGTCCAGCTGCTGGTTTCCACGTGTTTGCAGGAGCCCTCTCCCAGCCTGAGCCTCCCACAGCGCCAGCGTGGGGCTCCAGCCTTCAAATTAAAACCAAACCAGAAATTCAGCTTGCAGCGAACTTGAGAAAGCGTATTTCCAAACAAAACTGTGCTAAATAAAGTACGAGCCGCAGGCGGCCGTCTGCTCCGACAGATCCACTTTGCTCGCCTTTATTTAGCTGCCGTCTCCCCATGCTGCTGCTGCTGGCCTGGGGCCGGGGGGGGGGGTTGTCCCCCCCAGGAGCTTTGGTGTTTTGGGGAGGACTCAGTCCCGTGGCCTCGGTGAATGTGGGGTCCCGTGTGGGATGTGGGCTGTGTCACGAGAGTTCCCCTGTCCCCAGAGCAGTGTTGGCCCTCGGGTCTGTCCTGGCATCCCCCCCGCAGCAGAGGGTTCCCTGATATCTGGGGTGCTTGGACAGGGTGAAATCCTGTGTGACATGGGAGGAGGAAAAGGAGGGAAGGAGGGAAGGAAGGAGGGAAGGAAGGAGGGAAGGAGGGAAGGAGGGAAGGAGGGAAGGAGGGAAGGAGGGAAGGAGGGAAGGAGGGAAGGAGGGAAGGAGGGAAGGAAGGAAGGAAGGAAGGAAGGAAGGAAGGAAGGAAGGAAGGAAGGAAGGAAGGAAGGAAGGAAGGAAGGAAGGAAGGAAGGAAGGAAGGAAGGAAGGAAGGAAGGAAGGAAGGAAGGAAGGAAGGAAGGAAGGAAGGAAGGAAGGAAGGAAGGAAGGAAGGAAGGAAGGAAGGAAGGAAGGAAGGAAGGGAGGGAGGAGGAGGGAAGGGAGGGAGGGGAGGGAGAGAAATCAGAGAGAGGAGAGGAAGAGCAAAAGAATAATAAGAAGAAAAGAAGAAAGAAAAGGAAAAAGAAAATGAAAAAGAATAATAATAAGAAAAATAATAAAAAAGAAAAAAAGAGAAAGAAAAAGGAAAAGAAAAAGGAAAAGGAAAAAAGAGGAAGAAATTAAGAGGGAAAGGAAAGGAAAGGAAAGGAAAGGAAAGGAAAGGAAAGGAAAGGAAAGGAAAGGAAAGGAAAGGAAAGGAAAGGAAAGGAAAGGAAAGGAAAGGAAAGGAAAGGAAAGGAAAGGAAAGGAAAGGAAAGGAAAGGAAAGGAAAGGAAAGGAAAGGAAAGGAAAGGAAAGGAAAGGAAAGGAAAGGAAAGGAAAGGAAAGGAAAGGAAAGGAAAAATGAAAGAAAAAACAAAAAATGAAAGAGAAAAGAAAAGAAAAGAAAAGAAAAGAAAAGAAAAGAAAAGAAAAGAAAAGAAAAGAAAAGAAAAGAAAAGAAAAGAAAAGAAAAGAAAAGAAAAGAAAAGAAAAGAAAAGAAAAGAAAAGAAAAGAAAAGAAAAGAAAAGAAAAGAAAAGAAAAGAAAAGAAAAGAAAAGAAAAGAAAAGAAAAGAAAAAGAGTAAAGAAGAAAAAGTGGGGAAGAAAGGAAGGAAGAAATAAAGAGAAAGAACCCAAAGAAGAAAGAGAAAGAAAAAAGAAAATGAACAAGAAAGAGAGAAAGATAAAGAGAGAGAGAGAGAGAGATGGATGAAGAGCAAGAAAGAAGGAAGAGAGAAAGGAAGAGCCAGAGAAAGCAAGAAAAGAGGGAAGGGGGGAAGGGGGGGAAGGCAGAGGGGAGTGGTGGTGACTGGGGGGCCCGAGGGTCCCCGGGAGTGTCACCCCCTGGCAAGGGCAGCGCCGCTGCCTCCACAGTCACCCAGCCACGTCTCCCCTCCCAGCACAGTTAATCCAGACCCCAGCTAATCCTCTCGCAGGTCACTGGGAGCTCACTGCATTTTGTTCACTTCTCAGACACATCTAGAATTAATTTAAAAAAACTCGACAGTAAATTCATCCTGTGGCAAAAGCATTCAGCATATTCCCCAGGGGCGAGCTGGAGGGGAGATGGAGAAGTAGCCTTTTTTGTCTCTAAATGTTCAGCTCTCATTAAAAAAAAAGAGAGAAAGCTTTAATGAGTGTAGCCGTTGTGGTCAGGACGAAGACTTGGGATGGGTGACCAGGCTGCAGCGTGAGCCTGCAGCCATCCTGACACGTTAGCTCTGCAAGACCACTTTGGTCCCATTTGACTTCCAGCGACTATGAGGTTGTAAATATTAACTGTTCTTGCCTATTTTACTCTTCCCCATGGCTGTAAGGAGGGAGAGGATCTTGTGCTGACTGCCCCAGTCGGGTGTGAGCAACTGCTTGGTCTGCCGACACACCAATAAATAATGGCTTTGTTTGAAAAAATCAGCTTTTGCAATGAAAAATGGTTGTGTCTGGATTGCAGCAGGTGGAAGTATGTTGTTCGGTGTGTAAGATGGTGCCACATGTGGGTGTCTTTCCAGCACCTGGGAGGTTTGGGCAGGTTGTTAGTGCTCCTGCTTGTGGTGCTGGGATTCTGCAGGAATCCCCAAGTCCCAGGCTGGATTTGGGGGGAATTTCTGTAAAAGGCAAGCCAGGATATTGTTGCTAGCCGGGCTGCTGCAGCCCCAGGCAGGCTGGGCCTGGCAATGCTTCCCGGCACTGGGCTGGGCCTGGCCAGCCTGTGATGGAAAGGGTGTGCTTGTCCCAGAGAGTCCCCGGGCACTCGAGCTGATTGCAGGAATCGACCGCATCGATCGGGCCATCGGGTCCAACACAGCCTGGACAGCCTGAGCTGGGGGGGACAGGGCGTCGTGGGGGGCTCTTCACCCGCCCCCCCCAGCACCATGTTACTGCCCCATGCACGTCCCACTGGAGCAAGGTGGTTTCATCTCCAGTGACACATCTCGTGTCCCTAAATAGCAGGATGAGGTGCGGCAAGGGGTGGTTTGAGGAGAGACCCTGCAGTGCCGTCTCTCAGGGGCGCATTGGGATGTGCCACGTGGCTTCTTCACCATCCCATCCACTGCCTGATGCAGCCCCACGTGCCGTCGCAGAGGGGCTGGGGGGGGGGAGTCAGCAGCCTGCCAGGGAACACCCCACCATTGGCTTCACCTGCACGAGGGAGCCCACCCAGCTTGGGCCACCGCTCCCATGTCAATGCAACATCTCTCCCAGGCAAAGCTGAGTGTAGGTCCCTGACCCTACAGCTGAGCCCTCCAGAAGGGATCAAAACAACTCTTTTTCCCCAGTGGCAGTTGTCCTTTCATAAGACTTGGCCAGCAAAACCCATCTGTGACCATAGATGGCTCCATGTCCCAATGGATGTGTTGGGAAAGTTGCTCCTCGGGACATCTGCCCCAAGCGAGTGCCTTCCCTGGGCCTTCTCCAACTGGCTGCATGTTGGCTGTGTCCTATCCCGTCCCTGGGTGGGGGGGACAGAGGTTAAATCCACATCTCCCTGTGGTTTCCCTTGACCCCAGAAGCGCTGGTGCTCAGGAGGTCGGGCAACTGCTGCTGCGATGTGCTGGGCAGCGGTCCATCTGGCACGGGCAATGTGAACTGATGGAGTAGCTTTCAGGCGTACCTTTATTAATATCTCTGTGCTAAGGAGAGCAGCTTGGCCTCTCTGCTTTCCTCTGCAGCAGCCTGACCCTGCTCTGACAGCAGAGCTCATGAGAAAAGCAAAGGGAAGAGCCTCCAGTGCTACCCAAGGTTTTCCATCCACGGGTGTCATTGAAGGTCCCACAAATGCTGCATCTCCCCAACAAGGTTTGCTCGCTCGCTTTGTAGTACAGAAGAACAAACTCTAAGACCTTATTCGTTCCTAGTGTGTGGTTTTGAGGAACAGCCTAGCCATAGAAAGGAGAATAAGGGCACATGAGGTGGGGTCCTTGCTCAACATGCAGCCACCCACCCGCTCAGACCCATGGCCAAACACCCCCTTGGGTCCCTTTGCCGTGAGAGGTAACAGCCGTGTCTTTGTTTTCTATTGCAGAGCCTCTCACGGGATCCACGTGGTGACGTGGCAGCCAAGACGTGGAAGCTTGGGACTTCTCTTCCACCACAACAGAATTTGGGGGGTGGGAAGGGGTGGGTCAGGGGGAAGCTGGGAGTCGCAAGACCCTTCGCCTTCACTGTGGGCGTGGCTCAGGGATGACTGCAGGCAGAGTCAACCCTTACAGCATCGTGTCCTCCGAGGAAGACGGGCTGAGGTTGACCACCATGCCAGGTATCAACGGCTTTGGCAACGGGAAAATCCACACCAGGAGGAAATGCAGGAACAGGTTTGTAAAGAAGAACGGTCAGTGCAATGTGGAGTTCACCAACATGGATGACAAGCCACAGAGGTACATTGCAGACATGTTCACCACGTGCGTTGACATCCGCTGGAGGTATATGCTTTTGCTCTTTTCCCTGGCCTTTCTGGTGTCCTGGTTATTGTTTGGGCTGATTTTCTGGCTAATTGCACTCATTCACGGAGACCTAGAAAACCCAGGTGGAGATGATACCTTCAAGCCTTGTGTTCTGCAGGTCAATGGCTTTGTGGCTGCTTTTCTGTTCTCCATTGAGACCCAAACGACTATTGGTTACGGCTTCCGCTGCGTGACGGAGGAGTGCCCACTTGCTGTCTTCATGGTGGTGGTTCAGTCCATCGTGGGGTGTATAATTGACTCTTTCATGATTGGTGCAATAATGGCAAAGATGGCCAGGCCCAAAAAACGGGCGCAGACATTACTTTTCAGCCATAATGCAGTAGTGGCAATGAGAGATGGAAAACTCTGCCTGATGTGGAGAGTTGGGAACCTCCGGAAAAGCCACATAGTAGAAGCCCACGTACGAGCTCAGCTAATTAAGCCCAGGATCACAGAAGAAGGGGAGTACATACCGCTCGACCAAATAGACATTGACGTGGGGTTTGATAAAGGCTTGGACCGTATCTTCTTGGTGTCCCCCATCACCATTCTCCACGAGATCAATGAAGACAGCCCCTTGTTTGGGATCAGCCGTCAGGACTTGGAGACAGATGACTTTGAGATCGTGGTCATCCTGGAAGGTATGGTAGAAGCCACCGCTATGACGACGCAAGCTCGGAGCTCCTACCTGGCCAGTGAGATCCTCTGGGGCCACCGCTTCGAGCCTGTCTTGTTCGAGGAGAAAAACCAATACAAAGTAGACTATTCCCACTTCCACAAAACCTATGAGGTCCCGTCCACCCCCCGTTGCAGCGCCAAGGACTTGGTGGAAAACAAATTCCTGCTGCCCAGCACCAACTCCTTCTGCTACGAGAACGAGCTGGCCTTCATGAGCCGAGATGAGGAAGAGGAAGACGATGACAGTCGGGGTTTGGAGGACCTG
This sequence comes from Tyto alba, assembly GCF_018691265.1. Taxonomy (NCBI): domain Eukaryota; kingdom Metazoa; phylum Chordata; class Aves; order Strigiformes; family Tytonidae; genus Tyto; species Tyto alba. Next base: position 4,271,843 of record NW_024881302.1, read on the forward strand.
AGCCCGGACAACAGGCATGAGTTCGATAGGCTTCAAGCCACAATAGCATTGGATCAGAGGTCATACAGGAGGGAGTCAGAAATATGACTCTTGGCCCTTCCATTGACTTTTCCGAGGGTATTTTTTTTCCTCCTCTAATCTCTTCCCCTACAACCCGCTCAAATTATGCAGAACAATGCAAGTGCCATAGGAATGCTTGAGAAATTAGTATCGTTCTTAGTTTTCAGTTTCATCGCAATAACCACTGAGCGGTCTGCAGGAGGGGACGGCGGCAGGCCACGGCGCGTCTCCCGTGCCCGGCGCCCTCAGTGGGGCCGACGGCTCTGTGGGGACGGACGGACAGACGGACGGACGGAGAGAGGAGGGTCCGTGGGGCGTGGGCAGGCGCTCGCCCCATGCGGCCCCGCGGGGCTTTGCTCCCCCTGCGGGGAAAACGCCAGCGTTTTCTTGGAGCCGAGCACTGCGAGATCCAAAAAGAGGAAATATCAGGAAACAAATCTTTCTCTCTTTCTTTTTTTTTTTTCCTTTTATTTTTTAACTGAGCAGCAACAAGAAAAAAAATTGCTCCTTCCGGCAGGTGGTCTGGTTCAGTTGCACAAGAACAACACTTGAAATAACATGCAACATTAACGTACTTCTTTTTAATTTGGGATAAAGGGGGGGGGTGGGGTGGGGAGGGAGGCGAGAGGGTTTTTAATTTTTTCACCGTACCGTTTGGGAGACTGTTTACCAAAATAATAATAATAATAACAATAATAATAATAATGATAATAATAATAATAATATTAAATCTGAAAGAAGTCATTCAGTATTTTTTAAAAATGAACAAGGGAATGAATAAGCCACTGGGGTCCTTTGAGGGGGTGACTCGCTGGGCAGATACAAGAGCTAGAAGTCAAGACTGCATCCAGTTTTGGGGTGTTTTCGTTTTTTTCCACTGGCGTGGCTTTGTAGGTAGAAAACAGATGTAAGTGGCTGGAGGTCTGTGGCAGTGAAAGCAAGTAGCATAATTACTAGCAAAGTAGCTAATAAAGAAAAGAAAAGCCAGACTGTGATAGAAAGAGGCATTGTAAACACAGTAATTAGCCAATTTCTGGAAATATTGATCTTCAGGATGGAAATGGGGTCTGGGGCATCAGCTGCTGAAGTGCTGGGTCTCTCCCAGCATCTCTGATGGGGAATTCATAAGTTTCACCATAACTGGGACAAAATAAAGCAAAGCACAAAAAGGAGAGTGAAAAGCTCTCAAATTCGGGTATTTTTCCACGTTTCCAACCAATTCGGCATTTTCTCTCCTTTGAAAAATCATTTCAAATGTGGAAATCAATGCAAAAGTCATCTTGTTGGGTTGCACTTCTTCTGGCACAGGAGCCGTCTCCGTGCCAGGCTGGGATTTATGAATTCCCCGTTCACCGGAGAGCCCTGCTTCAGAGGCAGATGCTTTTCCGAAAACAACAGATGCCAGTTGAGAAAACCACCCTGTCTTGTGCTTCAACCCATCCCCGCGTCCCAGCCTCAAGGTGGATTGTGCCTTAGAGATGCAAACTCATCCCGCGCTCCAGCTCTCCTCCGCAGCACCCCACTCGCCTCCCCTAAGCCCCCCACCCCACCTCACCCCCAGGATGACTTTGCTCTGCCCCCCCCTTGGCAGCGCCCGCATCCCACCGTCTGCTGTGTGTTAGGCTGGCCTCGACGGCACGCTGGTTTAGCCTTTGTTACAACACAAGGCTAAACCACCCCGTACGTGGGAAGCCTTTGCTCCTGCCCTTGCTCCCCGCCTTTGCACAGAGGGAAGGAGTCGGGAAGAGGCAGGTTGCACCCCGGCCATGCTGCTCATTGGTGCTCCGGGAGCCAAATTCCGGCTCCCTGCTCCCTGCGGCCACGGGAGAGGCTTTGGTACCCACAGGCATCCCTCACCTGACCCTGGGCGCAGAGCCCCCGGCAGCACCCTGCTTTGGGGAGAAGGGGTCGAGAGCAGGGTCCCCAGCAGCATTTCGGCTGTGATGGGCTCCCGGTGGTTTTGTCCCCGCCGCCTACACCGGGGAAGCCGCGTCCCAGGGTTAACAACTCGCCGTGGCGTGTCCAACCATCAGTGGCAGAGGCAGGATTTAGCCTGTGTCCCCATCCTCAGCTCCTTCCTGCAAAGGGCTCTGGGGAGCTGCTGTCCCAGTGCCTCCCCCCCCCCTCTCCATGCCCCCGAGCATCGTGTCTCCCTGACCGGCCGCAGGACAGGGACCGGGACTTTGTCCCCACAGGGTTTCTTCCCACCCTGTTCCCACCTGCTTCCATCACCTCCACCCCATGCTGCCCACCAAGAGGCTGCTCTATTTTTGGCTTTCTCCCCACCCAAAAAAAACAGCCACTGGGAGAAAACATCCCCTGGGGCAGCTCCGGGAGGGAGCTGGTGCTTCTGCACCGGCTGCCCCAGAGGGGTTGTTCCCCAAAGCGGGGACACGTAGGGACGTGCCATTGAGCTCCGGTCACGACATTTGTGTTTCTGAGGCAGTGAACATGGATGCCATCCCATTGCCGGTCCCATGGCTCCCGGGGGGGGGGGGATGGTTTTGCCACCCGCTTTTTGCCCCATAGCATCTGGGGGGTGGGAAGGATGGAGAGGGGGGCAGAGAGATTTTGTGTGCGCACTACTTATTTATTTTTTTAAAAAAACGCTTTTACGTGGTTTTAGGTTCTTTTGAATAAATAATAATTATAAAAAAAAAAAAAAAAGGTGCACATCTTGCTGCTGTAGGGTTCTCAGAGGGTTAATTTCTTTATAAATATATATATATCACAGTAAATATTTGTATAAAAACAAAAGAGAAATAGAGATGTCTTTAAGTAAATTATTGCTTTTAAAGAAACTTCTATGATTGTACAGTGTTACCTGGGAGAATAGAATAATATATACAGACGTATTTTTAAACTGCTGCATAGGAGGAGGTGAACTGGGCTGGGGAGCGCCCGGGGCCAACAAGGCGAGGGGGGGGTTTGGACCCTTCCCAGCCCCTGTTCACACACCCCCTTCCCCAAACCCCACTAGTGAGGATCTAGCTCTGGCGAGTTGTCATATATATACTGTATAGTCCTTGCCCTGGCCATGGACCACACCAGTACATAGTGTATAATTATTTTTGCCTACCTGTGAGTGCTCTGAGCTACTGGTCTTTTTTTCCTACCATCAGGGAGCATTGGGAAGGCTGCCCAGCAGTAGTTTTAATCATCACATGAACTGTCAAAGAAAGGGGGGGAAAAAAGGAAAAAAAAAAGGTGAAAAAAAGCCAAAAAGTGGTGTTTGTCCAGCACTCATGTTCTCCGGAGAGGCTGGAAAGGCACAGGGATGCTCTTGGGGTGTGCGTTTTGGTGTCGGTCACTGCAGGGATGGAGCGGGATCCCGGCGGGAAGAGGCTTGGAGCCAAGTGAGGGGACACGTCCACCCCCCAAAACAGCTGCCGGCCATTTCCCCCGAGCCGCAGCCGCTCCATCCATGGAGTTAACTCCGGCGTTACACTTGATCCTTGGAGGATGGCAGGAGTCCGAGAAAGGAAAGAGCCGCTAATCCTCTTGGCCAGCATCCCGTAGGGATTGCCCTCAGCCGGGGCTCGGGGCAGCCTCTGGCAGCAGCAGCCGCCCTGGCCGGGGACCTGGGGGGCCGGCCCCGCTGCTGCTCCCACTCGGCTTCACCCCAAAAAGATACACGGGTGAGAGCAGAAAGCACCCGCATCCCTGCACCCCAAAACCACCGGCCAGAAAGAGCATCCTCTGCCCCCAACAGACGCGCGGTGTCCTCGCTCGGCTGGGCGGTGGGTCCCCGGGGCCGGGAGCCGTCGGGATGAGCCTTAGCTTCTCATAACCAAATGTAGTGCACTTAGTCTTTTAGGGCTGGGACAATCACTTAGCGCTTAACCTTTCGCGATTCGGTGCCTGCTTGACCTTCAAACCTTTTGTAGAAGATGAATTCAGAGCCACCTTTTCTATCTTTAATAAGGCAGAACAAATACGTTTATTTTTAAACCCTCCTGCTCTTTCCTTTCCTTTTGTGCTGACAACCAAAAGAGTCCCCTCTGTGTGTGTGTGTGTGTGTGTGTGTGTGTGTGTGTGTGTGTGTTCCATTCCTTGCACGCCGAAACGCGTGTGCGGCAGCCGGGGCCGGTGCTCCAGCTGGATCCTGCTCTCCCACCCCCCCCAATTCAGAAATGCTGCCATGGGGTGGGGGGTTGGTGCAGGGCAGGATCCGGCAGGGAGGGGACATGGGATGGTGCCCGACCCGATGCCACCCGTCACCTCGCTGAGCTCCGGCACCCGCCAGCTGTGCACATCTGTCCTGCTGCCCCCTCCTAGGGGCACCATCTTTCCTCCATTCCCTCCCCCCCCACCTTCCCCTTCCCCAAACCCCATCCCGGTGCTTCCCCAGGCTTGGCCCCACACGGTTTGGGGACTGAGAGCCGGCACCAGTTCACACGGGCAGGTTGGCAACTGGGAGCGCTGGTTTCCCAGGGGTAAAACGCCGAGTCCGTTCACTGGGGCAACGGTGATGTGCAGCGATAGAGAAGCTGATGGATGCAATGACAGTATCTGTATCTTTTCCACCTCCGGTGTTTCTCTGTCTCATTGCACATATATTTGAGATATATGTGACAATGTATATATATATTTGTAAAATGTATTTCAGATGACAAAACTGGCCAATTTTATGTTATTTTAAATATATTATATATATTATATATAAGAGTCTCCAAAAGATATAAATAGACTAGAGAAAATAATATAAATATGTAATAAATGTATTTTGATCTATTTAAAATATCTCGCGTCATGCTGTATATTTTAAAGATCATAGGGAAGTGTCTGCCTGTAGCAAACTTCAAATGTGGTTTCAAGTCTGCCAGTAGTCACACATATAATATATATGTGTAGCAAACTTTGAGCAAGACTGGGAGCCAGCGGGACAAACAGATTTTTTTTTTTTAGGAGCTTTTTAACAAATGTCCATCCTGATGCCTCTAGTTAGGAGCTGAAACCCCACATCTGAATTTTCCTTGTTATCCTGTAGCAGAGGATAATCTTTCCTCTCTTCTGAGGAAGGGGCTGCAGGGATGCTGGGTGGGATGGGGGGGCTCTGCAGGGTCCCCCCCTTCCTGCACAGCCCCATTTGCTCTGCTGCACTGCCCTGATGGGTTTTCGTCAGGGGACCGGATCGCAGTGGCTCAGCCATGCGGGGAGCCCGGAGATGGGAAAATGTGTTGAGCCCAGGCAGAAAGAGCCCAGTCATCCAAGACTGACCCAATCAATCTTCCCAGAGCGACCTTGGTCGCCCTTGAGCTCCACAAGGATCTATTTCCTACGGGCATCGCCTCCTCCGGGGACCTCAGGGGACTTCACGCCATGTCCAAGTGACAGTTTAAATGTCTTTAATGGTACGTCACGGTTGAAGGAAAGCAGAGCTAGTGCGTGGGACACTATTTAAGGAGAGGTTAATGGCCTGCTGGACACGGAGCTCCTGGATTCGCCACCCTGGATTTTCCTCCTGTCTTTTGCACCTGGCTGCTGCAGGGAACAGGGCTTGTGTACCAAGATAACCTGGAGAAATTATTCATAATTTCTCAGGCTGGTCACAGGTTTAAATCTGGGTTGGGCGACAGGTGACTGATAGCTTCCACCCACTGGTGATGTTCAGTTGGGTCCATTGGCTCCATCCCTTCCCCCGTGAGGGAGTTTTTTACTCATTAAAAAAAAAAAATCACTGCCAGCCACTCACTCTAATCACCAAAGATAGGACCGGGGCTAAGCATGATTTAAGAGCACATCCTGTTTAATTTATCAAAGGAGGAGACTGAGAGGTGACTTGATTACAGCATTTGTCACGGGGCAAATACACCGGTACAAAGAGGTAACTTAATCTACCAGGGAAAGGCATAATAACCACCTCTTCCTGGAAGCTGAAGCCAGACAAATCTATCTTGGAAATAAGGAGCGATCTTTTCATAATGATTAGCTATTAGAACAAGCTACCAATCTCTGTCTCTTAATGCCTTTAAATCTGGACCAGATGTTTTTCTGGAAGCTTTTCTCTTGCTGAGGAGAGGAGCAGGGGTTACTGGGGAAGGTAGTGGCCTGTTACAGGCAGGCAGGAAGTGAGATGGGAAAAACCTCCCTGTTCTCCTCCAAAACATGGCCTGGCTCCTGGAAAGAAAAATGCTGGGGAGAGTGTTGGGAATGCTTTTGCAGGTCCCTGCCAGCATCTCTGCTGGGGACAAGCACCAGCCTGTGCAGCAGCTTCCCAAAGCTCTTGTGCCTCCCCTCCCATGGTTTGCTTTGCCACGCGGCAGTGACTCCTCGCGCAGCAGTTTGCACTAGAAAACCCATCACTTCATTTGTGGAAGCATTTAATGATTCAGGAGCCGGCAGTTCCCTGGGGATGGTTTCCACTGCCTCCAGAATTCCTCCCTCTGTGGCTGCTTGTAGCAGAAATCCCCGGGGAGCTGAGCTGATGCTGGCACCGAGGGAAATGTGCTACCAGGACATTCAGTCCTTGCTTTATTTCCACTCCAACCATCCTCATTTTCGGGGGTTAGAACTAGACTAACGGGCTGTGGTGGCCGGGAGCAGCGGGGATGGGAAGGCAGCGGCTGCCTTTGTGGGGAAAGAACTTGCTTACACCTCGCAGGCATGGCCGGGGTGTCTTTGGCAGGGATGATAGCCAATGGCTGATTTTGGGGCTGTTTCTTAGCTGGTAACCTCCACTTTTAATACTCAAGACATGTATAAATGCTAAAACCCCTCTAAACTCAGCATTACACCTGCCCTCACTGAGTGCCCTCCTGACTCTTGCCGTTTTGGCTTCAGGGGACCGGAGCATCTCTTTGTGCCCTTGCAGAGTTTTCTGGCCTCCCCAAAAGCAGGGTGTCTTTTTGTCAGTTTGGATAGGTTTGGCTCAGATCTGGGTGAGCCAATCCCCCCTGGTCAGGCAGGGCCTGGGCAGAGGGGCTGTGAGCTCTGGACTCCTACCAGGATGGAGCCAGCATGAGTTTGCACGCTGTGCTGCCCGGCCCAGCTGCGCGCCCCAGGTCAGGGCTTGCTGTGTCTCACTGGCCAAAAACCCAGTGCCACGCCGGGAGGGCACCACATTGGTCTGGCTCCTGAACTGGTGAGGATCGGCGCCAGGTGGAAACTCTGTGAGACAAATCCCTGGGGTTTTTTAATGAATCCTCCCCAGCCACGCTAAGGTGGTGCACCACATCTCAGAGGGGTGGAGGCAGGAACTTTTCCCTGGCCCCACTGGAGATGCTGCTCCTCCACCCAGCCTGGATGCATCCTCTCTCCTGGCTGCTTCGAGCAGCTCAGACCCAACAGACCCTTCCAAATTGTTCCCTTACCCACCTGAATTGTCCCAGCACTATTCCGGGTGGCCAGGAGCAGCTCAAGTACCGCAGGGCAATACCCAGGGATGCTCAGTTGTCTCTGGGGGTAACCATAGTAACGGAGCAGCATCTCTGCTCTCCCGCTGGCAATTTGCTTTTTCATCCTGCATTAAGGTGGACCCTCTCCGACTCCTTTCTTCCCCTCCGCCTGCCCTGAACAGCAATGCCAAGAGCTCTCCCACCAAGGGGCCAGCTTTCTGGCTCCTCGTGCCACATCCCATCCCATCCCACATCAGGTTTCATCCCGCTGTATAACGGGATACTGACGGGGAACCAGCCCCCAGCACCCTGCGTGGAGACCGGGAAGGCGGCGACTGGAATTTCTCCTTAACACAGAGTCATAAGTGTGAGTGGGACAAAATTAGGGGTTTCCTTACACGTGTTGTTAAAAGGTCACTGTCAAGGTTAAAACCCTTAAGTACTCTTTTTTTTTTTGTTTGAAATTGTAAAAGGCCTCAATTAGTAATAACATGCTGGCTTATTAATATGAATTGAATTTTTCAGTGCTGAATGTAATTATCACCCGTTAAGTACTTTGTTCACCTTTCACATTTCTCCCTGCTTGGGGAAGGCAAACACATGAGTCAGCGTCCCTTTTTCTGTCGGTTTTAGGCAGTTTTGGTGACAAGCTGTCGTGAATCAGCACAACACTGCAAAGTTCAGGTCGCAAACGCTCGCCACGATGCTGCTCCCAGAGAAAAAAAATGGTGATTTAAGGGAGGCGTAGGAGACCCCCACCCTGACCCCTGTGCTTTGGGGAAAAAAAAACCCAAATGAACAAATTTGGAGTCAAACTGGGCACCGTGGTGCTGCTTTAAGGGAAGATGAGCTGAAGGCTTTCCGATGGGATATCGGGGTTGGGGATGGAGAGGGAAGAAGAGATGTGTCTGAGATGGCAGAGCAACACCCCTTCCCTACACAGTCGATGCTTCCCCTTCTCTTCCCCTGCAGCTGGCACATTTATTTTGGCAATACCTCATTAGCATGTAATTAAGCCTTCCCCTCTTTGCCAATGCCACCTGATGACCCCAAGCACCACACCTGTTCCCTGGGCCGTTTCTCATTGTCCCCTACCAGGGTCCCTGCTCACTGGACTGCAGCACCCGCGCAGGGTCTGGGTGCAGGTGCTGGACACTCAGGGATGGCATTACAGGAGGGGGGGGGGGGGGATTGGTGACCCCAAAAGTCTGTTATCTGGGGGCTGGCATCCCCACCTCGTGGGCTTGCTGTCCGTTTGGGTTCGTGGCTGACTCAGCCCCAGATGGTTGCTGCGAGCGCTTATATAACGGCGTGTTTTGGTGGGGGCCGGGGATGCGGTGAGCGGCGAGGAGGTGGGCGCGGGGGCGAGGGAGGGAACAGAGCTAAAGATAAGCTTGGCAGCTCTGGCAGAGCTTTGCCAGGCCCCGCGGGAGCTGGCAGGGGAAAGGCTGCTGGGGATCAGGGGATCAGGCACCGAGCTCGCAGCCACTGCGGCTGTAGGGGCACGGCCCCGCTCGCCGGCCCGGCTGCCCGGTGTGTAACTGGGGTGAAACAGCTTTGCACCCACTGCCAGCAGCTGCTTTCTCCCCCCCGAGCACCATAGGTGCTCAGCCACAGCTCCTCCTTTCCAGCTTCACCTTCCAGCAGCCTCTGCGCTGCCACAAACAGACCCCAACAAACCACCCCTGTTTCTTAAAGGTTTGGTTTTGTTTGTTTTTTTTTTTCTTTTTTTTTCTTCCCTCGGTGTTTCACGACCTGGGTGCAGGAGGGCAGCAATTTTTCCTGGTTGCAGGACTGAACTGAATGGCCTAGAGACTCCCCACAACCTTCACCCCCATCGCTCTCTTCCTCTCTCTTTCCCTCCCTCCCATACCCTCTGCTTTGCTGGTGGCTGTCAACCAGCACTGAAGCTGGCGATCGGAACAGAAAACTGATGTTATTTCTCTTAAAGGGATGTTTTGGGTGACCTTTGACCTCTGTAGAAGTCTTCCTCTTTTGCTCAGTTTACAAATTCAATGTAAACACAAAGATGACCCTTGTTTTATGGGAGTTTTATTTTAATGCTCTGGAGATTTGCTAAATAAAAATGATTCTACTATGAAGGATGTGCTGCGTGTGATGGCTTTTCTCAGGCGGGGCAGCTGGGAGGTTTGGGCCAGGTAATTAAAAACCTGAGACCCTGCTCTGTGCCTCAGCACTGGGGTTAACCAAGAACCCCCAGGGATGGTTTTTATTTGGCTGGAGCTGCCCTCTGGAGGAGCCTTCCCCAACGCCAGCAGGGCTGAAGCTGGATTTCATCCCCAAACCCTTTTTTTACCTTGTATCAGGCCAAACACAGGGCTGTACAGGAGCAATCCCAAAAAGCCTCGGAGGCTGCTTGAAAGCCCTGGAGCAAGGCAGATCCCAGAGCCCCAGCAAGGGTCCTGGATGGCCGAGGGTCCCCGCTGCAGGAGGGATGGAGAAGGTCCCCAGACGTCATCTGCTGAGCGCTCCATACGGCAGCACCATAATGGTGCCGGGTGTGGGGGCGACGGCAAGAACAGGCGCTCGGTGTCGGCAGGAGGAGTGCTGCGGGCTGGTAACAGCACTCAGATGGTAGGGGGAAGTCCGCAGCTCCTGATAATTAGGAGAAAGACTAAATAAATCCCTTTGAAAAAGACAATGGGGGGGGGGGGGGGGGGGGAGGGAAAAGTGCATGGGGAAGAAGCTCAGGTCTGGGCTCCTGCCAGTGATGGAGTTGCAGAGCGCTGCCACCCACGCTGGATGGGAGCAGAGAGGGGCGTCGTGCCCGCAAGGTCGAGGTGGCAGAGGTGACACCCGGCACGCGGAGGGCTAGCAGCGGCCGTGGTGGTGACAGCGGGATCGGGGGGTTGCCAGCCCCGGGGGTGGGTCTCTGGGTGCTCCCCAACTCCCAGGGCAGGTCTCCATCCCACAGCCCCTGGCGCAGAGAGGGCTGGATTTACGGGGAGCGTGAATCTGAGGATTACACCGCCGGAGTCGGACCAGCCAAAAATTGTTAAAAATCAGAATATCCGTAGCTCAAATCCAGCTTAAAAGTCAAACCAATCATCCAAACCATCTGTCTCGCCATTGAAGATAATACTACTTTTATTGTTTCCATAAGCTGCTAAGCAGCTTTTCAGTAAGAAAACCCCCGCTCTGCCGGGACATTTGCTGTGGTGGGATGGCAAGGGGGCCTGCCCCGTGGCAGCCAGCTCCTGCTGGGACGGGGAAACAGGGCACGATGCGGTGACACAGAGGATGCAGTGCAGGGATGGGAGAGCAGGGACTGGTGCTGGGGTTTATTGCATTGCTCCACACCCAGGTGAGGATAACTGCCCACAGCCGGCTGCCATCGCCTCCCCTGGAAACCCACTGATGGAGGAGGGGATTGTAGTACCAGCTCTCCTCCAAGACATCCCAAAACTTTTCTGGAGGTTCTGGCAGCCGAGGGTGATGTGTGACAGTGTGTAACAGGAGCTGCCCTTGCTGCTGCCCACCTGACCTTCTCCCAGAGGTATTATTAGCCTGTCGAGAGCAGCCAGCCTGAGCCACGAGCTTTCCATCTGCCAGCCCTCCTCGGCTGCGGGCCAGGGAGAGGAGCTGTGCACGAGCCTCCCCATTTCCCCAGGGAGATGCACCACACCGAAAACTTTGAGCCACTCTCCAAAGTCTGCTCACAGATAACTGGAAGATGTCTGTGCCCAGCAGAGAGAGACCAGCCTGTCCTGCCTCTTCTAGACCCTCCCTGTAGTGCCCCATTGAACTTTTTGCCATGCAGTTCACCCTCTCCCAAGACATCATCCCCATTCCCAAGCCCTCATTCGAGCAGCCTCTAAGGCGATATAAGCTGATGTCTCAATTCCCATCTCTGGTTTCTGCAGGTGACAAAAGCATCATCTCTCATGCCCTTAACTGACATCCTTCCTGACACATAAACACCCCCTTGGCCTGTGGATTACAAAACAGGACATGTTTGGGTATGAAAAGGCCTAAGACATGTTATTTGCTCCAGCCTGAGAGAGCAGGACACATGCTTGGGTTGAAGATATGTCTAGGGTGAAAATTCACTGTTGCCTGTGAGTTTGCATTGATGCAATAAGAGCACAAGCACTTCTTAATGAAATCACCCCAGAGTCACTTACATTTGTGCTGGCATCTGGATGCTCCTCCTGCCTTTGCTCAGGATGAGTTTGCTTGGAGACATTATCCCATGGGAAGACATATCTGAACTAAAACCGAATTGTCCTCACAGGGAAATAAAGAAGGAGAAAGAAGTATTAGATCAGCAACCAACAAGCCAACAGGAAACTGCTCTTCTAAAGATCATCCAGCTTTTACTTTGTCTTCTTTTAAGTGCCTGGCAGCAAGCTGGCCCTTCTTTTCCCCTGGGACAGGCAGAGTGTTACCAGCTCATACAAGCCTGTCGTGGGATTTTCTACCTCTGCTGCAGAGCCCCAGCTCCCAGAGCTGTGCGGTTAACGGCGACTCACCATTGCCACCTGGAAAGTGACTTTGCAGCTAACACAGAGCATTTCACTCCAGCACAGCGCAACAGCTCATGGCCAGAGCACCTGCTCACTGCCCCGCGTCTCTGGCAAGGTTGGCACTGATTTCATTCCTCTTTCTGAGGACTCTCTTGGATGCTTGGTTCCTCTGCAGCACTCGACCATGCCTCTGCAGGCAGTGTGCTGGGCTCCAGGGATGACCCCATCCTTTCCCGCTACCCAGCCTCTGCCCAGGGCTCGCCTCAGGGACCTGGCTTGCAGCCACCAAAGCCACATCACTGACTTTTAATTAGGGAGAGCTGCAATTAGTGGAACACCAGCAGAGTGAGTGGAGAAGCCCTGGCCTGTCAGTCTTGGCTGCTTTACAGTGTTAGGCTGCAAGGTCCCTGACGCTTTCCCTAATCAGCCCAGAAAGACACATTGCCATGACCGTGACAGTGCCGCGACCGGGGTGTGCATTGGATCCCTGGTACAAATCCTACCTGGACACACCTCACATGCAACACACCAGCTCCCATGGGCTAAATGTCTGCAAAATTTCATCCAGCAGACCAGTCCAGTAATCTTCCCCACGGGAAGACTGATAGGTGGCATCCATAATTTTACTTCTCTATGCGTTTTTGTGTCCTTTCTCCACACAGCAATGTAAGGGTTATGCTGAGAGTGCAGACAAGGACGGTCCTTTGTGCCTGTATCCTTTCCACTGGGTGTTTCCAGTCTTGGGGATGAACACAGGCTCTTTGATCTCAACATCAGAGAGATCCAAACACAGTGATCCAAGGAAACACAGTTGGGAGGCACCAGCAGGGTCAGTCCCTTGGAGCTGTGTTAGACTGAGGGCAACTGTTGCCAGAGGGGTCCATAGATTTCCATATGCCACAAGCCATAAAGCATCCCCTGGGGGTAGAGCATCAGCATAAATCATCTGTTGTACATATGACAACAAGCCACAGAAACCACAGGGAGCAGCAGGCGAGGTCGGGATTGTCACCGTGTCCCTGCTGCACGTGAGAACTCAGTCATAAGTTCCCGACGTGGGAGTGGGTACTGCTGCCTCCTGCTCGGCAAGGACAGCGCTGGGCTGGCAGAGGGAGCTGCTCCCACACCGTCCATCCTCATCCTCCTGCTGCAAGAGGGATTTGCTGCTCCGTGCTGCAGAGAGCAAGTCCTTGACTGGCAGTGCTGTGCCTGGGCTGCAGATCCCACCGGTGCTATTTCCGAGATGCTGGCAAACCTCCCCTCAAGAGGAAAGAAGCTCAGCCAAGCCTGAAGTGACCTGCTGGGGCAGGGTAGGCTCCTTCCACTCTTGTATCAAGTGCTGGGATTTATATAAAAGGGGATTCTTTGCAGGATGGCCTGACACACAGAGAGTGAGGTTGCTCACAGACCGCAGCTTGAATACCCCCAGGATCAGGGTGAGCCCCATCCCCTGAGCACTTGGCTCCCTCTGAGGTCAGGATGGACCTGTGCATGGAGTCACAGGACAGGGCTCTGGGCCACCCATGTGCATCAAGTGATGTTACGCATGCCTCTAGCACTGCCTGGACCCAGAGTTGTGACACAGCACCCTGGTCCCTCTTTTCATCCCATGCTTGAAAAATTAAGGTCTAGTTCCTCATGTTTCCATGGTGCCACTCACTAAACAAACCCCCAGCCCTCCACATGCCGCGTCTCCCCACACCCCAGTGCAGCTCTGCCCCCTCTCCAGCACAGAAGCCCGTGAGCTTCCTCCAGCCATGGCTGCTCCTGTGCATTCTCCAGCCTTTGATTAACTCCAGGCTCCTCTCTCTTCACAGCCCCCTGGGAAATAAAAGCCTCCAATGATGCAAATTTTCTCCAGCTGATGGAGAAAGCAGGAGATGAACTTGCTGGCGGTGGTCACGCTCACCTCTGTGAAGGGCCTCTGCTGAAGCTGGGGATGGTTTCTTGTGCACAAAGGTGTTCCTGCGTGGCCAAGGATGCTGGCACCAGTGGGGTGTCCCTGACACCCACAGGTACCTTCACATTGCTTCTGGAGAGCTGAGCCCAAGCCACATTGCTGGGTGACGTTTTCACTTAGAGCATCAGAGTTGCCACAGCCTGAGGTTGGCTCCTTGCTGTAGCAGCTTCACCGAGTCCTTTCGGAAGAGGACAGTTGGGGGTCAGGGGGAAGCAGGCTCCAAAAATCCCTGCTCAGGACAACGGCCAGTCTGGGATTGGTTCATCCTCGCAGATGCCTCTGATCCAGGCTTTGAACATGTCACAGTCCAGGGCTGGCATGACCTAGATTTTGGGTTGATTTATAGCAAAGGTGGGTAGGTTCAGCTCCAAATGGCTTTGTTGCCAGCCTGGTCTGCGTGGCACAGCCAACTGCCATGCACCAGGAATGCACCACATCCCCACGGCACCAAGAGGGAGCCAGGGGGAAATACCCCATCCCAGCACCCCTCAGACTGGGCAGGACCATGAACCCAGCTTCTGCCCCAAACCCCTGTGTTGTGGTGCTTTCTGGAGTCAGAAAGCAGCTCAGGTTTCCTTGACGTGCCCCAGGGATCCTCAGGATTTATTGTTGTGTCCAGTACTGCTGAGATTTGGCTACCTTGCCAAACCAGACAACTCAAAGGCTCTCAGCCACATCTGCCAGGCTGACTGCTCTTCTGGACAGTATGGGGGCACCAGGAACGAACTGGGTTCTCAACCACTGCTCAGACACAGTCCAGTATGAAAACCATATGTAAAGGAGACAAGCTCAGAGATGGAGACATTGCACTGGGCCTCATGAAGCTGGGCTTCTCCAGTTCTGCTACAGACCTTTGTGTGTCTCCTTGGTCACCTCCCTTAATGCCCACGACTCAATTCCATCTGAACCTGGTTTCCAGGTCCTAATTCCAGTGCCAAAGCACAGGCACTGGTTTTGATTCCCTCAACTGAGTTCCAAAGCTATGAGCCAGGTCAAGTGAGAACATCAGCGGTCCTCGAGAGAACATCCCTTCTCCCACGAGCTGGTCACCAGAGCGGGCTGAGCCAAGAGAAGAGGATCCAGTAATGAGAGTGCAGCTACCCTGTGTGCCGAGCCCTGCTCCATCATCCCTGCCTGCTCGTTACTCCCACGGCCATGTGCACACACGGCCTCAGGACAGGCGATGCCAAGTGCTCCTTGGGTACCGTCACCTGATCTCCGCAACCCGCTCCAAGCCCGGACAAAAATAAATCCGGGAGCACTGCAGCGGAGCCACTCTGGCAAGCCAGGCCTGGGCTGAGCCCATTGTTCCAGTGATAATGCTAGTTCCGTGACTGATCAGGGAGAAATGCAGATATTCCCCTCGCGCCTCTCCAGCCTCCTGCTGCAGAGAAACCGTGGCTCAGCGTCCAGGAGCGGGTGGAAGCATTTGCTGCCGAGCAGAAAAGGACATGGGTTTTCCCCACCATGTGAATTTTCTTGATAGAAGGTTCCTTCCTTGTGGGCAAGGCTAAAGTTTCCACAGGGATTATTTTTTCCTTGGAAGTTTTTATTTGTTTAAGTAGAAGAGCAAAAAAATCCTCACCTTGTATTCTGAAAATCAAAAGTCTGAAGCTTCAGCTCCCCCTGTTCTGGCAGGGCCCATCGCCCCCACTGTGCAGCATCCTTCTGCGACGTAGAATTGGCATCCCATTGCCAAGCACATAAAGACATATGCATGGAAGGGTGTGCTGAGGCCTGCCAAACTCTTTTCAGTCATGACCTAAGTTGGTGTTTGTTTGCAAGGGTACCGAGCCAATGCAGTAGCTGTGGCTTTGGCAGGAACACAGCTAGAGCTATGTGGTGACCCAGGGGACACCACAGAGTCCCCTTGCAATGAGGGCTGGTGAGGACCAGTAATTTGGGGTCTTCTTCAACACTCAAACAAGGCACCCCTGACATAAACCAGCCCTACAGGGGGGAGATTTGCCATTTCCCTGGTACATGCTGGGCTTTCGTGTTCCCTTGCAGGGCTGTAAGGTTGCCCTCACATCTCTGTTTTCTCCTGTGATGCAGAAATAATGCAAAGACTTTGCCCCAGAGGGTCTTCACCTGCAGCCACCCCAGCACAGGAACCTGGCTGAGCTCAGGACGTGCCCGGACCCGGCACAAAAAGCCCCGTGAAGGCTTTGCCCCAGGAGACTCCCACCAGCAGAACTGAGATGTGGGCATCAGCTGCACCTCCTTATGCTCCAGGTGACCAAGTGGCTTCCAGGGACCCTGCCCCTAGCAGGGGACAAAGCCCCTCACAAGAACACTCATTCCCAACAGCCCAGCGTGCTCACCGCCTGGCAGGGCGATAAAACAGGAGAAAAAGGCAGATCTGATCAGAAAAATAAGCGAGGAGGTGCAGCAAGACTGTCCTGGCGAAAGCAAAAGCACGAGCCCTTGGCTTCCCTTCCCTGCTTCCCTGCCACTACCCTCGCCTTCCAGCATGCCTCAAGCTCTGCAGAGCCGATCTCCTGGTGTTTGCTGGGCCACAGCCCCATCCGCATCACGTGAAGGAGAGCTTGAACTCTGGGGCATCCACCAAAGAGCCTCCTGCCTCTCCCAGCAACATGCTGGGGAAATCACCAGGCATCAGGGTAAGCAGCAATGCTTGTCCCGGTACAGTCCTGGGACAAAAACCCTGCCTGCCCCCATCATGCTGGTTTCTTGTCCCTCTCTCCCAAGCCTGACTTCACTCACCCCCTCTCCCCAGGCCATACCTGGTTCTTCTTCTGAAGGCGTCATGACTTCACTGTCTATTTTTATCCAGCCCACTGCTAAGTAAAAGCAGAGTTGACACTGGCTTTTGTAAAAAAAAAAAAAAAAAAAAAAAAAAAAAAAATCAGAAAGAAAGAAAGAAAAAAAAAAAAGGCATTTTTTTCTTATTGTGTGGGAAAAGATCCATGGGTTGGGTTTTCTTTTTCTTCCCCCTTAACTTGGAGATCTCCCAAAGCAAACAAGTGCGGTTAACTGGAAAATAGGATGATTCACCAGTCCCCTGGGCAGATGGTACCCGGGTCCTCTATTCTCCAGCTCCTGGCAAGGGAAAATGCCCCCCATAAAACTTAAAATAAATAGATGATCCTGTATCCATCACGGGATCTGTTTTGCGAAGCCAGCATGTCTTCAATGACCTCCTGCATGTGCTCAGACCACTTGGTTCATTCCATCTTGGTGTCCTGAATCAGAGGGGCAGTTTGGGGTGTGCAGGGACAGATCAGGAGTACGGGAGGTTTCCAAAGGCTGCAGCCTGCCTGTGGATGCTGGAAGACAAGAAATGTGTTGGGTTAGAGCCCCGAGTGAAGGGATGGAGCAGCCTTGAGCCGCCCCAGGAGCTGGAGCAGAGCTGTTGCTGTGTGATGAAGTATCTCCTCCTCCATGGAGCATCTGCCACACGATGCCCTTGTTCTGGGGTGGTGAGAAGATGCTGACATACGGAAAAGCTGGCCAGGAGATCCCTGTGGGTGAACAAACAGCGGGGCCAGAGCAATGAAGCAACATTTATCTTCTCTGCAGCCCCTGACAAGTGCCACAGAGAGACCATTTTCTTCATGGTGACTCAAATCCCATCTGGATAGCACAGGAATCTGCTGTCCTTTCCGGAGACAGGGAAGGCCTGCCTGTTTTTAGCTGCCCCCGACTCATCCCTCCCATGGGGAATGGGACTGCTCAAGGTTATTCATCCTTATTACATTCTCCTTACAGATACCCAAATTCAGGCCACACCTGAGCCAGCAATGCAGTAAAGTGAAGGGCTCTTGAGGGATGTTGGGGTATCACAACCCCTGAAGCACATCCCACTGGGGAAGTGCTGTTGATCACCAGTGTCCTTTCAAGGCAGGCGCTGTGATGGTGATGCTGGAAAAGACCAAGGTGAAAACAGGAGCTGAGCAGCTCTTGGGGCGACCTGGGAGCAAACTGTTTCCTTTTGAGGTGCCAGCTCCTCGACATCAGGAGCAGGGCTGGGTTCAGGGTCTGCCTTTCCCTGCCTGGGACACGATGACAGCAGAGGAGCCCGAAGCACAGGCTGAGAGGCCAAATTCCCAGCACTTTAAAATTCCCCCTTGGAAGCTTTTTTGGCTGCTGGAGCCCTGGGTTATTTCTAGCTGCACTCGGCAGGAGCATTTTTTTCTCTTGCTTCGTAGCAGGGCAGGGATGAACAAACTGCTCCACTCCCTGCCTCCACGGGGCAGCCCCACTGCCCTGGCAGCACCCACGAGCTGCGTGTCCTCTCCCTGCTCCCAGGCTGGGGATCAGCTCAGAAACTGCTCCCTGCAAGAGCCAGAAACACACAAAAGTTTCTTCCTCCCTCTCACCTTTAAACCAGACCTTTTCAGCCCAAAGAGGCCAGCAGCTCCCGTTTCTCACAAGGGGTGTCGTGTCCTGCTCCATTGACTTGCTCCTGCATCACTGCTGGAGGCAGATCAGAGATGTTTGTGTTGCAGAAATGTTTCAGCTCCTAAGAGGGCTCTTGGGACAGAAAGAGCCATGTTTTTTAAGCAAGCCAGAGACGATAAGCCTCAAAATAAGTGACAGCCGATTGTGGTGTCACCTCATTGCCTACATTGCCACAGCTGCTCTGGGCATCTTAATCAGCTTTGCCCTCCTCCCGTTGCCTTAGTATTTTATTCAGAAGCACCCACTCACCCCCCTTCATGCCTTGGGGTGGGCAGCAACCTGCTGCCTCGGTACCCACTCCGCCGCCTCTGCCCAAATATGAGGCTGTGACAGTCGCTAGGTCACCTCTGGGCATGCCTGGAGGGGGATTAAGAAGATGAATCTCATTTTTTATGCCAAATATCTTGAATAAATTGTGCTGTTACAGGTCGAGGAAGAAAACACAGCCAGGAGTTCTGGTTTGGCAGCGATGTGGGCACTCTGGGGGCAGGAGGTGCTTGGGTCTGGGGGATTAGGAACAGTTTTAGGGCTACAATTGCTCCTCTGAATTCCCTTCCCCCTCTGCTCCCGGTAAGGATGCTGGGAAGTGCCGGCTCTGCAGAAGGCTCTGATTTTGCACAGAGATATTCAACAGAGCCTGGCTTGTCTTGGAAGGGTTAAACCCACCCAGTTCACCCAGCGTACTGGTCCCATACCCCTCCCTGGTGCCCAGCGGTGTGGTGTTCAGCTGCAGCAGCAGGAAGGGGGTTGTAGCCCCTGCTCTGCACCACCCACCCAGCTGAACAAGCACCCAGTGCTGGGCGATCGTGTGCTCAGTGGTCCCAGGGGCAGAGAAGTGAGGGAGATGGGGGCGAGAGATGCAATAGTGACCTTAGCTCTGGCATCCGGAGCGGGGCGGGTGGCTGGGACGAGGTGGGTGGTCTCTGGTCCACACTGCATCCCTGGGAAGGGCAGAGATGTCCACTCCAAGCCTCCCTGCGTGGGAAGCTGGCCGACATACAAACATCCCAGAACTGGGATTTGTGACTGCCGAATTGGGACTTTGGCCACAAACTTTTTCTGGCCTGGCTGCAGCTCCAGAGCACAGTGATCTGGCACCCAGGGTCCCAAACTGCCCCACAACTCACCTGAAACTCAGCCCCAGGGACTCCTCGCCTTGATCCAAATCCCCAGCTGAGCCACAGCAACATGGCAGACACCAGTTAACGTCTTTCCAGAAGGCTCAAGGCAGCTGAAGGGCCCCTTCGGTCATACCCCAGTCAGTGCATGGTGGCAGTTCCCACGGCCAGTGGGGACAGGGAGCCTGTGCAATGGTGACTGCTGGGGTGGGAAGGTTGTGCGTCCTGTGCAGAGGGGCCAGAATGGCATCAGCCAGCCCTGGGCACCCACATGCCACTGTGATCGCCTCGTGGGAGCTGCTCCTTTGGCCTTTCCTCTCCCAGACCTTGCTTAGAGGAAGGGGAAAGGGGAAGAGGAGAGAACAGCCCATTTTAGCCCAAGCTCCTAGTGCAGAAACACCTGGAAGAGATCATTGCTGCCACAGACTTCTCTCAAACAAGGACTTTCTCCCTGTAATAGCCTTGCAAGTCTAAAACGGTGTCAAGCACCAAGCTCCATGAGGTCCCAGGAGACATGGGCACTGTCCTCACTCCACCACACATCCTGCCTCTGCCATCAGCTGCTGCTCTCCATGGAAATTTGCCATTTTCCCCCCAATAAAAACCCCTGCCCGGCACTGGGTCTAACTGGAGCTCCCCTGCAGCGCTTCAGCCTCCCAGCATCAATCCATCTCCCGGACATAGTGTCACAAGTGCATCACGGAAAATATTATTGATTCAGCAAGGTGGTGACTTAATTTGATGGCTCCAATGAGGCAGTGATTTAACCTTATCACACAGAGGTAGTAGAGCTGCTGGGTGCCCTGTGCCGGGGGGGTGAGGCATAGACCTGGTTGTGCTGTTGCCCAACTCCTCATGTGGGAAGGCACCTCCAAGGACACATTGGTGTTAGGGAAGGGCTGGGGTGGTTGTGTCCAGAGCTGAGTCAGCACCTTGTTGTGCTGGAATATCCAGGCTCTTTATCATGCCTGAACTCACAGGGGAGTTCAGATCAGCATGACCCTCTGGGCTGCATCGCTCAGCATTGCTCTCTCTAGTGCTTCTCTCCAATTCCTGGTTTCTTCCTCCCCATCCACCTCTATGAGGCCTCTAAGTGTCAGGTTAATGTACTGTTTCAAAACAGCACATCCTGGCTCCACAAAAGTATAGAAAACCCAGGGGAGAGCACCCATTAGGAGACTTACAGCCTACCACCAACTCACTTTATATCCCTGAAGAAGTCCTTTAACTTAATTTCCCCATTAATTCATCACGCTAACATGATCACCCCTTAACTCAGATGTATTTGCCCTCCCTTCCCTCAGGTCATGCAGTTTAGCTATCTGGATATCTCCTTCAGGTCATCAGGGCCTTTGGGACACAGCCAGGACAGAACTGGGTGTCCCCAGGACTAAAGAACTACTGTGGGATGGAGCCAAGAGCCCCAGCCAGGCCTGAAAGCAGCCAGGAGTGCGATGGGGGCAGCTGAGCCCCAGCTGAGGTGCCCCTCATTTGCCAGCAGCCAGGCAGCAGGTAGTGCCAGGAGGGAAGCTACAGCCTTTTCTGGCCCATGGGGTGGGGAACATGTCCTCTGGGGCCCTGGGCAACTCACGTTTACACCAGCAGCTCAGTTGTAAAAATCATCAGGGTGATGACTTGAATTCTGAGTCCTCTCCTTCTGACAGCGATGATTTTTCCAATCACCCTGACCACTAGCTTGCAGTATCAGTTTCTACCATGCTGAGTCCAACAGAGCTCTGCTCCTTCCTGAACTCCTGAGACATCGCCATCATCCTCTGCCCCTTCGAGAAGCATTTCCTCTCCTCAGCTGGAAGCAGGTGCAGGCTCCTGATAACTCTTCTTTCTGTCCACAAAGGAAACGGGGCCTGAGAACAACCCTGTACGTGAGCAGAGTAACAGCCCTGCTCCCACTGATCTGGACTCAGACTTGCAGATGACTCTTCCCTGCTCTCTGCCAGGCCTGAGAAAGCAAGACGCTGTGAATAGAAAACAAATGCTTAAATCTCCCTAAGCCAATGATCCCATCGATGTCGCAGCACAACCTAACAACAAGGATCTCCTCCTCCTCACAGCTGGTGGAGGCAGGACACAAGCACATGTTGGTATGACTGTCCCTGCCTCCAGGACTGTTGCTGCCAGCTAAAAGAGGGTCTCAGCACATGGAGAGGCGGCTTTTGCTGTCACAGGTGCTGGTATCTCTGGAACACTGCAGGGCTATATTGTCCTATAAGTTCTTGGTGTAACCAACCTCAGCATCATGTGAAGGTGCTGTCTTCATGGTTTCAGGAGCAGGTGGCTGGAAGCAACATCCTGAGGTTCATACACTCTTCCCAGCTCTGTATGAGCATCTTCCTGGCTCTCCTGCTCCAGGAGATCCAGGCAGTGAATGTGGATCCCCACAGAGAAGTGTAGTGTAGACCTGGCAGCCACACATGAAAAAAACAAAACCAAAAAAAAACCCAACAACAAACCAGAAAAACTCCTGGAAACTGGGAAAAAAAAAAAAAAAAAAAAATCACAGAGTGAAGGGAAGGAGGGAAAGAGCCCTCTGCCTTCTAGTCCTTCAGGCAGGCATCGCATATATTGGACCCAGATCTCCTACAAAACTCGAGCAACTTCATCCCTTCTTACATGTGGACGTAGACCTGGACCACCAAGGAGAGGGTCAGGGAGGGGTTGCCCCCTCTGCTCTTTCCTCCCACTCATCACCAGCTGTGGCTGGCAAGGACAAGGAGCAGGGCTAGCCAGCTTCCTCTAAAAGCAGGGACAGGAGACACCGTGCTCTCACCTGGTTAACCACCAAACCCAATCCACTTGTTTCTGCACATTCACCAAACAGTCGCTGCTTCAGAGACATGTTCTCCCAAACACCCTCCCCTCACCGCCTCCTGCGTGCAGAGACTCGTACGTCACCGCCTGTGGAGGAGAACCGGTGGGCTGGGGACCGAACTTTGGTCTGCGTGGGAAGCTCCCCGCACGCAGCAGTAAGGGTGAAGTTTAACAAGGATGTTCAACAGGATTCAACAGTTTAAGAAACCCCAAGATCTCTCCCGTGATGACTGGATGCTTTAATGCAGCAGTAACTCGTTAGAGGCATAGGAATGCCAAAAGGAAAG
Source organism: Tyto alba (assembly GCF_018691265.1). NCBI lineage: Eukaryota > Metazoa > Chordata > Aves > Strigiformes > Tytonidae > Tyto > Tyto alba. The sequence goes on from NW_024881302.1 coordinate 4,294,346, forward strand.
GTGGGGGGATGTGGGGAGGGGGAGAGATACTGGAAGAGGATAAAGAGGCTGGAGAACTGCCGGCCCCTGTCCTTTCTCACTCTTTGACATGCAAATCACATTTCCCTTTCAAGGAGCAATGAAAAACCTCTACATCTTGGCAGGGCTTGGAGAGACCAGGCTAAGTCAGATCCATGGAGTAACTGCCCCCTGCAGCCAGCCTGAAATTGTACCTTACAGTACATCACATACTCCTGCCCAACACCTCAGCAACCCCCATTTTAAATCCAGTCAGCAATGGGATTTCTTTGCAAGCATAGGAGTTGCAAATAGGTTGTCGGGAGAGACAGATGCCAAGGGAGAAAGGTTAAACAGACATTGCACTCGGAGGGGGGGGAAAAAAGAAGGATCTGATCCAGCCTTGCAGTTTCTAAAACTGTCTCATTAGCTCCTGAGTGAAGTGTGCGCAAGCAGTTTTGGCAAGGAGAAACAAAAGACCTGAGAGGAGCGAGAGAAAGGATGAATGAACAAAAGACAGGAAAGCTGCACACGTTTTTCAGCCCCTGAAGTTCACTTGTCTCTCTTTTAAATGCCCAAGCACTTTTTTTCATGAGGCACCTTTGGGAAAGGTAGTAAATGCAGGGTTGGGAGATCTAGTACTACCGGTTTTCTCACTAGATCCTATTAAATAAAAAGAATGGGAGCAAAGAGAAATTCCCAAGGTGAGAAAAAATCTGTCATTAATTGACGAGCCCCCGAGGGGCTGAAGCGGAGATGTTGAGCTGAATTCAATTACAGAGCCGGTCAGAAACAGGCAGGAAGATGTGGCTTCTTTCACTGTGTCAATTAAAGAAGTGACTGGGAATGATAGACTTCTCTGCACAGCCCCTGACCCATGAGTCAAAACATGCTTCCATCCGGCACTGCCTGATGGCTCCGTGGCTCCCACTGGGAACATATGGGCTCATGGACAGCGCAAGTATGCCAGAAGGCATCTTTACAGGCTGGGCACTTGACAGAACCAAGCCTTGTGCCCTCCGCAGAAATTGCTGTGCTCCGCAGGAAGGTGGCATCATTAACAATAATTAATTTGCAGCCACTGTCCTTTTCCTTTGTGCTACCCAAGCAGAACCGAGCGCACCGCCTAGCTGCATTACTGAGCTTAGTGCAGCAGAGCACCTGCAGCTTACTCACAGGATTTGGGTATATAGTTTCTCGGATCCGTGTTTAGCATTTTCCTCAGGGAACTAGGAAATAGCCAGCCACATTCCCCTATGGCCCTGTGAAAAGAGACAAAGTGGGGAAGCTTTCAAAAGGTATCTGGGCACTATCAGTGTAGCACCAAATCACACACACCCCTTCCTGGTTGATGGAAGCAGGTACAGCTCCACTCATACCAGCTGCATGCTGCCTTGCTTGTATTAGGAACTGAAAGCTGGAGGGTGCAAGAGCAAAACGCAGATGCCTGCGCATATCACATCCTTTCCCCTTCACAGTCCTCCACTTTAGGCTAGGTTTGGGTATCTCCAATTTTCAGTCTTCTGTCATTTCCCTTGCAAGACCATCACACAGTTTAAGAGCTCCTAGACTTGCAGAGCTATCCTGGATAATCCACTTACCTTCTGTCTTCCTCCTGTGCCTTGATCCTGTCCCTGTGTCTCACCTTTAGCATTAGAACAGGTGTTGCTAGAAGATAACAAATTGCAGCAGTCTGCAACTCCATTGCAAAACCCTCCAACTCAAAAACCAAAGCTCAGGAAGGGGCTGAGAGAATTTGCTAGGCGATGTATTAAACGCAAAGCAGCGTACATATGTTGGGGGAAATAAGCAGGACAAATCATAAAAAGTGGAGAAAAGCAGCAAGGAAATTCCAGGCTCAATCAGACAGGGCTCTGACAGCATGGCACAGAGAAGAGATGGGGCAAGAGACATCTGTGCTGAGCACTGACAAAGCAGGGCAGAGCTGTGAATGTGGCTGCATCCCCTGCTTCTGATTCCTGCTGGGTACAGGCGAGCAGGATCATGTCCTTTCTTTGAAGGACCAGAGCAGTTCAAAGGAATCTCCACCCCATTGCCACTTTCTCCTCTACCTGAGAAAACCTGCAAGTCCTCCCATTTTCAGCAAACCGCTCTCATCAAAGGAATAACAATACTGAGTTCCTACTGACACCATTTTACACTGCAAAATGATCTCTTTTTCTCCAGATTCCCCTTCAAGGGCTGAAAACTTCCTTTCTTCTACTAGTTCCTGCTACTTTTGTTTTCCTTTGAAAACATTTATTTTGTTGAAGAGTCTCCACTGCAACACACACAGCTTTTTTCTTACCATCCTGGATCTATCACTCCTGACCAGGTCACAGGATACCAGCGATTGTTTCAAAGCCTCCCTGGCATCCTCACACACTCTCTCTGAAAAAAAAAAAAAAGCAAGAAAATGGATGCCAGAAAGGTCTGATTCCCCTCTACCATCACAGCTCAGAACGCAGGACTCCTAGCAATAGGAAGGATATGAGCTGATCTTGAGCTCTCTGTGGACTAGCTAAAACCAGGAGCACAATAAATTTAGCAAGAACAAAGAGGTCCTATACAAGCACTTATATACCGAGAGAGAGATATGCCTCTTGAGTGCTCCTTTCTTGTTGGTACTAAAATGGAATTGATAGCACCTGGGGAAGGAGATCCTCAAGAGATGGGCTAATTGATGGAATTATTCATGGCCAGTTAATGGGTAACTGCTAATTGGTGGAAGAGGCTGAGTAGGGTGGTGTGTTGTTGGAAAAACTTCTCTGAGGCCTTGGGAGGGAGAAAGAAGCCAAGAACAAAGGATCTGTGCAGTGTCAGGCAGGGCCTGGAACGGGAAGAATTTCTGTTTCTCATGTTCTTGGCTTATTTACAAAGATTCCCAAAACTCCTGTAATGAACGGATGAGTAGGATGAGCAATGCTTCATTCCCGGCCCCAGAGTACAGTTCCAGCAGCCAAGGGAGAGGTTTGTTAGCAAAACCCATCAGTGTGTAGGAAAAGGATCTTTTCTGCTGCAGCTCCAAATGTTTCCTCCAGCTCTACCTTTGCAGAAACCCAAGCCAGAACCTCAGCTTGGGGGAGGCTGATGGTGTGGGGTCCATAACTCAAGGTCTGTGAATTCTGACCCCCACCACAGGTGAAGAGGAAAGGACAGGCAGTGGTTCTAAATCAGACCTCTGGGAAAGAGCAGAGAGGGAAAATGCTGTGCCCTTTCTACCTGCAATGTTGTGGACTCGTGCCTGAATCACTTTTCCATCTAATAGAGCATCTCCATGCTTCAAGACACTTCCATTATCTCTCTCCTTCTTTCCCTGCCTTTTTCAGCTTTCTTGGAGCTCAGAGGGTATAGAGATGTCCTGGAGTGAAAGAGTAGGCAGCTCCCACTTGAGACAGCAAGAAATGCTCTCCTGCCCCAATCAATAGGCTCATTCCTGAGAAGAGGATCCCAAGCCAAGCAGACACCACGTGTCTGGGAGAGCTGTCATCAGGAATGAAAAGAGGGGAGAGAAGGAAGAGGCATGTGCTGGCGCTGACTAAACCCTGAGGCTTTGTTTGCTTGGTCTCTCCAGCTCTCATAAAAGTCAAATGAGCTTTTTAGCTGAGAGCCTGGGGGGCAATGGAGAGGGCTGGGAGAAGGGCAGCATGTCCTGCATCTCCCCATCTGGGGGGCCCACAGAAGCCATTTCATGTCCTTTGGTCTTACAGGAATACCTTGGCCTGAAGCTCCCTCTCCTGCAAGTTTCTCCTTCTAGAAGCAATTCAGTAAGGCCACAAAAAAAAAAAAACGAGATGTCCCAAGAGCCTGTGGGTGCTGAACTTCTGAAGGGCTCAGCTTGAAGCTGAGCAGGGCCTGAGGACTGATAGAGAGAGGAAGGCAGGCTCACCGACTCCGTCTTCTCACCCCTCCCTCCCTGCTGAGCTGTAAGGCAGGACCAAAGGCTGCCCAGGATGGGGAGTGTTTTGGAGCAACAAGGCAGAGGGCACAAACACTCCCAAACCCATTCCTCCAACCTGGGAACTACCATGGCAGCAGCTGAAGCAGCAATTTCCCCTGTCAGGAGGAAGGGAAGGAGTGAGGAGCTCTTAGCAGGGAGGCGTAAAGGGAAATCCTATTTTACAAGGGCCCAGTCAGTCCTGCTTGTTTCAAGTGACAGACCTGACAGGAGCATTCAGTGACAAAACACAAACAGCGTCTGGCGGGTACAAAACAACAGTGGGGACTCGGAGATCTCTGCCCCAGCGGGTATTTGGATGCTGAGAGACAGTTCACAGGTAACACATGGGCCTTTTTATTTGAAAACTGCTCCTTTTATTATTATCTTTCCTCCCACTGCAAAAGGCAAAGAGAAAAGAGACAGGGAGAGGGAGAGTCGTTTGACAAGCTGAAAACTTTTATGGGGGAAAAAAATGAATAAGTGGGAAAAAAAATGAATAAGGGGGGGAAGAATAAAAAGAACAAGTCACTTTGTAAAGAAGGAAAAAGTCAAAAGGCTCAGGGCTGAGTCAGTGTGTTACAGGGTTCGTGAGGGAGACTCTGTCTTTTGGAAATCAGTAATCCAAAGGGCTCTGCGTGTGTGCATAAAGTTATTGACTGACTGAATTACATCCACTTATCCCCCATTAAGCAGCAGGCTTCAGTTTGATCCCAAACAGCAAGGAATTAGAGTAACTCTACCCTGCGTTTCTAGAAAGGTTTCCATCTCCGAGGAATCCAAAGTGCTTCAGCAGCCCTCCGGGGAACGCAGGACTGACATCCAGATGCTTCTGGGGTGGAGGCTGGCAGTGGGACAGGTTGCTGTGTACAGTGATGATGGGAGGGAAACCCTTGTACTTCTGTAAAAAGCTATAGGATCTCTATTATGCAAGCAGAGTAGAATAGGGTTGGCTTCCAAGGACACAGAATATAATTAGCCTATCTCAGAACAACTAGCAATTCCTCCCCTGCTAAGCTTCTCCCGATTCAGCTTCAAACAAATCATCTCTCCTCACTGCTCTGCTGCTTGTGTCTCTGCACACAAGAACCAGACAACACTTAAAGTCTGGAAGGGACAAGCAGCTATAGGTCTCCATATAGTTACAGAAAATTTTCAGTGGTATATCTGACTTAGAAAGTTTTTGTTCCTTTCTGCCCCCACTTCAGTTCTCCACCCCCTCAGCTGTACTGATGCAACTGCTTGTGGATCTGTGGGGAAATCAGACCACAGAAATTATCTTTTTTTTTTTTTTTAAAATTTTTTTTTTTTTTTTTCAAGACACATTCACTTGCATCACTTCACAGAACAGGTTCCTTGCAACCCTCAGTCTCAGAGCCACACAAAGAGTTTGGTGGAAAGGTGGGAAGAAGCTCCCAGGGGTGAGAAGGAAAGTGAAGGGGGCTTCCAGGTCCCTCCTCCAGCTCCCGCTACCCCGAAGTGCTTTGCTATGGAGTCACCCGTGACACAGCTCTGCCAAGCCAGCTCCATCCAGATGTCTCTGCAGCTGGCACGGGGGGACACTTATACTCTCTTGTTTCAAAGATGCTTTGCTTTGTGTCTCTGCCTCCACTGCCATGCCCCAGCTGACTTTCAGCATGGCAAAGCCGCTTTGTAATAGATGCTGCTGAAACTGCTGCTTCTCGTGGACATAAAGAGGAACTGGGCAGCTCTAAAGGAAGAGGAAACTGCAGCTCCCTCCAGGGGAAACTGAGTCAAGTGCAGGGTTTCCAGGTCATCCCAGATCTCTAGGGAAGAACTGGGGAAAGACCTTGAAGGAATGGATGAAATCAGAGCTGTGATGGCAGCCATGGAGATCCCAGCACCTGCGCACTTATGTTGAGCTCAATGATCCTAAAGGTCTTTTCCACCCTAAATGATTCTATGCCTTAGCTGCCTTCTCTCAAAATATAGGTGGCAGACTTCACTTCTGCTACAACATGTAGCAGTGGTCCTCGACTACATTGCTTCTGTCCTGCACCACTCCTCAAATCCTCTAGATGGGAGCTGGGGATGATTATGTTTGTTGCCTGGAAAATAGCCGGTGTCCCAGTGTCAACTAGTCAAAGAGGGAGCTGTCAAACTTCCCTGTACACCTCTCTGCGCCCTCCAGACACCGCATCTGAGAGGCACCTTCTTTATGGGCTTGACACTGGGTATGACTTAACCAGTTTTGACAGGGGTGATCCTATTTATAGGAGGAACTCCTAATGCCTCTCATTCAATGTCAAGTTTGGGAAAATTGAAAAACAAAACAGAAGTGACCTCTGAGTTTCTACCTTCAGTAATGGAAATCTCAGCTGTTGACCTGGCCAGGATGGGCAGCGTCCAGCCGGTTTCCTCACGATCACCCAGAAGTTCACATCACATACCAACTTCCCCTCTTTGAATGTCCTTCACATCTTGGCTTGGCACTCCTGACGCATTTCAAGTCTGGACCTTCTGCATTTTGGAGCCTCCCAGAAATTCAACACTGACTCGGCTCATTCCATAAAGATGGTCATGTGAGGAGCTGAAGGAGAGGTGCTACTGTCATAGATTACCACTCAGGAGCTGCACAAATGCTTTTCTAAACATCCCTGAACACAGGTCAAGCAGAGGAACATCCAATCAACTACCGTTATTCCCCCCATACACACCAAAGACTTCAGCAGAGCTCTGCCAACGAGTCTGTCTTTCTCCTGTGGGTTTTTCTGGCCTCTCAAAAGATGTCTGGCCACCCGGTTGGCCACCAGTTCTAGCCCTTTCAAAGGCCACAGGGCAGCATCCAGAACTCACGGAAGGTGCATAGCTCTGTGATGAGCGATGCCAGGATACAGCACTTGTGCAAGGCATCTTGAGCTCCAGGCGGCTAGGATGAGTCAGAGCCAGTCGCCTTTTTCCCTGCGGTGCAATTGTACCAGGCCCTGACAGCATCAGCTGGCTTTTATCACTGCTCCACATCAGAGCTGTCAGTCCTGAAGACAATGGAAGGTGTGTGGAGGGGGAGGAATTGAGCATCTCTGCGCTCTGTTGGCTTTCCAGAATGATGCCAAAGTGGCGAGCAGAGTTTTTGATTAGCAGCCTGCTGCCGCAAGAGGATTAGCAAGGACGTCAGTGACTGTGGCAGCACTGAAATTAAAAAGCGATACTTCTTGAGCTTCCTCCGCTCCTGTTGTGTGGGGAAGAGCTTGATGAGTGGTGATGAGAGCTCTGGAGGGCACGAATCCACTGAAAGGTTCACCCATACTTGTGGCCCCATGGATGGAGAGCACCTGCCTTCAGATCTACTGGCTCCAGTGGGGTCTGCAAAGTATTCAGGTCACCTCCTCAGTGCAAACTCATCTTCCCCTGGGCACAACTTCTCAAACTCACGTGTTGCTGTGGCAGTGAGAATGAAAGAGAAGGAAAAGAGACTTGAAAAGCAAGGTCCAGGGGCATTTAGTGAACAAACAGAAAACCTCGAGTGAACAAAAAGATCAAATTTTGCCAGCTGAGTTCTCTGCCAAGGAGGAGGGTGTTTGTGCCTCCTTCAGGCATATCACGGAGTCTCCTGTCCCCCAGGCTTGCTGGGAAGATCACCCACGTGGAATCTCAAACCGCCCCTCGTGTGCGTAGTCCCGTGCCTCTCCCTCGCGCTCGGGGGTAGCTTCCTGTGAACTCCCACGGAGTGATTCGTTCTCTCCCTGCACATCCCTGACGAGATGCCGGCGGAAAGGCTGACAGCAGCTAGGTATCTGGTGGGCAATGCCCAGGGTCGATTTGCCCATCAGCTCTGCCTTGTCTCATTGCTTCTCAGCAGACTTGCACCTGCCTGTTGCCTCCCACCTTGTGCTTACGTGGTGAAGTCCCTCCAGCACAGAAATCAGCTTTTTGTTCTATTCGTAAAGCACAAAACACAAGGACTTTGATGCCATCTAGATACTGTGTTTATCCTCCTAAAACCAGAGGTAGGGAAAGTGGAGATATGTCGATTATTTTCCAGATATAGAAGTTAGGTTCAAGGCAGGGCAAGTGATTTGATAAAGGTCTCAGGAAATCTGTGAACACTGTCAGAACAGGGTCTGTTTCTCCTGGATCTCAAACCAATACCTGAAGCACAAGTCCATTCTTCCCTCCAGAAAGGACTTAGAACAACTCCTTTTCCCTAAAGCACTGAGGCATTATGTAAAATAAATTGGCTTGGTCTGTGCAGGGCCAGGTACAATGGGTTTCTAAATTAAACCCTTCTAAATGGAAATGGTAAGACAGGTGTGAGAGAAGATACCTACAGGCTGGAAAGCTTAATCAGAAATGAAAGTTGCTGAATGGGCCAGACACAGTCATTTCAGCAAGAATTGCACGGTGTTGCTGCAAAACAGCAACAAAATGGCTGTTGTTTTAATGATCCCAAGCAACCTACTCTGCCCATGCTACAGATGTACGCAGACACTGTGTCTCTATGTTCCTGTGAGCTGCTGCAGTGACAGAAGTCACCAGTTTCCCTAGGGCCCTGTGTGGTCCCAGCCTCTGACTTTCCATCTGGCCCCCACAGGTGAAATGCCCTGTGATGGCTGAGTGGCATTTTGTCTCCACAATATTCCTTTGGAAGTGACACATGGGGGAAAGAACACATTCAGCACCGGGACAAAAGCTACAAAATAAGCAGGAAGGGAGGAAGTTTAAAAATTAATCAGAGCTCAGAGTGCTGTCAGGTTTCTCCTCCTCCCTCCCTATGCAGACACGCAGCCATCACCAAAGATTAAAACTGATTGACTGACCACGTTAGGGCAGAAAAGATATAATAATGCAGTTTTCCAGTAATCAGCACAGAGTAAGAAAAATTATAGTGCCCAGCATCCCATGCAATGAACAGGTACCATATATTCATCATGTGCTGTGCCGGGACCAGGCTAGCAGAGCATAAGCTCTCAGCACAGGACAATCAGAATACAGGTTTGACTCCCTTTGATAGGACCATGCAAAGCCAAACCTGACCAGCTTTCAGAGTGTGGCATTAGACTTTCCCAGAAGACAATTTACAGATCTCTCCCTCCACCCCCCCTCCTCTGTAGCTCATTCCTGTTCCCTTGCTATGAAAAGTTTGGTTGTCTTCTCCTTTTTCTGGCTGAATCTTTCCATGGCATTTAGCTGCCATGGTGATAGAAGTTACAGAAATTAGTAAGAAGAAGAGTCATAATTAACAATTGACTGACAGTCCCATCTGACCTGAGACAGTAGCTGAAAGCTGCCTCCCACTTCAATCTGCTTGCCACAAAACAGCCAGGAACATGAAGATTTGCTGGACAAGGTGGTTTGGCTATTTGGCTACATTCCTACAGTGGCTGTCCTCAGCTGATTTGGTGCTCAGAGCATCAGTGAGGATGTGTCACCATTGCCCTCTTCTGGATTGTCAACCAAGTCTGCTCCAAAGCTTGGGAGATGTCACTGTCTAGTGATGGCAACGTGGTGACTCCAAGAGGACTGTTTCATGGGCAACCAGCAGTACCTCATGAAGGTGCTTTGCACTATTTCATTCAAAGAGCTTCAAATTCTTCTGCACTCCTCCTTCCAGCATGGTGACTATACTGCAGTGCAGATTTACAGCAGACTGGATTCAAATGGATGGAGAAAGTAGAAAAACTTTACTGCTAAATATACAGCTAATTCAAGATTTCATGAACGTGTACCACTGTTAATTAAAAGGCTGATGGGTCAAAACCTCCTGGGAACAGGGGGATTTCAGGTTCAAATGAAAGGAGATGTGTGTTTTAGCTGAGGAACTCCTTGTCACAGGATGCTGAAGAGGCTAAAAATGTATGCGAACTTAAGGGGAATGTGGAAAAGTTTGTGGAATAGAAATCCACGGAGGGTTACTATTTACATAGAACCTCTAACCATTTATGTAAGTTATATTTCCAAATAAAATACGTATTTATGGAACTAAAGTCTTCCTAGTACTTTCTAGGCACCTTCTTTGGGGCTACATACAAGAGAGGATACCAAAGCAGCCCTTTATTGACCCAGTATAAACACATTTCTGTTGTTATGAATATGGAAAAGCACACAGATCTAATCAGGGGTCAGGTCCTCAGCTTCTGCCTCAAGGTTTTATTCAGTTTGAGGCAGGCGGGGACTCAGTAATTGGTTAGTGACACACTTGGGGCCTGGCCCACCATCAAGCTCTTGAGATCTGGTGGTTTTTTAATGCACAAAATTATGCAGAAACTGCACTGTTTTATATGGGGAAGAAAATTAGCTAGACTCAACGAAGCACATTACTTACAGACTGAGCAAGGCAATTTTTCACACTCAGCTGGAAAGTATTTCTCCACTTGTCTGTCTGATGGAGTACGTGCAATATGGTAACATAGAGCACCAGACCTAACTGACACTGGAAATTATGGGGCTGTTGTCAGTACCCAAGGAGTGAAAATAGGCAGCAAATAGAAAACTGGTGAGGAGTTTCAGCAGCTTGACTCAGCTCCATAGTGGACTTCAGAGTCAAGAGCATGTTGATGACAGCTGTTAAACCCTTCTAGCGCAACCCAGCCTTCCTCTCAGCTCTGCCCTACTGTTTGAAAAATATATTTCCCAAACAGAGAAAAAATGGGAGTGGGTATCTCCCCTTTCACCCAACACGGGTGAAAGAAAAGATGGGGGGAATGATGAGCCCTTGATATTAGGGGAGAAGAAGGGAGAATGATTGGTGAGAGAGGATGTGTGGACTGCCAGGCACATGGAAGGAGAACAGTGGATCCTGGATGAATGAGGACTAGTGGGGACATAGTAGGAGGGCACATATATCCCCAAGCCAGGGATATAGGGGAAAGGATGGTACATGGACCTCTTGATTCAAGGCATAGATCAGAGGGATGTAGGGTGTCTCCAATAATGATCTGGAAGACTGGGACAATGCAGAAACGTAAGAATGAAAATCAGAGTACCCCTAGTCCCATGCAGTCAGTCCCAGCATGAAGCCCTAAGTCTGAACAATAGGACAGAAGGGACAAACCCACAGCTGAGGTATCTCAACATCATCTCCAATGGGTCTCTGACAGATGAAGACCCAGACACTGTTCTGCAGAGGTCTAGAGAAGAACCTGTGAGACAGAGCTGTTCTCTGTCATTGGTCGAGGATGATAAATGGGATACACTACAAGTAACACACAACACACATAAAAGATCCTCTTTAGGGTCTGGATGATAGAATGCCTGGCAGATAGATCAGGGGCTAAAAGTCAGAATTCCTGACCCCTGTTTAAACTTTGGCATGTGCAAATTCACACTGGACAAGACACACTCTGTTCCAGTTTCCTGCTTTCCAGCAAGCGTAACAGCTATTGCCTGCCCTAGCAAAACAGCATTCTCCATTCATGTTTGAGGAGATCCTGGATGGCAGAAACTGTGCAAGTGCAGAGCATTATCTCTTCAGCGCCCTGCAAGAGCATACCAGCAACATTTAACCTCCCCTCAAATCCAGTGGCAGGTCACAGCAATTGGTGGGTCTCGCATGTGTGTGACTGTGAGTCACCCAGTATTACTGATCTTCATATTAATCTATTGTTGTAAATGACTTGGAGCTGCCTACAGACAATCCTTCAGAATACAGAACAATGGAGAACCTGCACATCTGAAGAAAGCCTCCTCTGCATGGCAACTTATTGCCATCGTAACCAGCATAAACAAGAGCAATTAAGACAATTTCAGAGCATCACCTCCTCCCTCTGGGGTCTTAATGAGAGCACGCTCAGAAGGGGGCTGGAGCAGAAGCAAGCAAGGACTGGGAGTTAACTTGTGTGGGAAAAGAAGGGTAGGAGAGTTATAGATTCAGAGGAATGCCTCCTTTCTACCCCATAGCATAATGCAAGGGGCAAGTAGGGGGAGAGATTCAACCAGCTCTGTGGTAGGTAGAAAAGGCTCAGAGAAGCAGAGCTTTTCTGTTGCCTAACCCTCATACCAGGTGTCAGGACCCTGCAAAAGTTCTTGCTGACATACCCAGGTAACTAGAAGTAGTTAGAATAGGTGAGTGCCACAGGCATCACTCAGAAGTATAGCAGGGTTCAGAGCCATAGCTCTTGGTAGAAAACAGGATTGGGTTGGGCTGATGGCCTTTTAGAAGCAAGGTGTTAAGGAAAAAGTTCTTCTAAAGATGCTGATTATCTATCCCAGAAAATAACGACAAGCCTCAACACGGTGCTGTTGAATTAGTGTATAGATTGTTTGCGCATGCTCCTTAAAGCTTTGCTATATGCTAGTGATCTAGGAGCATTCAGATGACTGAAAGGCTGTTTGTGGGTGGCTATGCAGTGAGGAGAGAAGGAAAATTCAGAAGCTCTTCTATGAGGAGACTGCCAGGAGACGAGAGCTTACGTATTAAAGGGGCTGACCTGTATAAATATTCCAGGGAAGGGAGATGTATCCTATCAGCTTGGTGATGACACATCTTCTTTTGGCAATCTGGCCCCTTGCAATGGAGACAAAATGGATGGAGCTATAGAACAGAGTTTTTCTTAAGGTTTTCATGTGATCTAATACTGCAGGAACTATAGGATTTTAAACTGACTCTTCCTAGATTTAAGACAGAAGTCAGAAACTAGGTTCCTGCATTGTCACAGTGTATAAATAGCCCTGGTGGAAGCATCACGGGAGCTCAGTTAGATTTTACCCATTATGGCAAATGATTTTGAGGCCAGGCAGGACCACCCATCTGGTCTGATACCCTGTATATAAAAAGCCATAGGATTTTATCCAGCTACTCTTGCAAGATCACTGGCTTCTGTTTAATGTGTATGAAAGGACAGCTACCCATGCCTCCGGTGGACACGAAGCTCACCCTAGAGCCAAAATGGTTCTTTCCATTCTCTGCATAGACAATCTTTTCCTCTTAACTTGAAATTTTCTATCAGATTTGATTGTCTGTTTAAAAAAAAAAAAAAAAAAAAAGAAGAAAAGTGGCACATTAACTTGCAGAGAGAAGAGAGGAGCTAAATCTGAGACCTCTTATCTGAATCTTCTCGATGCCTAAGTGCTGGATAATTAGAATTGCTGTCTGAGCCAAGAACGCTGTTTTGCTCAGATGTTGCTAACCTCATATAGTCTTCTGCTTTTCTAGCATAGCAGAACCCTGGTTCTAGGATCTCAGAAGATACATGAAATCTGACAGTGAAGAGAGATCCTACAGAAACTTCCTACAAACAAGCAGATTAGTGCTTCGCAAAATGAGAAACTCACTCTCACTGGAGTCAAGAGCTGTTCGGAAAGCATCACTCAGCCAAGCCACATGGATCAACTCTCCCTTAGCTGAGAATTTTGACAATCACAGTTCAAACCCTCCCAGCCAAAGGACTTCCTATAGTCAGGTGGGTGTTTAGAAGGGATATGTGAAATAATAACGTTGTTAATAGCAGTTCAGGCAACCAGGGATATTTGCTGTGGTCCTCCTTGTCTTGTGCTGGGTTCTGCATGCATCAGATTGGGTAGGTGGGAAGAGCTGGGGTCCACCTGCAAAAACATATATATGTATAAGGAAGAATAACCATCAGTGGTTGCTGATATTCAAGACAAGACAGCTTTCCCCACAAGTATCTTGTTTAGGTACTGCCTGGAGGGGAACTAGTGAGGACTCAGCAATTCTGAACATCAGCCTACATGTTTAGGAACCTCATGTCAAATGCCTTCTAAAAAATAGAAAAAAGGACATTTGACGGAGAAAAATGGGGACATGTGAACAGCTGAATCTGTTCTCTACCATTGACTCACCAAGGGACAGTGGGGAGAGTCACCTTATTTCTCCACGATTCAAATACACCCTCAGAAAATGAGGCCAACAGAAAAGCATTTGCAGCATTTTCTGTAGTGCCCTGGTCTGTACCTGCTGATGTGTGTGTCTGGGTGGGCCGAGCTGCACAGATTTCAGCTGAGAAGAAAGGCTTGTAGAGAAACATCAGTGTTAATCTATGCTTTATAATGTTCTGACATCTGGAAGGGCAGAGCAGAATCATTATTGTTAGGATGATGACCACTGTTTCCCTTATTAAGAGGAAATTAAAAATAGGAAGTGGTTATAATTATCATTTTGGACACCATTCCAGTGGCATCATTCTCACCACGCTGTTGGGATTATAACATAATAGCAAAGTGAATGTCATCCTACAATTCCTGTTTTCACTGCAGCACAGGTGTGAGACAATAAGAGCCCTGCTATCTCCTTCCTCGACATCCAGCCGTGCATTTCCCAATATGGTTAGCTCCCTCTTTCTGCGGTCCATTGTAACATTAACAAAGGCAGCCAAGGGGTATTGTTAACACCCAAATGATGGAAGGGGCCGCAGAAAAAAAAAACACAACAGCATCTCTAGAGATGAAAACAATCAGCTTGCACCATTCCAGAGGGGAAGAGAAGAATTTCCCAGATAAAGAGTTATCACTGTCCCCGTCTGCCGCTCTAAGGAGAAGTGCTGTTGTCCATTCCAAGCTCACAAGTTTTGCTCTCTGCTCTGTGCAAGGAAGAGAAAGCCCACCTTTGGAAATGGCTAACCTTTTCCTACATGGAAAACCAAAGGAACGCACTTTGTTTGGGAAAGGCTTGTGCTGGGATTCATAATAAGCCATCGTTGACGTGACAGACCTCGTTATTGACTTAGAGCCAAATCTTGAGGTCTTTGCCTGAAGGATCAGAAGGTTTTGACCCCAGGACTGTTATTAGCCTTGACATCAGCAGCTCCTGACATGGGATAGTTTTCCAGTGAACTTGCTTGAGAATGTTTAGAAATGTCAAGTGGCTGAGCCACGAGGACACAAGAACGAGAAGGTGTCAAATTCGCCCAATTGAACGGGAGAATTTCAGTCCTCCCCCTTGCTCTCGCTGGCGATGGCAGCACTGCTGACAACGTATGTCAGGGTTACACTGCATTATCAGACATCCTCTCAGCCCAGGCATCCTTTGTCAGCACAGTCCATGTGTGAGATCCCTGCTAAGCGAGAGCCATGGGATCCCTGCATAGGCTCAGAGACCCGCAAGAGCACTTTTTCAGCACTAATTGTGTTGTAGTAGATGAAGCTTGCACCAAACCTGTTTAAACAGAGGATGCAAAGGAGCCTACAAGTTCTGGTTGTGGTGTAGTAGCATTTTGCCAAAGGATACTTGGTGTCACGTCACACTGACAACTTTGAGGGTGAGGAAGGAGAAGGGCAGTGGAGACTAAAGAAACCAGATAGCTGTAAGCACCGATGTATCGCTCTTGAGGTGCAGCAATCCTCATACATTTACTCTTACTTCATAAAGGTAAGACTTCTGTGTTTGAATTCTAGTGGAGGAAAGACTGTGTGTTAGTTAAAACCTCTGGCCAAACTCTTTCTCCATGCTGGGAACAGCTACTGCTCTCTCTCCAACACTTGCAGAACAACTCAACTCACTGTGGTTTAAACCAAACTTTTCAACAACCTTTTCCATTCTCCACTGTCTTCACTGTGTTCAGTGTTGCCAACTTTCCTTGGATACAGCCACAGCCTGAATTACACGGTAAATCTTACTCCTGTGCTCACAGACTCAAGTCACCATTCTGGTTGCTGACACTAGTCAGGGTCTAACAGGATCTGTCATTCCTGCCTCCAAAAGACTTACACCATCAAGACACCATTATTGAGTGATATTCACATTGTTTCATGCAGCTAAAAGCAGTTGCACTAACAAAAACGATAAGGGTCCAGAATCTGTATCGATCATATATCCACCCATCTATCTTGCCATCTCTCCACCATTTCCGTAATCCTTGAGAGCACCACTTGTTAGCATGCTGCAGGAACTCATCCAAAATGCTTTAAGATCTCTAAATTAATCACGGAGGATTCACCTTCCCTTCCATCAGGGAAAACAAAAGCTTGAAATTCAAGGGGAGGGCTGAAATCTACTCGGCTGATTGGCTGGAGGATGCCTTCTCACCCACACATCCTGCTCAGTAACATTTCCAAATATTTTTGAGCAAGCTGAAAACAATTGTGTTGGAGGGGCAGAGAGGGCCTGCTAATACCCTATCGGTTTCACATTCTTAGGAGAGTTCCCAGCCCACCGATCTGCCACCCTATATCAGGCAATGAGCCTTCAGCTGGAAACTTTACCCTGGCTCTACCTATTGTCCAATGTTTTCCTTCCTGCCAGATGATTGGAGTCGCACCAGTTGTTAATTTTACACCTGCTGTTTGTGAATATCCCTGGGTGACCTTTCCAACAGCTAACACAGGGGATTTCTTGGTGAAGAGATGCACATACATGTATGCGGGAGCAGATAGAAAGGGAACAGGAAGGGGCCTCCTGATGAATGATGAGGGATTAAAATAGCTCTTGCTGGGGCCATAGTGGGATATTGGACAGCAGGAATGATGAAGCGGATGTTTAAAACAGAGTGAAGTGTTGATCTGAGCACAGAGGGCAAAATAGTGTTATCAGATCCCTTCCTCTTTCCAGCTCTCTCCTTGTGCCCAGTTGGTTGACAGATGTCACCCCCAGAGCTTCTTACAAATGAATGTCTCCCTGACATGCTGAAGCCAAGGTCTGGAAAGCCTGAGAACTTTTTCATTTGGGAATGTGAAAGGAATATCTGCCCTAGGGCCTCATTCATCTCTTCCTTACCTGGGTGTAACTGAGCTTAATGCCAACTCTGGAAGGTATTAATCACCCCAGGAGGGATGTGTCAGTACAGCCTGAGCAGGAAAAGCCATTGGCTTCACAGTCCTGAATTCTAGCTGGTCTGAGGAAGTCACAGGTGCTCAGATATCACTGTGACCAGCTTTAATACTCAGATTAAGTTAAACAGATCTAACCCACATTAGAACTGCTGCATTCAGAGCACTCTAGCTATTAAAAATGATTTATGGGGCCAGAGATGGATGAGAGGAGAAAGTGGCCATGGGCTGTAGCCAGGTCACCCCGACATTTCCTACGGCTAGCTGGTACTTGGTTGTAGAAAGTGGAGCTAGTATACATGTAGGATCAGGAGACGGCACATTTCCCTCTGAAGAAATACTAAATATTGGATAAATATCTCAACACAGTGGTGGATGTCTGCTGAGTGATAGCAGATGTTCAGGGACAGGCAAGCCTGACCCTTGTGGAGGAGAAATCACTGATGTGGGTGTCAACACGATTCTGTGTGTACAGTGCTCAGTCACAGACCTCCATCCTTCCTGGTACAGCAGCAATCAGTGTGCCAAGCAATCTCTCTCCCAATGATCTCAACTCGGCATAATACACCCTTTCACTGGAGCTCTGGCTCAAGAACTGACTCTGTTCAGAGATGATGGGGCAAATCTCACAGTTTGCATAGATCCTCTGCCCTCTAACCTGGCCAAGCACAACTCAAATGGAAAAAGCTTTCTCAGATCTGAGCTTCAGGTCTAAACCAAGCTGGAAGAGCCCGGGGCAGCAGCCCCCAACTCCTGTAACTTGTCACTACAGGATGAGGGGACCCCATGCTGTTCTAGGTGCCATCTTGGAAGGGAGGCTCTCACCACATCTAAGCTAATGATCAGCCCTACTGTATCTTGTAAGAAACAGGAACTCTGAGAGTTGGCCAGTTCCCAAACTGAAGAACAATGTTCTGACAATCTAAACTGCTGTAGTTTTAACCCCAGAAGACATTGCTCACAGTTTCTCCTGATCAAGTGTGGAAGACAGGACTGTTTCTGCAGAAAGCACATCTACAAGTGCCGGGTGAATAATCTCAACAGGCATGTGATATGCCTCTCAAAAGAAAGGATGTCCTTGACTAATGGTTTTGCTATGGTGTTCTTGTGATTCCTTCTTCTGAGACTTTCAGGCCAGCAAGCCACCACTTTCTAAATACTCTTGGCCAGAAACTCACTCAAATGCATGGACAGCTGCAAACAGTACGATGCACCACAGGCAGCATCAGAAGGGGTCTCTCTGTCACATATCTCCAAACCCCTGGAAACCAGGGGAACAAAAGAGGTTATCCCCAAATAATGATCCCTCAGCTAAGTGAAACCCATCTTTGGAGATCAGGGATGGCATATGAGCTTCTCTCTGCAGCCTCACCAACATTCTAACAGCCATCTGCATCTCTGGATTCAGTCCCGTCTTTGGCCAGCTCAGTTTAGAAAAGGTTTTGTTTTTCTTGGGCTGGTTTTGTTTACAGCTGCTTGACCGAGGCAGAGAGTTCACCAGCAGCCAAATACAACCCAGGCTCTCCCAAGTGTAAGCTCTCCAGTAAAACATCTGGTTACAAGGCAAGGTCAAACAGGCCTGAAATGGGAGAGGGCCACAGGCTCTCTCCACAGAGATGCAGCCAGCTGGGAAAAGAACAAGCTTTTCTGAGTATACTTGAGCATTTGGCTGGGAAAAGGAAAAAGAAAAAGAGACAAAGAAACAGATACTGCAAAAAAATCCAGGGATCAAGATGCTAGTTCTTTTATTGGTTAAAAATCAAGACCACCCTGGTTGCCACATGAATTGCTGAGTCTTATTTAGCAGGAATTCTAGTTATTCCCAAATAGACAGAAGGTCTCTTCAAGTCCTTCTTTTATACATATTTACCAGTGTATATATTTGAATTTCTCTGTTCCCCACTATCACACTATCTATTCCCCACTGGGACACCCACTATCCTGGAATTACCTCAGATACACATCCCAGGCAGAAGACCTTCTTCCCACTCTCTTCCTTCTATTGTCTGCTCACAATTGCACTAGAGCTTGAAGGATAAAGATGGACCTGACCTGCAGCACACTGCAAACCTTGATCTCATAAGTTCCTTAGGACAAATACCACCCAGTTGCTCTGTGTTTGTACAGCACCTAGCATCACTGGTGCACAAGTCAATGTCTGGTTGCAATAACAACACAAATAACAACATTGTTCATGAATGGCGCCGAGAGTTGCTGAGAACTAAAGGAACCATTCAGGAAGCCTAAAGAATTAATCTTTCCATGCAGCCCCAGGGAATGTTAGCAGCAATCTAACATTTAGGATTTCTTTGTTTTTAAAAACAGCCTCATTCCTCAGAACAAGAATCAGGAAAAACACCATGTGAACAGTATGACCAACCAAGCACACCGATCATCTACCAAGAGAGAAATCTTATCATGGAGACACAGTGGGAACTGTTTGGTGAACTGGGATTGATTCATGGAGTACCAAAAAATAGTGGAAAAGACTAAATTCATATTATGGCGTTTCTACGGCAGAAGCTGACCAGCTGCAATAACACTAATCTTTAGTACATGATTATCAGAGAGAAACAAGTGATGAATAATTGTCTGAGCATGGAAACAAACACTATGTCTAAGTTCTGATGCTTCCTCCTTCAGGAACCTTCACTAAATCTCTCAACCTTTTTGTGCTTGAGCATCCTTCCCTAAAAGGATAAGGACAATAGCAGTCACTCACCTACTTCACCGGGTAATGAATGATTCAGATAGCTCTCATCGACCTCTTCAAGTCCTATACACAATATCCAATGTGTCATGCAGCAGTTCACATCAGCCAGAAAGCTATCGTCTCTTAATGGGACTGAGTTCCAAGGGTGATGGACAGGGCAAAGCCTGTGGAAGGACCTGGCCTGTGAAACTTTTTCCTCTGGCATCTCTGTCCAAGCTGGGACTGGTTTGCAGAAGGATCCACTTTCCTGTGGAGGGAAGTACAGAGGGAGGGGGAACAGCTTGCACTGAGTGTGTGACTGTCATTGCACCTGGTTATGCTGGAATCCGGACGTCAGGGGCAGAAGCATCTTTTGAGGCACAGCACATCAGCTGCTGCCTTCATGCACCAGAAATAAAGGACTCCAAATCCAAACCTGGAAGACAACCAAAATACCAAAAGACCGTCATGGTTGGCATGTGCATAATCTGATGCCTAATTTGCATGCATCACTTGTGTATCTTAATCCCATCTTTCCAGAGGATGCTGTCCCACCCCTGATCCCATCAGCAGATGGACTACATCTGCCCAAATGAAAGCCAGAGTTTCACCCTACTCAGATTTTTCCCACCAGACTGCTAAATGCAGCTGTTACCCTGGCCCCTGCTTTATTGTAGTCTTTGGTCTGAAGGCAGAGATTTTCTTTCAGAAGCTCGTTAACATTTCAATCACCCTTCAGGATGCCTGGACATGAGCAAGCTCTGATCTGGAGTCACTGTGCTGCAGTGAACACAATCAGCACTTCTGAGCACACAGTACTGGCTAATGCTTGCTTGGCTTGGAGCACAGATCCTGTGCAAAAACCCACATAGACTAGCCAGTTTTTTAAAACAGTCTGTAAGGGGCACATCTGGATCTGGACTTTACTCAGACGTTTACGAATGCAAATGCAGGCCACTGCTCACTGGAATACAAACCTCACCTTCAAAAACTTCTTTGCAATCTTATTGCAACCATGTGGCTTTGCAACTTTCTGCACCCCTCATCCTGTAGGTAGGATCCAATGAAAAGAGATGTTTGCTCTGACCCTCTGGGTATCTGCAAATAGTACTGGAGGGATAAAATGGAACCTGGTTCCATGCTTTTCCCAGAAACTCTGGAGGACAACCCAAGACATATTCCATCCCCTGAAGAACAAGCAATAGCAAGAACACAAGAGTCCTGAATTAGTGTCTCCCAAAATGAAGACAGTGGCATTAGGAAAAGGTGTATTTGCAAACCCACAGACTTAGATTTGCTAGGATAAACTGAATAGTTTAAGGGTAGGTAAACCCAATTTAGAGCACTAAGTATGCAAATGTTAGAACCCATTGTAGAAACTGGGCTTGGGAACCACCACAGTAAAATGTTGATTCATCCTCATCCCTTTCCTTCTCTTCAGTCTTTTACCTCACAATAAGGAGAGTCTCTTTAGAAAATCTCATCTTGTGTCTTTCAGTTATGATAAAATAATCTTCCAGTTGCCTACTCCAAACTTATATGTGAGTGCATTAAGAATGGAGTTTTGTCATAACTTAAAGGGACAAATAGTTCCCCCCTCCCTCTACTTGGGAGGCGGATTCAGGTCATTCCCATCCTCTACAGGCAAAAGGGCTTATTGCTCGTTGAAGTTGTACCAAAGTAACCAGTAAAGTTTGGTGAGGCATCCCCTCTCTCTGTTGCCAAGAGGGAGTGAACCACACTGACAGAAACTGTCTAGGACTTGGGCATTTTTCTTCCTTTTTCTTCAAGCAGAAGAGTTTTGATTAAATTAGTAAAACTGTTCATTTTCTCTGGCACTCCTTAGCTTTATTTTTGTTACTTCTAGCCAGCTTGAAACATCCTTTCCTGGATAGCATTCACTACACTTGCTTCAGAAGTCAAACCTGCCGCCTCCCTGCACCCAAGACACAGAGACACTCCTGTGCAGCCGGATTTGGCATCGGCTGGCGAGCAGCAACAAACCCATCCATCCCCACTTCTCTGCAAAGAGCTCCTGCTGCCCTCTGGTCCTGGGAGGGGACGTCCTCCAGCACTGCATCCCAGCTGGGAAAGGTCCCTGCCCCACTCCCCGTGGCTCCCATCTAGGAAACACCATCTGTGAGCTGAGAACAGGGAGTCCTGCGGGTATACCTCCATCGCCTCCCCGTAGCAATGGTTTAAGGGTGCTGCCTGAAAGCATCCGCTGTGGCTGAGCAGCTGCCCAAGCACGTTGAATGCAAGCTCAGTTCCACTTCCACGGGCTAGGATCACACTCCTGGATCACCAACTCTGAGCTTGCACTGGGCAAAATCCTGAACCAGAGAAATGGTCCTTAATGCTTGTTCCCTCTCTAGTTATTCACAGCAGGGATAAGTGAGGCCTCATCTATAATCACCTAAAAACATCACATGATTCATGCTCTCACAGTACAACAGCTGAGCACGCTGCAGGATACACAGCAACATACATTGGTGATGCACCATTACACACTTTCCCATTGCAAGTCCTGTTCAAATGCTGCCATCAAATTATTTCAACTGATCAACGTAGGAAAAAAAATAGAATATTAAAGCCCCAGATAACAAATTAATAAGAATAAAAGCATGTAGGTGAGAATTAAGAAGGCATTAACATTCTGATGGCATCTGCTGCCTAAATTAAACTACAGGGAAAAAAATGAGTTCAGCTGACGCTCAGGATCAGGACAAATAGTTCTCAAATGGAAATTACAGTTTTGAAAATTATGCACCAAAAAAGGATCCAATTTAGGACATTTCTGATTTGTGAAGTTCTTTCTCCAGGTGGGGATCTCAGGCTTGACTGGAGGGCTGGCAACATGATTGGCAAGATGCTGGAGTTGCTTGGTTCCTGCATCCCACAGCAGGACCAAACTGGCCCATAGGCCAGCTGGGCCAGTGTCTTGTCACCTCTCCAGCCCTTCTGGGGCTCTGTCCCCTTTTGGAATTGCACCATATGGATATGGTGTGTAAAGTGTGTTTCATTCATGCAGACACCAACATGGAAAAGAAGGAGGAATTGGGCCTGGATTTTCAAAGGACCTCAGTGTTAAATTATGTGGATAACTGCATCTGTAATTTACATGAGCAGTTACTGTGACAACTAATAGTGAACGTCATAAGTAGCCAGCTGAGCATGTAATGACCTGAGTTATATGCACCATCATGTCTCTTTGGCACACCAAATTAGGTGTGCATACACATTTTGCATGCCCCAAAGGACTTCTACCTCAGCAAAGAGCCTTAATTTCACAGCACAAGCCTGATCTCAGCACCCTAGCACAGCACAGACAGTTTATGCCATGCAAAGAGCTGGCACAAACTCCATGGCCCGGGTCGGAATGGATCCTCAGACAGCTAATTAATTTTTACTGCTCCTTTGTGAACTGTAAATTACCCTTCATTTCCTAGATTTCTGTCCCATTTTTCGCCTGACTTTCTCTAGTGAAGCAGTAAAAAGGGAAAAGTGCCAATAATGGGTTCTCATTGTGATAAAAGCAGCCACGACACACTCACACTTTGAACAATGCTCTGCTTATGACCAGAATACAAAGGCAAATGGGTTTCAAGAAACTGTCCAGAGATAATGACTTCTCCTGGAGGTGGGAGGATACGAGGTATATTTTTTAAAAAGAGGGGCAGGGAGGAGTGTCTGGTTTTGCAGACAAACACAACCAAGTTCCTCTCTTACTGAAGGTTAAAAACAAGATAAATAATCTTCACTTAGAGACCAAGTTCATCAGTATTGCCTGCACAAGAGCAGAGGGAAACTGCTTACGACGCTGAACCGCTAACAGCCTCCCCTTCTCACTCAGACAGGAAAGAAGAGCCTCTCTCCGTGAAAGAGTGACCTTCAGACCACACACACACACCCCAGAGTGTTTAGAGAGCAGCCCCTGAGCAGATGGTGCTGGAGCAAAGATGGGCGGCTTTTTTTTCAATACTGCCACAACTCTGTTCAAAGATTAAAGCTGCTGATTCTGTTCGATCCAGATAGCAACACCCTGCCAAGGAAAGACCTACTAGCAGATACAAACCTGCCAAGGCACGGTTCCAGTGTATGTTCTTTGCTGATGCCACTGTTATCTAAACCTGTTACCTTCAGCCACACACCTATCAGAGGCAGAAGCAGCTGTAGGGAAGAGATCATATCACACCTGAGATGAACTTTGCACAGGCTCTGCTGAAATTCAGGACAGCTTCAGCATGGTGAGAATCACTTCACCCTTTTGTCAGGACACTAGTATTTGTATTAAATCTGCGAATAACAAAAAGGTATTACCGGAATTTTCGTGTGGTTGCATCCGCCAAATGCCCCTCGAAAGGCCATGGCCACAAGAACATATGGAAGATCTCCAGGTCCATGCTGTTGGGATGCTGCAGGAACGAGAACACAGCATTGCTGGGGTGCGTTTATGGGGCCTTCTGTATATTAGATACTTATATTGCAAAATACCACATTCCTCAGCTCTGACGGAGCCTCTTTTATCTCAGCTGCAGATTCCTGAGTCAAAATCGCTGCCAGATGACTGTGCACAGTGAGTTAATGGCCACAGAACCTGAGCTTCTCTTGCCTCAAGCCATTTACCCATAGCATCAATGACATTATCATGTTCAGCCCATATTTACTACAGCTACGAACTGATTCAGAGAAACCTGGAGTACAGGATTAATCATTACTCTTGGGATGTTGAAAATGGATACCAGAACGGACTTCCAAATTAGGTATCTAAAAGTCCTGCATCTCCCAGGAGAGCCCCATTACATCTCCCTGCTCGTTCTAATGGAATCTATAGTATGTGAGCATGGCTTTGCCTCCCACAAGCTCTCCCTGCATAATGAGCCCCGGCTCAGATTGCTGCTTTTTGTAATGGCTGGAGAACCACTTTCTTCAGGATACTGAGATATAAAGAGGAAATGTTTATTGCAAAATGCAAGTCAACCACAGCCAGTGGGTCTGGGCCATGGTGGAGGGATACAGAAATGGCTTCTTCTTCTTTTTTTTGCCTCAGAAATAGAACTCACTAAAAATAGCAGTTCCTCAGGAACAAGACTGCCTGAAAATAGCTGTTTCTCAGGAGCAGGGCTGGCTGCTTCTGAAAGAAGTAGCTATTAATGTATAATTGTCCCTGAGGCTGGTTTCTGAGAAAATGCTGTACATACAGGGGCTGTAAAGAGATATGTTCACAGGCAGGAAACATAGGCACCCCTCTCTTGTCAGAGGTCCTGTAAACTCCAACAGCTCATATAAGTGCATCTGATTCCCTAATCTTAAGCACAGTTAGATCCATCACAACACTGGGAAGTATTTTCCTCTGTACTGGTTAAAGCAGTGCTCTGGGATGCTAGATAGACAAGTAAATGACAAAGCCTCCATAAGCTCTAACCAAACCTACACTGGTTCTTTGCCCAGGACTAGAAAGCCATAAAAGCTAGAGCCAGCTTTGAAACTCCAGCACTCTCTTTCCACAGAAGGTCCAAGAACTTTGTTGAATTGCAGGTTGTGCAATCTACTTCCAATTTCCTGCTCTACTCAGCACTTAGTTTTCTCACGCAGATGTTCCAGGGCAATAAATCTTCTGAAGAATGGCCCTACATTTCTCCCACTATGGTGTTGCCTTATAATAAGGAAAGACAAATTGCTTGTGAGATCGGTTGATTGGTTGGTTATTCCCTAAAATGTCTCACTCATCCCTCTCATATCACCATGGGTTCAACAGCTCATTTCTTGTGCCTTATTTTTCCTTCCCAGCACAGTCAGCCAGTATCTATCTGCACAGAGGCCATTCTCCTCCTCTTCTTCTCCCCTTAAGGAAAACTCCAGCTGATCAAAAGAAGCAGAGATTATAAAAGGTCCAGAAAAGGCAAATTTTGCAAAGCAGCAGCTTTAAGGAAACAGTAGTGCAGATGAAGTACAAGGGGCTCTGACTGATTGCTGCCACCATTTCAGTCCCACACCACCAGTGCCAGAAACTACAGTAGCCTCTGCTGAGAGCATCCTTGGATCCCAGAGGCTGGGGTAGGACTGGGCTGTGTCATCTCTGGATGGAAATCTATAGACTGCTTCTTCCAGGCTCTGCTTTAAGTGCTTCTTTAAGTCATATCTCTCCTCTATTTACTGGTGATCTGACGCTTCAGCATTCCGGTAACAGCCGACGCATCTTTCTGGAGGAAGTGTAAGGCTGAAGTTCTAGCTACTGAGTAGCCCAAGGCAGGTCTTTTAACTCAAGATATTACTCTCTTTTTTCCTGACCGAATTCTAGCAAAAGAAATGGCACTCTGCGTGCAATTACAGCAGGCTGCAATTTTCGTTCTGGAAACTACCTTTAGCTCTGTGGGTAGGCTTACACTGCGGTGCACAACAAAGACAGACATCCTCAGACTTCCTTTTAACCTCTTTTGCTTAGGAGGGAATACCAGAGAAGCTGCAGCCAGGCTGATTTCACATACCCACAGCTGTGGGAAACTTGTAAACCACAAAACATATGGTGCTAGAACTCTGGTGCCTGGCATGGCCAGACAAACCTGGAGCAGGTATACATATCCCTGCCATATAGCCATGACACCTAGCCACACTGTTACATGATTTTTCCCTTCCCTATTGCTAAGTGGTATTGTTATGTAATCTAAACTGCATACATAAAGGGAAAAATCTATAAAATACAGATATATACATATACTCCTTGCCTTTTTATTTCATTAAAGTTTAAAAAAATGCCTTGGGACCTTCAAATCAAACAGCCCATGAAAGACAGAGTGCTTGGTGACATTTCTGTCTGATAGCAGCAGGGTTAGGATTTTTTTCAGCTCAGATCGGTTTGATTAAACAAGCATTTTGTTGCAGCCGTCATACAGTGCTCATTAAAAAATACTCTACATTTGTGTAGCATTTATCATCCAAGAATCTCATCGTGTTTTACAAAATTTAATTAATTAAACTTTACAGCTCCCCTCGGAGAGGGATAAGGAAAATGGAGAGTTGCCTTAATCCATCACCGAACTGCAGCAGACACTGGGTTCGAGGAAAGCAGCTGTTCAACAGCACGCAGCAGCACTACAAGAAGAAGAGAAGATCTCTGGGCAAAGTCACCCAGGGAATGTATCACACACCTCGTGTTTGCCTTAACTGTGCACTTCCACTATAGGTTAAATCCCTATTCTTGCAGGTAAGAGGGTGATTTTTCTCCCCTACCTCGCACCCCTGGTGTATAACTGAGACACCTGGCAGTACGATATCCCATCTATTGCATCCTCAGCAGTGCTAAAGACCAGGGGCAGCCACAACCCTGACCAGAACCGAGGGAAGCAGAAGATAGAAAGCCATACAGCCACAAATTGCATCTCACAGTGCTGGAATGCTGTGCAAGCTGGTGCTTAAAGTGGAGGGAGGGTAAAGTCCCCTTAATCCCTTGCTTACTTCCCTCTCCCTTCCCCATCTGTAAATCCACACCTGTTAAAGGTCACCCTGAAATGAAATACATGTGAATTCTTCCTGCTTCAGCTTGGCTCCCCTGTCCCAGTTCCCTGCAGTCCCCCCGGTTCACACTCCAGAGAGGAGAGGGAAGGGGGGTGCCCATGTGCCCTGTTTGCATGTCAGAGTCGCATGGCTGAAATCCCACCCGACTCTTAGCTGATCTTTAGAGAGGAATTTCTTTCTCACCCTGGCTTTAAGCTCCTTTCTTGCCGAGCACATAGGATAACATGGCCATGGGGCAAGCCTGATTAAACAGATCTGTTATGCCACTTTCACTAACTTGCAAAAAGCTAGAATTTGATCTGGTGCAAGTTGGGGAGGGGGTGCAAAGCATCACTCATTTGTGAGCGAAGCATGATAACAAAACCACAGAGGTAGGTGCAGGGGGGGAGAATGATGCAAAGCAACACGTGTGCATCCATGCTGCACCACAGAGAAGCACTGAGGAAAGGGAGAACAGATGGAAGAGCAGGTATCTTACCCACTCACCAACTAATCAAACCCAGCAGTGAATCCTGTACTGGTGACTGCATCTACTGATTGGAGAAAGAGGCATGGTCTAACTCTCTGCATGTGCAATCACTAACCTGGAAGGCCTGGGCCACATACATAGTGAAAGACAATTTGCTGGTGGGGGCTGAGCTGTGGCTCTCCCACTGCAGCTCTACAAATCTCCCAATGTCTTTGTGTCTTCTAAGAAGATGCTTAGCTCACCTAGTGGTGAAAAAATAACGGAGTCTAAATGAAGCAGTAGTGCTTCTTGGCTCCTAAGCACTTACTTCAATCTCATGTCTTCTTGTTATCACAGGTTAAGTGACTGCAGCCATCAGGAAGAAAGAAAAACCCTGGGATACAAGCCCTTCCAGAAGTGCTCAGTGGGGAGATGCACTGGGTTGAACTGGAGACTGGCTGTGGTCTGAGATCTGCAGGAAGCAACATCAACGGGCATCTCCACAGAGCTGTGGAAGCAATAATGTCCCAAACCCACCAGTGTCTTTTGTCTGAATAAGACTCACGTCAGCAGCTGAGCTTCTTCCAAGACACAAGGTAGCAGAGAGAGAATAGCCATCGACTGCTTCAGCTGGGAAGGTCAGAGAGACAATTTCCACGGAAAGCTATGAAAGCGCTGCGTATTTTCATCAGATGTAAATGTGGGAAGAGATGAAAAGTAAAAGGATTGTGCTGGAGGAACTGACATTGGATTCAAATATGGTAACAAGGTGATTTTTTTTAAGCCTCTGTCACACTAATTAGCCTCCAAATCTTCTCCCAGCAATATGAGGCCCATTTGTACAACCCTCCTGCTGGGCCACTCACACTTTGCCAGACACGGTGATAAGATGGGGTTCATCACACCAATCTTCCCCATGCTCATGAAGGCAGATCTGCTTCCACAGACAGAAAATGTGTTCAGCCCTGCCCTTCTGGATTGATACCACCATGGTTTTCCCAGTGGGTACATCTTTCTCATTTTTATCATGAAGAAACCGTTATTCACTAGTCCCTGGTTTTATTTTCATGTTTGTCTATGGGAAGCAAGCAGTCTCAGATACAGCTGTTGCTGCAGCAGGCTTATCTTAGTGAAAATTCCTGCTTTGGTTTTGCAAGTGTTTTAATTAACGTAAATTATTTTACTACACTTTACTACTGATAGCATGTAATTATCTCCCCACAGGTATATATTTAGCTAACCAGCAGGCTGATCAAAGACCTACAAAATAAGATACTTTTGCAACTGACACTAGATACAAGCAAAGGCCAGCAAGATGGAACCAAAGGAGGAGGGACGAACTCCCCCTCTGCAATCCTAAAAACAGGGTTCAAATTTCTCCACTTGAAAAGATAATCATAACATTAACTTACACGTTTTATCAGAGGAGCATGAAGATGCACCGATACTCAAGTGCTGTGAAGGAGGAAAGATCTATGTACATGCTAAACTATTAATCACTGTTAAGTGATCTCCTTTGTAAAGTGTTTTGAGGTTGACTAAGGAAAATGGCTCTGTAATAACACAGAACAAGCAATCCCCTTACAATCATAGGTTAATTCTCTCAGCTTCTTTTGCTGGGTCAATCCCTAGGTATTATTATCTATGCAAGGCAATCACCATTTTCCTGAGGAAGTCTGGCCATGGAAGAGATTCCAAACTCCACACCCTTTTCTCATCCCATTCAACGTGGGAGTCTGGTTTCCACTGTAAGCACAATTTTAGATGAATGAGGTTGAGACCTATGCTGAGCAGCTGCCCTGCCCAAACTGTTCATACAATTAAAAAATAACAGACTGGATCAAGCTACCTGGGACCACAACTTTTCTACAAATTACTGATTGATAAAACATGTGTCTCTCTATTGTGTCTCTCCTGAAAGTGCTGGTAGCCCATGATTTCTCTTTCCTCTTGATGGCTGCAGCCGCTTAATCTGTGCTGGTGGGAAGACATCAAACTGAAATAAGTGTTTAGGAGCCAAGAAGCATCCTATGGCAAACTGCATGTTTCGGAACCGTTATCTGTCCATTTGTGTAGGTTTGATCCTTTACTAAAAGCACTGAGTGCTTTGTCATCACTTTCAGTGGGCACAGGATCAGTTAGGTAAATCCTTGTCTCTTGACCTTGAAGGCCACTCTGTGCTACTTTACACACCTGTGGACACTGTGTCTGCATATTACTATAGTATCGCTGGCCACCAGGCCCAGGTGAGACCCTGAGTTTTCAAAGGGTGACACAGAGAACAGAAAAAACAATCTCAGCCTATAAGATCTTACAGTCTGAGGGGGGTTATGTTATGCTTTTTACTTCTCTTTTTCAGCAGCTTTAGTGAAAAGTGTTACTTAACTTTTCAGGCCACAACTGAATCTTTGGACTGAAAGCTGCAATAGTATGTGTTATGGTTGCTACCAGAAAGAGGAAACCTCTTTCGTATCTATTGACGTCCTTTGCAAAACACTCGGGGTTTTTTGAATTACGTACTCCCTATTATTTCTATGCCATTACTTATAAACTTCACAGCATTTTCTAGAAGGGTCTTCGGTAAGATGAAAACCTCAGGGCAACACTCCATTAGGCTTTTATTTTTATAGATTGGGTTAAACCTTCTTGAAACTGGTAGGTTTAACTGCGTTCCTTTATTTAGGGTAGCTGAAGGAGACATTAAGTCTATTTCCACCCACAATGCAAGATTGCTCAAGTACCTGAAGGCTCTGGGTGGACAGTTTTGGATAGGATACTAAAAGGAAAGAAGGTTATGTGTGGATGGACAATACAGTTTAGGTGGAGGCGGAGACAGAAAGACAGCAGATTGAAACAGGCAGGGAACGGAAACTTCAAAGAGCCTGAACAATCATTGATATAAAACCTGGACTGAATACAAGAAACAGAGGAATTTGGGGTTACATTGCTGCCTGGAGCATGTCTGAAGCAAGGAAACCGGCTCTCAATTGTGTGATTTCTTCTGTGTTCAGGAAAGAAGAGCTGTGAGCATTCCTGTAAGCAAACAGGAATACATCAGAAATACCTTTCTTCATCACTCCTCCTCCCATCTGGATCAAACAACAAGACCCTGAATTTTGGCCAGCACCATGGGTCAAAGGGAGGAAACG
The DNA here is from genome assembly GCF_018691265.1 of Tyto alba. Classification (NCBI taxonomy): domain Eukaryota; kingdom Metazoa; phylum Chordata; class Aves; order Strigiformes; family Tytonidae; genus Tyto; species Tyto alba. The sequence continues at coordinate 4,324,765 of NW_024881302.1, forward strand.
TGTGCTGCAAAACCTCCTGTATATCTGCACCATTTAATTCTTCCTGCTTGGTTTTAAGATGGCATAAAGACAAGAGCAGTATTCCTCTCTTACTCTACCAGAGCGGGCAGTTCAGGCCAAGGTTTAGATCACTGCTGTTCCTAATTGCACCAGAGATGTATCCTTGTTATGGACTTCCATTCCTACCTTAACAAACCAAATTTCCCCAGACCTTGCTCTAAGGAGTTTGAGCAACTCTATGCACTCTTCTGCTCTTCAGGGAACTTCTTAAAATGAGGCACCTGCTATTGTGGTTTTTTTTTTTTCCTGTAGGTGAATTAATGTGCCTTGCATGAGTAATCCTATTTAAAACAATAGGTTGCCTTGCAAGAATGAGGGAAGCAAGTATGAAGCATACTTTTATGCAAGAACTGTAAAAAGGCCACATAGTAGTTCATCAGGGGACACTTTGGCAATAAGATGACAGTTACCAGTAAAGTCCAATAATAAAATAAAGGATAATTTAATAAGGGGTCTTTTAACCCAGTTAACAGGGTCTAAATTTGGAACCCTTTCTTCAAGCAATCAGGCACAGTGTACTTTCCTAATCCTACTTTCTGTTAATAAGTAAAAGAAAAAATTAGGCAGTAATCTATTCCTTCTGCTTTTTATTTTATGGGAGAGCACTACTGGATGTAAATAAATTAATTTTAGTAAAATAGAGGCTGAAGCTAGACATGTAGACCAGCCTTTGAGTAAAATGAGTTATAGAGTACCACACCTCAACTCATCTAATACCAAGTAACACAAACCCTACAGACTATAACGCAAGGATCCTGCCATGGTAGGAGGGAGGCAAGTGAAATAAGACTCTGCAACCTAAGAGAAGTTAAAGCTGCAGAGATTAGTAGCTCAGTGTCTATGTGGGAGCCCTGTGGGCCCTCTTCAGTGTCCTTAATTTAGTCTTCATCATCTCTGATCCACTCCAACAGTCCTCTGTGGGATGGAGATTTAACATCTAGGAAATCCAGGGTCCGGGCTGACCTGTCAGAAACAGCAGTGGATGGCTGCTCCCTGTTCACTGCTGTATCGCTTTGCTTTTCAGATTCAGCACGATAAACAACAACAAAACCTGACACTATTTTATGAATCTGAATGATACCGATTTAAAGCCTCTAGAGGTCAGGCTCATGGAGAGCATCTTCCCGGTCGCTGCATTCTGCTAACTGCGAGTGACACCTGCTGGAGTCTTCTCCCTGCTAACCTACCCCTGTCCCACCACCGCCACCTCTGCATGTGCCTCACCTGCCCAGGGTGGACCTTCTGGGGGCCTGTTTGCACTAAATCCCCCAGAAAGACACTTGGGAACATGAAATGGCTCTTTCTTATTTGCAGGAAGGTGAAAGTTGTCTTTATCCGCACATTACCTCTTCCACCACTGGTTATGCAGATTTACTGCCACCTCATACCGAGGACAGGCCTCTCCTTTTGCCTTTGACATCTTTCCAGAGGAGCTGTAGTAAAATGCAGCATATTCCCACAGGGAAAAGTCCTGAGTGGGCACTGAAATGGAACCACACAATACATTATTAATCTGTCACCTAATCCCTGTGAAAAATACAGTCTAACATTTCTCCTCCTGCCTTGCAACCACCTAAGAAGACTGCAGGAGATGGTAGGTGACCCCTGGAAGGTGTCTGAGGAGCCCTCACTTCTTACATGACAACATATGAATCCAAATTTAAAGGTATGTCGCAGTATATACTATCTGTGAAGGCACATTTACAGTGTTAAGAGTTGCAACTTCCTCAGAACGCACTGAAAAAGGTTAATTTGTGGGACATAAGCAGCCCCCAAAAGACTGCTCATGAAGTCTTGTGACGATGCTGACGAAGACTTGTGAATTTTTCCCTCTCTGCTATTTTCTCACAATCTGCAGCGCTGGCGAGTGCTGGCACCCAACACCCCACAACGTTAAGGCGGGGGCAGTGGAAAGCGCTGGCCTGCCCTGGGGACACCCTGCACAGGGCCAACGTCCCCTGCAAAGGGACTCAGCCCCTGAGGGGATGTGCTGGAGCGAGACAAGGAGGGAAAACCCCTCAGGCTGTGCCCCCCGAACCGTGACAGGCCACCATGGTGGCAGGAGTGCGCACACCTCAATGCAGTGCCTGCGGTAACTGAGGCAGCGTGTGCAGAACCGTTGGGGACCCGAGCCCCCTAGGGTGAGGCGATGGGACGGGGACAAGGCGACACCCTCCTCGGCCGGACACGCCCAACATGGCGCCAGTTCTTCACCACCCGCCCCAACATCCGGGTTCCCGCCTGCCCTTCCTCCCATGAGCCTCAGCGGCCCGCCCCTTCCCGCCTCCCCACAGCAGCAGCGGCAAGATGGCGCAGCCGCCGGGTGAGTGCGACCAAGGTGACCGCGGCTCCCTCCCTCCCCCTCTTCCCCTCTGACCGGGCTGTCTCTCTCTGTGCCGCAGTTCCCCTCAAGGACATGAAGCTGCTGGACGTGAAGCTGGGCCAGCTGCCCACCTGGCTGGCCATGAGAGACTTCACCCCCGGGGGCATCTTGGGGGCCGTGCGAAGAGGTGAGGGGGGGGGGCCCGCGGCGGGGCTGCCCATCCTGCGCACACAGCTCCGCGCCCTTCTTGTCCGGCGAAGACCTGGAGGGTGCGAACCTCTGATCTGCACTGATCTGCCCGAATCTCCGGGAGGGAGCCGGGGCAGATCAGTGCATCAGCATCTCTGGCAGCTGCAGGGGATGTTGGCTGTGGCACGGGGGAGCCGGCACTGGAGGGGCGATTTTTGCTTACCCAAAACGGGACCTTCTATAGCGTCTCGTTCCCCCAGATGTAAATATTGCCTCACATGGGCTTTATCCACCAGAGGTTTGTTTTCAGTATTCCTTCTCGTATAAACAGGAAAAATGGTGACCTGACTCCTGAACCTAGTTGCTGAAAGTCTTGAGGTTTCCCAGCATCCCAAGTAAATTTAAAAAAACAAACAAACAAACAAACAAACAAACAAACAAAACAATTGATCCTTAAAGGTGGTAAGAAAGGATGAAGGGCTTGTATAGATCACTTGGCAAAAGTTTTGACTGATGCCCTTTGGTATAGATACAGATACGGCATTCAGGTAGATTCAAACACAAAATATCAAATGCAAGTGTCTACATCATGAATATATACTAGTATGAAAGAATCAGATAATTCCAAAGCACCTTGAGCTCATGAAAGAATAATGTTTAGGGAAAAATGATAAATGGGGGCGGGGGAGGGTGTTCCTTTTTTTTTTTTTTCCAAAAGCTTAGCGCTATTAACTTGAGTTCAACTTGCTTAGCTAACACACAGGTTGCCTTCTCTCCGACTTACTCAGAGACCCTCAGATGTTTCATCAGAAACAATTTCCTGAAGTTCTGTGAAACTGGGCTGCTGCTTCTGAGAGAAAAATACACAACTCATCTGGCTGCTATGAAAACTTTTTCTCCTACACAGGTTACGACAGATACTACAATAAATATATCAATGTCAAGAAAGGGGGGCTTGGTGGTGTCTCCATGCTGATTGCCAGTTACGTTGTTGTCAGCTACATCTGGAGCTACAGTCACCTGAGTAAGTAAAAGCAGTATGGCCGAGTGTCTATAGTGCAGCTTGGAAGATTGCATGGGGCAGTAAAAACAATCTGCTGCTGCTTTTAAAAATAAAGACTGCTAACCATTGCTGCTTGAGTCTGAGGCTGTGGGCAAGCAAACTTTTTAGCCACATAAAACTCAAATGTTTACTTAGCAAGTTATCAGATGGCTGATATTTTCTTGGCAGTGAAGAAAACTTAAATCTTGTTGCCTGTCTGACCTGACAATACTTAGAAACTACAAACTTGGATTTAAGAGCGCTTGCTTTCTTGTAATTTCAAGTGTGTTTTTTTTCTGGTGACTTCAGTAAAATTAACTTGCTTTACTTTCAATGGTACAGAGCATGACCGCCACAGGAAGTACCACTGAAATGTGTATTTCAGAAAGTGAAGGTACAGCTCTTGAAAAGACTTGGCTACTGGAACAGTTATCCTGACAGAAGACATCAAGACTACTCATATTAAAATCTGTACTATTATGACCAATAATAAAGTGCATACACTTTACACTTACTGAGCTGAAACTCTCATAACTGACTTGTTAATTGTACTCTGCGAGTTTGTTGTCTTAGAGTTTCACCCCTCAAGGATAAGTTCAGAGATTATTGGGAAAGCAGCTGCTACTTAGGTTGTACTACGAACTGGGGAAACTTACAACTAATTACTATTTAACTGATAAAAGTAAAAAGGATTGGATTGCTTCTTAATGGCTATTATGTGCACGTTGGACAATTAGCTGAAAGGACATATTTTGATTTAAAAGAACAGTATCTGAGCTGGAGGTAGCTGCTTGGTACCGCCACGTGTTTCTGATTCTCAGTCACACTCACCCGGGGACTGTAGTTATTTGGGCAGTTTTCCACCATCGCAAAGCATGGTCTGAGATGAGATCAGTGTAGCTATAAGGAGGTCTGCAACTCATTCTGTCACTGGGATTGTAATGCTTCTTGCCTCTGCTAACCCAGATTTTCTACCATTGAACATTCATTGCTAAAAGAAGCTGGAAGGTTATTCTGAATGGGTATAAGCTTAAAAGACCTTTCATGTAACATGAAGTTAAACTGAAGGAAAGCTTTGCTTCTTGACTCAAATGTTTAACAGGAGACAGTATGTGCACAAGTGCAGCTTAAAGGAGCATCTGTGGGTCTGGCCCCAGCCCATGACCTTCCTCACGCACCCCACTCAGCAAGTGCATCCCACTGTCACAACACGACCAGCAGCACTTGTAACCACAGCTGGGCACTGCAGGTAAATAGGATACCTGCGGTATCCTTTTCAGAACAGGAGGGAGAGTAAACACCACTTCTTAAGGGATATGAAGAATTCAGTGGTAACAGGAAGGCTTTCAGTTTTGGAAAACATCTGTTCAGGTAGCCAGACACCAAAGTATTTCAGTTCCCTTTCCATGTGCCTAGTCAGATGCAGATAGCACGTCTCACAGTTTGGCCCCTGCTCAGCCTCTGGAGGCACAATCTGTTAAAAAAGCGTCTGATGGCCTGTCATACCATCATCACTTAGACTTGAAACTTAGATTTTCACTGACTAACTCTCCACAGTAAAATAACAGCAGTCATTCAAACCAGCACAGGCTCTGGTCACTTCTCTTAATCTAGTCATATCACCTCGTTCTTAAAAAAAGGAAAATTCACAGCCAGCTTTTTCCATCAGTACATTTCAATAAAAACAGAAGTATAAAGGCAGTCAGCAAATGAAAGATGGGTTAGAATCAATAAGGCTCACATTGTAGGTGCAATTTTTTTTTTTTTAATTCACATTTTATCATTGGCCCTTTTGAAATAGTCTTCTCACAAAATGAATGGGAGGTTTGGCTTTCAAAAACTTTCAGAAGAATGCTCTACCACTTTTAAAAGCAGTGTTCCGTAAGAATATACATCTCCACTTCTTGGTCTTCTCTAGGCTATGGAAATACCTGCTCAGTGTGAGCTGGACGATGCGGGGGCTGAGACAAGGCTCTTCTATTCCTACTCTTCAGGCCGTGTTCATTTCCCTCCTAGCTTTTTGCAGATTGAAAATGAGCACAGATGCAGCTTTCCTACAATCGCTGTTCCTCATTGTTTGACTAACCACAGAGATGCCAATTTATTCTCCCCTTGATCGGTTCTCACCCAGAAGATTAATTTCTAACCTTCAGTTTAGCAAGAAGCACAGAAACAAAGCAAGTGGACGAGAGCTTTACAGCCTGGTGTATGTGACAGGTTAAGTCAGCCACCAGGACAAGCTTACCAACTACAACAGGCTGGACCTGGGAACAAGACTTTGCTTTTTAAGAGCTACAGGACAGCAGAATCCCTGCTCCCTCACTGAAGGGAAGGCATTTCAAGTATTAGTTTTCCCAGTCAGTCTTCCTGCTTCCACAGGGAGGGCTGAAATGCTGCAGGTTCTCCAAAGAGAGGTGGCAGAAGGAAAACACTTTAAAGAAACACTGGCGTAAAGATGTGTTTACGTAGAGTGCTGCACCGGTGAGGGGTTTGCATATCTACTGACTTTATGATCTACCTTTCACAGCAGGGCTCAATGAAAATAGGCAGAGGCCAAAATCTATTTTAAAAAGGTTAAAACATAAAAAAAGTTGTGGACAATTACAAAAATGTTGCTTAGCAGCAGCCAGCCTCTGACCAGTTCTTTCAGTAATGGCATTAAAAAACAACCTGATTAATAGTTCAAGACATAGTGCTAGGCAGAAACCTTTTCTCAGTGTTAATAGCTCCCTTGCACTCTTCGTTCTGCTCTTTCACTGCCCACTGAGAAAGGCCAGATGTCCTTTGGTGCATCTGTTGGCATAATGACCTTTTTCACCGCACTAAAAGAGAAAGAGAGAGCAGAATTATTACACAGTTACAGCTTTTCACCTCTAGCTGCCTTTATTGAGGTAGCCAGCAACTGTTCCGATTCGGAAGCTTTCCCGTGTATGGAAGATGCAGCATTCAGCAGATGAAGTGAAACACGGTGTCACGAAGGACACAATTTATGGACTGTTGCCACTCCTTGGAGCAAAAGCTGCTTCTGTGCTGGAAGCAACCTGATGCCATGTTATTATAACACACTACAAAGGAGAAGGCTCTCAGCACACAACTGTGAACACTGGAGGGCTGTAACACACAAGGAGAATTTCAACATTAGAGGCTCCCAAGACCACTCCATCTGATGTGCACTACCTCAGAGAGCTGTGGGGACCGTCCTGATGGGCTATCCTGAATTAGACCAAGAAAAGTGCAGCTGAACGAGAGATTCATGACTTTACACCTTGAAGATGTTCCAAAACCAGAGAGAAATGCCAGTATCTGGTGCAACAGCATACTCCAGATACAAGATTTACTTGCAGCTATTAAAGGTTTTCAGTGAAACGGGTTCAGCTACTTAATATCCCTGTCCAATCTCAGTAATTCTTATCCAAACAGGCACCTAAGGCACAGCAGCTGCCATGTACAGAGATTTAACTGTCCAAGCTGATGGGGGACAGGAATATTCTCTGCCCTTTTCGACTGGTTTTAGTTGGGGCTTTTGTGGAAAAATAAATGGAGATGGAAACACAATTGTGTCAAAGTTTTACTGGTGCTCCTCACTAAGCAATCAAAGTGAATAGCTTATTCCTTGGTTTGACAGCAACAGGGTGCTTTTGCAGCTGAAATACTGAACAGTTTTTGCCTATTCAATTCTGTTACTTGCAAGGACCTTCCAGGCTAACAGGGGAAAAGAAAATCTTTCTACAGTCGCAAAGTGTGGGCAAATGAACTCATGAGACAAAACTAATATTAACTCTTACTTTGAAAGGTACAGTTCGGCAGCCTCCTTTAACTGTCATTGTGAGGGTTTCCAGTTAATTACTGACAGGCAAAGTCTGTCTTAATTGTCACAGCAAGTCCATGAGCTAGCAAACCTAGAGGTCTCAGGACTCAATGCTAATTCCCACAGCTGTACCCACGCACCAAAACACAATGTATATTGAGCAGAGAGCACAATTCCTGAACCTGTGAAAAAAAACTTTTTGCAGGACCAACACCCCACATCACAACAATCTGCTGCTTTGCTTGTGACAAGCAACCAGCAGTAAAGCAGCATGATGTAACCCAGGTGATATGCACACTGTGCTTCTTAAATCTAGCACCCTCTGCCTTCCCTCCTCATCCCTCCCCTCTGAATTACCTTGTAGCAGGTGACCTGTTCCAATGGCCGGGGTCCTCTGTTCCCAGTGTTGTTATTTTGAGACTGCATGACTCCGATGACTTGGGGTGTCCTCTGTTGGTTAGGAGAAGAGTTCTGACTCGTTAAGTGCATCGAGGATAAAGACCTTTATGGTTGTTGGTTTGTTAAGAAGGAAAAAAGAGCACCCCATATACCAAATTATCAATTTTCCTCCAAATCTGGGGGGGGTGCTCTGCCAGATGGAGCACTAGAGAGAAGAAATCAAGCACTAAGGCTTACAAAGTCCAGAGATTCTGCTTTTCTCTAGAAAGCAGATTTAGAGAACAGGTTTAGGCTGCTAAAATGTAGTTGCCATCACTGAGAGACGTCACGCAGATTACAAAAACTGGCAGACTGCTGCACGACCACATATGATGTGCTTCTATGTAACGTGGAAGTGTTCTGTGACTAGGTCTCCAGGTGAAGTTGGAGGAACTGCAGGGCTTTCATCACTATGGTACTCAGGGTTCCTCACCCCTTCATAGCACCCTCCCTTCCGTGCAGCACCCCAGGCAACCAAACTGCCACTGCTGCCCTCCGAGCCGGAGGACAGTACGAACGACTGAGGGGGTTAACCAAGGCGAGGGGAGAGACAGAACAAAATAAAACACCAAGGTCCCAGGACAAAGGCAGCAGTCCGTTGTGATCAGATGGTGGACACTGGAGGGCTGGGAGGAGGGGAGAGAAGGGACAGCGCTTTGCTGTTTATTAGGGCTTGTCTCCAAGTTCTTAATTACAAAAGGATATCACACCCTGTTGTAAAATAGGAATGGTTTTCCCTCATTCATTCTCCAAGGCTTTCCACCAAGCCAGATATAAGAGCCCAGGTGTCCAGTTTTGACCAACAGTATACCCTCTTTTAAAGCCCTGCAGGAAATGCTTTGAGGGTGGGTGTGGAGGGGAGGCAGGGGAATTGTGTACCTTTTGCTGTGTTTGTGTTGGTTGAGGCAGTGGTGGTTGCTCTGTGGTTCCCATTGGCAGTTCAAAACGAGGGCTGGTTTGGATGGAAACAAGAAAATGGATTCTCAAATCATATGCCAACATTTTACCATCAGATCACTCGAGTAACTCCAAACATCTAAAGAAACAATCAGCCCATTAAATTTAGTTCATGGGAAATAGGTCTCCCCCTCCCCACTTCTCTTCGCATTCTGATGTTCAGCAATTACGTACACAAAAATGACAATCCAGTATGGAATATATCCCTCTACTTCTGAAGTCTTCTGGAATATAAACCCCATGTGATCCTGCTGCACCGATGGCATCTGATCACCACTCCAAAGTCTTATTGGCAACTCCCTGAAGAGACCCTGCCCCATATCCTCAAATGGGTACAACAAACTAAACACTGGGGAGCACTGGAGCACCCTCATTTGGCACACATCAGATTACAAGGGAAACACAAGATTACAGGACAAGCCTGGAAGCATACTTACTGCATGAATTTACAGGTAGGCCCCTCTGGACAGAATCCTACTAGGTAATTCACGCAAATGACTCTTCGAGTGTGTCGGTGTCTGCAGAGGGGACCTGCAACACAAAGCTCAGCAGTTCACATTCCACATATACATACCCCAGCACTCAGTAGTAGCAGGTACACAAGCAGATCATGCAAAGAAATGATAGCAACACCCTACCCTTGATTTATAGCCACAGAAGCAGTAACCATGCAACATACATACCATGTTTACAGAAGCCTCTGTCATACCAGGGACAGTCTTTGATCTTAGACTCCGGGTCAATGTGCAAGAACGGACATTCTTTGTTACTGCATTCCCCTGTACCAAAGGCAAACACACTTTTTAGTCAACTGTGCAGGTTCGAGATGAAACGATTCTCAAAATATTACCTGGATCATGTAGCTCCCACAAAGCTGTTACCAACATCTACAAGTTTGGGCAGAACAGTCTTGCTGCCTGCCTTAACCTAGATGAAGAACACCAAGGACTCACCCCTGGTGAGTCAAGTTCTATCAGACTGGAATATTCATGTGTGCTTTTAAAAAAAAAATGCGGAAACTAAATTTGAAAGAGCAGTCATGATAACAAAACCAAACATTTAGTGCACCAGAAGTGTGGAGAAACTACAAATTGCGCACTAACCTCAATCCAAGAAAACCTACAAGACTGTAGGTTTCTGACAGCAAGTTGCCTCATTATGTCCAGATCTCCAGAGCTGGAAAGCAAGTGCATAAAAGTTTTGCACCCCCATGCCCTCTGCTTCTCATCAACTCCCCAAAATAAGAGTCATGCAAAGACCAACTGCTCAGCCTACTCATCTCATACCCAAAATGAACATAAGGCATAAAACCCAGTAAAAACTTGAACTTCCCCCCTCTTCCCCTAAGGGACAAGCTCTTGAGAGAGAAGACATCTACAATATGTCACAAATTTAGGGGGATAAGATGAAGGACTAAGCAGATCTGAAAAATTACAATCTAACAACATCATCAGACGCAGAAGAACTGTAATGCTCCAAAGGTGGATCAGAGGGATGTACCAGGATCCTCTTCACCAGACTCCCACACCAGGAAGGAACTCTGAGTAGGAGCTACAACTTCCCTTACCAAATTTGGAGTAGAAGTAACACTCAGGCATCTTGGTCATGTCGTACTCATGCAGAAATTCGCATTGGTCTCCCTTTTTGCACAGTCCTCGTAGCCAGTGTTTGCAAACAACTGTCTTTTCCCCACTGATGTGTCGGAACGGGCACATACCACCTGCAGAAGGATGGGGCAAGGAGAAGGATAAAAAGAGCAATTAAAATATGCAGCACAAGAAGGCACAGGGCAACAGCAACACTTTGTTCCCCTCTGCAAGAAGTGTTTCAGAAGACATCGTTTTTTTTTTTTTAATGAATTTAGTCTTTAGTGGCAATAGGAAAACAGGGAGTTCCAGACAAGTCTTATGTTAGCCTCTAACGAGCTAAGCAATATAGTCTCCAGCTCTTAACCCTGGCAACCATGAACCACAGCAACTAAAACAGTCACATTCTCAGCAAGGTCTGTGGTAAGTTCAAGCTTTCTTTTACCAGTAGTTTTGCTTATTCACCCCCCAACTTCTTAAAAAAATACTATTTCACAATTGCTGCAGTTACTCCAACATCCTTCAGTTTTTATTCTTTATCTAGGTCATCCTCTCATCTCTACAAAAAATAAAGAGTACTGTAGACAGTGCTAGCAAATTTAGTTTTCCGCCTCCACCTCCATGAGTATAATTGTATTGGAACTATTACTTGCCTTTTCCACAGGCTGCTTTTAAAAAAAATTCACAGACAGCTGCTCCTGATTCTGTAAACAGAACAGAGAAACATAATCAACAAAGCTTCGTGACAACTTTTAAAATATTTCCCTTCCCAGAAAGACAACTTGGTCCTCAACATCAAAAGAAAAGCGGTGCTTTGGTTTGGGGAAATCACTACCCCACATAAGTTCCTTGTTCAAGTCTGGCCCTCACAAATACCAGTTTTCATCTTGGGGGACACCAAAGGGAATTTGCAGAGGTTTGGTGGTGCTTGTTTTGCTTTTCAGATATTTAGGTTTTATTGACTGGATTTTCCTCTGCTGTTACAACAATCATGTCAGCGAACCCTGTATTTTCAGTCCTGGCAACGACTTATATTTTTTTGACCAGAACAGCCTGAAACAACCCTTATTGTGTTATCCCTTGCTGATTCCGACCAACAGCAACCACGTTCAAGGGAGTTAAAACTCAAGTTTGAGAGCTCAGCCAGAATATTTCAGCAAACTACAAGTCTCCTAAGATTACTTGCATCTGAGGAAAAAGTTTAGAGACCAGGCCACAGATATACTGAAAGATGAAGTCTCCCTGCCATCTAAACAGCTCATCAATCAAAAGGGAATTAAAAAAAATAATAAAGTACCGTGCAGGAAGGTATGTTTATTCATGATGCTACCCCAACTTTCATTTTCCAGCCTGGCTGGGTACTAACTACAGCTTTCATTAAGTAGGAAAGAAAAACATCCAGATTAAGACAGAAACCTCGCAGGGAAAGCAGAAGTTGGGCGGGTAAGGCCTGAACGAGGCGCTCAAGCCTCCGGCAAACCACCCAAACACACTACACACCCTCCCCGACAGAGCCCCCCCAGCCCCACGGACAGGGGACGAGAGCAATCCCCGGGGGGGAGGAGAGATCCGCGCAGACGCCCGGTGCCCGCACGCACTGTCCATGCCGGGGAAAGGCAACGGCTGCGCCCCCAGCTGCTGCTCCACAGCCAGCTCCAGGTCGAACTTGATGTGGTCCACGCTGGCGATGAGCTCCTGCATGGTGGCGGCTGGGGGGCGGCGGCAGCGGGAGGGAAGCGGCGGTATGGTGGCGGTGGTGGAGGAAAAGGAGGAAGAGGATGAGGAGGAGGAGGGGAGGGGGGGGCCAGCGGGCGGCCGGGCCCGGGGTGGCCCGGCCCGGCCCGCTCCGCTCCGCGCCGGCAGCGCCTGAGGAGAGCGGAGGCGGCGGCGGCAGCTCCCGCCGCCCCGCGCCGCCCGCCCGCGGAATGCCGGGAGCCACCCCTCACCCCGGCCGCCCGGCCCGGCTCTGCCAATCACAGCGCGGCGGGCACGCCCCTTCCGCCCGCGCAGGCGCGCGGCTGAGGGGGGGGGGCCGTGACACACAGCACACACACCCCCCCCCTTTCACTGGTCCCGGTACCCTTCCCGGTAGCCACGGTATGAGATTCATGCGGCTCCTCGCCCCGCTGTGCCGCTGGGCAGCCCCCGGGAAGGCGCCCCGCCTGCTCCCGCCCCCGCAGCCGGGCTGGAGGCCGTCCCGCTCGTTCTGCAAGCTGCCCGCGAGCGACCCGGGGGAGGCCGGTGCTGGCAGCAGCGCTGAAGCTGTTGGTGAGGAGGACGAAGATGAAGGCGTGGAGTTCGGGACGCTGTCTAGTAAATTTTCTTCTAGAAAATACTATCACAAAACCACATCGCGCTTTCATAATTTGATGCTTCAAGAAGAGGGAAGGGAAGAACCAGAAAGAAAACCTCCACGTGGCCCTAAGAACACCCCGTACTGGTACTTCTTAAAATGCAAGGCCCTCATTAAAGATGACAAGGTTTGTTCCCAGCTCTTTGCTTATTTGTTTTATAATAGCATTGATGAAAGATGCAGCTCTGCAACTCTGTCCCATCTGTATTATCTTATCCCTTAGTATCTTTACAGAAAGAAGTAAGGTAAGAATCTGTGAGGAATCTTGTGCTCTGTAGGACTTCTACCACAACCTGCCCACAGCTGTATATATTCATATCCATTGTAAGTGATTCTCTTGCTGCTTCATCGTGGATTTTCCTCTTCGCTGTAGCTGGCAGAGGCTCTGGAGCTGTTTGAGGTGCAGATGCTGAAAGAAGAGCGTGTGCAGCCAGAAGAAAGCAATTATACTGTTCTAATTGGCGGCTGCGGCAGGGTTGGCTACGTGAAAAAGGCATTCAGGCTCTACAATGACGTAGGTTTACATTCTCCTCTCTCAAACCTTCGTTATGTTTTCTAAGCTAAAACTGTTTAAGCATTTGATCACATTACTTTGTCTCCAAAACACCTTTGAGTTAGTGTTTGCACCTTCTTAGCCTGAAGCACTTAAGAAGTTGTAGAAGTCCTTTCCTAAAAAGCCAGTTCAAATAATTCTTCTCTTCCCTTAGATGAAAAAACGAGGCTTAACTCCCACCGAGGCCACTTACACAGCCCTGTTCAATGCCTGTGCCGAATCGCCATGGAAAGACTCGGGCCTGCAGAGCGCTCTCAAATTACGACAGCAGCTCAAGAGCAAAAATGAGGAGCTGAACCTGATCACCTACCACGCGCTGCTGAAGGTTTGTGCCCTGTGCTCGGATCTCAGGATGTGCTTTGATGTACTGAAGGTAAATACCTGACTTTTCTCATATTAAGTGTAGTCTGCTCTGGTCGAAGCTTCTGGAAGTTGCCATGCTGCAATTCTGATTTCATGTCCAGCAGACATAGTTACAGATCGCATGTTTAGATTTCATTGATCCTTGGCTTCATAAAATGAAATCGTCTTGGTATGTACCAAACATTAAGCTTAAAGTACATAAAAGGAGACAGCTGCAGATGTTGGCTTTAAAACTGGTCAGGTGTGTTAAAGACTTCCTGAACAAAATATTTTGGTGTTCACTGGTACTATGTCTGTCTCCATTCCTTGTTTTGAAGAGCTACATGTTAATACCTAGCTCCTCCAAGAGCTCTTACTGCAGCTTTTCTCAGAAGGGCCAGTCTGGGACTAGCTAAAAGGGTTGCTGTTCCTGCCACCACATTTCCTGTAGCTCCCGTCATGGGGAAGCTAGGATCTATGCAGGTGTTTCAGGGCTCTCTTTCTCCTGGAGTGATCATTCTCCTCGCATCACTGGGATTTCATGCTATGCTTTGTTGCTGCTGGATCTCCAGAAGACAACAGCAATATCTGAGCTTCATAGCCAGCTGCTACTGTTTGGGTAACTGGGAAGTTTAATGTTCTCTCTGCTCTTTTAGGAAATTGTGCACAAGGGCCATGTTCTCACAGCAGAGACCTTCAGCTTCCTTCTCATGGGCTGCATAAAGGACAGTGAAAATGGCTTCCGATATGCCTTACAGGTTTGTCTTCATATTCTGAGTGGGGAGGAACAAGCACCTCTATAGTAACTCATCACTTGAATGCACAGAAGGCAGCACGTTGCTCAGAGCTGATGAAGTAGGAGTAGTTCAGCTCCTCCTAGGAGAAATTCTGTAAACTAGACTTCCATCAGGATGTCTTGTACCCTGGTGAACTGCCCTGGATGATCTCACAGGACTGTACTAGCTTGAGGTGGCTGTTCGCTGTCCAGTGGCATCTCACCTTGCAATGCTGTGAACTCCCTCCTTTTCTGCAAGCAGATACCATTAACAGATATGCTTACAATTCACTAGAAACACTCGCTGTTGTTTAATATCACGTATGTTTGGCATTTATCTTCCCCTCTCCAGGTTTGGAAACAAATGACTAAACTTGGAATAAAGGCTGACAGCCACGTTTACAATTTGATGCTGCGTGCTGCGAGAGACTGTGGAATAGGTGATCCAGCCGTGGCTTCTGAGCTCCTGCTCAGACCCACCAATGAGATCTCATCTCAGCTAAGGCTGGCACCTGGGAGGCAGAAGGAAAAGGTGAAGAAGCTGATGAAGAAGGGATCAGAGAGTGCAGCTGCTGTCCAGCTGGATGTGGAAGCTATGGAAAAGCAATTATTTTGGGAGAGTTCGGTGCAGCCTGAAGAACTGATCTGGAAACAGAATAAAGCTGTGGATCGGGCTGAAACAGAACAAGCTGATCTCGACAGCCCAAGCATAGCTCACAGCAGGACTGGAGCATTGATGAGGAGAGACCAGGAGGGGATGGAGCAGGAAGAAGCACACCTAAGCCAGAAGCAGCATTTCTACAACCTGCCCAACTTGCTGGATTCTGGGATGTCTGACAGAGCCTGGGGGACAGTTTCCCTGGGGAAAGTGGCCTCACCGTCTGATCGACTGGCTTTGATGGGGGACGTGGAAGGCTTCTTGAATAAAATGAAGGAGGACAATGCAGAACCCAGCATTAAAACGTTTACATTACTGGCTGAGCTGGTAGAACCCCAAAGCCCCTCGGAGACCTCTTTGCTGGCACTCCTAGATGAGCATAAAGTGAAAGTAGATGTGACCTTCTTTAACACTTTAATAAGGAAGAAAAGTAAACAGAGAGACCTGCAAGGAGCAATGGTGAGAAAAAACTCAGAACCATCCCTGTCACCACCTCCATGTTTCAGGCCTCCAGTGTTACCTGTGTTTTGCTGTGAGACCTGTTTCTCCACAAAACTGGGGATCTCCCACTGTTTTCCACAAGCCAGTGCTTCTGTTAATTTTTAAGTATTTATGGATTCTGTTTTAGCACATTCTGCTCTCTGCCTGGAAGGCTACGGTGAGACTTTTTGGAAATTGATGTCAAAATTGTCTTTTGCAGAGCATACTGCCAGCTCTAGTGAAGAGGGGGCTGTCGCCTAACCTCCAGACCTTTTGTAACTTGGCAATCGCTTGCCACCAAGCGAAGGATGGACTGCAGTTACTCTCAGATTTGAAGGTAATGAACTCTGCTGCTTGGGGTTTGAGCTGTAGGAAGAGGCGGAGTGAAGCATTAATGCTTCTAAAAAGACGTGCTGAGGTTTCTGTGGCGAGTTGTTGTGTCCTCACTCCAAAAACATACAACTCTAAAGTAGGTGCCAGCTCAGGTGGCCTGTCCTATACCTGGGATAGGAGAGGGCTCACGGGAAGGTGTGCTGACACCGTAGAAGCTGCTACACACGTCCCAGAGTGACAGCTTTGTCCTTTGTCTGAGAAGTGCCTGCATGCCTCTTCCTTCTAGGAGTCCTGTGCTAGTCAGCAGATAAACAAGTTTAACTGCAGCTTTTGTTGTTTCCAGAGGTCTGGAGTAACTCCCAACAAGTATATCTACAGCACCCTCATTACTGCTGCTGTGAGGCAGCTGGATTACACTTACCTCACAGCGATCCTGCAAGACATGAGGAAAAACCAGGTGCCTCCCAATGAAGTTATCATACGCCAGCTGGAGTTCGCAGCACAGTACCCTCCGAAATTTGACAGGGTAAGTAGCCACGACCGGTCACAGTGTGAAGGCATCAGGACACCAAAAAAGGAGGGGAAACATATGTCTGCCTACGCCTTTTTTCCTTTGGGTCTATCTCTTCTGGCTGACAGTTGATAGCTGTTTCTCTAGTAGCAGCTCGTAGCTATTGCATGCTGGTATTGAAGTGAGCTCTCTTCTAATAGAAACTTGTTTTGTTGGGTTTCTGTTTGCAGTATAAGTCAAAGAACCCATACCTGGAGAAAATTGATGGTTTCCGCGGCTACTACTATCGGTGGTTAAAAGTAATGGCAGGAGAGGAGACCCCCCACCCCTGGGAAAAATACAGAACAGTGAAACGTGCGGTAGAGGACAATAAGGACAAGGCTGTGCAGGAGCAGCCAGAGCAGAAGTAGCAGTGAGCAGGATACTGAAGTCCTGCATCTTCCTGGTGTTGTAAGAACTTGCTCCCATAAAATGTCCTGTGCTAAAGCTGCTTTGTATTCCCATGAACCCAAGTTCTCACAGTAACTACATAATAAAACGCTTGTTCTTTGTTTTGAGGAGAAGCAAATACATTTTCAGGGCATTTTCTTAAACGCAGAGGATGAGATTGGCTGTAGTTTAACAAGCCCTGTGCTAAATAAGGAAGAACCACACTCAGCTTTGACAGTGGTGGAACTCTGCTGGTTTTGTCTCCTTCCTATGTTCTGTGCATAACTGGGCACTTAACGTGTGACCTGTAAGTCTGTATAGGCTGCTGCCATCCCTGAATTGATTTATGTACAAATTCCAGGTTACAAACCTTAGCAGGGAGTTGCAGTGAAATTTAGATTCCTTCTGCACAAGATCAGGGGAGAGCTTGAATCAGACTGGATGTTTGAGATCTGTATTATTTCCTTTCCACGCAGCCTTTTAAATTCAGTTAGTTAAGAAGGAGGGATAAGAGTTGGTTGAAAAACAGCTTGCATTTAGAACTCCTCACAGTATATAGAACAACCTTCAAACAGACAAACAAACCAAAACATATTTAAGAGGAGAAGAGGCGCACAGAAGGGTTTTGCCAGAAGATCGTACCACACTCTCAGGAGGCAGACTTTATTTTAAAATAGATGGCTACACAGCAACGTACTCCAAAACAACCACCATTGTATATATTATCCAGAAGAATATGTTGCCATTTTAATTGCTATACAGAAATATCCAATCACACAGAAGGTGGCTAGAACTGCACTAATAGTCCATTGTGTAGGATAATATCCCTCAGAGTTCAGAAAGCAGTCTTATGGCTAAAGGCTTCATCCAGAACAGCCTCTGCATCCGCAGTGAGTGCATTCAATGATTCTTCCCTGGAAAAGAAACACAAGGAGGGTATTTCAGCCAAGCTACGTGAGCAGACAGACCAGCAGGCTCGGGCCTCAAGGCACAGAACGGGTCTGTGTGAGCAGGGTTTCTACCAGACCATTTTCTGTTGTTTTCCATACTTTAATGACTTTAAATGACTGCATGCCAAAGCTGAAAGTAACTTTAGAACCCGCTAGATACCAACTCTGCCAGCAAAGACAGAAAACGTTAGAACTAGAGGAAATTATCAGGAGGAGCAGCACTGCCTCCTCTGCAGTCCCTGACCTGGGAGAAGTTGACCGAGTGCTGCAAGGGTCCAGACACACAGAGGAAGCTGAAACCTCTTACCACTTCCAGCTTGCTTTTGGGGACCCTGCAGATGCAGTTGGTTCCAAAGTTGGTGTCCCGTGTCTGGATACACCGCAGGCAGCAGAGGTTCTCGTAACCCTGTTTCTTCCACTTTGCAATCAGGTTTTTGTCAGCGTATCCTTCCTTGATGCAGTACTCGTAGAGCTCTGTAGAGGAGCAGACACCATCACAAGTAGCTCCCAGGAAGTGTTAGAAGACTCACTACCAGGAATTACTAGCTGTAGTAACTAGCAGTTAAAGCCAGGCAGCTGCCAGCCTCCACTCCATCCTCCCTCCCCAGAAACCTGATCCCACCAGTGCCCCAGTTCAGACACATCCATGGGTGGATGTTTTGCTCTGTTCTGTTTTCCCCTGCCCAGGGTAAAGCATTTGCATTCCTCACCTCTGCTGATAGCTTTTCTTTTATAAAAGAGATCAAAGATGTAACGTGTTTTCTGGTGATGAATTCTAAAGATAGGCCAAAGGGATTCCACTTTCCTCTTCCCTTCATGAGGCTCAGTCTCCGCTGGGAGGGAACACAAACACCAGGTTTCAAGTGGCCAACTTCTTTCCTTACTTTGCAATAAACCAATCCCAGAACGTTCATAACTTTAATACCTTACAGAGATAAGACTGAGTTTAATGGGGAAGATACAAAGGAAAGGGACCTGACCTGAAACAGCTCCTTTATGAAATAAAACCAGAACGAGAGCGGGGATGACATGACCCGCACTGGGATGGCGGGTGACTTCATAGCTGCCGTGGCTCATCAGACCAGAGCAACAGCATGGACAAGAACTACCAGTCCTTCCACGCACACCAGTGAGCTTCAGCTGGGGCTCGGCCACGGCGTGCCCTAAAACAACTGCACGCCAAACCTCTGTGGCCTGTGGACACCCAGAAAAAAGCGACCAGTACTGGCCCAGTCACACTGTGGTACCACTGTGAGGCTGAGCTATAAAAAAGGTCGATCTGTATTTGGGGAGGAAGCAGTGCTTCCTGAAGCGGTGAAGAATGTCCATGTTTTGGGGGTCAAATCCCTGAGAACACCCGGCTCTGCCTCTTACCTTCTCTCATTTTCTGATCCAGCTCATCCAGCGTCGGCTCTATCAGCTCCCAGCCATCCGGGGGAGGCTTCCTGCTCCTCTTCACCTTGGGCATCGCCGCAGAAACAAGAGAGGCAAAAGGCAAGGGGACAAGTGCTTGCCAGCACTCAGATGTGCAGCTGCTTCAAGGCCCTGAAAACCACTGGGGAAGAATTAAAAAAAAAAAAAAAAAAAAAAAGGGAAACAGTTGTTAGAAATACTCCTCTTAAGATTTCGGTGCCCCTTTGCCATTTAGCACTCCCGAAGATGAAAATAAGCTTTCTGGAGCGTGTGAAGGAGGTGGAATCTCGCCCAGTGTGGCACTGGGGGACACCAACAGGCGCTGCAGTGAGCGCTGACATCTACCTCACCACAATAAATCGGTTTTTTGGGTTTTTTTTTGTTTCCTTTTTCCTCCTCTCAGCAAAGCGAGACGGCTGCCGCCCCTCCCCCCACCCCGGGCAGCTACCCTGAAGCAACAACTCCCGCCAGCTCCTACTGACACCGCGGGCGAGGCCCCCAGGCGCAGCCCCGCCGCCCCCAGCGCGACCCGCGGAGCTGGTGCCGTGTCGGTACCGGGGGGGGGGGGGGGTGCGACCCCCGGTGCCGCTCACCCGCCGAGGGCCACAGCTTCCGCGCCGCCACCGCCCGCGGGGGCCTCCCGTGGACACGCCCCTTTGGGCTGCCCGCCGCGGTGCCTGAAGAAAACACCGCCGTGCGCACCCCCACCCCCCCACACTCCGCCTTAACCGGAGCAGGGCTGAGAGCGCGGTCGATCGGTTGGAGAAGCAGCCCCGCTCTCCGGGGGGAGGAAATACACACACACACGGAGGGGTGGCGGGAGCGGCGGCGTTACGGGCAGCCCCGCGGCGGGAGCGGGCGGGGGGGGGGGAGCACCGGGAGGGGAGGGGGGACGGTTTCCGGTTCCGGGTCGCCGCTCGGGGCCGCGGGGGGGCCTCGCTGCAGCTGCCGCAGCCGCCATCGCCGCCGCGATGCCGAAAGGAGGTGGGGGCCGGGCCGGGGGGATTCGCCCCGGCCAGAAGCACCGGGGGTGGCAGAGGAAGGAGGAGGGGGCTGGGGGGGTGTAGGCCCCTCAGGCACAGGATGAGGCGCGGGATGAGGCCCCGGTTTGGGGGTTCGGGGCGGGTGTGGGGGTGTGTGTGTCGTTTCCCGCCCTCACGTCTGAGGGGGTGGTCTCCTTCCCCGCTCTCCCCGGCATTGCGGAGCTTGGGAAGGGGAAAATGGTTCTTTTCCCGCTTATCTTGGAGTGTGAGGGGGGGTCAGCCCGGGGACGGCGGCAGCGGGGAGGGTCTCGGTTGTTTCCCTCAGACCGCTCGTCGAGGGCTTCGGGGGGAGCCGCGCTCCCCTCCCCGCAGAGACGATACATTCTCCACGTTTCTCGCAGAGCTGGCGCTCCCCTGTTGTGCCCACCCCCCCAAATAAGTGCCGTGGGGTCGCAGCAGCCCCTGGGGGTGCCGTGGGGTTCCAGGCCCCCCCCTCCCACACACACACTGTGGGACTGGGAGCGAACTGGGCCCCATGTGCTCCCCGCTGGGTTGGAAACTGCAACCGGTTCCCCCAGGGCAGAGCTTGGGGTACCCGGACACCCCGGGAGGAGCTACACGGGGTGTTTTGGGGAGGGGGCACCGGCGGTGTGCAGGGGCTGATGGCTTTCCCATCCCAGTGGGTCAATGGTGGGGACCCTCGGGGCTGGGAATGGGGAATCCGAGAGGCCGGGGGTGGGGTGCCCGGCCCTGGGGGGGTTATGGAGGTTGTCGTTGGTTCAGGGGCTTCAAACGCGGCCCCTTTGATGTGGCTCCAGCAGCTCCACATCTGGGCATTACCGAGCGGGTACTGACTTGCTTGTGTGAATAAGGAGAAGTAATGAGGGACTGACAGAGTGTCAGGACTGAGCTGGATCCACCCAGAACCTTCTCCAGATGCACCATCTGCATAATTGGCTCTTGTGCGAGCGTCTGTGCAACCCCAGTCATATACATTAATGTAAACCAGCCTTCGTCATTCATCTTTGTAGTTTGCTCCAGTTTATTTCATCAGCATTTCCCAAGCTTTAGTACCAAATCTGCTTCCCTAGTTAGACTTTCTTTAAGCATTTTATTTCGTGTCCATTTGCACAATGTTAGTAGATAGGGCTGAAACTTTTGAATATTTTTTTGTGAAGGCAAAGAGCTGTGGTGGGTTATAACCCCGGTGGCCTTATTTAAATGCCCCGCAACTCAGGATTTCCTGCTCTGTATTTCACTGTACAGTTTTAAATGTTGGTTTCAAACCTTTTGCTTCTTGGGAAAAGAGGGATCCTTGCTCACCTCCCCCCACCCTAAGTCAGTAGGAGTTATTGTATTGTTAGCAGAAGAGTGGATTTTTGCACTCAGTGTTTAATATAAAACGTGGGGGGTTAACTACCCAATAAATTTTGTTACAGGATTATTTTTTGAATACTTTGATTTAAAAAAAAAGTGATTCCTTCAATATTCTTCCATTCTCTTTGATTCAGATTCCTTAACTGTGCTGTTTAAAGCCGAAAACAAATGTATTTGAAAGTGTGCCTGCCTCAGGTGCCCGTGGTCTCTGCTGCAGGTGAAATCTGCAGGTTGAATATATTTTACAAGTGCTTCACAGAGGATGAGAATCGTTATCCCTGCTTTACAGATGGGGAAACTGAGGCATGGAGCTGAAGGGAATCGTGCAGTAGGTTGGTGGCAGGAGTGAGACCCGCACCCCGCTCGTTGGATGTGCGGTTTGAGCTCCCGCAGTCCCTCCAGCTGCTGAGCCGCTGCTCCCACTCAAAGGGGCCTTACCCCTCTCTGTGCGGGCTCGAATATAAACGGGATTGGTTCACTCTTCCATTTGCTCCTTCATTAGGCATTTCATGTAAGATCATTTCTCTGGAGTTGCTCTGCCCCGTTATTACTGCTGTTAATTTGCAGTAATGAGGCTTTTGTGTTCTTCAGTTCTGAGCCTGGTGTAAAATTCTGAGTCCAGCCGGACAAGAAGGCTGCCTGGCCTCGGCTAAGCTTGTAGCACAGCGTTGGTTTGATTTATTTAGGTTTTCCTGCTGTTACATAGCATGTCAGGGATATTACTGTTGTTCCATTCAGAGTGATGACATTTGCTGGGCAGTGAGGTAATGTCTCCTGGGGTAGCATTGCTCCCACGGCAGATCTCGTTCCCAAAGGGGGTCAGTGTTACCATGTGGTTGGGAACAGACAAACATAAAACACACATCTTTGAGTACAGCAAAGCTTTTGGTTGTGCTTATGCTTGGAGTGCCCACGGGCTTCCTCAGGCTGAGCGGAGAGAGAAGAATCTGGTCTCTGCGCTTCTTTATTTCACGTGAGAAAAACATCTTAGGAGTTTTGGTAAGGTTTCACATTGAGGTTTTGGAGATAATTTATTCCACAGCTTGGCTCTTATTGAGCTAAAACCTATGAGAGTTTGTCTCTGCTGAGCCAGGAGGACTGGTCAGAAAATACTGAATGTCTAAAGCTCACAGCCCACAGAGGCTGCCTGCACGGGTGCTCCCTGTCCCTCCAGGTTCCCCCAGTGCAGCCCAGCACGGCAGTGACAGATCTCTGCCGTGCATCCTGCGTGGTCCCAACAAAGGAGGGACAATCCCCTCAGCCCTCCCTGCCACCGTAAGGTTTCTGTTGTCCTCAGCAGGTGAAACGGGGAGGGAAAAAGAGACAGTGAGGATTTCCTGCTCCTTCTGTTGGACTTCAAAGACTCCTGCAGTAGCAGAGAGCTCCTTTGCTTTTTGCAAATCTTGTGTACCGGTTGTACCTTGAGCTCTGTAGCTCAGGGCTAGAGACTGGCTATTCATTTTGCTTTTCCAACAGTTCTTTGAGCTGTAAGAATAGAAATGGAGCCGTCACTTGCAGGAAGTGTTAATGGCTTCAGCAATTCATTAATCAACAGAATTTTGAACTTGAGAGCAGATCTTAGCCAGGCAATCCAGACAGCTAAGCCGACTCTCTCCTCTTGCTGGTTCCTAGAGTTTGTTTTTATTTTTCCTTATATAACAGTAAAACATGGAGGATCCTTTTAGTAGTTTTTCAGCTCTCGTAATAATTCCCAAAGCTTTTGTCCAATTAGCTTCCTATTTTCTCTTGGCACAGCCTTAGTGTAGGGGAGGGGTTAAGGAGGCAAGCTTGTCAGAGAGCTGGTTGTGACCGTGGCTGCTGCAGGAACATGCTGTGATTCCTCCTGTGCAGGAAACGCTGTGGGACTGAGCCAGCCCGGGAAGTGAATCAGAGAGGCCACGAGCGTAGGCATGGGTGGGCGAGGAAGGGTGGCGTCACCAAGAGCTGAGGGGGCACTTGGAAGCTTGCTGCCTGATAACTGGTGTCACGGCTCTGCGATAGTAGAGGGATGGGGGTACCTTCCTGGCTCCCTCTCTGTAGAATAATCCTGTGGTTCATTTGGAAAACACTTTGCAGCTGATCGGCTGCTCTCAGTTCTGGTGTCCCCCAAAACAGCCCAAGGGGAAAGAAAGAACTGATTCTTGGAGTACCTTTCTGTGGATTAATAATCCCAAGTCTCCCTGTAACTTACCCAAAATTCTTGGAGTGTTTCACTGAGAGTGGCAAGTTCAATGTGTCCTTTTTTTGTTAGATTCTATCAGAGGAGCTATTTCGGTTTATCCTACCTGCACTGAAAATCCAGACAGAGTGCTGCAGGAGGAGTAGACCCTTCTGGAAGCTTATCACTAAGCCGTTTATTAATTTATATATTTTTTTGTACAGGTAGAAAAGGAGGCCACAAAGGCCGAGCAAGACAGTACACAAGTCCTGAAGAGATTGATGCCCAGCTCCAAGCAGAAAAGCAAAAGGCAAGGGTAGGTGTTTGCCTGCATGATGTCCCTACTGCCATAAGTCCGGGCTTAACTTTTCAGTTTATGAGAAACAGCAGCTTAGTCAAGTGTTGCAGATCATTCTGTCAGTGATCACAATATGAATATCTCTGGCTGGGGAGACTGCAAGGTGTGATCCAGTCTGGTTCCTCACAGAAATGAGGCCAGGTAGACCATCTAGTTCACAATTTGAAGGTTAAAGGATAGGGAAGATGATTACACAGCAGCTCTAGACACCTTTTCCCCGAGTATTTCATCATTCATCAACATTCCAGTGTCAGCTAATTTTTTTATCCATCCTCTGCAGCTTGGCTATGGAGAAAAAGAGCTTGCATGTTCATGTCTTATTTTATATGGAAATTACTATATTTGCCCTGTTTCTCTTCTGGACTTAAAAGGCCAAACTCCTTTGACTTCTTCCTGTACATATGATTTTCTTGTTTGCCTCTGACTTGTAGGGAGAGATAACAGAGGTTTTTGGCACGAGTCCTTTTTTGGACATGTTTCTATGCCCCAGCATAGGATTGTAACAACTCCCTCCACTTCCACAGCTACCTGACTTGCATTATAAAAGCACAGCTACTTTTCGCAGTACTTGCTCTCTTGTATCCCCAAATTATCACAGCTACCATGACACACTCACTGCTATTTTTCTGTGACTTTCTGAAAGTGCTGCCTAAGCCCAAATACACTATTCCAGCTGAAGCCTCACAGCACTGACTCCAGTAGGATAATTATACCCCATATAGGAAATACTGATGAATAACTCTGAGAAGAAGGTTACTCTTTCAAGCAGTTATGAGCCATATTGTTGACTCTTTTTAATGTTTTGACCAGCTGTAACTCAAGATGATTGTGTGGTTTGCTGCTTAGCCACATATTCCGACTTTGTGTTGGATTTCTTCTTCTGAAGTCTAACTCCTCTTGGTTCATCTTCTGATTCCACCTTCTTGGTTTCATGCCATCTTTCCAAATTCTGAAACCACTTACGGGTCTGATCTGTTTTCCAAAATGATTCCAACTCCTACCAGTGCGATGTCATTCACAAACTTTCTAAGCGTTCGCTACTTCTGAGATGTTAATAAAAATACCAACTGGAAACAGAACAGAACAAGCACAGCGCCACTTGAAATGTCTGGCTTGTTTCAAAACAAACCAGAGAACTGCTCTTTGAGAAGGGTTTCTCTTGTTTTTTGGTGATAATCTGTACCACATAGTGATGATTGCATCTAACGCTGTTTTGTTAGGGAAAGCTTAAAAAAAGCCTCAACAATTATCAGAATTACTGCTCTTGCTGCCCATAGCTCATCCACTGTTGCCAGTTGCTGTGGTGAGAGAAATTTGGCAATGGTAAAGCAAGCTATTCACACCCATGTTGGTTCTTCTAATCTTATCTTCTATGATTCACAGATTAGTTCCTGGGCTTCTGACTGCTAAAAGCTGTGCTAAACAGGCTGTAATTTCTTGGATAATAATGTTCTGTTTGATGGGTGTCAATTTGCTCTTCTCCAGGATTTTTTTTTTTTTTTTTTTTTTTATCTAGATCTAGGATGGGATCCAGCTCTACACTACATCTGTGTAGTTTCCAGTCCCTGAGATATTGTGCACTGGAAACCTGTGCCAAAATGTCTCCTGCAGATCTTTCATTTGGGGAAAGTAAAGTGCCAGCTCTGTCTTTTACAATCATTTTCCTGGCCTGTTAAACAGAGAAAACAGCAGAATTGTTTAAAGGTGATCTGTTGGGGCAAGTGATGCACCCTTAAGTGTTGAGAATGAGCTCTTGTCTTGTAACAGCCAGGCACTCTTGGTGTCATAAGGGCCACGTCAGGAACACTAATGCTCCCAGAGCTGTCTCTCATCCCTCCAGAGTGAGCTAATTCAAGAGCCACTGTTGGATTTGGGATTTTTATTGACATGCGTTTTCTCTACTTTCCTGTGATTTTGTAGGAAGAAGAGGAGCAAGAAGAAGGAGGTGAAGGAGCAACAGGAGACCCCAAAAAGGAGAAGAAATCTTTAGATTCAGATGAGAGTGATGAAGATGATGAGGATTATCAGGTACTGTCATTCTCAGGGCACTTAATGCATTTGCACCACCCAGATTCTTGGGGCAGGAGAGAAATGCATGCTCTTGACTCTGAGTTCTCTTTGACAGCTACCTATAGTACATTTTTTACGGAAGACCTATTTTTAGAAGCCCAAAAAAACCTTACATCACAGCATTTTGTCCTCAGAATGAAAACTTGTGTATTTGTATAAGTGAAATGCAAAGGCAAGAAGATTTCAAAAAAGGCTGAAGGGGACTGGTAGTATAAATCTTGGTTCATAAATGGCTTTGTTGTCTGGTAGTAAAAACATCTTGAATCCTGCTTTTGGGGGGTGTTGCAGTGTGTTTGATGAGCTCTGATACAACACAGCGTTGGGTGTGAGGGAGCTTCTTAACCGTCCTCTTGTTCTTGAACCTTAGCAAAAGCGCAAAGGAGTGGAAGGGTTGATAGACATAGAGAATCCCAATCGTGTAATTCAGACAACCAAAAAAGTAACTCAGCTGGACCTGGATGGACCTAAGGAACTCTCACGACGAGAGCGGTGAGTCTCTCCTGCTGCCTCAGCAGGAGCTAGCGTGTTCCTGGAATTTCATCCTTGCTGGTGGCAGCAGCTTAACACTGGGAGGTGCTTCCCTGCTGTGTTTGCGTTGGTGTTTCAGGGAAGCCCTTTAAATGTGTTGCTGTCTAAAGCAGACACTGAACAGCAGCAAACTGTCAAGCAGGACTCACTGTGGCTCAAAATGTCTTTCCTTCCAAACTTTACAGAAGTTGTCTGTCCTCTGGGAGTAGCTGTGGCCATCCTGGAGCCAAGCAGCTTGGCCAGGTGCTCTAAGAGAGGGAAATTTGTTGCTTTGAAGTGGATGTAGGCCATTCCTTTCCTGAAGCTTTATGCTGAAAATCAGACATAACTGAAATCCATTAACCAGAGGTCACCTTGGGGTCCACTTTAATCTTGCTGCAGAAGGTGCCCTAGTGACAGGTAGCGGTTTCCCAGATTGCAGGCATCATGGTGAAATCTTTGTCTGAGCAGATGAATAAGATGAGAACCAAAGTTTAATCTTTGAGTTTCATTTAGCAGTGAAGAGTTTCTGAGTGAAAGATTTAAGCTTGCTTATTTGGGATAGATTGCTTCAGCAGAAGTACACCTTTGAGGGTGAGGCTGGGAAAAACATGTCATGGTGCTGTGCAGTCTGGGGCTGATTTGTTTGACCTCATTGTGTGTTGGTGTCCTTACTCAGCTGAATGAAGGTAGAAATAATATCTCTCATCATCCCTGTCCAAACCCCGCAGTAACTATAACCTGTGCTTGAAAACTGGTGACGGGGCCCCCCAGGCTCTGTAGGCAACCCATCTCTGCCCTCCCTGTCCTTCCCAGTCAGAAAGCCTCCCCCTCTCTGCCTGTACCCGTGTGCTTGCTTGGACACTCTGGTGACTGATGTGTTTCCCTCAAACAGAGAGGAAATAGAGAAACAAAAGGCAAAAGAAAGATACATGAAAATGCACCTAGCTGGCAAAACAGAACAAGCAAAGGCAGATCTCGCCCGACTAGCCATCATTCGGAAGCAAAGGGAAGAAGCTGCCAGAAAGAAAGAAGAAGAAAGAAAAGGTTAGAGAGTAATTAATCTTCTCCTCTTACTTGCCTTTGCAACGGCTGTACTGCCAAGAGGCATGATTTCTCATATCCCACGTAGTAATCCCTCATCTCCTGAGGCTGTGTGGTGTTGCTGAGTGTCATCACAGCTCCTCTCATCAAAACCAGGTTCAGCTGTTTCATTCCTGTAAAGCTCTTGCTTTATAAAGCTCTAGGACATCTGAATGGGGAGCAGGGAAAGAGAGAAGGGAACTGCCCTTGGTAACCATCGCGTCCTCAGCCTCCCAGGCAAAGCTTGCTCCAATTTGCGGGTTCCTTGTGCTGGTTGTGATTTATCTGCTTTGGGTGCTGGGGATCCAAACTGCCCAGGGAATTTGCCACACTCCCCCCTGCCTGGGCTTTCTTTTTGGCTCTGATAGGTGCGAACCAGAAGTCTGGTGAGCGTGTCTTCTCAGTGGCTTCCACTGAGAAATTGGTGCATCAGCATCAGGGTAATTTGTGGATGCCTGAAGAGGGGCCAAGGACAGAAGGGAACATGCAGGAGGGGCTGCTCCTCTTGACTCTGGAGGGGATCTGCCAGGGATTGGCAGGAAGGGTCGGGTTTTCCCCCATTCCTCACTGTACATGACTAGCAGGATTTGTCTCTGGGGCTGTCAAGCCACCACCAGTCCCTGATAGATGCTGTGAAGTGACGAAACTTCTGTTCTTTTCTTCCCCCAGCAAAAGACGAAGCGGCTATGGCAGGTAAAAGACTGCAGTCACTATCCCTTAACAAGTAAGCACAGGACATGCAAGAGGAGGAAGCTCCAGGGAACTGTGCCTGGTGCCTGCCAGGAACTCTGTCGTGTTGCATACCATAGATGCCACGTAGGGTGTACTGCGGCATCGAAGTCACCTTCACCTCCAAGAGACACTGACGATGTGTTTGTCCTCATCCTGGCACAGATTTCCATTTGGGGTTAGGGGCAGCTGCTATCTTCGGTGCAGAACTGTGCTGAACAGCAATTCTCTGTAACAGTTTGGAAACGTGAATGTTTTTGCTGTTTTTAGGATTAAGAACTCATAGGCAGGGGGCAGGGTGGGAGGGGAGATGCTTCAAATATTAGATTGCAAGAAAATAGATTGTGGGGTCATTGTGGGTGGGGGCATGGGGTGGGGAACTTTGACTTGCTAGTGAAAGCCTGAAGGATAATGTATCTAAGGAATCCTTTGGGGGAAATGGCCCATCAAATTTTGCTGCAGGGTGTTGCAGTATAAGCTGGGAGCCTGACTTCATGGACATCTGGAGTGCCGTTCCTTCCCGGTTTCATCCCTCCTTTCTTGCAGCCGGTCTCCCCTTTTCCCTCCTCTTCATTTTTTTCATTTTTTTTTTTTTCTCCTCTTTATTAGGGATAGTGCCAGTTTTTAACCACATCATCCTTTGTTTAAAGGAAAAAAAAACAAACAACATTAATTGTATCAGACCCAGATGGAAAAAAAAAAACTTGAGAAAGTCTAAAAACCAACAACAACAGAACTTGTATATTTGGCTGATTAAAATGTAAGTTATCATAACTGCTCCGTCCTCGTCTTGCATGTGTGTAGATGAACACAAGTGTACAGGCTGGTGCTGAGAGGCGAGGGGCACTAGCAGTGTGGTGGGGTGACTCCTGCAGCTGCTGCTTTGTTCTTTCTGAGTGTGGAATTTGGCTGGAGGTTCAGGAGCTCCATCGGCAGATGCGGCCTGAAGGCAAAAAGCTTTTTCTTGCTGTCTCTGAGGGACGTCTTGCACAGTCTGGTTACCACAGTGGAGAAAACGGTTACCCCTCAGGCTGCTGTCTGGTCCAGTTGCTGTGTCAGAAGGCCAGTCCCCAAACTGTCCCCCCTGTCAGTTGTCTCCTGGGGGCAATGTCACTGTGAGATGCCTGCTCACGCTGCAGCGGGGAACCTGCTTTCCTGGTGCAGGAATGCCTGGTCACTTCTGCACCGGGGTAAAGGCGTAAGCCCTAGAGCTGTTCCTCCAGCCTGTGCTTTTGTGCCCCGGGGCACGATTTGAGACAGGAACTGTCTTCAGGGAGCTACGCAAGAGGAGTGGTCCCAGGAGGGGTGCTCTTGCTGTCAGCTCCAAGAGGGAAGAACGACTTGAATGGTGGGGGCAGACGTGACAGCTGGGGCAGGGGGTGGGAAGCAGGGGGCTGATGCCTGGGGTGGGGTTTAACCCGAGCTGTCGCAGTGAGGTCTGATCCCGGGAGCAGTGACCACGTTGCGGTGTACAGGTTCCTTTTGGTGAGCAAGGTGGGATTTCCCTTGCAGAGATGCTCAGTTTAAGACACCAACGCTGGAGGAGTGGCTGGGCATCTTGCCTGCCCTGACACACCTGCCCGGGTACCGATTGTTCTTCTGTCTTTGCCAAAGCCCTTAACAACCCCTTCATCGTGATTTCATACCCTCCATGAAATGTGTGACCCTGCCTGTTGTTTACCACATGCAATTAAACCCAGCTCTGAAACATGGAAAGATTTATCTGCTTTCTTACAGCTCCTTCACAGGCTCCTCAGGACTCCTGGGAGCAGCTTTGTCCTCCCGGTTTGGCTGTGAGATGGGTCTGCTCGTGCCTCTAGTTGAGGGTGAGGAAGGTGGAAGTCGGAGGTGCTCTGATCAAAATTGCCTGAGATAACGGGCTGGAAAGGGGCGGGATTGGTTCAGCAGCCCAAGGTTTTGGAGCTGGCTCCCAGGGTGTGAAATTGCACACCTGATGGGATTTGACTGGTGTCCAGGAGGAGCTTGGTGCTGGGAGCAAGCTGGGAAGCCTGCCATGTCAGGCCACGCCACCTCCGTCCTCACCACTACCTTTTCTCTAGTACCAATCCTGTTTCGAAATCGTGGTGAATTGGGGAATGGGGAGGTGACATTCCCCTTGTGCGCACGGTCCCCATTCATCCTCAGAGCTTGTGGCAGAACAGATGTGACCACCCGTGGGGAGATAAGGCACAGCGGCCGTGATATGCTCCGACCACACACATGTTCATGTTGAATTTGATTTTTAAAAAAAAAAAAGGCCAAAAAAAAAAAAAAAGAATTTATACAGGAACATCCTTACTTTATTTTTTATTTCTTTAAGCGATGTATGACCAGCATCGGGTAGAATGGTAACAAAAATAGTAAAAAAAAATTGTCAGAGCAGCCGCCGGGGCTGGCTGGCAGCCGGGGAAGCGCACGGGTGGCATCGTGGCCGGCTCGCGCGGCGCGGGGGCTGGCGGGGGAAAGCAGGCAGCACCGGGGGGGCAGGCTGGCATCCCGGGACGCCCTTCCCGGGTGGCTCCTTCATTTGATCTTGAGATCCTTCAGAGCCGACTCCAGGCTCTAAAACGAAACGGGAGGTCACTCGTCATCAGCTTTTTGCTTTCCAAGGCGACTGGAGGCGGTTGGGGAGCGGAGAGGGGGGGCACAGCTCAGCGGGGAAGCTGGGCCCTGGGGTGCCAACCCATCCCCACGGGGAGGAGATCCCAACTTTGGCTGGTTTTGACTCATTTTTCAAGCCACGCGGATAAAGCCGAAGCCAGGAGAGGGTGCTGGCTCCCTGCGCAAGGCCGGCATCAACCCCCCCTCCGCTCCGAGGGTGAGCTGTGAAAGTGCCACCCAGGGGGGGTGTCCCCCACCCAGGACCGTGGGACCCCCGTGGGCAGGCTGGGCCCTGGCACCGCCGCAAAGAGCTGCGCAGCAGCAGGTTGAGGGATTGCAATTAGAGCTGTTGGTTAATGAGGGTTCTTCAGGGGACCACGGCACCGTGGGGACACCTTACCTTGACGTCCCAGATGCTCATGCCGCCGTCCATCCCCGTGGTGCAGAACTGAGAGCAGTTGGCCTTCCCGCCCGCCAGCACCGAGATCTGGCTGCGGGGAGCAAAGAGGCCGGCGGGGGAGTCAGCTCCAAATCCCTGCCGAGCCCTTGGGGCTGCCCGGTAGCCGGTGAGTGGGAGTGGGGCTGGGTCCCTTTGGCTCCTCCACCCACATTCTGGGATGCTCAGAGATGCTCCAGGGCTGTGGCAGCTCCCGGGGCTGGACCGCTCCGTCTCTCCCACCCAGGTTCAGGGATGCTCTAGGGATGCTCCAGCTCCTGAAGCTGGACCCCTCCATCTCCACTCCCCACCCCCCCATCCCCCCAACATGTAGAGATGTCCCAGGGGTGCTCCGGGGCTGTGCCAGCTCCCAGAGCTGGACCTCTCCATCTCCCCCCCCCCCCCCCCCACCTGCAGGGATGCTCAGAGATACCCAGGGATGCCCCAGCTCCTGACGCTGGACCCCTCCATCTCCCCCCTACCCACATTCAGGGATGCCCAGGGACGCTCCAGGGCTGTCCCAGCTCCCAGGCCAGACACAGCCAGGTGATTCTCAGTGACCAGCCCCCCCGGGGTGACCCAGCGAAGCCTGTCCCTCCCTCCACCCCCTCGCCCAGCTCCCCAGTACACGCCTGATGCTGTTCTTGTGCAGGGTGTCCAGCGTGGCGTTGGCAGTGTCCGAGCTCGCTTTCTTATCCAGGTTCTGGAAGCGCTCACGGGCGGTGAGGCCGCGCTGGGAGCTCTGCTTGGGGACGTCCAGCTTCCCCCCGAAGGTCAGCGCGCCCTGGCTCTCCTCGTAGGTGAACAGCATCGGGTAGCAGTCGTGGCCCTGCAGAACCAGGCCACCCCTGCTCAGCACCTTCCCGCCGGCTCCCAGCGCGGTGCCCACCCACCCTGCGTCCCCAGCCCGGACTCACCGCGGCCACCAGACTGTTTTCGGTGATGAAGGTGACGGCCAGGAGGGGCAGGGTCTCGGTGCAGAGGGAGGCGACCCTACGGGGGAGGGCAGGGCGTCAGCAGCGAGCTGAGCTCCAGCCTCTCTGCGCTGAGACTGGCACCGCTCGTGACATAGGTGGAAGCCGCAAGACTGCGAGGCGAAGACACGCCGCCTGTGTTTGGCCCAACCCAACCCCGGTGTCTCCAGCCCTGGGGCGGTTTTGGGGTCAAACACACACACACACACCCCCCTCCAGCCCCTCTCCCCAGCCCTGCTTACGCCATCTTCTTGTTGGCATCGGCGAGGCAGAGGGTGCTGTCGTGGCTCACCCAGGCTACGCGGGCGCCGCTGGCCGAGAAGCAGATGCTGTGAACCCACCCGCAGCTGCTGCTCGACTCGAACATCAGCTCCCCGAAGGGCATCTTGGAGCCCCACGGCGTGGGGCTGGGCCGCTCCTCCACCTCCTTGATGTAAGCTGAGAAGATCCTGGGAGGAAGGAAGGAACCCTGCCACGTGTCCCCAGACAGAGCACTGGCGCTGCCTCCAATCCCTGCCCCCTTGCGTGCCTCAGTTTCCCTGCCAGAGCCCATGGGGTGCCCTGCTGGGTGTTGCAATGCTGGGATGAGCCTCAGGGCACCCCCCAGCCCTCCCCACATCGCCCCTGCACCCTGTCTCCAGCTCCCAGCAGCAACTGGTGGGGTGAAACCTGTCCCAGTGGCAAGCCAAGCCACTGGGCTGCCCCATATATCTCTCTGCTGCACCAAGGTGGCACCCAAACCCATCCTTGGGGGGTCCCCCCACCTCAGGCCTCCCCAGTTGTCCACCCCCCTCAGATCCTCACCGGCACTTGAAGTCGCAGGAGCCTGCAGCCAGGAGGACGTTGTTGGGGTGCCAGTCGAGGCTGAGCACCGTGGAGCGGATGGGCTTCTTGATGTGCTTGCAAACCCACCTGCGCGGAGAGCGGTTGGCGTCAGTGGGGGAGCATCCCCACCCCTGGGAGCCCTGCTGAGCTTTTGGGGGGGGGCGCTGGCTGAGGGTGGTCAGAGCTCCAAGCACCTCAGGAGCTGCCCTGTGCCCCCCCAACCCACAGTAGCAGCTTGGGCATGGGGAGTACCTCCCTCCATCTCCCCATCTGTCCCCACCTCCTCCTCCAGCTCCTCTGTCTCCCACATCTCCTCCTATCTCACCTCCAACTCGTCCGGTCTCCTATCTCCCAATCCATCTCCCTTCCATCTCCCCATCCATCCACCCACCCACCCACCCACCCACCCACCCACCCACCCATCCACCCATCCACCCACCCACCCACCCATCCATCCATCCACCCATCCATCCATCCACCCATCCATCCATCCATCCATCCATCCATCCATCCATCCATCCATCCATCCATCCATCCATCCATCCACCCACCCATCCATCCATCCACCCATCCACCCACCCATCCATCCACCCATTCATCCACCCATCCATCCATCCATCCATCCATCCATCCATCCATCCATCCATCCATCCATCCATCCATCCATCCATCCATCCATCCATCCATCCATCCATCCATCCATCCATCTCTTCTCTACCTCCCCTCCATCTTTCTCCCCTCCATCACCCCCAGGACAGACCCAGCAGAGCCTCACCAGTCGTTCTCCTGCTCGAAATAGCAGATGGAGATGAGTCGGGAGCCGCTGCCCACGGCGAACTTGTTCTCCTTGGGGGACCACTTGACGCAGCGGGCAGCCCGGTTGATCCGTAGGATGACCAGGGTGGGTTTCCAGACGTTGCCCTTCAGGGTCCAGACGTAGGCGTTGCGGTCGGTCCCGCACGTCACCAGGCGGTTGCTCTCAGGGGCCCAGTCGATGCCTGGAAAGCAGAAGGGGGTGATGGTGGCCCAGGGAGCCGTGGGGACGGCTCACTCAGGACTGGAGGCCATTTGAAGGCAGAGCTTTTCTGGGTGGTCTCTGCTCCAGAGTCCCTCTTTGCCCTACTCCCACATCCATCCCAAATCATCCCATCCCAAACCATCCACACCATCTCACCTCATCCCTTCCCGTCCCTCCCACCCCATCCCACTCCATCCAAACCCATCTCACCCCATCTCTCCATCCCTTCCCATCCATCCATCCAATCCATCCATCCATCCATTCATCCATCCATCCATCCATCCATCCATCCATCCATCCATCCCATCTCACCCCTCCTCCCCAACCCATCCCTCTCACCTGACCCCATCCCATTCCTCCCCACCCCTCTCCATCTCTCCCATCCCATCCATCCCACTCCTGGGTGCCTTCTGACTTGCTAGATTAGGGCCAGGAGACAGACACACAACCTGTTCCCTCTCCTCCACCCACTGCCCAACCCTTGTCCAGAAGCTGCCAGTGCCACCAAATGAGGCTGGGACCCGTTGTGGGGCAGGGCCACCCCACAGCCATGTCCCCGTCCTCTCCATCAGCCAGGACTCACCCGTCACCTGCCCGTTGTGTTCCTTCAGCTCGTGGACTTTGCTCCACTTGGCCCCGTCCTTGCGGTAGATGTGGACCTCGTGGTTGTTGGGGCAGAGAGCGATCTCTGCGGGGTGAGAGCAGCCAGGGCAAAGCCCTCCTGTGGGTCATGGGCTCTGCCGGGGGGGAGCGGAGCCAGCCAGCATCCACTTGCCCCTTCCTGTGC
The DNA here is from genome assembly GCF_018691265.1 of Tyto alba. Lineage (NCBI taxonomy): Eukaryota > Metazoa > Chordata > Aves > Strigiformes > Tytonidae > Tyto > Tyto alba. The sequence continues at coordinate 4,359,871 of NW_024881302.1, forward strand.
TCCAGGCTCAGTGGGGCACGGTGGGACCCCACTGAGCCCCATCTGCAGGGTGCAGTCCCACCAAGCCCCCCAGCCCCACGCTGCCCCGAAGCTGGTCCGGCTCTTGCAAACTGAAAAAGGGAAAACCTCCCCCCCCAGACCCGACAGCCCAGCATCCTCCCTTCCCCAGCGTGTGGTCCCGTGGGGCTGGTGGGATGGGCCGGGCCGGGACGGCTGCGGGTGCTCAGCTCCCATCCAGCTCCATCCTGCCCCGCCTGCCTGGCACGCCGGCTGCAGCAGAGAAAGCACTTTTTGTTCTCTCCCACATCCCCCGCGCCGGGGCCGGGAAATGCCATCGGCCGTGAATCACCCTGCTCTGCTCTGCTCTCCTCTCCTCCCTGCCCTTCATCCGTCCCTCCCCGCACCGGCTGCCGTGGTGCCTGGGGGGCTGGATGCTGTGCTGGCACCTCCTGCACTGGGCTCTGCCAAGGGGATGCAGGGGACATGCGCTATCCCGGCCCCAAAATCTGTCCGTGGCAGGGCTTGCGGCCCCAAACCCGGCCCCAAGCCAGCTCTGCCCCGTCCAGGGGAGCATCACCCACTGCAGGGATGTTCAGTCGGCACAGCCGGTGCTTCAGGCCGTCCCTGGGGATTTGGGGAGGGGGTGTCCCAGCTGTACTTACGGGTCCGGTCCTTGTTCCAAGCGTGGCAGCTGATGGGCTCCAGGAGGAAGCTGTGGTAGGCCATGGCTTGCGAGCTGGGGACGGGGTGAGACCCCCCCACAGCCGTGAGGAGATGCTGACCCCACAGCGACAAGCCCACAGTGGGACCCCCAGCTCCCAGCCCCACCAAACGATCCCTCCCACTGGGATCAGCCCCACGTTGCGGCCCACAGCATCCCCCCTCCACTGAGGAGGGGGTTTCCCTGAGGATTTCCAAGCTCAGAGGCTGCTCAAGCTTGGGGGCAGGGGGGTGAGGGAGAGCCCAGACGGAGCTGGAGGAGACGTTCCCCACGGTGCTGCCCCACAGCTGGGCACCCTACGCCCAGTGTCCCGTGGCTGGGTGCCAGTTGAGTGCCCATGGCCAAGATGCCCACAGGTGGGTGCCCCGTGGCCAGGCACCCCATAGCAAGGGGCCACATGGGTGTCCCATGGCCAGGTGGGAAGCAGGGACCGCTTCCAGGGACTTCCAAACCGTACCTCCATCCTGCCCTGGCTGGCTGGAATTCGGTGGGCAGGAGCTGGACAGACAGACAGGGACCCGGGTGCCAGCACCACCAGCCTCACATGCATCTGTGGGGCAGCATCCCCTCCCTTCGGTGGCTCCCACCAGCCCCACGGGGCTGGATCCATTTGCTCCTTCCCCACCTCTCATTTAGGAAGAGCCAAAGCCCCATGGGTGTACTCCCATCCCCAGTGAGCCAGTGACTAATCCCTTTCCCTGGCTGAGCTCCCAATTCTCCCACCAGTGCCCACCGGCCGCTCCGGTGCCAGGGGACAAACCCCCTCCGGGTGCCGTGGGACCAGGAAGGGCTCGGAGCAGCGGTGCAGCCCCTCAGCCATCCGACCGAGAGAACGCACGGATATAGGGAAACACCTCGCCAGGGCGTGACAGACTGGGATTACTCACAGTTTGCCTCTCAGCTATTTTGGGAACTCCCTGAACACTGCCCGTTTTCTTTGGCAGCTAAAAACGGTACAGGGGGAAGGAAAAAAAGTCCCTCCTAGCAAACCTCTGCCTCTGGGCTGGTGAAGAGAAAAAAAATCTGTGGAGCTCCATCACCTGCCTTTTGCACGCAAAGAAATCCCAACGCCGATGCACGGCACAAACCCTGCTGTCACGCACCCCACGGCCGAGCCCCTGCCGAAACACCCGATCCCACGGGCCAGGGACACGGGTATGGCTGAGCAGGAGGCTGCCCAGCCCCAGCCGCACCGATCCTGCCGGGGTTCAGCACGGGGTGGCCCACGGGAGGGCACAAAACCGCTGCCGCTTGGCCACCGTGCCGGGGAGCGGAAGCAGTCCCCCACGGGCTGCTCGGCCGTTGGGGCTCCGGTTGCTCCCTGCAGCGGTTTATGTTCCGTTTCCCCCAGCAGCTGGTTTATGGCCAGTTCCCTGCTGATGCCCCAGGGGCTGAGCTGTGCTCCCACCCTGAGGATGAAACATGGGGTGACCCATGGGCAGCTCGACAGACCCTTGCCCAGCACCGAAGAGCATCAAAGGGGCCGTGGCCACCCGCCTGCTCAACACAGAGGGTCTCGAGGGAGGGAAATGGGCATTTTCAGAAGGCCGGACAGGGTGGGATTGGGCAGCTCTGTTATCTCCCCCGCCAGCCCCGAGCGGTTCGGAAACATCCTTGGAGGAGATAACCAAACCTTGGCAGGAGCCGAGCGCTGGGGGCTCCTCCCGGTCCCGGGGAGGAAGCCACGTGCCAGAGGAGCTGTATTTTCGTTTTTGCTGAGTTTGGTGGGGCAGCAGGACGAGGGTTTGCAGCCGCTGCTGCCGGGACGCGGTGACGGTCCCACCGGGAGCCGTGTGGGACCCCCCATGAAGTTGTCCCCGGCCACCACCGTGGTGGCCTGGTCCCCCTGCACCATCGAGCCCCCGGCACCCCCTCTGCTCCCCAGGGCAGCTGCAGGGTGTCAGCCCCCTCTGCTCCTGCCAGCCAGGTTGGGGGACCCCCATCCTTGGTCCCCCAGTGTGGGTGTGGGGTACCCCAGGAGCCAGCCTGGCCCTGGGGGGGACAGGACACATGTTGCTGCCCCAGTGCAGACGGAGGGCAGCTCTGACCCTCCTCTTCCTCGCACCGGGCAAAGCCCGAGGCAGTTGATGCCCGAGGAGGAGAGGCAGGCAGATTACAGACAGCTCTGGCTCTGCCAACACCAACACCCCCCCCCCGGGGGACCCTTTCCAGCACCCCAGAGCTGCCAGGCCTCCGGCAAGAGAATAAAACTCAAACTTGCTGCCAAATCTTGAAGGGGGTGGGAGGAGAGAGTGGGGGGGGGGAGGGAAAGCCTGAAATGCAGCGAGAAGAAAACCAACGAGCGGCAAAGCGCTGCCTGCACCCCCCTCGGACCCCAAAGCAGCCCCGGCCAGGGGGTCCCCACCTCCCCTCCAGCTGGGTGTGAGCAGGGGGAAGAGGTGATGGCCGCAGCCCCCCCACCTCGGGACAGATCCAGCTCCTCGCTGGGGTGGCGGAGCTGCCTCCCACGCTCCTTACCTTGCCGGGCAGCGCAGGCCGGGGTTAGTTCATGGACTCTGGGCAGTCGACACGAACCGCAGCCCCGAGCGAGCGGCGGGAGCTGCTGGCTGCCCCGCCGAGGCAGCCCGACTTCCCTTTTCCTCTCTGAGAAATGCAACCACTTCCTTACGTGGGCGTTGGGGGAGCGCAAAGCAGCTCGGCGGCCGCCCTGCCCCTGCCTCGCCCGTCGAGCCAGGCCTCTCCGCCATCGCCACGCGTGGACGGGCCACCGGCCCCGGGATGCTCCCGGCAGCCCCCGCTGCTCGGTGGGACGTGGGCAACTCGCCCCCCCGGGGAAGGATGGAGCTGGGGGGAGCGGAGAGGAAGGATCCCTGCTCCTCTCCTCTCCCTCCGGCAGCAGGAGGGTTGCGCTCCGCTCGCCCCTCCGGTCCCCGCTGTGTTTGGGGGGGGGGGGGTTGGGTTTGGGTGGGTGGGTGGGTGCAGCAGGGGGGCCCCGCAACAGGCAGCAGCTGCGCTCGGAGCCCACCCAGGGCGAGACACGCAGGGGCATCGCCTCCCACGGCTGGGGGGGGGGGATCCACAGCTCAGCAGGACCCTGGATCCAGCCGCCCTGAACAGTTCCTGCAGCCCACTGGGGCCAAAAGTCCAAGCAGGCTGCTGTGGGTGTGTACTCCCACCTACCCTCTGGTTTTGGGATTTTTTTTTTTTTTTTTTTTTTTTCCCCCTCCTGCTTCAGAGCAACTAATTTTCATCCCGTTCCCAGCCAGGCTGGGTAACTCCAATCAGCTCAACTCCCCCTGGAAGCACCGGGAAGGAAAGCTGGGCTTCAGCTTCTCGCTCCCCTGCTGCAAGGTGGCTGCAGAGTCACGCGTGGAGGAAGGCACTCACCCCTGCCCTCCCCCACGGAAGCTGGACAGCAGCTCATCAGGGAGGACAGAGCCCCGAGGGGACTTCTCAGCTGCAGGATGTGGGTATAATAAGCTTGTATTTGTTGAGCCGCAGCAAAAATCCCCGCGTGAGGGGTCAGCTGTGGATCGAGGCTCTGCAGGGTGGCGTGGGGGGGGGGGGGGGGGGGTTGGCTCACGGCTCCCTCGGTCCTCAAGTGCATCAGCCACGCTTCCCTTCACAGGCGTTGCCGTGATCCCAGCAGCCACGCAGAGATCCCAAGGTGTCCCCCGAGGGTGGCGAGTCTCTGTGACTTCGGTCAGGAGTGAATCCCCACGGTGGGAAAAGGCCCACTCGGGAGCAGCGAGATTTTGCCGTTGCAGCGTCCGGCCTCACCCTCAAATGCAGCCAAAGGGACATCAGCTCACCACACAGCTGAAAGCTGCAGGGTTGTTTTTTTTTTTTTTTTTTTTGAAGTTTTTCCTGCTGCCTGCCTATTTTCTCTAGTTCTCCTTTGGCTACGAGATTCTCTGCCTCCGCTCTTCACCAGGGGGGCTCAGGCTTTCCAGGTGTCCCCCCCCCAACCGCCTCCTGCACCAAGACGCGCAGCTCTCATCCGTGTGGGACAGGAGGAACGCGGGACAGACCATCCCTCCGCAGCAGATCCCTCCCAGGCGGGGATGTGGACGAAGGACAGGTCAGTTTAAATTCTGCAGCAGGACTCGGGGTCTGTCCTTAAGGGTCGGGAGAGGAGAGCGTCGCCCCAGCGCTGCCTGCAGAGCGGCTCCGCAGCGCCCGTCGCGTTGCCGCAGCGCTTCTGGTCTCTTGCCAGATCCAAGGCAAGGTTTGGCTAAATCCTTTCACCTGCTTTTGCTGCCGTTTTCTGAAGCGGAAAGATCCTCCCGCATCTATGCCAGCACGTCTCGCAAGGCTCAGGAACTATCCCACGGGACACCGGGACGGTTTTTTGCGGGGCTTTTCCTCGGAGGTGGGGCAGAGGGGATGCGAAGCGGCAGTGATCCTGCAGCTTCTTTCCCTTTAGAGCCTGGGGAGTTTTTCAGGCAGGATCCAGGGAACAGCCCCCAGCACCCCTGCTTGCTCAGAGCCCCATTTCTCGCCCCCCCCCCCCCAACATCCCGTGAGCCGGTACCATCGAGCACAGCCAGCCAAGGGGTCCCGTCATTCAGGCTGCAGCCATGAGCTTCAGCGCAAGCATCGCTCCCCAGGGCACGTGCTGGGAGCCCGGCTCTAAACACACTCGTGAATTGTCACCCACGCTGGACACACGGGCCCCCGCTGCCGGGTGGTGACCGAGGCGCAGGGCTCCCCCCGCACCCGGGGCCGGCTGAAATTGAATTATGCCTTGAGCGATGGTTGTTTATATCGCCCTTGTTCAGTCCTTTTCTATTATAAATATCTCCAATCTGGTTTTAATCTCAGATTTTTCAGCGTACGTATTTCTCTCAGGACAGTGACCTACAGCAGTTTCCTCAAACCTCAGTTTGTTGGCTTTTTGGAGCAGATGGGCTCATTTTACTTTCTCCAGCTTTTTCACACAGAAAAAGGCAGCATAAACATTTAGAAATCCATTTTCTCCGCTCTCTCATTAGATGATTTTTTTTCCCATCCTTGGACCGTGTATTTTATAATCCTTTTTTTTTTTTTTTTTTTTAAATTCTTTTTGGAAATAAACCACCACACTTTCCAAAGTGACTCCAGAAACAAAATCATTACTGTCTGTTAGATACATGCAAATAACAGTATGGAGGTGGACAAAGCCAAACCCATGCTCCCCTGCCCATCCGCCAAAGCTGGCGGGGTCACTTCAATCCAGAAGACACTTAACTCCTTCAGCATTGTATTCCAGCTAATAAACCCGACCCCACCACAAGTCATGGTACACATCAGGTCACTAGACTGCAAGAATTCCAGTTAAACAGGCATTATTTTATGTTTAGAAGGGAGAGGAAATTGCAAAGCCACACTTGACTGCCACCAGGGGAGGAAGGTGGGAGACACAAGAAAACCTGAAGGAACTGGAAAACCAGTTCAGTCTCTGCACACAACCAACGTCGCACCTGAAAATGACCCAGCTCAGCGATGGACACAGTTCACTTGCAGCAGAACAGCAGCAGTTGTCAGCTTTGTGAGCTTATCCTCCACCCTCCCTTTTCAGTCACTCAGAGCTAGAAATGAGCTGTGTATGAAGCAACCCTGGTTCCAGAGGAAGTGGTAAATTTAGTCATTGGGGTTTTTTTAAAGGCAACTTCTGCATTTTCAACAGAAATGACAGTCTTAAACCTTGTAAAGCAATGCTGCGAGCCAGATAACCCCCTCCAGAGCACAGCCTGCCTTGGCCTCAAGGCAGCAATACAGTTAAGAGTAACTAGACCACATGAATAAAGGAAGTTACGTGCAAATGCCTCCGCGAGTTACCGAGGCTCAGAACTGAACTTCCAAAGGTACAGTCGTCTGGAGAAAAAAGATCTGCACAGAAGCCAGACCCCGCTGGTAGCTCTCATAACTGTGCTTCATTTCTCCACCAGTCGTCATAAACACAGAATTTTATAGGCTGAGCACTCGGCTCTAACACAACACGCAGGCCTGGGTAGCCTCATGCACTCAGAAAGTGATTTGCTTTTCATTTGTCCTCCTCAAATCTGGCTCAGCAGATTTTTGCCTCACTTTCCGCACGCAGCCTTTCACCCCGTATCCTAGGTACTGCGCTCTGAGAAGCCTTTGTATGAATCCTAAAAGGTAACTACAAATAATTCTGGTCATTCACCTTTGCAAAACTATGAGCCACTAAACAGACAATAAGAGACATTCATGTTAATTTGCTGCTATTACTGGATTAAATACTAGGCTGACGGAATTAAGAGTAGTAGGACAAAATCATTCACCCTCTAAAATCATCGCCTCAAAGGGACAATTCCCCTGAAGGAAGCCCAGCTGAATCTTCACATTGAGATCATCAGAAGTCCAGGTCTTCATCTACTAACTTTAAGAAACCTTCTGTTAAGATGAACTTTTCCTGTTTTAAAGCCATAAAATACCAGGACTGGGTTTTCCCACTCTCTCAGAGTGAATTCCCTTAACATCCCTTTTCTAATCCCTGCTAATGAGCATCAAAACAAAGACTCAGTTTTTCTTTGTTTTTATTATTATTATTTCTAGCAGACAATTTACATAAAATTCCCCTTTTAAGTTAGTGATTCATAACTTCCTGCAATAAACTACTTAAGGAGCAGCTTTGGTAAAGAATGGAATGAAACAACCAACCAAAAAAAAAATAAAAAAGAACAATCACAGCTGATTTTCAAACCAACACAATTCACCAAATTTAGATTCAAAAGAAAATCTGCCAAGCTGTATTTTCTCAGTGTTTCCAAATATTCCACCTTCCTCCTCCCTTTTGGGGTTTGTGCAGATGTGGGAGCTGCATTCTGTCAAGCAGTTTGTCCTGCTAGATGATGGAAATCCATCTTTACATGATTCGTAGACCTTGAATAGAAGACTCTAAGGTCTTGAAAGAGAGAGAATCTTAATCACAATATGCTACAGCATCCTGTGTTAAATACCTCCGTGTAAATGCTGATGCTAAGAAAAATGAGTAAACCATCCTGAAAACTTGAGATCAGACTCTCATTCAAGGGTCAGAGACCACTCTGGCCACGTCATTTCATGCATATCTAGACCAATGATTCCACCCCTTCCCCTGAAATTGCATTAAAACAACTTATATATCACCTGGATTTTTTTATTTGGCTCCTGTCCCCACCAGAGCTTTCTGGCATTACAGAACACAAACTAGTCTTTTCCTAAAAGGCAGTGCACAGCTCTCAGCAGCCTGGGGAGGCCAGCAGAGACCTCTGTTGGCCAGTCCCCAGCAAAGCAAGCGCTTGCATTATTACATCCTTTCAGGGTTTGCAATACAGTGCTTACTCTATTTTCTGTTTGGGGTAAGTTCTTACTACTTTGGGAAGTTAATTATGAGAAGGCAGGGCCATGTTCTGCAGAAAGACAGTGAGCAGAGTCCAAGGGGATGGGAGCAAGAAGAGGCAGTGGGCCATGTCACACCAATGATCATTCCAGCCTGATTGTGGCTGAGGTAGAAGTCAGAGAAGGAAAAAATTAGTGGGATTCATCCCTACAGGGATATCAAGCGATTCCATTAAAAAACTAAGTCTGGATTAGCACCATCTGCTAAACAAAGTATATCTGCATTTACGCTGAATCTTGGATCTGTCTTCCTTACGGAGTTCACCAATAGTCTTGAATATTGCAGTCTGGATTTCCTACTGCTAGTGAAACCTGTGTTAGGGCTGAGCCCCAGAAGTTGATGCTAGAGATCAAAAAACCCCACCACCGCACCCAGCTCACATAAACATGGTAGTAAAAGCATACCTTGAAATCCCAGATGGTCATTGCTCCATCAATGCCGGTGGTGCAGAATTTACGACAATCTCGTTTGTCTATCTCATAAATAGACACTTGGCTGAAAACAGAGTGATAGCTGTAACACAGACACCCATTCCAGAGAGCCAAAAAGCTGGGGAATTTGGGCTGAATTCAACTCCTACTCTCTCAAAGGGAGACATGAGTATAGCAGAGCTTATGCTAGATTTTTGGTACAATGCTTCAGAAAAATAAGCAAAGAAAAAGGATGTTGAAAGCTCTTTTATCGCTTGGTGACTGTAGCCTAAACATTTTCCTTGAATAAAGACAAATTGCTTCAGAAATGTTATCATCCTCTGCGCTCATATACTTTTTTACATGCAAGGATATTTTACTTGATTAATCTGAATCAATCCTTTTGATGATTAAATACACATGGAAATAACATCTGAAATAGGAAGCTGGTATGTGAATTCCTGTTTCAGGTGAAGTTTGCTGACTAGATTTTGCACAGTCTTGTGAACCATCTACATATTTGATAAGATAAACTGTGTTCAAATTACAGAACACATTAGACATGAGCAAACAGCAGTAGCACGCATGCCATGTTAATGATTAGCTTTACCAGCTTCCAAGTAAGTCCCAGAATTAAGACAGCTGTTAGTGACAGACTAAAATGAAAATGAGATACCAGCTAAACCCATCTGATCTAGCAAATCTGAGCTCTCACAGGTTTGCAGTACACCCTGGGAAACTCAAGTGACGAGGAGAATGTTCCTTCCCCTCATATTGGCAGTCAAGACACTCACGTTATACTGTTTTGGTGCAGTGTCTCCAGGGTAGTGTTACGATCTTCTGTAGTGGCTCTTTTATCCATGTTTCGGAAGCGTTCCATAGCAGAAATATTGCGTTGGATGCTCTGTTTTGGAATGTCTAGTTTGGAAACGAAGGTCAGCAAGCCACGGTCATCACAGTTAAAAAGCATCGGGCAGCAGTCATGGCCCTGCAACCAAACATCATGAAAACATGTCAGGAAACATAAGCAACGTAATCACCGTTTTGTTTTTCTGTCGCTGTTAACTGCAGAAATGTAAAGACTGACACTATGAAGAGCTTGCTTATCATTAACTTTGTAATGTATGCTGGTTTTCCCTCTCCAAAACACTACAACACTCTACAAGGAGAAAATAATAGACACTTACAGCTGCCACCACACTGTTCTCAGAGACAAACGACACACTCAGGAGTGGGAGGAACTCTGTTTTCAGCTGCGAAACCCTGAACACAAGAACATTTGTTAGAGGACTTAATTGAAACCTCTCATCTTTGGCTCCAACAAAAAATAGAGACCGATCCCACACAAGGATTATTGGAAAAGAAGTCAGTGTAGCTCAGTTGTCCTGAGGTGATACCAGAAGGTTTTAATTTGGAATAAAAAGTTTTAACCTAATGAGAGCGTCCTGGAAGATCTATAACAAACATGAAGTATTCCAGGTGAAAGGCTGAAATTATCCAGTATTGTGTGTAAGCAGTGGCAAGCGTTTAAAAAGAATACCCCCAGAAAAGGGGTATTAAATTGATGAAGCTATTAATTTCATTTGCATATAAGAAACACTTGAAGTTTTAGTGCTTGACATCATTTTTTTCAGGAGGAAAAAGCCTGTATGTTAAATTAAGTCAACTTTTGTGATTTTATAATAAATAAGAAATGAATATTAGAACACTTGATACTTAATGATATCCCCAGCCAGGTACTTATACAGCTGTAGCCATAAGAACCATAATTCAAAATGAAGCACAGCAATGCCTGGATGATCCACCAGAGATCTCTGTATCAAAACATATGGGGAATCTCTTCCTCCTTGGCTAGAAAGCCATGGACAAAGAAAAGTTTCAGATCAAAATGAGGAGCAGAAGGAGGAACTGTTAATAAAATATTTTGTTGGATTGGAAGGTGTAAGTTGAAACCTTGCAGCAGCAGTGTCTTGAGGATAGTGGTTGGAATTAACATTTCATTAAACGAACAACTTCTTTTACAAATCCTCGTTGAACATAGGGTCTTAGTAGTTACAGAGTGAGCACGTTTCTGGATTCTCTTGAATTCATTTACAAGGAAATATTGTTTCCCCAATCACTAGAGTGGAACTTTTTTTCTTTTTTTTTCAAATGCCTTCTTCCCCACCCCAAAGTAAATTGACTATACCCTCACTGAAGAATTCTTATAAGAAATTTAAATGATATAATCTAAAATTCTAAGAATCTACCTTATTTGTATAGACCTCAAAGACTCCTGGAATCTACGGTAAAATCATCAGAACTGGAAACAGCAGTCACAGCTCTCATTGTTGCAAGCACAATATTCCACATACTGCTTCCTTCTCTGTCAAAAAGCTAAGAACTAACAGAAAGAGCATACTTACATCATATTTTTTGAGGCATCAGCAACTGACACAGTACTGTCATGACTGACCCAGGCTAGGCGGTTACCGCTGGCAGAAAAACTGACACTGTGCACCCATCCGCCACTTCCAGCACCCCCAAATTCTGACATCAGCTGCCCAAAAGGCATTTTCGAGCCCCATGGTGTACTGGCTGGTTTTTCATCCACTTCCTTAATGTAAGCAGAAAACACCCTGCAAGTAAAAGATTCCAGCATGAACAAAGACGGAAAAAACCTCCTGGGAGCTGCACGTACATTTCACATTGGAAGCAAATAGATGCATCCCAGTTCTACCAAAATAAAATACTACGGTATCTTTAAAGAAGCAGCCACCAGTGGCTGGGAAGCTTCAGTATACCGAGGAAAAGCAATAGTACAAAGGGTGTAATGCATATAGGTTTCCCATAAATGCTGTCCTTGTAACTCCTTTTTTTCTTCCTAGAAGATGGCACAAAAGCATACACTGTCACTGCATTTTCCACTGTGCTAAGATTTCCCTTTCATCCTTTTGCAGTGCTAATAACTCTGAGAGTCAATTCTTCAGTTAGAGAAAAAATACAAATTGCACTGTATAATTAGAAGCTAATACATACACCTACAAAATTACCCACTTTTTAAGAATTTGCCTTTTAGCAGGATTTCAAAGAAAGAAAACTGATGTTCAAATGCCAGCAAAGGGGCTCTGAGCCACCTTATTCTGGCTTATTACTGAAAGAATGCCTTGAAAACCTGAAATACCACAATGTTTTTATAGGTTTTTTTCCCAGCACTACAATTTTCAAGATATGTTTAAATAGAAAGCCTCCCCCTTTCATCAAATTCCTTCTGCATGATTCAGACATGCCACAATATGGTGTTCTTGACTGTTACCATGGAAGTTACTGGGACGTCACAAACATAGGATTAGAGTCCACTGAACGGGAGGAGCAAGCGAGCTACACCACACTACTACCAAAGAAGCATTTCCGTATAAATGAAAAACCGTGATCAAATATTCATGGTTGCAGTCAAACACAAAAAGGAATTATTTTATAGTGAGTTTAAGGAAACATTGCTCCCTGATCTCAGTTTTTAAAATCCTTTACATGTGTGGGGTATGCACTTCAAATGGTGCCTATGTTCAGCTTATTCAAATAAAGCTTATCATTTGGAACAAGAAGGATTTAACTGCAGCTATATTAGGTACAGATTTTCAGAGAATTAAGTATGAATTTACATTTGGCTCTATCAGTTGAAATATAATCTAATGATAATCCTTCAACAAACTTAATTTTACAGAGGCATCTAAAAGAATGGTTCTTTTAATGTATGGAAATAGGACAAGATGTTTAAAGCAGCAGACTTTGACACAAGTCAGAAAAATCATTTCCAAGTGGTAAGTAAAAGACCTTGAAGGTAACTTTAAAAAAAAAAAAAAAAAGTATTTTCCCCTTACTAAAGTCTTCCTCTCTTTTAAAACCAAAATCATCTCAGCTTGAAGGCCCCAGCCTTCAAAGAACATTGGGAAATGACTTTCATTCCCATAGCAATATTGTTCCAGCAAGAATATAAAATTCACACCTATGCACTGCTGTTAGCTATATATATATTTCTAAAGACAAACGTAAAGAGGAGCTCATCTAGGCCAGCCACCAAAAAACCCTCTGCTGAATACCTATCAACCTGGAGCCTCTTCTGCCCTCCATTCTTTTTCCAAAATGTCTCCCACTTTGCTGCTTATTAGTTGGCAGTGGCTCTGGTAGATCCGTTTCATAATTTCTTCAGAACCACCTACCAGAACAGATGCCTACTTCAGGCCCAGATATCGTTATTATCTTTAATATGTAACTGAACATTCCCTTGAATTGGCATTCTAGAGATCTGCATTCATCATTTACCAAAGAGATTATTCTTTCATGGGTTTGGGGAAGAAATAGAAACATAAACTCAGTACCAATCTCCACTATTTTTCCTTTATTTAATGTTTCTATATGGAGATTTCTATGATAAAAGCAGCAAAATCATTAAAATTATTCATCCTGAAGTACAATGTTAAGGAAGAACAGAAAGTTTCCCAAATGTTTTAAACCAAGATTTATTTTTTTTTAAATGTTCTCCATTTTCAGAGAGGTAAGATGCAGGACAGGAGTTTTCTGATGGGAAACAAAAGACTAAGCAAGTCTTCTGGAGAATGCTCCTAGGAATTGACTGAGCCACACCTTGACTTTTGTCCAAAATTAAAAAAAAAAAAAAAAAAAAAAAAAATCACTCTGAACAGAAAATTATGCAAATTAACTTTTCAACCAAAACAGGAAAGAGGAGATAACCAGGGTTGCAACGTGCATAGCAAGCACTGAACAAAGCCTGGAGACAAAAGAGCCCAAGTCCAAAGTGACAGATATATAGACAGGTAGATCAGCTGACCTCATGCCAAGATGCTTTATGAACACACATGAAAAAATTTCCACATGTGAAAAGCATCTGGTTCTGGAAAATGAATGAGCATGTTTCACATCACATTTTTTGTGAAAGGAAGTGAACATGTATAGTTTATCTAATTAAAACTGGAGATAAGGTAGGAAAGCGAGACAACTCTCCTCTTCTTCCCAGCTTCCATTTAATGTCTCTCCTTACATAAAAAGGTATCAAAGGATAGAATTTAGATGCATGGGTTTCATTCTGAAATAAGGAATGTAATAGTCGGTTGCACTTCCCCCTCCCACTCCTTCTTAGTCATTTTTAGTACACACTTTGAAGCTTAAAAATTGCCCTATTACATAAAGAATTTAAGAAAAGAAGCTTTCATTATTATTCAAGGTACAAGTGATTAAGTAAAATATGAATTAAAGTCAACCACTCTGCAGATAGTTCCCCATGGAGACTTCACTGCAGTGACCCCAATCACTCAGCACAGAGCAACGTGCAGGACCCTATCCCTCATGATGTAATTTCACAACCAGTTTTAAAGACTACGCCATCCATCTCACATGCCAACCTGGTTTTACCAGCCTTTTTTTAATGCTCTTCAAAAATGTGTTGTGTTGCATTGGGATGGAGGTGGATCAACTCCTTGACCCTGCTCACCACAGGGCTGCAAAAACATTAAAGCTAGCACAGGCAAAGGGGAGAGAACAAGTGACTCAGGGAAGAAAAAGATGAGATACCGCCTTTGGAAGTGCCAAGTTACTCTGAATTTTGGAACTGCACCATTAGGATATTGCTTTTTAAATTCTAACTAGCAGTGTTGGTGTTCTACAAGATAGCACCTGCTAGTCTAATTTCAGCCTAACAACTAGAGCTTAGCACTCAGTGAATGCATAGTAGTACTACTTCTGTGTACTGCTAGTAAAGAAACCCACCACTTCATTAAATTCAGGCATGAAAACCTCAACAGATGCATGTTAATAGTCCAAAGTCTGCATGCAGTAGCAGCAAAGCCAAAGTTTCTCAAGCTGGATATTTTATTTTGGTAACAACAACAGTATGCAATGAGCCATCTTCTATTCTAATCGCAAATACATGATCAACATGCCCATGCTACTGACGAACTTGAACCAGTAATCCAAATAGATTTACAGATGCTTTATTTTCTCTCACCGGCACTTGAAGTCACAGGATCCTGCAGCCAGCAAAACATTGTTGGGGTGCCAGTCCAGGCTAAGGACAGTGGAACGAATGGGCTTTTTAATGTGTTTGCTCACCCACCTAAATTAAAAAAAAAAAAAAAAAATTTAAAAAAAAATTTACATGAAAATGTGTTACCAGACTCCCCCAAATCCATTAAATATTCCTCAAAAAGATCGCCTCTTGCCAAAGAGTAAACACATCACTTTTGCAAAACACGCATTATGCCAAAATCTTTCATATTCCCTTGTACAGTCTGTGAGCTTTATATGGTTATCTTCATTAAAATTTTAAATACTACAAGCAAACTAATTTTAAATATGTGTCTCTTCACCCGAGTCCTAGTCCCTTTCTAACTAATTTTTATAATGTATCAGACAGAACTCCTTAATGTGAATTTTGCCTGGTCCCTGACATCCTAGGAATAACAGCTCAGTTTTGACTGTGATCTTGAGCTAAGAAGCACTATTTTCTTAGATCACTAAGTACAAATCCTCTCCAGCTCCCTCCAATGAGCTTTACAGTCATCTCTCTTGTCTACTGACTTTTCTACTGTTTAATAATACAGTAACTATAAAACGCAACAAGTAAATGGATGAACTGCCATTGATATGACCAGTTCATACATCTCAATTATTTGAAGTACAGTGTAAAGTGGTCCTGATGTGGAATGCATCAATATTAGCATATATGTCTCAGCAGTTTTAGTTTGTTTGAACTATTTAGAAAATAGTAATGAAATCTATTATTCACTTGATGGCCTTTGGGATGATGGTGCTTTTTCTGTGAATTTACTTCCATCAGGCACAAGCAGTTTTAAGGATCGTATTATTTACTTGTCTTCAACATATGAAGTTCTGATTCTTCTGCAGACAAGCGAGGCAGAGAAAATGTTAACAACTGAGTATGCTGGAAAGCACAAAGGTCCAAAACAATCTTTAAAATGTATTTTGTAGATGGTATCATTTACCATCTCCACATGGAAGACTGCATACAGCACAGCAGGCACAGACTCTTGTGTTTTTATCCACGTTTATGCAATCCAAAATAACAGATACTCAATATACTGATTTCACCTACAGGTGATACGGTAAATGTAGCTCCAACATGTGCAGCTACAAATGCAGATCCATTAAAGATCAGAAGCACTAAGTTTAGATACCAAAGAAAAAAGTTAATGGTTGAAATATTTGTAATAGTCCTGTCTGAAAAATATAAACTATGATAAAAATACATGACAGAATACAGAACAGGTAGGTAACAAGCTCGAACATCTTCTAATAGACCACCCTGGAGATAAGTGACAGACTCGAATTCTTTAATGACAAGAAATGGCCCAAAATAACCTATACAGAAGTAAGAATCAAGTCAAGGTTTCTTCATTCATTCCAGAAAGAGATGGGGAAACGTATCTCTTTTTTCAAATATACAGTTGTGGTAAAGAAATTTTTACCCTGTAGAAATTCTTGCACTTTTGGAAAAGCAACATATGTTTATGGCAGTCAGCTAGAACACATCCACACCAACATGTATAAATTGAAAATAGGCTAAGTCCGAGGCCTTTAGGTGCTACGCCGGAGTAAAGTAGTAAAAGAGGGAACCTTCTCCCTAAGATGTGAAAAGTCCATGAAGGAACTGATGAGGCCTATCCCTCTACATCTCCTGAAGATTTTAGGAATTGAGAAAATAGAAACCTAGTTACCACCATTAAAGTCCAGGCTTTAGCTTTCCTGTGCAGATGCTAAAGGTATAAATGGAAATTAAACAGCTCACCAGTCATTTTCAGATTCAAAGTAGCACACAGATATAAGTCGAGCTCCACTTCCCACAGCAAATTTATTCTCCAAGGGAGACCATTTCACAAAGGTGGCTGCACGATTAATTCTCAGGATCACAAGGGTTGGTTTCCACACGCCGTCTTTCTGACTCCAGACATAGGCATTACGGTCTGCACCGCAAGTTACAATGCGATCGCTTTTGGGAGCCCAGTCGATACCTGCAATTTAGAGTTCACATTAATAAACTTTCCCTTTATACACTGTTTGCTTTACAGTAAGCCAAACCAGAGCCAATCTCACAGCCTTCTACCACAGAGACAGTTATTACTGTTGTTTGTATTCCCCTTGTTCGCTTATTCTCCAGGCACCACTGTAAACTGTTAAGGATATCAGTTTGTCCCTCTAGCTTTCATCAAAATTGCAGATCCCAAATTCCCAGGTTCCACAGGGAGTCTGCTGGCTATGGAAGCCTGCTCTGATGGCTGCCCAACAGGCGGAGCTCTGCAGACCGCCCAAGGCCTGTCTGCCCGCACACTTCAAACCGACTTCTGCAAGACCCATTTCAACAGCTGAAACCCAGCAATTCCAGAACTGTGCACAAGCCTCTAACATTGCTGTCTGCTCGCTGCCAGACCACAGTCACGATCTAAAAGTTTAGATAGCAGGGTTGGGTTTTTTTTTTTTTTTGTTAGAAGTTATCAATCTTTATGTACCAATACAACCCTTGCATTTTTTTCCACGCCTATTTAAACTCAGAAAGGAACATTTACCAAGCAAAAATAACACATTCAAAGAACAAAACGAAGCCTCCAATAAGCCTGACATTGCTTCTTTCCCCTCCTATGCAGCAAAGGATGTTCTCAACTGAAAGGTCTTACTGAAACATTATTTTTCATCTTTCCTTTAGCATCCTTCTTTGAGACACAGAGTACAATCCTGAACTTGCCTGCCACAAAATCGTATTTCAATGGTTTTTCATAACTGTGTTCAGTATTACATTCCTTAAGCACACAAACTAAAAAAAGGATAAAGATATGGTAAGAATTTGTACTAATTTTACCGTATTATTCATATATGGTCTATTTCAAAATATACTTATGCTTAAAAAGTTCAATTTTGAAGAGGCTGGTAGTCTGAAACCATAGTTAACACAAGTCAACCTAGCACTGCTTTTGAAAGGGGGATCATCCTACCTCTCTTCACTTCTTTTGCCCACCACCTCCCTTACACCAGCACTGGCATTCTTCTGAGTCAGAGCAACTTCAGCTTTTTAGCTTAGGAGAAAACTAAGCCAGCAAAAGGAGAGAATAATGCTCTTCCTGTAAGTGAACAGAAGCGGCTCACCACAAACCTCTGAGTCAAGACGAGGGACCTTGTCCCTTGTGATCAGAAGCTGGAGTGGCAGCAGTTGAACCACTCCCATTAGAGACCACAAGTGGTTTGATCAGTCCATCTCCTGTGTCTAACCTCAGTTTAAGTCTACTCTTCACAAAAACAACCGCAGCATTTAGTATTCCAAAGGTATACGCTATGCAGGAAAGCAGGGAGAGCTCTTTTCCCAAGTCATGAATATTTGGCTTCTAACACTAACAAGTAAAATGCACAGAGATGTCTTTGGGGAACAGCATGCCATTTGTAAAATCAGCCCAAGCGACTCTTCACATAAGAGCATGTACAGTTGTGTTCTCTGACAGCAAGAATCAGATAAATTGAATAAAGTTCCTGCAAAATGCTGTTGGGCAGATATTTCTGCCCATTAGTGAGCTGAGATCAGAATAAAGGATATTGCTGTTTTGGGCAAGTGCTTGTATTAATTACTTTCATTTCCTTGGAGAAAAAAGTCCTTATAAAAATATCACCATGAAAAAAAAAATAGAAATATAAAAAGACTACCACAGGACAATCACATTTTAAAAATAACACCTTGTGACTCATCGTGGCAGCTCTTCTTACATTTTTGTTGTGGATCTACAGATACTCTGGGCCTGCAGTAAAAGGTGCTCACTGATGGTCTGTCATAAATCCAGGACTGACCACTTCAGGTCTTTATACAGTCCCTAAAAAAGGATATTTATTGCTGTCGGAAACCACAAACCAACGCAGCAGTCATGTACTTGATGGAGTTTTAATACTAGCACTTGAAAAGGAGCAGCATGTATCACCAGGAGAGTTTGTGACACAACCGAATTACTTCAGTAGACTGAAAATTTATTCTCATTATGTCATTACACATGAAAAAATAAGCAATAGATAAGAAAGGCTCAGTTACTCTACCAAAATGTCTGAAAATTAAATAGGGATCTTCTTCCTAACATTCACTGCATGCAGAAAAATGCTGCAAAGCTCTGTAAGTGGGAATGCCAACCTATAGAAAGATCTATTTACTCAACACTTGCAGATTTCCTGTTTAGATTCTCAACTGGGGAAAAGAGGGGGCAAGCAAACTTAACGTCTAGCACAGCACAATCCCCTCTTACCTGTAATGTGTCCATTGTGTTCCTTTAGCTCATGAGCCTTTACCCACTGGTTCCCACTCTTCTTGTAGATGTGAACTTCATGATTATTAGGGCTAATGGCAATCTCTTGAAGAAGAAATAAAGCAATCCAATAGTACAGAAGGCTTTTCAATACCAAATGCTTTACTTGGAAAGATTTGCCAATCTAAAACCTGTGTTCTCAAATTTCAGAGCATTACATGGGTTTTGTGAACAAAGGGCCAACATCCCTGGATAATCTTGAATAATTACAATCATAACACGGTCATGAGTATACTACACCAAAAGACAATGCATTTGGAACATAGCAGTCCACATTAGAGCAGAAAACTAGGCTATTAAAAAGAAAGGGCTGGTTTGGGGAGGGTCAAAGAAGGTAAGGGCCAGGTCATTCTCACAAGTTGCAGACCAAGAGGCGAAGTTTTATGGAGCACCAGTAAGACTAGATTTACTCATATGCCAGCGTTTAGAAAAGTTATGGGTTTAGAAAAGTTCAGATTTAGAAGATGCATGCTTTTTGGATCATAAGTGGAAGATTTAACATGTAGCACTATGTATTTGACCATACTTTCCCTAAACGTGATTCAGAACATTACAAGATCACAAACTGACAGCAAAGCAAAAGTAGGAATTGAAAAAAAAAAAATCAAAAATTAAAACTAAACATATTACTTACGAGTACGGTCTCTGTTCCATGCATGGCAGGTGATTGGCTCTAGTAAAAACTGATGTAGAGACATTCCGAGTTAAAGATATTCCTATGTTGTAAAAAATGAAAAAGCTGAAAGGTGTAAAATTGAAAACAAAACACTTCAAAATTTGATAATTATTAAAATAAAATCAGCCTTCAACATTTACCAAGGTTGTTTCAGTCCAGTATTACAACTTACAGAAGATCACAAGTACTCAGTAAATAAGGCCACTAAAGAGCTGCCCTTGCCATACGCTCTGATATCTTCAGTAGGACGATGAATTTTAACTGTCCTGCTTACTATAGCTAATTGCAATTGCCCTAAAAGCTGTATACGCTTGCTTCTTAGTGTACCCTCACAGATGAGAGCAGGCTCTTAGGAAATCTAACAAACCTGATAATTTTACTATGGAAATACCTGGAAAAAAAAATTTAAAAATTGAGGGACATGGCTCAGGGAATTGATTTGAAATCCTGACATGTATAAAGGCTCCTGGGCAGCACTACAATAAAATCTTTATATTGTCTTTTTCAAGAAGTTTAAACTGGTGCGTCCAGAACACTGATATGTAACTGTAATCTGCTGATGTATGATCTGACAAAGCCATTTATACATATCCTAGGGAAAAAGCTATTAAGATTAGTAATTAACTAATTACTAATTTCTTCAATTTAATTCTAACACTAAACTGGTTTATAGTTGGGCTCTTGCCCCCATGACATTCAAACATTAAAAGAACAAGCTGAATCATTCTAGTTGCAACTACTTTGTTTTAAAAAGCTAGATACTGAGCCTTTCCTGTAACTTATGACTGCTACAAGAGACAGTGCTGAACATCTGCAATTGGAGGCACACTCACCAGCAATTACAAAATTGTCTAAAATACTTATCGTATTGTATATCCTGTATCAAAGGCAGCATAAACGGATGGAAGATAACATCGTAAAAACTCAGAGTCACCTGTAATAACTAAAATGTGAATAACTCAATATATACAACTGGGATTCGCCGATTCCTGCCATATATTCCACTTATTTTCATAGCAATTTATCCTTGGCTGATGGATCAAAGTCTTTTTACCCCTACATATACATCTAAAAAGAAGTATCTCTGTGATGTCATTCCAAGACATCCACACCCATTAGAGCCTGAAATTACAACATACCCAAGTATGGCCATGTTAGCAGAGGGTGGAGACTCCAGGACAAGGTAGGAATTTGGAAGCAAACAGGAAATGAATGGCAGGCCAACAGAAACTCAGGAGTGAATGAAAGATGAGTACACTCTTACGGAGCTTAGCGATTACTATCACACCACTAGTTTAACAAATATGCTGAAAGTGCTGAATCTTGGAACAGAGATGATATAGTGATACACAAGTAACTGGAGAGCCTTTTTCTTTTCTCCCTTTTTTTTTTTTTTTTTTTTTTGAGAAATCAAGCACTGCTATTTTAAAGAAATACAAGTTACGGTTACATTTCAAATGTACTTCAAATACAGCTTTGTTCCAGTTCATCATTTTAACCAGCACTATTTTCATGGTTCTTCTGATAATCATATTCTACCAAAGGAAGCTATTAAATATGGGCAGTCCTAAGCAAAATAATTAATTACTTTTTATTAATGTGAAAAAGTTGACATAAGCCAAGTTACCTTTGACCTTGGACAGCCATGATTTGAGATTCCATGTGTTAATATAAGCAAAACACAACTGCAAATTGCTTTTCCACGATCTTGCTTTAGTACATGCCAACATTCAGTAGCAGTACATTTCCATATACAGGAAAAGTTGAAGAATTGTTCTACCAAAAAGGAATGCTCAGCCTTTTCTACTCTTTCTGAAATAAAATGTAAAAGTATCCAACTTCCCCCTCTCAAGGAATGCAGCTATTTTGAAACACTTGCTAATACAACCCTGGTACTTTCTTTACAGATTGTCACTGCATATAAACGATATGGTCCCATCCTGACTTCTGGTTCTGTGATTTTTACACACTGTTCCCAAAGACAGTCTAGACAAGCAATATGATCCATTCCTTCTCATTGATTGAGCTTCTTGAGCACCGTAACTTGGAGCAAGCGACTGTTCTCCATTTTAGTTTGGTAACAAACTCAAAGATGATAATCTCAAAAAGCACTACTATTTCTGTCATCTGATAGTTGCAGTGCTATTTTCTTCAGGAAGATAAATCTTAAAGAAGTATTCCAGTTATATATATTCTTTACCAATACACAGACAAAATCAAACTCACATTTCACTAGAGAAAACGCAAGTGGTTCTATGATTCTTGATATAATTCATGTGTAGTAAACCCCTCAATGCCTTCCTGTAAGCCAACCTCTGAATCTCACACAAGAAAGATACTGTTATGATAACTTTGGTAGCCAAGCGCTTAACAGAGCTACCTCTGATCTCTTTTTCAAATGCAAAGTAACTATTGCTGTTTCAGTAATTTTTTTTTAAAAAGGAATTAAAAAAAAAAAAAGGAAATCTTGCATCTTTGTACAGCTGGAGTTCTTTCAGTATGGAGACCTAAAAGATCAAGGTTAGGAAGTACAGGACACAGCTGCTGTCATCTCTCAATGGGGTGAGAAATATGTGGTGTAAGGCAACTAGCAAGGACGCAGACTCAGATGTGGAGATAACATGTGTGTGTGTGAGAAAGAGATCTTTTAAATCCTTGCCTATTTTCAGAGCACCTACATCACTTTCAAACATCTGGAAAAGAAGTGTCTATAATTAAGGGCTGCCTCCTACTACTGTCAGTCCCTTCCAAGTCACTCAGCGCAGCCTTCCCAGGAGGGCAACTCCTCACTGGCAAACCTACCGACACAGGACACCATTAGCATTATAAAGCCGACCGGTTTGCGATGGACTGTGGGCTGCGGCCCTGTCCCGCGCTGTCACCACAGGTGCCCAGCGCTGCTGGGGGGGCCGCCCCGCCGAAACCCGCCCGGCCGCGTCCCTCCAGGGCGACGGGGTTGAGGGGTCCCCCCATGGCCTCGCCCTCACGAAGGGTGTCCGCAGCCCCCCGCTCCGTGCAGCGGCAGGGCCGGGCAGAGCCCCCGACCCTCGGGGCGGGGCGGGCCGGGACTCCCCCCCCCCGCCCCCCAATCCCCTCAGGACCGGCGGGCCTGCAGGCTCCCCCCATCCCTCTCGGGGCGACAGGAGGCCGGCCCAGCGGCGCCGCCAACAGACACCCCCGGCGGCGGGGGACACACCGGACTCACCTGAGGCGGCGGGAGCGGAGCGGGACTCGCGGACTCTGGTCAGTCAACGCGGCTCCGCTCCGGGGGGAGGGGGGGGGGGGGGCAGCGAGCCCCGGCACTGACAAGGGAGCCAGGAAACGCGCTCTGCGCCTGCGCGCCGCCCCGCGGGCTGCGCCTGCGCCGCAGGGGCGGGGGAAGCCGGGGCGCGCCGGGGAGCCCCTCTGCGCCTGCGCATCGGGAGGGGTGGGTGGTAGCGTGCCCGCGCCTCACACAAAGGCTGTGGGGAGCGCGCATGCGCAGTGAGGCCTTTGTGCCCCTCAGGGAAGGCGGCGGCGGGGTGGGAGGGAAGGTGTTAATATATTCTAGGAAAGGGTTTGTTTTTTTTTTCATTCGCCTCAGGTGCCTTGTAATCTTTTGAGGGGAAGGAGGCCGTGGCTGTTGGGTAGGAGCTAGGTGTCTGGGGAGGCCTGGAGCAGCAGGTTTGTGTGAGGGTCTCCTGAGTTGGGGATTGTTAAGGGAGAGCTGGAGGCTTGGGGGGAGGAGGTCATGAGGAGTTCAAGGGAGATCATTTGGGCTTCTTCGATGTAAGTTGACTTCCAGAGAGTTGGAGAGCTACCATGCTATGGGTCTTTGTGACCTTCCCCATGAAGGCTGAAGGATGGAAGGAAAGTGCTCTCCACTGCAGGGTTTAACAATCCTATCCAAACTCATTCAGATGCTGTAGAGCCTTCCCTCCTATCTGTCTGAAAATGCACTTCGATATTCCGATACTTTGCCCTATTCTTAATCCACTTGAGGAGCTGCTTGGGGTTTTATGGTTTGGCTCCAATAAATCTTCAAACTCCATTTCCTGTAAGGTTTTGTGAGCTCAAGTACAACAACAAAAACAAGGCGAGTCTGGGGGAATGGGGAGAGATTAGTGACTCCCAGGTATACAGAGCAATGGAGTACTGAGTTTAATTTTGAGTCTGAGAGAAAATAAACAATTTATAAGCATTTAGAAAGAAACAAGAAGGTGAATGCTAGCCAGCATGGCTTTGTCATGAATGAATTGAGCCAATCTAATTTCCTTTTCTGGCATCATAACAAGGCTTGCAGATAAGGGAGAAGCAGTATATGTCATATATCTTGACTTTTAGTAGAGCTTCTGACACTGGCTTGCAGGATATTCTAATAATAAACTGGAAAACCAGTCTAGATGATACTGTGCTGAGGGAGTTGCAAAACTGGTTGAGGAAAAATGTACTTGATAGCGGTGCTTATACAGGGAATTACCCCGAGTCTATTACTCATCCATGATGAAATAAAGAATGCAATTACTGCATTTGAAGATGAGATTAAGTTTGAAGGCAGAATAAATGCAGTCATAGAACTTGGATTCAAAGTGGGAACTCTATGGAAAATACAGGATGCAGTTCAGTAGCAGGTGCACTGCTGTATGTTTTAACGCAACCAAGTACAGAACTGCAAGACTGTGAAGAATTGGGCAGCTGGCAGTGCTGCAGGAAAGGATGGAGGGGATGCCAAGGGTTGTGAGCTGAATAGAGGTTCCTAATGTCTTGCTGTTGCAGAAGAGGCAAATGGCGTGCAGGTCCATATAGGTAAGAAAGTGCTAGTAACACACAGGAATCCTGCACTGTAAGAGTATGTCAAGTCCTGGGGTCCACGCATGAGAAATATGGGTGATTTGGAGAAATAAGTGGCAATAATGATCAGAGTCTTTGAACATGTGACTTTTGCTGAGCCTGTTGAGAGGATGGAAAACTGAGGAAAGATGTGATAAGCCTTCAAATAGATAAAAGGCTGCTGCTATGAGAAAAGGAACAATTTGTTCTTTTATGTCCACTGGGGGCAGGGTGAGAAGTCATAAGCTAAGATAACGGCAAGGCAGATCTAGGTTACAGTGAAAAAAATGACCAGTGATTCCTTTGAAGTAGTCAAGCCCTGTGTTGGACTGACTTGGCAGGATGTAGGGCTCTTAACGGTTTTTAAGAATGGATCAGACAAATACTTGTCAGAATGGCAAAAGTGCAATACAAGATCTTGCATAAATCAGTGTTACTATGGCTCTGTAACTGTGAGATATGTAACCATTGCAGCCCTTATTGGCTTAACGATAAAACTAGATCATCTGTACAGATTAAAGATACACAACTAGGCCAAGTAAAATTACATAACAGGAATGACATTATGTGTAAGTATTGTTTTATGTTCACAAAATGATTTTCATCAGATGGAGTCAAAGTATCTAAACGAAGAACTCTGCAGAACTTTTAAGCATTAATGGCTAAAGCCCTGTCTCCAGAAAAGCTTTCCGGAGAATTTTCCACCATGGTTCCTGCTGTATTGCTGATAACAGTTATTCTGTGCTAATCCAGAAAGGATGCCAATGTTTTTGAGGTTAAGGCCTCAGAAGCAAGGCTTGAACTGATCTTGGTGAAAGTAGATTAGATGCCGTCTGACCTTAAGATATATATGAAAAAAATTCAAGCTGGGACATCCTCATGCAGCAAATGCATGTAGATGGGTAGCAGCTGGTCAAAAAGAGGTTTTTTGGAAGCAGGCGGTTACATATACAAACAGGTAGTTGCAGATGAAAGTACTTGCCTTGAGAGGCATTGCAGATGTGCATTGCTCGCCCCAGTATTTGAAAATTACAGTGTCACGTCATGCTTGATATTTAAAAGGAAGGTGCAACAAATGTAATTTTTTCCCCTAATTGTACTCCTTGTTTCTCTAGAACTAGAGAAACATCTAGATCAGAGTAATTTGTCAAAATCGCTTTTCATCAGTAATATTCTTGAATTATCAAGAATATTGACTTCAGATTAGATAAAGTCACTGATGAACTAAATAACTGCAAACTTGGGATTTTTAAGCCTGGAAAGATGATGTATCCCAATGTCCTGCTCCTTTGCTACTTAATACTGTGTCTGTCTCCCTTGCCAACTCCTGTTTTAACTTTGTGGAATGTGTGCAATAGTCACAATACAGAATGAGAAAGAAGGAAGACTGCTCCTACTGTGTGCAGCTTGACCAGGCTTTTACTGTGCAGTCTTTTTGCATACTGGCTTTCTAGGGAATGATGGGCTTGATACAACCTGCTTCTTCCCCGCTGCCAGAGAAGGTCTGTGGTGAAGCAGGTAGGAGTGTGCATGCTGAGGCTGGCAGGCCCTCAGGCTCTAAATGACCACCTTCAGAGCAAAGCGTAAAGTGTGTGACATCTGGCAGCATCTGTGCTCTGTTAGCCCGCTTTTCAAAGCATGTATGCCTAAATGCATTTGTTCCAGTTGTCCAAGCAGGGCTTGGTGAACAGCAGCAGGGTGTTTGGATGGCCGAAGTGCTTTACTCTGATTCCTACAGAAGATGATCACTAGAGAAGAAACAGCAGCAGTGCTTACAACTTTTGCTTTGTTTTTTTTTGTTTTGGTTTTGGGGTTTTGGTTTGGTTTTGTTTGTTTGTTTTTTTTTTACATTATGGCAGCAAAATTGTACACTGGCATTTTCATTTTTAACATTGGCTGGTTGAAGGTATCCCCTGAGGGTCATCCTTCCTAGTCCTGGAGTAATTCTTCCACAACCAACAGAGTCTCATGTTCTGAAGACTGTACCTCACCGTGCCACCACAGGAGCTAGTTTTGCCTCTCAGCTTGTTTGAATTTTCTCTTTCTGTGCTACTCTACGCTCCTGTTGCAGCACCCCGCTATGTCTAGCATCCTAGATTTGAGCAGCAACCCAGAACACTATGTTCTGCTGTCTTGCTGTGAACAAATTCAAGTTTTTCCCCATACAATAGGCTTTATTAAGACTATGAATGGAGACTGTTGATGAAATTAATTACTTGCCACAGATTGCCCAGATTGTACTTTCTATCCTTGACTTCTTGATATCTCAGACCGGTAATTTTAATCAATACTATGGCAATTTTTCAGTGGGCAGCTGGGTACCAAGAGTACTGGGACACAGTACTCTGGAAGAAAAGAGGAGACTTAAGCTGTGTTGCTGTAGCATCTTATTTACCTTCCAAAACCTTGCTAAGAAAGAACGTAGAAATGCTATAATGTCTAGGCATGTTTGACAAGCAATGATGTGCAACCTTTTGGTTTTAGGCCAGTGGAAGGAGGAGAAGGAATCGCGTGGTACTTGCTTTGTATAGTTCTGTTCCCTGTCTTCCCTACTAGACTGCTGGAGTGCACAGAAATGTCCTGGAGTACCGTGCCAAGATGAGGTGGGCTTTTTTCTGAGAGGTCCTTGCTGAGCAATTTTGATGCCCTTGAGAAAAGATTTAGCACTTAATGTGCATCCCTTCTGGAAGTAGAAGGATGCTGCTCTTTTCCCCTTTCTCTTTTACCATTAATGAAAACACGTCTGTACTAACCATTAGCCATTTCAGAACTTACGTCTGTACCTAGAGACTTGTGGAATGTCTCTGTTCCCTTTTGTAGGAACTGTGTGAGTCAGCTGGTGTTGAGAACACACCTATGCTTTCCTCATTCTCCATCCCACACCCTTTTCTGCTCTAATAAATTCATAGCAGGTGGGTTCAAACATACGAGGTCCAGCACCGGTGCCTATTCCCAAGCTGCTGACACAGAGGAAGAGGATTGAGGCACTTAGATAACCTCCCCAGAAAGTGACCCTTTTGCTTGCTGAGACACAGTGCCTGGTGTGCAGTTTGTTTCGAGCTCATTCAGCCATCCCATCTCCCTCTCTACATCATCCAGCTCATGTATGATCTTCCTTTACGTGCCCAGGCTCTGGTTAGCCTCCCATTCCAATACCACAAAGTTTTATTTAACAAGAGAAATCTTTGCACTAGAAAAACTAACCTGGAATATGTCCCATATCTGTGCATAATGACATCAAGGTGAAGAGTACAGTCATGACCCTAAAGAATGGTAGTTAATAGATAATTTTTTAAATTGTGTGTTCATGTCTGTGCACATATTAGAGACTGTATTTGAGGACAGGAATTGGCTGCAAAGCAGGGAGAAGAGAAGAATCCTTTGTAGACAAAGGATTCCGCTTTCGGGTGACTCTCTCAAAAGGTGCATGCAAGTCTACAGTGGGCCACATGTCTAGGGATGCTGTCAGTATAAACTGAATGTGTGCTTCCTGCTGTATGTGTTTTAGAGAGGCAAAATGCCCCAGTGTGCATAAGGTGCAATTGTGTGATGATAGAATATCTCAGGTTGGAAGGGATCCCTAAGGATCGAGTCCAACTACCAAGTGATGAAACAGTGAGCTGGAGCAGAGAATGCATGCTGCCTCCTCCATTTGCCTCTTCTAAGTTTACAGTTTGTTCTGCATCTTTTCCAGGTGCTCGCTGGGTTTTTAGCCATCTTTTGTGGAAGACCATCTCCTTTAGAGGCCTCTTGTTCTTGTGCGGAATTTTCAATCCCCACACAGTGTTTTTGTTTGGAATCTAGCTCTATTTCCAATTCCTTAATTGGAAAAAGAGCAGAAGGGTAATGGATGTGCAGTTACGAGGATCAGAAAAAGAAATAGAAAGATGGTATCTACCCGAGGAATTCAAAGCTACTCATGCTCTAGAGTTTTGTTGCAGTTGAAAACTAATCGGCAAGTCATGCTGCTGATGGCAGTATACCTTGCAGATTCTCCTGTGTGGGTGTGGATCAGCTGCTGACACGAGTGGCTTGTTATTGCTGTACTCAAGCACCATAATGATTCTGATCGATGAGTTGTGCACAGGGTGCAAAGTGCTGCAGTTCTCTTGCGCTCCAGTGGGTTGAGAGTGTCCTACATGCATCTTTTCTGCCTAGTCTAGTTATTTCCTTAAATTAGCGCGTTCCCTTTGGGGCATGTTGGTTGTTAAATGAAAATGTTCCTTTTCAGGTATTTGTGCTGAATGTGGAAGCTCAGGTGCAGGAAAAAATTTCATAGCTGCTCTGTTGGAATGGTCTTTCTAATGTATTTGTACATGCTTTTCTTACCCTGGTGTTTCATGATGTTGCCATTTTTCTCCTTCCAGGGCTAACTGCTCAGCCTATTCCATCTTGACTTACGGGTCTTTTATTGCAATTTAATAGTTGTTCTTAATCTTTTCCAGGTGCATGTAATGATCCTGCTCCTGACACAGATCTTTTGCCACACAGGAAGCCTGTGTGGAAGGTATGAAACAGATTGACAACACAGCTATTTATACAGATCATTGAAAGCTAGGATATGTAGACCTGATATAACCTGATATGTTACCTTCTGAGAAATTTTGCCATCTCTTTAATTTTTCTGTGTATCATAGGCTGCCTTTCTAAAGACTGGATCCACAATTCACGGAAATCAATGGAAGTAATCCCAGCTGTCTTGGACAACTCTAGACTGGACCATAAACCAAGTGGTGGTATGCTCGCTTAGTACCACTGGACAAGTTAAAGGTATTATCCCCACCTATTAATAAGTCAATAGCTTTAGTTCTAATGACGCTTTGGGGGGTTTTTTCCTACCCTTCAGTGGAAAGAGGGTGGCTGAGAGTGTGCTGTAGATGGAAAGTGAAGATATTGTCTGAACATGCAGCAGCTGAAAGCACAAAGGTGGCAGAAGGCTCAGCCTCGCTCTGGGAGGAAATGCTATGCATTAAATCCACAGCTAGCTATGATATTTCTGAAGTGCCAGTTGTCAGCACAGTGCCAAAGGAGCAATCTGCTCAGTGCTGGCAACTTTTCTCCCCTCTGTGCCAATTACGAATGCCATTGACTAGCTCGAGGGGGAAGCCAGCCTACTCTTTGTTGGAGGCCTGATAGGTGTGATGAGTGGAGTTGTGTAATAAGGGAAAGAAAGGACAAATTGAGAGGAAATGGAGGAATTCCTCAGGGTGCCATCTGTGATGTAGATTACCAGGGAGGCAGAGAGGAAGTAGATTTCTTCTTTTGTGGATTAATTTTGCCAGGCTGCAATCAGTGAGCTAACATGCATTCTGCTTTTCAGGATCATAAAAAGCAATGCAAGTGCTAACATGTATATTAACACTGTGCTTTCAAATCAGCACCAGTGAGAAATAATGGAATATATACCTTAAGGTTTCCAGCTACCAGTCTAAAGGGCAGAAAGGTGGAGAGGTGACTTACATCAGGCACAACTTGCTTTGCTCTCTCATCAGCTGCTTAGTACTCACTGGTGATTTCCTCATGTTCATTAGTAATGTGTTGAAGGTCAGGCTTCAGCTTTTGTTTAACAGTAAGCAGACCTAGAACATCTTATCTGCTCAGCTCTGTCATTTGGCTCTCAAAGAGATGATTTGTGCATTACAGTTTTCTGTAGAGTTTGTTTTTTCACTATAAAATTGTGCACTGTTAAGCTAAGTGGAGTTCATCCCCACTGGATCTGCATTACGGAACATTAGGACCTGTGTATTTACTTGCACGCTAAACGAGAGCTAAAATGATGATATACCTCTGAGGCAGAAATAGACCCTGTTGTTTATGAAGGTCTTGAGTCTGAGTCTGTTTTCCTGAATTTCTATGTGTATGGATTTGAGTTTATATACCAACGTTATTTATTCCAAAGTTATGCTGCAATAGCAGCAGCTGGCTTTAGACCCAACTGAAACTGTATTTGATTGCATTCTCTACAAACATAGTCTCTACCCTACAGTTTGCAATATGTATGTGTCTTTTTATCTTGTGGAAAATATGAGCCCCAAAGCTCATTTAGTGCTTACTGTTTAGTGATATGAATCGTTGGAGGACTGTTGTTGTTGCTGCTGTAAAAATAATAAATAAGAAAACCCCAAAACCTCTAAGGGAGGAGAACTACAAAGGCTTTAATGGAAAAAGTGCATTCTAGCAACACAAGCTGCTCTTCAACAAAACAACATTGTGTAAATGTTCCATTGTGTACCAGAATGCTGCACAAGTTCTGTGCTGTGTAGGTTTTGTATAACCAAGTAAGATTAAAACCCCAGATTTGGTATGGAGATAGAAATTCACCTGCTAAAAATGTATCCTTTTGTTAACAGTCAGTTGGAAGTGAATGTATTGGTTGCCTTTTTTAACCTATTTGAATAAAAACCACATTTAAGACTCAGGTTTTATAATGGATGTCCCATAATTGCAGCTGAGAAATGCCTCTTGTATTATCAGTCCTTTCCAGAAGTTACACTCTTCTCCTTGGAAATGTTCGCATGTGTGGTCTATATGGAAAAGAACTGCAGACTGTAATGGTGAATGTTAAAGTAGCTTTTTAAATCTATGCACAAAATTAAATGGCAGGTATGTTATTTCATACTGCAATCTGTAATGCAAGGATGCTTTAACAAAAATGGATCTCACTGTGGGCTACAGTCTATGGAAGAAATCTGAGCACCATGGAAACAACTAGTAAAACTAGTTTCAATGGAGGCAGAATTTTACACTGTCCCTTTTATGGTGGGTTTTTCAAAAGTGCTCAGCACCATCTTAACTCTTCCACCAAATTTGTTAATTGTATTTTTATAGGCTTTGGTAGGAGCAAAGCTGGGCCAAGATGGTGCTTTTTTAAAAATCCTGCTGTCAATGTAATATCTCTAAAGACTGAGCTCTTGATGCTCCATAGAGTTACCAGACCTATCTTCTAGACCACTGTTATATTTATCCATTATTGGCCTAATCCTGTACTTCTTACCCAGAGTTAAGTTTTAATGTTAAACCACATGCACATAAACTCTCTGACAAAATAGATGTTGCACGAATAGTTCTGTTTTCTCTGTACATGGACACTGAGTTCATTATGTCTCTCCATGACCTCTCCCTCTCCTGGAGCTTGCTCACTGCCCTCCAGGCCGGTCTGCGCTTCTTCCAACTCCATCTGTAGCAGGCAGGTGCTGCTCCTGCAGCTCCTTGTGCTGGTGAGCATCCTCGTTCGTTTGGATCTGAAGGTTCTGAAAGCAGATGAAAGATTAATGTAAATAATGAAGGAAGAGGAAGCTGAAAGATA
This sequence comes from Tyto alba, assembly GCF_018691265.1. NCBI lineage: Eukaryota > Metazoa > Chordata > Aves > Strigiformes > Tytonidae > Tyto > Tyto alba. Next base: position 4,391,484 of record NW_024881302.1, read on the forward strand.
TAGGAGGTCTCTCTGGAAAGCTGTTCTTTAAGGTGATGCCAGATTAAAAAAAAAAAAAAAAAAAAAACAAACAAACCCAACCCTGCAAAAATAACCCCAGCACTGGATTGGAGTATCATGTGTGCCTGTCTTGTATCATTGTAGCCACACTGCCTTTAGGAGAATTACTTCTGACTGAGACTGATGTAACTGAGGTCAAGTTAGGTTTGATTGTGTGTCCTGTATACAGAGAAAGAATCCTTGTTGTTACTGTTTAGTTACTAAAATTGGATTTTTGCAGCAGTTATATCACTTTATTCCAACAAAGAGACTAGTTTTTTACTAATTTACTTAGTTTTATTTTAGAAATAAAGAGCCAAAGGAAACTCCTTACTTTTACATCCCTGCTAGTTTCTAGACCATTTCTTTGCTATCCTGTTCAAACAGCAATTACAACTTCTCTTAAAAGCAGAAGTTTTTAGTTTTAATTACATATGAATAGTTCTTTGGGTTTCTAGTTTGACAAAAGCTGATAGTAATGCTTGTCTTGTATAAGGTTTGTTGGAACTATTGCAGATTGAAATTGGTATGAGTGGGAGAGCCAGGGCTTTTGAATATAAATTCTCAATTTGTTCAAGATGTCTGTCTAAACAAGAGTACATCATCTACCGCTTTGCTGCTTAAGCTATAAAATAGAACTGGTATGCTTTTCCATCCAGGGACCTGCTTCCAGCCTCCCCAGTTTACCTTGATAGGCTTTGCAGTTTATTCAGTCTCCTGACAAGCTCACTGTTGTTCCTGTTGGCACAATCCGGTTGCATTTCCATGCTGGTCAGGTCAGTGTCCATCATCTTAAGCCTGAGAGCTTCAGCACTCCCCTTCGCTGCAGCCTCCAGACTCGCCTGCAGAGACTCAATTGCATGCTGGTGGTTATTTCTGCAGAGTCCAGTGAAACATATGGTACAATGTTCTGTTATGTTGGGTCTGATCCAGCCTTTGTATCAAATTATTGCCCACCAAGTAATAAAAATACAGTAATTTTTCAAACCTTTTTAAAACTGAGATACGAGGCATTTGCACCAAGCCATTCATAAGTACCTTCTTTTAAAACATAGGGCTAGGAGAGCTTTCAGGAGGTCATCTTAAAAAAAGTCTACTGCCTAAAATCTAGATCACCTCCTGCTAAACCAGTCCACTAGCCAGCGTGTCACCAGACTGCACTTAACTTCCAGTAATGGAGACTACATCCTCCAGCCAATCTGGTCCAAGGAGTAATTCCCCTTAATGATTATAAAACTCTCATAGTGTCTAACTTAAATCCTCCATGCTGCATCCTTTGCCTGTGGCTTAATATCCTATCATCACTATACCTGGTCATTTCAAATTCCTCCTTTCCCTCTTTTCCTGTCAATGCCAGCTTTAACCTGAGCCACTTTGAGCTGAATGTAAATCATTTTACTTTCTTCAGCTTGCAAGGAGGGGTGCAACAGATGAATAAATGCCCTTTGTGGGGTTATACATACAAAATCCATCCAACAGAATGTAGGCAGCAGGCACAAGGCTGGCATGCAGCTCTCACATCTGTAGCGTTGGTACCTCCAGGGAAGACTCTGCTTCCTCCAGTGCCACCTGCAGTTCATCCTTCTCAATCTCCACTCTCTATCTTTTGCAGTTCATGAATGCTCTTCCCTCCCTCCCCCAGCTGACTGATTAGATCCTTAATTTCCTCTAGGGAAGAAAACGGATATTTCATGTGATAGGTTTATTTCAGGACTGTGAACTTTACCAAGTGCACCAGACAGATTCTTTGAATGGAAATGGCATGAAATGGTTCCAGTCACTTTATATCAGCTGCCCTTTTGTTGCTGAATATTATCCTGGATTTCTGACTGAGCCCTGCTAGCTGCATGTGTTCATGGCAGTGGAAGAATGAAGCCCATTAAATAAAGAGAAATTTTTTCCAGTTTTTATCCAGCCTTTCCCTCTCCCACTTTCAGATGATTGCTCTTACAAAATGAAAACAGGACACCACATCGTCTCTCTACAGCAGAATGGGGCGCTCTGCCAGCTGATGTAGGCCGGAGCAAAGGGTTGGGGGAGATAGCCCAGAAAACACTGAGTCTCTGCCAGAGAGTCCATCACTGTTTTCTGTTGGCCACAAGGGCAGCAGATTGTAGCGTCTTCTAAATATTTACAGTGTCATCTTCCAGCCTGCTGTAAGAGATCAATTTTTGCAATTTACTGAAGTGTTTTTTAAAAAAAGAAAAAAAAAATGGAGCCAAGGCAGCTGGTCTCCCTGTACAGCCAGGGGAGGAGAATTGATGCCAAGAGAAAGACTCTGAGCAGGAGCTTAACTGACTTGCTCTGAACTGAGTCCTGGAGATGCCCAATCCTCCTCCCTGATGTTAGAGGGAACGTTGTCTTTCCAGGGTAAAGCTGGCCATTGTTAATAGTCCCTTAAGTGAATTGCTCAGAATTAGAGAGAGTGCTGGTAGCCAGAACTGGGACTGCAGCCTGTGTCTTATTTAAGCCTACTGTTGTAACCAGTCCATTACTCCCTTATGTGGAGCTCTAGTGATGATACATGGCCCAGCCTGGAGTGGTGACCTCCTGATATAAAAGTGAGTACAACCAAGCTTCTATTGTGATCATGTTTTGAGGGTTCAGAAAGGACATTGATCCTGAATGTTATCCCCGGAGTTGGTTCCCTGGAAGCAGTACAATGGTGCTAGTCATGGGTGATCCAACAGGGGTGACGTGTGAGTACAGACTCTGACCCAACAGCTGAATCTAACCTGTGACTTTAACTGCATCAAACGTATATCCTCAGAGAGTGAAAGCACTGCTAGAAATAGGAAAAGTGGAACTGGTGCTGGAAGACACCACAAGACATCAGTCAGTAGGAACAAGGGCCTTATGATTTGCAGTTTTTTAACTGCAAACCAGTACTTACGCTGAAGGGCCTTGTTCTCCTTCTGCATAGATTCCAGGTGCTCCAAGGATTCTTAATAGGCAGTCTTAAGCTCAAATTTTTCATTTCTATACATTCCTTCTGAGAGCTATCCACTTCCACCTGCAGCTCTTTGCATTTTTTGTTGCCGTTCTGCTAACATCTTACCAAAGGCTCTCTGCTTGTTGTCCAGGGCAGCACAAGCAGCACTGGCCTGCAAAGACAAAGCCAAGCATTCACCGGACACAAGTTTTCTTTACACTTCACTTCTCTGCTTGTCCTGCCAGCTAGTCACAGTTAAATTGGCAGCCACTCTAATGACTGGCAGAGTTTCTTTTGGTCACTCTGAATGGATGATTAAAATGTTTATGAGGCTTGCTTTCCTCACCATTAGGAATTTAACAAGATCACCCAGTTCCCATCAGTGTGATAGTCTTCCTTGCTCCTGCAGTTATAATGATGCTGCTGTGGAGCAAATGTTTTCCACTTCAGATATTCCTTGTGCAGATGCGCTGTTAGTAATTGCCTGGGTTGATTAGTGTGACTCTTTTTATTTCAAAGACGATTCAGTTACAAACAAGATGTTATTCAAGACTGTGTTTAACTGCTTGTCATGAAGGGAAGGAATAAAGGTACATTTTTTCTTTCCTAGGAGCTTTTAATCACAAATATTCTACATATCCTTATGATCTGCACATGCGTTCAGATACCATGGTGACAAGCACACCACAGGAACCATAGAATAAAGAACTGCTTCATTAAAGAAAGTGATGGTGAGATTTTTTTTTCAGCACAGTAATGTAATGCTGTATGTGGGATTTTCAGCTCTTGAGACCTGTTCTAAAGCCGACTGCAGTCATTGGCAGATACCCAAGGACTTCAGTGGATTTGGAGCAGCCTTTGTGCCTATTTTAAGTAACATTTTTATTCAGATTTCCCACAGTTGCACTACTATTCATGCTCTTACACTAACACTAGCAAGAGTAGAAATACTAATTTAATGAAGGAGCATTCATTGTTAGTGTTTAAACTACATGTTGTTTAGATCTGCTTTGAGTATGGTAGTTAATAACCAGTGGCCAACCCACTGGTACTGCAACACTGAAAAGTTCAAAGTAGGATATCATTATCCTTAAAAAGAAGATGAATACCTTGCCTTGCAGTAGAGAAGGGCTTTTTCTTTAGCTGTACTCTTGTTTCTGGAAGTCAGTTAATGAGCTTACAAGAAGCATGCTGTGTGCTCCTAGGAATTAGCTGCGGCTCTCATCTGGGTTTTCTCTTGATGTGATAAATCTTAGCCTTGCTTCTCATGACCATACAGATTACTTGACGTTTAACAGAGAGATCTTAAAACATTAAGAAATAAGTGATCAGTCCATAGCTGACATGAGTTAACAGAAAGACTTCCAGAGCTTCCAGTACCAGGTCTTAGATCTTGCTGGTCAGGCTTGTGCTGGATGCACTCTTGAATGGCTGGATTTCTTGCCTTCTCAGGTCAACAATGAGGTCCTCTACTTCATTCTGAAGCCTCTGCTTAGTTTTCTCTGTTGGCAAACCAGACTTGGACAGATTCAGCTGTCTCCTCTGCTTCTTGGAGCCCCACAGCCAGCTTTGTCCTGAGGGAGGGAGGGAGGGCAGAAATATCCTGGTGAGTAGTTCATGGAGTGAGGAGTGATAGGAGTCAGCAGCCCTCATCTAGAGCACCATCACTGTTTTCAGCTGTGAAAAGGTGAAATCTTGGCATCAGTCTCAGAAAAGGGACTGTAAAACCATCACTAGGATGTGGCTGGTTCTTCCTCTCCACTGGTAGATATGACATACTGGGCTGCAGCTCAGGTCTTTATTGTTGGACTGTTAGTCCTGGTGATAGACACTTCCACCTTCCATTCTGGTAAGATATCATCAAAGAGCAAAGTAGCCTCCCTGGGTCTCAGTTCAAAGCCATGCAGAGATGTAGTGTCTTATTCCATTTGTCTCAACTTTTTCAGTGGAACCCTCCAGATGCCTTAACTTTTGTTGCTATTGCGTGAAAGCACCTTTATGTTAGCTCTGTTAGTGACTGCTACAAAGATTGACTCAACTTCTAGTGTGTAATAGCAAATCTCAAGAACCAGATTCTAAGGGGTTTAACATGGTTTGGTGCTTGCTTTATTCTTAGGAAATGCTAGTGGTTTTTGTAGGGCTGCTGGAAAAGTGAAGTCCTTGTTGGAATGAAGAAAGGCTATCCAAATTCAAGCCTGTATCAGAAAGGATCAGTGTTTGTTTTCTCTTGTCAGTATACAAGTGTTAGGTCTCAATAGTCTCTGTTTATTATTGCAAGTATTAGTTTCTTTTGGCTGGAGCCTTTTGCTTTCTCTCTGTCTTACAAAATTGAGTCCTAACAGATCACATCTATAAACTGTGACTCAGCAGCCAAACTAAATAATGAGACTGTCATAAGACCCATCCCAGACTCCCCAAAAGCTGAGTACTCACTTGGTTTCTTCCAGCTCTTTGGTTCTTTCAATAGCATCAGTCCTGTAGTTAGTCCTCCAGACTGTGACTTCAGTATTGAGTTTAGAGACCAGGCACTGCAGTTCAGCTTTGCTCTCCTCCTCTTTCTCCAACTACTCTTTCACTGGGTCCAAATCATGCCTGGTGTTGGCCAGGCTCACTACAGCAGCAGTGTAGGACTAGAGACAGCACAGCCATTGCTATTTGTCTGTCCTATTGGAAGTATGAATGCACTGACCTCACTCCCCAGAGTTGGAGTGCTCCACTCGAACAACTCAGTTCTGAACCAGCTAGAATCATCTCAGGCTTCAAAATATCTTCCTGGTCAGGAGCCAAGTTTCTGTTCTTCTTACCTGTTTTTTTGTTGGGTTTTTTTTTCTGTACTGCAGCAAATTGAATTGAGCTCATGCAACTGAAAACAGAATTTGGCTTGTCATCATCACTGTTTTCTCTCAAACAGTGTTTCAAAAGAATTATGGCAGTAAACCCATTTGGTGATTGTTCTGAACACAGAGACAATTCTTGCCAGACTTTTGATATACAGGTGCAGCACTAGAATTACTCTTTGGAGATAAGCAGAAATTTCTAAGACAGATGTCTCAGAGACCTGAAATACTGGTGTATTTTGAGCCAAACTTGTGTGATCTATGCAAATAAACTGCTGTATGATCCACTGAATGGACAGTGGACTGAGAATCAAGAGGTGTGTGTTCTGGTCTTGGCTGCTGACTCATGGGAGATTCCGTATCTTATTTTCATAACCATACAAGGCTCATGCCCCCCACACTGCCTCCCAGATTGGCTGGTAACAAGCCCAGAGATTAATTTGGATAAGAAAGTCTTCCTTTGTGAGAGCTAACACAAAAGGTTTGTTACTCTGAAGTGGACAGTGTCCAAAAGAGGAGGCACTGCATGTCCCATGACAGCAACAACCTCTGTAGGCAGTTGGTGGTCCCCAGTACTTTTGAGTGTTCATCCAGCTGCCTCTTGAAGTCATCTGCTTGCAAGGTGAGAGATGTCTTCATGTGGACAATCTGGTTGATCCTGCTCTGAGCTTCCTTGTGCTCTTGACTCAGCTAGCTGTTTTTGGCTGTGGGAAAACAATGTAAAGAAGCAGGAGAGGAACTAATTCAACCTAGCTGGAGAGAGAGAGAGAATTGAAGGCTAGAAGGATTGGGCAGATTTTCTAGAGGAAACAGGGCAGGGCTGCCAGAGCTGGATGAAGTGTAGGGGAGGAGGAGGATGAGAGGGAGGTAACACTGCACAAAGCTGTCAAGGCATTTGCTTTGGAACCTGATTGCATTAATTTCAGCTTAGCTCTTCTCCACCTCAGCCAGCTGGGAATTGGCTTCAGACAGGTTATCTTCCAGCTTGTGAACATGGGTATCTGAGTTCAGCTGTAAGAGAGAAGTCAGTCATGTGATGCTGAGTAAAGCTTGAAGGGACAAAATATCCTCCCTCTCTTGCAAACTCAGTTTATTCCAGTTGGTTGTAATTACAGTGGGATGCCTGTAATAGCCAGGGGGAGTGCAGAGTGTCGTGATCTTTAACGAGGGGGATGCGCACTCCATCAGCCAGGACAAGCAGTGTTCAGCACCACCTGCAACCAGCTGCTTTCTGGTATCAGTTAGCTCCCACTGCAGAGGGCTGAATTCTGCCTTGCACTGATGGCTGCACCCATGGCTGCATTGGTGGTTTGTTGAGGAATTCCCTGCTGGCCTCTCACCTTGGATTTCTGCAGAGACTCCATGTTTGCACTGAGGTCATCCATCTTTGCTTTTGTGACCTGTTTGTCCGTCTCCAGCTTCAGTTTTATTCTGGGGCTTCTCCATGAGCTCTGCCTTCTCAGCCATGGCAACTGAGTGCTTTTTCCCACACAGGGTAGAGCCCATGGCCTCGCTCTGCAGGGCTGCCTGCTCCAGCTCAAGGAGCAGCTTCAGCAGCCCAGCTTCCTACTTGCAATTCTGTTAGATCTGAGAAGGGGCCAAGTACTTGTTGTAAGCTGGGATCTGGCAGCCCTGGAATCTCAGTAAGGCCCTTGGGAATGCTTTATAAGAAAGTCTTCTGGAAGCCTTTTGTTTAGCTTTAATAGCCTCTTTATTTGGGACATATCCCATCTTTGGTATTAATCCACTAGAAGATCAGTGGCTGGTATCTTCCAGAAAGATTAGCCATCTCTAGGCCTCCTTGATAAAGCTCAGAGTAATTCTCTGGACTGCATGCTGTATATTTTTCTTGCAAAACAATAGAAAATACACCTTATAGTTCTGCCTCCTTTTTACTGTGTGCTCCTGAATTAGCCACTTTCTAATGAATCTCTGATTACCTTCCACTCCAGATCTGTAGGGATAACAAAACTTACAGTGAATTTAATAGACCTTGGTGCTTTATTGCTTCCAGGGTCCACAGTGTGAGGGGAAGGGTGGGTAAGGTCTGCAGGATCTGGCCCGCTTACAAGCTCCAAGAAGCTGCTGAAGAAGCTGCTGCTTTGGAGAGTCCAAGTGACATTCCTCATCCTCTGAGGAAAGAGAGAAGATGCTCAGATGCTGGGAAGCTGTCTGACCTGAGCAGTTGTTGCAACACAAGCTTCATCCAGGTAATCTTTCTTGTTTCTCCACCTGGTGGGAAAGAAGGGAAGAAATTCTTATTTTGTGCCGAAGAGCCTGTGTATACTCAGAAGCATAACCATTTTGGAAACAATGGCAGCAAGTGTGAGGCATAATCAGAGAGGGAACAGGAATTCCCAAATGCTCTGCTTTAACTGACACTGCTGCCTGTTGTGCCACTGGACAATTTCTTTTACCTCTGTTTTCCCACCTGTGCAGGGTGTCTAACTACACTGACTTATCTGCTGATACGGTTGAGAATTAATAAGCTAGCATTTCTAAAGTGAATTGAAGTGGAAATGTTACTTATTATTGATGCTATCAATTTGTATTAGCCATCAGAATGTGTTCAGAGCATTATTAAAATATAACCTTTTGGTGACTAAATTGTCTTCAGGCTTTTCCATTGTTAATCAATCTGATTATGTAATTAACAACCACATCCTGACAATTTACATAAGATTTATTAGAGTAGATCCATCCATCACTACAGAACTGTAAAAAGTGGGTGGAGTGATTTGATAGCTGAAGCACAGGACAGAGCAATACTCATTTTCTCTCACCTGCTTCTCTCGCTCTGTGGAGGCCTGCCCCATCAGTAACTGGCTTCTTCAGAGGTTTCTGTGAAACAAGTAGCGTGTGCAATTTATAACAGTGAGTTTGCATAGGCTAAAACGAGAGTTCAAGATTGTTGTCCATCTTATTACTATTTCATGAGGAATTTTGTTTTTTAATTAGTAGTTTAATGTCGTCAGGTCTTTTCAGAGGCATAATCACTCTCTTGAGGAGTTTTTTACTCCTTAGATACTGCTACCTGTGTTCAGCTTCCACGTCTTCTTCCAACTCTTAACATATGGGCCTGGAGAGTACACACAAGCACAGCAGTGTCAATGAGCAAGAGATGTGAGAGAAATTTGTGGAAATACAAACACAATCTTAATTTCTTCACTCCCTTTTCTGTGTTTGTCAGCTCTACTGGATTTTCTTTCTGGGGAAAGATCTACAGCTGGGAATACTGAGCCAACAAAGCAGGAAAGACCTGGCCAGGTGTCTCAGTAGACAACTGATGTTATCTGCAGCTAGCTTCCTGTATCATGTTGGCATTTGGCCTTCAGGAATATAATCAAGCTGATTTGGTTACTTGAGGGAAATAGAGGCTTGTTTGTAGAAGTAGCTGCAATCTAGGCTTGTGGGTCATGTTTTTGTTGAAATGCTGGGGTTTTAGTTAAATATTTGGGCACTGAAATACATTGGATGGAAGAAATATTTGAATTCAGAATGGTAACACTGTATATCCTGTGAGCTGTGGCCTCATTTGTGGTTTTATTTACCACCTTTCCATCCACAGTGAGAGGTGAGTGCCTTGCAGGAGCCTTTGGCATTAATGTGGATGAAAAAGTGTATCAGCCGTCTTTGCTGGCTGCCTTCAAGCAGAAGAGGAGGTCCCCACAGCAGATCACCTTTTCTCTGGCCCTAGCAGCATGGCAGGAGATCTGCAGTGAGCATACAGTTCCCCAGACTTCAAAAAAAAAGTTTAGAGTGAGTGGATAATATACGAGGCAAGCTGGATCTCAGAGCTGGCTGAACTATTGATTCACTGGAAGATAAAAAGGCGAATGTTTTCAAGCTGAAGAGTTTCACAAGCTCGTAGAGGAGGAGTCAGAATCTGCTGTAGAAAAAAAGTCAAAATCTACCTGCAGAAAAATAAATACTAGATTTCAGCTGGTTCTGTTATTTAAGGGTTTAATGAATGATAGGCTCCAGACTCCATTTCAACAGGGTAGGTTTAAAAGGTCTGTATTAATCTTTTATGCTGACTCAGTTTTATCGAAAAGAAAGCTGTGCAAGCAGGCTACTGTGGGGTACAAAAAGGTAGGATGTTACAGCAAATGAGTCAAGCCAAATAAGTGTTTCTGCTCTGTAGTGAACAGGTTAATCTTTATTGAAGTTGAGTTGACATCTAGTGTCCTGTCTCTCTGGTGGGACTGGCAGGGCACTTAAGTCCTTTTTTCCTTTGTTGAAGCTCCTCCTTACCCCATCATTAATTCATCTAAAAGTAAAGGCACAAGCACGCCGGGAAGTGGAGTCGTCTGTTTGCAGCTCTGAAAGACTAACAACAGCACTTAATTTTTCTTCTGTCACTTAAGCATCCCAGTGGTCTTGCTCTGAAGCACAAGTATCTTGTACTCCCTATGGAGAGCTGTGTTTGAATTAGCAAAGCTTGCCAGTATTTATTAATGATTGTACACATTGCCTTAACTACTTAGCTCTTTAACTAGGTAAATTAGTGGTTTGGATAATATAGAGTTGGATATTTGTATTCTGGGTAGTTAATTTCTAAGGGGAGGTTTGTCAGAGAAGTGCTGGCAGACCCATCACTAAAGTAGTCACTAGAGATACTAAAATAAAGTTCTAATTTGTGATAATATTTTGCATTTCTAAACCGGTTTTTATCTGAAGATCATAAGGCCTTACATAAACATGAATCATTTAAGCCTTATAACTTCCCAGTGATAATACACATTTTCTATGTGGGTGAGTGTGGAATATGAATAACAAATACCAGACAATGAGTCAGAGAAAGACTTAGGAAACAAAATCCTGTATTTCTGATTTTGCTCGCCTGAACCACTGAACTATACTTCTGCTTGTCGCTAAGTTAATACTGAAGAGATCAGGGTATGACTCTGTTTTTGCCCAGTGGCTTTGTGATCAAGTGACTTTTCAGGTGTAGCTAATGCTGTCACAGCTATGATGAAGCACAACTGCACCCAGTAGGATCCTGTACCCTGGGAGATTCTGTTACAACTGACACTTACTTCCTTAGAACATCTCCAGGTTTGGCTTATTTCATCTCACCAAGGTTAGCAATTGTCATTTTGAGGTCATTCTGCTTTATGATGTCTTTTCCACCTTGCCATGGATCTTCTTTTCTTGTACTCAGTTGTTATCCAGCCAGCTGAAAAAAGTGGAATCATTGTGAAAAAACTTTGTAACAAGCATATAAGTGGTGTTTATCAGAAGGGCCTAAGATGTCAAAACCAGACCAAAGAGGGCCGTCTAAAATATAGACCATAGCAACTGCACCTCACCTCATGCATGTGAGTGGTAGGTTTGCTGTTGGTTTTGATCCAGGTGGGTCACCTTATTCTCCTCACCTTGCAGTTTTCTGGGAAGGGAGAGACGAAGACTAGTGTACAGAGTTGGGTGAGAAACTAACTACCCTGCCTTGGCAGCAGACTGAAAACCCAAAGAATAGATTCATCTGAGATGCTTCCTGAAAGCAGTATGTGTTTTGTGTGTGCATTTTCAATAGGCCCACAGGAACTCAGTCCAGCATTGACTCTTACAGAAGAATCCTGCTCGCCCTCAGCAATTCACATCGCTTCTTTGGACAGTGGCACAAATTGGCAACACTTCACTGTGCTGCCATGAGTTAATACCTAGAAAAACACAGCCGCCTTCCTGTTTATGCAGCACACTAGTCTTGCAGTATGTAAGCAAGCAGACAATGTTTTTTTTTTTCCTTTCCCCTGACTGGGAGAATGAGAATGGGAGAGAGTAAAAAAAAATGGAGCAGTTATTTCTGCCTGATAAACTTCCTCCAAAGCCCTCTTCTTTTGGAATTCAGTGACTGAGTCATTCGGAGCAGAGAGATCTGAAGTCAGAGTTCGAATTCTGTGGTCTAATGCCTGCAGACAGAAAAGGGAATGTCACGTAGGTCTTGTGGATCACACAAGCCATTAGCAGCATCAGGACAAAATATCACTGAAAACTTGTATTTCTTTAGAAGGAATCTGAGATTCAGTTAATAAATTCTGAGACATATGAGGCATCTGTGAGTTTAACATCCTGTGGATGTTAACACTGACTTCAGAAGAAGCAGCAGACAGCCACATGGCTGCTACAGTACAGATTTAAAACTCTTCCAATTACATTAAATAAAAACCAGTTCAGGTGCAGCAGAGGGAGAAGTATTTCCCAAGGCTAGGTGGAAAGGAGTTACGTGGTTGTGCAGGGGGGCATTTTATAAGTAAAGACCTACCAGCATTGCCATGTAAAAGTGGGTATGATTAATAAAGAATGTAGAGGAGATGCAGATGTCTTTAGGTAGAGGGATCCCTAGAAATTGCTGTGAAATGACTGTTACTATGGGGTAGAAGGGTGAAGTGTAGAATTAAATCTATCTCAGTCTATATAAGCTGCTGGAAGACAATATAGGAAACTGGGGGACATCAGCTGAGTGAATCTGAACATTCCAGAGGGTGCTCTGACTGGAGAAGCTGTAATGGTTGTTGGGGTTCATTTCCCTGAAGAATGAAGCAGAAGAAAGCCTATCATGCTTCATACTAGCTTTTCCTTCTGTTTTAACCAAGGTGGTCTCCAGCCCTTCCAAGTCACGTTTCAAATCGCTGAGCTAATCCTGCAGCATCTGCTTGCTGGCACTTGTGACAGCTCCTTCACATCCAGGATCTGGCTCAGTAGCTCCATCTTTCATTTCATCATTTGGGCCAGGCATTCCTCAACATCCAACGAGTTCTCTTGGTCCTGGTAAAGGGGTGGGAATCCAGTGTTCATCATCCCGTGAAAGGCTGCTACAACTCCTGCCTCTTAGGCAGCAAGCTTCCATTTGCAAGAAATGCAAGATTTTGCTTCTTATGAAGAGTTTATTAAGATTCCTTTAGCATACCTGTTGAGCTGAATCTCCATGACTCAGGCCATGGCTACTTAAAGTTAAGCATCAAAAAATCTGTTTGTTTGTACACATACAGATCTTTAAAGAAGAGTTTGAATTTTAAAAAGATGCCACCCTGACTTGCTGTAGATCATGCTGAGCATCAGTGGTTGACCAGGAAGAGAACTCGGGGCTTGTGACAACAGCTCCTTTGCTTTAACTGTGAGGCCTCTCAGTCTCCTCTGTTTTCTAAGGACTTAACTTTATCTAAGATGCAGTCAGGCTGTCTGTGAATCCCATGCATCATCCCCATATGCTCTTTATTCATTCCATATTCTGAAAAGGAGCCTCTTCTGACTCATTTGAGATAGCTGATGCCCTGCCTAAATGAATACTTAGCCTTTCACCATCCTCTATTGATAACGCTCAAGTTTGCAGTTGGATGGGGAGGTCATTCTTCTCCTGGCTAGGGGTGGCTATCTGCTCCTCTGCTCTTTTTTGTGTTCCATGAGCTCCCGAGTCTTTGACACGATGCTTCTCAGCTCCAGTTTCTTCAGTTACATTTCCTCTTCATTTTGGGCTACACTGAGCAACAGCTTCACCTGGAAGTAAGGAGTTCAAGCAATGAGGTTCACGAAACAAGCCTTTTCTATTATAATGGTCCCTGAAAGCCCTGAGGTGGTCATTTTATTAACAGATCCTAGTATTTTTTGCATACCAGTGGGAGGCCTGGTGTTTCCTGAAATGCCTGTTTAGTGCAGAGGGTTTCATATCTATAGTGTGAGTAATACAACTTGTAGAAAAGGTTGTTATGGTGCCAGCACAGAAATCAGGACTAGATTCCAGATTCTGAACTGATATACTTGCAGAATGATTGTTATAATGATCTAGATTCGTTTCAGTCCAAACAGGACCAAAACCCTTTGAAAGCTCTTTCTTCCAAAGGCTATGGAGGTTCATTTGGTTTCCACTGGAGTTGGGAAGGTGTGTCCCCAGCTAAAAAGGCAGATTTTGTTTCACCTGTATGTGGAAAATTGACTTTAACATAGTTTTGTTTCACTTAAACTTGAGTATCTTGTTTCCTGTCTTACCAGGAAACCAACTGAATTATCCATCCTGGGACTGAGTGAAGAGAGTCTGAGCTGGAGCTGCCCCTTCATGATGACAATGTGGTCCTGCTTAAGAGAATTGAACCAAGCAGCTTTGTTTAATCTTTTAAATGTTAATGAATAGTGAAATCTTGTATTCCCGTGCTCATAACCTCAACCACTTCTCTCTATGCTGTTTTGAGAAGTGGGAAGTCCAGGTCTTGAATTTCTAAAGACACTTTCTTCCCACTCCCTGGAGGTTGCAGGCTTAGACTCAGATTTCAGGCCTTTCTCTGTTGCTAACTTTTCCGGCATTGATTTGGAAAGAAATCATTCAGGCCCCTTGCCCTATTAATAATTAACAAGAAAGTCACTAGCTTTCTCAGTGTCTTTACTTAAGTGAGCACGGCTGTTATTTTTCTCCTAGCCCTTATCTTCCCTGCACAGACATCCCAAGATTCTCGGTGCCTGTAATTGCCACTGTTTAATTCTGCAGAACAGGACAATCCTCAGAGTATGTTACTCACCATAATGTATAATTTCCACCTCCCCAGAAAAGCAGCTGCAGAAACTTCTGGACATTCTTCTGAATTGCCATCAGGCCTAGCCTGTAGTAAACAGAACATGTGGGGTTTAGAAACAACTCTGTTTCCAGGAAATGTATGTAGGGGTACTCAAAGTGTACCTGCTCATACGCAGCAGAATTCTGAAGTCAGTATGTAGTCTCAGTCAAATGGGGTAGGCCTCAATGCCCCACATTTTTTGTCATGCAAGAAGAGTCATAGAAGTTTGCTGACACAGGAAAAAGGACAACAGAATTGAATTTGTTTTAAAAATGCTACTGTTGATGTAGAAATTTAAGCTTTCATGCATTAGAAGAAACAAATACTGCTGGAAATATACAATTAAAAATATACAAAGAAACTGGAAGCTAATTGAAAGGCTGTTTTCTTCCTGTCTGTCTTTCCCCTCCTCTATCCTGCAGCCACAGATACCATAGGCAGTGACAGAAACAGTGCACAGATCGAAACCAAAATCTTGTGACTCATAAATGTATGTATTGTGGTTGAGTTCCAGGAGACTCACAGCATTACCATGTGAGTTAGGGCTGCTTAACAGGGTTAATGCTCACTACCAAATTAGAGAGATCCTCCAGCTGTTGGTCCTTGGAGTGGATGTACAGGAGGTAACGAAGCTACCCAGCTGTCTAGCTGCAGCATTGTTTTACTGCATGGAACCATGTGGAAGAAGCAGAAAAGCTTCATTGCTTTGCTGTGTATTGGGATGCAGAACTTGGAAGTCCCAGTTTCATTTCATGGTTCTTGCTAGTAAATGAATTATATTAGTGGTTGGTTTCTAATGCCACTTTGGATTCACAGAATAGTTTCTAGTTTTTTTCCCCAAGAATACCTGCTTTCCAGCATATTTTTGTACTCAGTCCTCATCAGGAAGCCATGAGCACGACATTGCAGCATAGTCATTATCTTTGCCAGAGGTTCATCTCTCATGTCTCTCAGTGTGGCCAGGATCCCAGCACAGAAAAATATGTTGGAAGACAGGAAACTGTGAGAACCTGGTGTTCTAGGTCACCTTCAGGACTATGAAACTCTGGACATGCCGTGTATTAGCACTCAGAAATTAGGATATTTTACTTACTTGGTTTTTACATGTCAGTTTTATCCCATTGTGATCTTGTCTGGTTCTCTGCTTACATGTACAAAAAGGATAAAGTTTGGAGAGGTTGTGGGAATGGAAGACTAATATTTAGGAATTGGACTCCATTCACATTTAACATGGATTTACCCAGAGTTCTTTAGCATTTTCTGTGTCCAAGGTGTCTAGCTATAAAAAATAAATCAGGATCATCATAAGATCTAGCAAAGTGGCATATAGTAAAGCAGGGATGGAAGTCTTTTCCTTGATGAAACCCAAATATACCTTGTGCGCTTCTGTGACAGAAAATGCACTAAGCAGTTTTAGTAACAATGAAAAAATAATAGCAGTAATCTTGCGGCTGTTACTTTAAAACTAAGATTGGGGCAGTGTCTGGCCCACTTCCATCCATCAGTTGAAATTTAAGGATAGAATAGGCTGGAGGAGAGCTGAATACTGTGTAATTATTATAGAAGTTGGGAAATGCAGTTTTCAGGTTCATGCAAAGAACAGAATGCTCCATTTTGCGTGGCTGTTACAATAGCTACTTTCACTATGTTATAACAAAAACATGTGCAAAATTAATGATATATGCTGCTAATATTAGACAGCTACAACAGTCGCTCTCCATTTTCCTTTCCAGTCTTAAATTGGATAAATGATCAGTTAGTAGGATTTTTGCCTGACTAAGGAATAGTAAAGAGCAAGTGAGATTTATTGCATAGCTGAAGGTGCACTTCATTTGCATTATATTAACTGTACTGTCTGATTAAAAGTCAGTTTTGGGAGCATGTGTAACAGAGAACGTTATATGCATGAGGAAGCGGGTTGCTGTAGAAACTCTTAACTCTGCAGCTATATCTACACCAAAGGCATGCTGAGTCATAACTGCCATCAATTTATTTAGCTCAATTTGGTAGGAGTAAACAGTACCTTGTTATATCCAATTCTGTACTCCTTTTCCCAGTAGAGCCAAGCAGCAATTCTGATGTGCCGCCTTATTGTCCACAAACCCTGGGGGCATTATGCTGGGATTCAGGCTTTGATATCTAAAATGAGAAAGACAGGTATAATGTTATAAAAGGTACAGTTAGCGGCAGTGCAGAAGGGCTGATCACTGCTTAAGATCTTCTCTGGTGTAGTCCCATGGGCATGGCACTGAAATACTGGTGGTAAGGAAGCTTGTGGACATTTCTACCTGCCTGTGCAAAGTGGAAGTTCTTGGTGGGGGCTGCAGAAACATTAGAAGTAGGCATTCATACCCACTCCCTCTCTGATTTCTCATGGACGGGATCACTGCACAGGGTGCACACCTCCGTCACCTGAAAGTGGAAGATGTGCATTCAGTAACAGCGTTGGAATTGAAACAACGGGAGTAACTGCCTGTTCATAGCAGATTTGTTTGCTCTTCACTGCTTTCCATTACTTGCCCTTGCACTTTATTACATATCATAGGTGAAAACTTAAGTTGCTCTTTCCCTCTGCAACTCACTGTTTCTGTGGTTGTTTCTGAAAAAAAAAAAAAAAAAAAAATTGCAGGAGGCAATGCAGCCTAGTAAATAATGATGCCAATTTGTCTAGTTCCAGGTCGTGTATTTCCTAAATTTTTGTGATCGTCTCATGAAATAGAGAGGTTTATTAGACATCCTGTCTCTAGCCCTGGCGCTTGGAAACGTCTCTCAGACTAACATTCCCTTGAAGGGGTACAAGGTAGTCTGTGAAGTGATGACCCAACTTCTTTCATTCCTGAATAAAGATCTGCTGTTCAGGCAGCCACAGCTCCTGACGAAGGCACTGTGTGGCTTTGCCTGAGGATTGCTTTCCCAGACTGTTGGAATTCATTTGGAACAATGCAGTGGATGAAATGCAGGGATGTGCTGTGCAAAGCGGTCATCAGCTAGTTCAGCTGCTCCTGGAATGAGGCAAAGAGGAGTGGAGTGAAAAAACTAGCAGGAGTTACCAAGGCTGGAGAGGGAAGACCTTCTGGTTTATGAAGTCATTTGTGTTTCACAGCTGGAAACAAAAAGTACCCCACACAACAAGGTAGGAAGTGAGCCTGGTCCTATATGGCCCAGGGGAAGAAGCTTACATGCATGAAAGCAACCTTCGGCATGGTGTGAACCTGAAACAATTTTAGGTAATTTTTTTTTTTTTTTTTTTTTTTTAATTTTTTTGTGATTCTGGCTTGTAGTGTTATATAACTATTACTTTGGGGATTACCCTCATGAAGAGTTAACAATGGAAGTCCTACTCTCCACCAGCAAGCCCAGAGGAATAGGTCTGTGAACTGATAACAGAAATTGGCTTTTATTTGCTGGGTGGACCAGTCCCTAGAGACAGAAGCGTGCTACAGAGGATGGGCGGCACACAGGAACCTCATTTAGGTTTACGTGAGAACTCCTGCATGGCTGTCAGGGATCAAGAGTGGGTGAAATGGCGGCACGGTGCATAATAAAAGCAAACAAGGATGTCTGAAAGGACTAGATTGAACTCATCCATAACTGTATCAGCTGGAATTCAGCTTTGGATACCACAGAAATAGTAACACAGGACTTTCCCCATAATGTATTTCTCCTCTTCATTTGTGACTTTCAAGCCAAAATACTAACAGGCTTTTTTAAACCTCTTTTCTCCTGTTTCTAGCACTCCTGATAGCTAATATAAGTACTGTGACACCAGCCTCAGAAATGCCACATCCTCAGGGTGCTGGCCTGCATCCCAAGAGACTGGGATGTAATTCTCTGCTCTGACATATTCTTCCCGTGTGACCCTGCAAGTCCTTAGAGGGGTTTTGGTTGCCTAAACATAGTGACATTTTAGATGCATTCATGTATCACCAGCCACTGCTCCAGAAGAGCACAGGTCTCCTCTCAGCCCTGTGTTGTATCTTTTTGCCCCTTGCGGATGTCCTAGATAGATACCCAAAGGCATTTTAAATGACACCAGCAACACTAGATACCAAAGTTTCTGTAACTGAATACCACCCTTCTGTCTTTTACTTCTGCACTGGTAAAATCAGGGTAACAACATTAGCAAGCCTTAGGCAGAGTTGAAGATAAGCTGGGGAGGCTGAGCTGCTGCTGGAATACAGAGGCATAGATGGCAGTTTAAATACAAAGGCATGGATGATTGCTTACCCTGTAGAAGCTAGAGGCAGTTGCAAAAGAGGACCCTCTTTCCTGCCTCATGCTGCCACTAGCTAAAATCAATATTATTGTGCAGAATACGTGAGAGATGATTTTGAATAGGAGTCACACTGAAGTAGTATACTGTAGCCTCCAACATAAATCTGTCTTAACTGACTTAAGTTAGCAGTTCAGTGCTGACTGGATAAACTATTAACCAAATAAAAATATGTATAATTTTACCTGCGTTCTGCCTTGGTTTGGAGGTTGTTCTTTCATTGTTTACTACTCTAAAGAAATCCTCAAACCAGAAGTGAGTCCTTTCCTCCTTGGAAAAGAAGAGAAGCTGCATTCACAATATGTGGGCATACATGATTTTTTGCACTGTTAAGTCAGTCTCCTCTCTCTTACACTGGTGCTGTTTTACCAGTTTAGCATAGGCTGAGATGGAGTTGCACATACAGGAAACAGAAATAAGGCCTGACCCTGTCTATTCGATAGCCTGAAATCTGAAAAGCAGTTTCCTAAACTGTTTCCCATTCACCTTTCAACTGCAGAGTCCTGGGCTGGGCTGATGACAATCCTAGTAGGCAGCAAGTTTTTCTGGTTGATAGAAACCTGGCATTTGCCTGGGCAGCAGAAGGCCACCGACTGCCAGGAGGGGATTATGTAGCCTGTCATGAAACTGGGACTGCACTCACACTTCCATCTGTGCAAGCATGTTTCTGCAGCAGTGGTTGGGTAGTGCCTTCACCGAGCAACATAAACGCGGTGTGTACTGTCTGCCTCTCAGTGCTGGGGGGGCAGAATTTTCAAGGACAGAGCTAGATTGTCTTTCAGCACAGAAGAGAAGTATGCAGAGGCAGACACAGGCTGTTACCTGGATGAAGAGTGTGGTAGAATGACAGGATTAATTCTTTCCACAGAAGAGTGATGGGGAAGCACTGGGCACCAGAACCCCTGACATTTGCTTGCCGACACATTGAACTGACATTATTGATTGTGCCGCATAATGTTCACTCCACCTGCAGCCTCCTCCTCTTTAAAGAGGACCCAGAGCAGGGGCATGCTGGATGTCTGGAGCAAGCCCACCACTGCTTCATTGAGGGGATCCCCGTTCTTCCATAGCCACCCTGTGATACCGTGTCACACCTGAAAAGGAGCAGGGGAGAAAAGGCGTGACCCGTGCAGACACAGTGAGAGAATAGCTCAGGAGCAGTGCATGAGAAAGCAGATTTCTGATTGTTAACCTGAGTAGAGAGGGAGAAATGCTCTGTGGGTATAGGGAAAGGAAGCGATTTAATGCTGACATGGGAATAGCATTAATGCACTCCCTGGAGTCTCAGCCCTTACCATGGAAAGCCCATTTGCCCTGAATAAATGATTCTGCAGGACTGCCAAAGGGAAGGATGTTGTGGAGAGATTATATTTTTACCTTTTAAGCTCGTGCTTTGATACGCTGACAGAGGGGACAATGTGGCTTATAGACTGGTATAACCAAGCACAATCAGAACATATTTTGGCACAGTCAAATGTCACTTTCAAAAACCTGCTTGGTAGCAAAGAAAGGAAATAGTTGCTGAGCGTAAAAAAGATAGAGCAAAGGGCCTGTGATTCATGCTCTGATCATGTTCTGTCAGTATGTCTGTGCAGTGGAGTATATGAATAACTGGTGGAGTTTGATAATATGCTTAAATACTGTTCCTGCTGCTAAGCATTAGCATGGCTGTGTGACAACACAGCAGAGAGGCAAGTCACATACACCAGGAAAGGCTAGACAAACTGCAGCGAACTGCAGGATCTGGCTTTTCCACCAACACGTAAGCAACAGAAGCGAAATGAATTTAATCCTTTGGCTGATGTGCCTTTTGGGTAGCTTTCCTACAGCTTTGAGTTACTAGAAACAAGCCTTGGCTTGAGTTTTTGGGGTTTTGTTCCTTTTCAGAATATCTGTAAGGATTATATTTTTAATCAAGGCCAGTGGCAACATGTTGAAGAGTCATGAAACAGCTTTGCTGTTCTTTGTACGTTAAAAAGCTCGACTGTTGCGTCACTGGTCAGACATTTTCACAATCAGTGTTTTCAATTAATTGTTACTGGGAAGGATTTCTGAGATGCGCATTTCTGTGGGGCAGAGCCAATCTCTGACTGCAGTACTTTTTTAAGGCAACAGAGACACATTCATTTGCACCAGCAAGGTACTTTCCCCAGTGTTGCTGTATGTTAAAACCTGTGGAAGTCGGATGTGTTCTGTTCACGCAGAAGGATTGGCCTCTACATCTTGGCCTCATGTCTGACCTCGCTAAGTGCATGTTCCAGCTTACTCAGGGTTAGAGATGGGTATGGCAGAAACAGCACTGGTCTGCACTTACTGTGCCAGTGGAATGCACCACCCTGCTCAAAGTGAGCTTCTTTGCCTTTGCCTCCCGTGGGCTTGAGGAAGTTGGGTGATTCGCCCAGATGGTTGTTATAACAGCAGCCTTCAATGGCCATCAGTGGCCTTGGGGAAAATGTGTGTGCTGGCCAAATCTCTAGTTCTGGCACTATAGTGCGAAGAGGGCGTCCTTCTGCTCCAGCTTGCTCCCTGCTTTCACCCTGGGCCTGGTGATGCTTCCTCTGGATCTTTCCAGACTTCAGACCCATGAGCTTTGTCAGCCACTACTGGAGGGAAGATTAACATGTTACAGGAAGAAAATCACCCATTGTCCCCATCCCCTTGCTGCATGCTCAGGAAAACGGTTACGGGCTCTGCTTTCAGGGGCAGGCAAGCTCTCCAGCCCTGCTGGGAACTCACTGGGAAGGACAGAAAGGTTTGAGCTCTGTCCCTTCACACACACACCGTTCAGAAGACCTTGCTGCATGGAGCAGAAGCAGTAATATACGCCTCAAACAAGGTGTCTGGGCTCCCATATGCTCTGGGAGGTGTGTGCCTGTTTGGTCCACCGTGGCTCCAAAACCACCTGCAAAGTAGGGCTGTTCAACAAAGAAGGATCAAGCCCTTAGCTGACAGCTCAGCCATCTGGCTAGGCCTGCTGCCCTGTGGCAGCTGTGAATGCCAGCTCTGACTCTCAATAGCACATCTGTTCATTTAAAAAAAAAAAAAAAATCAGTGTGTTGTTTAAGGTCATTTTATATTCCCTGGAAACAAGAGTCTGGTTTTATCAGCTTTTTCAATCTTAACGAACTGTCTGTGCTCTTAGCATGATGGTTTTGTCCTGGTTTGCTGTCACCAACCGTAAGATCTCAACCCACCTCCATGTTCTCCACCTCTGCCTGCTCCTCTCTTGGCTTCTGCTTGAACTTCATACTGCCCAGGTGCATGATACACCTAGTCAGTTTGTAAACACAGATCCTCTCTTCTGGACTGGAGCCCAGGACATCAAAGACCACCTGGCAGAAAGGGGACAGACCCACACAAGGGAATTCTCAATCTGCATCATAAGCTGGAAGCCAGCCCATAGTGCTAAACACCTAAAATAATTTTCCAACCCACTGAAATTTGAGCAGCCAGGTCCCTTCAGACTAGCATGGGACAGAGTAGCTCAATGTTGCTGTAAACCAGCACTCTGCTTTTCTTTCATATACTGATTTATGCTACCTAAGAACCACGCGCTTTGACAGCAGTTGTGTTCTGTTTCTGATACCATGAGCAAAATGCAATGTATCATCTGGAATATCAGCTCATTCCACTCTTCACCGTACTTTTTAAAACCAGCAGTACATGAGCAGCAACATCCCTTTATAGCAATTATCCCAGATCTCAGCTAGCAGAGATAGGGAGGAAGCATGGCTCTGCTGAGAACACGGTGCTTTGCTCTCACAGCACGCCCGGAGAAGGGAGAGCGGACAACTCTGAGCATGTCAGAGAATTGTGCAGTGTGTTACTCATGAGCCACGATTTGGGACTGCCTGTCTTAGCAGCTATGAAAATCATATCTGCTTTGTACAAAAGGCTTGTTTGCAATGTACAAATCCTGGAAGCTGTAAAATACCAACAGCTGCTAGAAAGGGCACTGTAAGTTCAGCAGCTGGAGACTGTTTGATCTCTCTGTAGCTCAAGTCCTGCTTATAATAATAGTCTCAGGAGCCAGAAGATATTCCCAATAAGCTCTTTTCAGTAACAGATACTCTTCAAAATGATATTAAAAAGGAAAATGTGAGTCAAAACTAGACAAAGGGTCAAGTCTTCCTCTTACAAAAGCTGCTCCTTGAGATTACATATATATGCAAGATGAGCAGGTTTTAACCCATGGTCTCTGCCACAGTTTTCAGATCTGTCAGTTTTCAGGCTTCAAACAAACCCTGTAACTAGCTCATTTGAAGTCCTGCAAACCCCAGGCCATTGAATGTTAACCAGAAACTCCTACGTCAAGCTCACTTGCTCTGGAGCAGATTTTTTACATTCAGGCTTCAGCTCACAGACAATTGAACAAATCTTTAGGCTATCCCTAGCTGCTCTTTCAGTAGCTTATTTATCCTCAGGTTGAAGAAGATGAGTTTTATACCTAGAGGATGCTTAGGCTGGAGGGGCAGCATCCTGTTTGCTGTATTTTCAATTTCACTGATGTTTCTCCAGACTCACATTAGTGAGAAGTGGCTCTTCCCCATCATCTGTGTTGTCCGCTGTGATCACACTTTGATGCACCCAGTGATAATGGTTAGGATTGGGCACAGGAAGCAGCTTCTGCAGCAAGAGACAGACCAAGAGGTGATTACAGCAGTTGCCATCAGTACAATCAAGGCATAACATGAGCTTTTTGACTGGAGACTGAGGGTTCTTCTAGGTTTCCATTCCTGAGCACCTTTTGAGTGTATCACTTAAGAAAAAAGCCTTTTGTGGGATGAGTTGCTTAGGCTACCTAGGAGATTTTGACATAGCAGCCACGTCAAAGTAAGTGGGATTGAACACCCAAACCTTTTCAGCGGTATTGAAAAACTTGTCCTGGCTGTCTTTCCTGTCCTGAGGAGACGTAAGCAATTGACAGGAGGCAGCTCAACACTTCAGTTTGAAAATTATCATTTTTACCTAAGTGACAGCCTTGCCAGGTCAAGCAGGACCTCACTATGCATTGATCAAAATAAGGAAAGACAGCTTTCTTTTCTCACTCTGGCCTGCTTAAGGAAAAGTCACTTGCAATCCTCTTCTTCCTGGATAATTAATAACAACTCCCCATTGCAGAGAGCCTGTTTCAATCTTTAGCCAAGTACAGTTCTGGCTAGTAGGTTTCTTATTCTAGAAACAGAGGATCAAGCCAGAAATGTGTGCATTAAAGGGAGTGAATAAACAAAGTGCCATACCAATAAGTTCAAGTTTCTTCTTGGAGATAATCTTATGGAAGATACGGTAATATCTCTTAGCTACTTCCTGGGAAATGACACATGACTTCTCCAGACCTGGAACACAGAGAAAAGCACATCCAGGTGTAGGTAGTGGCCAGAGATTGACAAATCATGGCCCTGTGGATGTCAGTGAGAATTTTGCTTTTGATATCAGTGAAACTAGCATTTCCAATGTCCTTGGAAGTCCTGTGAGCGCAGCAAGAACCATAGTATTCTTCGGTGATGCTCTCAGAGCGTGCTTTTAAGCTTCACAGCATTCCCACTGGCACAAGTTTTAGTACAGCTGTTTTGGCAGCTAGTGAAATGGAGGCAAAAGATGCCATCGCTTGTCCAGTTATGTCATTGCTGGGTTCAGGAACTGATCTCCAGACTAACTCATCCTACTTCTAAGCATCTTCTGAATTGCCAGTGCATGGTTTGTAAGATTGACCTGTGAAATGTGTCCTTATACTACCCTTTCTTTCTGAGATCTGAAAGAGATGTTTTGTACCCTATAATCACTCTGTCCATACATTCTGTCAGACACTAACATGC
Source organism: Tyto alba (assembly GCF_018691265.1). NCBI lineage: Eukaryota > Metazoa > Chordata > Aves > Strigiformes > Tytonidae > Tyto > Tyto alba. Next base: position 4,415,927 of record NW_024881302.1, read on the forward strand.
TTAGTTTGTCTTCTGATCTCCACAAAAAAATCCTCTGCTAGACCTCGCTGTATCAATTAATTCAGCTGTACCAAATCACCAGACCTTGCTGGCAGTCCTGGCTGGGCATTTTTCATCCTTGCCTCTCAGCTGAAGTCTCCTGTCCGTATAGCTCTGCTGGTGTATGGCATCATGTAAGTTCTTAAGACAAATTTGAGTTGACTCAAACCACCTTTATTGTCAATTTTAGTTAGTCCAAGTGACTTCAGGGAGCATTCATACAATCCCATCTGCCAGCAGAGCTCCAGTGAGGGCTGCAGAAGGACCTTGTGCCACTGCTGCTGCTTGCACAGTGAAGCTCTGTCCATGTCCTTACTCTCCAGGCCAGGCTGGAAGAAGCTGCAACCTGCCAATAAACAACCTGAACTTGCCTTGGGCCACTGTCCAAAAAGGCAAATCCAACATATGGTCTCTGGGTGTGATGCAAATCTGGGATGAGTTGAAAGTAGGAGGGATGCAGACAATCCCACATTAAAGAATAACCGGTCCATATGTTTCCTCTTTCCTTTTTCTGCATGCTGAAATGCTTTAGTCAGGAAACATGGTGGGGTCTTTTTACCTTGAGAGCTGGGATTTGTGGTTCTCAATTTAGTCTTGGATGCACGTGTGAAAACAAAGAACAATGCACCTTCCCTGGATAGTTATTTTTAGGGTCTTGGTCGCTAGACAATTATAGTGTTATGCTGATGAATGTGAGTAATGGTTGCAATATAATTGTAGAATTAAAAGTATGCAGCTTTTGGGGGAGGCATTGTGCCATTTATGTGTTCACAGAATCTCACAGGCAACTAAAGAAAGAAAAAATAAATTTGTCATCATCTAAAGCACGTAACTTTACTGTGGAAGTAGGGGCAGATTTTGGTTTCATTTACAGCAGTGCAGATCCCTCAACTTAACAGAATTCATTTAGGATTTGCACGTGTCTGATGTAATCAGAACAGTGGCTATTCAACACAAGAAAAAATCCAAAGCAAAATTAATATAAAGAATTATGTGCTTACTTACAACTCTCAGTGTTAACCCCAGGCAGCTTGCCTGTGCTACCAGAGTGAATTCAAATAAATTTGCCCTAGATGAGAAAATAAAAGATGAGTCTGTTAATCAAGATTGCAATATCTGTAGGAAAACAGAAAGTAGCTGAGAGGTTCTGAGCATTCATCAGGGACAGACAGCATTGCCTGTAGGGGCAAATTTGCAAGTCAGTGAGAGGAAATTTAATCTTTTCAAAGATCAGATCTATAAAAAACCTCTTTCTTCTTGGATTCTGTATTAGAGCTTAAAGAAATCCTCCTTTCTCTGCAGCATATGGCAGAAGTATGTAGCACACAGAAACAGAGGAATGAGACTTCAGTTGAAAACCCCAATGTTTTACATTTTCACTGACAATTTCAAAATTAAAAATAATACGCAAAAAAATGAAAGCATTTTGAATCTTTGCAGAAGTGAACAGTTGAAAGGGCATTGATTTGGGGTTGATCAAAACTATTTTTTTCTTTTGACATGTAAAAATATGAAGTCAAAATCGACTAACAAACTTAGTTAAAGAAAATGGGAACCAATAATGCCTCATGTGAAATGCTAGTAAATATAAACTAGCTTTAGTCCTTGAGAAAGCATTTAAAAATAATTTTGGTTTTTATTTCTGCTGAGGGAACATCTTTGTATGACCTACCAGTGACCTGTCAGTGAAGGGCTGGTACTTACAAAATGGGAGGAATTGTTCCTCACAGTTTTAGCATTATCAGGGGTCTCCAGAACAAGATTTACCTGGATGATTTGATCTTCCAGGGATTCCTACAAAAAGAAGATGAAAGTCAGCATGAGCGGGATGCTCAGCACTGAAGACGTAGGCTTTGAGCACAACTGCTCCTCATCATCCAAAGCAACCCAGTAAATATATTTTCTGTCAGTCAGCTCCCACTGAAAGCTGAGTTACTGCTGTGAGTGGTAATTCCTTTTCAGGTTCATCCCTACCAAAGGCTCTCCACAGAGCTCTAGCCTTGTGGATTTGGGGCAGGGAGGAATCTGGCTAATCTCCTCAATTCCAAGAAGGAACACGAAATGCAAAGTGTGATGCAGTTTTCAGTGCTTAGTACTTCAGACTTACAGAAAAGAGGTTTTGGGACGTGCCAGGATTGAGAGACCTGCAGCGTAATGGTAGGGCAACACTGGGATCCACAGGCAGAAAGCTAGGAAGAGGAGTGAGGTTTGTTGCTTGTGGGAAGAGGAAGGTTATTCCAAGGATAGAGGGCAGCATAAGACAGGCTAGGAAAGTGTGTAGGGTAGGGACAGCCTTGGGGGGAGAAGTTGTGGAGGAGGAAACAGGCACAGAGGTACAAGCTGGGACATGACAATCGGGAGCTCTGGTGGTGAGGAAGCTGGAAGGAGAAATAGGAAGCCACTGAAGGAATCCCACAAGGCTAGAATAACAGGATTTTTGCTGCAAGGCCAAATGTAGCTGCTATTTATGTCTTTAAATTCTGAATTGTTTTACAGGCCCCAGTAGTAGAGTCAGAAGGGGGAGGAAACGAAAAGAAAAAGAAAAGGAAAGTGAAAAAGGGAAAAGGGAAAGAAAAAATAAATAGGAAGAGAAAAAAAAAAGAAAAAGAAAAAGAGAAAAAATAAAAGAAAAGGAGAAAAAATAAAAGAAAAGAAAGGAGAAGAGGAGGAGAGGGAAGGGAAGGGAAGGGAAGGGAAGGGAAGGGAAGGGAAGGGAAGGGAAGGGAAGGGAAGGGAAGGGAAGGGAAGGGAAGGGAAGGGAAGGGAAGGGAAGGGAAGGGAAGGGAAGGGAAGGGAAGGGAAGGGAAGGGAAGGGAAGGGAAGGGAAGGGAAGGGAAGGGAAGGGAAGGGAAGGGAAGGGAAGGGAAGGGAAGGGAAGGGAAGGGAAGGGAAGGGAAGGGAAGGGAAGGGAAGAAGGGAAGGGAAGGGAAGGGAAGGGAAGGGAAGGGAAGGGAAGGGAAGAAGGGAAGGGAAGGGAAGGGAAGGGAAGGGAAGGGAAGGGAAGGGAAGGGAAGGGAAGGGAAGGGAAGGGAAGGGAAGGGAAGGGAAGGGAAGGGAAGGGAAGGGAAGGGAAGGGAAGGGAAGGGAAGGGAAGGGAAGGGAAGGGAAGGGAAGGGAAGGGAAGGGAAGGGAAGGGAAGGGAAGGGAAGGGAAGGGAAGGGAAGGGAAGGGAAGGGAAGGGAAGGGAAGGGAAGGGAAGGGAAGGGAAGGGAAGGGAAGGGAAGGGAAGGGAAGGGAAGGGAAGGGAAGGGAAGGGAAGGGAAGGGAAGGGAAGGGAAGGGAAGGGAAGAAACCACTGCTCTCAGCCATAGAAGCTGCAATGCCTCTGCATGCTGAAGCAGCCATTAGCATGGAGGGCTTCTTTCTCTTTGATACTAAACAACATATTTCATTGCTATCATAAGAAAAAAGACCAGGTCTCACTCCTTGATTATTGGTGCTTATGTCTCTTCACAATGTTCTACCCAGATAAAACACTTTTTACTATGTTTTGGTTTTGCAGGTGGCAGGAAATAAAGTGCTGGGAAATCCCACCTGGCCGAGGATCCCTGAGGCTGCTGTACAGCCCTGTTCTCTCAAGAATCTCCATGCTCTCTGCAAACACTGTGATTATTCCTCCCACTGCTATTTATTGCTGTTTCCAGACCACCTGCAAGCCCCCAGAGCTCTGTGTGAGTGTAGATTCATTGCAGCCACAGATCAATATCACCTTCTGTTTTATGAATGGGAAAAAAAGAAATGCAGGGAATGGATTTGAAGACAGGGAAGATCAAAGCAGAGAACTCAAATATCCTGGTGCTTTGCCTTTTGCTTTTAACAAGTGACAGACAGTCAGGGAAAAGGGGCTTGGATATGAGCTGACATTGGAAGATTTAAGTCACACACACACACACACACACACAATTTACAGCGGCGCAGGCTGGCCCTCTGAGTCAGGGCTGGTTCCTGTTCTGCCATTACCCCATGCTGCTTTGCCATTCCCCTCTGCCCTTTCAAATCATAGATCCTCATGTGGGTGTAGTGCTGACATAGGTTGTCCAGGACACTGGCCTCATTCAGGAAGGTCATGTTTGCCATGTCATCGATCTGGTTGAACTTGGACGGGTTCATCATCCACCACTCCATCCATCTGCTGGACATTCTTCACCATGATGGTCTGCAGTGTCGGGGAACAGGAAGTAGGTGATGTTATCCCAGATAAGGGCTCCATGGACCACATGGGAAGTTGGTCTCTCTTGGACATGCTTCCACTTCAAATCTTGTTCTAGCTGCCACTGCCTCTGGCTGGTGGCCTCAGGAAAGAAGTCCCACAAATCAGCTGGCCCACAGAGCAAAATAGGTCTGGACTCAGAAGTGGTTGCACGTCCTCTGAGGTCACTAGGCTACTGCTTTCCTCTTGAACACATAAAGTAGAGCTTAGCTGGTTGATTACCATCTTCACCATGACTGCCATCCTCTTCAGACTGGATCTCCCCAGCAAGGAAACCCACTTTCTCATTCCTCACCCAGCAGATGTCTTGATGTCATAGGGCTTGTTCATGGCCTCAGTTTTCTCTTTCTCAGGAGGAGTTGGGAAATGCACAGGGTCAGCATCATCCACATACTCTTCCTTATAACCATCAGAAATCTTGATTTGTCTTTCAGGAAGAAGGTAAAACTAGAAGGAAAGGAGAAGGGATACAGTGCTTCCCACATTGCTGAGAAAGCAGATTGAAGAAGCCTGGAATTTCCTGTAGGGCTGTTTTGTTCACACCAACAATACCTTCCAGTTCAATAGGAAACCTGCAGCAGAAGGAACAGGCAAGTCAACATCCCAAACCTGGGTGGTAGTTCCTAAAAGGGGCCAGAAAGCGTGAGATTAGCTGGGGAGAAATAGGGAGAATATTCCCACTTTCCCTTCAGCTTTCCTTATTGTCCAGTGCCGGGCTCCTGGGAACCTGCCTATGGCTGAGAAGGGGGGATTTTTCTCCCATCTCTTGTTCCTGAACACTGTAAGGCCCTGAGGCCCAATTCTGGTGGAGGCAGTTCTTGGGTGGGGCGTGCCGGTGGGATTTCAGAAGTACTGAAGGTGGTGGTGGTTTTCTATGGTCTCCAGAGAGACCCATGAAGTAGCAGTAAGTCAGAGCAACCATGGAGCTTCCCACTCCCTCCCTCAGGTCAGGCAACCCCTGTGCAGTATGATCATAAACCCTCTTTGTATGAAAGGCTACAGTAGTGCACAAAATAGCACAAATGCAGGCACAGCTGTAAAACAGGTTCAGGAGAACATGAAAGAGAGGACTCAGCTCATCAACTCCTGTCCTCAGCCATCAAAAACCACCAGGGTCATCCAGGAGAGTCCACGGCACATCCACTTCATGTGCCCCTTGGTGGTTTTCACCCTTGTCACAACCTGAGACCATACCTGTGGCAAAGCCACAGGAGGGAGCAGGGATGTTCAAGGACATGACTCATGTCCCAAGGCTTTGCATTTTTTGAGACCTGTTCCATGTTGGGAGCAGACTATGTCCCACACTCCAGGCAGTCTTCCTTCCCCCACCCACACATCTGAACTAGCTTTAATGTTGTCAAGGCAACAGTCAAACTGCTGGTGGTGAGTAGTCTTTGTCAGCGTCCAGCTACCTAAAGATGTGCCTCCTGGGGACCTACAATACCTGCTCAACTTGTTACTCTCAGCAGAGGCAAAGCTCATTTCATCACCACTATGCATTACCTAGATTAAAGGGAACACGGGCTATGCTGTGGCTTTGTTTCGAAGTGGGGACACACTGCCCAGGCCAAGGGCTGCTCTCCATTCCACCCCTGAAGCCCCCCCCGCCCCGTGATGACAGCCCCGAGCAATGCTTCAGCCAGCCCAGTGAGTCACAGCTGGCTGCACAAGAGTTAGTCTGGGGTAAGTGGGAGAAGCCCCAGCGATGGGTGGGGGACTCTTTGCCAGCAGGGTCTGGTTTTAGAGGCTACTGCTTGGAGTGAAGTCAGAGTAGCTGAGCACTGGTTAGAGACAATGACAGCGCTGGCCCTTCTGGTGATCTCATTTTCCCCACCATCCTCCTGAAAACCTTGGTGGTCTAAAAATACGTGTGCAAGGATTTTAAGGCAGCAGCACTGCACCTTTGGAAACTGGTTTCAGGACTCAAGACAGTCCCGGTGTAACACTGTCAATTGAAATCTGCTGCTCTGGGATGAATTTCACTCATAAAGCAGGAAGGAGAAACTTTCCTCTGTCCATTTCCACTTCTCATCAGGCAGAGATAAGAAACGATGACAGCTCAGCAGTCATTTCCCCTCTCAATCTATACAGTTAAATCTGTAGACTTGCTGGTTTTAGATGCCCAGATTGGTAACGTATATTTGAGACTTAACTCAGGCCTACACTTTCTCTGTTGCCTTTCTGAAATACCTGGACTTGTGTGGTCTCTGAAACAGAGCAATGAAATGTTAAACCAAACACCTACAGAAGATGAATGCATGTGACTGAAAATAGTTCGTACTTGCATCAAACAGAGTTTCTTGGGTCAGGTCTCAGACCTTTATGGAACTTTAAATTCTTTATCTCACACAATTCTTTTACAGATGGGGAAACTGAGGCACACCATGACCATAACTTAAATCTTCAGAGTTATCCATCCATTTTCAGTCCAGTCTGTGGCAGACTAAGTACTTATAAAAAGTCTATTTAATTCTGGTCTTTCAGTCTGAAGTCAGTAGGAGCGGCTGGCGCTTAACTTCTCTAAAGGCAGCCCTCAACTGTGTTGTTTAGGTACCGAAAGACAATATATGTTTTTAAAAGCTTAGGCAGAAATGTGGTCCCAAAAGCCATAGGTCGAGGAAGGGACGTGGTAAGGCCATGCCAACAATTAGCAGTGAGTTCAAATTATGAAATGTCATTTCCCCAAGATCACATAGAATTTAATAAATTTACGGTTAAAATACCTGTGAGTTCAAGTCTGGCTGTTACAAGTCACAGTGACTATAGATCCAGGCAAGCTTCATGTACACCTGCAGGCACCGTGCTTTTCTCTTTCTGCCTCTGCTTGCAGTTTCTGCCACATGATCCTTCCTGCTCTCCACCCCACACCTCTTCCCAGCCATCATACACAGCAAGTACCTACCAGGCCAAACCCGTGATGCTGGAAGATGGGTGTTTACAAGGGCTGGCCAGACTCTTTCATAGCTGTCCAAAGGGCCTGAGCCAGCACTTGGGTTTTAAAAGAGACAAGACATTCCTTATCCATAAGTTCAGCGGACGGTAGCACTGGGAGCCTGATCAGGAAAGCTTTAGTCCCTCAGGAGAGATCAGATAATGCTTTGTTTCATGGTGATTTCTCCTTCTCTTTCCTTTCCTTATAGGGTGTTTTATGAACTCAGCTGCTGGAGTATAGGGTCAAGAGGCTGAAATAGAAAGCCCATCTTAAGAAGCCTTCATTCAAAGTCACATCTTTGGCTGTGCCCTTCTTGCCAAGGTGGACTGGCAGATTTCATCCGTGAGAGGAGCTGATCTTTGGCAGACAAACCTCAGACAGAATCCTTGGCAGGAGCAGCCACGTTGGTGATGGAATTAAAGTTTCATTTTAGAATCATTTCTGGGCCTCGAGTTTATGATGAATAAATTCTGTGTGTTTGCTAGAAGCAGAGAAGATAAAGGCTGTTGTTGTGTTACAGCCTTGCTTGTTTCAGTTCCTCAGTGGATGTGAACTGCCCTGAAAGACAACTGCTTCTTTATCAGCTTCAAGTATATTTGTTGCTATATTTGCCTCAGCTGGAGTGTCAGGGATGTGGTTACACTGCAAGTATTGCCATTGTGGGTGTTTTGCGTGAATACATTTGGAATAGAGTTTCCAAGCAGAAAGACTCAGATAAACAGCCACTTTGAGGTGAAAATTGGAGAGTTCATGTTACACCCACCTCTTGAATTTGTAACTGACTATTCACCCTGAAAATCTGATTCTAAGGACTCAGCATGTCCTGTCAGGAGCAGAATAGTACCACAGAAACGGTGGCCAGCCTGAGTCTTGAATATTGAGAGTTGTGATTAACGTCTCAGGAATGCATCCAGAACAAGTCATAGTTTCTGCGCTTTTTAAAGTAATTCTTTCAAACTTTGAATCTTTTCAGATTTGCAAACGGTTCTCAGACATCTTGGAGAAATACATGAAATGCATCACATAAATAATGGGTTCTGACCTGTTCACTCATGTGTAACATGCATAAATATCTGCTCTGACTGCGTATGAGGAATGAGCTGCAAAGGGAGCAACTGGATCTCTCCACGAAGTGATACAGGTCAAAATGGCAAACCTTAAATAGCTGCAAGCTCGCTCAGCCCATGGACAGATCAGCAACAGCTAGAACTCAGCCAAATTGCTTCCTGAGTAACTAGGATGCCTCTTCCTGAGTTTAGTGAAATGACATTACAGTTTCCCCAGCACAGGCCCCATCCTGCATCGTCCCTGGCCATGCTGTTCTCCAGCACCTCACTGCACTCCGTAAATCCTGCTGCAACAGCCCAGGTTGGGCTGCAGCTGGTTCATCCAGCCACATCCTGTTACAACAATTATATTGTCTGGTGAGGAGGTTTTTGAAGATTCTCTTGGAAAATGAAGGAGACATTGTGCAGCGATGTGTCCTGGTAGCACTGCACAGTGAGCTCTGCAGACAGTGGATGACAGGGAGGGAGTTGTCTGCTGAGCAGGGTGTTTGCCTTCAGTGTGGGCTCGGTTTCTTGCCCTGACACAGATTTCTTCATCATGTTAAAGTGAGACTAGAAGTCCAGCCTTGTTGCCTGAAGGAATGGGGAGCATATATATGTTTCAGATTGGAAAATGGTCTTCAGATAAGGGGCAAATCAATCCATATAGTACAGACCTTGTGGAAGAAAAGCTCTGGTCTCTCCCTGTTAGTGCTGCAAGGGATCCCAGACTAAACACAGTACCCCAGGTGTCCACAGTGACATTCCCGGTTACAAAGAAGGAGATTGTAGATGGAGGAGGGCAAGGTGAGGAACAGGGACTACAAAACTACTTTTGACAGCTTGCTGTGGAGCCTCAGCCTTTGTGCTGTAGTGACAAGCCTTGGAGTAACAAGGAACTTGGTTCATATGCTGCCTTTCAGGGTTGCATTTTGGTAGCAGCAGCAGCAGCAAATTCATCTCTGGTGGTTAGGGGAGGAACAGTATCCGGATCAGAAAGCCCTCCTGAAGGATCACAGGGTTATATAAAGATCTGGCCCAGGAGACTGCAAGATGTTTTCGCATTTATTAGTCATTTGAAAAATAATGCTGGTTCTGAAATGAAAGCTGTATCCTCATTCTCAGCTGTTGTCTGTTGCTTGCTTGGGGAGGATCAGTGTATTCCTGTGAGGGCTGGAGGGGTACACAACCAGTCTCTAACCGAACAAGGGCAGATCGCTGCTCGTGAGGGTCTGATGGGGACAGTGCCAAGTACTTTTAAATCCCACTAGGTGCTCAGTGAGTCATGGGTCCTGCAGAAGACAGTCTGTGCAGTTATATGATCAAAAACCCTGCAGGGAAGTGTATGCACATGAAAGAAAAGTTCGAATCTGCCTTTCTGGTATCTAACTTTCCAGTGCTCAGCTTTTCAATTGTAGCACTCTTCTAACGCAAGGAATTATGGAGGCAAAACAAACAGCCCCAAAACTTCTGAAGATTTTTTTTTTTGAAGGAAGAAGAGGGGGGAAAAAATTCCCCTGAAACCTCAGGCATGTGGCATCAAATTGACCCCACACAGACCGTTGGCAAGGTTGGAAATTTTTAATCCATAGCACAGACTTTGGCCACTTGAGCTCATGGAGAGACACAGAGCTCTGCTGAGTGTCTCTGCCCTAGGTGGACCAGCTGTACAGAGGGCTAAGCCAACTGTTCCACCAGGGTTTAGCTGTGTCTGCCAACAGCAGAGGAGTGTTGACAGCCACAAAACAGGTCTCTGCCTAGATCTGGAAGGGAGTGGGGACTAACAGCTAGCGCATCTGCCCATCCCTTCCTGACTGTCCTACATTAGTTCTCCAAATGTATCGGACACGGGGGTCAGGGATAGCCAAAACCCTAAGAGCCCACCCTGTCAGCCCTCCCCTAGCCCCAGACACCAGCCTCAGGGCTCTACGTCTAGTTCTGCCCAAGGACCACCACCAGCCAAATCCTTGTGCTTAGCCGGAGACCGTCGGGAGCCACAACCTCATCCTGGACAGGCACCATCTCCCAGCCCCCAGCAGTGAGACTGGGCCAGCCCCAACCCCCAAGAGGGCCCCGAATCCCAGCCCTGCCCTGGGACTGTCCCCGGGTCAGTCCCTTCCAGCACAGCCCTGGACGAGGACACCAATAAAACCACAGCCGTAGTTCTCACCACGGGCTGCGGTCGCCAGGGTCTCAACATCAGCAGCTTCACTAGTTCCACAGGGCCCTTCACCAGGAGGGTTTGGGAGGTGACCTGCTGGAACGCTCCTCTCCTGCTGCTGGCACTTTACCCTGTCTGTAACAAGAGCAGAACAGACAAGGCGGCTTTTTCCCAGGGAGTTGTGTACCTCAGCCTCAGAAAAAATGGACCACGCCAATAACCTGCCCGCTCGGAGTGACACGCAGAATTTGAGTACGTATTTTTACACATTTAATCCCCGAATACAAACTGCCCCGGTTAAAACCAACCTGCTTGGAGGATCACGGTGCTGCCCAGGGGCTGTGCCGGTGTGGAGGGAGCTGCTCCCACCCACCGGCTTGTCCAGGACAGACCTCGGAGCAGTGGAATGGCACAAAGGAGATTCACAATGAGATGTAGTTACTGCGCCCCCCCCTCCCCCCAAAGCTTATTACCAAATCAGCAAATCAGTGTAAGCGTATGAGATGTGAAGCAGTTGAAACAGAGAGGAATACGGACCCTGGGGCTTAGCAAAAATTGTCTCCCAGGATCAGGTGGGATATGCATGTTGAATCCTCTATTTAGCATTTCCTAAGCATGGCTTTCAAACAAAGGCCCCTAAATACACATTTTAAACAAAGATACTAATTTCTGTTGAAATGCTGTCCTCAGCCGTGATAATCAGAGGCGTCAGAGCAAGGTGAGGAGCCTCTGGCAGCCCTCCCCCGCCGAGGAAGCCACAGGAAGAGCAAGGAGAACGGGAAAGCTCATCTCCTTGTCTAATTAAGCTGCACATGGACTCCCTGACAGCAAAGTGGCATCCAGAGGCCCTAGATCCCATGATCTATGCGGGGTTTCTGCTGCTTTCCTCAGGTTTCTCTCCCCTACATGATTTACAAAGTACTCTACTCTTTCTCCTGCTAGGTGCCATGGAGGAAGGTCTCACATGATTTGTACAAAATTATGTGTTTTTTCAGTAATTCCAAGGTTTCTCCATCACTCCATTGTGTCTTGTCCTCAAATTCACTGGAGATTTCTTTGTTTCAATTCCTTGAGTTACAGATTCAGGACTACAGGAATAATTATTACTGGGCCCTGTTAGGGAAAAAAAAAAAAAAAAAAAAAAAAGATTTTTGGCCATAGGTGATTATAGTTTCTGAAGCTGAATAAATCAGTGTCCCATAACTGCCAGTGGATAATGGATTTAATAAATAACTATGATTAAGTCTGATGTTATTTTTAAATAATTTCAAAAACTGTTACTCTAATCCCTCCGTGGCTGGCAGAGAGGATGCTGCTTAGAAGTTAAAATTAGTTCCTTAACGTTCAGCCTGGTGTGGAGTTACAGGCGCTCCAGGGCTGTGCTGGTTTTCTGGGGCATCCGCTTACACCGGCTGCCTAATGAACTTCAGCAGCTGCGTCTGGCGAGTGGGAAAGGGCCCCCACGGCCCCACGCTGGTTCTGCTCTCCCTCCCCAGCCTCACTGGGCTCAGCGGCAGCTCCCACCGACTCCAGCCCCGCTGATGGGATCCTCGCTTGGTGTTGCTCTTCACTGTGTTACCCACTTTACAAGCTGTCTTCCCGCATGGCAATTCCTTTAATTCCTAGGGAATTGCCAGCTCTGCCAGGCCTCTATCAATAGATGTAGATCTCTTCTATATAATAGCAATGTGACATTTTTTGTTGGTTTGTTTGTTTTTTTTTTTTTTCAGCACCTACGTTTCTGAGTGAATGATCCAATTTCCTGGCACCAAAGAACACTTTGACTTGAAAAGAACTATGCAGAGGGACAAGTTTTCTGGTCCATGTAACCTCATAGAAATGTTAGGTGTGAAGTTTGCTCAACCAAATAAAGACTCCTAGCAAACCTGAACTAGGATTGAGGGAACGGAGATGTCCCACAGTGCAGCAGGTGACCATGGCAAAGTTGGTATTTATCAAACCCACTTTAATGAGCCAAATTCCCAGGTATTTGGGAGAAAATTAAGCTGCCTTTAAGACAAGCTTCCCTCCTCTTGGTGCCACCCCATCGCAGAGTGCTGGTGTGTTCCTGTACCAACCACAGGGATGAGGCACCGGGCTGGGAACCAGTTTGCCCTGGCCTGCGATACTGGCAATGCAAGATGCGATGCTGCGCTGCCACCCGCCCCCTCGGGGACACCTCTCCTCCTTGTCTGCCAGCTCTGATGATCCCCTGGCCACAGCAGGAGCTGTTTCAACCAAACTGATGGAAAACCATACTTCTTTCTCTATTTTCATGGGTTGTTTTCCCTTTGAATGCGCTGTCTGATCTGACGCATCCCAACGGCTCCGCAGCTGCAGAGGAGCTGGGGGAGAAAAGCAGGGGAGTGGGAGAAAACCAGGATCACTTTTTTGAGGCTGCTACACTAAATTAGGGGAAACAACAAGCTGCACCTTGAGCCTTGGAAAATCCAACTGTGGTGCTTGGCTTCACCTCTGGCTCAGCAGTAAGACAGGAATAACAGTAAATCCCTTCTCCCACCTTCTGCATGTCCTGATTAGATAGACTGGAACGGACGGGGGCTGTCACTTATTATGTGCCTGTTTAGTGCCTGGCACAATGCAGCTCTGATCTCAACTCAAACCCGTGGCTGCTGCACGAACAATAGGACTGAAATGAATCTAATGGCTGGCGGTGGGGAGGTCACCGGCTGCCTGCCCGGGAGGAACCGGTGCAGGCTGCGAAGTTAGTGCTACCTCCCACCGGGATCGTGTGCTGGGAGGATGAATCCAACCAAAAAAGGAGGAATTTCCAGGCTCCATCCCAGCCACGCTTGGGAATTGCCCCACATCCACCAGCAGTTATTTTGGCAGCTGGTTCAGGAACCCACACGGATATTTCCTTGGTGCTACTGCAACTAATAAGTAAGATTAATTTGTTGATGTTAACTTAATGGGCTACATTAGAGCTGACGGAGAAAATATGCTGTCTGAGAGCAAACGTTCAGGGGGTTGGCAGGAATCCCTACCTTTGCTCGCTCTCTGCCAGGTGAGGTTTTCCTCTCTCAGAAACGTTGCTCTGACCAGCTGCTGTGGCCATGCAACCTCCCACGATGGAGCCCGGGCTGCTTCTGCCTCATCTAACCTGGCTGCAGAGATGCCACGTGCTGACATCTTTCCCGACCAGCACCTTTCCCCACATGCAGTGAGAGTAAACCTATTAAAGAACCACAAAAAAAAAAAAAAAAAAAAAAAAAAAAACAGAGGAGGGAAATACCAGTGCTTTTATCTCAGGGCTTAAAACTGATGTTTTCAAACCTGCCAGCAGTCACGGTCTAAACTAACCTGCAGCACCCTGCTGGGAGCGCGGGGTGAAGGGTGCCAGGGTGGGAGAGAGCAGCCACCATGAAAACCTTTAAACTGGAACCGCAGCTTTTCATACCTGTCACGATGAGGATTTTCAGCTTGAGCACACAAGGCTGAGCTCAGGGGATACTGTCATGTAGATTTAAGGTTTTATCTCCTTTCCCCTCCATTAACTGTGATACCCTCTTATTATGCTGAAAACCTCCAGCGGTTGTTCCCTTTCCCTTTGGGCAAATATCGATCTGCCCACATCCTCGGCACAGGTTGAAATCGGCCCTGCTCATCCTCCGCCTGCTCGTGGGGCCGAGCGCTCGGCGGTGCCACCTCTCATGCCACCGCTCGCTGAAGTGAAACCCGCAGAGGGGGGGTTGCTAGTCAATTCGCACGCGTTTTTCCCTCCCCATCCTCTCCCTCCCTGCTCTGGCGGTGACAGAGCGACGGAACAGGATGGGTCTGGTTGCGCTTGGTGGGTGGAGAGGGAATGGAAAGAGCAGAGAGGGAAAGAGCAGCCCAGGATAATGATAAACTTCTCGCAGCCTTGTTGCGCATCCGTATCCTGCAGCACCTTGGGCGAGAGCGCTCTCCAGGCAGAGGAGCAAATCCTGGGGGGCTGGCCTATGCAGGAGGCTGCCCCCACTTATCTTGGGGCGTGATTTTAAGCCAATTTAATTAAACTGCTTGGCAAGGTTGCGAGGACTCATCTATTTCAGCTTGAGCCAGGCCTGTTTTGATTTAGTGTTGGCTGATTAGGAATTAGCTGAAACAAACCACTCAGAAAACAAAATTAGAGGGCGCACACTAACTTTTGCACCAGATTAAGTTGAATTAAAAAGCAAATGAAATGTAATTTTCCTGTGTCAAGCAGCCAAGAAACAAGATAATGCAACTGGTGGCACTTGAAGCTTAAAAATACCGCATCTAGGATTAGCACAACTGGCTTTTTAATGCCCACAAACAACAGATTTATCTGAAGGTCTGCTCTCAAGCCTCCCCCATCACCTTCCACACAAAGCTTCCTACAGCTTGTTTCATTTGCCTTGAAAGGGAGAATTGGTATGACACCGGGACTGGAATCCGTGATTTAAAGTAGCCTGGGCATTGCGCAGAGTATTCCCGTGGGTATCCATACTGGAAACAGCCGCACGCTGAACAAGTTGTTCCCTGTAACTCCTATGAGTTAGTCTGCAACGGCTCCCGTGGCGCACAGCGGGCAGTGTGCGAAGGCCCAGGCTGTGCTCCCGGGGTGCGGAGGGTGCCGACCCCGGCGATGGGTGCTGCTCCCCCCCCCCACCCCCCAGCACCCCCCCGCTCCCGCCTGCCCGCCGTGAGCCCGGGCGCCCCGCTCTGGGTTACTCTGCTTCCCGGCTCCCTCGCAGAAAAAGATGTCAAGTAATTTAGAATCTGGTTTTAATTAAACATTTTATTAGCTGCTTTCCCTACCCATTTGGCAAACACTGCTCCTCCTCCTCCTCCTCCCCACGCTGCGCTGGCACCTCGGCACGCGAGGGGACAGAGTGGTTTTTACAGGGCTTTGCTAAAAAGGGCGATGGCTTGGAGGGCTTGCGAAACCAGGATGCCTTCAGCACTTCAGAGTCCCCCCGCGAATGCCTGCAGTGCTGTAGCCAAGCCCTGCTGCGAGTGGTCATTTTGAGGTCAGGGATGCTGTTTTCTGTCCTCCTTGACCGGAGCGGTGGCACGGGCAGGACAAGCTGTGGAAGCAGCCTGAGCATCGACGTGTAACTGGTGTTAGGGCACCATAAATGCAAACAGTCTCTCGACAAAAGCTGATAGAGCCTGTGATAGGCACATAGCGTAGCATGAGAAGAGCTGCCCAACAGCTCCTGGCCAAAATCTAAAGGACTCATGAAGATAAGAGGTTCCTGCTGGGTTTCTTTCCATGCTACCTCCTGCCACAGCCCCGCCAGGCTCTTGCCTGTGCCAGCCAGCAGCTCAGGTTCCTTAATCCTGTCTCATCCTGCCTGCAGCCTCCTCTTGGTCCATTCCCCTCAGCTACTGCCTGGCTCCATGGTCCCGGTCCCCGCTAACCAAAGCAGCTGCTCTCCTGGCTTCCATCACCACCCACAAGGACCTTTCAGTTTTACCCAGACAAAAAAAAGGGGCACCCCCAGACTGCCCCGTCCCCTGCGCAGCGATGGGGAGGCAGCACCCAGACTGTCCCAGGGGACATCAGACGGGTGCAGGCTGTCATCTCCCACAAAGGGTCTGGCCACAAAATGGGGCGAAGTGTAAATGTAAGGAGGAGGTGTGGGAGGTGAGTGGGGCAGCTCAGGAGGGAAAGCATCACCACCCGTCCTCCAGCTGCATCCAGGTGGCCGTGGCAGGGGAGCAGCTGGAGATAACGGGGAGGCTGCCCTGGAAGAGCCAATCGTGGGGGAGAACCAGGGGGTAGGAGGCTCCATGGGGGCAATAAAAGAGTCAGTCTGAGGATGATGGGGTATGAGAGAGAGTTGAGGTGAGTAGCTTTCCTCATCTTTGGAGTATTGGGTTGTTCATTTCCACTCCACGATGGCTACGGGGCTGTGCTGGGTTTCCTTGGATGGTGTCGGGTTGTGGTGCGCCTCTATTTTGAGATGGGAGTGGAAGAAGCTCCCCCAAAAAGAGGTGGCCTTCGGGGGGGGGGGTGTTGTGGTCCCTATTGGAGGGGAAACAGGGGAAGGGAGGCTGAAGTAGCTCTTGAGGCTATGGGCTGGAGTTGGCTTGAGCCAAGAGGTGGCTCATCCTGGCTTCTCTGTGAGCTGGGGGAAGTCTGTAGCTTGGTGGTTGGCTGCTGTGTTGGGGTAAAGAGCTGATGCTGCTCACATCCAGCCTTGATTGATGGGGCAGGAAATGGGGAGAGAGGACTTCACCCTGCCCTGCCCCCCCCCCCCCCCCAAAAAAAAAAAAAAAACCCACACTGAAAACTTAAGCTTAGAAAAATAGAATCAGGGAAGCTCTTGGAGGCTGCTCTGAGCCCCAGGTGTTGGCTGTAAGCCTGGAGGGAAGGAGAAGATGCATCACCTGTGTGTGATCAGCCCCTGAGTGTGTTTATGGACAACCTGGCTTCAGGGGGTCCTTGGTGGTGTCTGGCTGCTCTGAAAACACCTCACTTTCTGCTGGGTGGAAGCTTTGCTTTTTCTGACAAGTTGTCTGAAGGCTTGCTTTTGGTCTGTCTTGTGTGTATGTCTGTGGTTACTGGGAGGGGCTTAAAAATTATTTTTACCTCTCCCTATTTAATGTTTTATCACCTGATAATCCTTACCAGTAGCTGAGTTTCCAGGAGAACTCCTTGCTTAGTTGAACTTGGTCACTTCATGCTGTTGCATGTGACCTCATGTCTTGCCTTGTGGGGGTCCCCAGTGTAGGAAGCTGGGCTGTAGTGGGGTGAGAGAGTAGGTTTGGACGTGGCTACTTGTTCTTGTATAAGATCTTAGACTGAGCCTTTGGGAGGCAAGAGGCCTTGCCAGGCTTTGGGCTCTGTGTCTAAGTAGACCTAAAAGCCCCGGGATCAGAAGCAGAGGAAGGTGGTGTTTCTGCAGCCATGAGGAGTGGTGTGTCTGGCTTCCTCACAGGCTTACAGCACCAGCTGTAATTTTTGTAGCCTGATATTAAGTGGTAGTTTGTGCTTGCATTTAGTTCAGTGGCTCAGCTGTAGCGTGTGAGGATCCTACTGAGCTCTGCTTAGGGTGGGGGACCTCCAGCATCTCCTGTGCTGGGGAGATGGGGGGGGAAAAATGTGTGGCACAGGCTGTTGGGAGTGTGGAGGGTCCCGGACCCCACTGTGGATGGAGGTGGACGTTGCTGTGCAGTTGTGACCTGACCCTGCTCTGTCCTGAACCCCAAAAGCACGTGGAGGCTTTCAGCTGGCACTTCTCAAACCTGCCAAGATGCCAGTTGTGCATGAGCAGAGTGAGCGGATGAAGAAGTTCAAGAACAAGGGCAAGGATGCAGCTGTAAGTACTGATCTCCACCACTTGCCTGTGCCCTCCCCTTTGGACAGTGGCCCCTGCTGGGGGTTTGCCTGTCGGCAGAAGCTGATGTGAAATCTTCCAAAGGGTAATTGCCCCCAAATCTACCTGGATGGGGTAGCAAAGGTGGCACGGGGGTGGGCGGCTCTGGCAGTGAGGATGCTCAGTTATTTTTTGAGTTGTGGTGTGGAGCTGGCTGGGCTGCGAGGAGTGTGGTAGCACAGGCAAGGGGGACATGAGTTTTGGGTGGGTGGCTGAGCTGTGCTGGGGAAGGGAGATGGCTCAGCCCCAGCCTGCTGAGCTCTCAGCAGCAGTTATCCTTGCAGAGAGGGGGCTGGTATGGGACGTCGGGCCATGGCATCTGTCAGCTTGTTTTAAGCCAATAGAGGAGATAAGGGCTTGCCTTTAGGTTCAGCAAATCTACTTTTAAAAACACCCACTGGTTGCTGGCTCATCCAGCAGCCCATTTCCTTGGGAGGCATTAGGTGAGAGGTTTTACTCTGTCCGAGCTCCTACATAACCCTCCACACCATAGCAAGGAGCTGCCCGAGGGCAGATGCAGTCCCTTTGCACTCCTTGTGTAGGACACTTGGGGCAGAGGGTTACAGAGCTGAGTAGGGTTGAGCTCCTTGGGGACCTGGGTGATGCAGACACCGGTAGGATGTTGCCTTTCTCCCTTCCAGGCCATGCGGAGGCAGAGAGTGGAGGTGAACATTGAGCTGCGAAAGGCCAAGAAGGATGAGCAGATCCTGAAGCGCAGGAGTATTTCATTTAGTTTGATGGATGAGAGCATCTCTCTGGGAGAAAGCAAGAATGAGGTGAGTGCTGGGTGCTGCAGCTTGTGCTACTTGAACCACTACCAAGTCCAGTTCAGGTGACCCGAGTTAAATAGCTGGCGCCTTTCCTGATCACCATGCCCAGTGCTGGGCAGTGTTTTAGACTGAAGAGCCTTTTTTTGGTGTTATTTTGCATGGAGATGTCCTGTGTGGCTTCTCTCAATGGCAGGTAGAACAGGCTGGTGCTCCAGCTTGCTGGGAGCTGGGGAAGCTCCTGTCTGGTTCCCTGTGTGGTGAGGGTTAATTACTGAGCTCACAGGCCCATTATAGTGTGTCAGTGACTCTTTCAGTGCTTGATTACAAGGATTAGTTGCCTCCAAAGCTTTTGTGGATTCTCTTCCTCCTCTCAAACTGCATTGCATAAAGAATAGACATTGCTTAGATATGAAGTGGTGACTGACTCTGGTCTAGACGGCTGATTGACTGTGGAGATTAAACTGGAGGGAGTCCTGGCTTGCCATCTGACTCTGAATCATTCCCTGTGACACAGATTGTTGAGCTGTCCTTGGAGGAAATCGGTGAAGCTGTGAATGGGAGCAACACTGAGCTGCAGCTGCAGGCCACGCAGGCCACCAGGTATGCTGCCCGGCTGGTCTGTGCCGGGAGGGAGGTGGCTGATGGAGCTGCAGTGGGTCCTGTTGGCAGAAGGCATTTATTCCTGTTTGAAGAGCTCCCTGGAGAGATGACAGAGTGGGAAGGAGCCTGGTAACCCAAACTGCCCTGAGGGACCTCAACCAGTGCCTGTTTTGTGCCCTATGTGCTTTGCTTGGCTCCATCATGGTCCTGGGCAGTGCCTGTGGCGGGGACCTGTGTGGTTGGACCCAGCCAAGGGCTTTGCTGTGGCTCCTGGGGCTGCCCCCCTTGCTGTGCTTGTGCTGAGGCAGGGATTGTGTTGGATCCCCCAAGAAATCAAGTGCCAAAGATTTAGGTGGGGCAAGGGCTGGAGAGCCTGGCTGTGTAAGGGTCAGTGCTGAGCAGGGCTGTCCCCACCTGGGTGGGGTAGGAAGGATCGCAGGGTGCCATCATCACCCCCATGGCACCAGGGAGGTCTCCTGAGGGTCCAGGAGAGACTGAATCGCTGCCGGTGCTTCCCTGGCTGGCCCAGGCTGCCACATCAGCAACCTGCCCATGCGCGGCAGGACCAGCACTGTTCCCCATGGCTGTGAGGACATCTGCTCGTGGTGAGCAGATCGAAAGCTTTGCTCCCAAGGTGTTAACTGGAGGCTGGCCAGAGCAGACCCTTCCGAAAGGAGCAAGCCATGACTTGCTCACAAATGTGCTGTGCAGAGCTGGCTTGCTGCCTGCCCAAACCAAGGCTGCCTGCACCTGGGGTGCCCTGCCAGCACACCATCCCGTGACCGTGGTGGGGTACCCGTGGCAGCACTAATGCAGCTCTGAGCTGCAGGTTCGCATCTTAAACTACCCTCTGCCAGTGCTCACTGCTGCCGAGCAAACCAGCCTGGGAAGCAGATTTGTCTGAAAGTGTTTCTTTTTTGCTAGCTTGCTTTGGCCATCTCCCCGGCAGCGGCACACACTTCTGCACTGGTGTGAGGCCAGAAACAGCAGTGAGGAGTTGGTGATTCTGTTTTTTAGCTGGAAAAGCAGTGTGAATTTCATTTTAAATGTGAGCGCTGGCCTGTTTGGGGCTGGCCAGTGCTCCTGAGCTGGGGAGTGGCAGAAGCAGGCTTGCAGGCTGTAAGAACTAATTGCAGATATTACTTTTTTTCCACTGTCTCAAACTCCTGCAAGGTGGGGAGCGTGGGATAATGTTGTGGTCCCAAAAGGATGTGTAAGTATTGCTGTTGAACAGACACCCTGCTGTTGCTTCAGCATCATCTTAGATGTGTTTTCTGCAGCAGCTTCTCTCTGGCCACTCCTCTGCTAGGGGATTTGCTGACGTGGGATGCTGAACAAGCATCTCTTACAGGTGCTGCTTCCCTTGCAAGCTACAGCCTTGTACCTGGTCGCAGGGTTATGGTTGATCTCCTCTCTTGCAGGAGAATGCTGTCCAGGCAGAAGGACCCACCTATTGATTCGATCATTGAGCTGGGGATCATCCCCAGGCTGGTTGAGTTCCTGACCTATGCTGACAACGCTGCTCTGCAGTTCGAAGCGGCCTGGGCACTGACCAACATCGCCTCTGGCACCTCCGACCACACCAGGGCGGTGGTGGAGGGAGGTGCCATCGCAGCCTTCGTCTCCCTCCTGTCCTCCCCACACATGCACATCAGCGAGCAGGCTGTGTGGGCCCTGGGCAACATCGCAGGTGAGCAGAGGTCTCCAGGCCTGGGGGCATGTGGTGTCAGTGCCCACGCCAGTGTGGGGAGCTAAAAATATTGGTGTTCCTCGAGACAATCTTGTCTCCGAGCTGCTCTCCCTATTGAGACCCTCAACCTTTCAGTCCCTTCATGTGGCCCTTGAGACCCTGTGTTGGTTCTGCGAGAGGATTTTTGGTAAAAGCCAAGTGCAAGAGTGCATCCTGCTGGGATGGTCTAACCCATTAGTGTTGGCAGTGGGGAGAACAGAATGGGTGATGTGTAGTTAGCCTGTGGCAAACTAGCCATGATGGTACTCCA
Source organism: Tyto alba (assembly GCF_018691265.1). Taxonomy (NCBI): domain Eukaryota; kingdom Metazoa; phylum Chordata; class Aves; order Strigiformes; family Tytonidae; genus Tyto; species Tyto alba. The sequence continues at coordinate 4,437,037 of NW_024881302.1, forward strand.
GCCTACCTGGTAAATCCTCCCCATCTGAAAACAATTAATTGTGTGTGGCTGGTGAGTGATTCCAGCCACCAGCCCTGGCCTGTGCCTGCAAGTCTGATTGCTATTTGATGTCAACTGTCTTGTGACTTGGGCAGATGCAATAAACAACCCTTTTTCATCTGTACAGGTGATGGTCCTCTATACAGAGATGCTCTTATCAATTGCAATGTGATTCCTCCTTTGCTGGCTCTGGTGTCGCCTGTAACTCCAGTAAATAACCTTCATTTTCTTGACTTAACAGCTCTTAATCACTTGGGTAAGGGGTGAATGGTGGTCTAGCATCTGCCTTATAAACAGCAAGCTGTTTGTATAATTGAATGAGACCCTGTCTTAAACTGCTTTTAATAACCCTGCCTCTCAGCTATATGCAAAGCTGGGGATGCCAAGCAGACAGTCTTCAAGTCAATGTGATATCTTGTAGTCTTAGGGTTTTTTCTTTCTATCCAGCTTTGACCATCTCAAGCTAGGAATGGGATGAAACTGGTGCAAGGTGGACTTGCGTATGCATGTGGAAGGGCTGAACTTGCCTCCTGATGCTTTTCGGGTAGCTCTAAACTGCTGGGTTTGTGGCTTGTCCCTGCCCCACTGCTTTCTCAGTCTCCGGGGGAGAAGGACCTTCTCAGAAGTGTGATGTGGACTGAGCTGCTCTCAGTGGCTGTAACAGCAGTACCAGTGCCTCCAAATTTCCCATCCCTGGGTGTGGTGGAAGCTGTATGCTTTCTGTAGGCATAACTATGGCCTTTCAGGATAGTGTTAAGAAAACATGCTCTAGGCCTTATGTGAGTTTATATTGCAAGACTTTTTTTTTAAAAAAAAATAACTTTTCTGGATGCTCTGTTCCTAGCCCAAGTCACCCTTGCCTCTTCTTAGGGAGCCATGTGGAAGAAACATGACAAAACAACAGTTCATATAGACACACACCTCAGTAGCTGCAATGCTTTGAACATAGTTCCACTGCTTTCCTGGGAGCATCCTTACTGGGATGAACTGTCTGACTGATACAACTTAAATCTTCGAGGTGCCCTACTCTAGAACAATGAGCTGCTAATATTTATCAATGCTAATATTGAAAACAAATTCCTGACTGTGTCTGAATATTGCTCTGTAACTTGTCCAAAGACCCTGTTCAGCACCTTTGTTAGTAGCTTTTCACAGCACTAGAGCTGAAGTTATTGGAACTTAATAATGGGGAGGGAGGTGTTGAATCTACTGCCTTAGTCACTTACAGATTTCATCTTGCTTCTTTGTATAAGCCTCAGCCCCTAAGGAGGCTGCTTCTGGCTACTGGATAACATATCTGAGCTGTAGGGACCAAAAGCAGGGTGCTACCCCTTCCTCACTTCTTACTGCAGTGAGGATCTTACACCTCTTTGTGTTTCAGGTTGGATTCCTGAGGAACATCACATGGACGCTATCAAACCTCTGTAGGAACAAGAACCCTTACCCTCCCCTGGATGCAGTGAAAAAGATGCTGCCAGTCCTCATCTGCCTCATGGAACATGAGGACAAGGACATCATTTCTGACTCCTGCTGGGCTATTTCCTATCTGACTGATGGCTCCAATGATCGCATCCAAATCGTGGTGGCTACAGGGGTTCTCAAAAGGCTGGTGGAACTCATGGCCAGCCCAGAGTTGATCGTTATGGTAGGAAACAATTGGCAATCTCCAGCCTCTGGTCCCTTAATGTAGGAACATCTGACGAGAGGGAAGGCATGTCTCCTCCATGTAGCTAGTGTGGTCTGTCTCCTCAGACTGCAGTACTACTTGGTTGTTGGTCAAGCCACTGCTCTGTCCCAGTTTGCTGTGGCTGGCAGACTGCATAGAGACTCTAAAGCTTTTTAGAGCAAAATAGGAGGATAAGTCTGTCAATACAACAGTAATAGCCCATGATGCTTTCCTTATTTGAAGGATCAAGCACTTAGCGAGGGATCTTGCTGGACTTTCTGGCATGTACTCTTTGAGGTAAGGGTTCTCCATCTCCTTTAATCTGTTTAGACTCCAGCTCTCCGTGCCGTTGGGAACGTCGTCACGGGGACTGATGAGCAGACCCAGGCAGCTATCAATGCTGGCGTCTTGTCTGTCCTGCCCCGTCTTCTGCAGCATGCAAAGCCATCTATACAGAAGGAAGCAGCATGGGCGCTCAGTAACATTGCAGCAGGGCCTTGTCAGCAGATCCAGCAACTCATCACTTGTGGGTTATTGCCACCTCTGGTGGAGCTGCTTGATAAGGTAAGAGATGGGTGCAATGCTGCACATACAGCTGCTACAGAAACAATTCTGAGGTTCATGAGGTCCATGGTGCCTTGTTTGTGAAGCACTCGGCGTGTACCCACCTGAGCAATCTGCTTCAAAGCTGTTGAGATCCTTGGAACAGCCTGGGTGCTCAGACTTGTCAGTACACTTGCATGAAGGAATGGCTTGGAGCTGCTCTTGGCAGCCCTGCCCGGTGTCTGCCCTTCATGTGCAGTGCTGGGGAAGGCGGGTCAGCCCAAATGGAATACAGGGGAAATGGCTATCCACACCTGGCACTAACCTTGGAGGGATGCTAAATCTTGGGACTACCTTCGCTGTGCTGCTCTTGCAGGGGGATTTCAAAGCTCAGAAAGAAGCTGTGTGGGCAGTGGCCAACTTCACAACTGGAGGTACCGTGGAGCAGGTGGTGGAGCTCGTCCATTCTGGGGTCCTCAAACCTCTGCTCAACCTGCTCTTGGCCAAAGACAGCAAAATTATCCTGGTCATCTTGGATACCATTTCAAATCTCTTCCTGGTAAGATCTGCTATTTCTTGCATTCCTTCTTCAAAAGAGCAGCAAGATGTGAGCCAAATGCTCATTGTGTGGTTAGAACAGCAGCTGCTGATTTTGCAGGAGTAAGCAGTAGACTTAATGTTTAATTTGTTCTTGGACACTCTTGGATTGTCCAAGGGATTTGACCAGATTAAGTTTCCAAGGTGTTCCTCTTCACCTCCTGCAACTTTAGTCTCCTTCTGGAAAGGAAAAGAGGTTATGTGTTAAACCCCAAGCTGGACAGAAGTAAAGGTATTGCAAAAGTGCAACTGCAGAGAAATTGAGTGATGCTGGGGGCATTTCAGCTCTGCTTCCTGCCAGCTGATGTCTGTGTGCCTCTCACTTGAAAGGCTGTTTCTTGTAGCCTTGCTCATCTTGGAACAAGTGAAATGGCTTTTGCAAATGAAATAGGGGGTGGCAGGTCACACCTGCAGCTTCTTAGTGTGTGGATGTGACAGTAGGGTTTGGCTAGCTTGTTTGGCAGTCAAGCTACTGGGCAGTAATCCTAGCACAGACTGGTGTTTTATATACATACTCATATCCCTGGGATGAGGCAGGGACTGTAAATGCAGAGTCTGTGGTCCTCTGACTTGTAGATCAGGGTCTTATGGTAAAGACCATCTCAGACCTGTTACTGGTATAAGGTTATATTTTTCTGCTTGGGTTATCTGATGTTACAGGCAGCTGAGAAGCTGGGAGAGACAGAAAGGTTGTGTCTGCTGGTGGAAGAGCTTGATGGTCTGGAGAAAATTGAAGCCTTGCAAACCCATGAGAACAACATGGTCTACCGAGCTGCACTGAATATCATAGAGAAATACTTTTCTGGTGAGGTACGTGAGCTCTTGCTGTTTCTCATCTGAAAATAGGAAGCTATTATGCACTGGCATGAAGCACAGAATTTAAGGATGCTGAAATAGGTTTTTGGAAGAGACCTCTACATGACTAGAGTAGTCCTTGCTGCTTGTTCTAGTTGCTTTCAAAGGTCTGTAAAAGCTCCTAGTTGTGAGCTGATGAGATGCACAACAGATACGGGTGCCTCGATAGCATCTTGCTGCTGGAATTTAAACTGGCATCAGCTGGAGTTACTGCAGTTGCTGATATGAATACCAAATGTGGAGAAGTTTCCTCCTTCAGAGCTGAGCTAGCTTGTCACTATGAATGGAAGCCTCCTACTCAGCTGATAACCATGCTCAGGTTGCATTTGGATTACTTGACCCTTTTCATGCTAATGAACTTATGGAAAAAGATAGGACACCAGCTAGCAGTTGCAAGTCCCATGACTGTCACAGATGCCGTGCTTGGTCCTCGCTTTACTTTGCAGATGGGGAAGCATCAGGGAAGAGGCTTAGTGGTTTGGCAGACCTTGGAGCTGAGGCTCAGTCTAGATGTGAACTGCATCAGCAGGGAACAAACGTCTGGTTTAGTCCTTTGCCCAGAACAGGGTCTGCGGGATGTCCCTGTGAGAGGGTGTGGAGGAAGTTTTTCTACACACTGGCACCTGCCTGAGGGGCTGGATGCCAGGGGGAATGTCTCTCCAAAGCCATCTCAGCTTGTTGCTGTTCCAAGCAGGCTATTTAATTGGAGTGAGTCCTGCCATTCCTTTCCTGCCTCTGGTGTCTGAGCCTGTAGACTTGCCTGCTTTTTGTGTGAGAGATGTGGGGACAGTGCAGCTTCAGTGTGCTATAGAGAACAGGAGGACTTGGTCTGGTCTCCAAGGGTCCTGTTAGAGTCAAGCTGACCTTAACAGCTTGTTACAGCAACAGATTTTTTAAAAAAGAATAAAACAATAAGCTGCTGTAAAAAGCCTTGGGCAAAGTCTGGTGTAAAAAGCTTAGGTTTATTAAAATGCAGAACCTCTAACTGATGGCTATCAACTTCCTCCTAGGAAAATCTGGATCTGCAGCCTGGGACTAGCCAAGATGGACTATATGATTTCTCAGTGGAGAAAAAAGACTTCAACTTCTGAAGACTAAGCACTACATAGCTCTGAGCTGGTGGGTGGTGGTGTCTTGGTAGAGCTCAGACATCCAAACCAAGAGCAGCAAGGATGCTGAGTCTTTTTACTGTTGAAACTTGTCAATAAACTGCACTTCTTCTGGCTTTGTACTTCTTGCCTTTTTTTTTTTTTTTCTTTCCCCCTCATAAGTTGCTGTTGCAAACAGTATAGGCTTTTTTCCATAGTGTTTTAAGACCCTGCTGAATGTATTTGAGCTCCTGGGCATGTTTGCTGGGTGGAAAGCACAGCCAGAAACTTTAACTGCATTAAGCTGCTGGAGAAGCAGGGTCTTACCACCAAATCCAGCTGGGTCTCAGTGCTTGTGCTGAAATTTGTAGGCTTGACTTGGAGTGGCTGAAGCAGCTCTGAAAAGCTATTCAGGAGCTGTTTTGCCCTACTGCAGGCAAACCCAGCTCCTTGTGAGAGGTTATGTTTTAGGCAGAGAAAGAAGTTGGCTGGAGAAAGTAGGTCACAGTCACCCTGTGTGTGCTCTTTCACCCCCATGGAAGTATTGGGGTCTGGACACAGGAGCTGCTGAGTAAATACTGGTCCTTTGGCAGGAGGGCTGGGTCAGAGGCAGCTGTTGCACTGGGAGCAATTCATCTCCCACTGCAGCTTCCCAGTTGCTATCCACTAGCCTGGAGCCCCCTAGTTCTGGACCTTTAATAGCAAGGACTGTGTATTTCAGGTTTCCATTATGTGTCATTCTTCCCTTTCTCCAAGCCCTCCAACTTTAGTCTCAAGCTGCAGGTTGAGCAGAAGGTGAGGAGTGAGGTGATGTGGCACTTGAGTCCAGCTTGCAGCAGGCTCTGGTGCCCTGTGTCCATCCCTGCAGCTACAGATAGGGATCTGCTGGTGGCTGCATTGCACAAACATTATGTGCTGCAGGTTGATAACAAGCTGCTGTTCCATCCTTGGAGCACTGATGGGTTGTGGAAGGTTCTGCTTAGTACTGTTCAGTCTCCAGGGATTGAAGCTATTGCAAGGGCTTTGCTCCATGCAGGATGGAGGTGACGGCTTACTCCTCCCTGCTCTGGGGTGTTTGACTCTTCAAAAATGACCCTGGGTAGGTTCAGGGCTTTGCTTCCTCGGATGCAGTGTGAGGTGATGTGAATTTAATCTGAAGGGAAAATCTCTCCAGGAAGCAGAACCTCTTCCTCCACACTGGATCTGCTCATCAGAGAATTTATGCATTTCTCTTCCAGGCCACCTAGGAAAAAGGGTGTTGGTAGTTAAAGTCCAGTTGTACTCCTTACCCTGTAAGGGGATAGTGTGTGCCAGAGCTGGGTATCACTTGTTTAATATTAAAATGCTGGAACTGATGAATTGCAAAATGTTTCTTGGGTTTTATTTATTGGATCCAAAACTATGTATTTAAAAGTGTGATAAAGCAATGCCTGAACATGCAGCTGAAACAAGTGCCTGTGAAAATCCTTTGTTTGTGCCTGTGGGTTCACACAAAGGGCTCTGGCTCGGCTGTGTGCACCTTCTCATTGCTGACGAGGCTGATACGGCATCTGGAAATGGTCAGATTTCACTAGGTAAAATGAATCTGAGGCAGGTGCTTCCTCAGTGTAAATGGAGATGCCGACCGGAGCTGGGCTCCGTGCGGCTGCCCTGACTTTGGACCGTGGTCCAGCACAGAGCATCCTACGTGGCTTTTCCCACGGTCGGGTAGGGCTGTCCCTTACGGCTGCTTGGGCAGCAGGGTTGCTATTTGCTGATGCTCTGCTGACTAAAAGCAAGCTAAAAAGAGAAAGGGCAGAGCTATTTGACTTTTTTTTCCTGCTTTCCTGTGTGTTCTGGACATAAGCCTGCAGTAGATGATGTTACACAGAGGGACCAAAGCTGCTCACGTCCACCGTCATGTCCTTAAGCTGCAATAAAAATGTCCCTGTAGCCCTGAACGCGATGGAGAGAAAAACATGCCCCTTTTTCTTCAGAGTATCCATATGTGCCTACTGTCCTGTGCCACAGGGCAAGCAAAGGGAAGGAGGTGTTTGGGGCGGCACCGGAGGAGCGGGACTGGCGTCTGCAGGAGCGGGGAGGCTGCTGGGCTGTACCTGCCCGCCGCTGCGTCGTGGGCGTGTGAGAGACCTACAGGCATCTGCTTGCCTGGTTAATTGGAGCTGCGCTCCTCTGATCACTGCCAGCCCCAGCTCTCCTGCCCGGGGCGCAGGCAGCAGCCGCCGTGGCAATTTTGGTTTCCATGTTTCGCTCCGGAGGGTTGGAGCCACTCACTTCGCCCGATGGGATGGGGGAATCTGTGGGGACCAGCAAGGGGGAGACGCTGCTGTGCTGCTTCCCCAGAGCGGCTCAACCTCCCTCTAGAGATGCACAAAAAAAAGTAGTTTTTCTAATTAAAGCATCCTGTGCCCTGGCCCCAGAGGAGCATGGTGACAGCTGCTCAATCCCCACATTGCTGGAGAGCTGGAAAAGTCACTGCCAGTGCCTGTGGCGGCCTGTTTACCCCGAATTAGGACCCATCATTTAAGTGTATAAAGCAGGGTCTCCCAATTCATTTGTGCATATGAAACAGGGTCTCTTCTAAAGCATTTTTATGCCTAATTTTTCATTTCCTACTGCTACAGTAGCACTCCACAGCCTCGCCAGCACCATGCAGAGTTATTACCTGGGTCTGGCTTTGCGGGAGCGGGTGGAAGGGGGTTTCTGTGCCTGTCCCTGAGGTTGCACACCCAGATCCTGCAGGAGCCGGTCTGGGGGCAGCGACATGAGCCGAAAACCGAAGGTTGGTGAGAGGGAAGAGGAGGTGGGAAAGATGGCTTTGGGCAAGTCTGGGTGGGAAGGAGGGAGGGGTCTGCTCAAGGCAGGCAGCATCCTGGTGTGGGGACCAGGCCAGGTTAGTGCAGCTGGGGAGGAGGATTTTAAGGAAGAATTTAGATGGTGAAAAGCAGCGCCCAAGCTTCCAGATCTGCTGCTGAGCCTGATGCTTGGCCATAAATCGTTGAGGTTTTCTCCTCTTCCCCATCACTAATTTTGCTTTCTCCCCAGGATTTATGGGGAAAGGCTTTTTTCTCCTCTTGCCCCTGGTGGGCAGAGGAAAGAAATCAAAGCCTGATATTTACTACTTGTGCCGGGTTGTGAGTACCCTCGGCATGTTTGGGAGCAGAGAGCCCAGCCCAGGCTCAGCCGCTCGGTGCGAAGCCAGGCTGGCCTCAAGGTTTGCCTCCGTACAGGGAGCTGGGAGGGTGCTTGCACCTCTGGAGGGGTTCAGGATGGGGGATTTTTTTCCATTGGCTGCGATTTCATTTCTGGTGGAAGTAGGAGGGCTGGTTTATGGGATACTTCGGGGTGTTTTTTTTTGGGCAGTTCATAAATCAATAGTTGGGGTTGGGGCAGGAGAAGGATGGAGGGACGGGGCACGGCAGAGCTGGTGAGCAGCAGCAGTTGAAGTTAGCAGCTGTTAGCCTGCGAGGAGGTGGACGTGGGGAAATGGGGACCATTCAGGGTGGGTCCTGGGGGCTGAGCTGTCGGTCCTGGCTGCCCAGGGCTGTGGGCATCGCTCCCAGACCCCACATGCTTGACGCACACGTGTTCACACCCATCCCCTTGCCCCCTTCCATGCCACTGCCATGTCACCCCTATGCGACTTTCCACGCCACCACCGGGCACCCCTGTACATCCCTCGTGCCACCCTGAATGCCACCCAGCACGTCACCCCCGTGCACCCCTCCACACCCTTCATGCCACCGTCCACACCACCTTCTGGGCCACCCTTGGCACCCCCACCCCGTGCACCCTCCACGTCACGCCGCATGTCACCCCTGTGCACCGTGTCCCCTCCATGCCACCCCCTTTGCGTGTCACACCCGTGCCACCCCCAGGAGCCCCTCTTCACCCTCCATGTCACCCTGCACGTCACCCCCGTGCACCCCCACGTCCCCTCCATTCCCCCCGCCCCGACACCCTTCACGCCACCCCCCGCCTCCTCCCCCTCGCCAGGGGGCGCCACCCCTCCCTCACAGCGCGGCCTCCCGCGCATGCGCCTCCATGCCACACCCCCCCCCCGACCTTCTCAAGATGGCGGCTCGGTACGGCCGCGCCGCCCTGCGAGCTGACGTCACCGACCCTCCGCCGTGCGCGGGGGCGGGGGGGGCGTGGTCAGGCGCGTTCTCCGCGGCCGGGCCGGGCCGGGCGGGTCGGTCTGGCGGCGGCGGCGGGGCCGGGGCTGGCGGCTGAGGTGGGGAGCGGCGGGAGCGCGGAGCTTCCAACGGCATCGCGAACGTTCTCCGGGCGGGCCCGCATGGGGGGGCTGCGCGGGGCCGCCGGCTGATTTCGGCGTTGCCACCGCCTCCCCCGGCGAGATGTCGAATCCCGGTACCCGCCGGAACGGCTCCAGCATCAAGATCCGCCTCACAGGTAACGGGGCGGCGGCGGCGGCTCTGTGTGTGTCCTCCCCCGCCGTCTCCCGGGGCCCGGCCGCCCTTCCCCTCAGGCCGCCAGGCAGGGGAGGGGGCGGTGTGAGGGGAAGGGAGACCGGGCCCAAGGGGTGGGGGGTGCAGCGGCGTGAGAGGAGGCCGAGACGGCAGCGACCCAGCTCTGGTCGTTACTGAACTTTTATCCGCCGTTTTCCCGTCCCGCTTCCATCTCCGTGGCCCGGCGGAGCCTCTCTTTAATTCTTATTTCTTTATATTTTTGTTCCTCCCCTGGTGTGGACTCCACCGGCTGCTTCAGCTCTCTTGGGCTGACACAAATTCGGGGGTGGGGGGCGGCTTTTTGAGGGGGGTGTGTGTCCCTGTTTTCCCCTCTACTTCCAGTAGGCCAGGGCACCCAGCGCCTTTCTGGGGTCTCTTTGCTTCTTTCCCCGTGATGGGGTCCCTGTAATACTGCACCCCCCACACACACCCCCTCCTCCTTTCCGGGGGTCTCTTCTGCCTCTTTCCCCCGTGGGGAGGGGTCCCTCTGACACTCCCCCTCCCAGCACCCACTCCCTTTCTGGGGGTCTTTTGTGCACCTTCCCCTTGAAGGGAGGGGTGTCATTCATTGTCTCCCCATCTTTCCAGCAAACCAGAGCACCTTGCACCTTCCTCTTGGGGGAGTGTTACACAGGGACACCCCCCCACACACACACATCCACCCTGCCGCTTCCTGGGGTGTCCTCTGCTCCTTCCCCAGGATTTCCAGGGCCACTTCTCCCACAGACTGGCTTTTAGCAAAGCCTTTCATAATTTGGTTGGCTTCACTTCAGTTAATAACCCCCCGCTCCCTCTGCAGCCTTCTGTGTGCAGAGGAGGATAACTCAGTTGCTAATGAGAAATAGAAAACGTCCATTTAGTTACTTTTAGCTTTTTTTTTTTTTTTAGTGAGTTGGGTTGGTTTTGTTTTTTTTTTTTTCTCCTTCCTTGCAACTTCCTCTTGCCTGGTAAATCGTGCATGCAACTTTTGGAGTTCCTTCCCTGAGTGAGAGGTGACACCAGCAGCAGTGTGTGTTGTGCCTCCTCACGGCCTCCGTGAGGGTGCACGTATGGATGAGCCAATTTATGTTGCACCCTCAAAGATCTGGATTAAGTCTTCTGGAAGCTGCTCCGGTTGATGCCGAGACTGCTTCTGTAATGGGGAGAGACACAGTTTCTGCTTTGTGAGACTGCTGTATGAATTATTAATAAATAATGTCCAGTCTAGCCTTTCAAAGGCAACAGGTGGATGCTCAGAGATCTCTTGGGCTGAAGGAGTCACGGTGCTACTCCGAGTCACAGGCATTGATCTATGTAGAGCTGTTTCTGTGGGTCCATAAAACATTGTCAAATAATGAGAAAACGGTTCTAGTTAAACTTCAGTTACAGGTTAACTTGCTGCTGGCATATAGTGCAATCAATCAGAAGCAGCTCTTAACAAAAAAAAAAAAATCCTGGTTTTCTTTTAATCCTTTTTTGATTCTGCACTGCTTGTGCTTTAGAAGACCAAAGTTTGTGAGGATAATGTAAATCTGAAAATCGTTTCCTTGGACGTGAGAATGCTGAAAATATTTTTAGGTTGTATGGATGATGTTTCATCTGAAATTAGTTTTGTGGTGATGTATACTAAATGTCAGCTCAGTCATTAATGTGGCTTATTTTTATGCAAGTCAGTCAATAAAAATATTGTGAGTTAAGTAACTTACACTGTGGTCATAGCCCTTCTTCTGAGCTGGAGGAAATAATTTAAATAACAGAGAGAAGCCGTTGGTTTTAATTTTAAAGGATGAATGCTGCATCAAAACGCTTTTTTACTTTTAGCATGCACTAGTCTTCTCTCCTAACTGAGAACATTTTCTGGAAGAGACTGAAATTTCAGTTTATTGAGCAACTTTGTGGATTTTTTTTCTTTTTAATTATTCTCCTTTTTTAGCTATATTGAAGAAATCTTCTGCTTGCTCAAACACATACTCTGTTTTTTACAAGCAGGAAACCTGGGTGGTGTGTCAAAAATTGCTGTATTTAATCAAGAAATAAATTTCTTTAGGAGAGGTTTAGCTTTAGAATCATTAGGCAATGCTGTATTCTTGGCTTTGGTGGAGACGAGTGTGCTGACTTACCTGTTTCAAATAGCTGTAGCTAGCGTGACTTTTATTTTCTCATCTGTTTTGCTATTGGGAGATTTGAACAGATTTAAATCAAGACAGAGGATGTCTTCTGTTATGATTTACTGCCTGCATTGTGCTTCTTGTGATTAGAAACCATTTATGTTTTGCGCTACTGAAAATCGCTGTGTAAATACCACTTAGTCTGAAGATGCCTGTGAGTGATACTTTGTAAGTGGGATGTGAACAGTGGTAGAATCTTTCATGCTTTTTCAAAGACATAATTTATTTTCCTCCTATATTGGAAAGGCATTTGCATCAGCAGCATGTTGGGCTTATTTATGTGAATATATCTAAAAGCTCTGGATCCTGTGATGATTATTAGAAGTTATCTTCCAGCTTATACAGAATGGTGTCAGTCCTGCCCTGATACGAATCATAATGAAGTAAAATGGCAAATAATGCATCCTGTATAGAAATATAAAAAAAAAAAAAACCCACAAAAAAAAAAAACACCAAAAAAACCCCCAACATCAGCAAGTAAGTTGGATAGCAGGTTAAGATGACTTTATGTCCTCTGGATCTCAAACATGCTAATCTCTCATCACATCTTGGGTTCTCCAAAAGCCTGTCCCTCTTATTTCTGTTGGAGCTTTTACCACTGCTGGTGATGTAGGAGCCAGAGATATTCATGGCCTTGTCTCTTGCCTCTTGGAGCAGTTCTAGGTAACATAAGGTAAAACTTACTGTAAAGTCTGTGGACTCTTCGCATCCGTACTGTCATCAGGGTGGTGCAACAGTGGCGAAATTACCAAGACAGGGACGGGAATAATAAAGTGATATTGTGAGTGCATGTGCTCAAAAAGTCCACTTGGGATCTGCTGGGTCAGGGAGGAACACGATCCACAGGCCAGGGGACTTTCACAGAGCACGTGTCCCCTTTTTACTGATGTGTTTCTCTGAAACCTTTGTTTGCTGCTGCAGTTGCTGCTCCCTGGGGAAGTTCCAAAGTGTTCATCATCTCCAAGGCTTACACGTGTCTTGCTCATACTGTTATATCACCCAGAAGTACTCGTGAAAACTGCAGCCTCATTGTGCTGGGTATCGGAGATGTTCCTGTTCCAGGTAGCTTGCAGGCAAAGGTTGCAGATGGAATTGGAAAGACTCTGAAGAAGTGGACTAAGCATGCAGCTTTTCTACCAAAAAAAAGCTGTAAATTGTGTTCTGGCTTCATCGGTACTGGCTTTTTCAGCAGTGCCTCAGCTGAGGTGTTAAAAGCTGTCTGGCTTCTGATGCCATTGTGGAACTGAGAAAAGATTGGGAAGGAAAAGGCATTAGTTTAAACTTTATGGATCATTTCATAGATGGAGCAGGACGCAGGGAGGATCTTGTGTGGAAGGCTGATGGCAAAACCAGTTTCTTTAACAAAAAATCAGGAGTTGGTATAACAAGAGAATACAAATAGTCGTCTCCAAGCATCTCACTTAGCAGGGTTCATAGTACTCAAGCATGCATAAATGCATTCCTCCTTGGCAGACCCAGCCTTGGGAAGATGCTGGACTGGTGCTGGTGGTGGCTGCAGTTTGAAGGGAGGGTGTAGTTGAGATCCCTCCAGGTGTGAGGGGGAGGAAAGTGCAGTGTTGGCAGCATTGGGGAGGAGTGAGGAAGATGATGAGGAAGCAAGTGGTTTCTGTGAGATGAGGGGAAGAGTCCAAGGGGATTTGTAGGTGACAAGTCTGATTCCTGTAGGAAAGGTGATGGTGCTCAGAAGTGGCAAAGAAAGGGAAAGGGGAAAGAGGTGATGCAGACGAGTATCCTAAACACCACTTTCAGTTCACTGTAGTCAGCACAGTTTAGGGAATTCCCATCTGCAAAACCTGACCAGTTAGTAGCTGGTAAGTGTGTGGCTTTGGGTCTTTTTGCAGATACACATCTGTAATTTAAGGAATACATAAAATAATACAACAACTTCAAGTAGAAAGTAAAATGTACGTTGCCTTAAGAGCAGTGTTCACGTAGGATTGTTATAAAGGCACAGGTTAAAATGTGTCACGAATGTCAGTATGTTTTGCTTCCCTTCCATGACTAATGTATTGATCGATGCAGCAAAGTTGACTGACTGATCAATAGCAACACTAATATTGGCGACCTGGACAGTTTTATGTCCAGTGTTCAGGAACAATGAATATCTGCGGAGGGATCTCTGTATCAGACATCGTAAATACTTCATAGACTGTCTGTACTTTTATGGTCGTGCATTAGAAAGTCTACGGGTTACGGGCTAAGAGCACTGGTGCAAGGAGGTAGAGACGGCTGGCCGCTCAGCCCAGCCTGCCTTGGCATTTGGAATTTAATATTGAGCAGGTTTTGTGCAATGGGGAACACAGTGGGAAGCGGCAGTTTAGTAGCTCCAAATTTATTTTGCATGGTAATCTGGGAGTATGTCGAAATCTGTCTCGTTATTTTCTTCTCGTAAGGATTTTCTCTACTCCACGTCTTCTGGGAGCGGGTTGCCTGGTTGTGGTTGGAGCGCTGGGCTGGAACTCGCCGCTGAGCTTTGCCACAGATTTCCTGTGCGATGCTGAGCGAGGCGCTTAATCTCTCTCTGCCTCTCTTCCCCATTTGTGTTATGAAGAAGTAGCATTTTCATGAAGGTAAATTTGTGGCTGTTCAGAGCCCCTTGGATAGGAATGGCAAAGAGGCTTGGGCATATAACTGTGGGGACTTTAACAACAACAAAAAAAATCTTGCTTTCATGGGGGGAAGTGGAGAGTACAGCCTTTGCAGCCAGCCAGCTGGCATGTTTGGGCTGCTGGAGTGGGAATCCAAAGAGCAGCCTTTTCCTCTGGGCAGGCTATGGGTAGTGAGTCTCCTTTTTTGTTTCTCCCAGTAAGTCAAAGCTGTGCCAGCACCATTGTCCTGGTGGAAGTAAATTAAATCTCCAAAAGGAGTTTGTTTGAATATCCCCCTCAGGCAGGGAAAGTAGAAACAATAACTACTTTATTCCTGACTTGAAACTTTCTTTTCTCAAATTGAATGTCTTCATATAAAGAAATGCAATTTGGGACGTGGCTGTGCACTTACTTAATGATTTCTTCTTTTTTATTCCATACTACCCACCAGTCTAAGAACAGTTTTCTCATCCGTTTCCTTTGAATGGCTTTATCACATTTCTAAAATTTTGTAGCGTCATATTTCTCTTTGTGTTGAAAAATTAAGCATCAATTCCAGGGTCATATAAGCAGTGTTTCCAATTTCTTAGCGAGGAAGTTGATTTTACACCACAATGCTATGTGTGCCGGGTAGCTGACCTCTTACTGACAGCAACTTGGAGAGTGCTAAAACTGCCACTGTAAATAAAGATAAACGAGACCCCTCAGTTGTTCTTGTAACTGCCTGGAGGTGTGCTTGGTGGGTCACAGAATGAAGAAGTGCTACATGGAAATATCATCTGTGTGTGTGTCTTCTGGAGGTTTACCTGGATTGCTGCCCAACTTGAAGCAAGTCCAGTTGACACACTTAAAGTTGGATTAATCTGGTTAGATTACTTGCTGCTGTTTATGGTTCTAGAGTTAACTACTCGCTTGGCTGCCCTGTTGGTTTGGGCTGTGTTGGCTGAGGTAGAGTGACAGGGAAGAAGGTTTGGAAAAGGTGTGGGTAAATCCGTCAGTGTAGTGTATTTGTGAAGTTCAGGTATGTACAAAGCAAAACAACTCGTTTAAGACTCGATTGAAGATGATATTAACCAAAAAAAAAAAAAAAAGGCAGTTCCATCGTTTTGCCTAAATTAGGAATTGAATCTTTTTTTGTTACATTTGTCCATTATGATTCTAATAGAAATGGCCAAAATATTGCTGGGAAAAGGACCAAATTCTGGGATATCACTGAAAGCTATTACCTGCATTAGTGCTCTGATATTTTTCATGAAAACTGATGCTGATTTATTCTCCCAGAGTAAAACAAGCTATTTCTGAAAATGGTTTGTTCTTTCCTATACCACCAGTTGTGGGGGGGAGAAAGGAGTTGGTGAGATCTTGAGTCTCGAGATACTTGTTGAAAAACAGCGCGTTCTTTCTCCAGTTGTGGATCTGTTTAGGTTTTAGAGTGTCTATGTCGAGGTCTCTCATACAGTCCTCTATGCTCTTGCCAATGGCAGGATGCCTCCCTCCTCTTTTGATGATGAGGACACTACTACAGTTGATTGACTTCTAGCTTTTTTTTTTTTTTGCCTTGATATCATCTCACCTTCTTTGGCATGTATATTGGAAAGCCTGAAGTTAAGCATGCAGGTAGTTGACATTGAGCACTCATGTTATGGCTGGTGGCGAGGAAGGTACACTGCTCTGATTGTGATGTTTCAGGTGCTTACAAATGAGTTCCTGCAGGTACTGCTGCAGCAACTCAAGATGTTATCTCCTTGCTAGTCTGCTGACCCCCAATGATGAAAATTTGTCACCTACCACGAGAAAATTGGGAGAAGAAAGCTTGTGCTCATACTTCAGCTGCTTCAGTGCAAATTCAGCTTCTCCATTAGCTCAAGAATTTAAACTAAGATGCTGGACTTAAAAAAGCTGAGGTATGTGCATATGTTACCTTGTATTGGGAGTTGATTTGTGGAGAGAAAAACAGGAGAGAGAGAGTAGTGATTTCTTAAGCCACACAGCAAGCTTTGCTAGAGCTTGTTCATTAGTATATATCAGTTTACAAAATATTTATTTAAGGTTAATATAATAGAAGAAACCTGCATGTATATTTGCTAAGGGAGAGTCAGCAGGTCCATAGTAGGTTAAGATGCTACATGTTTTAAAGCTTTTTCACATCTCTTTGAAGGGAAATCAGTAATTTCTGAGAGGGGATCCCTGCAGATGTTTTTCTCTGTTTTCCATCTCTTTCTTTGTGAAAGTCTTAAAATGCAATGAGAGGACATATCAAAAATGTTGAAAGTTTGTCTTTCAAATATTCTCTTATGAACTGGTGACTACACTGGGTATATTTGAAGGTATAGGAGCTAGATGATGAATTTGACTATCCTCTAGTTGAATTGGCAAAATAAGCATGCATGCTGTTTTAGAAAGAATCTCTCCACAGGGCTGTAATGGCTTGATGCCTTCCTCTTCAGTAAGTCATTTTTGTCAAGTTAAAGGCCAAAATTCAAACTGGCTTGTTGTCAAGGACACTAAGCACAGCAGGCAAAAATCCCCAAGGCTACCCAATTCACAGCATAGATGGATAAAGCTGGCAGAGCATGGTTTACTCTTCTTTCCCTCCCCCATGAAGAAACCTTCTTGCCTAGGTTTTTTTTGCAGATATGGACACTATTATGCATACTAATACAATTTAACAGAAAGTATTTAAATGGAAGGCTTGTTCATCTGTTTGTGGGTAAAACAATCCGTTATTGTTTGGGAGCAGTGCAAAAATAATGCACAATCCCCCCCAGTGACTGTGTGGTGCTGCAGGCTGCTCTGCCCTTCCAGCTGTGCTCACCTCCGCCACAGCTGGAGGGAATTGTCATTGGCAGAGGACCCAGGATCATGTCTCAGTGAGCACCAGCCTTTACATTGGCTGTTGTGTGATGAAGCAGTTCAAATGGGTTAAGCTCATAATCCTAAATTGTGCTGTTATGACCATAAGAAATGATGGAAAATCCTGTGGAATTAGGTGCTTCTAATAGCTTTCTATTTTACACTTTGGTTCCTGATTCTCTCATAAGAATATACAACAGCCCATTTAGGAAAAAAGGGCAATGTGAAACAACACTATTAACTTCAAATATTATTGACCACTAGAACACTCCAGGAATATTATGTGTCCCTGAATGTCCTCACTAATGTGCAGTTTTAGCCATGGTCAGTTTTTTTGAATGGTAGGTGTTTCTTTCCCAACTGATTATGAAGAAGCCCCACTGAAGAAAATAATTTTTTTTTTCTCTTTCTTTCATAGGTAACTTTGTAATATCTTTCTCTTGCAGTAGTTTTCATTTTTACAGGTGACCAGTAGTACGTAAAGAAAGATTTTTTGATAGGATGCAACAGTTTTTCCTCAAGTTGATGTTTTCCTGGGATATATTTTCTTATTTGGAGTAAAATGGCATTTTTTGTATGAGTGAATTAGGAGGAATAGCATTTTCCTTGACCTTTTAATATGTTTGCATTTTTGTCTTGCATAAAAGTCTGCCTATTTCCTGTAATGGTTAGACTAAAATAAAGTGCATATATTCTTATAAATGTAAAGTTTCCATCTCTTGTTTACTTCACAAAATGTCAAATTAAATCTGCATGTGTTAAAATTTATTCTTCTAATTAATCTTCCTAGTTTTCCGGACACTATATTAAAAGCTCTCCTTTGTATTTTTCTCCTTTATAATAAAGATTAAAAACCCATTGAAGATAGTCGCCTTATTATTTATTTTGAATTCAAGGCAACTGCTAACATCAGTCTGAACTCTCTTTTTTCATGGTCCTGATTTTTCTTCCTCACACCCTGAATGTGGTCTGTATTGCGCCCCCAAAGCAAACCAGACATTACAGCAGAAAATTCAGACCCTGTGGTTAGTTTTTACATCTTCTAGTACATAGGCTGTATGACCCAAAAAGTTTATTGAAAAGGAAACATCTTTTGAAATGCATGTTCTCTGTTTTCCTGAAGAGCAAACAAAGGAAAAAGTTGTCTAGACTACATATGAAAATTAACTGAGTGTATGGATTGTGCTGTTGCTTTGACATCATTTTTTGACCACACAAGTGCAGAATTTAGAAAAGTGAGGAATTTCTATTCGATTCAGACTTGCATTGATTGATATACTTCCAGGGGAAGCCTTGTTCTTTATGCTTGCAGCTGTTGTGTTTTGGTTGTTTTTCACATGTGCAGACATTTTTATAAGTGTGTGGGAACACTTCAGTTTAAACACCGAATTAAAATGCAGAGGTGCCATATTCTACAAGTCTAAGGTTTCTTTAGCATTAATGGGAAGAGAATCTGTTAGATTTGGTAAACTTTGCATTTGGAATTGAGTAGGTGAGTGTAAGCTAAAGGTCTCATGTCAGCCATTGGAAGAAAAATTGGGTGAATTTTTTGGGCTCCTGAAATTATATTTATTTCAGTATTATAGATAGTAGAAATCCCAAGCAGTATCTCTTGTATCTTCTTCTTAAAAACATCTGCAGACATGTAACTGTCACACTATGTGCTACCATGGGCGTGTTTATACTTCACATGTCTGTAAATACCCTACTAAACAACAGATCAGAGAGAACAGACATGGCTTGGTGAACAAAAAAATAAAAATGCCTGAAGTGTTGGGGCTTTTGGCATTTGCAGAGAACTTCTGCGTATCCAGTTTTTCACTTCCCAGCTATTTCTTACATGAAGTGATTTTATGCTGTGATCTGCTGATGCATTTAACCCACTCCTGAAATTGGTTTTAACCAGAGTGAAAACTCTTCTGTTGAGGGCCCCCTTTCACAGATGAGAGCTGAAATAAGATGAGATAAGGTTGAAAGGTGTAAGTGAAGTTAAGGAGCTAGCAGGTGCCAGCGAGTGTCATAACTGTTTGAAACACGGCGTGGTCCATCAGCCCGTGAATGTACCGGAGTCAGAGAAGGGCGCCCAGTTGTTCAACTTGGTAGTTGTGTAATGTAACCACACTCAGGTTTAAATCTCTGCCCCTGCACCTTTTCCCAGAGATCCTATCGTTCATTAAATAGTCTAACATTAAATTTGCTACCGTGAAAGCACAGGCTGTAGGAATAAATGTCTGGCTCTTTGTAAGACTGATTTATGCATATTGTGCAATAATTAACTAAAATATAGTATGCTAGAAGCATAGTTAATACACCATAATAGGATTTTTATTTATTTAATCTTTTATTCCTCCTTTCCAAGATTTTTAGGGAATTGAATTGCCTTTTTTCGAGACATATTAATTAGGTGTGTCTGTTACAGCACAATAAATGAGCACAGGTATGAGAGTCTGTCGGCCAGACTGACACTAGTGTGAAACCCCTAGATCTGCTTAGGGTAATGTAATCAGTTCCAGCAATTGCTCTGTCACCAGCTCTTATTAGTAGTGCTTTTACATGGTCTAGAAAGCAATTTAGGCAAACAAAAGAAACATGTAAATGAGCGCTTTTCTGTGTTGTGTTCTTTAGTTTAAAATTGAATACCTTCTCAGAGTTAGAGGCCTGTCTTGTAACAGGGTAAATAATACTTTAGTATAATCCAGCAGTTTGGCTTGGACTCACAGTCACAGTATTTTTTTTTTTTTTGTTCAATCACAAAAGTAATTTGACTTCTCTACAAATAATGTTTTTTTAAACTTCAATAGAAATTAGCAAACCAGTCATCAAATGGAATTTATAAAAAGTTGCATGGGAAAATGTGTTCTAAGTAGTCTGCAATTCAAGGCATTTCCTTCGCAGGATGCTTATCAAGTCTGCATGTGCTACTTCCAAATTGAACTAGAGCATAGATGAGAAGTATTTTTGATAGAATGGAGGGGGGGGGTAGGGAGAAAATAAAGCCCAGTGGGAAAGTAGTACCAATTTTTTTCGTCATGGCCTTAGGATGTAAATCCTACAAGTGTGCAGAGAGAAAACAGACTTTGAAACACCAAAAGGAAACAGATCTGTGGTGTTTGAGATGATGCTGGTAGTGTAAATGTGACTGAAATTGTCATTCTAGGAGTGGTGAGTAAATATACTAGAAGCCTGTGGATAAACTGACTTCTCCTTGATAGTCCGTATACCAAGCAAAGACAAAATGTCCTGCTTGTTTCTGTGATGTTTCTTCACCAGGGAGGCTGTATCAGGCGGAGCAGCTGCCAGTTTTAAGGACAATCGTTCTCCCAGATGCCGGTTTATGATAGCAGCAACCAAAGAGTCGTGCAGGAGGTCCCAGTTGTGGCTGCCAACCTCCTCTGCGGTGGCAGAATTAAGATCTTGCAAGACTGAGGGGAAAAGGATCCAGCAAATATTTTTGCAGGGATTTCTTCTAGACTGGAAAGCTGATATTAATCAGTTTTCTAGGCTGTTGGTAGTTTTACAAATCAGCAGTGAAACCTGGCACACAGAAGCTGTCTACAGATTTTTCGGAGATGGTTCTGCCTTAGCTGACCATCAGGCTGATGGATAAACTTATGGGACAAGCTTAATCTTCTTTCCAGACTAAAAAATTACCAGACTGAAAAAGGGATTGCACCTGTCATTCTCCTCTAACTAATTTTTGGCTCTTCATCTGATTTCAGTCAAATTTGTTAAAGGCAGAGACATTAAGCATACCAGGTCTCCAAGACTCATGGAGATGAGTAGCTTGGTAGAATGAATCCCCCTCCCGTGGGCTGCCGGAGGGGGCAGGGAGGGGTGCCTGGTCCCAGCCTCAGCTGTGTGGACAATAGATGTGGAAGGAGTCACCTGGGAGAGTGGGAGAGGAGCACTGAGGTAGGAAGGAAAGGAACATATTACGTCCACAACACACCTATAGGTAAATCAAGCTTCATGAATGAAACTCCTAATTGCACAGCCAGACTGAGAGCGTTTTGGTGTTTTGTTTTGTCTTTTTTTTTCCCCCAAGAACCAAAGAACATTCTTTGAGGGGAAACATCCAGATGACTTTATCGAGCACCTGTAATAACACTCCCTAAATGTTTGTTTTGACTTAGGGGTTTTGTTTTGCTTTTTAACCCAGATGAAATTGTGTGTTAATTCCTTACACAGAGATTCATCTGCATCCTGCGAGCATGTCGCTTACAGCATCAGCCAACGCATCAACCTCCTACTGGCATTTTTTAATTAAAAGAACAGCACTATCACTTCAAATTAGTGCCACATAGCTTATTTTAGTAAGGAGTGAAATGGTGTTTAAAGGCTTTTCTCTTATGAAAATTGTTTATTAAATTTTGCTCTCTTTTGGATCTATCTAGTAGTTTGTCATTCAGCGCTTGGACAGTATCAGATTCCTAGATCTGAGAGTCCTGTTAGTGATACGAGTGCAAATAAAAGGCTTGCTTTTAATATCTCAAGTATTTGATAAATAGGAATCACCTTCTTAAAAAACAAACAAACATTATATTACTTTATGGTTCCCACAAAGCAAGCATTAGCTTGTTTTCAAGTGCATTCCTGTGTTGAGAAGGTAGTGAATAAATAGATATTTCTGGGAGCTTGTGTGTCATGAACTGTGAAGAGATGTTTTCTGTAATCCTGTTCAGTGAAATTGTTAAGCCTCCCTTATACTAAATTACGGTGAGAGCAAGTAATAGATCCAGTGAGAGCCAGCCCTAGTGAGATTTTTCCTCATACAGCATTTCATTTTGTCTGGAATATTACCACTGTTAACCATCCGTCTGAAATTTAATGTATTGAATATGTTTAATCTATTCAAAATGGAAAGCAAACGTCTTAAGCTTTGACTGAACCAGCTGTCCTCAATATGTTGGGTTTTTTAGATACTAAATTTTGGACTTTGAATGTGTTAATATAGGAGTTTGATAAAGAATTTTTTGTTTAGGAGAACTTCCTTCATATTTTTTGTTTCAGGGTGCTGCAGCCGAGTGGTGTCACTTGCATAAAATCCTGTATCTGAATATGAAGCACACACATTAAGGTTGTATAGGAAGAGGCATGGCATCTTTTCATTCAAACTCCGGTTTGGTTATATAATACCTTTGATCAAGGTATCCCAGAGCAGTAGTGGGATTATAATTTATTGATGTAATGGACACTGACATTTTGTACAAAGGCAATAGCAAACAGTTGCTGTTGCAGGCAAAGTGATGAATGTGTAATGTTGAAAAAATTGTAACTAAACATCCTGATCAGAATAAGGCACTAAAACATTTTCATTAAGATCCCAGCCTTTGTGACTGTGGGTTCATTTGGAGCTGGAAAGGGGGTTTCCCTTATTCAATAGCTTGCACGTTGTTGGTAAAAAAAATTGCTAGGGGAGGGGGGAAGGTCCACATACATTGCTGTTAAGGCACTGTTAAGAAACTGACTTTGCCATGAAAGCATTTATTTTTTTTTTAATAAAAAATCTTGATAGAATGCTACATGCGTGTTGTAAATTATCTGTCTTCGTTCTAAATTCTATTTTTATTTTGCTCTCTGAAGCCAGTCTGTAACTCAAACATTCCTCGCATCTTTTGGCTGGAGATTTAGTCAAGGACGTTTTTCATCCTGCTTTCAAAAAGACGATTCCAGCCTTTCTTGAAGCTGCTCCAAAGGAAATTTCCTTCTGCAGCGGGTACGGTGACAATGAGGGAAGTCACTGCTTGTGGTCCAAAGGCTTAGTGACGTCCTCTTGTTGCTGCCATGTCCTACCATGCTTAATCTGAAAACAAATTTAAATATTTACATAGCTAGATGGTACAAGATAAGGGTTGGAGTCACTCTGTATCCATGATGTTAGTTCTGCTTGAGCTCACTCAACTCACGAGTTGGTTGTTAGCAGAATAATGTGGATAAATGTTTCATGGGCACAAAGGAAAGGGGCTGTGTCAATGTCCATAGGCGACAGACCTCCCTCCCCACCTTCCAACTAAATCGAAGGGTATTTGCTGTTGCGGATTGGCTTTTCTTGCTCAACCATAGATTGGCTCTGACCACTCTGTTTGTTTTGTTGTTCATCCCTGGTGACTGTCAGTAGTGCTGGGCTGAATAAACAGAGACTATTGATCAAATTTGAAGTCATTAACTTGGCAGTTTAAATAGATGCTGTCCTATATAATTAGAACAAGGGAGTAACACATAGGCTGATACAGCTTTATTCTGAATAAAAGCCTTCTTTTCATGAAATCTTGTTTGGTGCTATTCAGCTCTCAGTTTTGTGCCTCCTGTAGGTCATGCAAGAATTAGACATTTTGTTAAAAATACCTAAAGTGAAGAGGATGGCTTTGCTTGTCTAAGAGAGTGAGGACACTGCTATAACATGGATCTGCTGAACTTTGATACTAATTGGAAATCGTGTTTGGAAGAAGGGGGTGCTAACATGAAGTTATCGGTTAACCACATCCAGCTAGAGCATGTTTTGGGGAGGAATACCGCTCAGTATTGCCTTCCATCTCCAAGCGAGCAGCAGTACTTCCAGCTCTGAAGCAGTAGCGGGTTTGGATTATCCATCTCGCTGCTGCTCAGCTGAGAGAAACACATGCCTGTTAGATCTGGATGTTTATACTCAAACACAACGGGTGATTAATTAGTTCCGAAGGAAGACGTTTCCTTTTAATGGCTACTGTTGTGCGATGTGCCTGTCAGCCTTCTAAATAATTTTAACGTTTAAATGGAGCATGGCCACAAGACACACGGAGTATTTTGCTGGATGTGTTGGATTCCTTGAAGACCCGTTACAGATGACTAGCGGTGTCGTGTGAAAGCACGGGCAAGGAGCAGCGATAATCTCATTAATATATGTGCAGCGTGTGCCTGCAGACAGCCCGGTGCTCCTGAGTCACACTGCTGCGAGTCTCTAGAGAGCGTGCAAATTCAGCAGTAGGATGCACACGTATTGACCCACATTTCCTCGGGCAGAGCAGCAGTCACGTGCATCTCATTGCTTGGAAATCAGATGAGAACTGATCTAACTTGGTTCATCCAGCATTTGCATAACCTGAGCCAAAGTGCTTTTAGGGATTTACCACTTGTGTGACTAATATGTGATTAGGTAGATTGTAGAGTGTGTGTATGTGCTTCTTGCAGACAAGACTTACCGTCTAACAATGGCAGCATCAAAAAAGTCCCTTATGCATCATTCTCTTATTGTAGCTTTTAAATAGGACTGGTTGTTAAATCAGTTGGGTTTTTTCCTCTATATAAAAACTTCCATACTAATTCCTAGAAAAGTTTGTTACATAGGGACGTTTTTCCTGCAACAAATGGACGGATGTCCTATAGAAGGAAACAGTGAATCTGTACTGGGGTGAACAGAACAAAAGTAGGTGACTGAATGATAAAAATTTGGCTTCCAAAAAGCTATTAATATCTCTGTAATTGCAGGCTTTTTTGGAACAAGCCTCGCTTCAGCCTTGTTCTCCTTCTCCCCTCTGCCACAGCTTCCTTGCTCCTGCACACACCCCCCCCCTGCTCCTTCCCCATTAACTGGTGCCACCGCTGTCACCTCCCGCTCCCCACGCACCCCCGCGAGTTCGGCAGTGCTGGCCTGGGGCCCAGGCTAATAAGCTCAGGCGAGCTCATTGACTGGCAGGTATCCAGTGTCTCTGCTCACCTTCTAGCATCCGTGCCCTTCACAAATACAGCCATGAGTTTGGTGCTTCCTATGTTTTTTTCATTTGTAAACAAGGAGGGTTTAAGCTGAGCTCTCTGAACAAACAAATAAAAAAAAAAACAAAAAACAAAAAACAAAAAACCAGCATAAAGAAAGTGGAGACCAATTTGTAACATCTCGGGTGGCTGCTGAAAGGGATTATAACAGGCTGAATAATCACAAAACAAACTACTGAAGATTGAAAATTTCCAGGAATTAAAAACAATATTCTAAAACAGCTGATGTACTTTACACAAAATTAGAAGTGATGCCAAGAATTTAATTTGGGTGAACAGAATTTTTCTTTGCTCTTCCTGAATTTAAACTTGGCACCTTTATTTTAGCTTTTGTATTGGAAATGACTAAAATAATTTTTTTCCTTTTTGCAGCTAAGCACTTAATCAGTCTGAATTATTTTTTAAATTTTACCTGGGTAGTCAAGGTGTCATTTTTCCAGTTTTTTGCATATGCCCCTTGAACTGTTTTGAACCTGATAGATATAATCTGAATGCGAAATGATAATGAAGACAAAACCAGATGCGCGGCTGTGTTTTGCCCGGTGTCAGTACCGAGAGTTTCTCTAACTGGCTCATGGTTAGTGCTCCTGCAGAACGCCTGTCTGATGGTGGCTGCTGTGAAGGTGATCCTCCTCCATGCCGATCGTGGGGTGGCTGTGCCTGAACCAACGACCAAGCTCTGCTCAGCCTGGCTGAACCAGCCTGGAAAAAATACTGGATAGTGTGTTATTTGAAACCCTGCTTCGTCCTCGACATACGGTGTCAGTTGTGTGCGATGAATAAAACTGTTCACCTCCTTGTTAGTACAGATTTGCCACAGCAAGGTATCCAGCTGGTGTTTTGAACAACTCCGTGGTGTTTTTTTTTGCAGTAATACCTTTACTTGACTATTTTAAAATAAATGCAGTCTTCCCATTTCTGTAATCTATACTGGCTGTTCTGTATCGACAGCAGCTGAAACCCAGCAAAAGAATGAAAGTTAAAACTGTTCACTAAACATTACATGTATAAAAACTGGTAACGAGGTATCATCATGAAGTCAGTAGAATGTTTTGATTCCCTCTAGTTTGGGCGAATGCTATACTCTTTCCCACAAGACACTAAAAGCACTTATACCTCAGTAACAAAGATCCAAGTTAGGATCAAAATTGAATTTATTATAGGCTATTAGGCTATGCCACTTCTTCCAGCACCAGCTTGATGTCGATGACCCGTGTGTCTGTTGTCCTCAGGTTGATAAGGACAGCCTGGGGAGCTACAGGAAGAAAGTACTTCTGAATAAATTCCACCGTGTTCAGTTTTTGGCTGTCCATTTGCTAAGTAGCCTAGAACAAAATGAACTCATTGCTCTAGGCTTTTGTACGCTGTTAACTCTTCACTGAATATTGACTTTCACCACCCTGATTTTTAAATCTGAGCTCACTCTCAGTCTGGTCAGAAAGTACTACTCCATCTCATCTGTTTATTATCATGCTTACCGCAAAACAAACAACAGATTTGCAAATAAGGCAAAAGCTGTAAGAACATGAAAAAGTTTCTTTGGCAATGAGGCCCATGGCCTTGAAAAGCTTTATATGACAAGACTTGAGGCTTTTTATGTTTCTATCCAAGCATGCCAGAAAGCACTTCGGCATACCTCAGTTAAAATACAAGCATGGAAAACAACTAGATGTGCTAGAAATTAGGGAAAGTTTGTAAGTCGTTTGTTCACCTGAGGTATGTGGTTTTAAAGCAATGATACAGTACTGATGCCTTGCTTGAAAGAAAGAATGCTTTTCATTTACTTGCAAAAAAATTTGGGGTGTTGACTGTGCCTCTTGAAAAGTCATCCAGTACCTGTTGGAATTTGTTCTGGTAGCAGTTACTGAAGTTGTTAGTAATGATAAAAGAGGTGTTTGGTAAGTGTTACTCTTTGCAGTAGATTTCTAACTGGTTGTTATAAGATTGTCCAATTATTAAAGAAATATAAAATGTGTCAGAGTATTAATCAAACAGCTTAAGCCCTGTGTACCGTTTTTCCTGAGATTTGTTCTTTTTCTATATCTAATATTTTATATGCTAGATTTCTTTTTCTGTGGAACTTCTGTATTGGAGATTATTTACTCAGATGTTTCAGAATGAATGAAGAAATGTGGATTCTTGAATATTGTGACCCTGGTGGTCATCAGTGTTTTATACATTTAACTACAATTTCTGAAAATTACTCTGGCAAAATTTGTTGTTTCTTATTTTCAGTGTTTTTAAAGATTTATCTTCTTTCATTTTTCTGGCAGTTAATGTCAGCATCAGCAATGTCCTAGGTCACGTAAGCAATTCTCTTGCTGGCTTCTTGTTCTTGGTTCACAGTGTAGATTTAATTTTAACACTGAGTTGAGCAGTTCTACCTTGACCAGAGCCAAACCTGTATATTTAGTTTTAAGGCAATGTTCCATGTGAATTGTTTAACTAAAACTCTTCCACTGATACATTTAAGTCCCTGTGGAATAACTAATAGTTTACATAGTTTACAACTTACACATAACGCCATTCATTTTTTAAATAACAATGTTCTTGCTTTTAAGCAATCAACTTAGTGCTTGATGAAAACCAGACATTAATTTTGTACTGTTTATTAAAATACCCCTTTGGAAAATTTTGTTCCTATAAAGTTGATTTTGAACCTTATTTAATTGCAGTAAGACACTAAATATCAGTCCTGTTTGGAAAACCAAAGCTCAGTTCTTAAATTGAGATTGAGAATGTGTCAAACTGCATTCATTTTTCCTCCTTTACAATAGTGTTTAACATTCAAATTACTTTGTTGAAATACTGACACTACCTGTACGTGAAGGGATGTAAATACCAGCCACTCTTTGGAGATACAAAACAAATGCTTTCGTTTTTAAACTGCAAAATCTGCTTCGCTTTAGCTTGGAAGTTTTAGACCTTTTACTGTTTGACAGAAATTCAGTATTTCTATTGAAATGTTGCTTCGCTGTACCTAGTTGAACTTTGCCAAAGTTTCTGCTTTCACAGGTTTTACGTGTTCTGCAGTGGAAGGTCAGACTTCTTTCTGCTTTCTGCAAAACAGGCAGATATTTTGAGGCAAGACAGTATGCATACGAAGAGAGCTGGCAGTAATATAGGGTTAGAAAGTATAAAAGTTACGTGTTCTGTTCCTATCCTTTCAAAAATGTTTTGCTTCATGGACAGTACCCCAAGGCTGGATCTGTTTTAACTGATCTGATTGCTTGGGCCTAATTCTAGGTGTGTGGTAAGCATCCGCAAATGTGTTACTTCTGGTTTTGGTCTCTTGTTCTATACTTTTTCCTCCTTTTTATAAAGCAGCAGAGAGCGGTTGTGCAGGTTTTCCTCCTGGACTTAGGAAATGAATGTCTTGTAAAAGCTCTAAGTTCATTAATTGGATGGTGTTTTGTGGGGGGAAAAAAAAGCTGCTGTTAATACAGAAATGTACTTGTAACTTGAGTCTCACAAACTCTGGTTTATAAAACATAAAGCAACTGGTTATAAAATGTAGTTGCAGTAGTGGTATGGGTAGCCCCATAGAGAATATCTGGGAAGAAGGAGAATCTAAATTTCTGTGTTTTATGGTGAACGTAATATTTATTGGAAAAGCCTTTTATGTAGTGAATTAGTAAGCAAAGGATCAGCTGCATGGGAGAGTCCTTATAAGCCTCTTTTTGGTAATGAAAATCAGATGTTTAACACTTTATACATTTAACTTAGGAAAGTGGAGTTCAGAGGCGTGTTAAATTAAACACACCTAAATTAAATGCTGACTGAGCAGTAGACTGTGCTGCACGGGGGCTCTCATTCTCTGTTACAGGAGTGTCAACTATTTAACACGTAATTTCTGCCTAAGTAATATCTAGAGTTTTTGGAGTTTTTTTCCCATCTTTGATTAGTAATTGACTGTTGTTCATCTATCATATTCCATAGAAACAAATCTATACATCTGAAGATTTGGACGGTATTTCTAAAAAGGACCTTTTGTTTACTGGGAATATGGGAGTAGGGCTAGTTTTGACCTTGATCCCCAGCTCTGCCTGGGACCTGTTGTGAACAATGTTATGTTGAGTATATGGTCCTGTTAGGTACTGACTTTTGTAGAGATTTGAAAAAGGTGCTTTGAAAACTCCAAGTGTTAAAAGTGCAAAGTATTTTTGGCAATCTTAGTAAAATTCAGTTTGGAATCTGAGTTATGAGTGCATGTGGGTGGAGGAACATGTTTTTCATGCTTTAGGAATTTTTTTCCAGATGCTTTTTCAGTGCTTGGGTAACTATAAAAGCTAAGTATTAAGACTTCAGCATGGATTTATTCTTTAATTTCAATGTAATTTAAGAAAATTGAGCCAGATAGTTTTGTGGCATGTTTTTAACTTTATTCTGGTGATGATGTAGCACAGTGCAACGTCAGTGTCTGTTTCAAAATGTAAGCTCAAGTATGTGCAAGCTGTGCAGATAAGCCTATCTTGATAGACAATACTTGCTTGAAAATATGAATTATTCAATGCAAGTGGACATGGTTGGGGATACAAGAGATGTAAGGGAAGAAATCCAGAGTTGTGTTGATCCCAGTAGCTACAACTTGCACAATGAAGTGTACAGAAAATGTAAAATGCCATTTTGTATTTCCAGTAGAAGTTTTGTAATTGAAATTGTTTTGTTTTGCTGTCAACTAAGAGATTGTATTTGCCCTGAGAAACAGGATATTATTCTGTGTGGTTTTAACAGAAATTTTGAGTTCTTTCCAGATATGTCTTACTAATGTGTACAGAAGATGACACTATAGCTGAAGCCTGAGCATATACCCTGTTTTCACAGAGTTGGGAGTCCATTTGTGGACACTTTAGCAAAGGAAAAACTTGACTGGACTTGGTAAATCTCTCTACAAAATTATTACTTCACTTGGTTGTAGTTCTGGGAGGTATGTTGGTTTGGGTGGAGGTCTGAGCTTTAAAAACCATACAGCGGATATAAATGATTTTGTTCTGTTAAGGTTTTCTCTGATTGATAGGGCATTTTTTGCAAATGACAGTCGTTGGCTGTAAAATGGCGATAGTAATAACTGACTTACGTCTTGAATTCCAGTTCTCAAAGGATGTGGTTGTGCTTTGAGCATGTTGGGAGACAGTCTGCAAAGAAAAGGTATGAGGATGTGAGGGACGATGGTGCTTCAAAGGCATCTTCATGATGACAGGAGGCTTCACCAGTTATGGTCTCACTCTTGCCCCAGCATCTCCAGCTGTATTTCTTACAGCTGAGCAGTCACTGTAGGGCCAAGAAGAATAATTAGCTGAAGGTGGAAAAGCAGCAGTTTATGAAAGGTTTGCCCTAAAAAATAAATATTTTTTTTTTTTTTTTTTTTTTAATCAAGCCCCTGGAAGTACAGTTTGGGGGAGAAATAGGAACTTAATGTAGCTGGAATTTGCCTTGTGGTACGTGGGACAAATAAATCCCATGAGCAGCTTCTGCTTTCAGAGCTGAGGCTGGGCTGGAGGGCACATCTGTAAGACTCAAGCAGTCGGGGATGCCTGGAGATTTATGTGTATCTAGGAAATAGGAGACTATAGAGGCTATGAAAAGGTTCTTGGCCTGGATTAGAGGAAGGCATAGCAAAGTTGTAAGAAAACTGATGTAATAACTAGGATTTAATGAAAGATTTAATCTGGGAGGTAACCTTTTTTTCAGGCATTTGTTATGGGTGAGCAGAAGGGGAAGAAGAGAAAGAAAAGTTAGTATGAGGGTTAATTGAATATGCTTATTTCCACCTCTCTGATTTGTGTGCCTTTCTCTGATTCTGTACATCAGCATTAATTCAGCTTCCCACTGATCTCTCTTTTTTTTTTTCCCTGAAAAGGTCTTCAGCTAATTCCATAACTCATAGTGTTTCTCCAAGTTTTACATCCCAATCAGTTCATTCTTAAACTTGCTTTACTGGTCTTGCGTTGCATGCAGTCTCAGTTAACTGGGAATTTAATGAGTCTTGTTTTTCCAATAGTCCTGTGCTGGTTTTTTAATGATTAATGTTTTTGAGGGCTAAATCAGCCCTTGCTGGTGTGTATATGAAGACTTACTGTTGGTCACTGCCCAGGAGGATTTTTCAGTTTGTGTAATTCTTAGGAATCCTGGAGATGAAACTCTTCTGTTTTGTCAACTTGGTCTTGTTTGCACTACGAGGACTGACTCTAGTTCGTGACAGGTTTCTGCTTAGGTAGGATGGAATTTTGATTCTTGACTAAGTAGATACTTTAATGACATGTTAATGGACTAATAAAAATGGCTTTTTCTGGGTGTGTGGTTTTTTGAAGATCTCTTCAAAGTTGTCTAGTGTTTGCAACTGGCTACATGAAGCCAAGTTCCAGCCCACGAGGAAAGCATGCCTTGAAAAGAGGCTTTGATTTTTACTGCAGCCTACACAAAAGGGCCACAAAAAGGCTTCGTGTATCAAATCTAGCAACTCTGAGAATTGAGGTTTTTTTAATGAAGCATTGCTTTAATCTGGTAGTCAAGGTCTGTTTTAGTATGACTTCAGGCAGAGTCTTCCAATGTCAGGGCATGATGTATGCTGGTCCTGAAGTCTGAGGGGTCTCGGGAGTTTTTTTGGTTGGTTTACATGTTAGATTGCAAATCTCATTGACACAATGATGCTAAGATTGTTAGTGAAGGCCACTCAGTGTACACGTCTGTATAAAATTAGTTCTGTACAGCTAATTGGTTTATCTGGCAAATGTAACTGAAGACTTCAGTTTTATTTATCTTTTTCTGCATGCTAGGCACTGCAATGATTCAGATTCGGTTACTGAGAAGTTAAAGCAGTCTGTGGATTTATGCATTTCAGTCTCAAGCAGACAAAGAGCAAGACCAGAAGTATTCCTAAAGCAAACAAGAAAAGGACTAGAATAGAAACCTTGGCCTTTGTGGTGACAATTTAAACTCCAATTTGTGAATAAAATGGTATATTTCAGTTCAGTGATGTGGCTAGCTTTAAAGAAACTGCATTTTTACACACTTGGTGCCTTCAGCCATCATTCTTTTCCCATTAAACCCTTTCTCTTGTACCCTACCAAATATAAATTATTGTCACCCTTAAAAAGAACAGAACACTTAAAACCTTCATGGGTTGCCTAGTAGTAGAAATAAAAACAGACGTTTATCTTCAGTGAAGTCTCATTTAAAGTTATATGCAGAGAATAGGAGCGGTAAGCAGAGTCATTCGTAAAGGCAGTTCAGAAGGGGGGTTGGCTTGTGGTATTCAGAGTATTTTCCACAAAATATGCTGAACTGTTTGGACGAGACATGATTTCACATAACAGATTCTGCAAAGATTTTAATTGTGGGCCACAGAGCTTTGGGGCGTTAGAGCAGCATGTGGTAAATAGCTGATGTTTGCTTTTTGCTTCTTTTTTTTTTTTTTGGAGGCTTTTTCACACTTCAAGCACATTATTTTTGCCATGTAGCCTTCTGAAAACTGTTTTTCAGAATGGCAGAATTTTTGCTGTGGGAACCAGCCTGTAAGCTACTGTGCACGGGGGGCTGTCCTGCTGTCATACAGTAGAGCTGGAGCAACCCCACCTCCAACACAGGTTACCAGCTTCCCAAGTCAAAAGCTAGGCAGACTTGGAAGCATTAGAAGAGATGTTTCCATTACTTGGGTGCATCCAATTTGACCTGCTTTGCAGCCTTTTTTATTATTCAATGGCACGCAGTAACTGTAGTTTCATTTTATGTCAAGATCTTTATTCCTTTCTCCTCCAAAGCCTCATTGTTCTTTGCTTCTTGCTTATATCTTAAAGCAAACCAACCGACCAGTGATGCTTTTAATGATTATGCTGCATATCTCTATGATTAAAGATGGTCTACACAGAAGTAAATATTAAGTAAAGTCCTTTCAACGTCATCAGCCTGCTGGCCTGTGTTTATTTTCTGTCAGAAAGTAAAACGAATGTATCCTGGAATCTAGGTGCCTGTTTATACAAGCACAAATGATTAACCCGGAGTATCAAAGGGAAGGCCAAAGATGGCTGAAAGGCCAGCGTTCAGTATGACCTTCCCCCACTTTCCTAGGGAAGATGTGGACATACTGCTGGCTTGTCTTGTCTTCAAAATTAACTTGAGTACTAAACTGAAGGCCATGATTAGCTCAGATCCTATTCATGTGTAAAAGTCCTTAATTTGAGGAAGGAGGCTCATACCTTTAATGAGAAGTGTGAATGAATGCAGTCCAAAGCGCAAAGTTGCCTGCTGTTTTTGCACTGGTACAGGCTGGGACCTATGGAGTATTTTCATCACCTTTTTTTTTTTTTTTTTTCTTCCCCCACCCTAGGTCTCAAAACACTACCTTGTTTTTACACTGTGCAGCTGAAAACAATTGTAGCCTTAGTTAGCACTGTGCAGCTGAAAATCGTTGTAGCATCTTAGCACTGTGTTATGGGATGGGGTATATTGTATGTGAATAAATCTGGTGTTGATGCAGAGAGCAGTGTGAGGACTCTTGCAGGCAATTCAGGAGGAGGAACTTGCACATGGAGGCTTTGATTTTGTAGGCTGGGTTTGTTTATGTGGGGATGTTTGAAATGGTTTCTCACCCAGACTGTCTTTCTCTGCCTCCTTTCTGAAAATGCTGGTCTTGCTGCAGTGATAGGTGTCTCAGTGATGAAGCAGCACCTTTCTGATGCAATTCTCAGCCTGGTTGTTCAGACATTGGTGCCACTCTGTGCTTTCCTTACTACACCCGTCTGTAGCTCGCTCCTGCGGCACCTCCTGAACCACAGCAGATGATTCATTTCTGCTTTGGAAGCAGGGTGGACAACCGGGGGCTGGCAGAGGAACCACTCAACTCGCTCAAGTTACGTCTGCATTGAAGACATCCCCAGGGTGAATACTGACTTTGTATAAGGCTCATCCTTTCTTCACCTCCTGCCAAATATGCTTTCACACTACTACTTTATGCAGCTGGCTAATTTGGCCTTTGAAATTATCTCAATAATGTCAGGTACTTAAAAAAAACATTCCCATCCCTTTATAAATATTATAATCTAGATGTAAAGACATTGTTTCAGTGTTGTTTGGGATCTGTTGTATTAAAAAAAAAAAATAGTTCAGTGCTGTGCAGCAATCCAGAGCGGAGTATAAACAAATACTATGTCAAGCTGAAACAAGTCGGTTGACTCTGAGAAGGCAGAATGTAAATGCCCTAGTCAGGAGAATTAGTACCTTTTGTAACGTTGCAACAAATGCAGGGAGATTGCTCCTGCTGACAAGCCCTAAACCTTTCTTGTTTAAAAGAAAGAAAAACGAAAAGAAAAAGCACTTTGGAAAGATGGAAAGTAGGCAAAGACTGGGGTTTGTACAAAGCTTGTGCAAAGCGCGTCTCGGTTGCTTGGTTTGCAGATAAGTATCCGTCCCATTCTCCTACACTGCCTCTGATGCAGGGATAAAATTAATAAGTTTTCAAGACTTTGTAGCTAAATCTACCTGAGATCACAGGTTTCAGGCTTAAAGTAGCAGCAGTCAGATCCTGCTAGCAGTCTTGCTGAAGTCCTATTGGTGTCTATGCATTTAAGAAGCAAATCTGGCATATACCCAGCTTTACAGAGCAGGGAGGGGGTGTCTGCTCCACTGCTGGCATGGTTTCATGTCCAAGTCTCCCATTGCTGACCTTTGTCACCTGTTTCTTCATTGGAATTTAGAAATCTGTGGCTTTTAAGTGATAAAGCACTTGAAAATATTTTTTGCTCTAGTGGGTTTAATATGCAAATAGTGGAACAGAGCCAGTGGTCCATCTCGAGCAGCCTGATTCTGGAGGTTGCTCCATAAAGGTTTATTTCAGTCATTAGCTGTTGTGCCAATATTTTCCTTACAAGAAAGAGTAATGATTTTTGCAACCTAAAATTGAGGGTTTCACAGGCTGCAACTGGAAAGTCGTGCTCATCTAGTGTAAACTGAAAGCCCATGGCAGAGGGAGAAGAGTTAAATGAAAAAATACAATTCTTCAATAACAGCTTTAGAAACTTAGACTGCTAGTGAGCTCTGGAAAGCACACCTGAAATACAGAATAAAGGTAATAATTACATAGACTATATGCAGATAGTTACAGATGGCATACTTTTCCAGTTCAGTGATATAAATGTTAAAATTGGAGATGGGGAGTAAAATATGTTATTTGATTTAAAATAAATAAATAAATAAAAAAAAGCTCCACCACTTGCAGGAACTTTAACATTCATTTGGCTAATACTAGAACATCCAAGTCCTGATTTTACCTGTATTTATTCCCTGGTTTTCTGCTATTTTTTCCTCTGAAGCACTTACAACCGGAAGAGGAAATTAAAGGTTGCTCTGTTGTGCTTCCATAGAACAGCGGATGGCAATTCTGTAATCCTGTTTTGTTTCAAATTGAATTGCCATAGTTCTGCAGACTTCTCTTTTTCAGTCAGTTGTTAAAAAAAAAACAAACACAAGAGAAGCTTTCTCTGATTATGCAGTTAGTCAGTGTAAGAAATAAGTAATTTTTAATCCATTCTAAAAATAGTCTCCTGGTACAGTCGCTTTAATTATTACTAAGACAGAGGATTTGTGTGGTTTTTTTTTCCATGAACATCTGGGTTAAATAGTGGACTACTTTGGTCTGTTTGCTTGACATGTGAGGTGAGGCAGGTTTTATTCTGCTAGCTATGTTAGGTGGAGAATGTTGCTTTGGAGCTGAGGTGGAATTCTAGAAGAAGGGTTTAAAAAAAAAAAAAAGCATCAATTTGTTCCCATATTTTTGCTACTGCACCTTCACTTTCCCCAATATAAAGGTGAAACTGAGTGTAAGTCAGGAGCAAGGTGATAGAAAGGAGAAGGAGAAATGTTCAGTACCAGGGGAAATGGCCATTTGAGTATTCTCAATATTCATTCTCATGCTGAAAGATCAGAACTGGGTGGGAAAGAGACTACCTCAAAAATAGTTAGGTCTTTTATGGTTATCTTCTTCTCTTGGATCCTAGTTTTAGATAGGTTAGAGCTCTAATATTTTCATCTTTGGCTCTGTAGTTATTTTTCCTGGCTTGTTGTAAGAGTGTAATGGTTACCAAACAACTTGGATCACTGAGATCGTACCAAGCAGTCCTTATTGAAAAGCAAAATTAAACTTGTAGCTGGTAACAGACCTAGTAGAAAAGGAGATTGAGATTGATGCAAGTTTCCTGGTTTAATTTTTGTTTAAACTACTGTGCTATTTAGTAGAATTGGAGAGAGGGAAAAGATGTCTCATTTGTGGCCCTTTCAAAGGAAAACATCTTGATGCAATTTTTTTTCAGGATATTTTTTTTTTTTTCTCCAGAGTGAGGTCCTGTCGTACTTAAACACAAAACCTTTTTGTATTTGCAAACTGCTTACACTGTTAGAGCATACCTCCCATGTTTTGTTTTACGATGTATCACGTACCTTTTGTGTGCAACAAGCCGGAGGTTGCACTCTGATGAGACCTCATGTTAGAGGTCTTTTCCAGGAGTCCCAGAACTGTTCCTGATTCAGAAACTGTTTAGACTTGTTCTAAAGTGGGGGGCTTCTGAAACAGCAACAACAAAAATCTGGTTTAGCATTTGTGTAAGCACGCAGTATAGAAAATTAGGAGGTTTTGACACAAAGAGACGTTCATTCAATCTTCTGTGTATTGTAACAATAGAACAAAAGCAGCAAAGTAATTCTTCTCTTTATGTAAATCCATATTCCAATCACAGATAAAGAAAACAATGTTCACATTTAATATTTTGGTGGGTTTTAATGAATTATGATCGGGTAGTATTGTGGCTGGTACGATTGCCGGAAAGGTTTTTTTAGGTTTTAAGATTTCTTTTTCTGATATTTTGTTTTGCAGTGTTATGTGCCAAGAATCTTGCAAAGAAAGATTTCTTCAGTAAGTATGCCCTAATTGTGTAACTTTCTGTTCTTGATTAATCAGATGTATTTGTAGATTGCGCATTACTGTTGTGGTTCATCTATGTATGGCATTTGTTCTGTGGTTCCATTCTTGCAGTAACATTGCATTACAATTCAGGGCAGTATGTACTCGTGTAGTATTTAGACAGTGTAGACTCTAGCGTTGGAAAGACCCGAGGACTCACAAATTCTAGTTAAAAGTCTGGCTGATGAGACCACAAGTAGGTTGCTGCTGTGTTGGGGGATACCAAGAGCATCCATCTCCGAGATGGCTCTATTTGTAACGCATGCCAAGGGTACGAGTAAAATATCCTAAAGCTGCAGTCTCAATATTATATTAAAGATTGAATAAAAGTAACTACTTATCAGTATGTATGGTTCGCTCAAGCACTGTTAAATTAAGCATGTTTAACCTTCTGTTTTGTAAAAACTTTAACAATTTATGGCAGATATCAAACTGTATGACAGAA
The DNA here is from genome assembly GCF_018691265.1 of Tyto alba. Classification (NCBI taxonomy): domain Eukaryota; kingdom Metazoa; phylum Chordata; class Aves; order Strigiformes; family Tytonidae; genus Tyto; species Tyto alba. The sequence goes on from NW_024881302.1 coordinate 4,474,047, forward strand.
ATACATTATCTAGGTAGGAACTCAATTCTCTATTTTGGGTTTACTAAAATAGTTTTAGGATAATGGCAACTTTCCTTTCTTGGGCGGGGGGTACTAAACAGGAGCTAATGATAGCATTATCTTGGAAAAAACAACCCCAAAAGTATTATATTTAATAGCACCTTTTCCCTTTCCACAGGACTTCCTGACCCATTTGCAAAAATAGTTGTTGATGGGTCGGGTCAGTGCCATTCAACTGACACTGTGAAGAACACGTTGGACCCCAAATGGAACCAGCATTATGATCTGTGAGTTGTTCGTAAAGTCATAAATAAAAAATATTCAAGAGATTTATCTAGTAAATGAAATGCAAGGGTTGGCACTGCAGCTTTATTTTGTGTTAGTAAGACAAGTCACATTTGCTGAGGAGGACTGATTTTTTGCAACAAGAAATTACCTGTTAATAAAGGAGCGGTACTTTGCTTTTAGATGTTTGAATTTGGAAGAATTTGTGTCAGGTCCACAGCACAACTGCTTAGAGTCAGCTCTACTGGAGCAGTGCAGTCCAGCTTTTATAAAAAATTGTCCTTGTTGTAGTGATTTATATGCTTCAAATTATTAGAAACATAAATTTTAAAGTTCTGTATGTTAATCAGCTTGTTTCATAGCTTTTAATGAGGCTGTCTGTAGTTAAATTCATGCTGCAGCAATATCAATTTAACATGCTGTGTGAAATCATAGTGCAGTAATTCATTAATAACACCATTTCAGGCTTAAACACTTCTGTATTTATAATAAAGCAGCATGACCAGTGCACTAAAATGTATCAGAATTTGTAAAAATAAAGCATAAATTCGATGGAGTAAAAAGAGGCTATTTTTTCTAAAATTATTCTTCTAATATGTATTTTTCTAGATATGTTGGGAAGACAGATTCCATAACCATCAGTGTGTGGAACCATAAAAAAATCCACAAGAAACAGGGAGCTGGCTTCCTGGGGTGTGTCCGACTCCTCTCCAATGCCATCAGCAGGCTAAAAGATACTGGATGTAAGAGCAATTCCTACCTGGTGCAATCAAGAACCTTCGGTGCCTTGTGTCTGAGTAGTGAATAGTGTTCCCACTCCTCTGCAGTGTTTTGTTGATCTTTCCTATTCTTATTTGCAGACCAGCGTTTGGATCTATGCAAACTAAATCCCACAGATACCGATGCTGTACGAGGCCAGATAGTGGGTAAGAATGCTCTGAGATAAAATTTCATCATCTTGGGTAAATATACTATATGGACAAATGTTGTATTAAAAAAGAAACCTGTAGTCATTATTGCTTCTGTGCCTTTTCTGTGTTGTTTATTCTTGCTTTAGTGGGATTAAATTACATAACCTGAAAACTTGCATTGTACTCCTATATAGGAGTTTGTTTTCTCTCGATTGATAATGGGAAACAATAGTAAAAAGAGGGAATGCATCTGGCAAGGTTTCTAATGCTGCTCTGGAAGGGTAAATGTTACTGAGAAACTGATTGCATTTGGACCAACATGACAAAGAGAATCCTGTGTGGAAAAGAGGATCTGGAGGAGTTAAAAGAAATTTTGCAAATTGCTGGTTTAATGCCTTCAACTCATGTAACTTATTTTCAAATTTCAGCTAGGCAGTGCTAGGTTTACAGCTAATTTACCCCATTTTAGCACGTTTTGCTGCCCCCCACCCAACCCAAGCTTTTCACTGATATATAAATATATTTGGCAAACTCCAAATTCTCACTGTAATGATGACATCTAGTGGTGAATAATTTCTCTCCAGTTTACCTTTCTGGGTCCTCACGATACACAGATGTAGAACTTGATATGTTTGATATTTACAGAAATAGACTCAGCTTGTGTTTTGAGGGGGTGCTGCCTCTGGTTTCTCTTTTAAAAAAATCAGAAATGCGTTAGGGTTATAGAGGGGGTTTTGTAAGTGGTGTGCTCTCGTGTGTAGGAGACAGCTTTCCTTAATATTTTACCCTGTATAAATGTGGGTGGTTTGGCTTTATGTTGTTTTCCAAGTAGCAGTTGTTCTTTTATTATTAACTTGTGAATTTTTTTTTGTTTGTTTCAGTCAGTTTACAGACACGGGACAGAATAGGCACAGGAGGTTCTGTAGTAGACTGTAGAGGGCTTTTGGAGAATGAAGGGTAAGAATTGTTTCCTTCACATTTAATTAGAAAAATGGTTTATATGTGGAAAGAATGTAATTACCACTGGAAATATTAAATATCCATGTGACTAATATATTGTTTGGGAATATGTGTCAGTAAGGTTATAGCTGGATACTTGAAGAAAATAAACTAAACTGAATAGAACTTGATATTTGTTTGTTACCAGTGCATCTGGCACTTCATAAGAAATTTGGGGTATAAAAACATGAAGAAAGTGCTCTGTCTTGGGTTAAAAGTTGCAGTACTTGAAGTAATGGGGGGAGAGAGAGAGAGAAGCAGTTATTTCTGCATTCACTTCTCTTGTGATGGAAACTCTTGAAGTTTCCCCATTTTCAGAACGGTTTATGAAGATTCCGGACCGGGAAGGCCGCTGAGCTGTTTTATGGAAGAACCAGCACCATACACAGACACCACGGGGGCTGCTGGCGGAGGCAACTGTCGCTTCGTAGAGTCCCCCAGTCAAGATCAGAGGCTTCAGGCACAGCGACTACGGACTCCTGAAGTCAGAGGTCATGTACAGACACCTCAGAACAGACCGCATGGTCACCAGTCGCCTGACCTACCAGAAGGCTACGGTAAGAGTTTTCCAGAACTATAAAATGGAAATGTTTTTCAAAAGGCTTCAGAGAAAATTTCTCCCCTTTGAATATATAGATGTGACCTACCTGTCAGAACATGCAGCATCCACGTGCATCTAATGGTCTACATTTTGGAAAAAGATCCATGCAGTGCAGATGGGAGTTTGAGATTGGCTAATTAGCAGTTGGCTATGCCAGGATACACTGAGGGGTTGATGGTAAATTAAACAGGAGGTTGTGGTATGATGCTGTTACAGAAAATTCACTGCTAATCTTGGCTGTGTATCTAGGGAGAACGAATGTAAAGAGCTCTTTAAACTAGAGCAGTAATGCTATTTTTTCCTTCCCCCTTGGCATGTTGTGTAGGTTTGAGCCCACATTTGAGAAAAGATCAGGAAAATATAAAGGCAACAAAGAAGCCAGTAGTACAGAAGATTAGGGAGGATAAGATTAGGGAGAATTTAAATCTTGGAAAAGAAAACACCAAATCTAGGAGTAAAGAAATCCACTTTGGGGGTTTGGGTTGTCCCAAAACCTAAAAATAAAAATGCAAACTAAAACATACTGGTGCATGGATTTGTGAATTTCAAAAAAAAACCACTGAAATGTGTAGTCAAGTAAATTTGTGAAGATAGTGTTTAAGGACAAAACAGTCAATGCTGCAAGAGATGGGGGGGATGGCTCGCATACTTTCTCCTAGATCTAACAGTAAGATGATGCTAATGGCTTTGAACAAACTGTTTATTCTGATCCTTTTAGATTTGTAATTAAGAATAATCTTTCTTCTCGTTTCACAGAACAAAGAACAACGGTACAGGGACAGGTTTATTTTTTGCACACACAGACTGGAGTTAGCACATGGCATGACCCTAGGATACCAAGGTATGTATTTATAGTTACAAAGTCAGAGGTTTTTGGGGTGTGTGTGTCTATGGCAGTAAGCTGAATCTTCAAGAGCAAAAATCTATGAAATGGCCTGCTTAAATTTAAAGGGAGAACTACAAGCAGAGGAATAATTTTGGATCTTCCTTGTTACCGACTGCTGTTTTTAAAAGAAAGAGTTGCCTACTTGTGGATCATTTAAAACAAAAGGGAAAAAAATATGTAGTCCTTCAGGAATTCCCACTTGACAAATTCTTCCTAATATGTCAATGTGACTTTGTTTTGGGGTTTTTTTATGAGAAGGGTTTGGACTGCAAATTGAAGAAAAAAGTGACTACTTTCTTAAAGCCATTGTTTGTTGAATATTGAACTTGCAACCTCTGCTCTTCTAGTGCTCATTCGTGTATAACTGAAGCAGAGATTACTTGTCATCTTTAAACTTGAAGTCATGTTGTGGTTTTTTATGCTCTAAAACAATGATTTGCAGCTAGAAATTTGAACCTCTGCAAGATTAATTTAGTAAGGCCTCTTTAAACCTTCACCTGCAGTTAACACAGGTCTTTGTGACTCAGGTCTGGTGCTCTTACTTGAGGAGCTCTGAATCTGAGCTGTTTTGCTGGACCACCTGCGTATCAGATTGAAGAGTGAAACACAAAGTTTGTAACTCCTCCAGCTGTTGTGCTGACTGGATAATACATTAATGTGATACAGGATATTAGAAAAATCATATAAAGTAGTGTTGGCAAAAGTGTTGATAAAACCAGAGTATATGGAAGGATATGAAAAATAAAGTTGAGAGAAAGAAAATAGCTGATGTTAGATTAGCTGGTGTCGTTGGAGGAAGAAATGACAATGCTCATTCTTCATGTCACTCATGTCAGGCTTCTGTGCCCAAAGCCTTGTCTCTTCAAGTCATGCTGGCTGGCCTAATGAAAAGTATTGCTTCTCTCAACAAATCTTAGATCCAGGTTTTCAGGATCAGCAATGTAAGTGGACACAACAGTGTCTTGTGAGTCACAGGTCACTCTTATTTTAGTTAAAGGTAGCTTTTATACTACCAACTTTGAGTGCAAAAACCGAACCTTGGCATTTAGCACAGATGTAAACCTAAAACTTGATGTAATCAGATCTCTACAGTACTTTCAGATGCACAGCTGATTGAAACAAATGGTTACAACCATAATCATCTTTAAGGCACCTAACACAGGTTTGTCTGTCTACCTGTGTATCCTCTGTTGGCTTAGACTCACTGTGACACTAATGAAGCCTTTGGTGTACAAAGTGTTTCTGTCTTTCGAAAGCCTCTCAGTTTACTGACGTTTCATGGTTAGATTTAGGTAAGGAAAATATTGAGTGTTGTCTTCAACCCTGGATAATAGATGAATCCATGCCAGCTGTCTAGAGAATACTTTACTTAACAATAGCTTTTCTGTCTAAAAACAATCTTCAGGTTTCCCTCTTTCCTTTTCTTGCCTGTTGACTGTTTTCCTCAATTAGATGGCTGGGGCCTTAAGTGTTTTCAGTTTCCTAGGTATAAATGCATCCTGTGTATTGAATTCAAACACTTCCTGAAAGTGAGTGACTACCTTTAGCATCACCTAGAATGATACCAAAAATTTATGTAGGATGAAAGGGGTCAATTTGTTGGTAAAGCCTTACTCTCAATGATTTATCAGTAAAATAGTTGGGGTTCTTACCTTGCCTAATTAAAGAGGTGATTTATAAAAAAAAAAAAATTTTAAGGCGATCCTAGTATTTGGCTGCCTTAGCCTCATAACTTACTGGGTGTTTGGAGACAGTGGTTGGTGCAGAGACCTTTGCTTAGTGGTTTGGTTTTCTGCACATGGATCACATTAGTGTTAGTGGGAAATTTTATGTGGAATTTTTGCTATGATAGAATGTCTCTTCCTTCTTTTACAGCCCTCAGAAGCTCTGTCATCACTTAAATGATGATGTTGCATGTTGAAGTTACTTTAAAGCTGTGTGGCTTTGTTACTTTCAAAGACAGAAGGTGTTTTGCTGATTTAGCTTTCTATCCATGTACCATACATAGGGAGTTGCACTGCTTAGACTGAGGATTCTAAAAAGACAGCATTAAAATAGCTATTTTGTCCTTCCTAAGACTTTCATTGCCGAGAATCACTGAGCACCAAATTCATTCCCCCTTCTGTCCTGAATGTATATTGGTTTCATCTTAACTTTGGAAGTGCTTTTTAACATTTTGTTTGCTTTTCTCCTCAGAGACCTTAACAGTGTGAATTGTGATGAACTAGGACCTTTGCCTCCAGGTTGGGAAGTTAGAAGTACAGTTTCAGGAAGAATATATTTTGTAGACCATAACAACAGAACCACACAATTCACAGATCCACGACTACATCACATCATGAAGTAAGAACCTTGCCTGATAAATAATTCATGTCAGGTTTGGATTCTTAAAACTTTTATTTTTGTCCAATTTTAACTACAGTATGGGAGTTGTGAGGGGCAGAAAAAACTGCATGATAATGATGTAATAGATGTAACCAATGCTCTAGTCAGGGTCTGAGCATTGGTTCTCACTGCTGATTTTATCTAAGCTTTTGCAGTGACTCTTTAAAAAGGTTTTCACTGTGTTTTACGGTCCTCAGGTTTAAGGGAGGGCTTGCTTATTTTGGCACACTTATCTCTTTAAGCTGGTTTGACAAAATTGTCCCAAGCTGTGCTGGAGCAAATGTACAGTTCTGGAAATGCTGGGCTGTGGGGCAGAGGGTCGTCTGGGCGGTTCTGCAGCAATCAGTTCATGCCTGTCTGGATTAGCAGTTCTAGCTCTGTGCTAGCTATGCTAGACCTGAGCTGGCTTCGTGTTCCCTTGAGCTCCAGATAACAGGAATATAAATCCAGCTCGAGTCTGGTTGCCTGGTGCTGTGCATAGCCAGTTTGGTGTTAGCAGGATTTAATAAGCTCAAGCTCTGCATCATGCGAAGGCAGCTGAACTGTTACAGAACTGACCTGGAAGCAGCCTGGCAGTGCTGCTTGTACCCAAGATCAGACATTTTCCTGGAGCTGTGTTGTCTGTGCTTGAAGCCAGCTGGGAGATCTCTGTATCTAAAAACTAATTGCTCCACAACTCAAATAAAGCAACAATGGAGAAGGATAGTTGAAAGTATGAAGCTACAACTCTTTGGGACAAGTACATCTTTCTTCTCTAATAACCATAGATGCCATACTTTTACTGTGTCAAGAAACCCCAGCCTTATTTTGCATGGAGCTGGAATAAAATTAATTGCATTTATTAGTTCCATTTATAAATCTGCTGTTTGTTCCATTAGAGATCTCTCTTTGTGTTATATCCTTGAAAGTTGTCTCCATATGGGAGAAATACCACACAAACTTTTTAATTACTGCTCAGTCAGCATTCAGTGGTCATGCTCCACAGCCTTCCACAATGTATTGCCGTATAAAAACTGAGCTGAAAAATGCTGAAACTCTTTATTGTAAATACCTGTATTCCTTACGTCCCTGAATGTAGGCTAATGATGCTATAGAAGTTACCCATCTGAATACACATTTCACCTCAGGTTCTTCTTAGAGAAGCTTAATCAGTTCTTCCCTCATTGTTTTACATATTCCTTATTGTTACTCTTCTAGAATAAGTATTTTACTTTTCTTTCAAAGCCATCAATGCCAGCTAAAAGAGCCCAGCCAGCAGCCTCTGCCAGCTCCAAATGAGGGATCGCTAGAAGATGGTGAGGAGTTGCCTGCACAGAGATATGAAAGAGACTTGGTACAAAAGTTGAAAGTTCTTAGACATGAGCTCTCTCTTCAGCAACCACAGGCTGGTCACTGTCGCATTGAAGTATCCAGAGAGGAAATATTTGAGGTATTTGATTGACTTTTTACTACTAATAGCAGCTTTTGTCATTCAAGAGTTAAGTAAAACTGATCTTTGATTATAGCAAGTTTGCTTCAGAAGAGAGGCAGTGAATACCACCAAGTGTTGCGGAGTTGTCATTGGAATTTGCTTCAGATTAACATTTTAACAGAGTAATGTTTTCTGTAGTTGAGTAACAATCTATGTGTTACAGTAATGTATTTTAGTAGACTTAATTATAGGAAGGAAATAAAATATCTAATCGTAAAAATACAGGAATCCTACCGTCAGATAATGAAGATGAGGCCAAAGGACTTGAAAAAGAGGCTTATGGTGAAATTTCGAGGAGAGGAAGGCCTGGATTATGGAGGAGTAGCAAGGTGAGATTTGGGGGTTTGTCTGACTTTGCAATTGTAAAATTGTCCTTAAGAGTGACCCGTAGTTGATATCATTCCCTTTTAAATTGTCTGTTAATGGTGTGTGTAAGTTACTTGTGATCTAGTTTATAGGTAGTGCTTGTAACTTCAGTTGATTAGAAAGCGGAAGCATGTGATTTAACAGATGTATGTCCTTCAGCCGTCTTGGTGTCAAAGGCTCGTACTAAATGATTTGGTATGCCTTGTATTTGGGAACATTACTGGAATTAATGCCAGATTGAGGTGCTTCTGTTTCCCCTCTTCTCCATAGGTACTCTGTTTTCATCACCATTACCCAGTGAGTGTAAAAGGCTTGTTTAGGATAGGCTATTGATCTAATTGCAGAAAGTGCTGATCCCAGCAACAGGTTCCAGGTTTGTAAGTGAAAGTGTGATCAGCTCAAATTGTGAGGTCTTTCAAGAAGCATATAAACTCTGAAGTAAAATCCAAATCACAGTAAAGGTTTTGTTAAATACCCATCTGATTTCCAGCAAGTGGATTGCAAGACGATAGGGGTTCATTTTTGTTATGTCTCAGGAACATTCAGGAGAGTCTTCTGATCTGTTGGAACAGGAGTGGAGATGAACTAATGCTAAACAAAGGCTAAAATTTTAGAGAGGACTTGCCTCCCTCTTAAAAATAATAGTAATTCCCTGTGGGTTGCATCAGATCTGAAATTCTGGAGCTGATTGTAGCATCACCAAAATACTTCTGCAGTGGCTTAGATGCATTGTGTAAATTCACTGAGAAATTTCTCAAATCCACAAAGGCTGCATCACCCAGTTAGGTGTCTTTCAGTAACCCATCGATGGACAAAGGAAAGAAGTTGGAACATTGTGAACTGCCTTACCCGAGGCAACCCTGAGTGTCTCCTCTGTTGACATCCTGTTGCCCTGATGGCTTTCATAATTGTCCATTTGCTGCAACAGACTCTTTCAGATCAGCATGGCTCCACTTCTAAGCATTAAAGTTGATAGTACTCTCAGAACATTTTGGACCTGGGATGGGTGTCAAAATTTAATAATAAAAGGATATTTGTCATGGTGAATTGGGAGGTCAGAAATAGCTTGAATTCCATTCTGATACTTGTATGTTACTGAGCTGAGAGAGTTTACCTAACCCCTCCTCTTTTAACGAATTTGATCTCTGCCCTTCTGACCTCTCAGCTGAAAGCAGAGATTTTCTAATCTTCAGGCATTTGCCGAAAACCAGCTTTTCTAATCATCTCCAGTGATTGAGCTGATTTTTTAAGCAACAGATTATTTAAATATTTGTTTATACTCTACAGGTTGCAGAGGAGCACATCTCTTGGACTCCAAATATCTGAACTCTGTACAAAGTCAAGATTTTTTTGGAAGTGGGTCTTGTTCAGACTCAACTTGTTGATGGTGTTGTCTAACAGCTTGTTATAGCTTCTCTAATTGATGTTAATCCCTTCAGTATTTCTAAACTAAAACAAGTCTGCATGTGAGTGGAGTAAGACAGTTTATGGGGGTTTAAGCATACCTTTTTGGTCTGCAAATGGAGGGCAGTACAAGGTGATCTGGTTTTGAAATAAGCATTTCATAACTGATGATTCACAATAATTGTGTTAATTGTGTTGTCTGAAACTTAAGTAGAAGTTGCACCCTTCTAAAATAACTTCCTTTTTTTTGGGGACAGAGAATGGTTGTATTTACTGTGCCATGAAATGTTGAATCCCTATTACGGACTCTTCCAGTACTCCACAGATAATATTTACATGCTGCAAATCAATCCAGACTCCTCTATCAATCCTGTAAGTATTACCTTCTGAGCGACATACCTACTTCTTTAACAGATGTCCCCTGCAGGTTTTTTTGTTATAGCTGTTTTTCCATGAAGAGAGTGTAGAATGAAGGGTAAAACAGAATAAGAATGTGTTAATGAATCTTATATTGATATAGTATGAAGCGGAGCGGTTTTGTTCAGAAATTTAAAGCATGACAGAGGAGGTATCCTTTGATAAGTATCTGATTTCTTTGAGACTCCTCAGTACTGATTGGGATGCACTGATACTGATTCTGAGAAGATAGACGTAGGTGAAATTCATCTCCACTGTGAATGCAGGTGGTTGTGTAAACAGCATTGCACCCGAGCAGTGTCCACCCCATGGCTGTAGGGGCTTGTATGCCTTGTTTGCCCTTTCTCAAGAAGCTGCTGTGCTCACTTGTTTTCCTTACTGGAGGATTTATTTTGTTGCAGACCCTAAAAGTAATGGCAATTCTGTTTTAGTACAGGGGAATTTTCCCTGACATGAAATTTGCTCTGTAAGATGGGGGAGGTGGATTGAAAGAATCTTAACCATAGGACTTATGCTTCAGTTTTCAAAAGTCAGTTTATAAGCAACATGAAAGACATGAAGGAAACAAGCACATGGCCTGCTTCCTCAAGAACAAAAAGATTTTGATGGTTAAACAAAGAATAAGCTAATTTGTTTGGAGCTGTCACATCTCAGATTCTTGGGTTTTCGTGGAGATTTTATTTTTCCGAGTTTTGCCCTTTGAGAGGTCTATTAGACTTGTGTCCAATTTATTAGTCAGGTAATGCACAGAGACTTGTTTGAGGCATTTAATCATTAAATGCTTCTGTTCTTGGTTATGTTATGAGGAAAAATGGTGGCTCCTCTTGCCCAGAGGGTTGCAGATAACTTGCACTGAACATACAACGGATGGCACAGATATAGCCACAAGATGTCAGTGTCTTTCCACTGCCTGATTTTCTCTTCTCTCTCCCTGTAGGACCATTTGTCTTATTTCCATTTTGTTGGTCGGATAATGGGTTTGGCTGTGTTCCATGGACACTATATCAATGGGGGTTTCACGGTTCCCTTCTACAAACAGCTTCTGGGGAAGCCCATTCAGCTCTCTGATCTGGAATCTGTTGACCCAGAATTACACAAAAGTTTGGTCTGGATTTTGTAAGTACTGTATTTATTAATTGTCTTGTTCTAGAGAAGGTGGGGCAGAGAATGTTGGTAATAGTGAGGTAACACTTTACAGAAAGTGTTTGCAAAAATCTTGTAATGGTGAAGATCAGTAAAAAATTATTAAACAACTGTTTCTGTGTCAAAAAGCACAAGGTATTTGAGGAAAAGTTCTTACTGCAAACTGTGTTAGCTCTCCTTGCAGCAAAGTAGATAGTGAATTGTTAAATGTTGCATGGGTATGGTAGGATATCACAGTATCAAAATCCAAACTCAGGACAGAGACCTAAGGGGAAGTACAGCCATGTTTGAAAGAAAATCAACTTTGATTAAAAAGGAAATAAATTGAAGTAATTTGGGCTTCTGTATGCTTACAGTTCAGAACAAAATCCAACATTCAGTGTAGTGTTGGGACTCTTCAGCACTGCTTTGCATTATCTCAATTTGTTTTCCTAAATGCTTTTTTTTTTAATTTGGTATTTAAAGTTGCTGACTTTGTTGAAGTTCACAGCATGTGATCTCTTCTGTGCTTCACACTGATACATGACAGCAGATCAGATTATTGCTGTATACATGTATGTGTGCGTGTGGTTTTGTGTATATAGGGTTTTATTAATTATCCCGAGTACCACTAGAATTATATGGATGACCCATATTTGATCAGACTCTTCAACGTTCATTGAGCTGTACAGAAATTGGGGATTGGCAATATTCTTCTAGTGGTGTGAAATGCAGATGGCTACTTACTAGGTCTATCCTGAAGACTAAGTGTTTAAATAACAAACTGTCAGCATCACCACTGAGAGTTACCAAAATATCAAAAATACTAGGTTTACCTTCTGTCTTTCCATTGCCAGAGAGAATGATATCACCCCAGTTCTGGACCATACATTTTGTGTGGAACACAATGCTTTTGGGCGGATTTTACAGCATGAACTCAAACCAAATGGCAGGAATATTCCAGTGACAGAAGAAAACAAGAAAGAATATGTCAGGTACTGCAGAACAAAAATATAACCTGCAAGTGTAGCAGAAAGAAGGTAGTAAACAGATGGGGTTTTTTATATAGTGAAACTAATGAAATAAGTGTTTTGAGGGGAAATACCCAAGGCATAAATGACATGAGTGTTTTCACATAATGCACTATTGTAAGACCCGGGAAGATGAAGCTGTGCATTGTACTTAGGTTCTTCTGTTGATGGTGCAATAATTAATTGTTGATGGAAAAATGATCTAAAAAGCTCTTATTTCATAATACAAAATGTATGTATTAAAACAAGTTCCTCTGTAAAATGGGCTTTTTCCAGCTCTGCTATAAAAAGCCCAGTCCTGTCTAGCTCATCATCCCTGACTTTTTCTTTCCCTTCCCTCCAGGTTGTATGTAAACTGGCGATTTATGAGAGGAATAGAGGCACAGTTCCTGGCTCTGCAAAAGGGTTTTAATGAACTTATTCCTCAACATCTCCTTAAGCCTTTCGACCAGAAGGAACTTGAGGTATATGTTTTATCTACATGGTATATTGTTCTGTAATTTGTTTGATCCACAATCAAGCACTGATTTTAAAAAGCAAAACAAACAAAAAAACAAACCCACAAATCTTATTCCAGTTTATGTACCAGAAGGCTGTGTATTTGTTTAACCAAACCCATTTTGGTTTATTCTAGACATTCTTTGGGTTAACATTACTGGGAGGGCTACTTAAACAGGGAAAGACACACACCATGTTGTCTAACCAAAGACCAGTGCTCAAAGCAGGTGGTCTGGGCAGGGAGTACTGCAAGTTTGAGGAACTGTTGGCAAGACGTAACATGTTACCTACCCCAGAGATTGTTTTCTTCAGTAACTGTTTTCATACATGGCTGTTTCTGTCTGCGCATAGGGCATGGTTTCCAGGGACTAAAATAGAAACGTAGAGCATATAGAAAATAAATTGATCTGTCCTCTCATTTAATCCTGAGATGCAGAGTACTACCTCTTAAAATAATTCCTGTTACAGCAATTTTTTCCTCTGTTTTTGCCTTTTCAGAAAAAATAAGGCAACCTGTGGAATATGGACCATTTGTGGTATTGGAAGCACTAGCTTCGTGCTAGTCGTTCATGCATACTGATTAATCCCATGAAGTTATTTCATTCCATTTGCTAGCTGCCTGAAAAGGCAGATTAAAAATCCATTCAATATTTCAATACTGTCTGCGTCACAACTGTCCTGTTAATGTAAATGAGTGTAAGTGGGTGCTGCCTTCGTGGCACTAAAAGGCAGCTGCTAAATGGTAGCTCTCAGAAATGTGATTCTCACTATGAAATATTACGGGAAATTTAGAATATGACGCACGTTTTGTTTTGAGTGATGAAGTTTTCTGTATGCCATTTATTTGTTGTTGCCAGGGGAGGTTGTTAGATTCATGGCCAGCAATGACTTCCTTTTACAGTATTTTGCAACCTGGTGTCATCTGGAAAAGAGATTGAAGTAGTATGTCTGGCCTGTGTCAGAGCCTTCACCAAACGGCATCAGAAAACAGATGTAAAGTTTTTGTAGTTTGTCGTGGAACAACAAACCAACTAGGATGTTACCATAAACTCAGCAGGGTTCTGTCACAGTTGGTATTGGCAACTTCAGGACAAACCTGCATCAGGACAGTGACGTTGTATAGCACAGTATGCCTTCTTCTAAGTCTGTGCTGTACCCTCGTTAAAGGCATGCTGTGCTTTTCAGGTAGGATAGATTTAACAAAGCAGGTCTTTGATGAGCTTTTGACTTAATTTCTTGTGAAAATTCTAGTCTGGTAAGTGTACGCCTTGGCCTCAGTTTCACTGCAGTTTAACTGGAGAGATTTACTGCCTATTCTAACTGTTTTGGAGTGTTACCATGCATCAGAGAGGTGGTTCAAGCACATAAAGAACGCTAGGCTTTGTGAAATAGTTTGGTGTATGTTTTTTATAGCTGCAAACTTGAAATTACTCTGAATGTTAAAATGTTTTTCTAATCTTTTAACAGCTAATCATAGGAGGCCTGGATAAGATAGACCTGAATGACTGGAAGTCAAACACACGTCTAAAGCACTGCATGGCAGATAGCAATATTGTGAAGTGGTTCTGGCAAGCAGTGGAAACATTTGATGAAGAAAGGAGGGCAAGGCTGCTGCAGTTTGTGACGGGTTCGACGCGTGTCCCACTACAAGGTTTCAAGGCTTTACAAGGTGACTGATGTGGAGGCTGAGTTAATCTATGCTGGGACAAAGAGATAAAAATCATATGGTATTTACTAGCTCCTTGTAGAATAGCAGGATATTACTGGATAACTCAAGCACTTAGAAACTTTAGATCCCAAGAGCAGCTTTTCATTTGTCAGCAGCACTGCTGATGGTGAACACTTCAGCCATTGCTGATAGTGATAGAAGCTGGTAAATCTGTCATCAGGTAGCACTTTGGTGTCAATATTAGCTTATCAGTCTCCTACAACTCTTTGAACTGATGTTAAAATCATTGCATGCAAGCGTGTGCACGATTACAGAGCTGACAGAACAACTTCTTCACATGAAAGTTGTATTCCCTTCATTGTTCGGCAACAAACCATTAGACTTCTTTAAAAGTTCCTGAAAATTGCAGGTTTTGTCATCAGAAAAGGTGGCAGTGTCCTAGGCTGTTGTGATTCTCCTGATAACATTCCATCTGTTCGCTGACAGTAAACTGATGTTCAAAATTAAAATACGTAGTTCTGTTTTATGAGGAAAACCTTCTTGCCCTTAAGTATTTTCATTTTTGAAGGTGCAACTTTGTTAATATAAAATTTGTCAGCTTTCCAAAATACTAGTCTGCAAATTCCTTGTCATAAACAGCCCTATTGCTTCAGCCATCCCTTCATCAGCTGCAAATCTGACCTGCAGATTTAACCTATGACATACTTACGTTTGCAACTGGAACTGTAGTTTTCTATCTTGTCTTTTTATATGTAGCAAACTTTGTGTGCATGAATGATGTTGTGTTGAAGTGCATTAACTAGAATGTCTGTCTGTAAGGTTCTACAGGCGCTGCAGGACCCAGACTGTTTACCATCCATTTAATAGATGCAAACACAGACAACCTTCCAAAAGCCCACACTTGGTAAGTTGAAAACATTCTGCATGCCAGTGCTTGCTTTCCGTTTGTCTTGGTTTAAAGGAGACATCTCTGTCTGTCTTGGATATGGATTAACCATGTGTTATGCACAGATGACTCCAAGTGTGCTCTGCTAGCTTGGAAATATCTGTACTGTGCAGCCAGCAGAATAATTGACTTCTCTTCTTCTAGCTTGATTTGTCTTCAGTACTATCTGTGGTTTTCATTTATCCCAGAGTTGCTTATTCTGGATAGTGAGGTGTTTGTCAGTCTATTTCTATACGTTCAGCAAAAATATTCACCAAGAAATGACTCACAGCAGTGAGTCCTCATCCAGGATTGCAAAGAATAGTTTTCAGATGTAAAATGTAGGAAAAGTGCACTGTTAGTACAGCACAGGCGCAGAACTGTGCTCTTCTACGGAAGTCTCACTCTATCACCGAGGCAGGAAATCATTTCAGCAGAGGCACAGATTGTCTGGAGGCAGAGCAGGGAGTAAGCCTGTCCGATGTCTTGCTTTATTTGCAAGTCTCCTGCATCTGCCTCCTCCTCCCAAAGACTGCCCAATTAATTTGTGCATTCCTGCTGCAGTTGTGTTTTATCTTGTCTAGTTTGGCCGTTGAAGTAGTTGAGGCTTTCATTTTTACAAATTCTATCTGTATGTAGCTGATATAGATTTTTTTTTTTTTCCATAAATATTTTAGATTCATATACTGCAATGTGTTGTTATTTTACCTCTAGCTTTAACCGGATTGACATTCCGCCTTATGAGTCATACGAGAAGCTTTATGAGAAGCTGTTGACAGCTGTGGAAGAGACATGTGGGTTTGCTGTGGAGTGAAAAAGCAACCAAAGGAAACAGATGCTAGCTCATGGACCACCAAATCAAAAGCTAGAAGAAGCTTGCTGTGAACTTCCTGCTAAGTTGCCTGAAGCATCGGAACTCTAGACAACTTAGAGATGGGGCTGTTTCCCTTCCGCCGCTGGTGGATGGGGGGGGGGTAGGGGCTTTTGTTGGTGGTTTCCAACTCTATTTTCTCCCCTTTGTTACAATAACCCCTTCCCTCTTCTTCCATCCCCCATAAAATGAAATGCAGCCAAGTTCAGCATTTGGCTTTGGTTACACAGGATATTCTGCTAGATTTGTAACACATATTGTGATAGGGTCAGTGACCTGTGGGGTTTTTTTAATAGGAGAATCAAAGTGTAATTAAGAATGAGCTTAATTTGCTGAGGACTTGCAACTGGTACACGTACCTGGTTAGTTTGTCTTAAATCAAGCTTGAGCCCTTGTAGAGTCTGGCGGGTGCAGAGTGTCTGACTGGCACTAGAATTTGCATTGCACATTTTAAACACCTGTTTAAAAAGTAAACTTCTAGCAGAAAATACCTCCATATGAACACTTAACTGAAAGGTAAAGAAATCCAAATTCTGCCTTAGCAGGAAGCTCCCAGTGGAAGCTGTGGCTCACCTTGAGAAAAGTGAAGGAATCTGGGACAGCTTAAATGGTATTGTATGATTTCTTTTTGGTTGTCCTGGCTGAAACCTAATTGTTTTGCACATGAAAACAATTATTTCCTCCTGCAGAATTACTTTCCATAGTTCGTTCAGATGTGAGTACCTTGCAGAGAAGCGTTGTGAGGAGGAAACAGAGGATAAAATTCTATTCAGTCCCAAATTCTGTGATTTCTGTGCCACACTGTTTTAACCAAGATGTGTTTGCGTGACTTCAAATGCTAAGGCTCACATGGAAATTGCTGAAAGCTAAGTTAACAGAGCAGACTTCTGTTCTGAAGTTTTTGGCCTTGGGAAAGGTTTATTTGGAGGTTGAGGTACAAGGGTAACTATATAGTGAGTACATTTTAAATGTTATGGAAAGCTATTGGAAGAATTTATGACTTCAGTTCTGTAGGGATGAAAATTTCTCCAGAGAGCTATATAAGGCTATTTTTTCAAATATCTGAAACTAATATTAAAAGGTTTGCTCTCTAACACATTGCTAAAATGACTTCCCAGGGGAAACAAAAGCAAATCAAATACCTGAATCACTAACATTTTTTCCAGTTTGCACACCAAGATAAGACAGTATTTTAACAAATAACGTGGCTTCAGAAAGACCCAGTTATCTATCAAACATGTCTAAACTTAAGTAAGCAGACTTGCTTGTATAGGATGTTTTTTCTTTGGCAAGCCTGGTTTTTAGAGAGATTCATTACTGAAACATTTAACAGATGTTATGTTTATGGAATAGTGCATTGAAATTCAGCTGTGGGTAAGAGATCGTTCTTAGATGATGTCTACTGGAATATTTCTATTTTGTCTTTTTTTAATTGAATTTGATAATAGCTTTAAACTGTGATAGGACAGAAAGTAGACACTTGTCAAAACCCTGGCATCTTTCTCTGTTTTGTTTGTGGTTTTCTTTTTTTCATTGACCATAATTCTTGTGATTTGTTGTTGGAAGTAAGGATTGCATTGGAGGTGTAAAATTGTACCATATTGTGAGATTTGCACGGGGTGGCTAAAGATGCTCATCCTGCAAGACTGTACAGGAGAGGCGTATTTCAGCCCCTGTTCTGTAGGAATCTTTTGGCACTTGGGTACCAGTTTCTGCAGTACTGGTTGTTGGGACGTAAATGAAACTATGTGACTCTTGCAGAAAAGAGAGGAAATGCAACAGTCAGCAGACAAGCATCTGTACGGTCTTGGGCTGAGTAGCAGAATCCCCCACAGCCCTGGCTTTTCAAAATGGCTGTGAAATCGTACCTGTTCATAGAGTGTATTTAATCCTTTCAGTACGTTTGAATGTGCAATAAACCAGTCAGATAGGAAAACTGCAGAATGGATTATTGCCCGAAAGCTTTGCATGCAGTCTCATGTGGATTTTTCGCTAAAAGAGTTTAAAAACAAAACAAAACAAGTTACTAAAACCCACCCCTAACAAAAATCCTACCACGTAAGCTCTACATGCAGCACAACTGGCTCAGTAAAAACCAAGCGAGGTGAAGGTAAAGGCCCTTGATTTGGAGATCTGTAGGTCAAGTAGCTTTATGTCAATGACACAGTTGACATACGATAGTTCCTAATGTCTTTGCTAGGTCAGTGTTTTATTGAATGCACAAAATAAGAATAGGCAAGGATTGTTGTTTTGAAAAGTCTGTCTGTTTTTTGCTGTACTTAAAAGCCCTTGTCAAGGTACCTCCTCCATGCTGACAGTAATGAGAATAGGGCACTGTCTTTTTAATTATTTCAGTTCTCTTTTAAACAGCTTCACCACCTCTCCCATCGTGTTGTCTTTGCAATCTTGTGCCACTTCAGTGATGATGATGACATTTTTTGTATTGTTCTGTACATGCATTTTGAGGCAGGCCTTAAAGCTGGTTGGGTAGATGGAGGAAAATAAAGTGAGGCAGAATGGGTTTTAAGTGATGGCTTGTTCTTCCTGTGGCTGGTTTCAAGGCCAGGGGAGAATGAAATGCAAACAAGAGTTTGCATGGCTTTGAGCCATTGACTCTCGGAGGTCGCGGGAGCTGTTTGGATAACCTCAGCTGTCTGAATTTGTATGTTCCATTCCCATTTGGTCTGCCAGCACTTGAACTGGTTGTTACTTCTCAAACTTGCCCAAAGAATAACATCAAGTCTGGTGTTCATTTTGTCATTACACGTTCCACCTTGTATGCGGATACTCTTGGATCTGACCAGAAGGAAATACAAGGTACAGTGTGTCTTTTGTTCCTGTCCTAAAGGCAAACCTAAAAGCTGGTCCATGGCACAGACCTTCCGTGCTTGCCCTGATACTGCTCATCAGCCTATACTATATGCTCAGGGATGTAGGAAACCACCACTTTGCTCGTGTTTTAAATCAGGAAGAAACGAGACTGTTTTATGAATGTTAGCGTTAACTTGGGCATTATGTTAGATGAGACCCTGCTTCAAAAAGGCTGCTCGAAGCTCCAGATGGTGAAATCAGCGTTTGCTCAGCGGTATGTACTTAGTTCAGGTCGAGGTGGTTATGAAATCCAACAGATTTTGTAAATTAGTGATCCAGCCACCGGGCCCTCTGGAGCCAGTGTCCAGGTTCAGGCCCGTGTGGCACAGCAAGTTCCCAGAAACACAGTATGGATCTGTTTTTAATTTGTTGATTTTTTTTGTTCCTCAACCACTTTATAATGTATTTTTTTAATTTATTATTTTGTAATGTCATGTTTAAGTATTGCTGCTATCCTTGTTATTCTTCCCACTGTTTTTATTGCAGATTTATTTTGTGAAAGTTGTACACTAATGTTTCATTTTATGTCTAAATCAAAGTATTTAAAGAAATACTAGTTCTATTTAATGTGGTTATGGAACCAGCTGGAATAAACAGTGATTGTATAGTAGGCTGGACCCAGGAGGTCATGTTCATTTTTGTTACATATGCAATAAACTCACAACTTTAAACTCTTGGTAGCCACCATTTTGTTTGTTAAAATATTTATGGAAGTCACAGGAAAATTGATATACTCAAAGAGTTTGGTAGTGCTGTGCTTAGCTGGAGATGAGGGTGGTGGACAAAGGCAGAGTGTTAAAGGCATCAACAAAAAAAAAGTATTGCTGTTTGTTGAAAATGATGTAGCACTACAAAATAGTAAGGTTAAAAAAACCCCTCCAGTTTGCCAGACCCAGAGCTCGGTGCGATGAAGCTGCCCTGCTGTTAGCACAGGTCTGGTGAATATTGAGCGTCGATGTTTGCTCACAGAAGTGGCCCCCGCTGTTCTGAGTTCCAGCACCTCTGCGGTCGGGTTATGGTTCTGGCAGCCAGCTCAGTGGCCGAGGTCATGGAAATGCAACTGATTTAACAGATCTATATGGACTGCCCAGATAAAATGCCTCCTGTCCAGGTAGCACGTTCTTCAACTGATTAATTACCAGCCTTTGTGATTTTCTCTCTTAGCTTATTATTTGTACTGTTATTTTTCCAAACTCTCAGTTTTCAGGAAAGAAATTGTAATCCCCACCTTAATGAGAGTTGGAGAAAGATTCATTGATGCTGAGGAATCTCTGCTTTTCTGTTTGTTTTGGTTTGGTTTTTTTCCTAATCAGTCATGTATTGCAAGTGGAGAAACCTGGGTGCAAGTCTGAGGACGGTGCTGGCAGTGATCAGTCACTGCTCAGTATCGGGGTGCGCGCTGCAGCAGAACCTTCCCTCTCTAAAGCTGGAAGCTAGGATGTCTTTAATCTGTGCATATTTTGGTTAGGTTGTTGGTTTTGGTTTGTTTTTTTTTTTTTTTTTTAAATGGGGGGGGAAGAAAAATAGTGTTTTTTATTCTTTGAGTAACTTCACAATATGATCAAATGCACTAATATATAATGAGCAAATGGCTGGGGAGCTGGTTTCGCTCGCCCCTTCATTTCAGCCAGCAGCGGGGACTGAACGATTTTTGCTTGACTATTTGGAGCAAGAAATGCTGTCAGTCCTTCAGTGCTCTGTCAAACACTGATCCTGCATTGTGTTTTCTTTAATAAATAATTTTTGAGAAGTATTCCTGTTTTTTTGTATCCTTTTGGTGTGTGGACACAGCTGATGAAGAGGAGGATTCCTGCAGCCTGCTCCAGTGGATGTGGTATGCTGTAGAGCAGTTGCTGTAGGACTTCTGCACTAGGTGGACTTTTTGAAAATATGATAAATGAATATTTCTCTTAAATCTTACAGAGCTCAAGAAATTGACTGTCTCTTTTATGAAAGCTTGGCAAGTCAATTAAATTCCTCGAGTTAAATGTTCCAGTCTCTGCTTCTTTCTGCAGGATGTACAAAACCAGACTCTGAGCAGGAGCACTGATCTCATAGTAGCAATTTCTTTTCTGATTTATGATGATGCTCTTGTGTCCTGGGCACTCTGCCTGCTTGGGGAAAGACAACCCCTGCTCACTAGTATGTGCTTTTAAAAGGCAAGGCAGAATGGGGTTTAATTCACAAGAAAACCTCTTCATGTTTTCTGTTGGTGCTTTACAGTTTGATGCCTAGCTAAACCCTCCCTCTTCCATTTTCAGCCTTTCTTCACATGTGGCTTCAGGTAAGACTGAAGCTTTGCCAATAAATAATCACAGATAAAATCCTTTCAGGTGTAGTGGGTAATGGAGGGCAGGAGAAGGGGTTGCTGCCTCTTTCTGATTTTGCTAATTCAAAACAAGACCAAACCTAAATTTCTAACCCCCTTCTGCAATCTCACAGCTGCTTGCTGGATGGATGGTGCAGTGCCCACGTCTCCTGTGGACCCTCCCAGCCTTGGCCAGAGCATTTTCTGTATTGCTTATATCCCTCTAGAGAGGAAGAGCCCCTGACATCGGGCCAGGACGTTGCTGTGTTGCACAGACATGCAGTAAAAGAAAATCTGCACCAAGTACGTGCAGAACATGAAGAGGATGGTGGGGTGAGTACAGGAGATCGGCCAGGGCCAAGGTGATGACGTACACGTCTGTGACCACCAGCGTGTAGATGTTTCCCACATGGGAGCCAGGATGCAGCCAAGGAAGGAGGTGACCTTTCGGATGAGGTGCTGGGCAGGGTGGTGGCATTTTTGGGGTGGCAGGCCACCAAGGCGCACGCGCTGGGTTCCATCCTCCCTTGCCAAGAGCCAGGGAGCTCTCCGGGAGGGAATCCCCGGCTGAGCCGTCCTGGCAGCGGGATGGGGCAGCAGCAGCAGCTCTCTCTGCTCCGGCAATGCCTGGAGAAGCCACGTGCTTTCCCCTCACGCAGAGAGCGGCGGGGACCAGCTTCAGTGGAGGTGGGATTTGTCCCTCTGCCCTCGCAGTGGGGATGCCAGCTTGCTCCAGCCACCCACCAGCCCTTCCCGCCGCCCCTGGGCACCTGCCCTGCTCCTTCCATAACATTCGTTGCTGCGCATGGATCATTTTCTATTGAGATTTGGGTTTAATTACTACTATTTTTACTTTTTCCCCCCCATCTCCCAGGTGCTGGTTTGACCTCACACTGGGAGGCTTCGTGGGAGCCACCTGTGGCCCAACCCTCAACCTTCCTGGGGGGATCAAAAGAGAAATCAGTGTAATCAAAAATTCACAGTGGTGACTTCTCCCCAGAGCTGCTCCATCCCATGGCTGGGCAGGGTGGGGATGAGGGTTGCTGGATTTTTGGAGCGTTTCTGGGATGACAACGCTCCAGTGCTGGGAAGGAGGGCAGCTCGGGAGTCCCAGGAAGGCAAGAAGCCCACAGACCAGCCGTGGTCGGTACGAGCAGCACCTGGGAAATAGAACACTCCTGGTGTCACCCTCTGCTTTTGGGCTGAATTAGCAACGCTGGTGCTGGGGGAAACAAACTTGCCCTGGTCCGCAGGCGCAGAGAGCCCCGCGGCTCCGACCTAGAGCGGCTTTGCACCCCCAAAATCACGACACCTCCAAAGGCAGCAGAGCCCTTCGGGGAGGGGGAAGGGATCACCCCAGGGTTTGCTGGGTGACCTGCCCCCCCACCTCCCCTCCATAGGGCACCTGCACCCCACCAGGGCTGTGACACCTCCCCATGGCCCAGCACCCCCGGCGGGAACCCCCCACCCTTAGGAAACACGTGCAGCTCTTCGCCCCGCCCCTTCCCCTCCGGCCCCGCCCCCCGACACCGCGGAGAGCCCGGAAGGGGGGCGGGGCTGGACCGCCTTGAAGGACCGCCCCCCCCCTCCGCCTCTATGGTAGGTTTGTCGAGACGGGACCGCTCGGGCCGCCCGTCTCTCCCTCGCCGCTCCCCGCTCCCCGCCGCTCCTCTCTATGGTGCGGGGCGGCGCGGTCACGTGGCGCGGGCAGGCCGGAAGGAGCCGGGCAGCGGCGGCTAAATGAAGCGGGGCCGGAGGGGCGGATGGGGCTGGTGAGTGATGGTTTTAGGGGGGGCATACGCACCCCCACGCACCCCCCTGCTCCCGCTTTGGTGCGGTCCGCGCGTCCCGGCGGGGGAAAGCGACGGTGGCGGGGCGGGGGGGGGGGGAGGGCTCTGGGGTTCCCCCCGGGGCTCCCCCCGCCTCGTCCTCTGGGCCTCGCCCGCCCCCTTCGCCCTCAGGGCCGCGTCCTCCCTCGCTTTCCCCTCAGGGTCGGTCGCTTCTTCGTCCTTCCCCTCAGGGCCGGGTTCCCCCCCACCCCGCTCCGCTCCCTTCTCCCCCCAGGGTTAGTGGCTGGCCCCGGTAAGGCCCTCGCCTCCCTCCCGGCCCTGGGAATCTTGCTGAAATCCCCTGTTCCCCCCCGCAACAGGGAGGTGAAGAGGGTGGTCGTGGTGGTGGGGGGCACCCCGTTACGATTTTCTGGTGCTGCTCTCCTCACCGGCTCGTTTCAGGTGCCCTGGGTTGCGTGTTTGTACACGGGAAGAAAAAATAGCGTCAGCTCCATAGCTGGTGGCAAAAGGCGGATGTAAGCTTGTTCATCTCTTCTGACCCCCCGTCTTGTTGTGGAAACACTTGGTGCCGTTGGGACATCTTGACATTTCAGGCATCTGCTGTGGGAGCTGCTGCGGGCAAGGAACCCAAAACACAGCTGTCCTCAGAGTGGAGGGATCTGTGTAAAAGATACTCCTTCTCCTCCTCTTCCCCCCTCTCTCTGTTGATTTGAGTGCTATCTCGGCTTCGTGGGAGAGAGTAAGCGCTGGAAGCACTCACATACACAGCTTTTATGTAATGGAGGCGCCTGATGGGTATTTCTGCCCCTGGAGCTGCGCTCGTTCCCCCCAACAGATGGAGAAACGTTGGGGTTTCACCGAAGTGTTGTGAGGCTGAAGAGCTGTAGCTAACTCCAGCGTGTGTGTGGAGAGAGGAGCGTGAGCTCGCCCAGGCAGCGCTCCGGAGCGCTGGTTTGGGATGGGCAAAATGTAGGTCGGCTTAAAAAGTTGCCTTTGCCTCACGGATCCGCTGGCTTTGTAGCCGTGCTCGCTGGAACCCCTGCATGGCAGTTGGGCAGATAACGGCCGCCTGCGACTGTGGGTCTGGCCCAGGAGGTTTTTATTTTCATCTCACCTTTGCTTTATGACCTAAAGTGGTGCCTCTGAATGTCTTCTAAAACCTTACCTTATTAGAGTCTTATGGAAAAATACTTATACCAGAAACATAGTTGTCAAAAGAATAAGTTTAATTGTCGATGTTTCTATTCAGCTTCCTTACTGCTTGTCAAACAAGGTTCATTATCGTTCATGAAGTGTTTTGGTTCAGTTGCCGGTTTGAGACTTCTGATGCTTTAAAGAAAGAAAAGCTAATGTTGCTGCTGTACGCTTTTACTTCCATTATCGAGGTGTAATGCTGAGGGACTATAACTCGGCTGTCCGCGTACTTTTCACAGTCTCTTCTTGTGTTTCTTTTCCAGTTTACTGATTGCCACACAGAACAGCAGACTCATCTTGCTGTATTTCGAGCAGCAGCCCTGAAAGCAGTAGCTAATTGCCTTGGTGGCTGAAAGGCATGGGCAGCCTTAGTGCTAAGGCCTATGAGCAGACTCCTCTATCTGTTCGGTTTCTCTGGTGGTTGACTTCTCTTTCTTACGATTTCTGCTGTCTCAATCAACATGCTTTGGAGCAAGTGCAGGTTTCCAGTGGTAGTAATGGAGGAGAAGGCAGGTGTCCCCTATCAGGTGGATAGATGAGACTTTGCATGATCAGATATAAAGTGGCTGCCTCCTGCTTCCAGAGGGGATGGCCTAAGAGCTTTTTCCCTTCAGCAACCTGCTTGGAAGGTGAGGGGGGATGTTTGAAACCCATCATTCTGCAATCTTGAGCAAGTTCTGGTATGTCCCTGTAGAGGTACCGGGCCATAGAAGTGTGCAGGTGCAGCACAAACTGTATGGTGGAACCCATTTTCTTTAGGATTGGTGAAAGTGCAGGGATGGCTTTTAATTACAGAACTGCGGGATTTACAGCTTTAATATGAACTTTTCATTTCTAGGATGAATGCTGTACAAAAATTCCACTGCCTTGCATCAGGCCTTTTGATACTGTAAACATTTTAATAGATTTCATGTGCTGGGTGTCTGCATGGTGTGACTAGATGTTAATAAACAATCATCTTGACAGGAGTTTGTGCCTGAAGTGCCAAGACTTGGGAAAGGACTCAGACCCACTTCCTGAAGAAGATCTGTAAAGACATTCAGCCTGCTTGGTAGTGCTGCGTTTTGGTAACGAGACTTCTTCCATGTCTTTTCTTCATTCTTTCCTAGGATGTTTTCCTGTCAGTCTGGCTGCAGGCATGCTTCTTGGGCAACTGCATAAGTCAGGGCACAAATAACAGTTCCTGGAAGAGCAGTTGGGGCAGGCTTTACTGATGATAAGGTACATTCTGGTTTCCAGCAGGGTGTTGGCAGCCTGTTCCTGGGCTTGTGTTTCAGAAGCTGCCTTGGAAGTCCAAATTCCTGGGTAGACCAATGCTTTGTCTGCCTGAGAATGCAGTGGGCGTTACTGCCGCCGGCGAGCTACGATCGCTGGCAGCGTGGCTTGTGCTTTGAAATTGAACACAAATCGCTAAAAAGTCCTGTGGCAAAAATAGGTGGAGTGAGCGCGTAACTCCAGCGACTTCAGCGTAGCTGGAGAGGGGCAGGAAGCATATCTCGGGGGCCAGGAGCTGATTAGCAAGTCTGAGTTGTCGCACAAACCCAAGTGCAAGAGATGTGGAGCCCTTTGGGTGTGTTTTAGTGCCTGCTGGAAGAAGCTTCCGTTCATTAATTTGGAATGGGTGTCTTATTTTTATTTCTTTCTTTTTAAAGTCATTGTGAGTGGTTTAGTGTGTCATAGCGCTGGCAGCTTGGCGCGGTGATGGGCGTCGGGGTTTGCCACTGGCTGCATTTTTTTTGGGACAGTCAGAACTGCGCCACTAATTCCTCTCGTCAGAAGCTTGGGGTTTTTTTGCACGTGGATTTGGTCTGGAGATATTTTAAGTCTCCATTTCAATTATTGAATACAGACATCTTCTTAACTACTTAAAGGAGAGGCGCTAATAGTCTCTGAAGTCTGTGTGTGCACTAAAATAAGTGTTATGAATTGCCTGCCTCGGTTGATGGGTGGGCTTTTCAAGCTGCTACATGTAAATTCAGTTACTCTCAGTAGGATCTATTCCCTGTGGGGTAGGTGCCTTTTTTTAATACAGTGAGGAGTGGAAGATGTGAAACATGCAGCTGACCCTGGACACTAGCTGTCTTCCAGTAGCAGCCCAGGAGATAAAAGTTATCTGTGTACTGATGTGTTAGTTTCTGTGTTTGAAATGGAGCTAAATAATGTGCTGATCGGTGTTAGTCTGACGAGAAGTGGAGTTTTGTTTTAATCAGGTTACTGGGACAGGGAAATTTGGGAAATAGGGAAGGGGTAGGCAGGGAGAACAGGAAGAAAGGAAAAAGACCACTTAGCAGTGTCCTGGTGGCTTGAATAAGTTATTCTTGCCAAAGCACTGAGATGTGAGATAATAAGGAATGTTTTACTGAGCTGGAATAATCTCACTCTCAGCAGCCTTCATGTCGCTTTTATAGAATTTGAGGTTTATTTTGGAATATCTCAGGAGTGATGTTTTTCCTCTGGGTCAGTGCTTTTAGAGCTTGCAGTGGTTTTAAATTCATAACAATCCTTGAGAAAGCTTAATTCCTGAGGACTAGAAATCATGTTTCTGCTGAATGACACCTTTCTCCTAATTACCAGCACTGCTGTGGTTCCCTCCCCACTTTCATGAGGGGAACTGTCAGTGTCTGATTAAGTGGAAAAAGCATTGGGCTTTGGGGAGAGATTTCAACACAGGGCAACTGCTACCTCAAGTCACGATGCCTTCTCATAGTGTTTCTGACCCAGGTTGGGGGAAATCTAAAAGCGTGGCTTCCTTGCTGGCTTTGGGGGAGCCCGACTCCTTTGCTGATGCCGACGGTGCCTGTCTGTTCACAGGGTGACTTTTGGAGGCTGTCATCGTCACTCATAATGAGAAGCAAAATTGACGAGCTGAAATAAATCTTGGGAGCGTATGTAGGTGTCAAGGTGACCTGAAATGTTTTCAGTTGGCTTCTGAGGAGGACAAGTGCTGTATTGCTCACACTCAGTCTTGCTTACCTCTGTAAGGAGGCCAGGCTGCTGTTTGCATTATTTAGATAAACATTTGGACAAGATCTGTAGAGGCATTGTGTGGTATTACTCTGTAGCATGAGGTGATCAGGATTTGTAGCAGTTAGAATCTCCGTTTGGGGAGTATAAGGATGGAAAATGGCCTCAAGTAATGTATTTTGTCCAAAGCACTTCTCACACAAGGTTCCTGTACTGCTTTGTCAATACTGACAGGCTCTTACCAAGCTGTGGGCACTGTTATTGCTGTTTATTGGAGAAAAGAAGACAGCAGTTGGCTTTTTGCAGCCTTTGCAAAACCAAAGTTAGGAACAGATTTACGCTTCTATTACCAAATACCATCCCAAAGACGTGATGTATTTTTATATTTGATGGAGGAGGGGAGGCAAACCTCTCCCTGATGCTCCTTGCAGATCATTTTTGCTTTAAGGTACCTAAAGGCTGGTAGCAGAAGGAGCACTTACCCACACACCCATGGCAAGTACAAAATGTTGCTGGCTAAACATATTACAGTGGGATAGCAGGGTGAAACAGGCAGTGATGTTGACAGCTGCCTGCAGCAGAGCGGCGATGCTGCCTAGAAGACTTTCCTCCTCTCCCTGCTCTCACTGTATTATGCTGTAATGCAATTTGAGGAAGATGACAGCAGCAGCATAATGGGGAGGCAGGAAAAGAAGCTTTTTCTCCCTTGCAGGAAACCAGCAGCATAGGGCGTTTCAGACCTCCCCTGCTGCTAGGATTTCCAGCTACAGATGAACAAGACGGGCAAGACCCATTAGCAGTAACTTGGCTAGCATAAATAGTTCATGTCCTCTCTCTATATTGTTAAACCAGAATCCTATTGTAGTGGAGCAGGCTTCATTGTGTATAAACTGGGAGGTGCCCTTGGATCAGCCACGACTAGCACAGACCAGCTTGCAACGGCTGGAACGCACCTCACACTTGAACACAGTGTCTGAAGAGTGCTCCTCAGCTTAACGTTTTTGTGTTTGTTTATCAGTTTGTGGCTGCTTTTACTGACCCTCAGTCCCAGATGGTTAAATAGTATGTTTGATGTTTTACTGTTGCAACACCCAGGAAAAGAATTTATATTCTGCTATGTGAAAGCTTAAACAGTGTTGGACACTTAACTACGATGACTAAGGGGTAGGCACGCAAATCTGCAGCCTGAAAACAGACGTGTCCTTAGCAAATGGTCTGACTGCAGCCTGTGTAACCTCTTAGCTGTGGCCTGTAGTCCTTCTCATAATCTTGCACAGACAAAAATATTTATTGTCCTTGGGGTGAAATTATTAGGTACTGTGCAGACTCCTAAATCTGCATGACTTGACCTGGAGAATTAATGTGCAGTGCTTCTTTCCTTGGTTTTTAGCTGGCCAACTGATAACTCATTCATTTGTGAACTTTAATGGGCTCAGAAAAGAATAATGCTGGATATGGAGCATCTCTAAATCTGGCCATGATCTGATTTCACTGTTTTCAGTTCTGATGTAGTGGTATGCTTACTTCCAGTACAACCTCTTTGCTTTTTTGCTATTTTAATATATTCTGCTTAAACCCTGCAATGGCCACTGCCACGTGGCATGGATGAAGTCAGCCTGGACAATTGTTGTGAGCCTGGAAGGCTGCCCTCCGTTTTTGCTGCTGAGAGTTTGCTTAGTTTGCTTGCTGGCCTGGAATAGGTTGGCCGCAAGGCTAACGTGTGGCCGCAAACAAAACTAAACCCAGCTTTACAAAAGCAGTTGCTGGCTGGCTTGAAAATCTTGTAACAACTGGTCGTCTGCGGTGCTTGAGCAGTAGGGACACGGTTACAGTTCTTCAGATGGGTTGGTGGCAATCCTTCCTGCGCAGCAGTTGGTGGGTGCAATAGGCAGCTTGTTTCACTCTTTCCACCAGGAATCGGTGCAGAGAGTGGACTTGCTGCTCAGGTATCGTGTGTGCCTTACGAGGTATCTATTGGTATTTTATTCTCGGTATCTAAGGCAGTTTAAGACTCCTTTCACCGTGGAGTGAACTTGACCTGTTTGTTGGCTCAGTATGGCTCTAAGCTGGCTCTTGCACATATTTAAGCCCTTCAATTGAATGTGTAGAAGCATCTTTCAAAGGCAGTGCCTGATGTTCGACTAGGAGTGTGAATAGTTTGAGTGCTAGTTAGGTGTTGGCTGTGGTTGCATAGTGTCAAGTATGTTAGGCTGCAGTTTAATTTAGCATCTTAGTTCTGTTCTCCCACTTATGCCATAGTGGATGTGTGAGAAGAAAAGGTATCTCATCTGAATTCTACAAAGAAATTTTCCCCCGGGGCATTTCTTTTCAAAGCGGTAACAAATGCTGGTGGAGCTCAGTGTGAGAGGAGGCAACAAGCTGTGGTGTGGGAACGTGACCACCTTAAGTAGGTATTGCAGTGAAACCCTTCTTAACGTGGAGCCACAGCTTCTGGCTGCCACTGACCTTTGAAATTATAGCAACTGCAGATGCTTAACATGGCTCAAAAAAAGGGTACGGCTGTAATAACCAGAATATGTGACCTGTGAAGTCATTCTTTTTGGAAGTCCCTAATTCTGGGATGTTTGACGCCTAGCATGGTTTGTAGCAAGCTTTTAAGTCGATACTTCTGAAAGTACTGTGCAGATTGACACAGAAACCTTCCTTTTTGCTAAGATGGGCTACTGCAACAGGTCAAGTTTTTTTTCCTTCTGTGCCACCTCAAGGTCAAGACTTAGCTTTTATGTTGTCAGCAGCTTTGTGGAATGAGGTGAGGTGTGCTTTGTAGACTGCAGCTGTCCTTGAGAGCAAAGTTTCTTGTGATAGATTCAGGTCACATTTAAAACAAAATAAAAATACCCCCCTTCCTTTCCATATTTGCTCCTGGTGATACATTATGGTTTTTTTCTGGAACACAACTTCCCAAGTGCTGCTTAGGTGATTGTTTCCAGAGTTGGTCTGCTGGGCAGCAGGCAGTCCTCTGTCTGTTACTGCAACTAAAACTGACTCTTTGTGCTTTCTAGCCCTCTTGACTTTGGTCTAGTTAGCCTCTTGCTACTGTTTTTAATAGCAGTTTGCCGGTTGTGTGCAGCCTGTCTCTCCTTCTTGCTCCCGGTGCTCCCTGTAAACAGGGCTGCAAGCAGAGCAGGCTGCTGGTTGCTCATCTACATGAATGTCAGTGCCATAGCCTGTCCTAGGGTTATTCTTAAAGTCCTTTATTTCTCTGTATTGTCTCCAGTGAA
The DNA here is from genome assembly GCF_018691265.1 of Tyto alba. Lineage (NCBI taxonomy): Eukaryota > Metazoa > Chordata > Aves > Strigiformes > Tytonidae > Tyto > Tyto alba. Next base: position 4,504,257 of record NW_024881302.1, read on the forward strand.
AAATGATGCTAAGATTGTAACTTGAAGCTTCCTGAAGACATGCATCCAACTTGTTAAATAACTACTTAAAAGGTTGCACTTGGTTTTCTTTGTTCTGTTATACCTTTTAAAGGTGACATTCAGGATCCCTTAAAAAGGGAAAGAAAGAAGGCAAAAAACTACTAAGGATTTGGAGAGGAAATGCTGTGTCCTTTCTGCTGAAGAGCTCTATGAAGTACAAGTAACCGAGGAGCACTCTCATGTACATCCTGGGGCACATAGGGCATTTCTCTTTCTCTTTTGTGTGGCCCCTGGGTTGATGGGGAAGAGAAGGCAGTTGCAATTAATGTTATGTAGAGCAGTGACAAGTATGTGCAGCAGCTAGTAATCCATGGAATCTGGCTCTTTCAGACACCAGTGCATTTAATAACAGTGCTGCTCAGAGAAAGGAGCCTCTGCCCCCTTCTCTTAGGATACACGTGAGTTCAGGGCAAGAAAACTGGAAGTAAAACTTGCTCTGGAAGCAGCAAAGCTGCAAATAGCATGATTTCACATGCTCTTCCGTTCGTCCCCACCCTTATACCACAAAATCAGAACAAAACAATTCTTTAAAATGATGGTTTGGGAGATAGGCTGTGAGCCGAAATAAGTTTGTTTTGTGTGTATGTGCTGCCGTAGCTAAGCTGCTGGTGTCTGAATTGTTGCTTGAACACAAAATGCCAAGCTGGCACCTGTGTTAGGGATGTGGGAGGAGGGTTTTGGATTTTGAGGATTATACTGTATGATCTTGCTCATGCCAGAAGCCTGAGGCAGGCAGAGGAGTACCCTTTACAGGAGCTAACTGCAGAGATGCCTTGAATTTTCACTTTGCTCTTAAAATGAGCTGCTCAAGGCAATTGCATTAACTCCTTTCTAACCAGACTTTGTAAATTTTAACTTTCTTTTTTTTACGAACTCAATTTGATAGGGGAGGCAAGTGACTGATCCAAAGCTCTCCACCTTTTGCGCAGAGCGTGGTTTTTTGCATACATCAAAATTAGCTGTCTCATGCTGGTCAGAGAGATGTGACGATGTAGAGCCCTGTTATTTAGCAGAAGGACTGACGGGGGTCATGGGAAGGCACTGAAATGTCCAGAAGTTGACCCTGGTGCCAGTCATGAGGGAATAGCTTGAAGGCATCAGAAACTTTCAGTTGAGTTGAATTAATAGTTGCCCATTTTTGGAAAACAAGTACATCTGTTTCAAAATAGTCCTACATTTTAGGAAAGAGCTCACAGAGCAGAGATCAGTTTTGCTTGGAAATCTGGGATCATTGCAGGTGGCCAGCTGTTAGGTGAATAAGAGAAAAGTGGACAGGTTACTTTCCTCTTGTACTTTTGTGTTAATAGATGCAATTAAAATGGAGATTGGATATTTTAAAAAATTATGATTAAGTGATACTTAATAGAATGATGATCTGCAAGTGAGGTTGATTAGAAGTCTTGTGATGTACAGACCATCGAGATGTTTCCTGTAAGTTTTGACTTGCAAAATGGAGAAAGTATAGTTAGGGATTTGAACCAAAGTAATCCCTAAAAATCATCTCTCTTAATTGCTTCTGACTACGCAATTTTCATTAGACTGGAGCAGTGACACACAGATGTAGCTTGTACCCTGCTAATCCACAGCCTCTTTTCAGAATATCTTCCGATATGTGTTTGGTAATGCCGTTGACTGAGAATTGACTGTAACAATGCACAGCAGAGCTCTGCATGATGCTACAGCACATGGTCCTTGCTCTAGCCACAAGTAGGATTTTAGTAAAGCTGGATAGCCCCCACGTTAGTGAGCTCATGGTTTGCTTTTCATGGATGCAGTGATCACTAAGCACTCTGCAGTTATCAAGAGAGCTCGCATCAGTGGTGTGCCTCGGCGGAAAGGGCAGCGCTCGCTTTGGTGCGTGTTTCACAGTGCGGCTTTTCTTCTTGGGTAAGGGAGGGTGAGGAATGGGGAACTTCAGTGAGATAACTAGAAGTTGTGATTGCTGCCAGAGAGGCTTGAAGACTCCCTGTCCCTCTTGTCCATCTTAATAATGTTCTAGCCTGGAGCACTGCTTCTGAAGCCAGTTACGATGCTGGTGTGGCTGCAGAGGTAGTGGCCGCTCTTGTGAGATACTTTCTGAAGAATGTGTGTGTTGGCTGTCTTGTATGTATGGGAAAGTAAATATCGGGGTTTGATTTACTTGCCACAAAATGCTTCTAGTGTTATATTGTGTTATGTTTTGGTGTGATGAGATCAGTTCTCTGGCTTTCTCCAGTAAAACTGTCTTACCTGGCTCTTATTGGGGACAAAATTCTGTTCCTTGATTTTTCTTAGATCTCAGGAATCTTGTCGCCTTCTTAGAGGGCATATGTGTCTGTCTTAAAATCATTTGGTAAACCAAGCCAGATGCTAATGTCTTGTGAAACACTTCGGGAGCGTTTTAAAACTTAAAAGCTGATTCTGTTTATTAAATTATCTTCTGGTATGTTGTTCCTCTTCAGCACGTGCTACAGGTTCCAGAATGGGTGGCAGAGCTACATGGGTGCAGTTGCTGTAAGTCTACCCCCATTCTGTGCTCCTAAGAGGAGCTTTTGTGTGATAATCTGTAGCTGGTCGTGCTGTTTTCTCAGCAAACCGAGCTGCTGCTGGAAACCAGGTGGTCTTGCCTGTGAGTCACTGCCCATACACTCTTTATCTTCGGGAGGCCAAGGGTAAGGCTCTTGGGCTGGGGCCAATGCTTTGGTTCTGGAAGAGTTTTCCCACCGTTGCCTGAGCTGTAGTCAGGCCTTCGTGTAAACCTGCTCTGCAGAAGCCCTGCTGCAGGTCCACATTTTAACCTCTGGCTTTATTCCTTTGCAAGGTATGATGAAGTGGTGGTGGCTGCCTTGCACATAGCAAACAGGATGTGTTTGTGCCCAGCTGTTCTTGTTGGGCTTATGATCAGGGGATTTCTAATTTTCAGTTGGGATGATGCTGTTTAACACGAGCAACTGCTGTTAAACTCTCCCTGCATTTGCCAAGTGACTGTTACAAGGAGCAGCCCTCAGCAAATCATGAACCCTTTGAAATGTTTCAGTGAAATACTTGACAGTAAGTCAGGCTGGTTTATTTCCCTTCTGTTGTGTTTTGGTTTTGTTGTTAGTTTTGTTTTTTTTTTTTTTCTTTTTTTTAAGGGCTGAATTTTTAGCTTTTCATTTTGCTGGTTGTCACAAGCCATGCATTATTTAAGCAGCTTCTCTTTGTTTTAGCAGCTTGCAATAAGGCAGAAATTCACCTTGCTTGCAGGCTACCAGCAGACATGTTTGCTGCCCGCAGGCACAAAGTAGGAGTTGATGCTCTTCTGTCAATGTAGGTGAGCAACAGTGGTGTTGCTGTATGGGGGAGAGGCTAAAACAAACGATTTGATGTTGCTGACATCTCTTTCAAGCTGCGCTTCCCCTCCCTGGCCCCGCATTCGGTTGGGATTTCAATTCTAACCTCCCCTGCAGTGCTTTCTGTCTAGTCCTGTTGCCTTGAGCTAGAGCCAGAAAAGAGCTCTTTGAGTCTAGGCCTGTCTTGGGTATGTGGGAGTTCAAGATTTCAAATGTTGTAAATGCAAGGGGGGCTGGGGAGGGAAGTACATTGTGTCTAGGAGGGGGAGATCTCCCTCTTCAAATTCCAACACGGTGTGAAGATGTTCATTGCAGCACAGCTGTGAGGTGGAGGGAACGGATTTGAGTTCTGTTCCAATTACTGCAGTCCAGAAATGACTGCATATACCAAGAGTTTAAATATATGCACAGTACCAATGTGTGCTATTTTTAGGTTAGGCTAAAAATATGTAATGTGATGTTTACAGGGATTCTTGAATGGGTTTTGGAAATCTTTGTGTAAGCATTCTGTGTGCACCTGAGATGTGCTTCACCTCTTAGCATCTGATCTGTCAACTCATAGTAGTGGTTGGGACCAGTGGTTTTGTAGATTAGATTTTTACATGTATGAGAAGCTTGTTTGGGAAATACATACGACTTCAACTGTCGGTCTGAGATCTAATCAGTTCAGAAAACAGTTATACGTAAGTCCCTGATGGTCTCTGATTTTTCCGGTAGCTGTTCTGTTAATGGGTGGTTCTCCTCTCGAGTTGCTGTAGGAAAAACTTTCATGGGAAGGATTTTATTGCCTGTGCTGTCATGAATACACAGAGTAATGTGGAAGGCGGAGGAGAGATTGGGTGGAACCGCATCTTCCGCATGGCAGTCTTCACCGTGCTGTTTTGGGGTGGCTTTGCAGTCATGACAAGGGGTTTGTGTTGCCCTGATACTATATTGGGATTCAAGTTCCAAGTCCAGTTTGTGCGCTATAGTGCAGGTGGGAGTGTTTAAGAAAAAAGGGGGAAAAAAAAAAGAAAAAAAAGCTTGCAAAGTGCATATCTGTCTGCTGCCAGATCTTTTTCTTTTAAAACGCTTCTAGTATCCTGTCCTTGACTGCATTGCAAAAAAGCTGATGGTCATGTTAGAGCTTGGTTATAGGTGGCCTTATTTTTTACCTATTAGTGCTGAAAATGCTGAGGTAGTGTGGGATAGCTTCTTTCCATCTGTCTTGCTTGCTTTTTATTATGTTGTTTATGTAGGGCAAGACCCTAGGGTGGCTTTGATCTTGTTACTTCACGTTCTCGGCGGCCTAGTGCTATAAACATGAATAAACTTCTTATTCATGCCACTAGATGGAACTGGCCTATGCTTATAGGTATTTGTTTAAACTTGAGCTCTGCATTGAGTATTGACAACATGAATTGCTAGCTCTCAGTGGAAGCTTGCTTTTACCCTCAAAGCAGTGCTTTATTAAGCTACCTAGGTTTTTATGCAGTCTGTTTTGAAATAAAAAAGAAGTGGTACTTTGCCAGTTCTTTCCAGGCTTTACTTTTTTTCTTTGCCTTCACTGTATACTACAGTTAATGCTGCTTATTATATTCCTGCTTTTAAACCACCATGAGTCTTTTGGTGACATGTGCGTATTTTTCTCTTGTACAGGGGGTAGATGGTTTGTATTCCAAATTTCATTTCAGGTTATTTCCTGTACCTCTTTCTTGATTCTCAAGGTTGAAGTGGGCAAGATCCTCTCTACGGGAAACAGAATTGCCTATAGAGAATAGTCATGTTAGTCTTGTGGCTTATCCCTTGTTCTTGGATATGAACAGCTGTGGTTTAGCCAGCATTGGACAAAGCACCAGTTGAACTATTTGTAAAAAGATTTTTTTCAGTGTCTGTGCCGATCGTTGTTGACCCACCTGTGCATACACGCGTACCCAACTCAGCTAACACATTGCCTGTCCCCGTAGGGGAGAAATGTCCAAGCCACTTAACTTTGCTCAGAGTAAATCTGAGCAAATACCTGTCTGGCCTCTGTCGGTGCCGCTTGATGCTGCGAGGGTCGATTTGTGGCTTTCACAAACGTCCTTGTTCTTCCCCAGCCAGCCTTGGAGCAATCCTTCCCTGTTTTTGGCTGCCAGGAGGTTCCTTTGTTGAGCGTGAGCCTGTGTGCAGGCAGCTGACATGAGGCAGGTGCTGGCTGCGCAGGGGCTGTTGGTTGTTGCAAGGAGTGCTTTGCAGGACCAACCTGCTGGGAAGCAGAAGTGATTGGCATGGGTATGTGAGCTGAAGAGGCCTGGGTGCTGCTCCTGGCTTTGTTACTAGCCTGCTTGGTGGCCTTGGCCACACTCGTCTTTTCTGTGCTTCCATTTCTCCATCTTCTAAATGGAAAGAAGCGTGTAGATCTTGTTTTGTAAAGTACTGAAAGGGCTAAGGATGAAAAAATGCTATATGGGACTAGGTGGTAGCTATTCATGAATACCAGGGAAAATGCAACAATAATAATGTGGATGTGACCTTTTAAAAAAGACAGGGTTTTCAGTGACGCAGCTACTGAGCTGCTGCTCCTGCACCTGTCTGCAATGATGAGAACAGTGCTTTTGTGCCATTCTGGCAAATAAAATAAGGTTTATTTCTCTTTGTTTGTAGGGCACAAGCTGAAGAACCTAGTGGAAACACTCCCCAGAATCCTGCTTTTGAAGCGTTTTCAAACCATCAGTATGCCCATGGTATTCTTGAAGTTGCTCACTGGAAATATGGTATTCTGCTGAGGTTTCAGGGCTCAAATATAGAGGTAGTTGCATATTTGTAGTAATACTGGTTAGGAGAAGCCTCTGCAGTTCCCTAGCCCAATGTCCCCCTCAAATACGAACCATCACCAGTGCTGGGACCAGATGAGCATGGCAGTTTGTAGTCCAGCCTTGAAAACCATTATGGTGGAGGTTCCCACTAGAGGAGGCTGTTTCAGGCACTAAGCTGTGCTGCTGGCACCCTTTGTGTGTGTTAAGCAAGTGTCCTGCCCTGCAAACAGGGAAGATGCTGCTGCCTTGCTCATTTATCCCACTGCCTATGGTGCGAGACTGCGGGCTGTGTCTGTGCAGGCTGTTCTTTAAGAGGAGGATCAGTTCCTGCCCAAGGCCAGCTGACTCTGTGCTGCCGTGCAGCGTGTGCTTTCTGTCAAGTGACATTTGGGTTTTGGCTTTTTTAAGTGCTAAATTATATTTTTAAAATTTCTATTATTTTGTCCTGTATTAAATTATTTTGAAGATGGTAACAACTAGTTCCTTATGGGAGGGGTAGGGGGGTATAGATACCAGTACATAGGAGGCATCTGAACAGATTTCTTCATTTTGCAGTCCTAGCTGCAAATCCTGTTCCTGGCAGAGGAGGTTAAGTAGAATTATTGAGGAGGAATTTATACTGCTCTTGTGTACTAGCAAACAGGATTTTACAGCAGACCCATCATCTTCTTCAAGCTTATACATCAGTAAATATTTAATAATATACAGATTTCTCCGTGCTCTAATAGTGAGATGAATACTTCTCAATAAAAAGACCTCCTTTCTCATTCCAGTGATCAAATTGTGCTTGGAGTTCCTGTATGTATTCAGCTGCTCTGTGATAGCGGGAATTGAGGGCTCTAAGTTGACAGAGTATAAAATGGAAACCTACTATTCAGGTTGCAGTGATTCCTCTGACCTCCTAATCCTGTTTGGGAGCCTCCAGCCGGCTCATTGTGCCTCTCTCAGAACAGGTGGGGGTAGCAAGTTTTAGTCCCAAAAGCTCAGTCCTGTGAAGGAACCTGATCCCTGTCATGCTCTCTTTTCAGTTAGAAAGCAGGTGGCGTATCCTGGAATTTGCACCAAACCTTCATTGAGGGGGGGAATGTGCTGTAAATCAGGGAAGTCTCTAAAATAGCAGATGGTGGCAAGAAAGCGTGCTCTGTAGATGTGACTTGTTCCCATGCCGGTTCACAGCGCCGACACAAACCATTCGCTTATACTGCCCTGCCAGGCATGCAGCTTCCTTCCTTCTGACGTGCCAACAACGTGGGCTTCGTGGACGTGAGCTCAGAGCACCCCTGGTCCCTCTGAAGCTGCACCTCAACTTGGCGGCACACAGGGGAATTCAGGGCGTGATGCTGGTGTCTGGGTTTCACCAATGTGTCTCACTTCCCGGTTCAGCTCCTCAGCAGCTAGGCTGTCAGGTCTGATACCCATAATAACTGGCTGTTCCCCTCGGTGCTAGCGTTTCTGCGGTGCTTGGGTGTAGTATGACTTCGTGGCATTAAGTGCGATAGGGGATGGCTGTAATGCCATCAGCTGGCACATTTGAGATGCAGGCTTAGGTGGTGTTGCCCTGTGGCAGCTCAGGCAAGCGGCTTTTGCTCCTCTCACCAGTAGATGGTGGCAGAAACACCCCTATGGGAGTTGATGCATGAGGTTTTTGACGTCTTGGAAGCGGAAGAAGATCCACATATGGGGAGGGTTTGAGTCCTGGCTGGACAGAATTACATCTTCTCCCCCGCCCTGCCCTTTTCAGTGATCGCATAGCTATAAGTGTCTTCGTGTCTTCTCCGGGGAGGCTTCTTGGGCCTGACTGCACTCTTCAGTCAGCTGTCATAACTGTCAGAAGAAAACAAACATATCTGCTTCTAGGCACTGAGAAGGTGGTACAGAAAAGTATCGTCATGAAGAGACTGTGCTGGGAGAGCCAGGAGAACCCCCAAAACGATCTAGCGGCTTAGTCTTGGGAAAGCCTGGTTAGGGTGCTGCTGAGTTTGCCTTACTCTCTCCTGTTTTTGTCTTCTAGTTCCTCACACAAGCCTGACTGTCATGCCCAAACATTGACACTTTCAGGTACAGCTATTTAAAATGGCAGAGAGAGGTGGAAAGGAAGAAGTAATTAAGTTGAACAGCTTCCGTAGTCACAGAGGGAAAGGTGAGTACTGATTTGTGCATATTTCTAGAAGTTTCTTTGTAAAAGTGCTTACAAGCAGCAGGATTCGTAGATACTAAACTTGCAAGAGTGCTGTTAATGGGAACCTGCTAGTGCTCCGTTTTGTCATGCCTTACGCTGCTCTGTTACTTCACAGCTACCTACAGAAAATTCTCTCATTTTATACAGACCTGCAAAATACTTGGCTCTTGTCTTTCTCATGTTGCATGGCCTTAAGGCAGATTGCAGACTTCTTGGGAACACCATGGAGACGTATTTCAGCAGATCTGAGGGGCTTCCAGTGTTCCACCCTTCTAAGGACCTCATAGGAGAGAGGGTGGCTCTGCAGTCGTACCCTCACAGGGCTGTGTGCATTGGCTCCTTCCAAGAGTGGCATTCAAAATGCTACTTTCTGTGTATACCTGAAAGATAATAAACAGATACTCATGCTAAAGACAGAATGTCATGTCAAATTGTAGGGAAAGCATGGTTGTATGCTGTCTCCTCAGTACAGAAACCCTCACTTTCTGGCTTGAGTGTGTCTCCTGTGTTCCAGCAGCTGTGTTCAGTAGCATCTATATTCCACTCTTGACAGACCTTGAGGGACAAGGTTGTCATCTAATAGCAGGATATCTTCTGTACCCACAGCCAAGGGCCCTATCTCAGTCTTGCATAAGAGGCCGAATTGCCCAGGGAACCTTATCTCTCCTCTAGAATGCACTGTGCATCAATAAAATGCATTGCCTCCGAGATACTGAAAGTTCAGGACGTCTCTGCAAAAATTAGGAAGCATTCTGTAAGTGGCTTGTTCAGAATAATTTTTGCAGCAGTTTGACTCGTGATGAAGTTTGGGATAGAGGAATCTCCACATAAGTGTCAGAGTGACCGTTTCATGCATGGACTGTTGTGGTGAGCTATAGTTTGTGCAGGTGTTTTGCTCAGAGGGCCGAGGGGTGTAGGAGTGGCTGTTAACAGTAACTCGCGGAGGAACCAGTGACCTTTGAGCGCTTCTTCCCTGTTACTGCAATGCAAATGTGAAGATTGCTTTTTCAGATGTTTCAGTGATTCTGCCCTGTAATTTCAGTTATTTACCTTGAGCAAATAACTAACTTTACTTACTTTACTACAGACTGGATAAACCGCAGGGACGAAAGTCTTATCATGATATCAGATTCATCGGATGAAGAATTACCTTTGTTGCAGGAAATGCCAGCAGAGCAGCAGCATGAGGAAGATGACGATGATGTAGTCATCTTGGCAGAGGTAATTTTTCATTCTTGTACTTGTCCTGCATTATTCATGGCCTTTATTGCCAACTCTTGTGCAAATATCTGATGCCTTCCTTTGAGAGTCCTGTCCGATTACAGTAATTTACTTAGGATGTCTGAAATGAATGTTGAAAGGATGATATTTTGCTGGCTTTAAGTGTTTAATCATATCTTGGGCACGGGGGGGGGGAGAACTAGACTGTTAAAATGCATTGTATTTAAAGTTCTGCTTAACAAAGGCTGTAGCTTCCATAAAGCTGTCTATCTAAATCCAAAAAGGTAGAGTGCTTTGTAAGAAGACTTGATGTTCCTGAGAAGGTTGGTTTTCAAAACAAGCCTTGTTTAACCTTGTATGCTTTATATTCCTCTGTGTTACTTGGGCACTTGTTGGGCTGTTGCAGGCAGTTACATTTTTGCGGTTTTACAAAGCCAGGCCACCTGATAAATCACTTTCCACTGGCACAGGCAGTTACCCAGAGGAGGGCCAAAGGCTTTAGCTTACCTTGCTTATCTTAAGTGTCTAATTTCATATCTAATCTATATTAAGACTATATTCCACTTTTCTGTGAAATTAACCAGAGACATTGAGAAAATGGGTTGCAAAGCTGACCTTTCTGTTTTAGTTGAAAACAGTAACAGAGAACATTTAGACTCTGTTGGCACACAGCAGTCTATCTGCCAGAGGCAAGAACAAGGCTACAGGTTAGTTCTTTGAGCTTTGGTTCCTGCCTGTTCAAATGAATGGTGAGAATGCAAATACGCCATCATCTTGTTCCTCCTTCCTAGACTATTTTACTGGGAGGGAAGTGGGGGCTGAGGTGAATTTAGGAGATTATTCCAGTCTGCAAGTTCTGTGCATCCCCAATTCTGCCAAATGTTCTTTTAGCACCAGGGGACAGACTGAGGATATGTGGGTTGCAGTTTTATGCCTTATTACACACCTTGCTAAACAGACTTTTCATCTGGTTCCCATCAGAAATTTGATTAGTAAATGCAAAAGGTCATCTGGAGCAAGGATTCTGACATGCTGACAAGATCTCCTACTTACTCTTGTCTGTCTTCTTTAGACCCCAAAGCATCAGCAGCTTCTGCGTCCCAATGTCATCAGACCTGCTGCTCAATGGCAGGATGCAAACACTGTGGGAGAAGGAGGATCTAAAAGTGCTGTCAAGCCATTGAGGAGCATATATCTGCAAAATGAGATCTCAACTCTGCTGTGCCAGAGAGACCAGTATAATCAGATGGTGGAGAGCAGTGCTGGACCAAGCAAGAATGGGAATATGAACTTTGCCTTGCAGCAGCCTGGACCATCTGAGCTTAATGGCCCCAGGTTTGAACCTACAAGTAACCAAGAGCCCGGCCCAAGTTTGCTTCCAGCAATAAAGACAAGTCCAGAGCCTGTTGTCAACGGAGAAATCACTAGTGTGGAGAATACAGAGCTTCCACCACAACAGGAAGAAAAGGTAGCAGCCCAGGTGTGGCAAGGAGAGGACTTGAAGCCAGAGCAAAACCTTGGAGGAACAGCTGCTGTAGCTACCACAGATCAGGAGATCCATGAGAACAACCAGCTAGATCACCCACACTTCCAGCCCTTGGAAGGCGAGCCACATGCTGTAGCAAATGGTTGTGCTCCTCAGCAAGGGCAGCCTGAAGCAGAGCCAGGGTCTTTAAGGGCATATGGAGAGGAGGCTCCTGGGCCAGCCTTCCCCCGTCCTGAACCACAGCAGGATGGGATTCCAGGTCCCGCTTCGCCCCAGCCAGCACATCCACCAGAAGAAATGGGTCAGCAGGTAGTGATAGACAATGAACAGCCAGGTCCAGCATTCCCCGCACAGGGATCTCACGAATTTAGCTCTAGTAATGTGCCAGAACAAGATGCTGCTGAGCAGGACCAAGATCTCACTGCACTGCTTATCAGAGAGACAGTAAGTATTCCCAGGGCTTGTTTGCCTTCTGTGTGCATGTTAGTTTCAGACAGGTTTTTCGAGGTGTGCAGTGTTTCACGTGCTCAGAGCACATCCCTATTGACTTCAGCTGCAAATCCTCTTCGTTTTGGCCGAGACTTGGCTATGTACCATGTGAGGAGCATGCAGTGAACTGTCGTGGAAAACTTTGGTTTGAAAGACTAACGCCGGCACTGTGGCAGAAGTGGTGAGAGGATGTGAATCTTGAGGGCACTGTTTGCTTTGGGGTGGGCTCTTGGCCAGAGAGATTTAGCAGAACTGATTGCAGGGTCTCAAGGGCACAGTGAGGTCAAATAACAGGAGTCTGTTGCCTTGAAGGCTACCACCCTCTCAGTTCTGTTGGTTTATTTTTGTCTGGCTGATTCCTAACCCAACTGTGTAGAGCTGGTTTAGGAAAGGATGTGTCGAGCTGAAGGAGTGAAACTGAGACTAAACACTGGCAGAGGGATAGAGGATGGAGTAGAGAAGGCTTAGAGACATATGGCTGAGAGCCATGGCGGCTTTCAGCTGGCTCTCTTAAAGTAGTTTGGTCCATGGCTGTGTTAAGGCCACCGTGGTGGTCGGTGGTAACGGTTGCCCTTGCGGTGTGGATTTCCAAGCAGTAGCACTGTGGGATTACTGGATAAGCAGCATGAAGACTCGTGTATGTTAACTTCACACTTTCCGACTCTGCGTGTGAAGCTTAGCATGAGGGGCACTAGCTACAAGACCTGAATCACCAAGAAGGGTACTGCTTAACCTCTGGCATATTCAGCAGCTTGGGCAACATGGTGTATGTTTAAAAACCAAACCAAACGTGGTGATGGTTCACATGTCTAATGTTTTCTTCTCCAGTGTACACTCTTCCCCCTGATTGGTAGGGAGGAAGGGTCTCTCTTGATGCCTTATGGAATACATATTTTGCTGCCTCTGTATTCTACACCACTACCCCCACCCCCTCCAAGCCTTCCCTCCGCATCCCGTGTCTGATTCTATTTGGGAGAACTGGGGTTGAGGAAAATATTCTTTAAGTAGTAGTCCAACAAAATTCAATTTGTTCCAAGTAAGACCTTGCTGATCAGTGACTTGCTTCAAGATGGGTAAGTAGATACTCTTGCATTGTCAGGGTTGCTTAACAACCCTGACCAGTACAGTCTTGTAAAGCAAAATACTGTATGGTGCAATCGATTGCAATACCTGTACAGAAACCCAACAAGAGAGAGCAGCAAAGGGTGCTCTTTGTTACGTGGCTAATGCCGGGAGAGCTTTCACAGAAATGCCAGTAAAGGTTTGTTGTCTGTTCTGATCTTGTTACTAGTGTGTCTGGGTGCTTTGGGTGGGTATACATATTGTTGGGTTTTTCCCTTTTACGTTGGAATGTTGTATTTCAGTACACAGTCTGGAACTCCTTAATCTTCTGTCTGAAGGTAAATATTAGCTTTTCTTGTGTTGTAGATCATACGTACGTGCCTCTCCTCTTTCCATCTCGCCTGAATCACTCGTTAGGCCAGCTGCTCGTGGCCATTCACATCACTACCCATACTCTTGTGAGAAAGAGCTGTTAGCAGTCATCCTGTGGAGCAAAGGAAGGCCAGCAGCTTGCAATACCTGGGCTGGATGGATATAAATGGTCTCTTGAAATTCATTTTGGCCCTTGTCTCAGGAGCGTGTTAGATAATTACCTATAAATCTCTGTCTTGCATGCTGTTGCTAGGTTGTGCTACACAGCTCCGCTAATACCTACGTAACCTTTAGCTTTTCCTACTGTAGGAAGCAAGATTCCCAGATGTGAAGAAGGAATATATTGAAGAGCTAATCAGCATCAAGGACTGCTATGACTTAAATGTGTAAGTATAGAGCTAGGAGCCAGGGTGTATCATACAACAGTCTGGCTGCAGTCACATTTCCGTTACCCCACCTTCTAATGATGCTGTTCTAGAATATATCCAGGCCTGGGAGTCAGCACTGCATTGATAATGCCAAAGAGCAGAGAATGATTCTTTTTTTTCCCTTCTAATAGAGCTTTTCTTAAATCTTCTCTAATTTTGATGTTGTGCTGTAGATTCTCTGCTTTTAAGATCTTTTGCTTATTTGAAGATATTACATATCATTTCCTCTTAACTATTACTAGAGTTCTTAAAAAGGGTGTCAAGATTAAGGTGTTGAGATGACTTGTATAAAACATGGTACAAAGGTGGGTTGGTGAGTTTTGAGTTGGAGAAAACAGTTTCCTACCTCCTCATTTCACGGACTTTTGGATTTTTCCAGATAAAACTGACACTGTTTTGGACTTCCTTATTTAGTGTCAGTATGTTGGCTTTTATCCCCTTTAATCAAGTAGCAATGGTACTGTTTGAGTTCTCTCACATCACTTTTTGCAGATTGAGTAGAGCAAACACATTTAAGGGCTGGTAGGATTGACTCTAGATATCTGTTGAGGGATTGATTTTGGTCAAACGGAGCAGAAACGTGAGCCGAGAAGGGAAATAAAAGAAGTGGAGAATCAGCATGAGAGCTGTTGCGTTCTCAGTTGTGTTAACAGCTCACAAATACCTTAGCGTTCGTCATGCTTGATATCTCTGGGAGTCGTGTTAGAATCAAAAGTTGAAAAAAAGTCATTAACATTATCGATAAGTTGCATCATCTCCCTACCCTTTTGGGTAAAGCTTGCGCAGCTGAAGAGCGAAGGATTGCGTGTGTTGGCACCAGCAACACAGAGGGGAGAATGGTTTGAAGTAAATCACTTGTGACTGGTGTCTGATGCTAGGTGGCCCCTCTCTCTTTCTCTCTCTCTGCAGCTGTCACTGCTATCTCAAACATGTTGAAACTAGTTATTATGTGATACAAGAATGAATAATAGGTGTTGGTTGCCAGAGTATTCACTCTATCTTGTATGAATCCAATGCCCTTTCCAGTTAACTAGGGCGCTAATTAAGCGGTATTTAAGTGCGTGAGGCTTAGAATTAGTTATTGGATCGTAAATAAGTTAACTGGCAAGGAACTAAGGATGATCCCATCCATTGGGCAGAGATTTCCTATTCTCCTGCCTTTGCCTGTGTTGTGAAGTCGTGTCTCCAAAGTAGGACTTCTTGGTTAGAAAGTCATCAGACTGTAACTCCTTTCTTGTCTTTCAAAAGTGCTTTCCCTGCAGCAGTGGCACGGTCAGCATGAGAGAAGCTTTCAGGTGCCTGCACCGCATACTTGGTGCACCTCGGCGTGGACGGTTGTGTTGGGAGTGCAGAAGACCAGCAGGGCTATTCCTTGGGGTGATCGGGCTGCTGGAATTAGGCATCTGGCTGCAGGATCCTCTCACAAATTATGTGAAAAAACTCATTATTGTGTCCTGCAGGGATTTAACGAAGCCTGACAGTATTAAATCCCAGCATTGGCTTCTATCAGTCTTAATGTGTTCCTTCCCCTTTTGCTCCCAAAATCTCTTCTCTCCCATTGTGTGCCACAGACCCAGTGAGATGAAAAGGTGCTTACAGGCTTCCCTGTAGGCCATCTACAGTGTCTGCTCAGTGGTGCGTTACCCACTTACTGCATGATAAAGATTTCTTCTCCATATTTTTATTCCTTTAACCAAACTATCTTTTGAATTGTCACTGCATCTTTTGTATGAGAACAAATGGGTCAAAGCACTGGTCAGCCTCGCTGGCAGGGTCTCTTTGATCTCCATGGTATGTCAAGCTGAATCAGGCTTGAAATATAATAAATAAGGGTGGCTGGGTTTGGGCAGGGATGAGGCTTTTAACTGGCTCTGTGTCCTGTGGTGCAGATATTAATGAACAGTGCTGCAAGTGTGCGTGCATTGCGCGCTGGGACCCACTTAACTAATTGTCAGACATTGAAGGTTAACATCTCTGAAAATCCTGAGTATTGAAATAGCAACATGCAGAACAGTTCAGATGTATTCTGACTGTGCCCCAGCTGAAACCCTTGGGTTTGAGCTGCAGTGATTTGAGCTCCTTGAAGTTGCTGTTTTGTTGGATTAAAACAGTTATCTTTTGTAAAAGGGATGGCGGGCCGGGGGGGAGGGCTAGAAGCTATTAAATGCTCGGTGCCAAGATATTTTGTTGTTTTCCAAAATGATCGTCTTAAAACTTTCAAGTGATGTGAAAGATAAGATGTGGGAGCTCCTCTTAGCAGGGTATCATCTATTCAGCTTTTGTGTGCAGAAGCATTCACACTCAGTCAAAAGCTTCTGGCTCAATATGTCAATACCTGATTAAACAAAAAGAAATGCCTCTGCTTTGAATGTGAAAACAGGGCTAAAGTAATCATGCCTTGATAGTGGGTTAATGCTTCAAGCCAGTTCGGATTTCTTAATTAGGGACTGATTTCTGACATCAGGAATGTAAATTAGCTGCAATTATGTCTTTGCTGCAACCTAGCACCTTCTGGTTCAAAAAGTTTTATAAATGTTAATTGCTTATCCTAGCTCCTTTCAGAAGGATATTATTCTACAGTTGGGGAAACTGAGGAACAGCTTATGTTATTTGACCCAGCTGGTTGGTGATGGTTGAGAATAAGCTGTGAAAGTCTGATTCAGGCAGAGAGCTTACAGCAAGCTTCCCTTTGAAAAGGCTTCTGAAGTATTTGTGGGACTCTGGCAATGGGGTATTCTGAAACTTCTCGCTAGACTCTTTTCTAAGCTGAAAGACTCAGTTAAACTAAACGTACCTGACAGTTATGATTGTTTGTGATAGGACCTCGGGTATGCTGCATTTACAGGCCAGTATGCATTTTTTTCAGCAGTTTTTAGTGATTATTTTCTAAATGCTGTTCTCACTAGACCAGTATCAAGTGGGAGTTGGACAATGCTGGTGTGATTTCAAGCTTTATTACACTGAAACCTGTGTTCAGAATACATACTGCATGTAAACACAGTGTAAACATGCTTCTGTCTCTGCTCTGATACGAAAGTGGAGGCTTTAATTCAAATCTGAATCTGTAAACTTTTGTGGAGAGAAGACATCAACCTTTCAGGGGTTGTGTAGGGGTTTGTATGCTTCTTTTTCCATAGATGCATTTGTAGATGTATTTGCCACAGTAGATGACAGCTAGATTTCAATTAACGCTGCTAATGTTGTGAACGTTCATTCTTATATGGTCTTCATACTGTTAACTCCAGAGTAGCAGAAAGTAACCTCAACTTTTAGTCGTGTAGGATTGGATATGTGCTCAAAGGAGGTACTGCTTTACATGGTTTTACCCATGGATGTGAGAGGCAAAATAAGCCTGATTGCTCACCTCTGGCATGGAGAGATGTAGGTTGCTTAGTACCCATACAAGCTTCACTCTGACGTAAATGTAGTTATTGGAAGACAGACCTATTTGCTTTTCCTTCTGCAGTCATATAGCTGATAATTCTTTACTTAATTCTCAGTCATTTACTTTCAGTTTGCTCTAGTCTGAGACCTGTCTTGGTTCTTACTGGGCAGGCTGTGACTCGCCTGCCCAGCCTCTTAATTATAGGATACTAAAAATGGGACAAGTGAGGAATGAACCTGAGCTCCCAAACCCTGAAGTAACTATATTTATCTTTGCAGACTTTGTAACTTTCTTCTAGAAAATCCAGATTACCCAAAGAAGGAAGGCAGAGTGGTTTTAAATCCCAACAGCAGCCTGCTTGCCAGCCAAGACGAGACAAAGGCAAGTGAGAGTATCCTCATCTGCAGCATGTCTCTCATCTAGTCTGTTCAACCTGAGTGGACCTTGGGATGTCTGGTTCTATTAGTGCGTATTTGTAGAGGGCTTGGTTGACTGATACTTTCACAGGAGGCCTCTGGTTACATTTAAAATGGCATTAAATAGCAATAGTTAGTTGCTTGCAAGATGACTTCCAAGACTTTCCTGTTTTGCTGTTGCATAGCTGCACTGTGTCCATTCTTTTGCCTTCAGCAGGACCCTCTGCCCTGCCTACCCCATCTGAAATGTTCATTTTGATAACTGATACAAGAATTCCATAGCCACTCTGTCACATCAAGTAGACTTGACCCTCAGGTCTCTCTTGTGTGGGCTTTAGGCATTGCCTTTCAGCCTCCTAACTGCAGATGTCCCTACAGCTTCTTGATTTTGCCTTTTTTTTTTTTTTTTTTTTAAAGTCCATTTGGCAAAAAATTCTCTGAGCTGCTTTGAGTATGTTGAAATAGCTGTGTGTGGCCTGAGAGAGGTGTTGAATATCTCTTTCTGCTCTTGGAGGCTCTACTCTCAACCTTGAGCTGATGAAGCTGTTCGCCCTTTATAGCAACCTAAAGGTATGCTCTCCTCGCTGTATCCTGCAGCCACGCACAGTGGCTTTAAACGACGTGGTGTGTGTCCTGCCAGGAGCAGAGCCGCAGCGTGGTGCAGCTCAGGGCAGGTTACTCACGCAAGTGCAGAGATCAGTAGGCCTCACACCCGTGCTGTGCTCTAAGCTGATGGTTAGATAGGTGCTTAGAACCGAGTGCCATGTAACCTGAATTTTGGGTGGTCTTGCAGAAGGTCCTGATCACTGAAAGAGTGGCTTGGGGTGTTCTTGTGTGTATTTATAGCAGCCTTTTTACATCTTTTGTATTTTCTCCTTAGGTGCCTAAAGTGGACTACTTTGACTTTTCCAAACTTGCCCCACTTGATCAACGGTGCTTTATTCAGGCAGCTGACCTCCTTATGGCAGACTTCAAAATGTTGAGCAGCCAAGACATTAAGTGGGCACTACATGAACTCAAGGGACACTATGCAATCACGCGAAAGGTTCTCCAGTTCAAGTCTGTTTTCTTTCCTCGGGTTATCTCCTGTGTCTGTGGAGAGCAGTGCAATGTCTTTTGTCTTACTATACCATCTGCTAGTGTGTGGTTATGGGCTTTTTAAATAATCTTCCTTTCCTTTTAAGAAGTATTAATCCATTTAGTACAGATTTGCAAAATTTATTGACTAGACAGAACACTGTGGGAAGTTTTCACTTTTCTCTAATAGGAGAACTGGGGAAACGCTAGCTAGTTGATGGTGGGTGATGCATTAAACTGAGAAGCATTCCTGTACATTGCCACTGAAGTGCAGTATAATTGCCAATAAAGCCTAGACATTTAGCTAAATCTTAAGACATTTAACTGCTGCTATTAGTTAACTGACTGCATGTAATTGAAAAAAAGCCCAAGTCTCACTGTCCTGTTTCTTCTTATTACGACTTGTGGAATGAGTCCTGTATTCCTCATAAAAGAGTTTCACTGTAATGGATCTGCGGAGACATTTGTTTTAAGTATCAACAGACTGAATGTAAATGTGGCTTCGAGCTTTTGACTTGGATCTACTCCTCTGACATGCTCCTCTTACTTGAGCTGCTTTACTATTTTAGGACTTAACTAAAACAAAAACTCCTTTTCACTTTCTTGAGTGAGCACTGAGTATTTGAGCTTTGGGGATTTTTTTAAATAAAAAACCAAACCCAACAACAAAAAAAAGCCACACCACCTCTGTTGCATCAGGGTGGACACCAGCTGTATTAGAGTTAATAGCTGAGGTCTTGTGAAGTATTGTTCAACTGTTTTGTTTTGATGGAATGATTGCTTTATGAGTATATAAAGCAACAAGGTGAGCAAAGGAAAGAGGTATGCTTGCCTCCATGCGCGATGTTTGGCTTTCCAGTTTTGGATCAGTCTTATGCATATGTTTGTGTTGTGCTTTGATTTGAAGTATGTGCTTCTGCTTTTTTCCAGGAACAGACAGGATTTAAGTCTGTATGTTATTTTCTAGGCCTTTTCAGATGCTATCAAAAAATGGCAGGAGCTGTCTCCCGAAACCAGTGGGAAACGAAAAAGGAGGAAAGAAATGAATCAGTATTCCTATATAGACTTCAAATTTGAGCAAGGTAATTACCAACCTGTATGTATTGTGCTCTCTGCATCGTTATAGTAAGCAGAACTGTCTTGCAGCAGAAAGTACTGTTCTTGAAAAGGGATGTGGTCCCAAACCACCTATATTTCTGTCACTGTCTTATTTGGGAGATATTCTTCATTAGTACCCCAGCTTGGTACAGTGCTGTTTGAGATGCTGAGGTTATGCAGCTGGTAGTGGTAGGGGAAGAAGGATTTAAGCTTTGTTCTGGCTGCTCAATCCCATTTCATTGTGCCTTTAATTCTGCTTTAGGAGATGTGAAAATTGAGAAACGCATGTTCTTCCTGGAGAATAAGAGACGGCACTGGAGGTCGTATGACAAGCTCTCTCTTCTCCCACCGGTGCTACTGGAGCAGGAATTCTATGAGCAGAAAGTTAAGGAGATGGCAGAGGTGAGTAGTAGGAGCTGATTTGATCTTGCGGTGTAAATGACTTCAACTACTGTAGAGACCTTGGCCCTAAACAGGGAAATCTGTCTCTTAGCGAATATCAGCCACTGAACAAAATACTGAATAACTGACTACTTTTGCCCCTTTACTACCTGTTAACATGTATGACTTTTCCCTGGTAACTAATTTTTGGAGGAAAAAAAGCCAAGCACAGAGTTTCATATTTACTTAAATATATAGCTGCTAATTTTGAAAACACTGTTCTGGACCTCTTTTGCTACAAAGTAGTAAAAGCTCTACTAGTTAAATCTTTCCTCTAATTGCTAGCAGGCTTCTCTTCTGCTCCTTTAGGGCTTAGAATGATAGCTCAGTGTTTGTGGTGAATAATGACCAGGCCCAAGGCAGTCTGTCCACTCACTCTGCCTTCCACAAGTTGGCAGTCCTGTGTCTCCAGAACGTCTTGTCCTGTGCAGAGGACCATGTGTTTCGAAGCAGAACCCTGCAACACCCACTGGTGTGTTGTGTTCCCTTCCTAGTCTGAGGAAAGAGTGAATTCGCAGCTCTGCACCCACAGTCCTTTCTGCAGTAGCTTCTTAAAGATCCTCATCACTTAGGCAGATGGATAGTGTCTCATTTTAAACACAAAGCTAATGTTCCTTGGGGCTTTCTCTGGAGGGGCCCATTGGGTGAGATCATCTCTGCCTATGGAAACCTGAACCAGCAGCCCTTCATAATATAGCATTCAGTTCTTTGTTCTTGCTGCCTTTGCTTCTCCCATCTGTTTTCGCTGAATCATAAATAGCTTAATGGATTGGAAGGATGGGCTGAGTGATGTTCTAAGAAGACAGTGAGCCTTTTATGGTGGTTTGTAAGTCCTGAGATAATGTAGGAGAGTGTAGAGGCTGGAAAATTGCTTTATTCTGTAAATACAGATGCATATGTCTCTCTTACAGCATGCAGACTTTCTCCTTGCTCTGCAGATGAATGAGGAGCAGTATCAGAAGGTCAGTATCTATAATGTGGTCTGTCGAGTTCAGCTTATGCATAGACACTGTTTTGCACTTACTACTTCACAGACTCTTGGCTTCTGGAATGGAGCTTTTCTGAAGCTGCATTTGCACTGTGCTGCTTTTGCTGAGCTGGCAAAACCTGCATAGTGTGTGTTTGGCTTTTAGAAAAGGTAGGCAAGAGCTGAGTCCAGCAAGACAGTATTGATGCATGTAATGATCTGTAGTAATTCAGTCAGCTGCTGCTGTATCTTTACTGGACAGA
Source organism: Tyto alba (assembly GCF_018691265.1). NCBI lineage: Eukaryota > Metazoa > Chordata > Aves > Strigiformes > Tytonidae > Tyto > Tyto alba. Next base: position 4,525,289 of record NW_024881302.1, read on the forward strand.
GCAAACATGGCAATAGAATAGTACCAGGTTTGCTCTTGCTACCACCATTATGGCTGCTTAAAACAGATTTGCTGTTGTTGGAGCTCTGCCAGTGGAAATGCCTTCCTTATTTGCAGAAAGAACTCTTTAAAAACCTGAAAATCAGGTCTTTCCCTTTAAACAGAGAGAAGTTAGAGATCAGTTCAGCGGCTGTGGGTTAACTTTTTGTTCTCAGTGCCCATTTCTCTTCAAACTTTGGCAAAGATGTTGGACCTTTGAAGAAGCGGGCATACTTACTTTCTAACAGGGGCAAGCTTCTCCACCCCTGCAGTGAAGAGGCCAAGACAAAGTGTCTCCAGGCAGATGGGTAAATGTTCCTTTTGAGGGCAACAGATCTGAAGCCTGGTCTTCCCCATACGAATGGTGTGTATTCCCTGCTGCTTCCCTGTGACTGCAGCTTCCCGAGCCCAAGATGCCTCTCTGCCTGTGAGCTAGGAATTATTAAACACGATGTGTTCTGTAGCTTTTTGGAACCTGTCAAGCAGGACGTATAGGTATTAAGTTACTTAAAACTGAGTTTCTGTTTGTGGTTAGTCAATTTGGACCACCAAGTAAGAAATCTAATGGAATGGTGTATATCTGTTTCTCTTTTAGAATTAGTGCTGGCATTGTTTATGGCTTGCAGTTGTATGTGTCTGTATGTTGCTATAGCTATTGATGTTTTGATGATGACTCTAATACCTCTGTTTATGGCTGCAGGATGGTCAGATGATAGAGTGCCGCTGTTGTTATGGGGAGTTTGCGTTTGAAGAGCTAACTCAGTGTGCAGATGGTCACTTGTTTTGCAAGGAGTGCCTAATTAAATATGCTCAGGAGGCAGTCTTTGGCTCTGGGAAGGTAAGAATTTCCCAACTGGATCAGGGGAAAATGGGTGAATTGTTACTGGGAGATCACACTGCTGTTTGCGTTCTGTTGTTGCTTAAATCAGATGTAACCGCACTTCCTAGGAAATATTTGAGTGGAATTGTGTCCTGAAATCCAAATCCAAGAAGTCACTCTCACCATCAAGTGAAGCCAACAGCTTCACAGTGGGATCTTTGCTGAATAGCATTTCAATTTTGCTAACCTCCATCTTTTGTGCTCTATGCTTAGCAACTTGGATTATTAGGAAAACTTTCTACAGCATTCATAGTAACAACAACTTGCACTCATCTGGTTTTTATTTTCTACTTAATAAACCAGTGGTGTCTGCACAGAGAGCACACTCTTATCTCTGTCTTGGCCAGTCTCCTCCTAGCTAAGAGTACTTGTCCTTCATAATATCGCTGTGATCCCAACTTAATTTGGGGGTTGCTTCCCCTATGTTACTACTAACGTTAGTCTCCAATTTAGCTAGCAATTACCCTAGTCCTTAGCTGAGCTATAAACAAGTCATTAACCTGCTCTGAGGTGTGCTTGCTCCTTTGCCTTGAGCTATGATGAGCAAACTGTGGGGTGCTTTTGTACTCTGAGATCTAGATTTCATGTAAGCGTATGAACTGGCAGCTGTGTTTTACGTGACCATATTGACAACATGCTGTTCATGAGCAGAGTGCTAGTTCTCAACAGAGACCGTACAGTAATAGTGGGCTGCTCTGTGGTCACAGTGGGCTTGGAGTGAGTGAACTTTGATCCCAGCTGTCAACAGCATCTTCATGCCCAGTGTTTGTTTGAGGCCTGATTTGTTTAACTAGTCTTGTTCTTTTCATAGCAAACACATTCTCTGGCAGTCATCTGCTTGCTTAAGGCTCTGCACCAGTTTATTTTGAAATGTTGTGGGTACCGAGTCTTGCTTTTTGCTAGTATTGTACTGAACCTGAGCTCTCTCCTTCCAACCCTAGTCAGAGCTCAGCTGCATGGAAGGCAGTTGCACGTGTTCATTCCCCACCAGCGAGCTGGAGAAAGTGCTTCCAGAGAACATCCTCTGTAAGTACTATGAGCGGAAAGCTGAGGAGGAGGTGGCTGCTGCCTGTGCAGATGAGCTTGTCAGGTAAGTGTCCAGCAGAGGATGCAGGCTGCACTTACTGTTGTAGCAAATTGTTCCCTGAAACTAAATCCATGCTGACTGTGAGGTAGGTAGCTTTCAAAGAGCTGTATTATAAATTCAGTCTTCTGCCTTCCCACGTCTGTTTTTATTCAGGTTGGTCTGTCTTTGACTGGGAGCAGACTAAAATTCAATAGACTTGTCTCCCCCAAGACTTACTTGCCAGCTCTGTGCTGATCCTCTAAATTACATGGTCAAAAGCAGTGCTGAGTATATAATATTTTGATTGCAAACAGGGAAGTGATCGAAGAAATATGAGCAAAAAGGCAGTAGTCAGCACATCCTGGCAGCAGGCGTTTGGTTGGCAGTGTTATTAACTACCACAAAGCTATTTGACTAAATCTGCTTTCGGCAAACCATATGTTTGGCACTCTGCATTAATGGCATCTTACTTTGGGCTGCAGGTGTCCATTCTGTAACTTCCCAGCTCTACTGGACAGTGATGTGAAGCGGTTCAGCTGCCCTAATCCCCGCTGCAGAAAGGTAATTGGGGGATACTTTGCCATTTGGTCTCTTCTGGAGTGTTGGGCAGGAGAGCTGGGAGGACAACTCACACTTCCTAGTAGCAGGTGAATGAATATCTCACGCATGGGGCAGCAGTCAAAGTATTTGCTGGATCCTACTGATGTTCTATAAAAGTGTGTGGCTGGACAGATGAATTCCAGGGCACTGTTGATAAAGACAGCAGTATTCTTTTCTTTCTTTGGAAGATGTTGGCTAAAAAAGCTTATGGATGCCATAGGTTGCTGCCTTGCATATACAGAAGTGTTTTAGGTGAACAGGGAGCTGGGTGTTTAAAAGGCAAAAAACCAAACTGTAATCCTTTAGCTCATGAAACTCCTGGAGAACGAGCTGAAACAACCTTATGTGCTGTCCTTGAGAGAATTAGCATCTGCATTTTTTTTTTATGCTGCTGCCTCAATAGAGGTTCATTTGGAAGTGGCAAAAAAAAACTTGTTGGAAGAGCTCACTGAAATGTGAGCCATTCAAAGGGCAGAAGATCTTTGTACTTCTCTCAAAGTTTGCTAATAGCCATAACGGGAGAATCGTCAGGCCCGATGGGGAGATGGCGTGAGGAAAACTTGCTGCTTCTGCACCATCTGTTCTGTGGAAAAATGGAAGCATAGAAATGTTGTTCCCAGTCTCCTGAATGTGTGCAGAACCCTACTTATATCTGGTGCCAGTGAGCCAAGGCCAGTACAGTATCAGTGTTTAGCACGGAAGCTAGGAGGCATCTTGCGAAACTTTAGCCACAACAATGAAATCTCGTGCAATATTCGGGGAACTGCCTGTCCCCTAGCAGAGATTTCTGCTAATCACAGAAATTCCTCTTGAGTGCATTAACCTTATGCTTATAGTTGCCATAGCTTTGGGTTCTCATTTTGACATTGTATGACCATTTGCCTGTATTGAGAAAGTAACAGGGCATCAAATTCTGTTGTTTGAAACAATTGAAGTTGCCAACGGTGAGCTTTGCATTCTGTAGTGAAAATTGAATTTACTGGCAGGGGAAAGGTGCTTATGAAAGATGCACAATTCTGTTCTACAACTCTGATCTCCAGATATGTTTTGCTAACATCCACCTCTAGCATTTGGGAAGGAAATGTGATTCTGAGGGATCATCCAGGTGTCATGAGTGAAGAGGTTTGCTGGTCACTAGGTGGCAATGTTGATTCATGTTTAAATTTTTTTTTTTTTTTTTAAACGGAGTTGTTTTCAAAATGTACATATGTCAGCACCACAGAACAAAATTCAGGCTTGAAGAACATGAACGCTTCAGTGTGCAAAACAAATTGAAATTGTGCTTTTTTCCTAAAATGTGTAATGTGGCACAGTAACTGTGGTAAGAGGGCTCAGTGCTGAAATGTTCCTTTCCTTCTGGTTCACTGTTTCATTTCCTTCCTAGCTCACTGCCTGTTCCCCCCCTCCCTGGGGTTGCAGCATTCCAGTGGGCTGGATTTGTAGTTTCCTGGACAGCTTGTGTTGATTCATTAGCTGAAAATCTGCTGAGTAGCTTTGCTCTTCTTAGAAGTCTTGAACGACTTCAGGATTTGAAATCAAGGGTGAGGAATTCAGATAGCAGGATGTGGTGCTGTCTCATAGCAGCAACTGCAGTGGTTCTTCATATTCCTGCTATCTTGTCTCTCTCCAGAATTAATAATTTCAGTTAATGCTCTTACTTGCAGGAAACTGTTGCCCTTAGGGAGGAAAGGGCTAATCTAGGGAACTCTACTGAGGTTGGAGAGGATGCATTGGCTTTGCTAGCAGTGCCTCTGGCAGCCTTGGTGATGGTGATGACTGATCCTGGAAGGAGTCCCTCTCTGGTTGGAAGGACCGTGCTTGCACAGCTGAACCTAAAGCCAGGGGAGGTGTGGAAAGGGAAAGGTCAAAATGCGCCTCTCCTGAAACCTCAGGGCTCTTCAAGGGTGGGGAGAGAAGGACCAGATGGTGGACCTGTTGTTTTTCTGTGCTCCCTCACCTGGATCCTTTGTCTTGCTTTGAGAGTTCATGTTGATACTCTCAGGCTTTCCTCTAAATCTTGCGTTGAGGTCAGTTCCTATTTGGGCTGGCTATGGATGTATTGTAAAGTAAGTGATGGGAACCAGCTGGAAGCCTTCATTTTGCATGTATATATGTATGTTGGGCTCAATAATAAGAGCACCTCTGGGCATACCCACATCACTGCTTGTGCATCTCTCTGTAGTTCCAGTCATTTGCACCTTGAAGTGACCAAAACGTGGCTAACGGTAACCTGAGCAATGGGCAGTTCCCAGTTGCTTTCGGAGACTGAATGGCTGCACTGAGAGCATACAGCTGAGCCTGCACCATCTGCCAGGGCTGCTGTGGCTCCAGCTGTGTGGCGTGAAGTTTGGCTCCTAGTTAGGTGGCCAGGGCTTGAATCTTAATACGATACTACTACTACTTAATATGAACTACAAGGTGGAGGAAAAGCTTGATTAGCCAAGGAAAAATGTTGCCCAAGCCACCCTACGGATGCATTCTCCTGTGTGCGTGTCGGCAGTCTGAGCTGGTGCTGGGGGAGAGGCAGCTTTTGCTCAGACCTGTCTTGAGTTTTGAGGTTTTGCTCTATAACAGCTCACTGACCGCACATGGAGCCAGGCTTCCCAGTGACAGGAGGGTTTTCCAGCCTGCTTGGTCAACCTCCACCTTATTCTCCGCAGGGATCCCTACATGGAAGCAGCACTTGAATTTCTCATCTCTAACGATGCGTGTTTCTCTTCCCTGTGCTCTGACACAGCAAACCAAAGCTGGCAGTTCTGGTAAAACTAGGAAAGGCACATGTTGCTTGTTAACTTGTGCAGCACTGAGAAGTGAGAGTGCACTTTTGCACATTGGGGGAAGTACTTTTTCCCACCAGAAAAGGAAGTCCATCCTTTCTGCCTTGCCTCCCTCCTCCCAAGATCCCACATTGTTTTCACCAACAAGGCTTTTGTTCCTGGGCTGCTCGCTGCCATCCCCGGCGCCGTGTTGCGATCGTCTCCCCTCTTTGCAGTCTCAGCACAAAGCACTGCAGGGCTTTCAGCCAGGGAAGAGATGGGGAGGTGAAAGCTGCTGTTGCCATGGAAATAATGCATGCACGGAGCCGCGCTGTCCCTCCGGTGCCGGGAGCTCGAAACCCTCAACGCTCATTTTGTAGCTAGGCCACATTGCAGGGACATGCGTTTCCAAGACTTTTCCTTAAAACTTCTTGGCATAGCTTCAAATTTTTGTTACTTTATTGGACAGTTGTTATCTGCCTCGGTGCTGGCTGGATGGAAAGAGGTGATGGGTATGGCTGCATGGTGCTAAACTGCATTGCCCTCGGGCTGGGCAGCTGCCCCTCTTGCTCAGGGCTCCTTAGTGCATCCTATTAGTGAGGCTCTTTAGGGCCTGGGTTTGCCTGCTGGCCATCTGAACTGTCATGCTGGAAAAATAACCATTGATGTGCCTGTGTCATGTGGATAAAATCTTCACTTTTTTGCCTTTTCATCATCAGGTTAGGTTCTCTGGCCACAGCTATCCTTGTGTGTACGTTTAATTTGCAGGACTGTTGTGGTATTTTAGAGAACTTCTTTTTAAGCTGCTAGAATGTCTCAGGATTGATTTCTAGGTGCTGGCTGAGAACAGATGCTCCCAGCTGCTTTTAACCTTCATTTTCTGTTGGAAGTGAGACAAGTTTAAGCTTGTACAGAGCTCTGCCTAGCAAGCTGTGTCTGAACATGGCTTCTCTTAGCAGGGTGATAACACTGCATCCACGACCTATGCTAATAAGCGTAAGTCGTGTTTTAGGGTGTGCAACAACTTTGGTGTGAGTGGCCTTGCTGAAATTGTTGCATGAGCAGCAAGACTTAAAATTACATCAGGAGCTGGGAGATGTACTGCAATGCCTGTGATCTCTGTACATGGTGCAGTGATGGGGCACACAGCTGCTTGTGATTCAGAGGTGGGTAACGATGCAGCCCCAGCCACTGATGACCCAGTTACAAGTGTTTTATAGGGTGCAAAGGGAAATGTTTGTGTAACCAAGTACCCAGCAGCCCAGGATGTGTTCAGGATGACATAGCCTCCCAAGGATGTCATCCGACACATACCACAGGGCCCATTACTTCTGTGGTAGAGGCTGGCCCGTTGCTGCCTGGAGCTGCCCTGCCTGACTCCAGATGTGCTGCAGTTTTAGGCTTAAACTATATCAAGATTTGTCACTGGCAGGGTGTGTGTGCAACATGGAAAAAAAAAAAATGGCTCCGGTTGGAGAAACTGAGCTTGTCCAAAATGCCTTAGAGTAGGACGTGCATATGGAGAATTACTTAATTCTCCTTGTTTTGCAACATGTTTTCCCAGCTGTTGAAGTCTGCTGTTTCATTCAGCTTCCTGACAGCAGTGCAAACATTTTGAAGGTCCCATGGCCCCATCTCATTCACTCTTCAGCTGTCCTTATTGCTGTTCTCTGTATGCTTTTCCTTGAGCCTATTTATTTAGATTTGATTGTTACTTAGGGCTTAGCCCCGCAGCTTTAGTGGAGAGCAAAGCCAAAGGTGGCACTCACTTATGGCAGACCCCTGTAATTGCTTTCTGGTGGCAGTGACCTCAAGAACCAACTCCTGCATTTAAATTCTCATTCTCCCGTGCCTGTGTGAATGCGGCTTAGCAGAATTTGTTGGGATGAGGAAGAAGGGGAAATGCAGTGTAGAGGAACTTGCTAAGTGTCTTGCTGGGGGGTTTGGGAATGGAGCACTCATGCCTGCTTACACCTTTATCCCGAGGCCTGTCTCCTGCTTGTCCAGGCTGGCAGAACAGTCCAAGCCATCTTTTCACGACTCTGCCATCTTCCTCGTCAGCGCTGCATCTCTGAAACCTCCTGCTCAGGAGCTCTCTGCTCTCTCGTCCAGTTCAGTGCCTTCGCTGCACCCTTTTTAAATGAGCGGTGCGCATGGGAACACACTCCGCTCTATTACTGCCAAAACCACAACAAATGGCAAGTTTCCGTCTGTCATCTCAGCTCGGCTCGGAGGCACTCAGCGGCTGGGCAGGCGATTTTCATTTTTCTTCCATAAAAGGACATTGAAACTCGTCTGCAGCGGCGGTGCTCTGTGCTGCAGGCAGGGCGAGCGGCGATGCTATCGACGGCAGCGCCTGCCGTACTGCACCAGGAGTATCTCATCTCAAAGGGATAGGCAGGAGGGAGGGACTGAGGCTGAAGGTGGGGTTGAGGTGATTGTAGGCGGCAGATAACACCCCAGTAGATTTTATTGCCAAGTCCTAGAGGAAGATAGATAACAGGAGTGCTCCTGGTACAGCAAAGCCTTAAAAGTACAGTCCCATCTAGGAAGACTATGAGCGTGCTAAACCACGTGGTCCATCCCCGTCGAGGCATGTAGGGTCAAAGTTACATGAGGAGTGCTGGGAGTCAGATCTTCTCATCCCCAGCTTCATGCTCAGCAAGCTACTTGTCTTTGGAGGGAGGCTGCAAGGGGAACGAGGGGAAGCCACGTGCCAGGGGCTCTCCTTGCTTCCCTGGAAGCTGGACAGTGCATGCCCACAGTTTGCTCCCTGGTTGAGAGGGAGCACGTGGGAAATTCGGGGACCAGGAGTTGAGTTGTCCCCCTTGGATGTACTTCTCTAGCTTCTTTTTGGTCTATGCTTGGTCTGGGCCAGGAGCAACTACAAGAATTGAGTGGCGCCTGCGGTAGCTTGCTCCTACGTGTTCCTTTCCAGAGAGGAAGCACAATGATCCAGCCCAGAATCACTCTTTGCCTTGTCTGTATACCTGCCACCCTTCCTCAGGACACATAAGAAAGGGCTGTGGGAGTTCTCAGAATACCTCACCTGGAAAAAAGGGTAGGAATGGGCTGGGTTAATTGCTGTGATGGGGTGGAAAGACTCCATCAGTGGGAGCCCAGGTGCTGCTGCTTTTACAAGGTCAAGTCTATTTATGCAGTGGTATGTGGAAATGCTTTGGTTGATAAATGAGTCTGACAGAGGAGGAGAGGGCAAAGCCCAGCCTGGAAATGGACCTGAGGAAAGAGGTCAGTTTAAATGGGGTATCTGCCTCTTAGAGAGGAAAGAAAAAAAGCTGTTGAAAGCAAGAATTCAAACTAGTCTCTTTAAAAATAGAATGTGTAAGTCAGTGCAATTTCAAGCAACAAAGCTTACTCCTGTGCTTGCTTTCTGCCTTATATAGCAATATCCATTCAGTGAAAAGGCAATTCTCCCACTGTTTACTGACCAGTGAATACCTCTTTCAGGTCCATAAGAGGTAGCAGCACTATCTTCCCTTCATAGCTTTGTCCTTTGTTGAGGAAAGGTCCAGAGGTAATAAGCTGAATGCAACTTCATGTGCGGATGGGAACTTCAGCCTCAGCACTCTTGTCTTGCCCTCTCTCCCTGGGCACAGCCTGCCACCATTTAGGTGAAGGAGCCACTAAGAGCAACTGGAAACCTGTGGTGGTGGGTGCAGAAGTGCCGTGACAGTGTCATTGGAGATAAGCCGATGGATTCCACGAGGGGTTGGATAAGAGCACCCTGAGTGGGTGGTGTGAAAGGTCCTTGGCTGCCTTGAACGTGGCAAGTTGATGAAGTGGTCCGATAGCCAAACTGCTGGGGCTGGAAGGACCCTGAAGGCTGTGTTTGTGCTAAGGGTGGAGCAGAGGCTGAGACTCGCTGCAGGCTGAGATGAGCTGTAAGCTTTGCCTTTTCCTCCCAGGTCCCTTTGAAAAAGAAAAGGAGGAGAGGTGTTCTTTCATTTCATGCAGGGAACAAGAGAGGGAGTCATGTAACGTGGTTGCCCTAGCACTGGGGAGAAACAGTAAGTCTCTATGGACCAGAGTGCTCAGATTGCTTGGTTTGTTTGATTTTTAAACAGTGAAGTAACTTGGCCTCTGTCACTTGTCTGTCCTCATAACAGGTATCAGTGCCACGGAGCGACCCTGGACTGCTGTGGTAGCTCAGTACAGGTACCCTCCATGGCAGCAGGGTCAAGTTTAAGGTTAAAACTCTGCTCAGTGCTACTTGTTTTTGCAGAGCATCAGAGCAGGGTTATCATTTTGCTGCTGCAGTGGAAATGGAGGTTGGAGAGGATGGAAAAAGGCTGTTCCCAAGCTGAATTAAAAACATTGTTCTGGCCTTAGATGAGAAGCTACATCTTCCCTCTCTCTTTCCTCCCCCTCACATTCCTGTCGTAGTAGTCACTGATCTCTAACCTCAGCTTCATCTGCCACAGCTAACCACTTAAAAAATGCACTTAAAAACCCCTGACGCTCTGCGTGCACCTCATCTTGCTGTACCTTAGTGTTTCCAGGGCAGTTATCTTTGGAGGGTTGTGAGTCAGCAGGGGAGGTTTCGAATAGTATTGTCAGGGCAGCTGATGACTGTCTCCTTTGGGCCAGAGCACTGAGATGGCCTAACCTGGCATGTGTAGTACAAGGAGGTGTTTTGCTTCTCCTTTCTGTTCGCACATAAACAGATTCAGCAGATCAGACTTCCTGAGCTAATACAAGGCTGCTGCAGACGATGTCCATTTTGGAGGCTGTCAGTAGAATTTGCTTCCTAATTTGGTCACAGTATGCTCAGGGCTGGCCTGCTTTCCTTTTTTCTTTTCTTTTTTTTTTTTTTTTTTCTCTTTAAAAACACCCATCCTTTTATATCATTGTTGTGGAGGGGAAGCTGTTTGTATCGGAGAACCTCCAGCTCCTCTCACTTCCTCTCTGCAGAGGAAGTGATACTTGAAAGGTCTCTTTGAAAAAGCAGTGCAGTGCTGAAACTGATCTTTCCAGTTTTTTAATTCCTCCTTTGCCACTCTTTTGTGAGCTCATCTCAATGATCCTGCTGGCTTTTTGTCCCTTCTGGGTGGTCATCTGAGAACTTAGTGCTAGAGGACTTTGGAATAGTTCTCTTAAGTGACAGGGAGCTATGCTGCAGTTAAATAAAAACATTGATAAGCTGATATATTGGAATATATATCACGAGGGGGAGAGATGTATGTGATTTCAGCTAGTGGACAGACCACGTGCTTTGTTTTGTTTCATACATCACCCCTAACAAGAGCTCTGGTACCATGTAGGAAGCTGTAAATGCCAAACGTGGGGAGAAGAAATAGCGTGGCTGGTCAGTTCTGCTAAATGACCTTTAAAAGTTAGCTCAGGTGTCTTGCAAATCATTAAGAAAATTAGGGACCGCCAATCCCTTTAGAAGATGCCTGCTTTTCAGTGTTGGACCAGAGTCAGCCGCAAACAAGCTGCCTTCCTGGTGTGCAGGAGACAGTTTGGCCCTTCCACTGTAAAGGTGAGTTTTCATTCAGCAATTGGAAGAGCGGAAGAATCAACACCAAACCTGTAGGTTCCCTTTTTCTTTTATTTCTGTGCTGGACTTATCAGGAAAAGTGGGGTTAAGGGGGGAAAAGTTTCAAAGTGATGCAGTCAAAGCTGCAGCTCCAGCAGTTTTATTCAGTGCTATGAGGAGGCTTGTGTGCCTTACATGGTGGGGAAGCTGTTGCTGTTGAGGGAGCTGCTGTCTGTGTTGGAGAAGACTCCCCGGCCTTGGAAGCACAGGGAGATGCTGAGTTACCTATTCAAATCCAGCACTATTTTAGGCTCATAGTACTTGTCGTAAACAGCTTCAGCAGAGCCTCAGGTTAAGGTGAACCAGGAGCAGCTTGGCTACCAGCATTAAAGATTTGGCTGCGGATGGGCAGGTACAGGCTGCTCTCTGCAGAAGTTCCTCTGGAGAGAGGGAACTTCAGTGTGTGTTGGATGCGAGGCTACCACTGACCTCTGAAACACGACTAACGGAGAAATGGGAACATGAAGTGGTGAGGCAGCAAGTTTAGAGGGAGAAAAGGAAGGTGAAACAGAAGTTTTCTTCTAATTTAGTAAAAATCACCTCTGTGTGTCATTCTTATTTGCATATTATCTTCTAATTAACCATGACTGACTCACCCACCGCTTCCACCTGAAAGGAACGTATGTTTTGAAGTATAAAGTTTATAATCTCAGTAGGCCAGCATTTTTTCTCCTCCTCCTCCTCCCTGCCCTTCCAGTGCCCCCCAAAATGCATTCTCTTATTGCTTTTAACCTTCAAGCCTTTCTTCTTCTGTTCCCTCTCTGTTACTACTCTTGCATTATTAATGTACTGTAGCAATCCAGCCAGAACACTGACATTACTAATTACTACTTGTAGCAGAGGAACGAGGAGCGATATAGAAACTGGGTCAGGAAATGTTGTCATCATGAAATGATAGCATCAGAACTAGGGAGCAAAACTCTTTGTACGAGCAGGTTTGCATTGGAAATGGCCCCCTTTACCCAGTAGCATACCTGTGCAGATTCACCATGTGAATCCTCCTTGCTTATTTGCTGCATGCAGATGAGAAGACCATCTCTCACACACAAAAAGCTTAATGGACCTGTAATTTCCAGGAGCAGAGGAATGGAGTGATGTGTTGTGTTCTGCCTGGTAGCACTTCAAGCATCACAAAATTCATGTGCTCTTCATTGCTGGTGCTGTAGTAGGGAGCCCCTTCCCTTGTAGGTGTCAAAGGCTGGGGAAGCATAAGTGGCTGCGTTTATTTTTGCATTCAGTGAGAGCCTGTCACACTCAATGCGTTCAGATTGTCCTTGGTAGTACCAAGGGCATCCGATAGCAGGAAACAGCTCTCTATGCTCCATGTAAGAGAATATGGCTGCTATGAAATCAGAACAAGAACATTATTTCGGGGATGCAGCAATTAACCTGTGAATACTGGCCTGCTGTAAGCATAAGGAATTGCCTGTTTCTGGGTAATGGAGCTGCGCCTCTTCACTCAATTGGGCAGAGCATCCGCTTGGGAATCTGGCATCCCTTGGAGGCCTTGTGTGAACAGTTGTGCTGTCATGTTAGCTTGTTCCCTGAAAGAGGGGCAAGTGTGAAAAGGGAAGTGTCATTTACTGTAAAATGTATCAACTCTTATGGTAAGTGACAGTTAGAGAAAGTAATCTCTTTAAACGCATGCCATCATCTTTGAAATAGTTAAAACAGCTAAAAAACATCGGTCAGCAATAAAGCACAAATGCAAAGTTGATCACTGTGTGCTGACAAAAGACTGAAGTTCATCTCCCCAAAAGATGCTTTAAAAAAAAAAAAAAAAAACCCAACACAAACTGAAGTCTAATCTCTCCTGGAGGTATAAATTTACTTGCTAGTGATGAGGGGGACAAGAGCATGTCTCCGGGTGAGACGATTGGCTCAAGGTGGCAGATTCCTTAGAAATCTCTTGGAGACAGGGGAAGGGGCTGCGTGTTTCTTCCCTCTCCATGTTGCAGGTCCCGGTATGCGTGACCACCTGCATGTGCATCAGTTGTGTGACACTGCTTTTGGATGAATACGGGGAAGCATCAAAGCGATTTGTGCTCAGTCCCTGCTAGGCGGTCGCGCATCCAGATAAACTAGTAGTGCTCTTCATTTACATTCTGGACAAAGCCGGGAGGCCAGCACACGGGCGGCGTGACTCCCTCGCAAGTCAGATGGTAACTTGCACAAAGCGAGCTGGGTACTTAGGCTGGGCAAACTTGACAATATCCCCTTTCAAAGATTATCCTTTAAACTGTCCTAGTCACACACCACCTTTGGTGCCTGCCTGAGCCTTTTGTAAGGATGAACAGTATTTAAAAGACAGGCTAGATACTCTAATCTCTTCTCTGTGGGCTGAAAAAATCTATCCTGCTGTAGCTAGCCAACTTTATTTCCCTAACAGATCATAGTAAGTGCAGGGCTCTTAAATCCTGGCTCGTGCTTTATCCATGGTGTTGGTGGGGCTGCCTATTATCTTGAAGGGAGCCCAAAGCAGAGCTTTGTTAGTGCAGCTTAGGGTGTTTGAGGGAGAACAGACGTTCCTGTGAAGTGGGAGCTGATGATAGGCAGTAATTTCTACCACGTATTTAATAAAGCCATTGTGGATCTGGAGAGGTCTAGAGTTTATGACCCCAGTATTTTTTTTTTTTTTTTAAGGGCAAGTACCAATTTGCCATTAAACTCGAGCTTTGTCAATAAGGCAAATGCTTTCTCTGTCCAAAATTTCATGTGCACATATTTAATTAAAAGGTGACAGGGTTAATGAAGCTTTGAGTGCATAAGGCTTCATTCCCTGAATTTAATTTTCTTTAATTGCTCCAGAGATTGAAATTCCCAGCTGTGGTTGTCCCCTAACATGCGAATTAAGGAACTGGAAAGGGACAATTTGAATTCTCATTCAGCGCCAGCTTTTTTTTCTAGTGATTTTTCATCTCTTTAGTTGAAAGACGATTAGGTAAAAATGCTTTCTTAAGTTAGTGGTTTTGCTTTGCAGTGGAATTGGCAAAGCTGTGAGCTGCCGACACCTTGGGCACTGGGAATGAGGTGAAAAACAGGGAGTATTTGTGCAGATCGTGTCACTCATCCCTAACGTATTGCAGAAGATCAAGTGCAAATACGATTTTTATTCTTCTCCCACCCCAATACCTGCCATCACATTCAGGATTGGTGCAGTTAACTGAATTGCATGCCACAGCCCTAATCAAACCAGCCTTCGTTAGTGTGCAGTTTTTTAAAAAAAAAGGTGTTTTTGTTTTTTAGGGGGTGGATTTCCTGCTTTGTTTACAAGGGTGTTTGAGTAGTGGCTTTAGTGCCTAAGACCTCTGTGAGAATCAAGGTCTTTTTGTGGTCCCCTCATGTTAACTGTTATGCAAGCTCATAGTCCAAGCTCTGCAAAGCTCTGTAAAAGGGGCAGAAATCTAAAATGCAGCAAATCCATGTAACTGGCGAAATGATCAGTGATGGAAACAGCCGATCGTGTTCCTGACTTCGTTATAATAAAAACTTACAACCCTTGCTGAACGTCCCCGTATGTGGTGCGCTCTATCTCTATTTGTGACAGATGCTGTCAGATATTCCAAGGCTTCTGTTTGGTTTTATGTGCCCTCGTGGGCTTGTTAGCAACTACAGCCTTGACTAGATGCTTAATAGAAAAGAAAGTTTCTAGCAGCAAGAGAAGACATCGGGGGTTAATTTAATGTACATCTAACATTGGAACAATAGGAACGTCAAGTGGTTTAGGGTTTTGCCTTTTGGAGGTCTTAGCTGTCAAGAATCCTTGGGAAAATATGTAGTAGCATCTCCTTGATCTGGTGGAGATTTCCCATAACTGTCTGGCATGTGGTACTGATAGATAAGCATCGCCTACATGAGCAGCTATTTCAGAGCTGTCAGGCTTTCCCCGTAAGAAGCTACTGGCTACTGGTAAGCTGTGGTGTGTAAGGTGGTGCCTGGGGTACATTTGGGGGTTGGGGGGGATTGTTTTGGATGAACTGTGCTTTGCTTTCAGGAAGGTATCCTGTCTCCTCCCGTTGCTGTGGGAAGAGCTACCCTGCAGGTAGGCCTGCCCTGGCCGTGGAGCCGGAGGGGTGCGAGGGTGGGTTTGGCACCCAGCACCCTAGTGATGGCACAGAGAGAGGTGCCCTCCACGTGTGAGCTCTAACCTGCATTAACCAGCTGTATGCACTGAATCTCTGCCTGAACAGATGAATCTGTAAAACCACTGGGGTTAAAAAAAATTAATGATTTTCTGGCATTCTTTTAATCCTTCTGTATTTCCAATCAGCCTGCTCATCTTCAGCTGGAGTCAGCACAAATACCTCTCTCAAGCTTGCACTTCTGGCCTGAAGGAAACCACTTTCTTTGCTACTACATAACACCTCTCCTGCGCCTTGATGGTTTAAGTGACCTCTGCCCTGTCAAATAACTAATGGCTGGGTCATCGTGCTGGGGGCCGGGAGGTCCAGGACCTGGCCCATGTGTGACTGCTCCTCCCGCCATGGGCTCGGGGAGCAGAGGTGATGCTTAAGTGGTCTCCATGCTGCTACCAGTGTAAACAGAGCAGATGTTTCCCCGAGTCGGGGGAGCATTAATGGAATGCATCGGCCCCGGCTGATGTAAAACATCGCTGCAAGTTTTGGGGATGAGGTCAGCAGTACCGAAAGCTGATGGGAGTTTAATGTCGAGCCTGCTTCTCCGAGCCAAGGGGTCAACTGAGAAAGCCGCGGCTAATGGAAACGCGAGTATACTTGTCATAAATCAGTGCCAAAATACTGAACAGGCGTAGCTGCCGCTGGATCCCGCAGCCAGCGACGTTTCTGTAACCACCCATTAGCTATTCAGTGGCCGCTTTCCTCAGCGGGTGCTCTTAATGTCAGTGTTTGGCTTTAGAAGGGACAAATAGAGGGTGAAAACGGAGGGTTAGGGGAAAGCTTTACCTCCGTGTGCTGGGAAAGCCCTGCCTGCTTCACCGCCTTTCCCCCAGCGTTTGTGGGGTCCCGTGGTTACTGCATCCCACCCATTTGGGAAATGGCAGGAGGGCAGCTGGGATCTTGTTTTAAACAAGTTGTCCTTCTGGCAAAAAGAGATGGATCGTGTTTCTGCCGTGAGGTTGCTAGGAAGTCCTAAAGGCATCTAGGAAAGCGTTGAGAGGCAGGAGGCAAAGCAGGCTTGGCACTGCTTAGAGATCATATGTTTTTTTTAAAAACAAACAAATCTTGTAAAAAGTAAAGAGCAGCATTTTTCTACACAATAAAAAGTCGGTTTGTTCTCCAGACCAACGTATTTCCTGTAAAGCTGGACACTGTAACATACCATTTGCCAACAAGATAAGATGGTTGTATCTGTTCAGTGATTTATCCTCTGTGAAGCTAATCTGAAAGAATGCTTTATTACTCTATTTATTTTTTCAAAAGAAGCTTCTTTGACCTTATTTTTTTTTGTGTTGGGAGCATGTATGTCTTTAAGCTAAATCAAAGCCTGGTTGAAATTGGGGTCTGTCTTCAGGGTTGCTGCTTAAAACACAATATCCGTGGGCTGTTAGTGGCAGAGATGCCGTTCAGAAGCCGAGGTGAGCATCTCTCCCCAAGGCCTTTTCTGTGTTGAAAAGCCTCGCCACAATATCCAGCCTTATACAAACTAACAAAGCCAGTCTGCAGCGAGAAGGTGGTTTGGTTTTGTTTTCTTCCTTGCTGGGTCCTCCTTAAAGGCCAGAGGTTAAAACAGAGCAGATGCTCTTGGATGGTGTCTCTGCTCTGCTAAGAGGCGCTTGCTGTAAGAGGCTTTGCCTTGGCTCCTGGCATGTGAAATGAGGATGCTACCTCCTGTTTGCAAGCGGATGTCAGGCTTAATAAAAAAAGCAATCTGAAAGAGCCAGATGATCTCCCCCAAGTGGGGCGAGAGGAGTATCGGTGGTGTTATTGCATTACCTCCATCCTAAAGTTTGTGTTTGCAATTATGCATGTAAGTAAAACCTGAAAGTGCCTCCCTATGGCGCATTCTCCCCAAACAAGGGAAAGGATTGCAGCTATCCGAGTGGCCTGCAAAGAGGGATGGATCTTTCAGGTAGCTGGAAGCCATGCCAGTTTGGGTGTTTGCTGGTAGCCTGCTGCTATATTTAGTTTCTTTTGGCCTCCCAGAATGAAAGCATTGAACCTTTCTAGATATGGAGATAGGCACAACACCAACCAGCTCTGAACAACAGCTTGCTGGCTTCTCAGCTTTATAGTTGTTTTCAGCCTTGGTCCCTGCCGTTCCCATGTTTGGGGTAGGGGGTAGTTAGATGAGGTTACATGAACAAGTGGTGTTTTTGTAACTGTTCTGGCTGCAAGTGAAAGCTGGGGTATTTTTTAATAAAAGCTTCTTTTTGGAATATTTTGTTACCCTGTAGCTTTAACCCTTTGTGGTGTATTTCAGGTGTGCAGAGTGAAGAACAGGCATTTTGCAGGACTCGTTAGGTAACTTTTCCAGTTTTGTACCACAGACAAGCACGCAGATACTTTCAGACACAAATTTCTTTTACTGCAAGAGATCCCTGTCTTGAATAATTCTGACCTACCCATGTAATGAAATGAAGCATTTTTGTCTTCCTGGAACTTTATTTTGGTTGCAGCTGTTGTACAAGCTATAGGTTTCTAGATTTGTGTCAGCAAACCATGACTTCAGACCACTGGGATTTTTGTGGGTGGGTGAAAGTGGTAACAGATTAATGAGTTTGACTTAGCATCTCCATCTGCCAGACTAAACCACGTTCTGCATAGGAGACTTAACACAGCTGTTTTTAGCTGGTCCTCTAAAAGCAAAGCACCCTTTACCTAGTCAAAGTTGACCCCTGATCTGAAAAAACAAGCATTACTCTTTTGAGAAGCAGTGCCTTATATGTGTAATTATATTTACTTCTGTTTTTCTGATCCAAGCATGGTGAATGAACTCAAAGTGTGCAAATGAGGAAAAGCGATGATCATATGGAGAAATGCAGGCAATCCCCTAAGGACAAGGTACAAGCCCCGGGTACTCACCAAACACGTGGATCAGGTTCCTTGTCTGAAATTTGAACTCTTACTGCTGTGACACCTGCAGTTGCCTTCTTTATGCTTTACCTCCATAAGTACGTAAATTAAAACATGTAGCATAAAATCAGTTTTCTTGATCCCAATGCGGGTGACTTGTACCAGAGGAGAATGACTGGCAAGCAATAGCTGTGTATGGCCATATGTGTAAAAGTGTACGCGCTTTCTCAAATTGCAGTTGGCTCAAATCTCTGTCGCTGCAAGGGACAGCCTTGAAGTCCAGCTGTGCGCAGAGCCAGGGTGAGGAATGAGATGACCCGATCAGGCAAAAGCTGCTGTGCATTAGCTGTGACTGCTAGCTTTTCTGTTCCCTCCTGTGAGCTCTGAAAGTTAAATGGGAATGAAGTAGCTGCTGAATAAAGACATGTTATCATTTGCCTGCATCCTGTTATATGTAGCAAGTTGCCATGGCTAAGACACCAAAGTATTGTTACTTTGAAATCGAGGATTATTATTCAGCATTTTTTATAGAAATGGGTATGTTATTTCCAGTGCTCAGAAAGAATCTGCAAAAGTGCGTGTTGATGTTAGTGTGTTGTGTGTGCCTGCGCATGCACACTCCCCTGCTGTTTCTGTATTGCCTTTCTCTAATTTTTTCACTGCCTGCGAGACTGGATAAACAGCCCCAACCCTGAGGAGCCCAAAAGCGCTGGGGAGTTGGAGGGTGTGGGGGAAAGGCTGGCTTGGCTGATTTGTCTATGTAAAACTGAAAGGTATTTACTCAGTGCATTGGGTGGACTGTTCTTGTATGTAATGAGTTGTGCAACTGCACAGCTGTACCAAAACAGACCGAGGTCCTCTGACTTGTCTCCCACATGGACTCATTACAACTACTTGTCAGGAAGATGCAAAATTCCCGTGATCTGTTTGCATGTGTTACTCCAGATGCCTTTCTCTTCAGAGTGCCTCTCTGTTTTATGCCTGGAGTGTCGGTGGGCCTTCTCACTGCTTTCTTACAGGCTTGATGACAGATGCTATCCTTAAAATTTGGACTGGACAGTTCCTCTGAAATCCACATCACCATGGTGAAGCGAAAGCAAGCAATGCAATTACCAGGAAGGCTGTTGTAGTCCTTGGGCTTGTATGCTGGGGCATGTAGAGTCAGAGAATGATCTTATTTTCTTCATATTGTGGCATTAGTGACACCAAGTGTTTTGTTCTGATTCTTAGTCAAGAATGACAGGAAGCTAGAAGCCCCTTAGAAAAAGCTTCTACAAGTCTCTTAGGAAAACCCTTAGAAAAAGTTTCTCTGCAGCCTAGAAATCCTGCCTTACAGTAAGATGTTAAAGCTGACTCTTTAAAGAGAAATGTTATGAGATCACTTGATAAATCTGTAAATTCATACCTTCAGAGATGTATGTGACATCTTTAATATAACAGGTAATGATAAGATAGTATTAAAAGTCCAAAAGGTAAAGCTAGCTGGAAACCTGTGCTTTGAGTCAGTCTGAAGCTTTTGGATCAAGTTGGATATCTTGATTGAGAAGGAGGAAGAGGGAGATTTTAGACTTAGTTGTAAATGGAATTTTTGATATAGGGAATAGGTGCTTTTATAGGACTCCCTACTTTAATGGTCACTTTTGGCTTCATTCTGCATTGAAGTCTATTGCTTTAACATCGTTACAATCTGTAGCCCCACCATTTCAAGCTGTGATTCAGCTAGATTGTCCAGGCTAAACCAGACTAGGTGCGAACAGACATGCCTGGCTGACAGCCAAGGAGCTGAAGAACTGCAAGAAGTGGTAGCCTGGATTCAATAGGTAATGCTCTCCCAGGGATCGTGTGCTGTGTTAATTAGCACTACCAGGGGAGAGACAAGCATGGAACATGTGTGATTCAGAGGCCACAGGACAAACTCAAAGAAGAAAAATTTATGGAGAGCCATTAGATGAAATACCACCGATGGTGCAGAAAGTCCGTGGCCCAGGTGGAGCAGCGTGCAGGAGCAGCACGCCGGCCCCTGTCCGTGAGGTGCTTCCTACCTGCCCTCTGCCTTCCTGTGCTGGAAACCACACAGATCTAGATGGACTTCTAGTGACACCCTGCTGGGTCACGCTAATTTTGTTGGAGGAGAAAACTAGCACCATCTTGATGTTTAGGAGTAAGTGATCTGTATGAAAAGAGCTGCAGGTAATCGCTGCATATAAAACTCTACGTTTGACCCGAACTCTGCAAAACAGCCTTCATTTTGGCGTGGTGGTTTGTTAGATGGCTGTTGTTCCAGGCTGAAGGTAGTCGTTTCTGTACATATATACTGGGAGAAAGATTATGCTATAAACTAGGGTTTCTCAACTTGTCCTGCTACTGAATGATGCACATGGATGTGGGTGTACAGGAAGGTCCTGCTCTGGGTGGTTCTCTGCATGGTTCTGTTTGTGACTCTCCACTTAGCATTGAATACAGATGTTTATGTATGTACTTAGAAAAGACTGGTCTGGAAATAAACTCCTCTTTGCAGCACTCCACCTCCCACTTCATATTTTAAGACTCTTTATTCTCTTATAGTAATTTTCCAAGTGGATTAGCGCAAGTCACCAAGGCATCCACATCAGTAAAACACAGCAAAATGTTACTGTCATCTCCTGAAACACTCCAGCACTCCACTCCATTGCTTATCAACCCACACTCCAGTAATCCTAATAGCTGTGTCATAGTGAGATTAACAGAAAATCCAGGCAAATATTTATGGTTCCCTTCAAGGTATGTATTAATCCAAAAATATGAAGTGGGGTAGATACATTATGAAGAGAGCATAGAAACCTTGCTGATGTGGGCTGAAGGGATTCTGGCGGGGTGGATAAGATGCTGCTGCTGGCGTGGGGAAGAGGCAAGAGGCAGCTGATGCTGCTGCATGTTAGTGAGGGTGCAGGGAGAGACACAGGGGCTGGGCAGCCTCTATGTGAAGCATCCCCCAGGGTGAGGATGGGGAGAGCAGCTGCAAGTCAAAAAGGGAAAAAGAGGGGACAAGGACCAGTCGGTGTCTTTTGCCCTCGGTGATATAGCAGCATCATACAGCAACGTGGTAACGAGAGAAGGAGAAGAAACGTAATGGCAAAGCAGAGGAGGAGCAGCTTGAGGCTGGAAAGAAGAAGCAGAAGAGCTAGCAAGGTCACATTTATTAAATGCCTGGCAGGCAATATTAGTTGGGAGGCAATAGTTTTAATTGTGGTGAAGACTGATTCCTTTTTGTCTGTGAGGCTGTGCAGGTTTCTGGAGTTTGGGGAGTGACACGAGAGGGCTAACAAGGTATGGCTTCTAGTCCCAAAGGGATCAGGTGCCAGACTCCAGTCTAGCTAATAGTGAGGATACTTTCCTAATTTTAAAATTGCTCTGCTCATAAAAAGGTCTAAACTAAGATTTTTTTTTTTAATAGCAGCATGCCCTTGGGGGCTGCTGCGGAGGAAGACCTGGTGAGGAGCATGGTGGGTGCTGCAGTTCAGCTAAAGTCAGGCAGAGACCAGTCTCCAAAGGGGAGAGCTGGAAAAGAGGACACTCTTTCTAGCTGTAGCTCTAAACTCTAGGAGATATTTGTAATGTTGCTAGCATCCTGTAGTGAAAGAATGCTTCATGCCTGGCAAGGCCATAGTAATTGCTAATGGTTATAAGTATTGCCCCCTTTTTCCTGGAGAGTGGGGGCGAAAAAACAACAGGATTCCTTGTAGTTTGTGTGGTTTTGTGGAGTGTTTTATTCTGAATTAGCTGCAGGGCTGTGACACCAGAGGGAGCAAGTGAGCCTGAAATAGTTGCTTTCAACAAAAACCAGCAGCAAATAATCACAGCCTTTGCAAGAGGTAAATTAAAACCATCTCCAGCCTGAGAAATATGCACAGCTCAGCATCTTTCCTCCATAAATATTTCCCTGCTGTTGAATCTTTGTAACCCCTTCGGAGCCCAGCAGCCAGGCTCTTCCCTGCCAGCAACAAGCCATCTCCTCACTGCGTGCTCCTCAAGCATCTGCTGGGCAGAGATTTTGACCCACTGATAACTGTGCTCTGTGACTCTGTCAGACCTTACTGACCTGGAGAAGTCAAGAAGGGATTGGGATGATACCAGTCCGGCATTTCTGCATGGCACTGGGCAGCCTGGCATCCCTATGGAGCGGTTGTTAGTCATGGAACAGTAGATTTAATAATTTCCTTAGCACCCCTCATGCATTTCTATTGCTAAAGCAACACCTCAGCTTTGGAGGAGGTTGGTCTCGCTGTTTTCTGTCACCCCCTTTAAATGTGGGTGTTGTCCAGTCTTTGCACACACATCAGGAGCAGTCAAGTAGCTGGAAGTGTGGATTTTTAATGCTTGTATTATCAAAGCTCACTCTCAGCCCGACGATGTTCTTTTCCACCCTATCTCAATGGCATTACAGCCTCGTCTACACAGAGATACTATGAGGAATATGTGGGATTTTGCTCCGAGGGAGCTGAAAGCAAGCTGCCATAAGAGGGCTCCAGAGCCCTGTTCTTGAGTACGCTCCTTTGTGGAACGATCTTCCCCTTTTTCTTTGCCAGTGTGTCCAAGCTGCATTAGAAAACCCTCTTACACCTGCTCTAAATATTTTTTTTTTCTTGTATCTCTCAGACAGGTTATGAACCTCGTCTCTTCATTTGAACCAGTATAGTTGTACATACTACAAAAAAGCCTTGTACTAATAAAGTTTATCTCTTTGTCTGAATAGAGAAATTTGACTTACTAAGACTCTTTCCCTTCTGCTGCAATTCTGTCCCCGTAGCAGGAGGTGTGTCAGTACAGCTGCAGGGAGAGGAGGCCTGAGACCACTTTGAGAGGTGCCGTTCATCTGTATGCAGCGTGCTGCGTGCCCGTCTGGTAAATGAACACAATGAGACTCGGGGACGGGGTTTGGGGCAGGGGAGTGAGTTGTGTTGCCATGGCAATACAAATCGCAATGGATGACTCTTCAGATAAGAGCATCGTGTTTTTCAAAGGAGGAAAAAAAAAAAGTAGTGTGAAATAATGGCCGTTGAAATATGGTGTGAATTCTAGTTTCAAGTAGATGCAGCTTGCTAGAAAAACGTGGGGCTGTAGGTGCTAATTCTGGAAATGTTTTTCCCCTTGGGTGTTGAAAGGAGCCTTAAAATGATTGCGCAGGAGCCAAGCATCCTATGAGTAAGCGTCCAGCAAGTTTTCCATGCAAATATTTGGACGTGCAGTAATGAGTTCCAGTAATAGTTGACTGCTGACTCGCACCATGGGAGATACTGGGAGAGCAGGGACTGTGCACTGATAGCGTGCTCCCCAGCAAAGATACAGCTGCCAGTCTGGTACAGCCGGGCGCAGTGCAGATGGCCAACTATTTATATTTCTGTTATGCCTAGAGCAGATTCCTCCGTATTACCACTGTCTGGGGGAAAGTAAATGTCCCCTGCAAGCCAGAAGTGGTAAGGATGTATTTACAGTAAAGATAGCAAAGTCCAATAGACCTAGTCCCACTCTGGGGGCTTTTTAGGAATCTCCTTGTTGATCCTGTTTAGGTGGAACACTTCTAATCCTGCTGTGAATCCATATTAGAAACTAGTTTTGTTTTCAAATATGGCCGGTGTAAGATCTGTTTCTACTTTGATCTGGCACCTAACTGTAAGCTTGTCCCTTTTTAACATAGAATACAAGGACCACAGTAAACCTAACTTTTTTTTAACTGTTGTTCTCCTAAAATTGTTCACAAGGAGAAACTCAACTTGCCCAGTTGCCTGTAATTCAAGATGTGCGATGATTGCACTGGTGAGGCAGCCTGTTGTGTCTTGTTAAGCACAAATAGAAATTCCAAGGAAGGATGGGATAATTAGAAGCAATCCAGTGATTCTTGTGACTGTATAAAAATAACAGGACTCTTTAAGGATGAGTTATTTTTAGCAGCCTCATGTCAAAAAAAGCTTTGTGAGGTTTTGCATCTGAAAACGGTAAAATGAGGTATTGTACCTGCTATTTTTTTTTTTTCTCTGAGTATGATGTGGGCTGAGACTCTTCCCTAAATTGGCTTTGGAAATTGTTGGAGTAGCTCACAGCCCTCTGGCTTGCTTGCAAGGGGACATCAGCACCAGGTTTAGCAGTGGGACCCACAACCGGCCAAGTGCTTAATGGGTAGTGAAGATCTGATTTAAGAAGAATGTTTTAAACAATACACCCAAAGAAACCTTGCAGCCTGAAGCTGTCTGATGTCTGTCTGATGTCAATCTGATCTGTATTTAATTTTGGTGCTTTATTGTGTCTTGGGGAGGCTAACTTTCTTTTGTTTGTCTGTCCTGTAACAAGACTCTCCCATAAGACAAGGTGTTTTTCAGGCTTGTTCTAAAAAGCTGCTCTTCAAAGGGAGAGGTTCCAGAATGGTGGCTAAAACCAAAAAGTGACGGTTTTGTGGGTTTTCTGTTATAGTATATCCTCTTTGCACTCCTGGGAGGTCAAGTAGTAGTGTTTATATATTTCAGAAGGGGGGAGCGGGTTGAGGATCTCAATAGCTGCTCACGCTGGCTGCCAGGCAGCTTCTAAACCGCCACACTAAACCATTTCACAATGGTACTCAGTTGTAGCGTGTGTGTTACCAAAGGTTAAGCTTATGCACCTGTACGAGGCTAAACAAAACTTAGGATAAATACTGGAAGTGGTCCTGGGGACTCTGCAAATGAGACTTTCTCTGGAGAGCAACTGGGAGTCGTTTGGGAGATGCTCAGAGTGAAGCAGCTTGTCCTAAGGTCTGGTGTGAGACAGAGCAATATTTCCTTTGGTTTAAAGGGGAAGGACACGGATCCTTTACTGTTGTCTGGCTCCCTTCTTGCTGGAAGTCTTCTGGTTTGAGAGGCTGGTGCTGGGATGATGGGAATGCACCAGTCATGCATGTGGGAACCACAGTAGGGAAGAAACTTGGAGACATTGCAAGTACAAAGCGGTGATTCTTTGACTTTCTCTAAAATGCCTTTTTAACATAAAGCTCCAACTACATAGTTTCCTTGGAAATAGCAACCTCCCCCCAAAAAACTGTAGTACGGGATGTCTTGGGATCTTAATGTGCCCCACGAGCATTACACCGACTTTTCTTCCGCAGATGCCATTGTGTAGACATCATCTCCTTTAATAAGACTTGACAAACTGAAACTTGGGTTCATTTTTACTTCTGGAATCATAATCAGTTTTGTGGTATCCACCCAATACGTCTGCATTGTTTTATGTGATTCTGAAAGTGAAACTAGGGCCAAACAGATGAAATTGTCCTGTCAGCTTTTGTTGTTGATGCATCTGAAATGGAAGGTGTAAAGTGCTGATCCCAGCCAGTGAGCAGTTTTCAGTGCAGCATCACTTGTCCTTCACCTTTGTGTAAGTGGGTTTAACTATGGCTGTGTTTAATGGTGTAAAGGTAAGATAATACTTTTTAATTAAAAAAAAAAAAAGAAGCATGAAAGCAAAGTTACTGTTCCTGAATAAAATCACTTCTGACTGCTCTTATTTTTGGATTGAGCGTGTCTACATTTAAGCTCAGGAATTTGGAATAATACCCGATGGAAGAAACGTAGGGGTCTGCTAAGCAAACACAAACATGCCCTAATCAGAAGGCTAAATGCATTCCTGATTTAAATGAAATTCTTAGCTTGCTAAGCATCGTTTTCCGGCAGATACGTGAGTAGGGTTGCATGGAAAGGAGCATATTGGGTCACCTGGTGAAACGGTGCATTGTGAATTTGAAGTGTCCCCGCAGAGGCTTCCCGGACCACGCGCAGGAGCCCAGGGCAGAGCTCCCTGAACACTGCCCGACTCTGCCTGTTTGCTGCTGTCTTTTGTGGGGTTTGTTTGGTTTGGTTTGGTTTGGTTTTTTCTCTCCCCTTTTGTCTTCCTTTAAAATGAGACATCTGTGCTTCTCCACAGTCTGGTGTCATTGCCCATGTGCATCCCTGACAGAAGTGGGAGAAAGCTCTTTAATCCTGCTGGGGGGGGGTGGCAGTGGCCACTGGTGTTTCCGGAGTTTTAAGGAAGTCACTGAAGTTCCTCCTCGTTGACTCCCCTCTGCAGAAATGTGACAGATGGGTCTTTTCCTTTTATGGCCAATAATGCTGGTTTCCCTTTGCAATAAAATCCTGGGTCAGAAGTGGAAGCGAGAAGTCAGGCAGGGGGAAGGGGCTGGTCCTACCAGCTCAGAATGGGTGGGGATGTGATTTGCGACATACTAAATTCTAGGCTAAAATAAACCAAGTTACAACATCTACCCGGAGGTGCCAGTTTTGTTTGCTTGAGGGGTGCCTTAGATTTCCAGTCCTGTTGCTTCAGACAGCAATTAGGAATTGTGACTCTACTTAATTTCCCGGGGAGAAGTTTATCTAGTCCAAACCTAGGATGGTTTTCAGATAGTCTGGTTGAGTCTAGATAACTCTGATTGATTGAATCTAGATAAGCATAGGAGGACAATGTCCACTTCTTTTTGACAATCACCTTCAGTCCTTTACACCAAGCAAAATGTCTTGGCCTCTTACGGAAGTCTCAGAATAGTTTTCTTCCTGGACCCTAGAGAGCCATTTTCCACAGCAGTTAATGTGGTCTTTGTGCCTGACACTTGGCACTGTCTTCGTTCATTAGCTGGGAACAGGTAATGTCCCTCTGGGTGGTAATTGCTGATGGTGTTGGTAAGGCAGAAGCCAGCTTTGTCAGCCCATAATGTCTTTTACAAATCATCCAGCTGCAAATGGTTCGATGAATTTGAACCTTAAAAGTATTTTTCTAATAAAGTGAACCTCCTGTTTCTTGCTACAAAGTGCTTCATATCCTGTTTCACGCCGTTAATGCAAATGGCTCATTTGGCAATCGGTTAAACTGCTCGATTTTTAAGTGGTACAGCTCTTGTTTCTTCCTGCAAAACCTGTTGGCTGCCACTTTAGTTTTGGTTCTTATTCAGCACTTAAGCTCTGAAATTAGGAGGAAAAAGTAACTGGCTAGGAGAGCCTGTCATGGTGCTGCCGGAACTGCCCGTGAGCCTCTATTGCTTCCAGTAGCTGCTGATCTAAATAAAATGTTTTATTTACAGGCTCCCCCGCTCTTTCCTCTGGCAGGCGGCTGAAAGACCATTCTTTTCTTATTCTGTTCCAACTGGTTGTTATTTCTGTTATGATTCTGTTGTTTGCTGTTTGCACCTTTGAACAAATAAATGAGTTGGACATTCAAAGTGAGCTGTGGACATGGACTTACGCAACCATCTCCGTCTGTTATGTCTCTGGTGTTTAATTCCAGCCACCCCTCACTAGATCACCACTTCCAGTTGCAGGTGTATGGCTGGGGCTTCTCTTTTGGACAAAGGTGTCTTGAATCTCCATTCCTCGGTGGTTGACTGTAGGAAGGGAAGCAGGTTTTGCTGACACAGAAAACCTCTTCTCCAGGGTTACTAACTAGTCAGTAGGAGCTAAATGCTTCCGCACATGTTGGGGAAGCAGTTTGGAAATGGCTTTCAGTATATGCATCCGCATATTCTTCAACTCTGCTTTAATGATGGTGTGTTTGTGATCACACTGGTTTTTGGGGTTGGTTTGTTTTTTCTTTTTCCTTCCTCATCTTTACAATACAGGTGCCAGGAAAATGAGAACAGGATCTGTAAGCTGCTCTGAGGCTGGGGAAATGGCCGAAACCATCCTTGTTTCTAAA
This sequence comes from Tyto alba, assembly GCF_018691265.1. Lineage (NCBI taxonomy): Eukaryota > Metazoa > Chordata > Aves > Strigiformes > Tytonidae > Tyto > Tyto alba. The sequence continues at coordinate 4,552,868 of NW_024881302.1, forward strand.
TACTTCACTTGTACTGCCAAAATTTTTGATTTAATCTTTCGGTATCCCACACTCTGCATTTTTGTCTGTGGTTCATACCCCTCTGAGAGTATCATACTTAATCCTTTTGGAGGAACTGCATGTACAGCATAACTTAATAATCCATCCTTTTGATAAGGTAACCCCCAAAGCACCAGTCTTGATCCTTACCTGCATTCAACCATACCAGAGCACTCTGTACTTGTAGTCCCTTTAATTTTTTTCTTCCTGTATGGGTGTAGGAGGAGGGAGATGGTCTGCATGTGGTAAAGAGGGGTCCACTGGGTGCTCACATCTTGCAACAGGAGCAGCATTCCTTGGTGGCCCAGGTGGTAGGATGGCTTCCCTTCTCCTGAACCAGCCAGGATTCTCTCCTCGAAACTGAATGGATGGCAGCAATACAACATGAAATATTCCAGTTTGGTTTGCCATTGTGGTTGGGTTGTGGCAGAAATGACTGTTGCTACTTGGGAATGACTTCTGGGTCTCAAACAGATCCCTGGAGATGAGGTAGATGGTGCCTTTTATTTTTTTTTCTTTTACAGAAAACAGGCTTGCAACATTCTGGTTTGTAGACAAGTCATGCCATGCAAATAGTTGAACAGTGTGCTTCATTAAACTTGTGTGCCCTTCTGAAGCAGGGGGGGGAAGAGGGGAACCAGTCTTTCTGATCAGTGTTTTTAAGTGTAGCAGAAAGGGAACTGCTTGCCTTGGGGTTTCACAACACCGAGTGTTGTGGCACGCTCTTCCCATCTCACTTCTGTTGCGATGGGCCGTGTTCTGCGTGGCACTGAACAAATACTTTGGAGTTCGAGGTGTTGTTTTCAGTCTCATTTTCCCTGCCTCTTGCCTGGTCTTACATGATTGTGCGGAAGTGAGCCTGTCTTGCTGGATTACCAGCTTTTGTTTCAGAGCTGGTGCAGGTGGAGAGGCTCCCCTTGGAATTGCTAACTAGGTTTAGCTTTGATGTCTGCAGATCCAAGGTGGTCTTTCTCTTATTCCAAAGTGCTTCGAAGCCCCATATTTTTCTGTGACTATTAAAAAAAAAAAAGGTTAATTGAAAGGGATTATATGATTTAAATGAAAATTAAATCACAGATTAAACAACTCTTCCAATTAGAAGACAAATGCGTCCTGAGCTACCCTTGTTAGGCAGGCTGTCGCAGCACCACCGTTCTTAACCTGCCCGTCTTCGATGGTTGATCAGCTTTGCTCAAGACCTGCTCTGGGGGTGAGCAGGCATTTTGCATGATGGCCTCAGATCTCTGTATCCCCTCCGCCGCGCTCCTCGCCGGGGCTGGCAGGTTTGCAGGGTGTGCACTGGGCATCCCTCTGTTATTTCAAAGCCTCAAGGCTGGTACGGTCCTGCCTGCAAAATACCCCTGTTCATTCACACGGTGCTGGCTCAGTGGCCTGCGGGGATGTGACAGCCTACACCTGGCAAGGGCTGGAGCTGGTGTTTTCCCCTGTTGCAAGGCGTGCTTCGGGTAAGAAACACTTTGGATCACTGCAGCCTGTGCCTGATGGTTTTAGATATCACTTGTCTCACTGCATCTCCTTCTCAATGTCCCACTGATCTCTGAAGTCCTGGGGGGGCACGTTGCATCTACCGAAGCTGCAGGGCCAAACAGACTTAGCAGGGCTTGAAAAACCACCCCCAAATTGCAGTTTTGAGGTTTCTTTGCCACCTCTGCACCAAACAAAAACCCAGGCCCAGCTGGTGTTAGGATGGGCTGGTGGGTGCTCTAGGTACAGAGGGAATGGAAGCATCATCTGGGGGCTCTGAAAGAGGAATTGGTGAGTTGTCGACACATCTATTTCCCTGATTCGTTTTCAGTAGTTTATTTGGTTTTATTTTGATGCATACTCATTTGCTTGATATCTTTTTTAATTATTATTGTTTTGAACAGGCATCTGAATAGCTTTTGTGATGCAGGAGGAGATCCAGTGCATGTCTGCACTGGAGCTTCAGGTGTAAACTATTCCATCACGCAGCACTTCTCGGTGGTTTTGACTTTTTAAAATCTCTCACAGCACTTTTTCTCACCAGGAACTTTCAGCAGGCTGCTGGTGCAGGCCATCGACTTTGGTTTTACCACTAGCTTATTTTAGCGTAGCAAATGAGCTGCGTATGACTCACTGTCACATTGGTGAATTTGGAAGATGGAGGTTAGCAGTTCAGAGGGCCATTTTCAATTTATCTGCTGTAAATACTATAGCTATAAATACTGTAGTTACAAGGCTGGCTGCTGTGGCTCTTGTGCTGTGTGGCTCGGTTCAGGAGCTGCAGAGCTGTTCTCTTACTGTCTGCACAGAGCTCTTGTGAGGAGCGGCAGGTAAGAAGTAACTGTACCACACAGGCATTAAAACAATAAATCATCTGAAACTTGATTTCAAGGAGGCCAGGTGTCACTTTGTCTTCATTTTTCTTTATCCTTGCTAGCTCCCCAACACTTCTTATTTAGTTTTACTGTGGTCAGTTTAAAGCTAAGAGCATCTTACTTCAGGGTTTCCCCCTTATTTGGGTTTAATTTCCATGGCAAAGCAAGCTGTACTTGCCCAGTTCCTGAGGGTGTATTTGTACCCAGACTAAAGCTATTTACCAGCATAGCTGCTCTGTTCAGACAGTTCACCTTTTCTCATCCCAGTAGTGGTGTTATAGTGACCTAGAGTGTTAACTTCTGTAGATAGAGTGTACAGTTTGAAAAGCTCTAAATTGGAAATGAAGTGTGTTAATGCTGCTAAATTACCATCAAAATTGCCATATTGCAGGGACTCATTAAAAGTGCTTGTAGGTGTGTTACATAAACCTGGGTCTCCATGCAACTGTTGATGGAGGAGAGGACATCTGTAACTGAGTTCCTTCTGTGATCCTTTCATAATAAAATAAAATCTGGGAGACGGTAGGGGGAGAGAGAACCACAAGAAAAATAGGGCAGATCTGGAGGAGGCTTTCTCCAGTTCCTGCCACGAAAAGCCCTGGGTAGGGATTTGTGTTTGGGGCGGGGTGATAGAGGGGATTTGCTTATCATGTGGTGGTGTAAGAGGGAAGTTTCAGAATTAACTTCAGTAATTGTTCCTACTCTCAGTCTTACAATGCATCGTTAGCAGATACCTCTGCAAATAAGATACCTTGCTTTTGTTACACCTTACCCTTCTTGATATTGTTGGGTGCAGCCCCTTAAGTAACCCGGAGTTATCCTTTAAAAATCAGGTTGCTTGTCTTCAAATCTAAATCTGTTCCTCTCCTAAGGTCTCTATTGTTCCCATCAGTTCCACAGTGGCTGCCACTGCTGTTTAGCCCTGCTGTATTTCATCAGTTAGAGCTCCAGCTCTGGGAAGCAGCACCCCTTTTTGTGTGAGGCTGTGCATAGGATTAAATGGATAACCTCTTAGATCTCCACTGCTGAATGGGGTAAGGCAACGTGCATTGGGGGAGAGGGAAGAGGGTCAGCTGCTGAGTGCTTTGAGCTAGTCTGCTAGTATTTAATTATTTACGTTGGCTGGGAAGGCATATCGCTATTATCTGCAATCAGTCCAACAGATCTAAAAACTGGTTAAGAACTACAGATGTGTTTCCAGTAGCATGTACTGGATTTCTCTTACCTTTCTGCCCTAGGAAGGAGCAATATAACCTTAGGTATACCGATTTAGACATCTGTGTGTGTGAGATGTGGGTGTGAGGTCACAGACTATATTTATCCTGATTTTATAAAGTGACCAGGCAGTGGTTTCCTCTACCTGCACTGCAGGCTGACTCTGTTGGTGGGTGACCACCTCTGGGTAGGTCACAAAGCCAGTCCACCCTGGCCGTATCCAAACTCCCCAGTGTGCTGAACTGGAGAGATGCTGTGTGCGACATCAGTCTGCTCAGGGCAGGGGACTAGCTTCTGAAAAATGTTATTTGAAGGAGGAAAGCTTATCCTTATGAGAAACACTTGTTTCTCAGTTTAGGGGAAGGGGTCTTGGTGTGATGAATGTGTGATGCAAATACTCCAGTGCTCATTTACACAGCCAACCTGCTGCCTGCAACTTTTAGTATACTCTTCACGTCTCTGGAGCTTGAGAGGAAGTAGCTTTGAAACAAAAATACTACTTTCAAAACATCCCAAATAATTAAAAAAAAAAAAAAAAAAAAATCTTTAAAGTTTTGTACAAGTCCAAATTAAACCATGATCCTTCTCAGTGAAAGAGCTGTTTCTCTAACTCTGATTACACTGTGGTACACAAGCATGTGATCAGTGAGCAAGTTCTTGTGCCAGCACGGTTTTCACCTCTGACCAGCCATAAGGTGATGTTGATGCTGAGCAGCACTTACTGCATGAGGCTGCAGATATTTTTGCTCTAGAGGTTTCTAACCACTGCACCCAAACCAGCGCCTGATTTGGCCTTTTAAAGTCAAGCTCTGAGGAGGTGAAAAGCTTGCTTTGGTTTTGTATATGTGTTTTCAGGAACTTCTGAATTACAGACACAAGATAGTCCTACTGACTTAGGCAAGCGTTGGGTGGGAGTTACCACGTGTTTCTGGTTCTCAGATTCTCACACAGATAACCAAACCTACGTGGGAACCGGCCTGCCAGCGCGTTTCTGGAAGCAAGACAGCATTGCATATCTCCAGTGTCTTAAAGATGGGGAGCGAGTACAATACACTCAATTTAACAAGATCATGCAAAACAGGAGGCATTGCTTGGGGTCATGGTTTTTGGTAATGGGGTTTAATATGTGGTCATAAAAAGCTTTAACCAGCCCTGCTGGTGGGTGTTGGATATAAAGGTATATTTTTCTTATCCAGCTTTTAACTCTCCATCATTCGTAGGTCTTTATGTTTACACCCTGGCACATTCTTACAGCCTAGTCCAAGGCTTGGGCCTTTGCTTTAGTTCTTCCTGCAACCTTTCCCCTTCAAGAGTAAATCCATGTGCCAAGGAGAGGAGACCTCAGGTTTTCTTTTTTTTTTTTCATCTCCTCCTTCCTGTCCCAGGGCTGGGAGCTGCGGTGTGGCTGGTGGCCGCTGAGCGGCAGCGCTGCCCGGGGAACAGCCTTGCTCGGGGACCCAGCCCAGCTCCCCTGGGGGCAGCCGCAAACCAACCCCCCCCCCGGCCCCCTGCACCCATGGCCATGCTCCTTGCCCCCTCACCCATCCGAGGCACGGCCTCCGTTTCCCCACGCTGAGCAGATTTTGTGCATTTGGGGTTGGTACCTGCTGCCCCTCTCGCCCGTTACGTGCAGCGATGCCGGCAGCTCCGGGACCGGGGAAGGAGTGTGCTCTGCACTGGGCGGTTGGGTACCTGGGGAGTTGGGGTCCCACTTCCCTGTGCTGGGCGTTTGTACATCCCTAAAGAGGAGTCTCTCACCAAAATGGATAGCCTTGGGCTGGATTATAGCCTCTTTATCCCAGCTTAACACATCGGAAATCCCAGAAACAGCCCCAAAGGAGTTTGCTCATGTGAGCTTATCCGTGCTTAAAGGTTGTATTCATTTAGCTACTTCTGCATCCATTTTTAGTTAAGGTCAGTGCAGCTTTATGGACAGTGGAGATTTTGTGGAAAGGAAGACTGTGTGGTTCTTTGTTTTCCCATTAACTCGCCTGGTTGGGAATTGCAGCCCTTCAATTAAACCAGCGCAGTATGGACTGGCCCTGAGGTGCTATTCTAAGACTATTGCATTCACATCTGCTTTTGGGTAAAACTTGGCCTGTTTTGAGGTTAGCCTGTGCTATTGTGTGTCTAAAAGCAGGAAGAAGCAGAGAATCAATCACTGGGGCTCCGTCCCAGGGAGCATCGAAGGGATAGAGGGTATGTTTTACCTCCCTCTCACTCCTAGCAAGGAGTGCAGCAGCAAACGTCCCGGTGTGTGCCTGGCAGAGACCGCTGGAGTGTGCGACTCGCCCTTCCTGGGGGACGCAGGGAGTCGCAGGGCGCAGCGGCGAAAGGATTTAATTAACCAGCATATGGAGAGCTAAAGCAAGAGCTGGACTCCGCTCAGAGCCACCGCTGAGAGCTGGAGGGCGGTGATGACAGCCCAGTCCATTGCCTGTTGTTGTTTAAGTTGAGCTTCCCCGCCTCCCTTTGCATTTTGCTCAATCAGTAAATGGCTTCGTGTAAACTCCTACAGGAAAAGCGGGCATGCAGGAATGCCGTGGGCAGTCGGTCCGTCTCTTCTGTGTGTATCATCTGATGTTTTTGTCCATGTGGCATTTGTTTGGGTTGAAACCAGGAAAGCTGGTGCTTCTACATTGCCAGCAGTGTGTACAACAGCCTGCTCATAGCCAAAAGGACATGGAGACTGGCAGGGAAAAATTGATTACTTGGATGTTTGGTTTTTTTTTTTCCCCCTCCTGATATGTGGACTGGACCTTGAAGAGTTATTTTTAGTAGGTAGCAGAGTGAAAAAACAGTTTAGGCTGTGTTTTAAAACTGTAGCATCCATTGTTAGTACCAGTAGAACTGCTGAAGAAGGTGGTAGGTTCATGTAAACCCCTCCCTTCTACCTCCATTAGGTGCCGGGACAATTAACAAGGACATTTAAAGATTGTGATGCCCGTGCTAAAAGCAAACTGGCCACCCTTAGCCAAGCTGGCCCTGAGCACAGAAAGCTGCGTATCCGTACTGCTGACCCTGGGAACAAAGGATCCTCCTGAACCCAAACATGTTTGTGTTAATCCCAGCTGCTTCCTGGTGGCCAGCGAGAGGAAACGGAGCCGCTACCTCTAACAGATGTACAGTGAGGAGATTACGGTGCGCGATTAAACACCCTCTCCATCACATCCTCCTCTCGGCTGTCCCAGCCCGGCACATTAATGGACTGTCCCAGGCTGCCTGCCAAGCTCAGGCAGATGTAACAGGCAGCAGATACTTCATCTCCTGCATCCGTGCCTGGTTTGGAGCCATTTGCTAATGCCAAGGCTTCTGCAAACACACCGCCTCTCACACCAGAAGCATGAGCTGTGTGAGCTGTACCTGCCTGCAAGGAGGAGTGGGCTGGGGGAAGGCAGGAGAAACACATGGAATTTACACCGTGCAGAAATGATGAATCTAGCTGAAAAGCTGTTAAAACTAAACCAAAATGTACCACATCAGGTATGTGAGTAGGCCGGGGTTTGCTAATGGACAATGTGCTGAAGAAGTCGGGCAGGGTCTTTGTTTTGCTGGACTGGCTTGATTTTTGGCTGCTACGCTTGGAGTAGAAGATTTCAGGGCTGGAAATGACTTATTCCCTCTTTGTGTGGGTTTAGGCACTGCCTTATATTGCGGTAGCTGGTCCTAGTGCCAAGTGCTGCTCTTACAATAGAAATAATCTAGGCTGGTTGCAAAAAATCAGCTATCCTACTGTGTGTTTAGGTTAATTAATGCAGTAATTGCAAAGTATGTTTCTTTATCAAGTAAAAAGCTGTTTCTAAAGTAAAAGAACCCCCTGCAGAAATTGTAGAGCTCGAAATTGTCATCATGTGAGACATGCAAAACCTTCATCAGCTGAGTGGGTTGGATCTGACTAAGAGAAAAAATGTTTTAAAAAGTCACTTTCTTCAGGTGAGATCTGTGGCCTCAGTTACGGCTCTGGAGCAGTCACCTTTGTCTGAACCATGGGCTTTCTCCCCACTTTTGTGTGACGGGGTCCAACTTGGGTTCCTGTAATTGCCGACGTTGTGCCATTGTCTTGGGTAGAACAAGGGGAGAAGTCGCATCAAGTTCTGCTAATGGCACACGAATTGTCCATTTCTCCCCTGCCTCTGTTCTGGAGGGGATGTGGCTCGGTCAGGGGCAGCACCAGGTGACATGTGAAGTTAGGAAGCCACGGGGACACCTCCTTCACGGGGTGCCTTGGAACAGGCAGAGCTGCCCGTGGGTTTGCAGCTCCCTGTGGCCAACGCATCTTGGGAGGGATCCCAGGAACGGGCGCAGCTGCGATGGCACTCGCTGTGCGGTGGTCACAGTAATGCAGAGAGCCAGATACCTCCCATCTCCTGCCATCCCAGTGCGTTTGGGAATCTACACTGCCGTGCCTCTTCCCTTTCTCCTCGCCTGCACAGAAATCCCTTTTCCTGAGCGTAGGAGACAACTGTTTGGCAAGTAACAGCAGCCTCAGCTCAAGGGAGAGCATTGTTTTTTAAATAGCTGCAGCATGCAAAGCGAGGATGGTGGCAGTAGCAAAAGGCAAAGGGAATGACTTGGTACAAAAGTGTAAGCAGCACCATCTGCTTTAGAAGGGCATCGTTTCTAACTCGGCAGCGAAGGAGGCTCCTGGAGTTAAGTAATTGGGAATAGTAGGCTCCTGGCTGGAAAGTGTGCCAACCCTTCTGGCAAAAAGCTGTTAAATCTTTGTTGCTGGCATGTGAAAGTAGTTCTGTGTAGCAGGGCTCCAAAGACTGTTTTTAACCCTTGATGTATGTAAAAAACCCCAAACCTACGGTGCTTTTGATCTTGGAATGGCATGTGGCCAGGTGTCAAGAATAAAAGGGGAAGGTGGGTCCTCATCTAGGTACATGAACGGCTCCAAATCTGATCCTCCCGTGCTGATAACAGCCAGACGTGGCCTGCCAACAAATGCACACAAAATGGTGCCTGTTTTAACAGCTTTAGCAGGAAAACATGGTATACGATGAATGATTCATGAGGATCAATAGAACCAGGCATTTACTGCCCCTTAAAACTAGTGCCTGCCCGCCTGCCAAAGGGTGCATTTGCAAGATAAGTGATCGCAAAGCTTTTGGGACACAGTCACACGCTTGGCTCTCCTCTTAGTACGGCCCTTACCCTGCAGTCTGCAAACATGCCCAACTTACCAGCCAGGATGAGGAGCCTTTAATTCTCCAGATGAAAGCGCAAGCTGTTACGCATCTCCAAGCGAGCACAAATACAAACAAGTCAACATTTTGCACCACCTCCTAGGGGTGGCTTCCTTGGAAGCTTTGGTCTTCATCCTGTTTGTCTGATTCACGATCAAAAGAGTGTTGCTGCCTACGTGTGTCTTTAAGCAGTCACTTCTATCATATCTCATACAAACGTCTAATTTCTTCATGAAAATAAAATGAAGGTAATGCAATCAAATAAGATCTGTCTCCATGATCGTTGTCTTTCACTAATAGTGTGACCAGAGCTCTGCAAAGCTCTTTTGGGACCTTCTTTGCTGTGGAGGGGAAGAGGATGCTTCACAGCCATATGGGTTTTCCTGCCAAGGGGAGAAAGTTGGATTTAAAAGCCTGAGCCCAAGCCATTCTGAAGATGAAACAGTTGGATTGTGAAACGTGTACTTTTTCCAAGTTTGATCTGGATGTTTTTTAATCTTCCTCAAATTAAAGGAAAATCTCTTGTTTGACCCAAAACAAAATTATGTTTTCTTTGGCCAGCCAACCAAAAAAATCAACTCTATCCCCAGTGTTAGTCCAAGTTCCCTTGCCAGTAGTGCCTACACAGCTTTACCAGTCCCGGATTAGAGCCTTGTTGCTAAAGAGTTTACAAGAACAGGAGAGTTCAGTTGCTTGCTCTAAGTTTAGTTCAGTTCTGGTTAAATTCATGAATATTTGTTCATATTTCACCTCTGGTTTATGGACATTTGTCCACATCCTGCCTTTTTAAGCTGTTTACTCACATAAATTGCTTTAACTTTATTTTGTGAGGTTTTACAAAATGTAATATGGATTTGCTTGTATGCATGGCGAAGCAGAGTTTTTGATGCAGCTGCAAGGTTTTACATTGCCTGTTGGACTAGAAGCTCTTTGTATGAAGGTGAAGGATTTTGGTCAGGAAACAGATGAACTTAATGTCCTTTAATACCATGTTTTCATCTCTGCGGTCTGCTTCAGGAAGTACCTTGGTAGCTGTTCCATGAGTTTTAGGTGAACTAGGATCTATGAGCTCATTTTGTACCTGGGTTCTTGTGCCTTGGAAAAACCCTTGGCTCCCATTATTTGGTGGACTTATTCTGGTATATGGTAGAGGACAGACCTGCAGACCTCTATACCGTACTACCAGCCTCATCCTCAACTGAGAACCTGCAGCATGGTGGGGGAAGAGATGGGAATTTTTCCAATTGCTAATGCTCTTAGTGGTGTGCTGGGTCATCTTTTCCCTTAATGCTTGTTATCCTCCTCAGGAAACATGTCGGAAGTGCCAGGGGCTGTGGAAGGAGCACATGAACCTCACCTGCGAGCAGCTGGCTGAGAAGGATGACATTAAATACAGGACGTCCATGTAAGTGAACTCCACAACTAGGCAAAAATGGTGGGGGTGGATGAACTCATAATAGCAATGCACTAGGCACTACGCTCCGGTGTGGAGGGGGTGAGAAGCCCTTCTGTTCTTGTGACTAGCAAAGGCCCCAGACTTCTGCTGGGTGTCACTACCTTCCATCAGAGAGGTCCTGGGGATGTCAGTGCTGAGGGGTCAGAAGGCTCCCAGGGTGGGATTTCTTTTTGTGAAAGATCCTTGGCAGCGGATCCAGCTGGTAATTCAAGACCGTGGGAGAGTTGTCACCAGACCAGCCTGTTCCTCTGGCTAACCCGGGTGTCTCACAGGCTGGCACCTGGTCTTTCTCAGAGGTGAGAAATCCCCATTAGTGTTGCTTGGGGAGGAGGGGGGAAGAAGGGAGGTGTTACACAGAGGCAAAGAAGTATATTGAGTCACAGTAAGTCATTATTACCCTTTGAAAATCTAGAGTGGAGACAACGCGTGGTTTGCTAAGCTACTGCTTTCTGGCTTTGTGGGAGGGAATGTGTTTTCTTACAGAAGCTTGTCTCTGTTTCTAACTGGTTTGTAGGAATCGTTACAGAATAGAGTCACATTTTGAAGTACGCAGGTGTAAATCCTGAGTGTTTCCCTAAAATCTTTTGAAGTTTGATCTCTCTCATTGCCGCAGTAAATGACAAGATTCTCTGCCTTTAGGAAATAAGGGAAGGTTCATCCATGGAGCTGCATGTCTGCAGTCCAACGGGACTTGCCCACATTGCCCAATCCTTTCCCCTCTGATTTAGAGCCTGTCTGGCATGAGTAGAGGTTGGAAAGCTCCACCACTGGGAAGCTGAATGACTGTTGCTTGCTCATCCCGCAGTCCCTAATTCAGAACAAAATCCTTACAAATGTGATATGACTTACTTCTCTGCCACTCCTTTCCCGGTAGGAAAGAGGGGTGAGAGAGAGGAGGAATGAGTTGTCATGTCCCTAATAAGGAAAAAAATACCAGTTTCAAAACCTTTAGTAGAATGTTGCTGTGGGTAGATGAGTCTGCCTGATACAATAAAAGCTTCCTTTTGAAGCCCTGCATAAGGAAAGGGAAGCACAGCTGGAGTTCAGGCCAAACTTCCTGCCTTGCTCAAAGTTTCCAAAAAAAAATCTGCATCAGCAGCATCCTGTTGAGTAGCGGAGGAAAGAGCAGCTGCAGCGGAGAGGAAAGTCAGGCTCAAGTTGGGGTTTTTTTTCATCTCTATTCTTAGCATATCTCCAAATGCCTGGGGGCAGGCCATGCCAGGTATAACTGCGTGGGAGCTTTGGGTAGCTGCAAGGCAGCTCAAGTTCCCACCTCACCATTCCCTGCTCCTCTGGTTGTGCTGAGGGAGCGGTTTGTGGGGCTGTGCTGTGTTGGTTTTGCTGCTGGGATTCTCCTCGAAAATACCTCCCTGTCATCTTGCAAACGTACGTTAACTTCGCAGGTCCACTAAAGTAGCTGGGTGGAGATGCCTGGCTAAGGAAGACCTTTCCCCACTCTCAGGGCAGTACAGCCAGAGAACTGTGCTTCCCTCAGTGAAAACAGTCTCTTTACTCTTCTGTCATCAGATTTCGTTTCTAGGTTGTGAATTAAACTGTAATGTGATCTCTAGCGGTCAGAAAATTGGCCCTTAGGATGACAGCTTATATTCTTAAAGTCTTTTAATTAAATGACCGAGGCTTTTCTCCATTTCTGTGCCAAAATAGTACTGCCACAAGCTGAGCCTTTGCACTGGAGCACGTGTCACTGCCAGGATGTCTCTTGGGGACAGGGACTGTGCTTTGTCCTGGATTCCCGTTTGTGCTTCATTAGAGTAAAACCTGTCTCTTGAACCTAAAGCAATAACCTCGGGAAAATGTATACAGGGAATATTAAGATTAAGGGGGAAAGCCCAGTCTCTGTGTGGAAAGATGGGACTATTTTTCAGTTACTGGTTTAACAAAAAAAACCCGAATAAATCTGCAGCATCAACCAGGGTTAAAATAAAATCATTACAAATGGTCGTGGCAACTTTGTAGCCGGAGCAACAGGCAAGCATAAAACTAGCTAGCAGATGACAGCCAAGGGTTTGCTTTTCCTGAACTTTATCTCCCGGGCTGTATTTCTCTGCAGCCAAGTCAAGCATCCACGTGCCCTTTGGCCCTTCGATTTACAGCTTAAATTCCTCCCAAGCCAGAGCCTGGCGCTGCAGCATTTTGGCTCACATGGAAACCAGGATCGGGTCTGCAGCATGCAGCCAGTGATTGACTTTCTTTCACTTAATTTGTTCTTGAGTTGTCATGGGTTGGCTCCAAGTGGAGCTGAGCCCAGACCTCCTTGGAACAGCAGTGGACTGTGGGGATGGCGTGGGAGGAAAGCGGAGGGGGAGAGGTGCACGGGGGAGTGGGGGGGGTTAGAGCATCACTGGGATAGCGTAACAGTAATTTTACCACAGGCTGGTGACTGCAAACACCCCTTCCCTAATTCTTCTCCCTCCTCTTGCTTTGCAGAGAAGAGAAAATGACAGCTGCCCGAATTAGAAAATGCCACAAGTGTGGGACCGGCCTAATTAAATCGGAGGGTTGCAACCGCATGTCCTGCCGTTGTGGTGCTCAGATGTGCTACCTCTGCCGGGCTGCCATTAACGGGTACGACCACTTCTGCCAACACCCCCGCTCGCCCGGGGCTCCCTGCCAGGACTGTGCAAAGTGCTCTCTCTGGACAGATCCCACAGTAAGTAACGAAGGACTTTTGTGAATGATTCACACCCCGATTACAATTACTGTTCCACGGCAGCGCATTGAAATACGCGCCTTCCACCAGAGGAAAGCAGCTGGGTTTAGGCAGCACAGCTTTTTTCCTTTCCCAAGGCAGCTAAAAACCACACTGGAAGCCTCCATCAGCACAGAGTCACATCTGACCACAACTTGGAAGGAACTGGTGTTGCTTTAGGGAAAAACAGCTCCTGTTAGACGAAGGCTTTGGCTTGGAAGTGCTCTGAGCGTTGTTCTGGGGAGCAGGGCTTGTGGAAGGAGCTGGTGGGGAGCGTGTGCTGGCAGCAGGCACAGCAGCAGGCATTGGGATTATCGGGACTCGTTTCTAGTTTTACAGCTGAGATGCTGTTTGCTATGGCTTTGCATCTGGAGGAAAGGTGGAGTTGTGTCTTTTTGGTGCCCAGATCATCCGACTGCTGGCTCTGCGAGTCCCTTCGCAGAGATGGACCCACCGAGAAAACCCGAGTTACAGTTGGGTCTGTTCTCACGGCTGTTGTCAACAGCTGCAAAGAGAGAACTGAATCAGGGACTGAGCTGTAAGGGAAGCTGTAGTAACTTAATACAGCTCGTAGCTCTGACAAGCATGGGAAAACTTAGAGCAGCGTTTCTGTAAATAGAGGTCTTCAATACCAGAAATCCGGAAGGAGTGTAGGTAGGAGCAGGAGTTTAATTGCCTGATTTCAGCGAAGCGGTAGAGCAAACGTGAATGTGGATCTGCCTTCCCAGGGCTTCTCTGAGCTTTGTTTGTCCCAACACTTCTTTGTCTCTGGCTGCTGCAGCTTGCCAGACAGCTACCAGCCCCTCTTTCTGCAGGGGGTGCACACAATCCTGCACTTGCACGGAGCCAAGGAAGAGCCACTCTAAATCTCTCCCTCCTACCTGCAGGCTCTTGGGGATCTCCCAGCAGTGTCCCAACCAGCATAAACTTCCTACCTAAACTTTCTGCTTGCCTGCCTTTATTCCCTGCATTATCCTATCAATGCAAGGTGTTAAATTAAACACAGACACCTCCTTCTAGGCACCCCTGTAGCGCTTCCAACACCTGGTTATGCACTCCCTGGATTCCTGTCCCCCTCCTCCCTGTTTTCCACCAGGATGTGATTCAGGGTTCGGCAGCGCTGGCGTCCTTTGTTCCCATCAGGCTGCTAATTGTGCTGGGTGATGGCATTTGTTCAGAGCCAGAGAAAACATGAGGCCTCTCAAAAAGCTCATACTGTACTTTAAAATAAATAAATAAATAAGCAGCACAAAGAGGGCACTGTCACCAGGCCCTTCCCAGCTCTCTAATTAACCAATGTTGTGGCAAAGAAAAATTTCCCACCGTCAGCAAAGAGCTGGCACTGCCTGCTCTTTTTTTGTTTTGTTTTGTTTTGTTTTTTTTTAATTTGGATGACAGAGCACTGGTGGGCTGGGGAGGTGAAGTTGGGTAGCTGTCCTCACTGTGGTGCAAAGAATAATATGAAACTCAACTGTTGGCTTCTAAGGCTGAAGTGATGGATACTTGTGTGCATTGTCCACTTTCGTAAGGGACTTAGTGACACTAACCCAGTCTGTACTCTTGCATGGGACACGTAAACAGGAGTTAACATGGTAGACGTGAAGAGGGGGAGTAAATTTGAATCTTGACATGGAGATATGAAAGAGCAAAAGCCCATTGTATCAGTAGCATCTTGTCCTTTGTCAGGGACGATGTCCATCCAAGGGATTACCCCATCCTGGCTCTGTTGGCAGCTGCATTGGTGTCTTCATGTGCCTTTCTTAACTCCTCTGTTTCCTCTTTTGGCTCAATTTCTTCTATTCTGTTGAAGTCAGTAGACCGCTGATGCTGTGCATGTAGGAAGAGAGTGTCTGTTGTGGGCTTGCACATGTTTGCAGCCATGCTCTGCCTGTGTGCAAGTACAGAGAAGACAGGACTGGGATGTCTCGTCACCTGTGAAATTTGCAGCCCATCTCTTAGGAGCTGCCACTCCTCTCCCGGGATTAGGCTCTGCTGCAAACTGGGGAGGGCACACATGTGATACCAAAGCCTGGCTTCCAGCGAGTGGCAGGAATTTTTTGTTCTGATTTCTGATGTATTCATGTACAGCCTTAACTTGGAACCATCTTCACAGCAGACCAGTGGCATGGTCACAGTCTCGTGGTGTTGCCCATTTGTGTTTCACAGGTGTGGACTTCAGCTTTGTCAGACCTGGATGATTCCATACCTTTGGGAAGGATCTGTTCAGGGTCTAACTCCCCATTATGTACAGCAAAATTCAGGTTTCTTTAAAATAGGGAACCTTTGTTCTTTTCCAAATGTTTAACGTTTTCCGAGTCTGAAGTGATTCTTGCGAAAGTATAAGTAAACCTATTCATTAGCTTGGGTTAAAAACAAATTAAAGACAGTCCTCTAGGAACTGCAGCATCTGTTAGTCTTTGTCTCAAATGATCTTGAGAGAGTAAAGCAGACGCTTCAAAATTTCCCATAATAAAAGGTTAGTTAAAATCTTGTCCCTATACTGTAATCAGACTGGAGTCTAATTTTAAAGCATTGATGCAATATTTGCTGGCTCAGAGACAAGCTGCAATCGGGCTGTGGTCAGCAGCTTCCAGGGCAGCCGGCAGTAATCGCTTCATCACTGCGTTTCTTCCAGAGCTAATCGGTGCCCTGCACCCCTGTAGGATACGAACGCGTGCCAGGAGCTCTTCTTGGTAAGCTGCTTGGCCAAAAGTCCTCGTGTGCCTGCTCTGCTGCCCGTGCTGCCTTTGGCTCAGCTCCCCGAGCCGTTGCTGGCTGCAGGAGGGGCTGATGCAATATTGCCAGAGACAAAGCTCAGGATGGAGCAGTGAGAATTGGCTCTGCAGGCAGCAGGCTCTGGGGCTCAGGGGCTGTGTTTTCCCTCATTTCTAAATATCTGCAGCAAACCTGAGGCTGATGTGTGCGTTTTAGCCGGTTTGTACAAATCCTGTGATGCAATTTCACAAATGCAGTCTGACTGTTTTGGTGAACCGGGTTCTGCTCTCGTACATATTATTTTTAATTTTTTAGTCATCTTTGGACTATCAATAATATTGCATAGCGGCTCTTTTGGCTTTAAAGTTTAAGATGTTTTCAGTAAACTCTTAAAACACTCCCGAAGGCCCGTCATTAAAGTTCAAAGCAGAAGGCTAATCATGATAAGGTGTTTGCAATTATCCCTCCTTCTAGCATTATAAAAAGAAGATGTTGAGCGAAGGCTGTGTAAAACTTCAAATGCATTAAGGAAATGCATGAAGTACGCAGTGCTGCCTTTAAGATTTGGAGTGGGGGAAGCACCCTAAAATTTAGGGGGTGTTGGTTGGTGTTTTGTTTTGTTTTTAACATGCTATAAAGTGCCTTAATTATAAGCATACGGTTAACCCATGGTATTCACAGAAAGCCATCGATACGGAATGCCTGTTGCTAAAATAACTCTGCATTTCTGACACGCCAGCGTGTGCTTCATCCCCGTCCTGGCCCCCCTTTTCCTGCAGCACTGCGGATGCCCTGTTCCAGTTACAACACAGCTTTTATCCCCTGCTTCCTGCTGCATGGAGGAACACGCCGGAGACAGCCGATGCCTGTTCTTGCTCAGGCTCTCCGCAGCTGATCTGGGAATGATTTGCAACAGAACCCCTTAGTCCTCTGGAAGCCTCCGTCGTCAAAAATCATTTCAAGTTTATTAGTAACGGCTGCGGCCACACATACGTGGAAAAAGAGAGCAGTAAAAAGCCAGAAAGGGGGAGGCAGTGGTGGCGAAGGCACTTTCTAAAGACAGGGGAGGGGTTGCGCAGCCCAGAAATAGTTACCAGGTGTCTTGTTTTCCCTCTTTCAGGAGCCAGGGAGGCGCTTTCCCGTGACACTTAATAATTAAAGATAACGAGAAGCGCAGTAGATAAAAACAGAGCGTTCAAAAGCTCCGTGGATGGCGCTTTTGTTCTGGGCGGAGGAGGTTGTCTCTGTGTGACTTGCAGAGCTTTTATCTCCTGTGCTGCTGTAATTTCGTGTTCCCGAAGGGCCGTTTGTTTCCCCCGGCGGCTCTTTCTGCGTCTGTGCAAATGTCCCTGCGTGGATGCTGGACGCAGCTTCTCTGTACCAGCATTGTTGAAACCGGCCTCCCTGCCATGAAAAGGTGCCTCGCTTAGCAACCCAGCCCAGCTCTTCAGTTAATCCATCCACAGACCCGAGCCATCCTTTCTGCTGTGTCTGGCTCCGCGCTCGCCGCATTCCCTGGATTCAGTGGGAGAAGGCTGAAAGGAAAAGCCTCCTCCATGCCGAGAGCCTTTCGCAGGTGGGGGATCGCAAGGGCAGGCGCTCAGACTGGCCAGGGACAAACATTATTTCTGGTTTTTGCTAGGGGGCTGGGGATGGTTCCTGCAAAGAGCATCCCGCTGCTGGCTTTGGGGCAAAGCTCGGTCCTGTTTTGCCACTTCAAAATGCAGCTGCTGTTAATAACGGTGTTTTCTTTCGTCAGTGTTTGCTTTCTGCAGTGTTTGCAGATAAGAAGGGTGAATACATCTCGTAGGTCCTTTGCATTTTTCTCTTGGCCACCTCCCTTCTCCCGTGATGCAACAGAGCGTGGGGAAGGGCTGTACTAGAGCCTTGCCCTGCATTTTCTGTCTCAGGAGGAGATCCATGTTACATCCTTGCTCAAAAAACATGCAGGCTGGCCAGTGCTGGGACCCCCCTAGGGCTTGAGGGGTTGCTTGTTGCTTTTTTCCTTTTTTCCTTCTTTCCTTTTTTCCTTTTTTTTGCTTTTTTCCTTTTTTCCTTCTTTCCTTTTTTCCTTTTTTTTCCTTTTTTTCCTTTTTTTTTCCTTTTTTCCTTTTTTCCTTTTTTTTCTTTTTTTTTTTTTCTTTTTTTCTTTTTCTCTTTTTTCTCTTTTTTTCTTCTTCTTTTTTTTTTTTTCTTTTTTTGCTGTAGGCAAGGCAGCTGGCAGGAAGATGACTGTTAACCTGACAAGATAAATCCCTTCAATCCACACAGCATGTGAACAGGCTATTAAAATTATAATCTAATCCTTTATTAAGGGACTTGAGCCCGCTCAGGAAAACGGACACAAGAGGCTTTTGAAATTGTACTGCAGCCTCCACCCCATGTGACATTAAATGGTTTCTTACCACAGCAGACAGCTGTAAGTGCGCTAATGAAAACTTAATTTTTGGTGTGGATGCTTTACCCCTAGACAAATCTGTCATCTCTCCAATTAACTGTGGAATCAAAAAATCAGCCTTTGCTTCTCAAAGAATAAGTGGTTTTGCAAAAATCACTGTTGTACATAGTGAACACTTGCAGGACCGAGACTTGGTTTTTAATCCCGACCTGTGCCAGTGCAATATGTAATAGCCAGAACTTGTGACATCAGCTTTCCTTCACAAATATCCCAAAATTATCTTGCTGTGCACTTATAATCAGGTTTTTTTGATCCGAGACGTGGATCTTTCCTAAATACTGCAGGTATTGAACTGTTCTGTGTATTTATCACTTGCCAGATTTATCATCACCTTCTTAAGGAGGAAGGTGCAGTGTATTTTTGTTCTTTCTGTATTAACGGATACCAGTTTTTCAGAAATACTGACACAAAAAAATTCTAAATCAAGGCTTGGTATGTGGGATCGAGTACAAATACTTCTTAACCTTCCAACATGAGAATATGCTTTTATCAGCAGAGAAGCAACAAAGCTGATAAACCATACCCCCAAGAACAGAAGCTGATATGTCTCTGCTGTGATTAGCTATTCCAGAACTGGCCGGGAACTCCTCATCCCGATCTGGGTCTGTTCTCTGGGTCTGTTCTCGGCAGTTTTTTTCGCATCCAGGGTGTGCTGCAACGTTTGTCCCCTCTTGAAGACCAAGAGGGGATGGGCTTGAGTAAGTACCTCTGGCTGCTGCATTTGAGGCGATGTGTTTGACGTTGTCCTTGTGAGACAGCCGTCATTTTGGAGATGGGGCAGATGGGGTTTGCTGTTCCCCCTTTCCCCGGCGCTCTGGGAGCTGCGGTAATCGAAGCCAGCATCACCTCGGGGGTGCGTGCAGCTGGCTCGCCAGCCCCGGGGGCAGATGGCTTTGCCGATCCCTCGTTAGTGTGGAGGTCAGCAGCAGTTTAAACTGGGAGGGGCAAGTAGCCCCCGCAGCAGGGGCATCTTGTAAAAGGGCCTTGTTGATGGGTCCGATTCCCCAGGCTTCTGCAGGACTGACAGGTATCAACAGTGTGGGCTTTGCGGGAGCTGCAGCATCGCAGGGGGTGGTGGCAGGACAGCAGTGTCCCTGGAAAGCAGTGTTTCGGAGAGTTAATCCCAGATTCAGATTAAAGTAAAAACTTTTTTGAAGTGGAAAGGGGCTTCTGCATGTTTCTAGGCTTTAAGGTGAGGTTTATGCCTTTGTGTGAGGGAAGGAGATAGGGTGGTGTTGTTCAGTCAAGCTTAAAATGTGCTCCTTATTTGTGATAAAAAACCCCTTCAGATGAATCTTTTCCAGTAACTGGCAATAAGGTGGGAGAGGTGGCTATCTCCATGTTCAACAACACTGCAAAAAATAGTCTGAGAAGGAAAATACTGAAATCTTGAAGCTTTGGGGCCACCCTTTGAGAGCGCTGCTTGGGCAGCAAAGGAGCAGAGGATGTTTGGTTGCCTGTTGTGGATCGTGCCTGGGTTGTTCTCCAGCCAGGGAACATCGCAATCTGATACGGGGGGGGTAATTAGAAATTCTGTGTAGGCTCAGAAGAGCCATTCTTCAGCAGTTTTTATGGAGATAGATAGGCTGTAATTAACAGTCCATGGAAGCAGCCTGCTTGGGGGGAAAAAAAAAAAAAAAAAAAAAAGTGTCCTGGAAAGTCTTAATTTTAACTATTGACTCACAGAATAATAAAAGGGAGGGAGGTATTGAGTTTGATGGCTTTCTGCAGATTAAAATAACTTCAGTCTCCCAGGGAAACCTTATCTGGTGGCAAGAAGAGGGGGCACCTTAGCAAGGCTCCCAGGCGTTGCTGCTAGGCATGTGCTGGACGGTGAGGTTGGAACTGGGAAGCTGGCTAGACTTAAAATAATTTCAACGTAGCTGCACACATGGAGCATATTTCAAATTTAGTCCCAGAGCACTCTTCAAAATAGAGGATATTTTCCACATTAAGGGTGTTCAGGAAGAAATTTATGGGTTTTGGCAGTAGCAAAATTATGATGAATAAAACAAAGCAGAGTCTTGCGCATTGTGGGGTACGTGGGGCTTGGGGCTTCCCTCCTGCTCCACCGCTTGCAGATGAACTGCTGAAGCAAACCAAACGCTCCTTCGATGCAGGTAGACCCAGAGTGCCTGATGCAGGTGTTGTGTGTCATCCAGCAGCTCCTGTTCTTGGCCTTCTTCCCTAATAACTGACATCAAGAGTACAAACACTGTCCAGGAGGCTTAGCTATTCTCATTTGTGTTCTGAAAGAGCCAGGTAGTGTTTCATCCCAACGGACACGAAGCAGCAGCAGATGCAACCCTGCAGAGACCAGGAGGACCTCTGTTGCCATCGCTGCACATATGGCCAGCAGAAGCACCTGCTGCCTGGCACTGAGAGGCCGTTGTCTCCTTAGTTGGTTGGTGTAATCTTTATTACCCTGATAGCTGTCTCATGCTGTGGTGCAGTGAAGAAACTCATCTCTCGCAGCCGTTCCTGGGAGTGGACAGCTAATGCTGAAGCGTGATTTGGGGAGATTCTCTGGGTTCCCAGGAACACTAACGTGGCCTGTGTAAAGCCTGAGAGCTGCCTGGAGCTGATGGGCGGTCGGTGCCCGGGGCCATCCCTCCAGGCAAGCCTCTCCTAGCTCAGAGGCTGCACGGTCTTCTTCCAGGACTTGGTCCACCCGTGCCCCCCTGATCTAATAAAAAGTGGTATAAATGCCATCTCTATAGATACCTGCAGCCACCTGAGGCTTCACTGTGTTGTTTGATCTCACTGCTGCTCCTCTGAGTTGAGAAAACTGAAGATGATGAGAAGCAGAAGGTTGTTTTAAATTTCTGGCTTGTTCTTGTTGAGCAGTGGGTCTGAATATTCTTGCTCTAACCTCTAAATAGACATTAAAGAAACATATTGCGATTTATGCCCTCCTCAGAGTTACAGATAAGATCTAAATGGCCTTGTCACAGCACCGTTTAGCTACTAGAGCCAGGATTTAAATTGTGTTAATTCCAGCTGTTGCGCCAAAAACTCTAGAAGTGCTAGCATAATGTAAATATTTAATAGACTATTGCCATTTAAAAGATTAACAGCTCTCCAGCAACTCTTCAGATGGGCGGAGCAGGGTTGCAGTTCTCTGGTTTCCATCAAGTCAATGAATTTTAGCACTGATCTCCCTGGAAAGCTGATCTAAGCCTCTCTGTCACACTCCGTAGAGTAGGCTTGGCTCTGTGCAAGTTACATGTCTTGTAGACCCCGATCACAGCCTTGCCTTTGACTAAACCTATGTCAACCCTAAATGAGGACAATTCAGCCAGATTTACCTTTTTATTTCACTGCAAACACGTGCAGAAAAGAAAAGCAGCATTGAGAGAATAGAAGCAGGAATTAGCCCACTGACTCTTGATACTCCTTTGATTTCTAGGAAGATGATGAGAAGATAATCCAGGAGATTCAGAAAGAGGCTGAAGAGGAGCAAAGGAGGAAAAATGGAGGTAAGTCATAGTCTGTACCTGTGCTTTGAAATCAGACTGAGCACAACAGGAGAGCAGAGGGTTCCCAGCTACTGGCAGGTCTCTGGATCTTCACTGGAGTTTTTCCCACATCCTGACTGCTTTCAGGCTCCCCCATGCATTGCTGTGCTGCACCAAGCAACACCCGCATCTTGCTCCAGAGAGGAGTGCAAGCCATCACCCTGCTCCTCCTGGGAACCCGTCTGGCTTTAAAGTTCTGTTGCTGCAGGCTTTCAGTGGGCCCAGGGGGGAGAGACAGAGCTCGTGTCCAGCTCTCGCTTGGCACCGGGTATCGTGGATGCACGGAGAGACCTGTCTCCTCTCTGCTTGGCAAAGCAGCTGAAGGGCGGCATAACCTCTGTGGTGGGGGGCACAGGGGCGTGCCAGGGGCTTCCCCACATCCCTGCCAAGGGAGGTGTTCCCCGGCTTGTGCTGTGGTGTTGATGGAAGGAGCCGACCTGGAAAGGTAGTGCTGTGCTCCCGTGGCGCCTGGAGCGCGGCAGAGGCAAGCAGTGATGCTGTAGGGAGCATGCTTAAGGAACGTGCTTGGGGGTGAGGCCGTGGACCACGTTTGGCGAGTCTGTGTTTGTGGGATGACCGGTTCTTTTCTCTCCTCCCCCTGCAGAGAACAGCTTCAAGCGGATCGGCCCTCCTGCAGAAAAGCCCGTGGAAAAAATCCAGAGGATTGAAGTCATCCCCAGACCCGTTCCTCAGAACCTCCATCAACCCCGGATGCCCCCTTACCCCTTCGTGCACCCCCCCTTCCCGCTCCCTCCTGTCCGTCCCATGTACAATAACATCCCCCTCAACATCGGCCCTATCCCTGCCCCCTACGTCCCCCCGTTACCGAACATGAGGGTGAACTATGATTTTCCCCAGATCAATGTTCAGCTGGAGCACAACTTGCCTATGCACTTTGGCCCTCAGCCTCGGCACCGGTTCTGACCGGGTTCAAGCAGCACTTGGCGTAGAGTCAGCGCAGGGCAAAGCCACCCCAGCACCGTCACCCCCCTTCCTGCTCCAGCCCCTCTCGGTTTACCCGGCTGGAAGGGGACCTGCTCTGACTCACGCCAACCTGCACTGCACCCCTCTCTAGAGCTTCTCTGGAAGTTGGTGATCAAACATTTCGACCTGTGCGGCAACAGGGCTTGGTGCTGCGTTTCTAAAGGGGTATCTCCCGATGCTGGGCATCCAGATATTTTGATTTGACGAAGCCTGTTCCTGGGAGGGAAAGTGAGACTTTGTGGAGCGTAGAGACGCAGCCGTTCCGCGGGGACTTTCCAAAAAATCTGACCTTCCCGCTGGCCGGGGCAGCTGCTGCACGGTCAAAAGAATCTTGGGGGAAGGGAGGAGAGCCTTGCCATCTGAAGTAAGACCTTCAGAAGCAAGATAAGAGGAGTTGGCTGCCCTGGCCTTCTGCCTGCGGAGAGGCACAAGGCTGGAGTTCCCATGTTCTCCAGCATCCCTGTAACCTGCTAGCACCTCCCAGCAGAAATAAATTGTTCAAAACCAAGTCAATCCTAGTGTTTTTGGCATTTCGAGGGGGTGCAGCAGCCATCTTGTTGCTGAGATCTCGGTAGGAAGCCCAGAGCCATGTCGTGTCTTGGGGCTTTAGCAAGTAGCAGAAGACACGGGCACCCTAATCTTTCGCTGAATTGAACTTGCCCCTTTTGATGGGCTCAGGTTTTTGTTTGTTTGGGGTTTTTTTTCCCCAGAGGTGGGTGCCTCTTGGCTTCCAAAATGCGGCCTTTGCTTTGCCGTTCCCATCTGGCATCCCAAATCTCCCCCTGCTTGTGGCAGCCATCCTCAAGCAGCTGGTAGAAGCAGCTGGAGCCTAAGCTGTGCCCTTTGTTGCAAAAACTGCTTGGGCAAATACCCGGTTAGATGTGTAGACGGTGGTGTGTGATGTGTGCTGTGGCAGAAAAAAATGAGGAACTACCCCTGCAGTCTTCCATGCGGGCGACGGTGAGGCGGGAGCCCCCTTGGCCGAACCCCCCTGCAACCGAGCGGGCAGCTGTAGCCTTGTGCTGCAGGAAGCTGGCTGCCTCCGTGGCGCTTAACTTCTGAAAAACGTGTGTTTCAGCTTAATTGGCTTCGGAAAAGCATGTTGAATTGCTGGGCTTAGGAAGCGAGGGTTTAAGAAAAGCAAAACTTCCTCGTAAGAAGCAGAGGGTGTAGTAGTTGCTGGGCTGCGGGAGGAATGCTGGCACAAAGCCCTTTCCCCACAGCCCTTGGCTGTACTGTCTGGTACAGGCCCCCTTTAGAAAAGAAAATGGTTGGAGTGGAAAAAAAAAAAACCTCCTCCCAGAAATGTTGAGCTAGCTTTTAGCAGCCCAGTTGTGCTGTTCTTCCCTGAGTGGTTTGGTCTGGGCTGCATCCTGCTCCGTCCTGCTGGGTGCAATTTTCCCTCCCGTTATTCCCCCCCTGGAATTGGAGTATCTATGTGTCTTTCGGTTTTGTTTGTTTTTCAGGTAAAAATCCCTGCCTCTGCCTTGCAGCTTCTGCCAAACCCTTGCAGCTCTCTGTAACCCCCCCCCCCCCGGCACAGCATCTCCTCGGGCGTGCAGCGGGCGATGGGCACGGGGCTGCCGGTGGGATGCTTCTGGAGGGAGGCAGCCTCCACCATGGCCCAGGACAGCGTCCAGGGACTGTTGTCCCCAGGAGGGTCTCCCAGAGGGGACTTCCATGCTTTTTGGAGCTGAGTCAGCAATTTTCTCCCTCCTGGGCACTGTCTATGGGTTGAACATACCCTGCAGAGTGCTCTGTTCCAGCTCCTCAGTGCCACGGTCTCTCTAGCATTAATAACCAAGTGGTATTCCCTTGCTGCTATCATTTGCTTTTTTAATTTATTTCTGCAGGAGCTTTTGTCGCTTGGTGCTCGGTTGGAATTTAGCTAGGTTTAAATCCCACCTTGCTCCGAATGGTTCCTGCAGTAGCCTGGAGCGGGGCATCCTGATGGATTTGGGAAGGGCTGTGTTCACAGTGTCATCAGGTGGCAAGAAAATGGACCCACGTCAGAAGAAACACGGGTGGCTTTTTTATACAGAAAGGGACAGAAAGGGAATCCTGGGGTTTTAATAGCCAAAATCTTGTGGGCTCAAGGGCCGGCTTGCATGAGCCCTCCTGGATTTCTAGAGCACGTGACTTTCTCCAGTGGGGTGGTCATGGTTGTCCCCCAGTACCTGCCTGTGCTGAGGGGGGTCGGGCAGCTGGGGTACAGCTCAGCTGCTGGACCAGTGGCCCCAAATTCCAAAGGAAACGCGACGTGGCTGGGAGCACACAGTGGGGGGGAAAAAAAAAAAATAAAAAATAAAACCAGGAAATATCTTTTGGTGCGTGTCTACAGGCGTGTGGGTGTCAGGAGGTAAGCTGTGGCGGAAGGAGGTGCAGAGCTGGAGCACGAGGGATGGAGAAGCGTCGGGCAGAGGTGGCAAGGGGAGGCTGGTGTCCGTGGTCTGTCCTGCTTAGGGTGTGAGCGTCTTCTGCTGCCGTGGTGCAGCGGTCACAGTCCCGGAGGAGCCTGGCAGGGCGAGGGAGGACTGCTGTCCCCACGTCCTCTGCGAAACCCTGAGCTTATTTGGGTCTGAGAGAAGAGGAATCGGTGCTTGGACTGTGATGGGGAGCCCAGCGATGGGGCGGCGCTGGGCTTCTCTCCCTGAGGAAACAGCCATTTCACCCAAAATTGCCTCACAGCCAAGCACGTGGCTGCTCCTCCCCTCTAACCTGAGAGACCTCGAGTTGTGGTTGCTGGTAGCGCTAAGATCTGTGTTGATTTATTTAAAAAAAAAAGAAAAAAAAAAAAACCCAAACCTTACTGCACAACCAGCAGAGCCATCCGTGATCTGGTCTTTAACTCCTGCATCCCCTTTTCTCTCCTGCCCTGCCGTCCTTGAAACCATTTGCCCTTCAAAAGGTGACAGGGACGTTGCTGTGCCCAGGCTGAACCCGTAACAGGTACTTCTTAAGGTTAATTGCAGTGTTCCATTTTACTTGCCTTAAAGGTGGAGAGAGAAACTTAGTATTTGCACTTAGCAAAACATTATATTAAAAGAAAGAAACCCTGTAAAGATGTGCATGTTCTGCAACTTTGTATAACAATAGCTGAAAATAAATAGGTGGTTTATTAAAAAAAAGAAAAAAGAAAAAAAGAAAAAAACCCAAAAATATTTTTCTTTACCTTCTGGTAGTAAACTGTTCTAATATTCTGTGTGTAAAAAGTTCCTGTATTATATTGTAATTTGAATTTTTGTAAATAAATTTGTTCACTCTGGCTTTTACCTCTGTGCTTTCGTTACAGCCAAACCATCGTCCTTCCGTCCCAACGGCGCTGGCCTGGTGCTGGGGGTAAGGACGGGCAGGGCTGCTGTGCCGGATCTCAGCCCGCACGGCCGAAAACTCTGCAAGTTGCGAGGCAAAACCCATTTGACCTTTCTGGAAAAGCTTAATACGTTCCACATGCTCCCGAGGCAAAACTGGACGGGGTGGAAAATGGTTTCCAGTCGCTTCTTTAAATGGAAACCAGGATGTGTGTGGCGTGGGGGGGGGGGGAAAGGCTGAGGAGGGCAGGAGTGATGGCGAATGGAGAATCTGGCCTTAAAAGCAAAAGGAAATGTGTGTTGGTGACTGGGGGAGAGGGGAGGGCGAGGGTCCTCCCTGCCACAGTGTCACGCTTTGGGTGTTGCTTTGGGGGTGAGGGCGGGTGCGTGGCAAGTGGAGCCGCTCAGCGTTTCCTGCACAGCTGTAATTTCGCCCTGCCTGGAGTACAGCACACACGTCCTTCCTTCGGTCTGTGCTTAAACTGTGCTTAAACCCGGGTCTGAAGTTGAAGGTCGCTCCTAGCAACTCCCTCCCGCCGTCACCCCTGGGATGTGCATTTGGGGGAGGGCGGGGGGGGGGGGGGGAGAGTGGGGCCAGCTCCCTTTCCCCAAATCTTGTTTTCCCCAAACCTTGCTTTTCCCAAACCTTACTTTTGCCAAACCTTGCTTTTACCAAACCAGCTTTAGAATTTAAAAGCCAAGCAGGAGCCCGTTGGTGGGCTGCAGGTGCCGAGCCGGGCAGGGGGAGGTGGAGGGCAGCGAAGGGGCTGGCTGCTCTCGGTGGCCCCTGGCCCCTCTGTAAGCCCGTGCTGCACCCCGTCTTCATCGCTGAAACTGAGGTTGGTCCCAGCATCCAACTTTGAGAGGGTTGGTTGAATTTTGGCTGGTTTTGGCTCTCTCAGGGGGGCCGGGGGCCCATCCCGGACATCCCAGCTCCTCCGGCCGGACGCCGTGTTTTGGCCTGGGCTGGGCTGCAGCGGATGGGCTTCCCCCTTCCTTCCTGGTTCTAGATTTATGGGGTTTTTAATCTTTGCCTTTTCTGCATCACCAAGCAGAGGAAGAGGGGGCTTATTGCTGACCCTCACCAGCCATGCACCCAAAACCAGCATCCCATCGCTCGTCCCCCTCGGCAGGTGCCCCCCCGGCTCAGGGCCATCGTATTGGGGGGGGAAATATCTGAGCTGGCTGGAAAAAGCAGCTCCTTCACCGTGCTGCCAGGCCGAGGGGGGGCACAGCTTCACTCCCCACTGCAAGGGTGGGGGAGCTGGTTTGCAGGAGTTGTTTTGCTGGTGCATCTCCCCGGCCCGTGCACCCATCCTCCGAGATGCCCGTGGGCTCGGTGGCTTGGGGCTGCTCTGAGCATCTCGAGAGGTGGCCCAGCCTCCAGCCAGCCTTGGCTTCGAGCCTGCTCCGGGGAGGTGAGCCCAGTGGTCACCATTCCCTTCCCACCAACTCATCTAGAGCCAGCTCAAGCTTTGTGAAGCAATTTGGCCCCCAAAGGCTCTGCCACTCCCCATGCTCCACGCTCAGACTGTCTCTCATTAAAAGGCTGTTGCAGCCCCAGCTGCAGTTGCCCTGACAGACCACACACCACTGCTTGTATCCGAATGCAGGTTTTATTTTTTATTCATCTTTCTCCATTTGAAGCTATTTTTTAAGTTATACAAATGGCACTTACAAAAAAAATAATTAAGGAAAAAAAAAAAAAAAGCCAAAA
Organism: Tyto alba; assembly: GCF_018691265.1. NCBI lineage: Eukaryota > Metazoa > Chordata > Aves > Strigiformes > Tytonidae > Tyto > Tyto alba. The sequence goes on from NW_024881302.1 coordinate 4,580,540, forward strand.
CCAAAAAAAAAAAAACCCCAAACAAACCCAAAACTTAAATTTTCAGAGTGAGATGTTTTCAGAGAGTCACGACACCCGGTAAGAGGAGACAGGAGAGATGTTGACCTAGTGTCACACGGAAGAAGCCGGAGCGGGAGTTACATGGTTCGAACTGCGACGGGGGGACGGGGAGGCAGCGACACGGGGCGGGGAGGGAGCGGGGGTGAAGGCCAGCGAAAAGTGTGTGGCAAGTCACAGGGTCACTCAGGGCTTCATCAAGACACTCGGTCCTTCGAGGGGCAGCGTGGTTCCCCGGGGCGGGTGCGCACGCGCGCGGAGCCGAGGGAGAGTCCCAGCCGCCAGCCCCCGCGCCGGCCAGGGACCCCGGCCCAGAGTCGCCCCCCTGGCAGGGGACGGGTCGCTCGCTCTCCCCGCTGAGAGTTTTAGCACCAAGCTCCTAGGAAGGGTCACCCCCTCCACATGGCTTTAAGGCTGACGTAGCCCCTGCCTCGCCTCCGGCGAGAGGGACCGGCCCTGGTTTGGCACGGCAGCGATGCCGTGAGCACCCTTGGCGTGGGCTGGGGGGCAGGGGGGCACAGCAGCGCTGCCCCCTCCTCCCCAGCAGGCGCCTGTGGGGGGGAAAAGGCTCCTTGGTGTATCTGCAGGGAGCAAATACCAGCCCTGGGAAGGCCCCAAAAGGATAAAGTGCCTTTCAACACCCTAATGAACACGTCAGCATCACCCGTTACAAACAGCGTTATACTCTAATGCAGACCTAGTACAGACAACAGCTGGTAACACAGTGCCATGGAGAGCATATATAAATAGAGACTAACAAAAATACTGTTTTGGTCTTTTTTTTTTTTTTTTTTTTTTTTTTCTCTTTTTTTTTTTTTTTTAATTTCCAGTAGGGTTGCAATGGCGTGAGAGCCGAGCCCAGGTGCCCCAGGGGTGGCAGGACTGGGAGCTGCCCTCCTCGGGGGGAACCCGCAGGAATGGGCACTTCCTAAGTCAGCATTAGGTGTTCAGTGATTTGCTTCACTGTTCCAGTATTTTATGAGAGAAGAAGAAAAAAAAAAGGAAAAAAAAAAAAAAACCAAACAAAAAAAACCACAAAACAAAGGTACTGAGCAAATATCACTGTGCAAAGTTTGCTAAGGAACTTTTCTATTCTGTAAACCAAAATCTGCAGTTTATGCTTCCAGCCACCGCCCAGGGGAGGTTGCGTCCGCCAGCCAGGCTGCTGTGGGGGCCGCAGCCTGTTGGTGCTGGAGGTGGGCTGGATGAAGCCCCCCCACCCCCGGCACGGGCTTGCTCTGCATCCCCCCCCCCCGCCATCCCCTGCCAGGCGCAGCAGCAGGACCAGCCAGGCCGGACCCACCTTCGGGGTCTACGATGCTCTTCCAGAGCCAGAAGCACAAGGAAGGGCAGAGGGACGCAAAGAGCACGGGGCTCCACGAGATGAAAGGCTGAGGCTTTCCAGACAGGATCACCCTAAAAAAAAAAAATCATTTCCAGGTAGGGACTGGGGGAGTGGGGGCTTGGGGGGGGGTCGGCTTGCTGGCTCTTCCGCGGGGACACGTGCCGGCAGGCGCCAGCCCTGTCCCCGGGGATGCTGTGATACGTAAGGTCACCTCTTATGGCTCAGCTGGGGATGAATCCCGCTCCGAAAGCCGGGAGCGGAGAGAAGCTGCCGGGGGGGAGCCGGGAGGAGCCGGCTGAGCCCAGCACCATCGCTCTGCCCCTGGTTGGAGCGGGTCAGGATGGGACGGGGACCCCTGGCAGCACAGACTGGGGTGGCACCAGTGCTGATATGAGGTGATCTTATTCCCTTTTTTTTTTCAATTGAGGGGAGGAAAATAAACTAGCTAAGGTGATGCTTGGGGCCAGGAGGGGTGTACGGCAGTTTCCAAGCCCAGCAAACCTGGAGGGAGGCGGAGGGGGGGAGGGATAGGGACAGACCCCTCTACAAAGCTATAGGCAGGCTGCCCCATCACTTTTCCAGTTCTTAACAGAGATTTGTGGAGCCCCACCTCCCATATAACACCCCGACTCTACGGAGGGAGGGAAGGGCAAGCCAGTCTGAAAATCCTTTTTACAGAGAGGAGAAACAAAACCCAAAAGAAAAAAGGATGAAGGAGGGGAAAGAAAAGTTGGCAATGGGAGGTACGCTAAAGTGCATTAATATTCCCAGAGGGTGGAGGCGTCAATGGCGTCGGCGGATGCCTTGAGGACCCCGGCATGGTCACCCTTCAGGTATTTGCCATTGATTTTGATAGCCACTTTGTTATAGTCGCAGAACTCAAAAAAGAAGTCCACGGGGGTGTCGCTGCTGCTGGTGACGGACGACTCGCTCCCCACCATCCAGTACTTCCCGGTGGCATCTGCAGGCAGAGGGAGAGGGGGACAAGGTGGCCCTGTGAGCCACCACAGGGACCCCCACCGGCCACCACCCCCCCCCGGCCCCTACCCACCCCCGGGGACTCACCCTTGATGTTGTAGGCACCGTCGTTGAACTCCAGCTGGAAGACATCGTAGGAGGAGCGGTTGGAGTCCAGGGTGCCGGTCACCTTCCGGCACCCAATGAAGCCGTGCTCGCCGCGGAGGACGATGATGGGCCTGTTGATCAGCTTCATCACAAAATGCTCCGTCTCGCCTGCGCCGGAGGGAAAAGGGGCTGTGAGAGCAGCCCGGGGTGGGAGGGGGGGGGCGCAGAGCCCAGACCCCACAGCTGGCAGGCAGCAGCGAGGAGGGTGGGCTGTGCCCCCCCACCCATTTCCCACCCAGCCCATCTGTCCCCCATCTCACAACACGTGAAACAGTCATTAAGAAGACTTATTGCCTTCATCCCTGAGCATCTCTTGGAAGAGGAGGTGGCTGGGGGGGGACACACAGCACTTTGTTCGTCCCCTGCCACCCCAGCGTGGGGTGGGGGGGGTCCCTTACCCGCCGTCTCCATGGAGGCCGCCAGCTGCCCGTTCTTCTTTGCCGTCACGTACTTGCCGTTGGCAGCTTTCAGGGTGATGCGCTTGTCGCACCACTCGATGTCGAAATAGCAGCTCGCGTTCCTGCGGGGGCAGAGAGGGCGGTCGGCGGGATGCGGCGGACGGGGACCCTGCCAGTGCCACCCCGCCGGCTCGGCAAGAGCCACGGCTGGATCGGGAGGCCAGATCGTGGGGGCCACCCCGACGGGAAGCCCTCGCCCCCCAGGCAGGAGGCAGGCAGGCAGCCAGATGCACTTTGGGGTTTCCGCCCAGCTCTCGGCTAGCGCCGGGTTGAACTGCAGGGGAAAGCGTTTCGACAGCCCCAGCCGGCCGGGAAGGATTACGTGGCCCGAGGGACTTCCCGAGCATCGTGGGCGGCAAGCCCTGACCCAGCCCCGGCTCTCCGGGGAATTCGCTGCCTTCACTGGGAAGTGTTTTGGGGCAAGCGCCTAAGGCTGAAAAATTCCCCCTTGGATTCCTCTGGGAGATACAGGGTGGTCCCCAAAACCCAGGCACGGCCCCAAGCTGCCGGGGACAGGGGGACTCACTTTGTGGAGGCGGTGGACTGGATGCCCCCGTTGGAGGTGAGGGTCCAGTACTTCCCAGTGTAGGTCCTGAAGGCGCATTTCTTGGTGTCCTTGTTGATCTCCAGCTGGTAGGTCTCCTGGTCACCTTCCTCATCTTGGTTGGCCGAGAGGTCCATCCCTACGGGGCAGAGGCAGATGGAGTTGGGGGGAGTGGGGAAGGGGGGATGACGGACCCTAACCCATCTCCAGCCGGTCTGGGTGTGGAGGCAGCCCAGGAAACCCAACTGAGAGGAGCTCCTGCTCCCCTGGGTGAGCTTTGGTGACTCCCGACTCCCTCACACACAACTCCCCTCTGGCGTTTTGGGTTCAAATCCAGGTTTTCATTTGGCTGCTCAAGTGTAAAGGCCATAAACGAGGGCTGGACTGAGCTGAGGCAGCCATGAGCTTCAGCTCAGGACTCTCCGGCTCCATCATGATTAAGCACCAAGCAAAGACCAACTTAGATATTTCACACAGAAAAGGGCTGTAGTTTTTTTCCCCAAAGGTGACAGCCAGGTTATTCAATCCATTAGCAGAGGCTGCTGCACCCGCTACGAATCCCCAGCTCGTGGCAAGTTTAAGGACCGTGGCACCATTCTTCATCCATAAATTGTCACAGCCCGTTGGGGCAGCGAGGTTTGCAGGGAGAAGAGGCTCGGGAAAGCCCTGGGGCAGCCAAGCCCTTCCCTGACTCTCCAAAACCATCAGCACCAGCCTGTCCCCCAGCTCTGCCAGCCAGGCTGACCCATCCCCACACCACAGGGACCAGAGATGGCACTTTGCCCCGGCAGCCTTGGAGGTGGATGCAGCCAGTCCTGGGGCCGCTCGCCACAGCCCTGGGGCTACCACTGGCCCCCCCAGGCCACATGCACATCCACCCCCAGGCACTGAGCCCAAGCAAACCTGCTTAGTCAGGGCTAGTGGGGCCAAATCCTCTCCAGAGCTCTCCCGCTTGGTGGATTTCTGCCTAAAAATACTTCTGGGATGCAAGTCACAAGCCGTAGCCTGGAGCCAAAGCAAAGTGGCTGAGCTGCCAAGCTGGGTTTCGGGGAGGGAGCTGAGGCGTGGTGCTCAGCCCCCCTCCTCCCTGCCTACCTACAGCTGGGATGAGTGGACACGGGCCCCAGTACCACCAGTGGGGCACAGCTCCATAAAGTGGTGAGAGTAGCCCGGGAAGGGATGGTGATACGGGCTGTGGTTTCGTGGAACCAGATGAGTTTTTCAGAGCAGAAAGCACCCGCGTCCCTCCCCCGCTGCATGGGTGCTACGGGCTCGAGCCCAGACATGCACGGGGTCCTGGAAAGGATGCAAAGCGTGCGTGCAACCTTTCTGCCCAAATCTGCCTTTTCCTGGAGCCAAGAACCTGCTCGTGGGGCCGGGGAATGCCTTCAGCCCCATGCACCTCCGCGGTACGTTGCCTCCCCGTTTCTTGGCTGCTGGGATTTCCAGCACTGTGATTCACGGTGGCTGGGAGGGCTTCAGGGACTGCAGCCTCGGTGGCCCTCCTGCCCTGGAAAGCCACCAGCGAGTCCCACCAGCTGCACCCAGCGGGTGCTGACCCACCTGGGGAGGAACCATCTACCTCCACACACCAGCTATTGGTCTTGGAAACGGAGCTGGCTTCCCACAGACACAGATACCTGGAGGCTTCCCGTTGCCCCATCTACGTCTCCAAACTGGCATCCCCATCCAGTGGCCCCCGGGGGAGCAGCCTCTGCTCTGCCCATTGGTCTCCCACCTTTCCCAAAGGATTTAGGCTTGGAAGGCTTCGCTCTGTTGGCTGTAATCTTACCTCCCACACCCAAACTGTCCTCTGGCTGCTGCACCGCTGCCCGTTCACAGCATCCCCTCTCCCACCCAGCACCTTCTGCAGCTCCTGACGGACATGCAGCCACCCCAGTGCTTTGCACCCCGGGGGATTTGGGGCAGCATGGGGGGCAGAGGGGTGCTGTACGGCCACCAAGCCCAGCCCCACCGGCCAAGTCCTCGGCTCACGCCGTTGTCCCGCACTTGCCACCTCCCAGGGCTGCTGGGGGCTGAGCTGGAGGTCGGTGGGAACATTTGGGTTTGATTTTGTACCCCCGCCGGGAAAGCAGCGCCGCGGCAGCCTGCTCCGACCCCTCTCGAGGGCTCCACGACCGCCCGCTCGCCAAAACCGAGCAAGAGAGGGGGAGAAGGGGGTCACGGGGGCTCACAGAGAGGGACTGGGCTGCGGGAGGGGGGTGCTGGGGGCGGTGCAGCCCACCACCCAAAGCTGCTGGCACCCCAAAACCTTGTAAGAGCTGCTGCTGAGGTTTGGGGGGGGGGCAGAAACTGGCAGCGGCGTTTCCACCTCACCGGGGTTTTAGGCGAGGAGCTCCCTGACCTGCGGGTGATGGGGAGAGCCTGGGCGGGGGGGGGATGCTTTGTGCCCCAGAGCAGGATCGGATGGGGAGCCCTCCCAACATCATCCTCTCTCCCCCGGAGACCCCTGTTATGGAGCACAGCGAACCCACCAGCCCCCCCCAGCCCTGCAGCCATGCGATGGCCCGCGGTTTGGCTTTCCCCCCATCCCCCCCCCCCCCCCCTCCCCGTGCCTCACAGCGCCCGGCGGCAGGAGGGTCTCCCACCGCCCCCTCCCCGAAAGCGGCGCTGGCTTGGGTTACACCGACTCAGCAGAAAGGAATGCAGCTACGGCTGGGGCAGAAAGAGGCTTCAAAGGGCTGTAACTGAGCAGGAGCAAGGGGTTTAGGGGGGGCAGAGCTGGGAGGGATGCGAGAAACACTGGAGGAAGCATGAGCCGAGAGGTGGTAGGACGGTGTCGGGTCCAAGAGAGATGTCCCTGTGTCCCCACGGTGCAGGACAGAGGCTGTCCCTCCAGCCACCCCCTGCCACCACCCCTGCTTTTTGCAGCCCAGGGCTGCGGCGGGGAGCCGGCATCTCCCGCAGTGCCCGGCCGAGCCGCTCCCCCTGCAATCACATTTTAATTACTGCTCTTGGTAAATTTACAGTCTGGAGCCGGCAGGACTCTGCCTGACCTTGATGAAGCTGCTAATTACAGCTGGAGGCGGGAAGGGGGTGAGCACACCGCGGCAGGGCGGTGCTTCAGGAGGGGGGAGAGCAGAGGCATGCCTGTGCCCCCCAAAAATTCCCCGCGTGGGATGGCCTCTGGCTCCGTCTGCAACATGGGTTTGCTGTGGGGGTCTTGGGGAGGAGGCAGAGGCTGGAGGTGGGAGCTGGGGGGCTGAGGCCCGTGTCCTCCCCATGGTTTCTTAACACCAAGCCCCTCCAAACAAAGCCCCTGGGCTGGGGGGTCCCCTAGAGGAGCTGGCGAAAGGTGATGGAGGGGAGAGCCAGCGCTGGGGCAGGAAAGGGCTTCCCAAGTCCTCGGCTGCCGAGGTTTCCAGCCGGTGCCAACCCCTCGGGTTCGCAGGATCGATGTCCCAGCCCTTGCTGCTCTCCAGCCCAGGGCGGCAGATGCACATGGAGGCCCGTGGCCATCCCGGAGCACGCACGCGCTTCCCACCCCTCCCAAAGAGACAAGCTTCTCTGTCTAAAGGAACAGATCACTGTGGCTGTGCCAAATTCCATGCCATGAGGGGCCACAGACCCAGCGAGGGGGGCATTTATGGCATGTAGGAGACTTTCCCCTCTATATGAAGTTCGTGCAGAGGGTGTCCTACGAGCCGTCCCGGGATGCTGGTGAGAGCCAGTGGGACATGCTCCATGGAGAGGAAGCCAAGAGCCTGGAGGACCACGGCCAAATGACAGGACAAGGCAGCTAGAGCAGCCCAGACCCATGGAGGACAGACCCACACATCAGACAGGAGCTGCCCGGGCACGGGCTCTGTTCGCTGCCTTTCCGCGGCTGGGAGCCCGCGGGCAGCTTCCAGCCCTGCCCAGCACGGGGAGCCAACGGGAGGCTGCACCTTTCCCATCCTCCAACTCCCTCGAAAGCCAAGAGGCTCCCCTTCAAAAAAAAACCCCCACGGTTCTGCCTGAAAAAAACTCCGAGCCCGCCTCCCTCTGAGGTAGCTCTGGCAGCACCCTGAGGCAGAATTTCAGGTCCTTGTGCCCCAGCAGCCTGGGGGATGCTGCACCCACGCACGTGCCCTGAGATTTGTCTCGTTCCCCTTCTCTGCCCTTTGGATGGGCTTATGTTGTACCCGTACATGAATCTAAGCACGTTTTTGTCTAAAAGCAAAGCCTGGAGCACCTGGGGACCGTGCAGCTCCTCTGCTGGGGGTGCAGCTCTGCAAGGGGATCATAGGCAGGGGTGAAACACGGATTTCCTGGAAAACCCACCCCTCCTTCCCTACGGATTTCCTGTGGCTTCACGGTATTGCCAAGTGCCAACATGCCACTTGGCATCTCTGGCTGAAAACCCGTGCCCCCTGCCCCGGAGCTGCATCTCCCCACCTCGCTGCGGCACCGGGATGAAAAATTGGCTGCGGTTGCAACCAGCACCGGTCCACCCCGCGCCGGGAGGGCTCCCGGCCCCGCAGCAGAGCTCCCCATCGCCAACCCGGCCTGCTCAGGCTCGCTCTGCTCGCTCGCCCCCACCCCTCCCCGGACCCCCCATTTCCCGAAATGCCTCGCTCCCCAGTCGGCCCATCCTCTCCCCCGATGCGGGTGGGGGAGGCAGGCGGCACACCTCCGCCGGGCGGGGGGCTGGCAGGGGCCCAGCGGAGCCGGGAGGACGCCAGCGCTCTGCCCCCTCGGGATCCTCGCGCCCACAAAGGGCCCTTTGTTGCCGCAGAAAGGAGCTAGAAAGGAGCCATTGAGCCGGGGGGGGGGGAGAGGAGGCTGCTTTCTGCTGGCAGCACCCCGGCTCAGCTCTGTTTGAAGGCGCGGTGGGGAGAAGGGGGCTCTCACGGGGCTGGCACCCACCTCATGCCACGGGATTGTCAGCGTCGTGGTCCCCCAGTGCCCTGCGTGCAGGGCATGGTGACGCCGGCCATCCCGGGGACAAGGAGGAGGCTCCGAGCCAGGAGCTGACTCGACACTCGTGGGACAGCCCTGGCCCGGGGCTGGCCCAGCTCCAGCTCCCAGCCAAGGGAATCGTGAAAGCCCCGTGGCCCCATTCCCAGCTCCTCGGGGACAGCCGCTGCCATCCCCGCTCCCTCCTCCGCTCCACGCCGGCGCGAGCTGCCTTTTCCCAGGAGCCTGCGCCGAACCGCAGCCGCTCCCTGCCCGCATCCCGCATCCCCCCATCCCCGGCAGCCTCCGGCGCATCTGCCAGCAGCAGCTTATCAGCTCGGCGGGGGGGAAAGGGCTGTCTGGCACCGCTTCCTCCGGCGGCTGTTGCCTTCTCAGCAACCTTGAGACAAGGCGCTTTCCCCGGCGGGAGAAGGGAGGGCGAGTCCCGGGGAGCGGCAGCTCCCAGCCTCTCGCTGCTGCCAGGCAGGATAAAAAGGAGTGGAAACAGCTTCTTCGGCCAAAAAGGACTTAAGGAAGGATGTGCAGCCCCAGCGTACCCCTCCCCGTTGTGTTTTGCTTGGAAAGGGGCCGGGCGCAGCCCAGAGCCCCCTGTTGCTGGGGAGATTTGTGAGCCCCCCCCTCCTCCTCTTCTCACCCCCCCCCCATCCATTCCGAATCACACAAAGCCGTCGGGTCCGCCAAGCAGCGCTCCCACCCGCGCCGTGGGGTCCCCCCACCGCCACCGCCCCAGCCCGCGCATCTCCCCCCACATCTGGTTTTCCCATCTCCAGTGACAAAGGGCTGCAGCAGCCCTTCCCCCCATGGCGCTGCAGCAGCCTCCCGCCATCGCCATCCTCCTCCTCCCCAAACTCCTGCGCCTGGGCAAATAGTCCCCACTGTGCCCATCTTTGCAGCCTTTTGTATGTTTTATTTCTTTTTAAGGGGCTGCTTCGCAGGGCAGGATTTGCTCTCAGAAAGGAGAACGGCAGCGTGCTCCCCGCGAGGAGCCGCCCAGGCACGGATGGGGGTTATGCTGCAACCTTGAAATGTTATATATACACACACACACACAAAAAGAAAATAAAATTCCCCGGTACTTGTTCCTCCAGGCTTTGCTGCAGCGAGACATGCTCGCACCCATCCCGCGCCCAGCGTGTGCCGGCCTGACTTGGCACGCCGGCGATGTGCCTCAGGGCCCCCACGCTGGCCCGACCCGTGCCCCTCCAGCACCTCCGTGCCTGCGGAATGGGGGGACACACACACCCCCCCCAACACTACTTCAAGCTGGGGGAGGGTGGGATGCACGGCTGGGTGCTGGAAGGCGGGTGGGCCGCCATGTGCCGGGGGGGGCTGTGCCGTGTGGCCGCGACTCTGGAGGCAGCAGCACGGCGGGCTCCTGGGCGAGCGGAGGGGACGGGGGCCTTTGTGTGGGTGGGCGTCAGTCACAGCTCGACGCCGGGGGTTTGGTGAAGCCGTTTTTGTAACGCTGCTGAGACCGTGGGGAGGGTGGCACCCACTCCCACACCCACTGGGGAGCGAAGCCCTGTGGCGGGGTGGGGGGGTGGGGGGATCTGCAGCCCCACGGAAAGGGGGGGGAGCGCAGGGCGCCTGGCTCAGCGGCGCTTGGGGAAGGGGGAGTTTGGTGGAGGCTTTGTTGGGTGAACAATGAGCTCCGCAGGTAGGAAGGCGACCAGCCCTGCCCTCCTTCACGGCAAGGGAAGACCCCATCCACCCTCCCCCCCCACCCCGCAACACCCTCCTCGTCCATCCCTGCACCCCAAGGCAGGCCCCTCACCATTCCTCCCCCCCCCCCCCGCCCAGGGCACCCTGCGGAGGCGATGCTGCAGGGATGGGGGGTGCTGGAGGGATGGGGGCCCCCGGGGCAGGCGATTCGGGAGGGGGAAGGGAAAGGGATGTGGGAGGGGTGAGGGGGGATGATGGTGGGGTTGGGGGAGGGACTGCGGGCAGCCATGCTGGAGGGGTGCAGGGGGGGTGCCCTGGGGAGATGGGGATTTCAGGGAAGGGGTGTAGGGACGTGTATGAGAAGGGGTTCAAGCGCTGGGGGGGGGGAGAGACCCTAAAGTGACGGCAGAGAGATGCAGGGGTGCACCCTGTGGGGTTGCTGCTGCAGGAAGGCAGGGGAGGGACGTGGGGGGGTGCCGGGGGCGGGGGGGGGGACTCCGAGGTGGCGATTCTGGGGGGACGCAGATGCAGGGGGGGGCACCCCGGAGCGGTGATGCCCCAGGGATGATGATGCCGGAGGGATGCAGGGGCGCATCCCGGGGAAGTGACACCCCAGGGATTTAGGGTGGGCCGAGGTGTGTGTGTGTGTGTGTGTCCCGTTCCCTCGTACCTTGCCGGGTGGAAACATTCCTGTCGTTGCCGGCTCGGAGCACGACCTGCGGGCAGCTCTGCTCCAGGGCGAAGAGCTCATCCTTGCCCACCTTGGCACTCTTGCCCGCCTTGAGGGTGCCGCTGGGTCCCGAGGGGGCGAGGTAGCGACCCTCCCCGTCGCGAAAGGCCACCTTCCCGCAGCGAAACTCGAGGGTGAAGGCGGTGCCGGGCTCGGCGGCGGGGACCAGGCGGCCGTCGCAGCGGAGCAGGCGGTGGTCGCAGCTCTGCAGGCTGTAACGCTGCTCCACGAAGAGGAGGGTGATGAGGGCGTCCACGCCCCACGGCACGTCGCGGTCCACGGCCAGCTCATCGCGGCGGGGTCCCAGGTGGGCGTAGCGCTTGCGGGCCAGGCTGTAGAGGTTGGCCTGGGGGTGCATGGCCAAGTGGACGCTCCATTTCTCGGTAGCCGAGACGGCGGGGGCGAAGCAGGAGAGCCGGTCCTCGGTGCCGCCGAAGAAGCGGCGGTGGGGCTCGGACTGCAGCGACCAGCGCCCGTCGCCGTGAGCCACCACCAAGAAGCGACAGTCGGGACCCGGCTCTTCGCTGTCGCAGCTCACCCGGCCGTCCTTGTCGGCTGCCAGGTACCGGCCCAGGTGGCTCTTGAGCAGCACGGCGGTGGAGTCCTCCCCGTCCTGCTCCAGCGTCCAGATCTGCTTCTTCTTCATGCTGGCGGCCGAGGCGTTGACCTTGAAGCCGAAAGCCTCCGCCGTCAGGTACTTGTTGCTGCAGTTGATGAGCCCGAACTGGATCTGCACCGGCTCCGCCGTCCCGTTCGCCGTCATCCTGCCGCTGCTGCCGCCGCCGCCACCGACCGCCGCTGCCGCCGCGCCCGCCCCGACGCCGCTTTTATAGGGACGCGGCGGCGGCACCGCCCCCCCCCTCCCCCTTCCCCCCCCCAAACCCCCTTCCCGACCCTCCCGCCAGCCCGTCGGGGCCGCCCCCCGCCGCGACCCCCGCCCGCCCCCTCCCCGCAGCCCCCCCGCATCGCTGCAGAGCCCCTCTGAGTGTAGCAAGAGCCCCCCTTGATTTGCAGGACACCCCCCTCCGCCCCCCGCCTCCCCCCCCCCCATTGTGAGACCCTATTGCATGGCAAGACCCTTCCCAGCATTACAAAAGTCCCCTTGAATTGCAGGATACACCCCCCCCCCCCATATTGCACGACACCCACTGCATGGCAAGACCCCTCCCCGCATTGCAGGAGCTTCCTTGAATTGCAGGACCCCCACATGCGTCGCAAGTCCCCACCGAATGGCACAAGCCCCCTTGAATTGCAGGACCACCCCCCACACACACATTGCAAGCCTCTACTGCTTGGCAAGACCCTTCCCTGCATTTCAGAAGCCCCCTTCAATTGCAGGACCCACACACACAGTGCAAGACCCCAGTGCATGGCAAAACCCCTTCTGGCACAGCAAGATCCCCCTTGAATTTCAGGACCCCCCACAAACATTGAAAGACCCCACTGTATGGCAAGACCCCTCCCGGCATAGCAAGAGCCTCCTTGAATTGCAGTCCTGCCCCGTATATTGCAAGACCCATTAGCATAGCAAGACCCTTCCCTGCACTGCAACAGCCCCCCTTGAATTCCAGGACACCCCCCCCCCCATACTGCAAGACCCCCACTGTATAACAAGACCCCTCCTTGCATTGGAAGAGCCTTGTTGAATTGCAGGACGGGGGGGGACATTGCGAGAACACCCCCTGCGTAGCAAGACCCCACACCCACACTGCAAGACCCCCCTATGTATTTCAGAGCCCCCCCACATTATAAGACCACCCCTTGCATTGCAGGACTCCTCCTCAAACTGACAGTCCCCCTCCTGCATTGCAAGACTCCCCTCTGCACTGCAAGACCCCATCCCACTGAAAGACCCTTCCTTCATTGCCAGACACCCCCCCCCTCACCCCTCCGCCCCTCCTGGGCCGCTGGCGAAGCTGCAGGGCTGCAGGACAGAAGGGGCAAAGGGTGAAAGACGCCACGGCCCCCCCACTATCTCTGTGCCATCCCAGCGCCCCGTGCCAGGTCCCAGCAAGGCTGGAGCATCGGGGCCCTGAGGAATCCAGGTTCTCCCAGCAAAGCCAGAAGCAAACCATGGGCACTCCTGTGCAAGAAGCGGGGGTGGTGTGTGTGTGTTTTTTCGAGGCCATTTCTCGGGGTGCAGGTGAGCAGCGTTGCTGTGTAGATAAGAGGCCACACTCCGGCTGCACGGGTGGTGGGGCCGACCCTGGGACTGGATGCAGCACGGGGAGAGCTGCTTGTGCTGCCCGGGGCGGGGGGGCTGCCCCCTGCTCCTTGGGGACAGGGGCACTCCTCATGTCTGTAACGTGGGAGCAAACACAGCTAGAGAGGAGTGTGGCTGGGGTGGCAGATTTGAAGCCCCCCCCCCCCGGGTGCGTGTTCGCTGGGGGAAACGTGCAAAAATAAAATCAGGGAAAGAGGGATGGGAGGGACGCAGGGGATGGTTTTCAGCCGGATCAGGGAGCAGAACCGCCTGCCCCAGCCGAGGCGGGACAAGGAAAGGGCTGGAGGGTGGGTGTGGGTGGGGGGTGTGCAGGGTGCACTCCGGGCTGGCTGGCACAAGGACTTTCCCCAGGCTCATCCTCCCGCCCAGGGCAGGGCTGCATCCAGCCCCCCATCTCCCCAGGCTCTCCAGGCTCCACTGGTTCTGCACTGGCCGTACTGGTTAGAGCCACCGCTCCACCTCCAGCCACACCGCAACCACCTGCCCCGGGGGTCTCTGGCACAGCCGCCCCCCCGGGCAAAGCTGCCAGGGCTGGATGGGGGTTGTTTTCCTGGGTGTTTCGGCCAGACCTAGTCAGTGCTTGTGCTTGCCCCACAGCCCCGCAAATCCAGACAGACAGGCAGACAGACCACTTGCAACCAGAACCAACCCCACGGCCTTTCAGCTGGGTTGGAAACAAATCTCCCACTCCCCGTTCCAGTGAGGCAGATCCACGTTTGTCTCACATAATCTTTCTGCTCCTTTTCCTAAAATCACCCAGGCGTTAGGACCCAGCCACGAGGCCGAGCAGATGCCCGGACCCACAGCTGCTGGGATCTGCCTTCTTCTGCTGCAGCAGGCAGATGGTGGCGAGGCTGAGAAAGAAACGGCTTTTCTGCTTGATAAAAAAAAAAAAAAAAAAAAAAAGAAAAAAAATTAGCGATTATGCAGGGCTAAAAAAAAAAAAAAACCACCCTGTTTTCTCCCCACTGCCCAGCAGCGGATGGCTGGCACTGCCTGGCCCTTGGTGAGTGGGGAGCCTGCCTGCACCCACCCTGCCTGCACCCTCTGCTTAGGGGGGGATGGGGGAGACCCAAATGCCATCTGAGACATCCCCGCATGTCACTGTGGAGGCAAAGGATGCCCGGTGCTCCCTGGCCTGGGGATGCAGTGGTCAAACCCCATCTCCTGAGTGCATCCGTGCGTGCCGGGTACGCTGGAGCAGTAAGATAGGCGCTGGGTTTCCCTCTCTATATTGCATTTCCCGTCGTCTTTGCAAGCCGTTGTGACTAAACGCTTCAGAGGTCACACCCCACCCCCCCCCCCCGCCCCCCCCAGCCCTCCCACCACCGCTCCTGCTGCAGACCCAATCCCCGGCGCACGGCATCCATGGCAAGGGCTTTCCGGAGCGCGGCCATGTCCCCTCCAGAGGGGCTGCGTGACTCACCCGCTGGGACATCAAACAAACCCTGGCTCCAAAAAAAGAAAAGCGAAAAGAAAAGGAGCCCCAGTCATCGAGTGACCCTTGTCTTGCCTGCCTCGGGCACAGAAACGCCCTCGGATTTTCATGCTTGCCTGGATGCTTTTTGTTGCAGCTCGGCTTCGTTTGTGTGCGGTCCCCGGGCTTTTTAGTCGAGCTCATGAAATCGGGTTTGAACACAGAGCCGGTGGCCGAGGCCACTGCGGGGAGGGTGAGTTTGCCCAGCACGCCAGCACGGGGCAAAGAGCACGCACGAGGGGCTTAGGTGGGGGAAGAGATGGCAAACAGCGTACGGCAACGTCTGGTGAAGTGTTATGAGGGTGCAATGGGTTGTTTCATCCCTGTGTCCCCCCAGGAGGGTGGCAGAACCATCACAGGCAGCGGGACACATCCCCTGGTGAAGGGGCAGCGTGGGGGCAGAGGCACCAGCCCAGGGTGCAGTAGCCAGGGGATGCTTTGGGCTGTGTGTTCGTCCCTCTTCTCTGGCACACACAGCCCCTTTGGGCACGGCTGTGTCACCGGGCCACCGGGCCACCCCGCAGACCGTGGCTGTCCTCTGGCTTCAAGACACATCTCAGCTGCCAGCCTGGCCTGACCCCTCCTTGTCCTCGGTGGAGGAATTTTGGGGGCTCGCTGCAAGCGGGGCTGCTGGCAGGTTTTCAGCCCAGCAGCACAGGGGACACAGGCTGGCTCACGGCCACGCGTGCTTCCCCTGGGTCCCCCGTGAGCTGTGAACCCCAGCTCAGTGTCACTGGCACGTGCAGACAGACATCCCAGGGGTGTTGATGTCCCTTGTGGTGGTGGCAGTGGCTGCAAGATGGCCAGGGCAGGCCTGGGAAGCCCCCCCCTCATCATGGGTACCCCCCTCACCACACAGAGGGGCTTGGCAGAGATTGGGGACTACATTGCCAGGGGGCCACCATCTCTCCAGCCACCTCCATCCCTGCACGGGGCAGGGCTTGGTGACAACAGGAGCCCTTGTGCAGGATGGGGTGACCCTGGGCAGCCCAGCGAGCTGTCCTCCCGTGGGATAAAGGGCTTTGCCAAAACCACCCAGTGATAGGGGGCCACTGGACCGGAGGCAGGAATGAGCCCCAGGCCAGAGGCTGCACCTCCCCAGGGTCCCCAAATGTCCCTTGCTGCTGCTGGGGGCCACGGGGGACACCCCAGGGTGCCCGGCTGCCCCGGCCTCGCTGCCATATGCCACCAGGCAGTTCAGCAGAGGTTCTCCAGCAGCTCTCCTGACAGTTGGCAGGCGCCCCAGCCTCATTAAAATTGTATTAGGCAGTATTTAAACAAAAAAATAATAAAAAAAAAAGCAGTAGCACCAGGGAAAACAAAAGGCAGCCCTAAGAGAGGGGCTTGGAGCAGCGGATTGTGCTTCAGGGGGAATTTGGGTTTTTTTTTGACCTTGCTCGGCCCCACAACCTGGGAAGCAAGGGGTGGTGGTGGAGCATCATCGGGGCTCAGACGTGTCCTTGCATCTCGCAGCCATCGGGAGTGGTCATGGTACTGGTCATGGTGCTTGCTCAGTGCTTTATTAGCTGGGTTTATCCTGTTAGCCTAATTTATTTGCATCCAAAGTGTAACTAGGGATGGAAATGCTTGAAGCACCCCTTTTCAAGCAGTTTGGGTGTTGGGCATAGGCAACGCTCAAAGAAATGAAGGAAGAAAGTGGACAGGAAAGCACGCCTGGCCGGGCAGTCCTGTGTCTGGCTTGGGACTTTGTCGCTCTCTTCCTGCTCAAGCCTGTTCTCTGGCGTGGTTTTTACATTATCAGAAGCTAAAGTGAAAACCTGCCCCTTCCTCCAGCTCCCCCCCGAGGACCCTGCGGAGGTAGGATGGAGGCCGGACCCCGGTTAATAGAGCAGGAGAATGAATTTTATTGGGAGAGCTTAAAAGACCTTTTGTGTAGCAGTTATTAACCTCAGCAGCGGGGACAATGCTCTTTGTGTAGGACCCAGTGCCCTGCGTGGTCCCCGGGGGCTCTGCTGGGGTGCAAGGCACCTGTAATCCCATGGAAGCGCCCAGGCGCAGCAGATGAGAGGTGCAAGGCATTTTGTGGGCCAAAACAACCAGGTAGCAGGGGATGCTTTCCAGCCTTTCAAAAAATAAAAAGATAAAAAAGCTAGGAAAAAAACAAAAAAAAATAATAGGGACATATCCGTTCTTTGCTGCCCATCTTGCAGCAAAACGCAATGCATCTGGTGAGCAGAGTGTGAGAGCCCTGGGGGCTTTTTGTAGTCCCTGAGGGGGAAAAATAAGCCACGTCTGTGCGATGGTGGCAGGTTTCTGCAGTGACTCCCTGAGCCTCCTGCCCCGACCTGCGGGCAACGCCGCAGCGTGTTTGCTTCTTGCTGGCTGCCCACGCACAGCCCAAAGGTGAATTTTGGCCCCAAAACCACTTCAGAGGAGGCTCAGGGCAGCGAGCGATGCTGGCTGCCCTCCTCCCCCGGGCTGCTCTGGTGCGGAGGTTTGGGCTGGGGCCGGGGTCGGGTCGGTCCGTGGTGGCAGGAGGGTGATGCTGGGGGGTTGGTGCCGCTGCTCAGAGGTGCAACGAGCATGCACGTGCTCAGCCCTCATCTGCAGCTTGCACTGAAGTCGCAGCCACGACCCAAACCGGGAGGCCAAGAGGAAGACTTCAGTGCCAGCCCTGTCGCCCAGCGCACGTCTCCGCTTTTAATTCCCCGCTGCAGCACGGAGTCAGCGCGGAAGAATTTGCAAGGAAGAGGAAAGTGTGTTATCAGCATCTGCCCACGCAGCTCTCCAAAATAACACGGCCCCAGCCGCTTGGCGGTGCCAGGAGGAGCAGGTGACTCAGCTTGCGACAGCAGCTCCTTTCTGCTCTGATTTTCTCGCTCGGTCATGCCTGGATCCATGTTTCCCACTGCGGCCAGTGCACCGTGCCCGATGCTTGTGGCCTCGCTGGGGGCTGCTGAAGGGTTTTGGTGGGCAGAGGAGCGGCACTGCCTGGACCCTCGGGGCACGGCTGCTCTCTCTGAGCCCGCTGCATGCCAAAAAGCTGGTCTGAGCATGGCTGGGATGGCCGTCCCCATCCCTGGCACCACACCACTGCGATCAGACACAACGCAGTGGCTCCGTCCTCACCTGGGGATGGTGCGCAGCATATCCCAAAGAGGACATAAGAGGGATGGAGAAGCCTTGGAGAGGCTGGAAATGAGGCAGAGGGTGTTGGGGAGGGGTGTCAGGAACAGGGGACAAGGCGAGGAGGCTGGGAGGAAGCCACTGAGGATGGGGGAACAAGGAGGAGGCAGCAGCTTATGTCCCCAGCTTCTTGCTGCAGGCTGGAGGCACAGCTTTGCGGTGGATTCATGGACGCCCATTGCAGGATGCTGCTCCAGGGAACCTGCACCAAGATCCCCATCCCCTCAGGGGCTGTACCCATGGATGCACAAGTTTGTGTGCAAAACCCCTCCGGTGCGGTGAGAGGGCTGAGGCTCAGCCTGGAGTGAAAGGGAAGCCAAGCCCCAGCAGGACCAGGGGGTTCCCCCCAGACACCCCCAGAGCAGGGGTGCCCATCTCTTTAAGGAACAGTAATAGGAGCAGTGATAGGAGCCAGCTGGGAAGCCCTGGGGATCCCTATAAAAGGCTGAGAGGGGTAAAAGTGGGGGACTTTGACAGCCTGTGGTTTGGAGAGGAGGTGAGGGGGTTATCTGACTCCTTGGTGGCGGTATCTGGGCACCCTCGGGTGGGATGCAGGGCAGCAGCAGTGTGTGCACCCATACCTACAGTGGAGAGCACTGGGGCAGGTGGGGGGCTGGGGTTTTGGCCCAGGGAAGGGTCTGGAGGGGGCAGTTTGGGGGTGGAGGGGTGGTGGTGTCAAACCTCCCTGCCAGCTGTGCCTTCCTGGGCCCGGAGGTTCCCTTCCAGATGGATAACTCCATTGTTGATGGTGAAAAGAGTCCATTAGGATTAGGAACGGGGCCTTTGGGGATTAGCCCTGCACCTCCTACCCAGCCCCTCTGGCCTCCTGCGGGTGCTGGGCTGGGGGGGCCCATCTCTGCCTCCTTGGGGCACTGTCCCCCATCTCTGTTTTCGGATGCAGGAGGGAATGGGGCTCCTGTTGAGCTGTGGGGCTGAGAAATGTGGATTCAGTTCACCTCCTTCCACCAGCTGTTCCAAGTGATCTGATATCCTGCTCCCAGCTGCGTTTTCTCATGCGCTTGCAGCCCCCAGCACTGCTCATCCCAGTGGTGCAGCTGGTGTACAGGGTCGTGCTGCTTCAGCTGCTGACCTGCAGGAGGGGAGTATTGTCCCAGACCAGGATTTTAGCTCTTGGACAGTCCATGAGTCCTTGCAGCCTCTCATTTCTCTCCTTAGATACACCCATATCTACCTTCTCTCATACCTGGGCTTCCTATGCATCCTTACAGGGCCCCAGGGAGGCTGGAGGGAGTTTTGCACATGGGGGAAACTGAGGCAGGGGGACCGCCAGCTGTGATTGCTATCTGGCATGAGGAAAACCCCATTGGGGTTGAAAATGGAGGCAGCCCTTTCTATGAGGTCTGCAAGGAGGGGGTGTAAGGGGGGGGGGGGGGGGGGGGACGGACACACACATCCAAAATTTGGAGCTGCTTGTTGAACTGAGCTTGACTCCCCATGTGCTCTGCGAAGATGTGCTGGATCTGACCTCTGGCTCAGCAAACCCGGGGTGTTTCCTGGTGTGAAACTGGTGGTAATGGGAGCTGGAGGGGGGGGGGGGAAGGCTTTCACCTCCCCCACCTCTCCATCCCACTGCTGCCTTCACTTCCCATTACAGGGGCTGTCAGGACGGCTTTATCCAGGGGTGAAGAGCTGAGGGGAGGGAGGGCGTGAGGGGGTTCTCGGCGAGCCTGCGGCTGGGCTGGCTGCAGGGAGGCCCCCGGGAAGGCAGGAATGCAGGGCGGGGGGGCCGCTGCTGAAACCCAAAACCTCCGTGCAGGGGCCCTGGGTCTCAGCATCCGGCCCGGCGGTGGCTGCAGGCGGGAGGCCCCTCGGCTTTGGGTTGGGAAGGGGGTGCTGCACCCCACCCCACCCCCCCCGGCACCAGGCTCTGCACCCACAGGGGTTGGGGGGGGCCTGGCTTGCCTGTAAAGCCCCCCCCCCCCCCCCCCCATTTTTAGTGAGGGTGCTGGTAACCCCCTCCCTGGCCTCCTCCTGCGGTCCCTCGAGCTTCCTGGCTGGAAATGGAGTCAAGATGGACAATAAAGCCTGGATGATGTGGGACTGGGGGGCCTCAGGAGGAGCAGAGCAGTTCCCTGGTGCTGGACCCAAAGAACTGGGCTGGAGATTGAGGGAAGCACTGGGTCCCGTGGGCAGAGGCACCCGGAGGGTCACAGGGGGGAGAGGGGAGGTGACAGGGACTGCTGTCGCTCTGCAGGACAGAGTAAAGGCCTTTGGTGGGAGCAGGGACCACGTGTGGGTATGGGGGGTGTGAGAAGCTATGGACTAGGATATTGTTTATTGAGACTTAGACTAAACCCAATGTAAAGGTCGGATAACAAAGGATGTGAAATCGCTAAGGCAAACAGCTACTAACTCAGCTGTCGCTTGTGCAAACGTGGCCGACGCCGCTTGTGCAAACCGCAGGATGTCCCGAGGAAACTGATAAAAGTAAGAAAAACAGCTCCGTATAAGGACATGAAAGCGGGGGGTCGGCCGCGAGAAGAAAACAGACCCCCTAGCAACAGTTGGAACATGCGCAGAGTATCTCCACCACTCTATGAACGCGGGAGTCGGGATGTATAAAAAGGACAGTCTTATCTACCCAACACGGCAGTTGGTGGAGCGTAGACTCCCCTGCCGTCCAGCGCTGTTTTTGCTCATATTCTACTTGCTATAATTAATAAAATTTTAATTGGATTACGACCCATTGTAGTCTCAATTTATAACAATTTCTGGTGCCGTGACTCGGATAAGGAGCGGTGGACATCTGTCCTCCGGGGAGGCGCCCCGCGGCAATCCGCGGCCCCGCGACTGATAGCCCACCCCATCCTTACCGACGAACCTAAATTCTAGAATAATGAGCAAAGATAAAACCGGTAAAATCCCATAAAATTCTGTGCACAGGAGTCCGGACGAAGATGCAGGACGCGTAAGTATATTGCGGATTTATTTGCGGGTTTACCGTTCGGGCGGGATTGGGTTTCCTGAATTATAACAAATGAGAGGTTCGATATACTGAACCAAGTGAGTGCAGACTCTTAAGTACTGCATTTCCCGCGAGGGACTGGGCCAGGAACAAGGGGAGTGAGTGAGTGTGTGTTTGTGGATAATTCAGAAGATGGGGGCGAAGGGCAGCAAGCCTTCGACTCCCATGGGAAGGGCACCCACTGTACCTAAGAATACCCTTCTGGCATACATCTTAGACAACTGGGAATACTTCCCTGGAGCCCTAGGGAAAGATAAGCAGAAGATGATAGAATATTGTACTAAGGTATGGGGAGGGAAGAAGATTTCTAAACATGTCTTTTGGCCAGTCTATGGGTCAGAAGAAGATTGGGTAAGACAGCAATTAAACCTCTGGGTTAATAGTAAAAAATCCCTTAACCCGGAGGAGAGTCAATATGCGGAAGTGTGGCTCGAGAAACCGAGAGCTAGACTTTACCCGCTGAATGAAATAAAAACTAAACAAAAGAAAAAGAAGGAAGAGTTAGATGAAACTCTTCTAATTCCCCCTCCTTACGCTCCCCCGCCTGCTCCTGCAGTCCCTCCAGAGGTCCCCAGAGCTCCCACTCCCCCACCAGAATCAGAACAAGGGTTTCCCCTTCCTCCTAGACACGTGACTAGAAGTCAAAAAGGGGCAGCTCAGATGTATCCTTTAAGGGAAGTGCCCATGGGGGGACCTCAACCTGTAATTGGATATATTTCTGTACCCCTAAGCTCGGCAGACCTACGAGATTTTAAAAGAACCGAGATGGGAAACCTAATTGAGGACCCACTCGGAGTGGCGGAAAGATTAGATCAATTTTTGGGACCAAACCTTTATACTTGGGATGAAATGCAATCTATCCTTGGTCAATTATTTACTACCGAGGAGAGAGACATGATTAGATGAGCAGGAATGAGATTGTGGGATGCTCAACATGCTCAGGGGCCTCAAGCAGATATTAAATGGCCACTCCAAAGACCTAATTGGGATAATCAGGATCTGGTGCATAGAACTCATATGCAGGACTTAAGAACTACAGTAACTCAAGGGATTAGAGAAGCAGTACCCCGTGGCCAGAATATCAATAAAGCATTTAATGAAATGCAAAAGAAAGATGAAAGCCCTACTGAGTGGCTGGAACGACTGAGGAAAGCCCTTCAGCTGTACTCCGGGGTAAATCCAGACGACCCTTTAGGGCAAGCGCTCCTCAAAACTCAGTTTGTGGCAAAATCGTGGGAGGATATTAGAAAGAAGATTGAAAAGTTAGAAGACTGGCAGAATAGAGGGTTAGATGAATTATTGAGGGAAGCTCAGAAAGTATATGTAAGGAGAGAAGAAGAAAGCAGCAAGCAACAAATAAAAATGATGGTAGCAGCGGTCAGAGAAGATCGTAAAGGGCGGACAAATGAACACAGATCTGCTGAAACGAAACAGGGGAATGTAGTAGTAAAGAAGGAACAGAGACTTTGTTTTTACTGTGGAAAGAAGGGACATATAAAGAGGAGTTGCAGAGAAAGGATCAGGGATGAGGAAATATTAAAAACGGAATAGGGAAGTCAGGGGCTCTATATTTTAGGGGACCGGAGTCATCATGAGCCCTTGATAAATTAAAAATAGGTCCCCATAAACAAGAGTTCACCTTTTTAGTAGACACTGGGGCTGAAAAATCGACTATTAGACAAATACCCGAGGGATGTAAAATCTCCCCTGAAAAAGTACAAGTAATTGGGGCAAAAGGAGAACCCTTTAAAGTAAGCAAAATCAAAAATGTAATATTCGAAACTGAAAATAAATTTGGAATGGGTGAACTCTTGCTCGTCCCTGAAGCAGAATTTAATCTGCTAGGGCGAGATTTAATTGTTGAATTGCAATTAGAAATTAAAGTAAAAAATTGAGAACTAACAGTGTTTGCTTATCCTTTGACCATGGATGATCAAAAACAAATTAACCCCAATGTCTGGTATTCTCCGGACACAATTAGTAGACTGGAAATCCCACCGATTAAAATCCAAATTTCTGAACCCTACATACCTGTGAGGATAAAGCAATATCCCATATCCCTAGAAGGACGGAGAGGATTGAAACCAGAAATTGATCGATTATTAGCACAAGGAATCTTAGAGCCTTGTATGTCACCCTTTAACACCCCCATTCTGCCTGTAAAGAAACCGAATGGGAAATATCGGCTCGTGCATGATTTAAGGGAAATAAAAGAACTATCACCTGGTTCTCTGTAGTGGCAAATCCATACACACTGCTAAGCAAACTATGACCCCATAATTCCTGGTATAGCGTGGTTGATTTAAAGGATGCCTTTTGGGCCTGTCCACTGGCAGAAGAATGCCGTGATTATTTTGCCTTTGAATGGGAAGATATAGAGACAGGCCGTAGACAGCAATTGAGATGGACCGTGCTCCCCCAAGGGTTCACTGAGTCCCCCAATCTGTTTGGCCAGGCCCTGGAAGAGCTCTTGAAGGAATACCAGGTACAAACGGGAAATGTGCTTTTACAATATGTAGATGATCTGCTCATAGCAGGGAATAATCAGGAGAATGTAAGAAAAGAAAGCATTCGACTCCTAAACTTCCTTGCACAAAAGGGACTAAGGGTATCACAAGAAAAGTTACAATTTGTGGAGGAAAAAGTGAAATATTTGGGGCATTATTTGTTTAACGGCAAAAAGATATTGGATCCAGAGCGCATTAAAGGAATTCTGGAACTACCTATGCCTGTCACTAAGAGGCAAATTCGGCAGGTATTAGGACTACTTGGATATTGTAGACAATGGATAGAGAACTACAGTTTTAAGGCTAAATTCCTATATGAACAACTGTCTAAAGACAAAATACCCAAGTGGACCCCTCAGGATCAAGAGCAGTTTGCCAGTCTCAAAAGGGAGCTAAGTCAAGCACCGGTTTTAAGTCTGCCAGATTTAAAGCGACCATTCCATTTATTTGTTAACATACATGAAGGAACGGCATTCGGAGTATTAACTCAGGAATGGGCCGGATAGAAGAAACCGGTGGCATACCTATCAAAGCTGTTGGACCCTGTGAGCAGGGGTTGGCCAAGTTGTTTACAGATCATAGTTGCCGCTGCCTTATTACTTGAAGAGACAAACCGTATTACTTTTAATGGGAAAATTGTCCTATATGCGCCTCATAATATAAGAGGAGTGTTACAACAAAAAGCAGAAAAATGGCTTACAGATAGTCGATTATTGAAATATGAAGGAATACTTATAGAATCCCCTAAATTAACTTTGAAAACTATTGGAGCAGCTAATCCCGCTGAATTTTTGTACCCAGGAGAAGGTAATGAACTATTGCACAACTGTTTCCAAACAATTGAACAACAGACACGCATTAGGCCAGACCTAGAAGAAGAACTACTACAATGTGGGGAAGTCTTATTTATAGACGGATCATCACGAATAGTAGAAGGTAAATGATTGTCCGGATATGCCGTCGTTAAGTTGGAAAAAGGAGAATTTAAGACAATAGAATCAGGCCCCCTGAGTGCCGGCTGGTCGGCTCAAGCCTGTGAGCTGTATGCATTGTGGAAAGCATTAGTATCACTGAAGGGAAAGGATGGAACTATATATACAGACTCATGCTATGCGTTTGGGGTAGTACACGCTTTTGGGAAAATATGGGAGGAAAGAGGATTTGTTAACTCGCAGGGAAAAGAACTGATATACCCGGAATTAATTCGGCGAGTTCTGGGGGCATTGAAAATGCCGAATAAAATAGCAGTTGTACATATAAAGGGACACCAGCGAGGTACAAGTTATCAAGTTAGGGGAAATAATGCAGCTGATACAGAAGCAAAACGAGTGGCAGGCAATTATAATACGATTTTGACGATACAACAAGTACCTGTTAGTAAAAATCTGAGCTTTGAGTCTGCAGAAAAGGAAAAACTAGAACAAATGGGAGCTAAGGAACAAGAGGGTAAATACATATTGCCAGATGGGAGGGAAGTCTTGCCAAAAGGCATAGCACTCGAAATATTTTCAAAAATACACAGCAAAACACACTGGGGAACCCAGGCATTAGTTGATCATTTCAATCAACAGTTTGCCTGTATAGGCGTATATAACATAGCAAAGGCAGTCACGGCAGCCTGCGAGACCTGTCAAAAGGTTAATCGAAACAACATGAGACAAAAACCTCTTGGAGGACGTTCCCCAGCATACAGACCTTTCTCACACATACAAGTGGATTTTACTGAACTACCTAGGGTAGGGCGTTACAAATATTTATTAGTAATGGTGGATCATTTAACACATTATGTTGAGGCTTTTCCTACCTCCAGGGCAACTGCTAACCAAGTTACTAAAGTGTTACTTTAACACATTATACCTCGATATGGAGTGCCTGAAGTAATCGACTCGGACAGAGGAACACACTTTGTGTCAAAAATTGTTAGAGATCTAACCGAAAGCTTGGGTATTAAGTGGGAATACCATACACCATGGCATCCACAAAGTTCGGGAAAAGTTGAAAGGATGAATGGAGAAATCAAAGCTATTTTGACTAAATTAATGATAGAAACCAAATTATCATGGATTAAGTGCATACCCATGGCACTATTAATTCTCAGAACCAGACCCCGAGCAGATGTGGGAATATCAGTGTTTGAAATGGTGTATGGAATGTCCTATAGAATTGAAAATCCACAAACAAATGTTTTAATTCGAGACCATGTGATTAATGAATATGTTTCACAATTAGCAGAACATCGTAATAAGCTTTGGGAACATGGACTGATTGTGCAACGACCCCCGTTGGACTTAAAAATTCACAATGTGAAACCTGGGGATTGGATATTGGTTAAAGTATGGAAGGAAGAAACCCTAAAACCCAACTGGGAGGGACCTTATCTTGTTTTACTTACAACAGAAATAGCTGTCCGGACTGCTGAGCGTGGATGGACTCATGCCAGTCGCATTAAAGGCCCCGTGACGAAACCTCAATGGAAAGTAATCAGTACCCCAGTTAAAGCTGCAAAGTGGGAAGTCTATATAAACAGGCAGAAAGCCCGAAACAGCTGTTCTCCTGAAGAATTCCCTTGCTGCCGAGAAGATGGTACACCCCGTGGCTCGAAGCAACCGAGTCGACGGGCGAGGCAGAGGAGGAACAAACCGTGGGGAAAAGAATCAGAACAATGGGACGCAAAAGCAGCAATGGTCAAACTTCCCCAGGACTGGTAAAAATATACTTAAATTGGCAAAAGTGACAAACACCCTTTTTCCCGGTATACCGTTAGTCTTGTTACTGATAATAGCCCAGGCAAAAGGAGGAAACCCTCATGAACCTATGAATTGGACAATAACAAACATACAACATCCAAATAATCCAATTCAAGCACGGGCTACACCGGGTACATTTAGTTTTAATGTGAGTTTGCGCGATCTAATTACTGGACACCGTAAAGACAAAGCTGATCTGTGCAAACCAATCTACATATGTCCCGCGTCCAATCCTGGAAGAGGTTATTGTAACCTTCCAGGTCACTATTACTGTGGCTATTGGGGATGCGAAACATGGGCCTCTGAGTGGTCCACATCTGGAGACGAATATCTAGAAATAAAGTGGTCACCAGAAAAGTGTAAGAGACCTCACATAGGAAGCGATGGACGTGTATTCGGACACTGTAACAATGACGGATATTGTAAAAGTATTAACATAACAATTAAAAACCCAGACAACGATCAGTGGTTAGCAGGAAAATATTGGGGAATTAGATATTGGGAACCGGGTGGAGACAGAGGAGGAATCTTTCAAATAATGAAAAGACCGATGCCCCACGATCCCTTACCAGTAGGACCAAACTCAGTCCTAAATTCACCCACTTTTCCTAAGAAAAAAATGGTTCCCACAAGTGTTACAACCATTCGTCCAAACTTCCTATCAGTAACAGATAGAACAACTAATGACACAGTGACTGAGTACTCTTCAGTTAGGGATTCAGGAGTGTCAGAATCTAAAGACCCCTTATGGGATTTAATGCAAGCCTCTTATCGTACCCTTAATGAAAGTAAACCAAATTTAACTAAGGAATGCTGGTTATGTTACAATATTAGACCACCATATTTTGAGGCAATCGGAATATCAGATAGGATTCAATGGTCTAGTGGTTCAAACCCACAAGAATGCCCATGGGATGACCAGAGGAACCATACACAAGGAATTACTATTCAATTAGTAACAGGTCAAGGAAAATGTATAGGTACAGTTCCCAAAAGGTATCAGCCCTTGTGCAACCAAACAATCACTAACACCAATATAAAAAGACACAAGGATCAAAATGACAAATGGGCTATCCCGACACCAGGAGCTAAGTGGGTTTGTTCAGACATCGGAGTAACGCCTTGCCTATCCTTAAACGTGTTTAATCAATCTCAGTTTTGCATACAGGTGATTATTGTTCCTCGTCTGATCTATCACACCTCTGAGGAGGTGTTACGCCACTTTGAAGGAGACCTGAATAGACAAAAACGAGAGCCAATTACAGTGGTAACCCTAGCCACTCTGCTGACAGCGGGCGGAGTTGGAGCAGGTACGGGCACAGCCTCCCTAGTAGAAGGTCAGGAATTACAAAGTTTACAGATGGCTGTAGATGAGGATTTAGCAAAAATAGAACAATCTATCCAAAACTTAGCCACTTCGGTAAAGTCTTTATCAGAGGTAGTGCTGCAAAATGGAAGAGGATTAGACCTATTGTTCTTAAAGGAAGGAGGGTTATGTGTAGCTCTCAATGAAGAATGTTGTTCTTTTGCTGACCATATGGGAGTAGTCCAGGACACCATGTCTGAACTCCAGAAAAGGTTAGAGCAACGTAAAAAAGATCGCGAGACGGGCAGATCGTAGTATGAAAACTGGTTTAATGTTTCACCTTGGCTAACCACTTTGTTATCTGCTTTAGCAGGACCGCTTATTATGTTGATTCTGGGACTTATATTTGGACCTTGTATAATACGCTATATTTTACACTTTATTAGAGAACGGTTTGACATAGCTAAATTACTTATTTTAAGGTCTGAGGTAAAATATAAAAGTGTATCTATTAATGAAGACAAAGATGATGAAGATTGTTGTGAATGCGTTATACCACGTAAGAACTATGATTGTAATTCTGAGATATTACCCTGTGAATGTTGTGATAAATGTTGGAATTGTGGAAGAAGGCTTGCTTGCAGTGCTAAGAATGAAAGTAGCGTCTAATAAACAATAGTAGGATAAAAAGAAAAAGGGGGGATTGTGAGAAACTATGGACTAGGATATTGTTTATTGAGACTTAGACTAAACCCAATGTAAAGGTCGGATAACAAAGGATGTGAAATCGCTAAGGCAAACAGCTACTAACTCAGCTGTCGCTTGTGCAAACGTGGCCGACGCCGCTTGTGCAAAGCGTGGGATGTCCCGAGGAAACTGATAAAAGTAAGAAAAACAGCTCCGTATAAGGACATGAAAGCGGGGGGTCGGCTGCGAGAAGAAAACAGACCCCCTAGCAACAGTTGGAACATGCGCAGAGTATCTCCACCACTCTATGAACGCGGGAGTCGGGATGTATAAAAAGGACAGTCTTATCTACCCAACACGGCAGTTGGTGGAGCGTAGACTCCCCTGCCGTCCAGCGCTGTTTTTGCTCATATTCTACTTGCTATAATTAATAAAATTTTAATTGGATTACGACCCATTGTAGTCTCAATTTATAACGGGGGGGGGGGGAAGCTGGAGCTGGATGAGGCCCTTGGTGCTCAGTCCCGCCTGCAGCGTGCACCTCGGCGCCTGTGCAGTGTGGGTGTTGGTGTGCAGCATTCTCCTCTGTGTGTGAAACTCCTCGTGCAACGTGCGCGTGGGGGGGTGTGTGGGTGTGTGTGTGTGTGTGCGAACCCCCGTGCAGCGTGCGCCTTGTTGCGTGTGATCCCATGTGCAGCGTGCGCTTTGCGGGGCGCGCTCCTGTGTGTGCCTCAGAGCGCTACGTGTGTCAGTGTGTGCAGTCCCGCGTGGCATGCGTGCAATTCCTTGCGCAACATGCGTGCTGGTGCACGCGATCCCATGTGCGGTACGCACCTTGGCACACATGATCCCACGTGCAGCGTGCACTTTGCTGTGTCCCATCCCACGTGCAGCGTGCGCCTCGGCGTGCAATTCCATGTACGGCGTGCACGCAGCTCCACGTGTGTTGGGATCATGCGTGCTGTGGTATGTACATGGGGGGGCTGCACCTCAGGGCGTGCACAATCCTGCGTGCAGCGTGCATCTTGGCGTGCACAATCCTGCGTGCAGCGTGGGCCAGGGTGTGCGTGGCCCTGCGTGCAGCTCTGCGCAGTGCAGTGTGCATCCCAACACTGCCACCCAGCAGCCCGGCCGTGCTTTGCAGCAGGCTTGCAGCTTGTGGAAATCCTTGGCGGGGTGGACAACATGGAGAGGAACAAAGCAGCTCAGGGGGAGTGAGCGTGGAGGGTTTGCTGCCTGCTAGGGCCCCACGGGAGTGTCTCTGATCCCCTCTGGGGATGCTGGGTCTCTCCAGGAGCAGATCCCTCGCTCTTGTGCATCACTTGCAAACACAAACCAGCGCTCTGCAGTAGCTGGTGCTGCAGGATTTGAGCCCAGGGTGGGAGCGAGCATCACAGCAAGGGGAACTGGGTGCCCCAGTGCTGGCCAATCCCCACCAGTAAAGCCGGAGTCTCGGTGCTGCTGGCAGCAGGCTCGGGCTGTTTTGTCTTGCGCTGTGATTTCGCAAAGTGATGGTGTAACCGCTGACTCCATCACAGCCTGAGCCAGACCCTGGTACCCAGCACGGGGACAAGAAAGGCTGTGGGCCCCACAGACCCCCACCCTATATGATGGTCACAGCATCATCCCCACTGCTGCTCCCTGGGAATTGGGGGGGTACCTGGCCCTGGCACACACTCGATCACCCTTCACCAAAGCATGCAGGAAAACTGCGCTAGGAAAGCACAGACTACCCCAAAGCAGCCCCGGCCATCCCTCAGGGCTCCCTTCACCCCACAGGACACTACGGCCCGTGGCCCCGCACACACCTTCGATACCGTGGGACGTCACCAGAACATTTCCCCAGTCTTTTATCGCTGGAGTGAATCATTTACCAGGGCGGGCAGGCTGCCTGAAAAAGCCTCGGAACAGCCGTTGCCAGCGGAGCACAGCCAGGCCAGGGGGATCTCGCTCCCCAAGCTGAGGGGTCATCGTCGGTTCCTCTGCCCCACGCGGGGAATTGGTGGCAAAAGGGGAATTTAGGGAAAGGGGCAGGCGGTTGGTGTGTGGCTGAGATCGCTGCCTGCTGGGGCTGCCCATCCGGGGTGGGTTTATTTAGCCAAGATTTGGGCAAGCTCTGGGGCGAGAATCCAGCTGAACTCCTGCTGTCGGCGCGATTGCGGAGTTGGCTGTTGTCCTTTTGCTGCTTTGGCCTCCTCGTGAGTATTTTGGGGTGTTTGTCCCAGCGTGCAGGTGGGGATGCCACCGCTCCAATCCCTTCCCAGCCCCTTGGTTGGGGGAAAGCTCTGAACTGCAGGACGCTGCCCTGTCCCCGTGGCGAGGTGACAAGGGATGGGCGGGTGACACAGACACCCAGACCAACACCTCAGTGGCCTCGGGTGAAAATGCCTGTTCCTCTCCTGTGCCCTGGGGCGTTTCTTCTTGTGACGTAACCCGGGGTGAACGCATCAGGCGGGCAATCCCCAGCGGGGATGAGCTGAGCCCTGGTTGCTTCTCGAGGGCTTGTTGAGCCACCCCAGGGCGGAGCAGGCGATCAGCCCCGCTTCCTCCATGGGGAAACTGAGGCAGAGCTGGCACTGGAGGAGGTGGCGTGGGGGGGGGGGGGGACTCTGGCATGCTCCATGTGCCGTGCTTGGCATAGCTGGGGAAGGATGGGCCAGCTCAGGAGTCACCCTTGGAGCCAGCCCAGCACCGGGACCAGAATCCAGTATATATTAATAAAATATATTAACAATGGGCTCTGTGATGCCCATCCCACGGGCAGCAAACAGGCTTCACCCACCAAACGCCAGGTGCTTCAAGGCGCTCCCAGGTGCACTTACACTCCTGTGCCTTTAGACCAAATTCTTTGCAGAAAGTTGAGTTTTCAGCGCCCGACTGACTGCAGTACCGCTGCACCAGGTGCTGAGCTTTCCGCTTTCCCCAGGCTTGGTCCCTGGATCTTGTGCGGGACCACGGCAGCATCTCCCCAAACCCGGCGAGTCCGGCAGCGGCCCTCGGCCAAGCCCAGCATGTCGTGGCTGGCGCAGGGAGCTTTCGGCACGGTGTTTGCCGGGGCAGAGTCGCTCCTCCCTGTCCCCCCCGCGCGGAGGGGAACGCGGAGAGGAAATTGCTGCTGACGGAGCTGCAAGCGCTGCCGGACTGGGGATGACTAAGTTTGGCAGTGCTACCTGCCGGCTGTTTTTCCTTTTATGGAGGATTTGAGCGAGCCGCTGGAGCAATTCTCCGAGAGAACCCAAAGGGATCCACCCTGACCTTGGGGACGGGCACCGCCGGGTTGGAGACAGGGTGGCTGGGGAGCTGGGTGGGTGGTGAGATGCTGGGGCAGCGTGTGGCTGGTGGAGGTGGGGATGGACCCCCCTCTCCCCATCCGGACGGGGCACCCGAATGTTTTCACTTTCTATTTTAAGGAGCTGGACGCTGGCCCCAAGCGGAGGCCTGGCCCGTGGTGCCAGCCAGGGCGTGCGGCTGCTGGCACCCTCCGTGTCACCCACCTTTGAGGCCACCCCACTGTCCCACGTCCATCCCCATGTGGCTTTCCCGCAGGCTGGGGGTGCTGGGGTGAAGGGGAGAGAGGATTCGGGGGGGATGTGTCTCTTGCAGGGGGACACCGTTGCAGGGGTGGGGGCATCATCTGTGCAGGGCCACGTTACTACAAGGTGACAGCATTGCAGGGGACACCTCGCTGCAAAGGGACACCCCTGGCGTGGGGGGGAGGGCACCGCTCTGCACCCCGGGGCTGAGGTGGAAACGGGGCAGCCCAGCCTCGGAAAGTCCCCAGCTGGTGAGAAATGCAGAGAAAGAGAAACAAAACCAGCACCTTTCCTTCCAGCGGCCAGGGTGGCTTATGGGGCTGGGACCGGGATCTGGTCACCCACGGTGGCTGCTCCTGTAGCCCCCAATCTGCACTGGGGGGCCGGGACTGGGCTCCTCAAGTTGTGTCCTGCATTCTTGGCATTATTCTCCTTTTTTTCTCCTCCTCCTCCACCCCGGGGACGCTTTCAAACCTCTCCATTTATGGACAGGAGGTTAGGTCAAATGGGAGGGTGAGGGGACGCCTGGGTCCCTGGGGAGTGGTGGAGGGGGAGTGTCTCATGTGGGGGACAGGGTCTGCAGCCACCATCTGCAGAAAGTTGAGGGACACACAGGCATTGCCCCTGGGACCCCCATCGTGACACTGTGTCACTGGGACCCCCCACCCAGGGAGGTGGTTGGGGTCACTCCCAGAACCCCAAGGATGCTGGAGCACCCTGAGCTGCTGCAAGCACCTGGGGAGAAAACAGCCCCTGTGGGTAGGGAGGGATTTTTCCTCTTGATTTATCATTTTATTTTGAAGCCAAACACTGCTGGTTTGGGGGTGCGGCTGCAACAGCCGGCCCTCCCTGGGGGGAAGGCGGGATGTGTCCCCAGCCCCAGGCCACCGAGGAGTCACTGGGGCAGGGTGAGATGACTCCGAAGCGGCTCCGGATGATGAAATGTCCTGATTCATTCGAATAGTTAATATATTAAAAAAAAAAAAAAATAAATAAAGGAGCAATGACTCAGGCAGTGTACCCTGCCATTTGGTGGTGACAGAGTGGCTGCTTGGGGTTAGGCTTTTGGGGTGGATTTTCCCCTGGTCTATAATAACACCTCGGGGTGTTGCTGAAGGCAGTGAGCTGGGGTAGAGGCAAACACCCAAGGAAATGTGCTGCTGGGGACAGCCCGTGTGCTCTGCCACATGAGGCAGGCCTGGGGAGCAAGGATGCTTTAAAGGGGGTCACACGAGAGCCCCCCCGCCAGCCCCAGGATGTGCCAGGTTGTCACTGGGGTGGGGAAGGACCTCAGCACCCCGTGGGAAGGGTGAGATGGATGAGCCTCAGCTGTCCTTTGGTGTTTTAACCAGCTCTGCAGCACCCCTGCCCAAACCCTGTCCCCATGGGCTGGGGGACAAAGGAGGGGACACCAGGGACTTGTTCCTGCACCCCGTGGGTGCCCATCGTCCCCTCCCTGGCTCTCAGCTGACTCAGCCGGACAGGATTCCCACAGTTTCCGTCAGGTGCTGCCTGGAGTCAATGGGGAAGAGGTTTCACAAGCCCCAGTAATTAATGCTAATTACAGAGCAGCAACATGGGAGTCATTTCTTCCCCAGGTGTCCTTCCAAAAATGGCTTTCTGCAGGTGTGGCACCATCTTTCGCTTGTCATTAGGCACTGCTCCGCCTCGGAGAAGGTGAAACCTTCGAAGGCAGGGACTGTGGGAACGGCGTGACGGAGGACGGTCCCCGCAGGCGCCCGGCCCGGCTGCAGCTGCTGGCAGCTGGGTTTGGCTGGAGGGCAGGGCTCGCTCAACCCCGGGTCAAGACAACCCATGGGGGAAAAAATACCATCTGACCTCCTTGAGCAGCATGACTGCTCCTGGCAGCTGCTGGCAGAAAAATAAAACCATGGAGAAGGGGCTTGGAGGCTTTTTTTAATGGCTTTGTTCTGCTGCCTGCGTTGGAGGGACAATGAGGTCCTCCCAGGACCAGCAGCTCATGTTGAGAGGGGCTGAGCTTCTCTGAGGCTTGAAAAAGGTAGGGCGAAAGGGTTTAGAAAACTTTTTCATCTTTGTTTTTCTTCTCCTCCCTGAGCTGGTCATGCTCAAACCCCCTGTGTGTGGAATATTAGAAATAAAGCAGGGCAGAGGTGGGCTGGGAGACCTGAGCTCCAGCTGTGGTGGGCTGGAAAAAGCATCACCTGCCTTAGAAACATGCTGAGCATCCGCAGCGCTTGGGCTGCAGGGAACCTCCCCTTCCCCTTATCTGTCTGGAAAAAATAAGTTAAAGGAGCTATAACTGGGCAACGTGGAGTGAAAGGGACCACCTTGCCCTCCATGGCCACAGTGACGGATGGCAGAAATCCTAGGCTGAAGCATCAGTGGTGGCAGAGACACAGGCTAGAGGTGAGGAAACCCTTCCCACGCAGGCTGTGAGGTCTCTGTCCTTGGAGCCTGATTTTATGTGATTTTTCTGCAAGATTGAGCAATGGGAAGCAGCTCAGAGGTGACCCAGTGATGCAGAACAACAGCCAGCTGTTGGTGGTGGCATCACTTTTAACGGTGAAAATCAGCCACCCTGGACAGCAAAGTGCTGGACAGCTGCAGGGATCGATCGCTCTGCTGGTCTCCTGCAGCCCCATTTTGTTGTTTAAAATTGGGCTTAGAATTATGGGATTTGGATCGCTATCTAACAGGGATGACTGTGTCCTATTTAACTAAAGCCTCAGGACTTCTGTAGCAGAGGGAGATGAAGGGGCTGGTGCTTCCCTATTTGATGAAGAAGAGCGTATCCTGTGCTGGAAACATCTCTTATTATTTAGGAGTGGAAAAAATTTCAAAAGACTTGGTTGAAGCTGACAGAAGAGGAAATCAGATGGGATTAAATCCACCCAGAGCCAGTTTCCAGGTTGTTCCCGTACTTCTTCTCCAGGAGGAAACGCTCCCGGTCCAGTGGCTGTGGGTGCTGCGACTCCCCATCCCCCGGCCAGCCGGGGTGGGGACCCTGTGACAGAGAAAAGCTCCATCCCCACGGGGCTGGCGAGCTCAGAAACCGGTCCTGGCACAGGAGAAACCCATCTCCTCTGCAGGCTCAGTGAGAGCTGTAGGGAGGTGACTGTCTGCATGGTTTTTAAATAATCGCGACTTTGCTGAGATTATTCTTTTTTGATGTCTGTGTGCAGATTTCTCCCTCTGACTTTCCCTTTACAGATCTTCCCTTGAAGCAAGGGGAGTTGCTGCGTGTAGCCCAACGGACGGGTCTTCTCCCACTGCTCGGTCCTTGCTCCTGACTGAAGGTGGGGAGGAAAAGGGCAACGCCAAAACCAGCACTCCTGTGTGCAAAGCCAGTTCCCCCAAGGATAGTTGCTTTGAGACGTCCCAGCTGGCAGAGCACTTGTGGAGAAACGTGCTGGGAAATGGTAACGCACCAAGTCTTGGTGCTGGGATCATGAAGCTTTCCAGGCTCTGTCCCATCCCAGAGCCATGAATCCATGGGAGCAGCTGGGTGAAGGACCTTGCTCTCCAGCGCAGCATCAGCCAGGAGCGGCTTGCTGCCCGCTCGCTGTCAGGGTGTGATTAGATCAAGTGTAAGATATATGCTCATCCAAAAAAAAAAAAAAAAAAAAAAGGGATAGCCGATAAACCAGGCAAAGCAAATACTGGGAGCTCTCAACATGCCGGGCAGCAGCACAGGGTTCATTAGGTGGGACTGGTGATTTCTGGGAGGAAGTTCATGATGCTGGTGGGCTTGTCCTGCACGGCAAGAACCCTGCCTTGCCCACAAACCACTGGAGTGCATCAGCCTTGCAGAGGGGCTCAGGCTGCTGGCAGATCGGTGGCTCTCCTTTACAGGCAGCTGGACTCGAGCTGGCACCTTGAAATCCTCAGGAGATGAGTGAGCATCCAAGCTCTTTTCCATCCCAGCACATGGAGATTTCAGGAGCACAGAGAGTTATCTTGGGAAGCAAGCGCAGGCCTGAAGCACTTCAGCAACTCGTGCCCTGGCATCTGCTGGAAGTTAACATGCAAAACTAACAACAGGGAGTCGAGGGGGCTCTTGTCTGTTGTTGCTTGAGCTGATGCACAAGGGAAAGGAAATATGGAGACCTTTTCCTTCCCTGTGCCCTCCCTGAGAATAGGGGTGCAGGATGATGCAGGATGATCTGGGGCGCCTATCCCACGGGAGTGCACCCCGACTGCTCGGGTGGGGCAGAGGAGGGAGGGAATCATTTCTAAGGTGTATTCCTGGTGAATTTAGGGTTTGTGAAGCGATGGAGGCGGGGCGGCGGGCACAGGCCTCAGCTGCTCTTTGGTTTCCTGTTTCCGTTGCCTCTTTCTGTGGCTGGTTACGCAGAGACAGGGCCAGGTTTTGCCATTTAAGGCTTATTTCCCCAGGCTGGCAGCTGTGCTGAGTTGCTGGGTAGGTTGGCCCCTCAGCCACTCTGCATTAATTAAAATGTGTGCCCAGAGAGGGGTGGGTGCTCACAGGCGAGGAGCAGGGACCCTCCTTCTCATGCCTCCTCTTTTTGCCAACCTCTGTGGCAGAGGAAAAAGCTGAAGGAAGGGCTGTGGCTTCGGCGGTGGAGCAATGTGCCCTGTGTTGGATGGACAGCAGAAAATTTTTCTCGGTCCCAGGGGCTGCAGGGTCTGGGCAGGGGGCTCTGGTCCCATGGGGCTGGGTGAGCAACCCCCCTGCCCCAACGAGCCATCCTCGAGCGAGGGACCCGAGACGGGCGATGCCAGGGTGAAGCAGGGACATCCCCTGCCCTGCCAGGCTGCTCCCAGGACTGAGCCCAGGCTGTGCCAGGGGCAGTACTGCCCCGTGCTCGGGGCTTCCTCATTCCCAGCATCAGAGCTGGTCGCTGCATCTTCCTCTTGCTTGTCCCTCCCTGAGCTCTTGCAAAACAAGAACAAAGGCTCCCAGAGAGTGAAAGGTGCCGTGCAGCCATCCCACAGCCACGGGTGGTGGTATTGGGACTAAGGGGGCACCTGCAAAGCCCCTGTTGGAAAACCACTCCCTGGTTTTCTGCTTGCTGGCTTGCCTCTTCCTTGGGCCAAGAAGCTGTAGGGACAGCAGCCACCCTTCGTGTCTCAGCACGTTTTCTGTCTGAGCCCCACCATGGCCCTGGTGGCCCCTGTATCTGTTGGCTTGCTCGGCTGCCCATGGTTTGCCAGTGATGGAGGTCTGAAAGCTGCCTCTGCAACCTTGCACAGCTCCGGCTCTGGTGTGGGGAAGGGAAGAGAGCAGGAACGTGGAAGACTTAACCCCATTTATCGTTCAGGGCCGGAGGAGGGAGAGATGTGTTCGTACACCATCCTGCACATGCCAGATCCCTTGGGAGACACCTGGGCCAGCGCAGGTGGGGAGTCCCCAGGGCAGTGCCATTGCTCCAGTGGGTGCCACCTGTGAGCTGTGAGCCCTCAAGGTTTTAAGGGGACTCAAGTGCATTTTTCAAATGTTCTCAGACCCAGTAGCACCTCCACCACCCTGGAGTGGCTCAGTGCCCGCCTGTGCATGCATCACCCACATGGGACAGCAGAGAGGGCACCCAAGGGTGACAAAGGGACCCTGGCAGAGGTCTGCCATCCTCCTCTGGAGCAGGAGGGACCTGATGACTCACAAGACCACCCCAGTCCCACCACACTTTCTCTTTCCAGATCTTCATCCCACGGACCAGCCCGTGGTGGGATGAGCATTGGGGTGTCCTCACTAGTCCCAGGTCAGAGCTGGTGAGGAGCAGGCAGGGTACCTTAATGCGTCAGGGGAGTGACAGTCAGCACATGGCAACCACGGCTTTTGTTTGCCTTTCTCTTCAGATCTTATCTCCTGCCAGCAGGAATGTGTGAAATGAGCCAAACAAAGCACAGGCAGAAATACTGTCTTGAGTGAGGGATGGAAACTTCTGGGGCGATGGGCTGAGAGGGTAATAAAATGCAGCGGGGATCAGTGCCTTTGCACATAGGCTTTATGGCAGCGGTTTCGTTTCCTCCCCAGGTTGTGTGTGGAGTGGCCTCTGGATATTGGAACGGTGATATTGTTGCAAGCCTGACAGCTTGTCCCTGGGTTTGCTGCAGATCCCGGTGAGATCTGGACCAGGGGGGCTGGTTGGGAGCGGCATCATCCTGCAGAGCACATGGGCTCTCTCCTTCCCCTGCCGATGGCCTGTCATGAGCGGTATCACCCCGCTGTTACCGCTGCCACGGGGACCAGAAACAAGCCCACTCTGCCTGGCACCAAGTGAAAACCTCCTGGCCCTCCTCCCCTGCACCCGCTCCCCGCCGGGGACTCAAGGTGGGGAGAGGCGGATGGAAGCTGGGTTTCATTTCTGGCAGCTCTTGTGAAAGGGCTGAGTGCTCCGTACAGGCTGAACCATCCCTGAGGGTTTATTTTAACCCGGAGGAGCATGGAGAGTGGACATACTGACAAGAGCATGTCCCACTCCTCCATCGCCAGCTCTCCACCTGGGGGGAGCCGCTTGCATCAGGGCTCGGCACCGGCTCAGCAAACAGAGCCTGGGGCCAGCCCGGGCGTGGATGGGGTTGGGATGGGGCCCAGAGCAGCTCCAGCGAGTGCCTCTGCATCCCTCCTTCTAGGAACGGGCAAACCCTGCCTCGCCCGCCCGTTCCCCGAGCATCCCTGGGTCGGCGGGCGGAGGAGCTGGGTGCAGGTCTGGGGCCGCCAGAGGGGTGGGGGTCCTCATCTGTGGGTGCTCGGGGTTTCCCCAGCCACAGCACGGCTGTCTCAGATGCTTTTCTTCCATTTAACCACTAAGCCAACGTGACCCCCATTACTGGAGGGAAATGGGGATTACGTCCCCAAATCCATAGCAGAATTACCTGCAGTCCGAAGTGCTTTACGTTACCCGGCATGGGTGGGAGAGCCATCTCAATCGGGGGTAACGGGCACCCCCACTCTCTGCTCCTCCATTTCCCACATGGAGACAAAGGCAGCACTCTTCCCTCCCTCTCCGAGGTGGGACAGGTCACCTCTGCCAAAGGCTTGAAGCCCCCAGGTGGGAAGTGCCATTAGCCCAGCAGAGATCAAAGCGAATTTCCCAGTGTGCTCAGGTAGCCCAGGATCTCTTTCATTTCCTAGGTACGGTACGAGTGGAAAACTCCATCCAGCTGTCTGCCTGCCTTTATCATCAGCGACCGAGAAAAATCAATTCTCAAAGTAATTAAGAACCAGTTGAAAATACACTGTGTGGCTCAGTATAGCACCGTGTAACACGTGCAGGAGCCTTTTGATGGGCCAGGTAACCGAATCTCGGGGAGCATCCTTTGTGGGAAAGTCCCCCCCGCCAGGGCTGAATCGCAGAGGGGTCATTCAGTGGCATTTGGATGGTGATATGGGTGGGGTAATTGGGGGCCAGAGAGCTGAGACTTGCAGAGAAAGCCCAGGGAGAATCAGCTTTTTCTCTTCCCCTTCTGTTTTCAGCTGGAGGATATATCCCCTGAAGCTGACGCTGGGCTTGGCTGGAGGGGCAGGGCTGCTCCAGTGCTCTCAATCCCTGAAGAGAAGCTCTTGCTCCTGGGGGAACAGGCCAGTGTAGGGTTTAGCTTATATCTGTCCCATGATCGTGGGAGAAGTGCACCCCAAAGATACACGGGGTGGCCGGGAGGGTGGAGGCTGGGAGCCCAGCCGGCATCACCCTGGGGTCTGGCTGCGCCGGTGTAATCGTGCTGTGCTGGGGAATGACCTTGGGTCGAAAACAATTCAATGCTTGGGCCTCGCTGGCTCTTGCTGTCAAGGTCAACTGCGACAGCACCAGCAGCACATTTAACTGGTGGGGGAAGGGAGGGTTTTGCTCTCTGGCCGAGTCAGCTCAGCCCAGGGAGGGTGGGAGGCTGCTGAGGGGCCAGGATGGAGCTGGGCAGAGGGTGCCCAGCCCAGGAACCGGGTGATGGCTGCTTCCCCTGCTGCCTGCAAGGCTGGGAATGAAGCCCTGGTCTTCAGCTGGCTGGGGGACCCTGGGGCTGGTGTCAGGATTTTGAAACGTTGGTGCGGTGATCAGCCCGGGGGCACACAGTGAAGGGGCTGGGGAAGGCACGGGGGCATGGAGAGATGGGGCTGGAGGCAGCAACGACAGGCACGGCTGAGGAGATAGGTGGAGAAAAACTTAGGGCTTCAACCCCTCTGAAAAAGTCCTGTTATTAGGGGCAGGAGGCTGTAAATCAGGTACATGTCCCCATCTACCGCCTCCGCTACCTAGGCAGGGCTGTGCCCTTTCCAACAGCCTCAGCAAAACCTGGTGCAGGTTGCCTGTCAGTACCCCGAAGATGGAAAGTGGTGAATTTATACAGTTTTCCAGCATAATTCAATATAATGATTTACCTTTGTTGTGGATGGGAGAGATGCTCAATGCACCGTTAGCCCATCTGTGTGGATGCAGTAGATCAGGAGAGAATGGTCCCTTGAACATGGAGGTCTGTAGAGGGAAAGGCTTTCATCTTGCTCTGCAAAAGGCACTGATAAATCGGAGAGAGCTTGAGGATCAATAGAAAGGAGCAGGAACCTTGGGGAGGGATGTACAAGAGAGTGATGCTTAAAGGGGGAGAGGAGGGTCTGCAGCTCATTGGAGATGAGCTAGCGCCGGGGATTCAATGCAACGAGTCAGGAAAATGTCAGGGGCTGATTTACTTTAGGTTTTAACACTGAATGTAACCCCATAAAGGGAGAGGTGGGGGCTGCGGTGAGGGCCCCGAACATCTCCAAAGAGGGAAACGGGCCTACAGTTCCTGCTTACGCTTTCCCTCCTGCAAATTCCTGTTGTAGCTGATGCTGCAAGGAGTGAATTGAAAAAGAGGAAGGTGCTGGGATGTCCCCATGCCTGCAAAATAGGAGATGTGGCCAGAATCTTTCCCTCTTCCCCTTGGGGAGTGGGAAGGGAGGAGAAAGGCAGCACTCTGAAAAACCTCTATGATTTTTGCAGAAAGGTGATTTAAAGCAACTGGGCTGGTTTCATAAGTTTCCACCTCTTCTCTCATTGTCACGACAGCAGGAGGGAGAGAGCAGAGGCCTGAGTGCATGGTGAGGGCATTGATGGAAGAACTGAAGGGGATGTGCAGAAATTCAAGCCAGCCCCAAAAGCTGCTGGGATTATTTCCCTGTCTTGACCTTCCCCTCCCCAAATCTGCAGCATACCCCGTCCCTGTATGAGCAAAGGGCTTCTGCTCTAGGGGAAAGGCTGGAAGAAGTGAGTGGAAAGGAAAGCTCACATGTTGTCCCACAAGTGCAGAAATTCAAGCCTGGCCGTATCAGCCAGCGAAGGGCAGGAGGATCCTCCCCCAGATAGTTTTGTCCAGACCCAGGGTGAGCTGAGCATCAAGGACAAGTAGGGAGAAGTGAAGCAAAACAGGGGAATTTGGGAGCCTGTGATGTCTGCCTGAGGGTAACACGATGGCCAGGGGCCTCTTTGCTCGGTTCCCCTTTCTCTCCTCTCGGCTCTTGTGACACCCCAGGAGCAGACAGGAGGAGAGCCCCGAGCCGTGGCCAGCGAAGCCGGCTTGGTCTGTCACACCGTGCATGGTCTGGGTGGTGATCATGGTGACTGGCTGGTGGCTTCGCTATCACAGCATCTTCCGGCTGGGAGGAAGCGGTGGCACCTGGTTGTGTGCTGCGGGCCACATCCTGCCATCCCCACCGAGGCCAAATCCCACCACCCCCCCCAAAGCCAGGAGATGCAGGGCTGGTGTTACTGCCTGCCCCGGATGCTGGCGGATTGATTGCTTTCTGATTCAGTCCAGTAACCAAGAGATGCTAATTGCCCGGTAATTCCGCTCCCTGCCTAATGGGCTGTCTTGCTTCCATGGCTCCCCAGCCCTGCTCCACCCAACCAGCTCACTGGGATGCAGTGGAGCATCCCATCCCTCTGATGTACACCCCATCCAGCTGACCAAGACCCCCATGAGCCATGGTGGGCTCCCCACCTGGTCCTGACCTCCTGCTGACATTCCCCATCCCAAACCCATCACCCCAGTGCTCTCACAGGACTTTTCCCCACTGCTGTTTTCTGCAGACCCCTTATCAGCACATTTGTGGACCACTCTTTACACCCGTAAGGGCCATCAGCTGTACCCATGCCTTGTGGCTCCCCTTATTTGACGTATAATCTTCTAATTAATAATCAGCCTTTTCAAAGTGGAGTGCAAACATTAATTAATTACCCGTGAGGTAGGTAATTAACAGCGATGACTCCCATTTTACTTCAAGGGAAGCCGCGATACAGAGATCTTGCATGATCCACCCAAGGTGGCAGGGAAATGACCGTGCAAAGGCAGCCGGGCTCCGGCACGACCCTGCAGTAACCACGGCTCACCCGGGCTGGGTCTCCTTCCACTGAGGGCTTCCCATGGGGACAGTCCCTGTGTGCTGGGGTGTCTCTGCTCCATCACCATGGCCATCTCCAGCGTGGAGCAGATGGCGTGGTCCCAAGGTGGACTGGCAGGGCAGGTCCATCACCATGGCCACCTCTGCCCCAAGGGATGAGACATAACCCTGGGGTGGCCACAGGGCTCCTGTCTTTCCTCTCCACACCCATCCCTTCCAAAGCACCCATCTGCGAGCAGCCATGGTGCTGGGTTTTGGGGTGCCTCAACCAGCTCCTGGACAAGGTGCTCCTGAGGAAGGGGGGGCTGTCCCATGGAAAAGGGCTGCTCCTTGTGTTCCCATATGTGCCTGGTGTCCCGTCTCCTCACATCCCCCCCCCCCCCCCCCAGGTAATTGCAAATCTCCATCTCAGCAGGCTTTTGAAGGTTCCTCCTGCTGCTCTCCTCCTTTGTTTGTCCCACAGTAGGGAGCAATGTGTGTGTGTGTGGGGGGGCTGGAATAACACCTGGGTCCAGCATCAGCCAGACCCCACTCTGGGGAGGGCAGCCGGTGGTTCAGGGAGGAAGCCCCATCCTTGAAGCCCCATCCTCATCCTCTCACTGTGATCTCTGAAGCTCCCTGGTGACAAAGAGCTTGCTGGTGTGGGCTGCAAGACCCCGAGAGTAGGACTGGCTCCCCCCACCATGATGCTGAGCGAGGGGTATCCTATGGAGAACAGGCATTTTTAGCTTTTTTTTTTTTTTTTTTCCGGGGAATTTTATTTCTTTTTCCCTGTCATTGCTGTTTTCAAACGGCTGAGATTAGACATTCAAGGTCCCCATGCCGAAGTCTGTGTGCTTCCAACCGGCAACAGATTGTGAGTGGCTGCTGCTACTTTACTTACAGGGCTGCTTAATTAACTTGATTAATCAGCCCGCATTCGCGCGACGTTCTGGAGACGCAAAGCCCTCTTGTCACTGCTGCCTGCTGCTCCACGGACGCTGCCCTCGCCTTTATTTCCAACCAATATTGGACAGTAACAGCCAAAGAGGGAATCGCGGAAAGGCAGCCCGGCCAGCAGCAGCCACGTCTCCCGCTCCGGCAAGCTTTGGATCAAAGAGGACAGGAACAAATATTGTCCAATTCTGACCAAATCACTGCGCCTGCGGTGACCCCCGCCAGGCCGGGGAGCGGAGTTCCCCGCTTGGCTCAGCACCAGTCAGAACTGGTGGAGCATTTCCTTCCCCCCAGGTATTGCCGGGGTGGTGGGGGACACGGCGGCCTTTAACGTGGACCAGAGGTGTCCGTGGCGTTCCCCGGGGCAGGTTCAAGGGCAGAAGGCCTGGCCGCGGGCTGGCAGCAGCCATGCCGCCGCTGCCTGCTGACATCAGCAGTGAACTTGGCCCCGCATCCCACTCTAGGCTGGGTCCCACTGCGGGGGGGTTACTGGTGGGGGTCACGCCTGGGGGTGCAGGTGATGGGGCCATCCCCCTGGGCAGCGTGATGGGGAGCGCTGCAGGCAGGAGCAGGCAGCAGCCAACTCCCCCCCCCCCCCCTCAAAAGGGAGAAGCGGGGTCCTGCACCCCCAGGGGTACCCCCCTTCCCCTCCTGGGGGGCTGCAGCTCCCCGCCCGGCTGCCGTGCACCCCGGGGGCAGACAGGTCGTGCCCCCCCCGAGCCGCGGGGCGTTGTGTGAGGGTTACGGCCGTTCCCTTCGGGGGGTGTGTGTGTGTGTGTGTTGGGGGGGGGGGGGGGGGGCTGCACCGCGATCCCCGGGGGGCCGAGCAGCGGGACAACCAGCCCCTTCCCCAGTAAAGCAGTGTGAAAAGGGGGGGGGGGGGGGTGAGTGTAGCACCCACAACACACCCCAATTTGTTTTGCCCCCCCCCCCCCCCCCCTATTTTTTTTTCTCTTTGCAGGGCGGGGCGGGGCTGTGCGCGCGCCGGCGGGGAGGGGGGGGGGGGGGGGAAGAGCGGGGAGGCGGGGCGGGCGCGAGGCGGGGAGGCGCGGCCGCGGCCAATCAGAGCCGCGCTCTCCGAAAGTTTCCTTTTATGGCGAGGCGGCGGCGGCGGCGGCCCGATATAAAGGGCGGGGCGAGGCGGCGGGCGGGAGCCGCCGCGAGCTCTACCCTGCTGCCGTCTGCCCTCGTGCGCGCGCGCGCCCCCCGCTCCCGCCGCCGCCGCCGCCTCGCGCCGCCCGCCCGCCCCGGCTCCGACCGCGCAACTCCCCGAAGGTGAGCGGCACCGGGGGGGGGGGGGGGAGAGGGGGTGCCGGTGTGTCTTTGTGTGTGTTTGTGGGTTATTCTTGTGGTGGGGGTTGGGCTCCTCGCCTCACTGCACCTTCAAATCGCTTCATATCGGTAATATTAATTTAATTCGGGTCGTCATCCGGTTGCGTGGCGGCTGCCGGGGCGCCCTTTGTTTGCTGAGGGGGGGGTGGGGGGGTGGGGGGTGGCTCGCCGTGCGCCGCAGTGGTTTAAGGGATGCAGAAGGAGATCGCGGTTTAATAATGGAGGTGCCTCCCTCACTGCTGCTCGTGGGGTTAATCCACCTCGTAAGAGGATTTGTTTGGGGGGTGGGGGAGTGGGGAAGCGGAGCGGGCGGCTCGGCTATTGTGTCCCGGCGAAGGGAAGGGGGCGCGGGGCTTTGTCTTCTCCGAGCTGTCTCCCCCCTCCCTCAGGAGCCGGTGGGGGGAGTTTGGGCCTGGGGGCGTCGTCCCCCACTGGGGAGGGGCGCGGTTCCCCCCCCTCCCCGGACACATTCAAACAGCCCTGGTGGCTTTTTCTTGCAGAAGGGGGGCGGCACCCCCCCCCCCCCCCCCTCCCGAGGGCGAGGTTGTTGCATCGGAACAAAAGCTGCATGTAAAGGAGGGTGGGGGAGAGAGGGAAGAAGAAAAGCCCCCGTGTGCCCTTGTGCGGGCAGCAACTACAGGTCTCAGGCTGCCCCGTGCGGGGCTGG
The DNA here is from genome assembly GCF_018691265.1 of Tyto alba. Lineage (NCBI taxonomy): Eukaryota > Metazoa > Chordata > Aves > Strigiformes > Tytonidae > Tyto > Tyto alba. Next base: position 4,625,242 of record NW_024881302.1, read on the forward strand.
CACATGTGCCAGCAACTGCTGCCCCCCCCCCCCCCCGTCCTCCCCCCAGCAGATTAAACTGGTGCTGTCAGAGGCACCGGAGCTGAGCTTGCCCTCCTCGGGGTGGGTAGCAATTGCATAAGACCCTGGCTTTAATCCCACCCGTGCTTCCACCACTGTTTGATGGGAGCGCTGGTCGCGTTTGGCTAGTAGGCTGGGTGAGGTGGCTACCTCTCACCCTGCAGCGCCCTCTTCCCCCCCCCCCGCCCCGAGACTGTGGGGCTGCTTTTGGGGCGGCTCCTGCTCCCCGAGCCCCTCCTCACAGGGGGTGAGCACCCTGTGTGACACGCGGAGCCGGGCGAGGCGTCGAGCCCCGCTGCCTGGCACACCGCGGGGTGTTGGGGCGTGGCAGCCACGCCCGCCTGGCTTTTTGGGAGGGGGGGATGAGGGGAAAGGGGGGAGTGGCTGCCAGCATCCCCCCAAAAGCTGGTGGCGGGCGAGGCGCGGCGTGCTCCATCCATTGCCTTTTATGGTAATAATGCAAGAGGGCGCAGGGACTTCCTTTGTCCCAAATCCGTGCGGCGCCGGAACGGGGGAGGCGTCGCACCCTCTAGCGGGCGCGGGGCGAAGCGGTGCGGCGCCGGCAGGAAGGAAATGGGTGGGGAAGGCCTTGGCGGCATCGCCTTCCCTTCCCCATGCGTGACTGGTGATGCTCATGTCTTTTTTTTCTTCTTTTTTTTTTTTTCTTTTTTTTTTCTTTTTCCTCTCCTGCAGCCAGCCATGGATGATGATATTGCTGCGCTCGTTGTTGACAATGGTTCCGGTATGTGCAAGGCCGGTTTTGCAGGGGATGATGCCCCCCGTGCTGTCTTCCCTTCCATTGTGGGTCGCCCCAGACATCAGGTAGGTGGCTGGGGTGCCCGTTAGCAGACAAAATGTGGGGGGGGGGTTTGGTGGAAGCAGTTCCCCTAGAGGCACTGAGCTTCAAGGAGCCCTTTTATAGTTGGCTTTATAACTCAGGAGGCTTCTGCGCTGCAGTGCAACTGGTGGGGAATACAGCCTCCTCCCAGGCTTTTGTGCAGTGTCTGTTGGAGTAGTTGGCTGAATGCTTTTCTTGATAGAGTGAGGACAGCAGAGGGACAGTAACTGGAGACCTAGCTTTGGGAAAAGCAGGTTATCCACACGGTGTGGCTTGCCCTTCAGCTGTACTCACTACTTATTCTTCGTTGTGCAGGGTGTGATGGTTGGTATGGGCCAGAAAGACAGCTATGTTGGTGATGAAGCCCAGAGCAAAAGAGGTATCCTGACCCTGAAGTACCCCATTGAACACGGTATTGTCACCAACTGGGATGACATGGAGAAGATCTGGCACCACACCTTCTACAATGAGCTGAGAGTAGCCCCTGAGGAGCACCCCGTGCTGCTCACAGAGGCTCCCCTGAACCCCAAAGCCAACAGAGAGAAGATGACACAGGTGTGTGAAACTTCAGAGCTTGGAGCTACAGCAGATGTTGCTGCAGGCCAGCTCTCCTCTTCCATGTTGTGCTCTCTCCTCCTTCACCACTATTCTCCCTTTTTGCCATCTTTACAGGGTTTTCCTTTCCTGACCTGAGTCTCCTCTTTGCTGGACCTTGACAGGTTTTGTTTGCTCTTCTAAGCTGGCTTTCTCTGAGACTGAACTAGCAACTTGTCTAACTGCTGTTTCTGACTAGACACACTAATCCATTTACCAGCCTTGAGTGACTGTACTGTAGTTTACTTGGCATTTTTTATTCCTTGCTGTGACATGTGGATGGGTCTGTTGCGGTGGTGTCCCTGCTTAGGCTCTGACCTGGCAGGTGTGGGTGGAGGCCAGGCAAGATAAGCATGGACTTCGAGGGGTAGTGAAGTCTCTTGCCTAGGGACAAAAGTAAAACCACTTGCATGGACTTGGTGTAGACCTGTAATGAGAACCTTGGTTTTTGCTGTTGACTCAACCCCTTATTTTCTCTCCCTAGATCATGTTTGAGACCTTCAACACCCCAGCCATGTATGTAGCCATCCAGGCTGTGTTGTCCCTGTATGCCTCTGGTCGTACCACTGGTATTGTGATGGACTCTGGTGATGGTGTTACCCACACTGTGCCCATCTACGAAGGTTATGCCCTCCCCCATGCCATCCTCCGTCTGGATCTGGCTGGCCGTGACCTGACGGACTACCTCATGAAGATCCTGACAGAGAGAGGCTACAGCTTCACCACCACAGCCGAGAGAGAAATTGTGCGTGACATCAAGGAGAAGCTGTGCTATGTTGCCCTGGATTTTGAGCAGGAGATGGCCACAGCTGCCTCTAGCTCTTCCCTGGAGAAGAGCTATGAACTCCCCGATGGCCAGGTCATCACCATTGGCAATGAGAGGTTCAGGTGCCCTGAGGCCCTCTTCCAACCATCTTTCCTGGGTAAGTCCAGCTCTTGTAGGATACCCTGTGCCCCTTGATAGTCCTTTCTGTAAAGGGTGGCCTGGGGACCATGGCAGCCAGTTACACGTAACTGCTGCTCCGTAGCAAGGTGTGTGCTGTCCACCCAGTTAGCCTTACTTCCCCCACAGCCTAAAGCTGTTTGAGGGCCTTGGGGGACAGTGGAACAGGAGGTTCAGCCTGTCAAGCTTTGTAGTACCTTCCCACTGAAGGTGCTGCAGGTCTCTTGGTTGCCTCTAAGTAGCTCCTCAGGCTTTCTTCGCTGTGTCTGAGCCCTTGTTGACTTGAGGTTGCTTCTTTTTTGCAGGTATGGAGTCCTGTGGTATCCATGAAACTACCTTCAACTCCATCATGAAGTGCGATGTGGATATCCGTAAGGACCTGTATGCCAACACAGTGCTGTCTGGTGGTACCACAATGTACCCTGGCATTGCTGACAGGATGCAGAAGGAGATCACAGCCCTGGCACCCAGCACAATGAAAATTAAGGTAGGATGGAGTCAGAGGGACCTCTTGGCACCCTTGTTAATGCTGAAATGCAGTCTGGGGGGAGGGGGCTAAGCAAAAGAAAAGATAGAAACCGTACTTCTGGGTCTGGTGCAGCATTAGTGGTGTTGCTCTGGGCAAGATGGCATCCACCCCAGCCATATGAATAATGGGATTAGTGTAAATACTGCCTGCAAAGGTGGGAAGTGGTGGGTGTATGAGGCTGTCTTTAGCCTGTTTGGACTTGGTGGTATCTTGGCCAAGGCTAGATAAGGGAATTGGGCAGCTCTGTCTTGCGGGGCCATGCGTGGGCAGAGAGTGTAGTATGACACTGTGCCTCTGACTGATCTTTCCTCTTACCCGCAGATCATTGCCCCACCTGAGCGCAAGTACTCTGTCTGGATCGGAGGCTCCATCCTGGCCTCCCTGTCCACCTTCCAGCAGATGTGGATCAGCAAGCAGGAGTACGATGAATCCGGACCCTCCATTGTCCACCGCAAATGCTTCTAAACCGGACTGTTATCAACACCCACACCCCTGTGATGAAATGAAACCCATAAATGCGCATAAAACAAGACGAGATTGGCATGGCTTTATTTGTTTTTTTTTTGGCGCTTGACTCAGGATTAAAAAACTGGAACGGTGAAGGTGTCAGCAGCAGTCTTAAAATGAAACATGTTGGAGCGAACGCCCCCAAAGTTCTACAATGCATCTGAGGACTTTGATTGTACATTTGTTTCTTTTTTTAATAGTCATTCCAAATATTGTTATAATGCATTGTTACAGGAAGTTACTCGCCTCTGTGAAGGCAGCAGCCCAGTTTGGAGGGAGCCGATGCCAGTTACTGGTGTTAGGTTATAATTGCTTGTCTGTAAATTATGTAACCCAACAAGTGTCTTTTTGTATCTTTCCGCCTTAAAAACAAAACACACTTGATCCTTTCTTCGATTTGTCAAGCAAGCAGGCTGTGTTCCCCAGTGATAGATGTGAATGAAGGCTTTACAGTCCCCCCGCAGGGTCTAGAAGTGATGCCAGTATGTGGGGGAGGGAGGGGCTACCTGTACACTGACTTAAGACCAGTTCAAATAAAAGTGCACACCATAGAGGCTTGACTGGTGTTGGTTGTTCATTCTTCTTCCATGCCGCTTCTTGACAGTTACTGCATGCTCCGATCTAGCCTTGCCAGGCAGCACAGGTCGGCTATCTGACTGGGGTGGATGCTGCTGCTGTGGGCTGTCTGGTGTGTGAGCCAGATGGCTCATGGCGATAGTGGGGAAGAGCTGAGCCTGCCAGCCCTGCAGGTGTCCACGGCTGGAGCCTCTTCCATGTGCTGCCAGTGTGTGCAAGAGGGAGCTGCTGGAGAAGCTGGGCTTAGTGGGGATCCAACTGCACCTTCTGCAGTGCTGCCTTCTGTGTCTCCTGAGCTGTGCAGCTTTGGCCTGATGAAAGGAAGTGGGGTGGTGGTGATGACATAACCATGCCAAAGCAGCTGGTTTTTCCTGTAGCCAAGGCTCCTTGGGCTAGTCTGCAGCCCTCCATGGCTCAGGGGGCAGTGTCCCCTTTTCTCCCTGCGCCAGGTGTCTAAGCTTGTCTGTCGTGCTCTTGGCTTGTCCTGGGAGGGAGGCCTGGCTTTGGGCCTGGAGACTCACCGTGTCTGGCAGACTGCTTGCTGGGTGGAGCAGCTTTCAGGTGAAAGCAAGAGAAAGTCTTTGTGAAGTGGAAAAAATTGACTTCAGAGAGCAAGGCCACTGGGCTGTTATACATGGCTGGGCAGGGGTGGGGCTGGGAAAAGGGTGTGTGGAAGGAGAAGCCTCTTGCTTGGTGAGTGGTACCTACAGCTCCAGGACTCACTGTGGGTAGTGCAGATACCTGCCTCTGGCCCAGCCTCTGGCAGGAAGGAGGTTTGCACAGCTTTGTCCCTATCCTCCAGGCTTCTGAACCTTCTGTGAAGCTTCAGCCTTGTTTGATGGATCAAATTCTCCAGTTTCCTGAAAAGGAGCAGCTGCAATGGGGACCCTCGCAAAGCCATGCTGGGAGCTGAGACCTTGCTGGGCACAGCAAAGCCTGTGAGCCCCAGGAGCTGGAGCAACTGCTGTGGGAGGAAGGAGACAGAGAAGACCAAGGCTGCCAGGTCAGGGACCAGGGAGAGCAAAGGCAGGTGACACTGCTCATTGCCAACTTGGGCAGACCAGACCTTCAAGCCCCGCTCACAGGCGTGCTGGCTTCCCCAGGCTCCTCCAACCTGCCTGTCTTTGAAGAGCTAATGGCTGTGATTGTGTCATGCTCACAGCAGATGAAAGGCAGGGAACAGGCTCCTTTGGCTCTTTAATCCTCTTGCCTGGCCTCATCCTGCACAGGCATCATGCTGTATTCAGGGTGGACCTGCCGGTTTCTGCCCTTCATCTTCCCAGCCTCCCTCCCGGCTGCCCCGGGTGCAGTAGGAGCCTGGCAGGGCTGGAGATGCAGACACTGGGCTGGGCAGACGAGTTAACTGGAAGCACCAGTTTGCAACAGAGGAGGTGAAACAGGTTAGAGCAAGGCCCAAATAGGGCTTATAACCCAAGGTCTTGGGGAAATGGGGTGAGGAGGAGGCAATGGCAACTCCTGGGGAGGGAGCCGGTGGGAGCAGGTCAGGAAAAAAGGCCAGGAAGCAAGAAGAAATGACGACAATAGGGAAATGGGGCGCCTTTCTTCAGCCCTCCCTGAAATGGTCACTGATCACTGTGGAAAACTGTGTTGAGACACAAAGAACAGGAGAGATGGTGGTGCCAGTGAGGGAGAAACCAGAGAGCAGCAAAATACAGCGAGACGGAGAGCAGCTCAGGTGGGCAGAGGTGCGGGCACAGGTAGAGTGAGGGTGAGCGACGGCTGGTGCAGAGCTGCTGGGTGCAGCGAAGCCAGGCTGATTTTCATGCTCCAGAGAGCAGCAGGTGAGGCTTTCTGCCCGTTAATACTTTGCAGGGTGTTTTTTCTCCTTTCTTCCTATTTCATTTGCTGTTTCAGGCAACCAGGCCCCCTCCCCAATAAAATGAGGCTGAGCCTTTCACAGCCATTCCCGATGACACTCCCGCGCAAGGCTACGGCATGCACAGCTACTTTTCAGGCTGCTCCATCACGGCTTGGTTTATTCCTCCTCTGGGCCATTACATGTTGGAGAAAAGAATGTGGTGCCGGGCAGGGAAGCCTGCGAGCATTACTCACTGCTCCCGACTCCAGCGACCAAGGGGGAGCCGGGGGTGGTTTCCTCTCAGGAACGCCAAGTGCTGGAAGAGGGGGGATTTTTTTTTTAACCACAGTTTCTCCATCATCGTGTTTCAGAGGGCTTGGTTCGCCCCTCACTGTTTCGCAGAGGTGGGGAAATGCCGAGGGGCCTATCACAGGAAGGGCGGTAGAGGAGTTGGTTTAGCCATATTCTGGCTCTTGAAGCCACCAGTCATGGGGAAGACTCAAAGGAGATGTGTTGGGAATATTCAGTCCCCTGGCTACCTCCTCTTCCTTCTCAGCACACAAACAGCTGGGGGTTGTGAGGAGACCAGGAGATTTAAAATGGCCACCCATGAGCCAGGCTGAGCGTGTTCCCCTGTCTGGCTCAGCGGTGGCAGCGCACCAGGATTTCTCAGGCTGCAGAGACAGCAGGACTCGGCTGTAGATCCTTACAAGCCACCCAGCCCTTTCTTGCCTCCTTTTAGCTGCCCGGGAGGAGCTGGATCAGCTCAAGGGAGCTGAGCAAACACGTTTTACGCCTTTTCTTCCCCCAGAGCTCCCAACTTTCTCTCCTGCTGGAGACAGTCACTGCCACTTCACCTGCAATTATCCAGTGACCTGGAAAGTCACCTCGCTGAGCCGCTTATGGAATCAAGCCACCGCCAGGAATTAGTGATGTCCTTGGCAAAGGAGATGGCTGTGGCTCTTGGGATTTAGCCCTGAAGGGCCTCATTGTCTCTTAGCCATGTCAAGGAGCGCTGACGAGAAAGAGTCCCCAGATGGGGGGTCCCCATTCTCTCATTAGCAAGCGTGTGCTGCTTCAGAAGAGGTGCCAGCTGGCTGCGTGCAAAAGTCCCAGGAAATCCCAGAGCATTCAAACAAAACTGGCCTCCTCGCAGAAGTCCCCTCCGAGGGTGCAAAGCATCAGCTTCAGAAAATGGGATTTCCAGGGTATCAGTTCAGGGATGGGACTGTGGGTATCGGCTGTGCTGGGGGCAGGAGGAGTCCTGGTCTTTGAAGCTGGTCTTTCCAGAGGGATTGCTGACCTGGAGCCTGCCCTGGCTTGTATTATACCCATCTGTAATCTACTTTAGCAGGCCTTACAGTATTAAACCGTACCAAGTATTGAAAATCACTTACAGTAGTGGGGCTAGCGGTTCACCCAAGCATACCAAGTGCTCTGGCCACTGTAGTCCAGCTGGGCTTTAGTAGTGCTGACAAAAAGATGAGATGTCCAGACTATATCAGTCAGAATCAGAGGAGAGAAATAACCCAAGACTTTCCAGAGGGAAAAATATAAAATCCCCACCAGATCAGTCTAGCCTTGAACAGTTAAGAAATTTCATCTTATACAGGGCAAAATATCTCAATACTAGCAATAATTTGTTTGTTTGACCTCCCAGACTGGGACAGTATGGTATGTACTTGTCTTCTTTGGGCTAAGAAAACTGTGTATTAGTTGTAACATGAACAAAGTCTGCCCTGAGACGGCCCAGCCCTGAACTGAACCCATCTTCACAGAAGGCTCCCAAGTACCCACACTGAGAAGAGCGTTCCTGAAGCAAGGTGCAGCAGGGAGGGTTTCTCCTCTCACTGACTGGCCGTCTCCCAGCCACCATCAAGAGAAATGCCAGTTTGGTGTAGCTGTTTGTTTCCTCCCTTCTTTACCACCCATCTGATGTCCTGCTGCTGCCCTGTGTTCAACCTCCATGTTTTATCTACACCGCCACATTGCTCATTCATTTGGTGGATCATGAGTCCAAGCGCAGCTCCTCTTACAAACTGCTGCGAGTCTGGTTTCTCCTCGGGAGGTTTTTATACCTATCTCTGTTCCCAGTTCTTATTTGGGTTTGCCAACTTCTGTCTGGTCCATGTATGCCCCAGGGCTGGAGGGAACCCGTGGCTAGTCCTAACACAGGCTGCTCCAGCTGATCTGGCTCTCTGGGCAGGGCTTTTAGTCTGCTTACGGGCCTTGCTGATGATTTTATTTACCATTTGCATTGGAAATGCAGGTCTCCTCCACCCTGGTCTCTGCTTTCCCTGATGACTGCAAATATAGTAGGTTGGTATTTTTCCCAGATGTCAAACAAGTTGGTCTTAACTGGAGGCCCTCTGGATTTAATTTGTCATTACCTTCTATTTAAGTCAAACATATGACAAACAAAGCAGGTACAGATTCTCTTATTGAGGCTCTCCCTCATCTAAGGGCTAAGAGGGGTTTTCCTCTTCAACTCCTGAGACTTCTCATAGGCCTAGAAGCAAAATAGGTAATCAAGACATGATGTACTTGTTATTTCTAAGCAAAACCCCCAGTCTACCCCTAACCTAACTCATGGCCTTAAATGGCAACAATCAAGCGGGAATAAAGCAGCAACGTATTCATCTTCCTTTGTGGGTCATCTTTAAAACACATTTTCTATAACAAAATTACCAAAGCATACACGTAACTGGAAATTCCAGCGCTCTGGTCCTGTCTGTACTTGAGATTTGGAATGAGGAGCTAATAGTAACAGTGCTGAGCCAGCTGCTCCCCTTGTACGTCGCTGTGTGCAATGGCTGCGCTCACAGCAGCCCTGGATGACTTAGGCACGGGCCCCTGTGCATCAGCAAGGTGAAGGATGGTATCTCACATCCGCAGGCAATGTTAGAATATTTAGACTGGTTAGAGCCCAGATTGATGATTGTTCCATACATGACCAGCTGACAAGTTTGCCTTTAGGGTTTTCCTGGGAGGAAGGGAGTGGTACCTGCAGCCTCCTTGTTAGCACCATCACAGTCAGTGCTCCTGCCTTCCATGCCCCGGCTGCTTCCAAACCACAGCATGAGCAGGGAAAGGTTCGTTCTCCCAAATGCTCTGCCACCTCCCCGGAAAACCAGGATGTTAATGCAGCGATCGCCCCCGGGGCCACACAACAGCCCTGCGGGGTGTCCCACCAAACCGGTGGGGCTCCCTCTGCCCACCCGCTCGCCCGCTGAGTCACTCCTGTGCCCCACAGCTCCTCGCAGGGCGGATTTACATTTTTGGAGCCGACTCAAGAGTTTTATGGGGTGCGGGTCCGGCATGTGTCAGCTGCTGGGATGGAAGAGGGCCTGTGGCTGGGAGCTGCCGAGGGCGGAGGAGGCTCAAGCGGCCGCTTGCTTGGCTCCTGCCATCCCTGACGCCTCAGCACTGGTGGCCTTGGGGCAGAGGCGAGGGAGCCAGGCTGAACAATTCGGATTTCGCCCCCGCAGAGAGCTACCACCCTCAAGTTGAGGGGGTAAGCCGAACTGTGAAAGGACGACACAACGCGGGCAGACGCCCCGCCACTCTCATCATGGCGGCGCCGCTCCCAAGATGGCGCCGAAGATCGGCCGGCACCGCCCCTCCAACGCTGGGGCCGCGCTCAAGATGGCGGCGCGGGACGGCCGAGGGAGCGGCGGAGGCGTGGCGAGGCGCGGAAGACGGGTCATGGCAGCGCCGGAAGAACTGTGCGGCGGCCGGGCCGGCGGGGAGACAGGCCGGGACGCGGCCGGTTTGAGCGGTGGCCCGGGGAGGCGGCGGTGGCGGCGGGACTGCGCGGCCGCCGCCATGTTCCGCTGTGGAGAGGTGAGCTGGGATGTGGGGGGGGGGGGGGGGGGGGCGTGCGTGTTTCTCGCCCTCCACACCCCTTCCCACTCCCGGCCCCTCGGAGGGCCGTTAACTGGGGCTGTAGCGGGGCTCCGCCGCCGTTTGCCGGGGCTGGGGGGAGCCGGGTCCCCCGCTCAGGGATGGGGACGAGGCGAGAGGGGCTGGAGCTGGCCCCGGATGGGGCGAGGGGGCTCAAAGGGCGGCGGTGGGGCCAGGAGGTGCCGGCGGTGCCTCTCCCCGCGGGACTTGGCGTGGGGAGGCCCCGGGAAGCCGGTTCCCGAGGCGGGCTGCCGCCGTCTAACGGGGCTGGGTGCGGGCGCCGAAATCGCTTTACTCTGGGGTGCCGCTGTGGGGGTTTTTCGGGGTCTGTGATGTGGGACCAGCTCCCCCCCCTTCCCTGTAGGAGATGCTATGGCATTAAGGCTTGTTTAAGCTTTATTAAAGACGGTGCTAAAGTCCCAGCCACCCCCCCACGAAACCACCATCACGGTGAGCTGTGGGCCACGTTGGGTTCCTGTGCCACGCCAGGCTGCGTGCGCCCTGCCGCCTTCTTGTGAAAGCGGTCCTGGTGGTTTTGGGGTGCGATTGCTGGGGTGCCTCTTGTCTCACCCGGTGCCGAAGGAAGGGAGCATGGGGTGGAGGATCAAGAGGTTTCTCATGGCCTCTTTGGACCCCGGCTGTCATTCGGGTGGCTTCATGGGGTTAAGGTGTAAACACGCTGCGGAAGATCTAAGGGTGATCTGATGCTGGATCGCAGTTTTGTTTGTGTGTATACATCTCTCTACACATATGATTATATAACTTAAGATTATTGAAAGGGATGGCACTTAGAGGAAGGATGTAGAAAGAGACTGCTGTGCTATATTTAGCAAGAATCAGGGGCAGTCACTTTTCCAATTGCAAAGTAAGTGGCAAAAGTGGACTAAATGTAAACGTTTTTTTCCCTGCATTCTAAAGTAGTCAGCAGTGAAGGAGCAAGTGAAGGTACTGTGGCTTTGTGTGAAGATTTGTACTACCTCCATATTGTCTTTTTTTTTTTTTTTTTCATGCAGATGGAAATACTTAAAGATTCAAGTGTTTCTGTTTTGTCTCACTTCATAAATTCTTGAGACTTGCGGCATCTGTTTTCTCAGAAGATTTGCTGAAGTTTCTGAGCTAGTAGCTTTTCTTTTTTTCTTTTTTCTTTTTCTTTTTTTTCCCCCAGGAGATCGTAAGTGGGGAGAGTGAGGAGGAAAGTAATGGCGTCAACTTAATGGAGTTCTCAGATGAGATCCTTTTGCACATTCTCAGCTATGTCCCTTGTACCGACCTTGTCCTGAACGTCAGGAGAACCTGCAGGAAACTCGCAACACTTTGCCTTGACAAGAGTTTAACCCATACAGTTTTACTTCAGAAAGACTATAAGGTGGGGAGAGTAGCTTGCTTCTTCTGTTAACTATGAAGACAAATCTGACTTCTGAAAAAATGCCAAGAAGTAGAACTTTCCAGTGTGTCTGCATAAATGAAATGCTCTTGAACTCTGAAATCAAATAAACAATAAACTGTTTTATAAAAGCATTTGTTTTCCAGAATGCTTTGTTAGAACAGCTCTGTGCTCCCTTAATTATATAAAATACTGTTAGTGAAAACTATTTTCTCTGTGTTTCTGGAAGCTAAAATGAAAGTAAACGTGACTCTCCATTTGTAGCTGTGGTTGTGTAAAGTTATCGTTCTCTCAACATACATTTTTCTTGTTGTTGTGCAAAAAAATCGTGTGCTTATTGCTGTCAGGCATGCAGTCAGCTAAGCCAGAAATTGTTTATGTGTTATAACAAAAATAAAGCTTGGGAATGAAGGGTGATACATTTTATGAGGACTGTATCACCAAGTGCAGGCAAGGGGGAAGCCTCTCTTACTCATTTCCAAAAGAGGAAACTGGATGAAGGAGAATGGGAACATTCTTCTTTCAGTTTGAGTTTCCATAGATAGCTAGTTCTGCTGAAATCACTTTGCTGTTAGAAAATGGAGATGGTCCTCCATTCCACACTCAGTTGCTGAACAGATTTGGCCTCAGTCAGTAACAGAACTGCACAGACTAAGAAGCTAAAGGAACTGTAGTCTTAAAGAGTCCAAAGCATGGCAGACTAAGCCAGCTACCAGCAGTATAATAATTTTTAGACTGTGCTGGCATCCTCAAACCTTTGAATAAGCCATATAATCTAAGTGCTAACCACTCTTATCCCCATCTTCAGATGAGAAACTGAGTCAGTACACACTATTGCCATATATCTCATTGAATCTGGTTTTGTTTGAGTACAGGTAAACAAAGACAAAGTGAAGCAACTGATGAGGGATATCGGAAAAGAGATTTACCAGCTGAACATGGCTGGGTGCTATTGGCTGCCCAGCTCCACTATTGATCACGTAACACGATGCAAGAACCTGGTAAAACTGAACTTGTCTGGGTGCCACGTCACCTCTCTCCGTCTCTCAAAGATGCTGTCCACGCTCCAGCACCTGCGCTCCCTGGCGATAGATGTAAATCCGGGTTTTGATGCCAGTCAGCTAAGCAGTGAGTGTAAAGCCACTCTTAGCCGTGTCTCGGAATTGAAGCAAACACTTTACACGCCGTCATATGGTGTCGTTCCGTGCTGCACTAGCCTTGAGAAACTGCTGCTTTATTTTGAGATCCTTGATCGCTCGCGAGAAGGTTTTATGCTCTCTGGGCAGCTAATGGTAGGTGAGAGCAATGTGCCCCACTACCAGAATCTCCGCGTCTTCTATGCCAGGCTGGCTCCTGGCTATGTTAATCAGGAGGTGGTGAGGCTGTACTTGGCGGTGCTAAGTGATCGGACACCTGAGAACCTTCATGCCTTCCTTATTTCTGCCCCTGGTAGCTTTGCGGAAACAGGAGCCACTAAAAACCTCCTGGACTCTATGGCTCGAAATGTACGTCTGGATGCTTTACAACTGCCCAAAGCCTGGATTAATGGCTCTGGGCTCCTGCAACACTTGAAGTTCAACAACCCTTTCTACTTCAGCTTTAGCCGATGCACCTTATCTGGTGGTCACCTGATCCAGAGGGTTATTAATGGTGGGAAAGATCTTAAAAGCTTGACCAGTTTGAATCTCAGTGGCTGTGTTCACTGTCTGGCTCCAGAGTCCTTGTTTCGAAAAGCAGAAGATGACATTGACAGTGGCATTCTGGAAAGCCTGGTAGTGTCTTGCTGCAACCTGAGACACCTCAACCTCTCTGCAGCTCACCATCACAGCTCAGAAAGCATAGGGAATCACTTGTGCCAGCTTCTGTCTAGGCTAAAGCACCTGCTCTCATTAGCGCTACCAGTTTGCTCCATCACAGATGTTGCTGCAAATGTGGAAAAGCCTCCCGCAGCATCTAATTTGGTGCCCCAAACATTTGGAAGGAAAGTTCGGATCGGGGTACAGACATATCCGAGGAACTTAGCGGACCCGGCAAATCAGAAGATAGAGTCTACAGTATTCTGGGCTCTGATGGGAAGCCTCCGATTTTTGGAAACCTTGGAAATAATTGGGTCCAGTTTTTCCTCTGCTATGCCCCGCAACGAGCCAGCAATTCGGAACTCATTGCCTCCTTGTGTCCGGGCACAAAGCGTGGGAGATTCAGAGGTGGCTGCCATTAGCCAATTGACTTACTTGCAGAGCCTCACCTTAGCACAACTGCCAAATATTATTACTGGCTCTGGGCTTATTAACATTGGATTGCAGTGCCAGCATTTGCAGACTCTTTCATTGGCCAACCTGGGCATGATGGGGAAAGTGGTCTATATGTCTGCCCTCATGGACATGCTGAAACACTGCAAGTGTTTGAAAGATCTCAGGTGAGGGGCTGCGATTGAACACCTCCATTTGGTTTGTGGATCTTCAGAAATGTAGTGTGTGGTTTATTGTGGCTAGTGTTAAAACTGTGAGTGTTCCTGTTCTGGTCAAAAGTAGCTGCAATGGCCTGAAAACTGGCTGTTTTCCTTCCTGACTTGTGGAGAACAGGAAGGCATCACATGCTGACCTTGAGGGCTCAGGATATGCCCTTTAACCAGTTTTCCAAGAGCAAAAAGTCTCTATGCTGCAACTGCCTTCCTTTTAGATAAGGAAGAGTGAATGCTGCATATTTGGGAGCTAGCAGCCTGGCAGTGCTAGGTTAAATACTACATGGCTTTGCTGACTTTTTGATTTTGTGTACATGTGCATCTCTTAAATTTCCAGGAAGGGACTCCTACAATGTCTAGATAATGCAGAGTTCTTCTCAGGTTTCCCAATGAGATATTTTTCTGCCTTTGATTTGTATTAAAATAATTCCTTTTTTTTTTTTTGGTTTCTTTTTCTTTTCTTGATAGTATAATGAAAGCACCCCAAATTTAGAGTTTGTCCTGTGATGTTCCTTTCTTGGAACTGCTAGAGCTAAAGGATCCTACCAAGGATCTGATCCTAAAGGATGCATAAAGTCGCTTCACGGTAGTCAAAACGTGTTTATGAAAGCAAAGGGCACAAACTGTGACTTTCCTTGCACTAGTCTGTGTGAACATAAATGTTACTACTTGAGAAAGATGCTTTTTTTTTTCCCCCCCCTTATTGTTTTTACCCTAAATCAGCTTCTGTTGGTGAAACTGCTAGACGTATCAGTCCCATTGTCATCCTCTGTTCACAAAATGGATCTAAAATGCCTAACAGTAGCAACAGCAAGGTCACTTCTGTGATCACAAAGGCAGTTAGTGTGACTGAAATTACTGCTTATCAGCTGAGACTGGTGTTTGCATGCATGTTCCTGATTCATTCTAGTAGTGAAGGGAGCCAGGGTGGCTAAAATACATCAGGAGGGTTTTAATTTTCTACTGCTTCCAATTTGTAACAGACAAAGAGTGTGTTGGTCTCTCATCCAAGGGACGGCAGCTGTTGGAAATTCAGTTGCTTAATGGCTTGGGTTGTGTAAATGTATCTTTAACCTTCAGGAGCCACAGAAAAGCTAAGATCTGGGGAAGGAGATTTGGGTGTGTAATGTTGCTTCACTCAGTCTAGGCCCTGTAGTTTCCAGAGAGTTTGAGATGGAGGCCAAGAGCAATAAAGATGGGAGGCAGCGTAGAGCCTTCAATAAAGGATGAACAAGGGTGTTTCCATGTAACAGACAGTTTCGGTGTAAGCTGTCATTGTTCCTTCCTGAGTAAAGTCTAAGGTTTTATATAGGCTTAAGAGGATTTTAATATTTAGGATTTCCTCTTGATAATGTAGCTTAATTTTAATTTGAATAACGCTCTGCTGCTTCTACCGTTTTTTCCCCTCCCCATTTTCCAGGCTGAGAAACTAGTTTAAGGGGATATTCCAGAGCAACATTGTCATCTAGCGAGTGAAAGGCAGTATTGCAAGTATGGCTGTCACGTCACAGAGTTTAGACTAAAAACCTGCCGCGATGTTGCAGGAGCTTCTGTGCTTTTTGTCCTAAATTTACAATGGACCGATAACACTGTTGGAAAAATTGAAGAGGCTTCCCATCTACTTAATATTAATTTTAAGCTGTTACTCAGAGTGCTCATGGACTGTTAGGATCTCTTCAGGCAATGCTACCTGACCAGCAGTAACAGGCTGAGACTCTAAAGCAGAATTTATCAATTAACAGGATTAAGTTGCTGAGACACCCTCATGTACTACAAAAGCCTGTGCAGAGATTATCCAGATCAGGTTGGGACTGACAGCTTGTTATCACCTAATGGATTAACCTTCTTGGAGCTCTTGGCCTTGCTGACCCAATGACTGGGGATTCCCAAGTGCTCTGGGGCCCTGTAGTAAATTGGCACTAAGCAGATGTACTCTCCTGGTGACACCAGCTCTGAGCAGGTTCTGTTTCCTGCAGTCTGGGCTCTGTGAGAGTATCATCCAGTTATGCTGCTAGGTAAATCAGACCCCTCACTGGTCAAGTATGGCTTGACGGTGCCATTTTGTTGTCCTGCTCTGGGCTGTGATGTAAGATTGTGGATAGCCACGATAGAGGATTCAGTCTTTCTTCTCTGGCTAAGTGTTGAAGATAAAGGTTGGATTGATGATGGTTATTCTTCCTGTGGGAAAGCAGTAGCTTTGGTCCTTTTCCATCTTCTGACCGGAGAGGGCTGGTTGTGGTCACTCCTTTGGTTCAGAGGCCCAAGTTCTGCATCACCGTGTGCTCATTGTGAATTTTTCACGCCTGCTTCTCTCTAGGCAGTAAACTGAAGATGACCACTTTGATCAGTGGTTGGTGCACTGGAGCAGTAAGTCCCTAAATCCGCATCAATTGCTCGGTGGATGTCAGGTAGCAAAAGCCAGGCTGTGCTTGTCACGAGACCAGAATGGATCTGCTGGTCAGACCGAAGGCACATCTTGCCCCATGTGCTTTGTGGAAAACTTGCAAAACCAGGGTTACTCCCCGTGGGTGCTGAAATTCTGCAGTTTAGGGCCTTTCTGCCTATTTGCATCCTTGTCCTTTAGCACACACTGTTCAAGAGGAACTAGTGAGCAAGAGGTCTGAGCTTGCAGTGTTAGGTTTGTTCTGCCATACCGCTGGCATGAGCAGGTGGAAGGTCATTGCGTGTCTCAGTGAAACGGGCAGTGGGGGACACTGGTTGCTCCATTTGCCATCCCCCCTGCCATGAATGTGCTGTCTTCCCTCTTGTCTGAAAGCGGCCCAAGCGTGAATTGCCCATTGACTTGTTTTTGTTTATTCTTGCAGGCTGGAACAGCCGTACTTCTGTGCAGGCGCCCAGTTCTTCCAGGCACTGAGTCACTGCTCCTCTCTCCAGCGGCTTTGCATCGTCTCCCGGAGTGGGACTCTGCAGTCTGACGCAGTGATGTCATTCATGGCCAACTGCCTTGAGGTCATCATGTGCCACATGTTTATGGGAGAATCTCTTACCGTTTGCAAAAATCTCCAGCAATCCATTGTCCGGAGGTGAGTGCGGAAAGGGGTTGATGTGGGATTTCTGGAGCTGTTGAAGATTTATCTCCGTTTCTTTGCTTGCCAAGGTTTATATGGCTTGGAGCACTTGTTCCAAGAAGCTAATAGGTACTGTGTAACCGCTTGGCACATGAACTAGCCTCTTATTTTAATAAGAGTGAATCAGTGAAATATTTGAAGGTATTATATTAATTTTTGATTCCATTCCCACCCATGTTCTCCGCAGTTCCGTTGGCTGAGTTGAAGTTCTGGATATAAAGCTCCATCATAAATCAAATGACACTTTTTGTGTAAACAAAACATCTGCCGACATTTTAAGTACTGAGAGATTTGACCTTGAAGCTTTCCTCCTTTCCCACAAGTGACTAAGATAATTCTCTGTCCTCTAATCACTTGTAAATGTCACTTACTGATAATCCCCTGGCAGCACAATTCAAAGCCTTTAAAAGGTTGTTGTGAAGGGTTTTTCTTTGGGGGGGGGGGGTGCTTTGGGGGGGAGAATTGGTACAAACTGCCTTTGCACGTTTGGCAGTTCTTAAATGCATTTTGCTTGGCCCCTTGCAGTGTTCTGAGGCTCACGTGGTGGGAAACGTTTGTGTTCAAGCCGTGAACTGCATTTGAAAAGAGAGCTTTTAATTACGCTTGGCATTTTGAAATCTTCTAATAGTGGCAGTCATCTTACAAAATATTTCCCATGCAACAGACTTTCCATTATTTATTTTTTTCCTATAAGGCTTTTTATCCGCCTTCCGTCTGTTTCCTTTGTCACCTACTGTTGCTTTACCCTGTTAAGCTCTAATAAAAATTTCAAATCACATGGCATTATTACTGCATCCTAAAGGGTGCTCCTCCCCCCCCAGCCTCTCTCCAGCTTCAAACTGACTTATTACACTTGGCTTGTTTCCGCGGATCACATCCAGAAGAGCCTATGACTATATTAGCTACCTATCAAACTGCACACGAGATTGTTTGTTGCTGCCTCTAAAAGGCTCCGTGTCCTTCTGGGATAGTGGAAAGATCTAAGTAAATTCCTTGTGATGTGACAAGGATTCTTTGAGTTTGTTTTTCACAGGGCCTCATATCTGTAAAAGCATTTCTTGGTTGATTTCAGTTGTGCTTTGGGGGTCCTTAGAAAGAACCAAAAATCTGCAGTTCCTGTTTTTATCTTGCCCTCCGCTCTGAGATGCCGCTGCAGCACTGGCCAAAATTTTAATGTCCGCTTACTGAGCAGAAATAAGCTGTTCTGCAGTCTTTTCTCCCTCTTTCTGTGTCATGCATAGATTCTCACTACATTCTGTACCTCTTAATAATTTAAATCCTGGGAACTTTCCAAAGAGCAGCTGATGCCTCGTGGAAATGTGAAAAACTATTTTTATATTTAGCAACAGTTCTGGCTGTCATACTATTTTTCTTCCTTTGTATTTTATTAATAGAGATGTTTGTATGAAAACAAGATTTTTTTGGAGTGTTTTTTTGTTTGGTTGGTTCATTGGTTGGTTTTCTTTTCCTGAAGAGAGAGCATCTGCTTCCACTGCAAATTCTATACCTGAAGTCATAATCCTCTGTACACTGTAATGGGTGGCTCTGGAAATGATTTTGATGTCACGTAAGATTATGACTTCAGGAGGATAAGCAGTGGGAGCAGATGCTCTCCTAAGCAACAAAGATCCCGTTCTCATGCAACTGTCTCTAGTAATAAAATGGAAGGAACAAAATACAGAAAATTATGTGTAGGCAAAGCCTGGAGTCTTCCACAAGTCATCAGTCAGTCTTTAACCACGTGACTTTTCCAGTGATCCCATGTCTCATCCTTGCACAAATGTGCCTTCAGATGGGGTCAGGAATTGACTTTCTCTTGACTGCATTTTGCCTGCTACTCCAAGGCCAAAGGGATGTGCAATAAAATCTGTGTGTGAGCTAGTTCATTGCTTAAACCTGTGAATAAGGCTCTAATTCACACAGCATGGCTTCCTCTAAAAATGTGCTGCAAGTGTCTCTTTAATCCAAGTTTTAAACTGGAAGAGCCCATTGGGCAGCAAGTGTGAGGTTACATATCTTTGTGACAGTATGAAAGAAGGTGATTTATCCTTTTTTGTTGTTGTTGTTTTTTTGTTTGGAATGTGTGCAGATGCTGCATGTGCGGGGAAAACATGGAGAGTAGGTGGGAAAGAGGAGGCAAGAGGAGGGAAGACAAGGCTCTGAACCTTTGTTTGCTCCCTTTCTTGAGCTGGGGGAATTGATCCATATTCCTTGGGTCCCATTAAGAGTTTGAGTTACAGTTTTAAGGCTGCAGAGATAATCTTGTTTAGGCTGAGAGCAGCAAAGTGATTGCTGGTGTTGAACAGGGAGATGGGGTCAAAGTGAATCCCATTCTCCCAATGCCTCTAAAAAGAGAAGAAACCCGCGTGGGAATGGGAAAGGCTTAGGGCTGGGCATGCACCAGTAGTTTTCTTCAGGTGATAGAGTTGGGAGGGCTTGAAAATGTCATCTAGTGCAGTGCAATCCTTTTTCAGATGTGGATGCACAGGAGGGTTTGGATCACAGAAGCACCTGGAACCGATCTGGGGAGAATAGACTGGTTTCGGCGTCGGAGTTGTGCTGGAAGATGGTGTATATACAGGGTGTGGTGGTGGGAGCTTGCGTATTAAATCTCCTGCATCACACTGGTGGCTTAAAGCCTGAAATGATTCTCTAATTCTTCCCTTTGACTATAAAATAGAGATAGTATTATGTATTTCTGTTCTACTGGTCCAAAAAGAGAGTTGTTCTCATGTCTGTTAGTCTTGTGACAGCTCTGTGGCATCCAGTTTTCTAGTGGGCACTTTTCTGCTTGAAGTTTGCTGCTATTTGGGACAGATTAGTTTATGTATTTAAGTCATTAAAAGCCTTTGATTCAGTTCTGCCCCTTTTGCAGTGAAACACAGTGAGCAGAACAGGACTCATCTGGAGCCCTCATCAGCAAACAAGAGGCTTGCAAGGGCAAGGTCTCCTCTGAGTTTTAGAGAAGACTGTTTCCCTCTGGGCAGATAAATCATTGCAGTGTTTTTCTTTATTCTTTTTTCTTCTGTGTGAATGGGAGGGGTAATCTTCTTTATGGTTCAGGGAGCTATTCTGTGCACATAAGAAGGGCCTAGTGGTTAGAGTGGGAGATGTGGCTTGAGTGAACCGTATCCACTTCCCTGATCTTCCTCAGATTTCACATGTGACAGTGGTCTAGTCTCAGTTTCTCTGTAAAATTACATTTTTTTCCTATCACATGGTGCTCAGCTGCTGCCACACTTCAGATAGTAGTGGATCTAACGAACACAATGTTTTCTCTTTTATGCCTGGACCCTAACGTTGCCAAAGTGGTTAGCTCCAAGCACATGTTGGCTTTGTTTAAATAACTCTTCTGTTAAAACCTCTGCAGCACTAATTCCAGAAACACTAAAATACCACAATTTGAGGACCCACAGTTGTAGGTTCAAGCATGACCGCAGACCTATTGTTGTGTGAAGAGGCTTCTTTGCAGAAAAGAGTGGTTTACTTCTCCCTTTCGGGCTGAGTTGCTGTGCCGGGCTTCTTTCTAAATGATTGCAAAGAGCCGTGTGTCCAAAGCCCAGTCTGGGGGGACAGAGCTTGCTCCGAGCAGCTTTCCCCGGAGGTTTCCACACTGTTATTTTGTGAAATAGTCAGTAGATGGAGCTGTGACCTATGGAAGGTGTCCCACTGCTTACTGCCGTGTTGCATGCTAAATAATCGTATTTATATGCCTGTATTTCTCTGCCCCAGAAATCTTGCGGGCAAGGAATTGGGATGACTTCAGGATTGTACTGCTACATGGTATGGTTAGTGGGCACTTCACAAATGTGCAGGAGAAGTTGCTTTCCTGGTGAAGCTTACCAACAGAAAACAGGCTAGAAGAGGGGATGGGAAATGCTTTGTCAAATATCCCCTTGGTCTCAAGGACAGATTTTATTTTCCAGTGTGTTCCTTTACAATTTTGTCAATTTTAGCATAAGTGTTTAGATAGCTCCTATCTTGTAGAGTCCTTGAAATCTTTACAAAGACCAGGCAATACAAGCCTGTGAAAAGTCCTTGAAAAAACACCTTGGAAAAGGTCAAGAAAGCAACAATAAAAAAGCCAAACCCAAAGCAAAACAAAAAATCTCTGCGAGCGCAGTGTCATTAGGGATTCTTCATACATAGGGGGAAAGCGTCAAGGCGTAGAGGTGAGTTGTGATTTATAGAAATGCAATCCAAGTTAAGTCAGGAAGCGAAAGATTGTGGTGCAGCCAAAGTGTGTTTTGGGGAGGTGGGTGCGTAGCTGGGCTCAGCTGCTCACGTCTCCCAAAAGCGCTGTTGTAATCTCCGGGGGTCTGATAGCTGTTGGGAGAAGGTGCAGAGGGCTGGGGCGGGCTGGGCTCCCGGCACAGCATCCCCCAAGAGCTGTGAGGTCAGAGTAGGGAGTTGGTGGTCCTAGCTCAAGCTTTCTGCCCCTGTTCCCCTAGCCACGCTGGCTACCTGTCTCCAGCAAATAGCTTTGCAAAGCAAGTGTGTGACTTGGGTGACTGTGAGAGTCCACCAGTGCTGGAAAGTGCAGATAATTTTGCTGTTTTATGACATTCTGCCTGTTCTGGGGATCCAAGACCCCGAGAAAGAGACACACTCACTTAACCTTCCTTCTTCTGCCTGTCAGGTATGAGCACTGCTTAGTTTGAAGTGATTTTCACAGTAGGACTCCTGCCACTTTCCAGGAATAGCTATTTCAATCTGAATTAGATCTCATTATTCAAGCTTCTGTACCATCACCTAAATTTTCCCTTGCTTATTATTGTCCTTTTTTAACATGAAACTCTTGGCTGGATCTTACCTTTTCTGAAACTGCTGATTCCAGTGGCCCTGTATGGCTGTGAGGGCCATAATGCTCACTGGAGGGATGAAACACCCTCCTGGGATTCGGTTGCAGAAATAGGGCTTCCAGGTGGGAGCATGGGGGTGAAACTGAGTATCTGGAAAGTGCTGAGTGAGCCGGTCCCTCTCCTGGCCTTTAGCACAGGAGTGAACTATCACAAATTAATTTTTGCTTGCCTCAGAGCTAAGCGTTCCCCCCTTCCCTTGTTGCTATTACCCTGAATATCCCTGCAGTATTCCTCTTGCCTGAATTTTCATTGTGGGCTTGGCCTCAGAAAGGCCCTTCTGGGTAATCCTTTTTTACCCTTAGATTGGGTGGGAGGGAGCTGTTAGGGCAATAAGCGAGTGCAAGATCATCTTTAAATTCAGCAGAGTCCTCCAGCGTCCCTCCTGCACTGCCCACCTGACTACTGCAATTGCATTGACGCTGCAAAAAGCTGGTATTAGCACCTAGGGCTTATTTGAGATTTTCAAGCTGTCTTTGCATTCCTTTACCACCTTCTTTTCCTTCTGACCTTGAAAAAGTCCCTCTCAGTACACTGCTGGCTTTCCTGGATCCCAGAGCCAGCACGATAGCTGCCAATCCCACTCCGCTAGCCTAAGCATGTTGTGGGCTCAGGCCCTGTGTCTGACTGCAGAAGACTTAATGTATCGCTAGGCTGGTGTAGTGAATCATTAGCATCCTGTTCCAGCTTTCATTGTCTGTTTCATTTCCTGCTCTTGGAAACCCCTGAATCATTCTGTCACAGTCTGAATAACAAACTGCATCCTTGTCAGCTTGCGTTACCCAAGAATTCCTTGGCGGGCTTGGCGAAGGCTGACTCTGCTTGAGGTGTGGCCCGGACACCTTTGCTTCTACCAGGGATGTTGTTTATGGGTGGGTTCAAATACTTTACAAGCCAGCATGGCTTGTGGGACTATCCCAAATCTGGCATATTTTTGTATCTTCTTTTGGGGGTACTGACATACCCCCTTCTTAAATGCATTCCTGTGGTTGACCCAAATGGCTTGTTCTAACTGCTAGCTCATGTGTTTTGAAGGGAATTTAGTCCTGAAACCTTCCTTAGTGGGTAGATTGGTTTGTGCATGAAATAGGTTTCAAGGAGTGTCCTTCTGTCTCTCTTGGCTGAGAAATAATATTGGAATAGTACTGTCATGCTTTCTCTTCATGAGGGTGTAAAAGGCTGAACGGAAGCATTAACTGCAGCTTTAAAGCATTTCCATAGTAAAATAAATCTAATTGAGCAGTTATTGCAGTAGCTTTTTAATTTGTGGAAGAGATTAGGAAATAACTTTCAGCTTGCTCTGGCAGAGCACTCCCCTAGGACGTGTCCTGGGCGCTCTGGCATCGCTCTTTGGGTTCGTATTCCCTCCCCCTCTAATTGTCCGGTCACGTTTGACTGATGCAGAGTTCAGCTGGCAAAATAATGTAAGAGCCTCAATCTGTGAACGTGTTTGATATAAACCTCAGTTCACAGAAGGAGCGGAGTGTTATTCATACCTCACAGAGAGAAACCACAGTAGAGAGATGTAATTTGCTTCTACTTGGGAGAAGTCTGACGTGTATTTCTCCTTCCCCATGGCATGATGCAGTGGCAGAGGATGCTGCATTGAAGATAATGGGAGAGTTGGCAGTGCTGTGTGTGCATGACTTCGAGTCCCATCTACACCACTTCATCTCAGATTGGAGACTATAGTGATGGGATTTAAGGTGAGGGGAAATTGCAGGCCTTGGGAGAATGCCAGTTTGTCTGTGTAGACATGAGGGGATGGAAGACATCCTTAAAGGAAAACATTTTATGGAGGAACTATCTCATTGTGTGGAGTTGGGAGCAACGTGAGGAATCAAAACAGCTTTCCTCAGAAACTTCTGTAGTCTGTTTCTGAGATTAGAAAATGAAGTCTGCTCAGCACTGGTACTCTGGCAACTTTGGAAGTGAGAATGGCACTAAGGAATGGGTCTGCTTTAGAGTTAGTATGTGGAGGCTTTGGACGCCTCTTGAGGGGCTCTGGGGGATGAGTGGGGGGCAAGGGCCCTCCCTGTTCACAGAAGGGGCCCAGGGGAATCCCACCCGCAGTTTCTTTGGCGTGGCTGGAAGATGCTCTGGAGAAGCTCCATTTTATGCTGTTGGCATTTGCTGTAAGCAAGGAGAACTTTTGCAGTTCCCTGGTGCTGAGTTCGGGGCATGGCCAGTGGAACAAATTTTAAGTGTATGTCTGGCCTTCCCTGAGAAGATGAGAAAAGTGTGTTTATGTATGTTGGGTCATGCCACTTGTCAGCTGCTCCAGCTTGTCCTGGCACTTCTTCCGTTCCGCTGTGCCATGCTTCAGGGATGGGAGTTTCCAGCCTGGCTCAGGTATGTTGGCTGAAGCTTTCAAGACAGATGCCATGTTTGAACTTTCAAATGTGAACAAGTCTTCCAGTGAAAACAGACTTATGCTGTGCCTGGCAGAGGATTAACAGGGTTTTTTGTGCATGTAGGTGATGAAAGAGCTGTGTACAGGGCAAAAAGTGAATTGGTCTGAATTCTCTTCTCTTGAGAAACTGGTGCATCTCCAGCAGCAGCTCACCAGCCTGTGGGTGAAGTCTAAATGGAGGGGGGAGAAGGTGTGCAACTGCAGCAGAGATAGGTTTGCATTTGTGAGAGTCATGCAAACCAGAGTCCACATCTGCCCTGTCCCTGCTGTGCTCTGTTCCCCCAAATCAAGCTTCTCCTGGTTTTCTTCTTTACTTTCCTTCTCTAGAGCCTCTTTTTCCCATAAACTCCTCTCAGTTTGTAGAGTTCAAATAGCTGGCTTTGATCCACTCCTGATACACTGTATTTCCTCGTTTTATCTGGTGTGTGCTGCTTTTGTTGCCAGTGCTTAATTATACCACCTTGCGTGCCCTTATTCCTGCTTGCCAGCATTTGTGAAGTGGGATGTGCTGAAATGTCTGAATTTGGCATAGGGCTTTTCTTAGGTTTCTCTGGAAATCTCAAGGGGAAATGCATTCCTCAGTCCTAAATACTGCTTTACCCTTTCCGTGCAAGTATGAGAAGGTAAGTTTGAGCAGCACCTAACGCAGTAGATCTGTCCTCTTCTGGGGTCTGTGGTGCAGAGAGTTGCAGGGGGGGCATAATGCATTGTTACAGGCTGGCTGGTGAGATTCTCCTGTGGCATTGAGCTGCCCTTTAGCTCTATCAGCAGGTGGAGTCCTGGGGACTCACTGGCCTCTCTAGAGAGGTATGTCTGAAAACACACACTGAGTGTTTGCCAGGAGATAACTGCATTCCAGGGAGTGACTCCTTTGTCTTGCTAAAATCGAGGAAATCTGATCAAAGTGCAGCCTTGCTTTAGACTTTTTTTTTCTTTCTTTTTGACTTTGTCCCTGACCTACATATTGGATCCTGCCATGCTGGTTGGAAGTAATTGAGACGGTAGTGTTAGGCTATTTACCAAGCTGTTCACTTGAAAATAACCTTTCTGTGTCCAGTCCACACCTGTTCTGGGATAATTTTGGAGGCAAATAACAAAGTGCCATTAACTCTTTCAGCCACATGCAACCTATTCAAGATCTAACTGTAGAGTGAGGTTATACCTCTTGCTAATGCCAGGAGGAATTTGTGACACAGGGTGTGCTTTGCTGTTCGTTTTCCAGCTCCATGGATGATTCCAGCCAGCTGCTGAAGCCAGGCCCGCTATGTGTCCACATCCAAATGAGGACACTTCAGAGACCTCCTTGTAAAAGTTCCTGCTGGGTGCTTGTTGGTTTGGTGTTGAGTCTGCTGGACTAGAGGCTATACTGGAAAATATGTGTGTGGAGGGATATTTTCTTTGTTATCCCAGTAGTTGTTTCTGATTAAAGGATCTCTTTTGAAGGGGCTGCTAGTCAGTTGCCTAGAAAACTTGCTTTCATTTAATTAATCATGATGAGTTTAGTCTGGAGGTTTTGTAGGAGAGAGCAAGCAAGCATATCCTTGGCTTCTTTCCCTTGGAAAAAAAAAGCAGGGTTTCATGTCTGAAACTGCAGCTCTTTTGTCTCCCCAGGTCAACATCCTTCTCTGTCCTTCGGGTTTTAATTTTACAAGCCATGCGCTTGCAGAGGTAGATCCAGTTTGAAGTCCATCCAGGTGTGGAATGAGGAAAGAACCGTCAAGAAGATTACAGGAGCTATTCTGCAACTCATTAACTCAATCTCTTCCCCTTCTTGTTATCTCCTCCCCATGCCCCGGGCCTTTCAAACTAGTGCTCTAAGTGCTTCTCACTTAATCTAGCCCACCTGGACAGGTGTATGAAGAAAGGAATTGCCTTCCGGGGAAGGACTAAAGGAGCATAGATTGCAAAGGGAGTCTGCTTTTGGGAACTGCTAATCCCAGTTTAACATTATGACAGCTGCTCGTTAAAATCAGGGTGTTTTTTAACAGGCAGTTAAAGGAGAGGCTTTGCACGCACATTTAACTGAGAATAATAGTGAACCATGTGCATTTGATTTTTTTTTTTTTCTTAAATCATGCAAATTGTACATGGAAAGAATTCTCCGGCGTCAACTTGCTGGGGTATGGAATTTACAAGGTTTGCAGTAACATACAGTTTCCTGTTGAGGGGGGGAGAAAATTACAAAGCTTTCTTTTTTTTTTTTTTTTTTTTTTTTTTTTTTTTTTCTTTAAGATCAAGTTCAAACCTCTCATATAAATCCAGCCTCTTTGGAAGGTATACTTACTGTGTTGGGGTTTTTCAGTTGTCTTGGTGGCAGATTGTCATGTAAACTTGTCTAGGTTCTCGCTTTTATAGCTACATGTAAAGGCTGCTTATAAACTACAATTTTGTAGATGGTGAGAAGGCAGCATGCAGATCTAATTTGGGAGAGTCTATATACAAAGAAAGAAGCAGAGGTTTCTTTGCCTTGGAGATGGCTGTTTCTTCCTAGCTGAACTTCAGTAAACTGAGTCTATTAACATGATTTTCTCTGCAGGACTGTGGTGTTGGATAAGAAACGTGAAGAGCTGAGGCAGAGAAGGGACTATCAAAGAGACATTTGCTGTATTTTATGTAATTTCACTGCAGACTTTACCAACTGCCTCCCAGATCAGTGGTTATTTGCTGGTTGAGTTCTTGTAGGCAGCGCTGTGGAAGTAAGAAACTGCGGCTCCTACACAAGCCCCCAAATCCACTCAAGAAGCGGTGTCCTTTTCTGCCAGCCCTTAGGCATGAAGGGCAGGTCTGTGATGCAGAAAGATATAAAATTGCCCCGGGTAGTTTTGTTGCTGGAAATCCTTATTCCTGCAGCTATTTAGGTTCAGGCAAATTAATTTAACCCACCAGGACTGAGCAACTAGCCTTGGAATGGGACTTTCTCTGTTACATTTTTGGCAGCTTTATTCCAAATCATTTGTGGATCGCAACGTCCTTTCTGTCTCCCAGGAAATGCCAGTCTTTTACGGCCTTTTTTTCAGCTGGCTGTATTGCTACCTGGGATTTTCATGTGTGTTTCCAGCAGCCGAGTCTCCAGCTGTTCTCTCTCTGTTCGACAGAAATCTGGCTGTTTCAGAGCTAGAAGGGGAGTTTGTCGAGACGTGAACAACTCTTTTGACCAAACACAACTTGGTTCAGCCTCAAAGGACTGATCCTGCCAGTTTGACTCTGCTTCCTTTAGAGTGATGTTGTACTGGCCCTTCTCACACAGTACGGAGGAGGCATCTTGGTGGCATGGGGCTAATAGTCACAAGTCTTTTAATCTTAAGGGTGTAACTCTTAAGCTATAGCATAACTTCCCTTTACCCCCCCAGCTTTAAACGACTGAACTCCTGTTATGCTACCCTGAGTAATACTATTTCTCTTCCCCCACGTTCTCTTACTCACCAGGTTGCTATCAATTATGGTTCTTGCTGATGGGGATTTGGGCTTTTTTTGTATGGTTCTTTTTACATTATATAAATGGCTTTAACTTCCGCTATTCTCTTCCCCTGCTCTGTAATTATAACCCTATTGCTCCTCTCTCATGTTGTCATATCAGGCCTCTCACTTGCAAACTCTGGGATGTGTTCTGGGAGGCTGACCCAGTGGTGTGACGTTGGCAAGAAGAGCTGAGAGGGCAGGAGAAGAATGCAGATTTCTCTAAGAGGGGACCAAAACACTGAGGCTGAGGATTCGGAAACTGGAACCCAAAATTCAAGTGGCAAATAGGGATACTTGTGTGTGTTTCTGTTAGGGCAAGTTCTTGTGGTGCCAAGACAGGTTTTCTGCAACTTAGATTAAAAAGAAGGCTGCAGTGTGCGTATGTGTGTGTGTGCACGCGCACACGCACACACTTAAATGCTGATCTGCAGATCTGAGTTTTCTAAACTTGCCTATGCTCTGATTGCGGAGTGTAGATTCTGCATGCAGAACAGCCCAGCCTGAAGTAATAATCCCAGGCTCAGCCCTGAGGGAATGCCTGGCATTGCTCTGGCCTGATTTTCTTAACATCTCTGTGACTTGCTGCTGGTTTGTAGGTGGTTTAAACAGTTATCTCTGAGCAATTTGCCCAGCTTGGGCAGAGCTCTGAGGATCTCTGGTCCTCTAAAAATACCTATATATTGTGATTTCTTTATTATTTTTTTTAAAATTTCTTCCTTCCTCCCCGTGTTAGGCCCAATTTAAGCTTGTCAGCTCAACAAACTCACTGAAAAAAGGGGTGCAAGCCCAGTGTGTACTCCCTGCTGACACAGAGAGAGGAGTGTGGGAGACTTGACTTCCAGCTCTGCCCCTCCTGCCTCCTCTGAACAACCTTTCCTTGCCCCCACCACTGCATGATGTATATCCATGCATTTGCCTTCTCTTGCACTGGAGAATTCATATTTTTCCTTGGCTAATAACCTGTGTCTGATTTAGTTTTCAGGAGGACCGCCCTGCATTAAATGTTGTCATTTTCCCTCTGCTTCATGAGGACTTGACAGAGGTCATCAGAGATGTCCCCATGCGGCACTTGGATGAAATTACCCTGTTTA
Organism: Tyto alba; assembly: GCF_018691265.1. NCBI lineage: Eukaryota > Metazoa > Chordata > Aves > Strigiformes > Tytonidae > Tyto > Tyto alba. The sequence continues at coordinate 4,653,767 of NW_024881302.1, forward strand.
AAAGCAGAGTGGCCGAGGAACCTCCCAACTTGTGGTGGTGACCGTCACAGCATGGAAAGGACAGTCAGCGTGAACATGTGAAATAGCTTCATGTTGGCCTGGATTCCCTATCTTCAGCTCCAGGCCACCTCACGGGATTCTGTACAATCACTCTAAATAGGTGCAATTGCAAAATAAAAAAAGCTGCTCCTTTGCAGTGGGGAAACATCTATTGGATATTGCTTGCATCTGAAAATCCTGTCTCAAAGGCTTCTGGAATCTGATGAGTATTTCCTTCCGGTTAATATGAATTGTTTTGTTATTTTACTGAAGTTAAAGGTAAGAGAAACTTAATGATGCTCTTTCCCTTAAGAGAAGACTTAACGATGCTCCTTCCCCTGTGTCACCTGGTGTATTTCCTAAGGGCCCTTGTGTACTTTGGCAGTGTGCTTTGTGATATTGGTGAAAATCATTCTTTGCTTCGGTCTATTTTTGGCAAAGTAGTAAGCCTAAGCCAGCTAAGAGGCACAACAATGTGTTGCTCAGTTGAAGTGCATCACATCTTTTCTGTGTTACAAATACGCATTTTTAGTCACACACATGCAATCACAGATATTTGAAGGGTTTTTTTTGATTAAGTAGTACCACAAGGACTCTTTTTTTTTTTAATTTTTGAATAACAAATTAAGGTCATTAGCGCCTTGACCATGGTATGTTCTTGCTGATGCTGTTTCCATCGGTCTGGTGGAAGAAGTTCTCAGCTCTTTTGGAAATCCTTGTCCTAGGGTAGATGGTGCCTGCCGTGAATAAGTTGAGACTCATATATGATTTAAATGGAATCTGTCTTGCAGTGTAGATGGGAAGGTAGTGTTCCAGTTCTGTCCTTAGATCCCATGCCTTGAGCTCATGCTAATTTTAGAGATGTTACGAAGTATTTTCACAGTGTGATTTCAGTCAGCTTCTCTGCTCCACAGAACTTCCTCAGGCATCAGTAGTGGTCTGGATCACTTTCATATTGCCTTATTTACTGAGCACTTTTGAAAGCATCAGACAGCTGTACCAAAAGCCAAGTTACAAATTCCTGGAGCTACATTTCTGGGTGGCAGTCGGATTTCCCTTCTGCTGGAGTATTTTGTGGTAGCACACTGGGTCTGCCTTCTGCAAAACAGCCATCAACTGGAGCTGTCTAAATTCTCCACCTAAACACTCCCTCATGTGTTGAGCAGTGCTTTTCTGGGGAGGCCCAGTGTTGTCCAAAAATGATGGCCCTATCTCCCTGTTGGTGTTTTCTACACAAGATGTCCTCTTCCAAATGGTGTTCTGCCATCAGTCATTCATAGGAATCCTGGTCTGATGGGATAGATTTGAGAGCAAAATGCATCTCACCGCTTTGGAGAACTTTTCCTCCTTCCTTTCCCATCAGTCAGGTGTGAACCTGCCTGGAAGTCTGACTTGCTGCTGTAAATCTTGAGCCAGGTTGCAGTAACCCTTGAGTTCAGATAGGTTACCGTGTTAACGAACAGGTTAACGTTGGCTTCTATTAGCACAGGTTTGTGCATTGCTAAAACTAACCCCTGCGTGCATTTGCTGTCTGCCCTGCATTTCTCTCCCTTCCCCACTCGGGACAGGGTGCGAGCAGCAGTCTCTGGTTTGCAGCTGGTGTCAGGGTGGTGAGGCTGGCTCGTGCTCGTCGGGGAACGGCCGCGGCTGAGCTGTGATCGCTCCTGAAGTATTTGAGACTCTGCCTCAGCTTAGACACCGTGCGGGTGAGTGCGAGGAGCTGGTGTCCTATTCTTGGCATCCTGCCACTGTTTTCTCTCCCGACGAGGTCATTTTTTCTACCTCTTGTCATATTGCTCCCCTGTTTGAATCCCTCCCTCCTTCTCCAGCAGCTTTCTTCTCTCCTTCTCCGTTGCTTCAGCAAATCAAATTTTTGGTAGGAACACGAGCCACTGCTCTGTCCAGTTCAGGCCATTTCAGCTCTGCCTAGTTTTTGTCTGTGTTTCTTTCCTAGAATAAATAGCGAGGGTTAGGCAGCAAGTGTTTGCAGAGCTGCTTTCTCCTCCTTGTGCCTCAGGGCAGGGTAAAGGGAAGGCTGAGGGTATGGAGCCAGCTCTGATGCCTAAGGGGACCTGTTTTGTGAGGTTTGGTACATGCTGCAGGAGCGAGGCCATTCCTACCCTCAGCCAGGATTTCCCCCTCCACATACACACTGTGGTGCTGGCAGGAGTTTGGCAGAACCACCAGCTTTCTTGTTCCTGTCCTGCTGGAAAACCTGGGTCGGGGGACAGCAGTATGTGGAAAACGCCTGTTGCTTAATGGTGGTGTTAACCCTTTGGTCTTGGGGGTTAGAGTAACCTGATGAAACATGCTGTACCTTTTGCTTGGCAAAGCGACACCCATTTGCCTCATGTCTTGCTAGATCGGGGCAGGCAATCAGGCATGTTTTATAACACCATTATTCTGTTGCCTGAAGTATGATGTTTAGACATCTGTATTCATGCAAGCGGGTCAGTAGTCCTGATGCACATGCTACCAGTTATAATTGAGGCTAGGAATGGTCACCCACAGGTAATAAAGATAGCACCACAAATAGCGATAAAGATCTAAAAACTCCTTCCACCCCCAACTCCCCAACTCTGGGCCAATGCTCGGTATCTCTACTACAAATCCTCTTATGGTGAGTGAGAATTTCCGCTGCTTCTGCACTCCAGGCAGGATTCACCAGATGTTAATAATGTGCTTATTTTCTCTAAGTGCTATTTTGGCATCGGTGTTAATTACAATTTATATTCTGCAACATTTACACTGGGAAAAGAACCCACCCTAATAGTCCCCAATTGGCAGAGCTGGGCTATTAAACATAGCACCATATGTTCTGAGCAGAGCAATATATGGGACTCGGAGCCCACTCAGTGCTGAGACTCTGCTGTGCAGCGTTAGAGGAGGAGAGAACAGAGATGGGTGTTTTGTTCCTAGCTTTTATTTAATATGAAATTCCCCCTCCTTTTCTCTGGTGTCTGTCCCCATCTCTCCTGAAACCACCCTCCCACTATCTGTGAGCATCTAATAAGGTGATCTCTGAACCTGCTGATGCCACTGCCCATAGTCTAAAATAAATGAATTCAATTACAGACGGTGCCCTTCTCGCAGGGAGTGCCTCTGCAGGATTCCTAGTCCCTGCTGCCGTGTTTCTTGCTGTGCTCCAAATCAGACCTCCAATCTTTGGGGGACTGCAGAAGAAATCTCTGCTTTGACTACCAACGAGGTGTCGGCGCTTCTTTGAGAGAAGCGTATTCTGGGACAAGTGCCATTAGTGTATAAAATCACAAGTTGTCTGCTGCTCTGCTAATGCCCGAAGACTTGTTTAGTAAAGTGGCATTTGGTTCTTGCAGGCTGGGAGGGTCTAGACCTGAAGAGTGACAGTGGTTTTGGTGTGGGGGAATTTGGTAGGGCTAAGTCATCAGTGTTTTGGTAGGTTTATTAGAAGGACTGTAGGTTAAAGGATTGCTTCCTCAGTCGTTTTGCAAAGCTGATTTCATGGTCTCTTTAGGAAATGGCAGTGTATCCACTGCTCTGGTTTGGAAAGGGGGCTGTGTGACAAAGCCTCGCCTCTCCTTTCGGGGGAACTTGGGCTGTAGTCGCTCATCAGCTGGGGAGGTGGTTTGTCAGGAGGAGAAGAGATGGGAATGAAAGGAGGCAGGGCAGGACTGTGTCATGGACCTCGAACTGGAAGCAAGACAGGATCTTTGAGATGTGGCCTCAGTTTCCCCACTTGTGAAAGGGGAGGAGGGCTCACCTGCCTGGCGAAAGGGAGCTTGCAGGGGTGCAGAACGCCCTCCCCTCCAGGCGAGGTGGTGCTCCCTGGGGAGGAGAGGGCAGGGCTGGGGCTGCTAATGCAGGCTGACAGGTAGCAGCAGAGCAGCGACCCTGCTCACTTTGATTTGCATGACTACCTCCTCCTCTGCAGAGGCATGTGAGACACCCAGGGGAACAGAGCAGGATCCGTCCCTTCACCTTGCTGATCTTCAGAGACATGAAAGTCCTGGGGCAACGTACAGGAACGGGACTGTGCATCGTGATGTGCTGGGTGCTTTCTCCCAAGCAGCCCTTTATTAAGATGGGATATCCCCCCATGGACGCAGAAATGTGGGGCTTTTCTGTTTGTGGAGTTAATCGGTGCAGAAGGGCTGTTTTGTCTGCTTAAGGCAGATGCAATCCCCTTTTGGCCGGTCCCAGCAGAGTGTCCAGAGAAAGCTCCTCTTCCCTGTCTGCAGGGAGACCTGTGCCGGGAGCCAGGCGAGCCGTGCGGGGTGTTGCAGAGGCAAATCTCCTTCCATTGCAGCTCTCCTGCCTCTTTGATTAGATGCGCAGGCAGCCGGGGTACTCTAGCAGGAGAATCATTTCCATAGAAACCAATTGGGATGTTGTACAGGGAATAATGATTAATAGTGAAGAGATGTTGCCTCAGGCCCTTTTCATTTTTTAGGGGGCAGTGAGGGACAAACTGGAGCACAGGTGGGGGGACAAGGAAGCTCAAAAACTAATGGAAACCATCCCTGCCATTAATTTCTAGGGCAGCTTCCCCTCTTCTCCTCCTACCCTGCCCCCCACTGCTGCTTCCCAGCTTTCGTCAAATTTTCAAAATGGCTAACCTGGTTAGAAATAATCATAATAATAAAAAAGGATGGATGAGGTCTGACTACTAACATTGTTGCTGTTAGCAGCAGGATTTCAGCCATAAAACATGAAGCAAGGGAGGCATTGACCTTTCCGCTGTTTAAAATGAATGGAGACATCAATATCTATTGTTTTGTGGCATTGACCTCTGACGCTCTCGTTTTGCCCTCCCTTTTCTTTTTTTTTAATTTCTCCCTGACACTTGAGGAAAGGGGTCAGTTTGTACCATCTATTGATCCCGATCTTACTTGGTGATAGGGAAATAATTAGAATTTTAAAGATCTCTGCTGCATGCTGGTGAAATACATACAGATGCGCAGGCTAAGCCCCTGCTTCCTGCGTTGCGTTCTTCCCCTTCCTTGCAGAGATTCAAAGCTCAGAGATCTGAAGGAAGGCAGATCAATATAGGTTTAATCATGATGGGGTTTTTATTTCAGTTTTTTAAATGGTAAAGTGTAACGTTTTATGTTAATGTTGTCGGAGTCTGGCTGCCTGGTGCCTTGTTTTATTTATTGTTTTAAGTAGCCCCTTCTTTTGTGAACTTCATCTATGTACAGAGAATGTGAAATCAGGCATTGCTAATTAGCTGTATGACAATTAAGTAATGTAGCACAAAACCATTAGGACACTGGATTTGTTTTTGAAGTTTGTCCTTTGAAGTGGAAGCTTCAACTCCCTGCCCAAGGCTGCTGGGGAAAATGTTTTTCTATCAAAACTTTCTTTGAAAATAAAATGTCAGTGTAAGAGTCCCTATTTCTGTCATCTCTCCCTATAAACAGCGGGTGGAAATTGTTTCTCATTGTAAAAACTGCTGGCATTGATAGAAAGGGGAATTCAGAAAAGCATGAAATGGGCAGTTGGTCTCCAAACACCCTGGGTTTCTGGTAGAGATGTTACCAAAACTGCTTGTTTAGCTTGTTGAAAGAGAATGGTGCTGCTTTAGGAGAGAAGACCCGGGTCACAACCAACGCCCTGGAGATGGCAAAAGGAGGTGGCCCTCAAAACTGGGGGTTCGCCTCTGACGCCTCAAGTGCCATCAGGACGCGGCGCAGCTTGGTTGCAAATACCGACAAGCTCCTCGGTTCGGGCTCCTCCATCTGTGCACTCGTTTGACACTTGTGTTTGCATCTGGCCCTTTGTTCTAGTAGTGAGTCGAATTCTGAATGTGCAACTTTCATGTACGCTGGTGGCATGTAAAACTTCAAATAAAGAGTGAAACTGATTTTGAACCACGTCTCTCTCATTGCCTCCTGCCTCTTATTTCCCTGTAAAACCAAAGCCATCCTCCTAGGAGGCACGCTTTGGTGTGTCACATTTGAAGTGTAAGCAGTGTGAGGTGAGTTGCTGGTGAGGTGTGTGTGAGTGGGGGTGTGCCTGGGTGTAGCCCCAGTCTGGACTGGGAGCGCTGGGTTGAGTGGTACTAATGGTGATCCCAGCCCTGTTCCCCCAGGTCTGCGATTTGCGGCGCCTTGGCTGTGGGCTCAGCTGCACGTTAAAGAAGGAGCTACTTTGTGTTTAGGAAATGCTTTTCCTCCATGGATCCTTGAGCACCCAACTGCTAGGCCACGTTGCTGTGGGACAAAACAACCATTAACCCTGGGTAAGTGAACCAAAATGACTTGCGGGAGGTCCACCGGTATGGTGGAAGCGGGCAGCACAGGTTGCTCGTGACGAAGAAAACTCTGCAGGCATTCACCTGCCCTGGCAGCAGCAGCTCTACCCTTGCAGTCAAGGCAGATGCCTGGTCCCTGGACCCTGGGGGCCTGCAGTGGTGGCTGAAAGCATATTGCCACCAAATATTGAAGGGGGGGTGGAGGGGAGTGGGGTGGATACGCTGGACCACAGCCCTGTGCACAATCCAGCTGGAGCAGCGCTAGCCACCGAGCTTGCCTGTGTGGAAAGGGTGGTTGATGCTAAAGAAAATATGCATCCTACTGAACTGTCTCTTGTGTTGCACTTTCTAGGGCACAGGATAGTGATACACGGGGAAATCAGGCTTCGGTATTTGCAGCACCTACTTTGAATTTAAAAAAAAAAAAATCTACAAAACAAACACATAGGGACAGCGTGGTGGAAAACAGTGCAGCTCGTGTACCCGTGTGTTTGAATCCACTCACCCTGGGGAGGTGAAGCAGTAGGAGATCACTCAAAATTGGCGTCTAATCAGTTCTTAAAAGGTGAGTGTGTCCATGCAGGACTTGTGGTGGGACTGCAGGAGAGCATGTGTCTCTCCCCACAGCGATCCAAAGTCCTGCACCAGGTTTTATTTCAGAGAGGATCACAGGCTCTCCTCTGTTGTTTTTCTGTTCTGGAAGATCTGCTCACCAGGGCACGGAGCAGAGACCCTCCCTCCATCTCTCCTGCGCTTGTGTTTAAGTTATGGATTTTATTGTTCCAATAACTTTTATCTAAATGTGTTTTTGGGGGAGGGAGGAAAGAGATAAGGAGGGAGGAGGCTGAGGAAGGAATGTGCTTTTGGACTCTGCTAAGCCTCCAACTTATCGCTGGGACTTGCTGTGGGGTTTCAGCATTAACGATCCCAGAGGAGGACTTAAGGGGGAAACGGCTGAAAGGGCTGTGGTCGATACGATATGTTGGTGGGAGGAAACCTGGGGAAGGCCCACGCAGAGCCAACCCTCTTCCCATTCGGTACTGATCCTTGTGCCCTCTGCCAGCTTATCTGTTGGCAAAGAGGGACATGACTTAGTTTCCAGGAAGGGGAACTGGAGCGGAGGTGTGAAAAGGCTGAGGGTGAAGAGCTCAGTTTGGTGGGGGAGAGATGTCCTGCAACCACTTGGATGTCTCTGTGTGTTTCTGGTTTTGCCCTCACCTATACAGCCATTATTTGGTCAAATGGAGTATTGATCTGTGCAAGGCAGGGTCAGGGGGAGTTTAAAGAGAAGAAAAAATAAAATTGGGAAGGCTACTAAGCTCACCCTGTGGGTTTTCTCTCTCCTTTCCTACCTGTCCCTGATGGGAGTGGGTGACTGCAGGGCTGGAGCCCTGCACATCCAGAGATGCTCAATAGCCCCCGGGCTGTCAGTGACCTTTGGGCTCACGGTAGGGTGTGGATGGGCAGAAGACAGTTCCCAGAATCTTGTCCTCCAGACCCAGCTGTGTGAAGAGGGTAGGGTGGGACCTGCTTGTGGAGAGCAAGGCTGCACCGGCCTTGGCTTGCTGTGTGAAGGGGAAAGGAGACTTTGTATGTGCAGGTCTGGGTCGTTAATGATTTCCCTTGCCTGATCAAGCGGGGCAGTGGCTGTCCCCTGCTCCTTTCTCCACCTCTCTGCCTCTTGTTTTCTGCCTAACTGGCTTTTTGCTGCCTGGTTTAACTGGGCTTGCTGGGCAGCAGCGGGTTACCACTGGCACTGCAGCTCTGCTGCCTGCGTGTGTCAGGCAGAGAAGGGTCAGCGTGGGGGGGCTGATGCACTTAGGGTGGGAAGAAGTCCTGGAGATTCAGCGAGGAGGCAGGGGCAAAGCATCTTTAACAGTACCTCTAGCCATGGAAGGAAGCTGACTGGTGGCTGTAGTTGAGGGTTTTGGGAGGAAATTTAAGTGGACTAGATGATCCAGTTCTCTCCTGCCTGGAGATCTGGTCCTCTTCTCACTTTGCAGAGTCTCTTGCTACTGGATACCTGAGCGCTGCAGGTCAAAATGGGAAATGTGGACGAGCACTAACGCTGCTCCCCAGGCAGGTCTACTTGATCTATTTTTTATAGCTCTTATCTCCCACCTGCTGCTCTTCAGCATTCGATGCATCTTGGGTGAGAGGACCTCAGAGGGGACAGGTCTGCAGGGTGCTGGCTAAAACACCTCCCGAACCTTCGCTCCCAGCCTACAGCAGCGAACACTTGTTCTTCCATCTGCTGGTCCCTTGTCTGGGTGGTCTCCCGGGATGGCAGGAGGAGAAGTCCTCAGGGCCTGTGCCCTGAGTGCAACTTCTCACCCCCTGGATCCATTTGGGATCAGCTTGTGCATCGCCAGCTCCAAGGCGGAGGCAGAGGAAAGAAACAAAATTGCTTCATCCCCCAGAGGCTTCATCTGTGGCAGCAGGATGCAGCTGGCAATTTCCAAGGTGCTAATTTTGTGCTTGCTACTTCCCAGGCCCCAGAGATAGCCTGTGCTCAGGGCTGAGAGGCGAGGCAGAGGTGGAGGACGCATGCACAAGTGAGGACCTGCATGTGAGCGAGGTTCTGACCACGAGAATAGATGGAAAGTCTTGGAAGGGACCAGAAGAAGAGGAGAAATGGTGTTGTCAGGGCATGGACAAGCCATAGCTCTGGTTCAGTCCCCGTGATCCAGCCCTGTTTGTGCTGTCCCTGTGGGACACGTGGTGATTCTCGTGGTGGTGTGGACTGTCCCATCAAGCAAAGATTTGGAGTGGGGTGGTCCTGTAGGTGCCACCCTTCGGGGCTGGGGCCTGTGGTGGCTTTCTTGCTGGCAGACTCCAGTGTCCTGTTTCCATTTCGTTGTGCTTGAATTTGCTTTCTGGTGTGCTGGTGAAAGCTTGCATGGAGAGGGAGAGCCACAGAGAGTGGAGAAGAGGAGGAAAACGATGAACTTTCTCCCTCCTATGAAGCACAAACGGATGGAGAAGTATTTCTGAACAAATAAGTCTCTCATCCCTGTCTCGTGGAAACTGCATTATCAGAGTACCATTGCTGTCCTCTCTTCTTCTTCCCCCCAATGAACAGGAATTAAAAATACAACTAATAAAACCCTTTTACTTTCTCCAGGAGGAGAAAAAAAAAAAAAAGCCTTGAAAATGCTAAAGGACATAAAGGGCATTCATGAAAGGGTTGGATGGTGGTTATTGCAGCAGGGGGAAAAACAACATTATTTCACTGTGCAGATAAAAGGAAGTGGAAAAGCAGCATATTTATAGCTAGGGAGCCTGGATTCCTTGTTAAGCCGCTATTATCAAATTAATGTCAAAATGCATCAAACAGGCATGAGTGTTCTGGGCCCCTTATGCAAAGTGCTTGCAAATTGGTTACAAATACATTTGTTTACAGGGTACGAGGCAGGAGCGAGCTAATTAGTCATTGTAGCAGGGTTGTTTTGTGTCTTTTTTTTTTTTTTTTTTTTTTTAATTTTTTTGGCAATTACACAAACAAGCTGTTCTGAAGGATGAATATGTGCTGCACTCCAGCCCCTTTAAAAGGGAATCAAATAGAAATCACGGGATGCGGAGGGCTTGACGTGAGCATTGTGGAGCATCGTTGCCTCCCTCCTCCCCAGCCCCGTGCTGATGCAGCGGCTCTCGCTGGGAGCTCGGCTCCGGGAAGCGGCGTGAAAACCCACCCAGGAGCCTCGGGAGGACCCTACGTGGGTGGAAAGGGAACGGCTGGTGTTTTCAGGCCCTCTGGGTGGGCCGATAGCTGCCTCTGGTATGGGGCACGGTGCTGGGATGGGGATGGCTGCAGCTGCTCCAGCTAGCTGAGTGCTTTGGATGCCACAAGGTAGCAGCCATGTCCCGTGCTGGAGACTGGCCCTTTTGATACCTCTTAAGGTTTTGAAACCGGTTAAGGTTTCGGCTCCCCACTGGTATTGTGGGAATCCACTCTGGTCCTGGGATATTTTGGGGCGCTTTGGCTATCAGCAGCAGCAGCTGCCAACTCAGGTTATGAAGCAGCTTGTACCCACACAATTTCGGGGGGTGCTTGAACTGAGAGAGCATCCCAGGGATGTGCTTTGCATGAAGAAAGGAGCCTGGAGTGAGCACCCCCAGGTGAACGTGTCTTTGGGGCTTCTTTAGCAAAACCATGGGTTGTGCCTTCCAAACCTGTTAATGAAGAAGGGAAACAGGAAAGCTTATCTGATCCTCAGTGGTGGGAATGACTGGGGAGCGGAATTTGGTTGGGGGGCAGATGGAAACTTCCCACTGCCCTACACCTTAATGCGCCCCCGTTCTGGGAGTAAATCACACCTCTGCCACTCAGGGAAGCTGCTAATTGAATCTGCTCTGGTGGGGGAGGATAAAGCCAAGGGGAGTTTACTACCATTATTATTATTCTTAATTTATTAGGAAAAAGAAAGGAGAGAGGAAGAAACAAGTTGTTGCCCCTGTCGTGCTGGAGGCCCCGGCGTTTCTTGGCAGAAGGTGTGCAAACAGCCCTGCGGCTGCTTCTCCATTTGGATTAGTTTCTGGTAAATCTGCCCTTCAGGCTGAAATAACCCTCCTGAGCAGGTCCTGCGCTACCAGAGGTGCTGGGAACATTGAGTTTAATGCTGTCGTAAAACCCTGCTGTGGTTTTCGTTCCCTCGAGGGGGGCAGTGACCGTGCAGGATGGCTGTGCTCAGCACAGCTTTCGTACCAGCGCTTCCCAGCCGGCAAAGCCTGCGGTGCATCAGATCCTGCCCTGGTGCGGATGGGGCCGGCTGGCTTCCTGAGGTCCCTTCTGGGATCGGAGCTTTCTTCTCAGAAGCCCGTGGTCTTGGTGAAGGGACACGAGTCCAGCTGAGCTCCACAAACCACATTCAGGATGGTAGTTGATAGTCCCAGGTGTGATGAAGGGCTATTTTGTGTCTCCAAGCCTCCCGGCCCTTCCGTGGTTTGCAGATATCGGCTGAGGCACATCACTGAGCTCATCCGGGTGGGAAGCAAGGACCATCGCGTGCGCTGGGAGAGGGCAGGGCTTTCTCCAGCCTCCTGCAGAAGCTCTGATGTTTGCACCAGATTTTACATTGTTAAAACTCAGGGTGATGTTTCTCTGCAGCTGGGACCTGCTTTCCAGTGGTACCTTCAAACTCCACATCTCTCATTACCATTTTCTTTCTTGTCCCGTTGAGTTTTGCAGGCTCATTTGCCATGGGGAGGGTGACCGACTCCGTCAGGATCAGGGTGTGTGATTTTGAGGAATGTTCCCATTTCCAGCGTAATGCTACCCCTGCCCTACCAGCTCCACGGGAGCACGGCTCAGCTGGTCAACAAATGTGTGAGCAGCCTATTGCAATCAGGCTTTAACTAGGCACCCAGTTGTTTTAATCAGAATGTGTCTTTCTTCATTTATAGCAGGGTTAAGGCTCTGGTTTGACTGTCGTCTCCTGTTATTGTTGGTGACCATGTCAGGGGAACGGATCCTGCTCTGTTTTGAGCAGTTGGGTGTTTCATGCCTGCTTTTCTTACACAGGCTTGTGCCAGCATCTCCTTGTTCTGATGGTCGGGAGCAGACCTCAAATTCCCACCCGCTCTAAGTTACACTGGTTTGTACCTTCCTCTTGGATCAGTGCTGACCTTCAGCTGGATGAGGTCTTCTGCCCTGCTCAAGATTTTACTCCCCTTGAAATATTTGCCTTTCAGATGAAGTTCCCCCCAATGTCTGGTCTAATAGCACTTGTATTCCTTTACTGAAAACACTTCTCAAATTTAAAATTGCATTTGCCTTCTCATCCATCAGTGTCTGTCGATCAGCTCTTGGTGTCCCAACACACCTGGGTCCATCCCTGCCTTTTCATGCAGGCTGCCTTCTCATACTCAAAAGTTGTCTTCACTGAGTGGGTCACCTTCCCCATCGTGCTGCTGGTGGCCACCTCCCTTCCATCACTCTGCTCCTTGGGGCCACCCGGTTCCCAGGGGAAGCCGGTTCCTCCCAGAGCTGCTGCCACAGACGTTTCTTTTGTGCCAGGATTAATTGTGATCCCAAGACTGATCTTTCTTTCTCAAGAACGTCAAGTGATGTGGGGGAAATCCAATATGATCTTATTCTCTTCAGGTGTCGGTGACAAAATGTTGGTCCCACATATATTTTTGCTTTACACAGTGTCTCTTTAAATGGGCTTTAGAGCCTCAGTTTCCTACTGATGTTGGCCTAGCAGTCTTTCATTTCTTCCTTGAGTTGCTTTCCCCTTTACCTAGTGATGGGGACAGCGTTTGCCCTCCTCCTGTGCTGTGATCACTCGCGTCTTGTTAATGCTGTCTATCCAAATCCTGCAGTTCCCTGAGCTGCCTTCTCTGACTTTCTGGGCTGGAGGTGGAGGTGGTTAGATCTTCTGCGCATGACCCTTACCAAGGAGGGTCCGTATGGACCTTCTGGGTCCCCACCGCCTTCCTTGGGCTGCGAGAGGCGGGTAGTAAGAGCCAGATACTCCTGATGGCCAACGTGCAACTTGCAGCTCACCCCAGTGAGTGATGTCGAGGTGGTGGGGACTGGATGACTCGATGGAGCTGTGTTAGCAGGCGGGCTCACTGCACGGACCCTGCGCTGGATTAACCACGAGAATCCAGCTCTGTTTACAGTCCTGAATTGAAAAAGAAATCGTTAAAAGGCTCGAAGACAATTTTAAGGGTCCGTGACTCAAAGGGCTTATAAGTCACAGCAAGGTGGAGTGAAGGTGGTGTGGGCAGCCCTCCTCACCTCTCGGCAGCAGGACGCAACCTCTCCTTACGTTACCAGGAGCTGCTTCTTTTTTTTAAGGCGGCCAAGATGCTCAGGGTCTCCCCACTGCACTGGTCCTCTGGGGATCCCAGTTCACTGTCTCCTTCCCTGCCTGCAGCCTTGCTGACACCGGCATGGCCCAGTGTCTGGATCAGGCCAGCTCAGGAATGATGAACGGCCGGGAGCCCTGGGTGCTGGTGCTGGCCGGGGCGGCGGGGAGAGCCCTGGGCTGTGCTGCAGTGCGTGGAGTATCGCTCGGACTCCTGCATGCCACGCTGGGCAGGTTTGGGCATTTGCAAATGCTCTGCGGTGATGCCGATGGTGACGTTCCTTCGGTGAGGAAGAGCACAAACCGCCTTGAGATCGCAGAGCACAGCCGAGTCAGTTCCTTCTGCTCTCGGGGCAAGACGCCGTCTTTGATGTGAACACCTCGCAAAACCTTGATTTACACCAAAACGAGCCGGTGGCTTTCACCCGGGGCTTCTGCGTTGGCATGTTGAAGGGTGCGTGTACACACACGCAGGCGCTTTCCTGCCTCTGGGCAAGGATGAGAGAGCAAACGTGTGACAGATGTTAGTCACCGCTGGCGGTGGGGATGCTGCGGTGATGAGCACGCCGGGAGGACCTGAGCAGAATAGCGCCCGGGTTAATGAGCCCAGGAGGGAGGATGGGAGCGGGGACAAGGGGGAGAGCGTTTCAGAGCAGATTAATTTTTTTTCCTTTCTGGTGAAAACTCTGGATTCCCTGGGGTGGGGAAGACTGGGAAGTGGCTCCAGGCAACTGGAGCTGCAGACCCCGATGGTTTTGGTGGGATGGGTTGCTGTGGCAGGGCACAGACCCACGCTCGATTTTAACTCTGCGCGGTTAATTAATGTAGCAAAGGTAAAGCCTTTCTTGGAGAGAGGGGCACTGGCACTGCGTGAGCACAGATCGCTGTGGCGGTGGCTTCCAGGCCGCCTTGTGAACCGAAACCCTTCAGTTTCCAAACGTGCCCAAAGTACACAAGGGCCGTACTTGGCGTGTCCTTGGACGTGTCCCTCCATGGCCTCCTGCCCCGTGTCCGGAAGGGACGGCAGCGCTGCCCTTCGGTTCTGGCTCCTGCACCCACTGAAGAACAGGAGGCTGCAATAGGATCGGCTTGTCCAAGGTTTCTTAAACTCTTGGAACGAAGAGGGAGGTATCACAGTTGTCCAGTCGTGTGCTTGTTGAGCAAATGGTCAAAGGATGAAGAGATTTCCTCCAGGTTCAGGGACTGGGCTCGGGTCCCGGCAATCATCCACCCAAGTGGCGGGAAGGGTATGGAGATACGGGGACGGACACAGTGCCGGGGCTGGGGGACAGCACGGGGACGTGCTGAGGGTTTGCTCAGCTCTGTTCACAGCCCGGAGCTGGTGGTTCCCTCACGGGATTACCCCGAGCGTGGGAGGGAGCACTGGGTGCCGCGACGTTCGGCAGAGGCAGGGTGCCCACTGCCTGTCCCACAGGGCTGCGAGCGCTGCTGGCAGTTAATAATAACCGAGCATCCTCTTCCTCTCCCCGGGGGGAGGTGTGGGAGGGCAGCGGGGGGGACCCACGAGGGCTGAGCTGGGCTGGGGTGACAATGTGGCCTCTCCTGATAAGCTGCTCCGCTTTCTGCTCCTGCAGATTTACAGCCGGGGAGCGGGGAGGTGGGTGCTGCGCTTTTCGGCGCAGTGATTTATAGCGGCTCGGGGTGGCAGCCGCTTTCCGCAGGGTCTGGGCGACCGCACTGGGGTTTTACGGCTGCTGTGACTAAGCCACGGGCGAGTTAAAGGCTCGGTCAAGGTCACTGCGTGGTGGGGCACAGGTGGGAGCAGGTCTTTTTCAGCCATGGCTTGGAGAATGTCCCCATCTCAGCGTGGGGAGGGCTGGGGTCGTCAGCCTCCCCGGGGAGGGGGGGGCTGCCCTGGCTCGGCTGAGGAAGGGCTGGCTTCGCGGCAGCAGGGATGCTTTCAGCCCTCTGATCCCTGACCCTGCATGCTGGAGCCTACGAAACGCACAAGTGAGATGAGTTTTAGGCTCGCAGCTCTCAGACCCACGTGGGAGGCAAGGTCTCCCCACGAGCATCGCTGCCCGGCGCTGCCCAAATGCTTTTCCATGTGTCCCTTTGACACAGACCGAGCAATGCCGGGAGGGATGAGCTGCGGCAGGAGGGGATGATGAGGAAGGAGAGGTCAGATTCTGTCACTGCGCTCCCTTCCACGCGCCAGCTCCTGCCTGGGTGAGCTTCCCAGCTCTTCTGTTTTGTTTTAGAGGCAGCACGGGGGCCCCAGAGCCCTGCAAACTCTTCATGCTCGGGGTTTTATTGGCATGTGGAAATAGTTTGTCTGGTTTCAGATCTGGCTGATCACTAACCTTCCCGCTGCCCTCCCCCCAAAAAGGGCTGACAACTGCGGGCGGCTCAGCCGCGCTCATCTTCCTCCCTCTTTCTTTTTTTCTCCCCACATTGTTCTCTGAAATTCTGGCTGCTGCTTTTCTCCCCCCTCCCTTTTCTATCCTTGCGCGTCAGCTGGGGTAGAAGTATCTTGTTTCTGTAGAAAAGCTCTTTTTTTTTTTTTTTTTATTTTCTTTTTGTACTTTTCCCCCCATCCTGGAGGTCACGGGGTGCCTTGCTGTGCCTCATTCTCCTCAGGGCTGTGCAGGGAGAGGAGCAAGAAGGCAGCTCTGGGTACCCTTGCTGTTACGCCCAGCCTGGTGGTGGCAGAGGGGAGCCTTGGCAGGGGTGAGGGCACCAGCATCTCCAGAGCCCTTGTTTTTTCTCTCTGATGGAGAAGCCTGGCAGATCCTGGGGGCCAGAGCCACCACATTCCTCCCTTATTTATCACCGGTGAGGTGCTGACGTAGGCTTGTGCGGGATGGGGCAGGTCTCCTTCTGGCCGTGGGTTTCTCCCCGATACTCCTGGGGCTCCTTCCAGGACAGCGTATTTCTGTGCCGGTGCCGGTGCCTGGCTGCAGCTCCTGCGCGCAGCAGGAGATGCAGCCAACCCCCAGCCCAGCTGCATCCAGGGGACCGAGCAGATGTCCCCACTACCACAGCTTGTGACACCGCTTTGTCCTCGCGCCCAGGCAGCCAGCGACCTTCGCAGACCCAGCACCGGAGCGAAACAACCAACCCTCCAAGCAGGGTTTGGGTGAAGATGTTCAGACCTTGGGCTCCCGGGTCCCTGGCATTGCCGCCCCAGCGGGCGCCAGGAGCACCTGCAGGCGCAATGGGAGCCTTGCCGAGAGGGAGAGGAGGAATGGTAGTGTTGGAGGAAAAGAGGTGGATCGTGTTTTGGGTGGTGGAGGAAGGAAGAGTGTTGGCCCTGGGAGTCTGGCAGGAGCCAGGTGAGGGTGAGGAGAAAGAAGTGGAGGAAGGCAGCGTGTGACACCCACGAGCAAGTCCTTTCTAGGCAGCGGGAAAACCCTCCCTCGGGCTTTGTCCTCCTTTGGGTGGGTTCTGGCAGCCCAGAAAGCAGCTTGCAATGGTCTGGTACCTCCTTCTTCCCCATACACCTCTCCGTGGGACTGTGTCTCCAAGTTAGCATCTCCCTAGGGGATCATTATTTTCCCTTTTTTTTTTTTTTTTTTTTGATTTTAAATAATTTTAAATGCATGACTGGCAATTCAAGAGAAAACAAGAAATGCTTATTATTGCTGAGGATCTCAGCCCAGTGAGAGGAGATATGTTCCTTTTGGGTAATGAAACATCTGTCAGGGAACAGTCACGCAAATTTCTTTTACTTTTCTTCTTTTTACCTGTTTCATTGTTCTGGAGACCATAGCAGTCGGCTCACAGAGGGAGTGGTTTGTTAATTCAGAGTCTTGCAAAGTCTCAGTTGGTGGAGGACGGGTGTTTGCTAAAGCTCCTGGCTCTGGGTGATGCTTTGAGGGGGGATTGTGGCAGCGTGGGCTGGGACACCAGCCCTCCGAGGGAGCTGGGGGAGGTGTTTGCTGTGGCCCCTGGGCACCATGTGGTGCCTGGAGTGGCCCCGGGAAGGCAGGAAAGTGGTTGCCAGCTCTGCCAAAGCTGCTCTCCAACCACGGGAAGGGACAGGGACCCTTGGTCACGCTGCTGGGACAGTTACCACCAGCCCCGGTTCCTGGGTCACTAACCCTGAGGAGCCAGGAAACGTGAGTTAAACCCTTAAAAATCACAAGATGGCCTTAAAAAAAAAAAAAAAATCCACCTATGAGATTGTGTTTGGTTTTGCTATTATTATTAGACTCTTCAGTATGACTGGGTGTTTTCAGGAGTCATCTGCCAAGCTTTTCTCTGCAGCTGGGGAGGTTTAGGGTCCTGTAGCTTGCAGTGGGGTGAGTTATTGCTGCGTCTTGTTGAAGAGAGGCAATTCCAGCCCGACCGCTAGCTGAGCGTCCGTGGCTGTGTCTTGGGAAAGCTGTCAGACCGCCTTGCACGATTTGAGTCTTTTTCTTAACCGGTCTGTTCTTCTGGGAATGAAGAGGAGATGGAGCTGCCCGGTGCAAGGGCCAGAGGCTGGTGCTCTCGCTGCTGTGGAGGATGCTCTGCTCTGGTCAAGGGGAAGAGCCAAACCTCCCCGGGAGCAGGAGCGGGTCCAGCAGCCAGAGCCCGAGAAGCCACAGCACAAGGTTGTTGCCCCTCTTACTGTGTGTCCCTGCAATCCCGCTCCCCTTCTGCTGGAAGCATTGCTTTGTCCTTCAAGAAAACGTCTTTTTCGTTTGAATGGATTATATTTGGTTCCTCCACCCCCACCCCAAACTCATCTCTGTGTGTCTTTGAAGGCCAGCTCTGGTTTGCGGGCAGGAGGCAGAGACCAAGCCCTCGGGCTGGTGGCTCTGGGTGGGTTAAGGCGCGTGTGGGTGTCCCTCCCACGTGGGTTTGTGTGGCTGCAGAAGAGCCACCGAGCAGACCTGCTGCTGAACAAACTAGGGAGGCACCTCGTTAAAACAATTTTGGAGATACTCATCCAAACAGAAATGTGAATCTACTTTTTTTTACTACTCGCGCTCTTTCCGTCAGTGTCCTCTTCTACGAATCTCCCAGCTGATGAATTTACTGGTAGGAAACAGAAAACCCGGGGATGTCCAGGGGCTCTTGGCTGTAAATGGAGCCGGGTGGTGGAAACCCAATGATCCGGAGCCTCCTCGGCATCCATCCACTCGCTTCTGCATCACCTCCGGCCACAGGGCCCGTTGCAGCCCTGGGTATTTCTTGCACTATGTATGCTTGAATAACCATAACAACACCGTGTCTTCCCGAGCCGTGGACTCATTCTGATGATGATTTTTCCTGTCATTTCAGGTATCGCCTTCTTTCCCCGGGCTTTTCCTCAGCCCAGCAATGACTTGACTGAATAATTCAACTAAAAATTCAGGATTGCAAATAAATACTGGATAATTGCTAACAGCTCGCAGACAGTCCGCTGCCAGAGGAAGGCTAAACTCCTGGTGAATTATTTATCCACTATGAATTATTCGCTCGGCCCTGTTACGGAAGAAAACCTCCTTCCCAACCTTTGCCTGCCGAGTGCCCTGGCTGGGGGGTGACTCTCCTGGTGCTGACTCAGCCCTTTCCCCACGGCTCCCGCTGCCTGCACCGCTCGGCAGGGAAGCAGCCCTGGGGAGCTGACTCCTGCCCCGTTCAGTTCCTCAGCTCCTCCGCGGACCCACAAGTGTGGGGCAGAGGAGTCAGCGTGCCAAGCCCTGGGATTGTCAGGACCTGACCCCTCTTTTTTTGGCTGCGCTGGAGCTGTCCTCCTTCCCTGTGGTCTGGCCAAGCCCTGGCATGAGATCCGTGAGGAGGTGAAGGCATCTTTCAGATGGGGTCTTGCACCCTGTGCAGGCAGGAGCCCCTCTGAAGCAGCCTCCCTGCAGGACCAGTGCCCCCAGTACAGCTCCTGCCTGCAGTTTAGGGAGAAGGTCTGGAAAGCATCAAGCCCTTGGGGAAAATGGCCGAGCTGGACCCCATCCTCCAGTGGCAGCACCATGGAGGGTCCTTATCTCTGCATCTGGTACCACACGCGGTGCTGCTGACTGTTTCCAGTGCGTGGAGAAGCTCTGAGCAACACTCTCTCTTTTGGGGGGGAAACATAGGGGTACCCCAAGGCAGCTCGAGCCATGCTAAAGCTTTGGGTCACGCTTGCATCCTTCAGGGCAGGTACAAGGCTGTTACTCCCAAACCATGCTGTGGCTGCAGAAATATATCTCTCCGTGGCAAGCACACGCTGCCTTACGATGTGAGCCTGAGCGGCTCTCGCTGGGGGAGATGGAAAAGGCTCCCTGGGTGCTCTCCCCACCGCTGAGGCCTGGAAAGAGCAGCCGGCGCGGGGATGGAGTCAGAACAGGGGTGCAGGCTGCAGGATGCTCGCTAGCCTAAATGTGATAACACTGCAAAACAGCCCGTGATGGTGCCTGGGCTGCTCCGCAGCGAGTGCCTCCGGGCTGGACTGGGTGCCTGGGGGTTATCCCCAGGTCTTGGGTGATGGCCTCGGCCGAGCAGGACTCACCGGGCATCCCGCTGCTCATTCCTCCTCCCCGCCTCGCAAACACAGTTCAGAATCACCCTCAGAGGTGAGGAGGAGCCACCTACCTGGGCTCATCAATCTCCATTTGCATCAAAAAAAAAAAAAAATTAGGAGAAAGATCAGTATTAAAAGAGCCTGTTATTTCTTTTTTTTTTTTTTTTTTTTTTTATGATCCTCTGGGGGTGGGAAACCTGAGGCAGGGTACTGGGAATAAATCCTCTTGGCTACCTTGATGTAAATTAGGAGGAAGATGATGGATTTATGGGAGTCGTGCGTGATGTATGCTCCTGTGTCTGGTCCCTGCAGGTCGGTGCGTGCCCCTGGGGAGGCGAAGAGCTGGACGGGGACCGGAGCTGCCACCGGCCCCCCGCGCCGGCATCCTGCTGCGGCCGCCGTGGCACTGGGGCTGCTGTGGTGGTGGGTCTGGGTGAGTTTTCTTTGCCTTTTAAGCCCACTTCAGGGAAATTACGTGGTTTTGGTTTGCCCCTTTCTGCTGGTGTTGAGGAAGGCATGTCCACGCAGACACCAGTCCCAAAGCGTAGTGATGCCCTGCTGAGGGCTGACTTTCTGGTTTGGTGGAGGAAAAGGCTTTTCGAGTCGCTCTCGGTGATGCTTTCCCCCTCCATCCTTCCTTCTCTCCCATCCTGAGAGCCGGTGAGCACTTGCTGCCGGCTGCAGCAGTGTCTCCATGGAAGAGGGGAAGACTCTTCCTTAGGAAAGCCCGTCTGTGAGGGCTTGGAAAGGCCCCGGGACTGGCGATGGGGGGGGAGCTGGTCCCAGCTCTGGGGCTCCCCTTACCAAACCATCCCGGGTTCCCGACCATGGTGGGGCTGGAGCCGGTGCAGGGGAGCTGTTGTTATTCTTCTCATGTATCAGGAAGGATTTCTGCGAGTGCCATAAACCCATCACGTGGGCAGAGCCTGGGTGAGCTCTAATTGCTTCTATTTGCATAATGAGGCGAGGCTCAGCATCCTGCTGATATTTGAAAGAAGAAAATCAAAATCAGCTCTAGATAAACAACTCTCCCCCCCTCTCTCTGATCCCTACCCCCACTCCTAATTTGCGCATTTTCTTCCTTAATGCAGGTTTTTCAGCTCTTTGGTTTATCCCAGGAGCCCTGGGACGCCCCCCCAGGACCCTTCCCCATAGAGTATGGGTGCTGGGAAGGCAGGGGGATGCTGCCCCTCTCCCCCAGCTGCAGTGGTTTTGGGCCTTGGCTTGGAGCTGGAGGTGGGGGACAGGGTGTGGAAGTGGCTGGAGAGGATCAGGGTGGTCTCGGGGCTGGAAACGGGGAGCGCTGGCTGAAGCCCCCCAGGCGTGGGGCTGTGTGATGCTGCAGGGTCTGCGGCGGGCCCGGGGCCAGGAGGTTTCCCTGAGTGGGAGCCCAGCACGTGCCACTGCAGCCCGGTGTCCCTGCAGCCCACGTGGGGACATCCTGCCTGGGGGACCTGCCAGGGACGGGACGGGACCCTTCCCCACCTGCGAGCCCCTCGGGGTGGGAGGGAGGGCTTCCCTTGTACCCCAGGTGGTGCTGGCTGGAGGGATGCTCCTGCCCCGGGGCTCTCTGAGGACCGGGATGAAGGTGCAGAAGGACTTTGAAGAAAGGATGATGACCCCAGGCTGGGCTGTGACACCAGCCCGTGTCCCCAGATGTGCTGCCCTGTCATAACCCCTTTCCCCCACTCTCCCACAGCGCAGGGGACCAGGAACATCCCTGCTTCTCCTGTCCCCTCGGGTCCCCGAGGTCCTTCCCGGCAGCCAGTCCCGGGTGTCCCCTTGGCCCTGGGGGGACCTCAGGCATCGCCAAGACCTGCTTGGCACCCGCAGCTTTTGGGACCTGGAGGGGCTGTTCTCCTGGTCAGGGTGCCAGGGTGGTTTTGCCCCCTTTGCCCCAGGAGGGTTGGAGCCTTGCTCGCTTGAGGCCAGGCAGCAGACACCACACAGGAACATGCCACATCCCTTCCCCAGGGGACCAAGTGAATCAGCTCCTTCCTCCTCCTCTTCCTCCTCGGCACATGGGCTGGCATCCTCTGAACCCTTCGCTGCCCTTTGGGGGAGAAGTGCTGACTCCAGATGTTTCCCTAAATGAGAACCTTCCGCAAACGGTACCGGTTTATTTTCATATTGAAAGAAAATGAAAGGGCTGTTATGATGATGATTATTAATGTTTCTGCAGCCCGTGTTTGTAGCGGGAGCTGCTGTGCTGATGGGATAGCGGATGGACAGACGGACGGATGTGTGGGGAAGCTGTGTCACCCCCCTCCACCCCCTGCTCTGGATCCAGGTGCATCGTTGGGCTGGTTCGCTCTGGCCAGCTCCATCTTATCCCAGCTCTCCAGGTCGGGGACGGATGGTGAGTTCCTCGTGCCCGTGGTCTCCCCTCCCTCCCCCAGCCCCAGTGGTCCAGGAACGAGTCGTGGCGGGGCAGGACTGGGACCCCCAGGAGTGGGGGCTGCAGCTCGGTGGCAGCAGGACCACGAAGCACCCGTGCTCAGAGATGTGCAAGGGTAAAAGGACAGGGGTGAGAGGAGATTTCTGTGTACGGGTGTTACTGAGAGCGAGTCCTTGTTTGAACGGCTCCCGTGCCCCTGCTGAGGCTCGGCTGCTCGCTCCAGGTGTGACTGAGGAGCTCCACATCACTGCCACGGCCCAGGACCCTGCTTGGGGTGGAAGGGCAGGACCAACCCCCTCCTGAGCCAGCTCCTGTTTCTGTCTAAGCCCAGTCTCTTGCTGGGATGATTTTGCTGCTCCCATGGTCCCCTCCAACATAAGCTCTTCCCTCCCCCCAGATCCCCATTTTACTTGGGCTGCTGATATCCCGTGAGCTCAAACATCATCGGCTGGATCTGATTGAACTTTTGCTTTCAAACCCCCTTAGCTCTGCTCCTCCAAAGCCACCAGCATCCCACCGGCTGACCCCAGCCCATGCCTGCTCTCATCCTTTTTGCTTTCTTGGCCCATCAGTGTTCAGCGACCTTCAGCCTGCAGCGGGGCCAGAAAGACAGGAGAGACCGGGCTGCCGGCGCTCGTGGCTCCCTCTGCTCTCCTGCTCGTCCCAAACCCATGGCTGGGGCTGCTGCCTGCATCCCCATCCCAAACCACGAAGGTTCCCCCCCTTCCTTTGGCCCTCGTGGTGTGTGAAATCCCCTCCTCGGACCAGCGTGGGAAACAGAAGCAGCAATGCTTCCCCCCATCCCCTCCTCATCCTCTGGCCCCTGGGGAAGCTGAACAGGGCAAGATGGAGAAAAGGAGAAGGACCCTCAAAGGTGGAAAGAAATCCCCGCAGCAGCTTTTAATGGGGAGGGGGGGAAAGAGGGAACAAGATGGGAGGGGAGGTTGCGAGTACGTGCAGCGAGGGCGTGTGTGTGTGTGTGTGTGTGCACACGCCGGCTTTCCATCAGGCTGATGAAAAGGACTGGGAGCTCTTGCAACTGAAGCCAAGGCGAGTAACCTGTGGCTGTCCCAGGGGCGGGGGGCGGGCGGGGGGCGAGGAGAGGCCTGTTTACTCAAGAGCAGCAGGGATGCTCTGTCAGGAGCCGGGGCGGTCAGCTCTGCGGCAGTTCCAGCTCACCGAGGAGGGGTCGGGGTTTCAGCATCCCAGCCCACGCTGCGAGGAGGGACGTTGGCCGGGCAGCTCCGCCGCCGGCCCCCGAATCGAGGGTTCAGTGGGGTGCATTGGCTGGGGGGGCGGGGTGGAGGGGAGTCTGCCTCCTCCCTGGGTCCCCGCGGCTGAGCGGGGGGTGCTGGGGCTGGTCCCCGCCGTGGTGCAGATTCCGGGGGGGCTTCGGTGGAGCAAACACAGCCCAGACATCAGCTGGGAAGCGGTGGCTTCGTGCTGGCCTGGACGAGGGGTCTCTGGTCCCTCTTGCCCCATCAGCGAGAGGATTTTTTCCTCCTCCCATGTGGATAAGAAGCTCCTGTTGCCATTGCACAGCTCTTTTTGCCTTGCCTAGAGTCTCCCTTGCACCCCACCTGCAAATTTCCAAGGGCTTCCTGGGCTCATTTGTCACCCTCATGTTGCGTTTGGGATTTGTATTTAATTCTTATTTATTTCTTCATAGGTTTGTCCCTGTCATTGCTGCTGTTCCCGGCCCGGCTTTCCAGCAGGTTTGCTCTGCAGAGAGCTGCAGGTTGGCTATGAAAAATGACAAAGCGTTCATTTAAATGCACACCATGATGTCGGCGAGTCCATTAGGGGAATTAATTTGAATGGTTGGCGTTTAATAAACAGCCTCGTCCCTCATCTCTCCCCACCGCCGCCATCTCGGAAGGGTTAAAAGAAACCACATGTGGATATTGGAGGGATGGGGGAGCAGGTATCTGGGTCTGGAGGGGGGGAAATAATAAAAGAGAGCTGGTGTTATAAGAGGAATTGCAGTTTGTTTTGCTCACGGTAAAAAAAAGCACATGTGGAAGGGGGCCAAGCTGAGCAGTTTGGGTTCATGGGGTGTTTGGTGCATGGAGAAAATAAGGGGATGAAAAAGTGATGGGAGCTGGGGAGGACACGCTCCGGCCGGAGGGTCCCAGCCTGACTCCAAACACGCCGGGCGGGGGGAAGGCGAGGGGGTTCGAAGGACGTTTCTCCCCATATGGTGTGTATTACAAGCTCCTTTCTAGTTGTAAAGATTAATTTAAAGCCTTTCTCACCTCCCCCCCATTCCTCTTTCATTGACAAATGAACATCTGGGCTGAATGCTGCCCAGATCCTAATCAAAGCATTTTTTCAGGGCCGTTGTCTGCTTTTATGGCTATCTGCTTTTCGGATTCTCTGCAGTTTCAATGCACTTGGCAATTCAGCCTGTAAATACCCCTCTCTGGGATTTATGATTTGGCCTAATGTGATTTTTCTCTTTGCTTCTTGATTCGTTTGTTTGGTTTAGTTTAACGACATTTTCTTGTCTGTGCATAAGTTAGGGCATGAGGAGTAATTTTTTTTCCCTTCCCTCTTTGCAGTGGGTTATTAACAATCAGCAAAAATGGCATTTTTTTTTTTGGGGGGGGGGGGGGCTGTGCTGGCTGATGGGGGCACTGGGGAGCCAAAGCCAGCCCTGAATCCCTGACAAGCATCCCCTGGTCATCCTGAACCATCCCTTTTTTCTTACAGAAAGCTGTTTTTTTGAGGTTTTGCCGAGAAAGCAGGTTTCCACCAAAGTGAAGCTGAGCCCTTTTCATGATGCTCGAGGGTTTCTCTGGTAGGGAGGGGCAGCGTGAGTCACAGCCCAATACAGAAAATCCATTTGCCCCCCAAAATGATGCTCGAGCAGTCGACCGAGATGCCTGAATTACAGGGAGAGCTGTGGCTGGGATCCTGTTCCCATCACACTTGATTTTTTCCCCTGCAAGCTCCAGTTTGGGAGTTAAAGGATCAATGTCTAAAACCTATCTGGGATGTTGAATAACGTTTGTCATGTCCCAGGTGCTATAGGAGAGGATGGTGCTTGAGGCAAAAAGGCAGAAAAATCCCTTTAGGGCAAATATAGGGACTCGCAGGGGACATAGTGCGGTGTCCCCTGGGTTGGTTCCTGTCCCTGAATGGGAAGAGAACTGGGAACCACAAAGATGAGGTTTTGGGGGAAATATTCAGAGCATATTCGTTCCTGCAGAAAACCTTGCTCTGGGTTCCCCCTTCCCTCTGGCAGAGTGACGAGGCCGGTTATTTACCCCGACAGACGCCTTAATTAAGGTGTGTGATTTCAGGCTATTTAAACCATCAAGGAGAGGTCTTGTTTATACAGCAAGAGCATGGGGTAATGGCAATATTAATTAAAAACGTTCTCCTACGTGAGATAAAAAAAAAAAAAATCACTGTGGTGGAAAGCGGTTTTCTGCTCCTTGGCTCTGCAGGACGAGGGGTAACCAGAATCCTGGGGGCTCCTGCAGTGATGCAGGGATGGGCACCATCCATCACCCCCACCCTCTCCACCCGAGGATGTTGCTGGGGAGCTTTGACTGGGAAGCCGGAGCGGGTTGGGGATGGTGGCGTTTCACACCGATTTCCAGGTTGAAGCCGGTGTGGCTGTTCCAATGCCCGGCCAAAGCGGCAGCTTGGTTGTTGCAGGGGGAGCTGTGACTGTGGGGAGCATCCTTGCTTAGGGTGGGGAGCGGTTTTGAGCAGGTACGGGTAATCCCCCCTTCACAGGCACTGGGCCTGTTTTTTCCCAAGAAACTCTGAATTTCCCGCAGATACAACGAGCCAGGACGCAGCAGGCAAGTCCTCGGAAGTGGATTTGGGGGTATGGAGAACCAGAGCCGGACTCTTGATGGTCCTGGATGAGGACAGCCACCTGTGCAGAGCTCCCGAGGTAGGGAAGCACCTTCCTGAGCATCCAGAGGAAGCTCTGGGGTGGTTTTTAATTTCTTTGCGTTTTTGCCGCTGCTTTTCGGCGCGCTCAGCGTTCCCTGCCTCTTTTTCATCCCTTCCCTCCGCGATACCCCGACAAATGAGCAGCAAGCGCGGCCGCCGGCCACGGGTCTTCCCGGCAAATGCCATCGCTGCCCCGTCAAACTCAAGGTCAGGGTGAAGTCTGGCGTCGGTCCGCAGCTGAGCCAGCACATCCGCGGTGCGAGAGCAGCCACCGGCAGCCCCGGGGCGAAGGTGAGGGGGATTTATGGATATTTCATATCGGCGCTATCGATCGTCGGGGCCATCGCAGCGGGGGGAGGTGGGACGGAGGGTTGGATGCTGGGGTGTATCATGGCCAAGGAGGCTTTTTGGGGAGGGGGGAGGAGGGAGGCAGCGGTGTTTGGGGGTGCGGGGGAGCCCTCCTCGATGTGCCCAGTGGAGGAGGATGCGGTACCCGGGCGCCGCAGCTCCAACCTCATCCCTGACCCGCCGCGTCGGGAGGAGCAGGAGAGGGCGGCCGCGGCCGGTGCCCCGCTCTGAGCTGCTGCTGAGCCACGGTTTGCAGCTGAACTCTGCACAGAAAGTCGCTCTCAGCCTTTTCTCATTTCTTTCTGGATTGAAGGCAGCTTCCAAATTCCTGCGCAGCCAAATCCTGCCTGGGGCTGCCAGGAAACCCGGCCAGCAACAAGTACGTGCCGTTTCTGTACCCACAACACAGCCAGTATTGCTGTTATTCTGTGGGTGACGATGACGGGACGGAGCTCCAGCCCTCCCGAGGATGCGATCCCGTCCCTTCCCAGGCTGCAGCCGGCACCCTGCCCTGGGTCAGGGCTGCGGCGTTGCCTCCCCTTCACCGCTGCCTTTTTATAAACCAAAAAAAAAAAAAAAAAAAAAACAAAAAACCCACCAAAAAAAAAAACAAAACAAAAAAAGCCCACCCCACCCTGGATTCCCTAAACTTTAACCGCCCGCCCTCCCCGTAACCTCCCGCTTTCCCAGCGCATGGGAGCACATCAGCTTTCCCCGCTCCCGCCGGGATTTACGATCCCCGGGACTTCCTGCGCTGCCTTTCAACGCTCTCGCCTCCTTCCCGCCGCCGATAAATCAAACCTGTTTGTTTCGGGTTGCTCCTTCCCCGTTTCTTTAATTTATTTTTATTTTTCCCCCTGCTGCTGCCTCCCTCAGCCCCCAAGGGTTTTGGGGGGATCACCGAAGGCACAGTGGAGAGTGGCAGAGCAGTGAAGCAGCCCCGAGGGCACGGTGAGGGCACGCGTTGGGTCTCCCCATCAAATGTCAGTGACTGGGAAAAGTGTTTGGGGGGGGGGGGGTTTGGGAAAATCCAACGCCGCTGGTACAGACTAAACACCGCTCCCCATATCTAAACACCACCAGGATGTGTCCCCACTCCCGGAGGCCCTCGGCGCTTGGGGCTTTCCCTCGAATCCATCCCAGCGTGACCCCAAAGCAATTTCCCTGGCGGCCTCGGGGGAGCCCCCCCCAGCAGGGTCAGGCTGCCCGAGCCGCCCCGGGGCCGAGCGCGGCGCAGCCAAGGCGCACGGGGCTGCACAGGCAGCACCCCCAGCCCTGCATCCCCCCGGCCGTGGCGGGGACGGGGAGCCAGCCCCCACCGAGCCCACCCGCGGGACGCCTGGTCTGGTCTTTCCACTGGTGACTCACGGAAAAATGCTTGTTTTGTGCAGCGGCCGCTCGGCGTGATGTTTCTGCCTTCGTGCCTTGCTCTCTCTTTTTTTTTTTTTTTTTTTTTTTTTTTGTTTTGTTTTTTAAAGATTTTTGGTATGAAAACATCTGGGATCCTGACCTTCCTGCGGAGCTTGCCTCACCTGAAGGCATTTTTTTCCCCCTGCATGTGTGCAGGGCTGGCTGTGCAAGCCGCGCTCCATCGGCCGCCTGGGAAGCAGCCCGCTCGCACTTCCAGGGTTGAATTTTTTGGGGATTATGATTTCTGAGCGCCTCTTATACAACAGCAGAGGAAGCTTGGAGAGTTTCCACCGCCCCACGCTCGCTCTTTGTGCGCTGGTTTCGGCACGCCTGCCAGCGCCGCTGGCTTCACTGGACCCCCCCCCACCAAAGCCTCTCGGCAAGGTTTGCAGCACAGCCTGGGGTGACGGCGCTGGGGATGGAGTGTAAGTCAACCTGGGTGTTTCTGGATGTCCCCGCTGTCCCCAGGGCTGGGCAGGTTGGGACAAAGTGGGACCTCGCCACGCAGTTCAGCTCCTTGCTGCCTCGCAGGGAGAGAGATGGATCTGTTCTTTTTTTTCCCCACCATCCTTCATAGGGCAGGGATGGAGCACGGCCCCTTCCCAAGGGGATCAGCCCGTCCCAGCCCTGGCCAGTCACAGAGGGAGCCTGAGGCAGCTCTATATTTAACTGAATTAGCTTTTTAAGATTTTTTTTTTTTTTCTTGGAAATGGGAGTGGAGAGGGATGTTCCTCAGTGCTCGCTGCCGCGAGCTTTCCCGCCTGACTTATCACACCTTCACCCTTTCCTCAGAGAGCACTGACCCTGCCGCCGCCGCTCTCTGGAAAGCAGATTAGTTGGCTTTTTTTTTGTTTGTTTGTTTTGGTTTGGTTTGGTTTTTTTGTTTGTTTTTTTTGGGGGGGGGGGGGGGGGGGGATGGTTTAGTTTGGAAGCCAGGATGGAAAATTATTTCCAACCTCCAAATTAGAAACAGAATAATAATAAAGTGCCTTGTTTTGGAGGGGGGCGGTGTGTGTCATCCCGCAGCAATGAGAAGCTCGTGCTGAAGAGGAGCAAAGAGCTGTGATTTATTTTTTTAACGCTACCCAAAGGACTGACTTGGCTCTGGGGTGCTGCTCTCACTCCCTTGTACGCATTGATGGGGACGGCTGAGCTGCTGTGGGCAGGGAACACCCACGGGTGGGTGCCCTTCCAGTGGGGGGGACGACGTGTCACCCAATTTAGGTGTCCTTACGCTTGCTTTTGTGGAGAAAAGGGGATCGTGCCATGTGTTTCTTCTGCCCTGTTCTTCCCAAGGGGGTTCAGATGGAGAGCTGGTGTTAAGTGATGGGACAGGAGCAAATATTTTGCCGTGCCAGGCTGGAGGAAGGTGTGAGCAGGTGGTGGTTTCTCCTTGGGATATTTTTTTTTTCAGTGCAGTAGATTAGAGCAATTTCACTGTGGTTGCTCCCTCTATGGTCCCTATCTCCCCAAAACCATCAGGTCGATGAAGATTGGTTCAGACTCTTGGAAAAAGAAGTCCTGCTGGGGCAGTAGCTGGTCCTGCCCGGGATGGGCTCATCCCGGCCATCACCAGCCACTGCAACGTTGCCAGAAACCCCTTAAAAATAAAAAATTTTTCCAAAATTTTCAAAAATTCCTTGTGTGGGGGAGCAGTGGCTGCTTAGGGGCTCAAAGACTGGATTTAAAGGCTGAATTCCTGCTGCAGAGGAGCCTTCAACCTGCTATATTTCTTTCCCCTTTTGGGTATAACATGTTATGTACCCAAAAGTGATGCCCAAGCCAGGGTAGGGTGCCCCATCTGCCTTTGGGGTGCCCCTGGGGCAGGTTTTGGGGGGAGCGGTCTGTGTGGAGCCAATCGCTACGATTTAATAAGATACTTATTGTATGTTAAATATCAACAGCTGATAGGAAACATGTGTCCCGAGGATTAACAGCCGTGTAAAAGATAAAGCAGTGAGTTAAACCTCCAAACAGCATGTTTCAAATAACCCACCGCTGCTGCAATATGTAATAACTGGGATAATGAGGAGTGGGATGGAAAAGGTAAATCGTATATCGCAGATCACGGTGCCCCAATGACCATGGGACGGGGCTGGGGCTGGGTTTTCTCCTAGCAAGGTGATGCCCAGGGATGCTGGATGGCACAGGAGCAACATCAGCTCCTTCTTCCCCCCATCTCTTCCTCCCTTTCCACCTCTCCCCCTTCTTATTTTTATTTTTTTTCTTTTTTTTCCCAGGCCCAAATTTCTCCCCTGTCGAGGCAAACGCTTTGGCTAATTAGCAAAACGTGTCAAAGAAAATGATTAATGTCCCGGGAGGAGGTTTAGCTGCCTTTGTGCCAGCATTGCCTGACTTTTGCTCTTAAAGGTTTTATTAAAAGATAAGGGAGCTTGTGACGGGTGAGCAAAGCATGTGCTCTCCTGGGTGTTAAAGGGTCAGAGAAGCGGGGGGATGTGGGGCAGATCGGGGTCACCCTTGGAGGGAGAGGCGAGGGCTCGTGTTTCTCTGCCTCTGTGCGTGACTGTCACCGTGGTGTCTGGCCTTGGCAGGGGAAAAGACATTAAAAAAAATGGCTGAATGCCTCCTTTATTCTTCCAGGGGCAGGTAATTTAATCTCATCATCCAGGTTATGAATGTTTCTGTGTTACGGGGTTTTGCATGGGTGCGTGCTCCGGGAGTGATGTTTTTAGGGGGTGTTGGGGAGGGGATGCTCGGTGTGGGCACCCCAGGTCGGTGCTGAGTCCAACGCCGGGGAGTGGGGACAGGGCGAGGGGACAGCCGGGGTCCTGTCCCGCTTGCCGAGGGCAGTGGGGGCAGCAGGGACAGAGGTGCTCGGGCACGGGTGTGCTGGGCCCTGTGATCAGGCTCGAGGGCAGCAGGGGTGCAGGCAGGGAAACTGAGGCACAGTCCCACTGGGCTCCTGCCAGAACCGCTGTACGCAGCGTCCAACTGTCCTCGTGTCTCATGGGTTCGGGCATGTTTTCAGCAACCCCCAAAGCACGACCAATTTGGCAACCCCTGAAACACGTACTCCCTTCAACCCAAACCCCTGCAGCACCCCCCCCCCAACCCAGCAGTTTTTGCAGAGGGGTCTTGCAAAAAGCAAAAACTACCCATCGGCTGCCACCGCGGGATCCCACGGACCGGAGCTGGCAGTGCCACAGCATTCCCAATCGGTGCCGCAATCCCAGCCAGGACATCGGCCCCGGGGGAGGACGAGGGCGGTGGGAGCTCCATCACCAGCACACTTGTTATTTTTTAAAATCATGAGCGATTCCAAAACCTGGCAGACACCCATGTCTGCAACTGTAGAGGCCTGAGCCACTCGATGCATGTCAGCGGGGTCGGAGGGGGGGCAGCTGGCAGGAGCCTTGGTGGGGGCTGCAGGAGCTGCTCCGCGAGGTTTTCCTCCAGCAAACAGACCTCTGGGCTTAATAAGCTATTTGTAAAACTCACTCTGGATAAACAAGAGACCGTGTGTCAGGCTGAAGGCGGCCTCGCAGGGCTCCGCCGTGCGGGGTGGGACCTCAGCGCAGAAATATTTTCAAGATAAACAGAGGAAAATGAGTCCAGGAGGAGGCCGGAGCCGCTGGCAGCGGCACGCCGCTCCTCCTGGAGATATTTTGGGGCAGGAACTTGGCTTTCTGCATGCTGCGGCTGAAAGATGCTTTTTTTTTTTTTTTTTTTCCTTTTTTTAGCCTCCAAAGGGAACCTTGCATGCTTCTGATTCAAAAATAAACCCAAGGAGCAGTTGGCAGTGAAGCCAAGTGGTAGGGAGAGGTGCAAAGGCCGGCGTTTGGGGGGGGAGCTTTGGGGTGAGGATGAGGAGCTGGGATGCATGGCTGCTGGTGCAGGTCCCCCCCGGGGCAGAGCTGCCCTCCCCGGGGAACCCCCGTGGGGCAGCGCCCTGGGCCGAGGTGGCAGTTTGGGCGAGATGGGCAATATTAGCAGCAGAGCCACCTCCCCTGGCTGCTGGCGCCTTCCTGGGGCTCCCCTGTCCCCCCCGACGCAGGTCCAGGCACTGGAGCGGTGCCCCGGGCAGGATATGGGCATTGCCCTGCCCTCTGCCTGGCTTAGGCTGGAGCTTGGGAAAAGGGCTGGGCTCCATCCTTCCATCTCTCCATCCCCTCCATCCCACCAGCCCTCCGTCCCCTCCATCCCTTCCACCCTCTCCATCTTTCCACCCCCTGTATCACTCCATGCCCACAATCTTCTCCATCCCTTCCATCCCCACCATCCTGTCCATCCCTTTCACCCTCTCCATTTTTCCACCCCCTCTGTCACTCCATGCCCACAATCTTCTCCATCCCCACCATCCTGTCCATCCCTTCCACCCTCTCCATCTTTCCACCCCCTCTATCACTCCATGCCCACAATCTTCTCCATCCCCTCCATCCCTCCCCTGCAGTGCTGTTCTGGCGGGGTGGGACACGGGACGGGGTGAGTGCCCCGGGGGCCCGGCGAGCTCTCACCACAGCATCCCCGGATCCCGACGGCGATAGCTGAAGCTCAGCACCGTGCTCGAGGCCGGGGGTGGCCCAGGGGGGGCTGGGGGAGCGCAGTCCTGTCTGGACGGTGGCAATCTGGCCCCCTGGGAACGCTAAACTGGGCAAACTGGGGTGGGGGAAGCTGTCCCTTCTCCTCGCCCTGCAACTTTGCAAGCCTCCCTTGGCCTTGGGGCTCGGTGGTGGTTTCCTTCTTCCCTGTTATGTGCCTGGTTTGGAAACTCTGCAACCACGGGGTGATGCTCGGCTTGGGGCACCACGGCTGGGACCTGCCAGCAGCTGAGATCTCCCAGCTTGTCTCTCCTTCTCTTCCCCACCCCCAGCAAATTTAATTAAAAGTCATTCAGATTCCTTTGAAAGAAAATGTCATCCGTCGACACAATTACACTTTAACTAACCAAAGCTGTTACAGTTCCTATATATATTGGAATCAGGCTGTCGTTATTAGTTCTAAGTAAGTAATTTATTCCCATTATTGTGTTCAAATTACAGGATATTACCCCCTGGGGAAATAATCCTGTTATTTGAAATGTAAAAAAGAATTCACATGGACAACAATGGATTCCTAAATGAACCCAACAACAGTCCCCAATCCAAGTGTGGCATCACTTGCCTCAGATAGAAAAATATAAGGTTCCTTTTAAAAACGCTCTTTTCTCCTCTCTTTTCCTCCTCCCACCCCAACGGAGGTAAATAGGGCTCCTCCTCTTCTTCAAAAGCCTCTATTGAGGGAATCCTGGATGTGCAGGAATTTGGTGGGGAGCGTGACGGCGGAAGATGTGTATGTATATCCCCCCCCCTTTATTGTGGTGGTGGGAGGGGAGCCCCGAGATGGTGGGATACGAGTGCCCGGCACAGCCCCGGGGGGTTCTGCCAGAGCTGGGAACCATCAGCTTTCTCCAGCAAAGAGCTGCCGCGGCTCTTCGGAAACATTGTTCCCTTGATCAAGATCTTCAGCAAAGCCAAATAACAGCTTGTCTCTGCAACACCCAAACATAAGCAACTAATTTGGACCACTGAAAGGAAAAAGGGGGAGAAAAAAAAAAAAGAAAAGAAAAGAAAAGAAAAGAAAAGAAAAGAAAAGAAAAGAAAAGAAAAGAAAAGAAAAGAAAAGAAAAGAAAAGAAAAGAAAAGAAAAGAAAAGAAAAGAAAAGAAAAGAAAAGAAAAGAAAAGAAAAGAAAAGAAAAGAAAAGAAAAGAAGAAAAGAAAAAGAAGAGAAGAGAAAAAGAGGAGGAAGAGGGAGGGGAGGGAAGAAAATCAGATACACTTGTAACCTGATTACAACAGCCAGCTATGTGTGCAAAATCACAATGCAGCTCTATAATTAAATCTCTCTTTCCCCCTCCTGCCGAGCTCTTTCCTCTAACAGGCACGGTACAAAAACAGTCGTTAGGACATCAAATTCCACCTCTGACAAGAGGGGACTTTTTTTGTCTATAGCTGTTCAGCTCGTCTTTAAGGAAATAATAATTATAAGCCCAGTGCTGCTGGCTGACGAGCTTTGTGGAGCAGAAAGGGCTCCTCTTGCCCAACCGCCCCTTCCCTGTTTGGCTCCGCTCGAGAACGTGCAGAGGGCTGGGGCGATGGGAAAAGATCGGGAACACCCCCTCCTCGGGTTGGGGTTGGCGATGAGAGGAAACACTGGAGTCTAACAAGATGCTCACGGGCTTGGGAGCCGCAGATATTTCATCCTCTCTTGCCCCACTGAATCCATCTGATGTGTTCTAGCATCAGCAGTTCGGCACCCGGCGGAGGCTGTGGCAGGGGCCTCCCGGGCGGGTGCGATCGTTTGGTGGGTGTATAAAACACCCACGAGGAGCCAGCGGCTTCCCGCACACGGGGAAAACTCCTGCCGCGACGTTTTCCCAAGGTTTTCTCCCCTGCCCACCTCTTGGCTTCTCCGTACGGCGGCGGCAGCTCCCAGGCCGTGAGGGGATGGAGGGATGCTGCGGACGGGACCGGCTCGACGGATCCCAAAAGGAGCTGGGAGGGGGGAAAGGAGCCTCTGGCACGGCGGCTGCAGGGAGGGCAGGGCTGGCAGCTTTCCCCCCCGCCCCGGCCCTGCCTGGTAATGACTTTGATTTGCTCCAAGTTCGTCACAGCCGGCTATTCCCATCCCTCTGACACCCAGCACGTGCTTTTGCTGGCAGCTGCAGGCCGGATTCAGCCTTAGGGACCCATTTCCTCGCGGGCAGGTTCCCGCTCGCTTCTTCGGGGTATTTTTAGGAACAGGTTTTGCATCCCATCTTCTTTTCGGCTAGCAAGTCCGGAGGGCGTTGAGTTTCTTGCACCCGACGGTGCGTCTGGTGCGACGGCTTGCAGCACGGTGGGGAGGGCAAAGGAGGAAGCCTGGCATCAGGGGACCCCAAAATGGGTCCCAGTACGGAAAAGAGCTACCACCGAGGCCGGGCTTAGCCATCGCACCTCATCGTGGCAGGCCAGCAACGTGCAAGAAAGCAAGACCGAGCACAGACGCGGGCTCTGCAACGTGCGACATGGAAATTCAGAAGCTGTTCCAATAAAGCTGTGGATGTTTGGTTTTAATGGCAATTAACAGCTGTTAAAAGGCGAAAGATCTATTCTAATAATACCTAGAGCTTCTAGCGCCTTTCATGAAGGGATTTGAAAATACATTTGTGAGTGTTAATTTTAAGCCATGATAATGTACTCTGGGGAGGTGGATGGGTTTACCTTGTTTTCAGGCGGGGAAGCCAAAGTGGGCCAGGGAACCATGTGGGGACGAGCATTTAATGCCAGCAGAGGCAGTGAGATCCCTGCCTGGCTCTGGAAGAGGGACAGCACCAAGTCGGGGACTGGGTGGCAACACCAGGGCAGTTTTCACCAGCATTCCCCCCCGGGGTTTTATTTTGGGGGGGGAGATTAACTTGGTGCAAAACTGGAGGCGCTCGCGGGTTTAACCCTCAGCAGGACCCTTGCGCTGAGGGGGCACGTAGGAAATCGTCTTTCCCTGTGAGATGCTGCAAATCTGGATTTTCCAGTTCCTGGAGGGCTCTGCTTGTTTAAATTAGAAGCAGATAGGAGAGGTGAATTTTAAGAAGGACAGAGCAAAGGCACACAAGTATGCAGTTAACTTCTAAACTTCTTTCTCTGGGTCTCCTGCTGAGTAAATGCTTTAGGAGCTTCAAACCACAGCTTTTAATATCTTCTTAACATGCCCTGCGATTCCTTCCCCCTTGTCAAAACGGCAAGAGCAGCTGTGAATATTTTCCATTTTAAAATGTTTTGTATGCATACGAAAGTACCTGCAGCTCCTGTGGGCCGAGCTAGGGAGAAATGCTGAAGCCAAGGATATCTATTTTATATCAAACCTCAAAATAGCACGTTACTGCCACTCGCTCGCTCGTGTCCTGCATCCAGGAGGGTGTTTTTGACTTAACTGACAGATCAAGGGAAAAATCCCCAATTCACTCTGTTGATGTAGAAGATCCTGTCATTTGGAGCTGAGCGTTCCCGTTCGCCTGGACGTAGGATTGTTTTAAACTCACAAATGCAGAACCTGTAATGCTGGGGTGTTATATGGGGATTGCAGATTTGGGGAGGTTTCCCATGCACGTTTCTCCGCTTAAACCACATTTTTTCCGCTGAAAGGTGTAACTGCCATTTGCGCACCTTACAACCAATTTAGCAGCCAGTCCGCAGCTGAAAAATGCAGGCAGCAATTACAGGTTTGGGATTTGTGCTTCTCTCAAAGCTCTCTGTGGGTTGTGCATGTCAGCCCTCCTCCCTGCCTATTTTTTTTTTTTTTGCCTGATCTTGGATGAAAAAAGCTTATTATTGGGTAAATGGGGAAAAAAAAAAAAATAAAGAAAATGAAACCACCCTGATCTATCAGAGATCCAGTCTAGCCGTGACAAAAGCCTGGTAACGGGGGCTTTGAGGAGGGTGAGAGAAGCGTGGGGCACCCGGCGTGGGGCAGGTCCTGACATGGGGGGGGTCCCAGCTCAGGGTTTGGGGGGGGCAAATGAGCGCACAGGTGGCACAGCAGGAAAGCAGGGCGGTTTTGTGCATATACACCCGTCCTCCCATGCTGGGCAAGGAAAAAAAAAGCAAACCAAAACAAACCCCAGCAGGCTTCATTTGGAGTTGAAAACCAGGCTGCGGTTTGGGAGACGTTTGGCTTTATAAACCCCAGAGCTGCGGGATTGGAACTGCTGGAAATGGGGGGGGGCCACCAACCACATCGCTGTGTCCCCCCTTTTCCCTTCTCCCACGCTGGCGGGGCAAAGGCTCAGCGGAGCTGGGAGGGTGTGAGGATGCTGCAGCCCCCAGCTGCTCCGGGGGGGTCGGGTACAGCCCCTTGGGGGGCGGATTTCTCAGGTTCCCCCCACCCCATGCAAAGCCCGGAGCCAGGCTGAGCGCAGGGTTTATAATCAGCCAGGATTTATGGAGAAAAACGAAATCCCAAGCTGTTCTGATCATTAATCAGGAATTCTTCGCTCGGTTCCCAAGCTGTTTCCCTGGGGATCTCCTCATCGGGACCCCCCACCCCGCAGCCCCCTCCCCACGGATGGCAGCTCCTTCCTTACAGGCAAAGGGGCTGGGGTGGAGGGGGACCCCGAGCTTTTAAATTAAACAACACCCCCCCCCCTTGAAGAATAAATCCTCCAGGATTCATCGGAATAAATCCCAGCAGGGACGCCCTTGCCACCAAATCCCACCTCTGTCCTCACAAGGTTTTATTTGGGGGGGGGGGGGGGGGGGGACAGGACCCCGCTGTCAGACTCGGTTCTGCTTTTAAGATTGGAGCCGGGGGGGGGGGGATGAAATCAGGGCGAAGCTTTGCCGGCGCGTCGGAATCGTCGCCGTCCGCGTTTTAATGTGATTTATGCCTGGTTTTCTAAATCCAGCCGCTGACTGCACGCTTTAAATATAGCTCCAAAAACACCCTGAAAACGTGTAGTAAGCACGTTAAAAACGCCAGGCAAAAGGGATGCACAGCCCCCCTCCCCCCCCCCCGCCACTGCTGGGGGGGCCGAGAGTGAGGGGGCGGTTACTGGGAGGGGAGTGGGATGTGGGGGGGGTCCCAGTACATGGCTGGGGATGGGATGGGGGGGTTTGCAGCGGGGTTTGCTCACACTCCGTGAGTGCAAAATCAAGCGCTGGGTTTGCAGTAAAGGGGTGAGTGTGTGTCTGTGTGTGTGTGGCCCCCCCCCCAAAAAAAAAACCCTGGCAGTCCCCAAAAATGGGGGAAGATGCACTGGGGGGGAGAGGCATCAGTTTGCTTTGCCTCTTTAGTCTCCAGTCAGTGGGGTCCCCCCCATCCCAGTCCCCCCTCCGTCCTACCTGCATCCCTGCGGGGGGGGGGGCAATGCCCGGTGTGGGCTGGGGGCTGTGAGCCTCGCACTGCTCCCCCCCGCCTCTGCGGGGATGTTGGGAGGGAAAAGAAAGGGGAAAAAAGGGAAAAAAAAAAAAAAAAAAAAAAAAAAGAAAGGGAAAAATGGGACCAAAAAAACGGAAAAGAAAGAAAAATAATGGAAAAAAAGGTAAGGGGAGAAATAGAGGGTGAGGACACGGGTGGTGGCCCGGGGGCGGGCGGCACCGTGGGAACCTGCCGAGACCGAGACCCCGGGGGGGTGGGGGGGAGCACCTTGGTGGTGAGTACACGGCTACGCGCGGGCCCCCCCCCCCCCTTCCCCCCAATATTTTTGTCTTTAAAAAAAAGATTTTTGGAGAAAGCGGCGTTTGCGGTAAAGCTTTGCGGGGAAAACGTGAGAACGGCCGCCAAACCCCTCAACTTCCTCGGGACTTTCGCCGCCTCAGCCCGGCCCCCCCCTCCCCCCCCCCCGTATAATAATCGGGGAATAATCGGGGAAAAAAAAGGAGGGGGAGGGGGCGTTAGTGTGGAAAATGTTGGGAAAATGGTGCCCGTCCCCAGGGCAGCCTCAGCACCGGAGGGGAAAAAGTAATAATAAAAATGTGTATATAGAGATATGGGGGGGCGGTTTGTTGTTTTGTTTTGGTTTGGTTTTTTTTGGGGGGGGGGGCTGCTCGGTGCTTTGCAGCAGCGCTGCCCAAGCCCGGAGCTGCTGCTACAAGATGGCTCCCGGCCGGGGGGGGGAGGAGGAGGAGGAGGAGGAGGAAGGGCTGGAGCCGCTGGGGGGGGGGGGGCGCCCCCCCCCCCCCCCCGCCACGCCCGGGCTGGAGTTTTTATTAGCATTTTCCTGATTTATGGCATGCCAACCCCCCGTCCCGGGGACAGCGGCGGGGAGGTCCGGGCGTGAAGGCATTAAACATTCATAAAATATGCTTTTAAAGCCACATAAAAGCGATCAAGCCATTAATATATATATATATGCGCCCCCCCCCCCGCCAATTCCCCCCTTTTTGGTTTACTAAAGGAGACAGGAAAAATGCGCCCTCCCCCTGAGAAAGCATCGGGGTTTGAGCCCTCGCCTCTGACGCAGCCGGGTTTTGCTCTTAGATATAAATAAAAACATGCTTTTTTTTTTTTTTTTTTTTTTTTTTTTTTTTTTCGCGTTAAACACAGCGCCTGTCAGAGCGTGAGAGCTTTTCGAGGAACGCGGCGCCGCTTTTCTTAAAACGATTGAAATGTAATCAGGAAAGTGAGGGGGGGTTGCAAAGGGGGGTCCCGGGGGGGGCCGCTCCGTCCCCGCGGGGCTCCGGCCTCCGCTTTTGGGGCCGCTTCTCCCGTTTTCTGGCCGCTGCCCTGACGGGCGCCTCGAAACTCTCCCGCCTCGTCTTGCGAGGGGTGTGTGTGTGTGTGTGTGCAGCTTTATTATTATTTTTTTAATTTTACCGGGATTAAAGTAGATCTTCCCTTCCCCCCCTTTCGTTATAAAAGCTGGTATTTTTTTATTAATTTAAAGCGGGACAGTGGATTGTGAGGCTTTGGGAGTGGGGGGTGTTGGTACCGATGAGGTCTCTGTCCCCCCCAATCCCGGGGGCGCTCGGCGCTGCACAGGGCTGGGTCCAGGAGGGAAAAATAGAATAAAATTAAAAAAAAAAAAAAAAAAAAAAAAAAAAAAAAAGTAAAAGTTGGGCTGAACGGCGGTGAAGAAGCCAAGCCCGGGCAGGCAGCGCTACTCCTCCCGCCCGTTTCTCGCGCTAAACCCAGCTGGAAAAAACGGAGTTTTGGTTAAATCGGAGAGTGGTGTCTCCTCCCCCAGCCTTCCTTTTCACCCTATTTTTAAATTTTTTGTGGGGCGGGGCCTTCAGGGAGTGAAGGGGACCCTCCCCCCACCCCCTGAAAGGCCGCTTTGTCCGCGGCGGGGCCGTGGGAGAGGGCCCGCCGGCACTTCCCCCTCAGCCCTTCCCGGGGGGGCCCTCAAGTCCCTCAGTCCGGGCCTGGCGGGGGGGCGGCCGCGGAGAAGGATTTAAACCCCGCAGATAATAAAAGGGTAGAGGGGGTCGCGGGGCGGACCCTCCCCACCCCCGGCAGCTTCCCCAGAGCCGCGGGGGGACGGGACGGGACCCGATGCCGCTTCCCCCGCCAACCGCCGTCAGCTCCGAGCGGGAGAGTTGGGGGGGGGGGGGGGGGGCCTGGAAACGGCGGCGGGAGCGCCTCACAGCGAGG
This sequence comes from Tyto alba, assembly GCF_018691265.1. NCBI lineage: Eukaryota > Metazoa > Chordata > Aves > Strigiformes > Tytonidae > Tyto > Tyto alba. The sequence continues at coordinate 4,693,433 of NW_024881302.1, forward strand.
GGCGGGAAGGGGGAAGGGGGGGTGGGGGGAGCGGGGAGCCTGGAAACTGCTGCCTGTTTACCCGCCGGTGAGTAGCAGGCTGTCCGTCCAATGAGGAGGCGCTGGAGGGCGGCGGGCCCGCCCCGGCCGCGCCGAGAACAATGCGTGTTTCATGGCCCCGGCGCCGCCGTTTTTCTCCCCCTTGTGTGTGGTGGTTTTTTTTTTTTTTTTCGTTTTTTTTTTTTTTTTTTTTTTTCCTTTCCCCTCCCTCCCTCCTCCCGCCCCGCGCTCGCGCTCCCCCTTTTTTAATTTTTTTCTTTTATTTTTTTTTCCCTCCTTTTTTTTTTTTTTTTTTTTTTTTAAGCGCCGCTGAGCCGTGCGCGGCCCCGGCTAGTGGCGGCGGGGCGGGCGCGTTTGGTGTGTGCGGTGTGAGTGTGTGTGTGTGTGTGTGTGGAGGCGATGCCGCAGCTCGGCGGGGCCCCGCCGCTCCATGGCGCGGCCTCCGCCGCGTCCCTCCCGCGCTGCCCCTGAGGAGCGGAGGAGCGGAGCGGAGCCGGGCGGCGGGCAGGGCGGCGAGCCGGCACCCCCCGCCCCAGCCCCGCGCCGCCGCCATGCCCCGCGACCAGGCGGCCTGACCGCGCCGAGGTAGGACCCGGCCCCCTCCCCCGGGGCGGCCCGCCGGGGGCGTCGCGTCCCCGTTCCCCCTCCCCCCCCTCATTTCTGGGCGCTTTTCCCCCCTTTTTAGCTATTCCCCCCCCCCCCCTTTTCGTTTTAGTACTTACAAAGTCGGGATCCGGCGGCGGGGTGTGACTCGCCCTGGTGAGCCACGCAGGCAGGAATTTTTGCAATTTCACCCAAATAAAAACAAACCAACCCCCAAACAGGCGGTGGGATTTTTCTTATTACTTCGCATTCCCCCCCCCCCCCCCCAATTTTTATTATTATTATTTTTTTTTTGTTAATCCTTTCTTGGCCCGGCAGCACCGCCCTCCCCCGCGCTGGCAGCCGCCGGTGAGGAGCCGGGGAGGGCGGCGGGGCCGGGGCGGAGCGGGGCGGCAGCTCCGGGGCTCCGGGAGCGCTGGCAGAGTGGGGGGGGGGGGTGGTTCAGAGAGAAAAACCCACTTTATTCCCCGCAGTGTTTATTATTTCTCTCTATCCCGGTGCAAAACGCGACGCGCGGGGGTTGGGGGGGGGGATCGTTTCATCAGGCTGCAAGTACAAGTACATATTTTTTTTTATATTTTTTTTTTTTCCTCCACTTTGTTGGGAGATAGTAATACTTGTTTTGTTTGCCCGAGCGGGACCGGCGCAAGGAAAAACAGGAGGGAGTTAAAAAAAAAAAAAAATAAACCTACAAAAAAACAACCCAGGCGGCGGTTTGGAGCGATGGGAATGAGGGAAAAAAGGCGAGAAACGGGGCTGGGGGAGCGATGCCGCCGGCGGAGCCTCTTCCCGGGCGGACGCAGCCGCCGCTCCCGGAGCGGCTTTCGGCGGCGTAAAGCAGCCCCGTGGAAAATAGAAATTAAAAAAAAAAAAAAAGGAAGGAAAATGAAAGTGTTGCTTTTATTTATTTGTTTTGAGGGGTTTTTTTGTGTGTTTTTTCCTGCGCTCCGAGGAGAAATGCCGTGTCGCTTCTCCTCCGGGTCGGTCCCGCCGGACCCGGGCTGCGGCGGGGCCCAGCTTTGGGGGTGATCAATGTAACACTTTAAAAAAAAAAAAAAAAATTAAATACTTTATTTTTTTTCCTGCCCTCTGCCACAACTTTTCCTGGGATTATTTTTTTCCCTCTTCCTTTCTTTACACCCACCACCACCCCCCCCACCCCGCTCCGGTGGGGAAGATGCGGGTGGGTTTTGGGGGCATATTTACTGGGATCGGCGGGGGGGGGGGGGGGGTCGGGGCAGGTTGGCTCACAGCACCCCACTTCTCTCTTGCAGGCAGCACCGAGACCGCCGCGCCGGGGCTGGCTCCCTGCACCGCGCCATGGGACGCTTGGACGCCTTATTTTTGAAAACCATCTGATTTTTTTGGGGAGGAGGAGGAGGAGGAGGAGGAGGGGGTGGGGGGTGGGGGGCGGGGGGGGGGGGAAGGCGGTGGCGGGCACCGACAGCGATCCGGGAGACTCCTTGAAGCCGGCGAGTGGATGATGGATGGCCGAGATTTCGGGCCCCCCCGCTCGGTGCACGGCCCCCCTCCGCTGCTCTCCGGGCTGGCCATGGAGAGCCACCGCCTGGGAGCCACCGGCCGCCTGGCCCCCGCCGCCGGGCCCATGGCCGCCGGGCTCCCCGCCGCCCTCCAGCCCGGCAAGTTCCTCGCATCGGGCATCAGCCTCCACTCCCACCCGGGTAAGGCTCCGCGGAACCCCCCCCCACCCCGGCAGCCCCACTGCTTCCCTCTCCGCGGGCACCCGGCAGCCGACGGGGCTTGAAGCGCAAAAAAAAAAAAAAAAAAAAAATATATATATATATATACGTAGGCTTGCAGATCTTTCACGTTTTCCCCATGAATTTTCTGCTTCGCCTGCATTTGATTTTGGAAAAAAAAAAAAAATAGGCGAATGGAGGGGGGGAAAAAATAATAGGGGAAAAAATAACAGGGGAATGGGGAAAAAAAAACGCTCCTAGCCGACGAAAATCCTCCCCCGCGCCCGCTTTTGTCGGCACCGAGGAAAATCCCCGCCGAAGCGGCCGCGGGTGTTCTGTGGGATAAATCCGCGGAATAAATCTGATTTTCGGGAAAACGGGGAGAGCGGCAGATCGGGGTGCGGAGGGGGAAGGGGCTGCGCTGCCCCGCCGGGTGCTTCACGGCCAGGCAAAAAAAAAAAAAAAAAAAATAGAACAAATCACCACCCTGGGGCTGGGAAAAGGGGCAAAACGGGGCAGTTTTGGTGATTTCCCTCCGCTCTGGGGCTGAGGTGCAGCCCGAGCCCCATCGCGGTCCCGGGCAGCGCTGCCGGCTTTACGGGCTTGGGCGTTTTTGTGGTGTTTTGGTTTTGTTTGTTTGTTGGTTTTTTTTTTTTTTTTTGTATTTTTCCCTTGGTAATTGTTATTATTATTTTTAAACCTTCCATGAAGGGGCTGCTCCCTTGTATTTTTTTTTTTCGCCCTTCTTGACGCGCTCCATCTGCGGGCAGCCCCACGGCTGCTTCTCCATATTAAAAAAAAAAAAAAAAAAAAAAAGCAGACATTGAAATGTACGTGACTTATTTTTTTTTCCCAGTCAGCTTTTTATTTATTTGCTTAAATTCCTTTGTTTTTTTGGAGGGATTTTTTTTCCCCCCCCCCTTTCCGAGCTCCCTTTCCCAGCGGCTCGCAGGGTGGGATAACGCGGGCTACAGCCGCCGCTGCCCGCTGTTTTGCCAGGCTGCTTTCGAGCTTGCCCTGGGAGGACAGGAGGAATTTCTGACCGTTTGATTTCCCTCTCTGGCTCTATTCTTTTTTTTTTTTTTTTTTTTTCCCCTTTCTTTCCCCTGGGCGTGGAGAGGTGACTCGGAGTTTACTTTAGGCGTTGGGAGGGTGACAGGTTTTGCAATAATAAACCTGCTTTTCTCCCAGCCGCCCGGGATGAATGACTTTGAAATTTGCAAACCTGATTGCCAACATCTGCAGAGAAGGAAGCAGCCCGAATCGAGGGAAAAAGATTTATTAGTTTTAAACTAGGTGGCAGTGCCAATTTCCCAGGTGCTAAGAGGAGAGGTGTAAAGCGAAAAGCTATGAAGCCAAGCACATGGGCAAACATCTTTTTTTCCTTCCCTTTTGTCTCCCCCCCCTCCCCTTTTTTTTTTTTCCCCCCCCTCCCTTTTTTTGTCCTGGGTATTTCCCCCCCCTCTTCTTCTCCACTTCCTACTAAAGCAGAATACCATCTCTGCAAAAATTTGTCTGGACAATCTCAAGCCAAACCGAGTGCGGGTTGTTGTTTCTTTTTTTTTTTTTTTTTTTTTGGTTGTTGCTGAATTTTTTTTATTGGGTCATTTTTTTTTTTTTTGGTGTTTTCTTTTATTTCCCCTCCCAAAGTTTCCTTTTCTGGTGCTTCCCTGAAATCCAGGCAGCCTGGGAGGGAGGCGCCGAGCTCGGGCCGAGCTGACCAAGCGCTGCTCCCTGCCGCTGGCCGTGAGCTTTCCTGCTGGGACTGAGCCTTGGATTTGAGGCCCTTCACAGACGGAATGAGTTTTGTGATCCCTCCAATTATTATTATTATTTTTTAAATGTAGTCTTAATATTCCTAGTTTTATTTTCCGTTCTCTGAAATCTTAAAAATCCCCACCATCCCCACCTGCGCCTCCACGGTGCCCGGTTCTCCCCACACGCTCCCCGGGATGATCGCTGGCAAAGCTCGCTCTCTGAGATTGGCTTTTCCATGGCACAGCAATTCGCAGCCAGGCTAAACTGAATTCGAAAGATACGTACAATTAACAGTCGAAACTTCCATTATACCACAGCAGTGGGATAGGCAGGGATGAATTTTTTTTTTTTTTTTTTTTTACGGCTTTAACAATATCATTTGAAATGATTATTGCTTCCTGCTACGGAGGGACCCTTTGTAGGTTTGCGCTTGCAGGGTGTTTTGGTTGTTTTGTGTGGTTTTTTTTTTTTTTTTTTTTGGGTGTGTTTTTATTTTTTTTACTTGGTTTGTTTTGTTTTTAGGAGGGGTTTGGAGGGGTGGAAAGCAAAGGCTTGTGCAAGGGGTTAAGAAAAGTGGGCAGGAGGGGAAGCCTTTAAATAGAGCCAGTTCAAACCGATCTTTAAATACTGCCGGACTGAAGAAAGAGACTGTTGAATCTGTCCCAGCGTCCTCCTAAAATAAATACGCCCCTGTAAAAATAGCGCGATTGGCCATATTTGAGAATCCAGTTATCGCCAGCACCGACTCCTTATTTTTCCCGTACCCTCTGCTCATTACGGCAGTTCGGGCTCTGCCCCAGCGCCAAAATACGGGCGCCTGGGCTCTGTCCAGTGACCTCCGGACCCTCGGCTCCTCTCTGGGGGGTTTCTAGTCCGCGGTAGCATTTTGGCTGCAGCCGTGCAGGCTGGGGGGAAGGGGATAGAAGCCCCTTTGTTGGAAGAGCGTGGAGGGAGGAGAGTGAGCTGGAGGCCGAGGCGGGAGGTGATCTAGCCCTCGGCTGCGGGGCTGCCATCCCGTGTCCCCCTTTCCTCTCCCGGGCATTGCCCGCTCCCTGTCCCCGAGGAGGGCAGGGGGGGGTTGTGGGGACTGGGGAGCAGCGGGGTGCTCCTGCTGAGGGCCGGGAGAGGAAGGTGACTGTTTGCAATGGAATCTCATCCCTGGCAGCAGCCGAGCTTGCCGGGAAGACCTTGCATAAAAAGAGGCTGCAGTAGATGGAGTCGGGCAGCTGAGTCTATTAAAGCAGCAGCTCGCTCTGCTCTGTAGTCCGCGGCTCAAAATGTGCGGTGGTTTATAGTTTTGCTCCTTCCCTACCCCACTGTCTTCGGGTCCGAGTGAGCGTCCTGGTCTCGGCTCCATCCGACGGCGGGCGCGTTGTTTTTGGCAGCTTCTGTGTTTTGGGGGAGGTGGAAAAGGCTCCTTTGGACTTGGTTGCGAAGGGCTGCGGTGGGACCGTGTCCCTGCCAGGCAGCGGGTCTGAGTGCGAGCAAATACTGTCCACATGCAAAAAAACCTCTCTACGTTTAAAATCATAATAATAAAAATCTGCTTTTTTGCCATGTACTGAGGTATCCTTTCTTGGGTGGGATGCATATGCAGGGGCTACGGGAACAGATCAGTGTTTGTACAAAGGATTCCCAGCCTTTTCCATTAAAATATGCTTCAGAAACATTTTCCAGTGCCTGGGAAAAGGGACACACCTGTACGAGCAGAACTGAATTTGTGTTAAATTCAGCTCAAGAGCGGTGGCGGAAAGGAAAGCAGTCAGGCTGAGGGGAGAGATTTTGGTTTGCTCGCTTTCCTACTTCCACATTAGCATGTGCATTCAAATGCAGGGATTTAAGGCGGATTGGAGACTGTCCCTGCTTCCAGGCATGCTGTGCCCAGGGAGAAGTTTTCCAGACAGCTGGGCCAGGTAGGAGCATAGGAAAAAAAAAAAAAAAAAAGAAAAATACCCTCCCCCTCAGGATAGCTTTGCTGTGCCAGCAAAATCCCACTGTAGCCATCCTTATAATGGCAAAATTGTGCTTCTGCTGAGCCCGCAGATTTTGCAGAGGAGGCCTTGCCGTCGGCGGTGCCAGCAGAAGCACAATTCCCTTATCTAAACTGCATCCACGCTAAAATCACTTCACTGATAGGAGTCGCTGGGATAGCACCGATGCGGTGCTGGACCGAGCCGTGCCTGTCTCCTGGTTTTTGGGCTGGGAAGGAGGGGGGCTCCCGAACCAGCGCCGGGATTTTGGCTGTGGTTCGGTGCGTTTTTTTTTTTTTTTTTTGGGCACATTTTGATGCTGCAAGGAAAATACCATCAGTGTTTAATGGCCCTTGAAATCGTGGTTCCCCCTCCCTGCCCGCCCAGGGGGTGGTGCGAGGGGCTGAGCGTGGGGGGCTCCTTGGGGCAGGGGCTCACCGTGTAACACCAGGAGGAATGCGGAAGGGTCCGGAGACCTGCTTGGGGAGATGTTTCTCCTCCCTTGGGCCCCTGGTGAAATTAGATGCTTTTTGATACGTGTTTTCAGGCAGAACAGCGGGTGTTCTTGTCGCGGTAGGGCTTGGGGAGGTGATGCTGGCCTGGGCAGGGCAGGGATGTTGTGCTTGGACCCGTCGCACTCTCCCGTTTACACCCGGCATCCCCGGAGGCGGAGGAAGCGCTCGGCCATTAAGTGATGCCCCTGCAGCTCCCTCGGGCCTGCGGCCAACTCGTGGGCTGTGAGCAAGGCGGGAGCCAGCTCCTCGGTTTTGCACTGGGGGGGGGGGGTGTGTGTGAAATAGAGGGGAAAAAAATGGGACTTCTGCATTTTTGGTAGTCTGTCACCACGCGCTCCTAGTGTGCTGGGGACGAGTTTCTCTGATGCCCCGGTGGTTTTTCCAAGGTGCTGGTGGTTGGGTGGGGTGCGGGGTGGCACCTCCATCCTTTGGGGGGGTGGGAAGGACTGTCCACCCTGTGCTTCAGCCTCTGTTGAAGTTCCTATTGCAAGTGGCGGTAGCTGGTGGTAGGGATGTTGGGCTTGGACCACGGACGAGAACCTGAGGACCAGTGTGATGTAAACTTGCTCGGAGCAAGGTCCTGCAGGATCCTCCGCTGTATTAGGTTTTCTAATATCTTTCCTATCTGAACGGGCAGGAGCCTTGTCCTGCCTCTGATACATGGTGCTGGTAAATATGTGCTTTATTAGCATGGTTTCTAGCAGCCTTTCTCCAACCCCGAATGAGCTTTGCCCCCACCCAGCACCGACTCGTCTTGGCAGGGCAGGACAACCACCAGTTCCAGCCCCAGCTGATGGTGCACCAGTGCAAATTTGATCCAGAGGATGTGCCGGTGCTAGAAATCCTAGCCAGGGATGGCATGGGGCACCGGGCAGGTCTCCGGTGTTGGGGATAGGTTCCTGCTCTTTCCCAGCACAGCAGCTGTTGGAGAAATGGAAATTGCTGGGAATTAATCTTGTTGCAGACGTGGTTAGCAGAGCAGGGCTTTCGTAAGGGAAATTTTAGATCTCCTTCCTAGGATAACCCAGGGTTAAGCTGAAATTAGTTTATAATTACATAGTAAACAACCCCCCATCTTGTCATTTCACCATCTTCTGATGAATATGGAGATGAACATTGTTAAGGGGAATTAACGTCGTTACGGCAGCCTTCCAGGTGAGCGCCTTGCGGCTCGGCCGCGGCTGCGACCGGCAGGCGGGTGTCGGATCACCTCCTTTAGCTGGGGTTAGCGCCTGGCGAGTTGAAACAAGGCCCCGTGTGTTTTAGGCGTGTACTAAACTGGTCCAGTTAAAGCTTCGGGCGGGAGGTGGTGCAGGGAATCGGGGCCAGCCTGGCATGTGCTGACACGAAAGCTGCCTTGCCGGGACGAGGAGATGTTGGTCTGGGTTAGGTAACGCGATCCCGCATCGCCTGCTCGAGGTGCTGAGGACAAGGGAGTGCTTTGTTCTGCCTCGCTGCTGAAACGGAGAGCACGGTGGGCCCTGAACCGACCCGAAAATGCAGGCGGGGTTGGGGACGGCGGGGAGCCAAGGGCAGCCCCGAGCTCCCTGCCTGCGGGGGCCGGGGTGAGGGAGCAGCGCTGCATCCAGCTGCGGCAGCCCCTCGCTGGCTTTTCCAGCTGGGGATGTTCTTTAAAAAGCAAAGTTTGGGAGGGGAGTGCTCCAGCGTAGTCGCCCTGCAGCACGCTGCTTCTCCCTGACCGTAAAGATTTGGGGGTTTCCTTCTCGCCACACTTTCTCCCAGCCCCGTGTTTCTGTCTGGCTTCACTCTGGGGTGGCACAGCTGGATGTCTGCGGGCATCACGACTCACCCATGGCTGGGGGATAAACCTTGTCTCTCCCTGCTATTTATTTGCTTTGCTTATCGTTCGCTTCTCTCCAGCTCTAACACCAAAAGGATGACAACTTCACAAACCCTCTATGCCCGTGCCCATCCACGCTGGCTGGGAGGACGGCGCGGCAGGAGTCCTGCTGTACGGCAGCACCGTGGTGGTGACAGTTGGACTCTCTCCCCACGCCGCGAGGATCAGCTGTTGGGTGCACAATATGCTCCGGTTTTCCTCTCCAGCTGTTGTCGCTGATGGTTATAGGAAGCGAAAGGTAGTTGGGAGTTTGGTGTCTTTTAAATCAGGGAAGCGGTGGGCAGAAAGGAGAGAGTGAGTGAGGGCTCGGTATACCTGAGGCTGTTTTTTGTTTAAATCCAGCAAGACTTGAAATAGTGGCAAAAGGATTGAAGTGACCTTGGGAATAAATTTTATTGCCAGCGTAGCAGTGGCCAAAGAGCCATTTTGAAGGAGCTGGATGCAGGCAGGCAAGCTGAACATGGTGGGCTTGGAGCAAGGGAAGGAGCAATGTGCTGTGTTCGGAAGAAAACATGTCTCTTTTAGAGGAATAACGGAGGTTTTAAAGCACTCAGCCCTGTCTCCCTGGATCTGTATCCCCGGCAACTTTTGCAAAGGTTGCTCTTGCTTCTGCCGCCATCCATCTTACCCTGCCGCGTTACTGCGAGCAAAGATCCCTTTTTATGTTTGGTGGTTAGATGTATTGCCTGTGCTTCCCTTTCTGCCCCCGATCCCTTCTCAGCAGAATTCCCTGTGGCTTGAATATGCTTTTAATACATTTGGTTTAATTGCTTTTAATTAAAAAAAATAAAAAATAATAATTGAAATAGCCAGCGTGCTTGGGTGGAAGGGTTTTGAAGGGATTCGGCTCCTTGCTGCTTGCAGGCAGTGCCAGTAGCGGTGCGTGAATGAAATAGCCCCCGTGTTACCGCCGCGCAGTGTGTGTAATTCTGGTGTTTTGTGTCCTGATCTGCTGGGTGGGGAGGCGTCCCGCGTGCCGTGTCACACACAAGCCAAGCAGGGAACCGTCCAGCAAGCAGAGATCTGGGCAGACCAGTAAAGATGGGTGCAGGCACCTTCTTGGGGTGCCAGTGGAAGCCCAGCACGCCTCTGCCGGGCAGGCACATCGCGCCGGGCTCCCAGCTTGCCGGGGTTTCCCTTTGCAATCCCAGCGCTACAGCGGGGCTTTCTCCCTAATGAGATTAGTGACACAAAGCGGCGATTCTTCTGCTGCTTTTAATGGATGTTCGGGGTTTGTGTGGGATCGGAAATTCCTACTTTCATCAGATGAGCCCTCTCTGTGACTATTTTCTGGACAGATCTTCCTTTCCTCGGCTTCAGGGCTGACATTCATATTGGCACAAACCTTTTGGGCTTTCCCCTCCCACCCCCCACTGCCTCTCCTCCTTCTCAGCCCCTGCTGTGGTGAATTTTATCTTTTTTCCTGCTTTGAATCTCGCTGTCACTTCCATCTTGTGGAGGACACGAAAGCTCGGTGGCCTTCCCTGGTCAGGCTAAACGCAGCTGGGAGGAAGGAGGAATGCAGAAGTCACTCTTGGATTGTTCTTGCAGGTGCTCCTTGGTCTCCCTAGTTGAGATGTGCAAACACATAGGTATGTGTATAAATACATATATAGGACATCCATCTAGTGCTTCACCTGACAGAGGGCTGGCTGTCCCTGCCTTGTGACATCGGGGCCAGGTTGGCAATTTGTCAAGAGCCCAAGGGCTGTGCTTCAATTTGAATATGGATTTGCATAATTCATCAGGAATTAAACCGCCCCGCCATAATATTTGCTTCTGTGTTTATCTCCTGTTATCGGTGGCGGGGAGGTGCGTGGCGTTTGCTGGCTGCAGAGACCCCTTTGCTTCACAGTTCGGCACTTTTTTGATGTAGAAAAGGTGTCATGGGCTGATGTTCAGGAGGATGTAGGTAGGACAGGAGCCTCTCGAAGGAAAAAGGACTGAATTATGTGGTCGGGAGGAGAGGCTGGGCGCAGGCTGAGCTTTTGAGCTTGATTTCCTAAGGGAAAGAGGCTTACGGGGTTGTGCTCCGTATCTGGATCTCCTTCTTCCACCCCCAGATGTCTGTAGCCCGTTGCTGAATTTTTTTGCAGGGTGGTTTTGGTCCCTGCAGATGCCGTGGAGGTCAGCGCTGGGATTTGGGAGAGGGGTGTGTTTGCCCCCGTGGCACACGGAGGAATACGTGCCTCTGGCTTCACCTTGCACTCACCCCGGCCTGGCCATGCCATATCCCAGCGGGAGTCGTGAAGCTGGAGCCGACTGAACGTGGTTGGGTCATCGGCGATGTCCCTGCTCCGGCCCTGGGGTGTTTCCTGGAGCCGGTCCCCTCACTGTATCGTACGGTGGTTGCCGGCTGTTCGCTGAGCATGCATGCCTTGGCACTGTGGTGTTCAGGTCTGATCCAGGGTGCCGTGCTGCCCCTTGCCTCAGTTTCCCCTTGCGGTCCCACCCACCCCTTTGCAAGATGCTCCAAGAGGCACTGAGCTACGGCAGCCGCTTTGTAAACAAGGTTTAAAATAAGCAGCAACCGAAGCTGCTCCCGGGGCTTTGAGTCATCCCGGCTCGTGCTGACTGTGCCTGGCAAGGGACCTGGGAGGCAAAACAAACCCGCATCCAGCTGCCACCTCCCCGCCAGATGTTAGTGGCAGGGTGGCTGGTTGGATTTTGGGGGTGGCTCTCCCAGCAAAGCCGTGGGGAGATGCCTCTGTGGTGGCCCTGGTGAAGCCAGTGGCTTGGGGCAGTCCCCAGCTTGGGGCCTTGCTGTCGGGCCACCCGATTTCTGGAGGAAAGAGTGAGATGAGCAGCATCTGGCAGCGTGTGGGGTTTGCAGAATGGGGGTGTTGGGGGCTCCTTCCAGCACGCCTGGGCATGGTGGGGACCATCCTGGCTGCGGCCCCTCACCGTGCTGGAGAGGACAGGCAGGGATGAACCCCGGGGTGATCCCGCGGTGGCCTCCCACCCAGCACCCCACGCAGAGGGAGGGCAGTGGGTGGCCATGGACGGTGGTGGGAAGCCAAGGGGAGGATTGGGCAGGTGGCATTTACCTTTCGATGGGCGCCCCGGCGTGCGTCCGCAGGGCTGGCTGCTGCCCATCACGCAGCGGTGTTTAATTTCTCAATGGGAGGGCAGGGAGATAATGCTGCACAGTCCCATTTAACCTGCTGGTGACCTGGTCTTAAGTCATTGTGGCTGAAAATAGACCGTGTTCCCTCCAGGGCACGGCTAATGGCGCTGGGAAAGCTGGGATCTCTCTTTGAAGGCTGATTTAATTGCTGCTGGCAGGCACTCGGTGCAGGTGATGTGGGGACCAGCACCCGTGCCATCCCACAATAACCTCCCCCCACCGAGCGCCTGTAGCTCTCCTGGCTCTGGCAGCGAAGGGTAACGAGCTTTTTCTAACGAAGGCACGGGACAGCGGCTCAGAGCCCGTGTGTGGGTGTCACTGGGCTAATTGTGCAGGCAGGGCTCTGCCTGCGGGCAGCGGGGGCTCGCTTGTTGTCATCGCATCTTCTGCACTGACTTTGGGTGATATAAAAAAAAAATAAAAAAATAAAATAAAAAAAAAAACCACAAAAAAACCCCAACAAAGAGCAGGTTAAATTTCAGTGCTTAGGAAGGAGTGGGAGCACCTGCAATGAAGGTGCACACCCGGTGCCAGGAGCGGAGTCAGCCCTGAGGCCCCCCCGTGCCAGCCACCAGTGAGTGGAGGGTCTTCACTGTGATGAAGGATGGGCCAGGTCAAAGACATTTTGATACTGTTCTAGAAAATCAGGCGAGGAAAGCAAGGCTGCAGTCAAGCAGCCAGGTACTGCATTCCTAGGGATTCTGCTAATCAGTTTGAGAATTAAAATGATTATTTTTTAATTTCCATACCGCATCTTAGTAAATGTGGAGCTGAAGATCCCACCGACTTGCTTCCTTGCTATTTGAGGAGAGCTGTGCGGTTGTATAGTGGGAGCCTGGAGGTTTTGGTGGACCCCCGATGGGGTGTCAGATTTAATTATGCCAACGGAAAAGGAGAGACATCCAACGTAGTGGGGGATTTCAGGCTGGGGGTGCAGAGGAGAAGCTTCTGCTGTAGCAGCCAACAGTGACCCAGGAGCATTGACACTGGTTTGAGCGGGATTAAAGTGGGACCAGGTCGGTGCTTCCCAGGCCGCATGTTTCAGGGTGTGCAGACCAGCTGCACATCATGTCAAGGGTCTTGGTTGGGGTGGTTTTCATCCTGGCCCCTCCAGTGGCAGGAAAACCCACCTCCCCGTTGCCAGAGGGATCCGTGTTCCCAGCCAGGTGACTTCTGTCCCCCACAAAGACACTTGTCAGCACGGAGCTGGTGAGTGACCTTGTGGGAGATCTTTGGGGTGTCTCATCGATGTCCTTCTCCCGTGGCCCCAAGCCCTGAAGCGCTGGGATACCTTGGGTTGCATTTGCTTTGTTGCATGGTAGAAAATGAGCCTGCAGGACACCAGGGGCAGAGCTGGGGTGTGAGCACCGATCCTTTGAGCCCTTACAGCCCTGTTTTTTCTTCCTCCACCATCTCTGGGGCATTGGGGCTGTTCCAGCTCCTGGGTGAGGAGGAGGTGAGCAGTAGGGTTCAGCCTGATGATATTTATTTCCACGGAGGGGGGGCGGGAATCCCTCTGTGGATGCACCCTGCCCTTCGGTGTGCCTCGGCTGCGGGAGGCCCGGCAGCGTGGTGATTCACTGCCAGGCACTAAAATCATGGCATGGCATCGGCACGGGGGGTAACGGCTGCAGGAGGGCTCCTCAGAAACCCGCTGGGAGCTCATGGCGTTCCTGTGCTGACGCAGCTGCGAGCAATAGTAAATATTGAGCAAGAGCCACTTAAAAATAAAGCAGCCTGGACACGGATTCCCACGTGGAATAAAATAAAATTAAAAGAAACAATAGAGCGCTGCGCTAAGCTGGGGGGAAACTCGCCTTGGCTTTTAAGGTAGTGATTTTTGCAGCTGAAAGGGAAGCGGCATGGCGGTGTTTGAGCTGGCAAAAGGCTGGTAGCGTGGACCCCCCGCCGGAGGATGCTGTCTCCGAGCTCACCGGGGCCCTTAGAAGATTAAACGGGGAGTTAAATTGACCTGGCTGTTCTGGGTCTGGGGGATGAAATCGAAGGCCTTTCAGGGATGCAGAGAATCAAGGCTGTCAATGAAGGCTTTGAAGCAACTTCCAGCCCCGTGGCACAGGCTGTAAATACGGCAGGATCGGGTTTTGGGGTGGAGGGTGCTGGGTTGCGATGGCAGCGGCAGCTTGGGGCTGCGGGGACGGGCACGGGGAGCAGCCACGCTGCGGCCCAGGTACATCTGATCTGGGGGCTTTGGTTTCAGCCCAGTGTGTTTTGGGGCTCGTATCGCTGGCGTCTCGTGCGTGGCACGGAGTCAAGGCGGCTCCGGTGCCTTGGGTGTCACTAGATCTGCCCTGGCAGACAGGGGAGGAGGCGGCAAAGATTTACGTTGTCAGCACTCCTGGCTCTCAGCTGCTTGCAGCCATAAATGCGTGCATGAGAAATAGCTGCGGCCGTGCCTCGCTGTGCAGCGTGCCCCTGTGTTGTGGGGCAGATAGGGAGGGGTGTGCTGGAGGGGGCTGGGGGGGGGGTGTTAAAAGAGTCTCCCCCTTGAAAGCTGCTGCTTCTGCAGGGAGAGGATCAGGGAATGCATCGATGATGGTGAGCACGGGCAGCTGGTGCTGGGACGGCGGCTGTCCCGCCGGCGGAGGGAGAGGGCCCCACGGGGGCTGGCAGCCGGTGGGTACTCGCTGTGCTTGGACTTCTCCCTGTTTCCCTCCCTCCCTGCCAGGGAAAGGGGAATCATGAGGACGTAAGCGTTTATCCAGCTGTTTGTGGCATGGACTGGTGTCCCAGTTGGCTGCCTGTGAGGTGCTGTGAGCTGGACTGGGGAAGAGGTGACCGTGCTCCCGGCCAAGGGCAGCTGCGGCTCCTGCTCTGTGCCAGAGCCCAGCAGCCAGCTGAGACCCCGGCTGCAACGGGGCTGCAAATCTCCCTCGGGTGCCCAGAGTTGAAAACATCCCATGGAAATAAACCCAAAGCCTTGCCGCTGTGTTTCCCAGTCCCTCTGGGCTCGGGCCGGAGGGACCACAGAGCCAGGCTTTTTGGCTCAGGCCCCTCTGTGGCCACAGCCCCTTGCACAGTGCTGCGTGGTGCCAGCCTGCTTCCTGGCAGTGTGTCCGTCCATCACAGCCCGGGGAGGATGAGGCGAGATGGTGGCGGTTGGAAATATTTCATAAGTGGCAGAAACCTGTAACGGGCAGATGGGGCCGATGGGGGAGAGTTACTTCACTTCTCCCGGGATGCTGGAGGCCACCCGTTTTCCGGTGACGGGCCTGTGGCTTCTCGGGCAAAGATGGCTCGTGCCTGGAGCTTGGTTTCAGGGTGCACTTTGCAGCTGGCATTGCATGTGGCTGCCTGCTTGCCCGTCCGGGTCACGGTGGCTGTTGCACAGCTGCATCCAGTTGTGTGATTCTCTTTGAAGTGACAGCAGGGACCGGAGAGCCATCCCCAGGCACAAGCGGAGGCTTTGCGGATGCTGCTTCTCCCTGGTGCATCGATGCTGCTGGCTGGTTTGGAAAACTCGACCAGAGGAGTGAATTCCCCATTTGAGTCGTGTCCCTGTGTCACTCCCGCTTGCTGTCCTCGACCCTTTGTGGGTGCTCAGAGGTGCCGTCACCTCTGTGCCGGGTCGGCAGCAGGCGTGGAGGGCAGTGCAGGGATGCTGTGAAGGTGCTGGCTGGTCACCTGCAAGCTGGGCTGGGGTGGAGCAGCTTTCCTGGTGCAGGTGCACATCAGGCGTATAGCCTGGCTCATCCACCGGAGCTGTGTCCGTGGGGAAGATGTGTTCAGCTCCAGTATGTCCCGTCCAGCATGTCCCCTTCCTGCCCAGCTCTTTCACAACCCAGGCTTGGCCGATTTGTCCAGCTGGGGCTGAATTTCAAGCCTGGGGACCGGGGGCGGGGGTGGGGTGCCGAGACAGAGCCCGCAGGTTAAAAACTCTGGTGGCATGTAGCAACCCGCTCCGCTGCGGGCGCATCCGCTGGCCTGCCTTTGCCACCTCTGCCAGGCGATGTTTTCTGGTGGCTCCCTCTTCTCAGGGAGCTTTGGGCAAACCCTGAGCGGGCTGAGCACGTGGGGCCTGTTTCCCTCCCGCTTCCCCCGGCGCGACCTCCGGCCTCCAGACGTTTGGTGTGTGGTTTGTGCGGTCGCTGGTATCTCATCTCCCCATCAGTCACATCCCCTCTCGGTGGTGAGTCACCCAGCCATACCTCTTCCCCCCTGCCCGTGCCGTTTTGGAGAGCTGAGGAAAGATGAAGAAGATGTTTTCAGCTGGGCTGACACATCTGCACACGCCAAGTTCTGCTAATAACAGCCCTTAGTGATTTATGTCTCAATCGTGCGAAGCAGGTATGTTTTATCATCTTGGAGCTGGGAGAGGGGAGGACGGGTGTGTATCTCCACTCCATGCCCATCCACTACACCCACTTGAAGCATCACAGGGGGGGCCAAGCAGGGACATGCATTGTGGCTGCTGGCTGTCACCTGCCTGCAGGGTTAAGGTGGCTTGAGGGACGATCTCTGTGCCCCTTAAACCATTTTACTCCCTGAGGTGGGCTGCTGTGGATCATATGTGCCCGTACTGGCAAAGCGCTTTCATGGGATTTGCGTTGGTGGTGCCTTTCTCAGGTGGCCAGAGGCCGTGCTGATGGGCACGCGTGTTTGGCGTGGTGTGGCGGGGAAGGGAAGGGGGGCACAGCCGGTCTGGTGCTGGCAGCACTGTCGACTTGCATCTCCCTGCCTGTGCCGCGGTGCCAGCCCGCCTCTGGGCGAGCAGTCGGCTGGAGGAGCGTGGCTCAGCCTGCCGAGACCTGTCAGCGTGTCCCTGGGCGAAGCGGATCTTGCGCTGGTTCAGCAAATGCTCTGGCCCCGGGCAGATGGAGATGGTTGTGGTTTCCCCCTTTCCCCTCCCTTTCTCCTGGCAGAAGCCCATGGTTGGGGTGAGCTGTGCGTTGCTCACTGCGGTAGAGTTTCTCCCCTTGGCATCGTTTTCTGGCGTGGAGATCCAAGGAGGGAGCGACTTGCCCGCGGCCGCCTCCTGCAAATGCAGCTACTTTAGCGCATGGAGGAGCAGCTTCACCTCCAGGTCCTGCCCGGGGGAGCAGGGCAGCAAGTTTTGGGCTGTGTGCAAGTCTTACGCCAGCCCATCAGCATTGCTGCTGGAGGGCTGTACGGAGGAAGGGATGCTCTGGCAGTGCCTCGAGGTTGGATTTGCATTGGGTTCATCCCCAGGAAGGCTGTGGCTTGGATCCCTCCTCTCTGCCCCAGCTCTGGTTCCTGGCAGGGACCAGGCCAGGTAAATACAGACCAGGCAGCTTCTCCTCTGGGCACTTAGCAAGGGAAAATGGTGTCGTTGTTAAACCCGAGGCTGGGGTTCGAGTGGCTCTTTGGTTTTGCTGCTGGTCAGCTGGGTGGTTCAGGGAAGTATTTACACCTGCCGTGCCTCAGTTTCTCCACCTGCAAAGCTTTGGGATGTGCTTTGAGGGCCCCCCCAGGCTGGGCTTATGCCTATTCCAGGAGCAGTGCTGCGGCTGTGGCTCGTGGGAGGCGCTGGGACGGGCTGCCTGGGGTGAGGTGGCTTTGGGGCTTGGCTGGTGGCATTAGCTTGGTTCTGCTGCTGCTTCCCAGCTGGGGTGGTGACACTGCCCTGCAGGGTCCCTAACCTGTCCACCTGAACCTGTCCCCAGCTCTGACATGAAGCCTCTTGTTCCTGCTCTGCTCCCTGCTTCAGCACAGCGGCTAGAAACCCTCTGTGACATCTCGTCTTATGCTGGGCAGCTGGAGAGGATTTCAGGATTTCATCTGCCTTTCAACCACTGTCATCCCACAGTTCCTTCATCCTCTCATTCTTTTGGCTGACCTTCCCACTTCTCCTCTTCCTCCTCCTGCAGCCCTGGGCTGAGTCTGGGTCCCCGGGGTGGGATGTGATAATGCTGATTACGGAGGAAGCGTTTGGGGCTGGGGCTGACCTTGTGTTCTCCCTGGGTAGGATAAGATGCCGCAGTCATGGAGCTGCCCCAGCAGGACCAGGAATGCAACCAGTACCAAAATGCCCCTGAGTACCAGTAACTTAAGCTGTGTACAGGCATCCCTGTGCTGGATAGCAGGGCTGGATTGTGTCCCTTTCCTGAAGTGGCTTCATGTCTTTGCACTGTGTGCAAGTGGGGACATACCGTGGGCATCTGTGCACGGCGGTGTCTGCAGCGTGGGATGTGTGTCGCCGCGATCTCCATGCCGGTGCTCTCGCCTGCTGGAGCGGCTGCAGCCGGGATTGAGGTCTGGCTGTGAGAAGGGGCTCACGTGGGGGACGTCTGGGGCTGCCGTTGCCGGGCTGGTGTGGCATGGGGTGCTCCAGGGGGTTTGCCATGCTGTAACCATTTGCTCTGCCAGATGGGACTCGCATTCCCTCGGAAATGTGTCGCTCCTGCCCCAGACACTGGCTCGTCGCCAGCCCAGCCACGCCGGAGCGGCGCGGCCGAGGCAAACACGCTGTGGAGTGGAGCTGCTCACAGCTAAGCTGGGGTAGGTGCTTCTGGGTGCCACCCAGTGCTCTCCAGCCCTGGAATAAGAAAAGGTGTTTGGAAATGCTCCAGTGTGAAGGTTTTGGGGTTACCAAGGAGAGGTGTGAATGTGTGCGCACGCTCAGTGCCTTTACAGCACCCTGCACAAGATTAAATAGCAAGTTTTACCTGCTGGGAACGGGCTCTGCGTTGAACTTCGTGGGCACAGCAGCTCCCCACGTCCTGTGGCTGGAGGGTTGGCGTGTGCGGGTGATGCCGCTGGGAGCTGTCGGGCGATGGATCTGGGCCAGGAGCTGTGCGGAGCACCGCGTCGGTGAAGCACATATGCCGGGATGCAAACATGTATGCGAAAGAGATCCTGGCTGTCTAAATAATGTGAAATATTGACTAGCTCTCGCAGATGGTGCTCCACGTGCAGCTTCGGGGACTGAACTTCTCTGTCTCCTCTTGGGTTTTGGTGTGATGTTGTTTTGATCCAGTTGGATGCTGGACTCTTGACAGACTTGTTGCCTGGTTGCTTTCAGTGGGATGGTTGAATCTTGGGGAAGTTGGTTGCTAATGGGGTCTGAGAGGGAGGGAGAAGGGTTACGGAGGGCTTGACTGGCTCCTTCAGACTCTCCTGCTGGCTTTTATTCGTTTTTTAAATGACGGCACCAACTGGGATGCTGGTTCTTGCGGGGCGCTGGGGTTTGTAGTATTGTGCGGGTGCCGTTTGGTGGCAGTGTTGCAGAGGAATTGCTGCGTGTAGTCAAGAGCTTGTTTATTACCACTATTATGGCGATTGTTATTCACTGATGAAATGCTGATGATGATTATTTGCATGAGGATGTTGCTGGTGGGCACCACTCTTGGAGGAGGCCCGAGTGTCCAGGACCTAATCCAGACCGCTGTCAGTGGGGCCCTGCAGACGTGCTGCTTTCATATCAGCTTGTGGATGGGTGGCAGGTTTTCTGCTCTGTTTTGCCTTCCTCCAGGATAAGATGCTGGTTGTGGATATGCGAAACTATGCTTTGTGTGAGCTGCTGTGGATGGTGCTCTTGTGTTTTCCCAAAGCCTGTACCCGGTGCTGGGGAGCTGCAGCAGGGATGGGCTGTGTTGGCAAAACTGTGCTGGCGACAGGGCCTTATCGCTGCTTGGGAAGCGTGTTGGGAAGTGCCGTCACCCACAGGTCGCTGTACTTGTGATAAAACAGCTTATCGGCCAGGTGCTTTGGTCGTTTGGCCTGCAGATTTAAGGCTCTGCTCAGAAACCAGCACGCTCCGTTTGCAGCCCACCGGCTGCAATGCTAGAGCCCCATCGAGGTGCAAGGGGCGAGCTGGGGGAGCCGCACTGTGTGGGGTGTGGGGGGGTCAGAACCTGAAGCGGGGACCCTGGGCAGTGTTCCCCACCGTGGGCTGTGTGCAGAGTGCGTTGCCGCACGCGTCCTCGCAGCCACCGCTCCTGGCGTGCGAGGGACCGACAGCCACAACAGTCTGTGCTCCTGCGGGGCTCGTTCCAAGGCGGCGTGCCGCTTGGGCTGAAACATGTTTTCCCTCTTCTGTTTCCCATTTTCTGCAGGCTTTTCCCATCTGCCTAACGGGCTCTACCCGTCGTACATTCCCCTGAGCCACCTCGAGCCCCCGAGTGCCGGCAGTCCTCTCCTGGCCCAGCTGGGTCAGCACAGCCTCTTCGAGTCACAGAAAGGTGAGTCTGGGTCCCTTCCCCGTGTTCACCCTGTCCTTTGGGCTTGCTTGGCTGCTGGAGCTGCTGGAAGCTGGGATGTTGAGGGTGAGAAGTAGGAACCCCCCTGGGATTATCATCCAGGGATGTTTTCTGGTCTTAGCAGTACCAATGTTGGATGTGGCTGTGCTGTAGGGAACATGGCCAGGCCCCTCCTTGAAGCCCCCGCGTGCTGCCACGTCGCAGGGCTCAGCGTGCATAGGAGACAGGGCTGTCCTGCATCCCACCCCTGGGCCACATGGAGGTACCTGCCTGAGATCCTTTGCCCTGGTCCTTCCTCGCCATGTCTGAGACATCTTGAAACCCGTCTCCTCCCGGTTTGCCACCTTTCGCCTGTCTCTGTGAAGGACTGAAGGGGTTGGATGTCTGTGGTAATTTTGTTTGGTTTTGCTCTGCAGATGGGTTCTACCTGTCCAGCCACGCGGGCCAGTCCGCTTTGCACCCTCAGCCTCCCCTCTCGAGGACGGCGGGCAACCACACGTCGAGCACTTTGCTCCGGGAGAAGGACCTTGGGCAGCTGCACAAGAGCTCGAAAGAAGGCCTGAAAGACCCTGGAGGGAAGGAGCGGCCATGCCGGAGCGATCTGTCCCTGCCCTTCACCAAGAAGGAGGGCAAGCCGAAGGAGGAGCCCCGGCCCCGCAGTGTGGTAGACCTGACACAGGACACCAAGCCCGACAGCGACCGGAAAGTGAGTGTGGTGGAGAAGGCGGTGAAGGTCGGCGAGCGGCTCTCACCGTTCCTGGCCGAGCACATGCCAAATCGGGGTGCGGGCAGCGGGGAACCCAAGTCCAAGAACCCGTTGCAGAGCTCTTCCCTCAGCAACTGCAACGGTGGTGGGGATCCCATGCTGAAGGTCCTGGGTGCTGAGCAGGACCGCTGTGCCAAGGATCCCGCTCGGCATGATGAGAACATGAGGCCTTCTGCGCACGCCCACGCTGAGCGACTGAAGCGGGGGGAGCCCCTCCTGCCCTCCGTGGGTGCTTTGCACGTCTCCTGCAGCTGCCCATCCCCGCACCCCTCGCAGCCGGGGAAGATGACACCGGCCACCACATTCCCTCCGCAGCCCGTCCATTCCAGCATGTACACCATCTTCCCGCCGGCCAAGGAGCTGGGGAGAGAGCACAAAGTCATCGCCCCCACCTTTGTGCCTTCGGTCGAAGCCTACGACGAGAGGAGCGGGCCCATCCAAATTGCCTCGCAGGCCCGCGACAACAAGGGGAAGGACAAGGACCTCGGCAAGGTGGGGGTGCTGCAGTCGCCCACAGAGCGGTGCCTTGCGGACACCTCCCGCGCGCTCTTGTCCCAGGACTTTTCTTGCCACAGCGATGCCAAAAGGATGGAGGCTCTGAGGGAGAAGGGCTCGGTGATCAGGGCAAACTCCATGGCGCTGAAGAGACAAGTCACTTCAGAGCCCTTCCTCAACCGGCCGGGGCTGGGCTCTCCGGAGAGCAGGGAGTTCCTGGCTTCCAAGGACTTGCTGAAGCCGAGTCCGGAGGCAGAGCATCGCCCTTGCGAGCGGGACCGCTTCCAGCGATCCAGCTCCAAAGAAGCGGCGAAGGTCTACGGCACTTTGGACTCCTCCTCCCGGCAGCACCTGGACCACGGTCAGCTGAAACCGCCCGAGCAGAAGTGGAAGCCCTTTGAGATGGGCAACTTTGCCACCACGCAGATGGCGGTGCTGGCTGCGCAGCACAACCACGTCACCCGGGCGGAGGAGGAAGCCAAGAAAGTCTACCTTGACCCCAGCGGCTTGCCGCGGTCCTCAGTGGTGGGCTCGCGGGGCGCTGCGGACGTCCTCCACCCTGCCTCCCACGGCGAAGGGTCGGCCATGCAGAGCCTCATCAAGTACAGCGGCAGCTTTGCCAAGGAAACGGCGTCCCGGCAAAGCTGTGGCAAGAAGAGCCCCTTCGGTGGCTTGGGCAATGTGAAGTTGGACTCTTCGCAGCTGGGCGCCTCCAAAGTGCAGCAGCTGCTGTTGCAGCAGCCAGCGAAGCAGCTGAAGAGGGACCCTGAGAGACCTGAGAGTGCCAAATCCTTTGGCCGTGAGAGCATCGGCTCCCAGGGCGAGGTGGAGGTGAGGCACTTGCCCGTCGGCATCGCCGTGGCTGTGGCCCGGCAGAAGGACAATAGCAGCAGCAGCAGCAGCAAAATGGGGCCCAGCTTGGCGGACCGGGATCGCTCGCTGTCTCTCAGCAGCATCAAAGGTACGTTCCCCAGACCTGTTGCAGGACTTCCCTGTGGGATCTGTTCCCACTCGGTGCAAGCTGTGTGGCATGAGCTGAGTTAGGCAGCCTCAGCTCCCTTTGCCTCCCTTTACCGGCCACAGGAACGATGTAAACCACAGTAGGAAGCAAGACTCCCTGTGCAAGAGGGTGTCCCCTTTCCTCCCATCCCCTCTGTCCACCTCTGAGGACAACCTCTCTCCGTGTGTTTGATCCCTGTTAGCAAAGGGAGTGACAGAGAAACCCCTTAATCCACCTCTGTGCTGGTGTTTTAATCTCATGGATTTGATTTAAGCAATGATGCTGGCAGGAGGGGGATGGTTCCAGTGAGCATTTTGGTGCTCTGCTTGGCTTGTGGAGCAAGATAAAGCCTGGGGGCTGCCCAGCACGGGGAAGAGCTCAGCTCTGGCATGCCAAGGAGCGACGCCAAAGCGAGTGGCTGGCGAGCCGCTCAATCAAATGGTTGATTTTCCATTTTTAGCCTTCGCCTTTCCCGTTTTTCTGCCTTTCTCCCCCCTCTCTGAACCTCAGCAGCGACAGGCAGCTTCTCCCAGCCAGCAGCCCCTCTCCCTGTTCCCATCGCTTCCCGTTGCCCTCCCCACGGCCGGGCGGGAGCCGACCGAGGACCTCGTGGGCAGCACAGGGAGCTGTTTGTTCAGCCGTTCAATCGTCCCAGACCCTCCCAGCTTGCGTTAAATGTAATTTACTGAGCCGAACTAAAAGGCTGCAAACAAGGGTTGAATTCTGGCAGGCCTCCGGGCTCGTTGCTAAGTGATGCAGTTGGCTTTCAGACAGAAAACAAGACTGCTTTTCTCTTCCTCTCGCCCCCCAAATGCTGCCCCCCCTTTGTGTGCCAGGAGATATTTGTCTAATAACATTAGCTTGCTTGCACTGAGTGGACGGTGCTTGAATGTTTAGACCTTTTAAGAAGGAGAAAGCAGGCTTTAGTTGGCTAATCTGTAGTATTTGGCAAGTAAAATGCAAGTATTTAGTACCGGGCATTGGTTGTCAAGGAAACGGACCTAAGCCTTTCCTCCATGCATAACTGATTGAATTTTTCTATGCGGTCCGTGCGTCATGTTCATATATATAGACAAAATGATCATTCACTCTCCGGACAATCATCAGTCTGTACAGAAAAGGGACCGTCCTGTTGGCGAGGTGGGAGCTAGGCAGGAATTAGAGGAATAAGAAAGTGTGTGTGTTTAGATGGGGGGTGAGAAAAAGAAGATAAACCCATCTATAAATAACGGAGCACAAGTAAAGTAGATGGGAGAGGGAGGAACAGAGATAAAACAACAAAATAATGTGTTTCTAATAAAAGGCTGGGAGCGGGTATCTGCTCACCTTATGCCAAGGAAGGAAGGGAGGCTGCAAGTTAACCAAGGGCTTACTCCGTATTGCTGACACCGAAGGGGCAGTTGGGCACCAACTGGGGAAAATAAAGAAGAGAAGGGGCTCCAAGGGCGAAAAACCTAGCCTAGGGGGTGGAAGGGCATTTGTGTGCGAGTGGGGATGCTGGTGGAGAGGCAGGGAGGGATGCTGGGGCTCCGGAGGGATTCGTGAGCCCCTGTGCCTTGTGCCTTGGAGGCTGGGTAGTAACATTGAGCAGTGGAGGCTGCGTGGGGCATCGTTCAGGGAGTCAGGGAGGGGCTGGCTGGGGACAGCCGCTGTACGCGGTGTCCTGGCAGGCTGCAGGGGAAATGTGGTGACCCTGGAAAGTCCTTTAGGAGGGAGAGGTGTGTGCCAGGTTTTAAAGCATCTTTGCTTTCTGCCTGAAGCCCGTGGAAGGAGCCTTGAGGAGAGGAGCCGGGAGAGATGTTGTCTTGTTCCTGGATTCCTTCTGACAGTAAAAGCTGAGGGATTTGGAGACTTGACAGCAAAAAAAAAACATGGGCTGTCTAGGTTTGTGGAAATACACAGTGGAGCCCTCCTTGAAAAGACTGCCTGTCAGCAAAATAGACTTGATGTTCCGAGATGCTTTCCCATGTGCCAAACCTTATCCAGACGGGAGAGTGAGGACCCTGGAAAGGGCTGTGGGGAGCCAGGGTGCAGCCATGTGAGGCTGCGCTGTGCTGCTGAGCCCCACGGGGTGCAGAGCATTGCCCGGGCAGGGGATGTGCTGGCAGGAAGCACTGAGAGCTGGGGGGAGGCAAACACCCTCCTTCTGGCCCCGTTAGACCAGCCGGCTGCTCGCTGCAAGCAGGGCTGGGATTTAGGAGCAGCTCCTATCACCAAAGCATAACACGGAGAGGGGCAACAGGGAATTGTGGAGAAAATGCATATGCACGAAAGAAGCTAGGGAAAAAACTAGGGTAAAGCAAACCCAAAATCAAGCAGCTGGGGTGAAGGTCTTGAATGAAATAAGGGAAGGGTGGCCTCAATACCTGTTCCTGGCAGGGCCAAGCAGGGCGCTGCTGTTTGCTCCTGTGAAGGTGCTTCCTAACCTCTTGCAGACATGGCTGCTACTGTGCCAGGCTGTATATGCAAGAGCTGTTCTCATTCTGGACAAGATTTTTCTCCAGCCAAACATCTAGCCCCCCTTTTTGGACTCTTGCCCTCATCTGCCATATGTGTCCCTGCCTCGCCAGACCCTTTCCTGTGGTATGGCTTGGGGTGGGATGCAGGTTCCCGCTAATGGATTGAAGTGCGGAGCGGAGCACGCTGGTTTTGTGAGGGTCCCTAGTGTTGATTCTGCCTGTTGCAGAAGGACAGCGATTCAGATCATACCCAGCATTCTCAGACTGGTTTACAAGAGCAGAAGGTGCTTCAGAAGGTACAGAGATAAGATCTACACACACACATACCCCCCACCCCCCGCCGTGAGATGTGCTAAGCAAGATTGTGTGGTTTGATGGAGGGATTTAGCTGGGTCTTGTCTCCTTCTGAGATGGGAAATCTGCCACTGTTCTTCAGCAGAAGTGGTCCCGTTGGTCCTGTTGCTCCCACAGTGGTGGCTGTCCTGGGAGACAGGACTGCCCTGGCGAGTGGGTCCTTTGGTGGCATGGAGACACAAACCTCAAACCACATGCACCTGGGTGCTTCTAGGAGCCGCCTTAGTGAGAATATCTTGATCATATAGACAGCCTTGCCCAGTCCTTTACGACTTGGGCCCAATATAGTTTTGGGGACAGTGGCATTTGAGTGATCTGGTTCCCCAGGTACTGCCTCTCCAAGCCCAGAGGAGAGAGGAGAACTTTCCTCAGACCATTTCTTGTGTGTGATGGTGCTGGGTTGTCTTTTAGGGCATGGTCGCTCAGAAGATGACTGCGGGGATGAGAGGAGCCGCCACCGGGACAGCCACCTCCTGGCAGGGCGCTTGGAGCGGGATCAGGAGAAGCTGCTCAGGTGAGGGTTGGAGGGAGCTGATGGTCTCTTGCCACAGTGCCACAAGCCGTGCTCGGGGACAGCCTGTCTGGAAAGGGGACACGGTTGCATCCATCCTGGTGTAGCTGCTGGCACCAGCCTTGCTGGTGTGTGGAGAGGAGCGCTGAGTGGGGTGCCCTGGAGTTGTGGGCAGATCCTGAATCCACAGCAGAGTAATCCAAATAGGCTGCTACAAATCCATGCCTGCTCCAGGGGATGGAGAGATATGGGGTGTTTTATTCTGGACATGATGTTAACCACCTCCATCACAGCTCTCCTTAAGTGTCTGACCCTGGTTTGCAAACACACTCATTCTGCAGACTGGTCCATGCCCCTCAACTCTTCCAACCATGCAGTAACCTGCAGCACTTGGACCCTCTCTCAATCTCTCTCTCTCACTTCCTTCATCACCAGAGAGAGCAAGGACCTGGCAGATTTTGCCCGGATACACCCCTCTGGCTGCGCCACGAACGGTTTGAACTCCAACCTCATGGTGACGGGAGGCCCAGCCTTGACAGGCTCCGGGCGCTGGTCTGCAGACCCAGCTTCGCACTTGGCAGCCCACCCTTGGCTCCCCAGGACGGGGAGCCCCTCCATGTGGCTGGCCAGCCATCCCTACGGTGAGTGCCCTGGGAGGGGCCGATGTGTCCGTGGGGTGTTTGCACCGATGCAGTGGTGCAGAGGTGTTGCTAAGTGCCCTGCTGCTGTCTGATGGCAGGGGAAAGGGAAGGCGGTATTTCGGAGCAATCAAATGGTAGATGACTTCTCGTATGGGTAGGAGCTGCCTGCATTCCCTGAGTTGTGACTGTGGTATTTCTTCTTTTAGGACTTGGTCACCCTTCCCTGCACCAGGGCATGACTCCGGGCTTCCCCCCTGCCATGGGGGGAGCTCTCCCTTCTGCCTACCAGTTTGCCAGAGACCCGCAGTCGGGGCAGCTTGTTGTGATCCCCAGTGAGCACTTGCCACACTTCGGTAAGGATGTGAGCGTGTCCCTGAGGACCATCCCTTGACAGCTGTGGAGGAAACAGGCTGTGGAGAGGGCTAGATAGGAGTGTGTGTACCCGTGGGCACCAGCAGCCACAGCTTTAGGGTGGGCGTGAGCTGGCCTCTTGTTAGGTGTGTTTTGGAGGTGGAAATATGTAATCTTCAGCAGGGGCTCCTCGTCCCCTGCAGGACACCACTGAGTCTGAGTCCTGGGTTAGGAGAAACTACTCATGGGCTCAGCCAGGGACAGTCAAACCAAGGGTGCCTAGAGAGCAAAGCGAGTTAGACAGTCCCAGGACCCATGGGGTGGTGGGAGTGGGGCTGCCGAGGGGAAATGCCCCTCTGCATTTCTGGTTGCATTTCTGCATAGTGCCCAGTGTTAGGCATCCTGCACACCCTGGGATTAGGATAGAGACACTTGCCCTGAACAATCCCAAATCCTCTAGCCATCCCCATCCTCCTGCCTCCCTAACTGCATCTCTGCTTGTTTCCCAGCGGAGCTGATGGACCGGGCACCCCCACTGTGGCCCGCCATGTACCCCCCGACCAGGAGCTCCCTCCAGCACGCTCACCAGCTCCAGCTCCTCTCTCATCAGCAGCTCCTGAGGCAGCATGAGCTGTACATCCTGCAGCAGCAAGCGGCCCACGCCATGGAGCTACAGAGGAGTGCCCAGCTCGTGGTACGTTTTCAAGAGCTGTTTGCTTGGGCGTGAAACAAACCTGAAGTTGGAGTGTCTGGGAGGGGAAAAAGCAGTTGTGCCTGTGTTGCAAGCGTGTCTGAAGCGTATGGATGCATTGAGCAATCCTGCCTTGGTCCCTGGGGTATGAGGCATTCAATGCATTCTGCGCAGTTAAGATGGGTTTTGGAGGGGTTTGGTGTAAAGTCATTGAGCAGTGCTGTCAGGAGAGCTGCCCAGCAGCAGCGTGACCTCGATTCCTTCCCTAGGGATGCCTCTCTTTAGTTGAGTGGTTTCATCCTTGGTCACCTCCAAACAAACCTCCTGAGTGGCTCAGAGAAGTGGCTGCAATACTGGCAGCAATCACACTGGGTCCTGGAGCCAGGTCCCATTCACCAAATGATTTTGGAAGTTGTGAGAATTCACTTGGGTGTTTTACATGCATTTAATTTGTACAGTGGTCATCCGGTTTTCAGCCTTTGTTTTACATGTGTGCTTGATAGAGTGGAGGCTTAGAAATCGAAATGGTTTGTTTTGGTTGCAAGTGAAAGCTGAGACATCCTTCACATGACTCCTGGAGCTGTGAATTTGTGAAAGCTGTCAGAGATCAGTGTCACCCCCCATCAGAATGGTGTTGCACTGGGGAATGCGTGTTTTATTCCAGTGCATTTTTGATAATACCATGTTTTGGTCCTGCTTGGTGGTAGTTCTGTGCTGCTTTTCAAGAGCAGGTAGAGATGTCATGCTGAGTTTTGCTCTGTTCTTGTCGCAGGAGAGATTGAAGGCGAACGAGCAGCGTGCGGATATGGAAGAGAAGGTGACGAAACGGAGCCTGGACAATGCCAAATCAGGCCTTTCCTCTTCTGCCCCGGGACTGGTGCACCGAAAACCACCCGTGCTGTCTCCCAGCGCCTCCACGTCCTACAGCAAGGCTGTGAGTCCACCTCCCCTCTCTCCCAGGGCATCACCTGTGTCTGTGCTCAAAGCTGAGGTGATCCAAAAGATGGAGGAGCCACCTTCGCAGCCAGCCTACTCCTACCCCGCCACCCCCAGCTCCCATCCTTCCAGCCCGCCCCCCGCCTCTCCACCCCCTGCCCCTGCCATCCCTCCAAAGGAAGAGGCACCCGAGACCGTGGAGAAGAAAGACCTGGAGCTGGAAAAAGAGGCTGCCGGTCCATATCAGGCCTTGTTCCCAGGTAAGAGAGCCTTGCTTTGGCAGAGTCCCATTGTGTTTGTGCCTGCCTCCCTTTTTCTCCTTGGCTCTTTCCTGCTTCTGTCCCTTCCCCTAGAGAAAACGACATAGCTCCTCTAGAAGTCAGGAGAGAAGCAAGGACCAGTGGTGGTGTGATGGACTTGGATCGATGCCTGGGTCATAGGGGCACCTGGGGCTGTAGGCTGTCTTCTTCCCTTGGGTTGAGCCTGGGTTGGTTCCTCCAGGGCTGGACTCTCAGTGGGAGAAGGATGCAAGAGGCAGATCTCTCTGCAGTTGCGAGAGAGTGCTGGGAAGGTGCAGAAGGGACCTCTGGGGTGCTGCTCCCTGTGGCAGTTTGGCCAGGAGAGAGGTGCCTAAACAGCTATTGCTTGACAGCAGGAATAGATGAGAGATGATGGAAGCAAAGGGAACCCATCTCTGCTGTAGTGAAAGAGAAGGTGCTTTGGAGACCTGGCCATTACACAGCCTGTCCCTTCCGATATTTTGCAGAGATCCCTCCAGGATATCCATTCCAGTCCCTGCCTCCCTCCTTTGGAAGACACTATCCCTACCTCCTCCAGCCCACTGCAGCATCTGATGCAGATGGTCTGGCTCCTGACGTCCCGCTGCCTGCTGAAGGTTCTGAGCACATGGAGCTTTCCCCAGAGGTTAAGCCCATCCATCTGTCTCCGTCCAAAATGCTAGAGCCCATCCAAGCAGCAGCAGAAGAGGAGTCCTTGGAAGAGAGGGTGAAATCAGAGGTGCAGATGGAGGAAAGCCAAGAAGGCATCTGTGACCAGGACATGGGGACTCTGAACATCACCGCCTCTGCAGCCGTCCCAGTGCAGAACGTGGACAATTGCAATCTCCTGTTGCATCAAGATGAAGCCCTGAGTGCTATGGAACAGGATCAGGAAGACCTCCAGAGCTGCCCACCTCCTTACCAGGTTGTGGCCTGCCCTGCAGAAGCAGAGGCTCAGGCAGAGACCGGGAGTGGAGCAGAAACCTGCTCCATGCACATGGACTATGACGGTTCGCTCGTGCACACGGAGAACGAGCCGCCTGAGATGGACTTGACGCCCCAGCGGGAGGAGGCCTCTGTAGCCATGGATCTGCAGAGCACCGATGTGCCCCCAGGGAGGGAGTTTCCCAACCTGCCGCCTGAGGAGGGGGAGCAGGGGCCAGAGATCCCTTCCTACACGGAAGAGGCAATCTCTTGCCAAATCCCAGCTCTGGACATCAAGCCGGGCGACCCGCTGGCTGGGATGAACGCTTTGGTGGCTGCCACAGAAATGCCGCAGGCTTGTTCCTTGTTGACTACGACCAGTGTCACTCCATCCCAGATGAAGGTGGAGGTGTTACCTGGCCAGGCCCTGGAGCACTCCTTCCTGCAAGGGATCACTTTGCTGAGTGAAATTGCAGAGATGGAGCTGGAGAAACGGAAGCAAGAAATGCAAAGTAAGTCATGAGTGCGGAGCGTGGCCGCTCTTGGTCCAGGTTGGGTCTCCCTGCGTATGGTCCCTGCGCTCTCTGTGTGGGCAGAGGAACAGAGGCACAGGTGGGACCTCCTGCAACCTGAGCCAGGTACCAAGGAGAGCACTGCCCTGAGTTGCAGGAGCGACTGGTACTTTGGATGGAGTTAGAGGAGGGTTTTTGTTGCAGTAGGCTGAGCTACGTGTGGCTTTTGTACTGCTCTCCCTTTCCAAAAGCCCTTGCCATGTCTAGACAGTCTGTGGTATGTGTAGCGGAAACAGAGCCCCACTTGCCGAGAGCTGCCAGGGTAACACCCTTCTGGCAGGCACTGAGTCTGCAGTCTGTTGGGGTTTGGCACAAGAGGCCCCAGTAGCTCCAGATGATGCTTTCCAAGAGCTTGGCAGGTCCTGAAAAGATCTCACCTTCCAGTAACTTCCTGAGGCGAGACGTGATGGTAACTGCCAGTTGCACCATGGCTGGGTACAACAGGAGATCTCAAGTAGGGGCCAGGGGTGGCTGGGAGGCTCCTTGAGCTGCCATGGTCCAGAACGGGTCATCAGCCTCTTCTTGTGCCTGCTGGAGGAGCAGTCTTGGAATGTGGACTTCTACAACCTTTTTTTCTGTCCTCTCCAGCAGGTCCAGAGAGTTTCCCTGTCCGGCCAACGCTGGAGAGTTTGCTGGCTGCCAGCACCCACATGCTCATGGAAGTACTTTCCACCCCCTTTATGGAAAGTCTGAAAACCATCCGGCTGCCTCGAGAGCTGAATCCCAACAAAAAGTACAGCTGGATGCAGAAGAAAGATGAACCCGTAAGTAGCTCTTAAAGTAGCTGAGCCTGAAAAGCTGCAGTGCATCCACTCACCACAGCTCGCTCTTCCAGCCACAGTTTGCCACCCGGTTTGTGCTGCCCTTCTGCATTCAGCAAAGCGAGCCAGCGCTTCCCTTGCGTCGCGTTCGTAGCTGCACAGGAGTCAGTGTGGTGCAGTTTAGCTTCCTCCCTTGTTTGTGAATCAACACCGCTGAGTGCAGCAGGACCCTCGGCAGCCCTAGAAGTGGTGTTTGTAGTACAAAGCCAGCAGAAACTCGTGTGTTACTGCTTTGGCGGGGGGGCGGGATAAACGAAGATAGTGGCAGGAGGGTTTTTCCTTGGTTTTTTAATGTGCTGACTCTTCCCCGTGGGAGAGACTGATGAATTATTTTGTACCCAGCCAGTAAGTGTTCCAAGACAGGGAATATTTTGATCCGTCTTTTTAAATAAGGGAGAAGAGACTGCATGGGTGTATTTCATCCTGCAGGTTCTTTCCCAGGGTTGCTCTCCCTCAAAGCTGATACCATCCCATGCATAAGCCACAGAACATCCTCACTTGGCTGGTTTTGCTTGGGTATCGCTCTAGGACTGTGCTTGTTGTGGGCGAGGGTGCTCTGCTCCCCTGTAAGCACGGAGGGCTTCCCTGCCAGGCTGCAGATCTTGGCCATTGCGAAGGCACCCCAGTGTGCACCACCTTGCTCTAGGTGAGGACCTGGATATGTCCTAACCCTCTCGCCCTCTCTTGCCTCCCTACCCTAGATGTACTCCATCAAGTCAGCCATCGAGAATATGGATGCGATGGAGCTGGACTACAGGATGAGGCTGGCGGAGCTGCAGCGGCGATACAAGGAGAAGCAGCGGGAGCTGGTGAAGCTGCAGCGCCGCAGGGACTCTGAGTAAGTCACAGGCTGCTCACTCGGTCTTTTTTTTTCCAGCTGGGCACTTTCGCTGCTTCTCAGTCCGGGAGAGAAAGCAGCCCTCCATCCCTCCCTGTCTCCTCTCCTCTCCTCCTGGTACATCCCGCCAAAGCTTTGCACAACACACTCCTAGGCTATGTGACACAACAACCTGATCACTCGTGAATGCAGCGGGGAGACCGTATTAGAGACAACCTTGGCTTCAGCAGCTCAGTTTAGCAGTTTGGTGACAGGCGAAGGTTCTGGGTTGGCTCCCGTTCTTGCTTGCTTTCTTTTAATTTTTTTCCCTTTTTCTTCTTTTTGGATTTATTTGCTTTAGGTTTTTTTTCCCCTGTTTTGCTTTTTGGTTGCAAAATTTGATTTTGCTCTTTTTTTTCCTTTGCTTTTTTTTTTTTTTTTTTTTTTTTTTTTGTTGCCTTGGTTAACAGTGAAGCGTGTGGTTTTTTTAAAGGGAAAAGCATGACGAGAAAAGTAGAAGCTTGGCAAGAAGAGGCCCTGGAAGGCCCAGGAAGAGGAAACTTGGATCAAGCGCTCTGTCACCCATTAAGGAGAGAGGGAAGAGTGACAGCAAGAGTGGAAAGTAAGGCTGGAATTTGGGGAAGACGGGAAATTGGCAGGGTCGCTGCATCAGGGTCTTACGTGGGGAGAGCATCTCGGATGCAGCGGGGGCTTGCCGTGGCGTTGTGTTGTCAGGCCGGTCTCTGGCAGCGGTGGTGTTGTGGAAGCGTGTGAATTTAACGTGAGTGTGTCCTTACAGTGGGAATACGGTGCCAACGTCCTCCCTCCCCGCTGGTAGCGCACGTGTCTGTGGTGTTGGGTGCAAGTAGGGCAGGCTGAGTTGAGCAGCAGCGAGGTGATTCGGAGCAGCTGGCTGGGCAGGGACCTGTAGGTGAGCTCTTGGTGTCGAGGAACGCATCCTTGTGTATTTTCGGGAGACTGGACGGTGCAAGTGGGTGCTGTAAAGCTAATTGCAGGGACGTTGATGTCAAAAACTGGAAGGACAGGGCTATTCCAGGTTATCTACTTTGTAGGGCCTTTCTGCTGTGTTTCTGCTGTCTTCATCTCTGTTTCTTTCAGTGGGAGTTGGTTTCACCTGACCTCTCTCATTCAAGTGCCTGGATCATTCTCTCTTCTGCTTTTTTCTCTTGCAAGTCCAGCTGCTCTTGTTTGGATGCCTGGATCTCACCACTGTTGGCCATCTAACCATTCGTAGGTGGCCAGGTCTCCAGTGGGAAGGCACCTCCAAGCTGCCTCCCTGTGTGCTACGTATTTTTGCAAATGTCCTTTTAAAACTATAAATTAGATTCAGGTGCCCAGCTCCCACTGACCATGCGCTTCTGAAAATCTGTCCTCTTAGTGGCTCTGTGTTTTACTCTTCATGTTTGGATGGATGGACAGGCTGGAGGCATCCAGAGGTGGCTGGAGTTGTGCGTGTGTGTGTATGATCATGTTGTGTATGCATGTCCTGGCGTATCACAGGAATACTTGAGCAGCCTGCTGTGGGACATGTAGATGCACCCTCAGCCAGCATCCAGGGCCTGAGGTGTTGGTTTAGCTGTCTGTGGAGGTCAGCAGAGAAGGTGGAGGGGAGGGGAAATGCCTGGAAGCTGAGGAGGCTGCCCCAGGTCATTGGATTTGAGGTGGTGGTATGACCTGGGTCAGCAAGCTTAGCGTGAAGGAGGTGGCATATGAGAGCTTTTAAAGGAGGCTTGGTAGAGGTCTTGAGATGTTGACTGGTCATCTATCAGATAGTTACTGGAGAAGCTGGGGAGCAGTGAAAGATGTGCTTATAGTCTCACCTACTTTTTTTTTCCTTTTTTTTTTTTTTTCTTTTAATTATTTATTTACCCTCTCCTTTCCATCCAAAACCCAAAGCAAGACCACCAAAGACATAGATCACAAATGCCTCTCACAGAGGGGCCAGTCTTGTAAAGCAGATTCCCTGTCCTTTGAGTGAGCCAGTCCCTGTAGTGCCCTTGTCCTTCCGTGTCACCCTGCGTGGCAGTTCCTTACCACTTCCTTGCTCACACCTGAGGAACCAGAGCTACTCTCTGGGCAGTGAGGCACCTCCCTGGGCCTCAGGAATCTCTGCATCTACAGAGGCCATGAAAGTAGAGGTGGGAAAAGACATACAGAGCCATCTCAGCTGTCTGTCCTTCCCTCTGCTGCTCTGTACCAAATCAGACACTTCGCGGTGGCTGTTGACTCAAGATACAAAATACTTCCTTTCAGAGACCACCTTGCAGGTCTCTGATTTCGGGCACCCTCATCTGTGCTGGTGGCAAGAAGGGCTCTTTGGCTCTCTTGTTTGGTGGAAAACCTTGTCCAAACTGCTGTCACTTCACAGTGGGATTGGCTCCCACTGAGGATCCTCACTGTCCTAGTAGGCATTTAACCTCACTTTTGAACTTGGTGGGGATCCTCAGGAGGAAAGCTCCCCACCTTGACCCATCCTGTGCTTGGCTTGCAGACTAAGCAAGTCCTTGTTGCTCTCTGAAGACTCTGAGACTGGCGAGGGCATGAAGAAGAGGCACAAAGGGGCCCTCCCGGAGGAGGATGATGATGTGGAGAGCAGCAGTGGCAAGATGAAAGGGAGGAACCAGAGCTGGGAGGAGCACGATGCAGCTCCCAGCTTCTCAAATGAGGTCAGTGCCCTCATGGGGAACATGGTGCCATGGGCCAAAAGCCGACCTCTTTCCTGCTAGTGTTGGCTTGCACTGGATAACTTCTCCTGATCTTAGAGCGCCTGCTCTCAGTTCACGTGGGTTTAGAAGCTCTTCATGAGAGGACTGTGTGCAGTGGAGGGGTGTTTGCAAAGGCTAACGTTGGCTTAGGGAGGTTGGACCTCTTTGGCAGGCAGCAGAGAGGCAAGTGCTTTCAAGCCAGCCAGAGCATTGCAGTGTTGCACTAGTTCTGAATCCAGGGCAGTGCTTGTCTTACTCCTTTGCCTGTCAAAATAGGGGAGGGGAATGGACGTCCCAAAGCGAGAGTGGAAAGGGAGCGCAACCTTGCTTTTTTAAATACAGGGTTTTCTTCTGCTCCTGTTGAGGCAATGAGGTATTTACTGGAGCTTTAAGCTGCTGCTGAAATCCAAAATGCATATGGGTGAAGTACTGAGTTACAGCTGCTGTTATCTGGCTGTAGCACATGTAAAGTATATTTACTTTTTTCAAGAAGAAAATACTGAAAAGGATGTCACAGCGCTGGCTGTAATGTGCTAGAGCTGATGCTCTTGCTGAGAGGTATTTGGGTCTTTTTGGCATCCCAGTCTTTGGAGCTGGTTGATTATGTGGAAATCCGTATTTATTTGGCTAGGGTTTTGGGTAAAGAAGATTTTTAATCCTCGTGAGTTAGAGAAAAGCTTGTAAACCAACCCAAACATATCCTAAAAACCAGAAGGTGTTGAGAAAAAATAACTCCGAAACATGTTGTTCGATGAACATGCTTCTTTCACAAGAAAATTCAATTTCTCTAAGTTAATCTTGCAATTTTGTAGTGCTTGATAAGGGTAAATCTGTGCTGTTTGCTGACATCTTCCTCTTTTTCCTCCCTGGCACCATGATGGGTTATGGCAACTGGGGCTTAAGACCATCATTTTGAGGCCTTTAAATTAACTAGTGTACGTGAGAGACTGTTACGAGGGCTAGTAAAATCCCTCAGGGCTGACATGATACCTGTTTTGTATTCACCTATGTCTCTTCCTTTCACATCAGCAGTTAAAGCTCAAAAAGAAGAAGGTGCCATCGGATCAGGAGCAGCTGGCCAGCAAGCTTGACAAGGCCCTGTCGCTCACCAAGCAAGACAAGCTCAAATCCCCCTTCAAGTTTGTTGACGGCTCTGGGGGAAAGCCAAAAACTAGTGGAGGTGGCAGCAGGTACCTCCCACCTCATGAGGCTCTGCCAAGCAAGGAAGAGAAGAAGAGCCTGGCCAAGAACCTGGGCCTGTCATTGAAAACCACCAAGGAAGGTAAAAACAAAGTGGCTGCCAAAATGAAGAAGATGGAGGTGGGGTTAAAAGTCAAAAATCAGCTCAAGGTTTCCCATTCACCAGCAATATCTGAAGTTAGCAGCTACTCCTATAGTAAGTAACCCCTCATTTGTCTCTTCTTATAGTGGAATCTGTTGGGAGGGCTTGTGGAGGGGCTTTCTGGACTCTTGGAAGGGGTCTTGGAGGTGGGTCTGGTTTTCCTCACGAGTGAAAGGTGACCTCCTCGCTGGCTAATCCATGCTGCTGCATCTTTGGAGTCAGCATGAGTTGTCTGCCCAACTTGCTGTCCAAGAGGTAGCCAACATCATTGTGTCTCTTCCTGGCCTGTGTTGTACTGATTGTCAGTGGGAAAAAATGCTTTAAAAAAAGCAGTTGACCCACATTCTAGCTTTCGGTGGTAGTAGACACTCTCCTTCTACCTGTCAGATGAGTACTCACAGCCTCTGCTCCAGGAGGTGGTTGATGGTTGACTCTTGAAGTCCTTGTTGAGTTGGGTGGGATTGACTTTAGGATCATGCCATGGAGTCAGTTGAAGGCAAAACCTGCCCAAGGGCACTGATGTTTATGAGCATCCTCGTGCCCTTTAGTGTCCTGGCTTGGTTCCTAGCTGACTGTGCTCAGCCTTCCCATCTGTCCCATCAGCGTTCATCTCCAGCCTGGCATCCTGTGTGCTGATTGCCATTTCTGAACCCAAAGTACATGTTTGGGCAAAGGTTCCTACAGCTGAGCAGAGCTAGGGACCCCTGTTACAGAAGGAAAAATCTGTATTGCAGATAGTGTCAAGAAGACAAGAGAACCAGAAGGTCTACTGTGTTAGAGAGTCTTTAACAGTTCAGGCAGATAATGGGGCAGAGAGCATGTAAGGGACTTGGAGTTTATGGTCTGAGGCCTTATTGTATAATTGTTTTAGCTCACTTGCACAGGCATCTTTTCCTTTGCTTGCAGCTATTTAAAGTCCCATGTTAAAACCCTTATGGGATGTTTGTATGTATAACAGTTATGTCTCGCGGTGCAACACTGATTTAGTAGGTTCACTAATGGGGAGGATGATGAGCCAGTGATTCTCCAACAGAACAAATGTTTGGCATTAAATTAGCCATTTACATGGCAAAATAGAAGCCATTGTGTCCACTGGATTTGAACACAGCCTTTGGCTGATTGTGCTGTACATACCATCCAACAGTTCTGTTCTTGAATGTGTTTCATTCCCGAGGACAGACACTTGGTTCCTAAACTGGGAGCTCTGAAGCTAATGGGGAGAGGAGGCATGGGCAGTTGTTGGAGCTAAGAGCCTTGGCTCGTGGCAGAAGGAGCTTTTGCAGTGCCCTTGCATTTAGTACTGTGGTTTCACTAACAAAAACTCCCTCCTGGACCTAAGGGAGCTTC
This sequence comes from Tyto alba, assembly GCF_018691265.1. NCBI lineage: Eukaryota > Metazoa > Chordata > Aves > Strigiformes > Tytonidae > Tyto > Tyto alba. The sequence continues at coordinate 4,730,214 of NW_024881302.1, forward strand.
TGTCTGACCTCTCCCCTCTCCAGCAAGTCTCCTGGTGTAGGAACGTGCCCCTTCGCCACAGGAATCTCAGCTCAGGGGGATTGTTGTCACTGAGGAACTGACTCTGAAATGGCTCAGCTTTGGTGTGTGGTTTTTCAGATGTGTGCAGGTTCACAGAAAGTGCTTTAGCCTGTCGTTTGGTCACTCAAGCGTGATGGATTTGGGGAGGCAGGTCGAGCATATGGCAGCACCTCCCGTGACTGGTGGGCTGCTCTTGTGGAGGAGGAGAAGCGGGACTGGCGCCAAGTCCTTCTGCCTCCTAACCTCATGATTTTCTAGCTGGAATCCTGAAAACCTTGGGCATAGTTCCAAAGGCCAAGCTGAACATCCTATTCCCGTAGTTTTTAACAGAAATCGGATGCCCCAAATTTGAGTATTTGGGCTTTGGGCCTCCTAAACATGCTATCCCTTGTTTCTTCCTCTCCACAACCAATGCAATGGAGGTGGGGAGTGTTGCCCAGCCTGGGCTGATTCTGGAGAGCATCTACTGCTGCTCACAGGCTGGAACGGTCCCTGCCACAGTGCCTGTAATGTTGTGGAGCCAATGGTGCATTCACAAGCAGGGAAGTGATAATTCATACCCGCTTTTATTGCATCCAGGGGTACCATATGCTTTTTGTTCCACTCATCAGATGCTAGGGGGGACTGCTGGATAACTTCTTACTGCCCACGGGGCTTGGCAGCTTTGTAAAGCTGCTGTTCACAGACTGAGGAGCGGCTTGGTCCCTGCTCCATTTTGCTGTACTTCATATTGCACGCTGCAGTGTCTGGGGTGGCATGTTTGGAGTTAGATGTGTTGCTTGCTTGGCAGCTGGGCTAGCTCTGGCTGCCCGTGTCAAAAGCCCTCTGGGAGAGTTGGTTCATGTAGAAAAGAAGATTTAGGTCAGAGTGTTGAGCATAACCGTGGTTTAAGACTAATTCAGGTTGATGGCCTGGTTGTTGGCAGTTCTGCCCTTTTGGTCGACATCTTCATAGTGGAAATGTCTACCTCAGTTTTCTGCTCCTGAGCTAAAAACACTCCTTGGATCTTGTCTTCAGGGAGGACAGGAGTCATTTGGCCTAGGTGGAGAGTGTCTATTTCTGACCAGAAGAAGGAAATAGGTATTTCTGTGTTTATTCAGCTCCCACTTGCTCAGCCGAAGGCTTGTGATGGAAGGACCTGGTGGGGTGGAAACTGGTAGCACATGGCCCCTCCTGTGACCACTTTTCCCTCCTGGTTTGCAGCCTCTTCACAAACAAAAGCATCAAAACACCCCTCAGAAAACCCCGAACACCCATTCTCTGACGTAACGCTCTTCCCACCCGCTTTGACCACAGATACTGACTCGGAGGAGGAGGAGGGATCCCTGAGGGACGAGTGGCCGGCACAGCCCCCGTCTGCCCCCAAGCCACGGCCGCCTGGTCTCTACAGCGCAGCGGCCAGGAAGGGTGGCCGGGCGGCCGGTGGCCCCAAGGCAGCCCCCCGCAGCACGGCGGCCGGGCGGCCGCTGAAGCCAAAGGCGGTGGCGGGCCGGAAGCAGCCCTTCTGCCTGTTGCTGCGGGAGGCCGAGGCAGGATCTTCCTTCAGCGACTCTTCGGAGGACTCGTTTGATCAAGGTTACTAGCTTATAGCAAATGCAACCCCAAATGCACCCCTCTGCCATGTCTGTGTGGGAGCGGGCGGGACAGGGAGCAAGGGTGAGTGAGGGGCCTTCCAGGCTGGGGTCAGCCATTTTGATGGTCGGAGCCAGGGCGGCCATCTTTGTTCTTGGCAGCGTAGCCTGCTTTATCAGCCCGATGTTTATTTTTTATCCTTTTTGTACCTGTATCATTGTGATATTATTACTGGCTGGCTCTTTTAGAGCTTTTATATCAACTGGGTTTTAGTGTCCACCTCTCCTTGCTTTCCTGTTCCCTTCCTCCCTTCAGTTTTTCCCCTCACTTTCTTCCTTGCTGCCACCATCACCATTATATTATTATTATTACTATTATTATTATTATTTCATTTCTTATTATTTTATTTTGGCATGAGCCTTGTAGAGGTTTGGAAGGAGCGCTTTTTTTTAATTACTTTTTTTTTTTCATTTTTTCTTTTTAGTTTGTTTTTTGTTTTTTTTTTTTTTTTAAATACCGGGATACTGTTGTGTGGCCGTGTGACTTGATGTTTGTACTGCGATTTGGTATACCAAGTTTTATTAAACATATCGAGTTCATTTTTAACTAAACCTGTGTACCTTGTCTCTCTTGCTGTGTCTCTTATCAGGCGATTAGGTTGCCGCTTCACTTCATCCTGCTCTGCATCCCCCTCCTGCTCCCACTCCCCATGAGTAGAACTGGAATTAACCTAGTCTGGGGTACTCTCTATTATTCAAATATCCCTGCTGCCTTTGTCCAGATAAAGCCTAGGCCTTCCCCACCTCCCCCCTTTAATTTAATTTTAATTTTCTTCACCCAGTTTTGTTTTTTCCTTTTTCAGTTTGTATCCTCTGTTGATAGACTCTCTTAAGGCAGGCAGATAAAACGTGGAGGCACTTGGTCCTTGCTACTGCTGCAGGAGGGTGCTGGGTGTAAAGTCCCCATAAGCCAGAAATTTTTCTTTTTCATTTTTAAAAATGTATACAGCAAGTTTTTTCATCTCTTTTTGGGTGATAATTTTTTTCAAATGCCCAGATGTAACCCACGGTGTTTAAGGATGTGGCAATTACTGCATTAAATTTGACACTGCAGTTTCCCACCCTCACCCCAATTTTTTTCTTGCAGCTATTTTTGTGAGCCTGTCATTAGTACTTCAGTGGGAAAAGAGATTACTTGAGACTTTTCCTCTGGAGACACAAGGGGTTTCTGTTTTAGAGCGCACTCATTAAATAATAATCATGGGGAAAGGTCATTTTAATGAGCCCTCAGCTCCCAAAAGAAAGTGGCTTGTCTGGGCTGAATGCTAAGCAAGAACATCCCCAGTTGTTATCATCTAAGTTACACGGCAGATCTGGATGTAGTACAGCAAAAGTCTTTCAGTATTTCACAGTGCTCAGATGGTTGTTAATTGAAAACGGTGCTGGATAGTTGTGCTTTTGTTTGGTTTTTTTCTTGGCTTTTACTGTTAATTTCCTCCATGCACCTGTTTGGTTTTTTTCCCCTCCAAACCCGATCTCCAAAGAAAGATAATTTAAGCTAAAAAAAAAAAAAATTATCGAACACAGCAGAAAGGTACAAATGTTGATTTGGTTTAATGTGGCTCTGGGCTGGACCCACCAATGCATTTCAAAGAAAACCCAAAAGAGAGAAATACATGTTTCAAAAAACCACCAAAAAATCCCATTTCTTCAGAGAACTGAAAAAGTTCTGGGGATTGTGGATTTTATCTAAGGGTGAGATTGCCACGTTTCCACGAAGAGTCTGCATTGACTTCCATTCTTCCCTTCCCTGTTCCTTCCTGCGTCTTTTTTTTTTGTTTATTTTGCTGCTGTTGGAAATTTTGAGGATATCAGTCCCTTTTAAGTGCCAAGTTCTTAAGGGTTTTTTGGGTTTGCTTTTTGGTTTTGCTCCAGGTAAGCAGATAGGTAACTTACCCCTAATTGGCTTTGTCTATTTTTCAAGTAACCTGTCTGCTTTAGAAAAAAAAAAAAAATAAAATCCCTGTTTTATGGGATAAAGTTTGGGGAGGGGAGGGGATATGGGAGGAGGTTGGGTAATCTGGAACAAATGGGGAAATGCATTGTAAATCCCTCTGGGGTGTCATTTAATGGTGGGGAAACCAAAGATGCCAAACCTCCTGGGGTGGGAGGTGGGCTTGAATGGGGAGGCGGGGAGGGATTATTGGTTACAGTTTTGATTTTTTTCTGCAAATGATTTTTTTTTGGTTCTCTCTCAGAAGCATTACTTGAAGGGATATTTGGGTAATAGGGTTTCTAATGGCTTTCCCTGATACTAAACCGATTAATAACCTCAGCTTTTCTAGAAGTGCTCGCTTTCTCCTTGCAGCTGCTTGACCAACCCTTTCACCCCTGCCCCTATCCATGATGCTTTGAATGTCTGTGTCGGTCTCTTGCATTTGCTCTCACGCTGCACTAAAGAAGCAAAGTGGTTGGCTGGTTGTAGGGCAGACACTTCTCAGCGAGGGTCACTAGCCATGAACCTGAACCTTGACCATTGTTATGTAGGTAGGCAAAATAACTTTTCTTTATGTCATCTGTCAGCCTCAGATGTTTCGATGTTACCTCCGTGAATAATGACACGTAGCTCTTTGCGTTCTCTTGGTTATTTTAATTTTGAAGATGATTGCTGTCCACTTTCGACTTTCCTCTGTCCAGGAAGAATCTTGCATGGAAGATTTGCTTGTGTGTATGTGCTTGAGGACTCCAGAAATGCTTTACTCTTTGCAGACCTTCTTTTGAGAACCCCTTAACCCAGCAAATAGAAGGATTTGCGGTTGAGTCTAAGATGAGGAGCCATGGTGCTGCCTGCAAAGGCTCTGCCACTGTCCTTAAAAGGTTTCAGGACCATGGTGCAGACAGTCCTTGTATCAGGGTAATTGCCGGGACATGGCCCTGCCAATATCTATGTCAGAGGTAGGAGTAGCTCCAGGAAGACCTGCTTTCATCTGGTTTGAGATGGAAGAGGTAGGAACGTGCTGCTTTCTTACAGACCAAACACCACATTGCCATTCTGATAGGAGGCAAAGCTTGTGGTTTTTCATCCATTGACCATGGAGGGGAAACTGCTAATGTGGGCTAAAGCCACATGGGACTTGTGGAAACCATCAGGGTAGGTAATACCTTGAACTTTATGAGACTGAAGACCCATACTTCCTCCTCCTCCATACTCTGTTTTCCTTGAGAAATGAGAACTTTCTTCCTTATACTCCTTTCCCTGGCTTGGAGGATGATTTTACCCCAGTGAAGAAAAAACAGCGAGGGATAACTGGTCCCCTACACAGTCATTCCCATGTGATAGTTGTAATATTTTAAATATTTTACAAGTACTTCTGGAGTCAGCAGCACAACACATAAGGGGGGAAGAAAAAGTCTTCCAACAGTGAGAATTGGCTTGTTTGGAAAAAAAAAAAAATATACAGTCTTAAATTGGACATTCAAAAGTAAGTAACCTCCAGAATTTGGACAGATCACACAAATCAGATGTCAATGACCCAGTAGCTGTCTAAAGTCTGCCTGTACTTAGCCTGCTTTGTGTGCTGTAGGCTTGCTTGGTGTTACGAGAAAATCATGCTATTTTTTTTACAATGTGAAATGACTCTTTTAAGTGTGTGTTTTTACTCCCCCCTTCCCAAGCCTTTCCTCTCCACACCCCCCCTCAATCCGTTTTGTTACATCAGTCTCTATAAACCAAATTGCTTAACCAGTTTCTGTTCATCATTAACAAATCTTCATTTACTGCTCTCCTACAGTAAAATACCATAGCAGTTTAGCTGTTAAAAGCAATGAGAAAATTTAGTTTCTTTAATTGGGTTTGGGTTTTAATTTAATGCAGGTAAAAATTTAAAAAAAATCTTTGGCTCCAGCTTATCTGCCATCAGTAGCATTTAAATATGAATGTATTGTTTGTTTTGGCTGTAGAGTTGTATGTACACGTGTGGTTGTGTGTGTGGATATATATGCACATATACATGCTCTTAAAAATGTCAGAAAAGATGTTTTTAACTTTGAGTATTTTTTCCCTTACCCTTTCTCAGTGTTAGCAGAATTACTGTTGAAGGAAGAAATTAAATTTTAAATGTCTTTTTCTCCATTGTTAACTAAAAATCACCTTTCAGGAGAAAAAATTGAGGCTTCAATTGAGTAAAGACATCTGTGCATGCTTCATTTTAAGCCTACACATAGTTTGGGTACAGTAGGAGTAGAACTCCTTCACATTAAATACAGGCATCATGAGTCTCTCCAAGAAGCTGTGCAGATGGACAGAGAGCACCAGCAGCTTATTTGCCACCATGACCGTAAATTTGAGGACTTAATTTAGAAGTACGTGGGTTTGGAGCAGAACCCTAAATGTGTTCTTTTTGTTTCGTTTGTTAGGTTTTTTCCCTTGGAAAATCAGGAGGAAGAGGAGCAGGGATTGTGATGTGTATGTAGAGTGGAGTTAGCAAGATCTGCCCTCTCCATGAGAGGTGGAGGAGGATAGATCTGTGCTGTGAACGTGTTAAAATGTGTTTATTTTCAGGCTGAAAATTGTATCTCATGCAGATAAAAATATAGGTGTTTTGGTAAAAATGCTGACAAGAGACTATCTTCAGTTTTCTTGCTGTAGTGTGACACCGTATATTTGAAAGAGGTTAGAATAACTGCTGGGTATGTTACTGTGTCGTATGTTTTCTGTAGCGTGAGTAATAGCCGCTTTCATCCTGGCTTTTAAATCAGCTTTACCTTGGTGCATTTGAAATACCGTAGCTGCCGGGCACCTTTGTGCCCTCGCACGTGCAGAGTCTGAGTCCCAAAGGAGCGGTGCTGCCCGTGCTTGGCACAGCCCCTGGGCAGTTGGTGCTGCTGAGCCAAGGGTGCTGCGGGGTATTCGTGTGGGACAGATCATGGAAGGATTTTCCTGCAAACTTCTTCCTTTTTTTGCCTATTTTCCTCCCCAGTTGTTCAGCAAGCCACTGTCGGTTTGGCCGACTCTCTAGGTCTGGCATGAGGGGCTATACAACTTGGGGGTTTTCCCCCCCCCTTTTTTTTTTATATAGTTTTGCTGAGAATTGCTGAATTTTGGAGCCAAGCATGATGTGTGGAGGGGGTCTCAGTACCCCATGGTGTCTCATTGAACTCAGGCACGGTTTTGCTGCTTTTTAGGCAGGTGGTTTCCACATCTCAGAATAGCTGAGTTCATCTGGATTTGTTTTCTTTTTGGCAAAATGTGGTAGAAAAACAGTAGTTGTGCACCCTTTTCTGGTAGGGGAAGAAATCTGACCCTAATTTGCTGTGGATTTTTTTCTTTTTTTGCATGTGGTTTTTATGCAAGGAGTGAGAAGGGCTGTGGATTTCTTAGTACTTACTGCAGGACTGTAGGTTTAGTAGCATTTTTATATCACAAGGAACCAGCCTGAGCAACTGAAACAGGGATGGGATTTTTATGCAGTTAAAAATTAGTATTCTGTGACTATAGGATGTAGCTGCAGAGATGAACTCTCCTTATTTAAAAAAAAAAAAAAAAGTCAGCCATTACTTCAGTTGATAAAATGTAAGAGTGAGAACAGTGTTTTCTAGTATTCCTGTTATTTTTAATGTCATGGAAAAATAATCCAAAGTGGAAAAAACCCACTTGTGTTATTGTTGAGGGTTTTTTTGAACAACCAAGTGTTGAGGACATTTTTATCTATCCCAGAGGGCATACGTGAAAAGAAAAGGATTTTCATGTTCATTCCAGCTCATTTTGAAGCGATCTGGTTTCTCATTTGGCTGGCTTTCAGATGTGGGGATAGCGGCTGGCGGGGAGCTGGTGAGTGGGCTCAGGCAGGGGGAGCAGGGCTCCTGCTGGTGGTAGAAATTTTCCATCAGCCTTGATGATCCTCCTTAAGCCCTCAATTTCAAGAGAAATGAGCGATCTTTTCCAGACTCACTTTTGGTGTTAAAAATATAGATATATATTTATAGGTATATGTGCTCATATATGCGTGTGTATATGTATGTGTGTGGTATATGTGCATTTGTGTAGTGATCTAACACTAGTAGCACTAACTGGATAAGATGCTGTTAAAATTAATTGCCTTTGAGCTGATGACAGACTCCTGGGAAGTGCTGTAGGAAGAGAGAGGTGCCACTCTCACAGCATCTACCCCCAAAATACCTGCTGCATATACACCGTAAAGGAAAACCCCAGCCCACTGCTCTCTGCGGGTGTCAGCTGAGGCAGGCAGCAAGGCTGATTTCTTTGCCAGAATTAGATTTTGGCTGTGGGCAGCTCTTCCCGCCTGTGCTGAGCTGGGCTTCCCTAGCCTGAGCTGTAGAGAGGGAAATGAAAGGCGCGGAGAGTTTTGAGGCAGAGTGTTTAAACGCTCCTCCTTGTCTCCAACACCACCTACACTTTCCCCACTTACGCATTCCAAATCCATTGCTTTCAAATTATTATTTCCCTTCCCTCCTTTGCATTTTTGCCTCCTGCCCCTTCTCTCTGTGTCCTCCTTGCCTCCTGCCATGGTGCAGGCTGATCTCCGGTGTTCCCCTTCCATGCTGATCTCTGATTCTGATTACACTAATGGATTTCGTTATGGAGGAAGAGGTGGTGGGTGGGAGGGGAATCCCACAGCTCCGAGGTTGGGATTTTCAAAGGAATTAAGCTTTTAATTCCTCCTGAAAGCTGCAGGGAAGGGGTGCGTGGCATCCTTTTCAAATATCTGCCAGCACCCTGCTCTTCCCTCCCTCGCCTTGAATGGGTCCTCTCTGCTGTACTTGGTGTTGCTGTGTCCTTCAGGGGTGGTGGTAGGCAGGGTGATACCACCTATATGGCTGCAAAGACACATGTGTGTCTGTGGCCAACATCTTCTGGCTCAGCTCATGGGTGGCTCATCGCTACTTAGGTGAGCATAGAGCAGCAGGAGAGTTACTGGTTTGGGGTGGAAGTGTGACTGACACACAACTCCATGAGATTTGTAACGGGCTCCTTCTTTTCTACGTGCTAGATTCTAGCTCGGAGGAGGACGAAGAGGAGGACGAAGAGGAAGAGGAGGAAGCCGAGGACTATGGGACGGACGGCACCGACAGGCTTTCATCGCCCGCTCTTGACGAGAGCGGTCTGGGCCTTCTAGCGAGGTTTGCCGCCAGTGCAATGCCCAGCCCCATCGTTCCCCCTCCACTTTCCATCATCCAGCTGGAGGCCAAGCAGAAGGCAAAGAAGAAGGAGGAGCGGCAGAGCCTGATGGGTGAGTTGCATGGTGAGGGTCAGTGCCGTGGGGACAAAGTGGAAGGTTCAGGAGGTCCCAGCTGTGCTGCAAGAGAGCAAGTTGTTACCCAGACACTGTCTTGCCCTTTCTTTGCTTTTGGCTGCTTGGCCCTGGTGCTGAAGGCAGGGGGAATCGCCTGGCAAGAAAGCAGGAACCAGTCACAGGTATGGCAGGCGTAGCAGCTGCAGCCATGTGTTCCCTGGGGGCAGTTGCCTGTGGCCTTCTCAAAGTTTCCTCTTTTCCCACCTGACAAATCCTTAACAGTCATGCTTTAGAGGCAAGCGATGGGATACTGTGTCTCCTTGGACAGAGTGCTGAAGGCAGTAAAGTGTTGTTACATTTTAGGGAAGGAAGCATGTGCTAAATGCAGCTCATCTTAGATACCTCAGAGAAGCAGAGACACCCGAGCAGAAGAAAACCCCCTTCAATCAGCCCATCCCATCAACTTCCTCATAGAAACTGGCCAGTGAGACTTGAAATAAGCATTCCTTCCTCTGCTCATGTGTTTGCAGTGTCAGACCCTGTGTTTCTGTCCCCGTCTCTGCCTCAGATTCAGTGTGTTACACATAATTGGGAGTTTCATTTCTTCTCCTCCCCGTGCCCTGCTGCACAAGTGCCCATTGGTGACATCGTTCCTGGTCAGACAGATCTATGTGGGCTACATTTATAAATTCTCTATTAATATTTATTAAGTGATAATGGAATTTATAGCATGCTTCAGAATGGAAAATGATGTCTTCCTTGGGAGCCTGGCTTGTTTTAGCGCCGTTTCCATGCTATATTAGGCTTTTGCCAACTTGTTCCAACAGCCTCTGTTAAGAATTTATTGTCTTGTAACCTGCCCTCCTTGAAACTGGAAGCATCTAGAAATTGCCTCATGTGGCAGTGAGAGAGAAGGAGTGTTGTAATTTCCAATGGGTTTTTCATTTTGAGCCTTGCCAGCTTTGATTTTGACAGCCTTGCTCTTTTTATGCTGGGGCTGTCTCGGGGAAGAGGTTTGAGTATGAGGAGATGAGAGCAGGTTCCTGCAGACTGAATTTACCCGGGAAAGTGAGCATAATTGAGAGAGGAGGACTGAGAGAAGATGCTCTCTCTGCTTGTGCCTCGTACGTTTTAATTTTCCCATGTGAATGTTGTTTGTTCCCTTGTGTCTTTTCTCAAGGGTCTGCTGCATGCAGTGGTTATCATAGCAGGAGCCATTCTCTGTTGAGCTTGAGAAGAGTTTCTGCTTTGCCAACCTCCCTGGCATGAAGTGAGGCCTGATTTCAGACCTTGCTGGTCTGAATGCAGATGTGTGTGCAGAGGAGGTATCCACAGGAGGATACAAGAGAGACCTTTGGCTGATGCTGTTTTTTGGAGAGGGAGAACCAGGTTCTGCTGATGTTTGTACACATCTTCAGGGGTGCTGTGCCCCCCAGTGAGGGCCAGTGCCCTGGGAAATAAATGGATATAGAAAATCTGGGCTCAGTCTCTTGTTCCAACATAGACTTACTGCATGACCTTGCTGACTGTATTCCTCTGATGGCACAGTGCCTGTGCTGCCCCAGTGCTTTACCTACCTCCTGCCCATGTTGCTGAGTGTGTAGGTGCTGCCTCAGTTTCCCTTCTGCCCCTGGAAACATATGGTCTTGCTCTCCTTTATCGGGTTCCAGGGAACACACTGAAGGTGGTGAACATCTTGGCGTTACTGCAGTATTTCAGGCCTCTGGGTACTGCTGTGCCCATTATGCTGAGGCCAATGTGAGGGGAATTCCATTTGCGACGGATAAAAGATCGTTTACCTTTCTTGACTTTAAGGCAATTACTGGACCCAATAAAAAGATCTGTGGTGTCCGTTGGCCAATGGGAAAAAATAAACTTGAAATATGGGTTTATTCAATTTGTTAAAGAGATTTTTCTCCTGAAACGAAGGTGAAACTGGAGCGGACTCTCACTGAGAGGGGAGGAAAGCTCAGCTTGTGGGGTTTGTGCTTGGCTTCAGCTGAGTAACTACGTTTTGTGGAGGGGCAAATGTTTAGAGTATCTTTTCTCTTAAGAACTTCCCTGAAGGGTTTGGTTATGTGGGAGAGGGGAGAAAGTGGACTCAGGGAACATACTGACCCACACTACGTGAATGTGTGGGCTCTGGTTTGGGGCAGGGAAGACTTACTTTCAGGGAAGTCAGTGTTTTATGGGGCAGAAATGCAGATCTGAGGAATACAGGGATTGGAAAGGGGAACAAGCAAGGGATCTGCTGAACAGACACGGCATCTTCCATGGAGCCCAAAAGCCTCCAACGGGATGTGGCTTCTCTTGGCTCAGCCTAGGGCTCTGACTGATGGTTAAATCCTTTTTTTTTGCACCTAGGGACAGAGTTTGAATACACTGATTCAGAGAGTGAGATCAAGATCAGGAAGAAATCGCCTTCAGGGCTTCTGCGAGGAAAGAAGGGGCCACTGGAGGCAAGCAGCATCCCACCAAGCCAGGCCCCCGGCAGCCTCGACTCCGGATCTGGGAGCGCTGACAAGGCCAAGCTTGGGTCTGAGAAAGGCCGCAAGCTGAAGAAATTCAAGTCCCCCAAGGACTTGAGCTTTGAGTTTGGGCTGGAGGCCAGTGATGATGACCTGTGGAACCGGCGCCGGAGCGAGCGGATCTTCCTCCACGACGCCACCACATCCTCGGCCATGCTGACCCCCACGGCGCCTGCCAGCTCCACTCCTGTCACGAAGCCTGGGCGCTGTGGCAAGGGGGCACCCATGAGCCCCAAAAAGGAGAGCAGCAAGGGGAAGGACAGGAAGGAGCTAAACAAGGTGAGGAATGTGCTGGCAGAATTGGTGTGGGACCCTTGGGAGCTGAGGGTGAGGGGAGGGCGCTTAACTCCGCTACAGCAGAGGAGAGTTGAGTCTCAGCAGGTGTCCCAGTGCTGTTTGGCTGCCCCTTGTCACCCCTGCCAGCCCCACATATACCTGGAGGATCTGTCAGGCTTGCATCTGACTCACAGGGAGTAAAAAGCCTGTTGTGTTTCAACAGGGCAGGTTACTTTTGTCACCCACCTTGTCCCAAATCCATCCTCCTTGGTTTGGCCAGAGTGGACAGTCCTGCATTAAAACATCTGTGAAATCTCTCACCCTCTCTTTTCATGACCTTATCTGTTTGCTGGGCTGTGGCCCCCATGCTGGCCTTTAAGGCTCTTTACTTTTTATGTGGTTTCTTCTGAGGGCTGTCCCTGGCTGGTGGTGGTAGTGGTCTCTGGGTTGCTGGCTCTTCATCTTGGCTGCAAGGTCAGCTCCCTCTGGCTCTAGTTCAGTCCGTGGCAGTGTTATGGAGAAGCGCTGATTGTGGGGAGAGTTAGACTAGTTAGTTGTGACATGAGGCCAGCTGGGATCTTCCTGGAGCTCTTTTGGGGGAAGGTTTGATGGGCAGAAATTGCTCTCCAGGGTAATGAAAAGCTCTTCCCCAAACGTGTGAAGTCTGAAAGCAGAGCTGGGAGGTGTGGGACGTGGTGCAGTCAGTGAACCAACTGCTGGCTGAACGTCATTCTACCTGTACACAACCTGCTTTGCTCCACCTTTCCCATCTCCCTGGTCCCAGATCTTTACCAATCTTCTCTTTACTGATTGGCAGTATTTTCTTCTTATTTTTAGCAGCGGAAGAAGGGTAAAGAAACACCCTGCTGCTCTTCCTCCTCGTCCATGTCTCCTCCTGGCATCCCTAGCTCCCCATCTGATGTTCGTGTCAGCCTGGCAAATGCCCTGAGTTCCACCAAGAAGAGCAAAGCCAAGGTGAAAGCCAAGGAGGTGAAAAAAGAGGTGAGGGGCTGGTTCTAGTCTGGGTGAACTGGAGGGTGGCTGGCAGAGCCCTGCTCTTTTCCTCGACTGCTGCAGTGTGAGGGAGGGAAAACAGACATGTAGGTTTTGCTGGATGTGTTACAGGCAAAATGCTCGTTTGAGAAGCCTAAAATCCAGGGAAGACTTATCAGGTGGTACCTGCTGCTACCATCTGGCGTTGCTTTGCCGTCATCGCCCAAATTAATGAGCAGGAAGGATTTTCTCCAAGGCTGCCATGGGGTGGAGGGAGAGCCTTCATGGATAGCAAAGACCAAGGAAATGGGGATGGAGTTGCTTTGCTCAGCACTGGGTGAGCCAGGTCACAACTGGCTTCTGCTCCATTGCTGTAGCCTGTCTTCTCTCATAACACCCAATACTGCATCTTCTCACGTGTTTTCCGAGTGTAATGCTTATGATGGTCTGTGTGTAACAGCAAGAAACAGATTGTGGGGCTTTGAGAAGAAATAGGAACAGCGTCTGCTGCCTGAGACAGTGTCTCAGGAACACGGTGCAGAGAGATGGTGAATGCAGCACAAAGCTACAGCTACAGCTGTTGCTCCACAGATCTCTGCTTACCTCCATGAGTGAGCTGTGGCTAGGATGTGTGAAATAGCTTCTGGTCAGGTGTCAGTGATGCTTGGGGATAAGCCCAGAAAAATAAAGGTCTTTGTTCAACCAACAAGCAAGTTTGGGTACACCCACTTAACTCTGTGTGATTAACATTTTTGAGGATGGAGACAAATTTGTCTCAATATCCTTAGGTTATTTGTTGCTGGAGGAAGGTGAGATGGGATCAGACTGTTGCCTGTTGTCATCCAGCTGACGTGCTGCTTGCTCTCCTACAGAACCGAGGGAAAGGAGGAGCTGTCAGCAAGCTCATGGAGAGCATGGCAGCAGAGGAGGATTTTGAACCCAACCAAGACAGCAGCTTCTCAGAGGATGAGAACATCCCACTGAGCATGCTGGTCGAGCGACCACCCACACCAGGTGAGGGCAGGAGGGGCCAGGGGGCTGATTGTACAGGTAGAGTTCCTGGACAAGTTTCCCAGGGCTGCTCAGAAGGGGACTGTGCTGCTTTCACACATTCCTCATCCAAAGCCATGAGTCCTTGGAGTGGAGATACCACTTTTCCAGTCAATTTGGCTTGCCAAAACCAAGCCTTATCAGAGTGGCCCACTGTGACATCTAGATGAAGACCAGTCTCTGAGCTGCCCTATTTTCATTTACTGGTCTATTATTACGAAGAGGGGGAACTTTTATTATTACCAAGAGGGCAAAATTTTCCTGTGCCAGGAGCTAGCCAGAGAGAGCAAGCCCTCTCTGCAGAGGGCTTACTGGCCTTTTCCTAGGGTGATGCTGGAAGTATGAGGTTTCCTTCTCCCCTCGCTGTTGCTTTTTCACGTATGGTGCTCTCTAATCCCCATCTTGCTCCAACACCTCACAGCTCCCCGCTCCTGCATAATTGACAAGGATGAGCTGAAAGACGGTTTGCGTGTCCTCATCCCCATGGATGACAAGCTGCTCTATGCCGGGCATGTCAAGACAGTGCATTCACCAGACATGTGAGTTGAGGGGCTACCAAATCCACTCGGGCTCTGCTCGTGAATGGGGGCGTAGCTGCGTAGCTGATGCAGGGATCGATTTGGGGGTTGTGTAGAGCTGGCTGGAGAGAGACTGACAGAGTCTGGCAGGGAGGGAAGGAGACTTCACTCTGGTTTACCAGTGCTGAGGAAAATCCGTTTACCTCTCATTAAATGCTCTCAAATAAGCTGGTGGTAGGGCTCAGAGAGAGGTGTTAGCTGATGAGGTGATGCCTTCCATGTGCCGTGTCTGACCAGGACTTTGTATTTCAGATACCGTGTGGTGGTGGAAGGCGAGAGGGGAAACCGTCCCCACATTTACTGCCTGGAGCAGCTCTTGCAGGAAGCGGTATGTGAGGGCAAAGGGGCCTGTCCTTGATGCCTGAACCCTGTTTTGGGGTGGAGAAGGCTAACTGGAAGCCGCCTCCTCCCCCAGATGGAGCTACAGGGATACCCTGGTCCTGCCTCTGTGGCCAGTCTGGGCAGAGCTCCCCTTGTTGTGGGTCGCTGCCTCTTGGCTGAGCTCCCCCACTGGCAGTGGGCACTAGGCTGTATGCCAGCAAGGATAGTCCTTCATGCTGCCCTGTGAGCAGACAGGAGGCCATTTCCCAGCAGGGAAACTATCCCTTGCCTTCTCCAGAGCTGCTTTACTACATGCCAAGTGTGGTGGGCTGGTCTGTGCTGGTGCCAAGAACGTCAGTAATTGCCTTCCTCTTGCCCCGAGCAGATAATTGATGTGAAACCACCTTCAGTGCGATTCCTGCCCGAGGGCACGAGGATTGCAGCCTACTGGAGCCAGCAGTACCGCTGCCTCTA
The DNA here is from genome assembly GCF_018691265.1 of Tyto alba. Lineage (NCBI taxonomy): Eukaryota > Metazoa > Chordata > Aves > Strigiformes > Tytonidae > Tyto > Tyto alba. The sequence continues at coordinate 4,745,318 of NW_024881302.1, forward strand.
CCCCGGGACAGTTGTCCGAGGTAAGGCCACCCTGGCTGCTCTGTGCTGTGAACCAGGGATGTCTCAGTCCTACGTGTCCTGAAGGATGTCAGGCTTGTCTGGGGAAGCCCTGAGGTCTGCTGTGAGTGTTCTGGAGGTCAGAGCCTGGCCTGTTCCTCTCCTGTGGGTCATGCCCAATTCAGTTTAGTAACATCCTGTTGGTTCGAGGAGATGTGCTCTCATAGGAAGAGGTCTGAGCAACTTAGGAGCTTAAAATATCAGGGGAATTCAACACACTTCAAAAAGGCACCAAAGATTTCTGAGGTTGTGGTGGATTCTAAGTCATCTGCACGCTTACAGCTTTGCCTCTGACACTTCAGCTCCCCCATCTGGTCCCATTAAAAAGCCATTCTACTATGGCTGTTCTTGCTTTTGGACTCTTGGTCACACTACGTGTGTATAAGGACAGAATTACTTATGAGTTACAGACCAGTGATGCTGATGCAAGAAGAGAGAGTGGGAACACAGCTTATTTCTCTTGGAGAGAAGGTGAAAAGCAGCAGCTTGTGATTGCTGAAAACAGTTAAAAATGCAGGTCAAGAAAAAAAAATATTGCAGTGAAAATAGAGAAGTGAATTTCTGCAGGAACAGAGGGAAAAAGGGGAAAGAGGTGGGAAGTCAAACTGGAATGGTTGTTATGTTCTGGAGCAATGCTGCTGACTGGGAAATTTTACACTGGGTGTTCTGGTTTAGTATTATCAGGGACTTTCCGTTGCAGAGCAAGCGTAGCACAGCCTAGGAAAGGAGATAGGATGCTTTGGAGCTGGTTTAGGATCCCTGTCTTCCCCCATGTCCCCACTTCTCTGATAAGGGGTTTGTACTCTGATGTTTGTCCCTAAGCCCATCTTCTGCTCCCCGACCCACAGGAGCCCTGGATCTGGAGGAGGATGGTGATCTCATCACAGTAGAGTTTGATGACGGGGACACGGGACGTATCCCGCTGTCTCACATTCGGCTTCTCCCACCTGACTACAAGATCCAGTGTGAGTCTTGCTGTTCAGTTTTTTGCATGACACTTCCCACTTGGAAATGTAGGGAGTTTCAGGCCACCTGCCTCTGAGATTTTGGGAGGAGTTCACAGACCTTCACTAAGGTCACTAAGATTGCACCATCAGTTATGGACATGCAGAGCTGGGGTGAGATATAACCCATAGTGAAAAAGGCCCAGTCCCTATTGCAGAATTGGTAGAGATACATTTCCTGTACTGTATCTGTTTTATGTGCTATTTGACTGCATTTGACCATCTCTTTGACCTTTTGCAGGTGCTGAGCCTTCCCCGGCTCTTTTGGTGCCCAGCACCAAGCGTCGAAGCCGTAAATCCAGCAAAGACACTGGAGAAGGAAAAGAAGGAGCTGCACTGGGGTCAGAGGAGCCTGTGTCAAAAGGCAAAGGGCGAGGGAGAAAGCCAAGCGTCAAGGCGAAAGCTGGTAGGTTGTCAACACTGCCAGACCTGGAGTTGAGAGAGTCCTTGCACAGTTCCCCAGCGCTCTCCCCGAGTTAGAGCTGTTGCCTGGGGCAAGATTTGGAGCAGGGTGGATGTACTGCTTGCATGCAGAGCATCCGTGCATCAGCTCGCTCCGCTGTGGCTACAGTTGGCAGGAAGCTGGCTCAGAAGCTGACCTGCACTGCGAGAGCCTCCTCCTGTCAGTCAAAGCTGCAGAGCAGCGTCCCTTTTCCAGCTGAGCATCTCAGCAGCCATCAGCAGGGCCAAAGCTGCAGGAGATCTGCAGTTCGGTTCCCCTGCAGTTGAAGCAGCATCGCTGGGCGTTGCCTGTCAGCTGCTCACGGGCGCCGGCGTCAGGCCAGGCTGCTCAGTGAGGCTGTTGAGTGAGCAGTGAGGACCTGGGCCTCTTTGGGGTTACCGAAGCAGTCAGGAACAAGCCATCCTTGGCCAGAGACCGGTCAGCATTGGTGTCTGGTTGTGTCTGAGCTAATAAAGCCCATCTGGATGGGACACCGTCATGCCTCTGTGTTTCCTTCCTTCTGCAGAAGAGGCTGCCTTGCCAGAAGAGAAGGATCAAGTTGAGTCTTCACCTGTTACCTCTTCAGTCCCAGAGAAGCCAGCCTGCTTGGGCAAGCCAAGCGTGAAAGGGTCGCGAAAATCGCAACCGCTGCCGACTGGAGGCTCTCCTGCCCCCGCGGAGGAAAAGCGGTCAAAAGCCAGCAAAATGAAGATCTCCACTAAGCTGCATAGCCCCCCGCAACCCACTTACCAGCCTGCTGTGTTTGGAAGCATCCTTAGCACGGAACCCTACAGCGACCTCCCGGGAACGCTGGCAGCCTTTGGCTCCGGGGATGCTTCAGCATCAAAAGCCAAGGCCAAGAAAGGGCGGCCCACGGAAGAAACACAGGAGTTTGGCACCATGGTCAAAGCTCAGAGGAAGCATGACAACGAAATCCTGATCAAGCTGGACCACGAGGGCGTGATGTCTCCAAAGACAAAGAAGATGAAGGAGGCGATGAGGATGCTGGAGGACTCGAACTTGGCCAGTCGCAGAGACAGCAAGAGTCTCTTGGGGCTGGGCTATTCCCCTGCAGTGGGTGCGGAGGGCAAGCAGAAATCTTCCCGAGCCAAAGCAGCTGATGGAGACCCTTCTTCTGCTAGCTTTGGAGGAAAGTTTGATGGCTCAGCAGAAACCCTCACTGCTTCGAAGGACCAGGAAGAAAAGGCAGCAGCTCCAGCAGCCGTGGAGGAGTCTGAGAGCAACAGCAGCGACAGCAGCTCGGAGTCAGAGGGAGAAGAGGAGGCTGAGAAGAACCGAGGGGAAGCCCAGGACAGCAGCTCAGCCAGCTCGAGAGCATCTACTCCTCTCTCTTCCTCCAACTCCTCCTCCTCTTCCTCTTCTAGCAGCAGCTCTTCTTCATCTTCTTCTTCCTCCTCTTCCTCAGCTTCATCGACCTCTTCTTCATCGAGCTCCAGCTCTTCTTCCTCCTCCACTACAGATGAAGACTCGTCCTGTAGCTCTGATGACGAAGTAGCTGAGGCCCAGCCAAGTTCCTCGGTGCAGCAATCCCTCCCACCCAAGCAAACCAAGCAGGCAGGGAAATCCCGGGCGTCCTCCCACCCCCAGAGCCAGAAACAGCCGGCGCAGCAGCCGGTGCAGCAGCCGGCACCGCAGCAGAGCGGCAACAAGAGCAGGCCCAAAAAGCGCGAGGGCATCCACCTGCCCACCACCAAGGAGCTGGCCAAGCGCCAGCGGCTGCCATCGGTGGAGAACAGGCCCAAGATCGCTGCTTTCCTCCCCGCACGGCAGCTGTGGAAGTGGTTTGGGAAACCCACACAGGTAAGCAGAGCCTTTCCCACTGCTCCGTGTTGCTGGGCGCTGCCGTTTGCCTTGTGGTGCCTCTTACCCGCTTCTGAGCCGTGCCCTTTCCCTTCTCCTGGGGTGGTGAAACTCTGCTGGCGTGGTGCGTCTCCAGTTTGCAAGGAGATTGGGGTTGGCCTTTGCTGTGTCTGGGGGAGCCGTCCTGCGCAGCGTGTCCTGTTTCCTGTGGGAATGCCTGTGGATGCTGTGGCTTTGCTGACAGCGAAGGGTGGGATGCGGGACAGGGCAAGCAGCGGTGGATGGCGAAATCCGGGGTGATCCCTGGCTGCTCACCTGCACGATCTTCTCTTGGCAGAGACGAGGAATGAAAGGCAAGGCCAGGAAGCTCTTCTACAAGGCCATCGTCCGGGGCAAGGAGATAATCCGCATCGGAGACTGTGCGGTTTTCCTCTCAGCTGGCCGCCCCAACCTGCCCTACATTGGCCGGATCCAGAGCATGTGGGAGTCATGGGGGAACAACATGGTGGTCCGAGTCAAATGGTTTTATCACCCAGAAGAAACCAACCCTGGGAAGAAACTCAATGAAGGCAAGGTAGGCTGGTCTGCTTTGCCAAGAGGGCTGCAAAGCTGCTTGTTCCCTTTTGTTTCCAAGGATGAGGAAAAAAAAACATGGCCCAGTTTGTTACTGGTGCTGTAATGGGGGGTGGTCCCATCGTTTTGTGTTGTGGCGGCTGCCTGTGGTGTGGACAAGCGTGGTGTTTACCCCTTGAGTAGAGGAAGGGTGGGTTTTACTGTGTTGGGAAGTAAAGACTTTTGTGTCAATCCAAAAAAGTGTCAACTGAGTATTTTTACAGTGTAAGAGCGACTGGCTTCGTGCTCAGAAACACTGAATTTTGCACACGTGTGCAGTGGGGTTTACAGTAGGCTCTCAGTATTTATTACCAGTAGCTGTGGACGGCGCTTGAGGTTGTAAAGGGCACGTGTGGTGGGCAGGAGGTGCTAGCATGGTAAAATAACTAATTTCACCTTCATTTCTGTTTTCTCTTTTCTCTTCCTCTTGGGCGCAGCGCTGGGATCAGAAATCGGGCAGGAGTCTGTCCACAGCTTTGCAAGCATCCAACCAGAGGAAGGACTTTATGGAGGTTGGTGAGGTTGGGGGAGGCCTGAGCGGGGATGCCAGGGACTCTGTATGAAATGCAGCTGGGAAAGTGCCCCCCAAGCTCCTCTGGCCCTTGCTTTTTGCCTCGGCTGCTGGGTCCGCAGTGCGCAGGACTTTGGGTGGGTGTTTCTGGGTGGTTGGGAGCAGCTGCAGGTGCTGGGTGTTGGGAGGAGCAGAAGGCTGGTACCCAGCACCCATCTTTGCATTTCCATCCTTGAAGTGAGGACGTCAAACTCCTGGCCTCCGTGTTCCCCTGTCCGTGCGCTCGGCAGCCGCGGCATTCCCATTAATTGGAGCTGAGTGAAAGTGGAGACTCAGCTTTAGTGTGCTGGATGGATTGTGTCCACGCTGCCCGTGGGCCCGTGCAGATTCCCAGGGTCCCTCCCCTCAGCGGGGATGTGGGGGCAGCTCTGCTTGAGTGTGAGCACAAGCCCTGACCAGTTGTGATGGACGTTTTCCCTGCATATTGAAGATGATGCTGTAAATGCTGTGAGATCTAATTGCTCCTTTTCTTTCCATCTCCCTCCTGTTCCTGTCATGCAGCGAGCCCTCTACCAGTCCTCTCACGTGGATGAAAACGACGTCCAGACCATCTCACACAAGTGTCTTGTTGTTGGTCTGGATCAGTATGAGCAGATGCTAAAGACGAAGAAATACCAAGACAGTGAGGACCTCTACTACCTTGCAGGGACCTACGAGCCCACTACGGGCATGATCTTCAACACTGACGGGGTCCCTGTCATCTGCTGACCGCCCAGGGGACACGTGCCACCCCCTGGGAAAGGGACGGGACAAACCTGAGGACGTGCCTCTTCAGACGACATGATTGTTTCTTTCAATGCTCATGACTTCTGTGTCACACTACAGACAGGAGAGCGCGAGAGACACGAGGAGGAAGGAGAGGGCTGAAGAAAGGGGTTGGGGAAGCAGTTACAGGACTTGAGGAAGATGCCACTGGGGGGGGTCGTGGTGGTGGTGCTTGAACCCCAAGGCTCTTCTAGAAGTGGCTTTAAGTAAGGTGGCACTTGACCAACTTCTCCCTTCCTCCTTTTGGTCCAGGAAAGCACATGGGTCTCGTGATCATTTCACCAGCGGGACCCCCCGGCAGGAGGGATCCCTTTTGTGTCATTTGCCCCCATCAGTAACTGGGGAGCCGCCTGTACGTGGAGGGACACCCGCTACCCTTCTGCGTGCGCTCCTCTCCGTCCTTATATTCCCTTTCCTGCTTAGTTTCGCATGACGCTTTAGGAAGGACAGGGTGAAAGAGAAAGGAGATGGGTCTCTCTCAGCGCCTCGTCTCGATCTTCTCGGCGCCTTTTTGCGGTTCCCTTTCCCTGGAGGCTCCCGGCCGGCAGCGTGGAGCACGACGGGGCAGAGCTGGCCCCAGCACGGGATGGCAGAAGAGGTCCAACAGGCTGGGAGGAGGCGGGTGGAAGACGAGCCAACACCCAGTCTGGGATGCTGCCTCCCCACTGCCTCCAGCAAACGGCCTGAACCCACTTTCCATGTCACTCCGTGTCCCTCCTGCCCTGGAAAGGTGCTGGAGGCAGGGGGCAGGCGCATGGCGAGGGGGGTGATGCTTGGCGAACAAAGAACTCGTCTTGGAGCGTGCAGTGAAGGGGGGGGGTGTGTGGGAAATGGCTGGGAAAAGCTGCTGCTTGGAGCAGAGGAGAACGCAGGGCCTTGGATTTCAGCATCCTTCGCCCCCTCCGCGCCCTGCCTGCACGGAGCCGTGGAGCTGCTGGGAAGCCCTCGCCCATCGTTTGAAGGGAGTGGGGACAGAGGGTGAAGCCCGGCGGCGTTTCCACAGCCGGAGTCCCGCTGCCACCTTGGGTTTGGGGAGGGGACTGTTTCCAGCCAGCCGACCTCCCCAGCTCCCGGAGTCGCCGCCGCCGTCGCCTCCTCTGCGGAGCTGAGCCTCTGTCTCCCTCCCGCCAGGCGCACGCCGCACCCGCGGCATCATCACGCCGGAGGAGAACCACGCAATGATGCAACATCCTTGCACTTAAAAAAAAAAACAAAAAAAAAAAAAAACAAAAAAAAAAATCCCAAACAAAACGCCCAAGAGACGCACTGATCTTCGCAACTACCGACTCGCACTACAGATTGCTAGGACGCGGAGCGGGACCCGGCTCGGCCGGGAGTGACGGCCCAGGCTCCGGTGGGGAGACGCTTCAGACAAGGACAGATTGGAAACTCTCCGGCCTGGTACCGCCTGCGGACCGGAGACAGGAGGCCGGGGCTCAGGGGAGAGGGACGCCCCTGCAACGTTACCCCTCGTCCTTTAAAACGAACCACATGGTGCTGAGCTTGTACCATCTCCACCCTGGGCCACCGGCGCCTCGGCGCGGCGGATAGTGGCGGTTCTAGCCTGTACAGTTTTAATGTACCAAAAGACTCTTTAGCCCTCCTGTATTATAAGTCTTTAAATGGATTCAACTTTTTAATTATAAATATAAATATAAATATATATATATAAATATAAACTTTTTAAAACTGTGAAAAAAATTATGAAATTATAAAAAAAAAAAAGAAAAAAAACGACAGAAATGAACACAGTCTGACGTTTAGAATATTATTTTTTATTTCCTGTTGGATTGTGATTGTAAATGATCTGGGAACAGGCACACCCCCCCCACGCTCAAAGTGTACTGTACTTCTAGAAGCAAATTGTGTGAGCATATTTTAAAGAGCGAGAGAGCGCGCGAGAGAGATTTTATGCTAATGTTAAATAGAAAGCACTTAAAACCCACTGCCTTCTATGGAACACAAGGATATTTCAGACAATCGAGAGGAAAGGAGAGCCAGGTTTTTGTCTTTTTTTTTTGTTTTGTTTTGTTTATGTTTTGTTTAAAACAATTTTTTTGGCATTCTGTTTGTTGGAGAACTCCGTGTGATCTTTTTTCATAAAAAAAAAAAAAAAAAAAAATTAATTGAAAAAAAAGCAACCCAAGAAAGCATCTTTCTTTGTCTCGCTTGTCCTGACTGTGGGGTTTTTCTCCCTTTGGTGACAATGATCGCTTTTTGGCTCAGCCCCTGCCTTGGGTCTGGGGCTCTGTGGGGACACCCTGTCCCTCTGGCAGTGCCCCCGCAGGGTGGCACTGAGGGACACGATGGGACCCCGGGCTGGAAGGTCCCTGTGGGGCAGGAGGTGCGAATCCTTCCCCTGCGACCACCCTCGGGCCGACTCCCTTACCCCGAGCCCTGCAGGGACAACGCGTTGAGGAGGAAACGCTGGATTTGCTCTTTTTGGTGTGAGCTGCGCTTCAGCCAGCCAGGGGCTTGGCATGGTGAGATCCTCCAGTGATTGGGGGGGGGGGGGTGGGCATGGTGAGATCCTCCAGCCCTTGGGCTTTGCTTCCTTGGGAGGCAGCACCCTCCCAAAAAGGAGCAGCCTCGGGTGTTGGCACCTTCTCCAGCTGGTTTCTGCTCCCCGCAGCCCGTTCCCTCTCCCGCTTGCCGCCCGTAAAGGCGGTGCGCTCCAGCAGCGGTTTGCAGGCTGGCGGGGGTGTGATGGCACCTGGTGACACGTCCGGGTGGCAGAGGGGACCCTGGAGATGGGGAGCAGCACAAGGGACACCCCAAGACCCCCCCAGGACAGGCCGCAGGCATCCCCCTGGCTGTAAATCAGCCCAGGCCATCGCCAGCAGCTGAGTGCTGGGGCCGTGCCGCTGGCACTGCTAATGACCAGGCATCGTTGTAAAGACATTTAATCTGGTGTCAGCTTCATTTATGTCCCTTGAGATAAGTCCTGAAGCTCAGCACTGGCCCTGGGTGGCATCTGCAGTGCTGTGTCCTTTGAGACACCCCCCGCCCAGAGCACACCAGCAGCGTGGGGTGGAAGGGAGGCAGGAGCCTGCCTCGCTCACAGTTAGCGAGGTGGGGGAAACAAGACACAAGGAAAATAAAAAAGGTATTTTCTTTCCAACCAGCAGAAGTGAATTGGGTCTTTTACACAACGATTGGCATATTTGGGGAGGGAGCGTGATTTCAAGCCACTCTTAGTGAAAACCTGCAGCACCATCAATGAAAGTGAGACCCACCTTCCCAGAGCCACTGGGGACTGAAGGAGTGTTTCTTTCCTTTTTTGCTCTTCCTCCGCCTCACCAGCCTTCCATCACCCTTCTCCCCAGTGCTGGTCCTATTCTCTTTGGGATTTGGCAGTATTTTCTTCCTCCTGGGAATGGCTTGGCTCAAACAGGAGAAGACCCTCCCCCTGCCTCCACCGGAGAGCTACACATTGCTGAGGTGGAGCTCACCCCCCCCCCCCCCCAAAAAAAGAGCAATGGGACTGCACCCCGGGGTGAGGAGAATATCACCCCAAGAAGTGGCCCTGGACAGCACCTGGCTGGGCAGCACCGTGCCAGCGGGAGCCCGGTCCCTGTCCGCCCTGGGGCAGCTTTCTGGCTTTGGGCATCGTCCCCGAGGAGGGACGTGAGCCAAGCGGGGCGTTGGGGACCACGGTGGGAAGCAGGACCCACCTTGTCCCCATCGCCCCGCCCTGGGGCTCAGTACCCAGATGTAAAGGAGCCGTTGGAGGTTTCGGTGTAGAAACAGGTACTGTGGGATGTACTGGTGAGGCTGTAGGCAAAATACGCCACGGCCGAGCCCAGCGTCAAGCCTGTCATGTAGGACACTGTCATGGTGTTCCCTGTGGGAAGGGAGATGGGGTGTCAGGGTGCTCTGGCCACCCTACATGGGACCCCCGGGAGGGCTTGGTCCTACCTGCCAGCTCCCGCTGCTCGGGGCTCACTTTGCCAGCAGCCAGGATCATGGGGACGCTGCCGAAGTAGCCGTTGGTGATGCCCATGAGGAGGGAGAAGATGCAGGGCCAGGCCGGGTGGCCAAAGGTGGGCCTCCCGTTGGGGTAGACGCACATGATGAAGAGGGGGATGAAAACCACGCGGAGGCAGGAGTAGATGAGGAGGTGGGTCCCTCTCCAGTCATAGGGCAGGGCAGCCAGGATCTGCAGCGAAGGGCAGAGACCATGCTGGGGCGGGGAGGGAGGCGAGGAAGCTGGGGAGGGCAACACGGTGCCCAAAACGAAGGAGATGAGGTGGTGGAAAGACCAACTGCTGCAGGAGCCCAACCTCAGCCATGCTGGTGAGCAACCTCACGCTGCTTAGGTACCCATGGGGCGGAGATGACCCTCGGTGGAGCCAAGCGGCTTTGAAAGAGGACACAAAAAGGAGGCAGGCCCGCCACTACGCTGGTGTTCGCCTCTCTCCTACCTTGCCGACGAAGTCGGAGAGGTTGAAGATGGCCATGATGAGGATGGGGAGCCATTCCCCCAGCGTGCAGTTGTGGATCTCTGACTCCAGCCCAGGGAAGAGGCACAGAGTGATGAAGTAGGTCATGGCGATGGAGAGCATGTAGGCCCAGATGAGCCGGGACACGACGTAGCGGTGGAGCAGCATGTCTGGCAGGGACGGGCAGCACAGCTCAGCCAAAACCTGCAGCCCTCCCCTTGCAGAGCCTGCACCCCAAGGGTGGCTTCCATAGACAAGACGACCCCATGGTTTTGGGCACACTGAGAAAGGGACGACCCTTCCCCAAAGCCCTGGGCCACCAATTGCTCCTCCTGCCCTGCAAAATGCTGCAAAACCACCCCGTTGGCGTGGCTTGCCCCCCCCGAGCCCACCACCCACCTCTGAAGCTGGGCCAGCTCCTCTTGATTTTGGGCCGAGGGACATCGAAGCGCATGTAGGTGCCACTGCCAGCCAGCTCAGCTTCAGGGCCCGGGCTGCCCCGGGGGGAGCTCGGCTGCCCTCGCTGCTGGTTCTCCTGGGTGGGGGGAGAGGGGACACCAGTGCTGAGCTCCGGTGGTGAGAGGGTCCCCAGGGGTCAGCGGGGAAACCCGCCCTTGGCTTACAAATCGGATGTCCTCAGCGGTGACATCATGGTGGACGCGGTAGCCCGTCCCAGGGTCTTTGGGCCCCCGAGTCTCGGGGAGACCCTTGCGGGAGCAGGCTGTGTAGTAGCGGACGAAGCGGGTGCGCTTCACCAGGAGGTGGAGGATGAAGCACGTCAGCTCCATGCCGATGGAGATGAAGAAGAAGATGACCGTGTTCTCCTTCTCGTCTGACAGCAGCAGCTTGGTGAAGATACGGCTGAGCGAGATGATGACCCCAGCAGTGCCTGGCGGCATGGGAGAGTTATCAGCGGTGGGGTCTGCTGAGCCCCACAGCTCAGGGACCCCCCCCCCCCCGTCAGCCCCCCCATTACGTCAATGTGATGCCACCAGGTGTGGAGGAGTGATGATTTTGGGGGGATGAAGCCAGCTCCTGTCAGACATCCCCACGCCCAGCCTGGCGTGGCAGAGCAGTGGAGCTTGCAAGTGAATCAGAAGCCATTAAACACCCCGGTTTGTTCGGCAGCACCCTGGGGTGTCCCTGATCTGCTGGGCTGTGCTGGGGACAGCGGAGCCCCGGGTGTGACTCACTGGGGCCCCTGGAGAAGGTGCAGGAGGGTCCCCCCCGAGCAAGCCCATGAGGTTGGACGCGGCGGTGGAACTGCGGACGCAGGTACTTACTCTCGCCCGTCATCACTCCCTGTGTGTAGCGCTTGGGCAGCAGCCCCGTGTAGCCATAGAAGCTGGATTGCTGCACTTCAGGAGAGATGCACCGAGGGGAGAAGGGGGGATTATTCCTGCAGCTGAAACGCCGGGCAAGGGGAAGAAACCCCATTGGGAGCCCATGTGCTGTGCCATCCGGGAGCTGCATCCTTCCCAAACAGCCGCTGCAGCGCCCGGAGCATCCTTGCCCCAAAAGCCAGGGGGGCTTTTTGCCCTCCCTGTATGCCCCGCCACAGCTGTTCCCACCAAGAGTGGCCACCAAGTGCAGGGGCTTGGGAAGCCCCCGGGGCTGCCCAGGTGGGTGGTGTCGGGGACCAGTGCACGGTTTGGTGCTGGTGCCCCTGGCCAGTCCCGCGGTGCCTGGACAGAGGTGGGGGCGGGAAGGAGCAGGGACGCGAGGGTCAGCTTATAGCGGTTAGAGGAAGAAGTTGTCCCAGGAGACCGCGGATTTTTGGGTGGGGCTGCTTCCCCCCCACCTCCATCTAAAGGGCTGTGCTTGCCCCAGCACCAGCCGCTGTCCTGCATACCTGTGCAGCCAAAGGCCACCACCCCGACAGCGACCAGGTTGATGGCGTAGGCTTGCCTGCGGCTGAAGAGCTCCAGCCAGACGTCGCAGATGCTGACAAAGAGCAGGGGCCCCAGGGCAAAGAGATAGCCTGGGGGTGGGAGACAGAGGCGGGTGGTGGGGGGACAGCACGGGGAGAGCACTGAAAGGGGTGCAGGGACCCCCCCACTCACCCACGGAGATGCGGGTGTGCAAGCTCAGCAGCTCCACCAGCGCGTTGTTGAGGATGACGGCCACCAAGGCCACCAGGATGTAGGTGAGGCTCATGTCAAAGACGATGGAGGTCCCTGCAGAGAGGCAGGTGATGGGGGGTGGCAGGGGTCTGGCTCCCCTGGAGGTGGGGCCGAGCTCTTTCCAGGTTTGGGGTGGGTGCGAAGTGCTGCAGCTGCTGGAGACTTACCTGGGTATTTATGGTGCAGGTAGTCCACATCGGTGATAAAGCTGTTGTACGGCAAGAGAAATCCCACTCCGGCCAGCAGCATGGCAAAGTAAATCCCATGGTATCGATCCTGGGGCTCGGGATCATCAGAAACTGCCCCAAAAGGGAAAAGAAAGAGAAAAAGACATGACAATGGCACCGCTGCGCCCATGGGACCTGGAGCAGACCCCAGACTTGGGGTGTTGAATGGTGATTCTGCATCCTTTATGGCAAATGAGGGGGGGATCCCACCCACAGCAAGCAGCCCAGTGCCCCACAGAGCTCACAACTAAACAGTCCCAGCCCCAAGAAACACCTTCCCTAAATAAAGGTGTTTCAATGAGACCCAGGAGGCAGGAAAACACCCAGACCTTGGGGGCTGATGAGTTTTAATTGCAGTTGAATAACCTGAGAGCCAGGCAGTGTAGGTAACATCCAAAGTCAAGGTGCAGGAGGGGTGGAGGGGGGGATGTGGAGGTGCACAGGGCTACCCCAGGATGTGGAACAGGGCTGGGGTAAATCCCAGGAGCATCCCTGAGCCCTGCACAGGGAAGGATGAAGCTGCAGGCTGAGCCAGGCAGGAGAGCCAAGGCTTCAACCCTCAACTCCTTGCCAACCTGCAGAGCCCACTGCCACGGGATGCTGTGGTGACTCACATGGGTACAAACAGGTCCGAAAAAAGACGTTAGGCAATTTTGTGGCATTTCAGGCCATTTGTGGCTATTAAACCTGTTCCAGGAAGCTGCTAAATGGATGGGGAACAGGCAGGGAACCCGGCTCCTGGCTGCGGCTCGGGGCCGTGCCTGCCCTCACCCGGCTCCATGAAGGTGAGGACGCCCTTGGCCTGGCTGCCCCGCTGCAGCTCTTCCTCCTCCAGCTGGTAACTGTCAAAGCTGAAGCTCATCACCACGTTGCCCTCCGGCGTCCCCGCTGGGCTCAGCTCCTTCAAGCGCTCGGCTCCCACCGAGCCCATGGTGACCGACCTGGGAGGGACAGCGGTGTCACAGCAAGGGACGGGTGGCACGTGGGGTGGCCCTGAGCCTTTGCCACCCCGCCGTATTGCTGTGGCTCCGGTGATTTTTCCACCTGGAAAGATGCTTTCCCCGAGCAGAGTGGGGTCCCTCGATCCACTGGGCAGGAGTTTGGATTTGGGGTGGTGGGTGGCGATGAGGGGGGGGGTGCTCCATGTGAGCCACCCCCAAGGCACAGCAGTTGCCCCAGCCTGGTTCAGCACCTCACTGGGATGCTACCAATGCGAAACATCACTGCGATTTCCAAAAGCCATTAGAGAAATTAACAGATGAAAACCACTCACGGAGAGTGACTGACTGCTGGGGAGGATTCCGGCTGCCCCAGGAAGACTTTGCTCTCCGCAAGTAGCACACGCTTACTCTGGTTTCTGCCTTCTTTTCATGATCTCTGCTGCCCGGGGCTGAGGCAGAGCCACCAGCCTGGGCAGACACACTCCTGCAGCCTTTTCAGGGAGAGGATGGGATGCAACCCGGCTTTTAAGGCAAGCATTTCGGATCTGCTTCTCCGAGGGCCCATGGCACAGCAGGGAGGTGCTCAGAGAGCCGCTGGAGAGACCCCAGCAGCTGCCCAAGAGGATATGCACTAAATGCATCCCAAAATAAGCTCCCAAAACACCTGGCATCGTCCAGAGAGCCTACCAGAGCCACTCAAAACATGGTTCATCCCTCTGGGGAACAGCCCGGGGCAGTGCTGGGGAGGGGGGCTGCTCTGTATTACCAGCATCAGTCGCTAGATGCCACGCTGCCTCTGCACCCACCCCCCACAGACCACCCAGCCGGCCGGGGAGGCAGGGGGAGTGAAAAAATAAAAATAAAAATAAATCAAAATCTCCTCCAAGTCAGCAGGTATGAGGCAGGCAAAGGAGGAAAAATCAATGACACTGATTTCTCTGGTCTCCCTGCCAGACATGGCGTTTGCAGGAGCAGAGAGGTTTTCCAGCATCTCCCCCACTGCCAGGATCGGATCCGAGTGGGGGGATGTGGTGCCCACAGATCCTGCAAGCGCAATCCTGGAGCCTAAAATGCAGCTGCTTGCTGCACGGACTGGTGGCACAGAGCAGCTCTGTGCGGAGGCCTGGATGGGGCCAGGCTGGGGTCCCCACCCTGCATCACGCCCCAAAACGCCCCATCCCGGAGCACCCCAGGCAGAACAACCTGGCGGGGCACGTTTTGGGTGGGGATACTGCTCCGTCCCAGTCAGAGCTGGCGGTGATCCCCTTCACGGGGCACCCTCCTGCGCCTGATGCTACCCCAGGCAATAAAACCCAGCGGGAAGCATCTCTTGGGATGCCGGGAAAGCCCGTTGTGGGGATTTTTCCATAGCAGAGATCCCAGCTGGGGAACACGCCAGCTGGAAACACCCCGTACCTACTGTGGCCCAAACTTCTCGGGGCCGGGAGCGGAGTGGGATGCGCTGCACAGCCACGGTGCTGGACCAGCCCCTCAGCACCAGTCTGCTTCGCTTGCACCGAGCATCCCTGCGCTGCGGTAAATCAGATTTTCCCCCTCCTTTTGGATTTACACCCCGTCTACACGGGAGGGGGCTTGAGCCCTGTCGCCCCTCTGCACCCAGGGTGGGAGTCGGGGGGCTCCTCCATCACGGCCAGGGGTGGGGGGGTCTCATTCAGGGGCAAGGCACCTGCAGGGCCGGGAAGAATTGGGGACCCCTGCTCTGCTGGCACCCCAATGCCGGTTTAACCCCGGGCATCGCAGACACCCTCCCCCACACACCCCCCCATCCCCAGCCAGGCCGGAGAAACGCTTTTTTGCTCTGGCAAAAGGGTCCCCCGACATCTTGCAAGCAGCGAAGTTGTAATAACCAGGGGGAATTCAATAACCCACGGGCTGAAGGAGAAGCTCCTCGCTGGAGGGAGGGGGCGGTAAACCCGGCCCCGGCCGCGCCCGGGGGGGGGGATGCTCGGATGTCGGAGGGGGTGTCAGGGGGTTTGGGGGAGGCGTCTCCCCGCACTTCGCCCCCCCCCCACCGTGCCCAACAGGTCGGCGGCTCTTACCTCCCTCCGCCGCGGCGGTTCTGCGGCACCGGCTCCGCGCCCGCCCCGCTCAGCACCGGCGGCCGCCGGGCCCCGGCCCCGCCATACCGGAGCCTCCGCCGGGGCCGCGGGGGGGAGCCGGGGGTTGGGAAGGGGGGGGGGAGCCCGGCAGCGAGCGCGGCGCCTGCGACCGAGGAGCAGAGGCGGCCCCGGCCCTGCCTCCCGCCCCCCTCCGCATCCTCCCGCCTCCCCTTCACTCCTCCTCCTCCTCCTCCCCCCCCCCCCCGCCCAAACGGGGGCGCGCAGAGGGAACCGGGGACCCCCAACCCCCCCGCCACGGGTTAGTCCCCAGGGCCGCAGGAAAGATTTTAACAATGAGCAGAGCGCGTTCATACCCCTGTCCATAGGTACCGCCTATAGGTACTGCCTATAGGCACCGCCCCCAGGCGCTTTAGGGGGATTTCGGAGGGCTGGAGCTAATTACAAAGAGAGATTAATTAGGAAGAAAGCCCTGGTAATTTATAATGTCATTTAGGACGTGAGCTTTGCAGGGACGTGGTCCTTCCCACCCTGCAAACGGTTTTAGAGGGAGGGGGTGGACGCGGTTCAGCATGAGCTGGCCCATGACGGATGGCTGGACTGACGGACAGACAGACGGAAGACCAGAGGGAGGGTCAGAAAGACAGATGGATGGATAAATGGACAGTTAGAAGAAGGATGGATGGATGGATGGATGGATGGATGGATGGATGGATGGATGGATGGATGGATGGATGGATGGATGGATGGATGGATGGGTGGATGGATGGATGGATGGGTGGGTGGGTGGATGGATGGGTGGATGGGTGGATGGATGGATGGGTGGACAGACGGACGGATGGATGGATGGATGGATGCATTGCAGCTCTGGCTAGCAGAACGCAGCAATTCCCCCAGCTTTTGGGGGAAGCAAGTAGGGGGTCTCTGTTCCCCAGCATAACCAGGGGGTGGAAGAAGAGGAGGAAGGGAACCACAGCTTGCGGTGGTGGGGACATCTGTCTAGGGAGAGGACACGTGTCCCCAAGGAGGGTGCTCCAGGCAGGGACACGGTGGGTGTCCCCACCCCTTCTGAGCTGGCCAAGGCTGCAGGCAACATCATGGGGATTTTGCTTCTTCTTGCAGGAGCAGCGAGGCATGGGGGGGGGGGGGGGCCCACGCACAGCAGCTGCCCCCTCCCACTGAGCTGGGGGAGAGCCCCGGGGGACCAGCCCTTGCTGGGCTCTCCCCACCCGCAGCGTGGGAGGATGGCGGCAGCAGGAGGGAGGAGAGGTACCGTCCCTGCTCGCTCGCCGTGGCTGCAGCGCGCCGGGCTGTGAATTACAATCTTCTCGCGGTCAATAAACGCAGCGTTGTATAAATCAGCGTGCGGGGCCGGCGGGATGCACTGCTGCCGCTCACGCCAGAGGAAATTAGAGGCAAAACCGGCTGTGCCTCCTTGGCCGCCCTTCTGCCGGGAGCAGGGCTGAGCAAAGGGTCTCCTGCAAACTCATCGCAGGGAGGAAAACAGCCCAGGTGGAAATTTCCATCTTTTCTCCTTGGCTGAAATAGCCGGAGTTTGGCTCAGTGCAAACCAGATTGCTGAGCTGAGCTCTGCCCGGAGCCAGGGGCTCAGCTTTCCCGGCTCCCTCCTTGGCTGAGCACCTGCACAGCTCAGTGCACTAGTGCAAGGAGGGATTTTTTTTTTTTTTTTTTTTTTTTTTCTTTTCAGGCTACTTGTTTTGGCTGGGTTTGTTCACCTCTAATTTGACAGTGTCATTGTAAAAATCTCAAAGCACCTCACTCCCTTGGGGTATGTCCCCTTGCCCTACACCAGACCCCATCACCCCCCTACCAGGCACTTTGGAAATTTAAGAAAAGGGGGTGACTGCGGTGGGGGTTCCCCAGCGGTGCCTGTGGCTGGTTGGCACCCAGACAGCATGAATGCTCTACAAAAAGAGCAGGATGAGCTGAAGCATATGTGTGCTCGCCTTTTCACAGCTTCCTGGCGAGGCCCTGCTGCCTCGGCGCTCACCAGGCGGCATTACTCACTGCTTTCCACAGGGATTTTCCCTGTGGGCCAGTTCTCCCCATCCCAAAGCCCCAGGTTTGGAGCTGGGGAGGGGACTTTTAAAAGCGACCAAGCTCAGGCGAGCAGCTCAGCTCCCAAATGCACTTGTTGCTCTCTGCATCGTGGGGAGATGCTGTGAGCGAACACCTCGTGGCAGATAGCAAGACCCTGATTTTTACCGTCCTGTCTGAAGTCACACGATGTCTTAATCCCCATTTTGAGGGGTGAGGGGGTTCCTTTTCTGCTGTGGGTGCTGGGCTACCCAAAGAAGCTGTTATGGCTTGGAGGGCTATGGGAGACCACAGGGAGATGAATCCACCAGGGTGAACTTCTCTGAGTGCTTTCTCTCTGCTTTCCCCACCCCCACGGGCAGTGTTAGACCCAAATGACACTGTCCCCTCTCCTGAAGAGCCCAAGGTGCCCCCCAAGGATGGGCAGGCTGAGCTGTCTCTGCCCGATGGGGACACGGAGGGATGGCAGTCCTCTGAGCTCAGGTCTCTGTGAGTTTTGCTGGGCTCGTCAATTTTTTAAGCTGGCCCTGAATAATTCAGCTCTGATGTAGCTGGCTCGACGTTGGTGAGTTTGGATGCTCCTTGGGTTTCTGCTTGACCCAGTTTAACAGCCAGGAAAACCTGCTAGGCATGATGCTCCGACTGCGATGGGGCAAAGCTGCCCAGCCACCCCGGTCCCCATGGCAGGAGGGACATCCCGCACACACAGCTCCATCCCGGGGTCTCTCCCTGCACCCTCACATCCAACAACGTGGACTACGGACCATCCCTCACCCACGTCACAGCTTTTTGGAGGTATTTTTGCCTTCTCCCCTTTTCCCACCCTCTCTCCGCTGTCCCATGGCCCCCGGCACGAGCGGGTGCATCCCAGCAGCATTTACCAGATTATGAGAAGGGATTTGCTCAGCTCCAGGAACCAGCTAACACCCTGCGGCCACCTCGCCACGGGTCCTTGCTGGTCAGAGCCTCTCCTTGTTTTCCTGGATCCTGGTTGAACACTGATTAATCCCACCGGGTGGAATAAAAGGCTGCTGATTCATTTGGCTTGGAGACGTCAGATTAGGACAGTCTCCAGAAATCCCCTGTATTGCAGTTTTCTCTTGCCCTTCCTGTGGAGTCAGGTTTTATTAATCATTGCTGTTGCAGAGGTGAAAGAAAGGAGAGACCTTTCAGGTGTCTGCATCCCACCACACTGCCAAAAACCTCAAGCCATGGCTTTAAATCCTCGAGGACAGTGGGAAGCAGCTGTCCCTGCTGTCCCCATCCCCGTGAACATAGTCACAAGCCATCCCTTGGTTAAAGAAAGGCAAAACTCGGCTCCTTAACCAAGCCATGCTCACCCTGCCAGGGTGCCCGGGGTGTCCCGTGCCCAATGCCACGTCCCCTCAGCACCAGCCAGGCTGGGTGACACCGTACCTGTGATTGCTGAGCAGGGCGGGGGGGGAACGAGACAAAGGGCTGCCACATCTAAGCCCCCCCACTCCCACATCCCCACGCTCAGCGCTCCCGGGAGCGCTGTGCATCCATCTCTTCCGCTTCATGGGAAGGGGGAGGCTGTTCCCAAGCCTGCAATCCCCTCTTGGAGAAGCTCCTTTAAATAGCACCGTAGCCTTCGCATCCTTCCCCGGGGTCTGCTCCCAGCGCCGGCCAAGCGTGCTGTGCCAGCTCTAGGAGCATCCTCGGCAGCGCCGGCTTTGCACGGAGGCAGTGGGGATTAAACAGGGATGTTGTCACTTGGCCGGAGTCACATTTGGGGGATTATCGGGGCCTGTGAGAAGCGGGGAGTAGCCAGGGAATTTGTTGAGTGCAACCAGAGGGAGTTTGTCACAATCCGATTGCAGGTGAACAGAAATCCCAGGTGCTGGCGGGAGCTCGGCACTGGAGGCTGCGGGGATTAACTGGGTTTTCCCCAAGCTTTGCAACAGGACTGGGGCGGGAGGAGGAGTTGCTCTAAACCCAAAGCACTGGGTTTAAATGCTCCAGGGAGATGCAGGGGCTGAGCTGAGCGTCAGCTTTGGGGCGCCCAACCCTCTTCCCAAGGCCAAGGGGACCAATTTTCTTCCATGCGGATGACCCGATTCTCCTGCCAGGGGTTGCTCTGTGCATCCCGCCTGCCCCCAAATTAGCTAAACCAGCCTGGGAGAGCTGGAGAAACCCTGAGAGGATACTCAGAGCCTTTGCATTCCACAGGACACTCCCCCCACACCTCACCCCACCCCTCCCCCCCACTGCCTTTGTTGGAAGAGCTTTGCATCCATCTCTAATTAATCCAAGATGAGCTGCTAATTCAGCTCCTTGATTGCAACTTTGCATAATTGCTGCACACACAGGCAGAGTGGCAGGATGGGATAAAAAAAGGAGTCAATCAGCAGTGGGTGTAGAGGAAACAACGTCCACTCACCGGGCTATTTAAAGACCCAGGTTGAGAGATTTTTCTCTGGAAGGAGAAAATGGCGACAACCACCCTTGGATGGGGTTTTCCCGCCCATGCTGGGCTCACAAAGGGCCTCTCCAGCAGCCACAAAGCCTGAGCCCCTCTGGGAAATGGTGAGTTACAGGCAATACAACCCCTTTGACTATACCCATCATGCTACCATATGCTGGCCCCCTCCTCCTCACGCCCCCCTTTTCCCAGCATCAAAGAGGTTATCTGTAGGTTTCAGAGTGAACGCCCCACCGAGGTGAGCAGGGCAAATGCATCCTCCAGAGCCAGCGCTCCAGGTTTCTCTCCCACCCACCAGGCACACTAGACCCCTGTGGTCATGAAAGCTGTTAAAACCCCCCAAAACAAGACCCAGAGGACAGCAGGCCAGGCCTGCCAGCAAGGCGTTACCTCCTCAGGAAGCAACCCAGCAGCACAAGGGAGGCCAGGCAGCATCACCCAGAGCCCTCGGCGGCACAATTAGCAGGAAAAAATTCTGCTTTTCCTGCCAGCGATGGGCAAAGCCGTTCCCACAGGGCTGCGGGGGGTGGGTGGGCACCCAGGGGCACCCACTGCCAGGCAGGCAGGCGCTGCGCAAGCAAATTGCTGGTCGAGGCTCGTGGGTTATTTTGCCACCCTTCTCATCCTCCTCTGCTCACATCCCACCCACAGACATTTCCCCCCACCCCCCCCCCCCCACTTTACCACCTCCACACGCACCCCCAGCACCCCGAAAGCTGAGCGACAGGGCAGCAAACAGCGGCAGACAGGTCAGCCCCACGCTCCCTATTCACGTTTCGCCCTGCAAAAGAGAAGAGCTACTTTGAGCTCCGGCCTTTTCTCTAGAAAAATGCAGCTCCCAGCCCGGGGGCCCCTTCCCTGGCCCCATGATGAGGGCTGAAAGGGGGCTCAGGCAGCCAGGCTGGCCCCTCCACCCCTCCACCCCTCTTAATCAGCCAGGGCATGCGTGAAGCCTACGCGAAGATTTCGGCACTATTGACACACACGGCCATTAAACGCCTTACGGGGGATTTGCATAAGCTTGGGGAGGGAAGAAGAGCACGGAGAAAAAGTGTCAACAATGGGAAAGTAAATGCATTAAAGTGCTTAGGAAAAAAAAAAAATCTGATAAAGGAATAAACCAGTTAAGGGAATATATTACTTGTAGCCCAGTTATCCAAATCCTGTCTTATAGGAAATCCTCTTAAAGCGATCACCTGATTGTGTGTTAAAATCCTAATTGAATAATAAAAGAATTATGTATTTCTTCCATAAAGATGGGAGCCCACGCGGATGTTCATTTGGGGTGGGGGGGTGGAGCTGATGGCAGAGGAGATGCAGGGCAAAAGTAGGGTGGCAGCACCTTCCAGGAGGGATGCGGTGGGAGATGGGGGGGCTGAGGGAGGATATGGGCACTGGCAGGGATGCCAGGGGAAGGCTGCAGCACTCAGCACCTTTGAGGGCAGCAGAGGAAAGCTTTGCTGGGGTGGGCTGAGGAGAGACAGTGCCCAGGGGGAGGACAAGGACCCCAAGGACCCCCAGACCCAGAGCTGCAAGGAACACAACTGCAGCCACCCAGCATCCTGGCAAAGGGGACTCTGGGGGGGGGTTACAGCAGCCTCTGAAACTGCTGAGGAACAAAGCTGGGGGCCCACATCCAGCTCTGGGGTAAACCCCACTGCTGACACAGGTCCTGCAGCAGAGACGTGGCCCCCGCCGCCCCCTCCCCATTCCCCCTGCCAGCTTGTCCCCCCGTTGGCCCAGCCAGGGCTGAGGGTGATGGTGCACAGCCTCTAGTGCCGGCTGCTGCCCTTCCCCCTGCCTCCACACTACAAATCAGATGCAAAAGAATTTAAAAAAAAAAAAAAAAAAAATCACCTAGAACTCAGGAGGTGAGGGAGAACAGCAGAACTGACACGCACCAAACCCACAGCCCGCACCCACAGTGATGTGGGGGGAGAAAAAGAAACAAAAGAGCTAAAAATAGCCTTGGGCGCTGCTTTCTTCCCGGAGATCATTTTTCTACCCGTCTGTTTCATTTCATAAACAGGATTATTTATTTATTTTCCACCCCACTTTATTCCGCTTTTTTATTTTTTTTTTATTCAATAGCACCACTTTACCCATCCCCACATCTCTTTTAAAAGCAAGTTAAAAAAAAACCTACAACACCCAAAACCAAGGGGGAAAAAAAAAAAAAAAAAAAACAAACCAAAAAAACCCAAAACACAAACCCAACCCTCTTGATCACTCCAGCAAAAGCTTGCCTTGCTACAGCTTTTTATAGGTAATTGAATATCCCAGAGTGCATCTGCTAATGCAAACTCCAATATAAATAAGTGGCAGCGGTGAGCTCAGGGAGGGCAGAGGCAGCAGCTGAGAAAACAAAGCGAGCAGCGCCCGGCGAACCCCAGCCCTGGCCAGGCTCAGGGCTGCCAGAGGCTTTTTTATTAGGGAGAATTGGATTGCCAGGGCCAGGCTGAGGTCCCACTCCTAGGCGAGGGCTGGCAGCAAGCAGGGAGGCAAGGCTTGCAGGGCGGTGGTTACCGAGTTATCCTCACCGCAGAGCCCTTTCTAGAGCCAAGCTTGTGCACGGCAGGGGGGTGCAAAGCCCCCCGCTTCCCAGGGGAGACTCCTGTCCCCCCTCTTAGCCCAGCAGGACCCCCTGGCCAGAGCAGCTCCAGCCGTACCGAGAAGCTCAGGGTTTTGCACCATTTGTGTCTCTGGCAGTGCCAGTACCTCCTCGATTCAGCATCCTCCAGCAGCAACCAGGGAAATCAGGAATGACAGGAGCAGTTAATTTGAGCCCGCAGAGGCCATCTTTCCGTGTGTGCTGTTGTTTAGTTTCCAAAGAGACTTCTAATAACTAATTTCAGATGGTAAAGAGAAATAGCTACGTCCTGACCTCTTGAAATGCAAATTGCCTTTCACCCTGGAAGAGAGGAAAGGCTGTTTAAAAAGGAACAAGATAACATCTCCTGGCTCTGTCTCCCTGCTTTCATTTTCAGAATTGTTTTTGGGCGAGGAGAGAAGAGATGCCCTCCACGATTTCGCTGTGCTTGTTGCACATCCAGAGCGATCAGAGGATGCTGAAGGGCTGGGGGGGCCCCAGGGGGCAGCAGGAACAGACCCCCCGGTGGTGCCCAGGGAGGGGTCACAGCATAGGGTTTGTGTTTCCCTACAAAGCAGACCTGCTCCAGACTTCAGACAACAGCAGAGGTTGTGGAACCAGTTGAACCCCAGAGCTTTGCCCCTCCTGCCAGGACTACTCAATTTTTGGGCCTACTTTCAAAAACTGCAATACCACTTGCTCAGGAAAACATGGCAGAGTAGTGGTACAGGCATTGGCTTAAAGACCGGGCTAAAACCACTGCCCCTCTGCTAGGGTCTGGCCCCTCCACGCTCCCCCCTGGCAGGCCTGGCTGAAAATAAGCTCCTTCTCCAGCCTCCCAGCAGCTTTTTCACACACAAGGCTTGTGGCACACCAGTGGCCAAGAGCCCTCTGCCTCCTCGAGAAGCTTAGGCTCCATGGGTGAGGGCAAACAGACCGTTTTTTTTTGGTTTTTTTTTTTTTTTTTTTTATATTTTTCCTATCATGTTCTGCTCCAAGTCACAGAGCACCCGTGCAGGGAAAGTGCCCTGAGCATGCACTGGGATGCTCTGGGCAGGAGTAAGGGAAGGAGCAGGGACACTCCGAGGGCAGAAAGCTGAGGAGATGCTCCCAGAGCAGGGAGGAAAGCACAGGGATGCTCCAGGGAGGGAGTAGGGACTCTGCACGCCCCACACCTCCATCCAGTGGCTGCACAGGGGCAGAGAGCGGCTCCCCCCGGGTCCCCCCAGCCCCCCACACCCTCGCCTTCACAACCAGAAGGGCCCAGGCTTCTGCTGGGACATCACTCCGACTGGCCCCCCCCCCCCCCCGATAAAATATCAAGGTGGAGCCGTTCACATGGACAATGTGGGTCTATTAGCCTGCCTCACTCTGCTCCCCAGCACAGCCCCCAACCTGGAGCTGTGCAAACACAACTCTCTTTTGCTCCCAGGGCCCTGCAAAATAGTACCCAGAATATCAAAATGCTGTCAAAACCCTCGAGCCTAGTTTATGTACCTGGGCTTAGCTATCTCCAAATCCGTTATTAGGACCTGTAACAATAAAACTCACTGCTAAAAGAACCCAAAACATAAGGTGTTGGAACAGCAAGCATCAGATTTCCTCAACTCCAGGAAGCCGAGCAGAAGTCCTCATTAGCTCCCATTGCATCATTAATTAGCTGAAGAATTCTCTGCCAAGCACCTGGCCGAGACTCAGGGGTCAGGCTAGGGGCGAAAGGTGCACGCTCGGGGCGGAGTGAGCATTCGGCCAGGAGCGGGTGCTGCAGGGGGACCTGCTGCTCCCACCCAGGGCAGGACCCAGCAGCGCTGGTGCTGCCTCTGCCTGCTGCTCCCCCAGCAGCCGCTTTCTACCCCTTCGCTCTAAAAAAATAGCGATGCTGCATCAGGGGAGGGTTGCTGCAAACGAGCAAGGCTGAGGTCAGTGTAAGCCCGCCAGAGCTGTTCTGCCCTGCACCTCTGCTCTTGGCAGCACGCTCAGCACAGCCACAGCCCATGAAGTTGGGCTGTTTACACCAGAATCGTGCTCTTGCTCAGAATTATTTCATCTCGGACTTCAGTCCAGTGTAGCCAAGGGTCTCGGTGCCCGATCACTTGGTTGACCACTGCAGCACAGCTAAACCCAAAAGCCTGCTCGCTACCAAAAGAGAGCGTGCCAGGAACGAACTCAGGCACGAGACCACGTCAACCCTTGTAATAAGATAAATAATTGGAGAGATTTCTCAGCCCCTTCCCTGGGAATTCATGCTTAATTGGCCAGACCCAGTAACAGCAGACAGATGCAAGATTGCCAGTCTGAACACAACCGCAGCTGCCTAGTTCAGGGCTGAGTGTGAAAGCATTATTCACAATTTTTCCCATGCTTACTGGAGAATATTCTGCTTTGCTATCCTAGGGCAGGAGCAGAGGGGCACCTGGACCTCCTGAAACATCAGTGGGCTGGGATGACCACAGCCATCCGGGCATGGGGGACAGCGGAGTTGTTGGCATCGCCACCGCAGCTGGAAGCTGCTGCCACTTACCGAATCCACCTGCAGT
This sequence comes from Tyto alba, assembly GCF_018691265.1. Classification (NCBI taxonomy): domain Eukaryota; kingdom Metazoa; phylum Chordata; class Aves; order Strigiformes; family Tytonidae; genus Tyto; species Tyto alba. The sequence continues at coordinate 4,770,029 of NW_024881302.1, forward strand.
TGCTGCCACTTAACGAATCCAGCTTCTCTCAGATCCTCAAGTTTGCTCCAGGCAGGAGATGGGAAATGTCACCAGCAGCCAAACGAACAGTTTAGAAACACTTATCTGAGCTAACACAGCCCATTTTTGCCTGAAGCGAATGGAGGCGCACTGACAGGACAGCATTGCCCTCCAGAGCTAGATCAGGGGAGGAGATGCCTGCAGCTTCCCAGCTGAGGCCTCGCTATGAAACTGGCTTGCAGAACCAGGAGAATCTCCTCATCACACGCTCCACCACTGCTAGCATGAGCAGAAAGGCTTTTTCTCTCCTTTCTTGTCCACCCCAATCGGAGTTTTTGTCGTGGCTTTGTAAAAGGAAGGATACACACAGAAGCAGGAGACGTCTCCTCATCCATCCGCATGGGCTTGGCTTCAGATCCTCCTCCTGGGCTTGAAGGCGAGAAGCAACAAGCTTGGAGGGACAGCACAGCGAGCTGGGTGCGTATTTGAAAGCGCTGCTTCAGATGCAACCCATAAAAGAAAGAATAAAGGAAGTTATCTAAACTCACCTGAGGAGCAGGAGAAAAACGCGTAAGTGCAAGTCCCGAGAAGAGCTTTAAGGAAGAACAAGAAGGAAAATTACATTTGCAAGGAAAATGTGCCAGGAGAAACTTGGCTTGTCCCGTCCGAGTCCCTGCGAAACCCAAGCTGACAGTGTCGTTCGGGAGCAGCTACAAAGCACAGCTGGGACTGAGGGCTTATTACTGCTGGCGATTTGGTTTGGGCCACAGAGTACAGAACACAAGTAGCATCACCCTGATCTTATCCGGCCCAATCTCCAAGCAGCAAACAAAAGAAAGAAGACACAGAATACTTATCACAACACAAATTTAATTTCTTAGGCAGTTATAAAATTACAAAGAGCGATGGGCTAGCAGTGAGAGCCAGACACTTGGTGAGGTGGAATGTTAGACAGATTTTTCCACTTACTGACACAGATACCGAACAGAGCAAGTGAGCACTGCAGGATGCAGGGTTTTTCTCCCAGGTGAGGAAGCAAATGCAAGAGCAAGTAGATCCAGGTAGACAAAGGGCTGAGTCAACGCCCCACAGAAACCCAGAGCTACAGGTTGGGGGAAAACTCACCACTCCTGAGAAACCAGTCGGACACATGCAGGGCAGCGCAGGGGGAGTCAGCGTACAGATCGCTGCAGCCGCACCGGCAAAGCCACAGCACTGAGACATCTGTAACAAGCACAACTGTAGCTATTTGCAAGCCAGGATAAAAACTTCTTGCCCGTTACTTTCAAGGCAGTGTAAGATGAGATTTGCCAATTTGAAGAGCATTAGAATGAAGGCATGTCATGGTTAGAAAAATAGGAATTTGCTGAATTCCTTTGGTTGTGCAACTGGAATCTGAAAGGATTTATTTACAGTCAGAGCCACGCTTTCTTCATCGCAAGCCTTTCACAGTGCAGCACAGATTCCAGAAACAGAAAGGCCTGCTCTGCACATGTGGAGAAGACACTCTGCCTTGCTCTCAGATGTTAACAGGTTAAATCAAGGCGACCGTTAGCCTGGACAGCTGGAACACAGAATAAAACCTTCCAAACCTCTGCAGTGATTAATCCCCACCAATGCTTTGGACAAAGACTCCTGTCGCTCTGCAAACAGCGGCGGAGCATCTGCACACACAAGTGGTAAACTGAATAGCTCAGCGACCTACAAGGAAAGAAATTCTATCATCTTACTGCATGTTGCTTTGGTGCTAATGCCTTTATTAGAGCAAGAAAGCACAGCATGGGATGTAACAGAGAGTGCTCTGCTGATTGGCTTCTCAGGGCTCTACGCTATCCTACTCACCGAGCTGGTGGCTCTTCAGTTCATTCCTCCCCTTCTACTATTACACATAGGTCAGGTGCAAGTTTCCTCAGTGGAGACACCTGTCACTGTATTAAGAGTCTTGTCAGATATTTATTTGCATTCAGGCAGACCCAATAAGCCATCACATCTATGCCCACCCTCTGTAGAAAACAGGCCCAAGCAACTTGCTTGTGCAGGACCTGGGGCAGCAACGTACACGCACACATCTGATCCCAGAGGGAGCACTTGCACAAACGGCTCGCTGAACAGGGCCTCAGAAGAAACAGCTTTTACTAATCTCTTTATGTTTTTTACTTCCTCCTCTGCCAGGCCCAGCCTTTTAACTGCTAGATCTGTATCTATCACTTGTATTTTGGAAACACTGACATGAGAAGAGACCGGAGCAGATAAAAGCTTTCTGCCTCAGAACTTGAAATACAAAGTAGGGTAAACAGACAGATGTCGAGACAGCAGCGGAGTATGCACACTCACTACCTATTTGCACATCAAGAGAAACAGCTCCTTCCCTAGGTACTAACTGGGAAGGGATCCCACTGCAATCTAAGACCTGAGATTACAATTCAAAGTTTATAAGTGTTCCCCCCTCCCCAGCTTTGGTTGTTTCAGTTGTCTATCTTTGCCCTCAATCGAGTTAAAAAGCTATCAAGAAGTGCAGTCCATATCTAGAGACACACACGGTCGCAGAACAAACACTGTCCTTCCAAGGAAGGTCTCTCTAAACCCAGAGGGGCTGTATAGATGTTCCCATACCATATGACTAGAAGCCCAGGGTCACAGCGCAGGGCTAGAGCCTCCGTGGCTTACCCTGGGGAATCCAGGGCTGTTAGACCATTAGAATCAAAATGTTTAGACACCCCCTGATCTACAGAGCATTACAGTGCAATCATGTGCTCCGTACTGGGGTGAGGATGCAGCTGCAAACAGCGTTTCTGGTATGTTTAACAAAAACAAAACAAAAAAACCCCAAGCATCTTTGCATCACTGGGATGAAACCCCAACCTGAAAGGCTTCTAACTTTGGTAGCGTACCACAACAGGGTGGTTACTGAGGGCCTAAGGCCATCAGAGGGAAATGATATTAGTCATATTTTATCTGAGAAAAAGTTTATGTCCTCACACAATGAACTTAAGACAAACTACTGTCACCATTCCTAAACACACTGTCAGTGGGGACCAGAAACCACCTGCTCCACCCTACCAGCTCCATGTTGGTCACTGACCCCAGAATATTAACACTTTCGCTCTCTAAAAAGATTTTCCCAGTTACAACAACAAAAAGATAGATACTTTAACTGGCTTCCAGCTTCTACATAAGAGTGAACCAAGCAGGGTATAGCAATTCAACAGTCTGTGTGTGGCTCAGGAGCGTACTACAGCACATGGAAGACACAAATACAGTGAATATGGGATCTCCAACTCACCTGTGGAAGATAAGGTGGGAAAGTTAAGAAGGGGTATAATTAATACAATAAATGTTCTCAATTTTTAGCAGTAGGAGTTAGTAATTACATTAAGGAGTATAGCTTACTATGTAACGTGGCCTTTGCTACACTCAAGAGTTGTAAAACTTATGTGCTTAGCAGACCTGTGTTGCTTACGTGTGCTTACTGCTGACTCTACTTGTTGAGTCTACATCAAGCCTCTAAGTATGATACCAGGAACGTTACCAGCTTTAGTCTGGAACAAGCAGACATCTGACAGCTCCTAGGCAGTTCAGTCTGTCAGCAAAGCTCACTGAGCTTGTATATTTAGTTGTCAGCCAGAGCTTAAAGTCAAGAGACTAAGCAAGATTTCAGCATGGCTCAGTGCTTTGCTCTGAATGTGCTGGGTTCTAGAGAGGACACCACAAGCCACTCCAGCCAACTACTTACAGCACTCAAGGGTTTTCAGTGACTAAACAAACCTGATCCCTTCTCTCCCACGTGTGCTCATGTAAGAACATCTTCCACTGACATGGACTAACAGTAGCCTCACTGATACAGGCAGCTCTCTCGGCAAGGGCTACCACCATTTTCTGCATTTTCAGAGGAAGGGGAAGCCCACCTGCCCACACAGGGCTTTGGAGACAAAGACCACTGCCTGTTGCTTGAGAGAAGACTTGTTAACTGTACCAAATCCTAAAAGCACATCACTGTCCAGTTGCAGTAGGGATTCACACACAGCTGGAGCACTCAGCTTCTGTCCTCCTCTCAAGATCTGCAATTTCCTTGTCTGTGTTTATTTCTTTGCAAGCAGACAGTAAAGGGAAAGGAAGCAACCCACATTGCTACACAAAAGGCAAAGCAGCTCATTTTGGCAAAGGAAAGTAACACTCACCAAGTACTCTGCTAATCACTTGCTCACTAACTGTTATCCAAGACTTAGGAGAAGGCACATTACAACCCTAAAAATAGTCTGCAGCACTGCTCAGCCTTGGAAAGCCCTAGCCAGGGTCATGGCAATTAGGCATTTATTCCAAAACTGTCAAAGAGACACTCCAAGGACTGGTTGTATCACAAGAGGTACTCTGATGAAAAGGGAAACGAGGAGAAAAGCAAAAGGACTGTTATCCAGCAGAAGAGAACCCATAAGAAAATTAATCTTTCATAATCATTTATATTTACATCAGTATCTGAAAAAAAAAAAAAAAAAAATAAACCTTCACTATTAGAACAGTACACTCAGCCCCAGACTGAAGAGAAGCAAGAATTGAGAGCTATGCCTTCCAGTTGGAAACCTTAAGGCTGTTTAAAAGAGTGGGGCTGCCATACTCTACACGGACTTCTATCCAGCCTGACAGAATCCTTGCTTTGGATAATTTAAAAAAAGTATTAAAAAGGTTATTGCTACTCTGCCAAGGAAATAAGACAATCTACAGGAAAGAAAGAAAGTGCATTCCAAGTCTTCTCTAAAAAAGAAAAAACCAAAAAACAATCCACAAGCTTATCAGCCACTCTGAGCTATAGACACCAAGTACTAAAGGTGTACCAACAAGAGTCTCTAGCAATTCCTCCTGCATTCTAGCTTTCTTCCTGCAGCAATTCATTTTCTTCCCTGTAAAGGCACTTTCTATATTCTATATCCTTATGCAGGGAAACATTTCCAGTTTTCCATCCCAACAAACAGAACAGTCCCACAAATACACAACATTCAGAAGGAATTTTAATTAACAAAATGGTCCAGGAAAGGGGAGGGAGAACCCAAAAAACCAGGCCATTGCATTTGAAAGGTTGCATGTCAGTCACTAGGTATGCCTGCAAGCCCATACACAGGAAACCATTTGGACCTTTGTCAGTGCAGAACTAGTCTCAGCTTCCAGAACCACTTCTCTATTCCTTCCTTATATAAGCTAAATATTATATACATATATAAAAAAAATACAAACTTGGGTTTGTTATAAAGTGGCTTCTCTCTCTCCCCCTCCTATGCTTGCTTGGCACATGAACGCATGCAAAGCTAGTAGGCTCTGAGGGCTGCACAAACAGCAGGTTTTGGCAACAAAAAAAAAAAATAAACACAGCTAAAATAGATAAGCAAGATTAAAAGCCACTGAATTGAAAACCATATATTTTTCCAATTGTATGGAATTAGAACTACAGCTACGACTTAAAACTGTAAGAGTCTGTCATCCTCTCTCCCAACTCATGTCAAAGTTCATAGCAGCATAACACGAGATTCCTCAAGAAACATCAAGCCAGTGTTCTCTGCTTCAGGAGTGAGTTCACAGGTCAAAGTTTAGTCTGTCCGAAGGATCATGGGAGGATGCTCACTGTCTTCGTCCAATCGTAGCGAGTTGGTTTCATCTTCCAGGCAAACTCCACCCACAGCACCCAGGTCATCCGTATAGGCTGGAGAGAAAGAAACGAGTAGTTGGGGGATCAGCAGCACAAACTAAGGCTCGGATCCAGAGTGAGCGATTAGAGGTGAAGTACCAGACATCACTTGCAACGGTTTCACTGCCACCCTATGTTGGATTTTAGCATGACTGTGTTTCTCCAAGCCAAGAGCAGTTTGTGATCAAAACTACACCGCCCTGTGTGTGTGCAATGCGTACTTGTGCTTAGGGCAGGCTGATGTTTTTCTTAATCTCCACTCATGCATTACAGCTGCAACTGCAGTACTGATGCTGTACACGCAGAGCCCTTCCTCTGCAGTTGAAGCACTGACATGAAGTGTGCCATACAAAGATGGTAGAAGCTCCACTTGGAGACTTGCAGCTTTAACCAAACTCTCATCCTCTCAACTTAACAGAGCAGCAAATCAGGCTAAAAGGTCTCTCTTCCCGTAAAGGAACGATAGGAGCACTTATCAACCTTGTTAAAAAAAAAAGGGGGTGGGCTGTAATTCAGATGCTTTGCATGAGGTCTGAATACAGAACTCCTGTATGAAATGACCGTGTTAGGGCATCTCAAGGACCATTTGGCAAGTACTGCAACTATCACTACAGTAATCAACGACAATTTGAGACAAAGTTCTGCTCGGAAAGTAGCAAAGGCGACTGATCCATCTATAGGAGCTTACTCTGCCTCACAAGGGCTCTTCCTACTGCTCACCAATGCTCCACATCCCACTCGCAGTTATGAAAAGCTCACTGTTGAAGGAGACGAGCTCACGCAGCCATCTAGAATGAAGCAACACGCAGAGGTATTCTCTGCCCCCCTTTCCAGCCTTCTCCTTACCATGCCTTGTGGGTGAGGAAGGCACATATGTACCTTTAGTCACAGCAGCACTGTACGTCTGCGCTACCAACGGCCGGTCATGGGATGCAGACTCCAGAATTTCGTTGGCTGGCTCCATACTGCCATCGAGCCTACCAAGCAGAGAGAGGTTAGGTGGAGAGGTGATCTACCCAGTCATAATACAGCTTTAGATGATAGCTACAGAAGAATCTCTCATCAGATGTGCAAGAATAATACATATACAGGTGCAACAGGAGGAGCTTGGTCCCTCCATTCCAGGGGACTGTCAAAGTGGCATCTGACAACACTTCATATTTAAGACCGATGACACATAGGTGACATGCTTGCCTCTGACGTGGCATTGCAACCTAAGTCCTAGTAGCTGATGCTATGAAAGAGACTCAAAACAAGAGTGCACGATTAAAAAAAAAAAAACCACCAATGACCATTCCAATCAGCAATATTAGATTGTCTCTTGAGCTCCGTCCATAACAGAAGAGGTTGTTCTATACACATATACTAGAAAACCCTCTAGTGAAGGTATTAGAGTATTTCAGAGATTAAAAACTTGATAAAAACTTCCCTCTGAGACTTCACTTCATCTACAAGTGAAACAAGAGGTCATACTTTAAAAAGTTCAGATAAAGGTATAATTTTTGACCAGTATTACAGATTGACAGAAGCCAAAAACCTGAATTATCATTGTGAGTTATTTGCTTTAATTCTACAATTGATCATGTAAATAGTCTGACTAAATTACTCTAGCTTCTCCTGCCAAACCTTATTAATAAACAGCAATGTCTTGTTGTATTTTCCTGAAGTGTTTTACAGTTCTGATGCAGAACATTAGCTGGCTGGCCTTATCCAAGGAAGTTTAATAAGGACACCAGTAGAGAGAGAATATGGATTATTTCATAGGCCAGATTCCCCTCTGTGAAGTCACAGTAATATCTCATGTCTATAACCACTTCATTTATTGATGAAGAGGACAGTGTCAGTCATTTCAGGCTGTTGAAGTAAATCAACTCAAACTGCCAAGTAAAAGGAAACAGGATCACACAGCTAACAGCGATTGATCCTTCATGGCAATTGGACAGTGTTAAGTTTCTGCTGGTAAGTGGTGCTTAGTGTAGCAGATACTAGGAAGGGAGGCACAGGGGGATTCTGAAGTTACTCATTCGTGCTAGAGATCTGGAAAAACATTAAAGAAATGAGCTGTTCCAAGATAGACTTTTGTGGAACGGAACAAGTTTTAAGAACAAAATGGATTTTGTGAAGAAATAACAGTCCTCAGCTAATGTGGACTTACTTGTGCTGCTTCATTAGTGTGCACTCTCCTCCTTCTTGGGGGTCTAGGTTGTACATGTAGAGATACCCATCCGCAGCTCCTACCAATAAACGAGGGATCTTCTGGATTCTAGAAAGGTTTAGGGGAGAGCAACAGACTAATAAGAACTTAAAAAAAGCACATTGTCCTCCCCTCCTGTGATTTTAAGCCTTTATTTTCCACACTCTTGGTCCTAGACAGGGAACATTATTAACAGTTACACAGAGCCTCTAGGAAAGAATTGGGCATTAAAAAAGTAAGGCAAAACCACACTTTGGGGCTAATGGGATGCCACAGGAATCAAGCAACTTCTATATAACCCAGTAAAACAGATTCAGAAGTTACCGTCCTGTTACCAAGCTCTGTGCAACTTCAGAAACAAATATTCTAACGGGAAGTATTTACTTATTTCAGAAATGTTGCAAGGCTTAACTATTGCTTAAAGGGTGCTTTGAGATCAGAGGAGTGAGAGTACAGATGTGAAGTCAATTTAGCATAAAAACTATTAAGCCCCCACCAAATTAGCTTACTACTGCTCAGCTTATTGCTTTGGTAGCTGTGCCAAATGGGACCTGCCTTTGGCAAAGACAGAATAAAGATTATATTTAGTCCTCAAAATTAACTTTCATGAATGTTATGCTGTTTTAGAGACAAGAATAATATGAACTTGCTTTCAAAGACTTCTTTAATGGTTAGTTTGGATTGCCTAATTTTGCAATTCACTAACATAACACACAGTATCACTACCCCTAGCACTAATGGAAGCCACCATCGTAAGTCCATGGATCTGTTCTCAACATTAATCTTTCAAAATTAAATGAAATCTTTAAACACCACTTAGAAATAATCTGTATTCATCCAAATATTCTGCCTTTTCTTCCTCCCCTCACAGGACTGGGAGGTGGTAGCTCTAACACACTGCCCTTAAACTGGAAGAAGCTTTGAAATGATTACGGGTGATCCACTGCTCTGTGTGTAACCCGTTCTGCTGGAGATGAGGTTATGTTCTACAGTATCAGCCTCTCATCACCCAACACAGCAACCCAGAGGGCTGCAGAGTGCAGGCTCAATTTCTTTACTCACGTGGCAAGTGCACAGATGTTTTTGTGCCCACAGAACGGCAGGCGGACTGTAGCAAAGGCTCTACCCTGGTTGAACATTTCTGTTACTTGAGAGGGCAAATAGCTTGTTGAGGCCATCAGCACTTTTCCAAAGTAACCTGTCCAGGTTGTAGGCTCTTCCTGAGGTCTGCAAGTCAGAAGAAAGTAAGTGGCTGACTTGGCTTTCACATTAGAAAGGTGTGTAAACACTTGGAAACATCTATTTAATTATACAGATATTAAGCAGCTATTTGCTTCTCTTCAGAAATAACTAACAACCTTGAAAACTCCAACCAACTCCATTTATGCTACAAGGCACACTATCCTACAGCACCCCCAGCCTGTTATTTAAGCATGTTTGGTTGTAAACTGACACTTCTGCTTATAAAACTGCATTTCATAAGGCTCATTATACAAGAGCAAGACCTACTGGAAAGTGCTACACTTCAGTATTTTATTCACCTGTCTATCACTAAGCAAATCATTGTTTTCAACAACTTCCACAGAAATGTAAGTAAGACTGTCCTCTCAAATCATAAATAGGAACATTTTACAACCTAGTGCCTTTTAAAGCCCTACAGGCAGCTGGAAGGCACTGCCGAGATAGCTCTTCCCACACGGATGTCAAAAGCAGCAAAACACAAATGTAACTGAAAATGTTAAAACTGCTCCACCTTCCTCTGCGAAGGATGTCCAATTTCTCTTTGGCAGAAATACCTTTTCTATTCACCAGGAGAACAGTATGCAGCTCAGCTATCGTTGCCGATTCATGACTTCTTAAGCCTTTTACTTTACAGAAATGTTCAAAAGAAGTCTGTCCACACTTTGAAGAACTCATCCTGTTCAGTATAATCAATTTCAAAGCCTTTTCCTTGAAAAATCTAAGGCACCTCTGAAACTTACTTTTCTTTCACAGTCTCAAGTTTGAAGATATGCACTGTCTCTGTGTTACTGGATGCAGACAGAAACATGCCATCCATGCTGAAAGCCAACGAACAGATGCTCACGCACCTGGGGGGTTGAAACAAAAAAAGGAAGAAAAACCAATGAAGTATTATTTTTGACTTTCTAGTACTGTACCAATTAGTGTAAGAAAGCTAGTGTCAACTAACTCATGGGAGTTGACTTAAGAACGTTACTTCTCCATCCTGGTAGGTAGGAGTCTAAGGAGCTCCATAATGCTCACACAAGCTGTACTGTGAGAGCTGGGAGGAACTGTGGCTGCACAGTAGACTCACCTGCTCTTCTCCTGTCAGAGATTGCAGGTGACTTGCAATTAAGCCCAAGTATTTGGCTTAATTAGTAATTAAGCAGATTTCTCAGTCACCACTGCTTTGCAAATAAGAAAAAAAGAGTATTTCCACAGTAAGCATTCTGAATTCTCTGATACCTTCTTAAAGCACTTCAAGAGCAAGATCCCCATTAATGATGTTCAGATCCAATGTATACCAGATACGGGGTCAATTAGTAACAATCTGAACTCCTCTTACCTCTGCATAAAGTGCAGTAGAACTACAGAGTTGCTACTACCACAAATTACAGTACCATTTCACAATTGCTATCAATGATCACAGCACTAGCAGGATTTAGAAGAGAGAGAAAGTATTAGATGTACTGCCTCCAGTTGCCATAAGAATACAATATATCTTACAAAAGGTGACCCACTTTAAACAAGTTCCCTCACCAATAAATTTTTAAAAGGTAAGAGAGCACAATTCTGACAGGATTGATTTGTAGAAAAGGAGTGAAATTGGAAGACATTCAAGCTAAAACTGTTATACGTGTACAGACAGGGATGAATGAAGATGAAAATAGGAAAAAAAATCAGGATGTCAGCTCAATTGCAGAACATACTGGAGATCTACCATACAGAATGAGCTTCAGATAATTAGCCCAGTTGAACTTTACCTCTTCACTCCCCTTCGGAATTCAAAGAGTTTCTGTCCCTCTGGAATGGAAAACACTCTTATTACTGTCCCCTGTAAAGAAAAAAAAAATTTAATTTCAAGTTTGTTCATTGTGTATTAGGTCCAGTGAGCAGTGTACAACTACAAGAAGCAAACCATTCTGCTGTTAACTTATTCCCGTTGATGCATACCACACACTACCATGAAATATTTATGAAGCTTGTTCATAGTATGTGTTTGAAGAGTACAGAAACAAGAGGTGAGAGCTACTAATGTAGAGAACAAGCTATGCATCCAGAACAGCCCGTCATATCATATCTGATCATGAAAATGACTACACTAAACAAGAACCACAAGCAGTCACCTGAATGTCTTTGTGCCTTTATCAGATACAACCAGTTACACCTTTAAATTGTAAGCTTATTAGTCAAAGAGCAGAGGCTTCAGACTTTCTAACTGATACAATTTACATGGACAATTTGTCATCGTGTGCCAAAGACTGGCAAGTCACTTCTCTCTATTCTGATTTTAACTGTCTTGTTTTCATTAGGAAGACAGAATCAAAAATCCTGCACTAAAGGGACAAACACTTAGAGGATTGCCCTGATTACAGCCAGATTAAAATGTGTTTATCTAAATAACTTTATTATTCAACATTTCACAGCACGGAAATATTGTGTCAAATATCATTAACGGTTCTTAACTTAGATTTGCCATTATAACTGTAAGCCTTCTTTTTTGGCACTTGGAAATGGAATTGTGCATGCTTAAACTTACTTAAAATTACTAGAAACAAATTTCATTTTTATCACTGTTGGCAAGTCAATTAAAAGCCACCTTACCTTTTCTGATGCAGTGGCAAGTTTAGTACCACTTGCGTCAAATGCCAAAGCAGCCAAGGGACTATCATGAGCTGGGATCATATTAGCAGCTCTCTGCAGGAGTAAATCAGTAAAATATAACCTTATTATAGTACAGGTTAAAAGCTACATGCCTGCAGGTTAAGACTGCATATTTAAGAGCATCCAAGGCAAATATGGGTCCTTACTTTATGGACAACAGCTTCAATATTTGTTTCAGTAACTGCTAAGTAAAAGTACATAAAGTTATCACTGAAGTATGTGCATAGAGAGTATAAGAAGTAGAAGGATACTTAAAAGATGATTCAAACAGACATTACTTTACCTTGCTCCATCCATTTCCTAAGTCTACTAATCAAATCTAGTATTAGTGTCTGTATTTTCTTTGCCAACATTCTGTGAAGCACAGCTATAAGATACTGCAAACTGACGTAGAGGAATCTGAGTATCTAGTAATTCCTGTCTGAAGAGGTTAAGTAATTTCCAAAAACTGCATCTTTAGAAGTGGAGACAGCATTCACAAAGATCCTTACCAGATTGATGGTGTCAAAGACCTGTACTTCTCCAATAGTTGCACTTCCTGGATAGGCCAGGTAGCAGTTATCATTGTTTATTGATAAAGCACACAAACCTAGAAGGGATGCAGAAACAGAATTAGAAAGAGGCAAATTCCAAGACTTATGCAGCAAAACTTTCTGATTATGTGTTTGAATATTACAGAGGTAACTAAAGTTATCCTCTCAAGGTATCAACAGAAACAGAACGAGCAAACTCAGTCAACCTGCAACATTTTTAACATAAGTCTAATATGAACTAGAAAAGGAATACCAATAGAGCTAAAATACCTGATTAAGCAGTAGAATTTCCCATGTCTGTCATGACTCCTAAAACATTAACCTAAGTCTTTATACCAAGTGCTGGCAAAATCCAGTTTGTATCTCTACAACTTTTAACATTTCAACACATCCACTCTAGAATACTAAAATACTGGGAAAATACAGTTTAAGGCAGAGTCTGCTATTTGCTCTCAAAAACCTCACCTGGATTAAACCAGTAAACTTTAAGACAACACTCATGTATTTAATTGTTACTTTTATTTGAAAGTGGAATTAAAAATGTTACAGTTCCCTCTAGGAAATGTCATATGTTGACTAAGAATGCACTTTTCAGAGTTATGCTAGTTTCTAACAATGTACTTACCTGCAGGATTGGGAGGTGTCTCCCTGATTGTATGTAATACCTTCATGTCTCGTATGTTGTGTATATAAAGAGACTCTTCCAGACATACTATCAGCCTCTAGACATGGGAAAGAGGACGAAACGCTGATATCAAACTGGAGTTTATATTAATTAATCAATCCTAAAAAAATTGTATCCAAAAATGCAGTAGGTACCTTCCAATAGAGAAAAGGTCGTACCCACCTGATGGGAAGAAATAAGAGTCTGACAGAAGATACACAAGATACACCTCTTGACAAGGCTTCAACAGCGCAACGGTACACTTGGTCACTTGAACTGACCAGTGCACTTGACTTCCCTCAACCACGCTAGTGCAAATTGATTTATATTGATTTACATTACTAGTTTAAGTCAGCAAGCCAGAAACCTTCATTTAAAGCTTTTTAACTCTTATTCTGTAGCTGCCCTTATGCATTTACCCCCCCCCCCCGCCCCCAAGAGATCAATTTACATGTTGAAATAATTTTCTGCTTTGGCTAAGAAGAAAAAAACACATAAAAGACTTTTTTTAACCATTTATAGAGTCTATTACTTAATCATTTGTGAAGGTCTCTTTTTAAAAAAAAGCTTTCAGTTCTTCAATATCTCATTTACACTTTCATAGACTACCTCTGGATGTCTAACAAGATGTTACTCATTTAATCCTACCTTACCATGCCAGAAATCAAATTAGCACTGTTTCCCTTGTGATTTTAAACAGGAATCCCATCCTCCCACCTAATTTTTGGTGGCCAGGACATGCAGACACTGAGAAGATTTTCTTTCTTCTGATGCCATTCTCTCTACACTGAATGAACTGGTTGAAGACAGAGAAGTCTGTATTTGCAGAAGAGCTTACTAATAAGCAAACTATGGTTCCACATACTTCACTCAAAAAATTTGAACAATTCAGTGATTTTTTTTTTTCTTTTAAAATTTTTTAATTTTTAAAATTAATCCATCAAGCTATATTTAAAGTTTCTATTAAATTTTTATGCTTTTAACTTTAGGCCTGAATGGAAACTGTTAGTTTCACATACTTTCACATTTAGGATCACAGGATGATTCACAGTGGGAGGGACCTCAGGAGGTCTTTAGTCCAATCTCCTAGTCAAAGCATGCCCAGCTTACACAGGGCATTTTCCTACGTAAATACACAAACACAGAACCAAAAATACTTAACCAAATACAAGTACTGAGATGCCAAACAGAAATTACAGTTGGAAAAGTACAAATTAATTAGACATCAATCAGCAGAGGTAGTGCCAGAGTAAGATCCACAGCCCCTTCCCGTATTTTCAGCTAGTCAAAATTACTACTCACCTGTCTATTGAGTTTGACAGCCAAGATGGTGTTGGAGTAACTGTAGTTGCAAATCTCTGTCCCCTTCTTGAAGTGACAAACTTTCAGCTTGCGTGGAGCTTTAAGGCTAACTATGGCCACCAGACTACTGGAGAACAGCCTCTCCACAATGCACACATCTTCTGTGTCAGCTGGGGAATCACAGCAACGAGGGAAAAATACAGAGGGAGACTTCAGGGAAGAAGAATCATGCACATCAACAGGAAATACTGTCTAAGAAAATACAGTCTAACACCACAAACATTCTGCCATAACAGCTCAGCATCAAGGTGGGATGCAGGGCAGCTTTTTTTAAAGCAGAAAATCTACACAGTGAATTCTGATTTACAACAATTTCATCCCCCCCCCCCCCCAAAGTGTCATGCAAGTTTGCTTCAGAACAGAGCATCTACCCACCGTCCTGCCCAAGATCCAACAGAAAAAAATCCCAAAGATACAAAAAATATGGGAAATTGTAAAATTCTGGAATTTGACAATCTCCTCTTATCTCTGCAGAAACGTAGGAAAGCAAAGTTTTTTTGGAGTTCCTTTTGTGTGTGCTTTTTATTTTGCTTTTAAAAGTATTCTATGCATGGAAGGGGCTTTGATGACCAAAACCCTTGGAGTTTCTGCATGCCTCTCCATGAAGAAAGAAAAGTTACTGTACTCAAATAAGCCGCATTTGTTACAAGCCTGCTTCAGCCACATGTACTATCTTCTACCTGACAGTCCCTAAAAACCATTTGTACAAGTATCAGCAAAGCCCAGCATGCGTGCATAGCCATAAAACACATTACTTTTGTCAAGTGTTCTACTATGGAAGCACTGGAAGCAAAGGAGGAACACAAGTCACCATTCAAAATGTGGGGAAGACAGCAGGAGGGAGGAGAGTCCAGGATCTCTGGCAAAGAAGCACTTTCAGAGCATCTGATTATAGTATAGTATTGGATCAAGCTGGTAGGAGTCCAAGACCTACCATCAGTTACCCTGGCATGTGTGCTACCCCCTCCCAACCCCTGCAGCTTCCCTCCAAAAGCCCCAGAGACACGGTGGTCACAGTTTTCACAGGCAGAAAAAGCTGGAGAAAGTTTTACCAATCTGCAGCTCTCCCACAGCTACCGACTACGCCTGTCCTTTCATTACAGAACTGAATCAAGACAAGCAACTTGAGCCTTTGGCCTTGATCCATTGAAATAACCAAATTTTTCAGAAGTCAGTATCTGGATTAGCTCAAAGCTTAACACATTCCAAACAGTAAAAAAAAAAAAAAAAAAAAAAGCGCGCTTATTTCTGAAGCCTTGTATTTTGGCCAAGAGACACATTAACTAATTAACTGGTACTGTTCTCATCACCAATGACAGAAATAAGTTCTGTCCAACATTCTCAGCATATGACAATGTCATCACTGGGTGACATGTCTGCTTTGAAAGTGCTTTTTCTGGGCAGTTATTTCAAGAAAAAGAACAGAGAATATTTAACGCTCTACATTCTTTCAAGAGAGAGAGAGAAATAGCCTCCTTTTCCATAAGGAACAGGTTTATACTAAGCATTTTCAGTATTCTGTGCAACATAATTACTTATCTAAATCTTATATTTAATATGGCACTTTTCCAGAGAAGACAAAACAGCTCACAGAGGCTTTGAAAATTCAATTTCCTCATGCAACAGGGATAAGGCATTTTAACAATGACTGTTTTCAAGGAATTGTTCTCTGTTTTCCTGATGCCACACACAACACATGAAAAAAAATACAAAAATCTGCTTGAATAAATTTATGTATAGACTTTCAAATGCAGAGGTCCATGTTCCTTGAATCAGAGTAGTAACAGAAAAGATTCTCAAAATTTTACAGTATAGGTTATCAGCTTTCCATTTAATCCCGGAGTCCTTCAGAATAATGACATCCTTTTACCAGCATGAGAAGACCAGCACACAGACTTAAAAAACCCACAGTCTGACTGCTCCCGGGAAAGCACAGCTTCTTTCCCCATTCAGGGGCAACTGTGTTAAGACACAGCTTCTGGGATTTGTTACTCTCCCAGGCAGGCAGGAGAACTGGTATTTCAGAGGAGGAACAGGTGCAGATTCAGATGGAAAAAGTGCTGTCCTATGCTGCCCTGATAGAGAGAGTAGGCAGCAGAGAAGGCACACAGGGAAGAGTACAATCAAGAACTAAGCAGTCACTGACAGAAGAAAAAAAACTTCAACATGGAAAACACTTAAGAGGTATAGCCAATTCTTCAGCCTCACTGTAAAAAGACTTACTATAATACAGATAGTTACCTTTAGAGAAAGGCTTTGTGACAGGCTTTTAATTAAATTCACTTTAAAAATACAGGATGCACCTCTGTTCATTTGTCTTCCCCTAACAGGAAGAAGTGATAAAATTTCTTCACAGCTGTCAAGTCATGTATGCTTCCTAACGAGCAACCATTCAAGTAGAGTACCAGGCTATACTGCACATCCTACATTCAGCTGACCTAAATTAATCATATGTTTAGAAGCCCTTGTTAAGTCCTATAGCAATGCTGTTAATCACAGGCTTTTTCTATTTGTATGTTCTCCTTTACACTACACAAGTGAGCATTTCCAGAAACTCAGATTCAAAATACAGTAAGAATACAAAGCAGAACTGCAAAACGATTTAAGTATCAGCAGTGAGGGGAGAACAAGCAAATACATAACAAGATTACAGTTTCATAAACACAAGCATGTAGCATCACAGACGAGAACTGGTTAGAACCAGATAGATTATGATCAGCTGTGCTTTTATTCCATTTTTAATCCAAGAACATGAAGCACGTTACAAGCATTCATTAAGCCTTAAAGCACCCTCCAATCTAATACTTATTTTTACAGAAGGATCAACTGAGCAGGGAGTTAAGTGATTTGTACAGTCACAGGAGTAGTCAGTAATGGGAGCAGACGAAGAAACCTCCCATTATTTTCAGTCCTTCTCTCAAGCACAAGACAGCTGGGGCATTTTCTGTAGTTTCCTTTAGACACCTACACAAGAACTGGCAGATCAATCTTAGAGAAAAGAGAGAGGGGTCCTTAAAAGTGCTCACTCAAAACAACACAAAGTCTTTAGACCCACTTAAACTAAATTGGGAGGCAGGAGGCACATCTGTGGGAGGCCTCAAGATACCTTTCCTTGCAGAAATGAAGTACCAAATACATAGGAAGCCCTCCACCCCCATATCAAGTTTTAAACAGGCATGGTCTGAAAACCCAAGACTGGAAATTCTTTAACTGCATACAAAAAAATTAAGATCAAGCATTCAGACCTGCTGCAGACATTGCATGCCCTATGAGCAAAGGTCAAGACAGGCTGGCTTACACACGTTGAACCATCAAGTTTTCTACTCAACAGTACCTCACACTCTGTGCTCTATATTTACTGACTTAACACCCACAGAAGAAAACAGTAACAAAGAGGTTAAGCCAATACAAGCATCCCAGAACAGTGAAGACAAGACTCAAATCAGCAGGTCTAAATTCCAATCCCAGCTGCTTTATCAGTTTATTGAAAGATTCTGAGCAAGGCACTTTACCCAATCTGTACTTTTTCTTTCAAGGACTAACTAGAAGAAGCAGTCCTGCAGGCACAGTTCAGTTTGGTGTCTCAGTATGTTTATTCAGTGTCTCAGTGTCTCGTGTAACAGGAGTCATCTTCACTGAGACTCCTGGGGTGGTATCAGGCCAGATACTGTAAGTGCCTAACATACTACAGAGGTCGGGTACCTAAACTCAACAGCATAAAATGGAATTCAAGCCACTGATTAACCAGTACAACCAGACCATGACTCAGACAGGCAGATGTAGCTGCAACACAATTTAACCTGACCACAGGTGTCTAATTTGAACCTCACAATTACTTCTCTCCATTGACTGTATACAGAATTGGGTTGTCACCACAGATAATAGGTGATCTGAATCATACACCATTTTCAAACTTAAGATGCCACAGGGTCAGGTCACTTACGGTATGGAGTCTGAAGACAACTCTTGTTGTGTAGCATGATACACTGTGATCCTACTATAAATGCTGACATCATAGCTATTGGCACCATCTGTTCACATGGAGTTTACAAGAAAGCAAGGATATTCATTACTTATTAGCACCTCAAAAAAGAGAAGTCTATGAACTGCCGGCAAAGCAGGGGATTTCACTTCTCCCCCAAGCCTTCCTCCATTTCATCTCATATCCTACTCGATTGTGATCAGTATTGAGAAAGTTATGGGAATTTGGATTACTTACCCTTTCGTCTGAGTAACCCTGCAGCTCTCAAGTTAGAAAGTATTTTTCTAACAGCAAATATTAGGATTAAAGAAAAAGATAATCAAGGCTTTGTTTCTTATTTGATAATGGTATATTAGTGGTTGCGTGCCCCAAAAGCCAGTATAAAGAGGCAAAAGACACACTCTCACACTAGTACATTTTTTTGTTTTGTTTGGGTTTTTTTTTGTTTGTTTTTTAATGCCCAGCTGCTACATAACCTGGCTATTGGACATAAAATTAGAAAAGCAAAGAATTCTCCTCATAGCTACTACCAAATTTCACAGCATACTAGCTAAATTTAAATACAGAACACTGATATATAGTTTTACCCTCTCAGCACTCAATTGTTTTGTATTTGTGTGATATTTCATCATACACTTAAGGTTCCTCTTATGTCAAACCACCTGTGAAAAAATGAAACATGTCTTATTCTTCCCAAATAACCAACTGAGGGAATAAAAAAAAAAAATAAAAAAAAAAAAGAAAAAGATACTCACTGCATTCATAGATCTGCTCTAATTTGTCCACAGAAGAAAGAGAGAAGAATTTGTAGCCTGATTTACTGCCAACTGCAAGGGATCTGAAAAAGAAACAAGCCAGTCAGAAACATAAACTAAATTAGCTATTACTACCCTTGGACAGACTCTTATCCTATTCTAAAACTCCGGTTGGGCTAGCTCAGTAAGAAAAGCGATAAAAAGCTTGACTGAAAAAGCCACAACAGACACAGGAAGCTTTCTCAGCTCTGAAAAGGCCAAAAAGCTTCAGAATGACCCCAGGTGTGGAATCCTGCTTCACATTTTATGAAATGAGAGTTCACAGCTTGATGTAAGCCTACTGCCCAATTCATACTGGTGATTTCTCCATGAAAACCAAAAGCTTTAGCGTGAAGGAAAGATGATGACTTGAATAATGTAATGCAAACCAATTACATCATTGCCTCATCATTAGAGGTGACCTCCAAGACCTTTTAAACTTGGCTGACTGAGGATTTTTTGCTCTTTATACTGTAACCTTCCCCAAACACCCTAAAAGAGCTTTCATATTAAAAAAAAAAAAAAAAAAAAAGACCGCCCATTCTAATTTTCTCTGGTTTTATTTGAAGATATTCTAGCACCTCCAGAGAACATTGTTAGGTCTCAGTCTTATGAATACTTGTGCTGAATCTTTGATCAGAGGCACCCTCTTAAAAATGCTAGTCACTGATATTTAGACAGATTTTAACAGTAGCAGAACATTAAAAAACTGACTACAAACCCTACTTTCCTCCATTACCCAATTTTCACACTTAGCTCACAGACCATTTAATTGCTTTTCCAGGCAGAGTGAAAGACAAGTCTTAAATTTTAAGACAGAAAAACCTTTAGGCTTGTCTTGCAGGTCTTTACACATAAAGGCAGCAGACAACGGCACATTCTTATTTTCCCCTTCCCATGCAGAGGATGATTTTATGACACAGAAAAATAAAATTAACAGTCAATACAGTTGTGCAGAAGTGTATTCATATGCTTATAGTTAATATATTTCTTACTGCAAGGACATATGGAGAAAAACTATTTAAATTCCAGTAAAACGTATTTCAATATGTCGAACTGTGGCAAGTCATTCAATACAAAGCTCAAACCCAACCCTACCAGTCAACCTACCAAAATGCCCTTCTGAGCTCAGCAAGAGGACTCTCTAATTCAGATGCACTAAAGATTAGCTCTGCATTTAGAATACAATACAGATTCCCAGATTTCTAGCTCTTTGTGTATTTTCCTCTTATGGCTCCAAAGTGAGCCCTTTTTAAACTTTAAGGTACCTAGAAGATTAAAAATTGTTCCTCAAATGGCTTACCCTCTGAAATTAAGATCCCAAGCTATAAAATCAACTTCTGTATTATAGCATGACCTTCTCTTCTAGAAGAAAACATAACTGGCAAAGGATGGTTAAGAAATTATGTTTGAGAAGGTTTAAACCTTCAAATTAAAATATGCACCATCCAGGCAAGAGAAGTAAGCCTCCCCAGATTCAATAACCAAGATATTAAAAAAAGCTTATTAGGCTCAGAGACAGAGAAGCAACTATAAAATAAAATTTTGTTGCTGCTTCTAAATCACCTTAGAAACGCTGAATTTAATTTTACTGCAGGAAAAATCAGTATGATCAGCAGACTACATCTGATTAGTCACCAAAGATCCTTCAGTGTTTTTCCTCAACTACTTATGCACAACTCAATGAAAATCCAAATTCTGTGAAAAAATATGAAACTGTAATTTGGAAAAAAAAAAAAAAAAAGAGCAATGAGTTAGCTTTTCTTAGATCATCTACTGCTTCTCTCAAAAGAAAGTTTAACAAAGAATGACATTAAAACTGTCATTTCACAAAGGTAAACAAACACTCAACCTAGTTAAAAATAAATGGAATCACAAGACTCCTTGCAATATAAATGATCTAGAAAAGACACAGGATGATTTTCTCACAATTCCACACAGCAGCTATTTGTGAGTGTATTACTAGGCAGAGTTGATTCCTGGATTGTACTTACAGCTTTAAATACAGAATATTACTGTATCGCTGTTCTACTGAGAGTATCACTGAGACCAGTAAGGAAATCCATTTTTCCTGTCCTACCAACTACCTATACCTCATTTAAATAAGCTTCAGACAACAGCAAAAGCAAGTTGTATAAGTGATAAAAATCAGACTGAGCAGAAGCCAAAATGAAGAAGCTCAGAACAGACCTTTCCATCCATGGCAACCACTTTTTGTTATTTCTTTCAGGATCAGGGTGAAGAAGTCACAAATCATTTGTTTACACAGAACAGTTCGAGTCAGTATAATTAAACCCATTTTAGTATAATACAAGCATAATTGCTAAACAACCCATTTTTCTTCTAGAAGAGCATTCTTGGTTTTGGAGGGCTTGGGTTTGTTTTGTTTTGTTTTTTTTAATGGACTCTCAAATGACTTCTTATGAAACTATTGGAAAAAGGCTTTTTATATGTAATAAGAGAACTCACTAGGCTGAGATACCAGCATAATCATAATGATTTAAATCCTCCATCTTCCACTGCACTGATATTACACTTAAGCCCTTAAGACGCTTGATAGCTATCTAAATGACCAAATCCACAAAACAAGTATCTAGCCAAAATTACCTCACCTCCAAAAAAATGTGCAATCATATGGGAAAGAAATATGATCAATAAGCCATTCAGTTATTGCTCAACTAGACAGTGGCCAGCAAGAAGCTCCCGTAGTTCATCAGAAGCTCCTTTACAATGTGGGTGTTATGCTTTATTATCACCAATTTTCAGAAGCTGATGAGACTGAAATTGAAAATAAAATCAATACCAAAAAAATTGCATTTTTTCTTTTAACATCATGCTACACACAGATGTTTTTTTAGCTATATTATGTGTAGCCTCTATTACACACCTTAGATTGTAGACTTTGAGCTATTTCATCATCAAGGTTGTCTACTCAGTACAAAATTACCAATATAGCCATGATTTATGAAACTGTGTTTATGCACTTTTTTTCAAAGATAATACTGTAGTCTGATCCAAGACTACATAAATCTTGAGAGTATTTTCAAGAGCACCTGTCATAAATAATTAAAACTAACCTCATCAAGCGAACAGTGTTATGAGATCTTTCACACACTCATTTCAAGATGCTGACATTCACTGTAAGTGCACTCACCTAGAGTGGGAAATCAGCTGGCTCAATCTCTCTGGCTCTTTAGAAACAAGTTTTTTCAGATGGGTTAAAATCATACAGGTTTTCTTTTGCTTCTTTAATATACATGCAGAAGGAAGAAAACCAGTTTTTCCCTTTCCATATCATAGAGGACCTTAACTATTAATCAGAAATATTCTACATTAATCAGAAAGATCCCACTAAGGGCAGCTCTCTCAAAGATTAAAATCTATTGCATCTGCAGTATAAACATGACTCCAGAAGTCATTACTATTTTAAACAACAGGTTAAACTTACTTTCATTACGATACAGTCTCATTATACTAATGCTCCACGTCATTTAAAAACCAATGTAAATTTTCAGAGACAAAACATTTTGTGAACAAAGGCTTATGATGAAGAGGGAGAAAATAATAATAATCATAAAAGAAAAAAAAAAAAATCAATGAAATGCCTTAAGAAAATAATTACTAAGGACACTTACTCTGCTTTATTTCCCTCTCCCAAATGTCTGCTGAAACCAGTCATAATATCTTACAGACATGTCTTAATAGAAAGGTCAAGAATGTCATTATTTTGGACAAGAGCTAGATACAGGAACTCATACGTTCAACAGGTTGGCCAGCAACACTCTGACAATCCACAGATTTCCCCACTGTTCTTACATTCAAAGAAAACCAACACAAACTTAAATCTGCTACAGCAAAAGGCGACCACACTTGCTCATCACCTAACATGCAGCAATTGGCTGAGACAACAGAAAGTTAGTAATCCAAGTAAACACGACTACTCTCAGGTCAAATTCCCATCCTAATTGTCACAAACTGATGAACAGTTCCTCTGGCAAGCCTCTGCTAACTCCACTGCAACAACAGCAAGTAACATGGCATACAATTGCTTATTTCATCTATCTTCCCTGAGCACAAGTGCTGTGTGATTGCTCTTTCCTTCCCCCCCCCCATTTTTTTTTTTTAAGCTTTAAAGCCTCCTTGGAATAGAGAGCTCTCCTGTCCTCAAGGATCATGGGTGAATGACATCTGAACCTAGGAGAAACAAAGGCAGAGGAGTGAATGCTCAGCACCTAACCCTTGCTTCCTCTCACCACAAGAAGTACTAGAAATCCAAACATCACATAGTAAGGCAACTAGAATATAACTTCTGCAACATGAAACATGCTATACAACTTTAGAGCTATTAAGCATTTGCTCAAAATATAGAACAAAACAGATTTATTTGGGAAAAGGGCAGCATTAAATCAGAAAGAACAGATATATGGACTGATAACTGTCACATGTAACTCCATACACAGATCAAAGCAGAGACTAAAGAAGACTTTGCAAATAAGGCATATACCAGGGTTTCCATTAGCAGTCCAAATGCAAGGCTTCCTTCTGTTCTTTCATCAGGAGTCTGTTTTCAAAACTACAGCAACTATTTTGTTTCCAAGAGCTGTCATGTGATTATTTTTAAAAAGGCAACTAAAACTTCTCTACAGTCTGACAACTTGCATTATTTCACAAGCAGATTCTTTGGGTTGGATTTTTTTTTTTTTAGTAAATTGAATATGAACACCATATAATTTTTAAGTTCTTCCAATGGCATTTCTCTGGGAATACTTGTGTAACAATTTAAAGACTGAAAGTATTATCTATTTTACAGATACATACAAGCTTAGCAATCTTTAAGTTATGCTTTGCTTAAAAAGCTAAACTTC
Organism: Tyto alba; assembly: GCF_018691265.1. Classification (NCBI taxonomy): domain Eukaryota; kingdom Metazoa; phylum Chordata; class Aves; order Strigiformes; family Tytonidae; genus Tyto; species Tyto alba. The sequence continues at coordinate 4,793,985 of NW_024881302.1, forward strand.
TATTAGATTATGCATTTCCCGTATGGGTTTTAAAGCTTATATGAGCTTGTGAGGTGAGTTTAATTCTTCACAAATGTATCTGTGTTCAGTTTTAGTAGCTCTCCCAGAAGAAATACAAAGAGCACGCAGGTTTAAGCAGTACTTCTTACCAAATATCTATCGTTAAAGATTCCCAACTGCTAAAACATACCTAACACCGAGATCACCCTCAAGCATCTCCTGTACGATTTTGCTAGAATACCCAAATTCTGATCGGTTACTTCACTTTCATCTGCAAGCTGGAGCTTCTGCCTCTCAATTAGAGAATGCCAGTCATGCTGAGTTGTGCAATGATTGATTCACTGGGGAAAAGGGCTAGGTCCAAAACAAGCACACCACCAACTTCTGAAAATGACCTTCATGTTTTTACTTAATGAAAACGTATTATATCAAAGAGAAGCCACAAACCAACTGCTTCTGCTGCATTATAGGTGGAGTGTTTACAGGCATAGTTCCAGTCCCAGCCAATAATTCAGTACTCTCATGTAAATAAAGCTTAGGGCAATATAGAATAAAGAGGCAAGACAACACTTGCAATAACATAGATACTATTCCAAGAGACAGTGTCACTATATACAGCACCCATGAATGAACATTTTTAAAAAAGTGTGAAAAACAAATTATTAAAAGCAAGATATCCTCTCTCTGCTTCAGTCATGAGTGATTGCTGCAACTGGGAAAAGCAACAGCAACTTTTCTGTTAACAACATTCTTCTAACTACCAGCAATCCAATTTCCCAAGACTGAAAGCCACCATGAAGCTCATCTCCTTCCTACAGGAGACAATAATTAATTATCAACCCTTCATAAAGCCTAGGAAAGGTTAGCTCAATACCTATTTTTAACAGCAACAAGTAATATCTTTTCCCAATACAAGGAAACTGGCTTTGCTGTCTAAGCAAGCAAGATGCGTTTGAGCATGAGTAGAACTGGCACCTTGTTAAGTGGAAGGTAAAAAGCTTTAAATGTAGTAACAATTGACCGATGTCATTTATTTTCCAGTTTTGTCTGTCAGCGATTTTTCTAATTACTGAAGCACACCTTTAAACATAATGTGAGCTCGACTGACTGGGAAGACGTAAACAAAGCTTGTCTTTCATACACTGGCTGAAAGAATATGCATTTGTTTACCTTGACTGTCTGGAGAAGGACTCCAGTTACTTAAGTCGAGAATAAGTAAGCCTTCTGAAGCCCAGCATGGGACAGTGTAATTCATTTTACTAAATTCTTTTCAGCTCTTCTCACCTGGTAATTGGTGATCTTCTAGATATATAGAATGGCATACTAACAAACCCAGAAAGCTGACTTCTTGTTTCTCTATTCAAACATGTAAGAGAGTTCATGGGTGGGGAAAAAGAAAAAAAAAAAAACAAACATAAAAATCAAATAAACTTTGGTTTAAAGAACTTGCAAACCCACTAAATTCTACTCAGTTTAAGAACTAGAATGCAACCTGATGATTTGGGTCACTCACCACATCAGACAAGTGTTTTAGTAAGAAGTTGCTCACAAAGACATGTGCAAGACTTGTTTTATACTTACTACTTTTCCTAAAGAGATTTCTTGGAGACACTATTAGAAAGAAGGGATACTTCTTTGACATCATCCAACCATCTCATTTGTCTCAAAGTAAGTGGCTTTTTAAATTACTCTAAATTTTGAGACAAAAATATGAACAGGAGCCTTTTAATACTTATGTAATTTCTATAATAGATACACTGAAAATGCAAAAATATTCAAAAATTACACAAAAGACCTAGTATCCCAAGACTCTGAATTGCAAAGATGTATGGGCCAGGTCTGGACCACATAAAAAAAATACAACACCAAAGTTCTCATCAGCTAATCTCAAGGTGCTCTACATATACAAATAATATTTTAAAAAATTTAATCTACCTGCACAGTGTATGTTAGAATGCTGAATACAATAAATAAATAAATAAATAAAATCAGCTATAGAACAGAAACTGAAGTATACTTTTTGGATATTTATGAAAATGAAATTTGAAAAGTAGCAAAGTATCATACACATCTGAAGAAAGAAATCATTAGCCAGTTGTTCCTTCCCTCCCCTTCCTCCCCCAAAAACTCAAAATTAAAAAGGAATCACACTTTACTCTTCCTTGAAGATTTCAAGGTGTACAAGCCAAAGACCACCTAGATAAGCCTGTATTATATTTGCTTTCTTTTTACTTCTGTCTTGGATTTGTTCTCATGTCAAGCCTGCAGCTGTCTTGTACAAAAAAAAAGGTTTTTTTTGTCGTAACTCAGTGATCTTTAAATATATACAGCTCTCCACAAAGCTAAGGTGCAACTGAAAATAGGCAGTTGCTTTAAGGAAGGAGAAATGCTAATGCTTTTAGATCACTGTGTTGGACAGCACAGTTTAACTTCAAAGACTTATATAGTAAACTTTATAAACTGCAAACAAAAGAGGTGACAGATTTCCTAGTTACTAGTAATAAGTAAAAAATGGATGGTATCTGAGCAACCCGTGGGCATGCTTGATACACACAATGACAGAACAAGCTTTATATGATACCGACAAAAACGTTTAAAGTAGTTGCAAAAGTCTTTCACTCAAATCAATATATGGATAATGATTTACTTACAAATACATAGAAGACTACTGCTTCCCCCCCATTATTTATCGTAAGTTATTTACTGTTAAAGTCTCTTGTCTCAAATCTATCCAGCTCCACTTGCTCATCTCTTCACGCCCAACAAAACCTACAAAAGCAAACAGAGTATTTCCTTCTGTGATGTGACCTTTCTCCTCAATCTTGGCAGTCACCATAAATAATCTTCTCGCCTTCCTAATTCCCATATGCTACAGTGCATGCTGAAGACAATCAAAGATTTCTCTCGTGAGGACAAGATATCACTGCTTATAAAATGAACAAGTAAGTTGTTAAAAAAAGAAATCACCACCACGCACGTGGATTATGCTCTGTGATGCTAACCTGAGATCATTTCCTCTTACTCACTTCCTAAAGCAAAACTCCTCCTTTCTCAAGTACAAGTTCTTTCAGTTATTATCCCCCAGTTTCATTTCTTAGGTATTCAAGCCAGCTGAAGCCTTCTTTAAAGGATCTTCAGTGTTCCAATTCCAACTATCAAGGATTTCTTAAGCTGAAAAGTATTGCTTAACACTCCATTATAAAAATTAGTATGCACTAATTAATCTAAATATGCTGCAACGGTTAAATAATTTGCAAGATGCACAGCATTAACTATCTGAGTGTTCCTAGAATCAAAACACGAGTAAGTGCAATTCTAAGGACTACATGAGAAAGGCTTCTTTTTCAAAATCAAAATAAGCATGGGTTCATAAAAATACCTTTAAGCCTACAGTATACTGCTTCAACACAGCCAGCAAGTGAAAATAAAAAAGCTGTATGAAGAGACAGAGATAATGAGCTTCCAGATGAATCCTCTGCACCTCCTGGAAAACTTGGGTCTTCTTCTCAGGCCCTCCTAAAATCTGGACATCATCAAGAAGCAAAACCAGCTCTCTCCCTTTCCCAAAGCAAGATCGAGCAGTGTCTCGCAAGTACAAGAAGGAGAAGCTCCCCAGGGCAACAACCTGGGCGAGTGAGAAGGCAATTTGCAGCAACCACGGCTCAAGCATCCCATGAGCAACCTGCTGCGTGTCCCTACGAGAGCGGCCCCACACCCCGCGGCTCCCCAGACACTCCGGAGGGGAGAGGGGGGGCTGTTCCCAACCCCTCCTCGCTGCAGGGTTTTGGGGGGTGGGGGGGGAGCCCCGGGCCCCAGAGGCTGCTCCCTGCCACGGGCAGAGCACCGGGGGTAGGGGCCCTGACACCTGCCCCAAAGCCAGGTCCCCTCAGCATCCCCCCCTCTTACGTGTTGTCCTGGTTGAAGTTGGCGAAGAGCAGATGGCCGCTGCCGCCATCGCCGCTCTGGCTGGCCAAGTTCATGGCGGGACGGCCCTAGCCACCCCCGTCCGGCGGGGGAGGGAGGGGAGGGAAACGCCTCCAGCAAGCGGCAGTCCCTCAGCCCCGGCGGCCCCGGCCCCCGCCGCACGCCCGCGGCCTCCTCATCCCCGCCGGCCCCTTGTTTACGCTGCGGGCGGCGTAGCGGCCCCCGCCCCCCTCCCGGCCACCGTACTGCGAACGCGCATGCGCCCGCCCGCCCGCCGGGCTGGGCGGAGCCGCGCATGCGCTCGGGCGGTGGCGCCGAACTTGGTTGGGGGAAGGAGAGAGCGGGTGGCGGCGTCCGGAAGCTAAGCAGGGTCCACCGCGGTCGGCGGCTGGATGGGAGACCCGGTCAGCTGCCTGTCCCCGACTCGGGCGCGTCCCCGCTGTCCCCGGCCGCCAAGTTACTGTCATGGTCCCAAACACCGCCCGGTCCCCGCCCGCCGGCGCTTCTGCAATTCTGCTTCGTACCACGGGAGGTCCCCAAGGCTCAGCGGATGGGACAGCGGGCTCTGCTCCCGGACACGGCCCGTGTTCAGGGAGCTCGCAACTGAGTGCTGCGGCTTTTGGGGGCCTCCAGCTTTGCAGGACAGCCAGACGTGGGCAGGAGATAGTTTCAGAGCAAGGGGAGTCACGGGCTGCCAGATCCAGGGAGCAGCTTGTCAGGAGATTATATAAATTGCAGGGAGAAAAAAAATAGGCAACTGAAGTAGGAATGGCTGGAAGCTGGATTGAAATCAAGGGCTTGGTCCTCAAAAGAGTTAATCTCAGGGAAATGAGCTGCGCTGGGGTGTGCAAGGTATTTTGGGGTGTGCGGGATGTCGGGGTTTGTGCCAGCTCATGCAGGAGTGTCTTTGAGTGATGCATGGGCAGTGATGGGGGGCAATGGAGCCATGTCCGTCACCAGCCCAGCAGCCCCCCGATGTAGAAGGGACCCGTTGGGCTCCCCCATGTTAAACCACCCTCCAGCTGCTGGCAAGGAAACCCCTCCAAATGGCTTAAACCCAAGCAGCCTTGCCCCAGCACCCCACTGCCCTGTGTCCAACCTGCCACGGCCCACGGCCACCCCCAGCCGGTCCTGCCCCCCACACTGCCCCCCACACTTGCCTCTGCCTCCACTACAGCTGCTGCCAACCCGTCCATATGTCCCATAACTCCTACCCATCCAAAATTTCTTCTTTCGTGGGGAGGGTTTTCCTGCTGAGAGATGGAAGATTTTAATCTCAGATTGTCTCTTTTCTTACCTGCTGGCTCCAGCAGCTTAATATGCAGGAAAACTTCCCTCTCTGGGGAAATGCGCTGACAGTATGTGCTGCCAGGAGAGCCCAACACCACCATTGCAGCACCCAAAGGCATGGATATTCACACCATTCACAGCTGGGATCCTGCTGGGACCCATCATTGGGAGCAGGGGACATGTACAGAGGTGTCTCCCGCTGTGGGACTCCTGTGGGGTTTGGGACTTGGCATATTTTGAGGAGGAAGCAGACCTGGGCTTCATCACCCATTCCTCCTCTAAAGGCAAACTCTGCAAGACCTGCCCTGTTTTGGTGACATTACAAAAATGTCACTGCATTTAGGGTAGCTTGAAACTCCTTAACATCATTACAATTACTCAGATATTTGTATCAGGAATGGGAGAGGAAAGAAAAGCAAGGTGGTCTCATGGCCAGCTGGTACGTGAGGGGAGCTGCCATGTGGGGAGAGGACACATACCGGCTGGGTATGGGTGGCGTGAGCACAGATATCTTCTCATCCCACTGTCGAGCAGCTCCCGGCAGCCTGCGATTCTCCAGCCACCGGGTTTGGAGGCAGCGCTGGGGCTGGAGCCATTCCCCAGCACGATGCGTGAGGCTTTGGTTGCCATAACAACTGGATCCAGGCTTCAAAAATAGTAACTTATTTTTCATTCAATTTGCCTTTTGCCCTCTGAGACAGATCTATTTCAGGACTGATGGTTCACTTCAGGTGTCCCTCGCCAGCACCCCCGGCTGCGGGCTTCAGGGATGGGGGTTATTTTGTTAAACGCTGTTTATCGCCGTTTTCTCTCCCTCCCCTATTCAGGCCCAGAGAAAAGGTAAGGCAGGTCACAGGCATCATGAAATGGCCTTTGCCAAAACTTCATCATCTAGAAGGTTGGGGAAGGAACTAAAAAAGAAGAATCTTCCCGGCTAAGTGACAGAGCGTGGGAGAGGTTTTCAGAGATGATCTCACTCTGCATCTCAGCTTGGACCTGCCACTCTCAGCCAGAGCTTGGCTGTCCCAGATACACCAGGAAGGTCCTACCAAAGATGGGCTCTCCCCCCGCACCTCCTGGATCCTGCTGTCACCAGCCTGGTCCCCAGTGGTGTCTTCTGTCCATGTGGAAATTGTGCATGGGGGCTGACCCTGCTGCCACCTCCCAGCATCGGGGAACTGGGTTGCTTCTTGTGTGTGTTAGGGCCACTCCACAATGCAGCATGCCCCTAGAGCATGACTGCTTTTGCATCCCCTGGCGCGATGAGCTGCTTTTGGAAGGGGTTGTAGAGAGTGCCAGGATTAATTCGTGCCTTGACTTAAGGGATCCCCTACCTTTTGTTCATTTTGGCTTTTGAAAGATGTGTGTATGTGTGATTTCCCATGGAAATGACTATATGAGCACAACCCTTTGTGTTGAGATGTCCTCAGCTGTTCCACCTTCCTCCCATCAACATTATTACAGCATCAGCAAGGAGAGGTTGCACTGGGGAGATGATGGCTCTCCTCCTCCAGTTGCTGCTGGCCTTACATCACCTTTCTTGTCCCTTAGTTGCTGGCCTGAAGATGCCTGCAGCCTCTGGCACAGGGTGGGCATGGATGATGCCTTTCTGCCTGCAGACAAGCCCCCATCAGCCTTTACAGCCCCCCCTCTGAGCTGCCCAACCTCAGATGTACATCAGGGTCTCACCTCCTGCAAGAGCCTCTCCACATGATGTAGAGGATGGGGGGCTGACGGCTTAGGATGGAGATGGGGTGAGGATCTGGGGGTCTTCAGTCCTTGCCTTGCTGTTTTGCTGCTTTGTCCCCCCTCTCCCGAGCAGGGAAGAATGGTGGAATGCTGGTGGGAGTCATGTCCCCACCCACAGGCACCCCACAGCAATGGGGCTGAGGCTGAGCCGCCCACCCCTGCTGGGGCCCCTGGAAAATAATGGAGAGAGAGAAAAAAAAATCATTAAAATCAAATAAATAAAAGCAAAGCCAAACAAAGCAACTCCCTAAGGATGCCGGGGCGGACTGGCCCTGCCCGGGGGCAGGCAGCGTGCAGGCAGGGACCTCTCAGTGCCCCCCGGAGGTCTCGGCCGTGGGCAGCGTGGGGGGAGAGGGCAGGCTGCCTGCACTCGCCGCTCCCCTGCCCCCCCCACCCCCAGCCCCCCATCCCCCCGATGCTTTAATCACATTTTCAATTCAAACCTACTGCTATTTGATCCTCCGGGGGTGGTGGCGGGGAGGGGGGAATATTTTTAGCTGTGCTTAAAGCTGCCGGGGCGGCTGAGGGAGATCGTGCAGGTTGCTGTGGCCGGGCAGAGTTGGATGGGATCCCCCCCTCCCTTTTTGATTCTTCCTCCTCCTCCTCCTCCTCTTTGCACATCGGAGGGCGGCAGCGGGGCTGGCTTCCCCCCCTCCCGGAGGTCGCCTTTGTTTTCCTCGGGTCGCTCTCCCGAGCAGGCAGGGGGGGCGGGAGGGGGCCGGGGCCGGGCTGGACTGGGTTGGACTGGGCTGGACCGGCCGCCCCTTCTCCTCCTCGCCCCGCAGGACTCCGCGGAGTTGGTGCGGTTCCCCCGGGAGGCATTTCATCCTCACCCCGGGCCGGGGCTGAGCAGCCACCGCCGCCCCCCCAGGGACCCCCATGGCACCGCCGCGATGTTCGTGTCCCGGGTCCTGGATTTCCAGAAGACGCGCTACGCCAGGTAAAGCCGTCGGTGCGGCGGTCCCCGACCCCCCGGGTGCTTGCGGAGCCCCAAGACAGCCCCAGCCCCTGCCCGGGCTCGGCTCCGGCGGGGATGGAGCCCGAAGGGACCTTCAAAAGCTGCTAAGTGCCCCAAAACCCAGGGCAGGTGTGGGCTGGTCTTTTGGGAGAAGGCTAAACGCTTTTCTGCATCCCTAAGGGATTCAGAGCATCCTTGGGAGCCCTCGCTGTCTTACGCTGGGTTCAACTTCACCGGTTTTCTCCTGCTGCTGGGAGACCAGGAGCCTGACACCCCACGGGGACAGACCCCACCACGGCTGCAAAACCCTCTGTGGAGGGACCAGTGTTGCCCAGGGCCCCGCTGCACCCAGGTGAAGTCCCCTCAGGGCTGGGGGCTGGTCCCACAGTCCACCAACCTTCTCCCCTTCCATGGAATACCCAGGGAGGTTTTTCAGCAGCATCAGGGGACTTGTTTTAATAGCTCAGGAGCGTTAGCAAACCTCGTGGTGTTACCTGTGTAGGGGGAAACCTGAGGACCGCTGGGCACGGGTCAGAGGGCACTGGGCCATGCACGCTGCTGCAGGATCAGATGTGCAGGAGCTGGTGGGTGACACGGGGACAGCGGCTGCCCGCAGCCCTCCGGCACGCCAGCTGGCCAAGGATGAGTCAGATCACACAGCATCGGGCACTGCACAGCCAGATGGGGCTTGGGGGGGGATGGTGCTGGGGGTGTTCAGTTTTGTACCAAGGACAGGCTTTGCTCTCAGTTCCCTGTGACTGGGGTGGGGATGTTTTCATAGCTGTGGAGGGGCCCACGGGCTGGTGTGGTTCCCAGGGGCTCTCAGCTCTGTTGCTGCCACTGCCAGACTCCCGGTGGTCCTGTTAGAGGTAGATACCAGAGAAAAACTTGCCTGGAAAGAAGGGGTGATGGTGTTTCTTGCCTGCTCCAGCCAGGAGCACCCCCTGAGGCATATTTGTCTGGGCTTGGTAAGGGCAAGAGACCTCCCTCCCACTCCCCTAAGCCACCAGCTCCTCTCCTTCTTAGGTGTCCCACAGGGAAAATCCATGCTTGCCCCCCAAAAGCTGCCTGAAATATGTGGGCACCTGCTCAAAGATCATTATGCCAATAACCTTCGCCTGGAGGAGATGCAGGAGGTACCCAGCAGATCTGCACAATGCATCTAGTACAAAACTCCTTCTGAAACAGAGAATTCAAACCTGTTGTTCCCAGCCGGCATGCAGAGGACAGGGCCAGGGGAAGATGGAGCCGAGCAAAGCTCTGTAACCCCAGAGCCTGAAGAAAACTGTACTTTTGCCCAGAGCACTGGTACAGAGGCTCTTTGGAAGCAGGACAGCAGAGTGGGGGCTGCTCCCCATACCTGAACCCATCTGCCAACCTGTTGTTTGTCCAAAATCAGTGTGCCCAAACCTTGTTGTGGTCTTTTCTGGAGACAACTTGTTCAATGGGGATGAGGTGTTACAGAGTGTCTTGCAGGGGTAGAACCCATGTGCAGGGCATCCTCCAGCTCTTGCTGGGTGCCAGGGATGGACAGGGAGCAGGAGGAGATGGGTGCTCCTTCAGCTTTCACCCCCAGTCAGTCGCCAGCATGTGATGCTAACCCAGAGCTTCTTACATCGCTGCAGAGATCCTCTTAGTCTAGTGCTTAAAAATAACAGTGGCTAATCCCCATCCCCCCTGCGCTCCACACACACCAGCTTTCCTCTCTGCAGAAATGCTCTGCTGTGCCACATCCCCAAAGAAACCCTCAAAAATGCTCCTTCCTTTGTACTAGGGATGCTTTCAGTTTCCTTGGGCTGTAGGTAACAGGGACCAAGCTCTGTGATGGGGACTGGGGTGAGCAGAAGCCTTGGGGCTCACAGTGGCACTTGCCTTTCAAGGCATCAGAAGCATCTTGCAACACCTTTTCAGAGGATAAGAAACTCCTGGTTGTGGCCTTCCTTGGGAAAAAAAAAAAAAAAAAAAAAGGGCAGAAAGTTTTCCTTGTGGTAGAAAAGCCTGGAATAGCTTCATTTTATTATTGCTTTATCTAATTTAGAGTGAGGACCAAGAAAGGAGGAACTTGGCCATCAATACAGCCGCCAAAAGGAATAGATAAAATACAGCGTGATGATGAAAGACCTGTTGTGTGAAAACTGCAGCGAAGGCATGGGGCTTTGAACAAAGAGATGAAAGGCAGGAATCAATGTGGGAGCATTTTATGAACTGCCAGGAAAAACTCAGGGCTGGAGGGGCACCAGGGTGCCCCCAAATCCCTCCCAGCTGGGCTTTGGAGATAGTGCATCATGGTTGGGGCCGAGTGGAAGAAAGCAAAGGGAGGTGGTTGTCACCGTGGTGGGACTAGGGATGCATGGCAATGCTGTTTGAGCAGCTTGTGCTCTCGGTGGTTTCTCTGCTGCAGGGTCCAGGAGGTTCTTCCATCATCTGCCACTGCAGGAAAAGGGAGTTAAAAAGCATGGTTGCTACCAGGCTTTTGCTGTGTCGCTCACAGCCTGCACCATGGCAAGTGATAGCCATCTCCTGCCTGACAGGCCAAATTCATCCATGACACCAGCAGCAGCATGCAGTGACAGGGTGCAAGCAGGTGTGATTTCTCCTGCTTTATCCAACCACCAGACAGTTATTCCCCCACTCTCCCTCCATCTTTTCCTCCCCTCCTCCCAGCTCACCAAAGTGGTGCAGGTTTCCCTCCAGAGCAACAGATCGGTGCAAGTTGCATCTTCATCACAAACTCATCGGCCAGGTTACACCGAGCTGGTAACTGATCCCTCCCTCCACCTCACCACCAGCTTTGACCCAGCTTTGGCCCACTTTTTTACTCAGATCTGGTCCTCTGCTTCCTGCCCACACAGCTGCCCTGGGGCTGTGGCTCAGCCCCAATCTCCCTGCAGGGACACAAAAAGCTTTCCAGATTTTGACCATCCAGACCCATAATTGAAAGGAAACACAATTAAGCGGGGACCTGCTGTATCTGGCCGGCTTCAGTAGCTCTGGAGCAGGTTTGCTGGGAGCTGCAGACTGCGCAGGGCATTGAATCATCCTAATAAACTGATAGCAGTTCACGATTTGATTTGTTCATGTAAAAGGCTCTAAATCTTATTGCATTTACTTGTCTTGCCCTGTGCAGAGTAACACAGAGAGGAGCAGCCAGGAAAATCCACATTAATTTCTGAGCCCAGAAGCAGGAGGTTAGGGAGAGCAGGGACCTCTGTAGGTACATGGTCCAGGCTTGTCCTCACCTGCCCAGTGTCCGCAGTGTAGACATGGCCACCCTTCACCAACACAAGAGGACAGAGATCTGAACTATACACTTGCTCAAAAGCAAATCTTCCAAGTTTGGGGAAAAGCAGCAGGGAAGATTTCCTTGACGCTCCCTACACTTGCAATTACTGAACAAGGAGACATCAGCTGACTCCTCCTCCAGCATCTCTGGGAAAGAAAGGGAGAGGGGAACCAACAGGAATAGGAGGGAGAGAAAACATCGAGGTGCTCGGACCCCAAACACAAGAAAAACGATGCCAGTCTGACAGCCTGAACCAAGTTACTGTATTGGGAAGATCTGGTCCCCGTTTGCCTTGTAATGAAAGCATGAGCAGCCCTTGCCTGCTCCCACACACTCTTTCCACGAGCTCTGCTTCCCCCAGAGCCCACGTGGGATGAAGCAGTGAAGAAAAATGCTTTCAGCACTGATATTGCAGCTTGGAGCCACCTGAGACAGGAGCTCCTCACTGTGCAAGCACCAGCCCCAGCAAGACCTGCCAGGTTGCCCCAGCTGAGCAGATCCCCCTGCTACAAAAAGCACTGCTCCAAGAGATGGGGATGCCCCAAAAATACCAAGGGAAAACCAGGATCACCTCATGTCACTAACCACTTCCATATTGGTTGCTCTGTGGGGCCAGGTTGACTCAGATAGCCTCTTAAGATAGCAGCGGTAAGATTCCTCTCATGTAGGTTTAGATGCCCAGGGCACAGTTATCATCTGAGTCAGGTATTTGGAAGGCAACAAGTACTCAGAGCATCGTTTGTGATGGGGTATTACCTCAAACTGCCCCACTCCCTCCTTTGGGAGGGCTGGGGGACTCGGCAGGATGGGCTCAGGTGGGGATCACCGCACTGGAGATGTGCGGCACTGGGCAAGCCAAACCCCATGCCTTGTGCTTTTGGGGGAAGGACAGTCTCTTGGCTGTCTGGGAAATGCATGCACGATGGTCTTTTCCCTCCTTCAGCTGGTGTTGGATATCAGCCTGATGTGATTCTTTGGCACAGCTTGCTATGGCCAGCTCCATGAGGTAGCAGCCAACATGATGCATGGGAAATTCAAGCCACTGCCCAGCACAGCATGTCAGTGAATGAGAGAAATGGGGCTCTGCCAGGGCTGTTCCCAGGCTCGCCTTCCTCTCCTCCTCCTCCCTTCCCACACCCCCAGCTCCACAGCAAGACAAAGCGATGCAAACCAACTACAAGTCCTATAGGAAGGAAGGGGAAAAAGAGCATAACTGTTATTTCAGTTCATTGCTCCTGGGGGATGCTTGGTTGCAGCTGCAAAAGGAGACTGGCTGAGTACCCAGAGAGGTGCTGCAAGGGGATGGATGCTCAGAGCAGGGGCTGAGCAAGGCAGAGGAGACATGACCAAACATACAGAACTGAGGTTTCACTTTCGGGTTCTCCAGGTGTAACTGAACCTCAACATTTTCATGCAGTAAAAATCCAGAGTCCAATGGGCTTGATGTCATACACTGAGACTTCTCATGATAACATGATACCACGAGCATCATATTGCTGATGTTTGCTTCAGTTGCCAATTAGTTGAGCTGAGCAGTGTTGATCTTTAGAGGAGTTTGGATCCAAGTCTGTGCTCCTGTTTATAGTCCAGGCTTGCTGCTGCTGAGAAAAAGATTTTATGCAGAGAGACATCAGCAGGTCAGGGGCAAGGAGTTACTACTTCTGCTGTGCTGAGCAGCACTGTCTTGCACCAGAGCATTAGACACAGCCGTGCTCTCTGTTACAAATAATACTAATAGAAATCCTAGTATCTGCTTGCCTGGCTGGTGAAACGCATGATTCTCCCTCTGTGCCTTCATTGTCCAGAGACACTTGCTGAATAATTTACAGATACCACTTGTACTTGAGTAGCATCCAGGAATCCCCAATGAGAGCCAGGCTCCATCTCTCAGGGGATGCTATGGGGAGACCTTATGGACCCAAGAAACCGTGACCTGCCCATGAAATTTCATGGTCACAGTGGCATCCAGGGTTAGAGGCTAGGAAGGTTCCAGCCCCCAAACTGTTCAAGTCCTCTGCCAGCAGGCAGGGAAGCCAGTGGTCACACTCACTCCTGCACACCTTGGGCTGTTGCAGAGTTTAAGCAGGCAGACCCAGCTCAGGATTTGTCTCACTAATTTCTGTGCTCAGGGCAATGCAGACAGGGCAGCAAGGAACATGCACAATGACTTTCCAAGCAAGCAAGTAGTGAATAATACAGAATTTTCAGTTCTGGAATCAGTCCTCCTAACATTCACAAAACACCTGGGACATCAGAGTCATTTTGTGACTAATCAGCTGTTGTTGGAGGTCTCACAAGTACCAAATGAAACAAGAAGTCCTAGCTCAAAGTAATTTGGGAAACACTCACCAATCCCATCTGTTGTGAATAAACAAACAGCTCTGCTGTAGTTGCAGGGTCATGAATTGCCTTGGAAGAGTTAGAGATACTATCTACATCAAGAGCAGAAAGCCTGCCAGAGAGAAAAATAAATATCCCTGCATAAAGGATGGAAAGTTATGACCCTGCTGGGATCTACCTGCTGAGTTTTCACTTACCAACCAAGCCCTGCTAGATATAGATGTGTTCTCACGGGTGCAGGAATGGTTTATGCCTGCATCCAGCCTGGCTAGGAGCCTCGTGTACTTGTCTCTGCTAGGGTGAGGAGCAAGAAACAGGAATCAGGTATACCCTTGGTGTGGTCAGGGAAATAGCAGCATATTCCCTCCTGCCAGCCTTGGACCCTCATGGCAACAGGATGTGCCTGGGACACATCCTGCTGGCCCTTCATGGGGGACATCTGTGCTTGCAGTTAAGAGCCAGGTGCAGCACGGACATAGCTGAGCACATGGCCCTTGTCTGGGAGCATCTTTAAGTCAACAGGCAGACTTGTTCAGCATTTCTCATGGTATGCAAGCTATATAGTGCCAGGGGATGGTCTACAGCCAGCCCAGGGTATTACCACATGTCACAGGGCTGGGAACAAGCAAAATTAGGATGAGTAATCAGAAGTGATGAATGACAATCCAATCTGCAGCCCATTTTGATTTGCTTTGTGGAAGCAAGGCTTTGCATCAGGCACAGCTGGACAGGTTATTCCAAAAAATCTCATTATCTGCTAATTTACCCATAAGAAAGGTTGAGAAATGCTGGTTTAGATGAGAAGCCTTTCATTTTCTGCTCTCTACTCAAGCTGCCAGCTCTTTGCACGATGCCAGGAAGCAGTACAAAAGAAAATGCTGCGCTGCCTTGCTCCGTCAGCCCTCCCGCTCCTTCTCACATGGGATGGGCTGGAGTCAGAGGAGTAGCCCATGGAGCATGCTTGTCCCAGCTGGCCCTTCTCTCCTGGCCCAGGGAGCCAACCCACAAGCTTACAGCATGCAGAGCTCAGCTTTCCAAACCAGGAGTGACATATGCTTGCGTAGGAGCATGCGAGCACTGAGGAGCAGGCATGGAAATAGAGGTTTCAGCTCTTAACAGGGTGCTAGGCAGCCGTGCAGATGCCCACGTGGGTGGTTCTGCAGATGGCAATGCTGGGCAACATCAACCTGAGCCTTTGCATTTCTGCTTCCCAGTGGTAAATGCTCTCATATCAATGTGTAGGAAGGAAGAGCAGGATTTCTTGAGCGCTCCTAGGCTGGATAAAGCATCTTTATGGTACTGTAGAGTCTGGGGGCTCTGTACTGGGAGCTGCAGCCATGGTGGGGGGGAAGGGAAGGACTGATGAGCCTTTCTCATGTTATCGAGTTGCAGAATCGATGGCCTGGACTTGAGGGGGGCCCTGAATATGTCTCTGTGGTCCTACTCTGACTCCTGCATCCTGTGATCATGTCCCATACATAAGCAGCAGTCAGGGCCCTGTGCCACACCATCACACACAGCTCCCCCAGGACTGAGCTAATTACAAACCACAGAGCAGCTCAAGAGGATGAAGCTTCTTACCAGGGACTGCAGCCTAGGCATTACCAGATTACAGGTCAGAAGCAGAGCACACGCCAAGCCCCAGCTTACAGGGATGCTGCTGCAGCAGCTCACACGTGAGCGCAAGCCTGAGGACCAAGCCCCAGCACCTGCACTGGGTGTGCAGCCTCTGGGCTGGTGAGGGCAAATCCAGGCAGCGTGCTAAAGAGTCTAGGGCCAATCTGCCCTACAGGGACATAATCTGCTCCATCACTATCACCTCAGGAATCACAACACTTGCTCTACCAAGGGACAACCCAAAAGGCCCCAGTAGGATTTACCACCACTGCCAGTCATCATCCAGCAAATGCTTTCTCCATCCTTCCTCTCTGACAGGATACAAGTCTCTTCTGTTACTATAAATGCAGTTGTGACACTTAGTCACAAGGAGAAATCCCCTCAATTTATAGTCAGATCGCCAAGAGCTGCCCAGCAGGGAACACAGCCTGGAAACGCCCCAGGGTAAATGCACAACAAACCCACATCCCACTCCAAAGAACATTAGGGCCAGATCCTGAGCAAGCCCAGCCCTTTTATAAGCCATTTGCAGGTGAAACCTATAGATATTATCTAGTCTGGGGAGATTCAGATCACCTGGGAGCAATCTTGAGCATGCTGGCTGCTCCTTTGTCCCCACAGCATAACACACAGCCCTGGCATTTATTGCTTCATGGGTTGTGAAGGGCATGTACGTGGCATGGCCGTGGCCTCAGCAATGTGCAGGGGGAGCCTGGCTCCTCAGTGTATAGATACACAACCAAGTGTCACGGACATAACCTGATTTATAGCAGGGTTGGGGCTGTCAGGTGTTGGACTGGCTCTCTCCAAAGGCGGGGATGACCTGCTCGGTGGGACCCTTGCTCACGCCTCCTCATCTGTGTTTTAGTGGTGATTTTACACCCTCCTCGCATTACCCTTCCAGCAGCTCACCTAAAGGATGTCAAAATTATTATCTTCACTTGGAGAGGGGGAAAGTGGGGTGAGAGGGAACTGAACTGACATGGCAGAGGCCAGCTGGAGAGAGTCAGTGTCAAAGGAAGGACTAAGCCCCATCTCTCCCATATTGCAGCTTGGCCTGGGTGTCCGTCAGGGACATTCCCCCACCACATGTGTAGGGGACAGCTTTCCTGCAAAATGTCCCATGGCTTGGCCCATGTGTGTCTGGTGCCCATGGAGTGGCTAATACAGGTCATCTTGGTTCCGCCAGGAGAGCTCAGATGCGCAGATGCTCACACATGTGACATCCCAAGGAATAATTTAATTTAATCTAATTTTTTCCTTCTTCTCCCTCGCCCCAGCAAAGCAAGAGCCAGTCAGACCTGCGTGATTTTTGAGGACAGAACTTTCTTCTTGGATAAAAGTTTTTAAAAAACTCAACCGCACCCCCTCCCACCCAAGCCACAAAAAAAAACAGAGTGGGAGAAAGAGAAGGAGAAAGGAACAAGCCTGGGAAGCCGGCTCTGCACTTCACCCCGGCTGCCTGGGACAAGGGACTCTTTGTTTCCCTGGCTGGAGCCTGCTGCACTGGCCCTTTTCAGTCTCACTCCCTGGGAAAGGGGCCAGGGGGAAGCAGGCACAAGCAGGGCAGGCAAAAACCCTGGGGCTGCCGTGAATAACTCTTGCTCAGACGCCTACCAGGCCCTCCATCCTCATATAGCCAGTACGTATAGCATCTGCCAGAAACAGCACTGGGAGAAAAAGGTGCCTGGGAGCCCCTTGGGTCTCTGCTTCCCATGCATCATCCCTGCAAATGAACATGTTTGTATTCCTGCTGTGCAGGAGGTTTTAAACTTGTCCGTGTCTTTCGGACTTTGCAATCCTAAAGCACCTGCTAAAATGCACCGGAGCACCCAGCTGGTGTGTAATCACCTGCCCGCAGCTCCCCGGGCCCGCTGTGTCGAGCGAGCCACAATGCTGCAGTTTTGCTGGGTCCCCAGGCATGTGGCAGCGTAAGCTGGAAGCAGCTGGGGACAAGTCTCTCTCACCACCTCCCTCCCCAGGGACATTGCCAGAGTGTCCCCAAGCCCATGGGTGCAATGACACAGAGCTGCTGCTGATTGTGTATTCAGCCAGCCAGGCAGGAGACTTACTGCAGGGATTAGACCTAAGTTTGGAGAGGTGTTTCTCTTATTATTATTTTCGTGCATTGAAGGACCCCAGAACTCTGCCTGGCTGCCAGCAATTCCCTTCTCCCAATCCCAGTCACACAGAGCTGGGGCTGGGAAACACATAGCAGCCTCCTCTGGGGCTCTCAGTTGCTCTGGGCTTTCATCAGCTCTAATGAGAGTCACAGGTGCCCTCTCCAAGTATGTCCCTCTGTCCGTCTGTGCTGGAGCTCAGCTCGGAGGCTGGTTTTGCACACCAGTACAGCAACTTTCTGCAGGCTGGGAATGATGCAGGGCTCCCTGTGCATGCCGTACCCAGGCTGGCCTGGCATTCTGCAGCCAGGTCCCACACATACAATGCTCCATTTCCCAACCTTCACAGGATGATGCTTGTTAGAAAACAGGGCAGGAAAACAAGAGCAGTCTCTCTGCAGGTCAAAAGAAAAGTTTCTCCTCAAGGCTATTTCTCCCTCTGGGAAAAGCAGGCATTTGCAGCGTGCCACTCCAGCGTGGCTTTGGGCTTCAGGGACGCACAAGCTGTTTGACCTTGTCCCGTGGGGACAGCCAAGGTGGCCCTTCCTGGCTTCTCCATCCCTGTACCAGAGCTAGGGAGGATATTTGCACCCAAGGGATCCCTTCCCAAAGGGTCCAGGCACCCCTTGGTCCTGGGGGAGGGGGCTGTGGGAACTGGTCCTGTTGCTGCTCCTTGTTATTGCTCTGACCAGCAACTGCCAGAAGAGAGAGAAGATGGTGCGAGGCTTTGTTAAAATAAATAAAGTCAAGGAAAAGGCCTCGGATATGTTTCCTCAGCAACCATGACGTCACGTGGGATGTCTGGCCTTCCCCCCTGCCCCCCTGCCTTCTTATTATTAAAAGAGAAAAGAAAGGGAAGCAGAAAGCAAAGGGTAGCTGGGGACACAGTCTCCTGGCAACACAGGGGACAGTAATGTCTTCCTGCCAGGGGGACATGGCTCCAGCACGGGGAGCCTGGCCAGCCCTCATGGCTGGAGTGGCAGGATGGGGAGGGCACTCTGCTGTCCCCTGGGATGGAGATGACAGCATGCTGGGCATGAGCACATCCCCAGGGATGCCCGGCTGCTTCCCAGCACCACAGCATCCTTGCTAAGCCCTGATTTACCCAGCGTGGATCCTCGATTTGCAGGGCAGTGGGTGCTTAGCCCCTCCATTTCCCCCTCTTAATTCAAGACATCTGTTGGTGACGATGACCACGCATCTTCCCGCAGTGCTGGGGTCTGGCAGCAGGCAGGCCAGGGGCTGGGGACAGGCTCCCTGTGCGGGCTGTCACTGCTGCCTGCCGGGGAACACCTTGCACCCTATGGCCATGCTCCCCCCACACTCAAACCCTTGTCATCTGAGGTATTTAATCCATCCTGGCTGACTTTAACGGACAGCAGTGAGCGGCTCAGTGGGGCTGAGCAGGCAGGAGACAGCAGAGGCGTCTCCACGGGCGTGGGTGGGTCGGGGATGGGGAGAGGGGACTTTTACTGCCTTTCACAGTGCCCTGGACCAAGGAGTCACCGTGGACCCAGAGGCAAGGTCCTGCCGGCCCCTGAGCTCCCTCGCTGGGTGCAGCTCAGCTGTGAAACACGCCGCAGATGGTGCCAGAGCCAAGAGCAAACGGGGTCAGAAAGCAATTAGCCCAGGTCCTGCAGGGCAGCCCCGCCGGCGCCCGCTCAGCTTGCCCGTCTTGACCTAAGCCACAGCAGAAGTCTTTAAATCCCTCATTACCAGGAGCAGCCAGGGAAGGATCACTCTCTATTTGCCTGTTTCTTATTCCCTTATGCTAAGCCTCCACTGCTGGCCCCTGCCAGAAAACACTGAGCAAAGCAGCACTTTGTTCTGACCTGTTATCATGGCTGCACATTTAATTTGTCTCTTAATACACTGTTATGTACCTAGCAATGGACTAGCCAAGCCCAACACCATTTTTTCTTGCTGTGTGTTGATCTGACAGGGGAAATTGATATGTTCCTCCCAACGCCCAGAGCAACCTGATACCTCAGACTAAAAGAGACAGAAATAGAGATACAAGTTTCCAAGGAAGCATGGAGGGGTTTTTCCCCTGCAGCAATATGTACTGGGACGTGCGGCCCCCACGGGTAGGAGATAGATGCAGGTGGTACCCTGAAACTGAAGGCATCACAGGGATACCCTCATCAGAGCTAGGCAAGCTGCTGTGACATGAGGGTGTCACTGCTGGATGGGCCAGGGACCTGCAGCAGGTCCCCCCAGTACCCTGTGTGCCCCCCTTCACTGCTGGGGCTCTTCCCAGCACTGCTGCTGTCTGCCCTCTCCTGCCCACAGCAGCAGGCAGAGCTGGCTCCTGCCTTCTGCTTTCCAAGCAACGACAGCTATGTGGAAATGCTTTAGCCTGAGCCATAGCTGAGCAAGATCTGGGGTCCTGGCATTTGGGGCCAAGCTGTGCCCAGTGCCGGGGTCACTTCTGCAGGGCAGCTGGAGCAAAGCTGAGCCAAGGGAGAGCTCCAGGGTGGGGGGGCTGGTTGGTGTCCCTGTGCAGACTCCTCCAAAAGGGCTTTTCCCCAAAAAACCCATCCCCTGAGTGCGTTTCTCTTCCTGCTTCTTGCTGCAGGTTCATGAATCACCGTGTCCCGTCCAACTGCAGGTACCAGCCGACGGAGTACGAGCACGCTGCAAACTGTGCCACGCACGCGGTGAGTCTCTGTCCCAGGGTGAGGGAGAACGGTGCTCAGGTCTCCAGGGATCCCCTGGGGAACCTCAAGGAATAACTAAAAATGTCTGTGTTCAGTCCTGGAGCAGCTGGTGAGGGTCTTGGGGCTGTGATGGGGCAGAGGTGCCCCACGTGCTCTCGGGGAGCAGAGATGCTCTCCCTGCTCCTGCCCTAGGAAGCTGGTGTTCATCTCCCTTGCTCTTACCCACCATGGCCTCAGGGAAGCTGGCTGTGGGCTGAATGGAGCAGGAGTATTTTTCAAAGCTCCCTGAAAATTGAGTGTTTTTCACAGCAGGAACAGTGACAGGCGCCCCATGGGGCTGCCTACACTGCAGTGGGAGCGAGTGCTCCCCACATTAGGGTTTCTCTCGGGAGCTGGCAGCTCCTACTCCAAGTCCTGGGAGATGACTCAGAGGCAGCCATCCTCCGTGTGCCTTCCTCCTCCTCCCTGCTTCTACCTGGAGAAGCTACTCTGGAGTTGCACCACGAAAGGAGAGACCCTGCCTGGCCAGTGTGGGTGGCCAGCTGGCACCTTATGGGTGGTAGCTTTGACCAGAAGCGAAAGAAACATCTAAAAGGAAAAGCAGGGACTATGTTGTAGTTGCTCAACGGAAACACAGTCAACAGCAGGTTTGCTTCTCCCTTCTAGTTCTGGATCCTGCCCAGCATCCTTGGCAGCTCCATCCTCTACATCCTCTCTGATGACCAGTGGGAAACCATCTCAGCCTGGATCTATGGCTTTGGCTTGTCCAGCCTCTTCATTGTCTCCACCATCTTCCATACCATCTCTTGGAAGAAGAGGCATCTCAGGTACCAGCCTTGATTTCCTGAGGCTCGGGAAGGGGGTGAGGGTCCGGAGGCCCCCGGTGCCACAGACTGTGACCCATCTGTCTGTCTGTCCCACAGGACTGTGGAGCACTGCTTGCACATGTTCGACAGGATGGTGATTTACTTCTTCATTGCGGCGTCGTACGCTCCCTGGTGAGTTGCTGGTGGGTGGGGGCCATTTCTTGGCCCCACTGGAGGGGAGAAAATCAGCCTACCTCCAACAAATAGGGTTTCCCTCTCTGGCTTTGGCTCTGCTCAAGGCTGTACCCTACCCCTTTCCACAAACCCTTCCTATTGTATAGATTTCAACCCCTTCAAGTTGAAGTTACAAGCTGGAAAGACCCTTCGGTAGGAGAGCCATGGGGGTGAGGGCAGCGTTTCCCTGGCACCTCGCTGCCCCCAGCCTGGACCGGGGTGCTGTCCTAGACCTCCCTCACCTCAGACCTGGCTCTTGCAGGCTGAACCTGAGGGAGTTGGGTCCCTGGGCCTCCCACATGCGCTGGATCATTTGGATCATGGCGACTATCGGGACCGTCTATGTTTTCTTCTTCCACGAGCGGTGAGTGCCTTTACCTGACTCCATGCTGGTGGGCATTGCAGACCCCAGCTCAGCTCTGCCAGCCCCTCTTAATGCCCCGACGGTAGCGAAGCTGGAAGGGAGATCAAGAAGGATGGAGATAGACAGACAGACAGATATCTAGCTAGTTAGGTACAGGGTCTCTGGACAGCCTCCTGGTCAATCGGCAGTCGAGATCTTCCTTGGACCACATCCTTCCCCATCTGCACCCTGGTTTTAGGAGCTTTGGTGGCAGGCAGGAGGTATGTGGGAGCAGGGACGTGCTGCCATGAGTTGCTTCTTCCACATGGTGGCACCAAATATTAAGCAAAAGGCCCCAGGTTTCTCCCCGAAGTGAGCCTGGTGCTGCTGAGCTGGCAGCTCCCAAGCCAGGGTTGGGGCCATCACCCCTGGACCTGGGTGCCAGCCCCGCTGAGGAGGTGCAGCTCACACCTGAGGACATGGGACCTGCCGTGGTGGCACCTCCATTCCCTTTCCTGTAGCACAGCAGTGGACGTTACAAGCGTAAAACTTGACGCTCCCTCTGCACCTGCCTCCAAGCAGCTTCTCTGTTGGTCGCAGGTACAAGCTGGTGGAGCTGGTGTGCTACGTTATCATGGGCTTCTTCCCCGCCTTGGTCATTCTCTCCATGGTAAGCCACTGCTGGGAAGCCGTGGGGCTGGCTTGTCTCCAGTGGGTTGGTGTGGTCCAGGCTGTGTGGTGGATAAAATCCATCCCCAAAGAAGATGTAGCCTGGTTTGGTTTTGGAAATGCTTTGGGTGCCCATGTGCACCTCCAGCAGGACCTCCTGCCCAGGCTCCGTTGCGCTGAAATCCTCTCGGCAAAACTGAGCTGCTGGGTCCCCTCTGCCTTGCTGGAGGGGAGGGGGGTAGCAGAAGGCAGAGCGAGGGTCCTGCCTGCACCCTGGAGCTGGGGCCACGCTTCTGGTCTCGATGGAGCGGTGGGGCGAGGGCAGGCGTGCCATGGCTATCACTGAGCCCTGCCTCCCTGCTTGCTCCCAGCCCAACAGGGATGGCCTCCCGGAGCTGGTGGCCGGTGGATTCTCTTACTGCCTGGGCATGGTCTTCTTCAAAAGCGACGGTCGCATCCCCTTTGCCCACGCCATCTGGCACCTCTTCGTGGCCATCGGAGCTGGCATCCACTACTACGCCATTTGGAGGTACCTCTACCAGCCCGGCACGCTGGAGGCTAAAACATCCCGGTAGAAGCCTTAAAGACATCGTTTGTGCCAACCGGCACACAGGGGCATGGAGGGGAGCGGGGAGGCAGCCTGTGCCATGGGCTCGCCCCAAACCACCCGCTCGCCCCACGGGCAGCAGCCCCTGCTGCCCTTCCTGCACAGACAGGAGAGCCTGGAGGTTGATTTTAAACAGATTTTTTTCTTTTTTTTTTTTTTCTTTAACCTCAGGAACTGTTTATTTTTTTTAGGCAAAGATTTCGTAACACGGTGTTTGACCAAAGGGCTGCGGGCAATAGGGGAGCGACCTCTTGCCAAGGGCTCGGGGAGGCCTTGCTCACCGGCCCGACCCTGAGCAACCTGCCAGGACCAGGGGCCCTGGCCCTGCATGCCCCTGGCTAGTGACACCCTGGGTTTGGCTACCGGAGCCCTTAGCATGGGCCACTCAGGGGACTGGAGGTGTCGGGGCCTGGGGAGAGACGCAGCCCCTTTCCCCCGGGATGCCTGGGAGTGTGGCTGCCCCAGCTGAGGAGGGGGGCACGGTGGCACCCCTGCACCACCCAGGCTCGGCTCCTAAATGGTCCTGAGTCATGTTATCATTAGCTGCCCCCCTCCCAATGTCTTGATGGGAAGGTCCAGAGTCAACCAAGCCTTACATGAGATTAAAACTTGAATCTCTTCCAGGGCACCCCAGAGTCCCTGAGCACTGGAAAACCTTTTCTCTAAGCCAGTATTAAATGCACAACTCAGTACGTCCCCCCTAGATGGGCCCTGGGAGCCCCTATGGACATTTTCTCCCTGGGGTGCTTTGTTTTCCTCTCCAGGCTTGGTGCCAGTGGCAGCCCCAAGCACAGCCCCACTCCCAGGCTCTGCTGCCCGTGTGCCTTCAGCGGGGGCACAGGGGGGACCCGGCTCCCGGCACCAGCCTGGCTGGGGTCAGCCCATCCGCAGCAGGGGATTTTCTTTCTCCTCGAGGGAGGGAACCGAACCTCCTTGGACTGGGGCCACAGGGCTGCCTGCCTTCTCTGCTCCCATTTTGATGATGAGCCTCTTGCTCAGGATCAGATTTAAATCCATTTTTGGGAGGAATCCTGACATACCTGGGAATGCCACAGGGACGGGATGCACCCATGTGATGCTCAGAGGTGAGCTGTGATGGAGGGATCCTAGTGATGTTTGGATTTTAAACCCCTAACCATGGCTACACAGTGCTCTCCAAGGCAGGATAATGGGACGTGGAGCTCCTGCCCAGCCATCAGGAGCAGCCTGGATATTGCTGGAATGGGAAAATCACACCTGGTCCTGCTCCCAAACACACCGGCAGAGCTGCTGGAGCTGGGAGGGACTGGTGTGTGCCGGGCTGTGGTGCAAGCCAGGCTCTGTGCCAGGAGCTGGCCCACAGAGCAGCGCTGCTCTCAGCCCTGCCTACACCTTCCCTGGGAGCCCCCAAAGGCATCGATTTCCCATCCTCTCTTTTTGACCTCTTGATTAATCGCGACTGCAGCAGTCTCGGCGCGGCGTGGCAAGCGAAGGAGATTTATGGCCATTGTCCCGCATCTCCTGTTTCTCTGGCAGCGTGCTGAGGAGCTGAGCTCCTGGCTCTGTCCCGCCTCTTGCAGAGCTTAGGGTCCCCCCAGCCTGCAGTGCCCTGGGACAAGCTCTCCATGGCCATGCCATTTTGCAGCAAATTACCAAAGAGAAAGCGTCCAGAAACTCTTCCCCTCGTGATGTGGCGGCTGTGGTCACCATGTCAGCAAAAAAATTTGGTGGGTTTTCACTTCCATAGGCAGAAGGTTCCTATAAGGGGCTCTGGGTGCTCTGCCCAGCACCCCAGCCTGGTATGGGGCTGCTGGGGGGATGTCTCTGCCCGGGGTATCCCAATGCAGCCTTTGGGCTGGGACGCGTCTCAAGGTGACGGGTGGTCTTAGGGACAGGGGGTGAATGACCCAGCGTGAGCCCAGTCTCTGCTGCTGCCTCTCCCAGGCCCCCAGGTCCCAGCCCTTGCTCCATCACCCAACACAGATGGAGGGAGTGGAGAAGGATGAGCTGCGAGTAACCAGCAGTTGGTGGAGCATGTTGGGTTGGAATAGCGGGATATTGGGTCCTAGAGTAGGAGATACTATTTTTTCTGTCTGGCAAGTCATTACCCTTCTCCGTGCCTCAGTTTCCCCATCTGTAAAATGGGGGTGAAGACACTGACTACCTCACAGGGCTCATGTGAGGACCCCGTGAAGCACTTGGAAGACGTCCAAGATTTTACAAATACGTGCTTCAATTTTCACTGAGTCTGGGGGACTGGATTCCCAGAGCCACCATGGGGCACAATGACAACTGCAGCTCGATATGCCCAGCTCTCCTCCCCCTCTGTCACTAAATCCCATGGGGAAACCACCCTGGGGACAGACCATGCACACAGCAGTCCCAGCCACCGGGCAAACGTTCCCTGTCAGGAACCTGTCATGGTTCCCAGGGACCATCACCGTGTTTTGTCCATGGGCTCCATCCTATGGAATTTATCCCAGAAGCCGTTTTGCCATTGGGAGCTTTTGGCCCTAAATCCATCCTGGGGGCTCCCAAGGCACAGGATGGTGCCAGAAGGACCTTTCCAAGACCACTTCATCTCAGTCTCCTGCTGAAAACCCAGGGCAGGGCAGATGCCCGGGCAGGAATGGGTGGCCAAGCTCTGTGGGGACATTGCCACCCTGTCTTGAGTCCAGATTGGCCGAGTGGGCTTCTCTGTAATTGAGAAGTCCCCCCTCTTCTCTTGCTTCCTAAATCCTTCTCTTGCAAAGCAAGGTGGGAAGCACTGAGCAGGTTATCAGATTGTCCTTCTATTTTATACTAATTTTAAACGACTGTAATGTTCAGGTTGCCTGTGGAGAAGGGTTTGAGGGACCTTTTTAGCATCTTGTGTGTTTCATATCCGTTCTTGTTCAATCAGTATTTTATATTTAACACAGTATTGGGTCAAAAAAAAAAATGTAAGGAAGATAACTCTAGCAAATATTGTTTCCTGTGGAGTAGGATTGAAATAAAAACTCAAGATACCTCACTGCTGCCTGCTTGTTAAATCAAAATTGGTTTTCCTGCAGCATCTGGAAATCAACCCATTTTCTATCTGACTTTCCCCACATGGCATCGCTTCCCAGGGAGGGGAGGAGCCACTCAACCAGCTGCAGCGAGGCCCCGCTCACGGCGATGGATGGCTGAGCTCTGGCTCACCTCGGTGCATGGATGGCATTGCCATCTGCTGGCTCGGTTTGCCGGGGGGGCCAGCACCACTTCGCCCGTCACACCAGCTGCACTGGGAAATTCAGGAGGTTGGGGATGGGTTGAGCTCCAAGCTGCAGAGTTTCCTTAAAAAAAAAAAAAAAAAAAAAGTGAGTTTGCAGGGGCGACTTTGTGTTCGGTGGTGCTGGCCGAAGGGCTTGCCAGCATCTCACCGAGGCGGTCTCAGCGAACCCACCCTGCACGCCCACTCGGGCCCTGCCTTTTCCCCTCCCGCGGTGGCTGAGTCTGCGGTTGACATGTGTCGAGCCCCCGGGGCTGCCACCGCAGGGGAGGAAGGATGCTAGATCTGGGGAGGAAGAAAATTCGTGGCAGACGGAGCAGAGGGTACGCGCTGCTCGCTCTGGACCCCAGAGGGGAAACTGTCCCACCATCGCCCACCAGCTCCCCACGGACACTGGCTCCTCTTGGAGAGGGAGAATTTGCCCCCATCCACGGAGCCTGCCGGCCGGCACTGCCTGCCCCAGGCTCTGCACACCCACCGGCTGCCCTCTCCCTTGCACCTCTCCAATGGAATTACACCGGGGCTAGATCCCCACAGGCTGCGACGTTCAGCAGCTTTTCCCAAGGGCCAGGGAGGGTTCCCTGCTTCCAGAGGGGAGCTGAACTCACCCCGAAACCTGACCTACAACTTCCACCTTGCCCATAATTTCTTTGTTGCTGGTGATCGGGCTGAACTGGGAAGCCCGCTGGCTTCGCTTTGCTTTTGCGCTGTCATTCCCAGGGGGTGTCTGAGTGCCAGACCCACCTTCCCACCCAAAGCGCAACCCCCCTGCACCGCCAGGCAGAGAAACAACCACTTAACCAAAAGGAAAGTTTTTACGCGAGGGAAGCAGAGCGTCAGCGGCCACCTCGTCCCGAACAACTCCCCGGCGCAGCCTCAACCCATCCCTTCCCGATTCCAACCTGCGCGCAGCCACAGCAGGGCCGGGACTTTGGAGCTTGTTTTTGACAAAACCCGTTTCGCCGCTGCCCGCGCAGCCCTGCCTGCCTCCCTCCCTCCCTCCCTCAGAATCGGGCCCACGTCGCGCCGTGACCGTTTATAACGGTGGGAAGCGGCAGCCCGTTCCCCATCCCACCCCCCCTCCCACGGGCGCCGCGGGGGTGCTCGGCGCTGCGCGGGGCGGTGGCGGCGGGCGGCCGCAAGGGGGCGCCGCAGTGCCGCTCCGCCGCGCTCCGCCCCGGCGGCCGGACGCGCCGCTCAGCCCCGGCGGCTCCGGGCGCTGCAGCCGCCGGGGGCCGCGCCGAGCCCCGCACGGTGAGTACCGAGGGCGGGTGGGGGGGTGTGCAGGGCGGGGGTTGGTGAAGACAGACCCTACCCGAGGTACCAACACCCCCATTCCTTTTTTTTTTTTTTTTTTGTTTTTTTTTGGGGGGGGGGGGGGAGGGAGTGGGCGCTGATGGTAGGGAAGCGGAGCCCCCTCGTAGCATCCCCGAAACACCCTCCGCGCTGAGCCCCCGCACCCGGGAGCGTCTCCCAGCGATGGGACCAGCAAGTGTGTGTGTGTCCCCGCGTCTGCTCGGACGGGAAGGTTTGTTTCTCGTCCCCTTGGAAAGGGGAGGCAGAAGGGAAGCGGCGGCGAGGGCTGAGGCTTGTCCGGTTGCCGTTGGCGACCCAGCCTGCCCTGAACGGCACCGGGCAGGCAGGGCTGTGCTGGGGAGACGCAGAACTTCGGGATCCTCGTCCCACTGCCAGGCACCTGGAGATCCTTCTCCCCACTGCATGTCCCCTGGGGGTCCTTGTCCCACTGCACATCCCTTGGGATCCTTCTCTTGACTGCATAGCCCTTGGGGTCCTTCTCCCCATTGCACCCCCCTTTAGGATCCTTGTCCCATTGCACACCCCTTGGGATCCCACTGCTATTCCACACACGCGATTTCACCTGTATTCAGCTGCTTGTGACTGTCGTGGCATCTCAGGCCTTGGCAGGGAGGTGCCGGGGTGGTCTGTTCCTCCGTGAGGCTGGAGCAGTTGCATGCTGAGTTGTAACTTTAGCTGAAAAAACTCAGGGGAGTTTGATGCTTTGCTTGGAAAATGCTTATTTTCAGCGCTCTCCAGGATCAGTTAATTATAGCTCGAAAAAAAATTATTGCTAAGATCTTATAATTAGGCAGCCTAGCGAGACTCTGCTGCTTGGAAGGCAGCAGAAAGCAAATGCTCTTTGTGAAATGTTTCTTGCATGTATATGTGAATAGAGCTGCCTGGGCAGAGGGCTGGCATTTGTACTTGTGTATTACCGGAGAGCTGATGCACGTTGGCAGCTCAAAAGACTCTGTAAAATAATGAATAAAAAAAAAAAAAAAGCAATAAAAGAAAACATGCTAAAAGGACCCCTGTTGTCCTTGTAGGATTGGGTCCCAAATCATTATAATCCGTTTGTGGAGTGATAACTGCCTTTAGGACAAATTATTAGTTCATCTTTGCAGGACCAGAACTGTCTTTACGTTCTGTTTGAACGGTTCCCTGAGCTGTGGGGTCCAGGGTGCTACTGCAGAGTGCCTGCTAATAATAACATAGTAAGGAGTTTACCCGCTCTGATCCGACTAAAGATGGCACCAAGGCTGGCATTGACATTATCAGCCTCCGATCCATCCCTAGATTAGATGGATAAAACTCACAGAAGAAGAGGCTGGGCTTTGAAGCGGAGGCTTCATCCCGAACAGAAGGGAGTGGGGGCTCTGATACAGGACGGAGGGGTTTGGGCTCTGCCCCGGCAGCCTTGGCTTTGGGAATGGGAACTGCAGAGGGGCAGGATTTGGAGCTGAGGAGCGCACGTCAAAGCCGCTGCGTCCAGGGTGTTCTCATTTCCTTTGCTCTCTGAGTTATAATTTGTTCCACATTGCAGTGCCGGAGTGGCCTCTCCCTCTGCTCGCAGCATCCAGGCTGCGGTCATTGCCATTAGACCGAGGCTGCAACGTGAGTGGGTTTTGTCCAAAAAGAAAGGGAAAAAAAAAAATAAAGGGGAAAATTTTCAAATAGAGATCTGGGGAAATGGCTTTTCTGGTTGTCATTCTGGGATGACTGTAGACTGTAGCTGAAATCTCACCACCCATCCATGCAGAGCTATGCCTGTGCTGGGACAAGCCCTGGGGACATTCCAGAAGATTAAAAAGTGTTTTAATAGTGTTGCTGCTCTTCCCAAAAGGGAATAGGATGACCTGGTAGCTACAGATTGATTGGCTTGATAGCATCCCCCCAGGGAGAAGAGGGAGAAACCTGGCTCAGGCTTTAATTGATTAAAGACTTCAGCACCAGGAATAAATTCCTGCCATCCAACGTGGCTATATGGAAAATAACTCCTGGTAAGTAGAAATGATTCTAGCCTCTGACAGAAGACGTGACTCTCTGGCTGTAATACACTTTTGTGAAGCATTTGAGTTATATGAGGTGGAATTCTTGTAAAAATCTGCACTTTCCAATATTGAAAAAGTCAGTCCAGTCCAGTCTTTAGAGCTGACATTATACAGTGTTGAGAAAGCTGGTATTAAATAAACCTGATCCGTTTCAAAGGCAGTTATCAGAGGAGATTATCACTGCTGGGCACTGCTAGCTGGTAGCATGCCCTCAGTGTTTCAGTGCTTTTATCACTAATCTGAAAGGAGATAGAAATGATTTCTGAAAAAAACTGAGGCTGACCCAGAGCAGCACATTGTTACTAGTTTGTACAAATCTGGACAGTAAACTGGGCAAGTGAAAGGCATTCTGACTGGAGCAGAATGGAGAATGGAAATTTTTTTGCGCCCAAAAATAATAACCGGAGTTGTGCGTGTTTTCCTGTCCCTAATCTGGATGATAAATTCTCACCAGAAGCTGCTCGCAGATGCTGGGAGAGGCAGCTCAGGGGCTCACCAGCTCCCTCCTCCAGCGGGAGCTGCCTGGGGGGTGGCTGTGTGTCTGTCCCAATTTCTGTGCTGGAGAATCGAAAATTTTCAGGGTAACGGGCAATTTTGTTCTGGAAAAAAAATAGCAGTTATTTGCATTTTTGGTCAGGGCACTATGAGAATTGAAATTGGTCTTACAATGGACAAACCCAGTCTCTCCATCTTGGCAGGAGGGGAAGGGACCAAGGGGCTGCAGAAAATGCCTGATGGGGAGAGAGGAGATGGCCATCCAGTTAGCCTACTCATAAATCAAAGAGGAACAAGGGGGGCTTGATTAAAGCATCTAAATACTCTTGCAGATGAGAAAATACGTTAGCCAAAAGCTCGTTAATTGAGCAGAGAAAAGCATGACAGGAATCAATGTCTGGCAGCCAAAGCCAGACACGTTGGAAATAAGGCATAAATATTTAACCGGCGGGAACAATTAATCATTGGAAGAAACGAGGAGAGGCAGAGGTGGGTTCAGCATCTCTTTGCCTTTCACATCACGACCTGTTGCCTTGTGGAAAGTTTCTCCTGTAGCCCCAGAGCTGGGGCCAGCAAGAGGGGCTGGGCTGAACCCCCAAAGAGGCCCTGATTAGGTGATTTAATTAGATGGCGCATTTGTCTTCAGTCATGGCAGAACGGAAAAGAGTATTTCTTGTGCCCCGCCAGCTCTTTCTGGGAAAACACCGTGAAATCACCGCAGGCGTTTTGCAGATGCTTCTTTTCTCTTTCAGTTACCAGGGGTCGCAGATCTGTGCAGGGTGGGTGAGCAGACAGTGCTTGGTGGCTGTCCTCAACATCCAGGAAAATAGACTGACCTTCAGGAAAAACAAATCTTGGGGAGCATCCCAGTGTGCCATGGCTGCGGGGGGAAGGAGCTGGTCCAGGACTCATCATCCACCCATGGGCAAGAGGGTCCCCAGCCTGGCATCCCTGGGGACACATGTGCTTGGGAGAAGGAGATAAAGGATATGGGGTTGCTTCTGGTTGCATCTTCTCCCCTTTGCCTTTCCTTTCTGAGAGAGTTTATTTTCCTATATCTGCTCTCTCCCTGTCTCTCTGTGATGGGGTAGATGCTGTTGGTGGGCATTGCCGTGGCTGGGTTTGCTCCGTCTCCCCCCAGGGCTGCTGTGGAGCCTGAGCTTGGGGCCAGGCTGGTCTTCTCCATCCATGGGCTGTGGCTGGATGAACATGTGCGAACACACGTGTCACCAGCCACACTCCCCCGTGGGTGATGTGCCCCCTCCATCCCAGGCATCAACAGCTCTCACCTGCAGACAGAGCTTAGGCTGTTTGGTTTGAGGCAGGGGGAATATAGTGAGATGCTGAGCTATAGGGGATATATATGGGACTTAGTAGCTTGCATGCAAACACGATGCACATCAGGGGCAGAGTCCCAGAATCTCCAATACCTCCAAAGCCACCACACTGTGAGTGGCCGATGTCTGTGAGCAGCCCAGGACTGTTCCTCCTCTTCCTCTTGCAGAGGCACAACGGACGCCCGCCCAGGATGATGTACGACGGGGGGGAAGGCCTGTTTTGAGAAAAGGGATGAATGGAAGGAGAAAAGGCACATGACAAGGATGGCAAGGTAAGGGGAGGCTTTGCATGGGCGCTGGCTGGGGGGAAGCGGGAAGGAGTAGCTCACCCCTGGTAGGAGCAGGAACTTGAGAGCCAGCAGGAAAGTCCCCGGCGGTTGCAGAGTCGGTTGTGGTGATGGAAGGACATGTGGTGACCATGTGAATACCAAAAGCATTTGTCATAGCTCTGCAGAATAAACACAGACAGTGCTGGCTGAGGGAAATAGCAGGTTTTGGTGTGGCCAGGCACAGTGTGAGAGGAGGTGGAGGATACCTTACAGACGTTCCCGCTGGGAGGCAATCACAGGCTTTTGGCTAATTACTGAATTGTAGCAGAGATGCCGCTGAATGCTGAAGAAAGGGACTCTTTGGAAAGTCTGGGTCATGCTTCCGTAGCTGCAGGCATGTGTCCTCCAGCAGCGCACAGCTGCGCCGGCGTGGCCGGGAGCCGGGCTGTCTGCAGCGAGGAGGGGGCTCGCCCGGGCTGGGGAGGGGGGGGTCCAGGAGCTGGTGTGCCCGAATAGTTAATGTCCTTGCCAGCTTGTCCCCAGGCAGCTGGGTCCAGCTGGAGAGTCCCCTGCTCTTGCAGCAGGACCCAACAGCATCGCATGTACTGTGGTTTTCTCTTCAGCCTCCTCGGAGGTGGCCGGGCGTGCCTGAGCACACGGATGTGGGAAGAGCACATCTCGTTATCATCTTATCTCATCCATTCAAGTCCTCGAGGGGATTAAGACCTTGCATTACTCTATGTTTGGGATAAAGCTGCTATTTCTCAGGTGGCCTGTGCTGGTACCTGGTGAAATCCCACCGGTGTTGCTCCAGATGTTGAATAACAGGGTGACTAGGCTAGAAGCTTCTCTCAGTCCAGGCTTCATAATTTTTCCCTGTGAAATGCCTTTGCACGCTGTAGAAGCTGTGTTTGATAGAAAGAGCAGGAAAATAGCTGAGCTATAAATAACATATTCAAAACCAGGCAGGGACCTGCGAGAAGTGAGGATGGTGTCTCTGTCTGATGTGGGCTTGGAGGAATTATTTTACCACCATCAGATGTTAAAAGGTTTCCCTTTGTGCTGGAGGTGGTTCAGGGCGGAGGAGATTAA
Source organism: Tyto alba (assembly GCF_018691265.1). NCBI lineage: Eukaryota > Metazoa > Chordata > Aves > Strigiformes > Tytonidae > Tyto > Tyto alba. Next base: position 4,826,360 of record NW_024881302.1, read on the forward strand.
ATCTGTGAACTGAGAACAGTGATTTGATGACAAAGTTTTGTGTTTTGCATCCTTGATGGCAAGGTCTTGTAGGGACACTGGGGTAGTTTTTCTTCTGGTGGATGTTAATGAGGGCTGGCGGGGCCATGCTGGCAGCCTGGGGAAGCAGTTCTTGAACCTGACTGTCTGCCGGTGCCCTGACCTGCTCCCCAGGTCGGGTTCACCCTGGCACTCCCAGGAGATGTCACACAGCAGACACGAAGGGAAGTCCCCAGTGGGATCAACAGCTCCAGGCCAGGCTGGGGGAAGAGCAGCACCATGGGGGCAGCTGTAGCTTTAACCCCATCCCTGCCTCAGTTTCTCTAGTTGCAAGGTGGAAGGCAGGAACAACTTTCCCCAAACCCAGCGAGTTGCGGTTAAACTCCTGGGGCCAGTGATTGCCTGGCAGGGTACAAAACACAAGATTTTAAGCTCTGCTTTCCAGGCTGATGGCTAAGTCCAGTTTCAGCAGCTGCCAGCTCCCCGCCCCGCCCTGCAGCACCCGCACGGCCGCTGCACCCTCGCTTTCCCAGCCAGCGGTTTGGGAGGACGGATGAACCCCAGCACTTTCACAGGCCTGGTGGAGCTGGGAAGGTGGAAAGGGCAGCATCGCAGGATCACACAGCTCCCAGGCACGTCCTGCAGCCTTAGTGCTTGCTGGTGCCTCAGTTTCCCCGGCTGCAGCGTTCAGTGAGCCTCTGGTCCTGGGCTGAGGAGATGTACACCCTGCAGAAACCCTTCGTGCACAGCAGGGAGGCTGTTTCTGGGTTAGAAGGTGACCTCTTCCATTAGCAGCAGGGACGCTTTTTCTTCCTGAATTAGATGGTGGATTGGAGGCTTTCCAGGGCCGACATCATTCTGCCCGATAGCACTGGATTTGCTCCGGTGGTGGGATCCTGCCCAAGCGAGACGGGGCTGCAGATACAGAAAGCTGCTGGCACCCCTCATCTCCCTGGCCATGCACGGCTGGATCATGCCGATTGCTGCATCAAAGCGCTCTGAGAGCTGTGGATGGGATGTTTTGGGGGTCCTCTGTGTATGCACCGACCCCCTGCCTGTGCCTGTTCGCTGCATGCAGGCTGCACGTTGTAAATCTGGAGGGGAGGAGAAATCCCCATCCTGTCCGAATCAGAAATGCTCGAGTTCTCATTCTGGACCTGCCCCGCCAGTGGTTTGTGGTGCAGCTGGTGGCATTATCAGCGCCAAGCAAGCGCTGGGTGTTTGTGCATCCAGGATGTGAATTCAAAGCTGGCCCCAGGTGTCGGCAGTGACATCGGGCAGGACCGCTATCTGCCTAAAGCCAGAAGAGCATCGTGGTTTCCAGCCAGTTCCTGGGGACCCAGGTGCACCGGGAGCTGTTGAATGGCTGTGGCCACTTCTCCGGTCGCTGTCGGTGCCGAGCAGCCCTGTCCCGGCGAACGTGACAAGGGCAGTGTCGTCAGCAATGCCAACTGCGTGCTTTAATATCATCCACAAACTAACAACAGCCAAGAGATTTGCCAGAGTCAGGACAATTTTAGAAAGGCTAATTAAAGCCCATTTTCACCCTGTGCCTCTCGGTGAGCAAAAGCATTTAGCGGTGACCTCAGAGTGATTGCATTTGCACTTGAGCTTTCTGTTTCACTTCTAAAAAAATGGGATTGCTCCATAAACTCATTAGTGAAAGTAACTCCTGACGCCTTGGCTCCTGACCAGGACAGGCCCTGTTGTCCCTCCACTGCAGGTTGCTTGGGCAAGAGGCACCTCTTAATATACACAATGGAGAAATTTGGGGCTGCTCTGGGCTATGTTTTCAGGGACAAATCCATCCTGGGGTAACCGTGCTGATGCCAAAGAGCCCGGCTGAGCTTGGCTGATGGTGTTTTGGGTCACACGAGGGAAATGACCTTCCCTCGCTGCTGTCCCTTTCCACGTTGGAGGTGACAGTGGCTCCTCCGCGGCCACCAGCCGGTTCCTGCTTGCTCTTCCCTGCTGCACATCCGCCTTCCAAACCACTGACCTTCCCCTTTTTTCTCTTCCCTGCCCAGCTGCGCCCCATGACGACCTCACGCACGATGTTTTATGGGTCCTCCTCCACCATGGCTCCACCATCCAAGAACCGGTTGAAGCGCCAGAGCCGGATTTTCTCCCAAGTCTTGTACCGGACGCTGAGCTACAAGGACCGGAGCTCAGCCTCCGCTTCCCCAGCAGCCTGTGAGGATGACCCAGCCGAGCTTTCCACCCAGCTCTCGGCCCCCGGCGTCCTGAAGATCTTTGGGGGAAACATCTGCGCAGGCACCAACTACAAGAGCGTGCTGGCGACGGGCAGCTCGGGCGCGCGGGAGCTGGTGAAGGAAGCCCTGGAGCGCTATGGGCTGAGCCAGCTCAGCGCCGGGCAGTACGCCCTGTGCGATGTCATCGGGAGGTTCGAGGGCCCCGAGAAGAGGTGGCAGACGGAGGGACTGAGGGTCCTGGGAGATCACGAGAAGCCGCTGCTCATCCAGGACCTCTGGAAGCCCAGGGAGGGCTTCTCGCGACGGCTGGAGCTGCGCAAGAGGGCAGAGGTGGAGGAGCTGGCAGCCAGGGATGTGGACACCACCACTGCAGGTCAGAGCCGGGTGCGACGCAGGGAGAGGGTCCGGGGAGATGTGACACCCCCCCCCCCCCCCCCTCCTCGAGCTGCCTGCGGGAGATGCACCCCACACCAGCAGCTTTTGCATGGGTTTTGGGCACAGGGCAGCGGGGGTGTGCAAGTGGGAGGGTAGCCACATTTTACCTGCAAGGTCCTGGGTAGAGTTGGTACCCTGTGCTCTGCTGCAGAAATTTGGTACCTGCAACCTCAAATATTTACCCCAGCCGGTCTAGGGGTTCATACCAAATCCTCACTTGCAGCTGGGTAGCAGCAGGCAAGACCAACAGTGTTGCCTGCTCTTCCCATCACTGTGAACCAGCATTGAGGTGTTCTGTGCTTCAGCGCAGCTTCATGCCTAGCAGAGCACTGCCCTGCTCCTTTGCACCGCCATCTCCCCCCTGGACATCCCCCAGGCCAGACACCCAGGGCAAATCTGCAGGAGCAATTAAGCAAAATGAAAAGCTAATGAAGGGAGAGCAACGGTAGGGTGGGAGAGCCCCTACAAAGGTGCCTGAGTGGGTCCAGGGCTGGCAGGCAGAGGTAAGTGCATCATTAGGAACTAGCAGGTTAATAAATGACCCCAGCATGGAGTAATGAAGCTTTCTTCCTCCCACCCTCAGATAAAAGCCCCACAAGTTTGGGGGTGGAAAGGTTTAAAATTAGATTTTTAATTGCACGATGCCCTTGGTGGGTCTGACCTGCTGACAGAAGGGTCTGGATCAGGCTCTGGAGGTGTCAGCCAGGGCGTTTTGCTGGGATGGGCACAGAGTTGTTCCTCCCACCTGTAGGAAAGGGTTGTGATTGTCAAAGATGTCCTAAAAAGGATGCAGGATTACCCCGGGAGCTCAACAAACAAGAGTCAAGGTTCCCCCCACCAGCAGCAGAACAAATGGCCCAACCTGTCCCACACCAGCGGGGATGGGGCTCCTTTCCCATCTGCTCTAAGGAGGGCTGGAAGGAGCCCAGGCACGTGGCGTGAAAGAAACCAGCCATGGGCAGTCCAAGGGAGAGCAGAGACTGCTGGAGCCCCATCGGCTGCAATTTGCAATTGCAATTTTGCCTGGATGCCCCAAAATCTGAGGGTGGAGTTGGCAGCTTTGGGGGTTGCTTGCGTTGTTTCTCTTTGGCTCTTTCTCCAGCTGGGATCAGAGAGCTTAAACACTTTGGGAGAGCGGTGACTAAACCCAGGTTCTTTTGAACAGAGGAAAGGGCAAGAGCCAAGTGCAACGGTTATAGCACACGGTGGGGAGGGCCACGTGGCAGCTCCCTGCCTGAGCCCAAGGTCACAGCAACTCTCAGTCTCAAATACTCCCCCTCGGATGCAGGAAGCAGCGTTCCCACCCGTGACCTGGATGGTGGATGGGCTGGCAGCCGTGGGGAGGGTAAGGCTCCCACACAGGGTAGGGGAGCAGCAGGCTCTGGGCTGGCCTGGGCTCAGCACCCCTTGGTGATTTCTGATGGAGGAGCAGTTCCTGGCGGGATCACGTGCCCTAATTCTGGAAAGAAGCCCGCTATGCTTTCAATGTAGATATCACTTCATTTGTTTCAACGCTCCTGGGTGGGGTGGTGGAAATTCTCCTTTTTTTTTTTTTTTTAACCTTTGGGCATTTTCCATAGCTGACCAAGCTCTTCCGAGACAGAAAACCTACACCCACGTTTGCTTAGGCTGTCTGCTCCCCAGACTACACAGCCCTTGTTTGTTTTTCCTGTTAAAATCTCACTCCTGCAGCCCTTTCTTTGGGTGGCACCAAGGGCTCTGTCACCCATCTCACCCCATGCTGATGGCACTGCCCGGAGGGATGCTGTGGGGCTGGGACCACACTTCCCCACCCACAAGCTGATATGAACGGGAGTGATGCATTATGTCTGGGGGAGGCAGCTGCTTCCCCCTCATTCAGCATCCCCCAAAAGACACAAAATTCCTGGTGTGAGGGGGACTGACTGTGAGTACCCCCCACCAGGGTCACCCGTGTCACCGTGGTCAAGCTGGCAGAGGTCCCCTTGCTGAGCATCGGCTGCCTGCCCAGGGTCATGGGGCACTGGTGTGGAAAATGGAGCATCTGTGCAAAAAATAAAGGGACTTTGGGCTTGCAGTTCCCTGGGGAAGAAAAAAATACAACCAAACAGAAAAAAAAACCAACATACACAAAAAACAGGGATGCTGCAAAGCAGGTTCCCCAGGTAAATACCTGCAGGGCCCTTACCCACACAGGGCATCGATGGAGTGGCAGGACTGGGACCACTGGTGTCACACAGGCTGGAGCATCACTGCCCACCCTGCTGCTGAGCTGCTGGCTGGAGGAAAGGCTCCACACCCATCTACGGCCTGTTAGTAAATAGCTTAAGAGTTTTATCTGCTCAGTTATCCATTATCTTAATTAGTTTATTAGCTGCTTCACACTGGCGAGAAGGGCAGTCACTCCTCATGCCACTAATTAGCAGCACAGGTAGAGCATCTCTGCAGTAAACGAGGCAAATGCCCTCTCTCGCTGCTACCCCTGGCCCTGCTCCTTTGGGGGGGTGATAAGACAGCAGTTTGGAGCATCTGGGGAAAACACCCACAAACTGGAGGGTGCTGGGACAGGGGTGCAGCACTCGGCACCTTTATGGCGTTCATCTTCCAAACCAGTCCAATTCTGTGCTGTGTCCTGAGATTGCTGGGGCTTCCCTGGGAGGCTGGAGGCTGAATCACACACACACCTCAAGAAACTTGGGAGTTAAGACTATTGCATTAAAAGATGCTCTGTCAGGTACCTTTGAGGCTCTGGCTTTGATTTTACCTTAGCACGACTGCATCTAGGGAGGATTCCCTGCAGGGTCTGCGTAGCAATTACATTTAGGAAGGACTAGCCCAGCGTTAGCCCCTCCTGGGTAAATTCAAAGCATTTATTCTTTCCTGGCGCCTGTGGAGTTATTTACTGACTGATTTATTTCTTAGCCAGGAAAAGGGAACCTCTTTCCTAGGCTGTAAAAGAGGCAGATTCTAGCCAAGATCCCAGGCACCACAACCGGCAGGTTTCCCCCCGGGGGATGCAGGGCAGGTTTAGAGGCAGCAGCTCGGTGGGGTCTGGTGAATGCTGGCTGGGGGGACGCGGTGCCCCTGCCTGGGGTGCCCAGCATTCCCTAAGGGATGGGGAGCGATCCTGCCCCGTTCCCATCCACATTTGCCATGGGGCTTCAGCAGCTGCCGGCTCTGCCCTGGCCGCACTGCGTCGGAGATACTCGTGCAGCGTTTTGGGTGGGATAACCTGCGTGCGCCCAGGAGGAGAAAACAGTACCAGAGGACTGAAAAAAAATGAACCCAGTTTATGGAGGGACTTTGTTATGCTCAGGAAAAGAGCTGTGTTTATCTTTCCAGCACAGCTCTGGGGTTAGCGGGGAGCCTGGGACAGGGGTTCGATTGGCAGTAAAAAAGCAGCTTTTTCTACACCAAATAAACACAGAAACTTCCTTTTCCCTAGATAAGGGACCGGTGATGGCGTGTCTCTCTGGGAAGTGGGACCCCAGTCCCAGCAGCCCCTGCTCTGTCCCTGTGCAGGGAGCTCCAAGCAGTAGCTGCTCCCCAGGATCCGGCCCCTCTCCTCCTCTGCTCCCATGGGCCGAGCTGGGACCTGCATCGCCCCGGCCGTCCTTCATCCCTTTGGCTCATCTTCATGCTGTGGGTTGGGAACGGGACTCCTGGGGGGAGCTAAGGCCTCCTGCAGACACATTTGGGGTGGCCTTTGGCATCCCCAGCGGCACAGCTTGGGCTGTGCTCCTGCCCGGGCAGGCTTGTTGCACACCCCAGATTTCACATCTGCAGGACGCAGGCGTGCCGTGCCGCTGGCCGTGATGGGGACGTGAGCAGGGCCAATTGCCTTTTTAAGAAGGACGCGGGGCACTGGACCGCTCGGGGTGGCTTGGCCATGCCTTGCCCTAATCCCAAGGCATGTAAACAGCAGGGGCTATTTTCTCCCTCTCCCACCCCCCTCCTCATGCCCATCTCTTTAATTTTCCCAGCAAAGGAGAGCTTGATTTAAAACAAACAAACAAAAAAATGTATTTCAGAACCAGCAGCCCATTCCTCACCAAATAAGGCAGATTACTTTTTTTTTTTTTGGGTCTGAGCTTGTGAGTGTCTCTTTAAGCAGCCCTGGGCACTAAGCTCTCTGCTCTGCCTTCCCCAAATCCCGCTGGCTGTCCCCAAATCTCGCTGGCCAAAGCCTGCTCGCTGATCGGCTGAGCTGTGAGAGGGGCTCTGGCTTCGTGCTGCACTGACACCAGTGCAGTGCTGTTCCCGCAAGCTTTAGTTTGGTTTTTTTTTTTTTTTTTCCCCTCTCTTCGTCCTCCCTGAATGCCAGCGACCTGCTCCCAGGAGTCTGCCCACCCAAGGTACGAGCATCTGTCATTGGACGCACAATTTCTTATTTCTTCTGCAGAGTTTGAGCCACGCTTGCAGCACAGAGGGACCTGTGGGGACCTCCCCCCCGCCCCGGGGCTGGGGCTGCCACACGAGGGGCTGTTTTTATAGGCTCGGCCAGGCCTATTCATTCACTCCAGCTCCCACTCATCTTGCGGGCAGCTCTGCCCAGACTGATGCTCGGGAGAAGTTAATTAAAGCTTGCTCCTGCGGCAGGCGGGCAGGCTCCACTGCAGCTCGCAGCTCCTATGCCTGGCTGATGCCTGGGGGGAACGGGGGGGCTCCCTGCAGCTCCCACTTGCTGCTGGCCACTGAGTGCTGAAGGTCTGAAAGCTTTTTTTTTATTTTTTATTTTTTTTTTTTTTTTTTGCAAAGATCGAGATAAATTTTTAGCACAGATTTCCTCTTCCCCCTCCTCCTGCCCTGGCCCTGACAGTGTGGCCGAGGCAGGTAGAGGATGCTGCAGATGCTGAGCCCAGCCCGGCTGCCCCCTGGTCAGTGGGGTTTAGGGGCCAGGGAGGTTTGGGGCACCCCCTTTTCTGGCGGTGTCATTGGGGCACAAAACTCTCCGCATCGGTGTCTTGGTGTCACCCTTCGGGGAGGGCAAGGGACCGGGGGACATCAGCTCAGGGAGGGTGCACGGTCCTGGAAGGCGGGGGGTGAGGTTAAGCTGCTCCATCCTCGCCGCAGCAGCCCTCCAGATGTGGGGTGCTACAGCTGCGGGGGTCCCGAGGAGGAGGAGGGGGGTTGGCGGGGGGCTGAACACTGCTCACCCCCCTCACACACACACCCCCCCCCCCCCCATCCCCATCCCCGCAGGCATCAACGCCCAAGCGCGGAAACTACAGCGGCACCGGGCGCGGGGGGCCCGGCCGGGAGCTGAGCGCCTCGGCCCCCCCCCCGCTTCAGCTTTGCGGCGCAGCCTCAGCGAAACCAGCCTGGGCAACCCGGTTCGGCGGGCCGGGAGCGGGCCCGGGAGCGGGAACGGGCCCGGGAGCGGGGAGCGGTTCCAGCGGCATTGCTCCACCCTGCCCGGCAGCCCGGCGGCGGCGCGGAGCGGCGGCAGCGGCAGCAGCAGCAGCATGCGGTATTCCCTCTACCAGTCCCCGCACCTCCTGCTCCTGCAGGGCTACAGCCAGCAGCATGTAAGCACCGCACCGCCTCTTTGCTCACCCCCCGCCTCGCACCCCCCTCCCCGGGAAGAGGGGCTGCTTGCATGGCTGGAGCTGCTGGGGTGGTTTTTTGGGGGGGTGGGGGTGTGTGTGTGTGGGGGGGGCATGGTGCGGAAGAGCATCCTTTAGAAAACGAGCCGTGCCAGCTTGGGACTTGCAGCCTTGTCCCCAAGCACGGGAGGGCGCAGAAACGGGACCCAAGACCCCCCCCCCCCCCCACACACACACCCCGGGCAAAGCCCTAGAGGGAGGCAGGGAAAGCCCCCGGAGCAGCATCCCTGCCCTGGCCCCGGTTTTGTGGGTGATGGCTGAACTGCTCCGTCCCCTGTCTGGCTGCTTCATTAGTGGCAAACGTAATGAGAGGCAGCAAGGAGACAGCGCGTCTGGGAGCCCCTGCTCCCCAGTGCTGGAGGCACTTGGGGAACTGGAAGGGACTGGGACGGCTCTTGTAGTTAATGGCTACTTTGTCCCCGTTGAGTATCTGGCTGTTCCAATCTTTCTGGTAGGGTGACACTGGCACTGCAGCCCTTACCTGTCTGCAGCCATCCCGTTAGTACAGCTGGGGAAACTGAGGCACGGGGTGGTTATGTGAGCTGCCGCGGGGTGTGCGGGCAGGCTGGGGGGGATGGCAGGGCAGGGAGTGGCTGCTCTGACTGGGGTCCCACTGTCCTTCCCTGGACAGGGGGATGCAGGCATCCTTCAGTCTGGGGGGAGAAAGTGGGAAGGAAAAGCAGCTGTGGGAAAGGTGGGGGGGGAGGGTGTGGAGGGATGCGAGGTGGAGGGAGGGCTCCTTCTGCCCAAAGCATCCCCATTTACTGCACACCCAAACTTATTGTGCCCATTTATTAACGTGCCCAAAGCAAGTATTGCTGCTGTCCTGCTCAGCAGCGAGGAAAATAAAGAGGGAAACGTGGCTCTGCAAAGGTGCAGCAAGAGAGTGGGCAGCCAGGGGATGGCAGGAGGCTGCAGCACCCACCGCACTGCAGGGAGGAGGGTCCCTTCTCCCCCACCCCCCTCCCCTGTTCATGCTGCATCTCCCCGCTTGGCAGGACAGCCTGGTTTACCTGCTGAACCGCGAGCAGCACACGGTGGGCCAGAGGACGCAGGCGAGCAAGCCCAGCATCAGCCTGTCGGCCCCTGACATCTTGCCCCTGCACTGCACCATCAGGAAGCTCCAACCTTCCCGGCATCGCTGGGAGGAGAAACTGGTGCTGGAGCCCATCGTCGGCGCTGGCATCTCCGTCAACTTCACCAAGGTGGCCCGGACGGTCGTGCTGCGGCACGGGGACCTCCTCTCCCTCGGTCTCTATTACCTGCTCCTCTACAAGGACCCCATGAAGGCGCAGCCGCTGCCGGCGCAGACACTGCTGAGGCTGCGAGCCCTGCACCCCGCCGTCCCCGAGGGCCCCCCCGTCTGCGGGGCGTGTGGCAGCCTGCTGAAGGAGAGGGACCCTGCCGCCAAGAAGCGGAGACCCTCGCCCGCCGGTGGCTCCAGGGCACCCCGCAGAAAACTGCTGCTGGAGTTCGAGCCAGCGGCTGAGGACTTGCTCCTGCGGCGCATCATGACCCTGATCGAGCCGGGGGGGGACGACCACAAGCTGACCCCCGCCTTCCTGCTCTGCCTCTGCATCCAGCACTCGGCCACCAGCTTTGAGCCGGGAGACTTCGGGCAGCTGCTGCTCAAAGCGGCCAAAATGATCCAGAGGACGGTGTGGGTCAGTCAGCGGTGGGACGGGGGTGTTGGTGGGGTGGGGATGTTGCTGGACCCTCCCTGGGGGCTTCCCCCAACCTGGCCGGCCCCAGCAGCAGGTGCTGGTTGGGGTGGTGCTCGTGCTACTCCGTCCCACTGGTTTTCATTTTGCTTTCCCCTTTTCTCCCTGCCCAGGAACGGACACGGGAGCTGGCTGAAAAGCAGTCCCAGCAGTAAGTGCGACCTGCCACCCTTCCTTCTTTTGCCCCAAAACAAGAAGAATTCAACCCAGCTCTTCCTCCATGAGTGAAAGGATTCTATGGCTGGCTAAAACCACCCTCCCAGCCTGATGGCACCAATGCATGCTGAAGTTTCCTACTAAATTCCATGCATTCAGCTCTCTAGTCCTTTCAGCACAGTGCTTGCGAGGCCCCTGCTTGGGAACCCGTGGAAAAGCAGGCGAGCTTGAGGTGGAATAGGACCTGCAGCAGCTCTGGGGTCTTCTCCAATGCAAGACCTGGCCAAGGCTTTGCACATGTGGCTTCAACATCCCCCAGGCACACGGCAAAGATGGCCCTGGCACCGGGTCTCACCCCGTTCATGCTGAAGCCCCCTCTGTGGAGCAGGGACAGGGCTGGCGTTGAATGTGTGCATCCAGGGGTGGTGGCAGAGGGTGTCCCAGGGTGGGGAGCACCACTTTGGGGCCATCACAGTGGTGCGGGGCGCTGGCTCCCCAGCCATTTACATGATCCAGGCTCCAAAGCAGCATCTGGAGAAACTGTTGGCGTTTGCTGTGAGCTCTCCTTTAGGACCAGCTCCGAGGATGCTTCCCAGGCCTTTCCTACAGCAGGAAAAAGCAGTTCAGCAGCTGAGAAACTTCCCAGATGCTTTTTATTTATTTTGTTTTATTTCTGAACGGCCCAGTGTGGGCGGGCTGGGTTTAACCGTCCAGAGCTGGCAGGAACAGCACATACTTCTAGGGGAGAGCTGCTCTTCAGCCAGGAGTATTTACTGCATTTCAGCTGTACTGGGGGGAGTCTCCCCCCAAAAGCAGCACCCCCCAAAGGCCAGGTAGCCCTCAGCCAGCCCAGTCCCTGCAGGGTCCCCTTTGTCATCCCACAGAGCAGGAACCATCAGCTTTTTGCTTGTAAAGGGTCTTCCTAAAGATGGTGCTGGGCTTGGGGGTGAGGGCATACAAATGCTTTCCTGGCATTGCCCCAGGATGACTGTTTTCTCCCCAAAAACTTGAGTGGGGATGCCGAGGAACAGCAGCTGTAACACCCGCTGTGTCTCCCTAGCCAGGACCCCACCACCCTGTCCCACTTCACCATCACAGACCTTCTCCCGGACCTGCAGCACATCCTCTTCTGGATGGCCAATGCCATCGAGGTCCTCTACTTCATCCAGCAGAAATCACCCACCTACATCCAGAGCATGGAGGAGGAGCTGGACGTCAGAGGTAGGGCTCGATGCAGCACCTTGCTTGCTTCTCCAGCCAGAGCGACTTTGCTCTGCTAACCCCCAGCTGCAAACAGCGGCCAGTGCCCCTCAAAATGCTCCTTTAATTCCTCCAACCCCTCCATAATCCTCATTAGCAGGCTGGGGTAATCTGTGTGGGAGGAGCAGCCTCGCATTGTGCAGTGGTGCTGCTTGGATTCAGGGCCGGTTGTGTTGTGTTGGCAGCTAAAGCTCCCCTTTCCAGTTTGCAGTTAATGCCTCGAGGGTGGCTTTCTGCCCCTCGGCTGCACCTGGGTTTGCAGGCAGCCTTGCAGATTTGCTCACTGCTGAACCTCGTGTTAATGCAGCAAAAAAAAAAAAAAAAAAAAAAATTAGTAAAAAACATTCATAGGTCAGAGAGGCTCTTGGAGGGACAGGGCAGAGGCCACCACGCTGTGCTGCCAGCGGTGTTGTGAGCTGTGGGAGGTGCAGGTGGGGGCTCTGGGACGAGAGGAGCCTCTTTGCCCCTGTTGGGGGGATGCCAGGGTGGCGATGCCACTAATAACCCCCCACCCCGGGGATTTGGGGAGCAGTGAATTCGGGCCACCTTGCTGCTGCAGGTTTGCTCCCCCATCCTCCTCTCCACCCTGTAGGCTCCAAGGAGTCTCTGTTCTCCTCGACCATCACAGCCAGCGAGGAGGCGATGACGGTGCTGGAGGAGGTGATCATGTACAGCTTCCAGCAGTGCGTCTACTACATCTCCAAGGTACGTGCTCCCGGGGAGGGCAGCAGCATCCCACGGGGCCAGCACGAGTATCCCCAGCAGCGCTCTTGGGCTGCGCAGGGAGTTGGTTTTTTTTGTTGTTTTTTTTTTTTTTTAGCTTTTACTCTTTGGCAGTTGCGTCGCACCGAGGTGTTTTCCTTTGGGCTGAAATGCCCCGATTTTTGGTTGCAGCCCAGGAGATGTATCGAGTTACTGCAGCGTGTTTCCCTGCCTGCAGTGCAGCGGCTTGGGGGAGGCATTTGGGGAGAGCTGCTTGGCTCCGGCCCGCGCGGCATAATGGTGTGATTCAGGGCGTGATGGAAAGGAGCCCCTGGACCGTCGCCGTTGGACCGCGAGAGCCGGGTGGCATCGGGAGCGGGGAACAGAGCGGGCAGTGTGAGGCAGGAGAAAGGCCGCTGTGTGCGGGACGGGGACACGGGGGTTGCTCCTGGGCTGCTCTGCCGGAGCGGCACCCTCCTCCCCCAGCACCCTCACCTCCCCCTTAGCCTCGGCAGAGGTGGGTGCTCGGTGCTGCTCTCCCATTTAAGCAACAGGGAAAGGTCATCCCCATCAACCCTGGTTTTTCTTTCGCCCTTGTGCCCAACCGATTGGCTGCTGCCCTGGTTCAGATCATTTTTCTGATCCCTTTAGCTGAGCTGTCCCATGCTGTCACCTCCAACTGCTAAAAGCGACAGACACATTCTTTTTTTTTTTTTTTAAACACTCATGCAACATCAGGTTGCATCCAGGCAGGGGTTAAGCAGGATCAGCCCCTTGCCAGAGCAGCGCCAGCAGGGTTTGCTCAGCTTGCGGAGGTGAGGGAGTTGGAAGGGTTTGGCTCATGCAAAAAAAAAAAAAAAAAAAGAAAATTAGTCTGCTGCGAACTTGCCACTCTCTCTGCAGTGTCTGTACGTGTCGCTCCCTGCCCTGCTGGAGTGCAACCCCTTCCAGAATGACTGCAGGGAGAGCTGGCGGGCGTCTCCGCCGCTGCCCGAGGAGCTCCGCAGGGTCGTACTCATCTACCAGGCAGTGCTCGACCTGCTCCGCCAGTACGAAGTGCACCCGGAGATCACCTCCCAGATGTTCGCCTACCTCTTCTTCTTCTCCAACACGCTGCTCTTCAACCAGCTCCTGGATAAGGGTTAGTCCCCCTCAAACACCCAGCCTGGACTGGGTAACCCGTAGGGGACCAGCCCTTTGGGAGACCTTCCAGTCCATCCCAGTGCCATCTCGGGGGGTACAGGAGGGAGGGGGCTTCAAGCAGCTTGAAGGGGGCTGGAAACAGGTGGGTCTTGGCACTGTTATGAGGAGACCAAGCACAGGCTCAGCTTCTGTCTCCAGGGTCCCCATTCCCAGGAGGGCTTTAACCCCCCAAGTGCCCCATGCCTCAGCCCCTACAGGAGCGCTGCCCGTCTGAGCCTGAGCAGAAGAGGCCGAGAGCAGTTCGGAGAGGCAGCTCCTCAATAAACTGCTGCAGCCTGCTTTGTAACTGAGCTGCTCGTTAGCCCTCATTAACACAGCAGCCCCACGTCTTGCTGTTATTGCCGGGCAAGGTCCAGCCACCACCAGGAGTTACAGCTATAGGATGCTGGGGTCATTAACCTGGAATTATTTTGCTGCCCTGGGGCAGGGGCTGGGCTCCAGCCAAAGGCTGAGGGGGGGCTGTTCCTCGACATGTGTTGAGGGATGCTCTGCCTCCGCAGGCTCTTCTCTCGGTTGCTTCCACTGGTCGCAGGGGGTGAAGCTGCGGGCCAGCGTGCGGCTACTCCTGGAGTGGCTGCGCGGTGCCGGCTTCGAGCAGCTCGCCCAACAGTTCTTCGCCAAACTCGCCAGCGTGGCCAATCTGCTGGCCATGCCCGGCTCCCAGCTGGTGCAGGTGAGGGATACCCAGCCTGGGGCTCGCGGCATTGGGATGGGCACGGGCAGGAGAGACCCCGCTCGGCGTTTGGGGGGTCCCTGCAGTGATATGTCCCTTCTTCTGCTACCTGTCACTAGTTGTACCTTCCCGGGGTGGTGGGCGTGTGGGTGGGCAGTACTGAGTAAGGGATGCTGAGGTTCACTCCATCTTGCCCGGCCTCTCCCTCCCATCTCCCTCGTGAGCCCCTGCTCCATGGAGAAAACAGCACCTTACCTTTCCCGTTCGCCCCCCGCTCTGTCTCCTCGCTCAGATGACCTGGCCGTCCCTGCGTGCCGAGTTCCCGGCGCTGAGCCCCGCGCAGCTCCACCGGGTGCTGAGCCAGTGCCAGGAGGTGATGGATGTGGGCTGCATCGCAGCGTGGCAGCCCGGTGAGGAGGAGAGCCCAGCCACTTTCCAGCCCGGTGAGCCCCTGGCTTTGCGCTCAGCGCTGCTCCGGTCACCCACAGGCTCCCTCCGAGGTTTTTATGTACAAACCAAACAGGCAATTCCCGTCCCCTCCCTGAGGCTCCTGTAGTAACTGCAGCGATCAGAAATAACCATGGCCCCGTGTTTGGGATATTTCAAAGGATGCAAAGCGCACTCAGAAGGGCTTGGGGCTCTTTCTGTGTTCCCAAGTGAGGGATGCTGCTGCCTCGCAGCTCACCGTGTCCCCAGTCCTGGCTGGGAAACTGCACGTGGCGGAGAGCTGGGAGGCAGGAGCGGGGTGCAGCCCGGGCCAGTGCTAGCCTCCTTCCCTCTGCCTTTCAGATGAGATGCTGGAGTCCTTCGACAACCACCCACCCATCATCCTGCCCAGCGGGGGCTTCAAAGTGGACCTGGAGGTGGAGACCTTGGATGACAACATCTACAGGCACCTCCTTTACATCCGCCACTTCCTCTGGAGCCTGCAGAGCAAAAGCCCCCACACCAGTGAGGGGCCAGGCTCAGCACCCCAAAAGGTAGCCTGTACCCCATGGAGGGGCTGTTCCTCGCCTGGGTGGGGAGGAGGGTCTCGGGTCCCTCTGGAGCCCCTCCAAGCCCAGTGCTAAGGTCTTGCTGCCCTCGCCCACAGCCTGAAACTGCGGTGATGCCCTCATGTAGAACTGCTGGAAGGATTAGCACTGCTAATCCCCCAGCCTGGGGGGTGCGGGAAGGTGAGCTGGAAGGACAGGCGCGTCCCACCAATCTCGTTAGTGGGGAGGGGGGAGGAAGGGGGGATGCCTGCAGGCAGCGCTCCCCTTCTCCCTGCGCATTCCACTGCCCTCCCTGCCCTGCAACCTGCTTGTGTAGCCGGTCAGGCTTGCACAAAAGCACTAATTAGCTAATGCCTATAAAGCACCGGGAGGGCAAGATGTGCTGTGGGTGCTAAGATCAGCTGTCATTTGCCTCCAGCTCCCTGGGGAGGATGTCCCTCCAGCAGGTCCCTTTCTCCCCTCCTGCCTTGTCCCCATCAACTGCAGCACCCACAGGCACAGCTACCTCCTCCGGTCACCCTGGGGCCACATCACCCAGCTCTGGGGCCACAAGAGGAGCTGTGTGTCCCCCTCCAATGGGATCCCCAGCAGGGAGAGGACCAGGAGTCCCCTTCCTGGCTGGCTGTGAGCATCCCCAGCACAGCCCTGGCCACAAAACTGAGATACGGGAGCTGTGCTGGGAAGCCAGGACAAGCCCTGGTGGTGTCCGAATTGCCAAGGCTTTGGCTGGAGCCACAGCAATCCTGCCTGCAAAACAGACAAGGTGGTGGGATGCAGGTAGGGTGTAAAAAGCACATGCCAGGGGGAGGGAGGGGGAGGCACAGAGTGTTTTTCTCCTTCTTAAGAAAGAGGCATGCACAACGCCAGATGTCCTGGAGGTGAGCGAGAGCCCGGCTGCTGCCCTGGGGACCACCATCACCCAGGAAGACTACGGCTCCCTGGGGGGCTGCGCCGAGCCGGAGGGGAGCCCCCCGCTCTGCCTGGCCACCAATGGCTGCCCCTGTGAGCACCCCACCAGTGAGCCCCAGCTCCAGGAGAAGCTCCAGCAGCTGCACCTGGGCAGAGGACCAGCCCCCAAGGCCGGCACGGTGCCCACAGACCCCTCCTGCCTGCTGACGCCACCCACCACCCCCCTGAATTTCGACTCGGGGAGCCTGGAGTCCCCACAAGGCATCAGCAAGGGGCTGCAGGACCCCCGGAGGAACGGGATGAATGGCACCAAAGGCAGCACCCCCGAAGGTACCGAAAGCTGGCGCTGCCCTGCTTTGGGGGGTGCAGGATTGGGGCACGAGGGTGTTTGCTGCCATTCTCCTGTGCAGTCCTGCCCGTACACACGGTTCCTGCAGGGACTTGTCAGTGCTTGGACAAAGCAGGTGAGAGCAAATGAAGCATCTCATCCAGCTCCTGCCCTGGCAGAACACCAGCCCTGGGGCTACCCGAGGCCGGCTTTGACGGGGTATGGGGGGGGGCAGCTTTCTGTGGGAGGTTGTGAGGCTGGGTTTGGGTGATGCCAGAGAAGTAAGCTGGTCTCTCCGCTGCCAGGATGCTCACCGACCCCCTATGACTACCCCACGCCAGAGTCTTCCAGCCGCAGCTCTGCCACCGATGACTTCTGCTACGTCTTTGTGGTGGAGCTGGAGAGAGGACCCATCGGGCTGGGGATGGGGCTGATCGACGGCTTGGTGAGTTCTCACCGATCGTGGGACAGGGCCAGTGTCCTCCGAATAGCTGGAGTGGGACACGTGGGACATGTTTTATACCCCAAGAAAAGCCAGCAAAGAAGCTAATGGCTTCTCATGGGAGCTAGGCTGCTTCTCCTGAGAAAAAGGAAGCACAGAGTGATTTTTTGCGAGGAGCAGATATCTGCTCCTGGGTCACCGTGCCGTGCATGCAAAGCCCATCACAGCTGTCCTGCAGCTGGAGAGAGCAAACAGGCTCAGCTCTCTTGTGGAAGGAAAATGACTCAGCTGAGGTCTTTCCTCCACCCTTCAGTGGGTAGCGAGGGAAGCGGAGGGGAGCAGGGAGGCTTGTGGGGTGCCAGAACAGCTCTGCCAGCGATGGCACTCCTTGCATAAGGTGGCGCTGCAATCTGTTTTAGTGCGGTGGATCATCTTACTAAGTGGCCTTTCACAGCAGTGCATTAGTCAGTAGGAAACAGGCCATCACCGAGCCCTGGGGACAGCCATGAGCAAAGAGCTCCCGTCCCAAGATGGCTGCAGGTTACTTTTAATTAAACCGAACAAGAAAAGATTGCCCCCACCTCTTCTTTCTGTGTATAAATTGATAAGCCACTTCAGGTTTGCATTTTCTTCTTGGTCCTATTAGTGACACTGCTCCCAGCACCTCCAGGGTCCCCCCGGGGCTGCAGGCACCCGCTATGAGCTGTCACCCTGCCTGGGCCGCGCAGCCCTTCGGGACCACAAACCTTTGGTGTCTCCTGGCTGGTCACTCACCGCTTTCCCCCGCCAACAGCACACTCTCCTCTGCTCCCCGGGGATCTACATCCGCACCCTAATCGAGGACAGCCCCGCGGCCGCTGACGGCAGGCTCTCCATCGGGGACCGCATCCTGGCTGTCAATGGCACCAGTCTCATCGGGGCGGACTACCAAAGGTGAGTCGGTGGGCCCAGTCCAGTGTCGGCACTGTGGGGGTTACTGCTCAAGCCCAGGTTTTCAGCTGTTTTGCAGGAAAAAGCTGCACAGGGTCTCCAAGTCCCTGCTGCTACAGTCCTGGCCAACAATGCAGAGGGTGCTGCGGTAAGGGCAAGCCGCAGAGAGAGGAGCGACTGGAAAGGGGTTTGGAAGAAGGATCAGGGAACAAAAGCTGGAGAACATATCTGGGAAATAAATGAGAGCTCCAGAGGTGGAGCTCAGCAAGTCAGAGCTGCTCCAGCCCCATCCCAGCCCAGGCTTCCTCTCACAGGCCCCGGGATGGGGCAGCTCGTGCCCTGCCTGCCTGTCCGAGGCAGAGCCCATGGGGTAACAGCAGCTCAGGGCTCATTTGCCCTCATCCTGGCAGCGCTTGCGTGGAGACCAGGCTCTCCCCGTAAAGCTGCGGGCAGAAGAGAAACAGACCCTGCTTGTAAGACTGAGCGGGCGCAGAGCAGAGGGTGCAGGTGTTTTTGCAAACTCCCGTGACCTGGCAGGCTCCTGGGGGGCTGCCAGCCTGCGGGGGAGCCAGAATTCACTTCTCTTCCTGTTGCCGCTCTCCGCAGTGCAGTGGACCTTATCCGCTCCAGAGGGAAGAAGCTGCGGTTTCTGGTTGCCAAGTCGGACATCGAAATAGCCAAAAAAATCAGTTCCAGCTCCTCTTCCTCCTAGTCCTTGTGGGATGAGGGGCCTTCTGCAGCAGCTTGCAGGTGCAGCTCTGGTTAAGGCTGACCTTGGGGAGCCTGGAGTACGAGAGGGAGGACCAGGACTCCACAACTACCTTCGATTTGCTTTTTGACATCCTGCCTGTGCGCTGCAGCAGATGAAGGGACACGCAAGGGTGGTGCACGCTTCTCCCACTGCACTGGGTGGGATCATCATTCCTGATCCATTGCTGGGCCTCACTTTATACCCTGTGTCATCCTTCTCAGGAGTTTTCCTGGTCCTTCACCCCCTCTGGCAGGGGGCAGGATGGGGACGATCCCCCCATGGGGACTGTAGGCAGGCTCCTCCATTCCCCTAAGCTGGCAGCCCTGCGTGATCTTTCATGCTGGCAGGCAGAAGGCTTGAAACACCTTTCGGATTTAAAGATTAACACGTGGGGCAGGCCTGGGCTTCACTGTGGCAGTGGCTACCTGAAGCGTTGGCACATTGGGCTGGAAAACGGTGCCCAGCTCTGGGGGGTGGTAAAGGCAGCACAAGCACCCAGGAGCAGGATGCCAAAGCAGGATGCATTGCTAGGAGCTAAGTTCTCTGGTGCCATACCTTAAGTCAGATGTGTTCCTGCTGCAGGGCTGCAGTCACACCACCCCAGCCCTGCTTTGGGATGGGAAGCAGGTACAGCAAAGGGGTGACACCACCAGCAGTTCCCTGAGTCCTGGGGAGAGCTCCTTGAAGAAAAGGACTCTCTCGCCCTCGCTCATGCAGATTTATTGCCCAGCTTTGGCACCGTGATCCTGGCAGAAGGCCCCCAGGACTGACCCAGCAGCACGAGGCATTCACAGCAGAGAATTTCCCCACACAGGAGCTGTTGCCCTCTCCAAGGGGCTATGGCTTAGTGCTTCTGTGCTGGTCCCTGTGAGCTGGGAATGGTGGGTTTGTGCCACCAGGAACCTGAGCGAGCCCGGCAGCGTGCGGTGCCAGCCCCCAGCTGTGGCTGACACTAGCCTGGGCAGACAAACGATGCCCTGGCACCATGTCCTGGTCCGACCCCTCCAGCTTTGCCAGGCTATTGTAAGGTCTCCTGTTTCCTACCCAGCTCAGAGCACCTCAGAAGCGCGTGCTGCTGACATGGTGACGTGCAGCAGAGGCTCCCTTTGGAAGGTCAGTCTTGAATGTCCCAGAAACAGCTCTGTTATCTGCTGCCAAAAGCAACGGTGTCAGGAGAGCTGAGGTGGCAGCTCCATCATGCGGCTGGCCCGTCCCCTGCACACCCAGCCTCCTGCTTGCCAAGTCCTCCCCGTGCTTTTAGCAACATTAATGGGATAAACCCGACCTGATTTCCACATAGAGGCAGATATCAGAGCTGGTTTAGCTGAACCCTATTAAAACAGCCTGCTGCAAAGTCCTACATCACACCCTGCACTTAAACCAGCATGGCTCTGGCAGCAAATCAGATGTTCACGCAGCAGTTCAACAGTGCTCCAAGGATTGTGACACTAAAAACAGGATGCTTAACAGCGTTGGCCTTAATGAAACCTCACTGCTGTAGTTTTGGTTTCTGTGCTCAGTCTTGCACTTTGCAGAAGGAGAGAGATGTCAAAATAATCCATGCAGGGGAAACACTCTGCTACTGGATTTCAATGCAGACTGGCCTGCCTTTTCTAGGGTAGGATGGACAATGCACCTTCACCAAGACACTAGTGCCTTGCTCCTCTGCTAGACCATGCTCACACCAACTGGCCTGGGGTGCTGCCTCAGCAGGGCCTGGACCACTGCGTCCCTCCTGCCCCTGACACAGCTGTACCAGGCAGGTGAGCAAAGGGGTTTGGGCTCCTGGGGGATTCACTTGGCTTTGATCAGGTAGGTATGTTGGCCTGTCGTCCTCCATGGAGATCAGCAGGTTTGGAGGGCAGCAAAGGGGCTGCCTAGAGCCCCTGGGCAAACTGCACGCACTCCCTACTCGCCTCTGCCTGAGAGCCAAGCCTCGGGTGAGGCTTGTTTTGCACTGGACAGTACTGGGGCTGCACCCTGGCAAGTTCCAGTGGTACCAACGCAACCCTTTGCTCCCCCCTGAGCCTGAGTCTCCAGGCTCCCCAGGAGGTGGGAAACAGCCCCAGAGCAGTATGTTGCTCACAGTGCAGTCAGATATTGAAACAGACTGTAAGTAAACCCTGCTATTTACTAGTGTGCATGAGGGCTTGCTTCTCCTGGGAGGAGCAGTGGGAGGTATTTACTTCCCCCATTTGTTAATACTGTACAGCTCGAATGTGTATAAACGTCTCATGCAGATACAGAACACAGCATGGCGCCTGTTTAACACGGGGCTGATGTATATTAAGAAATGCTTTTGGTGTCAACAATAAACTGGATCAATAAACCTCTCTAAGCTCCCATCTGGTAGCTGTCTTTTGGATCTCGACATGTTCATTCTGATGGTAAGACAGAAGAGCGGTAAGGGCTCGGAGCAGACTTCATGAAGTCACTTCTGCCATCTCCACCTCACACAGGCCTTTGCTTGGCTGAGCTGCTGCAAGCAGAGGCAACAAAAGAAGCACAGGCACAGCCAGGGTGGAGTGAGGGCAAAGGGGAGGGAGAAACAAGTCAAAGGAGGGGAGGGAAGAAGAAGTATGTCTCCAAAGGGGCATGGTGTGCTGGCAGGTTATTAATGCATACACCTACCCTCCTGCCACATTCACACAGATCTGCTGGAATTTTCAATCCATACCAGCCAGGGAGAGGCAAGACAAGCTTAGGAGACAGAAAAGCAACAGGCGCTAGAAGACAGAAATACAAACAGCCTCAGACCCGAAGAGCAGCCTCAGCTTCACTTATTCCTGTTTTCTGTTTCATTCACAATCATTTGTTCCTCATTTCCAGTTCAGAGCAGGGGCTCAGCCTTGAGTGTCAGCAGTGTCCGATGAGTTACAAGAGGTTGGAGCCACTCAGAAACCTCACGTCCTCACCCCGGCATGAAGCCAGGGGTTGGCTCCAGGAGACGGGTGACTATCCTCAGGGCAAAAGGGAGAGAGTTATTCACCTCTCTCTGAAACCGTGTACTGGCCACATCTACAGGTGGTGTGAATACAAACTGAGCCACGCTTGGCATTTTCAGCAGGTTCATGAGCTCAGTTGCCCGGATAAGGATCTCCTCAAGGTCCTCCTCACAGTAAACAGAGGTGACAGCAGGGCTCTGCACAAACGTCCTCATCTTGGACAGGAACATGGACACTCTGCAGCAGAGAAGGACATGGACATCAGCTGGCAGGACCCCTACACTCAGCAAGGCCACTACCTAATCCTCTGTACTCCAAAAGACCGTTGTAGGTGAACACCAGATGCTACCCACCCCCTCCTCCTCACGCACAGAGCATTACTCAGCAGATAAATCCCACTTCTCCAAACTGTGCTCCTCCACAGCTTCCTCTGTCCTGTTTCAGTTTCAGGTTCCATCAGTTGTCAAGCTTGATTAATTAACACCAGCAAACATCTGTGTTTGGACCCATCAGATCTGCACTTTTCAGCCCTTTGCCCTTCCCTGCCATGCCTCCTCACCTGGGGATCAAGTCCTGGCTGCGAGCTGCCAACTTGGTCAAGGTGGCCATAAGGACACTGATGGCACGGGGGGCGTAGCTGGGGGTGCTGGCCAGCGGTCGGAGCTGGGTGATTTCAAACAGCATGGCCTCCAGAGTCTCAAAGAACCGGTTGATCTGCTCCACAGTGCAGCGCTTGTCGTAGGACACAGACATGTACTCTCCAATAGCCCAGACCTGAAGCAAAGGCAGATGTGCTCAGGGCAAGCAGAAGGAAAGGAAATCGAATTAGGGAACAGCAAATCAGATTAGCTAATGCTAGGATGGAAGAGAGGAGGAAAGGGAAGGTGCCCAACAGATCGCACCGCAGTTGGAGCAACCTGTGGCAGAAGCAGGCAGGCCCTGCTTACCACATGGCTGAAGATGGCTTCCTTGTTCTGGATGTTGCTGACTGTTCCTGAAAACTCCAGGATCTCCGTGGACAGTTCCACAACAAGCGCAGGGCGCAGCCTGCAGAGCATCACCAGCTGCGAGCTCAGCACCCTGGAGGAGAGAGATGGGCAGAGCTCAGCCCACAGGCGACGTGGTCATCCTCAAACCAAGGAGGTGCTGGCAGCACCCAGCCACTGGCACACTGGCTGTATGCTCAGGATGATTCCAGCAGGGCTGAAGGTGCAGTCCCTGTTTTGCACCCTCCAAAGACATGTCACAGCAGGGACTGGGCTACAGCAGAAAAGGTCCCTGGGCTGTCAGGCTGCAGCCAGTGGAAGGGCTGGGAGCTTTGGCTGAGTCTCATGTCCCATCTCACCTGTACACGTCATCTTTAAATGCTGGGATCTCATAGAGCTGGTCACTCCTCTGCAGCAGCAGCACCACCAGCTGGTTTATCAGCGGCCCATCCGCAAACTGAAAAACAGCCCTTGTTTCTGCAATATCAGTGACTTCCAGCAGCCAAAACCCAAACTAATCAGCCAGATAAGATGGTTGGCACCTAAACAGCCTGATCGAGCAGGAGGGGAGCAGTGCACAAAACAGGTATCAGGCACTCATTCTGCTCTCACCCACCTCCTTTACAGCTGGCTCAGAGAACAGTGTGGAGCCTGACACTGCACCACAGAGCTTTTCAGTTTCTCTAGATGGAAGTAGCCTACTCAGTGCTGGTTCATGCCAGTATCAGACCACCCCACCCTCCCCTTGTGCACCCCTCCGTTGAAGCTGCAGTGTCTCAGCATTTTTGCTTCTACAACTGCTCTTTACACAACAAGAGATCCCTGCGGCAAGGCTGGGAGCTAAATTCCCCCAAGAGGGCCTACCTCTGCCACCACCCTGAAAAAGAGCTCAAGTAAGACAGGGACAGTCTCCGCACACTGCACAACCCTTGGGCTGCTAGCCAGGGATCCCAGCAGTTGCCGAAGTGGAATCAGCCTGTGGGCAACAGAAAAGTTCTTGTTGAAGGCTTGTTCCCAGCCCCTCTCCTGACTGCCCTTTCCTATCCCCCCGCAACACCTTTGAGTGCTTGGCAAAGCTAACACAGGGAAGATTAAATCCACCTCACTCCAGCTGAGAGCATCTTTCCCAGCAATCCCAGGGCGGATGGCTGAACCAAACCCTTGTGGAAGTCTCCTACAGCAGCCTCCCACCTCTCTGGGGCGTCCTCGGGAGCAGACTTGGTGCGGAGAAGATACTGGAACATGCTCTTGTAGAGGGGATGGCGAAAGGCTTCCAGACAGGTGGCTGGCTTCACAGTTGGGTCGCTGGCAGCCCTCTCGGAGGCAGGAAGAGCAGCTGACCTAGCAGAAGGCACACACAGAACATGCTGCATTATGAGAACAGGCTGGAACATAGCTGGAATCCTGAGCAATGAAGTAACCCCAGTTCCACTGAAACAGGGACAGCAAGTTGGTCTCATTCAGGCCCTCTGGAGGCCAGAGAATCAGGATGACAGAAAATTATGAGCTCAGACCCACCCCGGGCTCAGGCAAGTTCCAGAATTGCTTTGTATCACTCCTGGGAAGGGGGAAAATGGTGCTCTGTAACCCTCAGTCATCAAAGCCCACCAACATCTTGCCACTAGGATGACTCCCTTTTCTAAGCACTCCAAAAAGAGCTGCTAATGTCAGGGAAGACAAGGAAGAGCAGAGGTACAGCAGTGAGAGCCAGTCCCAGTCCTGTCACATCTTCCTGGAGACTCACAGTTCCTAATGACATCAGGAGGAAACCTCTGTATGCCTCCAGGAGAACAAAGCTAGAAAAGAGGGGTAAGAGCAGGGAGGGAAGACCAGGTAGCCCACACCTCCATGTTGTGGTGGTGGCTCATGGCAGATACTCCAGTATGTGGCAACCGTTTGGAGCTGGATATGGAGAAGGGAATGACAACAGCTCCCTGAGCCCCAAACAGTCCAGTATTGAAATGTAAGAGCTGGTCACCTTCTCTTCCCATGCACAGCACATGACTAGGAAAACCAGGCTGACATCCGTGCAGCTTTGTGTTAACCTGACGTTAGCAGATACCTCTCTTTCTGTGACACCAGCAGCCAAAGGGCAGCTGAGGCTCAGCAAAATGTGTACTAGGCTATAGTCAATGTCAAGACCCTGATTAGCAGCAAGCGAGAGGAAGAGAAGGTAGCATTACCTCAGCTGGATGTCCAGAGCTGCTGTCAAACAGGGTAGGTCAAGCAGCAAATGGAAGATCTCAATGGCTGTGCCTGCATCCAGCAGAAATGGGAGAAGGTCCACAAACTCAGAGATAAGGGGTGGGCTGTTCCATGCCAGGAACTGCAAGGAACAAGCACAGACTGCTGCACTATTCCTGCTACTCCATCACAAATCCAGACAATTCTCACACTGTGACCAAAAGGGACAGGGAAGGGAAAGTCACTGCTGAAAAGCAAAACCAGGGAAGTCCGAGGGTTTGATCAAAACCTGGGAGGCTGCTAGAAGTGCAAAACAGGCACCTGGCAGCTGGTTCTGTGGCTGGCAAGCTGCAACTTATTAAAATTTTCCAGAAACAAAGTGCTGTGACCTAACTGGGTTCACTGTGCTTCCCAACCCACTGGCAGTAATACTAATGCTGACTCTCCTCTACTGGCAGTAATCACACCCAGAATCCTCTTCCCTCTTCAAACTCACACTTGCTTTTATTACAGTCTTTCTTGCCAGTGTTCTCCCTAGCACTGCCACAGAGGCACACGGAGGGCTCTGGGATGCAAACAGAAAGTTCTGGGCCACAGCAAGGAATGTGCAGCAGGCTCTCTCCTGTGCTGCTCCAGCAAGTTGTACCTTGAAGAGATTTGGGAAGCTCTGCCTGAATATGCTGGAGGTCTCAGTGAAGAGCTGGCTGTTGTCTTTGCAGAACTGGACAAATTCGAAGGCCAGTGATGGGTTGTGGAAGAGTTGAGCCGGGATATCAGTGAATAAGTGTTTGTAGATTGCATCAGAGTCCACAGCTGCCATTTTGCCTGGGAGGACACAGCACATTGCTGAGCACAGCCCACCCAGCAGCCCTGCCAACAGGGACTCCAGGGGCTAGGCTAAATCTGGGTTATGTTTTTCTAAAAAGCAGAGGACATCTCAGCTCCTGAGTCTCCTGGACTGGCATCATCCAACCCAGAGTACAGTCAAGGCTGAATTACCAACTCTGGCAGCCAGAAAACTGCCAGGATAAAAGGCTGTGCTCAGTATGCAAGACTAGATTGTGGAGGAGAAGGTGAGAGCTGATGACTTACTGTGGTTCAGGAAGAACTGGGCAATGGGCAATAGTGCCCTGGCATAATTGGCATCCCCACAGATTCTGCTGTGCAGGGTTTTCAGGAAGGAGACTGCACGGTACAGGTAGGAGGAGTCCTGTTTGCAGATGATGTCCATGATTGTCACCGCCTCAATGAGACACTGCAGGAGAGCAGAGAGGCAGATCAGAGTGGGGGAAGCCGCAACTCCCAGAGCTTCAGCCCCACCTCTGTGTACTTACAGCTTTCTGCAGATCTCCATCATCTTTCTTCAGGGGTCCTGCCAGAGAAAGGAGTTCAAGTTAAACTTTGAGTCTAAACAGGAACTTTAGGCCGTCAGTTTGAGCACGAACCCAGATTTCAGGACAGGTGAGAACACATACTGGTCCCGATTTCAGGCCAATGAGAACCAAGTTCCACAGCCCTCCCTATGTATCAAGGGTAGGAGGCAGAACACAGCCACTGCCTTCGAATCCCTCCCAACACCCCAGCTCAGGGCTGGTCAGTGACTTGCACCAGCAGCTGCAACAGGTTGCAAGCCTAGAGCCTGACTGCGCACTCTGGGGAGTGAGGTCCCAGCCCAAAGAGGCAGTGAACCAGCAATGTTTTCAAGAACACTACCAAGAGAACTCCAAGGAGGGTTCATGGCAAGACTCACGCCGGTTGCTCTGCTCAATAAGCCTTTGGCAGTACTCGAAGGCTTTCTCCCTCAGACGCTCCTTTGGGGGATGAAGGCGATTAGATGTGGATGTAGTTGAGACCATGGACATAACAGACCTGTCCATTCCTGATTTATCATCTACAGAATAAAGGTTACAACCTATCAGCTCATGTCATGGGCAATGTAATCCACTCAGCTGCCCAGCAACAGCAAGGGAGCTGTCTGTCCCCAGGAGCACTGTGACAAAAAGGAGACTGAGGAAGAAGGGAGTGTTACAAGAAGACTAAGGAGATGCTGCCTCCCACCACCCAGGCTTTTTTCCTCAGGGACCCATGGGGTTTTGCCTGAAATCAGGGTAATCACTGAACAAATTGTGGAAGGGTCAGTAAGGATCAGTCAGGAAGTTTTGTGATATTCCTTCCCAAGGTTTCCCTGCTCCCTGTCCAAGAGCTCTGAACTCTTGCCCATATTCCTGCCACTTGCTGGGCTGCTGGTGGAGCCACCTCATTATCTCAGAGCACACACCCCTCTTGGGGGTGCAACCCATGCTGGTCTGCAGCCCTTCAGTTTGTACCTGAATCAGGGGCCTTCAACCCCTTGCCCCCATAGCACAGCAGCCAATTTCGCAGCATGGAGAAGGCTTGCACATTGAGCCACTGGTCCTGCGTGTAGTACTGACCCACTGAGAGCACTGTGAAGAAGTCTGTGGCAATGGCACCATCCACCTCTGTGACAGGACCAGGCTGTGAGAAAAGATGCAGCAGGTCAGATCCCCAGGAAGAAGCTAAGTGAGAAGGGAAGGAAAATTCCACTGAGCCTGCAGAGACGAGTAGCCCTCCCTTGTTTATATGTACTATGGGGCCTGCAAGGGGACAGTTATTCAGAGCGAGAAAAGCCAACTGTGCTGGATCCTTTTCCACTCCAACTTTCCCCTTCTCTCTGACACAGGCCTCATTCGCAATCAGCTTTTACTCTGAGGTACATGGTCATTAAAAGACCCTCCCCTCAAAACTAATTCAAGGATCAAAGCTCTGGCTCTTCAGCAGAACTCCTGAATCTTGGAGCTATAAATCCCGCCACTTTGCTCTCCTATGTGTTTTGACCACTTACCACACAAAAAGTGGCAAAGAACAGCAGCACTTCTAGGTTACCATTTCCCAAAATATGGTGATTCTGGGAACCTGAAACAGCAGGTAACTACAAAATGCCCCTGTGAGATGATCACAGCAACTCAGCACTTACCTGTCTGGTTCTGGGATTGGAGAAGAAGCCTCCAGAGGGTTGAGCAACTCCTTGCTGAATACTCGCGTACCTCAGCCAGTCAGCCATCTTTTTACTGACTACATTGGTCTGCTCTGTACAAAGAAAGCCACAAGGTCATTGCTAGATCAAACAAAGCAGCCTCTGCAACATACCCCTGCTAAACCTCAATTGCTTTTCCTCCAGCCTAGGTCATCATCTCTCTGATCCAGCAATCAGTAAAGAAATTGGTACTCCAAGGTGGATGCCCTATACTCCTCCTCATACTATTTCAGAGTCCAGGATCACTTGCACTCATTTCAGAGCTCTGTGTCCTTTTCTCACTCCTAGTCACTGAATCAGTGTTATTGTTTCGTATGTTTCCTCAGACAAAAAGTCAGAGAGTGAGTGCTGGAACCAAGGACTTCTGGTACCAGATCAGCCAGGGGGTACTTGTTCCTTTGTCTCCATCCAGAGCTGCTCTTAGGAGGAAGGTGGAAAAATATGCCAAGTCTATTCAGGCAGTGCCTGGCTTCAGCTCTGCAGACAAAGGCATAAATTCCTCACAGAGAACATGCAGAAGCTAAGGCAGATAATCCTGCCTAGTCAGCCAGCCCATACAGCCCAGCCCAGTGTCCTCCCCAAAGCCCTTCCTGCATGCTGCACAACATATGCAGACCTCATAGGAAACTCCCCGAAACACACTCCTGCTCAAAACACAATTCCTCACCATTTAAAGCCTGAAATGCTCTCCTACAGTTTACTCGCCAGGGCATATCTCTCACCCGTACAGCCCTGCCTCATATGAAGAACATCCCTAGTTGGTTTTGCTGCTCTCTTGAACAGATACACAGGAATATGTCTGTTCCACTTTGCTTGATGCTCTTCAGGATTGGTACAATTTCACACTCCTATTGCACCTGGAGACCTTAGCTATGGTACATGATACTGTGATACAAATTCACACAGAACAGAGACTCTGGCCCTCAGAAGGGGCCAAAGCAGCTGAAGGCTCAGTCCTATTTTTGAGTGGTGGAATATATCTCACCCAGTAAGTTCGCTTTCCTTGTGGCAGAGATGTCACTTTTAACAGCAGCTTCCAAGTCCTACTCCTAGCAAAGCCTTCAGAGAGCCTTCTGATCACTACACAGATCACAGCCAGATGGTAATCTCAGGCCTTCCTATATATTTACCTTCAGTTAGAGATTCTGGTGAAAGACTGATGACATTTGACAGAACAGGAAGAAGGTACCGAGCACTCTGACCTTCAGGCAATCTTCTTTCGAGGATTTTTACAATACGCTGCCCTACAGCAGACACTTCAGCCTTATTTCCCTTAAAAATAAAGCAGAGGTAAAGCTAGGTAGATAACCATCTACTAGTGCTAGAGACCAGTATCATACAAATTCTTACATCAGGCATCAATATCATTGTCAAACATAAAAAGAACTCACAGCACAGGCTATTTTACCACATTTTACAGAGATCTTCTGCAATGTGAATTCACAGATCACAGGAGGACAGAGTACTTTGATGGAGCAACAGGTTTGTGGACAACCATCACCTGAAGTGGAAATTAAAAACTGCAATGGATGTCTTCAATTAAATGCTATGATCCATCAATTCCAGAGCAGAGAGTACTAGCACTAACTACTCCCCATGTTGTTGGTTTCCTAGCTCAATTGTTAAATTGGAAATTTGTGAAGAGAAAATGAGCTGTTGTAACATGTCCTAGGACTCTCTGGTTAGTCCATATCCTCACAACATGGAAAATAAAGCAGCTTCCTTGTTCGGAGGCTGTTATAGCTGTGGCTCTGAGATGCTGTCAAACCCTTCTGTCCAAGGCAACTTTGATAAAGACAACAGGTGGACCCACACTTCTGACAGGTTTTCTTGCTCCATGAATGTCATCAGGTCAACAAAAAGTAAACCTTCTCTGCTGCTCAGGGTCTTTGACAGCTGTCTGCTGAAGGCAGTGAACAAACACCAATCTCTGACACCCCCCATCTAATAGTCAGATTTGTACCAGAACACTAGAAGGAATTAGGAAATTGCTGGTGAGCTTCCAGTGAGGAAGTTCATGAGGTAACTTCACCCATGACTGGGTCTAATTTCTGTGCTTCTTTCATGAATAGACGTGAATAAATCAACCAAAGCAACATATAGACAAGGAAGTTTAAGGTGTGGGGTGGGGATCTGTGCAGTGAAGGAAAATGGAAGAGACAACCCCACTCCTCCCACAGATACATTGCTGCAGCCCACTGCAAATAATGGGGCTGCTTATGTGTGTTGCTGACACATCTCTTGTCGCTCAGATGAAAACCTGCCTGAGCTCAAATCAGCGGTGGGTTTCCAGCTCCTAATGCAATACCAGGGGCTGTGTCTTCTGGCAAGTCAAAAGCTTTACAAAAAGAACATCAGCTTTGCAGAGCCAAGTGGGTTTGGGGGGCAAAGAGGAGGAGGATGGTTCCTACTCAAAGTAGTGACAAATGAAAATATGCAGATGTTTTTAAAGGCTCTGTTGAAGCATGGCTGCTTTCATGAGTGAGGCTGCTGCTTCACTGCACCCCATGTTAGAGAAGTGATACTGAAATAGCTAAAATATAGTAAGTTTTAGTAACGTCAAAAATTGACGTTACTGGTTTTAGTTGTAATCTAATGAAAATTAACACACAGGGTATGTTCTTACATTGTAGAACCGCAGGACAGTCTCAAGGCTGGATATGGGAGAGTGGTGCTTTGTAAGGCAGCACATAAGTAATACACCACTGTTTTCTGTTTCTGTCTTTTAATTTCCTCTAGCTAAGTAAGACTCAGAAGAACAATCAGAAACGTAGGAGGCATTTCTAAGCACTCAGTGAAACTCAGTTCAGAAAAATATTTCCTCTTTAATAGGCACAATAGTAAAAGAAGTAGAAGAAGAGAAAGTTTCCAGCTTATTCCCCAGAGGGCAGTCCATGCAGGCAGCACTCACAACAGGAAGGTCCTCATGTTTTCTTCTCCATTGAGAATCTAGATCTTAGAAGTGCCATCCCTATTTATAGCCCTACATGTTTTATAGGTTCTGTGTATATTTTTTTACATCTGAACACGAAAGCCAGTATCATAAAAAGCTGGAGTAATAAATTCGCTCTCAAATCTTTTGCTCTATAGGTTCAAACAGCCCTGACTTGAAGTCTATTACAGCAACCAGCACTAAATTGTTCGGTTTTGCTTCCAGTTAGTTACAAGCCTGCTTGAGGTCCTCAGTCTCTACACATTGCAATTTTAAGCAGTCTTTGTTATCAAATACTAAACACCAAAAAAGTTGCCATTTTTTCCTACACACAGTAGAATAATTATGTTCCTTAAATTAACATGGAGACGCATCTCCTTTTTTCCTAGATACTCAGCAAACAGGGAACAATCAGAAAGCAAATGCATATTGACAAGGGAAGATTTCTGACTTGACAGGTCATTTACCTGCGCCAAAAGGATGGAGGATACCAGGCTCAAGAGCTTTGTATCTTGAATCTCATCACAGGAGAGGGTCAGATCATTGCAAGGTGACATCTCTCTCAGGATGGCAGCACACAGCATCTGAATCTGCTCAGGGCACTTGGACGAGCACAGCACTGTCTGCAACAGTTCCACAAACTTGCCATCTAGCCTGCAAGAGTCACAATAAAGCATCACTGCAAGGCAAGAAAAGATTCAGACATTTATTTCCTACATGCTCTTGGGATGATCTCCCTTGACAGTGACCCCAACTATTGCCATCTTATTATCTTCACTTCTCAATTTGGTTTCTTAGTGCGGCTCGAAAGAGTGCTCAGTAACAAAAACGCTTGTTACTGCAAACGGAGGTAGGCACCTTCTGCTTAGCAATGGGGGAAAAATGGCAAAGAAGGGCTTTATGTATATATCGAACCCAGCGTTTTCAAAACAGGGCGTTTTTTTAAGGCACCAAGCCCTCTCCCTCCCCGCCTTTTTTTTTTTGGTCGAGAAAGTAACGCTTCGCTTGTTGCGAACATCAGAGAGACAAGGCCACTCACCTGCGGGGGTACTTGGTGGCGGCGACGGTGAGGTGCAGCCGCTGCAGCCCGTCCGCGGCCTCGGGGCCCAGCTCCGGGGCCTGCAGGAGGGCGGCGACGCGGGCGGCGAATCTCCGCAGCTCTTCCTCCCGGATCTCCCTGGCCGAGGGCGAGGGGGGCAGCGGCTCTCAGGTTCCCCGGCCGCGGCCCCTCCGCTGGGGACCACTTCGGAGCCCCGGGGCTGGCGGGGTGCCCCCACCACCCAGGGGAGACACCGCCGAGGCCCGCCCCCCTCCCCTCAGCCCCGGCCCGCCCCAAGGGAGCTCTGCCGCCCTCCCCCGGCACCCCAGCCCCTACCCAGAGCTGCCAGCACCCCTCCCGGTATCCCGGCCCCCCCGGTACCGCGCCTGCTTGAGGAAGCTCTCGGCAGCCGCCGTGAACATGCCGGATGCTCCACAGTCGTCCAGCCCCCGCCTCGGTACGCGGCCAAAGCGGCCCCCCGGAGGCGGGCGGTCCGCTCGGGGCTGCTCCGGGCGGACGCCGCTGCTGTTGCACGAACGTTCCGCCTGGCGGGGCGGTTCCCGGGGCACGGCTGGTCCTGCCCTGGGGAAACCGGAGCGGAGGGAAGAAGGGGTAACGGCCAAGTCCTCTCTCTTGGCTGGTCATTGATTATTTCGAGGTGCTGCTGCTCTTATTCTCCACCTCGGGAGGCCGAGGTGGAGCCTGGCTCTCGGGGCTCAAACCTCAGGGAAACATCACTGCAGGGCAGAGACAGGGCTGAGTTTGGGGTTTTGAGAAAGTGACAATAAAAGATGTGATATTAGCTTTTCCTGGAACCTGTTCAAATCCCTGTGCTTTCTAAAGAGAGCAAGATGTATTAAAAAAGAGCTGCTCATCAGGTGGTCTTCAGAGCCTCCAAAAAGTTAAAAAGGCATTTACATTTCCTTATTAGAAACGTCTCTCCTGACTGCTAATGTCTGAAGCTCTCACTGCCTTGCTGTGCAGCACCCTGGGGGAAGATGTCAGGAGAGGAAGCTTGGCACTTTGCTCTTTGATACTTCTCTGCCTTGTGCTCCCCTGGCATTAAAGTTCATGAACAGCATGCCTTGGCACCTACCTGTTTGCCCTCCGAAGACGAAGACACAGCAGCATCCGCCACCCCAGCTGTTAACAGTCAGAGCTACTGCAGGCAGCAGGCTGACACCCAGAGGGGGACAAGCAGGAGCATTCAGATTTTTCCCTGCACACCTTCTCTTACACGTGCCCAATGCACATGTGGAGCCAAAGATGTGACAATTTTAAAAGATGCAAAAAAAAAAAAAAAAAAAAAAGCTCTGGCCGAATACCTTCACTATACTCTGTAAAATTTTTATTTTTTAAAAAACATTAGTCAAATACAGCTATGTTATGTCAGCTGAGGCCTTAAAAGATACTCCTATTCAGTTCTGGAGCTCAGACTTTGTTTGGCGAAAATAAACCCTGAACTTAAATTGTAGCTCTGTTAGGAGGACAAGGGAAGAAAAACCTAACTATAAAGCAGGTGAATAAAGAACTACTTTCTGACTTCATATGATTAAATTATACTATCGTAAATTACAGGGAAAAACAGTGAAACAGTTTATCTTTCACAATAACAGTGTTTCACTTCATGACAAAATAAAAGCTAGAGCTGGAAGAATAGTTCATAATCCCCAGGGGAAACATTAGGGATCTCAAACACACACATGTACATATGCTCACTCTGCTGCGAGTTAACAACTTCCCAAATAACTTACAAGGGATCAAAAGTAGGATATCTGTGGACTCTAGAACAGTGCAAGATGTCCAGACATACACTTTCCCCCTACAGCATTTAATGAAAATAATAAAAGGAAAAAAATACTAAAGCTGCCCCCTCACGTTGTGAGAAGGGGTAGACTGTACAACACAAACTTCTGCAGGAATCTTAACTCCACTACAATACTATGTTGGAAGGAAGGATGCAAGTCTGTCACTCAAAAGCAGTAAGCAATCTCAGGGTATTTTCTCTTTCATATATAATTTTATTTCTGGTTATAGAAACAAATGCTAAGAGGAGAAGCAACATTCCCCAACCACATACATCAAATTAAGGTAACAGAACAGTTAAAATAAATGAAAAAAATAGTAGAAATTTAAAACTTTGTTATAGCTTTAAAATATTAACGTTCTTGATACATTAGAAATCACATTCGGATCTCAAATTACTTTAAAAAAATGTATGGCTCCATATTTAAAAAAAACAAAACAAAACAAAACCCACTGTATCCCATTTGATATGGAAATGCAGGTCCTGCTCCTCGGATGCTTGTATTTGCCGTCTCCTCTGGTGAGCAGCAGCCTCCTCAGCACGACCAGGACCCTCTCCCAGCCCTCGTGGGAGCCACGGTCTGCCTGTGCAGTTAAACATCTCACAGGAGCAGTGCTGCAACACGGCCAGATAAAGATGATGAGCTTCACAGCCACTGCCCCAGATGGAGCTTCCCCCTTGGGATACACACCTGCTTTTTAGAAAGCACTGGTAATGAAAATATCACAAAAAATACTTTTGATATCAGCTGTAAAAAAAAAACAACAAACCCACAAACACCAAAACATCTGGCTGGAGATGTCTTATACAGGCAACACCAGGAACTGAAATGCAAGCATGGCTTTAGTTCCCTCATCTGTCCCCATCTTTAAGTGCCAAATCCATGTGAAAGGGGTGAGGCTCCCCTAGATCTCTGTAGCAGAACACCTCTGTCAGGCCACTGAGGTATTTCAGGTCCTTGTCTCACTGAAGCCTTCCCCTAAGGACTCAGTGGGAATGTATATCTGTGGAACAGGGGGAGATTCAGATTTTTCTAGGTGGTTTTTTTTTTTTTTTTTTTAAGCAAATATTCAGAGCTGGATCTGAATTTCCAGCTTTACCATCCACTGCTCACATACATCTTTTGATTTATCCCTAAACAGCTTTTAACAGTCCTTTGGATAACAGTCCTTTGGATAGTGACAGACTCCTGAATGCTCTTTTTGGCTATGCGGAGGCTGCCTGGCAGGCTGGACAAGGCCAGTCTCATCACAATATAAACAGCACGTCCAGAACCCAAGACAACATATGGTCTTGTAAGATTTTTATATTTTAAAGCCATCCCATTTTCTGTATCAGCATATATTGAATTTTTTTTTTTAAATATTCTCAGTTTTCTTTTCCATAAAGCATAGTGATCTTACAAACAATACTCTGGTTCCTTCTACTTCAAGCCCATTTGGGGGAGAAAGAGAGACATAAGACAAGTTTAGATTTACAGTAATTCATTTGCTAGCAACAACTTGCCTATTTAGCAGCCTGTCCATCTCCAAAGAACAGCATATAAATCAGCAGAACATCAGGACGTTCTGCACCAGACTTTTAGCAGCAAGGCAGTGAAACAGAAGGAAATCTCACTTTTTCTGCTCCATTTCTAATTTTTCATTCAGCTAACAGACGTTTCTCCTCAACGTTGCCCTTTGCTTTAAGAAAGGCTCTGTTTCAGACTGCTTTAAGTGAAGCTGAGGTGGAGTAGAAGGAGGACTGAAAGGTCTAGACCACAGTAAAGGTGCGTTGCTTAACTCAGCGACACACAAGCAGCAGTAACCAAATACTAGGGCAATCTGGCTTTCTGCTGAGGAGGAAAGCTGTTTCCTTTCCCTGCTCCTATTCTGGTTACTCTTCTTCCCACCAATCCTCTCCTCCCTTAATTACCAAGGCCAAATCACCAGACAGTGATTGTGGTGAAGCATTCAGTTGGGTCCTTACAGAGAAAGGAATTTCTACTTCTGGAAGAGCAATTAGGACTAGGGAGCCAAGTATTATTACCTGCTTTTAAGAATAATTCTTAAAATGCCCAAGTAGGTCAAAACACACTTGTGTGAATTTAGTGATCCTTGTGGAGTTAGACCACGACCGAAATTTGGCCAGTTAGGTGAAACTTACTCCTTGTGAATGGAAACATTAGAAAAACTTTTATGCATTTGTTTTTAAAGGGATACACACACACACCTCATACCCCATGAAGAGACAGAAGCATCATAAAAAGAGAATAATCTCACCACAGAGGAAGAGAAACTATTTTATAGTGCCCCAGTGTTAGCTTAGCCACCTGAAAGACAGACAGGGAGGAATTCCTCAACCTTACAGTATCATCATGGACCCTTCATTAATTTTCCCTGTTAGAAATAAGGTCCCATTACTTACAGAGCAGAACCTGTAAAGAACTCCCTGATACCACATCTAGAGATAATTTGAGACAAGAAAGGATTCCAGCTTTCAATAGTGCCATTTGGGGGATTTTCTTGCCAGAAAAAGCAGCACGGACTGGGGTTGCTGAAAGCATGGCAAAGCCAGAAGCAGGGCTTCTACACAAGGAAGATGCAAGTACCAAGTCAGCTCTTCTGCTCTGTGAGAGGATTGAAAGCAATCACTGAAGTAAAGCTGCTTCTACTGGCTGCTCACATTTGTTACAAAAATAGGTACATCGTTCTTTCAGAATCAGTGCCTGGTGCTGGAATTTACCAATATACTGTATAAAAGTCTGTGTAAAGTACCATTTAAGAGAAAGAAATAGTCATGGACCATTTATATACCTATACTCACACACATACACACTCTCACACATGTTAATAAATATAAATTTTATGTTTACACAGTTCTAATTTAATATTCTCTGAAAAAAATATTTAAAGGGTTTCTTCCTTAGCTGCCACCCTTGAATTGTCAATGTTTTTTTCTATCTTGAGAGCAAAGGGGTAGACTTGGCACAACTACCCTCAAGCTCCGAACCTTAAAGTGACACATAAGGAGAGGACCAGCCATACATTCTTAAAGGCTTTAATTCAGTGTTGGTAAATTGAAAAGGTATCAAAAGAATTTTCTGAACATATAAATACAAAGCTTAAAAGTTGATTAAAAATTTGGAATTTAAATATAGTGCTCCAAGAAAAACAAGTATTTTTCAAAATGTCTTGCTCAGGCCAAAGTAAAATGCTCACTGCTGCATTACTGCCTCATGAAAGACACCCTAGCAGAGAAAGCTCACCATCACAGCTAGGTATTTTCCACTGCTGATTATTATGCATGCATATATCCACACCTGTGTGCACAAACACATGGACTGTCCTGCAAATAACCCACCTGGCAGAGCCGCTCCAGCATGGAGTCACAGCTATGTTCTGATCCGGTGCAGATCAAAATGCAAGGCGGCATCACTTCCCAATCCCATCAGTTCCAGCAATCCAGATGACCCTGTAGTGTAACTGTTTTCTGCAGCACAGCTGGCTCCATTGTAAGCTACACTTTACAACAGTAGTGTATGCTATAGTACTAGCAGCTTTGGCATAATTTATCACCCAGAAGGAAACAAAGTTACATGACTGAACAATCTGTTGTATAACTGCAACCTAACACAGATTCTCACCAGATGCAGACCTTCAAGCAATGACATTAAATTAGGAGCTGGATTAAAGACTCTGGAGTTGACAGAAACTACAGAGGGAAAAAGCTGGGATGGGGAGCAGAAATAGGAGCTGCCCGAGAGACCAGCTGGCAAGGGACAACAGATCATTTGTTATAGAATGGCATTGCAAACTCAAAAGCTCAGTGTGTAGCAAGGGCAAAAATATGAAGCTAGTCATGTTCCTTCAGAGGTTCATTCTTAATGCTCTAGTCCAACTTATTAGCAGCAGGACTAAAAAGCCTGAAATATTTTGCATCAGGCTCGAAACTCAGTTTCAGTGCAGTGTGGAACTTGACTTATCATTTGATAAGGTAAAGCACAGGTGCAATCGGGATCCTTCAGTGTTGCCTCCTGTTCAAAAAGCTTCAAGACCCAAGCTGGCACTCTTCCTTGGAAGAGAGAGCCAAGATGGCTGTATATTTACTAACGCAATCCAGTTCACGTTGTGACTCGTTTCTTACACTTACATTTGTCTTGCAGCAAGAGACCAAACAAGTTACTGGGATTTACTTGCAAAAGTGTAGCTAGCAGGCCAAGGAAAACAGTGGTTCTTCCACTCCATCCAGCATTTGTCAGACCATATCTACATTACTGTACCGAGTTTTGGGCTCCCCAGTACAAGACAAATGGGGACCTTCTGCAGCGATTAAGCATGTGATAGACAAGAAGAGACTGAGACAACCAGGTTGGTTCAGGCTTAAGAAAAGGAAGATGGGGAAAATCTTACTGGTGCCTTCAACTACCAATTTGGAAGATGCAGAGAAGGCAGAGCTAGGTTCTTCATAGAGGAGTGAAGATGTGACAGGACAAGAGGCCAATGAACACATACAGCTGCACATGAAATTCTTCTTAGATAGCCAAGAAAAAGGTTTTACCTCATGGGTGGCCAGAGTGGAACAGGGAGACCAGAGTCATGGGACTTCTATCTCTGGAGACATTCAAACATCAGCTGGACAAGGTCATGGCAATGTGATCTAGTTGGACCTGCTCTCAGCAGGGGGTTATAGCAGAGACCTCCAAAGGTCTCTTCCAACTCAAGCTATTCTGTATTTCTACAACTGGACAATGACAGAGACAGAGATTTGATCTTCCCTAATAGTGCAGTTTTATGTGATCTATGTTTATCACAGCAATAAATCATAACTTAGAAGTCATGGCTTAAACCTCAGAAGCAAAGTTTGGAAACCAGCTGGAATTTAATCCTCAGATGCAGTTAGCTTGAAGAAACCACTTTTAATCCTCTACGGAAAGGCAGAGAACTATTGCTAGATTAAATCCTTGTCATCCAAGATCCCCAAACCTAGGTATGGCAGGGAAATGTTTCTCCTTTCACGCCACATTTTGACATTCATTTACATGCTGGCACACGTCAGAGTGGTATCAAATATCTCACTGGGAAAGCCCCTTGTTAACACAGATGAAAAGCTCTAACACCAATTTAACATCCCCAGCAGTCAGTGAAAACTTTTCCACATCACACCGTATGAAATCTCAGACGCTCTCACTTGCTTAGATATAGGTCGCTAACCTTCTGTGCTTCAAGTTAGATTTTACTGCTGGCATTTCCCTACTGAAAAAGGGGAAAAAATATGGAAGTTAACTCTGAAAGACAGTTCTAAGTCAGTACACAAGACAGATGTCTAAAACATGCAAAACCAAGTTTACCCCCCAAAAGCTGACGCCAGACCATGACACTGATTGCAGCAGCACTGCAAAGGCTTCAGCTGTTATTAAACTATTTCTTTCCTCTTACAAAGCTTTAACATGTCTCTGAAAACACACTCCTGAACAAGCTGTGCCCAACAGTAACATATCTAAAACACAGCATGAAAATTAAATACAGGGTGACCAAACTGACCTTTCTCAACCTGCTCTGGAGCTTCACGTATCCCACAAGTATTTTCATCCTTGAGTCCTTGGGCAGAACTTAATGAAAGGAGTTGCTCCCATCAGTGGATAAAAATGACTGGCTATGCTACACAGGACAGCGTTAATGGTATGGGGGAGGGAGGAATATGGGAAGAAAAAGGATTTGAGAAGAATATGAGCTAATCATGAACTTCAATTCTGTGCTCAGCATTGTGTCGTGTTATCAGTAAATCAGATTAAACTGATCTCACTGTAAAAAGCTTCCTGTATTAAAAGGGCCAAGGTCAAGACAAAATAATAACTAAGGAATTCCAGTGGAATAAAAATCAAGAACAACTGCATTCAGCTTTTGCAAACTGAGACAACAAAAGTTGCTATAAACTGATCACAATCAAAGTAAAATTAGTCTTTGTCATTGCCTAAGATAAAAAAATAAATAAAATCAGTAGGGAATGGTGAAAAGTGAATTCACACATTAAGAACTTGGTTTTAAAGTTCTCCCAGGTCTAAGTTATAGCAGGTTAAATATTCAACATGCCTTGACCTTCATTATACAGACAGCAGAAGACGCACTGAAGCCTCCTACTCCTCTCCTCCTCAAACCTCCCTCAGTTAATATAATTGAGGACATGAGATACAACTTTTTAGACAACAAGATAATCAATTTAAAATAATCCAAGTACTAGTATATAACCATGAAGGTAGTATTTTCTTTCTAGTTGAAGACTTTATTCTACTCTCATACTAATTTTCATTCCTCTGCAGTGTTCAAAACTGAAAGCCTCAGGAATCAGGACTGATACGTAAAAAGAGTGGAAGAGTGGTGCTGTCTTCCCGACTGCATGGTGTGTTGAAGGAATTAATCTGGACATCTGAAATAGGATGTCTCCATCTCACATGTTCCAGATGAGGAATCACATTTTTCCACAGCTCTCAGCAGGATTTAGTAAGAACTGTTGTTCTGTCTACATCATCACCTGATACTAGGTAACGTATAGGTAAACCTACCAAAAAAGTTTTCAAGCAACATGGCTGCTTCCTACAGTAGCAGAGGGATGCAGCAGACTGATAAAGCAAAAATCCCGTGATAAGATGAATTGACAAATTCCAGACACTTCAAGCAGAATGGGTGAACAGATCAAAGATATTTGCTTATCCTTAACTCACATCTTAACCATCAGGCATCCTGAGCCACAAAAGGAAGAGTGATAAAACTTTATTCTGTGTTAAATACCAAGGAAGCAGATCTACACATGCAACCTGAGGATGGACTTTCAAGAGGTATCTACAAAGCAGCAGCTGGTGTATGAAAACCCCATGATTCATCTGATGTATTTCTATGGTGCTGGACTAGTTTACAGAAGGTTAGTGCCTAATTATTCAAGACTTTTAAAGAGAAAAGCAGCAGTAATGAAAAATCCACAAAACTTTGGCAACATACTGGAAACTCAAAGGCTCCTCTGATTCAGGAAACCTCCCTAGCTTCAGGGCTGTTTCAGAGGCCTGCCTGTACCTAAACCAGCAGTAATGATTAATCACAGATAAACTATGCTGCACTCTCACTTGTGCATTCTTCCTTGAAGTCCCATTTTATTGTATTCTGCCTTTGAAAAGGCTACAGAAAACAGAGCTAATCCAAGGGCTTCTCTGCTATGCCACATCTAGCCTTCCTAGCAGGAAAACTGAAAGCTGGAGGCTGGCCTGCTTCAATTACTTTGTGGTTTGTAACAATCCTCCCTCACAGAATCATTTCAAAGTACTAACATCCAATCTAATAACTTGTCACTGAAGGCACACACCTAAATTATAAAAGCCTAGCTGTAGATAAACAAACAGTCCTGAATATTTTGTGTGCCTCCAACTGCAGAGAGTAACCGCAAATCATGAGACCAAGAAATTATTTCTTTCAGGAATATTTCTCACAAAACAATTGGCTTGAGATTAAAACATGGTTGGGTTTTATTCAAGCAGTGGGACTTGGCTATTGAATAGGATTTGGCAAAGTGAAAGGAAACCTAAAAGGGAACAAGTGATGTC
The DNA here is from genome assembly GCF_018691265.1 of Tyto alba. NCBI lineage: Eukaryota > Metazoa > Chordata > Aves > Strigiformes > Tytonidae > Tyto > Tyto alba. The sequence goes on from NW_024881302.1 coordinate 4,867,199, forward strand.
AGCTGTTACCTTGCGGATTTCCTCTCCCTCCCCAGATTCCAGCAGACATCGAACAGTTGTGCCTTACCCCCTAATCCCCATGACATACTGACAGTATCACTTACTGCACATTGGGGAAACCTTTTTGCAGGGGCTTGCCCCTCTGCTCTGCAATAGCATTGTCAGACTACAAGACAGAAGCCTCACAATAAATCAATACAGATAAGGGGACAACCTACCAAAGGTATACCCCATCCCTCTAAAGTCTCTTTTGCCATTACCAAAGCCATAACATTTTCTAAATTAAAGAGATCTCTGCTGTGCTGCCAGAAGACACATTAGCCAAAGGGATTGCAAACAGGCATAAACCCAAACGGGTTAGCTGGAGGCTACACAGGGGTTGATTTCTCTTCCAGTCACAAGGCATCACATGTACCCACTGTTCCACATGGCTGAAGTGACTCAAATCTGCTTTACTTGTAAGACATACTTGTACTACATGAAGAGCCTGGAATACAGTTTGAGTAAAAGCCTCCTCCTACTGGCCAACCCAAATGGTCCTCAAGGAGGAGAGATGGGAAAGGGAGCCAGGCAATGAAAGGAAACCTCAACATTCCTTTCGGAAAACCTCTTTGAAGACCTCCAGTGACTTTTGCCACATGGAAAATAAAAGGCCTCTTTTGCCTTGGTCTCTATACACTTACAGAATTGGTATTAAACACTGCATGAACTCTGTTGCCTCTCACTCCAGCTCCCAACTTCTCTCTCAGAAGAGTATCACTGGAGCTTTGCTGTTAGCCAGGGCAAAGGGTCAGTGACAGACTCCTATCCAGCCCTGGCCATTGTCCATTGAGCTGAGGACCACACTACCAACAGGAGGTGAAGGCAGACTGCTTTAGTGCAGAAGACCAACCAATATTTTTGCAAGTTCACAGAGACAGTGGCAATGTCTTTACCTATAGTGCCATTTTGAACAAAACCTGGTGCTTCAGCACAGGATGTGATCAATCAAATGCACACAGAATCTTTTGGAGACACCCTTCCCAATGTGATCCTCAGTCATCAAGATACTTTGGCTGTTGTCCAGAGCAAGTGATGAATAATTGTAAGAAATCATTGAAGGTACAAAACCCTTTCTTTTTAATATCTTTACAGGAACCAAATTAATACAGTTCCTCTGTCATCTTATTCTCCCTCAGAGGGAATGGAGAGAAATTGCATCTGAAAATCCAGGTGGCTGAGCCCTATAACTCTTCTTCCTGAATCCCCACATAAATAAACATTCGTTCATATTCAGAATTTTTCTGTTTTAAAAAACAAAATCATTTGCCTTTTTCTTTAAGCTTGGTACCATGTTACTTTAATGTTGTTGTGAGATACTGCACCCATCTTTCAGCATTTGATTGCCTTAGGTGGCCTTTTAAAAATGGTCCTATGGTTCAAAGCTCTGAGAAGCACAGTATTAAGGCATAGAAAATGAGGAGTTTTCTTTCCAGGGAGCAGACTGTAATTGTGTTACATTCCTTTAGATGCTGAACTGCAAATCCCATTCCCTTGGAGCCAAAAGGGGAAAAGACAGTTAAAAAATATCCCAGCAGTCATACAATCAGTTGTCTGTATTTTTTTGAATCTTAAAAAAAAAAAAAAAAAAAAAAAAAGGAAAAAACATCCCATAGGTAAAGACAGAACAGAGTTCCAGATATGGGTTCTTGGGAGGGGTTTTCCATTCTTTTTGGCACCTTGTGATTCTAACAACTGTTGTCCTCCCATTTAAAAATTTGACTTTAAAAAGAGCTCTTTATCTGCTATGTTTTGAGCTGTTACAGTTGTGGTTTGTTTTCTTTGAAAGCTGCTTTAGGGCTCCTGCCATCCCACGCCCACCCTGTATCACTCCAGCTCCTCCCACCGGTTCTTCATTCACTGGTTGCCTGTCCTTGTGGCACTGTAGATGTGATGACTCCTGTTTGGGCTGGGACTGCTCCGCTGGACTCTTCTATCCGGGGTCTTTTGACTTCAGGTTCACTGGAAGAGGCTGCTGTTGTCTCTTCGGTCCCTGTCTCACATACCCGGCTGACTACAACAGGAGTGGATGAGCTGGCCTGGGCTGCAAGAAGCTGCAGTGGATTTGTAAGAGCTGGGAAGTAGGACAAGAGAGAGAAGGAGAATTAATGTGATGAAGTAAGTAGCACAAGTGTTTGCTATTCCAGAAAGAAAGAAAACAAAACACCACAGTTAAATGCAATAGCTGGCACATATTGAAGTGTTGTTTTCAAGGCCATTTTGAAAAGACTGCTAGCCTTGTCCCTCCCTCTCCCCTCACAATCTCAGCTTTGTGCAAGCTCAAACTGGTAATAACCCCTTTCATAGGGGAACTTCCTTCTTCCTATCCATTGTCAAATATGGCACTGTCAGCTAAGCACTCATCTCCAACAGGGGAGGATCAAGCCTCTGTTAAAATTACAGCACACCTCCTCTTAGAGAGGTAGTTCTCTGGCTACCTACAATCATAACTTCTTGCAAGCTGTAACATCTGTGTGCTGTGCCTTCAATTTAGAGGGCTCTCTTTAGCCCTGGTTGCACAGTAATAACAGCCAGTCTGTTGGGAAACTAGATTAGAATCCAAATATTGAGTGTACTGACATCTCACTTGTAAAAGGGACAGGAAAGAGCTTACCCCAGACAACCAAATGAGTTCCCATCAGAACTGGGATCAGAATGTAGGAATTTCCATCTCCCAATCTTGTACTCCAGTACTGACAAAAGATCTCACCCTCCCATTAATAAAAGTGGTGAGGAAAAGACGACTATTTAAGTAGCAACCCTCCATAAGAATGTCTACAATTCCTAGTTCCAGACAGAGAATGTGCTTACACACTGGCTTTGGCACACAGCACTGCTTGGAAAACAAGACACATGCAGTTTTTGGACTCTGCATCAATCAGAGAGGCAGCCAAAGGGGACTCAGGAGACAGCACATCCTCTGCCCTCCAGACTGATTTGCAAAGGATGGAATGACAGAATGTTAGTGGTGTGTTCACTGCTAAGTATATCAGAAAAGGAGCCCTAGGATAAATAAACAAAGCAAACAGAACAAAGGCCCTCAAAGCCCAGCAACTTCTAGCAATGCAGGGGAAGGAGGCTGCAGAGTATCAAGAGGATGAAAGAAAAAAAAAAATAGAGTAAGGATGGGGGCAGATACCAGCTAGAGTTCACTGACTCTGAGAACCTAAATCATGCAGCTGAAGGGAAGTTAACTTTGTATAGACAAGAGTCAAGAGACTCGTGCTCCGTTTTGTGAACCAGAAAATTCACTACCACTTACAAAAAAACACCCCCTCAGATGTAAGTGAAATACCTTCCAGTTTGATGAGAGCTAGAAAAATTTTGGTAAGATTAGAATATCTTAACATAAAAATGTTAAACTGTCTGATTCTACATTAGACAAACACTACTGCTGGGTAGGCAGCAACTCCACTTATCTGACCTATTTAATATCTTTATATCCTAGTTGCATAAAAAACCCCTTATCGCTATCATTTTTTTCATTGCTCCAATAAGATTCTTGCAATTCAAGTGCAATTCAGGTGATACTGTGAATAGATAAGGCAGAAAATTCTGTAGAAACACTCCTACCTTCATGAAAGCCATCAAAATCCCACCAGTGCCCTTCATTTCAAATGCTCCCTAAGCACTAGCCTGGGACAGCAGAGGTGCTTAGCATCTCATTGAAAAGGGCTGTAAGAAACCTGAATATTACCATCCCCAGTCATCATCCTTAACTGAACAAAATCTGAGGTGCTGAGCAAGCAATAAGGGGAGGCTGCCAAGACATAGCTAGTGTGGGATTTTAAAAATCAGGCTTGACAAATGGCTAGAATACATCCTGCATATAAAAAAAAATTCCTACATTCATTCACCTGATGAAATAGATCTCAATTCTCTCAGGCTCTAAGACCTTAAGATGGGAAAATATGTTATTTTCTTAATACTCTGTGGAGTCATATTTCACAAGATCTAAAGAGCACCATGAAAATTTTGTTATTTGGCATGCTGAAAGCAAAGGCTGTTTGTCAGAACAAAACAAATGGAAACATGCTCTACGCAGGAATTACTAACACTTTCAACAAGTAACCCTCAAAAGGTAGAGAGTATAAATAGTAATAAATGCATAGCAAGGACAAGGGAAGACACTGGACTTTTCAGAAGCAATGATAGATAGCAATTTTTGTCTACTAGGAAAAGGGAACAGAGTCGGACAGTCTACCACTGACATTTACAGCCACAGAAGTTGAAGAACTGGAAAACCTTTGGAATTGGACATATGGAATAACGTGATATATACTATGAAGAGAAGACCCTTACAGCTTTACAGCCTAACTGCTAAGCCCAGAGAGCAATCAAAAACCAGAAAGCAATGGAAACAGAGCCTACCATAAGCGCTGCCGGTGATGCTGTTGGTGGGGACGGCATGTTTCCCGTTCTGAGTGACTGCCCGCACGGGGAGCTGGTGCTGTCCGATGGTCACTGGAGCTGCCTGCTGAAGGATCGTGACTGTCTGTCCTGGAACACCCTGTGCCATTTGACTGGCGACTGTCTGAATAACACGGCTGGCTGTAGGTATTGTGGCAAATGCGATAGTTGGCTTTTCATCCATGCCTACTTAAGAGTAGAACAGACAACAATCATTTACTACCCTGGCTTAGGAGCAGGCTTTATTCCCATTAACATTTTAGCAGTGACACATACCCCAGGCTTAGATGTGTAAATACCTCAGCACCACAGGTCAGGGATGAATATCTGAATACACTAAAATAGTCTCTATTGCATATATACTCTATCAATATTAAGAACATTCTTATAGCATAGGCCACTCAGCCAAAAAAAAAAAAAAAAAAAAAAAAAAAATCAAGATTATAATATTGACCCTTTGTCCTCAAAAGACATCATCTCCCTTATTGGCACATTATAGATCGTGATATGGACAGCAGTCACCACAAATCTCATAGCCTACTTTGTAATTATGGGCAAATTGGCCTGACTCTCAATACCACACAGCAGGAGAAGGCATTAAGATCTTAAACAATGCCTGGAGCCAAAAGTCTGCAACAGCTTGCTGTCATGCCTGCACATAGGTTGATTTACAAAGGAGGTCTTCCCACAATTGCAAGCTTTTGCCAGCTATGGAAGTACAGGAAGAAACCAGGAGGGAGCTAAAAAAAACAAAACTGAAAAAAAACCCCAAGGAGAGCTGAGCTCCTGGATAGAGATAACTGTTTGAGAGCACTCAACCACTTATCTCACTTCCCAGGACAAGTAAGGGGTCAGTTTAGCAGGCATGTAACAGATAGAGGACAGCTTCCTGCAGAGCATGCAGAAAAGGAGAGCCACTCTTCTCTTCCAGGGGCTCTGTGGGTCTCAAAGCAAAGGAGGCAGGCAGGAAGCACAAACTTATTAGTCCTGTAGGAAGAGAAAACTTCTATTTTAACATCAGCAGACAACAGGAATGGAGCTAGATGGGACATAAGCATTGTTGAGACCTGCAGGCAAGCTGATGGGAAGAAGGGAGAAAAAAGGCAAGGAAGGCAGGGAGATTAGGAAGGAAAATGGAGCAAGAAAAACAAAGGGAAAGTAAAGACTAGAAAAGGATATTAGTGGGAATAAGAGAGGGACAAGTAGGGAAAGAACAAGTGACAGCAAGAACTAGTGAATGAAAAAAGGGAGCAGCTGCAACTGTTAGTGCTTCAGGAACATGTATGGATCCAGACAGGAATTTCTAGAGAATGCAAGTGAAACTCAAGCAGAATAACCAGTGATGAACTAAAGAGGACAATGGTCCAGCTACTGCAGTAGGGAAAGGTCTTTTGTAATTTTTTTCTTTCCCTTGGAGAAGAACTATTGCCTCACTGCCCACATAAAAGCAATCAGAGTAACTAGTCTTGCTGCTGGTACAATACACATCTATCTTGTAGCACTAAGCCCTTCTGAAATGGTGAGCAGACAAGGTGTTGTCTAGATCACAGTAAGAGAACACTCAACTCACTAAATGCCCCAAGGCTGGAATTTCCAGCTTAGGAAAAGAGGCCTTTGTTGTAACTGGTTTCTGAAGATTGCTTTAATGGGGCATTGCCTGCACTTCCAGAAGCACATGCTTTCCTCTATGAATCCAGGCCTGCTGAAAAGAAGGGCTCAATTGCTTATTTACAAGGCCACTCTGAAGCAGATGTTTCAGCCTTTCCCAGGCCATCTCTTTTGGCTAGAAAAAGCACACATTGTCATAGCACACCCAGATGACCAATACAGAGGCATAATATTGCCACTGGGGATAATATAAATATTTAAAGCTCTGAATGTTTTTTCAGTCTCCAAAATCTGTTAGATTTGTTTCCCACAACAGACAAGGCAGCACAGTTGTCCTACTCGCTGACGGAGACATCAAATGGATGAACCCTTATTTGGTTTAAGTTTTACCTGGAGAAGCATCTTTTATTAAGGTCTAAGCACCCAGTGAATGAAACAGCGTTTGACATCCCCCCTCCCCACAAGCCTGCTCAAGACTTATTGATGGAGTAGCAAGGGAGGTGAAAAGCTACCTCGGTGGTCACCAGCTAAGTCCAACACTGCTCCTGCAGCTTCGTGAGCTCCTCCTGCTGTGCCCTGATTTGTGAGGATGTATCCGTTTGCAGAGTTTGCAGAGGAGGTCACAACTCGGACCATTGTAACAGTGGGAGCCTGTTGAACTACGTGAATTGCATGACACGAAGGCTGTTGTGAAGTCACTATAGATGCTGGCATGTACGCGACTGGTTTTGCCACCAGAGTAGATGGTCGGGGAGGAACAGCCATAATCACTGGCTGGGCACTGACGGGAGATCCTAAACAGAAGAGAAGCATACATTAAAAGGAGAAGCAAAAAGGTCTCCATTCATTTCATCTATGTACTTCTAATCTGCAATACTCAGTCCTTCAGCATTGGCCAGAGTAGGGGGTAGGGAATAAAAAAAATAAGGCTTCAAGAATACCACTTTCAATCATCTCTTTCTTAACTTACAAAAACCTTACTTGCCATCTGAGCACATTTCTGTGAACAAGAGCCATGAGCACAAAAAAAAATAATGAAGTTTTACTTAATGAGCTTTGTCTTCCAACTTCACCAGGAACACTATATATCAGGCCAGTTACAGCATAGCTGACAAGCTGATACTTACCAATGCTTAAGAAATTACTAAGGCCCTGGTCACAGCACCACAGAGCTCTGCACAGCCAAGCTCATCTGATCCAGAAGGCTGGTAAACTAGTGTGAGCAAGCTACACAGTGCCACGGCTACTTTGCTGTCAGTTCTTTAGAGCCACCTACTTCAAAGTTAGCTCATGTGTTTCTACCGTTCTTTTATCTGTTGCATATACATCAGTCTCTAACAACGAAATGGAGACACCTAGATCCTCCTGTAGGACAGTGGCAGAAGCATTCTGGCCATGGCCTCAGCATGGCACTTGGTGCAACTGAACAGTCACCCTCCGTGAAACAAGAGCTACTCACCAGGTGCACTCTGTGAATACCGATATTCTGGAACTGAGGCTAACTTTGACCCAAAGTCGTGATCGTGTGGAATGGGTGAGCCCTCCCGTGACAGGCACTCTGGAGTCTGTAGGCCACTAGAGTGAGGCGACAGCAGGCCAGGGTGAGTAGGGGAGGCAGGAGCACTCCTGAAACACCAGAACATAGTGTTGGCAAGTGTAGATGCATTTCAGCCACAAGACAGCAGTAGAGACCAAGAGTTATCTCCAATACAGGATTCTCTCGCCAAAGGACAGACTTTCTTCCACATTACCCACTACAGTCTTGCTGGGAAGAGCTGAAAGGTACACAGTAACCTCACAAATGCTCTAGCACCCAATACTGCCATATCACTCCTTGCTGAAGGAAACTAGACACTTCAGAGTATGCTTAACATTTCATTTTAAGATCCGCTGCTGACAGAGAAGCTGTGAGTGCCTCATGTTCAGATCAGTTTTATAACTTCAGGCCATTCTCAAAGAATCTTTGTCAGTGTTTGGGAGTGACGGGGAGAGGAAGAAAGATGCAATGTAGATGCAAGTGCCTGGCCCTGGCTATGCTTACAGAGCCGTTGCTCCCTGTTGCCTCCCTTCCCAACCACATAGTTCCCACGTGGCCAAACACATGAGGAATTGAACATTTCTTCAGTGACAAACAGGATAGAAGCCGATCAGCTGCAAACCTCTCTTCTGGTTTCTCCCCCCATTTAACAGACAGAAAAGAAGAGGTGTGGGAGGAATGTTACATGAAACTGCTCCAGCTAGTGTTGAATTGCAAGTCTTTATCTTCACAGCTACAGGGCTCAGAGAAAGCTGTCATTGCACACAGCTCCTCTTTTGCAGTTACACCGCTGACTGGAACAGCTACACAGAACACCCCCCATTGCTTCACTGCTGACAACCATGATCAACCTGATCTTCCCTATAGAAGAGTATTTTAAATACCACAAAATTTATTCCCACTATGATCTAATCCACATCTAAACAAAGCTTCCCTGAAATGAAAGACTGGCATCTGAAAACACTTACTCCAGTGATAACTGCTTTGAATTTCTTTGAAATGATGCCTAAACAGATATGTTATTTGATATATTTTGTAGTTTGGTTCTGGATTTTTTTTTTGGGGGGTAAACACTTAAGTCAGAATGGTTTTCAGGTTATGCCTCAGGACTATTTAACTATATTACCTCTCGAACTATGCACAGAAGTAAAGTTTGCTCATTGTACTTCAGGAGAAGTTTGTTTGTTTTCTTTGTAATGAGTCTGGAACAGAGATTAGAGGAAGTTGAAGTTACCTGGAGGAGAGAGGCCCAAAAGGTGTTCGGAAGCAGGACACTCCTCTTTGCCTTCGTTTTCTAAATGCTTGCTCTACTAGTTTGGCTTCAGAGGGAGGGTCAATTCGCCAAAAGGAACCTTTTCCAGGCTCCTCCTGGGAGCGTGGGACTTTAATAAAGTAACGGTTCAAGGAGAGGTTGTGCCGAATGGAATTCTGCAGGAAGCAGAGGAATGAGATGATTATTTTGCCATGAGGAAGCATATAACAAATACGAATGGGTTTCACCATACAGTCTCGAAAAATAAAACCCACACTGCCAGAATCAATGTTGAAGACAAACAAGACAGCTCACACAGCTCCAAAATCACAGAACTGCAAGAGAAAACCTGGGGAAACATGTCAGAGTTTCTGATAACCATGCTGAAAGATAGGTTTGCTTGGTACTACATCATCATGTAAATACATCTGGAGCCAGGCAGTGCAGTGATTCTTCTGTGGAAAGCAGACCCTTTGCTGAGGCAGGGGGAAATCACTGTAAACCACATCAGAACTCTCTCAAAAGACAGGCTTTATTCTAGGTGAGCAGAAAAAATTGCTGGAGCCTGTACTAACTGCTCACCTGCCAAATGATCATCAGTGTGCCTAAACATGCCCTAAAGGACACGGCATCTCACGGTAATCATAATACAAGCCAGCCAACATGCCCTCAGACAGCTGCTTCTGAGAAATCCCATCATCTATGTGGCACTACTTTAGAACTGTACAGCTCTCCAGATGTTGACAAGACTATTTACCTTTTTCATTGCAAAAGCCCACCTCTTACTGGGTGTAGCACTGCCTTTTGGGCTAGGGGAAAGGCTCAGTAAGCCCAAGTGTGCATAAGCTCATTCCTCTTCCACTTTCAAAACAAAACAAGAGCTTTTGTAGTAGCTTTAGATAAGTTCTCTACAAGTGAAGCCTTATAATACCACTGGTAGGGGAGGGGAAAAGACAACTTCACCCTCCACTGAAATACAGCTCTTTGAAGCAGGATGCAGCAACTCGTTCACAAAGCATAACTCTGCTGAGCAGGTTAAGGCAGGAAGTGAATTCCACAATTAATTAGAACTGCAGGGAAAAGCCAGGGAGGCAGAAATGTATTTATTCCAACTGTACTCAAAGTGCACCAACTAGTACTGCTCCTGCCAGTTGAACACAATGAAATCAGCAGCTGCAAGAGTCTTTCCAGCTGCATTAGTGTATTATATTCAAATGACAACACCCATTTGAGAGGTGTGATGCCAAGAAAAGTCTGAAAGCAGGTGGAGCTGAGGTTTCTGGAACTTTGAAAGCAGCCCTCGAGTGAACATTTAAGCTTGATTTAGCATGTGTTAACTACATCCAAACTCTCCTACAAAGCCCATCAGATTTCCTTTAATACCACAAGGAAGGCATAGACTCGAAGCTCTACAAGTTTGCACTCTGAGATTCAAAACTTGCAAACTGTGACTTAGGCAATACAGTTGATACACGAGGAAAACAAAACATCTGTGATGACTTCAGGTGTTAAGATTAAAACCTGGGACCTCAGTTTTAGGACAGACATCATCTGCTTGGACAAATGACAAACAAAAGACAAGGTGAAGGACTGAGCAAGATTCAGGCAAGTATTTGTGCAGGACTGACTGATAGCAACAATGTTGAAAAATAAAAAACAAACTAAAAATGAAAGACACATAACTACAGCATTAATAGGGTTTCAGACACCAGATAGTCCAATAGTAATACACTACGTTGCCCTAAAAAGTATTTAAAAAAAAAAAACTAATCACTCACAAACTAGTTAGCTTACATTAAACAAATTCACTCTGGGAATAGTCAAAGCAGCTCTATTCCCAGTGCCCCAAATCTTTAATAAAAGCATTTCAAAGCAGATAAGCCCTGTCGAAGTAGTTTAAAAGCTCTTCAGTGTCAAAAACTCACCTGCCAGCCTTTGTCAGCAGTCCTGTAATATGGATAATGCTTGGTAATGTGGGCATAGATCCCACTTAGTGTTAATTGCCTGTCCTGTGCTGAAGATATAGCCTGCACAATTAGCTGAGCATAAGAATAGGGTGGCTTTGACTCATCCTAAGGAAAAAAAACAAACAGAAATTTAGTCACTAACAGCATTTCTACACTAAAATATACCAACCACCCAAACTAAAAAAACGACACTGGGCTGTAGCTTTCACAGATGCTAAGAGAGCATCAGGGGCAACTAAGAGCAGCATCACCCTCTTCCCTTCCACTCCTGTTTTATACTGGTACCTCCTAATTTAGCACAAGCATTTGTGTGCAAACAGGATGACAGGACTGAGCCAGATCAAAGTGTTTTCTTCCCTCTCCCCACAAACACACACACAAAAAACTAACTTTAATCTGATGCCACTCCCCACTGAATTTACCACATGTACTTACACCAGCACAAGGAACAGGCTCAGGACAAACAACTGGAAGCAAAGAGTTAGAGGGTGTAGCGTACATTCACTGCTCAGTGTTCATGAAACTAAAGCCTTCAATTCTGCCTAGCTACAGCTTCACTTTGTTAGAAACATTTCACGCAAGTATGCTATCAGCTCTCCTCCCAGCAACAAGCCCAATATGAAACTTGATCCTGTCCCTTCCCCTCTACAGCAGGATTTGTTTCATTCTAGGAACTTTAATTTGTTTGCCAGATCTCATATTCCCAGCTCTTCATATTACTCCATCAAGAACAGCCCTTGTCTCAAGGGAGAATTCAATCTACAAAAAAGCCATCTAGTATTGTGCTCCTCCACCCAATCCCAAATCAGGTGGTTTTGGATCTAGACCTTTAACTTTGATCTGAAGATCAGCTCACCAAAATTAAATTTTATCATTACAACTAAGTTATTTTTTAATCAAAATTCCACTTGCTGCTCTCCTCATTTAACGCCGGCTTAACAGGCCCTTGTATTTGTTTTAAAGTCAGACTACAGATTTCTCATGGCAAGGATCTGGTTTCTTTCCCTGCTTCCCCTTTCTCCAATTGTGTTTTGCAAAATACCATTAATTAGAAGGAGAAAACAAGAATCTGAATTTTAATGCACCTCTTTATGGGTTCTTGATTTATCAAGCAAAAAAGTCTTCTCACTTAACCACTTTAGTGAATGACTTGAATACATTTTGGTCAGCTAATCAAGCAGATTCATCATCTACCACAGATGCTAGTTTAAACGCATGGACTCAAAACCCTGGAGGACACTGTACACAGCACCCTTATGGCCAGGGTATTCTTATACCCATTTAACTATATCCAGCACTGACAACGAATTGCCTGGTCTTAATAAGCCTCCCAGTGAGCGCTGCTGGGTAAGTAATGTTTCTCTGAACCTTTGGGCTGTCCCCGCCAGATGCATCTGCCTGCTGTTCTGACGCTGCTTTTGCAGCATACTCTGCTGCCAGCTGCAGATCCGAGGTAATGTTGTGAACAAAACGATATCCTGAGGATCCAGCACCACGTGGACTGGCCGGGCAAGAATTGGGAACACTGGAGAGGTAAAAAAGAAACACAGTTATTTGTTACTTCATTTATTAACACAACATAGTTCTTACTCTCTAAGGTACAGTAAAGTTCCCAAGTCACTGAGAAGCAGATATGCACTGGGCTTATTTTTTACCTCTGTGGCTTATCCAAAGCCCAGTCAGAGATAAAATTGGAATTTCTAAAAAATCCTGACACCCTCCCCCTGCTTCTACAATCACAAGACATCAGAGTCTCAAAGTATTAAACAACTCCTCTGTGTTTAGAGAAGCACTTGAAACAATGTGGGACTTAAAACAACATGCAAGGGATGAACACTTAACTAAATAAAAAGCTTGCTGTTGTAACTTGTGAATGAACACCACACAACTCTCCTTACAACACAGATAATATTTAAACAATCGTTCTAACAGATACAGGCTATGTTTTTTTTACAGTATCAAAGCACCAAGTGCAGGCATCTGCCATGAAGGTGTCTAACACAACACCTGAGCTTCAGAAAATCATACCCCATTCAGTGCTACACAGCTAGAGACAGATATTTCCTTGATTCACCAGCGCACAAATGCAGGTAACAAGAGGGAGCTGCAGTCACTAGTATACAACACAGAAGGTAGTTCACTCATCAGCTTTGGATAGCATGGGGCAAAGACATTTAGAGCCCCGAAGCCACCACGAGATGGCATTAGAGGAACAGCTACTGAGCAGGAAAGCCATGATAAAGCTGATAAAAAAGCTACAAACAAATAAAAGGTGGCTCTAATTTGCAGCACCAGTCAGGCACACAGAAGCGAGCGCTACAAGATGAGAACTAATCATAAAAGCTTGTCTAGGGATCACACATCCTTGATTTGCAGGGCTGGAAGGACAGGAGAATAGGGATGAGTCTGGAAATCTGAAGTTCCCTTTTTCTCTCTCCTGTATTTTAGGCCATCTGGCATCGAGGGGTGCAACACCAGAGCAGCATGACATATAGCCAAATCCCAGGATTACATATGTCTCCTACTTAACAGCAGAGAAACAGTGAACAAGAAAGCAAAATAGTATGCAGATTTACATAGCAAAACAAGCAGTTCAAATTGTATGAAGAGATGCAAATTGAAGCCCACAGATGGGAACCTGAACTCAGTAAAACTGGCATAAACAACCCCCTTACCAGTCAAATGCCCAATAGCAGTGCTAACCCTGACACAAATAAATGCAGTAACTGACACTCAGAGCACTGTGTTAAATGCTGCATGAAAAAACAGATCACAGTCCCTTCTTCAAAAAGGTGACTGACTAAATAGCTTCCCCCACACAAACATACACATGTGGATGGAGAGGAAACTGTGAGACAATCCTCATTTGCTCAATGGGCAATACCTTCAGTGCACAAGCAATCTGACAGTACAAGGAATGACCATTTCCTACCACAGTCCAGCCTATAAACTGAGAAGTGCTGCTTCTCCCTGTGGCATCTTTGCAAATGGCTGCAGCGCTGAGCTCAGCACAACTGAGACTGGTTTCTTTTAAAAGTGAAGTGCAGGATGGGGGGAGAGGAAAGCATCAACAGAAATATCCAGCCACAACAAACCCTTGCAATAGCAAACCCAGCCTCACCCATCTCCCATACTAGCCATGCAAACCATTGCACAGCACCTGGTAACCCTTTCAGCACCCACCAATAGTCCTTGGCATTAATGGGTGATGCTACTCAGAGCACAGCAGGCGGTGAAGCCTTCTGGTGGTGCACAGTATATAATGTTGATGAGACCGTAAGTATAAATCTCCCTTTGTCAGAGATAAAGGCATTTCTTACCTAGTCTTTCAAAAAGCAGAGACCTGTTTGTGCAGGAAAATGAATCAAAGTTTGCTATTCCACTCTTTGAGCCCACTTTGGAAGTGGATAATGCTAAACCCGAGAAGACACTCTTGATGTCTTAGTATTCACATGGGGAGCTGGTGTGAATTTATTCTTCTGTCATTTTTCAATAGTTTCTCCACATACAGACTCCTTATAACGTGTAGATAATTACAAATGAAAGCTGTTTTCATACATGAAACAATGACAAACCAAAACCACAGCTATTCTTTTTATCTTTGTGTTTGGCACCTGAGCAATCATTGTAACACACGGATTAGGAATGGAATAAGATGAAACAGTTTTCTGATTTTGTTCTTCATCTGCAGAAATACATGAACAGAAAACCAGAGACAGCAGCCAAAACTCAGGTCAAAGATATGGAAGAGAGAAAGTTCTCCAGTAAATCCACGCTCTGCAGAGGACTGTATTTCTGTGCCTTTTTCTAAACACATAAATGAAACTAGTATGGCTTCAAAGATCGACCCATGCAGTTCAGATACAAGGATTGATTTGTTTCAAGATCAGCATAGCAAGTTGCCCAGCTTCTGCTGTTCAAATTCTAGCTTCTGAGGGTGATAAGGTGTTTTAAGTTTGATTTCTTGCCTTTTTTAAAACAAAACAAAAACAAAACAAAAAACCACCCAACAACCACAAAGGGAGAAACCCTTACCCTGCAGGGCTGTGATTCTCTTGATTGCTGACAAAGCCCTTCTAACCTAAACCCAAAGTGTTGTTAACTTGTAGAAAAGCCAGCCTTTCCCAGTAGACAGTCAATGAAGAACATTACAGTCCCCTAAAGCAGCAGCAGTCCCTTGGGATGTCCACAGCAGTAGCTGAAGATTTGGAAGCGGTATTATTTTTTTACCAGATTGGAGCACTTTTGTCTAGGTAGACTTGCTTCCTTTCAGTCTGGGTCAATGATCAAAAAGACATGGGTACAGAATAAACAACACTAACTTTTAGCCGCTCCATGCAAAGAGACAGGGTAACACATGCTGCTAAATGTTGGAGCTCTCAGTCAATCATCAGAGAGCTCTTCAGAGGGAAGGGAGAAACAGCTGACTACTGGAAAACAGGGAGAGACAATCTGTGTGTGTGTGTCCCAACAAGGGACAGAAGGAGCGAAGAAACAGTTTTACTAAAAATACCTCTCTGAGGGTTAAGTTAAAATTAAGCATTAGTGCAGTCAAAAGAAAACAAGCAAACACAATGCAGTGACATCAGTTTCCTGGAGTTCCTGGAATTTTCCTTACCACCTAGAGCCAGGGATGCTTACATGCACTCACAACACCTTTAAAAATATTATGGAACAAAAAGACTTTTCCCTACAAACACCTGTTTGTGCTTTAAAACAAAAATCAAGTGTGGAGACAGTGACTACAATTTGTTAGATATTAATATTGCATCAATATTTGGCGATAACTTGATCTATTTTGACACTATAACCTTTTACTGAGAAAAAGCGTATTTTCTCAGTATTTCACCTGCGATTTCACCCAGCTCTCAGACATCCTTACTGCTGTGATCCATGCTTACTGTCCATGCAGGCAATCTTAGCTTACAAGCAATGCAAGCTAATTTGGGTTAAGCTTGTCTGTTATGAAAGAGAGCATTTGGGAGAAGCAGCAAGTGTTTTATGCCTTTGAAAAGCACACACAGCTCAATCAAACCAGCAGCAATTACCCACAGTCTTAACCCCATGGCACCATGGTTAACGCCCCAAGTTCCAGAGATCTTTGATACCCACTGAGGATTCAGCATCTCAACTCGAAACACTACATACGGCCATTTGAGCCACAGTTCCCCAAATACCACACTGAGACTCAGCTTTAGAATTAGACTACAACCACGTGCTGAATCACATCATGTCCTTTGCAGCATGTTTTCCGTTTAATATTTAACCCTTCTTCAGCTGGAAGGCGAGAAAGACAAGGGCTGAATGCAGTGTTTGCAATACATTCACTCATGTAATGGGCAGAATGCCTTTTAAACACAGGGCTTAACTTCTGGCTATTGAGAAAGTAGCAGGTCTTTGTAGCATCAAGATTCACTTTCAACTCCTGCCAAGTTCACAGCACTTTCTAGCAACAATTAAGTCTCTAAATGCCAGCTATTGGAGAATATGTACAACTTACTGCATTTCTGCTGGAATGTCCAAGATCAGTCTGCTTTAACTAAAGAATCAGTGCAGAAATAGGACTAACCACTGAGTGTGTGGTGTGTCCACACACAGGATGTTGTGTGTCGATCTTCGCATTTCAAAGAAGGATACAGCAGAGCCAGAGAAGGTACTGGTGGGGATAACTAGGATGATAAGAGATACAGAACAGATTCCATAAAGGAAACAGTTTACAGAAGCTGAGGTCCAAGGTGACAGAGCCTATAAAAACAAAGCCAAGAGGTGTTCAGCTCCTATCCTCTTCCAATAAAAGAGACGGTGAGCACAGGGTGAAACTAAGCAGCATGTCCAAAACAAGAGAAAGCGCTCTTACATTTGTAGTTACACTGTGGAATGACATGCTGTAAGACAGGGTTGATGCTAAAAGTCTATGTGAATGCAGAAGGTCATTATGCAAGTTCTTGGGGAAAGGAAGAAGACAGGGAATACATCAGGGGCTTTATTAGACAGATGGTCAGGAAGTCCCTGCTCCGAGGCAGTCCCTGATCCAAGAAAATGGTGGAGGCAGACTGCACGGAAGTTAGCATTACGCTGTGTTTTCTGTGTTCTTGTATTACCCCAAAGATACCCGTCTGAGGCAGACTACCGGGCTAAAAGGGATCTGTTGCCTGAGCACATATAGAGATTCTTATGTAAAAACCTCCAGACTCTCTCAATATTAGTCACATTTTACAAAGGGGGGTGGAGGTGGATAAAAATGAAGCAACAAGCAGTTAAATGATTTATTTATGGTCATATTACAAGTCTATGAATAAGCTGGGAACAGAAACACTCCCAAACTCCAGTGTCAACTTCTCCAGAATGACAGGCAGCACGAGACTACAGGAAAGTTGCCCCATTAGTTAATTTAATTCTTTTCTGCGAAAAAGGTATCTGTAGGGATCAAGCTATAGAGGCTTAATTTAAGCCAGGGATATGGATAAAGCACATATCCTCTCTATGGAAAGAGGAAAGATTACCTGGGATCCCACATAAAATTGTTCACCTGACTTGGAATCTGCATTGCTAAAGAGGGAAAAAACCCATCTCTTCAACTTTGTGGTTTAGGATATGGTATGCATATGGGGAGTGCCTTTGAAAAATGCCTCAGTGCACATTTGTGAAGCAGGTACAAGAGACATAGCAGTGATAAGAGTTACAGCCTTGGCAACACTGCCAATATACAGATTTCTGTTTGAATAGGCAATTTTAAGCCCCTATTGAGTACCAAGTAGAATTCCTATTTCTTAAAATCTTCCCCAGTCTCCTTCTCAAATGCAAATTGGAGGTATGTTTCCCTGTACACAAGGACTATCGTTAGAGAAATGCCATAAACCTTAGACTACCCCTATATTCCATTTCATGAGCCGGCAAAAAGGGGCACCAAAAAATATAGGGACACGTTTTACATGCAACAGGCAAAAATCAGGTCAAAGTACAGCACTTTGGCTTGCGAAACAAGCATTTCTAAGATACACCAATCAACAAAAACGGGTGAGAATCCTCTGCCACTCTCTCCTTCCCCAGCCTAGCCCCAAAATTGTAACTCAAAGAAAGGCAAGTCCTTGCACGTTGCATGTTTCAGACAGGTTTCAGAAACAATCACAAGTGGTGAGACTGCCAAACCAAGCTGGATTTTGATGTGAAAGGAGAAATCTGAGAGCCTCCCTGCCTGCTTAATGCCAAAGAAAAACAAAGCTGTCGAACAAGCCACAGTGAGGGAAAGTTAGCTATCCCCAAAAGTTGAAATTCTTACTACTTGTCTGTGCTTCAGTGGTTCCCCTCTTCGAAAGGAAGTGAGCTCACTCCAACCATAGATTCAGTGAACATTTTATACTGATCAGGGGAAGAGGAAGTGCTCTTGTAGCTGGTGACATCTGTAACCCTTCCTCCAGCACATGGCTTGGCACATCTCCTCTAGCACATGGTCCATTATCTGAAATAAACATGCGTAGGAACTCCCAAGCCCTGTATAGATTGTTGCTTTTCTTATGTGATGTATATGTATCACACTAGTTGGCTTGTGGTTTGGAGACAAGGGTGATTAAAAATAATCACCAGTCTGTCCAATTGTGGGAGTTACCCAAGCTGTATGTTCTGCCCGAATGCAGGAAGTAATGGATAACCGAGACAATGCAAAAGAGCCTGCAAAAAGCCTGCCTTGGAGCTCTTCAGCACCTTTTCAGTTAGATGGCTAATCATGCTATAGGAAGAAGGAAAGCCTGAATGAAATGGAGCAGGCAATATTTATGCAAACCTGTTCCAGTAAGTGAATGCATCCACTGAAGTCAGGGTTCATTCAGCTTCCTACTACATACCTTTAGAGGAAATGTGCGAGTTCAGATTAAATCCCAAGTGTTCTGAAACAGTGATGTATGGTTGTCCTACAGCCTGTTAGAAAGCACTCCCTTTTTCCAAGACAAGTCTGAATGAAAGCATAACCAGTATTTGCATGTCTACTATGACATGGCTCATACACACTCTTCTGTCATGCTTTGCAGAATAAAAGCTCAATGCATAATTTATCTACTACACACTCTTGGAAAGTAGTAATTACACTATACATGCATAAAAATCAGACAATGAATTTCAATGACCTGTTAAAGGCCACAAAAGAAGTTGGTGGCTAAACCAAGATAACTGCAGTTCCTGGAGTGCAGGCCTCTGAATAATCCGCTATCAAAGTGTGCAACGTGTTACTGAACTAATTTTGCCTAGTGAAAATATGGAAAAAAGGAAATAAGGTTTAAAGAATACAGCTTATGAAGCCATGGCAATTCAGCTCACATCTTCTGGTTTACTAATCTAACTTATAAAACAAAGGAAGCAGAAGAATACCGACTGATCTTTCATTATTCATACCATTAATTTAATTGTAAACTAGGTATCAACCCTTCTAGCAACTGATGAACATGGGCAAGCACATTAAGTACTAACAATTGAAATACATATTTGTGTGGGAACCCAAATTTGTAACAGTTTTGCTATTAGCACAGAACCTCACCAGACAATTTTCAAGCAGTGGTTCTCACAGGACTCTAGGGGCTCTTCCTCCTATATGTAAAAGAATTTTATTTTTTTACTGATAAAGACTGTGTATATGAGCTAACTATCCATGCCCTTTCAGTGAAAAAAAACCAAACAAGTACAAGACAAAGTGTTCAAGCCCACAATCATTCTGGTGCAGAGATAAGCCAGAAGTAGCAGCTGTAAAATATGAATAGTGATACTGACATCCATAGTACAGCATTTAGTATTTCTTCACTGTAGCTTTTAAAAAAATATATATTGGTGAGAACAAAATTGCTGTTTAGAATAAGGAAGCATGTACAGAGAAATAATCTCATTTTCATAAATACTAAAAAAAAACCCCAACTCTGAGGGGCAGTGCTGGAGAGAGTTGCTATTTGGAAAACTGAGTTAAGTTACTACTCAAGGGTCATTTACACCAACTGGAAGATAATAAATGGAAAACTAAACACTGTAAATCTAAACTCCAACTCAGCATGACTTTGAGACCAGAAATAGGCTCCTAAACCACACCTTGTCTCTGTGGATCTGTTTATAATCTAAACACAAGCCACTCTGGGGACTAGATTGCAACACATATATGGAGTCACATTAATGTAGGTATTATATAATGTAGGACTTATAGCAAAACTAGGCAAAGCTAAGTGTTTATAGCATAGGTGAGGAGCTTCATGTCACCACTGTCACCCAAAGAGGACACTCCAAATGCAAGCTGCAGAACCTTACAGCTGTGTACTGAAAGACCATCCCTTAACTCATGACATTGTGAATCAGTTATATCTCCCAACAGGCAGAGCTGAATTTAACCAAATTACACATGGTTTTCACACAGCTTTTCAATGCCTTGAATCTACTGAGATTTGGTGCTACTCTGCCCTTATGTTGTGTAAAATGGCAGGCTGCTTCTACCAAATTCTTATAACCACAGTGGCCTTTTCCTTTTTTGGAACATGCAAGTCTGACTTTTTTAAAAAGGAATTTTGAACTCAAAGCAGGAAGAAATAAGCCATGGCTGTGTGTAAGCCTCACAGCATGTTGCCAACCAGCATTTTCCCTTAAAGCTGTACAACAGCATTCAAAACACCTACAAGTGGCCCCTCCTGGAGATAAAACACCTAGCTAAAAAAAACAGTAGACACATTTCTCCCCAAGAGTAAGCAGGAATCTTGCTTTGCAAAGCTGCTGAGGGTGGCAGGTTTGGTTTTGTTTAACTAAAGCTCATTCCCTCTCTAGACGGTTCACTTTGCAGAGGGAAAATAAATAGGCTGAAAAAAACCCCAGAAGCTTGCAGGGGGGAACCTGCAGGGAAGCAAGCTGCAATGTAAACAGGCAGGCAGAGCAGGGCCGGGGGTCAGGAGGGCAGGGCTGGATCTGGCAGCGGGAGCGCAGGTACAGCCCTTGCCCCGCACCGGGGTGGAGGCAGGAAAAGGGGGCCAGCAGCCACTTTCCAAAAAGGAAATTTCACCCTGCCCAGAATTTCCAAACTGCAATAATTTTCCACGGGCCAATCAGGGAGGAGCGAGGCAAACGCACCAAATTAGGAAAGTAAATACTAGAAGGGAGAGAGGGAGGAGGAGGAGAGTCCAACTCATGCAATCACCTCCCAGCCAGCGGTGGGAGAGGGGTGTGGGTCCCATGCTGAGCCCCCACCAGCCCTCCCAAACCTGCCCTTGGGAAGGGGGAAACGGCACTGTGCCAGCCTCACCCACCACTGTGAAGCCACCAGGAGAGAGCTGCCCTGAAAGCCAGGTGGCCAGAACAGCTACATGCTCCCCAAAGAGCATTCCCTTTCTCTGGCAGAAACACCCAAACTGCTTCCCAAAGCCTGGCCCACAGGATTTCAGAGCTGCAAGACCCTGCTGGGGGAGAGGGGAAGGTTAAAGGGGCTGAGCAGGGATGTTTACAAATGTGTCAGCCCCTCCTCTGTAAGAGGAACTCGGAAATGAAAGGGGTTTGGCAAGTGAAACCTCAGATGTCTTTTGAGGTTTTCTGAAGACTTGGCTGGATTAGCTTCTGCTCAAGACAAACGGATGCAATAATTAATCATCCTTAGTAAACACTCCGTTAGGGGCTGAACACAATTCAACACTACTATTTCCACTTTCTCCTTATGCAAAAGAAAAATTCTCGGGGAGTCAAATATCAGTTGCAGGCATATGCCAGAGTCAAGAGATACAGCCTCTGTTAGTAACACAAACCACACTGCTGCTTTGCGCAAGATGACTGAATGGAAACTAACTACCATATGTTGGCAAAGAAACCATCCCCCTCCCCTCCCAGCAACAAGCTTCATCTAAAAAGAGAAGGTTAAATATAAACTCAAAGCAGTGCCTGAACAGAGGACTAAAAACCACAGCTACCTCCAGCCCCCTCTTTCTAGAATATCTGCACTGCACATCTGTGCAGCTCTGCAAGACCGGTGGAAAAACCCAAACAAGCAAGCGTCTCCAGATCTATGCAAAACCAAACAGACTTCATTGTGACACTGAAGTTGTTCTCAGACACGTAAATTTGAATACGACTCACTGAATTAGTGCTAACTGGCAGAAGATGTTTGTGTACTATACCTTTCTACAAATGTACAGACAAGAAAATAAACCAAAGGCTATTACTATGACCAGGTACACTCTTGCTATTCTGAGGCCCGCACATTTTAAAATTCTAATACATCATCCTATAACATGAGTCTACTATACTTTATAAAATGTATACTTCAAGTAACCGCTTTAATGTTAGAAGAGCTAACTCCGTAACATCAACTCTGTTGAGAAAGAAAATATTCCAGATAGTAACTTGATGTGCAGGTTATTTCTATTGCACATTCATGAACTGGATAACTACAAAACAGGATACTTGCACAGATGTACATTCAGATTGCTACAGCCCCTCAGTACATGGTCAGCATCCTACCCTCATTTCCTTCTATTCCCAGGAAACCACGTGCCAATGGCCACTCTTGTCCCTAACTTCAGATAACACCAGCACCACCCAGCAACAACAGAATATTGAGATAAAAATAAAACAGGCAGTCCTAACATAGAAAGTATTTGCCTGCTTTCTTTTCTCCAGGCATATAGGTAGCTCTTTACAGATATTTCTAATACCACTGCCAAAGATAGACTAGTAACTCTATAATGTGAAACTAACACTCAAGTTCCACCCCGCCCCGAACCCTTTGTGCTCTTAAAACCAGTGCCCTACTCCCAGCCACCGTAACACAGTTTTTAGCAGTCTTCCACCGTTTTGAACATCAGATATTTAGTTATTTTTAATGGGGCATTTTATGCACCAAGTATGCCAAAGCAAACAGGGCTGACGGACTGATGTCAGAGAACACAGATGGAGTTTCCAGAAAGCACATTTTGTATAGTTAACATCTTACCTGATAGTGCCAGTGGGGGATGGGAGGGGACTGACCACGCTCCGGAGATCCGGCTCCGGGATGTGGATCTTCAGAGGAGATATTTGAGGGTAAAGTGGCCGAAGGGGAGGCGATGAGGCTTCCTCTTTTGCTTCTTCTTTATGGTATAAAGATGTAAACTGGATCTTTATAACCGTGCTAGGGAATCGGAAAGTACATCTGTAAGGGAAAAAGGGAAAAGTCACTTTCAGACATGAGACTAAACACATTTAAGTGGTTTTGTATGCAACTGGTGAATCATTCACTCATTCATAGCATAGAAGCCCACCATTCTCTACATCTTTTTGCTCACTGTACTGGGCAGAATTACTGATCATTCATACATCTCTAAATGTATCAGCGTGTCATGTAGCACCTAGTGATTAGATGCAAGCTGAAGGTTTGGGTAACTGAAGTGATTTCCCCAAGGCCATGTATTCAATGACTAAGCAAGATGCAGCACCACAATGTGTCAAAGACTAGGATTTATCTTTTACTAGCTCCTTGCACATAACTTGGGAAGATACAAGTTACTAGAAAGCATTAAACCACAGGCAACATGGAGTAAGAGAGCCATAAAGTCCAGACAGAGCAAGGAACAGCCTCCAGGTAAGACCAGACAGCACTGTTTAATGACTGGCCCCTATATATTGTATAACTAATACCCGTTTATATCTCTGCACATGATTCTAGAGGATCATCTAGCAGGTTTCAGATTAAAATACATTCATTTAGAAGTGCCTCCCTTTAGACGATATGTGTTACAGTTAGCAGGATCAGAACAGGGCCCCTGCAAGCCTATAGGGCCCCATTTTTCTCTAACACTTCTTTCCAGTTGTTATTTGGGAAAAAAAAAATAATCACACACCTACAAATGTAGCCTTTAGGAGATGCTGGGAAACTCAAAAGGAAATAAGCACTGACATTTTCCATATTTGAACAGAAAGCTTTGTAATTTATAGTGTCTACAATAGGCACAGGGCTGTAAGAGCGAGTGTTCTGCAATTCTTCTTATTGCACTTTAATTAGACAATAATGTGCAATCAATACAAGCTTTCCAGGGATCATTTCACTGATACTAAGGTTAAAGCAGCAGGAAATAAAAACCAGGTTTCACTGTGGGAAAGGCCAGCAAAGCACAGTGATTGTGCTGGCTTACAGCATCTTGTCTATAGAAGGAAATGAAGGAACTCAGGCAGTGTTGTTCTAACACTGTAAGCGCTGGTGTAGGCTGAACATAATTCTTTCAGTCAGTGCATTATTGAATCCTGCCAGGTAACAGAACAAGGTGGCAAGCAAGTAAATCTGTATTTGTGACCACCTTATCTTAATGCTGCTATCGACAGAAATGTAGAGTAACATCCTATTACAGCTCTAAAACCATACTCTCTTGCTCTTGGTTCTTTCACACAAGCCAGTTCTGCTGTAAGGTAATGTTCAGAAACCTGCCATCAAGAGGGCAAAATTATCATTCAGGCATGGGAAGCTCATTCCCATCTCCCACCTCATCTCTCAGAGCTTGCTCAGCATTCAGCAGCTTGGACTCAGAACGGCTCTGCCACGTACAAGCAGGAGTTTGCATTGTATTTACTTCACTTCAGAGGTCCTGCCACCTGCACTCATTAATGCATTAAATAAGAACATCATTGCTGGCAATACAGCCTAATTGTGTTTATCTAACCCTTCTAAACACAGTTCCCTGCAGATTCAATACAAATGCACAATTCAAAGCAGCAGTGTACATGCTCTGCAATGTCTATCAGCAGCAGGCACACAGCTTACCGAGATGAACCTGAAGCAAAGCTGTTGAACCACTACTCTGGATTTTAAGCTTTTGTACTGCTACATGGATTTGCTTACAGAAAAATGCAGAGAATACATAAATTTGCAATGAGTGTCACATGGACTATGGCTCAATACCAGTATGAGCAAAGCTTCATCATTTCTTAAACCCCTACCAGGGAAAAGCTGAGCTTTCTTTCAAAGAGCAATGGAATTCTCTGCTGTCATGCCAGGTGCTCAGCATTTTTCAACATCTGAGTCAAGGACAAATCAGTCCTTATTTAACAGCATTCACTGCAATCCCAACCTGCTGATCTCAACAGGCCTGACTGCACAGAGCCCCAAAGCAGTTTTTGCAGCACTGTTGAGGCCAGAAGATCCTCACTGCAGCTTCATATCAGTAAGGAGCTCTTAAGTCCTCCTTTTCAAAAGGACCCAGTAATGCAAGACCCACATCTCCTACATGTTACTGTTTCCAGGGGAATGTGCAACTAACTCTACTATACTTACTGATGCTGCAGTGTTAGATAAAGTGATACCTGCACCCAAAACAGAGGCAGGCCCATCAGTCTGTGAATATGGGCAATCTTAAGAAAATCACTTATTCTTCCAAAATCATGAGTCAACCTGAAATAGGAAGTCTAAACTAACCCAGTAAACATGTGTGGAAAAGGCCCATCTAGCACTATTTTTCCCTGAGAGCCCCCCCAAGCTATCCGATTCACTCACGTGACTTACCCGCAATCTCAGACTGGAACAAGGGAAGAGAAACAGAGGGGCTGGGCTGGACTGACTACACAAGCAAACTATTTGTTGGCTGCTGTGATTTAGTTTTTAGAAAGACAGGCTTCCCGATCCACTGAAGCAGAACCTAGGACATACAACTAGCCTTCACAGATTATGCTATCTAGCACGTACATGGTCATTTTGTAAGGAACCAGTTCCAGAAACAGTGAGTGGATATATGCAAGGGTGCTCACAGCTTCAGAAAGCTTCTGCAGCCTGGTCTGTGCTGGCTTCCAGTATTGATGCTGACTGCAAAGCCAAGGTGGGGGTAGTTTATCCAAATTTATGCTTTTACTGCTGTAAAAACCTGGGACCCAAAAAATGAAAATGCAATGCAAAATAGATTGTAAATTCCTGCAGAACTCTTCCCCTCCCTCAGGGGTGAGAAGGTGCCTGGGATTAATGCTATTGTTCTAGTCTCTATCACAACCATCACAGCAATGCAAACAGTGACAACAGCACAGTTCAAGCCACTGCTTCAAATCAGCACACACACACTATTACCTGGGAACTGTGTCAATGAGAAATCAGAAAAGCATGATTTCTGAATCATCTTGTCACAGGAAGCTCACTTTTCAGTACACTGAACTTGAATGAAGTTTTAATGAGATTTTTCTAATTGTTCCCTTAATTAAACTGTTTTCGACCAAAAGAAAACAAATTCAAATTATATCTGGTAGTCCCATTTAGGAGTGAGGCACTTTAGTGCAAGATTTAAGTCTATGAGAATTATACTTCTACAGAAGATAAGCGGGACAAGACAGACAGCCCAAGCAGAACTAAGCAGGCATTCCTTAAGATTACTATATGTATTCCAAGTTATTTAAACTGAGCTATACTATTTGATCCATGTTGCATGATTCCTATCAAATATGCATACCAATTACTACTACTGCTTAACATTTCCATCATGAGAAAAAGATCAATCTGAAAGCACAGATTAGACTCAACATAAAAAGCATAATGAAGTTAACTGGTATTTCCAAGGGTGCCCAAGAGGCAACTGATTTTAAGCACCTCTGAAATTAGAGGGGTAAATTAATGGTCTGCAAAATCTTTTGGTCTTGGTACAGGCAGAAAGCAACCTGCTTCAGTTCCAGAACTGCCAAGTTTTACTCAATAGCCTGCTACAGACAGGTACATCCTGCAATCCCTGCCCATATTAACCATATGTATTCTACTCAGAGTTATAGTATGTTGCATACATCAATTCCTTGTGGGAAAGGATTCCCATTTCTCTAGGTTGCCTTGCAAGACAGTGAGAATAGCAAGCTTTTTTTTTTTAATTTGTGTTAAAACTAAAAATGCAAACATACACTCCAACCTCCATAAACTGCACAGAAACAATTATTGCCTTATTAGATTACAAGCAGGAGAAAGTAAAAAATGGATTGCTGGCTCCCTGCTGCATGCCTGAGTTCACAGACTCCACAGCACTCGCTGAATGCATGCTATATATACACTGGAGACCAAGGGGAAGAGGACGAGTGCACATGCCACACATGGTTACAGTGATACAAAAGATGCTCCTAGATTTTTTTTTTGTTGTTGTTTTAAACAAAACATTTTCCAAAAGTTTCCTGGATGAGCTCCTCACACTGACAACACACCACCCATACTATTAGGCATTCTTCATGTGGTGAATACAAGCATTTCATCTACATAAGGCCTGAAAATAAAGTGCTAGGAAATGCTAGGCTTTACATAAACTGTCACCCCTTAAGCAGACTTCAGGAAAAATGGTTAGGTAAAAAACTCCAACAAATGACTGCATAACCTGCAGGGCTCTATAAAAAGCAGACATATTCTCCCCCTCCTAAAGCACCTTTTACTCACAGATGCAAAGGAAATTGAGGTGCATTTGCCAAAACATAGTACCAGGTTCAATAGAAGCTATTACAGTCACTGATTTCTTTGTTAGAGCACTCAGAGTGCTGTTCAACAGCAAGTGACTTCTGCTGCATAAGAGCAAGAAAAGGCTATTTAAAGATTTTAAAAGGAGACAGGAAACTGTGCTGCATTTATGTTTTTACGTTTACACCATGGAAAAGCACAGTAACAAGACAGAGAAGACAAATCACGAAAAAGCCAAGGTGAAACACATATATATTATATATATATAAAACCTGGAATGATATTTATATTATGTAATGTATATATAAACATAATATGTACTATCACATGTTATGTTTATATATAAACATCATTCCAGTTTATTATGCAAGAGGGAATAACCAGAAAAGTAAGCTGGAAGACTTACACATGCAATGTTGTCAGCAAGTTAGTACCATCTTTCTCTACTTTATCTTGCCATAATTCATGAAATCCTGTTATTCCTGAATGTTGCAGGTATATGCACCAGTAGCATCTGTGTTACAAACAGTGCAGAGATGCAGGTGGAGGGAGAAACATTGAAGAAAATGCTTTGTTAAAAGTAACACTTTTTGCAATTTGAATAAGAACAGTAACACAGACCAGAAGTTTCATTCAAAAAACATAGTTGAGCATGATTATCTCCCTGTGCTGCAACTGCCACTTTTTCTTTTAAACTTGCAGGTACTGTTACCACACCACTGACTCTGTGTCTAATTATTTCCCTCTGCCACTCTTTTTATCAGAAATAGCGTGGCCAGCAGGACTAGGGCAGTGATTGTCCCCCTGTACTGGGCACTGGGGAGGCTGCACCTCAAACACCGTGCTCAGTCTGGGGCCCCTCGCTACAAGACAGAAGTTGAGGTGCTGGAGCGTGTCCAGAGAAGGGCAACGGAGCTGGTGAAGGGTCTGGAGCACAAGTCTTGGGAGGAGCGGCTGAGGGAACTGGGAGCATTTAGCTTAGAAAAAAGGAGGCTGTGGGGAGCCCTCCTCACTCTCTACAACTACCTGGAAGGAGGTTGTAACGACGTGGGGGTCGTTGGTCTCTTCTTCCAAGTAGCAAGTGAGATGAGAGGAAACAGCCTCAAGTTGCATCGGGGAGGTTTAGATTGGATATTAGGAAAAATTTCTTCACCAAAAGGGTTGTCAAGCATTGGAACAGGCTGCCCAGGGAAGTGGTTGAGTCACCATCCCTGGAAGTATTTAAAAGATGTGTAGACATGGTGCTTAGGGACATGGTTTAGTGGTGGGCTTTGCAGTGCTGGGTTAATGGCTGGACTCCATCTTAAAGGTCTTTTCCAACCTAAAAAATTCTGTGATTCTATGATATGAGAGGACAGTACAGAAGCCCAATTCTTAAAGGCAAGGCGGTTATCTCCACAATCGGTGAATACCTTGGATTCAGCAAAGGTGGGCAGCCAGAACTCTAATTACAGCAGCACGTCATGACAAAACAGAACTATGTCATTATTAGCTGAAGTTTGACCAAGGATGCCCACAAGAACCCTTGTAAAAGAGAAAAAAAAAAAATCCCAAACAAGCCCCACACAACAGCCGGTTCTGTCCCCTGTAACTTCTCTGAAACCAATTTGTTTTGTGTCAATTAGTTTACCCAGAAGAATACAGTATTATTCCCATGCACAAAGTTCCAAAACCATGTTGGGTTTCTCAGCACAAGTGAGAATTTGCCGACAGTCATCTTTGTCAGGCTATTACCATTACCAGTTATTTCAAGGTACCTGACACAATTTTACTGGAGGGCAAGGTGGATTCTTCTCACCTTTTCAGTCATTGTATGGGATAAACACCAAAATTTCAGGCTGTGATCAATGTGCAGGTACTGTATGTAGAAGTCATTACAGAGAAATGCCCCAATTACCTCCTGTAACTATTTTTCTTCATCTCCTGTAATCAGCTGAGAAGAACCACATGCCTGCATCTATGAAAATCAAGTTCCCATTAAATAATAAATCCACTCCCTATTCGCATAATGCTTTGAAGCAGTCTGAAAGGAGGTGCCTTGGACAACATAAAAGACTCACTGGGAAAGTTTAGACACCAGTGCACTCAATATCAAACTAAATTTGGTTAGAAAAAGATAAGAGTTTGCTTCACTTAACTAAACATGTATCTAAGCCCTGAAGGTCTGCCCACAGAGAGATAAGCAAACTGAGACAAGAACAACTACCTCAGATTCACATTTCTTCAAAAACAAGGTTCTGATAATTGCTGTGACCACTGCAAAACAGCTGAGTTGGGAACATTTATTGACCAAGATTTGTTACTCTGTGATGCTGCACTCTGCCCACTGAGAACAACGCTATTCGAAACATCAGCTTTTCTACAGCAAGCGTCATTGCATTACCCAGCACAAAACAAAACACTTCAATTGCAAAATATTTAGAAGGGTTTCCCCCTATTTCAGTAACTAAAACAACCAAATCAATTTTCTCCATCTTCACAAAAATAAACTAGACCCTCGCTCCCCGATGGGAGTAATCATTGGAAGTATTGTGCTCAGAATTATTATTTTGCTGGAACTACAGCTGTCTGAAGCAGCAAGGTGGGCAAAAACATGAGTGACAAAAACCGCCTTTCAATCACAAGTGAATTAAAATTAATATTATTTTGAATGAATGTCATAAAAACCGTACAACAAGCTCTGAAAGCTGCCTGAGCTGTCACAGGAGATTAGGTACTATTCAGTCCTCCTTTATAATAAAATAATAATAATAAAATCATCCAACATTTCCTGTTCCACTCCCTACCCTAGATTATTTTTTTTCCCCTAAATAACACTTTGTAAGAAAGACCAATAAGAAACCAGTTATATCATCTACTTGGCTAGTGCTATCTGCATTCCAAATGAAAAAGTTAATTGCATTGAGACTACAGAAAGAGTTCTGGAGGAATGAAGCCAAATACATTTTATTTTCTTAAGTCTAAATACACATTACAAAACAAGCATGTACCTATCACCATGGCAATTTAAGAGTCATTATAATTTTCTTCTTTACACATCTCTTTAGACTAGGGGACACAGGCAGCATAATTGCCAGGCTTTTAGGAATGTTTGGTTCATTTTGGAGGTTACCACAGTCTTAAGAGTAATGAGTTTTCAGCATTTGCTATTTCCCTTTCAATTGCTCTGCTGATCTGACTAGATTTAACGCAAAAATTCTGTTGAAGGCCTATACAAAGTCCTTTATCAAACACACATCAGAGAACTATCTGTATCATGCTGGTCAGTAAAATCATTTGTTACATTCAAGAAGAAATAAACAAAGGGTCTGCAAGCAAATGGTGAAACCCAGAATCTACATTTGTTCTTCTGGAATGAATCAACCCAATCTGAAAACAAGACAGACACACAGGTTGCCAGACAGCAGCAGGACAAGGAAATAAACAGTAGAGCTCCCTGCAGAAAAACCTCTGGTATTATCCACTGTTTTTTAATTAGAGGAAAAGCTATAAAAGTCACCGTTAGTGTTTTTAACATAATGAAGGAAAACTAGATTAAGAAAGTATGGAGATTATCTGCAAATAAAGGAGTACAGTGATCTCTGTCACTGCTGAAAAGACAGCAACCCAATGAAATGTTTGGTCATAATTATTCTGTAAATCACAAAATGAGTTTAGATCAGGAGGACTGGTTTCTAGCCTCACAATTACCCTGAGTGCATAAATCGCTTGCCTTGCATGCTTTGTAACACAATCACTTTATTTAATATATATTGTCATGGTTAACATTGCACATATACAAAGAAACACATATCAGCTGAGACTGAACTAAAATTGTCTGTGTGCATATGTGAGTGAGCTCAGGTTTGAAATAATTAGTCGAATTCAAGAGAGAGTGGTCTGTCTTCTACTTCATGAATTTTAATTTGCTTCTGTTGGGAACTTTTTTCCAGAAAAAGTACCAGCAACTACTTCCATTGCACTGTTACACCAGATGCACAAGTAGCTCTACTTCAGTGTACTGGGGTCCCTAGCACTCACCATGTCTTAGGTATTGTTCCTGTACTAGAACTAATGTAAACCTGGTTTTAGTAAAGGCAAACTCACACTGAAGTTAATCGAGATTTCCTCATACCTGATCCAGTGGAATTAGTATTGACTAGTCTGTAATTCCAGATTATTGGAAGGATTTTCTGCCCTGACCCTGAAATGCACCTCAGTTAGCTGGAAATCTTCCTCTTTCTATGGTCACCCTGGACTCGCTGAAATGAGCAACTGCACAAATGGGTGAAATTTTGCAGCTCATGTGGATGGCCCACTGGTTTCCTCTGCCTTAAAAATAATCTTCTCTCCAAAGAGATACCAGTTATGCCACTTAATCTCACTCAGATTTATTTAACACAATCTAAATCTGTTTCTGTGCTGTAAAAGGCATTTCCTTTGCCCCACCACCAGTCCTTCCCCTCAGCCATTTCCTTTCAAGGTCACCCTCGTGCCAAAAGTACCATCCAAACCACTGCACAGCAAGTCAAACCAGGTAGCTGAAATAATAATTAGTTTCTTTTTTGTTGGGAGTAAGCTGTCAGGTAGATCAGATCCCTTATCTTGCCTTCCACATGGCAACACAAGCACCAATACAGAGGAGGTGGAGGGGACAGATATCAACGGGAGGAAGGAAAGGAGGAGGTACCAGCAAAAATGATGCAGATTTATAACAGATTATAAAAAAAAACAGAGCATGTAACCACAGACTCAGATTTAAGTACCACATGATCCAAACACTGCCTTCTCCTTTCAGAAAATGAAATGCAATTCATTCATTTTGAGAAAAACTCTAGTCTTTATCACATCAGCCACCATGCTGATGCTTTGAGGCTGGAAATATTTGAAAGTTCCTGAAACAGAAAAGTAATGTTTTTTTTTTGATTCAGCTTAATTATTTCAAACCCAAAGTCACTCAGCTGTATGCAAGAGGACCAAACTGAGACTGAAAATGTTTTCTGCATTCCAACAAGTGCTTCCTATGGCCCCGTACCCATGGCAATTCTCCCACAGCAACCAGCAGGTCACGTCTGCAGAAGCAGGAATGGGTTTGTGGTCGTCTCAGATGGGATATGCATGCTGCAAAATAAGTGTTTTTTTTTTGGTACCTTCGTGCTTCCAGAATTTATTTAGTGACTGTCCTTGAGAAAAGCAAGCGCAGTAAGATGGCTGAACAAGGACAATGCTTCAGAAAAAATTAGAATTGCCATTTCTCTTTGTCACAGACAACATCTTTTCCTTACGCTCCTTGCTACTGTTTAGCTGGAACTGTATACATGGTAAAGGATTTTTTCCCTTAATGAGAAGGCACCACAGGTTACACTGGGATTTGCCTAATATTGCATATTACCATGTCTAAAATGAGGTTTCCAACACAGCCAGACAAGATTTCAGATGGGCAAAGAGCGTGTGCAGGCAAGTGTATCTATTTAAAACAAATACTACCAGCAGCATCAGGCAAAACCACAACTTATGAATAGCTATGTCTCTTAAAAGCACCAAGTAAATTAGCTGTAATGAATGTTTCTATTGAGCTCAGTTGCACAGGGCTTCCCTTTATGCCATTTCATCAAGGTTCAAACACACTGAGAAACACTTCCACACACAGGCAGATTTTCAAATAGGTATTTTGGCAAGCTCCTTTGAAGAGAGCAACGTTCACAGGAAAGTTTGGGCAAACTCTGGGATTCTTCTCCCTGCCAGCACCATGCACACACAGACATACACAAAAATTATTTTTGTTTCTTCAGTCCCCCCAGTCACCGCAGACATCCCACCTCACAGTGCCGACAAACAGCAAGGTCTCAGCCACTGCCCATCCCAGGAAAAGGCTGTGAGTGAAACCCAGCCAAGCAGGTGGTGGAGGGAAAAGAGTGTAAACACCCCTAGGCTGATCAGGAAGGCTAAAAAGTAAGAGATACCAGAAGCCCAACCCAAAGAACATCAAAATGCAGGTTTGGTTCATATAGATCTTCTTTAAAAGTGTGCAATAGAAGACAAGCACTTTTTTTTTGGGGGGGGGGGGGGGGTTTCCAACTTGGTGTTAAAAGCAAAAGCTTCAGGAGAGTTTGCACTATAATACCATGCTGTGAAACTTCAAATCATTTTATGCTACACATCTTCCCTACGATTTCTTATCTAGTAAACCTTTTAATTGCTGTCACAGAGCAAACTGATAAATCGAGCAACACTACTGACAGAAACAATTTTTTGTTCGAGTGAGACCATTCAAGGCTGTTTCACACTGGAGAATTAGTAGTGAAGAATCATGAGCTATATTTTTATTTTTACATCCCTTACACCTCTTTAATAATGTTCTGATTTTATACTTTGAAAATTATTTGAGACATCAAGCACGGGTTCCATTCCAGATTCTCCCCTTTGAGTAATAAAGTACAGTGCAAGAAAGAAAAAAAACACCCACATAAGATATTGTAGTTGCCATTTTTTCAGTGTAATGAAATACCACAACAAGGTCAGGGAATAAATTAATGGAGTATCAAAATAGCATCTCATAGAAGAACAGGAAAGAATATCACTGAAACTGCTGAGAAGGGTGTTTCAGTCAGCTAATTAAGACCCAGCAGGAATCACCATCCTGCCTGGGAAATTCACATTATGGACAGGTCTTTTCCAGATCCTACCATCCCTAGACTTGCAGGATGGGTCTTGTAGTAATCCTGCTCAGTCTAATGCCAAAAAAAGAAAAACCTACCAGAAGCTGCTCCAATGTCCTCCAGAAAGCTATCAAGAGTGCAGAGGGTCAGGAATCTGCAGTTTCAAAAGTGACCTTTCTGAAACTTCTCCAACAGAAACCACTGTGAACCAGCTAGTAGTGTCTTTTCATTCACTTTAATGCCTGCAAAAAAAAGCTGAAGGGTATTCCTGAAATACTATCGTTATCACCACTTATTTACAAAATCAGTGGAACATCGATTGATCCACACCTGATTTAAAACATAGAAAACCCCAACCATAAACACCTATGTTAAAATTAATCCAGAAAAATCTTGACAATTATTTCCAGACTGATTATAAATATCTAAGATCTCAGACACCAAGCCTTGGTATAATCAAGAGAGTATCATTAACAGAATTTTATAACAAATACCATGAAGGCAGAGTTTTTGTACTTTGATCAAGGACTCTGTTAAAGCCCACCACAAAGACCACCCTTTAAATCTGCATGCCAAGACAACAGGGTGGTTACGTGGTTCCCATCCACCAGGCACAGAGAAACAAAGAGGTGGTGCTATAATTGTACCTTACTTAGCTTCACATTTCAAAACAGTGGAGTCAGCTTCAAAATATGCCATTCACTCCAAACCAGGAGTGCTGGGCACAGGGCTTGCTAACAGAAGACAAATTCCTCTTCCCCTCCAAAGTGCTCTTACTCCTTTTTGAAAACAAACTGCAGTTCAGCAGCACGTAGGGCAGATTACATGGAGTACAGCCAGTCTGAAGCATCACAAGATCTAACTCAAGTCTGCCAGTGTGCTAAACGTATGAGCCTAGAAGGTCTTACCTACACCCACAAGAGATGTGATTTTACATCAGTATAAATTAATCTGAAGCATCAACAGGGACATATATCTTTTAATCAATATTGGTTGGAGTTCTTTTTTTATTCAAGTCACCTGAAGGTGAATTCTGGCCCCATTTCCACCACACCGTTACAGAAGCTGCTCTGTTCCCCTGTGTAGTCTCTACTATAAACAACTTAGTGTCTGAGCAAACTTAAGATACAGTGAACTTTTTTTCTGTGTGTCATGGTAAGCCACGTCTTAACACCACTCTGCCAGTCAATTAAAGTCTACCTCATTTATCACGCCTCTCAGTATAACGACAGTGGAGAAAAACTTTGCAGTTGCATTCCCAGTGATGTCAACAGCTAGCTACCTGCTGAGAACATTTAGTAAGCTGTCGTTAAAGTCTAAAATTAACCATAAAGCTGCTGTTTATTTTGAAACTTGGGAATAGGGAGGTGCTTTAAGTGTCAGAACAAGTGGCCCGACATCAAAAACTCAGTACGAAAATTTGTCACCAAAGTGGGCTGGCACAAAGAGCAGATGATGCTTTTATTTAAATGAGGTTGGCTGCCAGCACCAGAAAGTTTCGCTATCAGCACTGCAGATGCCTGATATCATCTGTAACACATAGCAAGTCTATTATGATATTTTATTGTGTGTGTGGTTGTATACATAAAAATAACGATAGTTAAGAGACTCTACATAACACACAACAGCCTGTGTACCACTGTTACTCTAATCAGGTATTCTAGCCTGTAGAGGTCTAGATCCTATCTTAACCATTTATTCAGCAGCCAATAAATATTTGATATTCAGAGAAAACGTAAATTATGTGCAACATTTGGGGTGGGTCTGTGCATCTCACTTATCAAGTCTTTTAACTGCAAAAATCCCTTCCTATGTTAGGCTGATCAATTGGTTAATTTAACATTGTCAGTTTTGCATTTTTTTTCCCTAAAGCCTGAAAATTATTAGTATCTGTGATTTTAAAAGTAAACAAAAACCAATACGCTACATATAGATTCCTTCAAAAGCTAAATAGCTATTTAACACCTCTGGTTTGCATGTAGCTAAGAGAAGCCATAAAACAAATTGTTTTAGCTTCAGAAAAGATGGTTGTTTTGTTGTTGTTTGGTGGGGGATTTTTTTTTTTTTAAGTGAACCTGTGCTCTTTCTCACTCTGATATTTCTGTATTTTCATTTGAATTTATTTTTCTAAAGAGTGCTCACCTTCTCTAATCTTCCATTTTGAACATCCTTGCCTTCTATGTAACAGCATTGTCTTTTAAGGGGTACCTGTATTTTTTTACAGAATCCCTGCTTAAAACTCCTGTAGGTCATGACCCTATTAGCATGTTTCAAAGCCTGATCTCTCCTCAGTGGCGAGCAAGCCTCCCCTGCTGAGAGCAAATGAGTGGTCCTCTGCTTAAGAGCCATGGGATGTTTTCAGAATCCCAAACTCCAGAGGAAGGAGTGCATCACCTACATATACTTCCTTGCTTTGGCTTTTACTGTACTGCACAAAGGAAAAAAAGACCATGCCTACAGGTATCAGTCCCTTGCCACTGTGCTTTTGAACAGCAGCCTGGCTGCCACACCACAGCCATTGCAGACATGTGTACAACTTCAATAATGACCCTATCAGCTGGAAGTAGACACAGATGACCAGCCAGCCACTCCCTCCTCCCAGCCTCCTTATGTCAATAAATCTTAACCTGGGTGTTTGAGCAATGTTTAATCATAAACAGTTTTGAACATGCTCCAGAATATAAACAAAGGTGAGTAGGATAAAAACTGAAAGTCCAGTACCAAGAATCACTAGCCACTTGCTACTGAACCAGGTAACAGGAGAGAAACAAAGAACTGCTGAGGAACAGAATACAAGCACCTGGTGTTCATTTAAAACAACCACTGTGCAACAGCATTAATGTATCCAGAATTGCAACCACATAAGGATTTCAAGGACTACATGCACTAACATTCTTGGTTCTTTTAAAAACAAACCAAAAAAAAAAAAGAAAAATTAAATTGCTTTACTCCCACTTAGATGCATGGAAATAAACTACCCTCATTGATCTCATCCCACTGCCATTTACAATGCAGCCATCTTGATTCCCTTCTGTGTTGCTAATCAAGCTAAAATTAACTCCTATCCTCCTGCTTACCACACATGCTAGCGCCACATAAATCAACACAGGGCAGGATCAATTGTCTCTCCACAAGTGCAGCCCACCTTACTTAGTAAATGCATATTTAGGACCTACAGGACTTCTCATGGGATTTTAACTGCATTTATCATGGGGCTGGAGAGCTGTTTAGTCTGGGCAACAGAATAAGTAGCTCTTGCAAATGTAGTTCAAATAATTATGAACACCTTCTAGCCATTATTGACCTCTACAGCCCTTTGTAAAATGGGCTATGTGAAAGTAGGGATTTCAGTCCTGTTAAGCCAGTGTCCATCTTAGAAGAATCAACATCATACTTTTTCCTGTTTTGACAGAGTGCAAAGATGTATCTTAAACCAGCATTTCCACAAAGCCCTGGAGGACTCTATTGGCATGGCACTTGTTTGCGGCATATTCAGAGAACACAGAAATTCATTTTATATGGTTGCCACTCTGACAACATTGGCAAAAAATATACATACCATACCCTAGTGTTGTTTTAAAGCAGCTCCATTTTAGATCTCAACGTGATGTTTCAAAGGAAAAAAAGCCAAATCGAAACAAAATCCCATCCCTACCAAAAAATACCCATTAAAGCTGAAGTACAGATCAGATTGGCAGAACTGTGGAGTGGAACAGGAGCTTAAAAGAAAAAAGCTCTCTGTGGAGATAAATATTCTTCAAGTGTGAGCCTGACAGCAGCCAAGGTTTTATGCTATAAAAAACCACAATACACACCACAGTGACAAACAAGGTTATTCCATCCAACCCCATGATGAAAGGCAACTTGTATGAAACAAAGTAGGATGACACTTATTTCTATATTCTGCTGTCACCATCCTTGTCCTACACCTATCCTTCATGAGGCGGTGCCAAACTCTCCACTGTAAGACTGAAATGGCAGACACTGCATACAGTCCTGGATCAGGGGTAAGTTTTGCACAGTCCTTGCCAAGGGCTCAGAGGTACGATGCATTTCACCTTCCTGTAGGATTTCTCACATCCCACTTACCCTAGTCCTAGGGGAGTATTGCCAAACCACAGCTCTCAGCCCCGATGATGACACACAACCCCCAGCTGCTTCAGGACCCCTGGACCATGGCTACTCTGGCAGCATCAGGCAGTGAGTAGTCAGTCTGATATTCACTTTGTTTTCCAGAGATGTCACAGAAATGGTGAATACTAGCTCTGTAACACACACATTTGCCCACAGTGTTTCTGTGCCAGAAAAGGCTGCCTAGCCCCCATTCATGACTTGTGAGGTTTTTTTCCCCCCTCCAAGACAAGCCTTAAGACACAAGCCTAAGTCTGGCTTCCATTCTAGCACAGCAGAGACTACATGAAGTGACTCAGCAGAGCATGGCCACCCCCAGCATCTCTCACTCCTTCCCTGCTTCTGCAAAATTCAGAAGCCCTTCTGAGAGGCTCTCCAAGCTTCCGCTGCTCTCACTGATCTTGGTTAAAATGAAAAAGGTCAATATTAACTATTTTCCTTTGCCCATCTTGGCAGAAACACTCAACTAAGTATGTTTCTCCCTCAATCATAAACCACAGTTCACACCTACCTCAGTGCCAAAAAAAGCCCCACCTGCACCCACGCTCTGGGGAACTTCCCTGTAACAGCTTCTACAAAAAGTTCTGTTTTCAATAAGAAATTAAGCAGTACACCAAGAATTAAATATGTAGTGACAGCATGGAACTAACTGC
Source organism: Tyto alba (assembly GCF_018691265.1). Taxonomy (NCBI): domain Eukaryota; kingdom Metazoa; phylum Chordata; class Aves; order Strigiformes; family Tytonidae; genus Tyto; species Tyto alba. Next base: position 4,905,809 of record NW_024881302.1, read on the forward strand.
AGTGCCACAGTTGGCCTCTACAAGTAGCACCGGTTATTCATTTCCATACCTAAACTCAACATCAAGCATTTTAAAACTTTGCTCAACTGCCAGGGAATTTCCAGCTTGCCACAGATCCTGGCCCCTTTCACCACAGAAATCTGGCCACAGCTGCCACAGGCAACATGTAACTTCATTTCTACCCCTATTTTCATCCTACCTCCCATCTTCTTGGGAAGACTTTTTCTTTATTACTACAAGTATCCAGCTCCTTAGGAAATTTTTATACCCTGGAGAAGCAGGAGAAACTAACTGTTTGAAAAGATCAGTTCATAAAATCTCCTAATAACCATCTGAGAGGCACTTGTTTTGGCATCTTTGTTGAACACACTAGAGCAGTTTAATTCTCATTTGCAACAGCATCCAACTTTTTTCTAATGGGCCAGTCACGATTGTAGGGTTTGCTTTCAAGGAGCCAGTCCATCTTCTTGAAAGGTCTCACAAGCCATCTAGAAGACTTTCCCTTCCAAATCTAAGGAACTACCTATAAACACATTAGCAAAAGCTGTGCAAAACAAAATAACCTCTGGAAAGCTCAGGAAAAGATCCTAATTCCCACATACATATGCCAGAAAAAGCTTGCGTGTGGGATGTTACTAACCTTTGAATTCAATCAGACTCTCCAAGAGGGCTCTAACACGCAGAGCATGCCTATGATATATTTTCCTTTGAGGCTGGTTCAGTTCATTTAGAAAGTGATTTGAAAGAGCTAATGTACTATTTATGTACATTATAAAAAGCGATCCATATGGAGTCAGACTTTGCAAAATGTTCACTCAAGTCTGTTCCACTCCCTCTGAAGACATTTCACAATCAATTCAAAACCCAGCAGAGGAAGCCAGGATTACTGTTTTAAAAGCAGCTCTGAGGGTAATTGAAATGTTTTAAAAATCTGACATCTTCAGGACTTGCAGCCAAATAAATGTTTGGGGCAACACAGAGCATCTCTCACACAAATGCCTACAAAGTGGCATCCACCTGCAGCCTCCAAAATACTGACATTGAAAATAAAGGTTAGAAGAGAATCCCAGGCACAACCTTTCTTCCTACTAAAGGAGAGGAAAAGAAAATAATTTTACTGTGATTCAGGATATAATGGTATACTGGGCTGCCCTGTGAAAGACCACCTAGCAGGACATGGCTAAGACTGCAAACAATGTAAAACAACCCAAGATTATTAAGGTATTTTAAATCCTGCCAGCATATACGACTGTGCTGAGGGGTTTCTTCCTTGAAAGGAGTTTAACCAGCTAAAACAATAATGACTCTTGCAAAATGACAGCACATATGTAAGTTGCTGCCACAGTGGTTTCATTATTTTTAAATCAGGACATTTTAGAGAGTTAACTTGTCATATTACTGGCATATTCTAAATGCTCCCCCTTCCTTTGCTTCAGTACAGTATACAGAATTAGGGAAGCCTTTTACTTGAACAGATGCATCTTATCTTGAAGCTTCATACAAATTTCATAGTTTGCAATATCAGCTTTTTGAGGAACAGGATCCTAGCCCTTCTCTGCTACAGGCTTTTTTTAATAAGAATTCTCATACTTGCAATACTATCTGGTGGAACACAAAGCATGATAAAATTGAGAAGAAACTGTAAACCACTTGGAAAAGAGGATGGACCCACTTGTCACCAAGAGACCTCAGATTCATAATCACTGTCCATCAAAACAACTTTGCTTCCCAAGTTCATCCTCTGGCTCTGTTTGCAGTGAAGCACTGATCTGTGATGCTCAACTGTAAACAGATCGCATGCAAGTCTAAACTACTTGATTGCTCCTATTTCTAACAGCCAGTTTGCATATGCCTTGTTTACACAAAATACAAAAAATGGTAGCAACACTTTTACTGAACCACTACACAGTACAAATTTTTCTCCTTGGAATTCCTATGCCTGAAGAAAGCTTCAGTGCTTGCCTTAATATTCCATAAAGACAGACATTAGCGGCAAAGCATTTGCTAGCCTTTAACTTCCTTTGCAGGTCTTCCCAGTGCTAAAACAGTTTCATTATGGCTTGTCTCATTAGACAGTGTCTGAGGGAAACATGGTAGAAGAAGAAAGATAATAATTATACAGCTGAATGGACAAGACAGGAGTCAAAGCCACCCAACTGCCAGGCTTGTTGACAGTCAACACCCCTTTACGCACAGTGGGCAGGCAGCCAATCCAAGGTACATCGTGTTACACAAGCCATGAAACAATTAAAAAAAAAAGAGAAAGATCAATAAATAAATAGCAGTTGGCACATCTCCCACACCAAGAGTCTACCCTTACTAGTTTGGGCTACACCTCAAACTGAATATGAAAAGCAAAAACGTTTTTGGTCTACCCATCAGGTGGAAACAAAATTTGCTTTCTGTGTCTAGTCCTTTTCTCCTCCCACATAATCAGGATTTTGAGTGTTTAAGAGTCCATAGTTCTTATGCCCTCGAGAGAGGAAAGGCCTTAAGTTGCTCAAGAACAATTTCTTTAGCAAGTGCACAAACTGGCTCTGCAGGGAGTCCAGTCTTGCTTAGTCAAAACGTTGGTGGCTTCTGTATGTGGCCTTAAGGGAGACAGAAGATTAAAACAGTTTGTGTGGGAAGAGGCTCTATTTAAAGCGGCATGAAGCAGAAAAAAGGGGTACAGCTATAATGTTATATGTCAGGAAGAAGGGGAGGAACATCTCTTTCCACAGTGTTCAGACCACCTCTTCAAGGGTTTTTTGTCTCCTCATTCTGTTCTAAAAGATAAGAGTGGACTGTACTTGTACATGAAAATTGTCTCTTATACTAGAAGATTCTTGAAACAGGATAGTAAGTGGTAACAATGTCCTTAAAGTTTTCTTCCACTTATTCTCCTATCCTAATCACACAGTATATATTAACAGAACCAGGCAAAGGCTGCCCATCTTTGCTCCTTCAGCTAAGGCAGAGCTCCCAATTAGTTTCTACATTATTTCTTCCAAACTGTCAAGATATCCTCAAACAACATGAACTTTACATGTCTGGCACATTTAAAGGAGGCAGGAAAACTACCAAAGTAAATTGCACATATGCAAAATGACAACCCAAGAAAATCAACTTGCTTTTAAATTACTAAAAATAGATTGGGTAGGGAGGGAAGGGACTATCAATCAAATCTTAGAGTAGCTGAATATTCAAAGAATAGGCTTCTAATAGACTGCTCTCAAGACTGCTTGACATTTTTATGATAAAAGATGCACGAGGACATGAAAAAAGGAGCAGCAGGATAATGAAGAGCAAAATACACAAGACAGAAGCGGATGCAGAGTATTAATTAGGCCATTAAGATCCTTAAATGTTTTACTGTCCAATAAAATATGTATTTCATAAAAATTAAGTGCCATGCAGAAGGAATTCACACATCCATTTTATTGAGACATTCTGAAGAAACTGAAGATGTGAATTACTAGCAAAAAAACATTTGTGGACAAGAGTGAATATACATTAGTAAAATTGTATCTGTACAATGCAAACAAATAACATACTAATGGATAGAAATTTTCACTCACATTTACTTAAGTGAGAGATTCATCTGCTCAATAAGCATCTCAATCTGCTTGTATAAGAAGCCTGCAGTCAGCTGAAACAGGGAAACTTATAAATACTTGAAAAAACTATTCCGTGATTAATACTTAATTATTGACTGAAGTGAATGCATTAAGACCACACAATAATTTGTACGCACAATTAGTCGATTAACCAAGTCTGGAGGTACATTAAGATGTCTTTTCATAGTCCACGGTTAGGAGAAAAAAATGCTACCACTTTTTCATCTTACAGATTTGTCCCCCAAAAAATCACTGTAAAATGATACTCAGACCTCTGGTTTCCCATTTTCTTGGTGTCAGTCTTGCAGTCTGTTACATCAGGGCTCACCAGTCACTTTGGATACATAAACCAACATTCTAAAGCTACCTAAGTTTACCAGTCAGAAAGCATGGCACAATTTCAGTGGACAACGTAGGCATTTGCTGCCTGCCACAGACATATGCAATTGTAAGACAGCAAAGACCTTAACCAACCAATACACTATGGACTAAGCTCTAAAGAAAGAAAAGTATGAAAACTAAATATGCTATAAAGTGGGAATCCTGAAGTGGATATCCTAGCCATGAGTCTGCAACCTTAGGAAACTGCTAGACGCATAGCAACTGAACCTAAGACACATGTAACACTGGTGTTAGGTATGGCTACATGTGAGAAAGGTTTCTGTGCTCTGGGCTGCTATTGAGAAAAAGGAGAGGAAAGAATCAGTACTGAAAGCGAATGAGTTAATTCCTCTCCCTTTTATTAACACTGCCAGCTCAAAAGCACATGATTTTCCTTTTTTAAACCACATTTCCACTTGGATTGGGAAGGAAAAGCTGGCTCATCCACATCTAACCAGCAGTAAGGTGAAGCTTAGTCTGTTAAGCATGTCTGGTTACAGTGCCCCTTGGCTCTCACTGCAGAACACCCAGACGCTGCCTGCTCAGACACTTATCAGGGCTAGAAGGAGCTCAAAGTAAATTAGCACATGTCACAAGAACTGATACAGAGCTGAGTGCTAGTAGAGTTCCATCCTGAATAAGAAAGCCAGCTGGAGCTGACTGTCAAATCTCAAACAGTGGTTTAACAAGCACCTAACCAGTGTCCCCTCTGTTACCCCACAGTATCAGAGGGCAGACCCCCAAAGCACACAGCCAAACTCACTCGCCAAGCTCCTCACTCTGCAATGGCTGCAAAAACTTGTGTCAATAGCAGACACCGATTACTACACATAGGCCAGTAATAAGACTTTACTTGCATGGCATAAGTAGCAAATTCAAGTAGTTTCCTGTTCTTTACCAACATCCTGTTGCCACATCTACTCCTCCAGGAAACTGCAACACCGAGCAAGAGAATTTGGCATCCCACAGAACAGCTCTGACGCCAAATGGCTATCGGAACACAGCTACTAAGAGCTTGCTTACAAAGAAAACAATCACATTAATCTGGTTGTCATTTATGCTTTCAGTTATTTGGTGCAAGACTGTGTCCCATTTTCTGGAGGGGAAAAAAAAAAAAAGGTAAGAAAGCATTATTTTGATTTGTTACCAGAAGTCAAAACAGACACTCTGCAGTGAGACTGCCCATACAGCTGGCACCAAAACAACCAAGATACGAATTACTACAGATTTCATCATTTTTATTCATGTTTTCATAAAAGCAAAGACTCTCACGCTCATTCATGCCCTAGATTTATATAAAAACACAACAATACTAACTGGAAGAATCCTACAGTCAGCTAAGCATATGTGTCATGATTGAGAGTTTGTTAACACAAAGAAGTTACACCAGCACAACTTGAATCTACATTTAAGTCTTTATAGCTAAGACTCTGCACAAGAATGTACAAGACAAGTGTGGCATGTTCTGGTTTGATTAATCTTTTCATAATCAACACATCAGCTAAACGGAACCAAGCTCAGTTTAAAAGAATACATAAGAAAACATACATTGAGTTTTGCATAGTGTTAGTTTATATTCACAACCTGACTTACAGTGCAGCTATTTTTGAATCAACAGATCGAGCAGTAGTTTCACATAATGAGAAACTTTCCTTAAATGTTTAATATAACCCATGACAAATTGAGCTGCTTAGCCAAAAATTATTACTTGACATAAATTCCGTAATTAAAATCAACTAATCCTTCATCATCATCTCACTATGCAACAAAAAGACCTGTTCTCGAAGGCAGTCTTTGAAATCAAATAAGAGCATGAAAAATAAGATGAAACACTGAGACAGCAAATCTTTAAAGAGGCTCTAGAGAGAATAAAACCACCATCCACAAGTTGTAGCAAAGCATTGTTTATTTGTTTTGTTCAAAGAACAAAAAAATGGTTGCAAATGGAGATTATGCAATATTTAAGAAGTAAAACTACTCGAGGAGTTATCAGAATCAAAATACATATGCAGTACTTCAGAAACAACTAGCTCTGTAGTCGTGGTTATGTGGTCAAAGCATTTCCTTAGCATGTGTACATACAGCTTGCAGTTCCCTCCAAGATGTAAGGATACCCACACTCACACACACCATGATGGCATCATTCTAACCACAAGAATGGAGGCCGAGTGGTTACTGAGGTCATCAAAACACTGCGATATGTTTTGTGTGTATATATATATATATCTCCATTTTTCTGGATAACGTCAATTTTTTTTAACTTTAATTAGTGCCTTGAGTTACTGGCTAGCAGACTGTACAGTCTCCCTTAGAAAGGGAAAAGACTGCTGGCTCTAGCTCACAATTTTCTGCTTGGTTACTAAACCCTAATTGCAGACACCCGTACTACACAAATGCTGAAGTGAACTTGTGTACTCACAATGCAGAAAGATTAATGCACGCATAAGATTTTGTGGGATCAGCACCTTGATATGTGCTCAGAGCATTGGACTATTTATTTTTGTCAAGTTCATTAAGTACCTAGGAAAATCCCATTATAAATAAAGCAGCATGCTCTTAAAATTTCACATGCACCGTAAATTTTCAATTTATAATGAGGCTTATATACATAATTTTTTTTTATTTTAACTCCATGTTTTAATTTGATTTCATGCAACCATATATTTTCTTCCCTTGTATTTTACACTCAAAGAAAAAAACTCCTCCATTTATTTCTTCCATTACCTAAATGCTAAAAGAACTACAGGTTTAAAAACTTATTTCTGCACTTAGAAATCTCATACTGAAAGTATCCACTTACACCAAAACCCACAAACTTCAGGCTCCATTAATAGAGCTACTGCAAAAAAATGGTCACAGAAGCGAGAAGCAAATATCCCATGAAATATTCCCAGACAAGCACCATTTTCCAATCTGTTGAGCTGTCAGTTCAGAAAGCTCAAGTCCTATTATCAGGCTATGCTCAATCAACGTTTGCAGTTTTTAGTCAATAGAACTTTTGTACTTGGGAGCATTTGAAAATCTGACCCATAGATGCTTAAAATTTGGGTTAGCAAGGTTAACTTTCAACTGTTTCAGTTCCTTTGGCTTTGGGGAGCAGGGACAGGATGGACAGATGGATCAAAATAAATGCTTATTTTAGTTACTGGAAGTCTCTAACTTGACATTGTCACTTCTTTTAAAAATTGAGTCAATTCTGCAGATAAACTTAATAAGCCAGCATTAAGCTGATCCTGTAAACACCTGATTGTACTGTTCATTTGAAAAAAACACTGTCTTCAGCAGGAAAAATTACTCCAGCTAATGGTTCCTCTTGTATATTATATTTTTGCTTGTATCAATAGTTTTAAAAATCTAGTGCATATCCTACTGATGCCCTCGAGTTTCTCTTTTTAAGAGAAGAATACCCAGATATTTATCTACAGATTTCCAGCTTCCACTAGCAAAGTAAAAAAGAGTTTCTGGCAATCCTTCATTTGATTTAAAGCACTTATTTTTGATGTAAGTACTTTCATAATTTCATCTTGACTTATATTTACAATACCTGCTGTAGTGTGGCACTCATGTTAATTAAAGAGATTAAGGGGTCTTCAGCTGTACTTCAGGCCTTCCACTCCTCCACCTACTTTGTTTTTAACTGTCATTAACCTCTAGGAAATGCCCTCCTTGTTGGTCATTATTGTTTAATTATACTTTATAGTTATGTCATCACATCTATGAAATATAATCTTCCATAACAACAGAGCTGTGAAATACTACACTCCCACCCAGCAGTGAAATTCTGGTTGCAGCAGACTATACATACACATGAGGTCGATGGAGGAAGTGATACACAACTTTTCAAAGGCCCCTGATTTTGAATAGGTCTATTGTGTTAAAAGGTACATACAGTCTTCAAGAAAGGCTGAAGAAACTCATCCTCTTTCCTCCCTTCACCACCCCTTCTGACAAAATCTTCCATAAATTTTAGGAATAACTACTTCTAAACTTAGAAGAGGGCTTACACAGGAATTTCACACAGCAAAAGTGAAGTGAAAAGAAACCTCAGAAATAGAATCTGAGTCCAGGATCTATTTTTTAACAAATAGTATTAATTACAACCGACGCACACTTTTTTTCCTGGAACCCTCCGCTTCCATTCATGATCTCATGATGCACAAGCATCTCCTTTGCTTGTAATAACAGCAGCAGTGCTTGCATTGGTCCAAAAGAAGCAGGATTTCATATATTTCTGCTCTCCTTTACAGGTGGAGGTAACAAAAAGAGGGGGACAACTATTCAGACAATTGGTCTTAGAAGATTACCTGAAAGAGCTCTCCACATCACAAAAACCTCCCATCTAAATCACTGAATGGAGTGGCCATTAATTCCTGAAATTTAACATAAGCTGTACATTCTTCTGGTACATGGAAAAGGTATGGCTGTATCAAACAGGGCAGCAGTGTTATCATAAAATAATGTTCAGAAAAAATTGTGGTTTGTACTGTAAAGTATGTTACTACAACCTATCTTCACTTTGTCCTACTTTTGACAATATCAGTTGGCTAGCAGTAAACTTACAGGCTTCTCTACAGAAAGGAAATGGCACCAACCAGTGCTTTGCTTTGTTTACTGGGGCAGGGGAGAGATTTGTATATATATGTACATGTATGTGGAGGTCAGGTGACTGGGAAGGAATTGTCTGATTTTTCAAGAGTGGAAATAACAGTGGTCAGGAGAACAGCTTACAGCCTCCATCAAGACTGTGTATACCAAGCTTCAACAGGATTTTTTTTTTCCTCGTAGGGGTTACAAACCCTTGACTGACCAGTAGAAGGCAAGGAGTTGTTTACCTGTTGGAAGCAAGGGGGCAAATTCCTTTAGATTGATGCAAAACATTTTCCTACTCTGGAAGTCAGAAGGGGAGGAGCATCAAGTTTATTTATGTAGCTCAAACAGCAGCCAAGCAAAGAGAATGCCTTATTGTGCAGAGTTCATAACTGTACATTAAACTCCTCCCTTTAAAGCGATGAAGGAGGAAAATTGCCATTCCCACTTCAGGAGTCATGAGCAAATGGAAGAGGAGAGAAATAAGCAACAGAGTCGTCGCTTCAGACAGTTTCTGAGCACAATGCTTATGATTAACCAACTGAAGAAACTGAGTGACAGGAAAGAAAGCTCACACAGATAAACCCAGAGCCAAAGGGAGTAACAACAGAAATGCCCCCGGCTTCGGGTGGTCTTGTTTTACACAGCAATTAATTAAACAGACACTAAAGGACATCTCTTTTAGAAAAAGAAACACGTTGCAAACCAAAACGCCTCAGAGAGTGAGCAGCTAGGGAGTTATAACTAAATTACTAAGTACAAAATGAAGCAGCCTGCAGAGGAAATGAGTAATTAAAAAATCCTCCCCTGAGCAACAGGCTAGCGAGAGGGATAACTCCAGGACCCTGGTGCTGGAGGTAAATGGTACCAAAGCCAAAACCTGCCAGATGAAAACACATGTTTTACACAAGCAACACAGAGCTTAGTGGAACATCATAAAAACCCAATCTTCTGCCTTTACAGCATGTTTTCACTCAGAGATGGCATTGGACACAGTCCGTCTGGTACAACCTGAAGAGGTGCACGCAGGAATTACATCACCCACTGCTACCACGCTGCCACCCCTGGGGTGAAGCACTGCAGTCGTTGGACAGTGCTCAGCAACCATAAACAATGCTTTCAGAGGAAGAAATAGATTAATGTCAACCTCATTCTTCTTTCTGCAAGAGAGTTTATCTGAAATGTAGCACAGACAACCACCTCCCTGCTAGCACAGAAAACCCGTCTGCAACCCTCTCCCCTCCCTCAACAACGCAAAGACACCTTGGGTGCCTGCTCTCTGGGGGTCTTGGTGAACAACATCACCCTAGCTTGGCCTGACTCCCTTTTTTTTTTTTCCTGTTGCCCCAGAGAGACCCAGGAACAACACCCACCTTGCCAACTCTAAAATAAGCACTCTGGCAAAGTGGTTTTCCAACTTTTTCCACTAGCTTTTTTTCAGGCAAGACAAGCCCTGGGTGTAGCAAGTTTCATCCCACTGACAAGTCTTTCTTCTCTTATTTATCTTTCAGAAACCGCTTAAGGGCCACCAGTTGACCATGAGTCCGTTGGCAGGCAGGCTGGCATGGGTGACGATGACCATGGCCCACTGGAGGAGCACCCTGCGGCGAGAGGCTCACACTTTTTCCCCAGACATGGTTCCCTCAGATGAAGCAGCCCCAGCCCTGATGAACATCACCCCCCTTTCTCAGTCATGGATGGCAGCAAGGCTGGGAAGGCGAGGACATCTCTTGTTGATGTTGAGGTGGATCCAGCGGCCGGTCACCAGGAAGACATCCCTCACCAACTTCTCGGGCCCTCCATCAGGTGAGGGTCACTCCGTTGTTGCACAGACGGCCCTCACCCACTACGACTAACTTCAAGTGAGGGGCCCCTCACCATCCCCTCAGGCTCTCTGTGGTCTGGGGTGGGCCTCACGGCCACCTTCTTCAGAGGCAGCCCCTCACCATCCCCTCAGAAGGCAGAGAGGATCCATCACTGTCCCTTTCATCATCAGTGGCCGCGCTCCATCACCTCAGGCTCTTCTCCTGGCAGACCCCACATCCCCTCCGCGGGGCAGAGACACCCCACCGCCTCCCCGGTAAGGCCAACCGACCCCTCACCGTCCCCTTCCTCGGAGGGGGCCCCTCTCCGTCCCCTCAGCCGCGCTTCCCCCAGACCTGGGTCCCTGTCCACCCCCCCCCAGGCCCTTCCCCGGGTCCCTCCCCGTAGGCCGCGGGCTCTCCCCCTCCCTCCGGAGAGGGCCCACCCCCGCGCCCCCGGCCCGGCCCGCCTCGGCGGCACTCACTGCGGCGGGAGCTGCAGGGCCGGGCCGCCGCGGCGCTGGAAGGCGCCGTCCACGAAGACGCCGTTCTTGCCGAGGCAGCGCAGGTAGAAGTGCGGCTCCTGGAAGCTGAGCTGCAGGTGCCGCCGGGAGATGAAGCTGGAGTGCCCCATGTTGACGTCCACCGAGCCCTGCGAGGAGTTGCGGCCTATGGTGACGGCCGGCTGCCGCATGAGGAACTCGAACTCACGGCCCTGCAGCCGCGCCAGCACCGGGCCGGCGGAGGCGGCGGCGGGCGGCGCGGCCGGGGGCGGCGGCCCGGGAGGGGGCGCCGCGGCGGGGCTGCAGGGCGCCGAGCGCAGCGCCAGCAGAGCCCGCGCCCCGCTGCTGTCCTCCCCGACTTCGGCCATGTTCCCAGGCAGGGAGCGAGCCAGCGTGCCGGCCTCCGGGGCGGAGCCGGCGGGGCGGGGAGCGGGGCGGAGCGGGGAGCCGAACCCGCCGCCGCCTCCACCGCCACCGCCGCTTTCCCCTCGCCTCCCCGGCAGCACCGCCGCGCCCGGCCGCCCCGCCGCGATTTATGGCGCGGGGCGGGGGCTGGCAGCGCCGGGCTGGGCGGGCGCGCGGCGCCGCCTGCAGGTGCTGAGGGAGCGCGCGGCTCTGAGGGCCGGGGGCGGGGGGGGGGGGGTGCGATTCCTGCCGCCTCGCCCCCGAACCCGGCGGAAAAACCGCCTTCTGCCGGCGCCGTGAGTTGAATCGCCTCAGAAACTCCCCGCTTTCCCTCCGCCGGAGAGGTGCCCCCCCCACCCCAAAACCGTCCCCGCTCGGGGATTTCGGCGAGGCGGGGGCACATCCACCCCACAGCCGGGCCCCCGGGACAGCGCCCGCCCTTCGGGTACCGAGCCACCGGGTGTTGGAGGCGGCTGGGGCCGGGTCGGGCGGCCTTTGGGGTGGTGTTACACCAAGAGCTGATAGGCGAGGGTTTAATATCCCTGGACTATTCGCAAAGGCGTGCTGAAGCGGGAAATCCATCCCAGATACACAAGGTGTGAGTTTAAAACACCTTAAAATACTTTCATAGAGTGTATGTATATATGTACATATATATACACACATATGTATGTATATACTCATATAGCTTTATACACATATAGTTTTTCATTATAAGGGAGTGCGCGTAGGTTAATTAGCTTGTATTACATTTCTTCAAATCGCTTTTAATATTTTTTTATGTAAGTTACTAATATGAATGATAAAAGTCATGATCTTTGCAACAACAGCACGTATATGGATCATGTATACTACTGTACTCTTCTGGTTAGATTACCCAGATTAGACAGGTAAAACTTTCCTGTATAGGTGAGCCAGTGATACTTTGCAGAATCCCGAATTATTAAGTAACCAGAAAATACAATGAATTTGAGCATCTTGGGAGAGGGAGCAGCAGTAATTGCTTATTTCTTCAGCTTGTGTGGGGAATGCGACAGCTCATAGCAAGGCTGCTCAACAGCTTAGAGGAGATGGGGGAAAGAAATCCCATAACCGGTCAGAAGTGCAGAGCAAATTTCAGCTATGAAGACTGTAATTAAACGAGCTGGAATTGGTTCAGGACCACAAGGTTAACATCCCTGTTCCTGGAACATCTTCCCTGAGATGTTTAATGACTGCTGAGCAGTCGGGATCTGAGTTAGACATCTCACCTGAGACATCATCTTCAGCAAGAGTGCTCATTGCCACTACAGTTCAATACCAACTGAGAGGAAGAAAGAAAAGTACCGTCTAACAAAATACCAATACCACTTCCTATGCAGCAGCGTCTGCTCTCCAGCAAGACTCAGTAGAGCCGGGCACAGAAAAGGTCACAGTCTCCAGGGCAGGAGAGGGAGGAAAGGCATCTCTGGAGGGGACATGGGGAGGAGTAAGGTAGTCACAAGAAGTGGTGATCCTGGAGGTCTGGAGTTAAATTACAGCCAAAATAGTGCTCTCAGACAGCGAGGACCAAATAAGTGGGATCATGGCACAGAGCAGCAGCATAACCTGGGCCCCTCTGGGACGCTGCTCCACTCGCACCCGTCTGCCTGAGCTCCTCTCCTGCCCCAAATTGCTCAGCATCAGTAAACGCTCGTGGCCAGAAAGGAAAACGTGGCCATCTGGTAGGTACGAGCCGGAGTTGCACGCTGCCTGGCAGGAGAGCTAGCTCATGCCTTTTGCCTGTTCACACCGGGAATAGAGTGCTGTTAAGTGTTTTTAAAAAGGGACCCAAGCTGGTATGTGGGTGTGTGGGAACAGGTGAGGTGAGACCTCCTGTAAGAGCAGTGTTTGACCTGTCAAAAAAAGAGAAAGCAGCTCTGGAGAGATTTTAGTTTCTGTCCAAGGCTTTTCTAAAATCCAAAGTTGTGTCATTTGACCAGAAGGACCCCCAAAGGATCAGAAATAGGGTGAGGCTGTTACCACACTTGTCAGTAAATGTTTCCATGGCTGCATGGGAAAATATGTTGCGGGCAGGCCAGCTGGGGAGGCAGGAGCCAGCCCCGGTGTGGACAGGAGCAGGGCGGTGGTTCTAAACGCAGGAGTTGCAGGCAGCCCTGTGGACCCATCTGATGTGGGGCCAAGAGGCGTGTTGCTAGCAGGGCTGGGTTGCATTGCCTCTCCCACATTGGATACAGGCTACAGATTTCTGCAACTCCGGTCAGAGAATAACCTGAGGGCTGGCATGTGAGGCCAGCTGCGAAAATCCTCGCGCTGCTCAGAGGCTGCCTGAGTGCTTTGGGGCAGACCCAGAGCAGCCTTGCTGCTCCAGGGCTGCAGAGCTGGGGATGCTGACGGGCATGTCTGCACATGTCACGGCCACTCTGCACCACCGAGACGCTCCTGCTGCACGAATCGGTGAGATTCTTCTTCTAACAATTCTTTTTCTAATTTCGTCTGAGTGGAATTTGCTGCTTAAGCCAGCACCATCACCGAGATAAATCCCAGCTTCATGCAAATTGTGATCAAGCAGTGTGTAGAAACAGGATTCCTTGGAGCTGCTTGATGGGTTGTGCTCATTGTGTCTCACCAGCCCGTCCGCCTGCGGCATCCATTCCCTAAGCTCCTTGCGCTGTGAGGAACAGAGCATTCTGCTCGGGAGCCTCCACTGCTTTGCTCAGCTCTAATCCACCCCGCAACAGCATCAAACCAAGGGCCCTTCAGACAAGGAAACGCTTTGCGCTCCTCCAGTCAACTAATCCTGCTTAAAATCAAGCTGGCTGCTCCAGTATAAATGCCTGATGTAAATGCACTCAAAACTGTTTGAATTAAATTAATCTCATCCTGTATGGCTGGATTGACTTTAAAGTGGTTCATTTTCCTCAGCAGGGTTTTAGATGAATATGTCTGCAGGTGTGGCCAAACTTCCTGATTGTACAAGTTGCCAACTGAAATATTCAGATGGCCAGGAGCTGCCAGCCAGGTACTGTGAGCTGCAGGGAGCTGAGGTGGGGAGCAGCCCTAGCAGGAGCTGGGACCCAGGCAGGGGGACAGCATGGTCCTTGTGCCACCCTTGTAATGTCACCAGGCACTGGTGAAACACTCAGATGTGGGAATGGCACCTTGGCCATCCCTGGCCATCCGAACTGGCCAGCTGTGGACTTGCTCCAGCCAGGACCGTGCTCAGGCACTAGCACAGTGTGCCGCTGAGACCCTGTACAAGCTTGACTGCCTGTGTATGTGCAGAAATAATCCCTCCTGGCACTTTTTAGAGACACCTGGAACCATTTTGAGATGCTGCCCTGCTCCGTCACGTCTGTGCAATAGGGCAACCTGAACCGGGAGGAGAAGTTAAACATTCAAACAAAGCAGCTGGGAAGGGGACAGTGAGAGCAGAAAGTAGCTGGGATAGAGTTGATGTTGCTCAGAGAGCAGTGCAAAACCTGACTGTCCTTTGTCAAATATTTGTTTGGCAGTGTGTCATTGCTGACTGTCTCAACACAGCGATATATGGCAGGAATCTCTTTTGTGCTATCAGTTGTGGGCAAATGAATGTAGTGGGTTGTTATGGTCACCCAGATACCACTGCATTGGGCAAACACAAATCTTGCAAAAACAGTGATAAAAGGGTACATTTCTGCATTTATCTTCTGGATGGCGTCTGCTTTAAAACAGTTTCTGTAAGTAAAATGCTGCATTTCTATAGCATTTCATATGGCTGTTGCTCACGATTCTGAAGCATGAGACTGAATACATATTTATCAAGCCCCAATTCAGCAAAGAAGCTGCCCAGCTTCGACACTGCAGGAAATCTGTTCTACCCCCAGACCAAAGCGTAATTGAAAAGCAGCTTTGACAGAAATGAGCGGTGTGAGCCGCACGCTGGGCGTGAGCCGCTTGATGTATTTACCCAGCAGCTAGACAACACATTGATGCTCACAATGAAAGCTAGCCTAATGCACACAGCCCTGACCCAGGGAAGGAGGAGGAGAAGAGTGAAGGAAAGCAATTACTCTAAGGAAAAGAGACTCTGCTGTCTCTGTGCTAGCCCAGTCCAGCATTTTTCCTGAGTGCGGTGCCAATCTGATGGGGTTAAGGGTGATAGAGCTTCCACTGATGTGAAGTGTGCATCATTAGCAAGTGAGCAGAGACTTCAGGACCTGCATCACACAAATACTTAGATAAAATACAAGAGAATAGGGCAGTATTCTCTCAAATTTCTGCCCAGCTCCCTGCAACCCTTTTCCCTTTCCCTTCCCTGAGCCATCAAGTAGGTTTTAAACGCTGTTGTGTTTTTTGTCCAGACTGATTTGAAGCAACGTAAGTGATGAACAATATGCCCTGTATCTGTGGAGCTATTTTCTCCAATGCACCTGCGGTCAGGAGCAGCCTCACTTCTTCCTCCAGTTGGGTGGATTTTAATTCTGCTTTGTGTCTCAGGGAAATCACAATGCTGTGACACAGGAGCAAAATGGGGTTTGCACTTATACGTGTCTGGTAGGATTTTCTTCTTAACCAAGTGGCTGAAAGAAGTTAAATAAAATTCATTGTTTTGAAACATATTCAGGCACATAATGGTATCTGTCTCACAGACAAACACTCTCATGATGTCTAACCCAGCCTCCCATGGAATTTCTACCTGTTTTTCTCAATTCTGTTGCATGATCTGTGCTTTTAACCCTCCAGTGATGACCCTTGGTCCTGATCTGGGGCAACCCATATAAATCCGCCTGCCTGCAGAGGCTGCAGCCACAACACGAATCTCTGACCAGGAGGGCACCTGCGAGGTTCACAGCGGCATTGAGGATTTGACCTGCTGCTGAGGGTCTTGGAAGCACATCTAATGGTGGGTCTAATCCCATCTGGGACACCTGTAAATACCCCTCTTCAATCACAACATCTTTACAAATCTTTCACAATGGCTCTGAGCCAGCTTTTAATCCAGATGACCTGATAAGAAAGGGTTGGCCTGTGGAGGAGGTGATACAATGATAGAGGAATTCTTTCTTCTCCCACACAGCTTTTAATCAGCAGAAGGTTGAAGAAAACAACACCGGTGAGTCAGAAATGTGGTGGGAGCACTTATGGTCCCAAAATCTCACAAAGGATGCAAACCTACCATTTTTTTTCCTAATGCCAGTAGGCTGCTATACTGAAAGGAGCAGTATCGGAGGCAGAAAAAAGCATGCAGACAGTGGGACCTAGCTCAAGGAGGGCATCGCTTAAACCCTGCTCAGTCAGGGCTGCCTCCTGCAAGATGCTGTGTGCTTCATGGGTGCTGAGCAGCGGCCTTGGTGCCTGGCAAGATGGGACTAAATGAGATGCTGCATTTGTTAGCTCCTTCCCAAGAACAGCACAGCCTGGAAAGATTGTTCTTTCTATAGTAATGAATTTTTTCATTTTTAAATCAGCTGTGATCCTGTTTACTGTAAACTCCAGCATGCTGGAAATGTTTCTATCACAGTTTATTTAGGTTTCACAGGGAATTTTTTTTAAATCACACTTATCAAGAATATATTTTCACAGCAAGTTCTCTGAAATACAATAAAGACCTAGGAACATCTGATGCCCAGACTCTGCCATTCCCTAAGAGATTATGTGATCTGCTCATTCCCCATGCAGAAATGCTGTCGCTTTTCTAGAATCCAAGCCAGAGCCTGTCTGATGTATGATAGCCCATTTTGGAAAGCCTTGAACAAGACCATTTGTTGTCGAGATAATTTTACAAAAGCAATACCATTTCATGGGTTGCAGTTAAAATAATTCATAAAATTTACACTGGTCTATGTGCTTTGAGCTTTAAGGCACTTAGCTAACTTACTTTCATTCTGGCTTGAAACATAGACCTCGGTGAAATCCATAGCACAAGCCAGGTCTGAATTATTTGCTTTAGTCATTTTTGAATGATCTCATTTTCTCACTTTCCATCGATACAAACAGAGGAAAAAAAACCCACATACTTTTCAACAGCTAAAAACAACTGAACCAATAAATATAAAATCTGATATCAAACACAAAGCCTTTCAGCCCAAAAGGAATGTGGTTTTGAACTTTTATGAGCAACTGTAGCGTATACTGCCTGTCGCTGTTGAAAACAAGCTCCATGCATTGTCTGGAGGGTTGGAAGCAGCTGATCTTAAATATCTTGCTTTACAGTCTACCTGAGAAGCTAGAGGGGACAGTAAAGCTACAGAATTTTCCCTGTTTTATTACAAAACATTTAAACAAAAATCACAGGACCTGCGTGTTTACTGTCCCAAACTTTACATTGTGATTCACACCTATGATGATGAATCTATCATGATATACAGCCAGTGTAATATGCTGCCAAAATCACTGTGGTCACACCCGATCCCCACTTCCTTCCTATATTTTCACAAGCATAAACCACACAGGGGAGGCCAGGGAAGTCTGGAATCAGATCCATAACCACCAGGTTGTGTGTGTAAATGGCCTCCTTGCTACATCACGTGGGCCATCCTGGGACTGCACATATGTGGTGGGCACCCTCCTGGGCGAGTTAAACCTGGAGGAAGGATGTGGTGGTGGGTCTTCATGTGGCTTTGATTTTTCTCAAGTAAGGGATGGGGAACCACAGAGGTGAGGTGAAGGTTCAGTGCCCTGACACGGACCCAGCCAAGGAGTCCAGGGACCCATGTGGGAACAGCTCTGGACTTCAGCTGCTGTGTAGCATCCCTGTAGAGGAAATTTGAAGTTGCTGTGACCTATTCTTGGGTTTGGTCATCAACGGGTTATCCTTGAAGTAGGGACTGGCAAAGACACTTGTAAACCGTATTTGCTTTCAGTAGGTGAGCATCCTTTGGGATCAGTGGAGCCTCTCAGCAGGGAGCAGATGCTGGGGGAGGCACTCTCCTGCAGATGTCCAGCTGTTTTGCAGACACATCTAAATCACTGAGCAAACCTAACCTTTGATTATATTTCCAGCACTAACTCTGGTTCCCAGTAAAATCCTGGATTAAGTGTGAAAATCTCCCCTTTTCCCATTCTGCACTCCCTTTTCCTCTTGGTTGCAATAGTTATGTTAGTGTGATAAGGGTGTTTGCTGTAAGTGCTGGAAAACTCTGTATTGACAATCGTCATGCATTAATTTAAGGGCACACTGTCAACTTTAGAAAAACATCTACTATAAAAAGTTTTACTTACTTACGTTACTAATAATACCATACAGTATTAAAAGCAAAAGGATTTTAAAAATCCAGTTTACTTGTCCTTCAGCTGGGCCAGTGAAAAAAATCAATGAAATGCATCTCACTTCAGTTTAGAATAATTTTCACTTACCAGTTCTCTCATGCTAATGCACTTGCTTTACAGGCAGGAGGGGATGTGTTTACCTGCTTAGGAAAAAACCCTGTGCACCCTGGAAATTGAATAAAAAGAAAAACTCTCCAAAAACAGGGAGAGAGAAATAAGAAGGCATGAAAACATGTCTATTGATTTTTTTTTTTTAATAAATACATGTTATACAGAAATGAAACAATTGCTGAATTTAACAAAAGGTCATTCTTCACCAACAAAATAATAATAATGTAAGAGTTTAATGGTTGAATCAAATTCAGTTTATGTTAGCAAGAGATTACTATTATGGAGTAATCTTTGATGAAATGAAGGGTGCTATTCTTCTTTTTAAAGGTAGGGTTTAAAAAACCTGAACCATGAAAAGTAACTTACAGAAGGTGTGAGTCTTGGACAAAGTTTGCATTAGCCAAACTAAAAAATAAAAGTAGGAACTCTGTAGCCTTTGGAAACATTGACTCTAACTCTACTGGCTTGTTTATGCCTGGTTTATATGTTTGTTTGGGGCTAGAGAGGGAGAAACCAAGGGAATGTGATTTGAAACAAATTTATGCATTTTGGTACCTTTATCATCCATCTAGCTCAGAGCAGAAAGTAATTTGATCGATGTTATCTCCCACCAGACTCCCTCCACCTGCCCGCTGCTCCGCCAGCAGACCTGTTCCCATCCTGTCCCAGCTCAGCATCTGACCTTTGCTGGTGCGCAGAGCTGCGAAGCAGCCGCCCAGGTGGGATTCTGCGATCACCTGTGCTGCAGCCCAGCTGGGATGGATTTACCACGGGTGTCCCATCCAGGTCGTGCCAGTTTAATGCATCACCTCGACAAGTGCAGACCTCAGGGTCTGCTGCTGTGGGACCTGGGGGCCCACAGCCCTGAACCCATTGCTTTTGGGGAGCTGCGTGTGTGCCAAGGGCCTTGCCAGGGTGGAGCTCTGTGGTCAGCCCAGGCAGTGGGGGACCCCGGGGTCACAGCTCCCCCCAGGCTCTCCGAGCCATGCTGGAGCCCACAGTTCCATCAGCCCATTTAATTCCCAGCATCAGCAACCTTGGGGGGCAACCACGGGCAATGGAGTCAGCCTTCCCTGGAGGCACCCAACATTAGGATGGCAACAGCTGGTTCTACTGAATCCTTTCTGTCCCATTCATCCAGAAGTTGCTGCTTTCCCTCATCATTTCTTTCCATTAGGTGTTTGCTAAGAAGCCTCTGTCCATCAGCAGCCAGTTCCTTTCGGAGGTGCTGGTTTGGAACCTTGGCACATTCACAGATAAATGTTTGTGTTGCTACAGCCTTATTGCCAAATGCACATCACGATAATTTGGTTTTTTTTTCTTTTTCCCCTGTATCCTGGATGTATTAAATTGGTGTGATGCTATCTCAGGCTTCTACCATGCTTCTCTGGGAGCTTCTAGCTAAAATTCAGCATTAGCAAAATGTGCCTCTGGAATAAGGCCTCATAAAATATTGTTAGCATTGCTAGGCAACCCAGAGGCATGTTGGGAGCTGAAAGGAGCCTAAGTGGGCGTTGCGAGCCTGCACTGGAGTCTCAGATGAAAAAGAGAGGGTACTCTTTGTGTGTCTCCATGCTAGCAACACTTTGCCTTTGATTTTCTTTTGGAAAGAGGTTGAGATACATGGCTTATACACGCACAAAGGTACATATCTGTGTAATTGTTGGTGTGGTGGCCTCTAACCTCCGATTAACCAGCTGGATGAGAAATGCACCTATCCAAGGCTTTTCAATAGTAATAAACGTTAAATGAAGTTTTTATGGTCATGAAAATACCCATATTCCAGCTGCTTGCATCTTCCAAGGGCTCCTTTTGCAAGAAAGAGGGGCCATGCTCAATAATAACTTGGTTTATGTGGCCACCAAGGCGTTGCCTCAACCCCTTCTGCACGCTGCAGTGGTACTTAATGCAAACCGACTCCGGAAGGAAGGGAAACAAATAAAAAGCATACAATTTATTGGCAGGGTCTAACATGAGTAATTGGCTATTTGGAGATACATGCACAAGAATAGAAAGAAAATTGAACTAGGCTTGCAAAAACAAGGGGAGGAATTACTGTAGGTGTAAACAGGGAAAGTTTACTGCGGGGTTTGTTAGCTAAGAGGCTAACGTGAGTTTCTGGTTTACCCCTTCCTTCCTCCAGCTTGAGAGCAAGAGATGCTGCCCCTTCATGAGGGCACATGAATCTGCTTCTCATCCTTCCAGGAACGTGTTGGCTTGCCCAAAGGGCTTTAGCCAAGCAGGCTTCAGCCCTTCCCTGGAAAAGCCCTTTGCTTTGCTTCCCACCCCAAGACAAACATCCAGCAGCTAGCCCCATGCCATACACTTTCCTTAGTGGAAAACCAGGAAAGATGCACATACTTTGGCAGCAAATACAGCACCCATGTGCTGAAGCTGCCCTTAAGAGTCTGGCTTTTGCTCTGGCCATCCAGCATTGCTAAAGGCAAATCCTGACAGCACGTCCCGTGGGAGGTAGATGCACTTCCATTGAGAAAAGCTATCTGTGCCAGACGCTGGCCTTCCAGTCAAGCCAAGTGTGCAATTTGTTTCCCAGTGCTTGATTTAGCATATAATTTTCTGTTAAAACAGCTAGCAGCCAAGCTGACTAATGCAACCATCTGCACAGAGCCTGCTTGGCTCCTCTGTGTGAAGGGCTGCTCCTACCAAATCCTTTCCAGGGGTCACAAACGGCTCCCCCTCAATCTCCAGTGCTTTTGGGTGGCTGAAATCCTTTATCTGGGAAATCCAAATCCTGCTTTCCTCCCGTACCCACACAGGGCTTCATCTGCTTTGTGTTCAGGCTGGGAGTAGTTACTCATGCAAGATATTTCATCAGCACAAATGGGGGTCACTGAAAATTAATGGTGAGAGCAGGAGCTGAATGGTTCTGGCCCAACCTTTGTCAATTAAAACATTTTCCAAGCATTCAATGCCCCTAGATACTCCCATACAGTACAGAAAGGGACTGTAATAAGCTAGATATGCATTTCCCAGACCGTTAATGAATATTGCCATGAGGCTGTTGTTGGGATGAGGCATCCCACACAACCTTTCTGTTGGAAGCTGCTCTTGGCTTGATCTTGAAAAACAGAGAACTGATGGGAACAAGCCTGAGATTTCTGCAGTATTACAAGGTTTCTTAGATAACTACATATGTTATGTATATGCTATAACTACACCTTTTATTTCTTATGTCGCTTTCTAGCTGCCTGTGAGGTATCCATTCCTGGTGGTGACCTGGCTGTGCTATTTTTCTGCTCTATTAAGATTGCAGGTTTCATGATACATATTTCAATACCAAATGGCTCAGACGAAAGCACTTGACACCGCTGCGCCATTCCTCTGTCTCTCCTGCCAAAGAATGCTGGTGAGCCACAAAGAGCACAGGGGGCGTTTCTTCCGATTTAGGGCTCCCCAGCTTCTGTGACCTCCATCTCCTTCCCCAATTTCACAGGTCAATTTGGCAATTGGGCCAAACCTCAGCTTTCTTAGTTTTCTCAGCAAAGCTCCCTCTTCAAATTGCGCTAGAGATGAGCTGGTCCTCAACATTATTTTAGCAGTTATTTTAATAAAAAATGTGGCAGCTGGAAGCATAAGAAAGATGGGAGCCAGGCACCTTAAGAAACTATAATTGCAGACTTGGAGCAGTGCTAAGAGTTAACAGAGGGACATATAATCCAATTCTCAGCTTCTATTTTAAGATCCTTTTAACTTTCCAAATCAAAAAAAAAGGAAGAGAGGAGTAGAAAAAAAAAATAATCTTCATTGCAGTGCAATTTCTTAAGCTTGTTTGCAGCCCAAAGGTGAATTTTTGTGTGTGTGAGGAGTTTGAAGAAAATCCATTCAGCTGTTTCAGAGGTTTCAGAGCATGAAAGCAACATCTGGTTTAAAAATAAAAAATAAAGAGAAATTCCCTTTGCTCATCAAAGTCAAAACGGGATTTGGTTTCACGCCTCTGATTTATTATATCTTGAGCTGTCCCCTGGAGAAAGCTGGCCATTTCTGTATTGATTTGGAGGGAATGAATTTATGTTACAAACCCCCCAAAATCAGGGATGCTCAGACATGAGGGCAGGTGGGACTCACACCCCAAGCTCTTCCACTCCCATCCAGTGCAGCACAACATGGGCCATGGTCCCTAAAATGCCAGTTTAATTCATTGCACTAAAGTTTCTTACAGCCTGCTGCCTCAGTTGGGGTGGTTTTTTTGGCTTCTGGTCTGATTTTCGCGATGCTGTTTGCTGTGTACAGCACTGCGCTATAGATGGCAGTGTAGGATGGAAATTGCATCCTTAATAACAATCCTGGGCTGAGATGGCTCCTGCAGCTTGTCCTGGTGGAGGAGGACAACCTCACACTGCTACTTTCTGCAGATCTGCCTGCAAATCTCACTCAGTTTTTTATCTGGTTATTAATAACAACACAAATGTGACCCCCAGAGTTTACACTGGGAAAAAGTGACAAGGAGGCTCTCAGCAAATTAACTGCTGCTTCTAAGAAAACACACAAATGCTCAAAATCCACTGGTAAATTTGGCCATTATGTTGCAATTTTGCAATATTTTGCATTTTAAAGGGAGCAGGCAGTTGATTTTTCTGTATGTTTCTCAATGCAAGATCCCATCTATGAAAAGACTCTGCTTATACTGAAGTTCTGCTACTGTAAATGAAAGCATGCACCTTCTCAGTATCCCATTGGTATTTATAAGAACACTAAACTCTATGCAAATGTAACCATTTGCAGCAAATTTTGCCCATTTTCCCCTTCCGTTGTACAGTTCCCTGGAGTTCTGAGACTAAAAGTAAGAAAATCAAAATCCAATTCAGTTCTGCAATAGGAGATGCAATGCTGGCAGGAATAGGGATGCTACCAAAGAGATCATGATGGGAAGTGAAGAATATCATAAACAATTACAGCAAGAAGCTTTTGAAAAATCCCTCCAGGTACCCAGCTGCATCTGGCGATGCTTAAATACTTTCAGAAATCTGGCCACCAGCCCACTACTCAAGATGGTAAAAAGAAAAAGTCAGAGTAAAAGGCATAAGAAAGGCAAATTCCTTTTGTCATTGGCAAGAGGAAAACTCCAACTTTTAATATGATTGGAGTGGAGAAAACTACAAAAAATAAATGCCATGACAATTGTCCTCTTCCTTTTGAAAATGGATTTGGATTGGGGTTAGGTACCACCAGAATTTTTTGTTTCATTTTCAATGAATAGTCAGACAAAGAGTTCCCCTCCATTTACGCTGTCCTGGGGCTGGATGAATGAACCGACATAGCCCTCCCTGATGAGGAGATGTGCAGCACTTTTCTCTTACAGGATTTTAATGTGATTGTACAGATCAAGAAGATTCAAATGACAAGAATGAATGGCAGTAGCCAACCTCATGACTTGATACTCTGATGAAATGATGCCCTGGAACATCCATCACACTGTTCTGCTGTCAAGAGAACTCCCAACTCTGGAAGATGAGTGTGTTTTTCTTTTACAGTGTTAAAAAAAAAAAGCAGGGGTGGAGGGGAAAAAAAAGCATCTGTCCTCAAGCCTAACTACTGCATAAAAGCAACTTTGAGATAAGACACAGCCAGATACATGGGATCTATGGTTCAGCTCCAAACAGGGAGGGCACAACTGTGCCTGGCTCCATCTGAAGGCACGTGCATGGGGTGAAGCTTGCACTGTGTGCAAGCAGAGACCTGAGACTTTGCAGAGCACAGCAGGTGAGACAAGCTGAAAGGCTGAAGGAAGATTCATTTCTTGCCAGTGGCATATGTAGACTTCTCGTGCCAATATCTGTGCATTCACCTTGGAGAAACAGATGTGGATGCGAGGGAGGGGGGGCAAGGTGTAAGTCTGAACAGGCACGGAGGCACCATGGTGAGGATATTTGCTAAGCACGGGGCCGGGGAGATGCGGGGATGCAGATGCTGACGTTGCCCAGGCAACACTCACTTTTGCAAGGTGCCCCTTTGTCTTTCCTGATTTTTACATACAGTGTCTCACTCTAAAATGCAGATTATCCAAGCTGTAAATAAGACTTATTATCTTCTTATGCTCTTTTCCTGTATCTTTTCAGATAACCAACAGCACTGCTTGTGACTAGGTAATGCAGGAAATTAAGAGCAGCTCCACAACTGTGGCTTGCACAGGGTGGGAGAGATCTCGGAGAGAAGCACAGGTAAGATGTGGTGCCTGGGGCGGAGGGTGCAGGACACCCTATGCTGCATTGCCCACCCCGCTGAGCAAACATACCAAATGTGGAGCTAGCAGGATTCAGGGGAAGGACAAGTCTTTACAAAAAGCCTTGAGTTTATCCCACATAAAGTCCTTATTCCAACTTCCAGAGCCCCTGATAGAATTGTGTATCGTGTTGCTGCTATTGCTCTACACTGACTGCAAGGCTTTGTACTCAGCGTAAGTTTTAGTGCTGCACTTTCTGCAAGCTACATTTGTGTGCCATAACCAGTGTTTGCCTCTTCCAGTCTACTTTGAAACTTCTCCCAGGAAGCATTGGGGACAGTCAGTGTTTTCCCACTGTGTCTCATTTCCCAGGACATAGCACCAAGATTCGCACTAATTGTGAGACACTGATCCCGTTATTATGGAGCAAAATTACCAAGTGCTAGAAAGAGCACAACAAAACCTGTCAGAGTGGCAAACTTGAAATGAGGTGGAAGTAATATCTGCTGTGTACAGGAGCCCCAGATTTGCTAACTAGACATTGCTGAGGTCAGTAAGGTGGAGTGAAGAAAGGAAGACATTGTGAATGGGATGAAGTTACCCTTCCTGATGAAGGAGCAGGCAGGAGATCTATGGGATGAATAGTGTATCTGCACATCCCAGCCAGAAAACAAGATTCAAACACAGCACAAGAGGAATTGCAGCAAGAAACCTCTTCTCCAAACATGGAGGTGGCACAGGAAGAAGTGGAGCGGGCAGACAGATGTATTTGCATTTGAAGGAGTGGGGAAGGAGAAACACAGAGCAAAGACACGAGCTGTTCTGCCTTATGCAAAGCCCTAAAATGTCCTCTTCTCCCTGATCCAGGTGACTGGCACAGTCCCCACAAACTCAACAGCCCCTGCAGACAATGTGATCTGCCCCAAGCGTGGGGCAGAGCAGGCAGCAGCCAACTTGTTTTTGTTGTTACATAGCATTTAGTCGCCCTGTTTTGCTGCCTTCTCTTTGATGGAATGAGCCTGTGGGGAGTAAAGCTCAGTGGGAGACTGCTTACGTGGTTTCTAACCCATTAGTTTCTTTTATTGGCTGTTGCCTCAATAAAAAAAAAGGGAAAAAAAAAGGAAGAAAATCAAGGAAAAGTAGTTCAAGGTGTGAAGAATTCATATGGCAGGAAAATACATAAAATGTTATTGGCTCTATCCCCATTGGCTCCGACCTCAATCATCTCATCATGCTGTGCATTTTCCTTCTATTATTACACATAATGACAGGGAAATTTTAGTTAGTCTTATGCAAAAAGCCAGCCTGCTCCTTTCCCCTCCCCAACAAGAGCCATCCTGGCTTGAGCTTACATTGCTTGGCATCTGATTTCAGCCTAGCAGGGTATTTCAATACCAATAAACATCTTGTTTTCATGTGAAGAGCTGTTTCAGCTACATTCTTTCCCATCTTTTGTGAGCATCCAAGGCTCCGTGTAAAACTTTTTATTGATCACATAAATAGCAGCTCTGCTTCCCTACAGGCCCTGACTTCACAAAGTGTTTTGATATCTGGAAAATGAAAGGCTCAATAGAAAACTAATTCCCTCAACTTCTTGGGACTGTGAACCCAAGGCTGCTGCTTTCTCCTCTCCTTGGCAGAATGTGGTCTGAGGAGGAGAGTGGGGGTGCAGGGAGATGAATTTTTCTCCTGTCCCAGGTGTGTTTAAGGTGGTTTCTACACAGGCATGCAGCTAGTCTGAAACAAAGGCAGAAGTGAAGCTAGTGTGCAAAGAACGGAAAGGCAATCATTAAAGATTTAATTGGTCTGAAAACTTCCTGAAATACTAAGGAGAGACCTAAATTGCAAAGCTTTGAGCAGGAAGCCTGCCGAGCTGAAAAACGCAGGTGGCTTTGCTGCTTACAGACACCAGTATTGGTGTGGTGGGCAGTCATTTGCACTGCTGTCATGCTAAGAAATTCTCCAGGGATGGGATGCTCTGGCCCCACCAGTGAGAAGCAGCTCCCTTTATCCCTTGAGAAGCTGTTTTGAGCCACCACGTCTCATGAGCAAGGGCTGAAACCTCTCCTTGCAGCTGCATTTCTCCAAGGCACTGCTGAGACATGACAAAGGACGGCTGTGAAATCTGTGGCCTGAAACCCAGACAAGATCCTTCCTGTCCGTGTCCTGGCTGTCAGACCTGTTGCATGGTCACCTTTTGTGCAAATGAGTGAGAGCAAACACAAAACCTCTTCAACTGCAGCCATGCAGAGCCCGTGGGGAAGAAGATTAATGGGAGCTACCAGGGAGCCTCATCAGTCCTTGTTCAGGAATCAGAAATCCCAATCGAAACCTGCCGTGACTCATAGCTGTGTGCTGGCACAAATTCGACCTCGTTTGGATAACAAAGGGCAGATCCTGTTCTGAGCTGTGTTATAAAGCCTTTGTGACGGTGTGTTTATCACAGCAGGCTCAAAGGGCACTAGCAACTTCGCTGACCTTGCTGCTTGCAGATGGCAGTGCATGACAGCTCTGGAGCCGACAGGGCTGTGGCAGTGGCTTTTGGAAGAGATGCGATGGCATCTCTGCCTGAACCCCTCTGCAGCTGGAGGGGCCCATCCCAGCCCAACCCACCAGCCTGGTGCTGAGCTACCAACACATGCCCCGAATCAGCACAGCCTTCGGGCAAAATAAAGCTGCCTTCTTCCATCTGAAGGTCCAGCTGGCAGTGGCAGCAGTGGGGGGCACAAGTGGAGCGATGGCAAGTGCCCCATGAGATGGAAGAGAGAAAGCATCCTTCTCAGGTATAAAGTCTCCCCTCATCTCAGCTGCTGCACTCTCAGTTAAGAAGAGCAATTTGAATAGCAGCACTTACTTGAGACCCGCATGCCTTGGGAGAAGGGAAGATTCGAGGTACCTGTGTTCAGCTCTTGGGGCCAAAGAACAGTCTTGTCTCTACCTTACAAGGTCCTACCAGGTCCTCTGTGGGGACCTCCTATTAAACTGTCCTTGTCCGTGGAGAAAAAGGTACAGAAGAATTCGCAGGCTGGAATTTGGTGGCCAAGCCAAAATCCAACACCCAGCTCACCTCAAGTACCTGATCCTGAGTACTCAGAAAACTGCTTTTTAAAGCCTCACCTATAGGAGGTGATGATGGTGGGTTACGTTTTTTTTTTTGTGTTTTGCATTAGTAATTGTTGAGATTTTCAACAGTTTTCCTTATGAGGAAAATCCACTTGCAAATGTAAAGGCAAAGCCTATTTCCACACCAATGTTTTCCCTTCTCTGCTTCTCCTACAACTTTATTTGTAGGTTGGTGATAATGAGAACTTCACTGCTATTGATTTTTTAAAAAAACATATATAACTTTCAAACACTGTAGATATTGCTTGGACTTTGGAACAAGATAAGAAGAAGAGGTAATCACATTCGCAGCTTCTGCAGCCCTTTAATTAATCCGGACAGCAAACTCTAGCTGCAGTCCTAGAACAGACTGACTACCTCTCCTGAATATTCTAATTTTCTACAGAAATATATAGATACTGGAGGAAAATCAGCACACCACAGGGATCTAACTCCTACCACAATATTTTTATTACAGACAGGAGAATTGACACGGCCCTGCTTCTTTGAGACCGACTGCTGCACAGCTCTGTGGAATGGGCTGCAAAACAGAAATATTGGCTTAACTTCTGCTAAAATAGCAAACGGTCTCCTTTTCTCTGTACAACCTTAAGATGGAGCAAACCAGTTAAGTTGTAAGAATGTACCGCAGAGGGAGAATAATAGAAATCAGAAAATTAGGGTAGAGAGTTACGGTCCAGATTCCCAGTGACCTGATTTGGGGCAAAATCTTTTATTCCAGAAAAGCTTGTCCCTACACATTGGTCCTGGGGTTTGCACAAGACTCAGGGGCCCCGAATCCCCCCCGTCATCTCCTGGGGCTGGTGAAGGGAGGACGAGGTGGTCGAGCCAAGCTGGTGCCCTGAGCTGTGGTCTGCAGAGCCCACTGCTGCCTTCCTCCTCACCTTTAGCTCCAGTGACATCAATGGGATTAAATGAGCACAAATGAGACGGGATCTGGCTTCTTCGCTGCTGTGGTAAGTCAGCATGGAAACTGGCCTCGATACATCTATCTAAAGCTCTGTATTGAATCTCAGCTGACAGCTCCAATAATGATAATAGATATGGCCAAAGCTGCTTCGTATTTTCTTTGGAGGAGACCAGGTTCCTTCTCCCTGCTCACAGACAATCTAACTCTGCTGCCAGCTCTTGTCTTTCAGGTGTTTTGAGGGTTTGATAAGCAAAATGCACTCCTCACACTGCCAAAGCCCAAAGGGATGACAAAGGATGACCTGGCTACTGAGCACATTTAATCCAAGTTCTTCCTGGGGTTTTTTCAAGAATCCCTCTGGCTTCAGAGGCTTGCTAGCACCTAGCGGCATCCCAGGCCTCACCTTTAATTTAATTTGAAACCTGGCTTGGTGTAACTAAAGAAACATTACCACCGGGATTCCACAAATGCGTCTTACGAACCTCTTCTCCAGGAGGAGGCTGCTGCTGCAGATCCAGCCAGCTCCCAGCCCACAGAGCCAAGGACAGAAGCGCCAAGGACACGGTGTGGGTATGAGAACATGGTGTGGGCATGGCTATGTCTGAACTTGCAAAGCCAGGCTAGATTATCCCAAAGCTCAGTAACATAAAGTCAAGCTACATCAGCATGGAAGGCCTCAAGAAATAATAATAAAAAAAGCAATAAAGTAGCTGGACTTCATTACAGCTTTATCCACTCACATATGCTGAAAATCATTTCTGACACTTTGACCCTGCAGCCAGACATGCCAAGTTATCTGTGCCAGAGCACTGCAGGCCTGGCAGTGAGGTTTAGCAAGGCTCAGGTTTTACCCCATCTCACAGTTCCTGCTGAACTTGGCTCCCCTGGGGATGTGTTGCTAAACAGCCTGGGTTGGGTAGCAATAGAGTAGCTCAGGGATATTTA
This sequence comes from Tyto alba, assembly GCF_018691265.1. Classification (NCBI taxonomy): domain Eukaryota; kingdom Metazoa; phylum Chordata; class Aves; order Strigiformes; family Tytonidae; genus Tyto; species Tyto alba. Next base: position 4,935,586 of record NW_024881302.1, read on the forward strand.
TAAAATCAGGGGAGATGAACCCTAAAGGAGAGGGCATCCCATGTGTTTGGGGAGCTAAGTCAGCAGGGAATAAATTGGGCTGCCTGAAATCAGTGATGCTTCGGGGAGGCATAAAGCAGGGAAGCAGCCAGGGCACGCGTGGCCGTCCCTGCGCAGGGTCTCTGGCACGTTCTGTCTTCCCTGTGTTTATGCTGGTGACTGCGAGCTCTCCAGAGCATCATCAGGTTTTATGGCATGTATGCATTATTAGTGCTTCACAAGTAAATAATGTCATATTTCACTGTTTATTGCTGAAAATGCACAGTAAAAGGCTAAAGCCTGAAAAGTGCAGAAAATAATTTATGTGGGAGGAATGAATTTCCCATCATGTCAAACCGCTGCCAGAATTTATCACAGTGCCCTTCAATTTGGGTCTCTGTCCAATGTTTTAAAGGTCTGTCTTTGTCATACATATAGGCTCGAGGAAGCTGAAGGTTATTGGGAAGAGTGGGAATTGCTGCTGGTGCTGGAGTGAGAGAGAGGAAAGTGTATGGTGGGGGGCTCCAAAGGGCCCTTCCCTCAGTTAACATAGAAAATTAATGGCACGGTGGCCACCAGGAACCATCCTGGTGAAGGGATGAAATGGCAGGAGGCTCAGCATCAGCTCTGAGAGCTGTTGAGCTTCATGTTATTTCTGCAATTCTTGAAATGCAGGATGGAAGTGGATGAGAGACACCAGCCAAACTGTAATGATCAATATCTTTTAATTAGGGTCTGATTCTCACTCTTCAGTCAGACACTCACCACTGGTAACCCAGATCACAGATGTAAGGATTTCCTGGGTGTATAAAGATTACAGGATGAGGCTATGAAACTTCAGAAAAAAGTTTTGAAACTGCTTTCCCTAATGCTGCTTTTTCCTTGAGAACCTGTCGCACTGCTGGGCAGGAATGTCAACCTAAGGGAATAATTGTACTTTAAAGGTACTATTTCTGTCCTTGCCATTTATATGTGTCTTGTCAAATTTGCACCTGAATTCACCTCTGAGGCATCGCTACCAGCCAGCGTGGAACCACAGCTGGAGCTCTCTGGTGAGAGCACGCCAAGCTATTTTCCAAAATACACTTCTCTCTAAATTAAAAGAGCAGCAGGAACAGCCTACAAAGCTGAGGGCAGTGCAAGTGTCCTTGCTGCAGAGATAATCTCTCTGCTCCTCAAAGTGCCTGAAAGATTTGAGGCTGGAGATGCCTTCGCTGGCCAGGCCAAGCATTTCTGCATACAGCCAAGATGCCTCCTGCCAGGGAGGGGGAGGTGGTATGGATGGGTGAAAAGTTAGAGGGGCACAAAATTGCATGAAAGCACAGAAAGTCCAAATAAAAGTCCCCTGGTTTGGAGAAACTAAATGCCTAGTATCTTGGGACTGGTGGAAATTTTTCTGGTGGGACCCATCCTCTCCAACACCTCTGTTAGGGATTTCTGGGCTCAGCGATTTGAATACTGTCACATAGACTAGTAACTGGTTAAATATTCAACAAGGTAAATGGCGTGGGAAAATCACGTAGAGAGGGATGTTTTTACACACAAACCTGAGATCAGAACTTTTGAAAGCCCAAAGAACTTATTTGCGTGAGCTTCTGAGTTCAGATAAGCCAGTTCCAGGGACTCTTTGAATCAGGTCCATGCTACTGGGAACTTAAAATTAATTTGGTCTCTCAGACTCATTTCCAATCTGCAACAGAGATGACACAACTTTTTTCTTTCTTTTTTTTTTTTTTTTTTTTTCTATTTTTTACAGTGTAACTATCTTAACACAAATGTGTACTAAAAAGAACTTAACACAGAGTGATTCAAACAACAGCCTGTATAGGTGAGATGACATAAAGGCCCATGTATTTTGCTCACATAAGATTTTAAGGACTGGTTCTCAAAATAATCCCACATACTTTTAACAAAAATAAGGTCTGATTTAAAGCTGCAACTTTAGACCCTGAGGAAATGCTATTTAGAAAACAGAAGAGAAAAAGCATATATCAGGATGCACTGACATGTGATATGAAAATAACCTTGAGTTAATCCTTTTCTAGCATTACAGGTATCTAGTAGCAGATCAGGTAGCTGACCAGACGGAGAGGGATGAGGGAGCAGCAATTTGGAAACACTCCTATTTAGGTGAAATGCATTAAAAAATAACCATCTTTATTACTGTGTACAGCCCTATCCATGAAGCTCTGTGCATGACAGCCCTGACATCGACCACTTTTGCACATCTTCGTCATGGGAGGCTGCCTCATCTATCCCAGTCCAACAAAGAGCAGTGAAGAAAGCAAACCCCTCTGGTCAGATGAAGGAGAGGCAAGTGATCTGTGGTCTAAAAACACCCACAGAAAGGATTTTGGTTTCTTTTATTTCAAATACCGGACCCTCATGAACCTTATTAGCTAGTGTAAGTACAACCACAATGGAGTTGAACCTGCTGAGATACAGTCAGAGCAGGTCACCCTGTGGAAAGCTGCAGCAGTGGCAGGGACACTGACTGAAGACATTACGTTATTCCTGCTTTATACACAATCTCATGCGGTGCTTTGCATAACAAAATCCTTATACTCCGGATGAACAGTTTGATTTGTCATCCTTTAAATGAACCATTGCTCTGAGTCAAGTGCACTGACTTCACTGGGTTGTGACATACCAATACAGAAGTCTGCTCGGGCAATGACGTGCACAGACACTTCTTGGAATGACTTTGCCAACATTATGGCGTAACAAAGCAGCACTCGCCTGCAGCTGTCCCGTCAAGGTATCCTCCCTGAAATATCCAGGAAAGAACATGATCTTACACCTTGTATCAGAAATACATCTCTTCTGGTATGCATTTGTCCAGGATTGTTGTTGCTGCTCCCTTGTGGGATGTAACCTTATCTTTCATTGCATTTCAGGTACGAAGTCATGTGCAGAGCTAGCAGGATACTTCATTTTTTCTTAACTCGTTTTATAAGATTAAAGTGAGAGAACCTCAAACATACATTTGTATTGGATTGGGAAAAAGCATGCAGTGCTCAGAGTTAATTAGCTATCCAGATATCATATAGCTTTTGTAGCTATCATTTCTTAGAATGAAAAGGAATATAATGATATATTGTACAGATTATGAAAGAAGATCAGTATGTATTAGGGACATTACTTTAACTGGAAAAACATCACAAATATGTCCTAGTTTCTGTGTTGTTCCAAAGCTCAGTATATGGAACAAGACATCCAGGGGAATTAATTACTTTTTTGTTGAGGTTTTTGGTGAGCTTTTTAAATCCCAAGGAAATCTGTTTGCAGGAGGGTATCAGTCATCTATACACAGAACTATGTAAAGTGTCATTAGAGACCCCTCCAAATACATTGATTTTTTTTTTATCCAGTAGTAGTGTATCAATATTTTAACCACTGACAACAAAATGTAGCCTTCATTATGAAGTATTTTCCTGTGGGTAACTAAACTACTGTGTATCAGGGAAAATAAATAGTTGCCTCTCCACATCTTCTGCCTATGCAGAAAGTTAACTTCTCACACTGCTCTGTCAGAAGATTGTTGGTAAATTTAATGTATTGCTCCCTCCTCCCACAAGCAGTTGTCTTATTTAGCCTCATTTTACATTATCTGAGCTTTTTTTTCTTTCTTTTAACCCCATGATGAGAAGGCTCCTGAGCTTTCCAGGCGAGGACTGTGCTCATTTCCAGCCTAGCATTTATTTGTGGCTGTGTTATACCCATTTGTCTCTGCGCCAACATCATAATTTGATTAAATAGCTCTTCTACCTGGCATTTATCTCATAGCAACCACCTTCCAGCCCAGCTATCGTTTAGCTAGACTAAACAAACAAAGGTTTTGGGGGCATGTCTCCAAGGGGGTGAGAAGTGCCACCAATATGCTGGACCCCCCTAATTGGACTCCAGTGAGCCAGCATGTTCAAGCACTGGACTGCTCCGAGGCAGGCACAGAAACGAGCTCCCATCCCAGAAGATCTTACAGCCAGAACATGTAATAGTATATCTTGAACTATATATATTTTTTTTTTTTCTCTCAACTTCCTACCTGGTTGATTTATTCGAAGCATCCTTTTGAATATAGCTGTTCAGGCAGTTGGGTGTAAAGTCCATTCCTGCAAGTCTCTTGGCATAAAACTGGTTGATAATATTGGCACTGTTGACTTAAAGAGGACATTAAACACCGTCAACATTGAAGGACCTGAGATCTTCTGCTGGTTTGTTTCATTAATTTGTCCTCTTGAAAAGTTGTAAACGCAAGTTATAGAAGTTATAAGCTTGTTTTTGTTTATATTTCCAGTTACGTTAAGCTAAATTAATGTGTTTCTTTCAGCCCAAGGTAATTTTACTCTTAACTGTTCCTTTAGAATATTTTAAATTACTTATCAATGCTGAAGCTAAACAAGTTTCACTGCTTGCCAGTTTGGTGTTTCTCCAGCACAGAAATCTGCCATCTCCCATACAGAGATTATCTGAGCTCTGCATGATTAGTAGCATTTTTTATGATCTGTATCTAGAGAGTTTAAAGTACTCCATAATTATACAACTCCCTAGCAATATTTATATCCTAAGTAGCACTGCAGAGTCTCTACTGCACCTGGTCCAGCCTGGGAATCTAAAACAAATTCCCCAAAGTATCTCAGGAGAACTTCTTTCATGATCATACTCAAAAGTGAGGTAAACCTAAAGATTCAGGCTTATCCAGCCTGGCCCTCCTTATTTCCGTGCAGTCCTTTTCATCATGAACACAAAGTTACCTACTGTGGCTTTTTTTTTTTTGTTTGTTTGTTTTGTTTTTTGTTGACAATGGCTCTTCTGAACTGTTCTTTCTTCTCCACACCTGTGCCCCAGTCATAATTGCTATTCCACAGTGTTTTTCTTACCCTACATTGTTTGGTTTCATCGCTTGTGGAAGAAGTAAAAGTTCTTCCATTTTACTGCCCAGCCCGCAGCCACTATTGTACAAGAAATCCCTCCTGTTCATCACACCTTGTTCACAACCTGGATTAGGAACACTCCCTTCATTACATGGCAAATAACAACGGGGTGTTATTTTGCTTTCCTGAAAGCCATTATTCCATTAATCTGAGCTACTTAGGGGCATTAGAAATGGAGAAGCAGTTCAATTCTCATCTGAATTTGCTGCAAACTTTGGCTTTTTAAACCTCTCAGCCTGTGGCTGTCCTGGAAGCACAGTGGCAACACGGGAGTTACTGTACGGTACAGCAGCCTAAATGATGAAGGTGTTACATACCCGCCATGCACTGCACATCAGGTGTGACACTGTCACCCAAGAATGAGACTGTGTCACTAGCAGGGTGTAATTATGCCTGCATCTGAGCTTGCACCTTCTCATGCCCCTGAGCAGTGTGTCTCTGCTCCAGGTGCCTGGGGTGGGGGGGCTCACCAAAACCCATGATGGGTTACAGTGCGCTTCAAAATGTCCAGGAGAAGCAGAGGATGGGCCTAAAAGCCCATGGTAGTAAGGAATAAAATGCATCTAAAGGACTTGGATAGGGTGAAGGGACACTTGTGTTGGCTCGGTGCAGCTGCATCCAGGTGGGCAGAGACCTTGGTTAGGAAGGGAGGGGGTAGGCCAGGGCTTGTCTGTGCAGCTCTCCTCCTTCCCCCCATTTCTGTGAGGTGGGTTTCACCCTTGCCTGAAGATGATGCCAAACAGCTGATGTTCCTCCTCCCTCCCAGAGATGGAGGTCAGGAGAACAAGTCTTTCCCAGGCTTCCCTCTGAAGATGCCCAAGCCACCTCTCAAATGTGACCTCCCAGCTGGCTTGCAGTATCTCCTAGCAGCTTAGGGGCCACCACAGCCTAGAGTTGGAGGTTTACAGTTTTAATATAGGGCAAGTTAGGGCATAAACCCAGCTCTGAGCTGGACTTACATGTCATGTGAAAATCAGTCATTTGTTCCTGGGTCATTGACTTTGCTCTGCCATGTATTAATCACAGGAGGTTTTCTGTTGTGTTTGTTTATCTATCAGCTTTCTCAAGAGGATCGTGGGGTTTTGTTTATTTGTTTGAAGTCAATAAGTACAGTCCATTTGGCAGAGATCATAAGGCTGCAATATAAAACTAGCAACAAGACTTTGCACCTATCTGATTTTCTATAAGTTTTGCTACAGACTACTCTTACCCTTAAAAATGACCTGAATAGGACAAGGTTTGAAGCTTATTTTTAGTGAGGATGGAGAGCCCCGCCACAATCTTATTTAATGAATAAACTGTATTAACCTGTTTCACAACATGGTGAGTCAGGAACATTTAGAGCCCAGTAAATTCAGATTGTAAGGCTATGTCAACATATGCAAAGGGGAACCCTGGAAAAACAATCACAGCTGTGACAAGCTTCTGAATGGGAAAGCACCTATTTAATCACATGCTCTTTCAGCATCTCCAAATCAAGTGAGGTAGGACCTGACATAGACTTGTATAACTATGTCATGAACTTCCCTGTTCATGTCAAACTAAAGTAGCCTGTGTTTATTGCAAAATAATCTGCAACTGAGTTGTCTCTGAAGGTCAGAGCAAAGGCCAGACAAAGTGAAATGAGATACAAATGCTGTTGAGATAAGTCAGATGACAACTCTCAGAATATGTCCTGTATTACCGTGTGGACTGAGATCCACTTATCAATCAACCCAGCACCAATCACAACAACATCCTTAGAGACACAAGGCTTTTGGTGTGCCAAATATTTATAACACCACGTTATCTGCAAGTATTGCAGTCAATAAGCTCCCTTTTGAAGATGGTAGTTCTGCCAATAGGAAGGACACTGCTCATTTTAGAGTTCTGAGTGAAGCCCTAAAGATGCCATAGTACACATCTGTGTAAACCATATAGCCTCCTGCCCTAACATTATGGCCACTAGCAGACACCATACAAATAGCCCAGATTTCTCCACCATCATAATCTTCTCTTAGCATGTCTATACCTCTAGGATGCTGTCACCTTTCTGCACCATCCTTACAGGAGAACTATTACAAAATCAGTGTTTTCCCTTTGCTCGTGCCTTTTTGCAGGCTGTTGCAGAAGGGTGGGTGCTGTTTTTATTCATGAACCATGAGCCGCTGTTTTGGAAATAGTGGTACTTTATCTGCTTACAGTTGTGGAACAACAGTATTTCTCTCATGAAGTGCCTGGCCACAAACCAGCAAACAAGGTGGATTTCTAGTATTTATAATGGGCAAATTCCTGCCTTTGTTAGAAGCTGCTTCTGACCCACCACAGGCAGAAGCAGGCAGTGCTTGCTCTTCATAAAAAAAGATATTTTAGACAAAATCTTAAATATTGCCAAAGTTAATTCAGTTGCCAGAAAAGATCTTGTCATACAATATATGAATAACCTTTTCACTTCTCTTTCCCTTTTGTAAACCAACTCTGACACCTGCTTTGGGATTTACCTTTTCATTGTAACTTGGTTTTATTTATATTGGTGTAGGAGTCCAGGAGCATTACTCAGTAAGAAGTCAGTTATTACTTACCATTACAACAAAGACAGTAGCTGATATGCCTGGCAACATATGTATTAAATACTTTTAACCTTAGACAGTTCAGCCAAGCATTTATCTATCACATGAATTGTGTTTTTCAGATACTTTGCTACCTTTGCCTTCCACTCCTCCTCCTTCATGACAGAAGGACAACCCCTAAATCATATGATTGGACAGAAAATATTGCTCACAGCGAAACTCTCCTATTTCCCACAGACGTGGGACAAACACATCGAGACAGAACTCAAAGCTGACCACAGAAGAATCAAAATGAACCTTCTTCCCTCCTTCTCTACAGAGACATGGGCCCTTTTGCTTATTTTCCTAGTCCTCCTGATAGTGTGAGTAAAATACTCTTTATTGGTTCTTTGCTCATGCAATTTTTCCGTTCTTGCTGTTGTTTATTTTCATGCAATTAGTCTGCTGAAGAGCAAACAGGTAGGTGTGATTTTCAGATTTCCAGTCTCTAACAAGGCTCTAGGAAGTGACAGAGGAGTTTAAAGACTGTACAGGTGTGTGACCTTTCTCTGAGGTTTGGAGTATTCTCATGCACCTTTACGATCTTGCTGCTAAGCATCAAAGCAATAATCAAATAATAATGGTGCCAGGCATTCATTACCAGCAGGGATGGTACCAGTGAGGATCATGATCTGTTAGGTTATTTTCCACAGAAGTAGTGTGTAAGGAAGGCTGTGCATCCCTGACTGAGGTTGCCCTATGGAGGGGAGCAGGATGTAGATAACCCTACTGTGTCACCTGCAAAGGTGGAGAGCAGCAGAAAAAGAGCATTCATAGGATCGGTTCTTGCTCCTCCTGACTCCTTCTATAGTGTCCAGGTAAGATGCTCCACCCAGGGGCACCTGGACCAGGAGGGGTACTCTGCAGAAGTTAGATTTGCCACATGCCTGCAAGGACAGCATCCCATGCCTGTCCCCACAGCCCACCCTTGCTGGGGGAAGAAAAGAAGCCCAGAGCAAGGTCAGCTCCCCACTCCTGGCTTTTCGGACAAACTCCATCCTGCTGCTTCAGAGGAGCTGTGCTAGTGAGAAAATGCTTTTGTCCGCTTTGCTGATGCCATTCTGCACTGCAGCATAGCAGGGTTGGCTGAAAACCCCCTTCTGCTGGGACATACAGCATCTCCACTGGCAGCCCCTGCCAACAAGGCTGGACTGACAAACTTTGTAGTGTTGACAAGCCCTTAGGCAGAGACAGCATGTTGCTAGCCATAAACCTTAACGATTAATGTGGTGCACATGAGCACAATCCATTTGTCTGCCCTGGCAATGCTCCAACCACAGCAGTTCAGTAAGCTCTGAAACTTTTAGCCCTTCTTGTCAAGCCCTTTTCTGTGATTTGGATGACTCAAAAACCTGTTTGGGGCAGACTCTTTAAAAAAAAAAAAAAAAAAAAACCCAACAAAACCACACACACTAAAAAGCCCACCTTCATGATCCTAAACCCTCATATTTCAATAACTCTGTGGCCATCTAAGATTGCTGGTTACCAGACTCCCACCTTCTGCAGTCACTTGCAATTTTATTATGGCAAAAGGGACAAAACCCAGATATTTGTTCTCTGATACCTGAGCTAAAATAGAAATTTCACTGCCCATTAGCACAGGGAGGTTGCTTAGATGCTTCTTGTCCATCTGGGGCAATGCTGTTCCTGTTCACATATGAAGGAATATCATATATTTCTGGTTCATATCCATGGTAAGAAAAAGTAATGATTATTCTCTGTCTTTTCACTGGATGATCCTTCTCAGTCTGCAGAAAACCATGTCACGTTTTAGTCATAAGAGCATTAGACTGCACTTTCCTGGCCATGTTTCAAATGGATTAAGCCTACCCTATGTTCTTATAATGTTTCTGGGCTTTATAACCAGCCCAACCTGACATTTCCTGGTCCTCCCACAGCTCCCGCTGCCCATAAATATTATAAATTAGAGTCCACAAACATTTTATACTTAATACTGAATTAACCTTTGACAGAAAAGGTTAAATATTAGCAAACAGCTCTGTGAAACCTTTCTGCACCTACAAACACCCTGTTCTCCCCGTTTTTTGCCGGCTCTAGACTATAAGATGAAGTCTGCTTTTGTGCTCTGGCAGAACCTGTGCTGGTGGTGACTGATCTCAGGTGCGGTCCTCCAGATTTAGAAAATTATTACTAATTGCAAAGGAAGACTCCCTAAGTCTCAGCCTAGACTCTGGCTTTTTAGGAAAGCAACCCCAAGATTCTGGCTCAGCGGCTGCTGCCACGAGGCCCAAAGAAGACCTCTGATAACATCCCTCTGCTGAACTTTTGCATCTTTATATCCCTTATGCAATGAACTGCTCACTTGGGAAGCTGCAGCTGCTAACTAAAAACAAATATTTTGAGGAGCTCTTTCAACACAGCCAAAGACAAGCTTCAGAGTGCTTCAATCCAGGTCCTTGTTGAGAAACAGAAGGCCCCGAGGTAGAAGTAATAACTTTACAGCTGCCAAAAAGGGTGCTTCAGAGGAAAGAAATCTGCAAAGCTGTCAATAAAATCTAAAGAGAAAACCATCAGGACAAGACTTCCTGACACACCACTGAGCTAACGCCTGGCTAAGGGGAGGGAGAACAATAAATGAAATTAAAGTGCAGCTTGACAAAAGCCCTGCTTGGGACATCACTTCTGGCACTGCTTTGATTTCTCTTCAATAAAAACATGTAAACTTGGTGTTCCTTCTTCCAGCTCACTTTTCTGCCTCTCCTTTTGTTGGAACGAACTCCTCTGTTGACTTTTGCTGAAGACTTTAAGGTCCTGTTTCCACCAGAGCACCTATGCCTTTAGGAGGCAGCTGCTTTTACATCAAAGTGATCTCTCTGAAGATCTGTGTGACAGCAGTGAGCCTTTACACCTTTATTAAGTAGTTTTTACAGGGTAATATTTTTTTAGGTCACTTTTTTCCAGCTCCTGGATCAACCTCTTCTACTTAGAGTCAAAGGGATATTGTTACAGTCTCCAGCTTTAGGAGAGCTTGCAGTACCAATGGCATGGTGATATAGCCTTTGGTTGTCTTTTGTGTCACACAGATACGGGACCTGGCCATTCGGTTTGTTCAAGAAGTTGGGTATTCCTGGCCCAAGACCTCTACCTTTCTTTGGGACGTGCCTGGAATATCGGAAAGTAAGTGGCTGAAGCCTTTCTGGCTCCAGAAATATCTGCCTTTGCTCATACAGCTGTAGCTAAACAGATACATGGCGATGATAAGTTATCTCCAAATGCCAAGCTGCACTCTAATGCACAGGTTTGTGCAAAGGCCAGCACAGGAGAAGGGCTCAGTAACACAGACCACGGGGCCTTGTGCCTTTAGAACATCTCCAAAAAAGCACTCATATGCAGCTGATTTACAGCTGTACTTTGCCAGCATCCTGGCAAACAGCTCATTCACAAGCACGATGTACATTTACGCTGTCCTTCATGAGGTTTTTGGAGAGGAGGAAAACTCTGAAGGCAGCTCTGAACATCACTTTACAGATATTCCTCCAACCCACCATCTCCAACATTATCCCCTCTGCTGCATCCTCTCTAATTTTTGAATTGCCTTCCACAGGGTTTCTTGGAGTTTGACAATGAATGTTTCCAGAAATATGGGAAAGTCTGGGGGTGAGTATGAACCACTGATCTCCTAAGGTAAAACTAGAATCCATAGAAAGGGGAAGAAAAATTCATTAAGAAAGCTCCCTTTTCACTACCTACAGCCTGGTGGTCCCAGCATGATGAACACAGCAACAATATCGTGCTTGTGGTGGCTTACATTAAAGCCTGATAACTGCAGGGATGTGCTGCTATCATGTTATATGGAAATAGCTTTGACCTGTACTGTGAAAGCTGTTTTAAATCTGATAGCAAAAGCCTTTCGCCCGATCCTAACAAAATCAGCAGCAAAACTACTATTTACTTAAGGGAGAATCTGGAACTGGGAGGTCAGGTTCCTCTGGTTTACCAACAGCAAAGGAATGTGAGTGACTCCCAATAGCAAGCTAAGAAGCAGATCCAAAGGCTGCCGACTCCCTCGTGCTGCTGATCCTTACCTGCTGTGGCAAGAGCTAGTGCAGCTACTGTTGCTCTGTTCTGGGCATCTCCTATGGCTTTTATCACTGCTGTTATAACTTGGGCTACAAACTTACATATCCTCTATAATGCATCCCTTGGTCCCTATAGCCACTTTTAAAAATGGAGGCTGGAAAAGATGTCTTTATATAAATGAGGAAAGTGCATGAGTCCACTTAATATACATCTGTTCCAGGAACGCATTCAGAACTCAGCTCAGACAAAAACAAGAATCGAGTTTCATCTCCAAGGATGTTTCAGTGCTGTCAGCCCAGGTCTCCAGACACTCAATTCAAGAGCCTGAAAGGGGTCAAACAAGTTTTCTTCTAATACTGTAATGTGTTTAAGTGCCTGGAAAAACACAGAGAGTCAGGGGAGAAAGTGAAGACACTTGCTTCATTTAGTATCTGGCCCTTTGAGGGATGAAGCCCTGCCCCTTTCCCAGTGAATTTGGAAGGTGTTTAGCCCCCGGTATCATTTACAAAACCAGATGTGAGAAGGCCTGGGAGTCCTTTTCCATCTCTAGTTTCTACATTTCTGTACTTGTATATCTGCAGAACAGCAAGGCTGGTGATGGAGGAGCATTTAACACAGCTTGTTTCATGGGCATCAGCCAAGCCTTGCACTTCAATTATCTGGGGTTGTTTGTCTGTCTCTTCTTCTCCCCTCACCAGGATTTACGATGGCAGACAACCTGTGGTGGCTGTCATGGACCCCCAAATCATTAAATCTGTACTGGTTAAAGAGTGTTACTCCACCTTTACCAACCGGAGGGTAAGAGTAAAAGCACTGTGAGGTACCATATAGTCCAGAAAAAAAGTATGGGAGGAAACAAGCATGAAGCAGGGGTCCCATAGGGGATGAGTGACTGCACTATAGGGATTACTGTAAATGGCCACTGTATGTCACTGTTCCCCTGCCTTACAGTCTGGGGACTGCATACCCAGGCTGGCAGAGGAAGCTGTTTGCCTGCACATCAGACAAATTCTGCACTCACACCTATATACATATGTATATGGATGAATTTGAGTCTGTGTGAGCATGTAGGAATCTGTAAGGGTCCAGCTAACACATGCCGCCAGCTGGGATGCAGCTAACCCTAGTTAAGTGTGTGTCCACACATGCATATGGGTGTTGGGCTTGTTGGGTTACTTGTTCTGGATATGGAAATGGCATCTCACAGCTGGTTTACTGCAGGAAAGGCGATTTACGTATGTGTGTCTTGAGAGAAGCTTTTTGTAAGGCCTTAGTGGGCTGCCAGTAGTAATGCCCCTGAAATAGCCTTGGCAGGGACTTGCATGCTACATTCCTATCCTTGGAAGAAAGCAGCTATCTTTTCTGGGGTTAACACCTTGCCTTTTCCCCCTCTAGCATGTAGAACTAGCAGGGGTGCTGAACAACGCTATCTCTCTAGCTGAAGACGAACAGTGGAAGAGGATTCGTACTGTGCTCTCTCCAACCTTCACCAGTGGGAAACTAAAGGAGGTAAAACACAGAGGAACAGGTACAAGCGAAATCAGAAAGTCAGTAGACACTGTTTTCGGGCTGAGATTGTCACAGGGGTCCGATTTCTTCAGTCAGAGCCTGCCAACTAAGCTGACTTGTTTAATTTATGCCTAATTTAAAATGAAAAAAGCTTAAAATAAAACCTTAGCAGAAAGATCTTATTTGTAAATATTCATGAAACTCCCTGTAGCCTTTGTAAGCCTGTCTTAAGGGTGTAAAATGTACTATACTTAAATGACCATCTCTGTTTTGTGTTGCAGATGTTCCCTATAATGAAGCACTATGGGGAAGCTTTGGTGAAAAATATTCAAAAGCAAGTGGAAAAGGACAACACTATACCTGTAAAGGAGTAAGTAGCTGCTAGGAGTAGAAGACTAAGCAGCAAACCTTGTTAGCAAGTGCTGTGATTCATTCATTACTGGCAATGCAGATCACTTGCCGGGTAAACCAGATCTCTGAAATGAAGAATGGGACTAACTGGGAGCCTGGATGGAAATTTGAAAGGGAAAAATTAAGCTGGGATGTTAGTGAATTGTTCTAGAGGCAGAGACTCAGAGAGGAGTCTTCTAAAGGGAATTAGATGGCAAGAAAAATGCTCCAGAACAGCGTTGTGAATCCACACAGATCCAAGATAACCCCAAATCTGCCAGGAAAACCCAGTTTTCCCTGCGTATACTCAGGATCTCTGTGTGGCACCACCTCGTACCATGGGGCACCAGGGTTGCTGGCCTCTCTGCCCCACACACAGCACTGTGGGATGCTTGTCCATCACATGCCCTATTGCTGGGGAAGTGGGCTGTAGTGTGGCCCCAGGTGCATTGTCCTCATCTGTGCCCTCCACATGGGCTCTGGAACAAAACTGATGTATTTCATGCCCAATTTCAAAGCACACATGCAGAAGGGGCAGCTGCATACCAGTAGTCACATACCAGGATAGCTCTCTCCTATCAAAAATCCCATAAGGATAGTTTGTAATATTCTAGGGTGGCGCTGGGTTGAACAAGACCATTTTCCTGGCACATTTGAAGCCAGGTGTGTTACCACCCCTCCCCAAGAAGCTAACATGCTTGAGAACCACATGCTGTTCTTGCACTCACCTGTTCCTGTAGCTACATGTCATTTTAAAATCCTCAGAAAAGCTGTCCTATTTCAAAACCTACACAGGCTTGAAACCAAATCTCTCTAAAGATCTATCCCTTTCACTGTAAGTGCTTTTCAGTTACCATATATCCAATTTCCTCTTCAAAACCAGGACAGGAAGTCTTATGAGAATATATATTTGAATGTTGCATAAGCATTAGGAAACAATATATTCACTTAGTCCAAATATTTAACCACAGTCTATCTTTTCCATCTTTCCTCAGCATCTTTGGAAGCTACAGCATGGATGTCGTCACTAGCACTTCATTTGGTGTGAACATTGACTCCATGAACAACCCCAAAGACCCCTTTGTCAGAGAGATGAAAAAGCTGGTCAAGTTTGACTTTTTTGACCCACTCTTCGTCTTGATATGTAAGTGGCTTTTTTAAAAATTTCATTCAGGTGTCAGAGTACTACTGAAGTGTGACTTTAGTAACCATATGAGACTGGTGCATCCTATACATTAACCAACTGTTGCTTAGATAACATCACTAGGTAGGATGGAAATCCTAATGGCTCTTGTCTTGTTGTTTCCTCATTGTTAGTTTCATGTTAAAACTCTGGGAAAGAGGCAGGTGAAAACTTCCTCCACCTTTGGCATCCACAATGCAAGAAAGATATGAACATCCCAGCCCGTATCCAACTAAATGCTGGAAAATGATTCAAGGGTTGAAAAGCAAGTTCAGCTGTGAGGCTTGAGGAGAGTGGTGCTATCTGAAATGCACTTTCTGGAAGAGTGCTGAGTGGGGACTGTAATTAGATACTATTTCCTAGAAGTGAAATAGCTTAGCAGTGATGGTGATGGACCTTAAATCACTTGCAACCTTAAATCAAGATTAAATACCTTGCCAAAACATGGGGAAAGTTGTAATCTGTGCATAGAGGAAGTTCTAGTGCTGCAGATTTTATGAATCTATACACAAGTTCAAGATCCAGTCTCTATGATGAAGGAAGTACTCTGAAGGGGACTTGAAAGTCTTTGCATGAGCACAGCATGACAGTGAATAGCTCAGCCTGAAAAAAGAATTCAGAATTTGCAGTATTTCTCTTCTGAGCCACGTTCCTGTTGTAGTGCTGTACAATGTACAGAAGAAACCTGTACATAGAAAAAGGTGGCGGCATACGCTTTGGCCATCTCTTAAAGCGATGATTATACCCAGCTCAGTTGTGCCCATTTGACAGAAACCTGGGAGAGGGTTGCATCAATAAAAACTATCCCAAGGGAAGGAGAAAGAGGAAAAAAGGCAAAGTCCAGGCTTTTCACAGGTAAAGAAATCAAGAAAGGAAATAATTTCTCAGTATCATCATTACTTCCTCAGTAACATCCATAGCTACCTTATATGAGGTGGAGTTTCTTTACAGTGTGTAATTTTATTTTAAATTTGTTTTTCAGTTGTATTCCCATTTTTTATTCCTCTCTTGGCCAAGATGAATGTAAGCTTCTTCCCCAGTGATGCTGTAGATTTCTTCATGAG
Source organism: Tyto alba (assembly GCF_018691265.1). Taxonomy (NCBI): domain Eukaryota; kingdom Metazoa; phylum Chordata; class Aves; order Strigiformes; family Tytonidae; genus Tyto; species Tyto alba. The sequence goes on from NW_024881302.1 coordinate 4,951,313, forward strand.
ATCCATCTCCAAAATTAAGAAGGATCGTGAGAAGGAGACTTACAAGGTAAGCGGGCGTGAATTTGCTAGCAATTGTAGCAGACGATACACTTAAGTGAAACATGATTTGGGTGATGATATCAAAGGTGAAGCCAAAGTACAGTGACTCAACACAATCTGAACTTACTTAAGTGTAAACACTTTATTTTAATACTGTCAGAAAACCCTCACCTGATCAGTCCTGGCCAAGAAACAAGTGGACTTTGTGCATCCATAATCTGGAGCTAAATCCAGATAAAGGCTTGGTAGAATTGGACTAAGCTTGGGTTTGCAGAACTTGTGATGAGTCAAAGAAAGACACTCCCTGTAGAAGATTAGGCAGAGAATGAGAGCAAAATAAGCAGCACAAAAGCAGCAATACTACCCTTCAGAATTGTGTATTCCCCTCTCTCTTTTCAAAAATTGAAGCTGCTTCCTGTCAAAATTCTCCCTTTTAGAGTTTGGATCCCTTCCTTGAAATTCGTTCAAGACACTGCTCTACCACACAATGGCTTCAGAAAAAGGACAGAAACATTTCCAAAATAAAAAAACAACAAACAAGTACTATGTTTTTCAATGTCACATGCATTTTGGAGACACTTTCAGGTTAAAAATGGTGCTTCGGCTATGAAATCTGCTTATCTGAGCCAAGGGACCTGTCACCAAAGAAACTCTCCTGTTTCTCTTCTCAGGGCAGAGTAGATTTTCTGCAACTGATGATTGAATCCCAGAACTCAGCCAGTCACGAGAGCAATGAAGCAAATCCCTCATATAAAGGTAACAACAACCAAATAGTCATCACAGGAACAGGGGCTGTGGGAGCAAGAATATAGGGAGCTGTTTCCCAGAAAAAGCCTCAGTGGGCCACCACCAGCTCCACTGAGCAACTCCAGGCAGAAGTCTCTGTCCCTTGTTGCCAGCACCAGGGCTAAGGGGAATCCTCAGGTCCTTTTGTCAGGGACTACAACTGCTGTGTCAATCATTTATACCCAGGAAATCATCTGGCTCCTCTCTTAAATTACTTTTTCCAGACAGACTGTAGGGTAGCTATATGTTACCAGAAAACAACCACAACCACCCTGCCTCAACCCCACATGTTGCTACCTGTTGCTCGCTGAGACCATCAGCCAATGCTGGTTTTGCTCATCTCCCAACATCCTCTCTCCTCACAGCCCTGACTGACACAGAGATCCTGTCGCAAGCGTTCATCTTTATATTTGCTGGGTACGAGCCCACCAGCAACACACTTGGTTACCTGGCATATGAACTGGCCACGCACCCCGACGTGCAGCAAAAACTGCTGGAGGAGATTGACACAGTTTTACCCAACAAAGTAAGGGGACATTGAGTAGTGGTAAAGACCCTCTGATCCTGCTGTCTTCCTTGTTCAGTCAAGATGAGAAATCTTTAACTCCTAAACATCCTCCCCCTGGGATCTTTCAAGAGCTCTGACACACACTGAGACCACTGAGCCCTGTAATGGTTTTCTTTTGATAGCTGAAACCTTCCAGGCCACCCCACTGCACATTTGCCATACTCTGCACCCACACACAAGTGGATGTGGATTTCCAGGCATTTCCATCACTCAGGGATGGAAAATTAAATCGGTTATACAATTTCTACCTTGAATTTTGTTCTTCAGTGAGTCTGAGACATAGTTGGGGCAGTAGGGTTTGGGAACACTCTGGTCTCAGTCATTTTAGGACAATCCAAGCCTCATGTCAACATACCTGGTCATCTTTCTCCTGTCATCCCACAGGCTCCTCTCACTTACGAAGCAATGATGCAATTGGAATATCTTGACATGACAGTGAGTGAAACCCTTCGACTCTTTCCCCTTGGAGGACGGCTTGAGAGAACCTGCAAGAAAGATGTAGAAATAAATGGAGTGACCATTCCCAAAGGAACCATTGTTATGATTCCACCCTATACTCTGCACCGTGACCCTGAGCACTGGCCAAACCCAGAAGAGTTCAGACCAGAAAGGTACAAAAAGTACAGTGAAAGGGAAGAAATATGCTGCTCTTTCCTCACATAGTAATTAAGAATTAGCTTCTGATTAACTTCCTAACGTCATTCTTCCTATCTTTTTACAAACAATACTGATGAGAAATTGCAGGCTCATGAGAACATCATTTTAAGAAGAAAATGAGCTTTGCACTTAAAGCAGTTTCAAACAACAATCTTATTGGGAAAATAACGCTGATACCTCACAACATCTTGTACACAGTTTTTAGGCTTGCTGACAGAGTGGCTATTTGGTGAGTTTTTGTAATTGCTAGCCACTCTTCTGTATAATCTTCGTTGCTGAACCTGTTCCCTTCACACAGGCTTTGCTACCAAATATATCAGAGTAGATCCTTCCAGAGTTGCCTTTACTCCTTGTTTTCAAGGAAGTGATAGCTCTTCCCTAGCTGGTTACTTTTATAATTGGTACCTACCTCTCATTCCCAGCAAGACTGAAGCCATAGGCTGCTCCTGAGCAAGACAGCTCCTGGTTTCTCTCTCACTAAATACAACAGATAGGAAACATCAGTCACTTTGGGAAAGTATGTTATCTAGAGTTTCACTTTGCTTCCAGATGCTACTAGTCTGGATGGACAGAATTAAAATCAAACACTCAAGTGGGATCCCACCTTGTCCTGAACGAGGGCTCTGACATAGCACTCGATTGCTGGGGTATGCTGAGATAGCGAAAAAACCAAACAACAGTCTGCAGGGCACCAGCAAGAGATCTCTGGATAAGTGATACATATATGTAGCTTTTTGAGTTTTTTTTGCTGCCTTCATTTCTTTTCCCCAACCATATAATTAACCAGGTTCAGTAAGGAAAACAAAGAGGCCATAAACCCATATACGTACCTGCCCTTTGGAGCTGGTCCCAGGAACTGCATTGGGATGCGGTTTGCTCTCCTGACTCTGAAAGTTGCCATCTCCATCCTGTTGCAACATTTCACCTTCCAGACCTGCAAAGAAACTCAGGTGAGGAGCACATTACATTTTGAAACTCGCACACGAAGAGCCAGGTGCCTAGTTTCTCACCATGGGTGCTAACACCAGATGCTTTGCACTTTCAGGGGAGGTGCACTTTCAGGCACTATAGATTAAGTTATGTCCAAACTGTGACCGAGTTTCTTTCCTTTAATATCTACTTATTTAATTTGTCTATCTCCAAGTGTGTTTTTCCTCTTATTATTGCAGATTCCTCTCAAGCTGAAGTCACAGGGACTCTTAAGTCCAGAGACACCGATTATTCTGAAGTTGGTCCCCCGGACAAACACTGCACCTGCAGAGGCATAAAACCCAGCTGCATCTGCAACCCTTCTCCAGCGTCTAATGAATGCTGTGCTAACAAAGGGATCACACATCGCAGGAAATCTCTCCTACACATACAGACACAGAAGAGCAGCTCTAGCTAATTCTGGAAGCAATTACTACATATTTACTAATAAACATAGCTGTCAGAAATGTAATGTGGATCACTGGGCAGTGACAATACACAGTTCCCTTAATTTTGGTTGCAGAAAACAAGAAATAAATCCAAATGAGAAGCTGATCATCCAGTCACTTCTAAGGGGACTTCTCCATCTGGAGAGAAAGAATCACTGTTGCATCCAAGAGAAACAAGGTGTGATGGAAATTCAAATCACTAGACCTTGCTGGGCAGGGATGGGTGATGTTCTTCTTGGTGTATCGATGCTTGAAATTTCATGTGTTATAATTGAGATGACTGGTGTGAGACTACATCCTAGATACCAAACCTCTCTTGTGCCATGTGTTAATTAAACTAAAGTGTGTACAAATACTGTCATTAAACATGTTTGAGAGCTGCTCTGTGTTGTGTATAGTAGCTGATCACTTTCTATTTAAAAACTGTATTCAGCCTCAACCCTTGAAATTATCCGTGTGCATTGCTTTCCACTTAATTTAATGAATCTGTTCCTTCATTTAATGCTATCTAACCCTCCCATTTGTACAGTATTTTACAAACACTATAATTCCCACCTCTTACTTTGATTAAGAGGTTGCCTTCAGTTCAGCACTGGCCAACTCTTTTCCATGCTAGAGCGACAGAGGATTCATTGCAGAGAGCAGCAGGAGCAGCTCTCAGGAGGTGGTGACCTCAGTGCAGGAGGGCCACTGCTCCTGGACAAATTATCTGGACACAGCTTGTAGCTGAGCCTTGCCTCCCAGAGCCATGGATGGGCTTTTCACATTGCCCGTGGTGGGATGGTAGCCTGCTGTGAGCTGCTTTGCTCTTGAACTGATCCAGAGTAGTCTATGGCTTGAGCCCTATGGGACAGTCCTGCCATCAGCATGAAGTTTTGACCAAAGGACTTATGCCATCCCTGATCATATAAACAGGGAATATCAAAAAGCAGGTGGGAGGTTCTCCCAGATCTGAATTTCACATGCCAGTTAACCACAGTATATTGTGCTAGTCCTGAGAGCTACAAACCAAGAAAGTTATTAATAAAATGTGAAAGGTTTTTAGGAGACCTGCAAGCCAGATCAAGTCACCCCTTAACTTTCTCCTGGGATCCTTTGCTCTAAGGCAATATTTTCCAAATCGTGGTCTATAATTTTCTCCCGTGGCCAAGTGCTGGTCTCTTTAGTCTAACAGACAAAACTGTAACATGATCCAAATGCTACAATCCAACATAGTACAAACTTTATTCAACAATTCGTGTCCATTCTTTAACAACAGTGGAAAGTAAGGGGCTTGGGAGTGGTCAGTCAACAGTGCAGTGGATTTCTGATCATTAGAAATCCCCAAATCAAAGCTGCCCATTTTTCAGGACAATACAGCAACATTCACCAGGCTCTAATTCAAGAGTTAGCAGCTTGTGCTGTCCCAAAAGGCAGATAAAACAATTATACTGCTCCCTTCTGACTCATCATCTGTGAAAAATTGTTTGGGTTTTGCTGTGTACACAGTAAGGCATGGTTAGGAGTGCTGCCAATAAGGCCCTTCCTCAATTCAAACTGTTGCTCATCTCTTACCAAGGGCTAAAAACCATCAGGGGAAGAGCTGGGCCTGTCTTACTGTTGTAATGCTGCAGCAGCTGATGGGGAGAGTGCAATACCCCTGAATGGACAGATTAGTTTAAAAACATTTTCACTGTAGGAAAATGGTGGTAGGCAAAACTAACTCCAGATTCAAGGAAAGGGAAAGAAAGGAGAAGCCACCAAGAAAACAGCAAGTCACTTACTTGCCAAATAGCTGCTTCAAAGTAAAGAAAGTAATTTTGGTATCTCATAAACAAAATCAAGCACCTTTGTGTGGTGCTCAGAACCAGAGAGGGTTAATCCAGCTGTACCCCGAGACAGGCAGTCCTTGCCCAGCACATGGCATCTCCGGGAATGAAGTCATTAGCGTAACTGTACAGATCACTCTTCCAAATGTGAAAAATGTGACTAATTCTCCAGCTTCAGCCAATTATGACCTGCCAGGACTATCATAACAGCCCATAAATAATGTGTAACAAAATCATGGTAATGAGTCTTCTAGAAGAAAATTAGATCCTCTGTGTCTTAACTCCATAAAATTACTTTGCTTATAAGGGCTGCCTCCGTCATTCCCAGCACTTTCCATTGTTTCACTGGCCATCCCTTGGGAATGGATGGGAGCTGGCCAGGAGTCTGCTGGTCCTGGTAGCTGTGCATTCATCAGATTTGTTTTCACTGGTTTGGCTGTTTCCTCTTTAAACCAGACATATCACTACTTAACTCTATTTTCAAGTGTTTTTGCTGATAAAACAATTTATTTAGACCTTGCCGATTCTTTTAGCTGCTTCAACACATCCTCAGCAGGCCTGGGACATCATATTGTCCCAGGATAGCTGGGTCTTTGTCAGATGAAAGAGCTTCCAAGGTAGAAGTTAATTTGGGGACATTTGTGTTTCACTTCCCCCCCTAAATCCTCCCAAACCCTAAGCGGGAAGGAAAAAAGAATGAAGAAAATCAACGTTACATCAGCATTTAAAAAAAAAAATGCTTTTCTCAAAGACTTTACAGCCATGTCTCATCAGAGAAACAATTGTCGAATCACTGTGCAAGCGTAACAGACTCACACCTTGGAAAAACACCAGCATCACTCAGGAAGACTTCTGTAAGTTTTCAGAAATATATTTCCCTTATTACAGAAAGGCTTGCTGGGGACTTTCCAAAGAAGATCTATACCCCATGATATGAGAGCTGTTATTGTGTCAGTCCTGATGAAAGACAAAGATGGTTATAAGTGAGGAGATTTGTTTTCTGTTTCTCAGTTAACTACAGCAGAGTAACCATCAATGTTACAGTAACTTGCCTAAATGATGTAATACTTCCATTTGATTGCAATGATCAAATGGATTTTATGAAAAACAGGTTTCCTGCTTATAGTAGAGGAATATTTCATGTGCTTCACCAAGTCAGTTATTAGGTGTTTCAATACCAGGCGGAGCCCTGACAGATAGAAGAATGGTCTGACTATTACCAAACTAAGTGTCCCTAAAGTATTGAAGTCTTTTGCAATTCCGCCTTGCCTTTAAAGTGAAAAATGAAACATTTTCAGGCATATTTCACCTGAAAGGAAGAATAGGCAGCGGTGCTCCTTTTACCTTACCCTCTACGGAGGCACAGTTTCTCTATTGATACTCTGGCATCAGAAGCCTACAAGTCAGAAGGTGCACAAATGAAAAAGCCAGCATGCAGAATTTGTTTCGTTTTCAGTCCCTCCTTCCTCTCTCCATCCCTCTATTACAATTAACAAGCCAGCATGGGGAATTACCAGGGTATGACAGATAGCTTGGAAACATGGAAAACCTGTAGCTGAATTTATGCACTGATATCACCTTTATCTGCTGTAATGGAGAGAATTAGGCATATTGAATCACTCACCATACAGATATAGAATTTTGAAAACCCTTACTATTGCACAAATGTTGACAGGATATTTTATTTACTGCATCATTAAAGGTTAAATAGACTCATTCTCCAGAGGATTCATTTTTTCAACCCTTAATATCAATTAAAGCTAATTTCAGCTCTACCCTAATGATTAACATAAAATATGGAAAAAGCTCTAACTGAGCATTTCTGTTCATTACTTCAATTCTCTTGTATTGCTATGGCACTTTATAGGTACTGATGCAGCTTTATATCACTCATGACACAGTTAATTTTCCCCTCAGAGCTTTTGTTGCTGAACACTGGAAGGTGTTGCAAGGATTCTCAAGATACCTTTGATGATATGGATCAAAGTTTTTATTTAACCAGTTCATAGTTGGTAATCAGTGATGTTCTCTATGGGCTTTCCTACACGGAAATGTCTAGATACAAATTTATTTTGTTACATGGCTTACAGCTTCCATATCATATATATATAAAATGTATAAGCATACTTCGATATATTTGTGCAGCCAGAAGTTTGCAAATGGAGTGGGGAGAACAATGTAACTGTTCAAGGGAAAATGAAAAACCTTGCCTGCCACTTAGGAACTGAAGCCAGTCCAGTACAGCTGGATGCATTTACCCATCTTTGCTTGGCAAAATACTAGTTCCATCAACACACCATACAGTGCCCAGGAAAATAAGTTATAGCCCATCCCCTGAAGTATATCAGGGCTTTGTGCAGCCTAGCTGAGAAGGCACAGGTGCCTCACTGCAGCTCCCCCATCCTGGGGCTGTCCAGCTGGTTTTGCTCTGGAATAGTAGGTAATAGGACTGGAAAATTCTTTTGGAAAATAGACCACACAGACCAACTGCCAGCATGGTGAGCAGAGTCTTGCACTAACTTGCCCTGAGCTTGTCTAACCTTTTCAGAAGTCGTCTACTTGTATCCTAATTTTGGGGTATTTATTGTTAACAAACACTAATCTGGGATCGATTTGTATCCAAAGGTCACAGCAAAAGCCAGAGGGAAGGTGAGGAGCAATACAGATGCTTCTAAGAAGGTCAGCTGCTGCCACTCAGTCTGCTCTCTGGTGGTAACCACACATCAATCAGCCCACCAGTAGCCTTAGCAACATCTGTGGAAGCAAGCAGATGTCTGACACTCCCAATAGTTATAACAGACTCCAGCAGAAATCAGCAGCATGTGGAAGTGAGGGACATGCGTTTGCAGATCCCTCTTGCCAAGAAATCAAGTGTTTCCCATGCTGGCTGTTGTACTCTCAGGTCCTGTCACATACAGCTTTGGCCCAGGACTGCATATCAAGCTATGTGCATCTTCTCAGACAGGTCACTGAACTCACCACTCCTGGTTTTCCTCATCTTTTCAAAACTACAGGTGGCTTTCTGCTTCTCCCTCCTGAATTTTCATGTTTAGCTTTCAATAATTGGAATTCATTTGGCTGGGAGTAAGTGAAACAGCTCTCTTAAGTGAAAGAGCTACCTAATAAAGTTTTAATGGAAGATATTATTTCTGTTCTTTACATTACATTAAAAGCCAGTCAGGAAATGAAAGCCCAGGAGGGTTAGGCATGTTGGAAACACTCAGTAAGACAGTCTTTTCTTTGGGGAGTTCACAGTCTAAATGTTGCCCTAAGAAACAGAATGTGCAGCAAACAGACAGCTTGTGCTATTACAGACTTAGCAAATATGTGTAGATATATATATACACGCACATATGTGTGCATATATACACACACAAAGGGCAGAGGGGTACCTATTTTGTCTTTGGAAAGACTCTCCCATACCAGGTCTGATATCCACCTGGAGAGTGTCTGGGGTGAGAAGTTTTGTACTTAGACCATGGCATAGTGCATTTACCAGCTCTGCACCACCATGGTATACAACTGCTCTTTTACCAGTGACATTTAAATACCAAAATCACTCTTGTGTTCAGGGGTTTTGTTCTGTTGCTTAAATAGAATTGGTCAGTTTGGGCTCTTCACTAACCCATGACCCGATTTCAGGAAACCTTCCTCCCACCAATTTCTAGCTGTCATTTTCTTGCTGTGCTAAACTTCCGTACAACAGCAGTAAGAGCAGTTACAGAAATCTGTTTTCAGTAGCAATAACAAAACTGAGCAGTTCTCAGCCTCACCATGGAAGGGCAGGGACATTCAAGCACGTATCAGGAAAGACAATTAAAATGAGACAAAAGAACAGCATAAATTTTGAAAACACTGGTCTTTGAGTTTAAAAAGTTAACTTTTCAAGTTTTGGTTGGCTGAGAGGGACCATGTTCAGCTATTGATGCTTAAGATGTTTTTGTACCAACTTAAAAGAATACTATTTTTTTCTAAGATGGAAAGCAGATATTTACACTGTCAGCAACACTGAGAACTATAAAGGACTAACACTTCAAAATCTCCCCTCCAGGTAAAGTATCCAAATAATTTCAGTCTTTGGATCTGAGCTATTGCAGATCCCACCCTTCCACACACCTGTCCCTAACCCTGAAGAGATGACTCTCAACATTCAGGCAGACCTTGGATGTCAACACTGTCTTCGGGTCCTGTCCCAGTTCCTGCCACAGACCTCAGGGCATCAGATGGGTGAACATTATACAGATATTCATAAATGGCTTTCATAGTTTCAGGTCTCAGCATTTATCATTACTTAGATTTATGTGGAGAGTGTCACTGAGAAGTAAAATCATCTCCTGTAGAAGCCCACTGTCCTCTTTAGTGTCCAGTGCAGGAGGTCTTTTGTTACTATTTCTCTTAGAAAGCTCTTGATCTGAAGTGATAATGGGTGACAAAGATCCAGCCCTGCAAGTTAGTAACACGCCCTCGGTAAGTTTGCAGATGACACCAAGTTGGGCAGGAGTGTTGATCTGCTTGAGGGTAGAGAGGTTCTACAGAAGGGTCTGGATGGGCTGGATCAATGGTCTGAGGCCAACTCTGTGTGGTGGTTCAGTGGTGGACTCGGCAGTGTTAGGTTAATGGTTGGGCTTGATGATCTTAAAGGTCTTTTCCAACCTAGATGATTCTATGATTCTATAATCACCACGCCAAGTCAAACATATACAAGAGCTGTTTTAAACTAGCAAAAGGCAAACTTCAAAAGGCCAGAGCATAAATCTTCACAGGGACCCATCAGGCTTTGAGGTGGAAGCAATGAAGTTACTGCAACAAGAACAGAGTGCTTCTAAAAACAAATCTGCAGTGGTGTCCAACAAGAAGCCATCACAGGGAAGCGGTTGTACCCACTGCTGTGCTAACCCAGCTCTAAGGACAGCAAGAACAATAAGAAATTTAAATGCAAAGTCACAAAATCCAATGCACAACGACTTCTGGCACCGGTTTGGTTTGTTTATTAAAGTCACATTGAGTTTGTGTTGAGTTTTCTGCCTTCTCTCTGCTTGCTGGCAGGAACTCTAGAGAAGATCTTTGGCATTTTGCTAAAAGTTTCAGATATTGGTTTCCTTTGCAACACCTGCTCCTTTGCAAGATGATAGAAGCCACCTCCAGGCTTCCTCCCTAAATATATGCAGCAGCTGCACAGCTTATTATTTTCTACATTAACTTAATAATAACCAAAACGCTTAGGGTCTCAACCTTGTTGCCTCTTCCCATCTCTGTATTGGCTCCCAGGTAGACTTCAAGACCCAGCAGTCAGCCCCACTGGGCTGTTCAGCCCCAGGAGAATGTTCCCATTCCCTAATTCACCCTGGAAGCCAGAAGCAAGGAAAATAAACCCACCGATCAACTTCTTTCCTCACTCATATTCATAGCTGAAAGAGCTATGCAGGAAGGAACATCGGGCCAAACGGCACTCGGCTGAACGCGTGTCTGATCTCAACCCCCACGTGCCTCTGTCCCAGGGCAGTAATTGTCCAGGCAGACTAATCTCCAAAGTCCTAAGCTTTTCCTGACAAATAGCTGCTGAAATTGTTGTCCATTTGAGTATTCATCTTTCATTTGTAATTTCATTTTAAATCCATTTTTGCAGGGTTTGCTGGCCTTCAACCAAAATTGCTTTCAGAAATATGGGAAATCTGAGGGTGACTATTTTTTCTAGGCAAGCTTTATCTCACTGCAGCCCCTAAAGCACAGTCAACCATCTAAGTCAGCAGGTGTGATCCCTGGGAAGGGTTCATCAGAAGAAGCAATCTTAAAAGCACATTATGTACTTGTTAACCTGGCCTGCCAGGTGAGAATCCCAAGCAGTTCACATTTGATGGCTTCCACTGAAAATCAGTAATAAAGCAAGCTGCTTTTGAAATAAGTGGAATCCAAAAGAATTTATAACTAAGGTGGTTACTTGGTTAAAGTTTTGAAGAAGAGGGTGTGCAGAGCCAATGCTGTGCTGAGACACAGGAAAGAGGGACAGCGAGGCAGGGAGCAGCAGCTAAGCCAGCTAGAAAGGATCTGCAGCTTCAAACACATCACGAGCAGTAGGTGGGCTTTTTGAATAAGGAGAAAATTCATTAACTTGATGTCAAAGATCGCACAGAATTTAACAAAATCCTTAAGTAAAAGATGCTAAGTGTTTCTTAGGCCTCCTGGATCTTTCCTTGAAGATCTGCAAAGAAATGTGAAGGAACTGCTCCACTTTTAGTACCATGCTGCGAGATTAGATGTTATCCTGCTATATACATTCTTTTTTATAGCCCACTTTCTATTTTTATTCCTGTTCTACTGTGGAAGTGTTTGCTAATAATGTATGATAGGATGCTTTGTCATGAAAAAACCTTGTATCATTTATCTGTTTCTGAAAAGAAATTCTCAGTACAAATCTAATAAGGAGGAAAAAAAAAATCCTATTCTAGCTCCTGTTGGAGGAAAGGGATTGATTTATGGAGAGAGATGAAAAGCACTAAGTATGTATTGCTTGGCAAAATGAGGAATTGTAGAGAACTGTCTCTATGCATTTGAAGGGTGTAAACATCAAAGAGGCAGAGGAGCTATTTAGAACATTAGGAGGAGGCACATCTAGGAGACAAGAGCTGAAATTAAATGAACATCGTTAACTTAAAAATCATGCTTCTGCCTGCAAATCTATTTCCTGGTATTATTACTTGTAGCACTCTGATGAGTATAAATGAAGCTTATAGAAAAAAAATATCTAATCTGTTTTTCATACCTGATCAGCAGACCTTACTATAAAGTTTATCAAGCCCAGATCCTGCAGCTATTCATGAAAATCTGGGAGAAGATCATCCTTTAAATCTGCTCCCCCCGCAACCTTTCTAGGCCAACAAGGGTTAATCAGTATGACGGGTTACTCCCCCCTATGCTCTCTGATTGCAGCCTGTGTTGGCTGTCTGGATCTAACTCATTGAATCTGTGTTGGTGCAACAGCTCTTACCCCTGTGGATGGATAGGTTCCCAATCATTACTAACCCTTCTGAGAAACAATAGCACCCTTGCTCACACCCTGCAGGAAACCCATCCCTGGTCCTACAGGATGCCCAGGCTTCTCTGCCTGGGACCCAGTTAATTGCCCACTGTCCTGAGCTAGAGCATCACTGGAGGAAAAGCTCCACAGGAAATAAGTATCCCTGCTTTCACTGAGGCTTTGGACTACACTTCAAAAAGCTGCTGAACTTCATATGCAGCCCGAAGGTGCACGGAGATCTCAAGGACAAAGTTTTGCTCTCCGTTAAATCAGGCCCTGTGAGCTGCCTGTGCCCATCCGTGGGAGTGGGATGGCAGCAGAGCTGGGCTGGGCTCTGTCTCGGCCGGGCCCTCCGCCGCTGCGGAAGCACGGAGCGTGCCAGCACCATAGGGGTCTGCGCATCCATATGGATGTGCTTGGGTAATTGGATGTGGCATGCAGCTGGAAGCTCACAGCCGAAAAATATCATTTGGTTACATACCTCCCTTCTGATTCCTACCAGACAGCCCATGATAACAAGACCTGCCCCTCTCGATGCCTTCATTTCTCAAGGAGCAGTTTATAGCTGACTGATGCTGAGGGTGACAGGGGAGGACTCCCTGCTCTCAGCCTCCCTGGAGAGATCTTCAAACCCTTCCAGAATTACAGGTTCTTTCTATTATTTTTTTTTTTCTCCACACATTTTTAGTCTAAGAAGGAGGAATACTGGACTCTGCTCTTGCATTAGCCATGAAAAAGAAATAGAGATGAGGTTTTCTGTGCTCCCCTGCTACCTTCAACTAGAAGAAAAAGAGGTAAACCCCAGGGGAACAGAGGCAACTAAATTGTCAAGTAGAAGCACAGAGGCCTTGCAGGCTGTGACTTTCCCAGTGGCCTGATCCTTTTGGTCAGAAACCAATTAATCATTAAACACACGATTTCATGTGTATAAAAGAAAAGGGAAAAATTGCAATAGGCTTCTGATGATCACCAAGATTTACAACTAAATGTGTGATATTTTAACAGAAAACATATAGTAATGTAAAATAAATGTGATGCTTGTAAATGACAAGCTCTGATTTATATTCCTGATGTTTCTAGCCCTAAAGCATCACAAGAACATCGTAATGAAAAATGTTCAGAAGTAAATAGGAAAGGATGAACCTCTGTGTGTAAGAAGTGAATTACATTGCTTCCCATGCCCCTGCCTGGGGGCACCAGGGTTTCACGCTTGTTCATGTCCAAAAACATCAGATCCTAAATGAGTCGAGTTTCTGGTGTAGCCAGAGCTCTGTTCAAAGCCTGCGCTGAGGAAAGTTTATTTAAGCTGCAGGCCATCAGCCACAGTGCTCAGGCACAGGGCTGTGGCTGGGAAGGGGACTGCAATGGCTGGGGCAGGGCTGTCCCCATCCTTCCCTGGGCACCACCACGAGCACCCCACTCCCCCGCTCTGACACCCTTGCAGTAAGCTCACACTTACAGAGCCTGACTCACAAAACCACCACTTTTAATCCTTAAGCAGAGCAAGGCCTTACCATGCTGGTGTTAGGTGGAGGGGCCACCTTCTTTGAAGGGTGAGGGGGGTCCACGGTCAGGCAGGTGCATGGCTGTGCTTACACTGGAGACCCACGCTCCTCCAGCCAAGCTCAGGGAGAGGAGGTCTGCTGCCAGGCTGAGCTTAAATGGGTTCTGGGCCCATGGGTGGGGGTGGAGAGCCCAGCTGAGGCTGGTCAGGGTTGTTAAGCCCTGTCAGTGCCTGGGCAGGTTCATGGTCTGCCCAAGGCTCTGAAACTCTGCCTATCCCCACCCAACCACGCTGAGGGTACAGGAGACCCTCTTCCATCCTCAGCAGGAGGAAATCTCTGCCTTAAAATTTAGGGTCTGTTTGAGTGTCTCCAAGCTTGGTGCAAGGGTAGGAAACAGAAGATGATAAAAACCTATTTCAGACCTTAAACGCTAAATCTCTGTTACCTTTTCTACTCTTTTCCCCCCAGTGTGTTTGGATCTGACAGTCTGGATGTGACAGTAGTACTTCAGAATGGGCACTGAGAAAATGAGCAACCCCAGCAACCCTTTTGTCAGGGTAAGGAGTAAGTAACTAGTTAATTTTGAAGTTATTTTTTTCCTTTTTCCTCTTAGCAGCAAGAGGAAAAAAATTTTTAAAGTCATACTTCAGCTTTCAGGTGGTTGGGATGGACTTTTGATGATCAAATTCTGTGATCATCCATACCCTGTCTTCTCTTGCTGCTTGCATTTAGCTAGGGAAAAGATCAGCTTCAATAGTCAGTGAAATCAATGCACAAAAGAACAAAATTGGGTCCATCTAATATATAGCAGGTAAGAAAGACCGTAACTGAGCAGTGGTTTGGCAGTGGCTCCTACAGCACAGGATGTGAGAGACATAGGAAAATTCAAGATGGTCAAACAAACAGAAGGAGACCATCTAACACTCCATGTATTTTCATGCTGGGCTTCCTCTGTCCTTTCACCTCCCCTTAATGTGAGTACAACATTTTCACTGCAGGTTTTCATAAACTGTGGCAATAACTGGAGCAGAAAGGTAGTAACCCGTACGAGGGCCAGCGCAAAACTGCATTGCCCGCAGGAGAGCTGAAGAAGAAATCAGCCTGCTGTGTGTTTCCTGATGCCGCAGGCTACTGCAGAAGATGCACCATGCCAGGGCATGTGGCTTTGTAAGTGAGATGAGTCCGTTTATTTCAGGAGTGAATTTGGCCTGGGGCTCGTGCTATTTAGGATAAAGTTGGACTCACTGACCTGTGGAAAGCACTTGTTCAGCACCTGGTTCAGTTAAGAGCCCAATTTGCAAACAGTAAAATCTGGATGCTCTACCAACCAGAACATGCTCAAACACTGTCAGAGTTTACTGTTGAGGTTAGGATTTTCCTGTCTCTTAATGAAATGGACCTTTGTTCTCAGGACATTGTATCCATTCCACAATGCATTTCACTGTCTTTTAGGTGAACATCCTTTCCTCAGTCCTTCCCTTAAAAGAGTGAATGTGTCTTCCCCAAATTCTCTGAAGGTCTTTTCATGGTCAGTTGTTAAAACAATGGCACAAGAAAGGTGCTCTATCACAGTGGAACAAGGAAAGTCTGGGTGTGGAAGCAGCTGGCAGGGAAGAAGAGCTGGAAGAAGGTGTGAAAGATTACCTTGTGCTTCTGGTCCCTGTGCTAGCAGGTCATGGACATCACACAGGTCATCACATGCAGGGCACCCTGATCAAAATCCCTCAGTACACACTAAAACACAGTTAAACAAAGGGCAGACTGATGAATGAAGCCATTACAGGTAACAGGGGACAGAGACGCAAAGTGTAGGAGTTGAAGTGTTGCTTAATGACTCGTGTGGAGGTGTACGAGAAGATGGAGAGACAAAAACATCCCAATCACTGTCAGATCCTAATGGGTACTAAATGCTCATCTGAAACCCAGCAGAAGGTTGCTGGCCCCAGGAGAGCGCAAGGAGGAGCCAGAAGCCAGCACCCCTTGTACTCCACGTCACCACAAATAACCCTGCATCACCTACACGCACATCTTGGTGCTTGGGAGCATGTGGGGCTGTCGGTGAACAAAAGCAAGTTTGTTTTACAAGTTCACCTTTTTCCACTGCACTGTCTTGAGCTGAGGTTTGCTGCATTAGCTGGGCCATACTGTAGCATTAATTACTACCCAGAAAAAGTATAATGGGGGTTTTGGAAGCTCACTCACCTCTGTTGATCTCCCTGCCTCTGTTGATTGAGATTGTAGGATGGGGATGTGTGGTAGTACTGTCTGGTATGGCTTCACTCTCCAACAGCTATGCTCAGAAATCCTTGCAGGAATCAGTCTGTGGCACTGCTGCAGGTGGCTGCTGCCTTTCTCTGCCCAGGGGTAAGTTTCTTGCAGTTGACAATAAACTCTATGGGCTTAAACATCAGTCAGGAAAGTTAGGTTTTCATCTAAAGGCATCACAAAAGGCTTCATCAACACCATGCTCCTGGAGGGAGGGAGCAGACCTGCAATTTTTCATCCAACTCAAGTTCAGAGAGACTGTTCTTTTGCAATGTGTATATACTTTTAAAAGAGAAATTCTTGTAGGAGGAATAATTATAGAAAAACATGTCTCCTAACTAAAGAAAAAGGAAAGAAAAGAATAAGCATGTATGACACCACCTGGGGTACATCAATCAGAGCAGACCAGTGATAGATAACAAGATGAATAAACTCTTCATAGGAGCCACCAGCTATTTATCTAAATCGCATTTCTTGGCACTGTTGAGAAACACTCCCGCTTCTTCAAAGAACAGATAAAAGAGGGACTCCTGTGATGTCTCTTCCCCTCATCCCTTCTCATACCTCCCCACCCATCTGGGAACTACTCTCTGCTTTGGGAGACCAGCAGCTGCCTGTTCACCAACCCACCTAACACAAATCAGGATCTTCTCTCAGGACCAAATCTACTGCTTTGGGAATATTCTGGCCTCTGGTTTGGCAACGATGGGCTAATTTGAAATCCAAACACAACTGTTTGCCATTTTAACACTATGCCAGTCTTGCACTGGATTTTTACTCCTTTGGGGGTAGGAGGATACAAGGAATATGCTCTCCACATTGTCTTCTTCATTGGGTAGCAGAGCTGTGCTGGATTCATCTATCCCTTAGACCAAGAATGTTTCACTAACTGATTTAATTACATGAAGCTTATGCAGGAGTTACAGAAGGATTATCTGGGTTTTATCATGGTTATTATAGAAAATTATTATACTGTTACTATTACAGAGTTACAAAAAGTAAAGAGGAATCACAGGAAACTTGGCAAGAGCTCATTAGCAGTGTGGTGCAGTCTGCAGGAGATAATTAAAAATGCCTATACCTCATAATAACCATTTATCTCATCACAGCTCCATCTCCTACATCTTTTTCTCTGGATAGAATGAGAGGTAATGATCTCTTCTCACTGGTGAACGTGTATACAGCAATACATACTGAACACAGTGTAATACAAATGGTTTTGTTGTGGGATATGAAGTCACCAGCTCTGTCCTTGCCTTGCACAGAAGGCCACAATAGCAGCTCAGGGAGCTCCCAGAGTCACTTCAAGAAGTATCTCAGTCAAACATGCCAGGTTGAATGTGAGAAGATGGAGACTATAGACCTGGAAGAGATGTTGGTTGGGAGACATTAAAACAGTATTAAACCAGCATAATAACACCAGCTTTTACATTTACTGTGCTCAAAGACCTATAGAAGTCACTGGTACCTTTGGTGTCTCTGTTTCCAGCAATACATTGGTCTGAATCACTTACTAGGAGGGCAGGGTTTTCTCAGACATCTGTATCTTTTCTGTAGGACTATTCCTTCTGCATGCTTTCAAAACAAACAAAATGACACAGCTCCCAGTTAATCGGTGTTATCTGGAAAGATGAAATCAAGGTGAAATTTAGTTTGTCAACAGGGGTGTAAATGGTGACAGGAGATGGATCGGAACAGGCAAGCACTAGCTCTAGTATTGCCCGACAAGCCATTTCTCACACTCACAGTGCCTGGATGCAGATGGATATTCTTGAGATGACATTTGATGAACTTGTTTTCTTCTGGAGTTTGAATTGAAGGGGTCTGTAGGAAAAGCAGAGAAATAAATCCCAAAAGCCATGATGGTTGTGACACCATTTTCTGTTTTGCTCCATGGTACTGGCGAGCATGGAGGATACCAGAGCCGAGAGGCAGAGCCAGCCTGCCTCACTCTCCAGGGCAAGGAGAGTACTTATATTTCTTAATCCATCCCAGAATATCAGTCTTTTGGAAACAAATTCCTTGTCATGTTTAATCTTTGCACATTTTTTCAGTAAAGCAGATGGAGTGGATGTTGAACAACGAAATCCTTGAGCCTGCTCCAGCTGAAGTCAAGTGTAAAATCAAGCTCAGCAGCACTGAGATTATGTTTCCTGTGACAGCACAGACCAAGTCTGAAGTCCACCGGCCTCCAGTGCAACCTGGCTGATCCTCAGTCCTTCAAGCCACTGCTCTCCTGTGCAAGAGTTTAAAATCTCTTGGTGAACTAAAGGCTCTCCCCCTTCCCAGCCACCTCTTTGATACCAGTTGACCAAGATTTTATTGTGTTTCTTTGGCTAGATTTCATGTCCATAACCTCAGGCAGAAGTCAGAACTATTTTGCCCCAAACCATATATCCATATATTTTTTTTGTTGTTCCATCCTAAGAAGAAATTCTGTTATCTCTATTGTTGTTATTATTACTATCACTATTATTATTATATGTGAACACAGGTGATCAGATGACTAGTGCCTGCTCTTAAGCAGCATATACAGCCTGGCCTCCTTGGCAACTGGGAACACTTTTTGTCAAAAACAATCAATTAAACCTCACCACTATGCCTGTTGGGCAGGCCTGTCTAACACTTAGAAAAGAAAACCAGGTACAGAAAGTCCTGGCACTTCCCCCAGAAATATCAGCCTCCTTTTGAAAACAATACAAGAAAAATCAGGATTTTGTTCCTGCAACTTCTGCACGCTTTCCCCCTTTCAGCTTTCCCTGCCAAACTCCATCCTCAGATGCATTCCTGCCTGAAACTGTGCTGTATCAGCCTGTCTCCTAGACATCCTCTGCTTTCACAGGCAGTTTCAACCACATACAGCAGCTCAGCTGCTGCCCCAGAAGGGGAAATCTCTTTTTGCAACAGCAGCAGTCAGTAAAGGTCTCGGCGGATGAAGCAATCTATGACTCACTTCCATGGCTTTTCCAGGAGATGCTGGAGGCAAAGGCGGGACATTGAATTTAACTAAGATTTCTCAACACAGAAAAGAGTCAAAGAGTTGTGATATTGTTTGGGTGGCCAAACATGAATCATTTCTAAACCTAGAGCATGCTTTTCTGCCCCTGAAATCAGATTATCTACTAAACCAACTAAACACAAAAAACCCCTGTGAAATCAAGCTGGCCCAGCTTTCCTGAAATGAGGACAGTTACAAGGAGCATGAATTTATCTCCCCTTTGAGTTTATCTGTCTTTGTACCTGGGACCAGACTGAGAAGAGGCAGGAGAGAGCATATATCCCATCAGATTCTGTCCTCTGAGAACAGCCCTGGGAACTGAAAAGGGATGCAATGCTGCAAAATCTCACCTGAAAAAAAAAAATAATAAAAAAAAAATCAACCCTCAAAGTCTAGATTTTCTTGTGATAAATTGCCAAAATAGTAATTACATGAACTACATAAGTTGTTTTAGAATCAGCAGAGATAAACACAGTGGTATAAACTGTAATACAGGCTAAGAAAGGCAACAATGTAATCTGCAGGATTTTACATGTATTTAATGCATGTAGCAGGAGGTGTCTTGACATATGAGCAGTGGAAATCAGCTGAGAGGAAGAAAGAGCACCGAGTGGCGAGAAATTAAGAGACAGAAAAGAGGGAGGGGGATTAATCAGTATTAGTGCTGCTTTCAATCACCGAGTTCCCCATAGAAATTAAATTGCTTGACTCGTACCAAGTTACCCATTATCAATACATGCTGTGGCTTTCATTCCTCATTTTCCTGGGCAGGCAGCAGCAATGTCCTTGTGCTGCAGCCTTGGCTACAGCGCAAAGGGGTTAATTTGCTCTCACTCCCCATCTCTTTAAATATAACTCATAAACTTGATTGTTTGCTTGTTTTTATTACAATAGCTGTAGCATTTCTGGAGAAAATACACCTCACACCAATACACTGCAGTTTTCCAAAGTGAAGTTTAAGCCTCCTTCAACAAACGTAATGGTCACAAGTTTTAAACCTTATGAAGAGGGCATATTATTTGCCACAGCATAAAAGCAAAATACAAGCCCTCACAACTCAGATCCTGCAGCTCCAACATATGGATGTAACATGACAAATTTATATATATATGTAATCCTTTATATATTTGTCATATATACATATGTTACATACATATGGTACTTACATACTTATAAATATGTATACGTACATGCATATACATATAGTTGAAGTGGCCACAAATGATATCTGAGAAAAACAAGTCTATCTTTTTCATTACCACCTGTAATTCCACCTGGGCTCATTACTTCTTTCACTGAAGTAATGAATAAAGTAATAATTCATCCTAAAAGCTGTGCTGTGTATTTCACTGCTTGAGCACCAGCCTGGCACATCAGTGGAGCACTGGGACAGGCATTAGGAGTGGTTAGATCCAGGTGTAGGAGCTGAACTTTTCTCTCTACACCAAATTAAGAAGAAACCCAGCAGTTTCAGGAGGTTTACATTTATTTTCATGCTAGAAGTCAAACCCAACTGGAGCTGGGGTGAGGCTGCAAGCATCCGGAGATCTTCACGAAGTCAGCGCTCAGCACGAGTTGGAAACTTGGCCTTGTGTCCCTGAATAAGCCAAAAATAGTTTGTCCATGGGGACAGATTGACCTCTGTGCTCCCTTCCTAACTCTGTGTATTTTATCTGATGGGCTTCAAGGGATTTCCTCTGATTACTGCAAATGCCTCTAGAGATAATTTCAAAAGGATCCTGGATGCTTGTAAAACCCCTCCCTGTGAAGTCAGTCCATGGAGAAACCTCACGGAGGAGACGTAAATCTTGAGAGGTTTTATAGCAGCTCCTCCAACATCTGTAATTCCTGTATCAGCAAACACTTTACATGTTGCTTTGGGAGTGGAACATAGAGAAGAGAGAGTTATTTCAGAAAGCAACTACTTAGTATCTACAGCTCTACATGACAGCCAAAAAAAATATAATCTCAAATACCTTTTCTAGTTCAGACTGTATTAAAATGTGTATATACATACACACATACACACACACACACACACACACACACACGCACACACATATATAAAGTAACAGCATTTCACTCACACGAACATTTTCCACTGGCTGATCATGGATAAACCTTCAATCATGTCCAGACCCTGCTGTGCTACCACAAACGCTGGAATAGCTACATAGTTAAATATTCGTGCTGGCTCTCTTCTAGTGGTTTTCCTTCCTAAAAAGAGGAAAATGGTCATACTATTCTGCATGCAAAGGAGACATGGGTTAAGAGCAGACCTGCACAAGGAGTTTTACTGGGTGATAATAGAAGCAGCAGAACATCAATGAAATATGAAGGAGCAGGGAGAGGATTTTGGTGCATGTTAGTATTTTGATAGCATACCTAATTCTGGCCAGAATAAAAACTCAGACTGCTTTAGTTGCAGCAAGCTGATGGGTTTGTAGCCTATCCTACAAAACCTGAATGTATTTTGTATAAAATGTGCCATAGCAATGAGAGGAATCAATAGAGAGGCCTCTGTGTGTGCATGTTTTATATTAAGACTTAGTTGATGACTTCTCATCATTTGAAAGAAATGTTCAGCCTCAGTGCTTGAAATTATCCAGCTGCAGCATTTTCTACTCAATCCAATCTCCAGTTAATTTGATCCTTCATTTATCTTGAACAAAGCCTCCTAATAAAAACATTTGTATTACAAATGATACACTTGATCAATGGGATTGCTTTAGGCAAGTATTTGATAATTTGAGCACTAGCTATAAAAAGTTCCCATTTAATCAATGTAGCTGGCCAAAATTTGGAGCGAGACAAAGCCCCAAACCTGTACATCACTAAACAAGCCAGACTATAATTAAATACCAGGTTATTTAGATGTTCTTACCAACATTATTGTTAGAACTGGCTAGTGTAATCTGTGTGATATTAGCCCTAATTATTTTTGGTAACATAATTAATTATTTAGTTTACTCAAAGTGACAAGAATGGAATGAATCAAAATAAGAAGCTGGCTGGGCAGGGAACTATTATTTTTCTTTCAACCCTGTAATTCTTTTGGTCAAATCAATGAGATAAATACTCAGGTGGAAGAAGCCAATGAATGTATGCGGGAACAGTATCAGGTCCCATGCACATCAATAGATGACATTAGATCCTTTGCAGGGGCTGGGAAGTCTCCCTCGGGAGCAGTCAGGTCTGCTGCCTTTCTGAGATGGTTTTTCAAACCTATGAGAGCTTCAAGGGCTGCTCTGCTGTGGGTGATATGTTCTCTCCCCAGGCTTGGGTCTGAAGTAGGAAACATTACCCCCTGGCAGCCAAAGTGGATTTCTGCTTTATTGCATTTGTTGCTATCCCTGGTTTGAGAAGCAATTACAGCACTTAGAATTTTAGCCTGTGTTTATTTTCATTAACGGTGGTATTAATCAACGTTTTTCACTGGTCTCCACAGACCACTCAGGGATACTCTTGGAAAGCAAAGACAAATTCCAGGTCAGGATTCCTGTTGGTTGCTATTTTTATATATGAAAAGTGAAATAATTCCTCTATTTGCTCAGATTTGAGCATGAACACACTGAAAAACTTCTAGTAGCTCTAGCATCCCTCCTGTACCTCAGTCGAAGAGCTTTATTTTGACACAGCTACCAGCAGATATATTATGAACAAAAGTTCAGAAGGTCTAAAAAATGCCCACCGTGTACATCAGGCTAGTTTATTTTGTTTCTTCAATCCTTTTAAATCAGCATTTTTAGGACTTCATTTAAAATGGAAGACCAGGAAGCAGCACCTTGAGGTCTCTCTCCTGTCACATCATGCACCGAGCTGTACAACACAACAGCCTCAAATCTCTTTCAATCCATCACATATTTCCCTCTAGAAACTTTTTTTCTCTGTATTGTCTTTGACTGTTATTTATTTATTTGGTTAGTTGACTTCAAGGGACATTTCTCCTGGCTGGATAAAGACATTTTACAAACAAATACATGGAAACATTTTTGATAACGCTGCAGAAGCAGCCAGAACGCTGGGTCCCCGTGGGCAGGTAATGCTTTGTGTCATCTAGCTCTGCTCGATTAAGGAGCAGCATTTTTCACAGCTGGCATGGCTGCTACAACAACAGCCCCCAAGCAGTGGCGAGGACCAAAGCGGGAGGAATTAAAGGGCTGCTCGAGGTTCCACAGGGCTCTAAGGACTCCCTTGGGGAGGATAAAAGAGAATTAGAAAGGGCTTTTATTGACGAGGATATGTTGCTTGTGATTTGATACGCACACAAAGGAGCGTAATTGTAAGTATGGGGAGGAAGGTTCTCCGTGGCTGAAACCATCATTTGTACCCTGTGGAGAGTTAAAAAACCCCTCAGCTAAGAACTTGGATAAACACTCTACCTCTTGTAGTGTTTTACAAGCCACCCCAAAAGGCCCAAGGTTACTAAATAGGCAGAAAGGATTTATAAAGCAGTAATAGATAATGAATATTTTTTTCCCCTCTATTTAAAGAGCAACATGTTTCCTGCAGCACCCTGACACTGAAAGGGGAGGAAAGACGCGCATCACCATCAGAAAAAGGTGTTCTGCAAAAAACCCACCTATGGGTCAGTCTGCAGCTGCCTAAAGAGACACAAACATGTCAGAAGCATCCATTCAGCATCTGGAGAGGAGAGCATCTGCTTCGAGACACCCTGACGTTTACTTTGAGTGAGAAATTGTTGCTCTAGCTGTAATACTTCACAAGCAAGACATATCAAGTGAATGGAATCCACACAAATGAGGTCATTAGCATAACCGAATACGCTCTTCATTCCTTCAAGAATGAAAAATATGAGTAATTCCCTGGCAAGGCCCAATTACAGCCTGCCAGCACTAGCACATGGGTTATATCTATTATGAAATAATAAGATAACATTAATAAGATTCCCAGAAAGAGCATTAGACAGCCCATATCCCAACTGCGTACAACCAATCTAACTATTCAGGCTGTCTCCTGCCTGCATAGCTCAACACTTGCCAGGTCTTCTTGTCATCTTCAGTGGGAAAAGTTCAGGTCTACCAGCTTTTAAGCAAGAGGCTCCAAGTGGGAAGCAGGGTGAGAGCTCTGGGAGTGCTGAGAAACACCGGGTAGCTGCTCTCTTTTAAGGAGTTTCAGTATCAGACATAAATGTGAGAGCTATGGCAAACAATCATGCTGCTCGTGAAACGTTACTGTAGATAGAGAGCGGTGCCGGCAGCTGTATATTGGGTCATTAACCTGAGTGCACTGGCACAGCTCAGACACGTGCTGGTGGTGTTTCCAGCTTCTTGCTCTGAAAGAGGCTGAATAATCCTTTTTTAGCCCATTTCCTTGTGTCCTGAGGCTCACAACCCTGTGTGCAAACACAGCATCCAGACCTGTTTCTTGGGTGTATAAGCACAGGCAAGGAGCTGGGCTTGTGGTCTTTCAGATGAGCACCACCCTCCCTTCCTGAGATACTTACAGAGGTAAGCTTAAAAAAAAATAACCAATAGACAAAAAGACATACATATAGTTGAAGGTAACATCACACATTGCTCAGAACAGGAGATAGCTGAGATTTCCATCAGTGTAATTTAGCAAGATGCGTCTCAGGCACTGGCAAGGAGCATCCAGCTCTCCAGGACAAAGGACACGTTGATATCAGCCGTCAGACACCACAAATTTGGCAGGTGGCTAAATTGGCTCCACCGCCTCACTGGCCCTTGTCGGGGAAGGGAAGATGCCGAGTCTCAGCACAGAGGGCTGTAATGAGGATTAATAAGGCGTGTGAAGACACTCTGTAATTGTCCGGCTGGCTGTTTCCTTTGCACCTTATGTTATCATTTATGCTTGTGCAAAGTGGCTGTAAAATGCTCCAGGTCTGAGTCAATATAACTGTGCAGACTCTTCATACAGGTGTAAATTGCTCTGTGACTTTCAGGGCAATGTCTAAATGCAAACTAATCTGATCATCTCTGTTTTTTTTTTTTTTTTCCTTCTGTAAACTCCTCTGCAGCCAATTGAACATTTTAATGGCCAATAAGCTACAAAATATCAGGTATTTTATGCATGAACTTACTCCCCAGAAACCAAATTTGCAGTGCTGGCCCCAAGGAAAGCTGGAGCTGAATCAAGATGCTGTGGCTGGGCCACCAGCACTGTAGTCCTGTGGGTTGGATGCTGCCCACAGCCATGAGACCAAGCAGAGGAACATTCACATCATAAACCTCGGGGGCTGGTGCACAGTGACAGTGAGTCTGAACCCCAGAGAAGCCATGAAAAATGAGGTAACAACATAATTGTGGAGGGAATGGACAAAAAACATTGCCTGACCTTGCCCAGACATAGAAAAAAACAACTGTAGACCTACAGCAGCTGTAAAATGAGCCTGAACTAAAACATATGAGCTGATATTACAGGAAATAACCCTTAAGAGGTGGAAGGCTTTGATAGACACACTCCTACAGGTAGCTTCAATCCCTGGCAGCTGCAAGGCTTCAATAATGAATGTCAGACTGCTGGCCAGCTGTGAGGGGAATAAACATCTATTTGCCTTCAGTGGAAGTAGCATCAGTTTGACATATGACATTCAAATGATATGAACTTTAAAAGTGTGGTTAAATGACTGCTGTTTGACTTGAAACCTTGAATCCACTGAAGCAACATTGCAGTCGTTTACTTTAGCTCTGTGGGGGATTGAATCACTGGGCTTTAAAATGAAAGATCAAAGTGTTTCTGCAAATTCAGTCCATGGCATGTCGCGTGTCCAGCTGATAGCATACGTGTGCCTGAGTGATTAGAGGGGTAAAGATGGGTCCTCCCATTTTAGTGTCCTTTGACTCTGCAGATGATTGCTGCTGGCACACGTGGGACTGAGGAGCCACCGAAGTGCCTCTGTGCAACATGCAGATAGGGAGAGGCTAGCAGGGGATAAAATTTGGGGCCATGGGATGGAATAGGGTGAGAAAAAGGGATTGTCCCCACCTGGTGCTGTCCTATGGTGTGGCATTCCCTTCTCCTGGCATCCTCCCCCTCCTCCAGGATGGTGGGCTTCTCTTCAAGGCTCTTCTGAATTTTTCCTTGCAGAAGGATGCCATCCCAGCCTGTGCTGTGTCCATCACCAGCTCGTTTTTGAGTTGTCTGAGAAATGAGCACTGCAAAGAATTTACCTCTCTATTTTAGGAGACCTTGTTATGCACTTGTTACATTAGTCTGTCAGCTTAATACCAGCAGTCATAACACTTTTATAACCTACCTGCTGAAGTGCTTTTGCTTGCAATCCTCATACTAAAACAAGAGCTCAGGACCAAAGCTGCTGCAGGAAAAAATCACTGCTTCCTGACCTTTGGGCACACTCTGTGGGCTGATTATTCCATCGATTTTAACCGAGTTGAGCATTCAATAAGGGTGTCTGGAGGCCTGTCTCTCTTCAGCAGCGGGTCCAGTATAGCACCAGCAGCAATAATATGGACAGCCTCCAAGCAAGCCTGGGTCAGGGTCAGGAAAGCTCCAACCATCTTGCAAATTGTGGCATGTAAAACCACTCTACCTGGGACCAGCCTGGGGACCTTCCGCTCCCCAGCTTGCACAGCGATGGGAGAGGACCAAGAGCCAGCAAAGCACTCAAGCATTTAAGCCTGGCAGTGATACCACTTCAATGAGTGAGCGCTATGTTAAGTGCAAGTGGGTGCTCTTGCTTGCAAACAGCCTAAATAATTGAAGCATGAGCGAACGGGGCCAGATTTGAATGATGCAACTTGCTGGTGGATCCTTACAGAAGGAGCTGTTGCTAAGCTGCACCTATGTTTGCATTAGGAAGTGGTGCTGTGCTATAGGAGGGGTATATGTAGAGCAAAGGAGTTGATGCTGAGGGCCCTATATTCTTTTTATGTTTTTTAGGGGGGAGTAGAGAACTTGCTTCAAGATGTCAGCAGCTGGAGCACATTAGATGCACTCCTGAAGCACTTCTGCTTTAGTGTCAACCAGAAGGAAACCCATTTGCTCACTCCATGACCTTGCTGTGAGCTGAATCAAAGCATGGCATAAGGTGGACACACGCCAAACCTCGTTATTGCCTAACTGTAACCAAAAAAAAAAAAATATAGGCAGGTAAACTGAGGCACACAGCTGTTGAAGAGCACAGCTCTATTTCCCTGTAGCTACAGGGGAGTGGTGCAGGCTTGTTACCTCTGGAAATCTGTCCAAGAAAGGTTGACACAGAACATCCTCCAAATAACTGCTCAGCCTGATACAAAGCCAAGAATCACTGTATTGTGCCTGCTGGAAAACTCACAGTGTCTGAGCAATCCCCCACTGCAGGGTCCCACACAACCACCCCACGAAGCCAAAATCTGATGGCAAACCTCCCTCTAAGACACGTGGGAACCGACAAAGGTGTGCGCTTTGTGCTCTTAAGCACGACCAAATCCAGCAAAATAAAGATGAGAATTGGCACACCTCAACATTGTTTTGTCCCTTGCCAGAATCCCGTGATGGTGCTGGGAGATAAAGCCGTGCGGTGCCTTCGTCAGTCAGTCTCTGTGGGTAGGTTGGTGCTGCCGGTTGCAGCAGCCTGCTCGCCCGCTTCATCGGTGCGGGGGTGCCAGGAGATGAAGATGCCTTTGAACAGAGATGAGAGAGGCTGAAATCCTTTGACACCTGCAAGTGAACTGTATATTACCAAAAAGTTAAGCAGCTTTGTGAGAGAGATTATCCTGAAGGATGTTTTCTGTAGTGTTGACATTTGTATGTGAGTGATTAATTCCAACACAGGCATGGAGCAAGGAGGCAAAACCCTTCCCTCACTGCCATCGGGCAAGCTATGGCCTTCGCTCCAGCGAGGTTATTAATTCATCCCTGGCCCATGACACTGTGTGTGACTTTGTCACCCCCATCTTCTCGGTCACCTCTCAAGGCAGAGACCTGAGGATTTTCCATGCCCCTTTTTATGAACTGCTGTGACGATGCAGGCACTTTTCAGCTGTTTGTTCTCCAGGGGTCTGACTGCTTCTATATTTTGCTGTTCTCCCCTGAGATGTGCCATCACAGTCAAGCACAGTGCCATGGCTTTAAAAAAAGGGGACAGTAACAGCTGAAAACGAAGATGAATTGTCACTTTTGTACACTGGTGGCAGAAGGGAGCTGCACTGCTGCAGGTTACAAAGGCAGAAGGGGAAGCTGTCGCTGCCCGGGCTGCTGGGAATTTTCTAACCCTCTCACCCAGCTCATCGATGACTCTCTAGAGAGGCAGCCTTATTCTTCCTCTGTACTTCCAGTCAAGGGTGTCTTCCACTGGGGAATTTAATCTGCCGCAGAAAGGTTTTTATGTCTCTTTGGAGGTTTTCTACTCAATTCTTCAAAAACATAGAAAGAACGTATAAAAATAATATATAATAATATATGTATAATATATCTATCTCTATATAAAAGACTGTAAAAGAAATATAAAAACTGCTATGTAGTGAATAATGCTCCTAAGCTCAAGTTTGCAGTTGGAACCACCTTACACCAGAAATGACTCTGCTCAGCCATTTATTTTGGACTGTTGTATCTTAAACTCTGCATCTCCAGAAGCATCTCTTACTGCTGATGATACACACAGGGATTCATTGAAGATATGATGAGTTTTCATATCCCAGGAATCCAAGCAGCATCATATATGGTAATGACTGCATTGGATGTATATGCACATGCAAGTATTTCACCCAGTGCTGAAATTTGACAGCTTGGGATCAGAAGCCATCCTCCTGTGGAAGGGTACATGCAAAGGAGGTGCATGAGGTGTTCAGGAGAGAGCATGGAGAGCACTTTGAACGCTGGATGAGGTCAGCCACTCTGCAGCATGGAGCAGATGCTGGAATCAAACCCCTCTACTTTCAGAGAAAGACAAATGCTTGGCTGACACTGGCAATACCACACCCTCAGTAATATGTGGTGCTACAAGGTGACAGTGGAAGAAAGATTTATAAAAGAGAACTTCTATCTCTGCTCTGTGGCACTGGTTTTTGAGAACCCTGTCAAAGAAGTGAGGAAGCCCAGCAGGAGGAGGTGGTGGGACCACATCGTTGTCTAGCCAGTGGCTTGAGACCTACAGATGGACTCATGTATGGAGGAAAGAGCAGAATCAGAGACTGGCATCAGTTAGTTACAGAAGAGGTAAGCGAGCTTTTTATTGCCGTTAGCCCTCCAGTAGCAGTTTCTGGAGGAATAATATGAAATATGAGCATACAGGTCTTCTAGAATGACAAAGTCTTGCCAGACTTTCCAGTACTCAATAGCCAAAGGCAACACTTTTCTTCCAGAGTAGGGCTCTCCAGGACATCTGAAGGTTCTCAGTGCTGCACCTTGCATCATTATTAATCAGTTAAGTTGGTCTTACAGTGGCCTAATAGAAATCAGAGACTAAAAGGTGTCATGACAGCAGTATAGATGGTTCCTGTGCTGACAAACCCTTCTATGGGAGATGGCTATATGCCTGTGGTAAAATAAGCAAATTATCAGGAAACACATGCAGGGCACTTCTCTCCCACTCTGCAGATCTCCAGTCATTAGGGGTAACTGCTTGTCTCTGGGCTCCTCCAGTTAACTCATCTACAATCTGAATCACGCAAAAGCCATCTAAAATCATAAGAAAATCTAAATAAATCAGCATCAGGAAATTTGCTGCAGGCATTCATTCCTGCAAGGATGTGACCATTTTAACACTTGTCAGGGTCATAGCACACAGCTGAGGAAATAGCCCTGGACAACTCTACATTCCCAGGAGAATAAAACCAGAAGACATAGAAAGTCACTCAGCAGGCACTAGGAACAGGAGCAATGGTAGCATTACTTAACTATGTGCAATTTGCTCTCCCTGTCTTGATTTAAATTACACTGCCAGAAGAGACTGACAGCGTCTGGAATCAAATTGCTTAGAAAAGTGCCTCTTCAGAGAGAGAGAAGAAAATGCCCAAATAACTTGAGTGCAAATGGTCTTACAAAATGCATATTGTGATCGGGGACAACAGGATCTGGGGCTAGTTTTCATTAAGATAATTATGTAATTATACTGCACCAAACCCCTAATGCCCTGTTGTGAAATGGGGTTTTGTGCCACTGACAATTCTACTGCCCACACATCAATCTGGGTCTTCCCTCAAGAGTTAGAGGAGGCATCATCAAACAAGAGTCTGTGATCTGTTCTGCTTCCTTCACTTCTTCAGATAAGCGTGGGCTCTGGGGACCATCTTCAGGATGATGGGATTCTCTGGTTGCACGAAACATTTTGTGTCCAGAATCAGTGGGAACTTGAGCAGAAGGGAAAATAAAAAATAACCATGTAAGCTGGGAAAAAGGACAGTCATGACACTGACAGGACACCTACAGTCCACATATGTCTCTGTCACCCCTTGTTTTCAATACATTTCCTAACTTGCAGATGTACTTATAGCAGGGCTATCACTATTGCTCATGCAAAACAGCTACAAGCGAGGATTTAATAGCCCCCAGCTCTTGAATAAAGTGGTTACTGAATTCTGGCTTTCACGTGGCATGGTAGGAAAGCTGCGCTGATCAACAGGCTGAACATGGAGGGAAAACCAGTCAAAAATCCATTTGGGGACCAGCAGCTAAGGAGGGGCACGCAGTGCCATTTTGTTTAATGCTGAAGTGTGTCAGTGTTAAGGGGAGCTAGATCGTAATGGGAGCTGAGGAGCTATAAGCTCTCCAGGAAGAATGAAACTAAGATTGCTGCTCAGACTGAGTACCAAAGAAAAAACATTCTCACACAGAAAAGTGACAGGGTCCCTTGAGGTGGGCTGGAAATCTCTCAAAAACCAAACCAAACCAAAACAAAACAAAACAAAACAAAAGAAAACAAAACAAAACAAAACAAAACCAAAAAAGCCCAAAACAAACCCCCAAAACATTTAAAGCTGGTGTTGGAGGGTATCATCTTGCATGGAGGGAAAGAGTATTTTACCAAGTCTCCTCCACCAATTCAATGCTGCTCGTAACCCAGCTCTCCTTCTCTCCATCAGGACAAGGGTGATACAACCCCAGCCCAACAAGCTACATTAAAATCCTTGTATCCCAGTAAGCCTTTTTCCAGGAAATTTAAGCCATGGGGCTCAGAGCCCAATGTGCCATCAATGGAGAAGTGAGAGGAGGATGCAGCTTCCATATACATATTCCAAAGGGATGTTCTGGCATGAATTTTTCCCTCCTGCTCTGATCTGATGTATTTGACATCTTCTGTAGAAAAAAGGGCCAGAAAGAGCCCCATAAACCTATGGGCACCAATAATACAATACATATTTAACTTGTCTCCTTTTAATTAAAGGCAGTTATAAAAAGAATCAATTTTATGGATTGCAGAGGACTAGAAAAATGTCATTAGGCTTGGGGGAGGGTGGATAGGTCACTGCATTGTTAATGGACTATTACAGTCTTTCACCTCCAGGTTACTAGTTGAGTTGCAATCTGAATCTGCAGAGATTCCAGCTGAGCACCATGCCAAGTAATAATTTAATAAGGATTTTTCTGTTTCTTAGAACAAATGTCCTTTGAATACACTTTCTGCCCTCTCTGCTCTGATTTCCCAAGCTTGCCTTGTGAATGAAATGTATTAATGGCAACACCAGGGCTGGAAGCTAACACCAAACATAGAGCTACCTGCCTCTGAGTCACAGGGAGTTGCCATGTTTTCAGGAGGGCTTGCTTGACATATAATGTCCAACAGCCATTACATATACTTTATGTCAAACAGCCCCATCTTGCAGGGCCTGACCCACCAGCACTGCATGCAGCGTTCACAGAGATCCCAGGTGAAACCAAAACCTGGTGGGATCCTGCATAGCCTCCAAAGACAACAGGGTCTCCAATTCAAATTGTGCTTGCTTGAAAATTGTTACCCTTTAGAGACTGCCTGGTGGCCCATAAGAGATGAATTTTGGTGTCTTGGGATCTCTCAGAGAGAATGGCCATGGTTGTGTTGCAAAGCACAGCTTTGGAGCAGGCAGGGTG
Source organism: Tyto alba (assembly GCF_018691265.1). Taxonomy (NCBI): domain Eukaryota; kingdom Metazoa; phylum Chordata; class Aves; order Strigiformes; family Tytonidae; genus Tyto; species Tyto alba. The sequence continues at coordinate 4,983,362 of NW_024881302.1, forward strand.
GGCTGGGGGGATATTCCCTTTCTGCTCTCTGGAGCAGGGTCTTCCTAAGCCGGGTCAAGGCAGACCAGCAGTGCACCATGGGGGGAGCGAGCACCCCACAACTTAGGTACACCCAAAGAGAGGCAGAGGGCTTCAGGGATTTCAGCCTGACATATTCCACCACCGTTGATTTTGCTTCTGTAGAGGCTTAAAAAAATGTATCAGTAACTTGTGGTGAACCATTTAAATTAACTGAAAAGATTTAAACACAGTTATTCTCATATGTCCCTCTAATCCCCAGTGAAATCTTCCTTGCTGATCTGTGTGAGAAATAGTAAAACCTAAGTCTGCAGATGAGGTTCAGCAGTTCTGAAGCTAGTGCTCTCTGAAATCCTTGTGGAAGAGAAGGACTTAATGTGCATGAGAGACAGTTCCCTGTTTGTCCTGAGTTGTTGGCAGAAGAGAGCACACAGGACCATCTCAGCAGGACTACAGGGCAGATAATGAAGCACATCATCACACATCCTCACCAGAGTGTCTGAATGAGAAGTTTTGCAACAGGACGACCTCAGCCACTTTCACAATGAGGAGATCAAACTTCATTCCTATGCAGTTCCTGGGCCCAGCCCCAAACAGCAGGAAGGTGTAGGGGTCAACAGACTCTTTTACTGAACCTGATTACAACCAGAAAAATTTAGAAAGAGCTACTGTTCAGGATGTGTCAGCTTTCAGATCTGACTGTGATGAGGGGTCTGGGAAGACAAAAGCTTTTTGTGTTTCTGTGCATATTAGAAGAACCCAGCTAAGTCCCCTATTTCTGTCTCAATAGATACCTCATGCCTTTGCTTTTATCCTGCTGCTTGGAGTTGGTTGTGCATCTCCAGGTGAATTGGGAGAACAGGGAATACCTGAAATCTGCTAATGGATTTCATAACTACTCTTTTCTCAGAACTCTTTCTCAGCTCAAAAACTGAACCCAGATTTCAAACCCTAAAACACACAGGTCTACAGCTTCACGTCTTCCCTTTAGATCAAAGGACTGAGTGAACACAAAGATGTTCTCCCCCTGTGTGACTAAAGGGAGGGTTGCTTTTGAGACACGCCAGCCATTCCTCTCCTCATCATGAAAAACACGGAAGAACAATCAGCTTCACAGGGAAATTTGCCACTGAGCATTTTCAGTAATACTTCTTAGTGATCAGTTAGTTTTCATGTCAGGAAGCTTTTCACTCCCGGTGCATGAAGGACAGGTACAAACCTCAGCCAAGCAAAGTCAGAAGTGAAGTATCTCGCTACTGAGACACCAGTACATCCCTCTGATGAACTCCCAGCAAGGCAAGAGATCCCGAAAGAGCTCCTGTCCAGCTACTCATGCCCAGTCTGTCAACTGGAGCAACTGGCATAACCTGTCCACTGCCAGAGTACTCCCATTTCAGTGGTTCCTTCTGCATTCAACACAAGGTGACCATAGGAGTCCATAAGTGATTTCAGCAGCATCCATTTCCCTCCCTAACTTTTGCCTGATACTGCTGCCACATTTTGTCCCAAAAGCCACTGCATCCCCACACCGGAGGTATCTTCCAAGAGTATTTCAACTCCTGGTGCAAGGGTACAGATCTTGTCCTGCTCTCTCTGGACCAGCTCTCAACAACTTCATGGCCACCAGAAGACTAGCAAGCCCAGGGTCTCCCAGGTCTGCCTTGGGCTATTGCCTCATTTCGCAGGGTCTGACAGAGACTCCTAAGCAAGGATTGTTTCATAACTTGAGTTGAAAAATTAAGTTTTATTTCCTATCTGTCTTTGCCCTTCCACTGCTGATTTGCACGGCATTGTGCCAGTCACCCAATGGCTCTTGTTTTAATATCTGGCAATATCTAGCCGTAAACCCCTCAATGTTACAGCTGCTGGGAGCTGCTCTGACTGTCGCTTCCTTCAATGCAGTTAATTAAATTCCATGCACAGTTTATGGATGTAGATCATAAAACTCCCCTCATGGTAATGCTGGGACTAGATGTCAGACAATGATAAATGCCTAATTTAAATGTTATAATCATACATTCCCCACTTTTTCTGCCATTTCCACTCCCAGGGCTGAGGTTGAGTGTACAGCTATTCCCCTTGCCTGGCCCTCACCTCTCAGGCCTGAACTCCTCTGGCTCTGGCCAGTACCCTGGGTCATGATGCAGCACGTAGCCTGAGATCATGACCACCATGTCCTTTGGAATAGTCGAACCACTGAGCTCCACCATCTTCTTGCAGACCCTCTCAATCTGGCCCCCAGGGGGCAAGAGCTGGAGGGATTTGTTCACCACCTTATCGAGGTACTCCATCTGTGTGATGGCATCGTACGTACGTAGGCGTAGCCTGGGGAGACGAATTAGGATGGCGATTGAACACAGGACTTCAACCCCCACCCCAGCACCCCCGCAGTGCTTCTTCAAGCATCAGAGACCAGAGGAGGGGAAATCTCAGTGCCAGCACCTCCTCCAGTCTGTTTCGTTTCCAACCTGGTTTTTGGCTCAGGGTCTACAAGGCACAGGTGGGAACAACACCAGCATCTCCCCATCCTCCTTTACCTTGTTGGACAGGTTTGCATCGATCTCATCCTGGAGCCACTGCTGCACATCAGAGTGGGCGGCCAGGTTGTAGGGCATGTAGCTGATGGTGGAGCTGGTGGTCTCATAACCAGCAAAGACAAAGATAAGAGCCTGGTCCAGAATCTCCTCATCACTTAATGCTGAAAAGAGGCATAAAAGCACATGCAAGAAGCTGAAAACTACAGTGACTAACCCCTGGGAATTCAGGATCCCACTTGTCAAGCTAAATAACTCTATTCATAACTACTTAACAATTGGTAAAAGAAACATCTATCTAACCCTCTGGTACCAGAAAGGGGTGGATCTGGAACAGTTGTACAGCCAGAAAACTGCTGTCAAGATCAGCAGTGTTATGTTGCTTTCTTCAAGAGCAGAATCAAGGTATGTGCAGCCTGAATCTGATTCAGAAAGTCTCTGCTATTTTCTGGGATGATGCTCCTGGGCAAAAAAAATACTAAGGGCACATGCCAGGAAAAGGTAGAGATGATGAGATGTCCAGCAGCTCCTCTGAGACATGAGGTGAGCCTTGCGCTGCTGAAGGGATTAGTAGCCCTGAGCATAATGTGGCAGTGATAATAAGGACAAGACAGGATTTAATGCTGGTACTGCAGTAGTGTCCAAGTGCTGCTGAGATGCAGCCTGAAGTGCAGGGTGCCATACAAATGCCCTGTCCTGCCACCTTGAAAGTCCGCAAGCATTCTGCCTTGATTGAAGTTGATGGACTGGGAACATGCCTTGGCTGAGCCATTATTTTCTAAATCTAACAGTTTACCTAGGATGAGGAACAGAGATGAGCTCACAGATGAGGAAAGTATGTGCAGCATATGTGCTTTGTGTGCTTTATGAAATACAGCCAACATCGCTGGCCCTCAGAGAAGATAAAATAAGAAATGGAAGCAAGGAGATATTCACTGTGTTTGCTCTTTGTTGCACAAACAGACCTCAGGATTTATCCCAGGAAGCGCGATATAATAAAATATGGTTGATATGTGATAAGCATCCTTATGACCCCACTACTGAGACTTTGAATCTCCTCTAGGATTAATGACTAAAATATGCTTCTACTTTCTTCCTTTAACCAATGAGGAGCTACCATGCTTTCTGCTGAGAGGAGAACAGATCTCAAGACATACATTTGTATGAGTCAGTCTCAGCAGACTTGGACCTGTCATGTGAGCTCTACAAGTCAACTATGAGTTGCAGAAAATCAACCTGCTCCTGGGGAGAAACAGAGGCAGTCAGAGAAGATGTGGGTGGGGAGGAAGCAAACCTTGTCCAGCACAAGCATCTTGCTTAGACACCTGCTCCAGTCACAGGCCCACTGGCAGGCCTTTTTCTCATTCCTTCTTCATTTTTATGAAGACACCATTGAAGAAGTCCATGACCTTTGAGGGTAACAGAGTCACATTCATCTTTTCCAGCACTGGGATAATGAAGGGGAACAACACTAAAAGGAGATAAAAGAACAACATATTTTAGCTCAAAGGGGCTTAAGAAACTAAAAAGTGGCACAAAGCATAGAAAGAAGAGGGATAAATCTGGACTCTGACCCCAAAAATTGCTTTTTGTTGCCTTCAGTTCTCTTTTTACCTAACCATGGCTAGCATGCAGTAGCACTTGAGAATCTCCTCCATATATCACTGTATGGCCACAATGCCACACTAAGTGCAGCTCTCTGTGACAGAGTTCTCTGTTACATCTCTGCAAACAGGGTCTCTGCTTGCAGGAGGATGCTGCAAAGACCCAGGTCAGCTGTACTGATTTTGACTGTGGTTTCCCTGGGGAAATATTTCTGCAGATCTGCTAGGGTCAATCTAATCCTGCAAAGTGCTGAGCATCTCCTGTATGGCAGAGAGGACTCAAAGCTACTAAGGGAGATATCAGGAAATGCAAGTGGTCACCACCTCTGACATTGATTCAGAGCTGTATGAGATGAGGTGTGCCATACCCAAGAGTATGAATACTGGGTTTAAGAAACTGAATTTGAGAAATTTCTTAATGTTGGTGACAAAGGGGTCACTGGGATTGCTCTCGGTGTCAATATACACACTGAAAGAAGTGCTGGCCACCACATCCATGCTGTAGGCTCCAAAAATGCTGGGTAGAAAAGGAGAGTGAATGGGATGAACATAATCAGAGTAGCAAATAAGAGCCCATCTAGGAACAATCCTTGAGGGAGAGAACCTCTTTTAATCAAGGACTCAGTGTAGAGTACTAACATAGTAGGTCCCATCCTGATTTGCCAGTAACCATCATTATATTTTCCCAAGTTTCCCCAGTTGCATTCGTCCCTCATTTTCTTCTCAGCGTCAAAAACCTAGCTGTAGTTGGAAAGCACTGAACTGCAGTCTGCGGTAACAAAGACTGTATTCTGATTTCCATCCGTAAAAAAGATTGTAAAAATTACATCCAAACATACCACATCTTGTGGGGTATCTGTAACGGGCCCTACATCTTCCTCAAAATGCATCTCCAGTAAAATGAAATAGGGAACAGAACATAGTTACTCCATTTGAGCAGAGCAGAACACAGCATGTCCACCGTTCGTGAACATTCCATGCCCATGATCATTATGGAATTTGCCTCCATAGCTGACGAGGGATCCATGCTGCAGTGTGAAAACTGCTCTCCAAAATGGCCCTTCCCCACACTGAATACAAACCCTTTCCTGTCAGCCCCACACAGTTACTTACTCCTTCATGGTTGCAAACTCATCATTGGCCACTTTCTTCTCAATGTTTTTTGCTAACTTTTCACCATAATGATTAATGATATGGAATGTCTGAAATGCAAACCAAAGCAAAAGGCACTGCTGATTCTTTCATATCCACCAAACAAGGCTTGGCAATTCCACACTGCCATCTGTCACTTGCCAAGATTAGGGCTTGTGGAGGAAGGGCAGGCAAGGGGAAGGTACCATTTCCAAGCCTCAGACATTGTTTTCTCTCATCTTAATAACCAGTCCATAGAGCTCATATGACTGTGATTGAGCAAGGTTCTCCTACTGAAATCTACATGCAGCTCCCATTCCAGCTAACTCTAATTGGGAGTGAACATGGCTCCTGAGCACATGGAAAATGGGCACTCATGGTCTGAGTGATGCTCTTAGCAAGAAGAAAATACAGGTCACAGGGCCAACAGACTCAGCTTGCAACACCTTGTGTGCCATTTCATCCCCCATACCCTTCTCCTGACTCCCTCCCCATGATGGTAGACAGCCACTCTGTTGCTGAACTGCACCCAACAACTCAGGTGCTAATGAATGTGGTCTTGAGAAATGGGGCGACTTCCCTGTTTTCAGGGAAGGTCTCTACTCAGAAATGGCTCAGTCCTCCTCCATCTATTGATGCAAAGTACCAGTGGCCTCTGCTCTACCTCCTTCAGCTTTCCGTTGGTGAAGGGTGGAGACAGCACAGTATGAATCCTTTTCCACTTCTCATCTTCAGCCACGTTGAGGGCTGACTCCAGGATCCCATTCAGACGGAAGTTCTGCACAGGGAGAACGTTAGAGCTAAAGGGACACAGTTATACAGGGTGAGGGTTTCCAGCCCCCTTCCACATAACAGAAATGCAAAAAAATCTCCACCGCAGAGTGTTGACTTGGCTCCTGAAGTCATATCAGCTCTACCTCAACCAGCAAACAACACAAATGGAAACAGAGTCATAAATTACCTCAGCCCTAGGGTACATCCAAGCTGATGTCCCAACATCCCAGCCAGAGTGGCCTCTATACCTCCCTAGAAGAGTTTTATTGTTGGTTCCAACAATAAACTGGGGCACAACAGAGAGCAACTACTTGCTGAAGGGCTCAGAGAATAAGAACAGAAACCAAGAAGAAACTTTTTTTCTTGCTGCATGCATTCTATACTGGAGAGCAAAACACGGGATTAGATACCTACCCGACAATTGGTAAAAATGGTATAGCACTCCTTCACCAGGATGTTTTTGATGAGGATGGGGTCCAAAATGGCCAGCACAGGCTGTCTGCCATCAAAGATCCTAAGTCAAGAGAAACCCACAGTCAGTGCATCGCTCACGGTCAGTTGGAGCAAAAGGAACCTGCTTTGTCTGTGGCCAGAGTCATGCACATTGGCTGCTGGAGCCCAAAGGGTTTGGGCCAGCTGAGTCCCCTTTGACAAAACAGCCAAAGGGATGAGGCTGAAACTGTTTTATTATGTAGTAAAACAGGACAAAGGGAAAGGAAGTGCCAAATACAGACAGCATGAGCATTTCTAGCAATCATCTGTGGTATTAAAGAGTTGCCAGAGCAGTGTGGGTTTAGATAAAAGGCAGCTTTTGCCATGACATTGATCCCCTGCACTTGGACTGTCTGAGCACTGTTTCTGCAACTGGTAGCTGGAGTCAATAAATCCACACCTAATAGCCTACTTGTAGGGTAAAGAGATTTCCCTGCCTGGCCTACAAGGCAATGAGGGGGGAAAAATTAATCTCTCTCCTCCATTTTCCAATCAACAGAGACAGAAAATCTTAAAAGCCATGGTGTGGGCTAAAGGGAAAGGAGCCTTGGGCCAGAGCTGAGGGAAGCTGCTGTCTTTGAGAGGCTTGAGAACATTTAATCTTTTGAAAAAATGCACTAGGTTTCATGAAATCTCCTAGGATTTTCTTTGCACAACAATTTTGCTTCGGTTTGAGAATTTCTCAATAGAAGCACGATAAGAGGCTCCTGCACAAAACCAGTGCTGTGCAGTGAGCGGGGAGGCAGGTTGAAAGGTAGCTCATGCCCCAGCTCTGGGAGAAGCAGGGAGCAAGATGAAAAACACTGCAGCAGCCTGCAGCTTGCTTTCTGCTCAAGACAGAGAAGAGCAGCTTCAAAGGCATGAGGCTCAGTTTGACACCAAGCAGTGAAGCATCTTTTTAAAGCTTATGCAAACACATGACCTCCCAAACTGGCCACCAGCATCCCAGCCCTGCACTGTACTGAAATCCCAGCAAGAGAGAAGCCTTGGAAAGATAGCTGGAGACTTTCCCAGTGGTGAACCTGGATCTTCTCAAGTTGTCACTGCTGGAATTACAATGCTGAGACATGGTTGCAATGCACCTTATCCCATTCTATTTTGGGGCCATGGAGCATCCCAAACAGGCAGCTATGTTTTGTATAAAGAAACTCACCCCCAGATTTTGCCATACTTTTCCAAGCACACCTGATCAAAATTCAGGACTCCTTGCCAAAGAAGAAAGGAGAAATGAACAGTTTGCCAGCAAAGAGTGATCAAAGCAGGTCACAGCTGGCAGTGTGGTGCATCCCACAGACCCATTGTAAGTGACAGAGGTTGGGGGGTGCAAGGCAGCTCTTAAGTAACGTAGACACTTAGGGGACATTTGCACTGGTGGGAAAAAAAGAGAGCAGAGAGAAAAAAAGAAAAAATAAAAAAGCACTTTCAACTTCCACTAGCCAACCTGAGCTAAAAATGTAATGAAGACAAGGTACCACAGGGTACACAGTTCTAGCATGAGCAGAGTTAGCAGGCAGAACTAGATCCCAGGGTGTCGTTTATCCTCAGCTCAACAAGTTAGAGCTGCTACTGCCTTGTCCTCATGAGATCTTCCACTGCAGTTACTGAACTGGAGTGATGATGGCTTTTTTGTTTTGCTTTGTTTCCATTAAGATCTTAACTGATGATACATGTAAGGATAAAACTTATGGAACTTGTAACACCATGCATCAACTAAACCATTAGTAAGAGACCATGTGCATGCTGCAAACTCAGTGAATACAGGCTAAAACACCTCTTTCATTGAAGCTAGTACATTTTGTTCTGCATTTGCAGTCAGTTACCTGGTACCAGCTACTACCTAGTTATTTGGTAAGGTTTAGTAACTTGATAATAAATATTTGAGTTTTATTTAGAAATCTATTTGTCTGGCTTAGTCTCAGTCTGGCCCAACAGCAAGTGTGTGGATGGGGCATTGGTGGGGCTAATGCAGCCTCTTCATGGGGATGACACAAAGCACAAAGAAACATGCAGTTCTCAGAAATTATCAGTCTTAGGAATCTCTCCAATATTTTTTTTTATTTGTTTCCAAAAGAATTTCACCTACTGGAGAGCAGGTAGAAATCCAGTGAGAAACTCATAAATTACAAAGCAGTTGAAAACCACAGCACAACTCATTCAGATCAAGCTGAATTTCTGTGTTGTGCGTATGTCCAAAGAACTTCCCACCTGAAATCATCATTTCCATCTGACTGAATCAAGGGCAGAGGAAAGAGATTGCCCAAAGGTTGGGAAAACCAGCAACAGCTACAAGTGAAAATCTAAGGCAGCTACAGAGCAGCAGCTGCCAGTACTCACATGCCAGTACTCCAGGAAAGTTCCCAAAAAAGTCAGAGGCTGTGGCCCAGGAATGCCCAGCTTCTTGAAGGCCTGGAAGGGCCATATCCCATAGCTGCCAAGCAAAGAATATATGAGATGCATTTATGCAATGAAAAGAGAAGATTCTTCATCCTGAGTACAGTGAATAGCTTAAATATCTGGTTCCTGTCACCCAGAGAAAGCTGAAATTATGGACCAGTAAGCAGACCTGCTGAGGATACTCTCTTCCTTTAATAAATGCAGAATCACTCAGGGTACAAGATAACTCAGGGTACATTTTGATGAAAGACAAGGGCTGACAGAAGCTGCATCCCTGCCTAGGCAAACATGGTGTACTGGGCACCTCAGGTCTTTATTCAAGGGCCTCATTTAGTTCCCCAAATCAGACAACTGTGACACGGGTGACTGAAGAGAGGTCTCAGAGGGATTAAGTTCTCAAGCTGAGACCTGCCCTTGTGTTTGTCTTTGCAAAGACCTGCTGCGATGCTCAGGTGGTAGAGCCACAGCAGCACAGCAGCCAAGCAGGGACATAAATTACAACAGCAAAATTAAGTTTTTGCCTGTATAGCTCACTACAGCTCCCTTGAGTGACATAAGAAAAAGGGCAATTTTGCCAACATAACTATTTAAATGGGGGCTTCTGCTGCCACAAGTGCATGGGCAGACATAGACATCATCCACCGCCCTGCTCCCAGCTTGCAGAGCCCAAGGACACCCTATCCTCTTTGCAGCCAACCAGAGCTTGGTGCAGTTAAAACCACAGGACTTCCCCTTTTGGATCTGCTGAGAAAAGCAAAAAATCAAGAAGTTCCTCTTTATTTCCCTTCCTGCCCAGCCCTGCTTCCTCCATCCCTTCCAGCTGGCATGGGGAGGGCATGGGGGAGCTCTGCAGCCCCTCTTTATCAGCACTTGGCTCTGCTTTGAAGGCAGCACAGGAAGACCAAGGATGAGTTTTTAACACTAACTCATGTACTTGGGCACTTCATACCGAGGGTGATGGCCCCAGTCCCTCCCCAGCTGCAGGCACAGGGTTCTCCTCCCCGGTCACCTTGGGGAACCAGCCTCTCCTTACAGGACCAGGAGACTAAGGAAAACCATGAGGAGCAGCCAAGTGACAAAAGAAAAGTTTGGCAGGAAATCCATCATGTCTCCCAGCCTGCCCTGGGTGCACCAATCTACTGTGAAGCCACAGCCTTAGCTTATGATTTTTTTTTTTCCCTGGCCTTTAGCTGCAGTCACACTCACATGACAGTGAAGGAGGAGTTGCCTTGTTTGCTCAGTTGCTCAAACTTTAGCCCTTGGGCGGGTTCCTCCCTGGACTGGGATATCAATAAGATGCCCAGCCCCACACATCTTGAGACTGGAAACTGCTGATAGGACAGTTTTGACAAGAGGAAAAGCTAGCAAAGGGCATCAACTTCATTAACCCCTTCTACCTGCCTCTCACCTGAAAGCTGTGAGGTTCACGTGGGGCTGAGGGGGAGTCCCTGCCTGTTCCTATGTCAGCAGCGATGCTGAGCCAGACTTGCTCCCCCTTACCCTGTCCATTCTTGCTTTTGCTGGGTTCATTGCTTTTACTGAGGGGTATGACTGGGAGGGCCAAGGAACTGCTACTGTCCATCTCTTGCCCAGTTCCTGGGGGGGTTCTGGCTACACACATATACCTTCCATTGTGTTTTCCCCTCCCATCTCCATTTATATTGTCCTCCTGCATCTCTTATTTAGGGTCCAGGAGGGAAGGGGTTCAAGAAGACGGACCTGCCAGGAAACACTTACTGAAGGCTGAAAGGGGTCTGTTATCCTCAGGCAGAGCCCTCTGGAGCTCAGACTCTGTGGGGAGAAGGATACAGTCCTGCGGCGGCACAACCTGTGCTCACATCTGAGCTGACAGAAGTTCTGCCCGGGGTCCCACTGCACAGATCTGTGGCTTTGCTGACTTGCCTGCCTGAGATTCAAGCCCCAGGAAGCCAGCAGAGCACGGGCATGTGGGCAGGAGGTGTTGAGGACCGAGCAATCTGCTGGCACAGTGAGCACCGTGCTTGCAAGAAGGTTGGCCAGTGCCAATGCTCCCTAGCCGTGATGTTTAGGGATAGGTTCCCATTTCCCTTTTGCCCCAGACTTTCTGTTTGCTCTCAGGCATGGGGTTGCACAAGATGACTTCTGTTGTTTTGCTTTAGGCATCTCAGTGTTCCCCCCAGATACACACGTAGGACCGGATGCTTTCAAATGGAGAAACAGGGAAAGTGAATTACATACAGGCAGACTGTGCAGCAGAGCCTCTGGCCAGTTTAGCTACTGCATATACAAGCTCCCCATGCTGGTGGGCTGCTGTGAGGATGGGTCAGGACATGATGTCCTTTGTCTCCATCACACTGGGAAGGGCCATGAATGTCCTCCTCTGTGTAGCCCAGCACGGTCCCATTCCCTGTGTCCCCTAAGCTCCCTGGTAGACCTGCACAGTGGAGGGGAGATGAGCCCCAGGCAAGGACCCTATATTCGCATCACGCTCCCCTGCACCAGGAATCATTCTTCTGCCTTTGGCACACTCAGCCTTGAAAAATCTCAACTGCTTCTTCAGTTATCTGCCAGTCAGCACAGGCAGATCACATGTAGCCATGCCCACAGTAGTGTTTTTGCCTCTGCCCAAATATTTATTTTACCTAATAAAATATATGCAGTGGATGCTGAGCTGTTGGTAGGTCCAGGGGTCACCTCCACACCCACATGGAAGAGACGAGTGACAACGCTGCAATTTCTGGTAGGACAACACCTCAGCCATCCCCAGCTTCACATGGCTGCAATGTGCTCAATGATTCACATAATCAGTGGCTGACAGTAATCAATTAACCAGTTTATGGAGGCATGTGACTGATTCCTGCTTCCCCACGCTGCTCTGAAGAGCTGAAGCCCATCAGCATGCTGCAGCAGGAACCTTATTCTCCATTTTATGGGGTCTCTCCCTTACAAGACACCTTGAAGCAACCATACCCTGGGAGTTATCCTTTATCGTTGCATCCAAAAGCTGGTTCTCCCCCTCACAGGGTCCCATACCAGAAGGACATCAAGAACTGCAATGAGAGGCAGGACTAGAAACCAGGTGCCAGGGCAGAAACTCCCCAGCTGGGATTAGCTGCATTTCTTCCCTTGTACAAACCATTTGATTTTCCAATAACCTTTGCTAACAGCTGTTGTGATTTCTCAGCGGGAAGCAGGTTTTGTTCAGTATTTTTTCCTCTCTCAGACAGAAACTGAGGCAAACTCAGATTTCAGAGGAGAGCAAGGAGGTTAGTTATGCCCCAAAAAAGCAAATAAACTGTGCAGCAACTTCACATGCAAGGAAATTGCTGTTTTGTCCAAAATAAGTTTGAGTGGGATCAATCCACTGATCTAGAGATGACGCTCTAGGGAGAAGATGGGATGCAGAGCCTGATCAAACCTGTGATGCTCCATCACACAGCCAGGGATGGGGGACAGTGACACTGTCCTCCTGACCCATTTCACACCAGGAGCACTTCTATTCCTAGTGGCAACACACTCTGCTAACATCCCCATGTCCCTATGGCAATGAATGTTTAGAAGGGGAAACCTGTATGGCTGGTGGTGGGGATGTTACTGCACAGGGCTCCCACAGCCAGGCTCTGCAGCATCCCCGCTGGGAGCTGCATCCATGGGGGATGTGTGTGGCTGAGGAGGAACTTCTGCAAACTCCTTATGTACCTGAGGGTTTTTTTTTTTTTTTTTTTTTGTTTTGTTTTTTTTTTTGTATGTGTCTTGGAGCGCCGTTGTCTTCTTAGCTCCACAGATTTGAGAAAATCATAGTCGATAAAAAGTCCACCTCCTAATCAAGATTTCTATCATGACTTAGAGCTGCAGGTGGGGCAATCCTGAACACTCATTGTCATGTAATTTTATACAAATTGAATGTATTGAAGTGATGCTTTTACCCTTAAGCAGCCCTTTGGACCAAATGCATTGGTAGAGTGTGTACTTAGGTTATTTTTTAAACGTGAGTATCACTGAAATGGCATCCAGGAGGGATAAAGCAGAGGGGAAGGCTCTCCAGATCATGTTTCCCGGCAACATTTAAAGGGTTTTAGCACTGTGGGCAAGCAAACCACACAGCAGTGCTGCAGGGGAGGCTGCTGCAGCATCCCAGCACCTTGTCTAAGATAAAGGAAGTTTCCCAAGTTTTAGCTACAGAGCTTTCACCTGTCCAAGGCTGATGACACAGTAACAATGTCTTGTGGCACTGAGAGGGGGAGTGATGAGTGCTCCCCATGGTGCTCGTGCAGCAGATGTGCTAAAACAAGTGAAAAATAACAGTAGCAGACTGAGTTTACATCAGTGTTTCTTCTAATTCCACCTGTTTCACAAAATTGACAATTCTCCCCCCCCACCTTTCAGATATTAACTTATTTAAGAGGAAATGTCTCCAAAAGTGCTGTTAAGCCCCATTGGTAAGAGTCACATCAACAGCCAGTGACCTCTTTGAGGCACCAGGCTATGGGCACGGTTATGTATTAGAAGACAGAGATTAATGACCTCTGCCTGTGGAGGACCCAGAGTGGTCCAAAAGGAGCCTCCTCCTCTGGATCATGAGCAGATGTGGCCTCAACCCCTCTGACATCACTCTTCTTAGTGACACCAACACAGTGCTATTGTTTTTCCCAATAATAAAACCCAAGGACTCTAAAGAGGCTTCCAGGAGCCCTGACAATATGCACAGTATTATATAAAAAGACTATAAATTCTTATACCCTGGGGAGAGGAGGAGTGACTCAGTGTGAGCCCTGCTTCCCTCCATGGCAGGGTCTCCTGTAGTGGTCCTGGACACCACTGAAGCCATGGTCCCACACACCTCTCACGCTCGTCCACTGGTGACCCATCGCACTGCGGTGGCTCCTGGCCCGCTTGTCCCTGCCACACCACCCTGGCAACAAACCTGGTTCAATATTAACTCACGTGCTCTCTTCCACTCCTTACCACAGCAGCAGCAGGGTGCTTGGCTTTCATGCATCAGGTACTTTCCCTGTGTTTGTGTTATTGTCACTCTGGATCACGCTGCCCTTCCGCTGCGGCCAGCACCCCGCACTCCTCTCAGGGGAGGGGGGACAAATGGCCAAGCAAATGTGGGAATTCAAAAGCTGATGGTCACCATGGTTAACACAAACAGAAGGGGATTTGAGCTGTGATATCTGGCTGTAGTCACTGGTAGTGTCATAGCTGTAAAAATGGGACAATACATCTTAGAGCAACTGGGGAAATGACAACTGAATTGATGGGGCATAGAAGGTGATATTAAACCTCATGCAGAACTTCAGAGCAGGGCTGACAAATGAAACACCCTTCTGTTTGTAAAAACTCCCAGAGAGACAGAGGTACAAAAACTATTAAACTACAGAGTCCTTCCCAGAGGAAGGGTAATTTTACTACCATCTGGTTGGCAGGACTGAACGAGGCCAAGGAGAGAGAAGTCCTGCATGGACGCAGACCACCAGATAGAAGACCACTCCCAGGAGACACATACTCTGCTGCATCTCAGGCTTTTTCTTCAGCTGCTGTATTGTAGACCCAAAGATTTCCCTTTCCTCCACACACTGTGGAAAAAGCCATATTGTAAAACACACAACTGTCTTCTAATACATGTAGCAACTGTCAGCCTTGTTAAAAAACAGGCTTTTATTTACTGATTGTCTCATCTTTAACAATTCCCTTCTTATGTTCCTCTCGTCCCACAAATGGGATCACGAGCTGTTTATTTCTGGCTCTTCCTTACAAACTTTGCTCTCAAATGAGCCTCTTGAAAGAACTAAATGGGAAAGCACCAGATGTATGACTTCCTCAAAGAGCTCCAGCAGCCGGGGAATGACCGAGGGCTGGCACTGGTTTCTGCTTGCATCTCACCAAGCCCGAAACCACACAGTGCTTCATGCCTGGGTATTTTTGAGACCTCTGCAGAGCGAAAACACCACGCTGCTCCTTTCATCCAGCAATGCTGCTGAATGCTCTTGAATCGCTGACAGCTGAAACCCATCTCCCTTTCACTCCTCTATAATTTCCGAGCAAGGACAGCAAATTATAAGCCACAGCCAGTGCTACAACATGAAACCAGTTACAGAAAGCAAGGAGGGGGCAGTGCTGTCTGAACTCCCTGCTCACTCGGACACCACATCCTCCAAGGACAGCCTCTCCTTTGCCCATCTCACATTGTACCAGAGAAGAACTTCTCTGTCTTTTCAGACCTCACAGATAGTAGCTCGGGCTCACTTGATGAAGCAGCCAGCGCTTTCCAGAAGTGGCATTGCCACATTTGCAATGACCTCAATTTCTGCCGAGCCATACCCAAATAAGTAGTCAAGCCAGAAAAAAACCCCAAAATCATGACACAGCCCTGAAGACATCAGCTTTAAACATGCGACATACAGCCCTTTCTACCATAATCCCCCTACCTCCAAACCCACCCTATCTCATGAGGACACATGTTAAAAAGAGCCCAGTGGGTGTAATCCATTTTAGAGCCAGGATCTCTGCTTGGCCAGACAGAGTGCTCAGGGCAGCATCACTGCCCAAGGGCAGAGTTTGGCCCATTGCTTCTCTCTCCAGTGCCTGGGCTCGTTGTTTTCCCCAGGCAGATCCTGTGTATGGACTAAGGGCAGGGATGAAGCTGTTTGGCTCGTGATTCATTCAGCACTGTGGGCTCCCTATCAGCGGGTGCTGGATGTGAGCCATCCCGAGCACGTTCAGGCACAGTTCCTCACAAGAACCCAAGCAGGTATGGCCAGAAGCTTCTCACTCAACATCACCAGGAGGATTTTTCTATAGCAACTAAAGCCAGGCATCTGGCTGGTTGGATTAACCCTTACTTGCTTCAAGAAACAGGCTTAATTGAAAATGAGCATCTTTTTCTCACCTCTTTAATTTCTGCTGTGGTGCAGAGACAGCTATGGATCAAGGAAAGTGTCTCCATTGATCAGATGAATGGGTTTTGTTGGATGAAGGACTGAAATGCTGAATCCTTCCTCTGACAGTCCCTTTCATGGTGGGGGGTTAAAACATTTCCTAATTTCCATCAGGTTACATGAGGTTTAAGCCCAGAAGATACAGTCTCATAAATCAGTCTGGAAATTTGGCCTGCTTCATCCCAAATTTTCCATAGTTCAGTTTGTCCAATTACTCCAATAGCCATGGTCCTCCCCAGCCCCCCACCTCTGGGGTGTTTATACCAATCAGCTGCATTTGTACATACATAAAAAATAACCCAAAATTTTAAAAAAGTTTGTATTTACAAGCTGAGTCTTGTACCGTTGGAATTAGACTCTAATTAGGTCAGTCATGTTCCCTTGGTAGGGTAAGAATGATAGTGCTGGAAAGGAGACAATTTATAGAGACCCAAAAATAACTCATCCTGCTGTTTTGCAAGAAAGATGTGTTTTCTTTGCCCTACGCTGAGGACATTTGCAGTTGAGGCCACTCGGGCACATTGATACCAGTCACACAAACCATGGCTTGGTCCCACAGGCAAAGCTGGCCTGTGCCTCTATTTCCTCCTACCAAAGGAAGGATATTAATCCTTCCCAATTTGACAGGGCTGTGGTGAGGTTACCTGTGTTTGTAAGGCATTTTATCACTCTTGGCATGAGGCCCCAGGCTATATTACACATGCTTTATTTTCAGACTTGCCTTTTAGCCTTATCTGCACCACCTGTTTAGTGCACAAAGTGCAAGCCTTTTCATGAACTCAGATTATCAAGGTGCAGGGTGTGCTGTTGTTTTGCCAGGGTGCATATCCAAACCGGATCAGCACGAATGGTGCAACCCTAAAAGTTGCACAATGCAGGGAAGTACCTTTGAATGACATCATGGGCGGTGGTTGCTTCTTCCTCACATTGTCGTCACCTTCACACACAGACAAGTCACAGCTTGCTCGTTTCTCCATATATAGGTGCAGATTCTCGGATTCTGCAAATGACTTCGCTGGTTTCAGCGCCGCTGAGAAATTTGTTTTGTAAAACCACGCAGAATGACTTCACACATCAGACTCATCTGATTTAAGATTATCTTAATTAGTTAACAAATGGTGATGATCATAATTGCCAACTTAGTGAAAGTCTCTACCAAACTGGGAAGTTGACTTGGCTTAGAGACACGTCCTGCATTTCCAAGGAAAGAAGACAGCAAAGTAAAAGGACTCCTGTTCTTGGGTCACAGTGGAAGCGAACAAAAATCCAACAAAAATGTGTGTTCAGATAAAGTTCCTTTTGATTTTGTGGGAAATGCAGGTTTGAAATGAAAATAATTGGTGAGGCAAGAGGAGAGTAAAAAATAAACAAAACAAAAACAAGAGGCAGGCTTTAAAAAATGAAAATAAAAGGAGCAAGGAGAAAAATAAATAACCCTGGAGCAAAAACGCAGAGGGAAGAAGAGGAAACAAATGAGACAAATAGCAGGAAAAGGGTCAGTAATGAAAGCCCAGATTACTCAATTCAGTCATGCCACTGCTTGTGCTGTTCAGGGCAGGGCGGGAAGCCAATCTGTTTTCTCTGGTATTGTTTAGGCTACAAAAGCTGTGGCAGATTTCCCATCCACTCCTGTGTTTATGTCCGTGCTCCAATCCTAACCACAAAAACATGTGAGGAGGAAACACATCCTGAGAAGAGTAAGGGCTAGAAGCAGGAGAATGATACACTTTGGAGCTGAATGACCTCAAAAAAGCACTTCTGCATCTTACGGCAATTTTACAGAATAATGTCTCGTTCATGAAATGCTACGGCTTGAAGATTTTCATCTTCAAAATGGGTACATTGATACCTCTGGGTTATTACAAGCTACCAGCCACTGAGAGCTGCCTATATTTATACAACACTGCATTATTTATAATATCCCTTTCAGGAGCAGGAGAATATGAGCTCTTTCCTTAGCAGTTTGACTTTCCGCCCGCCCCTTCTCCCACTTGGAAAACATTGATTTCTCGCTCTCATTTCTCCCACCAAAGCTGTAGCCGACCTGACTGTGTTAAGTTTACTTCTCCAGGCCAGATGCTCAGCTGGTGAAAAACACCAACAAGCACCCTGGAATAACAGAGCTGCCCTGATTTCCACCAGCTGGGATCTGGTCCAGCCTCCCCAACATCAGCATGTTTGTGGGAACTGATTAATGGCTGCTACAATGCTGCAGGGGAGGCAAAATATTATTTGCGAGGGGACGAAGGTGTACAAAATGCTGGCCCCATGGGTTTCCATTTCTGAATGGATTTCAACTCTCCTGTATTAAGGATCTGGAGGAAATTTATCACTGCAAAATAATAATATTTAAGGCTGATCAAATTTTGGGTGAAAACTGTTTGAGTCTGTCATTTTAGCTAAAAAGCAATGAGGGATTACAAGATTTTACAGTCCATAACTAACAGCAGAGAATTTCAGCCCATGCTACGTTTTTACCATCCCGAGCTGTTAACTCGTGAGCACGCTGGCGAGGCACCCAGAAACTTCTTCAAGCCAAAAATAACAGAAGAGGCTGGAATATATTTTTTTTCCCCTACCCAAAATAAATGTACCAAGGACACACACGTTTCAAAAAGGGTTCTTTTAATTAGAAGCAAGTTTGCAAAAGAAGAAGTAACTTTCTCATATAAAATAGTGGACTGGTGAAGGTGAGGCTAACAAGAGGTGTGGAACAAAAATCCAGGGCAAATCCCCAAGGAGACACTGAAATAAAAGCAACGATCCAATAACTGTAGTACACCGAAGGGTAACTCAAACACAACTGTGTAAGGTGGTCCTACCCCTAAACTGACGGCAGATACCAAATCAGAGGATGGACTCCATCTGAAGAGCTGCAAAGTGACCAGCTACAAACTCACCATAATACCATGTCCTTGCATCTTTCTGCTACCCAAGAGTTTCCACTGCACCGTGACAGGTCCCAGCACTGCCCAGGAGCTTAATGACATCAAGGGGGGAGCACTGGTGGCACTTCACAGGTGCTTCACCTGCAGAACACCACCACATCACGTTAGCAGAAACGTTTCATTACCAGATCTAAAGATTTGGACATAAATGGGAAAATACTTCAATATAAAGCTCTGTAACCCCATTTCAGCCCCTATACCCAGAGATTCAAGCCCCCCAAAAGTGCACAGTGATCAAACAGCATCAAAATAATGAACTTCCTGCCAAGTCTTGAGACTCCGAGGCCGTTTGAAATAGGCAGGTGGTAGCTTTAAGAAGATAAAATTCTGAGTCAGAGCCTGAATCTCAAGTCCCAATGGTATTTCATTCCTTGTTCAAACATATCTCACCTGTCCCATGTGTCACGTGTGTGCTTATCAGTTGTGGCTCCCAACTAGCAGGGGCAGCAAACTTTACACCTTCACAAAGTGCAAGTCAGCTTTGTCTGGGAGGGCTGGGGGTAGAGATGTAGGGGAGAAGAAAAGGAATACAGAAATACAAAGAACTGAAGGGACTGGTTAGGTGGAGCCATTTAAGGCCCATGCCCAGCCCAACATGTTCAGCCTTGGGGTGACTGTGCTCCTAGTTCAAGGGTGGCTTTCTGTAAGGAACTTTCAGTGGATACTGTACAACCACATCACCATGCATGTGGCTTTGTGTAAACGCCACAGCAACACACCTCTCCCCACGTAACCTCTAGTAATGCCATGACGATGTATAGACTCCACACATGCTGGCAAAAACCTATAAAAACAACCCAAGAAATGTGGTTGAACTAGCAGAAACTCCAGGTTGAATGAAGCTGTTTGCAGTACAACCTGCCCATCTAGCAACTGTTCTGCAATGGCTTTTCCTCTCCAGATATAACCCCTCATTGCATGATGTGCCCTTCTGGCTGCTATTGATAAAGATCACTAGAGATAGGAGGTCTTGGGATCATGCATGTCACAGGTTTCTAGGACTTCAAGATTTCTAATGGCTCTTCCAAAGGTTATCTTTCTTGTGTGTGTGTGTAGGGGGGGGGGGTTTTGTGGGTTTTTTGGTTGTTTTATTTTAAGTTTCCTGATAAATTCCTTTTCTAAACCAGATTTTTCTGAAGCAAGTCGTCCTGCTTATCTGAAAACAGAAAGTGGAAGAAGACACCAGTGCTCTGTATGTATAAACAGCTATCTCTCTTCCCTTTTCGGAGAACAGATTGGATAATCTTTGGATGACCCAATGGATTTCTTGAGGGAAGCAATGCCAAGGATAATAAATGTATCCCCATGTCAAGACAGACTTGGATATTTATTCTAAACAATTGCTACAGCAGCTTCTGGCAGAGACCTGGGTATAAGCAGGAAAAATGAGATCTTGGCCCATCTGCAAAGCATCACTGGCTTTAACACTCAAAATGAAGAGGAAAAAAACCACCTTTGGGTAATGGATTAGTTTCTTTTTCTGTATGGGTTTTTTCTTCTCTCCAGTAATGCCAACTGCTTCCAAAAGTGGGATTGGTGGCTGCCGTGTGATTCCTTTAGTAAATGCTGATGAAACCCTCTGCTCTGTGCTCTTGTTTCTCCCTGCCCTCCCCACAAAGGGGTTTCACATGGGTGACTCCCAGGGTGAGGAAAAAAGAGACTGTCACTGACTAAAGTAAAACAGTGCCCTCTCCTGTCCCATCTCACTGCTGCTGCCCGCACCCCACTTGCACTGGTCGTGCACCAGCCTCGGAGCATTAAGAGATGGGAATGTAAAATACTCCACCCAAGGGTATTGCCTATGGTGGGGGACACGCCATGTGTGATATGGACTTTTGGGGAATAAAATGCTCCACTTAAAGTAGGCTGGAACAGTTCAGCTCCTTCATTTACGTGCACTTTTGCATGTGATTTATGATAGGGACCACCTGAGTTTAAGTGCTGTTGGGCGTGCCAGGGACATTGCTGATGGTGGTGGCTGGTGTCATCTCAGCCTTGGGAGAGGGGGGAAGACTTGGGCACATTTTTCCTGCAGGAAATTGGATATTTCCATGGCTATTGCATGAAAAATGAGCTCCTATTAAACCATTCCCTGAAATGTCTCCCTTGGTCATTTCATGATGCTGTTCTTATTTTTTAGTAACAGCCACCAAGAGACCTGAGAAACATGGGAAAGTAAATAAATAAATACAAATAAAATATCCTAAGAAGGCATCCTAAATATAAGCCTTCATTTTTCAAGACTGTTCTAAACAGGAAGATGGAAACAGAAGTGGATTTGATGGGTGAAGTTATTGTAACATGACAACCAGTGTTTAAAAGTCGTATTTCAAGGCTGCGATTCTCAAAGATTACAGCTATGAAATAGAGCTTTCTTGCTAACTGATGGAGTGTTTCCTTCCAGATAGAACAATTTACCTGATATCTGAGGTAAATAAAACCTACCCATTAATCATATTTTACAAGTACAGCATGTTAACAAGAAGGCACAGGCATCGTGCGTGTAGCTACCCAGGATCCTGGGCAGCAGAACACACATCCTATGCTCATCTTAGGGGTGAGCAGGGCAGTGCACTTCCTCTCTCTGCAAATGCCTGAGTAAAATAAATCCGCATGTAAGAAAAGCCAACTCCTAAACCAAATATAACCAAGAGTGACAATAGCGTGGACTGAGATGGAACAGAAATACCTTTGTTTGGATCAACAGGTCCTAAAGGAATCACATTTAACCTGTTATTTCAGCAGCAGTCAGAAGAAAAGGGCCAAACAGCCAACTCAGCAGGTCCTCAGCAAGCTCAAGCTTTTTAGTTGCAGATGGTTCTGAGAAAAATCGTTTCTTCTCCTTGCTTTGTATAGATCGTGCTGTTCCCCATGTTGTCCTTCAGTGGAGCAGCAGCCACAAAGTCCATGTGCTTTATTCCCCATGGTTTCCTTGCTTTTTTCCTCAATGCAGTATCAGATCAACCCCAGGGAGTAACTGCACCTTACACCAATTCAGATCTGGCAATATTCAGGAGATATGGAGCTACTCACATTATGCTTTCCTTTGGAGCAAAGTCTTCGGTGTTCAATCTACTTTCTACTAATCTATGTCCCTAAGTCCTTAGTGGTCCTTGAAAGGCTCCTCCTGTAGCACTACCTCTCATACCTGTTGGATAAGCGCCATTAAAATTCCAACAGCAATTACATTGCTATGTCACATGTATATAAAATAAAGTGTTTAAAAATACTTAATCTGATGCAGGAAATAACAAAGGATAAAGAAAACAAATCAGCAAGTCACGTAGATAATTTCATCTAAGAAACAAAAAACTAAGACTGCAAACAAATTCTTGTCAGTTCAGTAATTAAAGCAAAGTCCATATGGCTTAAGAGAACAGTCAAAGTGCACAGAAGGCAGTGGGTTTTTTGTTTGCTTTGCATTCCTCTTCGCAGTTAGCTCCACGTCATCCTCTTTGGAGCCCCTTCTCCATCCCACACACATCCTATCCAGGTGCAGAGAAGGGGATGGCTCACAGGGTTTTGGCTCACACCCATGTCTTTGCATATCCCTTGCCATCTAATGAGCTGTGGATCATTATCCCAAACTCAAAAGCCCTTAAACACACCCACTGGAGTTTTTGGTTTTGAACTTTTTCTTTCTGGAGCCTTTGGAGAGGAACAGCAATCCAGTGCCAAAGCTATCCAGAATCTGTATGCACCAAAAGCAGCAGTGCTCAGAGGCAGTGCCAAAGACTAAAAGCAGTTCTGAGATTGTTTGCCCTGTCCAAGAGGCACTGAAAGGTGACAGCAAGGCTGAGCTTGCCCTTGGACCCCAACTGTTTAGGTGAGGTGCCACCAGGCTTCTTCTAACCAGCCCCCATGGGCAGGAACAGGCAGCTACCATAATCAATGCCAGGTTCGTTTCAACAACCTGCCCTGAAGCCACCATCACACAATGCCACAGCTGTCCCGCATCCCTCCAGAGAGGACAGGGACAATCTGCAATAATAACAGTGCCTGAATGTGCCCTGATGGGACATTAGGAAGCAGCAGGATACCAGCTGTCCTGGCTGACCTACACCCACCTGGGAGGAAATGCCAGATGCTGGAACGGCAAGGAAGGACTTGCCGACTTCCAAATTCACCTTTCAAACTCTTGCAGGAAAAAGTCTGGTGATCCAGGACTGTTGCTAGGTCCAAGGGCTGGACTTGGATTCTTTAAACCCCTGACAACTTCCTTGTGAGTAAACAACTTGCCACTAAACATGACAGACTCAGGAAAAGGATAGAAAAGAAGAAAATAAAAGGGAGCTATACAAAAGGATGGAAAATAAACTAAAAATCTCCTCTCTTCTTTCCAAAGGCTGTAGCTTCAAGTGCACAAAGCAGACTGTAAACGTGCACAAGGTAATTCATGACCCTAATGCCTGAAAAACCTGGTTAGTTTTATTTGGAGACACTTTGTTGCTTCTCCCAAATACGAAGCTGAAGAATCAATAAAAGGCACCTGTGGACACCAAAATTCACCCAGTCTGTGACGTGTCTTTGTACTAAAAAAGTTAAATCAAACAAACCCAGCTACCATATTCTTTTTACAGACTAGTAATCAGCACTGCAGAGTTTGTGCAAGAAAGGATGCTCAACTTCTATTGACAGGGCAGGATAACTTTGATGATCAAAACCCTGACCAATTAGGAGACTCTCTAGCTTGTCACTGCAATCTTAATTGAAAGATTCCTCTGGCTTGCTGGGTTGTGTCCTTTGACTTTTAAAAAATGACCAATTCAAATGGCACATGCAGTCCACGAGGGAGGATTAGAGCCACACCAGAAATAAACTGACCTTGCATCTGAATTCTTCCCACTTGCTTCACCCACTGCTGCCTACAGTGCTCTTTTGAGCCATCTCCTCTTCCAAAGACCCTGGAGTTGGAATATTTAAAGAATGCAGCAGGTCCCATTTGAACAAGAAAGAAAAGCAATTCAGTAATTCAGTATAAATACACCAGTAGTGAGCCTAGAGCAGACACAGTGACACATCTGAGCCTAAGTTGATCAGCCAGTGCTCCTAATGTGGGGACCAGCAATGTGAAGAGGAGACAGGGGGTGTCTGCTTTTCATGTAAAAATGTGTCCCTTTTTCTACGTTTTCCTACCTGACCTTGATGACAGGGGAAAAATTTAAAAGAAAGAAAAAAAAAAAAAAAAAAAAAAAGAGTAAGAAAAAGAAAGAAAAAGGAGCCTGGGAGGTTTTACATTTTCTCTTCAAATCACATCACAAAGTCACTCATTGCATCTAGGGAATTCACCTCCTTGTCTGGAAACAGGGGGACAGAAGGAAGGGAGAGAAAGAAAGAGGGAAGAGAGGGGCATGGGAGCTGCTTCCTGAAGCAGTGTTACAAAAAGCAGTTAAAAAACCCCTACTATTCACAAGTGGTTAAAATCATCACTCTTCAGAATTCCGTTTTTTGTCTTTTTGTTTTTAAACAAAGGTTCAGCTAGTTCAGCTCCATATTTTTAGAGTTGATTGTCTTCAGAAAAAAAACCACCCCAGCCTCATCCGTGTTCCCATCCGTTTCTACCCTGATAGAGAAGTTACCCACAGTTCACCGCACTGGTCACGCACACGCAGTCGCTGTGACGGGTGACCCCAAGTGCCGCCGGCAGTTTGGCTGTATCCTCCAGCCCCGTCTCAGACGAAGGAGGAGAACCCTGTCACTGGAGTCCGGGAGCCAGGCGCGGGCTGTCCCGTTGGGGTGTACACCCCTCCTGAGCTCTGTGTCGTGATGACAGTCTGGAAATAGGGTTCTGTCTCGCTGGCGACACACTCCTCGTATCTATAGGATGCCGGGTGCTTCACCCCTTTCTGCTGCCGCTTCCATGAGTTGTAGTACGTGGGGTCGCTCATGTAATGGTTCACAAAGGAGTGCTTTGGCAACTCGTCTTCATAATCTGAGTCAGTGGCCTGGAGCATCAGGAAAAAAAAAAGAAAAATCAAAAAAATATCAGCCATTAGCATCGATGATTTAGCCTGTTCCACTCTAAAAGAAATTAGAGACAAGATTAATATAATCAGCTGGCAAAAGCTGTAATTTTAAGGTATGATGGTTTATAGTCCAAGTGTAATACATGCTGGACTCTAGAAAAACACTGTGCTCTGGTTTAGCCAGGCTTTGCTGCTGGAGGGAAAGTCACCTGACAAACACTGGCAATAAGAGGATATGCAGAGAAATCCCTTCTAATTCACTGCAGAACACTGCGGTGGGAGCCAGAAGTTCCTGTTTTGACACAAGATGCAGGGAAGTGTAGAGACGTCATAGGGAAACCAACAGCTCTCAATCACATAATCAAAAAGATTGCAAGTATAATTGAGAATCTCTCTTCTGATGCAAGGACAGAAAGAATGTCTTCCATGCAAACACACTCAAGTCAGCCAGACGTGCTGCTGTTTGTGGTGGCCAGATCAGCCCGCTTGCATAGTACTCTGGATTTGGCTTGAAAGCCCCGTTAAGTTTTGAAAATTAGTTATATCACTGATAGGGAATTAAGCAAAATCACAGTTTTTTTTTTTTCAGGTAAACAACTCTATCTGTATGTTCCAGCTGATTATCGGTGGTACAACAAGTCACACAACCAGCAGCAACAGAAGAAAGAGAATGTAAAATCTGGAGAAGAAGAACTGCCAGGCAGGAGGGGTTGCTTTCTTGGAATGTCTCAGCCACAGCCCTGTGTTCAGAGCAGATCTTACCCCTGAAACATTTATGCACAGTGGCTGGATAGCTTCAAAGCTCATATCAATATTGAGCGGGAGCTCTATTGAGATATAACCAGATAAGCTTTGTGCATCTGCCCCTCCTCTGAAGTACCTCTGCTCAGATACAGCTGGAGGAATCACAGAGGGCTCGTACATCTCCTCCAGGTACAGAGACCACAGCAAAGCCTTGGCCACAGTATCCAAGCACACATTTTCCTTCTGTTCCCTCTAACGTTCCCACCAATAACAGCTACATCCCATATAGCATACAAACATTTACCCAGTTATTTCTGCATCTCATACCTTCTCTCAAAATCTCTGGTTTCAGTATGCAAAAGTTTTTAATCTTTTTTTTCTCACCCTGATAATCTGCATAGCTGATTCTAAAGGCAATTAAATATCAAAGTAGTGGCTTCCTAAGACATACAAGATAGAGACGGTTAAGTGCAGCTCGTAACTGTTAGTTGCTGCAATTAGTTTCAAAAGGTTAGTATCGTTATGATCTATGACACCACACAGCACACACACATCCTTCTTGATCTTGCCTGCCACACAACTAGTCTCCCCTCCTCTAAAGCTCCTTTTTAATGGTCTCTGAAGAACAATCCTCAAATGCCTTGCAAACCATCGTTTGAAAAGGGCACCGCATCCATCATCCCACCTCTTTGCTTAGATAGCTGCTTCGATACTATTTCATGCCCATTTTTCCAGCATAAAGGGTGATGGACAGAGCTGCAAAATTTTTCCCAGAGTTTTCCAAAAGTCTGAGCAAAGCAGCTCTTTATCGCTTTGCAAATTTCCCTTCTACTATTACCCATGCTTTGGCTCTTTCAGAATTATGTACTGTTTGATTATTTTAAGAATGCAAAGGTTCAGGTGCCTTGATGCGTAATTAATAATACAACAAAACCCAACCAGCATTTAATAATCATTCCAGAAGGAATTCAGCAAGACTTTCTCTTAGAAAAATGCTCCTTTGCACCAGCTGCGAGTCTCGGGAAGCCAACACCCGACTCCCTCCAAAGACCTGCCCAAACAGGTGTTTTTTTGCGGCATGCCTAGAATATCCCCAGATTTGGACCGCTTCATGGCCAGTGGGTGCAGAGAGCAGCTCCAGAGTCTTGGCACCGCTGCAGGGAACGTCCTGCCCAGCATTGCCCTGTCTATTTTTGTAAGGGGCTCCAACAAGGGTGCCTCTGATGCCTGCAGATGTGGCAGGATGGCAGAGCATGGCAGCAATAGCTCAGGCAGTCTGGTCCTCAGCTGCAGATGCAACCAACTTTACCTGCAGACCAGAAGATCCCCAAACCCTGGTTGTCTTTGTTCTTATCAAGAATGAAGGTGTTGCACTTTACTCTAGCTTACATCTCCAAGCATTATGCTGCAGATCCATAGTCTAATGTTAAGGTAAAAAGTGCCTGGGAAGCTGGGGGATGATGCGGGAATCCAGAAGAAAAGTCTCTACATTCTGAGCAGAAGCAGGTGATTATGGGTCGCTCACCAGAAGCAGCACCTGACAGTATGAACTCCTCTAGTTATCACAGATGTGCTCCCTCCATCAAAGGCACAACACTACTGCTGCCCTTGCCATGTCCTCTGACTCCTTCTGCAATCCAACATCACTCTTACTGACTCAGACACGCTCAGCCACCCCCCAAAGAAACAAGGTCTTGCTGAAAAGATGGATCACAGCTGAGTTGAGGTGTCATAAGCACAAGGAGGAAAAAATTCACGAACTTCTAGTGGTTCCTTACTGGTCTTCCTCATGTCCCCACAGACATATAGAAACATAAAGGCAACTGAAAGCCTGGAAGCTCCAAGAAGAAATGCCGAGAAGCAGCTGTATCCAGAAGACTGACACATGACTTGATAGGTATAATAATACTGATGCAGCTACTTGATTTCTGTCCATCGCCAGCAGAAAAATACTTACCCAGAAAACTAATACAATTTCTGTACCTAAGCCAAGTTCTTTTGAGATTGCCAGAAGTCAACATAATAAAGAGGAGGAATACTAGGAACACTTTTAGATGAGCTGCTCCCATTTGAAATACAGTGTCACTTGAACTTGCCATAAGCAGAAAGAGGGAATTTAAAACAATTATCACCTGCTGGTAATCTGGCCACTAATTAGTCCACTATACCAACTGAAAGGAAACACTAATTTGGTATACATAAGGCCAGTGCCTTTCAGAAGTGACTTTCATGAAACATATATAGGTGCACTAACGTCAGCCTTTCACCACCATTAGCACTGATGCTGGAAAGGATAAACTACTTGTCAGTGTTGATACAACATGTTTTCTTTGTGTTTCCTTCAGAATAGGCAGGAACTGACTATTCTGTCCATGTTTCTATAGTATCTTCTAAGGTCTGCTCCAAACAAGGTACTAATAACCATTTTTACCAGCAAGGAATTCTTTAAATTGCCATCCCACATCCCTCTCTGCCCTGATGAAAATCAAGGAGTAGCAAGATAAACCTGTTTTGCATGACAATACAGACAGCTTATACTAGAGGATTACTTTTTAGTGGTTTTTAAACTATTGAGTAAATAGAAATGCTGCAGGGCTTTTTGCTTTGTTTTCAGTTTTCTCCCTTCCTTTCGACTGTGGCTTTGTTACCTTGGAAACCTCCATAGGCTGGAGTGTGATTGGGTGTGCAGTGACATTACAGACTGTCAACCAAAGGTGCATGGATGCCTATGAAACAACAAACGCAGAAAATGAGAGGCTCTTTAAGTGTTTTATCAATAGCACAAAATGCACAAGTGCTGTTCAGAGGCAAGTCAGCAACCAGACCGGTTAGCTTAGTCAATGGGAAATTTGAAAATAATTCCAATTATCTATTTTATTTATTTTTTTTTAAAGTGACTGCATAAGAAACAACTGTATGAGATTATTTCTAAAAATGTAGATGGCAGCAGTTTCTTTTGGTTGACATTAAATGAATATGCTGTAAAACAGACAAGGTAACCTAGTAGGCAAACAGATTTCTCAGGACATGGGAACCCTTGCTTATTTAATGTGTCACCTGCAGCTAGGTTCCACATGGTGCCCAACATGTCAAAATCATTGGAGAACTTTATTGAAAACAAGTTAAACCATATTCCAATTAACCTTATTAAGTGTTAATTGGAAATTTAGAATATCTTCCTACAGAGTTGACAAAGTCAGACTGCAGAGAGCAGCTGGGAAGACCAGGGCATTGCCAGCATTCAGCACTGACTGATAATGTCTGTAATCTGAGAGAATATTATCTCCTGAAATCTCCTGGTTTTGGGAGACTACAGGGACACGTGAGAACAAACAAACACCTCCCTCCCCTCCCCTCCTGTAAAACTGCTCGTCCATGGCTGGATGACATTGCAGATATATCATCAAATTTCTGCAAATGGTGAACACCAACTTTCTTCAGATAATCTGTCCAGAGCCTCGTCCACTTGACTCATTAACTAAAAGCCTATTATTATTAATCATTTAGAAATTACACTCTTAGCACTCTCTTGCTCCATACCTGCCAATTAAACTACTTTAACCTCATTAACAGTACTGGTGCTTGGCTTTCATGACATGGAGTAAGTTAACCACTTGATTTATGAATATCAAGAGTACTGCTTGGTCTGCCCAATTTTTTCTTTGTTTCTCTCTTGCTCTCCTCATCAGGAGGGAGCTCGGAGGAAGGCTCCCAGGCAGCTGTGCTGTAAGTGCAGTCAGTCAGCCTGAGAGTTTCTCACAGACTTCTTCATGTTCAGTAAACCCCATGAGACTTGAAGCCAGTGAGCTTCCTTCTTTTCCATATAAGATCTTGACACCTCAGGCAACAGTGGTAAGACTAAGCAGCAACAAGATGACATGCGGGTTGAAAGTAAAAGAAGTTTTGGCCCTGCCCGCCCTTATGTGCATCGTATTAAGTGGAATTTGAGATCCGTGCAAAGATGTACTAGAGGAAAACGGCATCAGGACTCTCTTTGCTGCAGAGGACCAAACCTGTGTAGAGCTCTTACATAAAAAGATATCTTTAACTCTTCATATAATGGAGAACATTTCTGACCACTAAGAGAGATGGAAATTCTGAAATTCTCGAAAAACAGAGCTTGTCTGTTAAGATGTCATTTGAGAATAGGAACAAAAAGAACAGAAAAGACAAACAGGAAGAGCTAATAGATACAGGAATACTTGAAAAGAGAGGGGTCAAACATCTATACCCACCTCTGCCCCAACGCACCCTCACCTCCTGTCTGTACCAGCCAACATAAACAGCATTTCCAGGCTGATCAAAAGGCAGCATTTCCTATTGCTACCTCTACTGGGAGCGTATTAACATTTCATGCCTAAAAGCACTCCCCATCACAAAAAAACCCCAAGCATCAAAGACATTATACAGAAGGGCTGTGTATCTAAGCCCCAAGGAAAAACAGGAGGCACATTTTGTACACATACTCACATGCACACACAGATTCACAGAAACACTAGAATCTCAACTGAGACCTTCAGGCTTGACTGCAATACACAGTAAATAAATAATATTAATAATAGCCTGAGAAAAAGAAATAAAAATCACTTTCTTCCATGTTGTACAAACAGTGCATATAGAAGGCAGTAATGACACCCTGCAAGTAGGCTTTTGCACATTACCAGGAAATACCACATGGGGCATTGAAATTAATGTCAAAAGGTGCCAGTGCTAAATTCATGATCATGCTCAGCAAACTGTTTTAATGACAGGTTTAATGCTGGGTTGTTACAGTGGCATGACCAAAGCATTGTGGGTTTAATCTGGAGGGTAACGCTTGTGTGTTGCATAGACAGCAGTTGAGCTACACCAAGGAAAGCTGCCGGCACGATGGGTCGGCCACAGGGCAGCACAAAGCAGCAGGCTGTCCGTGGTAATTAACAGGAGGCAAGAGCTAGGTAGCCAGGAAAAGCAGCTGTAGCTGCAGGTGCAGAAAAGCTACAGATGAAAACTGTCATCTTCTTCCACTACTTGCTGTTCTTGATTTATTCCTGCTGGAAGGGTCAGGTTTGGAGTGGTTTGGCCCATTGCTCGCTTCTTGTGCTGTCAGTTCAGATTCGTCAGGATCTCAGCTGACAGCACTCGATTTCAGAGACAGATCTACCTTTCTGGATATCCCTTGAAATCTGGCTATTCATCCCTGGCCATGGACATTTACAGACCACAAGCACTTTCTTTCTTTCTTCTTAAAGGGGATAAAAGATGCAAGATGGAACACTGCCAGATGCATAATGCCAGCACACAACAAACCACCTTCCTTGGAGAACAGAGCCTAAAGTCAATCTGAGCAGAAGGCTCCTCTTGAGTTACACTAAGTCAGCAGGCTGGAGTGTTCAGAAACCTGAATGCTGGGCTCCCACAGCCATGGCCATGTGCTCCCCGGCAGGTTACTCATTCCCCACTTACTCCCTCTGTGGCAGAAGCAGTAGTTATCAACCCTCAACACCACTCTTCCGAATCTTGATGTTCTCTGTGGCTGTCTAAAAAAGGAACTGTGAAAACTTCAAACCACATCTCATACTTCAGTCAACGCAACAATCCAAAGTGCGTCCCACCTTCAACCTCATCCAGACGGTAGCAGCAGCCAGCTGGTTATTTCACAGCATATATATGTTTTCTCAAAAGTGCTCCAAGTTTGTAGTCCATGGGCAGAATGGGATGTGCAGCCCCTTCCAGAGAGGTCAGCACACACTGGCTGACTGAGTGCATTTGTTTTTCTATGTAACACTGGAAAACTGTGAATATCTGCCAATGCCAGGTCTGGAATCTGCCCTGGCTGGGTCCTGCTTGTCATTCTTCCCTTTGACATTTTAATTTTAAGATGTGATGTGAACAGCCCGGTGAATTGGACATTTTAAAAGTCCCCAAGTCAAACAATGACAATACAGTACAATGCAGGTACAGGATCAGGACTTCAAAGACCTGCCAGGATTCATCAGGGAAATGAATGACTGCAGTGACTGGGCAACATTTGGCAAGGCAAAGCAAACCCTTACCTCTGACTCCGACACTTCTAAGGGCTTCTCGTTCAGGCCCAAGCTCTCAGTCAGCACAGCTCCGTTGTACTTGTTGCAGATATCCTCATCAGAGTAGTGCAACCCCCCTGGGCTTGGGCGAGGAGGAGATCTAGGAAATGTAAAGGGTGAGCGTATAGGATGTTGTCACTTCTCTGAAATGACACAATTAAATCATGCTTAGAAGCCGGAATCACAACCTGGGGCAGTGACTGGGGCATTAAAGTCCTTCCTAGATCCTCCAGACAACAGTCTCCCCTTTGCCTATTTAACAGTTGCTTGAAGCTACATCAAATGCCATTTCCAAGAGTGTGGTGTTCTCAGCTTCTTACCTGGTTCCATTTTTCTTTGAGAAGGTGCTCTTGATGTTCAGGTGTCTGCTGTTGAGCTCCAGAGCAGTGAAGCCTCCGTTATCCAGGGTGACCGACTCTTCCACATTGGAGATGGTTTTACCTGGAACCAGGCAATAAAAGATTCAGCTGAAACAAAAGCACTTTTCCCCCAAATACAACTGTAGGAGGTAACTTTTCCTTCTTTGTGCTTTATGACATCATTAATAATTTTAAAATCTCTTTACATTTCTTACGGGCAAATGAGAACAATCAGAGTGAAGGAGAGGAGTTTATGGATTGCGAATGGGCAGAAGGAGCCAAAAGAGGGCAAAGGAGGAGTCACAGATGGATGCATTTCATTCAGAGTTAAGTATCTAAAATAGCACAGATGAACTGTGCTCTGAAAGAGCTTATTCTTGTCTTTTGACTATAAATAGAAACCAGGTGACTAATTCAGGTGGGCCACTGAGGATGTCCTAAATCAGGTGCTGTGAATCCCCTTCATGCTGACTGAAGCAAAGAAAGAGAAAGTAAAACTAGGAAAGGCAGAAAAAGAGGAAAAGCAGAAAAAAAAAAACAACAAAACAAAACAAAAAGGCAGGAAAGAAAGCAAGAGAAAGTGTAAGTGGATAGCAAATGGGAAAAAGATGTCAGAGTTGTAATGAGGATAAGATACAGATGTGATAAATTAGTGGACAATGTAAGGCAGGGAAAGGAACAGGGGACTGGCAGAAGAGGGAAAATACAGCAAAGTACATTATTTCTTGTGATCAAATATAGCAAGATCTTATTCACTCCCGTGCTCATTCTTTGTAATCCCAAAGGTGTGAGCTCAGCTTGTGTCCCGGGGAGAAGAACCAGCTGCATATTGACACTGCAGCAGACAGGTACTTTATCCTCAGTTTCAATTTCAGTGCTACATTAAGACTCGGTTGTGAACACTGATATCTGACAGTACAGGTCAGACCTGTCTTTTCATGTCTGTCCCCCAAACACAGAGCAAAACTAAGAAGATGAGAGATTTCCTATGAGCTATGCATACAAATATGTAACAATATTAACTTGGTACAACGCCATGGTATTCATATATCTTATATCTCATGGGACTGAAATCTGATTTTCTAACACTTGTTAGAAGTGAATTACAAAGAAAGAAAAGATCTTCACTTTGGAACTGAATTACTAAATACTGCCTGGAAGACTCCTTCATTACATTAATCCCTAAGAACGGGTAGCTCAAAGACCCATCCACCTGATCCTACTCATTAATGTGCCTCTTTTGGCATGTCCTAGAATCAGAGCGATTTCTTGCTGGAGGAGGCTATCAGAGAAATACGCATGTGAACAAACCTTCCAGGACTTTATCATGTAAGGAGAAGAAAAGGTAAAAAAAAATATTCAGAGCTCAAGAACTAGGTGTTTTGAAAGGGAACTATTTTAACATTCCTAGTTATAGAGCAGTAGCCCCTGTTTCTTTTCAGAAAGGAGACTGGTAAAAATTGTAACTAAAGGAAAATTCAAAGCTTGACGCTCATTATGTGTTAAAGTCTAACAGGTCCAGATAACCGAGACACCTTCTAGCTTGCTTGGACCCCAGCCCAGCAACTGCAGCTTGGCTTAAGGAATGAATGTGAGATGCAGGGCACTCTAATATAAAGGAGTAGTGATATAGTCCTCACACATGCAGTCTTATAATACTTGCATAGTGTAAAGCCATGGAAAAGCAGAATTTTCTTCCTTCTCCCCACCTGTCAGAGAATGATGACAAAGCTAAATGAAGTCTCAGCTCATTCCTTTTTTTGTAGTCTTCTGCCAAGTATTTGACCCAGACTCCTTGTTTTTTGCTACAGTCCCTGGGACTTCGATGTTGTCCTATCCAAGCCCATGGCCAGTTAGCATCGGAAACCTGAAGATCAGGCACTCTTTGCCCAATATGCCTATGGGCAAAAGACATTTCTACCAAGACAGACAGCAAAAAGATCTGAGTCTTCTGCCAAAAGGAATACTTACAGAGTCCACACTGTTGAAATCAGAGGTTCAAATGTCTAATTTCTAATTCCACAGCTCTTGAGAGTGTGTGCACTGCACGGAGCCTATGTCTTACCAGTGCTGCAGTTCTTGTATTTCTTGCTCTGGCCATGCAGGACCAATGCAAACACCACCAGAAGGATGAGGATCAGACTTGAAAGAGCCATCACTAGCAGAAACCACCACTCCTCATAGAAAGGGGCTTCTGTTTGTGCTGAAAGAGCAAAAAACAAATAACAATTCCTCTTTATGCTCCTTCAAAATTTTCTCTTCTTTCCCACAGTGAATGATGCATCTGCAATAGTGTTCAGGAGAGAGAGGTGTTCAAAAGAGGTAACATAGTCTACTTTGCAGTAAGACTTTCAAGGGGCTTGCTGACACTTCTAGGATGGCAAAGAGGACAGGAGCATATCATGGCTGCAACATCTCTGCAAGCATCTTTCACACACCCAGAGCAGTGCTCCAGAATCCCTTAGCTAAGAAGAATTTATCACCAAGTGAAGAGAGGGAGGTTTCTTCCCACAGCTCTGCACACCTACATTTCTTGACTACTGTGGTATGCTTAGTACTCCCTGGGTCAAAGGAAGCACTAATATATCTGTCATGACCTACGATTATTCCACTTTTTAAGAGGCTTGCCTCGCCAAAATGCTGCTCAGTGGCTCTTTGAAAAATACAGCTAGTGCCAGGGAACAAAGTACACTTGGTTCAGTGTCTTTCAGTACCTCCATTAACTCCAACTTCCAACATTCACTGCTACTCTATATCATTTCCCCATCAGTTTAGCCAAGCCTGATGTGCAGCACATGGGTATCAATTCAGTTGCCTGGATTCTGTGCGATCACAAGTCATTTCACCCCATTTGACCTCAACTAGAGACATAAAAGGATACTAACTTCCCCTTCCTAGAGTTATCTTGCCAGTCTTGTTTTAAAGTAATAAGTATTGCTGTTTTCTTGTGGTAGTATTCTCTTCATCAGCATCTCTCAGCTTTGTGAAAAAATTCTGCCAGTGGAGCACAAGCCAGCAGCTGTATATAATTTCCCTATACTCCATAAGGTAGAAGAACACCTGATAGGAATGTGTGATGCCAGGAGATCAACTTCAACCCAAGCACTATCACTGAATCCAAGCACTTTTTTTCCCTGACTGTCTTGAGCCCTGGATCTAAACACAATTCTCTTGTCAGCCTGATGATATGAGCTCAAATTTGTTCCAGATCACTGGGTATTCTGCAGCAGTGAAAAGTAGCCACAATCTTTCTTTGCTAGGAGGCCAGTACAGGCCAATAAAGTCATAAAGGCAAACTGCCCAAGCCATGCCGGGCTGAGCAGATTCAGTGCAATTTATACCTCCCTGTGCTAGCTGGAGTGGCCAGCCTAAAATGCTTTATACTTTTATGACTGTGAATCTCAATAGAAACCTCTTACTTTCATGCAGCAATTTGAGATGAACAATGAAGCATCAAAAGGAGGTGAATTAGATAGTTCTGTTCAAGTTGAGAACCTACAAACAAGCAGTTTATTTATAAAAAGCATGACAAGGAGATGCATGCCCAGCTTCAGAGGAATATCTTCCAGGAAAGGAAAGACTGACATGATTACTGACCCTTTACATTGTGTTATAGCCTCTGTGAAACCACAGATAGGAAAACCACTGACTCCTGGTGTTTGAAGTGGGTTGTCTATGCCCTTGTCCTGAAGGAGAAAAGCAAGGGTAGCACTCACACTGAAATCCATAGACAGCTCTCACAGGCTAAGTGGTTAATTGTGTAAGGACAAACACAGCCGTGATGGTGATAGCAGTATTTACTACTCTTGCCTGCTGGGTAACTGTTGAACGTTGTTTATGCTTTTCACTGGAGGAGCAAAGAGATAAAAGCCACTCCAGATACTGGAGCATTGCCAGGTTCTCAGGACTCTCCAGAATTTTGAATCACAAAGCTGCTTTATCGGGTTCTTTTATTCTTCTTGTCTGTCTTTGCTGACACAGCAAGGATGAAACCTATTGCTAAAAAGCAACCTGGAGTACAGCTGTCTCTGCAAGGCTAGGAGGAGAACTGAGCAAAGCTGTCACGAGGGCAAACTCCCACTTTCCAACAGGCCACTGAACTCGAGCCTCCCAGACACGGCAAGCCAAGTGGAATTTCCTTTTTGAGGTATTGAAGTTCCTTCAGAAAACCAGAGTGCCAGGCTGCTCAAAGGGATTTTGGATGCTTGTTTAGGCCATACCCCTGTTTACTGGAAATAAACACAAGAGAGCAGGAAGGGTGGGAAGAGTCTCATAGCATCACCAACAAGCTGATCTGATAAAGTGGGACTGGAGGTATCACACCATACTGGAACTGCTGGCATATAGGATATCAGGAATAATTTAATGAAACTTTTATATTTTTGAGAGCTAATTACAAAATAACACAGGAAATGTTTATCAGAGAACTCTGGGGAAAAAAAGAAGGAATCAGAGCAAGGAAAAAAAGCAAATTGTAGACTATGTAAATTAGTCTTAGGGCAAGAGAACTTACGTATAAATACTCATTACATTTCTGAGAAGGCTTTTTTGTCAAACTTAAAAATGGCATATACACATTTTTCCTCTTGAGAGTAAAGCATGCTGTAATAACAAGCCTTGATTCACTCCTATATTACTCTGGTTTTATCCTAAATCAAATGTAAACAAGCTGCTCTTGATTATTTGTTGCAACTAGAGAATCTGCGTTGTTTTCTTTTTCCCCCTCTTTCCCCCTCCTCCTGCCCCTTCAAGAAATTCCATTGGAAAAGATATTAAAAAAAAATCCATGATTACCTGATACTGCCACAGAGGGAACACTTGGTTCTCCATAGCCAAATTCATTGACAGCCACCACACGGAATTCATAGCTCACACCCTGTTTGAGTTTGTCCAGGCCAACTGTGTAGGAGGTAGCACTGCGAGGGATGTCCTTCACAAACATGTCCCACAGTCCTTCATCTAGGAAAGCAACAAGGAGAGAAATGGCATGAACTGTGCGACTTGACACTTCCTTCTGCTCACTGAAAAAACCTGTCATTAGCTGTGTGGTTCGACCACAGGCAGTGGACATGTTTACCTGAAGGCGGCTCAGTGATACACACAAATGTCAGAATGCCCTGCAAGACCCCATCTGTAAAGGCATTTATTCATGGTGGGGTCTAATAATAGCCCAGATGGATAAAATCTGCGGCAGCACCCACAGTGACCTGCACTGGCTAGAGCAGCTGCCAGCCATCTGGGTCCCTCCTGATCAGGTAAGGTCACCGCACCAGCGCACCTGTTATTTGACAGAAGTAATCCCAAAGCAACCTACTGCTTTAATGAGTCCCAATCACACAGGTTTTGCCTGCTTTTTACATTGCAAAACTGACTTCGCTATCCAAGCGCATAGGCTAGGCTTTGCAAAGTAATGTAAGATTTGGGTCTTGGTGGGAAGTACTGTGGCCTTGCATGAACTGGTTCCTGGTGGACTGGTGTCACTGGCGTGCTGCTTGCTTCACAATACCAGTAGCGATACGCTGTTCGCATGTGCTGGCCCGCAGCTTGGCACAGCCTGCAGAGCAGGACAGCCGGCACTGCACTTCTGTGCCATGCATTTTTAAGCAGGAATGAGTTTTTGTTTGTATTATAAACCTCTCCAAGTTGTTAGAAGCACACAATGCCATTCTGATGGGAGTGTTTCAGTAGGGCAATCTTGGTTCTCAACAGCCATACTGACATTGATTCTGATGTGCATCCTGACCAGGCACCATTCTGGTCCCTGATCCATACCCATAATCTTATATTCACTTGACTACAATTGAAAGAACTTTCAACAAGATGGATGCTGTTACCAGTAAGAACAAAACCAACTATAATTAAAAATGTCAGTCAGTAATTTTGAGTGCAGGAATCAAACATTAATCTAAACAGACTGTTTTTCAGTAACAATTGGTGCCCAGCACTTTTGCTGACAAAGCGGAGTTACTGTCTACGCATGGGGCCAAACTCTCAGCTAAGCCAGAGTAGCTCTTATAGATCTGACCTCACAAGTATGCCATTGGGCTTTTGCTTTTAGTTATCAAAGCTGTTTGAGCAATGTCTATTTTTCTCCCACCACAATGGGAATATGATGATAACCTCCGCATAGCTATGACTCCAGTGCAGGAGCTGTCTGCTTTGAAAGAAAGTCCTCTGCACTGTGAGACTCAAACATCAGCATGACTTCTGTAGCTTGAGGTGTTATCAAGGTAACAATAAAGCAGGAGCCAGCAGAACTACCCTCAGCGACTTTTTCTGCTGCTGCAATGTCAGGCAGGAATCCGTTCTCATTTGCTTTGCGTTTACCTGAGTGTAAAGTAATTGGAGTCACTGCAGCGCTTCTAGAATTGTGCTAGTGTAAGAGAGTAAAATTTGGCCCTTAGCCTACTTCTGTGCAACAGAGAATAGCAGCAGAGATGGATTGATTAACACTGCAGGTTCATTTCCATGTGAATGTTTTAACTTTGGCATCAGTAAACATTGGCTCAGTAATTTGTACTGTGCTGCACGTCTAGCAATACACACAATGACTAACAAACCCCAAACTACATCTTTTCTGATCATGAGGATTGGCAGTCTCAGTGGGTGCAAAAAGCAGGTTGAAATGTTATTGTTCCAGCTACATTTGAGAAATACCAAAGAACAATAAAAATAGGTAATTTTTCTGTCATGCTTAAAATTCAGACCAACACATTATTCACCAGCATGATCAGAGTATAATGAAGTTATCATAATGTACCATTGTTATGTATTAGTTGGATATTACAATGGCTATAAAACAAGAGATAAAATATTGACTTCCCTTTTACAGGGCAATAGAAGGCTAGATTATTTCTACCACATAAATTTACAATGTAATAAAAAGGGAGTTTGGGATTTAGTTTCTCTGAAGAGGGTGGAGTGAGGGATGCATTTTCAAAGTTAGATTGTTGCAACCACCAATACTAGGAAGATGTATCTCAGATGATAAAATATTGCCATAATTGCTAGAATTGCCTGAGCTTTCATAAACACATTTGCAAACAGCAATAAGAGAATTTGAGCCCATTGTGAATTGTCTGAAAAGCAATTTGTTTGCATTGAAAGCCACTTAAATGGGGGAAGAAAAAGCAACAATAAAAATAAATGTTCAACACTCATTGCAACAAACACAACTGTTCACACATGCACTTTCTCACTCATTTTCTCAAACCTATCAGGCTGCACAGTGCAGAACATCCAACAGACCAAGAAGTGTACATTTATCCACTCTGTAAAGCTTGCAGTAAGTTGGGAAAACTACCCTTGACAAGTCAACGTTGCATTTCCACCTCTCTGTCCCCTTGGCTATGGTGTGGGGCAGCAAGGGCTGCCAATGGATGTCTCTTTGGAGGGATTCCTGTCTCGCAGAGATTCAGAGATGCTCTGGCTGGTGGCTATATCTTCTCTACCCCATCCCCCTTTGATTTATTGAAAGAATCTTTGCCCAAACTTTTTTTCTTTTTTTCTGGGGTAGGAAACAGGGCTTGGCCAAGATGGGACCCAGTATGTGATCCTTGGGATCCCAGGGAGGTGCTGATGCAGCTACAGTGGTCAGAAATCTTCAGGGTGGCAGCCTGGAAAGGGGGGACATCCTTATGTCTGCCTTACTGCTGACACTGTGCAAACGCTATGCACAGTAGAGTCTATGGCTTCCCAAGCCCTGCCAACAAGGTTTTTAATTCCAGAGCCTCAATTAATTTATCGTCTTCATCTGGAATATTCAGGCCCCTCTTTGCAGACAGAGATTGTAAACAGATATATCCAAACTAAAAAAACCACTTTATTTCAGTAGTAAACTTTGAGATTAAATATTAAACACACACTTGTGAATTCATTCACTGCATCTCTTCTACCATTCCTCAAAACTAGGCTTGTTCTAAGTGTTAGAAGTTCAGTTGAAAGAGAATTCATTAGAAGGTCACCTGTGATAGCAAAGATTGGCCTTTAAGTTCAGCAGAAAATCATTAGTACACTGTACACGGTATTTTCCACTCAGTTTAGGGAGGAAAGATGCACCTGCCATGGTTGGGATATCAAATGGACGTTAACTCATAGAAACCACCAAGAAAAGCAAAGTTTGCAACACTGGACTCCCACAAAGAGGTGCAAGGCTCAGCCAGCCCCAGCTTACTCCCAGTTAACATCTGAGAGAGGCAGCACAGCTGGCAGCAGGGATGCACGTGTACTGCTTGCAAATGCTTTTCCTTCAATAACATCTGTCCTTTTCTTAATTTCATATTGCCTTTCGCACAGCACTCGGCTTCTTAGAAAAAGGCCTGTCTGATGGAAAAGGGAGGCCTCCTCAAAAAAATTAATTTTTCTTTGCTTCCTGTTCCTATAAGCCCTTCACCAGGCCCTGCCCCAGCCTTTTTTCCTGCTTACGTGAGATGTGATCTTTATCCCCCAGCCTTGATTTCTCCATACAATCTGGGAGTGAGGCATGTGCATGGGGTGGAGACCTGAATGGCAGGGGGAGATGAAACCACCTCCGACCTAACATGATGCCCAGCCTGCCCTGGCCAGGCGCCAGCCATCCTGTGCTTCCACCATATACAACAGCCACAGGCCAGCCTGGCTTCACAGGCAATTAATCGGGGTCTCCACGCTGAATAAAGCTGTCAGTCAGTAACGAAGGCTCCCAGCTCTGCTAATGCAGGCTACTAATAAACAACTGCTGTGCTGTAGCTGGGGAGATGGAAAGCTGTCGGTTATTTGGGTCTTAAACACCAACCTTCCCCTCTTAAAGTAAGAGGAGAGCCATGCTGTAAAACTTTCTCCTAATTACACATTAGGAGGTTTATGAGGGGAGAAGCTGCTGAGAGTTAAGGACTGTCTGAACACGAGTAGTGTTCCTCCTACAGAGGACAAAATTAAAATGTGGATGTACTTGTCAGAGGCAAAGGTCTGGATTATCATGCCAACTAGTGAAAGGACAAGAATGGGAAGTGAAGGCTGACAAACTGTCAGCCTCGGCATGTCGTTCACAAGCAGAAGCGAACCAAAGGCCCCATGGCAGATGCCGGCAATGCAGCTGCACCCTTCACTTTGAATTTACTGACTTCTGCTGGTTTGTGTCCATGTTTGACACTGCACTCCCTCATTTGTTTAAAAATAAATAGAAAAGGAAGAAAACATAAAAACGTTACTCAAGGCACCAGAAAGGAAACTAAAGTGAGATCCACCCTCCGGGTGTGGCAAGCAAAACCCAGCATTTCTAGGAAGAACAATCCCCACTCCAAATAGATGGTTTCTTCCCTAAAACGTCTGCTGCCTTCATGGAACTGATGATCTGGGGGATCAAAAGAAAACATTTTCCTGACTTGTCTGTGTCCTAAGCTCATGATTTGTGGCTGATCTGAGGCTTAATGGCCTGTTCATGACAGTCAGGGTGCTAGAAATACTATTATTGGAAACATGTTAAGATGCAATTCTCTCCCACCGGGCTTAAGCCATCCCCTGATTGGGAAAAGCAAACGAACAAGATCCAAAATGAATGACAGGGAGAGGTAGCAGGAGAGGAAGTCTCTATCGGCTTGTCCTGGGTTGGAGGCTTTTCCTGAGGCGACACGAGCCATGGGGCAGATTGACCGAACACGTACGCGGACGCCCCGCACCTGAAGGCGTCTGCATCAGGCCAACACATGCTTGAAGGTCTTGTGCTGGCAGTTACCGAGCTCCGTGTGCTCCTGGCAACGTGGATCCCCAGGGCATTATGCAACAACACCTCCTTTGTGGATAGGGGATAACTGGGAAGGCAAGTCTTTGTGAGACTTGGTACGTTACAGGCCACGTGCCCGCCCCTAAAGCACGGTACAGAGAGAGGAGCCTTGGATGGGGCATGGGGTGGGAAACAAAGAAGCGGAACTAGATTCTCCACTCCTTCCAGCAGCACTGGGAACCTTAACATCATTGTGCCATTTCTGTCTTTTTCTCTGTACATAAAAACTGAGGACACGATCTAATACCCATTCCTTACCCAGCCTAGCTGATGTCTAGGGAGTGCTTGCGATGGCAGTGACAGAGGCTGCTTAATTGCATTTCTTGTAATGCACAAGGAGCTAAACTGGAATTCATTTCTCCAGGGACAGAGAAGTTGAAGGAAAAGAAAAACTCTTCTGTTTCTGTAATGTCTTCCTCTAGCACAGATCACTCTAGAAAAAATATTGGTTTGCCTGCTCCATCCCTGTGTCTGAGTATATTCAAAATGCAGAGGAGGTAGTCAGCCTGGTCACCTTCCATAAATCTGGGAGAGAAACAGAGAGATTAAATGAACAATCTCAGCTGCCTGCTGCCACCACTGCTAAACCCAGCAGGGCAGCCAGAGCCCTGGGAGACACAGCAGGGCACCGAAAAATTCAAAGGGAAGTGACAAAAGGGGGTAGAGTTTGCCATTTCTGACAGAAAGCCACCCTCCTACTCTGATGGAAGAGTCTTGGCAGGGAGCTGCAGCAGGGAAAATGAGATGATACAGCATTTAACGTTTGGGGTAATGAGGCCTATAATAGATGACACTTGAGATTGTGAAACACTAAGGTAGTGGTATTGCATTTAAATACTGGCAACAAGCTAAAGCTTTTCATCTGTCTGTTCAATGCCCCTTTTTTCTGATTGCAGAAGGATGAATATGTATTTTCCTTCCTTGATTTTATGTGAAGGGTACAAGTCAACTGCTCTTCTCTTGGACAACTCCTTAAAAACAAAGGTTGCTCCAATCCACGCTCTACTACCCATATAAATTGACGTGCAGAAGCAAAATTCTTAGAACTATATTAAAACAGAAGCTGCTCTGAATGACCAGCCCTGACAGGAGGAATTAATTCCCTGCTTTTGTTAAGCTCGTAATTCAGATTTCAAACTCCTCCGTGCAGAGATGAGGAAGAAAGGCGGCACAGAAAGGAAGCTGACGCTTGGATGAAAGAAGCAAACGTTCCAATTAGCCTGTCTCCTATCCTGGATCACATTTCATGCTTCCTACAGCTGCAACCAGAACGATGGATAAGAATCCAGCATACAAATGCCTCGTTCATTTGCTACAGCAGCATGAATAGGATTAAAATAATCTGAAGAGGAATTAAATGCCTCAACAGTCAGGTTGCAAGAGCAGGAGAATAAGACCTCTTCTGTGTGTTCCCAGGATCGGTGGAGCGGGGCCAGCAGGAGTGACCCAGGGTTAATGCAGCTCAGACCTGCCTTGGAGAGACTATTTTCTTTCTACTCAAAAAGAGTGGGCCACAGATCCTACATCCTTAGCCATAAACTGTAAAATGTTCGGTGAGACAAGCCCAGGAACATCAGATGAGATTGCAGTGTCACCACTCACACGAGTTGAATTTCCAGCTTGCAGACAATCTATTCATGGGCTGCAGGTTTCCCTCTAAGATACTCTTACTCAGAAAATCC
The DNA here is from genome assembly GCF_018691265.1 of Tyto alba. Lineage (NCBI taxonomy): Eukaryota > Metazoa > Chordata > Aves > Strigiformes > Tytonidae > Tyto > Tyto alba. The sequence continues at coordinate 5,026,753 of NW_024881302.1, forward strand.
CTGTTTGGGGAAATGTTAAGCTGGTAAGTGAACTTCAATGAACAGTTTTGGTTTGACTTGCTATCTAAACAATGCTGTTCAAATAAGACAGAGTATTTTCTACCTATGAAGAAATAAGGGAAAAAATCAATAAGTTGATGTAAGGGAAACAGCAGCACAGAGGTGTCGTGCCTCTAATTTAAAAAAAAATCTTGATCACACTGGGAAACTCTAGTGCTTTGAGAAGGTAGACATTTTCCGTGATTTTCTTTTGAAAACAATTGTCAAATTAAATGACAGAAATAGGAAGAAACTTTAGGGTCACAGCAGAGCCTCAATACAGAGCAAATTCTATCGGATGCAGGTATGGGACCCTGCATCTTCAGTGACGAACACAGAAATACGGGCAATAGTTTTTTACTCCTCTGGTTAAATGTAATTAAAATCATTGGTTTTAAATGCAACCTTACATTCAAGACACATATAAGGAACAGGATCTTTTATATAATCAAAAAGATAAGCATTCATTTAATCAATATATAATCAAGCAGTACGCGAGCACCTAGAAGTAAAAAAGGAAAGAACAAGCAGCCAACATTGATATGTCAAGTATAAATCATGTCTAATTTCATTCTGTGACAGAGTAGCAGACCTCGTCAATAGAGGAGAAAGAGCAGACATCATCTATCCTGACTTCAGCAAAGCTTTTGGCATCGTGACATTCAAACACGGCCTATGTGAAACATGTATCTGGTAGATGCATCACTAGCTAGAAAACTGTACTCAGTGAATGGCTATCAACATTCACTGTCAGAGTGGAGGGAAATTATCAAGTGAGAATACAGGGGTCTGGCAGCATTCAGTCTTTTTTTTTTTTAATGGCTTGGTTACCACAAAGTGTGCGCTTATTGGATTTGCAAGGGGTAACCAAGATGGGAGAGGCTGTGAACAAGCTGGAGCATACACCTACTTTTAAAATTACCTTGTCCAACTGGGGAAATATTCTGGAAAAAGCAGAGAACAGCTTCAGTAAGATGCAAATCCCAGAAGCAAAGGAGCTCTGGGAAAGCACCAAGAAAAACTGTGGTTATGAGGGGGATTCCTTTTTCCCCTCTAACGCCCTCCCCCTGCAGAATAAATGAGGAAAGCGATGTGTATGTGGTGCTGAAGTCCTGGCAATATTATTAACAGTAAAACAACAATTAGCTGCTGTGTTCCGCTGCAGAAGAGAACAGATTTCTATCTGTGGTCCTCAAAATACAGCTTGTAAGTACTTATTAGCCCTTGTGCATGAAAGACGCTGTTAGCATTTAAGTGAGTTTTAATTATTAACTATATTAGCTCATCAGTTGGATGATTTACCAGTGATATGGCACAGTGAAATCCAGAGTACTCAGGGTAATTTTCTGTGACTATTCCTAAACAGGAGAAAATGTGCTAAACCACGTAATAAACCAGCAACGGTTTAATACTGGCTGGTGATAGCATTCTCTCACAAAATCCCACTGCCTTACTGGAATGACAAAGAATCTCTCCACTGTGGAATGGCTTTCAGTGTGGACTGAAGGAAGGGAACTCATTACATCATGATCTCTCTGTTTCCCATGACTTACCTGAGGGTCGTGCCTCTATAATGTAGCCAGTTGTGGGTTTTTCTCCTGAATCTCCCTCAGTCCATTGTAGTGTCAGCCCAGAAGCAGATTTTGTCACCAGAATTTCTTGAGGGGAGCCGGGAGATCCTGAAAGATGAAATGAGAATAGCGAATGGTGGTGGTATCACAGATTGCAGTATTTTTTGTTTCTTCTACTGATAAAGGGGAAAAAAATTATCTAGAAATAATGGTCAACATGAACTAGCTCAATGGATTATTGACCTAAATTTTTTCCCTAGTTTTCATACCAGCAGTTATATGTCAATGACTGGGTTTTACAGGTACCTGTGTTAAGAAGGAAAGAGTAAAAAACCTCTCATTTAACTAAGTGGTTTTGCACACTGCTGCTATTTCTGACTTGAGAGGTGAAACTAACCTCCGAGTTTCAGGGAGAGGGTCATGTGGGCAGCTGCCTGCCCATCCACTTGGGAAGACACCACAGCCACACTGGAGAGGATTCCTGCTTTATACTGTCTGTGGTGGGGCATGAGAGTTAAACTGTGGATCCACGGTGCTGCTGTCCCAGATAATGACTGTGGAGGGTATCATAATAAAATGAAAGCTTGCTGACACCCAGAAGAGTGGAATTGTCGGATGTGGCTCTGATGGAGGGAGCAAATATTTCCCTGAGCTGGGAAAGATGTAAAAATCAGAAATGTGACCAGTGCATTGATGTTCTGTGATTTACTGGACAGGCTCATATCATTGGAGGGCATTTACCTTGTTAGATTATCTGTTTATCAAAATCACTGATCAAATAAGAAAACAAACTCTTTTGGTACACACATTGAACCAAACTGGTATTCAGTCTGTAGCTCCTCTTGACACATCAGGAAATTTGCAGACCTCTCCCTCTGCATAAGCCAAAGTGTCAGGAGAGAATAATTGTAAATTCTTTCTGGCTTTACATCCAGGAACCTCTGCTGGTTTCTGCAGAGTTATTCCAGTTCTGACTCCACCACATAGCAATACAGTCAGAATTATGCACTGCACTGTAAGGCTGCAGCTGTGAAATCCCTGGCTAGCCCATTTTTGTTATGATTTATTCACACTGTTTTGTTTATTCACATCAGAATTCTGGATTTCAGGAAAAAAGGAAACATGTTTTTCATGGGCAGTTGCGAAACTCACTGAATCATGTCCTGAGCTACTGTGACTCAACTCCTCCTTGGCTTGGATTTTCATGTGAAGCCCTGAGCGCACTATTCCCCACTGTTGGACCCTGTTTGTATAACTGATCTGGCTTTCGACATGCTTTTATGGTTCCACTTACCTTCTGCTGGCCCAGCTGTGACGTTGGCTTGCAGTTCAGGTCCATAGGCGATGGTTCGGGCTTGCACTCTGAATAAATAGGTCATGCCCTTGGTGAGATCTCGGACCTTCAACCAGCGTTGCCAGTTCCCTTTAATGTCCACAGTCACCACCTTACTCACCCCTAGAACAGCCACATAGATAAAAAAATATGAGAAGGTTGCAGTGCAAAAGAAGAAATCAAGTGGAGCTTATTACATCTAGATGGTAAGTAAAATTATCTAACAGTTTGCTAAGAAAGTATTTCTTACAATTAGCAGGAGTTTAAGTAGTGATAATAGCCAATTTTCAGCACTGATAAGTATAATTAGAGTTTAAGCTTGATAAGTGGGTACTGACAAGAAAAAAACCTTACAACACAACTGGGAAATTACCAAGAGACTACACGCAACTTCACTAATTACTCTGGGAAGAAAGGAGGAGCTAAACTAAGAGGACTGTGTGTTGCAGATTGCTTCCTAAGCAAGCATTTCTGCACTGCTGCTTTGCTGAGTAACCTGCAACATTGCCTGGAGGAGGAAAGAAGGGCCAGGTCCTTTCATCTCATCCTGTCGTTGCCACCATTTCCGAGTGAATGCAGAATGAAGGATGTGTGTCTCACAGGTAACCTGTAGGTATAAATGTCACTGCAGTAGGGGATGCAATCAAAGCACTATTAGTTTGGACAAGGTTGAAGTCGTGACTTGTGTTTCACTCTTCTCACTCTCAAAGAATTTTTCTTACACAGATGAAATAAAACCAGCTCTGCTTGCTTCACCAAGGCTCATAGCTAGTTCTATGTTTAGGTTCTCAATGCTGTATAAAGAGCAGAACAGCAATGAGTGTTTTGAAAACAAAAATTCTATTTTTCACTGAAATTTTCTAAAAGTCAGCCAATGGAAATAATTTGATTTACAAAATATTTTACAGAACAGAAAGTACTAATTTACAGGGTCCTTTTGGCATTTTTCTGGTTCTGTAGATGTACATAACACATTACAAACCAAGAAGAAAGAAAGTGGGAGAATGTTTTTCCCACTAGAGAAGGCTGCTAGCTAGTTTATCTTTCCAGAAAAATGCAGAAGGAAGGTGTTTTTCAATCCAGATGCTTATTTTATGCAAATCAAGATGATGCTTTCAGTTTTTATCAGTTAAATAAAGAATAATGTCCACGCGATTTCTGTTCAAAGTTTTCTCCCAGATAAAATTTATAACTCAGGGAATCTTTCCTTGGTTAACGAGGAAGCAGTAAAAGTGCTCCCTCCTTCCCTAGGTGTACTATTTCATTTCTCTGAGACAAATCAGGAAGCATTTGTCATTTTGAAGTTATGTTCCAAAAGAAAGGAACTGTTAAAAAAGGCTCTAGGGCAATTTTGTTGTCTATTACTGTGTAAAACATAACACTGTAAAGCTTAAACAATAAAAGGTCAAATAGGGAGAAGACTGTGCTAAAGAACAGATCGCTGTTTGAAAGTTTTGCAAAATGTGCAGATTTTAAGCAGTGGCTTGTGAGTGGGAAGGCAGGAGGTGTCACAACGGCGAGGATGCTCAGCCAAAAATCACAAATGGGTGTAAAGTCAAAAGATGCAGGAAAAAAGCTCCAGAGGTTCTGGTCCATTCGTGTTGTTGCATTGTAGTGCTGGCATTGGAGGAATGTGAGACCTGGAGCTGGAAGGAGCCTCCGGGATTGTGGCATCTGGCAGCTGCCGGCCCCACAAGCCTTGCTGCCTGCATTCAACACAATTACGTGCTCCATCTTCAAATAAGTTTGGCTCGCCTTGCTCTCTAAATAAAGGAGCGTGGCGTTTCTATCAGAAGAAAATGATAGCATCGAGGGAGGGATTACTTACCATGGTGGGAGAGTAAATATGTTTGGCTAAAGAAAAATGTTGGCACGAGAGCAAATGGGCAGAAACTGGGAAATAAATTTTGGCAAAAATTTAGAATCTGAGGAAAATCCCTCCATAACCTCCCCATTCACATCAGAAATCTTCTCCAGGGGAAGGAAAGACAAACTGGAGTCAGAGATAGCACAGGTAGATGTACAGAAGAGAAGAAAAGAAATCAAAGATTCTGAGGATGTTAAGTCAAATTCACGCAGAGAAAACATGATCTGACACTTCCATATTTTCAGGGGACAAAATGTATTCTTAACCACTGTGTAGGAATGAATAAAAGGCAGTAAATGCCCAAACAGCCCAAATCTCCTGCATACCCTGTGCACATTTCTTGGTCAGAATTAGAAATGCTTTCTGAATTAGCTCTTTGTGTTCAGACCTGCCAGCCTTAAAGGCTGAAAGTGTTTTTATTCTCATGTTTTCATTCCTGAATATAACTTTCTCAGTGCATGAGACATGGATATTCAGACAATATAGATCTTTATTCCTTACAGAAGGAGCAAATACAAGTGATTGATATCCTTATTTCTTTGGAAAAGGGTTTAAAATGGATTGGCAATGGCTGAAATGACTCTCCCTGCTGTCACACAGCCAAAGTTGGACATCCTATTGAACTATTGGCAATCTACCAGGAATATAAAAATATTAATAAGACAATCCACAAACTGTAATCTTTTCTAATTCACCTTTGGGATGAATTTACATTTGTTTTCAGGGAAATTGCCAAATCCTTCTCTGTTGCTGCTCTGGCAAATTAATGAAACATTTGCGGCCACCACATTGTTGTGGCCTAGCTTAAATCTAGTGCTGGGTTAAAAATGCTGCTTGAAAACTCCATGTAAACAGACACAACTAAATCTCTATCACAGTTATTCTCCCCTGTCAAAAGCAGCAGTGGTACCAGTGATGACTAGCACATTTGATGCCCGGGCAATCTTTGCGATAACAGAAGTGACACGATGTGATAAGCAACACAAATGTGTCTGACGACTATTCTGGGATGGAGCCTACTCAGCAATTTCGAAGCGAACGTGGGGAGACAATCAGGCACTCTCAGGCTGAGTTTCCTCTTCGCCCATACCAGGTAATGATGGCTGTAAAATGACTTTTCAAATCACACAGAATATAGTTTGTGCAAGAAAATGAGAGAGGACAGACAAAAGCTATATTCCACAATATTATAGTTTGCTGAACTGTTTTGGCAAAAGCGGAATTGTTTTACTTACCCTCTGCCACCTGGCTTCTCTTGGAAAATGGCAGAGAGCAAGTAGGAAATTGGGCAGAGATAAAAGATACTACAGTACTTTTCTGTCATTTCTCCATGAATATGTATGATTGGAGGTCTTTCTTACCCTGGACAGGAGCCAAAGGCTCATAGACTACTCGATAACCCTGCAGGACTCCATTTGCTGCTGTCGGCTCGCCCCAGGACACATTGAGCGTAGTGCAAGTGATTTCAGAGAACGCCAAGAAGCTGGGAGCACTGGGTGCTGAAAGGATTACAAAGAAATTGAATTGCAGTAGGAGCAGTCAATCTGATATACATGTATATTATAAAACATTGGTTTATTTGCCCAGCCTAAATCTAAAGGAAACAAGCTGAGAATGGGAACTGTCAATTGTACCCCAACGTCCTGTAATCAATCAGAAATGCAGACTGTCCTAAAAAAAAGCAGCCTCTCAGCTGCAAAGCTGAACTTCAAAAGCAAGCAATGAGGTAGGACACAGAAGGGAAAGAGCCTCAAAAGGGTGCTACGTAAGCATACAGCCCAAGCACACACCTCCTCTTCACAGCCACCACCAAGGACATTGCCTTCCCCCTGTGCTGGAGCACTCCCACCATGGTCATGTCCAGCACAGAGACAGTTCAGTCTGCCTGGGTGGTGGCTGATCCAGCTTTAATTAAAAAAAAAAAGGAGGAATTATAAAAATCACAGTAATTCTCTCACATGGCTGTTTGGGCTATTTTCAGGCACTGAAGATGAGCTCCTTCAGATTTTCAGATGTGATAGCAGAGGCCAGAAACACATACACAAACAGTTTCCTTATGGACCTTGTGAAGCTGCTGGTTCTTCTTCCAGTCCATTCTCATTTCTGCTGTATCACTCCCTTTCCCACGTGGTCCACTTATTAGGTCCCTTTCTTTCCCCCCTCCAAGACCATTGCAATGTAGTGACTCATCCAAAACCTAAATCTAAACACCAGTGCCCTCCTGCATCCACCTATTTCCCTTAGCCACTGCCCAGTTACACGTCAGTCATCACCAAGTCTGTGCTTTAAGAGAAGACAGTGCTCCCGTACCCGCCTGGTGTGTCCTGCCCTGCGAGGGGCTGCTCCTGGGGCCATCCCCGGCTGCATTGAAAGCAGAGATGCACACCATGTACCGCGTGTGGCTGGTCAGGTTTTTGAGCCGGACTGTTGTCTCCGGAAGAAAAAGGACCTTCACTTTCTCCGTGTCATTTTGGATATCGCTCTCCCAGTAATAAATCTGTTGGGACAGTGAGATGTTTTAATATATACTACACCTAGAAAATATCTGGGCATTGCAGCTATAAAACATGAGGAAGATGGCACAGTCTTGTTCTGGACTCCTCTGTTAAAGGGGAATACTAACACTTTTCACCATGTACCCAATCTTTTCTCTTCCTTTGGCAAATTCCCCTGAGTCCAGTGACCACATAGCTGAGTACATCACTCAAAAATAGAACACAGGCTGAAGAATATGGCCTAACGACAGCAGATGTGGGCTGCCAGAGTTCACCAATGAGAGGTCAGTTTTTAAATTCTCCCTGAAAAGCTAGCTGCCTGTCAACACTGGCATCCTGATACAATGGTCCATAGTTCACCTCTGTTTTCACGCAATTGTTTCACTATTCGTGTTCACAGGACAGCCAAGCAAATGCCTTCCTGAAGAGGCTAATAAAGACTTTCCCTAAAGTTCCTTGAGGTGCTTTTCCCCATTCTTCCCTTACATAATTTTTACACTGATCCCATAAAATTAGGCTTTGGAGAAGTTGTTTCCAAGAGGAAAAGTGGTGCCAGCCCTACTTATTGGACAGGCCTGGCAGTGAGAGCATTACAACAGGCCAAAGCAAGTCAGAAAGTTGAGAGAATGAGCCAAGGCAAGATTCCACCTTGGCTCTACAAGCCAAGCTGTTAGAGCCATCTATATACGTACAAAAGGAAAAGAACATGAATTGATATATAAGGATGCTTGTTACTGCCAAGAAGGGATGCCAGATTATTCACATTGGCTTGGCTTTTCTTCGCTTATGGACCTAAATTCATGGACAGAGGCAGAGCCAGACACTGAACCCAAGCCAAGCTCCAGTGTTTGTAGACTTGCCCATTTCCACTCTCTAAGGGTCCATTCTCATGCCGGAGAAGCTAAACAACATGCCTCTGCAGTGTGCTCATCTCCTATGAACCGAATGCAATTAATACTATGATTTAATTTTGTTAAATTTAAGGAAACAAAATAATTCTTCTGAAATCTGACCTAGCTCAGGTTTCTCGCTTGGAAAAAGTTCCGCTTTTCCTAATGGCTTGTAACATTTGATAGACAGAAAGCTCAGTTGATTTTCTTCAATATGTTTCTTGCCCCTAGCTTTTGTGTGTCTGTTGCTTTTTTGGAGCAGATATGTTGCCTGCATAAGTAGAGTTGCTTCCTTATCTGCATACCCTGTTTCCCCATGTTCTCCACAAACAGCAACACACTTTTCGCTCTCTCCCCCTGAAATCTCATTCTCTTTCTCTGGGTTTTGGGACATAGTGCCATTTCTGTACTGCAGTGTGAACGCTGTTTTAATTTGCCTTATGCAGTGAGGGCAACTGTAGTTTGTAGAGCTATCTCACTAGTAATAGCAATGCCAAGCAAGATAAATGAAACCAGTAGGAACAGGAGGATTGCCTTGTAGCCTTGGATGTTCCCATTTTGGCTGTCAGCAGGAGGCGGGTCCCAGGTGAGCTCCAGCTGGCTTGCAGAAAGGGAGTTTACTTGGATGTTCTGTGGGGCCAGCGCTGGTGCTAGAAAGGAAGACAGAAGAATTAATAGTGACAAGCAGAACTAGCTCATATCCACTCTGCAATTTTCCATTTGCAGAAGGACCCAGGACAGACTCTGTTTACGCCACAGGTCAGCTAACAGTGTCGGCCCTGGAGGTATCCATATCATGGGAAGTCTCAGCACCCGTGGTCTGAGGAGTAGTCGAGCCTCTGGACGTGGTCGTGTTCTGTCCCACACAGACTGGGATAGACATTGAAGCACCTCAATCCCGCCCGGAGCTTTGGAAAAGAAAGGAGAATTTTGTCTTCATGCTATGGTCACGTTCGGGGCTTGCCTTTGGCATTACGCTGCGCCCCTGACCGACTGCTCCTGAAAGTAACTGGGAGCAAGGCAGCCATCAGCCTGGCCTCCCACTCAGCAGTGGGGCTTTGTAACAGCCTGTCTGCAAGGCTCCAAGACTTAGGGCCAAAATACTGTCTAAAATTACCTCAAAAACCAGTCAGTTGCAAATCAATTCAGCTAATATTTTATGTATGACAAAATCACTTCTAGTTTGCTACTTGTTGGCTCTGCTTTGATTATACCTTTCCATATACATGCTAGCCATCTTTGGCTCCTTATGGCATTTCTTCATTGCATTGGGGTGTGCTGGAAAACTAATCTTTGAGTGCACCTGGGTCACACCATCCTTCCTTTTGTCGGGTTCCAACTTGGTGCAGGTGGATTTTCTTCCCTGGCGGCTTGCAAGGACAGTCTGTTTTCCCGACCTGCTGTCTCTGCCTTCAGCAGGTCTTAACGAACCAGCACATGGTCTGTTTACAGAAGAGGTGTTGAAGTCTGTCCAGTTCAAACTCCAGAAGTAGGAAAAGAAAGGCAGGGCAAAGGGTACGCTTCTCCTTTCTCCATATTTACAGTGCCATAGCCTTCACCCAGACCACCAGAGAAAGTCACCTGTTTCCTCTCTGCCCCTTTACGGGCCATAAATAAACGTGATAAAACATTCACTACTCAGGTTAGATAGCCCCGGTTATCTGCTCCTCTGGAGACTTCTTTCTTCAGAGAGAATGACCTTCATAAGTCACAGTTTTCTACCAATACTCCCTCCCCCCAGAGTTATAAAATAAAATAGTAATTAACACCCACTCAGCCTGACACCAACTATTTATTTTGTTCTAACTGTGTGGTTTCCATATTATCACTGCCCACCCTGCCGTTAATGGAAATGTTAATAACCAGCGCCAGGTTGTTGTGACAGATGCTTGGGCTCATTATCAGAAATTCTTATTTACCGCTCCATTAAACGACAGAATCGCACAAAAAAACAATTCAATCAAAACTAACTGGAGGAATTTTAACAGCCACATTAATAATCCAAAACATAAATAAAGTTAATGTCTTTTGCATGTTTGCCATCGGCAACTCTATTACAAAATTATTGCTGTACAATTAAAATGTGAAAGGCAAAATTGAAAATAGCCTTTACCCCAAATGCTCAGTTAAAACTATTTTTTTTTTTTTTTTTTAATTTTCCACCTGGATGCAGCAAATGCAAGAAGTGACAATGACCATCAGTAAAATACAGTTTGTTCACAGGGATGCCCTCATCTCGTTGCTGCCCTGCCTTCTGCACTTTGTGGAGAAGCGAAGGGAGCAGCCAGCCGGCTGGCTGGCTCCGTTCAGTGCAACGTGGCACCATTCTGCTAAGGACCAAAAATCTCAAGATTTTGAGACTTTCACAGCACACATTAGAGTGAGAGGCCAAACTGATCACACAGTACAAACCTGAAAATGCATCTTGGAGATTTGCAGATGATGACATGCTCAGGAAAACAGGAATATGTACAATCACAAAAGAAAATGGATCACTTTAGCAATGTATTTTGTTTCTAGGTAGTGATGCTACTGTCTGTCCTGAGTTGACATCTTCAAAGTCCTCTCAATACCCAGGTCTGAAGCAGCATCTACAATAGCATTTTTCTTTGGATCCCCCGTGCCAGCCTGCAGCAATTGCCACTTCCAAGATCCGACCATTAGAAGAGCTGGCACACGCAGCCTGCTGCCAGAAAAACACCGTTTTTTCTCAACCCCTTTCTGGAGCCCATCTAAGAAACACAAAGGTTAAAAGCTGCCAGTGGACTGACATTCTCACTGCTGGATCTGCACTTTTGCTGGCATGGTGGTAGAAAATTTCATGGGAGTCAAAAAAAAAAAAAAAAGACAATGTGGAAAAAGACACTTCTCTTCGCTACCTCAGAGCCTCAACAAGATGCAAATTGTTTGGTTTTGTGCCCTATGAGTCTGTCCCTCTGTTCAACTTTCAAAGGCTGATGTGTACCTCCTCTTCTAAGCACAGATTTCGTGTTGACAGCAAGGGACAGCCAAAAAGTGCTGCTGATGCTTGATGTGGCTCCTTGCAGACAGCACATTACATTAAGGGTGAAATGAAACACTTCAAAAAGAAGGAAACACATTCCCTAAAGACTCTACCTGTTTGAAACCCCAGACCATTCACTGAATGTATGGGCGTCCTGTGTCAATAAAAGCAAGTGTATTTTAAAGGTGAATTCAAAAGCCTTTTACCTTCTAGGAATGCAGTTCAAGATTACTGAGCTCTTAATTTTTTCATGGCTGTTGAAATCATAAATACATAAAAAGCAAGGTTAAAGCTGCATACCTCACACTGCTTTAGGTACTAGTGACATTATCAACTATAGCAGGAATGACACAGACCCCTGAGGGTCCAAACTCAGCTCTTGGCAGGTGGAAAGCATGTATTCATGAAATCTAATTCTGTGTCTAATCCTGCCTTGAAATCTCATGGAGGTATTTGTCACTTCTGAGATTATCTCCTTGCAACTCTCAGCCAAAATGTAAGGAGAAAGGCTGAGCAGGTTGTATAGTAATTAGTAAAAAAGAGCCCTCATCATCTATGGATTGGGACAATGTTGGCAGGATCGTGTAAAGGCAACAAATCTATCTATAAATACAAGAGAAAGTCAAAATGAGCCCATGAATAAAATCACACATCTAAATCCACATTTAAACATATAACTGCCCTCATTTTCCAGTCGTACTGAACAGCCTATGCTCACACTGCAGTCAATTTGAGCTTGCAAATGCTTATAACCTTTAAAGAGAAGGTGCTTAAAATCCCCAGTGGCCTGCCCGCACCAGAGCTTCGTGCATTGCAGAAGGCTCACCTCAGTTTTTCTCGCTGCTTGCTTGGGATATTTGCTCTCTGGGCTGCGTGGCACCGAGAGCTTTTCATCAATATGAAACTACTATTCCTTTTCTTAGTGACAGTTGCCACGATGCTCTGTAGCACACGTAGGCTACAAATCCTCATGATTCATTGGGTAAACTTAATAACTCTTTTTATGAAGCATTCCTTGCTGCTCTTACATCTGCTCCAATTTCTGGGTAGCAAAGGATTTCTCCTCTGCTGATTTTCTAATTGTTTCTGTAATGCCAGTATTATGTCAGGAAATTCACAGACAAGTCTGGGACAAAATTCCCCAATACTCATGCCATTTAAATAAACGTGCAGGCAAAAAATGAGGAGAAAAATGCAGTGAGAGAGACCGAAGATTTTATGTGCATCAGCTTGATCCCACAGTTCCAAACAATCCCAAGCAAATTTCTGTTTTGTAAAGACCTCTGATCCTTTTCTATCTAGCAAGCATTTTCCCCCCAGTTCATCAAAGCATGCTTTTGTGAACAAGCCTGCTTTTATTCCCTAATAATCAATATATTTGCATTTTGGTGTTAGCACCTAGAGGCCAGAATCTCATTGCACAATGTGTTGCATAAACACAGAACAAAGAGACAGCTCCAGGCCCCAAAAGCCTCTAATCTGTATGTCTACACATTATAATGGAGGGGTGGTTGCAGCATGTTCTGACTATCAGCTGTAATCTTATCTACCTAGTGAGTAACAACAAGAGAGAAGACACAGCAATATTCAGTGTAGCATGTGCTGACAATTAAAGCACTCACATGCAGCACCTCCAAAGTTTACACACTGGTTCCTGGCACACACAGTCATGGAAAATAGAACTGGAAAGGATTTGGAGAGGGCTCAGACAAGCCATCCTCCTGCGTCACACCAGGATCAGCTTGGCTGGTCAGATGTTTGTGTAATCTTGATCACTGACCTCCCAGATTCTCCTGCCATCCCCACACAAACTCTGCCAGTGTATCCCTATTTTAATAACTCTTAAAGTATCTCTCAGGGTTTGCTGCTGTTGGTTTTGTTTTCTTTTTTTTTTTTTTAAATGTCTAGCCTAAGCCATCCTCTCCGTATCGAAGTTCTGTCCCTGTAGTTGCATGGAGAACAGATTGTTTCTTCTCCCCTTGCAGCCACTGCCCTCAAGTTATGGCATAGATAAACAACAGTTAAGTGGATTATAAAAGCCAAACACAACAAAACAAACAGAAGGTCACAAGATAAAACAGCAAGACTGATCTGCAGAATGGGCAAAGTGAAATGCAAGGGGTTTTCTTGCAGTATGGGCTTAGAGAAGGAATGCAAGGATGGTACCTCCCAAGAAAGAACAAAAAGGTGTATCTGCAGATGTTTGCAGTCACTTCTTCCATGGAGGAAAAGCAGCATGAGAGACAAATGTTCAGTGTTTATTGGCCATTTTCTCACAGTGTCTGCAAAAGAAAGGTGGGAGTGAGGAACGCTTCCCCTGTGCAGCAGTGCCTCTGTGCCATCAGGAATGCTGCATGAGCGATGCTGATTAGTTCAATAACAATTAGTTAATTGTGCTTCAAAAGCAGCTACTGAGAAGCTGCTTTCCGCTGTGACAAAGCGGCACAAGCTATATTTAGAATGTAAAAGATGTTTCTCACCAATTTCTGGCTGTTTTAAGCTAGGCTACATTTTGTGATGGAAGTGCGCATTTTTTCCAAGGACTGCACTTCCTGGGGTTACTCATATTTCAGATGCAATAAGACAGGCAGACCCACATACAAAGGATGTGGGTCTTAACCCCTCCAACACAACTCCACTTGTTAACATTGGACCTGAGTGCTCCTACGCTCTTACTCAGACATGACAATCTGGCACCAAAACCTAGTGCTCTGCCAGTTGTTAACTTCGTCAGCCTTGTGTCACCCTGCGGCTTGAAACGAGTCTCAGGAAAGGAGAAATGTGGTCTCTCCCATCTTTGAGAAGCACAACCTCCTTCTGGGTGGGGGAGGAGGTTAAAGCAGCTGCAAAAGCCAGGTTTTAGTTGGAAATAACCCTTTTTCAGTGATAGTGATATATGTGTTGATTTACATGGCTGGATAGATCAGTGTAAGAGAAACTGAAACATTTCCTAGTGTGCGAGAGACTGATGGAAGTCAATACAAGAAGAATGTGAACAACATCTCTCTCACCCTCATGAACACTGATGAAGAGGGAGCACAATCTAACTAGTGCAAAAATAGAAAGATAAACAGACTAACCTACCTCGGTGGAAAAAAAAAGGTGGAGAGGACAAAAAGAATAGCTGTGAGGATGGGGATTTTGGGAATCTAGCACACTCACAATTGCTCTACTCTGTGCCATATTATCTGGGTAGGCAAACACTTGGCCCCCTCCCTGTGTGCTATACTTAGTACAGTAGCTGTGTTTTGACACATGAAAATTTTAAAGGTATTAAAGTCATGAAAAAGCATAAATAAAAGCAGCTGCAAACAATACCCAAATGTAACATCCCCAGCTTCTTTTCTTAGCCCTGAGAAGATTCCCAACATTGGCCAAGCATGCCTTCAGCAGCTGCAGAGATATGAGTGGGAGGCAGGGGTGGAGGGAGGAAAGAGGGAGAGATGACATTCACAGCACACATCGGAAAAACATTGAAATGAACAAGGACTAGAAATGGAGTATCCTTTGCATGGACCCAGACTCTAGGAGGTTATCTGCCAATGCCATTTTTTTGAACTGAGGAGGCAATCATGTTCTCAGGAAACCTCCATGGATATGACTTATTCATGAAGAACGTTCATAAACTGGCAAGTGACTCAAGCAGAAGTAATTCTCATCCTGTCCCTCACCATCTCTTCCAGCGGTGGTGAAAACACTGTTGCTGTGATTACTAATATTTTTAAATGGGGTTCAGATTTCCCAATGAGCCATGTGCAATGCAGGATTTTCATGGGACAGACACAATCTGAGTGATGCAGAAAAAATTACCATGATCCCATTCCAATGCCTACAACCGAGGCGAATCTCACAGAGCAGTACTGTGAAATAGCTAGAGCCTGCAAAAAACCCTCCACACTTTCCTTTTGCTGAAGTCCACAGTTCTACTTATCTAATACAAACCTAAAATAGGCTATCAGATTGCATACTAAGATTATCCATCAAGGGACTGAGAGCGCCTGGCCCAAAAGTAAAGCCCTTACAGAACTGTCAGACTGCCTCTGGAAAGGGCATACAGGTGACTAAAACAGGAAGGGGGGAAAATAATAAAATGAGCTTTTTCCTCTATTTCTTTTGTGTCAACAGGGACATGATCACACACAGGCCAGCAGCCCATCAGTGAGCAGAGATGGACCGACGAGCAGGAACAGCAAGAGTCTGACAAGCATAAGGTATGCGCAAACAAACAGACAGACATAAACCTACAAGCTAAAATCCCCTCTCACTTACATCAATGCAAATTAGGGTTAGCTCTGCTAAAGCTAGTAGAAGTAACCCAGTGTGAAAGTTCTGTAGCTGAGAGTGGTGTCAGCTCTGAGGAGCGCAGAATTCATCCCCCAGGAGGTACTGAGGGTTGTTCAAGGGTGCAAGGGGTGGTGAAGAACTGCTGAGTGTTTGATACTCTGGCCTGATCCTCATTCGTGTGCACTGGGAGATGTGGGAGCAGCATAGGGTGGGAAATTACTGCTCTCAACAATCTTAAAACAGTTTACTCACTGGACAGAGTTAAAATTACCTACTTCAGGCTATTTCCTCAGGCTTTCTGGCTCCCAAGACTCCTCCTCCTCCACTTATAGTCATGTTCCACTCATTATAATTTGTTAATCCCACACTCTAACATCATAATACCACAAGTTCATGGCAGCAGACAAAAGCACCCACTTAATGTTCACTAATAGTAACGGCAGCACCTACTAAAGCCTAACGAGCACCAACAACTCCTTATGTTCCACTAGAGTCAAGAGAACATACCAAATAATTTGGGTGAATCTCCATTGGCTTTGCCATATACTAAATGTTAAAAACCGTAACGGAAAAAAGTCAAACTGAGCAAGTGAGATCTGTCACTGCAATAACCTTTCTCTGTGGCTTTAAATGCAAATTTGATCCCCATGAGGGATTAATTTAGGATTTACAGATTGCAATGGTCAGAGAACCCCAGGGAATCCATGGAGAACTGTGATCTTGTGCTCCTGGGGAGAGAGAGATTAAATTTACATTTTCTCGACTCTGAGTGAGAGTTTTCTCTTTCTTTGTTTATTTTGCAGTCATAGCATCCCTGAGTTCAACACTGCGGTCTTATACCCCCATATCATCTCAGTGTCCAGAGTGCTGTGGCCAAAATGTTTTAGAATATTGCTAATTCATACTTTCATAAGAAAAAATAGCAACTTTTTTGTTTTCAGTCTAGAACAGGCAACCTGAAATGCCTCCAGTTCCATGATTGACGATGGATACAGCAAACAGATGTCAGAAAAGAAAACCAACTGTGTTTCTCTACAGCTGGCTTCACAGCAAAGACGTACAGAGGAGGCAAAGCCACGGGAGTTGAGACCCATATGAAAATACTTACAACATTTTGCTCACATATCCCAGGATGACTGAAAACAAGCAGAGCAGGACTGCACAATTAAAGGAAATAGAAATTTGGTTGCAGATATAACCCTTTAGTGAAAAATACTCAAACTCCAGCCTGCGTCTTCTTGAATATAAGTTATCAGCCAGGGGCTTCCCCACTTCTTTACCAGTGCAATTTATGGTCCATTTTACTTTACTACTGATTGCTCATGTTTTTGAAAGGAAGGTTAATTCCTTTGCTTTTAATGGAGTAGCTCTGCTGTTAGTTCAGTAAGGCTCTGCATACTTGATCAGGGCTTCTCATCCCTCCGCCCTCTGTGTACTGTGCAGGGATGTCCCTGCACTCGGTTCTTCACAGGCCATATAACACTGCAGCAGAACAGCTAATTTGTCCTATCACTCCCAGTGCTGCTTGCACGAGCTACAGAACAAAGACAGGAGTCCTGATGATGAATCTGAGTACAGAGAGTCTGTCTGTCTCAGGCTACAGTCAGTACTGAAAATCAGCATCAAATTGTTGGGTTTGTGAGATGGAGGTTCATCATCTGAGCAAAATGTCGCATGGCAACTGCAGCCCAACGCCACCCACACCAGCAATAGCAGTGGCAGAGGTAAGCAAGCACAGTTGATCAAAAACTGATGATATTTTTGCTTGGACAGAAACATCTTTCCTACACTGAGACGTGATAAAAAGAGGCAATTACAGCAGAGCTAAGCAGGAGCTGCCGCACTGTATAAAGCATTGTGCTGTACCAAAGGCTGCTTATGACCAATATTAACAACTTAATGAGCTGTTAATGAGGCACACATTCAGCTTTTACTTGCAGCATGAAAACATTGCAAATCATTTTAGGGAGCTTCTGGATTGTCAATGGAGAATAAAAGATGTCAAATAAGCCCATCAAATCTATGTCTCAATCTGGACACTGCTTTCCAGTGCATTCTCCTAAAATTCCTTCTCCTATATAGTAGAATAACTTGCTTTGACAGCAGTACGACTCTCACTTAGACTTTGCTTCCTTCTGCCTTGACATTAGATTTCAGTCTCCAGAGAGCTGGAGGGATGTCTTTTTGACGTGTTGACATTAAGGACACTTCTTCCACAGACACACTGGCAGGGTTACTTTCTGTCTTACCATTATAAAAGCAGCTACTGAGCTAAGCTACCAAATTTGGAAGTTTAATTATGAAACCTTTGTGCTCATCTGTAAACAGATTAAGAATGTAAAACTACCCTTAAAAAATAGCCAGTCTGAATAGGAAAGGAAGCCAAAGTTTATATATAAACTTCATATCCATAATTCCCCAGCATTGCAGCAATACCGATAACACACAAGAAATGACTAATGCTCTAATGTAGGTACACTTTAGTTTGTTATTTTTTACTATCCTGTCACAGCTCTGCAGGATTAGATAATGCAGCCGAGTGCTATCTATACTGCTATTACCACCAGTGGAGCTGCATTGATGGGAACAACAAATCCAAATTGGACTTGCTGCAGACAAGCCCCAAGTGGAAACCATGTATAGAGTGAGTCTGGAGGAGTACAAAATCCACCAAGAAATACTGATGGGTTGTACCCAGTGGCTGATCCTACCCTCATATGATAATGGCATGCTGTTGGGATACAGGCATAATGGTTTCCAGTAATGCAAGAGAAACTGAAAAGAAGTTTCTTTCCCAGTCCGAACAGGAAATGTCTTGCCAATCTTTTTTCCTCCCCATCTTCCTATAGTTTCCCCTTTTTGCTCTTCTGTGATTTTACTCTCTTAGTGCATTGCTGAAAAACATGGCTTGGGTCTTTAGCACCGAGCTCAGAGGAGAACTTCTCCTTCCTTCGGGAGAAAGACACTGGGGACAGGATGAAAACCAAGTGCCACTCTCAGAGCAGGACATTCCAAAAATGGCTGCATAAACTCATTCACAATTGGGCATGATGTTGGAACAGCTCTCTAGATTCTTTAAAAGTAAAGGGGAGGTGAAAAGGAAAATGAATGTTTGAGGCACTCTGCCATCCCCCCAAAGTAGCCTTTTGCTGATGTTCAGAAATGTCAACAATTAAAAAGCAAATACCTTAACAATTCAAAAGCTTAGTGCTTTTAAAAAGCCAAGGAAGGTCAACCCCTTTGTTTAAAGTTTGAGCAAGTGAAACCAATAATTTATTTATTATACTACTTTCCAATAGCTTCCCTCCATCCCGTTTTGTTTATCAAGGGAAGATACTGTCCCTAGGCTGACAGGTTTTAGACTACTGCAATGTGAAATGGCCATGATAATCCTTCCCTTCCTTCCTCTAGTGGCATCTGGGATGGAAATGCCCACCCAGTTTTTGTAGCTGTGCCAGCAGCAACGTGCTCCCTATATCTGCATACGCACAGTCACTCACCCAGAGACATGGCCCACGTGTCCCGAACAGATAGCAGAAAACAGCCAAGGGGGCCACAGCAGACTGATTGAAGCTGCCAGCTTTAATGCACTGAAATGTTGTCATTCCTCTTGTAGGCTGTTAACAAGGAGGCACAGGGGACTTCTCTACACAGCATCTTCTCGGCTACATTCGGGGCATGGAAGTAGATAAAGCTTCTGTGCTATAAGAGAAAGGGGGGCCCAACATGATGTTGAGGGACTCCCTTCTCCAGAAGGTGACCTATGATGGGGAAGTGACACCACGTAGGGTATTTTGTATGAACACGTGAAAAGAGTGGGGCCTGCAGAAACAGATGAAAACACTCAAGGACAAAGCAGCCTTAGTCTGACAACATTCTCTGACACCAGCACGAGAGACAAAGGGACACTGCCTGAAAACAGATAACCAGGTAAGAAGGAACAAGAACTCTTTGCTAGAAACACCTTATGAAGGGGAGCCAGGTGCCTGGAGTTGTCTTTGTTTCTTTCTTCTTAGAATGGCTTCTTCTCTGTATTTTGTCTTTCCCAAAACGAAATCATTATTTTCAGTTTTGGAGCTTCCCAGATGGTTTCTATTAATTTCCTGTAAAATACTGGAGATGGTCAGGCAGCTCTGAGTTACTGGCAGAGCAGAGCTTCCCTCCCTGTGTCAGCTGTAGGTGGACAAAATAAAGTTTCGGAACTCCAGGAACACCTGTGGAGCCACAGGCAGGAGGGCAGATGAAAATAATTGCAGATAACAGCGGGGAAATGCTTTGGCATCCACAAACTTTGCACCAAGAGGCAAATTCAAGTTTTTGAAGAAGGTAAGAAAAAAGAGGTGAGAAGCAATTGTTCTCCTGTCCCACTCCCATTCCTTTCCAAGCTAGAGTTTCCATTTCTGTGAAGGACCTCTAAGAAGTCTCTGTCTTCCAGCTCTTTTTACTCCTTCCCTTTCCCATTGCAGAACCAGCTCTCAGAGATCATTATTAAAAAGAATAACAACAACAAACCAGCCCCATAATTTCTTGTGAATTCTGAAGGTCACCAATGTCAATGTCAGTTATAATGACACACATCACTCCCTTCTTCACACAAATGGATTTAGAAGCAGTTTAAAGGCTAGTGTCTCTTGGTGCACTTCAACCCTTCTGCTACGTCCTTTCCACACACATGTGCTCTCCTCCAGAAGCAGCTGCTGGAAGAAATTATGAATTCCATTATTTTTCATCCAGAACAGCTTTGCAGTATATGGGAGAAGCATGGGATGCTGCAGACTCATTACCACAGGATTTGTATTGCCACCTTCCATTTTATCCACGTTCCCAAATTAGGTGAAGCACACCTGCCCCAAACCTGTGATTTCTGTTTAATTAAAATGCAGGTAGTAGAGTCTCCTGAACTCCAGAGCCCACCACACAATCAGAAAGTGACAGCGACCTGGTAGAATAATGCTCTTGATATAGTGGCTGCTCTATCAGAGTCTTAATTTCAGTCGAGCAGAACAGCACCTCTGGTAGCAGCTGCATTTAGGGCTGGGATGAATATCAGTACTCAGCCTCTCGCGGAACCCTCCCTGCCTTCCCAATCAAAGCCGGCCTCCCTGACAGCTGAACTGTTAAATGAATTAACAAGGCAAGAAGGGGGCTTGCCGACGGGCCTGCAACTCCCTTCCTAATTTCTGCAAGTGGCAGCTTTCAATTTTTCTGTCATTTGTCGGGAGATGCACATGGTTCTCTAATGAGCAGGGCAGAGCTGCAGCCAGCTCTAAAAAGGCAATGTTACAAGGATCTTCTGGTCCGCGGAGGAGAGGGATCCATGCACTTGAGGCAGGTGGGGGAAGGACACGGGCTCTATTCAGACTGAACAGACAGCATATCCTTCCTGGCTGCCCCGAGCACAAGGACTCCCAACCCGCTCTCCTGACATGGGGAAGAACTGCTCTCCACACCAGCGAATTTTGCAAAAATCCAGGCAGAGCTCAAAATAGAGCCTTTGCTAAAGCTTTGGTCTTATGAGCTACTGTAACAAGAAAAAGGTTTTGCTCTATCTGTAGCAAAAAAAACCCCAAACCCAAACCAAACACCTCAAACCACTTGCATCCAGCTTCTTTATTCACCAGACTAGTCAGAATCCAGAAGTCTGTTATTTGTGTCTGGCCCATTGCCTACCCGCAGGTTCTCTCCCAGAATTTGTCCCTGCCCATCAGCCAGAGTTAAGTGAGACCTGAGCACTTGGGCTGCCTGAAGAGGCTGTTGGCTGGGCTACAGCTCAACGGCACTGCAGGGCTCGAGAGAAACTCCCCATTCGGATGCCTTTTACTTGTTTGATTGGCAAAACTGCCAGAAGGTTGGTTTCAATGGCTTTTTTTTTTTCCAAGTTTGTCAGGGGGGGTCTATTGCCTACTGGAGCTTTTATTGTAAAAATCCAGATAGGATGATAGGAAAATCTTCCAATCCAACAAGGGAGAGTGCAAGAGGGAAGGAAGGAATTACAAACACTCCTCCTTCTGCATCGCTCATCTGGCTGCATCAGATATAGAACCTGAACAGCACATCAACTATCAGTATTACTTCTAGGTGCCCCATACTGTATGAAAAACCCATGAGAACTGCACAGAATTGGGTATTTTGACTGAGCTGGCCTAAATCCAGCACATTTCCCCCAAGGTGCGTGCTGTATATTCCTTTTTACAGCAGAGAGAGGAATGTTCTCGCACCTACCAGAATTACTGCAACCCTTATGGCAGAGTGAAGCACTGTTTAACAGTACTGAAACATAAGTTATCTGGGGCCTTCAGAATGAGGACTGGTCCCCTTCTGTCATTCTGTGTTCAGTGCTATGCCAGTGTTGTCAGCACTTGCTGTTTATTGGGAAGGTTTTCTCTATTTTTAACATGGATGATCCATTGTTGAAGCTAATCAGACCCATTTTTTTCAGCTTGCTGCTTAACTGCCTTTACCATGGGTAAAAACATCAAGTAAACAATAACAACAAAAACTTATATTTCCACAGCACGCTTTAACTCAAAGGTGTCACAGATTAATTTAAAACTTAAATTGCAATACCAGCTTCAATCACTTTACTCACAGTATAAATCACAGCCAGTTCTGGAGGTGGAAGAGGCAGTTATATAACAAAGCATAACAAGTTCACACAACAAGAGTGAAAATCGGCAGGAAGATCCTACATTCATCATTTCTACCACATGAACCTGGATTGTCCCTAACCAGAGGTAAATCCAGTATCTCTAAAAAAAAAAGAAAAAAAAATCTGAGTCATGCTATGACTTCAGATATACCAGCCCTGCTTGTGAAAGAAAGTCTCCTGGATATCCAGTTTCCTCCCAAGTTTGGCTCCTTCCATTGCCCTCTGTTCCCTGTCTGAATTATGATAACAAAGACCTGGACTGTGAGATTAAAAGACATGATATAACAGCATTTCCTCATTTTCCCCAGCTGATTTTCTGTGCTGTGTACATGTGTACAAATGCATGTGCTGGCTCCATTTGCAGCAGTGAGATATTTAGCTCTGAAACAAAAATGTACTTTGAAGCCAGATACAGTTGGCTCCACTTGGGGCTTTCTTTGCTGCAGTTGCAGAAGTAACTTGGAGCAGCAGCAAACTAGAAAAAAAATGTAAATATTGCCAGCTGTCTCTCCAGAACCATGCTGCTCTGATTAATTTATGATGTTTTCAGAGAAAGATAGTGAATGTTACACCATATTTGAAATGAAAAGGTTAAGCAGAGTTTAAAAAAATGTGCAATAGAGTTTAAAAAAAATGTGCTTTGCTTAGTTTTGAGCAACAGAATATTTAATGCATAATAATAAAATGAATTAGTGCTGGGTTTGATAGCTTCTATATTCCAGCCTTGAGACAGAAGAACAAAAGCGTAATCAGATTCGTTCACGGCGGCAGACTGAACAACAGGAGGGTGCATGTTGCCCATTCTTGTTCGAAGCTTCAAAAGATGGTACTGCGGAAATTGATACCATAACTAACAACTATTTCGGCGCCAGCCTCTCTCCAGCTGGGGTCACCATAAATACGGCACCACCGTTGTGGCTGTGAGAAAGACATCAGCTATTCCAGTCCTGCGCTTCTCAGCTAGAGTTACGGAGGAGAACAGACTCAGCTGCGGGTTATCTGGGCTCTGCAAAATCACCTGTTTCACAAAGCATTCAAAGAAATGCCTAGTTAACTGTCTTGTCCTGATTTCTGCCTCTGGCCTTCCAATGGAGGGATTTTAAAATGATCAGCAAGTTACATTTCATAAATACAGCCTGGATTCATGCACTAGATTCATAAAAAGTAAAGGCACGAATACTGCCACTGACCCTCAGCTTCTGTAGAGGCTGGATGCAGCTATCGAGTTTGCATGTTCCTGAGAGTAATCATCAGCTGTGCCTCCAAAGCTAGCATTAAACCAGACACAGTGTCTTCTTGACTTCAAGAGCATAAAAATAGAGCAAAGTGTGGTGCACAGGCAATGTCTCTACACAGAGAGCTATAAAATAAAAGAACCAGCTTTCCAAGTTTCCCCCCCTGTTTTATATTTTTGTTTCTTTTCCCTTGTGGCTTTCCTGTGCTCCACTTTTCACTTCTTTAACTTGAGTCAATTTTCCCCTCAAGCTAATTTGGTATGAACAGTCATCCTCCTGCAACTCCAAAAGTATTTTCTCTCCATGTTCTCAAATGCCCTTTCTCCCCTTAGTTGTGTAGACCAACTGGCTTTCAAATGGCAAGAAACTATCAGTGCCAACCTATTCCAGGAGAGGACACTACAAAAAACTGTTAGTGATAAAGACTGAGGAATTTTCAAATCATCTCTTTCCTGGAAAAATATTAAATATTATCTGGAGAATACTAAAATATGCTGGTACTTTAAAAAATGAAATCAACTAATTTTCCTTTTACCTACCTGCTTCACCCACAAACACTTCCACTGGTGTGCTGGTAGGGCTCTCACCAATTACATTATATGCTGTCATCAGTACTTCATATCTCTTGTATTTCTTCAACTCTGAAAAAGTAAAATATTATATTACATATTATTATTTATCTGTACTACAGATAGTTTTTAGACTCCATCACCTCTTTATCACCAGATTTCTCTCCAGTGAAGCATACCATTAGAACAGTACAACAGTGCAATGACTATTTCCATCCTTCCCTAATTCATGCATCATGGCAGGTTTTGCGTAATTATGAAAGATGTTTCCAATGAAATGGCAGGATCTTTCAGTGTTTCCTCACAGCGTTGCTCCAGTAAGAGGATCATTCCTGGTGGGTAACTACCTAGAGGAACATCTCTAGGTCATTCTTAATGAAAGAAAGGGCAGCACTTTGCTTTGAGTGTTCAACTTATGGGATCCTTTAGATCTCTACTGGTAGGAAAGAGCATGGCTCTAAGCCTTTGCCTAAGCTCAGGGACTTTCATCTAGGGAGTCATTTAGCAACTGCACTGCACAAGAATGTCCCAGCTGAAGCAGGGTGCAGAAGATGATCTGCAGTGGGGAATCTGGAGTCCCATTAGAAGTACTACATGGGTGTCTTTCTCCCTCAGTGTGACCACAGTCTGAACATCAATCACAAAGAGAAAAGAGAATTTGAAGTCTGGACTCCATTTGGCCACCAGACAACCAATTTCTTTGCTGACATATAGAAACTACCCTGACAGATGAGGTAGGAGAGTGAGAACAGCATGAAAAAATCTAGAAAACCCAACCGTATGAGGGTAATTAGCAGATGCAAACGAGGATGGAGTAGAATCATGTCAACATCGTTAGGGGGGGCAGCGACTGAGCAGTTTCAGATTTTGCATTTTCAGGATGAAAGAATTAATCCTAACAGAAATATTTATCATCTACAGTATTTAACAGTGAAATTAGAGTAAGAAAGCGATCAATAATATAAATCGCCCTATTTATTTTTCATTTATTTTTTAAATGAGCATTGAATTAAGACACGCATGGCCAGGGGTCCACATTTCTTCCTTTGCCAATAATGTTTTCTGCTGTCTGTGAATTGGATATTACCCTTTACTCTGCGGCTGACAGTATGCCATCAGTTTGGTAAGGCTCAATAAGCCTAATCATACAGGTTTGTCTAATTTCAGCTTCATGGAAGTGTTTACAAGTGTTGTGCTCCTAAATCTGACTCAAAGTCCAGCATCATTTCCCAGTCTCAGGCATACTGTAAATGATATCTGATACATCACTAATTTTTTGATGTGAT
Source organism: Tyto alba (assembly GCF_018691265.1). Classification (NCBI taxonomy): domain Eukaryota; kingdom Metazoa; phylum Chordata; class Aves; order Strigiformes; family Tytonidae; genus Tyto; species Tyto alba. The sequence continues at coordinate 5,051,975 of NW_024881302.1, forward strand.
ACCACTAAACTCAGATGGACTGTAAACCATGTAGCAAGCAAATCAGCAATAATGACGCTAAGTTCATAAACAAACAAACAAAATTAGTAAGGATATATTACTGGGATATACTAGGATATAGTACTGGGCAGCTTGTACAGGGAAACTTTAACTGCTGCCATGAAAAGCCACAAGGGAGATTTTAGTGTTAACTGGATATGGAAGAAAATGGAACACATGAGAGTTCATGCATGAAGGTTTCAGTGGGCACAGGGCTTCATTTTTTTTTTTAGCCCATCACAATCTGTGACTCAAAAGCCTTGGGCAAAACCTATCTAGTGAACCATCATCACCACAAAGCAACTTGCCTTTTAACTCTGTCGAATGCTATTTTATTCATTTCCAATTGAAAACCTCTGGAGATGCACATAAATTCATTGGGCCCTCTCTAAACTGGCCTCCTACTCCATGGAATGCCTGAGCATTGCAATGCTTGAATCATAGGACTAATGATGTGATACAGCTAAACTCAGATAGACTGCAAAATATGTAGCAAGCGAATCAAAATTCATTTAGAGTCAGCAATACTGGGTTGTTATAGTCAATAATGTTTTACCTTCCCAGCAGCCACATTTTTACAACAGCTACCTACTTGCATCATCAATGTCTCTTGATGTAGGGAAAGCAAAGGCTTAAAGAAAAAGAAACTCAAGAAAGCAGAATCATTAATCTATGTTGATTTCTGCTAGATCCACCGAGGTGAACCATAGAAGTTTGCCTATAGTATATTTTGAACCATTACAAAGAGTCTCATCTAAAGGCAATGTGCACTTACGTGTTAATTCATACGTCGTTAATGCAGAGCTGCTGTTCACTGTCTTGAAGCTGCTTTGGGCTATTCAGGGTAAGCAAAGCAGAAAGCTTGTTACAGTGCAAGAAAATAGTTATTGCAAATGATGTACAGCAGAGACAGAGGCAAATGATGCAGCTCACACACACACACACACACACAGAGTTTGAGCTTTAGGACTGTACCTTGAAGGGCAATAAAATCACATCACTCTCTCTTAACACATCAAAAGCATCTCATTCACATGGGGCTGTTTCATTTCTTCCTCAAACAGAGAATCTCACAAATATACAACACAGAAATGTTCTGACTTCTAGATTAAATAGAGCAAATGAGTAAAACCAAAACAATTTCTAGGGGTGAACCTCTCAACACTATATTACATCCTTATTTCTCAACATGCAAAATTCAAAACCTGCAGAGCTGCAGGGTAAAGACGTGGAACATGGGCCACAAAGAACGAACACTTACAATAGGACAGGACACATTTCTTTAAATGTGTGTTAGGTTTCCTACAGTTTCATGTATAGAATTCAATATTCCTGCTGTGAGCGAATTGCAATAATATGCTAAGCTGTGCAAAACTGCAGGTCAGTGAGGAACAGAGGTGTTCTAAGGTGAGAATTGACACTTTATGAGGAAAAAGAAGGAAACTTCTCTTAAAATACACTTGAATCCACTATTTCTCTCTGTCTGGACTCCCTCGAGAGACACAGCACATGCTTTTCTACTCTACAGCTACTGGGAACACAACTGGAGGGCCAGCCAAAAAGAGGGAGGAGAGAAAAGCAGTAGGTGTCACTGGCTCCCTGGCTTGTGAGGCTAGAGAGCACCCAAAGCCATTATTTCACTATAACATACATAGTCAGTCATTCAGCTTTTGTCTGGAAAAACCCCTACGCATATCTACACCTATAGGAGCTTTATATATCTACTCTGTCCTGGTTAAAACTCTGTACAGTCTGAGAAGTCTCATTCAGCACTGACCATATAAGCGAGGTCAGAGTTAGGTCCTTAAGTTACGGTTAAAGCATTCACTTTTCCTACACGCCCACAAAAATCATTCTTGTTTTTATAGAAACCATTTTTATGGGCTCAGGGAAACATGGAAGATGAAGTAAGATATTAAAATTGTCTCAGTCAACCCTATTCTGCTGCTCTTAGAGTGTGTATTATCTTATTCTGAATATTCCACTGACATCAAACAGGACAAAAGCTGGTCCCTCCGTGAGTGCGTCTCATTGCTGGACCTTATCTGTCAAGGCTACCGAGTGCTCACATCTTTGCCTCCCATCATCTTATTCTGCCTATTCTTCCCTCTGATTTCCTTTTTAGCCTTTGTCTAAAAATTCTTCTCATTTTTCTATTATTGCTCTCCCTCTATACCTTCTTTCCATATAAGCCAGAAACCCCAGTGACTAACATGGCAAGCATGCACCTCAAAATTCTTGCTTATTTTTGCTATTGTCTTCCAAATCTGGGACAAGTGCTTTGAAATTGTAAAAATTCTATTTACAATTTCTCCTCAGCTATTTTCTTACACTGCAAAAAGAAAAACAAAATGTCAGTTATAAAAACTATTAAAAAATAAGAAAGAAAGGCTGAGGGAAATGAAGTCTCTCTTTTTTGTCTGATGGCAGAACAAAGTATACCAGGGTAATCATGAAATGGAGGTACCAGAAAGCAGAAAATCAGAGGATATATGTGGGACAGAACATCAATTCAAGCATGCTGGCATAGATTAGCATGTACCATTACAAGCAACGCTGATCAGACAGAAGTTACTAGCATTTTTCAGCATCTACAACCTGATTGTGTAAAAGCCAAATTATCCCCAGCACTCTTAGACGTAATTGTCTGTTATTTCCATGGGTCAAGAGGGCATACAGTGTCTGGTATAATGATGGATTACCATAACACAGGCTTACGTGTGAGCTCTGCTCTTAAACCTGAAGGGTTCTGGATGGTTTTGGATTCCGTTCCAGATGTAGTATCATAATCCAGCTCCCGATAGTAGATCCGATATCCCAACAGCAAGCCGTTTAGACTCTCAACTTTGGGTGGCTGAAAAATATTCACATTAATAATGGGCTTGTTAGGATGTGCATTGCAACAAACATCCACCACTACAGGCAGTAGCTGACACCAGTCCTGTGTGAAGGGACACTGCTCTCTGGTGAAAATAGCCATTAATAATATACAGGGTCAAGGGTTGTGTAATTTGAAAAACACAAAGGCAACTTTGATGATGACTTTGCCACTCAGCTGTGGCAATTACAAAAGGCTCTTTACTTAAAAATTGACACCTGATGCACTACACAAAGAGCTAAGTTCCATTCCTTCTTGGTCCACAGAAACTCATGTGTTGATAAAGAATATAAATAAGCATGTCCCTGAAAATGTATGTTGCTGGCCACGAACATTGGAAGAGCAAACCAGTATTTCACTTATTCCAAGATGAAAAGAAATAAATTATTTTGTCAAAGAGAGAATTTCTTTAGTGGCTATTTTCCTTGGGGACTGTTCATAGAACATTCTTTATTTGGCAATATTCTACTGAAAGACTGATGAGAAAATAACAAAGGATTGGTGTATTCTGGCTTTAATTAGGAAGATGAAAGTAAGTGTAATAGCCTCAGAGAGGCATTTAGAGAGGAGTCACAGTATGATGGACTGTGGTGTGCTGCATAGGTCCAATCCCCCAGGCAAACCCAGGTCTCCTCCATAAGAGGCTGGGAGCAGTACGGTATGTGTGGCCACTGGGCTGGCTCAAATATGAGGGTTTTTCTCTTCTGCAACATGCTGGAAGATGCTCAAAGACACAGAACCTCAGCAAGGGTTCTTCAGCAGCCCCTCACATCTTCCTTCAGATACAGATATACAGCTAGTATACTGAAAAGGAGATTTTTGTCTAAATGGCTTGCTTAAATAGAGGCAAGCAAAAGGATTCTTCATGTTTGGGAAAAAAATTACTCTCATGAGTCTAATACAGGCTAAGAACTGCAGAGAAGAAAAGATGCCCTGAGCCATTTATCTTCTAAAGATTCTTGTACTGAAATTTAAGGGGCTGAAAGTATAAATGAAAAGGATTTTAATGATGATCTTGCCTTTAATCCAGAAAGATCCCCAGCAGTCTTGAGAACTTTACTAAGGAAAACCTTCTGTCCATTGTGGAAAAATTAACTGCTGGTGTGAAACGCTGTCACAATAGAAGGTAATATCACATGTAATTATAAGGAAGAAAGTAAGACTATTTTTACAGGAAAGGAGGAAGATATTTGTTAATAACCTAACATTCTGGTTCCAGAAATGACAAGAATTTTCCATTATTTCATTACAATGGCACAAGGAAAAAGTAGGCTGTCTTGTCTCAGTGCAAAGGCCTTTGCTTTGGGCGAGGGCTGAAGGAATCAAGTAGAAAGATTGTAGTTTATGAAAACCAAAAAAGAAAATGATGTGAACCAGAGTACAAGAAAGCTACACAGCTACCAGCAAAAGAAGCAGAAACTGCGCCTGCAAAAAGCCACCTTCTTTTGTAGTTGTCCTGCCCAGAGCCTGATGAAAGCAATCCAAACAGTCCCAAGATCTTACTGTACTTGCTCTGCATGGTTAGAGAACCTCATTCATCATTTTTTCATGATCTATCCTTTGGAGAAGCTCTGACCACCTTTCACTATTCACATCTGAATTGCAGAATGATCTAGGAATAGAAGATTGTGATGGACCTTCAAGAATCATCAGGGTCAGGCCCTCAAGGCTGCATAAAGTCAGCTTCTTGAAGTCTCTTTCACAAACAGAGCAACCTCCACCAGAAAACAAGCTGATTTTTCTGCTTCCCAGTATTCCTACTGGAAAGCTGTTCCAAGCCTCACTACTTGTGCAGTTAGAAACCTTCATTTAATTTCTAATCTAAATTATTCATAGCTAGTTTATAACCATTTGTTCCTGTGCTAACATTGCCTTTTGGGTTAAATCGTTCTTCTCCCCATGGGGTGTTTACTCCTGTGATGTATTTTAAAAAGGGCAATCATATTCCCTCTCAGACTCCATTTTACAAGGCAAATAAATCAACCTCTTGTACAACTGCCTTTCCTAGACTCAGATTGAGCCCCTGGTGCAAGGAGCTGAGCAAATAGACCAAACAAAGCGACAGCCTTCTCCAGGGCTGCCTGATGACGTGATCGTTCACGGACCAGCTGAAACATTCTCCTCTGCAAGGTGGAGAAGATGAGATATGGCTTACTGGTAATTACTAGTATATCTATCATGATTTTTTTTTCTTTTTTTTCTTTTCCAATCTTCTGACTTTCCTCTTTTGTTTCCTGGTTTATACTGAAGTTGCTTTAGCTCTGATTGTGCCTCAGCAGAAGGAGGCATGTGACAGCATGGCAGTGTCCTGGCTTTCCTCTGTCCTGGCAGGGAGGAGTCGCAAGGCAAAGACTGAGGGCTACCTTTCCCAGAGACGGGGTAAAGGGAGGCACTGTCCCACCAGGATACATCTCGAGTGCATCATCGTACAGGAGGAGAGAGGCTGCAAGAAAACAAAGCCTATCCAGCACGGAAATAAACTTTACACAATGAAAAAAATACTGTGAGCATTACATGGATTTGTATTTCAGTTAATTATTATCTAGAAGGAAGGCGCTCTTGGAAAGATGCAAGGTCTATTCCTATTTTTACTACTAATAAATATTTTTTTCAATTAAAAAAAAGTTTATGTGGAATATTCTACAGAATCTTAAAAGGAAAACATTGCTGAAGCTGAGAAAGAGACTGTTACTCCCTGCTCTGCCATGTAACTGCCTAACAGATAAAGCTTATTTCCTCATCGTGGTACAACACAGATTTGTTGATAGCAAGCATTGTTTTCTTACGCTTTCATGTGATTCTCTGTTTTTTCCTTCCTTTAAATTTAGGACAGGAAAGCTCACAAAATAAATGGCTTGAAAACTGTCTTTCTCCTTGCCATGGAAATGATGATTCTTTCCTGAAAAGGGTACTCTGCTAAAAGGTCAGGTCTTCCCCTTCCTATCTGTCTTTCATGGACAAAACTCCGCTTTTGATGTAATGGATTATTTAGGATTTTGTAGGAAGGCCTGAGGGATCTGCTGAAATAGGTAAAATGATTATGAGTGGCAGCCTGTAATGTTGTACAGAAGTAAGAGAAACATTTTTGTGCTGTTTAAAAATAAATACAAAAAAAAAAAGACTAAAATGTAAGTTTGAATAATTGTTATCTCTAAGATAGAAGCAGAACAGTATATGATCCTGATGTTAACTGTAATATCCTCCCGAACATTTGAAATAACCTTGCATTATTGATACAACAGACTTCAATGGAAATTACATATTTTCTCCCTACTTTAAATTTAAAAATAATGGACTGATTGGACCGAGCAGCTGAAAACACAGATAGGGCATCTAGAGTTTGTTTTGTGAATTATTAACAAAGCTCAAAGTTAAAAATTTAGCTTCGTTTGGAAATCTACTCTCCCATTTAGCTTGACTGCTGTTTTCAGTTTATATTATTTCTTAGACACTGCTGTGAAACTTCCTCTTAATTGGAGGCTATTGTGGGACTTGAAGATTTTTGTTTATTTGAAAAATATAGTACGGCTGAATTACCAGGACCTATTAATATACATGTTGTAATGACATATAATTGCCCACAACTCCCTTGAGATGGCTCTGGCACAACAACCCCATTTCATTTTCATGAAATAAAAAGCATCTAATTACCTAAACAACCACCTATTTCACATTAACTACACACCAATAATCAGTCAATTGGGGGAGTCTTTATATCTGCGGTACATCGTGCCTCACATCCTCTTTGTCCTCTCTGTATACTTTTTTTTTCTTCACTGTGGGCTTTATTTGTAGATGAGGTGGTAGATTTACATCTCTCCATAATGCCTTTGGTAAAACCATTCAACATGTCTTCTATTTGTTCAACATGCTGTAAGCAACGTTGTTGCTTAGTATTATGCTGCATGAACTTGCGCCAGCAACCCAGCAGTACAGCCAGGCATACTTTTAAAGTGCTGCTGCATAGCAATAAACAGACCCTCATACATATATTTTTTTCCAAAAATGCAAGGAGCCCCATCTGTACTGTAAACGCATATGTACATTTTTCACTGTAACGCAATCTGTCCAAAGTTATCCTTATTATGTGTGTGGGACATTGTCTCGGGAGCAGGGTGGGCAGAGGCTTTCCAGCATAGGTTACGGATAACGTGCAGTACTCCACTGGGTTCCCTCTATTAATGCTCACTCCGCAAAAAGAAGCCTCAGGCACTGGGTCACAAAGTGTTCCAGCATCTCCCAGGAGGCCACTACTGAAAGATAAAGGCAGGCAGAGGAAATGCCTATATAAAACACAGACTTGGCATGAATAGTTTCTCATCCAACTCAGAGATATTATGGAGAGCTCAAACTTCCTTTCTTTTCTCTGAAGAAATCTCAATTTTTATCCCTCAAAATGCTAAAAGGGCATATGGAGTTCCTCAAAAGTATGAACAGGATCTCAGGCACAGCATGCGCTTCTGATTATTTCAGCAGCTGAAGGAGGCAGTATGCGATGCGAACGAAAGTGAGCTTTTGATTACCTGGTCTTTACCAATGGCGCATTCGGTTGAATGTTTTCAATGTAAAGATGCATGTCTATTGATATCAGTGAAAGGACAGGACAATCTGCATGAAAAATGATCTTGAGCATCACTATAGAAAGTCCTTTACCTCCCAAGCTTCCCCCAATGGGGCAAAAAGTAAAAGCAACTGCCAGAAATTTCCATCCATCAGTAAAGTATATGCCTAGATCAGGAAAATAAGGAGGTAGCTGCAGTCCTTCAATTTTACTACAATACTTCCAGCTCAGGAAAATGTCCCTTACAATGTACCGTTAAGGTCAACAAGTCAAAGCAACCCAAAATTGTTCCAGACACATCAAAATTTTTCATTTTACCTACCTGCCACTGCACAAGGACAGATGAAGTTGTGTGGGGAGTTACTAACACAGAACTGGGTGGTTCACCTGGAACTAAACAAGAAAAAAAGGTAACCAAAGCAGTTACAGCAAGAGGGTAGAAAACAGGCAGCTTTGATTCATCAGATTCTCTTTCTTCACTGCTGAAGAAAATCTTCTATCCCAGCTACGACGTGGTAGGTCTCAAAAGCAATGCAGTGGATATGGATATTGCAATCCAGGCAGAAGCCACCCACTTCTCATACATCTCTTTCTCTACCAGTGGCCTTGGTAACTTGAGCAGGAATAAGAGAAAATCTGAGGGCATAAATCTGGAGGAAGCTGCAGCATGCCAGTTGCTCACAAACCACTGGATACACATTTGAAAGGAAGTTAAACCAGTTGTATGCATGCTTGAAAGTGTAAGCAAACAGCTCTCAATTTTTCCATGACATTTTTGCCACAGCCAGGGCAAGCCCACCTTGTTTTTCACAGTCTGTCACACAGTCACAGATTATTTTAGTTAGGACAGCTTGATTTACCACAGATTAACCCATTCCTGTGCCTATGGCCTTTACCACATACACACATGCTATAGCAGCTCAAATATGAAAAAGAGGCGGCTTATCAGGAGCTGACAGCCCTCCACAGTGCAATGCTCTAGTGACAGCACCAGGTTTGCTCAGCAGAATAAATGTTCAGTTTGTTAAGGAGGTGAGAAGCTTTCACAGTGTTTCCTGGTCGTATTGTGAGGAGGACAAGCACAGCTCTGGATTCACTGTAACTAAATTCAAAGAGAATTGAAAATAAAATTTTAAATTCTGAAACAGTGATTCAGTGCTGCCTCATTAGTATCTGTTACAGCTTGCATTGATATAGCAGTTGCTGTTCAGGAAGGTCGAGCATCCGGATGTCTTTAAAAGGCTGCTATGCACATTATTTGAGTATTACATGGGCTCTTGCTTAACTGAGGATACCCTTAAGCTCTGTCCTCTGTTTTCCTGATTTCAAGATCACATTCTTTAAACATTCCTTTGCAAACCTGTTTCCTATTTTTATATCTCAATGTCATAATTAACTAGTTATTCCTTGAGTTGTATGAAACACTGGCTAATTTCTAGCACCATATAAATATATATATGTATCCCAGTATTACCCCTTTTCCCAGGCTCAGGGTAAATACTGATGCTCTGATGCTTTTTCACACTTTGCAGAGTCCCTTTCTCCACTCAAGACATGAGAGCTACTTCTGCATTCAGTCACTGACTTTGTACTATCAAGGAATTAGAAGCTGATCTCTAAGGCTAAAAATAAAAGCCTTGTCAATGTCATTCACAGTTTATTAGCCCTGATCTGCAGCATTAAATGCTCATGTTTCCAGGAGCTTCATACTCCTTACTTATACCTCAGCAATTTTGCCATATTGCAGACTGATGTGGATTGTGAGTGAAAACAATTGAAGAAACTTCTCCAAATGTATGCATGGTTCTACATTTATTTTTAATGATCTCTTGTAAATTATTCAATTTCTGCAAAGATAATGGTTAGTGCAGAGTTTGGAAGCCAATCAAACGGAGTTTAATTCCATTTTGAGACTCCTGAAAGAATGATTCATTATCAGAGGGCACAGCAGGACACTTAAGGCTGCCTGTTATTAATTCAGCCACATCTCATTACTACCTGTATCAATCTTCTACGAACAAAACTGCATTGGATGTTGAATTTTCGCTCCACAGTCCCACTGGAGAACACATTGCAGTGGGTCCAGCAAACCCAGGAGCACTGGGGAGCACCCACCCCATGGCAATGCCCCCGGCGTGCCTCTCCTCCTCGCTTACCATCCTGCAGAGTCGTGACCGCCTCAGTCTCTGCACTGAAGTCACTATCTCCGATGTCGTTGGTTGCCTTCACTCGCAGTTTGTAAGAGGTGAACGGGTTCAAGCTGCGGGATGGAAAAAATAAGGCTGAAGTCTCCCCACATCATCACAACTTGCCTCAGGACAAGCCTCCACAGAGAACCTGCCCATTGGCAACTAAGGCTATCGAGCAGTTTGTCTCTTCTCCACATCGCCTTTTCTTTTCTTCGCTTCCTCATGACATGGGGGTGTTTGCACCTCTGCTGCCATCAGCATCATCTCCGATTTTCATTGGCCTGAGTTCCTGAAAACACGCATGGATTCATAGCTGAATCGGGCTCCAGCAAACAGCCATGAAGTTGCAGTTCATAGAGCAGCCTACAACTGGGGCTTGTTGGAAAAGACAAGACATGCTGTTATTAGAGTCTTGCATGGCTATGCAAAACCTGGCTTTCAAGATGCTTTGTCTGAGATAGCCTCAAAACAGATCTGTGGGTCAGCTTGTCCTCCGTGCAGGGATGGGGACGACGGGTAGAGAGGAGGCAGGTAAAGTCCCAGGGTCAGCCAGCGTGCAGCAGGCACTGGAATTCAGAGCACCAGCCTTCTGACTAATCCTCTAGACCATACCGTTTGATCAGTGCATTTTATTCCTACTGAATTTCAAATTAATGCTATTACCTGGATTATTTAATAAAGACAGTAACAACAGGTACCCTGCAGCTCTTTTATCTATGCAGTGCTTTAAGATATGCAAAGAGTGATTTCCAGCTGACATAACCTTCGCAAAGATTCTTCTGTCTTGGCTTGGCAGGGGAAGGTGGGGGGGAGGCTGCCTTTTGACTCACATGCAGAGGCTAGAAACACAGAGCTGTAAGTTACAGGGGATTTAGCTAATTAATTGGTAGTGTCTAGCCATCAGCTGGCAGATGTAACACTGACTACACACCCAAGTAAAGTTACTTGTAAGGAATGATTAAACATCAAAGGATAATGCATTCTGATGGGCAGCACTCTCACATCAAGCATGTATTCCTCTTCTGGACTTTCACAGGAAAACGCTTTTAACAAGCGGGAGAAGAAATCTTTTTCAGCAGTGCCACCCTATTAGGACACTGTTACTTACCTAGAGCAACTTGAATAATTTGAATTATTTTTCTTGATAGTTTGTTTTCAGTAATGCCAGTGTCAAGACTAAATGACATAGTTGGTTTCCTTGATTTTACGGGTTTTCACTGGAGAGATACTGGGTATAGTTCAGGGTGGGCGTAATACCTCCAGGGTCAGTGAATCATGACTATATTTGTACCTATAATTGTCAAGTTTTCATTTTTTCTGCACAGTTAGATGAAAGGATAGCACTGTATCTGTATCTTCTGGCACTTGACCAGTGAGCTGCCATATACCATAGCCACTGATGTTTTTATAACAGACCTGAAAAATCTGTATCTGAATGCTTTGAATACTTGATTCTCTGAAAGCTCATGGCCTTTTAGAAATAATCTGATTTGTACTAGCTCATCAACAGAGGAAATGGACAGCAAAACAAGTACCTTCTCATAGACATTCAATTGCTTTTGCAGATGTTACAAGGACTTTAATTACAACAGCATTGCTGAGGATATAATGAACCCTGAATACGAAGTTTAAATATTTCGATGCTATCTATAAACTTCAGTATGGAAAATACAGATAAAAATGGTTCTCATTTCAGCTGGAAAAGCTTATATAAAGATAATTGCAATGTAGCACTGAGAGTGGATTTTAACATCAGTCACTACTGAAAGGATTTTTAACTCGTTGTATTTTACAGAGTATTGTGTAGCTACGTATAGTTTAGCCTGATCAGTGTTATCTACAGTGCTGAGCTTTCAGGAAGGGCTTCAAAAAGATGCATTGCAATCCAACTTTAATTAGATTTATTGCATGACCTTCAGCAGATCTCTCAACATAGCACCACCTCTAAAATGGAAGCAATGACCTCACTTAACCTCCCTCCCCCAAAAAGCCTGTGAAGCCGAGTGATCCTTGCTTCAGTTTCGTAACTGTGGAAGTGGAAAGTCTGGGATTTGCTAGCCTGGGATCATATGGTACCTTTCAATAATGCAGGATGTTGCCTCGTGGCTGATGGAAGAAGAGTAGGTTTGCCAGTCTCCATTTGGCAGTTCTCGTACTTGTACTGTAAAATATCGTATTGGTGAAGATCCATCACTTCCAGGGACCCACTTCAACAGAAGACTCCGTGATGACACATCACTCTGGGGGGTCATCACCTGCCTGGGAGGTGCTGGTCGTTCTGCAGTTAAACCATAATTTGGAACAGCTTTTAGAGAAAATTCAAGCTCACATAAAATGTGACAGCCTGATCAGATTTTCATAGCAATAATGCCACAGGAGATTGAACTTTCAGATTTGCCCCATGAAGTATAGAAGCCATCCCATCTCTTAACCTTTTACTGCAAAGAAGAGCAGTAAAACTGATTCTTATCTCCCTGCATAAAAGGTCACTATTGAATATACACCTTCCTAGCAACAGACCCCAAACTCAGGGGAATCTTAGCCTGGCAGATTAAGGAAGAACCATTAGGACCAGCAGCCAAGCAAACCAAGGAAATCTTTAATGAAACTCAGCTATGTTTCTAGCTACAATTGCTCTTTTGACCAAATTTGCCTGTAAGGCAAAGTTCACTTTTTAACCTGTGCTTACTACTTGGTACCATGAGACTACATTCTCTCTGTGCTATGTAGCATCCTCTTCCACCAGCTGCTCCCCAGCCAAGGCATGAAGAAGAGGAAGGGATGAGCTGGAACAGATTGTCATGTAGCAGAGTCCAGGCACACAACTTAGAGCTGATATTGAATTCCTGCACCGGTGCTCTCTAGCAGCTCCTGCTGCTGCTTCCAAAGCCCAGTTTGGAGGTAGTGCAGAGCTGGGGTGTGAGTACCTGCTGCAGTTCCCTTCCAAACCTCCCTAATTCTTCCCTTCATACCCAGTAACCTTGAACCTGCAAAGTCAAACCAGCCGGTGCCAATGCTGAGGGAGATCTCTCCAGAGTAATTAACTGTACACCTTTTAGATGAAGCAGGGAATGGTAATGCAAGTGTAAGCATGCCAGTCCCCAACTGTTTCAATACAGATCTCCTTTCCCGTCACTGTGTCTCCGCACTCCATCGATTTCAATAGAGAAACTCTATAGAGTGAGGAATAATTGTTTAATTGTTTATCATGAAGATTATTGATTCTGATTAAAATGTGTGGCATGTAATAAAGCAGAAATTGATTGGAGACACCGCAGTGACTTGCTTTTGAGAAGCAATTCAATTCAACTTCATCAGCACTTGTTTCCATAAACACACCTCTGCCTGCCTGCTTCCTCACAGCTCTGCATGGCGAGCACTTCATTTCCCTGCCATCCCCTAAAACCAGTTCCTATATGTTTTGGCATTTCTCTCCAGCATGCTCTTGCTGACATCAGTGCCCAAAGATTTGTAAGCTATTAGCTGTAGGAAGCCCTCAGTGCCAGCAGCCTGCGAGTCGGAGTACAATGCAAAAGGTCAATGCCTTACACTGACAGGCTGAGACAGGTATTCAGGGTTATTCTATCAGAGCAAGCGAGTGTCGTGCAGGGATTTAATACTCTCTGCTGATAAGCTTTAACCAGCTTGCAGTTTTGGGCAGGTCAGATCTTGCAGTCAGTCTCCCATGATTGGGTTTCCTTCTGCTGTTAATGGCAGATCTTAAAATCTCTTGTATTGCAAGATATACTTCCTGACTGTTTGTACAAAAACATTAGTATAAAGAGTTTATTTATGGGAGTTTAGCCACAAGCAAATGCTAAGGTGAGCTGCTTGTGCAGGAATGTAAGGCCAGGCCATATGACTGAATAGACTGCTTTTAATTTCTTGCATCTTCTGACTCAGTTCTGCCCAGATCACTGGTGTTGAGTATTCTGAAGGGTATCGCACCACTATATAGATTCAAAGCACTACAGAAGATTCTCTGGAAAATACATCTACAATTCAACTTGAGATCTGTAAATCACAGGTATTGCTGTAAAATGTAAAAATTTTTATTGAGATTATGCAAAGAATTTAAAGGATGAAAGCAACCAATTTTGCTAATTTTCAAGGGAATTTTTGTGCCTGCCTACCTTAGCATCAAGGACATCAAATACATTTTTATTAATGAAAATTGAATGTCTTTTCACTCTAGAATATTTACTGTCATGTATGCAAGTTTCAGGTTTGTTTGTTTGTTTATTTACTTGTTAGCAGAATAGCCGCACTGGATAAATTTCGTTATCATCCCCTCATATCAATCTTGCTGATGTGAGATTACACATTCTTCTCTCTACACTTCACATATGGGATCACTTCAGTTAACTCTCAGTGACTTGGGACTTGGTTCCGTAGCATGCATAGAGACACAGCTGAGCCATCCATCAAAAAGAGAAAGGGTTCGTTTCATACTATGGCTTGCCTATTCAAGATAACCCTAAAGCATTGATAACAACGAGGGATCATTGTTCCTGCAGCAGAGCTGGGAGTTCTTCCTTGAGCTATTGTGTATCCAGCAACAGCTTGTGCACAGTCTGGGAAATCTGAGCACATATGATTGAAAAGGAGAGGCTCGGATCTTTGAGTATTCACTTTATTGGGCATGGTGGGGTTTTTTTGAAACCTCCGCATGTTGGACTTTAAACTTCCACTTTGACAGCAATCAGGCAGGGGTGGAAGAAACTTTGAACTGATAAATCTCTTTGATGGACAGCATCTTTAGTAGAGGCACTTTAAGTTTCCTAATATAGCTCTAGAGGTTCTTTCTCTGAGGACTGCACTGTTAAGCACTGGGAAGGCTGCACATGACCTGGAGAGCAATGCCAGTGGGGATTTTAACACCAGCCAGACAGGCCAGAAGTAGTTGAAATGCACCCTGCAGGTTCTCGCTGCTGGTGGTTGAACATCAGGCCAATGTCCTCTCTTTTTTGAAGTGTTATAGGAAAATAATAAGGAAGACATTGTGGGCAAATAGCACGGGAAAACCTTACTCTTGCACTAAATGATTTGCAAGGTGTAGAAAGGACTTAAAGTAAGAGATTGCTTAGTAGGCACATTTTAAGAACCAAAAGTAAATATAATTGGTTGTATTATTGAGCAAGTCTTGGGCAAGAGCCAATACCAGGCACACAGGCACATGTGAAAGTGCTAATAATAGCTGAAAGACGTCTATGGAGGTCTGCCCTAGTTACCTGCTGAAGTGTGCTTCTCTCTGAGCTGTGATTTTTATAAATTGCAGAAGTTGCATGGTTCTAATTTTTGAGGGAGAAGTTTTCTTAAAGATCAATATCCAGACAGCAGAATAGGTCAGAGCGGCACATGACACAAAATCCAGCAATGCACAAGAGAGTGATGCTGGTAAAGTTACCCTGGCTAGTTTTGATTTTGCCATCTCAAGAGACCAGCTACCTGCTTTGCAGTGGAACATGGCATATGGTACAAGACCAGAGGAAAACCCACACTCCTGTTCTCTACCAATATATTCTCTTTTATCTCTGAATTAAAAAAAAATATCTTCATGCATAAGTAGAAAATCCAGTTTTTCTAAATGGCAGCTCTAGAGATCTCTTCTAAGACTGGAGAATTGAGCCAAAGCATTAGAAACAAGCAATGATGCAGACCAGATTTTGTAATACCTTATATGTCTTTCACATTTTGATACGTTTGGTATCTAAGCATCTGGTTTCATTTATACACATATAACTCCTGCTTTCTTCAAGCAGGTTCCCTACAGAACAGAGTTTGATTGGAGATTCAGAATGTGAATAACCATTCTATGGCTGATGGAAGAAGCAGAAAAATTCTGGGCAATACAGATGGAAACACTCTGTTCCAGTGTGCGGCAGTGAAAGGCCAGAGTAATTACTCACACATTAGGTCAGGACTGAGGTACAATGGAGGAGCTGTGGAGAAATCCTGCAACATCACCACCTCTCATTTTGTGTTTCTTAATCAATATAATTCATCCATCACTTTCTTAAGATTGCAATCTTTCTAGAAACTGAGAGAGCTGGAAAAAATATCTGACTGCAGAAGGAGGCTGTATATGGCCAATATAGCAGCTGATGGAAAAATCAATCTCCAACAGCCCGGCAGGTTAGAAGAACTGTGTCTCATAAAAGTCTGTCTTGCTCACCAGGTTTCTCAAATGACGACGTTGCTATGGTTTGGGGCAGGTTTATGGGGTGAGAAGGAGGAAGTGTACAGGCTGTAGCCTGTTATTAAAATTCCTCTAAGTGCAGCACAGTCTCCAAGGCATGCAACAGAAAGTACCCCAACCTGCAGCTGCAAGCATTACCTCTTTTCTCTGTTGTGATCACTGTGGCTTCCAGAGGCTCCCCCCAGCCCTGCCTGGTCTTGGCAGATGTCCGAAAGATGTATGCTGACTCAGGGGTGAGATCTGTAGCAGTAAACTGCCTGACTGTCGAGCCAACCTCCACCGTCGTGAATTTGTTTGGGTTGCTGCTGGCCAGGCGGTAGGCAATCTGGTATCCTGAAATCACAGCATCAGCAAGAGGGAGAAAAAGGGTTAGGATTTTTTTCTAGCAGGGACAAAAGATCACCAAAACTATTAGCTTATCATAATTACTTGTTTATCTGAAACCAGAACAAAGTGATTTAATTCCTTTAAGTGTTATAAAACTCTGCTGCATGGCAGCCCTCCCCCAGTCAGGTGCTGTACCTTATGAAGGAAATCACACAAGGGTCTACTGAATATTATCTGCCATGAAACGGATTTCCATCCTTTATACCAACAAGATATAAAACCAGTTTAATCTCTCCTGAGCATACTGGTACCTTTTTGGAAAGGCAAAGGAACAGTGTCCATGCAATTAATGTCACCTGGCTGAGCCAGTTCAAGAAAACAGTCTCTGTTTTGTCTTTCCACCCCAGCACACATGCTCATACGTGCATGCGTGTGCCCACACGCTCACATGCTGTTCTGCCCTCTCACAGTTTTAGCGTTGGCTCAAACTAAAGGTTCTTCAGCTGCAGAGCAGCTGGATTGCCCAAACTGCTCAGCCTTCACACCACTCAAGTAAAGGCTTGCTCCTGCTTTTTGCACTTGCTTTTTTTCTCAGCTCTCCCACTCCCCTGAAAGTGTACAGCGAGTGCCAGAACTGCCAATAAAAGCTTCCTTCTTCTGCCATTCAGCATTGCTGCCCTTGCCCACAGCCCAAGGAAGAAGCCTGCAAGCTGTGAGGTCCTGCTTCAACCATGCGGCACTTAATCAATTTTGTTGATGCCTGTAAGTGATAACCCCCATCCCAACCTGCCTGACAATTAGGAGTTCACAGTTTAGCCTGTATTATTAATGATCCAACTGTGCAAAGGAGGGCTTCCAGAGTTCTCACGCACCACTAGCAACAACTGTCCCCCAAAGAGGATCTGCCAAATGTTCAAACCCATTCTGTAAACCCAGGAATTGAATCAGGCTCTCACTTCTGGAGCTTGATGGTAACTTTCAGTCCAGCTGCTGACTTCCAAAATCAATTAATACCAGAACTGGTGTGGGGCTTTATTGCCCAAGCTGAATACAGTTGTATGATTAAACGCTTCATGGAGTTACACAGGGCAGAGGGCAGCCAACAAATCCAAATCAAACCAGCTGAAAACAAAACAGTCATGACATGATTCTGCCAACCCTCTGCTCATCTTTTGAATGACAAAGGAGTCTGCAGCACCTGAGACCATTTCTTTCTCTTGGAATTAATATCCCAGACAGAGTTTGAACTCCCACCATGTTTTGGCTGTAATAAGAACAAGGGGAGCCAAACCTGGCGTGCTTCATTCGTGAAGGTCAGTGCATGAAATCTGTGGCTTTTTTCTTACCTGTGGCTAATAGACAAAATCAATGACATTTATTTCCCACTGTGAATATGCAACAATTGCCACATGCCTGCTCACAGAAAAGGCAGAGAGTTCCTGCACTCTCTTGAATGAATGCCATACTTGCGTGTGGTGCACGCTGTCACAAACAGTGGAATTTAATTG
Source organism: Tyto alba (assembly GCF_018691265.1). Lineage (NCBI taxonomy): Eukaryota > Metazoa > Chordata > Aves > Strigiformes > Tytonidae > Tyto > Tyto alba. Next base: position 5,069,676 of record NW_024881302.1, read on the forward strand.
GGATACAGATGGTATTAATTTTGGTGTGCTGACTCTCACAGTGCTGTTGACAATGCACCAGCGCTTCCTAATCTTTTTAAATTTGGCAGCTGCTAGGGGATGTGGGGCAACAGCCACACTGTTATGGGGCAACAAATTTGATTGTGCAGACACCTCGAAGAGTGACTTGACTTTTCTGAGGACCTGTGACTTCATCCAGAGCTCCCGCAGGCTGTGGCTACAAAAAAGTCTGGGTACAGAGCCGATTCACCGCAGCACCTTAACGCGCTCTGGGCACCCACCTTTCAAAATGGGCATCAGCAGAGAAAAGCCCCCAGCACCTGCGCAGGCTCACCTCGCCCTGCCCAGGGCACCCGCACACACTGCGGCAGTTGGTCTGTCAGGCACATTCTACAGCAACATTTTCACAGCTGGGTGCATAGCATTAGGCCACTAGATAAAAAGTGGCCTGATTTTTCAGAGCTCCGGAGCATGCTTAGATCCTAGCAAAGTCTTAGGGTCTTACACTTTGAACATTTCATTTTTCCACCTGCAAACTACCTCCTTTTATCTACAGTACCAGCTCTCCCATTACTGGTCCAATATATTTCACCAAAGTATTTCTGTACCTTTAGTACTATAGTATTTTGATCTTTTTTAACATCTACAGAAAGACAGCTAGAAATGGGGGGAAGGAATGGATACACTACGATCTTTTTTTTTTGTTTATACAAATGTGAAGAACAAGGGAGTGAAAACCCTGGTGCAGGATCTCAATAAGGGGGAAAAATATTCAAAGAAAAGCATCGGGGAAATTTTTACAGCAGCAGGAAAGATGAAGGAAGACGCAACTAAGATGGCTAAGGAAGTTTGATAAAGGGACATAAGGCTTAAAGAATAAGACCTAGAGGGAAACAGAATATTAAAAGAATAGAAAAGATGATTTATGTAGTTATTAAAAGATAAGTATGATATCTGGGACACATCCTTGTCGAGCAATTTCCTCTCTTTTCTAAACCTTTGTAAAATATAAAGCATAGTTAAAATGTAAGGAGGGAACAGAAAGATAACTATTTACTGCTAAATGGTGGTACTTATACTAGAAAGCCAATTACAAACATGCTCAGATTAGGCAAAAGAACATATACATATCTAGGCCATTATTATAACTTACACTAGAGTGGTTCCTGGGCTAGTGTAAAAACTAATTTAGCCATGAGAAAGAAAAAAATCACTTGTCACAGCCAGCCTGTCTCTCTGACAGGCTTTGCAAACTCCCTTTCGATGCATCCCTGTGAAAAACAGTATCAGCTCTCACTGTCCTCTCCTACACCTGCCATGTTGGCTGGCAGTCTGGGTAAATATCTATTTTCCTGGATATCTCTGTCAGAGTTTACACAACCAGAGCCATCACCTTTACAGATTTCCTCAGAAACTCAACATTTCCCTTGGTCTGATTTAAAGGTACACATCCAGCCTCTGCATCTGAACTCAGCTCGCTCTTATTGCTACCTACAAACCTCTGGAGAGATACCCATTATCTTAATTTTGGTCTCCTACATTACCTTCTCCTATTGGACAGTTTGGGACAGCCTGGATACACACTGGTATAAAAAATATCATTTTTCATTTTTTTTTCCTGAGTGACACCGAAGACATAGTATTTAAACCACAGCTTGGATAATAATTAGGGCTAATAAGATCAAAATACAAAATTCTTAACTTGATGAATTTCAGCAACAAGGGATGGGAGAAGACAAGAAATGTTAAGTGAAATCAAACGAGGCAATCAATAGAGGTAAATGGAAATTGTTCAAAGAGAAATTAATGTATGCTTGAGGGCTGCAAGAGGCAATAATTGCAATTGCTGCAGTAGAGGAATAAGGAAGCTTCCTTCCCTTACTAGATTATGACCATAAGATATTGCAGATATCTTAGATAAAAAAAAAATAATCAAAGGTTATGAATTAAAGTCTTTAAAAGGTGATCAGAGCAAACTTTTTTGGGAAATGAATATCTTACAGAATATGAAGCGTATGAGAAGAATTCATGTTGTTTTCTTAAATTTCTTTTTTTTTTTTTTTTCCTCCCCACGTAGCATTAGATCCCAAATCTCTTCTTCTACTCGGAGTTCTGTGCTTCACCACACCAAAACAGAATAAAAAGACCTCTGAAAGATCAACTTTCCAGGAGTTTATTTATTCATTGAAACTAGGCTTATTTTTGCATTAGCATCTTCTTAAGTATTTATTGCAGAACTGCAAGCAGTTTCATGAGCTATGCTTTCTGAACTCAATAAATGGCAACAATCTGAACTGCCAGCTAAATGTTAGGTCATTGTAACATAACCAGTGGATTCCCCAAAGCAAACAGGCAGGAAGATGACAACACACCATGAATATAAAAAAGCTTTCAAGCTCATCACCATACAAAGCCCTTCAGAACTGACAGCACCCGTTCATGCAGGCCATGGTGCAGCAGAGATACAAACACTTATTAATTTGTCACAGAACTTAGGGAAAGCCAAATGATATTGGGAGGTTACGGTTTGCCTAGTGGAGCAGCAATCCAGTTTGTTGTTTTTACTGCTTATCTGTTTAAGGGCCGGCGGGTGTGTAAATGCAGTCTAGGATCAAAATATGAATTTGCAAACATGGATTACATCCAATTTTGGTTCTAATTCTCAGTGGAGTTCTCACACTCTTTTGCAATAAGCTTCAGGTAATCACTAAATACAAGGATACCATGAGGAATACTAGCCAGGGCCTGGAAGGATGTGGGTTGAGCTCTCATTTTCAGGGAACTCTCATGGCTAGAGGTACACATATGTACGTTAATGCATCATTTTCCTTTAATAGTATTTGAAAGAACTATGTTGGTTCCTTCAGTGCAGAAAGGAAGAGAGAGTGAAGCCTCATACTGTTAGCGTAACATTCCCAAAAGGAGAAATGGAAATATCTAGCAGTCTTCCACAGTAAAATATTTAAACAAACAAACTAGAGGTTTTCCCTCTTGCTGTCTGCCAGTATTTCATCCTGCTAATCTCTCTCTGAAATGCTAGAACATGTTTTGATATAGATTACAAAAATGTTAGCTGCAAAGGTGCTTGTATACTCAGAGGACAAAGCTAGCAGAGCAGGAACATTAGTTCAAAGGCTCTGAATATAAGTTGCTCTTGCAAAGCAAGTGTTTTTTCTTTCCAACCCCACTAGCGAATAGAAGGGCACCGTGCAAAATTAAGTGAACTTATTTTTTCCAACAACTCTACTTCAGTGCACTTGACTGTGGGGGTTACAATGGTGTTTTGAAAGTTCATTACAGTAATGAGATTTAAAAGGTGTACAGGAAAAAAATAAACTTGCAACCTTTACTTAGAACGCTACCCATTGTTTTTTACCTATTTTTGAAGCACACTTGACTTCTTAGGAAAGATCATAGACTTACTCAGCATAAGTAATTTTTACTTTTTCTCTCTGACATTGGCAGCTAACTACTTCCTCCATGAACCTCAATACTTCTATCACTGAAAAAATAAAAGAGCAAGAAATATTGAATAAAGACAATGGATTTCAAAGAGATGGACTGGGTGAACTGGCAGGTAACGTCCCCCTGGCAAGGAATTCTAAGGGAAAAAGGAATCCAGGTTAGCCGACAGTTTTAAAAGAGAAAAAAAAAAGGTACAACTATCCAAATGCAGACAAAAGATGTTAAGAGGCCAATATGTTTGCATTCAGAGCTCACTAATGACCTGAAAATCAAAACTGAATTGGACAAAAAGTTGAAACAGGACACATGCCTAAGGGAGTGTATAAATAGACAGCACGAGCATGTAGGGATAAAATCAGAACGGCTAAAGTGCAAAGTGAATTATAACTTAAAGGGCATCAAAGGCAATGAGAAAGATTTTATAAATATGTTAGAAATTCAAGAGACAGAAGGAGGACAGGTCAACTAGTGGGAAGAAAAGATGAGCACAAGGCAGGTGAGACAGAAAAGAAAGGAAGGCTGATACCTCTGTTGCTTCATTTTCACACACACAAAAAAGTTGATGCTGACTAGATACTTAACATAAATTAAAACTGACAACAATGTAAGTAGGGATGTAGCCTACAATAGAGAACAGGTTAACAACTATTTAGTTAAGCTAGATGTAATCAAGTCAGAAAGGCCTGATGAAATTTGCCCCGCAGTGCTTATATAACTAGCTGGAGCCATCTCCAAATAATTAGCAATTATCTTCAAGAGCTTGTGGAGGACAAGTGACATCCCAGAATATTATAGAAGGGCAAACAGAGTACCCTGTCTTTAAAATGAGGAAATATTGACCAGAGGAATTATGGACAAATCAAGCTAAAGTTCAGTAGCCAGAAAGATCCTGGAAAAAATGTGAGTTAACATATAAACATCCATGAGGATAATAAAGTGCCAAGGAATAGCTAATATGTATTTGTCTGGTGCAAATAATAAATATCAGATAATCTATTTTCTATGTTGACAGTGTAATTGGCCAGGTGGGAATAGTAGATACAATCCACGTTGACTTTAAGTAAGGCTTTAACATGGTTGCACACAGTCCCATCAAAATCAAACAAGAGAAATAGAATCTATGAAAAATACTACACATTGTAAAAAATACTACACTGACTTGGACACTTAAAAAAAAAGAAGTCAAAATGTTGTTATCAATAGTTTGCTAACAAACTGGGAGGACACATTAAGTAAGCTCTCATGAGACCTCATGAATGAGTCTGGTTCTGTTCAATATTTTCATTAATGACGTGGCTGATGGAATTGCCAGTCTACTTTCAATCTCCAAAAATTAAGCCAAATTGTGAGTGGCTGTGCTCATGTTAGAGGACAAGAGTGTCATTTAAAGTGATCTTGACAATGAGGAGAGGTGTTCTGGAATCAGTAAGATGAAATTCAATAAAGGCACCTGCAAATTAACATACTTGCAAAGAAAAAGCTTAATGTACACATACAAGAGGGACTGACTGACCTGGAAGTATACTGCAGAAAAGGGGTAGGAATTAATAGTGAGTCATAAACCTACTTAGTTACACCATCAGTGTTGCAAAAAAGTTGAGTCAGGACAGCATCAAGTATCCTGGGAATGGACTGTACAAGACATCGTAAACAACAGACTACATGCTGCATGCCATTAAGGGACCACCTTCCCCTTTCCTTCCAACCCTGCACTTAATATGATTTTATCATCAGTGTAGTGGCAATGAGTAAGAACCAGCTGAGAAGGGAATGAATTGCACAAAGGATTCTGCAAAGGCAAAATAAAAGAAAGTTCCTGTTCCACCAAGCTTGCAACTTCAGCAAATAAGGCTGACAAAGTGCAGCAACGTAAAACATTGGAACACAGTTGGGAGATCAAACCTCTTTTGTACTTTCTCATCATCTCTATTAAATGATTTTTTTCTCCTTAACCACATCCTGTGATTCAAATTCCAATCTCTACTGAGAGCAAGTTTTAGGAGACACAGTTCCTTAAAAAAAGCAACAAATCAAACCCACAAGACAACCTGGAAGCCAAGCTTCCTTGAGCTGCAGAGAAACCCTGCGTGGATCTGTCTCTGACAGCTAACTGCTGCCAAGCTTCTCACAGACACTTTTTTGTGCTCAGAAAATCCCTGCAGTGTCTGCCTTTAGATCCCATTTGATGATTTCCCTGCATCGTCAGGCGTCAGGATCATTTTGGGAAATGACACACCTGAGCAAACATTTTGAGTTCTTGACTCAAGGTTTAAATGCAATGCAAGACCAGTCCTTTGTTTAAAGGGATGCCACCAACGCAGTGGCATTTGAAGTAGTCACCCTCTACCCAACAGTGAAGGATTTAGGAAATATTGCTGAGAGACTACATGCAAGCCTGAATGACAGCAGTGAAATTAGAAGCAGAAGGGCCTGGCAGACTGATAACTAAACAAAACCCCAACATTTTTGCTTCTCTTTTCAGAATTGAGACACAAATCTTCACTCACCGGCTAGAACTATTGTAAAATGTGTTTAACAGCAGCGGAGAACACAAAATTGCTGAGTAACTATTAGCTACTTTAATTTTATTGGCAAGAATAGATTCTTACATTGTATAAGTCTTCACACTTTAAGTACAAGTAGTGGCTGGTGTACATATTGCAAAGGCAACCGAAGAGTTATGAAAGCAGGAAGGTGAGAAGGTTTCTCACAAATTCCTCTCGTGCCTTGCTGCCTCTATTTCCCTTGATGAGAAGCCAAATATGAGTTAACTCCTTGCAACCTATCAGACAGTAATATCCAAAGGAAGCAATAAAATGGAAGCACACATGAAACTGCAATGTTGGGCACATCCAGCAAAGGCAAGCGGGGGGGAGGAGGGGAAAATCCAGCTCTGCCCTGCTGCAGCTCTACAGGTGGTTTGCCCAGCAGCCAGCCAAACAGGTTACAAACCCAAATGCAGATGGGAAGAGAGATGACAGTTCAAACACAGTGCCGTGAATGACACGTAATTCTGGCTCAGGAAAACACGCACCACAGAGCCGGGCAGACTTTTACTCCTCATCACAGGGTACCATGTCTCTCAGCTGACACCAACATATTTTCTTTTCTTTACCCATGGTTTTGCTCATGTGTGGTTTCTAATCTGATGCGCAAGGGGAAGGAAAACCTGACATCTGTAGTTTGCTCTGGTCTCCAGCCCTCTCCTCCCAGCCCTGGGTTTGCTGTTCCCTCTTACCCAGAATAATTCCATTGGGCTCCTCCGGTGGCTGCCAAACAATCCGTACGGATGTCAGCCTCACCTCAGGGAACACCAGCCTCACAGGCGGCCCGGGGGCTGGAAAGAAAAACAGAGGTCGTGCCAGCAAGCATCGCATGTTAGAGGAATTGCAAGTTTTCTGCACACCTTGCACAGAAGGCAGCCCAAGCCGTATCTCCCCAGCTATAAGTAGATGGCTAGGAGCGCCTGTGTGTGTACGTAACATATATTTATTCTGAGGAATCTCGTCCATGGCCAAATGCCTCCAGCACCCATGGACACCAAACATCACACAGAACCAGTGCACCCTACAGTGTTTTACTGGACCTGTGAAATGCTTTTAGCAGGATGCTCTGACAAAGGAGCTCTGGCCAATGTGAGAGTTATCTCCCAGCAGTGTAGCAGGGAGTCCCTGTGAGCTGGCCACAGCACAGCTACGTAACTGATTGCATACTACAAAGCAAGTCACCAAGCTGCCTTTACAGAAAGTTACGTGTCAGTTTAATCCACTTCCTTCCTGTTGTAATTGAATAGTATCTCCTCTCTGTGTCACCAGCACCAGCTTTGAACTGCCTTCTGATTTTACATGTGCATTTTAAACACTCAGCTCTGAAGCAGGAGAACCTGAGGCAGGTGAGATGCACATTAATACAGACGGCTGGTGGCTGCGCTGACCATCTCAGGTTCACGAGGTGAGGAGACGCTAATTCATACATTAGCATCTGCAAAATTTCCCCTTCAGCACAAATTCCACCTGCATTACCCCTGATGATACTTTTAATTAAGTTGAGCCCAGAGGAGAGACAACATATTTATGTCAGGGGTATGGAGACGGAAGAACAATTTGTATCATTTGCCAACATGCACTTAAGGAGGGAACTGCTATAATGGGGTTATCTAAAACAAACAGTTTTAAATATTTCTCATTATAGTCTGATATGTACACTTCAGTGAGTGCTTTTTCTCTCCCTACAGAGTTCTGCTAACAGTAATTTCTCTTTGTTTCCCTTCAAAGAAAAACCATGTCCTCACACAGGCAATATGCAGAAAAAATGGCTAAAAAAATGTCAAGGAGCTGTTGCCCCTGTTCTCGTCCCTGTCCCTGCATGCTCCTACTCCTGCCCTGCACTCCATAGAAAATGTCTTGTTAAGCCATAAGTCTGAATGTCTTTTCAGTCCAACCAAATTACCTTAATGAAGTTGCTTGTAGAAACTGATGTTTATTCCATTACTACTGTGAAAAAATTTTGATGAAAAAGAGAGATGCTTTTTTTTTTTTTTGTGCATCTTCATTGGGAGCAATAAACAGAAGGCTCTCACACTGATATTAACCTTCCTTTAATACTGAAAAAGTAATGAAACTGAAAGTAACTTTAGCATCTGTAAAGCCAGAAATATTTTAACAGTTGAACTATATTTCTGTAAAACTCCATCAGCAGAAATGCTCCCACCACAGTGATGTGTTCAGACAGCACCGGGGAGAGGGGCTTGCTTGGGATCCTTCAACACATCGGACTGACTCGGGAGTCTCTGAGCTCGTGGGAAGTGCTGGTGGCAGTTACAAAGGGAAGTTGGTATGATCATCTTCCAGGGTCAATGCCCGATTCTTTTTGGGAAAAAAATGAGAATGGATTACTGAAGTTGCAAATTCCATACCTCTCCTTCAGTCCAATCAGACCCAGATTTGTTTATTGCTTTCAATTGCAGCACTCTACTTTTTTTTTTTTTTTTTGAGCATGATTGAACTTCAGTAGGAATTTATAATTGGGGTCTAAAAATTGTCTTCAATAGAAATTGTCTACACCAAGTTTCAGAGTACAATTTTTGAAGTTTTTTTCCTCTTCATCAGCTGCAGGGAAAAAAGAAACAGGGCACTCTGGTTTTCTATGATTTTGCCAAATTGTCAGCCCATGACCAATGGAATAGTGCTGAGTTATACTAGGTAGGGAGGAAGCCCTTTAGTTCAAAGTTGTAAAAAAAAAATAAAAATCTATATATATAAAAAAAATCCACACAACATTAGTTTGGGCTGTCGTCTACACTTCCATCACTAAAAGAAAGTGGTGTTAAAAGGTTGGATCAAATAAGATACTTATTTTGGTAACCTTTAAACTTACCATCATCCTTGGTTCTTTCTATAACTGCAGGAGAGCTGGGGACTCCATCTCCGATCCGAGTGAATGCCATTACTTGGATCTCATAGAGCACGTATTTCCGCAAGCCAGACAGCAGGAAAGACTGAGTGTGGTTACCTCTTACTATTTGGCTCTTTGGTTCAGAGTCTAAATCTTTTGCTTTGAAAAGGATCTGCAGAATAAATGTATGTGAAATATAGAAAGAAAAAGATTGTTACATGAGGACTGAAGAGGGGTACGCATTTTAGATTTCTCCTTTTCACAAAATATAAAATGAGATTATATTCACTAATTACCTCTTTCAAAACCAGCACACTTCCTGTATCTTCTCCAGCTGACTTATAAATAATACAAATATCCAGCAGGTGAGTAATAAATAGCAAATGCAAAAACATATCCAGGTAATGCACTAAAAATTAAATCAGTTTGAAACTCCAGTTGCATACCTTGTAACCCAGGATGAGACCATTCTGCTCGGACTCAGGAACTGCGGTCCATGTCAGAAGGATCTGGGTTGAACTCACGGCTTCAGCAGAGACATTCTCGGGAGGAGCAGAGGGAACTGGAATCACACAGCATTACCAAAAAGCAGAAATTGGTAAGACATACCACGTCATTTTGCTCCATCTCCCTATCTGCTTGGGATTGTTCCAGGCTCCCACAGAAGAGTATTCAAATCCGAAAGGGCTGGAATAGGTTCTAGACAATCCCTTCTTCTCCTGTATTAATTCTACATTATCTTTATATTTCAGCCTGCTTCATAGTTTCTTGCCAGTTCATCTCAGAAATCACAATGTTTGTAAAGAACTAAACATTTAATACTTATCAGTGTCTAAGACAGTAAATATAGACAGATATGAATAATTTTCAAGTTCTATATATTTGCAGTAATTAGAATCAAGTATAAATTGCTGAATTTCTGCAGAGGTCTATCTCTTAGTATTTCTTTCCCATACATTTTATTTCCCTATGCCAAAAGCTAGAAATCTTTATGAATGGGAGTTTATCTTACAGTACAATCTGTTCTAACAAGGAGTTTTACGCCACCCTGGCTGCCTATATTATCTGAAAGGAAATTATAGCATCTTGTCTAGAGTTAGCAATAATTCCAACCACTGGATTGCATTCCCAGTTCAGTAAGAAGTTCTTTAACCTTTAAGCCTTTTGATTATGTGATAGTGCTCAACATTTGCAATACATCAATTATAGACAGATACATTAACACAAGGTGTATTTTCAGAGACTGATACGGTGTAAATGAAAGATATACCTATTTCATTTATGTTGCAAAATTGGCTCTTATGAAACTAGAAACATCATTAGAACTGATGGCACAGGAACACTGTAATTTTCTCTGACTCGAGAGAAGAGCAAACTTGCATTTTCTCATGCCATTAAAACTCTAACTGCTGCAGAACAACCACGCAACTGCAAGCTTTTGTTGGCAAGCTTAATAGCATGCCATGTAACGCAAGCAGAATTTGAGGCTATTTTTAAGAGTTCACATTTTACACTGCCCTTTTGCATTTTTTTTCCTGTGGCATTTCCAACATCTGAAGGGTACAGTCTTTTCTAAAGCATGATACACCTGTCAGACCTCAAGAGAACATTTCACCAAGTTATGTTACACAAGCACTTATGGACAGTAAGGTTTGATTAGGTTCTGAATATATTACAAAGAGGAGCACAAATCTCTGCCAAAAGTAATGTTTTCCTGGATGTCCGAATGAAAGAACAGATCTGCTGTTTTGAAGGTGAGCTCTTGAAGCTCCTAGCAACATGAACAAGATAATGAGTATGGCACCAGAATTAATATAAATTGAAATAAAAATGTGCTGCCCCCAACCTTGTGCACTCAAGGTTAACCACTGAGATAGTAATTTCTGAAATAATTTCCCTGTTACCAATTATTTGGGACATGAGAAACAGAGGACCACCTCAACACTGCAGCAGACCAAAATCCAATTTTTTTCACCTCCAATGCTAAAGTGCTTTTTTATTTTTTTATTTTTTTTTATTTTTTTTTTTTTTTTAAATCTTCTCCTAGATTTATCCCCCACAAGGATATAATTATGTTAAAGGAAAATAGATTGCCAGCAGCCATGAATGTCTTTGGATAGATGCCATAACTTTATCTGTAGATCTTCACAAAGAGCTATTCCCACATGAATCACTTCTGGAGCGAGAAAAGGTGGAGGTGGGTTGCAGAAAACCAGGATGCATAAAGGAAAGAAGCCCTTTCCAGCCACATTTATTTTTATTTTATCTGGTTTGAAGCCTTTCAAGAGAGAAAAAGTTTCTTTATTTTACAAATATTTATCTTCCTCTTTGATCAGCATCCATGAGATTTCCCAAATTCACAAAAGGTGGAGACTGTGCCCGGGCTGGCCCTGCACGCATGATTGCTTTGAGGTGTGTGTACGATTATGCTGCTGGCAGTGGGACTTGAAAGCTAACAAAGGAGAGAATGGTCTAGCTGAAGATTTATTAGCCCAGACTCCTCTTAATTCCCAGTGACAGCCAGAGCAGCTAAACATCCCCTCTCACTGGAAAGGAATCTAAGTCCAGTGCCTAAATGGCAAAAATACTTGCCTTCACCGAGTGTGCTTTAATTCTCCATTCTCACATCAGTGTTGAGCATTTTATTCTAATATGGATGTATGAATTCAGGACCTGCAAGTGATATTATGGATCTTATTGTCGCCAGTCTTTTATCAAGCAACAGACTTTGATCGACCCTTTAAGAATTAATTGAAACATAAACGTAACCTTCACTTCTCCAAGCCATCTTCTCTCTCAGGATATTGTGATTCAAAGAAATTATAGTTCACTAAGACTAATTAGTGGCTTGAGTGAGGCATATAGAAACCTCATCCTGCTGCAAGCTCCTTTCTCTAATGCTGGTTTCCTTAACTGTTGCACTGAAGACTTGTTATAAGCTCCAAAGCTGAATTCTCATTAGTAACCTGCAAGAACAGTACAGAAGCTAAGCAACAGTGTCCAAAAAAGTGTCAGAACTTTAATGAAATGAACCGGAAATACTGAAACTAAATGATGAGCTACTCCAGCAAACTGCCAGCTGCATGATGTACTTTAGAACATCAAACGTAGGAAATTATAGAGTTACTGGCACTTTGCACTGGAACTTCAATAGGAACTCGAGTTTTTAAGGTTATCCATGTTGGCATCTAAGAACATGCATCCTCTTTCTACATCTGACATAGCCATACTTGATATATAGCCAATGATGCTGTTTTATGTCTCTAATGGGGCCAAAAGCAGCTTTTAATAAGCTAGTCTGCATTCTGTCTTTCTAAGAAACCTAGGTAGTGGGATGCAGTGGTTCTCTCCACTTTCGCAGCTCATTTTAGCTGATCATCCATCACTGTTTTTTGAAAGTAAAACTTGAAGTATCATATTGTACATCTGACATCAATTAAGAAATGCAAATTTAGAGCAAGGTTTGTGGCAAAAGTAGCATAGTTTCAGTACACAACCATTTGCCTATAAAATTAGATACATCAGACCAAATTCTCAGTTTGCATAAACTAACAAATCCCCACAGTGGCATTGGACCACTTTTGAATTACCAAGTGATGTTTTATCACACCACAGTAACTGCTTCACGAAGGTCAGCCTCTGAAACATCAGGAGATTGATACTTGCCATAGCTATGTGACCATGATTGTACAGTAGCTAATTTTGTAACACAAGTACACACATTCATGTATCTGAATATTAGGAGCCCCAAAAATGTTAAGGCACCAGGTTAGGTGTATTTGAGATTAATTGTTTGAAAATAAGGGAGTTTGTATCTAAAAGGAAGCAGCCCTGTGGACATTGTTCTAATATATTAGAGGTCTTCATATTTTCTTGCTTTATATTGTACCTACTATCATTGTCAATTTATCGAGTGGAAACTGAGCTTGTTACTCTGTGGTTATTTTACACTGTAAAATTTAATGAGTTATTTAATTTCTAACATTATAAACCCATTTTGGATTGATAAAACCTGTCCTGTTTAAAAATCCTAATTCATCCCCCCTCCATCTTCTGCTGCTTGCAATTCTATCCTGGATTTTCATTTTAGGGTTTCCCACTGTTTTCCAAGCCTGGGTTACCAAAACCTACATCATTATTTATTCTCTCATAGTTTCTTTGGTTTCAATATATTTTATATTTAAGAGCTTCAGAAACAGGAGAGTACCTGTAACAGCATGCCCCTTTATCGTTAGCATGTGTGCTCAGCTATTAGTGATATGATAGCACATCCTAGAATAGACAGAAGAGCTCAAGTACAACTTTATTTTCAATAAAGATTTTGGACTCCAGTGGCTGCACTGTCATTAGGTACCACAAGCTGATTTAGTGCCTGGGCTCTAACTTCTTAGGCTCTTTGGACGGTGTAAAACAGAGAACCGCAAGTTCTGCCAATGAACCGCCATGTGATCCTGGCCAAGGCACCTCTGGCCAGCTGTGAGGGATGTTTACAATCTGCATCAAGAGGCAAAACCAATTTCCTTAAGACTCTGTATCTACAAAATGGAAAAAGAAATATTTAGGACACCTGCTTTTAAAGTACTTTGAATACATAAGCAATAAACGGAGTTTTTCTTATAGTTCAGAAGACAGTCCTAAAAATGCTTTGACATTTCTCTCTGGCTTTAGATATCTTTTATTTGCATTTAACCCCATTTGTGTATACTGGTTAACTGCAGATTCCCTGAAGTTCTCTCATGCAGCTTGCTGCTATGCCAGTGTTTCCTGTCTATTCTAAATCTAAGAAGATACAGCCAAAAATCTGAGTCCTGACTTGCTCTATTCAAGAAATCAGATGTTAGTATCAAAGAAAGCACATGGAAAAAAACAAATGAATCCTTATGGCCTAGATCACAGCTTTGTGTTATTTTGATCGCAGTTTCTGTGTGCCTGCTACAGTCTCAAGTCAACCTTCTTTTAATACTGTAAGCGAAAATGCCAAATACACATGTAACCTCTGATCTTTAGATGCTGAGCAAGAGCACTATAATCCTAAGGTTTTATGAAATCACTTAATCTTAGTATTTACTACATTTCAAAAGAAGTGTTTGAAGAGCAGGAGAAAGGAGAAAGTGAAGAATGTGATATCTTTTTATTATGATACAGAACACTTCAAAACTATTTTGTCTGGGTCATGCTATCTCTAACTCCAGCACAAGCACGCTTTGTTTAAAATAGCTCTGGCAAAAGCTTTCCAATTACTACTTCCCAAAAAGCAACACTTTAATGGAGGGGGATGACTTTGTGTCGCCTTCTCCTCAGCTAGTTCAAAGGACAGTTATCTGAACCAGCAGACCAAATCCTGCCATGTACAGCATGTCCACACTTCCCACCAAGTAATGCTGCATGGTACAGAGAGCACAGACTTGCATATGTGTGTCTGTAAGCATAGGATATGCATAGAATTAAATTCCAAAACATTTTTAATCAAGAAAAATAGGAAAAAATAATAAGAGAAAATATCAGTGTTGAACCTTGTATAAATATAGGTCACAAAGAGCTTTTATTATTAAACTTTTAAACCATCTGTGTAATCCATTTTGTTATTTACTTGCAATATAAATTTTAATTTATCACATGCACGTACAGTAGGTTTGGAAATAAGTTTTGTGGAAGTGAACAGCTAGAGAGCAGCTTTTCAAGATCTGTCTTTACTGTTGCTACTATGCTAACAATAATTGACTGTTGCCTGAGATTGAGAGTTTGCTTCTGATATTTGAAGTCTCTATGCTAGTACTGACAATTCAGCCAGACAACACAGTACTTCTGCTCCAGGTCTACAAGCAGGTTATGTCTATATGCAGGTTATGTCTCTCTAGCTTTGTACACACAATTTTAGAAGGCAGTTTTGAAAATGTGTCATCAAAAGCTCAGATAATTATTTTATTTCTATATGGGCAATCAGCTCTCTAAAATAACTTGTGCCCTATTAGAAATATTTGCTGCTTGAAATTAAATTTCAGATAACCACAACTGTGAGAAAATCTCCCCAAGCCTAGAAGTAGACAGAGGAAAGGGGGAGAAAGAGGGACAATGGGGTACTGGGGAGGGAGAGGAAGCATGAGAGACCTGCAAGCTTCACGTTGTGCTGTCTGTACTGCTGTCAAATGAGGGCAGGAATGGGGAGAGGTTGTTTTGTTTGCTTTAAATAAATAACCTGTAGGTTTATGCATGAAAGTAAGGTAGGAATGAAATAAATAACTCCCACAAATGTCTATATGTCTTTTGCTTTCAGTGCATCTAGAGATTGTGGTTTTTTTCTTTCATTTTAGATTTAACGGATGAACAAGCAAAAAAAAAAAAAAAACAAAAAAAAACAAAAAAAAAACCCACCAGCAAAAACAAAACCAAAACTGAATGAAAGGGCAGAAAACGTTGAAGTTCTTGGTTGTGTCCTTCACAGCAGACATGGTGCTTTGACTTACCAGACTCCCGTGTACGACCTCGCACTATTTCACTCCATGGTCCGGCCCCGATGGCATTGAAAGCCTGGATCTGCAGTTCATACTCTGTCCACTCCTCCAGATCTTCAATCGTGTACTCTCTTTCCAGTCGGTCATTAATAACCTTCATCAGGGTGGGAGACTGCAGATCCACACGCCAGTACTTTATCCTGTACCCCACTGACTCTGGATTGCCATTATACTGTGTGTCGGGGAGGGGCTGGCAAACAACAAAGAAAAGCATGATATTTCTACACGGAACACACTGCCAGGGCTTTCCAAACTATATACCAAGGCTGCCTGAACTCAAATAAGGCCATAGGAAGGCAAAAAGGATCAAGAAGTTGATTTTCTATTTTATTTATGTGTCACGATCTCTACGTTTCTATGCTGCTTGAAATTTTCACCTTAATTATAAACCAAACAGATATGCTCACAGAACTATGGCATTTGCTGTGGGTGTATCAACAGAGATGATAGGAATACAATATATTTCAGAGTTTGGTGATTAATTATGGAAATGAATGATAAATTGCTGAAGCATGTGACAAATTCATTTATCGTACATTTTTTACTTTCTTTACTGACTCTCTGCATACTCATTTATCAGCAGAGATTTATTCTAGTATTCTAACTCCCCAAGCAATTTCAGAGATTAAAATATGAAATAATTAGCCTACTTCAGGAAGTTTGAGTTTTTCCCCATAAAACTATCTACATGATGCCATGGATGGCTGAGATTCAGTTCTGAATCACTGGGAAAGTTTGATACACATTAGCATTTCACAGCTTAGAAGACTATATCCCAGAGGCAAGCAAGGCTTGAAATGTGACCCTTATTCTGTAGGAAGGAAGGAATTCCCAGCTCCCAGGGGGACACAGATTCACCTGTAGGTCTTGAAAAAAAAAAGAGATTAAACACATTCAAATACTGATGTTATTAAGCATGAAAAAGGTATATTAGGTCATTTTTAGCTGTGGCTGTTGCTCCTCCTGAATCCTGCACAGTTTGACTCATGAAAACCAGGCTTCCAGGAAGCACAGCAAGGAAACATAATCTTAAAAATGTTTTAAAGTCTTTTAAAACAACCTTAAGTTAATTTTGATGGAAGATATGTTGGTCAATATAGTACCAAAAAGTTTGACAATGTGGGCATGTTATTCACATGGTAAAGCCATCAATGAGTTATGTGGGTCTTATCAAATGAACTGCAATGTTTTTTCTGTGGATAGTGAGGTGAGACCTTCAAGTTTGATGCTCTGGTCTTTCAGGACTGAGAATTAAGTGCAGTGTCCCATTGAGAAACTGGAATTATTCCTTTCTGATGGGAGAAAATCCCTGTTTCCAGCCTGATTTTGACTTTCAGCCATAATGAGTTTATGCATGGAAAAGCTAACATTTGGGCAAAAGGAAACCTGTGCTTCATCAACTTCACACCACAGTAACCCCAGTGGAAAATTCTGCCTAACAGGGGAGAAGAAAAACCATTCTGGAGCAGGTTAATTGCCAAGTAAATCCCAACATGGCAAATCTGCAGGTAACTGAGACAGTCAAAGGGGCACAACAATGTCATCAATCACTGCATCTTCGCAATTAATCATTTCTTTCTATGTTTCATCACATACTTCCACACCCTTTCACATAAATATAATCTTCCTACAGGAATGTAACGTTCATATTTTGCTGCCTTTAAATCACAGCTGTCCAGTACCTGCAGGGTGATTGCCAATGACTGGTGTGCACCTTCTGGGGACTGTTTTGTACAAAGCAAACAGCTGAGCCCTAGAAAACTGAAAACTGGCTGAAGTATTACATTCCTGGTCCACATGTTGACCCAGACTGTGGTACTAGAGAGTCTCAAAAGCCAAGGTTTTACACACAGGCATATATTCCCCTGATGAAGTAGCAGAAATAGTGGCAGTAGGCAATTGAAGTGATTAATCAGGCAAGTTATTAAGGTCTCAGGTTTCTGATTATTCCGAAAAAGGAAATAATCTTGCTGTTACTCCTCATGCTAAATGCAAGGAAAAGGCACTCTGGCGTGCTGGCTGGACCCCCGGGGGAAGCAGCCGCATCCCGAGCACCAGCCCCCCGGGTCCCCTCCGCCCGCTGCTCCTCCTCGCCGGCTCACCACCCATCGCAGCCACAGGCTGGTCTCGCTGGCCGTGCGCACGGTGACGCTCCCGGGGGCAACATCTGGCGGGGCCTGCAACGTCTGGATGACGCGGGAGGGCTGGCTGCGCGGGCTGGGGCCCACCACGTTCACCTGCCGCATCCGGAACCTGGAGCAGAGGGAAGAGGCAGTGCAAGCTGTAACAGCTCAGCGAATGGTACCTCTCTTTCCAGAGGAGGAAAAAAAGAGGGAAAAAATACAAATTAGGTCTTTCTAAATGTTCTGCCAAGGTCGTTGCATGCAGGTCCCCTTTGTATTCACTGCTGAATGCTTTATGGTAACTGCTTTCAGATCCTCTCAGGTATTAAAAAAAAAATGAAAATGAGATTAGCTTAGGGTCTATTAGAAACTTAGGTATTTGTGTGAGAAATTTATGTTAATTATACCAAGCCTGATGAGCTTATGCTAGCAGTAAGTGATTTTCTCTTGCGATGCTTGTACAATACATTCAGAAAGGTATTAAAATATCAAACTTCAGATATTCTCATTCCCTGTCAATATAAAAAATATACTAGTGATAACATTTCCCCTCAATTACTGGTTGAAAGAAGCTGATTTATCCCTGTGCCGCATTTTCAGCCTTCCTGCACAAGAAAGATTAAGTTATTTAATATGGATATGTGTCTTTATAAAAATACCCTGTCTGCTTGAAACCATCTCTTCTACAATAGAAATCCTATTGGGTCACAAAAGATTTAGAGAAATCTTTTTTTCAGGAAGCACAAAATAATTAAGACATGCTGTACATTTCAGATATCTCACCCATCACAAGCAATTAGAGGTATCTAGCACTTGCACATAAAAACATGACCTGTTCATACTAAACACTTAATTTTTGGACCTAATGACTGAGCTTGGGAAAAGGGTGAGCCAGTCAACATAGCAGTGTTTACTTATCTGCTCTGATCTCCCTAGAAAATGCATTACAGGAAACACATTAAGCAAATACTGTCCTTGATTTCGCTCTCGTTAGCACAAAATATAGAAAAGCTGACCGGTAAAGATGTGGTCTGATAATTGGCTCTCGTGATGTATCTCCTCAGTGGGCAATGACTAAAGCTGATCAGAGAACAACAAATCCATTTGGCAACAACATTCTAGGTTTCAAAAAATTATATAAAATTTCTCTACACCTGAACAAAACCAAAAAAAGCTCATATCTGTGCATGCATGAGAGAAAAAACCTAGGCAAAATTCAAGGAGCTGCTTTATGATTAAAAAAATCAGAGGAGAATTGGAAGCGTGAAAGATCCCAGCATAACTGGGATCACTCCAAAATTAGGGGATACAAGAGAGAAATGAGATGTAGCAGTAAAATAAGCCAAAAAGTTTAACAACAGGAAAAAATAACCACCCCCAATTACTCATATACTTCCTCCTTATTTTTTATCCTGAAGTCATTTCTCCATACACCTGCTAGGTTGCAAGTCTTCCTTATTTTGCATGGACACTGAACACTGAACTCTGGTATGACCTGCACTTTACTATTCACCTCTGCCTTTTCAGCTTTAAAGATTCACCTTTATGAGGAAAACAAAATCTTCTCAACCTGAAGATAATTTTCCTAAAGCACTGCACCAGAAATCTCTGCTCAAGTTCAAAAATTTTCAAAGAGCTTTTAGTAAAATATTTAGCTCTTAAGGATAAGGTGTAAAACACTGCAATGTTTATGAGAAATTCAATATGCTTCTAGGCTTCTGACTAAGGGAAGAAAATTAGTGTCCCAGCACTGAATTAGTTGTAAATTACATGCGCTTTACTTGGTTGCACCCACTACTGGCTCACACCAGCACATGGGCCAGCTAATAGGCCCTTCAGCCAGCACAAAACAGACAAGTTTCTAGTAAGAGGATTTAACACATGCTACTATATTTCCTTGCAACCAGCCTTTACATTAGCAAGCTATTTAATGAAAGTATTTTTCATTAGGATCGAGTACCTCAAATTCTCAAATCTTGCCTATACTAAAGCAACGCATCACTTGAATTGAATTGATTTAAAAATCAATTTCGTTTAACTGGGGTGCACCCATAATGTAGATTCACTTCAATCAGTTTAAGCATTGCATATATCTATTAAGCTTAACTTGGTAGATTCTTAGAAACAAAGGTTTCATCTAACTGATGTTACCAAATTAAGCTAAATCAATAAAACGATGTTTAAACTGATGTAAATATGTAATTACACGTTTGCACCAGTTTAACTACAATTGATTTGTCACTGACTGATGTTACATTGGTGCACCCTTTAGATGAGCAAAGTCACAGGGTATCAGTTACTCATAAAAGCACTTCACTGTGCATTTGGATTTCCTTTTTAATGTTACAAGCTATATTGTATGTAAATTAAAATTAACAATATCAGACGAGTAATTTTAAGTATAAACTATGAAAATAGCAAACCTTTTCCTTTTTGTTCAGCTTATAAAACACAGCCAGCTGTTTCTGATTAGAAAAGCTGTTCCATGCTGCTGTTTACTATTTTATTTTTTTTTTCCATGCTGCAACTAATTACCTGCTGTTCTTACCTGTAATGAGTGTAAGGAGTAAGGTTCGGTACCTCCAGCATCTGAGCATCAGGTTCATTCTCCACCTCACGAAGACTCACCCACTCTTCTTCATCACCCAGTACACCAACCTGTACATGGGAAAGGTAAGAAGAAATACAAAGCTGACTATATATATATATATATATATACACACACAATTACATATATAACCTCTTTTGCAATGTGTGTCATCACAGCAGTGGAAGGACAAATGCTTTTAAATATGTATTATCCAGTTAATTTTTATACAAGGCACTAGTTATTTGTAAAGTGATAACGCAGCCAAGTTAGCCAAGTTTCCTTGGACCTGTTGGGACTTCACTGGGATCCTCTGATAAGATCTATTCCAGAAAATCACCATTAGAGTGCTAATAACCTGTTCAATCTCACTGCCACAATAAAAAAGTATCAAGTAGTAACGTAACAAAAGGAAAAACAGCAATAACTTGCAGGAACTGATGCATACTAACTAAGTCTCAATGGAGGCAAAATGCCACAGAAATTAAGATGGAGAAACAAGAACAAAATCAAAAGCAGAAGTGTTTTAACCTCATCTGCTGGTCTGCACTTAGACTAGATTTTTCCATGTGCAACCGTTTGTATTAATTAATCACAAGATGTTGCCCAACAAAGTCCCTCAGCTATGGCAGTGTTAGAAGGGACAAAATGGTGATAAAAACTGTGAGCATTACTTTCCACACAGCTATCTGGAGATAAAATGAAGATGAATCAGGACTTAAAGGGAAGTCAACAAGGCATGATAGAAGGGTTGGAGCCTGAGCAGGGACCCTGGAGAATGGCAGCATACTGATGGCAGGGTTGTGTGTGTAAGAGCCACAGTAGGAGAGTGGAGGAGACAGAAGAGAGGTGGTAGATGGCTGGGCTTCACTTTAGAGATTCACACAAGACTCCCTGACATACTTACCTAGCACTGAGCACATTTACTCTCATATTTCAACCCTACCACAAAGGGCAGTACCCGTAGACCAATTCCTTCACTCCACCCTGGTATCCACAGTCACAGGCTAAAGGATATTAGAGAGTACATAGGCAGCTATTCCCTTTAGTGTCTTTACAGATTTAATATCCGTGAAGATGCCTAATCCTTTTTTAACCTACTGACACTATCTACTCCCACAGACTGCTGTGGCAACAAATTCCAGAAGCTTACATCCCACTGTATAAAGAGCTATTTCCTTTAATATTTTTTAAACAGATCCCTTATGAGTTCTATATACTAGTTACAGACATAGACACTGTCGAAGCACTTGATAGGCAATGTAGCCCAAAGTAGCTAGCGTACCCCAAGTAGTTCAAATAGAAAATTAGGTTTCATTCACTTTTTTTTTTTTTTTTTTTTTTTTCATTTGCCCTTCAGGAGAAGCAGCCTGATTTATTTATAGATGTTTTAGTTCTTTGCTCGCCCAGGACTTGATGTGTTGCATATTTATGTTTGTGTATAAAGAAATGACACAAGGAAAATTAGGCCCAAGAAATAAGTTCTGCATTGCACTGTGAAAAAAAGCCTCTGTGATCTTCTTAGCACAGGACTGCTTTCATGGAGGGATGTGGTTGCCTTGATGGGCCTTTCAGTCTTGTTGGTTATCAAGGACACTGCCACAAACCAAACAACATATAAAATAGATGTCAGAGAAGATTATGGGCCTTTTAAAATTCCCAGTCCCAACTGAGCTCCATAAATTTTAGTAAAGTCCATGGATGTAGAAGCTTAAAGGAAGCAAGTTGAGACAGGTCTGCATGGTAAGACACAACAGCTCTAAAATGAACCCAGAGAACAAAGAGGTGGTAAAGAGAATTTTTAAAGAAAAACCCTATATGAACAAAGAAAGGAAGAGAGGATTGATTTCCATCAAGGAAAGTGAACACTTTTTATTAAAAGAGATTTTGATTAATACTGTAGAAAGTCTATAGTAAATGCTTATTTTTGCAAAACTCCTTGCTCTTAACAGCATCACCTCAAAGCGCTGCAGTAATTGTATAGCAACAATCCACAGTGCTTTGGATGGAGGCTGCAAATAATCTTCAGTAGTGAATTAATCATCTTTTTGTATACTAAGAACAGAAAAACCTTTTAAAAATATTTATTGCATGACAGGAATTAAAAAAAAAAAAAAAAAAAGACACCAGTTTTCAATTGTTATGTAGCAGCAGGCAGGTCATTAATACACATTACGGACCACATGGCTCAGACCCAGAGGCCCACAGGGCTGTGAACAATTGACATTGACTCAAGCTTGAGAGGTATCCAAAACTCCCTGCCTGTTTTGCAGCTAGACATTTACCAGCTGGCTGCAAAGGTGGAAATATTAAGGACCTTTTAGTGATTGTGAAGCAGCAAAAGCTTCTATTTGCCCAGGACAAGCCCCTCAAAAGCTATCGCAGGAGATAGCTTTCCGGTTGCTCTCCCTGGTAGGAATGATGGGTGCAGCCTACAAAGAAATGGCAGATGCCAACCAAACCCATCATGTTGGCTGTTCCCAAGCTCAGGAGCCAGCTGGCAAACAGGTGGCCACAACCTGTATTGAGAGAGGGGGGACCATGGGCAAAGTGGCAGTGCAGACAATTCCAATTAACAGCTTTTAGACTAATTTTCTAATGAAAAGTAGTGACAGAGAGGCAGCAAAAAATTCAATCACAGCCATAGTTCTGTGATTCAGCAGAAGATTTTAAGAAAATAGATTGGAAACTTGGTTAACTTAGAATAATATTTTGTAATGTTCCCAGGGTCTGGTGCCAACATTTGTGAAACTAACTCCAAGGGTTAAATCTACTGAAATCAGCAGCATATTTTAAGAAAGTGCTGCTTGTGGGGGTAGTTTTTGCAAAGAGGACTGAAAGGTGAATGGTTGTAGAGCAGCTCGGTGAACAGCCTGGGGACTTCTGTATGACCTCAGACTTGTGTGGCCAGGAAACTCTAGGTCAAAGTTACTCAAAACAAGTTTCATTTATTTAGCAATAATCTCAGAAATAAGTCGCAGAAGAGATAGACTTCTGTCTGACTTCACTGATAGACTTCTGTATTTTCAACTTCCACAAGATCTATAGTAGATTCCAAGTTTCAGGCTTTTGAAGGAAAAGGATATTATTTTTGCTGAAACACTCCGATGTCAGATCAGAGGAAATGTATCAGTTTCAAGAAACAGAGTACAAAGGGATCCCCACAGGGCAAAAGGAACTATGGGCAGTGGTGAGGATAAAAGAGTCCTCTGAGGGGCAAGAAAGTCCACTCTGAGCTGCTCTGCATAAAATAAAGTTAACTTAGAGGCTTCTTTCTTGTAGCTGCTTTTTGGACAACAGTGTATGCAAACTTCAGGAAAGGATTATGTTTGTTGACAGATGCACACTCATTCATCTATGCATTGTTTTAGGAGGCAGATGAGAACACCAACTGCTTTTCTGTTACCGTTGGCATAAAAACTCCTTAAGAAATGCACTCTATATTTTAACAGTTCTCTTTACAATAGGGCCACAATCCCCAGGAGGCCCCAGGACTGCCACAATAAAAACACCTGTGTCCAGTGAGACACTTCATATAATTCTTGATAACTATCAGCCATTGCAAGCTAGCACATATTCATTCCAATTTCTCAGCTGTTCTCAAGACATTACAGTCAATAAAATGGCATATTCATTTATTATTACAGAAATGAGACAGTGTAAAACAATATCGGAAGTGATGTCAGAACACTTTACTTCTCTATGCATTAGTTTCTCCATTTCTAGAAAGGAAAACGTTACATATTTTATAAAGTGACTTAACATTTTCTGATGGAATGCACTATATGAGCAAATCTGAAGAATTTTTACTAAAAAGGAACAAAAAATATTTAAAATTTGGAATGAAAAAAAAATTTGCTGCAATATTTTGTATAAGACATAATGCTTCCAAAATTTTGAAGTTATGAAGTACTAACTGCAGGAAAGGAAAACACAGTGTTTCTGTACATTACAGAGGTACCCTATGTTCTACTATAGTTCAAGATATGTCAAGAGTTTTCATTATATAGGTCCATAACTCTCACATTTGAAATCGCTTTGGGAGAAATTTGGTTCACAGGATGTCAGCCCAGGTGCAATTTTTTTTCTTACAAAATCCTTAAATCGATTCAGCTATTTTTGATTTAAAGATTGGCAAAGGCATAAAATTGTCAGAGTTTCAGATACTTTATTTACCAGCTCTGAAGTAAAAATGACACCAAGAGAATCACCTCGTACAATGGATTAATCCTATCTGGGGCACTGACTTAACCCACAAAACCAGATAAATTCATGGTCAAAGTTACAACCTCTTTCCCAACTCACAGCTTTACAAGCGAATACAGTGATAATACTTTAAAGGTTTTACTACTTTGAAACTCTGCTACTGCTCACCATGATATTAATACAAAAATCTCTCTAAAAACAGCTAAAGGCTTTAAGAAAAAAACCTTCTATATTAGCCCATAGACTCATGACTCCATGACTTGCAATAGCTCTTCACAAGTGGCCTTTGGCTGTTCCACAGGTCTTCTACTGTCTGCATAACATTAATCACCAGAAAAAGCACACCAAACTCTGCAGAAGTTATCCCAGCTTTTCTAATCAGCCACTGGAAAGTTTGGTGCTGTGGACTGAGCTCCCACCAAGGCACTGTCATGATGATGTCATTCATGCTCCTCTCCTGACAAAACCTCAGGAAAAATCTGGGACAAGAAAAATAAGCTGAAACTGGACTGCAGCAGACAGAGGGAGAAATCATGAAACCATGCGAACAGCAGCAGAGATTCATAGCCATTCTTCGTTGCAAATTGCCAGAAAAGATGTCTATAATATATACTCTAGCTGCATCTAAGAGTACCAGATGATTGGAAGGATTTAGTGAAATTCTTTGGGGATGAACATGTTACCAGTGAGTGTCAATGCCATAAGACAGTTACTGCTGGTCCCTCTGAACAAGTGTCAGCAGAACCTTTATATTACATTAGACCCTATTCTCTTTAGATTATACTGTATGTAACAGAAAAACAAAGTTAGAAATATTTTTTGAATAGCATTGGTACATTTTTTTAGTTCTCTGTTTGGAAATCCAGTTTCCTGTTCTCCTCTGAGTCTAGATGGAAAGGTGGAAAAGAAACAACCTAGTGATTTTTAAGAAATCCCTTCAGAAGTACAGAATGTAGCTTCACTAGAAACACAGAAATGGGGCTTTTAACACTTGATATTTCAGTATCTACCAACATTAAATCTGAAAGACCTGATTCTCCTCTCATGTTCACTGGCATAATTGAGAATTAGTTCCACAGTGGCTCCTGTGAATTTACACCCTAACACAAAAAGCAGAAGCCAAGTCTAGGTGTGCAAAATTTCACGTCAACTGGAATTCCCAGCTGTGTTTTCCCTCCAAATTGTTCATGAAGCCTCAGACTTCAAAAATGGCACTTAGCCAAAACAGAATAGTTGGAACATTTTCTAGACCTGCTCTTATCAAGAAAGCTTTCCGCCACATAAAGGAACAAAGAAGAAAAACACGTTGGTGGCAGATTGTTTGTGTGTGTGAATATAAAATACCTGAAGTTTGTCTGTAAGAACTCATACTTTCAGAGTGAAGGGTATATTCCCAGTAGAAATGGAAGAGAAGACACAATATTTAAGGGATATCCAATGCAAAGCTATCACCCAGCTGTATGAACAGAGGGGACACAGACGAAGTGCTCGATAGTACCAACTATTTGTTGGTCATGCTTTGTCATGAACCCACCGACAGCACAAGTACAATGCAGAGGGAACAGACCTGTGTGGGAGATGGACCTTGTTCTCCTCCTTCCAGGACAGATCATGCTGCACAAGGTCTTAGTAAATGGCAACATATTTTCTCCCAAGCTATTAGCTATTTTCAGCTACTTTGCACCTTGTTGCAAGCTTTCAGAAAGGGTAAAAATCAAAACATTTGCAAATGGATAGAGACGTAGTCCCTGTTCCTGTTTGGACAGAATCTTTATTCTTTAACTGAACTGATTAATTGCAAAGTACACTAGAATGTACAGATCAGTGTTTTATAGTTAAATATGATCCTATCACTCAGCAATACCACCTGTTTTAAAATTATAGTATGAAAAAACATACCTCAAGTGGCTTTTAATTTAATATTAAGGCATGAAATACTTAACAGTGATATTTAAATCTGTACATGGACCAGTGAATGAAAGATCCAAAAGGAAAAACCCTCCCTATATTTCTGTTTAGAAAATACTGTTGTAGGTTGGGTATAACCACTGCCCTTCAATCTAACATAGTCCTAAGGAACCGTTATGGTTGTCTATGCTAAAATACAGATGTTGCCACAGTAGTCTGCATCCCAGCACAGACGTATCACTGCTTAGAACAGACTACATGAAAGACCTAAGCGAACCCTGGACCTCCACTGGTAGCTCTTTTGTGAAAGCTTGTGTGCCTTTGAAAGGTTGGCAGGAAAACGTGTGAAGTCCAGAGGGCCAGTCCAAGGTAGCTTAGGTCCAAGTCAGGATGGAGACTTTCCTGCCCTCGTCTCTGCCCCCCACTACCACGTTCTCATCCCCTCCCCTTGCAGCATTGCTCTTCCAACACACACAGAGCCCGTGCAGGGAGCTGATCTGCCTGAAACTCATGTGTTCGTGGCTGGATCAAGTCTCGTAGCAGTTCTGGTTATGATCACGCCGGACTCAGTCCATGCAGAAGACAGGAGTAAGAAAGTCTTGGTAGGAGTGATGGGGATGAAGAGAGGGAACGGGAGCACGACAAGAGCTCTGGTTTAGATTGGCTAAAGGTGCTGTGAAATGGCACTTCAAGAGAGAAAGAGAGTTTGAGTGGAGTGCTTGCAGAAAGGGGCAATCCTTTGTAAACAAAGGATTATATGCAGCTGTCATCTGGGAAGCAGGATTTGCTATATCCTGAAGGGATCACCAATTTCTCTGCATACCTGAAAAGATTTTTGTTAATCATGTGAGCAAGAATTTCTTTCTTTTTTTTTTTTTTTTTTTTTTTATTAAATCCACTTGGAACAACATTTCTTGTTGTGCCAAAACTGAACAGTGAGGTATGGTGAAGAAGAAACTTGCAGGGTACCTATGGTGAAAAGAACTGCCCAGACTCCACAAATACATTGCCTGTGCTCCTTCCCCAAATGGAGCAAATATTCCTGGATCCAGGATCGATCAGAACCACTAACCCCTTGACTTTTCTAGCAATGCATGAGATGTTCATGAGGGTTTGTGAATAATAGTGAGCCTCCCTTCTCTTCCTGCTCACCAAAAACCCTTCAACCATTATTTCTTCCCCAGGGCTCTTCAAGGATGCAGATGAAGTTCATGGTAATTATTATTGCAGTTTTAAAGCATTCAAGTTTATTTCACTTCAGTGGCATTCTGCAACTCACATAATTAATTTCTAGCAATATCAGAGTGGTGCTCCAGCACAAAAATGCTTCTCAGAATCTGCCAAGCCACTGTATTATAGTATTTCAGTGTTTAATTCCATAATATGCAATAATGTGTACGTAAACGGTACAAAATGTACCAACTTGTTCACAACAATCTCATTACCAAGTGAAGTGATTGTATCAACATGTCTAAGTGGTGATAGTGATTTAAGAAGTCCAACATTTGGTCTTAAAAACAGATTGTATTATTTATAAAGATCTGTGGGTGGAAAGGAAGAAGCAAAGCTCATCTGTCAAGAGAACAAATGAGGAATATATAACTCCTCTAAGGCATAATGACAGCAGAAAGAAGGATATTGCTTAAAGCTGATGAAGAGAATTCATCCTCTTCCTGTCTAGAGGCCTAGATAGAAAACCTCAGTATATTCCATTACAAGATAGAAAAATACACTCAGTGTCATGAATAATGGTATCTTTACTGTACAGTGAAATTCTTCCTTACATTTCTGACTTTATTAGACAATAGTTCCCAGTTTGCATCTGGTTTGAAAATACACCTAACAGAATCTAAACACAGCTTTGAAATCCATTTTAAAATAAATGGATGGACTTACGCTCTGCTGTATGTGTTGCTTATGGCAGATCTGGTATTCTTCTGAACATAAGCAAAGTTACATTACAAAAATCCATGTGAATTATTTAAAGGCTAAACAGTCTAATGTATATATTATTATATAGCATATTTTTCTTTTGTTCATTTGAACAGAAGTTACAGCATTCATATGACCCTTTTCTCACAGACATTTCTTAGCTAAGCATTCCAAACTTTCCAGGACCACCTGAACAGCTACTATCAGGCCATTTACTGAACAGCTTTTATCCAAAATTGAACAAAAACTGTAATCCGAACAGCAATTCACTATTTAGACTCTTTTTAACCCCTCAGAAACTTCATTAAGAGCTTTTTGTCAGGGACATACCTGGCCTTCAACTATCCACTTGGAGATGGAGGTTTTTCCATCATACCCCGGCCGGAACTGAAGCGTGGCAGAGCGAGGGCTGATGTTGGAAATCACCAGGTTGGATGGAGCACCTGGAAGTTCTGAAGAAATAGAAATGTAAATGAGAGGTGGAAATTCTCCTTGTTGAGAGGCCAGTAACAAAGGTTGACATTCAGTGTTTCAGCATATAAAATGCCTTGGTAACAAATATAATAGACCGAATAGCTGTGGGGTTTTTTTTATTTATTTTTGTCAGAGTATTACATACAGTATTAGTATTTCTGCTGCTCTGAGCATGCACCACATTTTACACATCTAACAAGAAAAGAGCGAGCCTATCTACAGAATTACAGGTACTATTTTAGAGAAATTGCACAACTGACAAAGCATGGTGGCTCAGAGGGAAAGGTACTTCTCATCTCTGGATCTGCCAATCACTCACAAAGTCACCTAATTTCACTGTATTTCTGTCTCTCCAGAATTAAATGACTATATTTTTTACTTATTTCTTAGAGTACCTACAACTTTATTATATTAACAACAGAGAAATACTCAAATTTTTGGGTAGTGTATAGGGAAGATCATTTGATTCTTATATTGACCTATAATAGATGGGTTTTAGAGAGCATTTCTGATGCTTGAATAAAGTAGATAAATTCTTTTTAAAATTTCTGTTGCAAATAAAGAGGGTGACCTTCTAGGAAGAAAAATCTGCAGCCCCAATCAGATCTTTGCCTCACATCAGTCAAGCTTACAGTGACTTTTACATTTTTAATATTATCTGAATTACCAACAAAAGCAAGCCCAGGAAAGAGAATACATATAGATTGTTTAGAATAAATTCCCAATAGTACCTGCATTTGTAAGTAATGGAAATTACTATTATAATCAGTAATCATTCATAATGCTGTGCTATGTGCAAATGCTGCAGGCAAAAGTAGGCAGCTTTTCAACATATATTTCAATTATGCACAAATACACAATATTTTTTGATTCTTACTTCACATTTGTGGGAACTGTGATGCGTAAACTAACCCTGACCAAGTAGGATAATGCTGTTATCTGTCTAACAACAGCGAGCATGACATTGATCCAGTCTACAGCTTGTTACAATTACCTATGATTAAAGAAAAGAAAGGCAAACATACTTCAAGGCATATAGAAAAGTTAAAAAATACCAGAAAAGGGGAAAAGGTTACCAGTGATGTATACCAACTGCTCCACTTTGGAAAATTCAACTTGTATAACCTAAAAATCAACTGAAACTGCTTGAGGTATGAATTGGCTTTTTACTTTGCTTTCTCTACTGGATGAGGGAGAGTGCAGAATTCTAAAAACAAAATGCAAAAAGGCTAAATTTACAGGTGCCCAAATGGTAACTGACAATGCAGTACATGACTACATCCTCCCAAATTTTTCTCAGGCCACAGCTCCCAAATCTCGCAAATAAGATTTTAGTTTCATTATATGTGTCCTCTCATAGGTGACATAAGCCATACTACTTATAAATGGAAAAACCTTTCCCTTGTAACATCATCCAAACTCTATTTTTCCCCCAGAGCAACACTTTTTAATTGATTTAGATTTCATTCTTATGTTACTTTGGAAATGTCAAGAGGTTCTGTATTGTATCCACTTTATTACTTTGTCCACTCCTTCTGCCATCCCTACAACTTTTTTGTATCTGTATTAAATAGCCTCAGCTCTCTGGCAATTTCAAATTGCAAGTGTGTTCATTTTAACATTTTAATCTCTTCTAAAAATTAAAATTAAATTATGTGGTAAAGAATTCAAATATTTTATAAATAAAACCATTTTTATTATTACTGAATTAATTTGTGATCTTTGGAAGATAGAAACATGAAGAATCAGCCCATTTTAATTTGCTTCATGCAGTTTCACCCACCTGGGGGCACACCAGAAGAGATGGTGGAGGATGTGACCCATCCGCTCCCTTTCGCGGTCACAGCCGCCACCTCGATTGTGTAGGTGGTGAGAGATGACAGCCCTGTGATCTTGTACTCCAGCGTCGTGTTGGGTAGCGTGCGGGCAAGACGAGATTCATTCCTGCCATACACCTCCCAGGAGATCTGATACCCTGAAAAACAATTACACAGAAGTTAGTGGGTCGTAGCAGTGGTGGGGTGTAGTTTTTCTTCTAAAGCACAGTTATACAATAACCCAGGGACTGGTAAATTCCTGCATGTGCAAGATTTTCCTGTGGTCAGTGGTGGTATGACTTGTTTCTTACTCTACTCCACTGTGGTCATGTTTTCTAAGCAGGAAAAAAAAAAAAAAAGTTGAAGTAAACACTGGCTAAAATACCCGAGTACTCTCCTAATATTATTGTCCCCAGTCAGCAGCTGATGTAGGTACCCCATAGGGTACCATCTGCCCATTAAGCGACTATATCTTCCTTCCTATGATGATACAGTGCTTGCTATGAAATGGCCAGGAAACCTGGGGATAATCTCAGAGAAGGGTGGACCTTTCCTTCTGTGAACTCTACTAAAACAAATAGGAAGAAACACTGGAAATTATAACATTTTCTCACCAGCTGGAATATATAATTAAAAATCTATATATACTTAGTATGGCTACTCCCTTTCCAGGCTGAAGTAACCTTCGCTGCTGTATATCTAGAAATACTTACAAATCTGATAATAACAATCAGGCAGGAACATTGTGGGAAACTTCTAGGAACTGAAAAACCTCTACTCCCCACTGCTTGTTCCTCGCACAAATCCTTTAGCAGGGTGAATCATTATCCTTTCTTTCAAAATCATAGTATAGCCAATGTATTGTCCAAAACTGCACTCACCCTGACCTCCATATTATTCTTCTGTCATAACCAGGCTTTCCTTTTTGTCACTTTGATAACCATTTGCCTTCCAAGAACTTTTGAAACTTTCTACTGTCTGATTTGCTCAATTTTACCTCCAAATTTGCTTGTCCTCCTCCTGCCCAGTCCCACTTTATTCTCATTTGAACCCATTTGAACCTCACTGTGCCAGTCTCCAGAGAGCATGTCTGAAAAGTTTGCTTGATTGCAGCTTTCTTTGTGATTTGACTCAGGGGGGGAAAAAAAAAATATACATAGCTCTTGAATGCCTGCGAAATGGAAGTGAGTGAAAAGGACTAACAGAAAGGAATCCCACTGAGTGAACCATGCACAAGGCAAGCTGGCTAGAGAAACTCCCTACTGGGTTCATGTTCCCACCGTCTAAGATGAGGAATTCAGAGCAGCTGGGGGTCTTGAGGGTTTTTCAACCCCCAGCCCCCTTATTTTTTTTAAAAAAAGGGTTTTTTAAAAAAAGTTAAGCTGATTAACATATACAAATTGACATAGCAAAATACCTTACGATATTAATCAATAAGGAAACATCATCTCATGAACTAAAAGCATGCCGAGACAAATATTTCTATGAGAGTGTGAGAGGTGTGAGATGTTATTCTTCCTCTGGTGTTAGCTGCCATCTCTGACAGAGATTCTCTTAACCTCATTTTGCATGAAAACAGGCTTGGAGTGCTCACACAGTCACTAATTATGTTTCAGGTGAGGGGGCAGTGATACTTCAATAATTCCAGCTACACCGCAACTGCTTGTCTGTCTATGCACTACACAGAGGAAGGGGAAAAAACTTCTGAGTGCTCATCTGGAACCAGTTTTAAGTGTCTGAATGCGAATTAATTGAGTCAGTAATTTACCAATATGTCACAGACAGTGTGGTGGTTTGGTGCTCTCTGAAAAGGCTTGAGAGTCATTTATTAGCGATCAGAGTTTATGTAGCACAGGCAAGACTGTAATCTGTATGAAGATTTGGACAAAATTTAAGGACTCTTGCGTTTATTAAGAGAGTGGGAACAGAAAGGTGGGAGATGACTGTCCACTCTATTTGATACTCAGTGAAGAGGCACAAAGGAGTTGCAAACAGAATGACCATCACAAACACACCCTTTTCTTTCAGAAGCCGTGGGTGCTGTTTGTTCTGGACAGGGCAATGGGGAAGACTGAGAAGGACTTTGAGAAAAGTGCAACTGTGCCTCTCCCCACTTCCCAACAGAGAACACAAACCAGCATCTGTGTCCCCAGCCAGCAGAACATCTGTGTGCAGCTGTGGATGGCACAGAGGCTGAGCAAGGGCTCATCTGTCTGACCGGGAGCTGAGGACAAGCCTGTTTTGAACCCTACACATGGTCCAGCAGAGGGAATCAAGGAGTATCACCACAGAATAAAACAAAACAGGTTGCTCAAAGAAATAAAAAAACAGAAGGAGATAAACAGGGGACTTTTATTGTTCTCTCTATCCATTTGTTGCTTACAAACAATAGAAAGTTTCATCCACCTTGCACTAGACAATCTTAAGTGATTGAGATATCTTCTCTCCCATCTAGATAAGCTTTGGCTATAGATCAAATGTTGGAAATTATTCTCTGAACATTTTATGTTTTATCCCTTGTGATCACAGGGATAAGACCCAGCGTTCCTGACCATTAGGCACATAGTCTCCATGTATTTATTTTCTGAAAAAATGTTCACCAGGAAAAATATCCTGAGTTCACATGCAAATTGAAGAAAAAGGCAAAGAGGCAGCATTTACTGTTAGATATTTCAGTCCTGAACGTATAGTTAAATTCTAATCATACAAAAAAAATGCAAACAGAAAATACATACATACACACCGAGCAGACACAAAGGCAAATGTAATCATGCATAACAAAAACAGATGAAAAAATGCTGAAGGAAAGGAAACAACATCCACTGTACCCCCAAGTAGCACTTAAGCCACAATGACTGACAGATGGGCAGAACTTTAGGACATGTGGTTGGTAAAAATGTGCTCTCTGTTTTACAGACGTGATCACTGCCAGAAATGTGCACGGGGGAGTCCAGCCGGCCTGGGCTGAGTGTTTCCTCTGGCTCCAGTGTTAAGTGAGAATAGGAAAGGTGCCACAGAGCCTTCCTGTATGCTTTGGCACTACACCCTCCCCACAAAATGCTGCCTAACGGAAACTAATGACCAGAGGAGTTTCAGAAATAATTTTCTGTTGATCTGGAGTAAATTCTCTACAAGAGAGCAGTACACCCAATCACAAACTGTCCGTCTATATCCAGGTCCTCATAAATCAATGTTTACTGAGAGAACAAGGAAGATACTGAAATTTACAGCAAGAGTAATGGGCAATTTCCCAGAGCAGGCTGCCTGCCGGGCACCACCCACTGTGCTCGCCTCCTCCCAGCACTGGTGCACAGAACAAGAAGGTCCAGTAAAGATATCAATGAGCAGAAATGATGAATAATTGCCTCCCTAAGCACTCAGATCTCCAAGCAGCACTCTATAAACCTTTGAGGTACTCTGGGCATGAACAATTTTGCTCTTCTTTTCTTCTAACCCAAATGCAATTTGCATCATTAAGGATGTTTCTTTTTCCTTATAAACTTCTCTGGGTATTTTTACACTGGTGTTTCTTCATGAACAATAGAGATTCTTGAGTTAATTCTGAAACAATTTGCTCCAAATATAACACAGTCCATCACTGTGCTCCACCACATTTCAAACCATTCTGGGAGGCAGCAAACAAGCAAAGCAATTCTGCAACACTAAACATAGTTCTTCTAACTTGTGCTTAACAAGGATGAGTATTACATCATCTTACTTAGACAGCTAGACTTGGATTTAGGTACCTAGATTTAAGCACTCAGGCTTGAAGGCTTTGGCCATCTTCACTGAATCAATACTGCTCTGCTTTCAGAAGTCATTAGTTTATGTTCTCGGACCACTTAAATCAATGCATATTTCAGGAAGGTTACTACGGTATAAAGGCATAAGATGATCTGCATAAGGATTCCACATATAGTATAAACAGCACAGAAGACACATGTACAAATGGTGCATGTTACAGATACACAGAGAAAACACTGACAAGTGTGAGTCCTATCAAAATAACAAGAGCTGTCAAAGTTAAAATGCTTCAGGAAATGAGACTGATTTAACATTTAAGTGTTCAGGGGCCAGAAAGTCTGAATTTTTTTTTAACTCCTAAAATGTATTTTGTTTTTACAATTAATAATACAATTAAAAAAAAATAATTAAACATTTCTATGTTACTGTTCCCAGAACAAAATATTTTGATGCATGTGAAACGATCTTCTCCCTTCCCAATTATGATTTTTAGCTTCAGTAATTTAAAATTTGGGAGCTTTCTTGCACTTCAAAACCCTGAAAGCCTTTGTTAAATGGAATGTCCATCCTGTGCGGCTGTAATAGTTTCCCATCTGAAAACAATATTGCCTCTGCTGATAAGAACTAGAGATTTTCTCAACTATTTATAGCTTCCTTTATGAAAAATAATGAAATTTCTGATGTTGTATCTACACTGGCATACAGTAAATAGATAAACAGCTTGTCAAACAGCAAGCTCACCAAAGAGAAACAAGAGAGTTCTGAACCCTTGTGATAGTTTATACAAAATTAAGTAATGACATGTAAATTTTGTCACGCAGTCCACAGCCAGACCACTTGATCACAGATGAAGGATAATGCTGATTTCAGGCTTGGTCTTGATTGCAAATCTTAGCAATGCCAATCCAGATTTTGCAGCTGTAAACTCCATGTAGGAACCCCCCACCTTTCCGGCAAAGGCCAAACACTGTTTCACAAAGTTTCAGAAATTTAGTAACACAGGTGGAGGTCACAGAAGATTTAACAAGACCAGAAACTCCATGGGGAGCTGATTTCTAATAGAGGCTACCATTTTCAGTGACCACAATCATGAGCTGCCAGTAATTGGACCTGCACTTTTCTATAACATGCCCTAGCTGACATCTCAATTACCCAAAAAAGGGACCAGGAAACCAGCACTTGCAGTAGCCAGTTGTCCCAAAATGCTCTATTATACAAACATTTTTTTTCACTGCAATGATACATTCTACACCACACACACTTAAAAGAAAAAAAAAGAAAAAAAAAAAAAAAAAGAAAGGAGATAGCATTTGATACTTGCCTGTAATGATACCATTTTTCTCTATAGGTTCTTGCCAGCTGACCTTGAGAGACGTGTCCAGAATCTCAGTGAAACTCAGGTGTCCCACCGCTCCTGGCTCTGGCAATCAGAAAAGGAAATCTGTTAACAGGAGAACCCCACTTACTTTTGATCTGATTCACGTGGCAAGGTTAGGGCTGAAGAAATAAAACACTGAGCCAGGGCCAAGGGAAGCCGGCTGGAAACATCAGCAAGAGCTGCAGGGGAGAGGGGAGAATGCAAGGTGTTAAGAAGCACTCTGGCTATCATCACATAAATTACTTTATCCAGTCATCATCCTAACTCTGCAGAGAACTAAAGAGAGTGGCAGCAGGAGACTTGCATGCAACTTGTTCTCTGCCTCTCTTCTTGATCTAATCTAATTAGAACAATCAAGCTGGCAGCCCTGGAAGCGATTGCATTTGCTGTTTTCCCTCAATGACGGCGTGTGGCGTTTACCTGCGCTGGTGTGTGTAGCTTATCTGGCCTTAGGTCTGTAGCAACACCACACCAGCATCCTCTCAACTAGAAAGAGCCTATGCAAGGTCAAAGCAAGGACAGAGTCACCGAGCCACTGCTTGGATAGATTCTCTCAAAACAACTCTAAAAATGTCCAACATAATGGCAACTGTCTTCTGTAAAATGAATACAAGTGTGTGAAACTTTTAAAGGATTTTTATGATGTAGCTCAAGAGCTCTTAAAAATTTCAGCTCCCTAGTGTGCAATGAAAGAGCATAAAACGGAATGACTGTCAAGAATATGCCATCCTCCCTCAATTTTGATCTTCAAGGAAGACATCCTGACTGATTTTTGATCCAACTGCTGTTCTGCCTTCAATCGATGTACTGGAAAAAGGAGGTTTTGTTCACTTTATATTCACTGTGCTTCTGTCATTGGATCCCTGCCTGAGTATCCTCCAGCTCCACTGACATCAGTTGGCAATTTCTTGCCTGTAATTTCATATTTTGTTTCCTCTTCACTTTAGTCCAGTTTCTCATCCCCCTCCAGCTATGATAAAAAAAAACAAAAAAAAAAACAAAGCCTGCCAGTAGGTCAGCTACAACCGACATTTGCAATTCTGCAATCCTAGTAAGGAAAATTTCCAAATCTATTCTGTGATATCTAGTAGTCAGAGCATTACAGAAAGACCTGCTGATCTGGTAGTGATCTCAGGAATACCCAACAAGAGCACAGCAATTATGCACTATTTGGGACCAGCTATCTGCAGACATGCAAACTGCATAGTCGCAAAGCTTTACTCCAATTACCTCCTGCAGTTGCATTCCAATGTTAATGTCATAATGAAAAACAGGTGCAGGTTACTCCAAGCCAGAACACAATGCTTCTGACTGGATGTCAGATTTTATTTGACCTCCAGTTCATCAGCAAACAGATCTGTTTGCACTATATTTTTTTCCTAAAGGATTGCCTAACTTTGCTATACAGACAGAAAATTATCACCTGAGAACATGAATGACAGTCCTTTTGAATCTTTTTTTCCCATCACATAAATCCTGAAGCCACTTAGATTCAACAATGCATTATACTTTTCTGCACTTAACTTCTTAGCCACCATGAAAACCGAGGAAAGCAATTCTGAAGGACTGAAAAAAATAAATAAAAAAAATCTCCTGCTCATCTCTACTGTTGAGGTTCCTTGCAGCATACAGCTGCATACACCAATAAATGTTTTAAATGTTTTACAAGTCTGGCTTTCTCTCATTTTATGGTTCATGATGGAATTTTCTTGTATTTAAAATGGCACATGATCCCAACATTTCCCTGACACAATTTCAGTGTCTTGACTGTGCCCCTTCTCACACTTCGTGCAGTCTTTAAGGCTCACTTCTGCAGCCTTCCCTTCAGCAGAAATATTAATAGTCTCTTTCCTCTTCTCAGCTGATTAATTTTCGTGAAATCTTAGGATTCTTGTATTTTGGCTTCTTACCCTTCTGTACTCACTGGAATTAGCCACAAGGTTCAAATGACATTGGAGGGAGAAAGACAGATGGACCTAAGACAGACAGCTGAATACATTCACAAACCATCACTGTCAAAAGCTTCATTTCCTTAGGAAAACTGGCAAAAAAGTTAATATTACACACAGAAACCTAATGCATGTTTCTCCTTCCTCCATGCCTTTTGCTTTACTCCCAGATAAAAAAGTATGAGTTTATATTAGTGGTTCACATAGATTTCTGTTAGTTAAATTGTTATCTCTGTGATCTTCTAAAAAGTTTACAATCTGCTCTTGGCGTACAGGTATAGAATATGGAGGAGACTAACCACAAAAGTAAAATCCACGGGAAAGTATTTAATTTTCTTCATGTTCTTTCAAGAGCATCTCATGAAAAATTGGATTAGCACTTTGAGCCTCACTTTTGTGAATGATAATGACAATCAGATTTTTCTTTATGGGAACACTGACTAACCTAAAAGATCCCTATTAAGACAAAGTGGTATTTCTAAAACCAATATCTTAATGGATGTATTAGGC
This sequence comes from Tyto alba, assembly GCF_018691265.1. Taxonomy (NCBI): domain Eukaryota; kingdom Metazoa; phylum Chordata; class Aves; order Strigiformes; family Tytonidae; genus Tyto; species Tyto alba. The sequence continues at coordinate 5,107,675 of NW_024881302.1, forward strand.
ATTTTTTTATGCTGATTTGGATCTGTAAATGTGCAGCAGTGTTTATGATGCTCCATGGAAGGAAGATACAGAAGCACTGGCCAGAGCCAAGATCACTGTGGATACACAGTTAGCTGTGAGGGCCACTGCAATTTAAATTATTTGTATCAGACACATGCTAGACTTGTTAGTCCCAAATTCGTCTTGAGCAAACATTTCCAGGGGGCCACAGAGGCCAAAACAGTTTCTGATGCAGGAAATAATTTATATGCTAAACTATCCAGCTCATTTCACTTCACTCTGACTCCAGTTTTGTGGAATAAAAGTTACTGCTTTGTTATGATCCTGTTTTTTTATATACAAACACTTGCAATATAATATAGATACAGACATTTTCAATATATTGAATAAGAAGGAAACAACAGCAAATTAATCATTGACCTCCACAGGAAGTTCTAGTGATCAGTTCCTAAGAGGATCAATTCACATTTATTTGGATGCCTGAACATGGATTTAAGAGCATAAGGGTTCACAGACATAAACAACGTATTTTGTGTTAGCTGAACAAGCTTTCAGCTTCTGACCAATGTAAAAAAATTTTTCCAGATTTAGTCCATAATGAAAAAAATATCAAATATCATTCCTTTTCCACAGGTTAAAAGAACACACACGGACAACTGGCTGAGGTCATCATCTGATGCAAAGTAACTTGACAAGAGTTTGCATACTGACTGTGAACCTCAGGTCAAATTTTAAACAACCAGATTTGAAAATTCTGGCTCTTCTATCCAAACAAACAAAATCTGAGCATTGAGATTCTCTACCACTGCTGACTACTCACTGTCTTCAAGGGTGCGCAGGAGCTGGGGTGTGCTTCGTGGTCCATCGCCGGGTGTGGTGAAACACAAAACAGATGTATAGTAAATAGTGTATTTCTTCAGGTTGGTGATGCAACCACTATGAACACCATGAAAATCTGGAGCAATGGTGACCATAGTCACAGTCTCTGGAGCATCCACTGGCCATGCTAAAAGCTAGAAAATTTAAACATGGATGAGCTCGCATTAGAAGTTGTGTCTATTTGGAATCAAAGTATGTTTGGCTGCCAAAACCATCTTAATCTGATTGTAAAAAAACAAGCAATGCTGTTAAACTACTGTCAGCTCTGACGCTGAACAGATGGATATAACACTGTTACTGTGATAACTGGAGGGATGTGTATAATACTCACTAGTGATGGGGGATATATTGATATCATGGAGGTATTGCAATTCTCAATGTCTGCTACTGAACAATGCCAAAATTATTGCAAATTATTATCTGTATGACATGAGTCTTTTGTCTCTCTCTGGGCTGCTCTGATCAGTCTGGACAATCTCTGCTGCTGTAAGGAAGCTGAAGGCAGAAAGTACTTTCAGTGCTACTCTGAGATAAATGCTTTGTCTTATTTTGGGGTTCCTTTAAAGATCCCACTGGCTGGGGAGGTTAGTGAGATAAGGGGGAGAGAGAGACACACACACACACATATATCCTCCTTCCCCTCCCTCATCCCCCCAGCATCCCATCGACCAGCCTAGCCTAACAGTCCAAGAGTATTACAGCGCTCAGTGGTTTAGGGATATCCACAAAGTGAATGATTCAAGTGGTTCTGGAAATACAGAAAGAATAGAAAATGGTTGTGAAGATGATTACTACAATTTTAAACACCCAGGTCCCAAAAGTTAGACTCCTGAAGACATTTTCATGCATTTAAAACAGTATGCTTGTCAGATGTGCTCAGTTCTTCCAGGTTTCATTTATCTCAGTGGATCTTCTGGATGATCAATATTTTTTAGAGTGGAGCACCTTATGTGTAGGTACCTAAATGAGGACTTAAAAAATTCATTTTTGGCAAATGACTTTGAAATTTTAAAACAATTTTTGAAATCACCTTAACGGCTTAGGGGTCTAAAGCTTTAAAGTGCTTATGAAATTTTTATTTTGTCCAAAAATCTTTATTGCATGGCTTATATAAGCATGTTAAAATTCTAGGCCTTACTCAGTATCTGTGTAAATTGTGCTACTTGTATTGATTCCAGGCTTATAAACATGAATAGATGCCTGAGATCAATGACCCATATTTGACACATTTAGACAATGTCTAGAGTTTCTGATAATCAGTTAAAGGACTATAAAGAGTAATTTTGTTAAGAATATTTCATATTTGAAAAGGTGCACTTTACAACTTCTTGAAATGCAAGTAAATTTCAAAGAAAAGATAAAAATGGAAAATGATTGATGGGATAGCAAGTTTTATTTTCTAAATCACCTTTGTGGATTACAATTGGAATTTATAACTTTGGAGGACAGAATTTCTCTTTTTTTGAGTATGTTTCACTGCATGTTCTTCAAGAAATGTGCAGAAAATACAGGTGAACAATTCTGCCAGTTAAAGGAAAAAATGGGTTTAATCCTTAAGAAAGCAAAGGACTACCTTCACTAGCAATTTATAAATCACACAAAAAACTATGCTATAGAAGTAACTGACAGAAATGTTCTCACACAGTCTTTGTACTGCAATTCCCAATCCCTATGAGAAACAGGAATGGTAAAGCTGTTGCAATCTACTGCAATCAAAAAAATCCAAAGAAAAACTCTGATAATTTCAAAAGTTTTCACTGACCACTGACAGATACAAATTATGATTTTAGTTATTTTATACCATTGCTAAAGAAACTGAAACATAAATTAGAAGTAGCTATGCAATGAGACTGAGAATCTTTAGACTGAAACCCTGTTTGAATAAAATGAAAAATAAAAATCTGAAATATGACTTTTGCAAATTTGACTGAGCTCACTGTGCTTGGACTTGCACCAGAAAATTATAGTGCATTGCAGTCCACTGAGGCCAAGAAGTGCTTTTATTCTCCAGAGTCTGAACAGAAGCCAAGTACTACTTCTGTATTGAGGTTTCAGGATATACTCTTGCAGCCCTGTCAAGTCACCTAGTCTTGAGAGCTGATTCTACCTCTGGGAAAAACAGACATACACATCTACATGTACACAGTACTTCATCAGTGGGATTCTGAAACCACTACTGTTCTTTATGAGAAATACACAGATCTGGGCAAAATACTAAAACTCCCATGCATACCTCTGTCTCAGTTTCTGCATCACTTTGAGACATTCTTAGAGAATGATCAAGTCTTCTGAAACTTCTTAAATCCACCTACAATTCCTCAAGTCACAGCTTGTCTTCTGAACTACACATCCTTCTCAACCCACTCAACATTCCTCCATCCAGCACCTAAATCAACATTCCTCCTCCCTGCTCCATACCTGTCTTCCCTTTTCCTACTCTGTGATTCCTACAAGATTTCTCTTTGTTCTTTCCACAAATGTTTTTAAACCCTTCATTTATTATCCCCCTACTGTCAAATCACTGAAGAAGTTTCTATTAAGCAGTACTTCCTGCGAGACAGAAATAAACCACTCCAGGTGCATTCTTAGCATACACTCCACTGGTCAAAGTACCAACAAGTGCTCTGTTAAGCACCCTCTGCTCTGCATACTGTAATAGATATTGCCAGTTGCCCCATTGACAGGGCCTTACCATGCTAACTCTGTGTCATCAAGCATGATTAATAAATAAATTTTATATTCTTATTTCTCCAAAATTATCATAGCGGGAAAGTTAAGAAAAATGTTTAGTGTGATGTCTTGGTTCCTAATTAAATGAATGGGAGTTTTGCATTAGAGTAAATAGAAATCTCAAGGTTGATTTTCAGTGGCACAACTACATATCTCCTGTGCTGACTTTCTAAACTGTTTGATATTGAACTACTTTTTGGCTTTGGAAACTGTCCAGATAAATGATAAATGTATTAAGACTTCTGGCCGATAACATATTCCCTTTTCAGAACTTAAATTGCAAACATTAGGAGCAACAACTGCTCAGCTCCCTTCTCTCCATTTATTTGTGTAAGATACCCCTGAAAATATATAGTCACTTTGGAGATTCCATGATGATTAGATTCAACTTCTAATTGTTGTATACCAGGACTGTTAAGGCAAATGTCACTTGAAGTTATACAAATCTTGTTTCTATTTACCTTGTACCCTTGGTTAATACCATTGATGAACTGCTGGGGTGGAGGGTTCCAGAGGAACTGGATGGTTGTGGAGTTCACAGCTTCGACTTGCACATTCTGTGGTGGAGCTGTAGGCACTGTTCCCAGTCAGCAGAGAGGGAAACAAAATAAAACAGAGCAGAGGAGAAAAATGAACACAAAACCCACTGACTGCCACTCATGAGTCACAAAGTAATAACAGCCTTGAGAGAAAGATGCACTTGTGAAACAGTAACCAGCCATGATTAGGAAAGAAGGGTAATTGGGTTAATTTCTCATTCTGTGTTGGAGATTCTTTCAACGAGAGGGGATGAAATTATTTTTGCAGCTTATTATTCCACAGATGAGTTTCTCAAAGACTTGAGGCAGAAGCTAGGTAATGATAGGTGAACACATCTCTTTCAATTATCCATGACTGTACAGAGAATAAACAGTTTCAGAAAATTTCTTGAGTCTTTTAATACTGCAGAATTCCTCAAATCAGACAAGCAAACATGGATTCCACACAACTGAGATTTTAATTGTGAATTATAACCTGGAAACAGCACCTGTTTATTATTTACTGCTGCTTAAAGAATTAGGACCAGTCATGACACACAATAAAGATTTTTCTTGGGAATTGGAAATGTCCTTTTTTTATCTTGATATGATATTCATTCATGTATATTGAACTGATTATATATATTCTGAGCCAATATATCCTCTAATCTACTAAAAGTTGCATAAACATTTCATGCCAAGTATTTAGACAGATTATTCAAATGAAAGCATATAACATAAAGGCATACTGTCTTCAAACAACAAAAAACAACACCTAAATATTTTGCCATTTAATATAATATCTCTTTAAATACCTTTCAGGCAATTTCTTCAACTTACTGCTTTAAAATGTCATTCCTATAGTTCTCAGAGGAAAGAATACTAATAGACAGGTCTATTTTTCTGAATTTACCAAGGCTCATAGTAAGTTTAAGAAGAAAACTGCAATTTGAGTATTAAAAATGGACTAATACCCTTTGAATCCTATAAAATAAATTTAATAAAGCTTCAGAAATATTACTATTGACAGCCATGTGCACTTGTATTCTGAAAAGATGAACTATCCACAAGTGGTTTTGAAGCCTGGAAAGCTTTACTCCTTCTGCTTCCAAGGGAAAATTTCTACCAAAACCCAATGACCTATACTAAAAAGTATCCATAGTTCCCACTGAGAAATGGTGGTTTGCTCCATACTTTTCAAAAACAGGTCGCAAACTTTTAAAGCTTCAAAGTAATTTTGGAAGATGAGTCTTTGTATGGAGAAGAAATCAGACATTAAGTTAAAAATGTAAAAATGCCTCTTTTTCCAACAAAAGCTATGTTTGTTTGAAAGAGACATAAAGGGGCATTAGTCTTAACTGGTGTACAAGCTACAGTAAGACTGCAGCTAACAAAGCTAGAACAGTGTATGCTTATCACAGACATCCACAACCTAGAAATATCAAATCAGAAAAATGGAGAAACGCTCAAAGATGTCAGGCTTGAAATGAGAACATCCACTTTCATGCCCTGTGTCACTAAAACTCCCTGATGACTACACCACGTCTTGAAAATTTAGCTCTGCACATTTTTTTAACCTCAGAAGCTGCATATTACTCAGAATTTTCTTGCCCTAATTTAAAACCTGATGTCACAATTTATGAACTATGCATTATTATTGAGTTCTAAAACCAGAATTTATCTGATACTACTCTAAATTTTCATTAGAATCTGGGCCCTATTTCCTGCCATGCATCATAATTCCCTGTATGCTTCTGGAAGGTTATAATATTATCTTAATGACCTGTAGACATCATAAAGTTTTGTAGTTAAGAGATTCACCAAATCATCCTGATATACAGTCATATATATTAAAGTCACTCTACAGTCATAATGAGCTGCTTTGGCTACAGTCCCCTACTAAATGTATTTTTTCTTATTCGTGTTCTTTGATGGAACTGTTTATTATGAGAGCCGTAAGATGTATTTCAATTTGCTTTTGTGTGCAATATTTTGTATAATTAATGGTTAATGCAAATAAGATTTTTTTTAAAATCAACATTGATACTTTCCTGTGTATTTGCATACTCATATATTGTATCTGCCAGAGATTTGTTATGGCAGAAGAAAATTGTTTTAGAAGCCTTCAAGTTAGTTTGTTATCAGCAGGTCACCTGGATTTCATTGATAGATTAATCTCCTTCTGTCAGGAAGGGTAAATCAGCTGAGCATCATCCTCTCCACCCATTCCTCTTCCTTTTTTTGAACTGCTACTTTACAACTGTATTTATATGTGCTAGGTGGATTTTGTAACACAAGTATTGTACTGAAAATCTATACATAACCCATGTACTGCTCACTGACAGCCACACTTGAAGAAATGCAGAATTTTGGCAGTGGTAGGAAGAGTCTTTCTCCCAGAGCATAAGAAGCACGTACAGGAGACCTGAGAGTTAACAGTACAATCACTCCCAGCAGGATGCTCTCACTATCTTCACAATTTTCCTGAAACACAGATTAGCATGCATTGGTGCTTCATTTCTGAAGGCATTATTTTCTTTAGTGAAGGATCCCATGGATGTTTTACAATGAATAGCAAATTTCCAGTGATTTCAATATGTAAGGATTTTATTCTAAAGGTCTGATGAGTCTTTTAGATACAATTCAAAATATTGCAAATTATTTTAAGAGAGGAAAAATCCTGCATCAACAAGCTCCAGGTTTTCATTTGCAGTCCTTACAGTTCCCAAAAAAGCCCAAGCAAGCACTTTAGGATATGTTTACTACAGGTTTAGAAATGTGGATAACCAAATGGATTAGTTATTTCTTTTAAGAAGGGAAATATTTTTCTTTCATTAGGGCATAATTTCCTAAAACAAAAATAAACCATCATAGCACAAAAAGTACTTGCCACAAGAAGAAAAATGGTAAAAAATATTAACAGAAAACATAAAACTGTAAGAATGTTAGAAAACATGATTTATATTATGATTCCTCTTTGGATATCTTTATTGAAAAATCAGCATCTGCATGTCAATGAATGTATTTAAAAGATGGAAAGAATGTGGTCCATCTAATATGCATAAGTTTAATTATACTGCAGAAGACATAATATAATATATTTTTATGTTTTTAATCAGTAAAATATTGGCATTATAATCTCAAATTTACTTCAAAGTGCCAGTATAAATTTCTCCTTTTATGTCCTGATATTAAAGACTTCCTTGGGTATCTGAACAGTTTCACATTTAAAAAAGAAAATAAGTTAGACAGAAGCTAAAATCAGAATTGACCTTTTGGTCACTTCAAAACTGAAATACTTTTCCAAGAGCATGGTTAGTAACTTTCTGAAGCTGCAACTGTCCACATAAAGGATTTTCTAATTTAGTGGTAGATATCTATTCTCTTCCTACAAGCTTCTTGTTGTCACACGGTATAGAAGCTATCAATGTCAAATAGGTGTTTCAAGAGTAATCTCCAAGTATTTACACGCTCAGTTTTTAAATCCGTTCTTCATCATGTTTGCAAGTACTCCTATACCATCCCACAGTGAAGACCCATCTGGGAGTCATCTCGGAATTGCAGATCAAACTGGTCAGACAAAACCAACTGTACTTTCTTCCAATAAAGTTCACGTGGTTGGAAAACTGTTGAAAGCTCAGCCCCGGGGACTGCAAGTTAACACACAGCATTCTAAGTTGAAAAGGTCATGGAAGCACTCTAGATAAAAGCCATTAAACAGGTTTAGCTGACGAGATAATTGAGAGAAGAGAAGGCATTAAGGTTAAACATGCATACATGTAATTAGTTTGTCTCTAGCTATGTGCAAAAAACATGTAAACCCCACAGAGATTCTGACAGCCAGACTACTGATCTTAAATTTAGATCTTCAGCAGAGGCTTGTAGAAAAGTCTCCTACTCCTCCAAATCTCCTGACCTTTGAGGTGGCAGCTTCCATGTCTTAATAAGGCAGGCTCAGGGAACTGCAGGTTTTTCTCTACGTGAAGGTTTGGTTGTTCCTTTAACATGCTGGATTGAGGTGCTAAACTGCATGTCCTCAGTGGGAGTGGTGGGGAGATTCTGCCATGGAATCACACGATTCCTCCTGGGAAGCCTATTCCCCCACAGCCCAGTGGACAACCTTTGCTGTGCTCTGAACTGCAACACGTCCTTCAAAAAAGGTGTCTCTGCAATTCTACACATGTCAATATTTGAAATTCAGTAGTGCGAGATTTGGCACTAACTGATGAGTTTTGCTTCTTGCAGCTGGGAAATGCCTTCTTCCTTTCTTGCATGCCTCTCAGAAGGACAAGATTTTACTTCTTTATTAAGAGCTAGGAGCCAGGGGCCTCAGCAAGACAACTCCTAATTTCACAGCCTTTGTGAAATAATTTTTTTCAAAAACAAACAAACAAAAAAATAGTAGATGGCAAATGACACCTAACAGTGATAAAACTGAGAGATACAAAATCCAGCCTCCAGAACTCCATTCTGCACAGAAATGGCCATGGATACTCCAAGGCTGTTGGTACATTCCCCAAAGGAAGTGAACAAGGTTCTTTAAGATGTTTTTGCCAAAGAAAGCCAAAGGGAAAACTCTCTTCAGTGAGATAAAATGGAATGGTTGCAGAGGACACTCCTTATTTAGAGATTCCTTTTTCAAGATTATTTCCTACGTAAGCAGGAAGCTTTCAGTTAACTGGGTTTTCTCTAGCTCGTCTGTCTCAGTTTATAAATTTCTCCCTATTCACCTCCTACTGCCTGAGGAAGAAACTACTTTGGACCTGGCTGAACAGATTCATCTTGGTTTTATCCTCCTCTCCATGCCATCAAGACTCACTAGTCTGGTGGCTCTCCCATTCTTTTATTCAGGAAGAGCCTTTTGCTCAGACTTGCCTGGCCTTTCAAGGTGTCCATGCACAGCACAGAAGGGAAAATAAAACAAGATCGAACTACATGTTGAGACCTATGAGCTTTAGGACATAAGACTGGCTTTTAGGATATACATCAAAAGAAAGGCATAGAACTTAAAGTAGAAAAAAAATGAGGGTTAATGTCAATGCAAAGAACCTAATGAAAGCTCTGTCTCTACTTATAAACCTTGCCTTGCCTAAATCTAAGGAGCAGTGGGAGTTTTTCGAAGAGAGAGGTTCAGAAGTATTCATGCTAGTGAGATAAAAGGGCCAAACCCAAAGTAAAGGATGGGAGCTTCTGCTTTCTCAAATCAACGTGCAGGAAAAGGTAAATGTGCCAAATAGTACACAGCAGAGACATCATCATCACCATCCAGGAAGATGTTTATACATCTCACAAAACTATTCTTATATGAAAAGATATGGGGAAACTTCAGTTTTTCATATGGCAATGAAAAGTCCTGCAGGACACTGTTTAAATAAGTAAAAATTGCCCTATGCAGAAGGCCGGCAGAAATCCCTGTGAAAAGTAACATCAAAGTAAGGAACAGCTGGAGAAACTTTGATGAAGAAAGACCTATATATACAGAGCATCAAAGGATTAGGCTGAATATCGCTCTGAAAAGACTTTCAAGATTTAGAGACAGTCAAACTGTCTGACCTTAGTGCTAGGATGTTCAGTGTTTTGCCAGTAAGTCTTTCTGACATTTTATCTAACTGACATTATGTGCCAGTTTCTCTACAAGTTTAGATCTTTCAGCATCTTGTGAGTTTGGCTACATTCTAGAAGTTGATGATTTTCGAAGAAATTTGGGTAGCTGATTAGACATCAGCAACTAAAGTGATGCCAGAGGACTAATAAGGGATGAATAGACTAGGTTCTGGTATAAATCCACAGCTTATACGGCCAGTCAATACTCCCTATGACAAAGATGCCAATGTGCTGATCTGCTCCTGCCAATGGGTTGATTTGCTCCCCGTGTTCATTTCCTGCCAGGCTTTGACTGCATAGCACACTTGATTAATATGAGGTGTTTCAGGTATTTTTCATCTGCAGACAGACAGGTTCTTGCCAGCATAGCTCACATCATTTAATGCATGTCAGAATAGAGGTGGTGGTGGTGGTAGTAGGAGAGGGGGATGGATGGGAGTGTGTGTCTTTGACATTTATCTCTGCTCATATTAAAATCAGAATATGATTTACAAGGCAGTTTTACACATGATTTTTTCTTACTCCTGCTGGTTTGGTTTAGGAAGGACATTCCAGAACAAGAAACAGCCAGTGGCTTTTCCTCTCATTTTCCAACTACAAGAAAGATAAAGGAGCAGTGTTTCGGACAGTAGTGCATTACATATGGAGACTTGATATTAATCCAGTTTCAAAAGATACCAATACCAACCAGCCTCCCTTTTCAACTCTAAATGCAAAAAAGCTTCAAACTCTTTTTAGAACAGGCCTTACGTCTTTGATGATTTGCACAGAAACTCAGCAAGGCATTCATTAGGAGATGGCAGCATCCGTGAAGTAGTTATTTATTGCTATTATTAAATACTGATATCAAATAAATAAGAAATAACCAGTTTTTCTTCTATGTCTACCCACCATGGAGCATTTAGGAACTACATAAAGACAAACAGGCCATTACAGGTTGTCTTGCAGTCTGAACACTCGTGCTGATTAATATGAATGCAGGACTGACTACACTTAATTTATAACAGAGGATTTATATCCTTATAAATGACAACAGACAGCCAATCAATAAAGGATGATAATAACAGCACATAATATCAAGGGAAATTAGAGTCAATTGCAGGGTTTAAGAAAAAGAGTGTGAAGTCCAAACTTCAGTCTTAATAGATGGAAGGTTAAGGTGCTATGATAGCTTAAAATGTACAAATAAACAACAAAATTAATTACGATCATATTCACTAAAGAGATTCAAATTCTGTGTGCAAACCAACCCTCAGCAGAGATCTGGTCTTTAGCGGGATGCAAAACATTAATCCTGGCTGCAAGGAGAAGACTTCAAGAAAAACATTTCAAGGCCTGGTATAAATACTTTCAGAAACAGGTTGAATGCGACTTGACTCCTCTAAACTGTGAGACTTCACATGCCCTAAGACAAAATATAGATAGCTTCCTTCTTTAATTGTTGTGGTTAATTAGTGTTGCATATGAATAATCTTTTCTTAAAGATCTCCCTACACCTCAAACTGTATTTAATCATGTTATAATGTACTCCTAGTAACAATTAACAAACAACTACATATTCTTCACTGATTGTAAATTAACTGATATAGTGTAAATCTGCAAGTTTTTTAGCTAGTTTAATTGTTTTATGACCAATAAAGTAGAGACCATGTACTGTCCAGTGCTCCGAATCCAGCACAACCCTGCAATTATGGGAATATATGAAAGCTTTAAGGGCCTGGTACCTAATTATCCTATGGATTTTTATACCAATCTAGAGGTGTAAACATGCCTTACATTGGTTGTAAAAAGTAATTACATATCCTTTTGTTGATGTAATTTACATTCTTCTTAAAGCACTTACCAGAAAGGTGTGGAGGAGCTGTAGCATAAAAAGCAGGGCTTTAAAGATCATTTTATCTTCCTTTCTGCAAATGTCTGCACCATTCCTGAAATGCTACAAAACACTCTTTCTCCACAGGCTGTATTTCTCTCCTTACAGTTTCTTTACAATTTATTCCGTATTTCTAAAACAAGTTATTCTGTGATTATCAGAACTAATGCAGCTGGTTTACTCAGCTTTTGTCTCCTATATTGCATATCTTGACCACGATAAACCCAATTCCCTGCCATATTCTCTCCGACTCTCTTGGCAGAGTAACCTCAGACCCCGCCTGCCATGTCTTATAAATCCATTCCATAGGACCTCACCTCTCCAACATTTCTATTTATTACTTATGCTGCGGCCAACTCTGATCTGCAAGTGTGGTAACATGCCATCACGAGGGTCAACAAAAATAGATAATTTCTGAATTCACTCACAGCTTTTTCTACAACAGAGATAGTATCAGAGTCTAGTCTTGTCTTGTCTCAACTTAGGTATTTGAAATTTGTAGGTGTTTCTTACCCCAAGCTGTCTATCAGATTTGACTGAAATGACCATTCAGTTTATAAGTTGGTAGGTGGGACTAGCAGAGAGCGTATCCCCTTCTCCAGAAACTCTGCTACAAGCCGTAATTATAAAGGACGTATTGGTCCGATTTGCTTACCTCCCTGTAAAGTGTACTCTGTCACAGGTCTGCTGAACACTCCCAGCCCAGCTCCATTGTAAGATGCCACCTGGATTTCATACTGGGTCCAAATGATCAGGTCTTTCACCAAGCAGTAGTTAATTTCTGCACTGGTGATGTTCTTATACTGGTATTCTCCAGGGAGGCCGGCCAGGCGATACCTACCATATGGGGAAAAAAAAATCGTTACTTAACTAGATGGTATCAATTACAGCAAATATCCTGACTAGCAAAATAGCTTCCTTTATGATGAGGCAATATGCAAACTTTTACAACAGAATTATACAAAGAATAATGAAAAATAATCAGAAAGAACAGATTAACTCCTGATAAGACCATAGCACATTTGACTGCTATAGTATTTATAATCTGATCTCACTGAGATTACATGCTTAGAGCTAAACAATCCTGTTTTACGGTTGCAGAAAAATTACAGCTTTTTAAATGTGGCTTGTCGAGTAAAAGCTGTGATTTAGTAGAAAAAACAGCCCAGATGTGATTTTTATCAGGGTGCTGCTGTAAATCAGCTTGAGAAATGTTTTTTTCCTTCTCTGAAATCTGAAAAGGAAGAGCTCAGAGGCCTCTGACTTTCTAGAGTCTCAGGCATTGACATCTCTGGCTTCCACCAGGATTTACTTCACAGAATGATTAAAATAAGGATGGAATATAGTTGAGACTGAAGGACTGGTTAAGCATTGGAATTCCAGGGGAAGGTCTGTACCAAATACAGATGAGGGGTAAGCATCCTGATCAATTTACTGCTGAGACACGGGAAGCTGAAACACTGAATATATTTTCCCATATAAAAATTGTACTGCAGAAGATAGGGCCCCTTTGATGTGCCTTTTTAGGCCAAGAAGCTATAGAGAAAAGCTAAATTACAGAAAACAAACAAACCCTGCAAATCTGTGAAGGTGAATAATACTGTTTGTTTTCCTTCCTTTAGGAAAATAGCACAATGGATGCTTACAATATGCTAATTCACAAAAAAAAAAAATCAGAAAAACAGAGGCCAAGTAAAGGGCAGAAGGCATTACTATTCCATGAAAAAGACAAATATGGAAACTTTTGTATTTTATTCGACTCACAGATCTTATGCACTCTTATTCATCTTTTGCTTCAGAGTAATCACCAAAAGCTTATTGACACAGAACAATTTCATTGAAATCTTACTGTCGGATTTTGAATTCATCTAAGTTAAATTGGTGCAATTTCTAAGACTTGACAACTTTGCGTATTTCAGCCATAGATTTTGTTCTAAGATGTTGCAAAAAGATCAGGCCTTAATCGCTGACAACCCCTCTGTTTTCTGCTGAGGAGCTACTTGCCTGACCATATTTTGTCATACTTAATATTTGTAATGCTACACTGGTGTGATTCCATTTATGAAACACAAATGGAAATAAAGACATATCAGCCCTCAGCTGAATTTATTGAATGTCTTGGTCTTTTTCTACTTTATGCAATATCTACCTTTTTCTTTCTTTTATCTCCTGTGAAGGGTGTACGCTTCCTGGCAAAGTCAATTCTTTGAGCAGCAATAGTTTTGTCTCACACCTAGCAGACAAGCTGTAGAGTGTTCCTTTGATTTAATCTCTTATGCTGTTAGCATGGCAGCCCTCTAAATGTAATACTGCCAGTGAGAACAAGGGCAGAGGAAGGAGGCCAGTTCAGAAATGTCATGTCTTCATGATTATTCTCACCATGGACTTTGATGTATAGTCCATATGACTTGTGCAGTACACCTTCACTTTTAAAAATCAGGTGTTCCATCAATTTAGTATCTTGCATATCTTGAGCATTGGGTCTCTGGGATGCATGGTGACTTTTGGTTTGTTATACCCTAATTCTACAGAAGTCAGTGCAGGAAGAGTTTTCTTCAGTGCACATTGCTGTGACCACACAATTTGACTGGGAAGAACAGTCTGGTTTATTGCCTGGGTCAGTTGTGCTTTTACATGATAACCTTAAATTCCTGTTGAATAAATGGTTTCTCTGCTCTGTAGTCAAGACAAAGCATACAGACATCAAAAATGTTCACAGATTGAGCATAATGAGTATGATCATTCTCTATTAAAATGGAAAGAGATGTTACAGCGAGGACAGGGATCAATTATGCTGATAGATGCTGTAGAAAATACCTAAGTTAAATATTATTGAAAATGCTATATGGAGAAAAGAGAACAGATTGCCAGAAGTAAGAGGCTATGGGATTGCTTTCTCAAGGGGCTTAATACTGAGACAAGGTAAGACTCATTGGGAATAACCAAGGAATGAATCCTATCATTGAGTAGACCAGTTTGAAGGAAAGAACTGTACAAGCAACATTTGTATCCTGTGCAGATAGGTACCTAAGTCTCATGACAAGATTCTAGCTATAGGCAGAAGTTAAAGATCCTTTTCCCACCTGCCACTGATGTCTGGCACAGCTTTCAAACTGAGTCCAGTTCTTAAAACTGCAGGCACTTGCACAAGTGGCTCACCACTGTAATAGACTCTGTGCAGGTGACAGAGAGATTAACAGACTTCAACTCTACGGGCAGAGAGAAGGAACTTTCCAGCACTATTTTGGGAGCTCACCAACACTCTTAACATCACAAAAGTATTTCCATCTATGCCAGCAAAAGTAGGAGCACAGCATGAAGAGGATTTTGGCATTTAAACTGTAAAATTTAGTTATCTTTTAGCAGGTCTGGAGGACACTGCATTAAAAATGTCAGCCTGCTTACAATAGACTGTAGCCATCACTTGGAAATATATCAGTGGTGGTGCAATGCTTGGGAGATTCCCACCAAAACTCTGATTTAGATAGTGCTTCTCTTACTAAAGTTGCAGCCCTAGCTGCCTGCTAGCACTGCAGGATACACAGGATGCTGAATGAGCAAGTAAGCTGTAGCTGAATTGGGTAGGAGTGAATAACTGAGTCCCAAAAAATTACAAAAGGGAAATGCTCTGAAATGTCTCTTAGTGTGCCAACACCCTTTCCAACACAATAAATCCTGCGTAAGCAGAAAGACTGGATGTATTCAGGATTCCCAGTTACCTGCCTTAATCTGTTTCTCATTAATAAATACAGATGGGGCTGAAAGAATCTTACTCAACTGATTGATTTTCAAAGCCAAATCAGGGTTTGCCATGAAGCATCTGACTGGTCATTCCCTCCCTCCATTTTGTTTGGCACAGAACTGAAGTTTATTGATTCTATTCTTGCTCTTCCATAGTACAGGAGCCCTGCTGTGCCTTTGGTAAATTTAATTAACCTTTCTACCAGGAAGCTGAGATTGTAATAAACAAATATACACCTGCAATGCATAGGGCTGCACTGTACCAACTTCCCATGTGAACACTTTTAGCACTTGGTGCTTCACTTCACTTTGAAAATGGAAAAAAAGCTATCTGGATGCTGAGAGTCTCCCTAGGGAGCTAATCCACTTAGGCAGTCCATTCAGAGCAGCTAACAGAGACCTCAGCTCACTGACTCTCTAGTACAGACAGGCTAGAATTTAAGTGCCTGCATCCTTGTGGGCACCTGAACAGAGTGGTTTTCTCATCTGTAATAAAACAGGGCAGTCACAGAATTTGTAAATAATAACTAATATAATTAATGGAATTAGAAATAGTTTTCAATACACTCTTAATTCACACAATTCTGAATTCCCTCATGCACATGTGGAGCTATCTCCAGATTTTCAGCTTAGGAAAAGACTTACCTTAGGATGTATCCATGAAGAACTCCATTATGTTCACTTTCAGGAGGAGGTTGCCACTGGACCATGATAGACTGATTGGTGCGCCCACTGGCCACTATGTTTTTAGGTGGGGCACTGGGGGGCTCCTCAGGTAGCATCAACCTAAGTATAGAAGAATGTGATGGAAGTGGGTGTGGAAATAAATGATAGATAACATTTCTGTTTCATGTATTCACTACATATGAACCAGTTTCTTTTACCAAAGTCTGATGACTAGAAAGAAATATAATGCTGATCAAACTGCTGAAGACATGCATGAAATAGTTACAACAAATCAACATAATATGAAATCAGTTAAGCAAGCAACAAGACAGACAGCTGAGGTAACCTTATTCTCTCTGAATCACCCAGGCTGCTACAACTCTTTAAAAAGATTACAAGCCTGAATGAGTTAGAGCTCAGGTCCAGTGTCTGTGACTCCTTCCAAATTGTTTCTTTCAGCTCTTTCAATATTTTTCATATCAAACTCCTACATTTTGAAAAAGCTGTTTAGAGTTCAGCTGTTCTGCAATTCAAGCTCACAGCAAGCTTTGGTTCACAGAAGAAGGGGGCTACATTTGAAACTAAATTTGATGAAGCCATCCTTCTATGTCACATCTGGGTGAACTCCAGAAGTGACATTGCAATGATTGGGTGAATGCTGTACTCCTTCCCGGGCTAACTGCTGTGGCTTAGCATAACAGCAAAAAAAATATTCTCAAGATTCTGCTCAACTGATACTCTGGAAATATGAGGACACCTCTCCCATCGTGTGCTGATATCCTGCATCGCCTAATTGCCATTATCACCAATTACTGACAGCTGCAGAGCACTCTCCAGAGGCCTGGGTAATGCTAACTGCTCTGTTCCCCAATTATTGTGCAAAAGATAACTTTATTTTATTCATTCACAAAAAATCAGCAGTTTTTTCCTCCCAATACTTCTAGATTATTGTACCTTTAGTACACAGATATTTCTTTTTATTGTACCTGCTAGTCTCAGAGCTGTACTGGCCCTTTCCAACCTGGTTAACCGCACACACCCTAAACTGGTAGGTTCGGGCTGGAGTTAGTCCGCTCACAGTGACACCGGTCATCTTTGGGTCAAGATTTGATAGGTGAACCTTCCAGGGAGAATCTGTTGGAATAATTTACATGTGAAAAAAAGATGGAGGTACTTGTTAAAATCCCTGCAGAAGTGAGAATAAGCCTCTGACTGCTCAGAGCTCTTTGTGCTTGTTTTCCTCAGAGGAACTTTGGGAAGAAGTTTCTTTTCAGCAGAAGAAACCTTCCTGTCAGCCCACACGGTTATGCAGATTGCACATTTGTCTACTGGAAAGTGATGCTGCACATGTCATGGCATAATAAATAAAAACTATATTCATTAACATTTTAATAAAAGAGGAAACAAGCATGATAAAGACAGATGGGCTGTGTATTTCACAACCCATCTGTTTGGCAGGCCATTACAACACCACACCCATGAGTGGCTCTGGTGGAAGGACTGTAATGAAATTCAGTCAGTTTGGAATATCTTCCTACCCAGCTTGCAAGCAGGTGTAGAAGCGTGACTGTCTCTGCCAAATCAGCCCTTTGCTGTAAGACCTGAGAAAGCTTCTGCTGCGGATTCTACATGTCTGCAATTTTTTTTCTAGAGATAGTATATGGCATTCGGTCTAATCATTTCCTAGGAAGATTCCCTGGTATAAACAGTCCTGGCAGCACTATAAAATCCTCATTGTCAGTTCACATACTTGACATACTGAGCTCCTCTGATGCCCAAATTACATTTTCAAGTTTTCAAAGAGGTCAGAAATGAAACATGTTGAAAATTAAATATCCTGACTTCTTTTCTTCATAGCCTGGTGTCACATATTCTCCCTGAAGTCATGGCTGAAATAGTCAGGGCGAGGTGACATTTGGTCTGTGTTGCAACAGTGCAGCAATGGAATCAGCTAATTTAAAGATTTGTTCATTTTTTAAATAATACCAGCTGTTTTCGTGCTCCCTGCTCAAAATTACTAACACTTCTGGAAATTACTGAGGAGCTAGCTGTAGATTTTGGCAACGTATCTGGGCATGCTGCTCATCAGAAAGTGCATTGTGGCTCCTGGCAGGTCACCTAGATGTCTGCCTGAAAATGAAGATGAGATGTCCCAAATGCGGAAGGCTGCTAAACTTCACACCAAGATGTAAACCGCTAATTTAGTGTTTTTCTGGCAGATTCTTCAGCAAGTTTAAGTCCTCTAGGGTGTGATGCCAGTTGGGCTATAAACTGCATCTTCAAATTACTCAAAATATATTTATTCCAGTAACGGCTTTCCGAGAACAAAGTCTCTTTTAACAAGAAAACTGACACAACTGAATACTGGGAATGCTACAGAGGGACATTTGCACAGCAGTCAAGTTCTGTCCTCGCCAATTGTTGATGATTTACCAACAGTCACTTTGGCTACAAGATCTTGATGACAATTCATCTTAGCTGAACATGGAACTTCTTTTAGAAAAACCTTAGAGGAAGCACGCCTATGCTATCTAGAAAAGCATTGGTTAGGAGTTTTTTGCACCCTAGTTCCTTCTGAATTTGATCAAGCTTCTCTTGAGACTTCACAAGCAGCTGTTCACCTTGTTAGAGCCAGAGTGAACAATAACAAGTCAAGGTAAGCCAAAGTTAAGGTATGGCTGACTTAACTGCCTGAAGCAGTTTCCTGAGGAAAATGGAAGACACCAACAAGAGATTGAAATACCCCTATATGAGCTACTTGGGTAGTGGTCCATTTCCTAGAGCATTTCATTTGTTTACTGCTAGTGTAAACACCACCTGAGAGTGCTTAACCCAAGCAGCTCAATGTAGTGAGCAGTTTGATTCAACAACAGGGCCTATTAATCTCTTCAGCACCTTGGGGCTTTGCTCTGTTTATATGCTGCATCTGTAGAATACTTTATTAATTCTTTTTCCTTTCCTGGTGGAAGATAAAAGATCTGGCAGGAAGAGAGATTAAACTGAAAACTAATATAAACAAAGCCTATTCATCTCCTGGGCACTCTGATTCCTACAGGAAAGTGGTTTGGGGAGGATTTGTTCGCTCATGGAGCAGTGGATACAGTGAGTGTGCAGAGTATCTTTAAAATTTAAATGTCAAGTCTTTTTTTTTTTTGACAATCAATAAACTAAACATTTCAAAAGGCTGTTCTCCCTCCTTAAATATGCAACAAACCCCAGAATTGTACAGAACCTTGTTTTACTCTATAGAAGAGCAATTCTGACATCGAAACATGCCATAAAATTTTCAACACCGACTCTCTTCTCCAAGGATGCCTGTCACTCGCTTGTCCCAGGAAGCCTGGAGAAGGTCCATAGTGACAAAAGACTTGCCAGGTCAAACTATTAAATAAGCCTCTGTTAGATTGAACAGACTGTGCTAATCCTTCGTTTAACTTAAGCTGCCCAGAATGTACTCTGGGCTTTGCTTGCTTGCTCTTCCACTGTAATTGTTACTGTCTGAAAAACTTCCATGTTTAGCTGTCTATCGTCTTAAGGATATTGGGTATTTTGAATTAACTTTGATTACTTCTCCAAGTAAATTTATTGGAAACAAAGAATCTTACAGGCTACTCTCTAGTTTACAATGTGATTTTGGGGGTTTTAGAAATTACTTTTGTTCTGCCAGGAATTTTTGGATGCACTTGTGATACGTTTAATAAGACTGGTTACTCACCAAGAGGCATTTCTATATTTCCCTACCTACCTTACAATGTATGAATTAATTACAATTTCCTCAAATATAATTTCTTATTTGATATTACAGATTAGATCTATTGCAGAAACCTGATTTTTGAAGGTTTAGAGTACATTTCATCTCCTTCCTTCTTTAGGGGGTTTCACATAGATGGTAGTATTGGAACTTGCTGTACTGCTGAAGTTTACTGAATTCATCTTTCAAATCTTCATGACAATATGATACTGTAAAAAGTTCAAATAAAAATTAAACGGTCCATCATTTGTTTGGGTAGGATTTCAACAAGGTCTACCAATGGCCTGAGAAAAAGTATAGTTTAACACTATCATATATAGATCTGAGTCACAGCTGTAACAAACAACACAGTTTTACTTGGATTATTGCCAAGATTTATCAATGTGTTTAATTTTTATCATTTGAATATTCCTACCAAATTCAGGATGACAATTCGTAGGTTTTAATTCAAACATGTACAGTTGCTTTTCATAGGAGCTTTTATTACCTCCTTATTGGCACAGTGTGATGAATCCGAGTTATATCATTACATCACACAGCACAGATATCCCAGAATACAATAAAACAAAAATGGGCTTTTATCTTAATTGTACTCAGCAGAATTCTTTAATTATTAATTCATTTCTTCAGTTAAAAGACCATTCAGAATATTTTTTGATTAATCCCTGAAATCTAAGCCTCTTTGGGATAAGCATATCCCCTTCTAAATCCATGAAGATACTTCATTGGAACATCTGGGTATATTGCAACAAGGGCTAAACAGGTCATGAAACATCCAAAAATTACACTAGTGCAAATGACAGCAATGCATGGTACTATGTATTTGAAAATCCTATTTCAAAT
Organism: Tyto alba; assembly: GCF_018691265.1. NCBI lineage: Eukaryota > Metazoa > Chordata > Aves > Strigiformes > Tytonidae > Tyto > Tyto alba. The sequence goes on from NW_024881302.1 coordinate 5,128,280, forward strand.
TAAGGTTCACATTCCTGCCTCTGTGTGGGCAGGAATACTTAATGACTGTGTTTCCCTTGAACTGTGTTTCTCAAATTAGATTATAAATTTGCCCCCAAATGTTTAAGGCCATATGCCTCAAGTCACCCACAGACATGGTCTACTGTGAATACTTGTAATTTGAGAATTACTACGTTGTGCCAAATACATTCATTTTAAAAATTAGGTGACTGGTCGTTCATATTTCCAGTAATTTATGTGCACGATCTGCCACTGTTTTTTCCTCTAATTAAAATAAAGTTTTTATATCTCTTTACTGAATTGATACTAATGAAAAGGAGTTCTAATCCATGCCAGGTGGAATGACACGCCTCTCTCTAATGCAGCTAGTAATTAGTCCCCTGAAATTTACGCTCATTATTTTGAACCCTCTTCAGCTATTTCTCTGAAACAGACACTGTTATTATGTATTTATTTATGGTATGTTCTTCAAAATGTACAATGGATTGTAAAGCTATTGGAAAATTATTCAAATCAAAACAGCTAAAAAAAAATGAGCAAATCTAGTCTGTGTTTTGGCACCTGTAACTGCAAAGCAAAACCCATGTATTAAAACTCCACAGAACTAAGAACAAAGTCTCCTGTGCAGCTTTGCTAACTGGAAAATAAATCACAATTCTGATGTCCCTCCTTAACCTTTATATGTATGAAAGCAAATGGGGATTAGGATGTTAAGTATATTGCACTGCTGCTGACAGTGAAAGAGCTACAGACACAAGGAGATGAGCTCATGGAGAGCACACGCCGGCTCCTTGACAGTCGCTCTTTCTGTGGCACAAACAGGACCGGCAGAAAACCTGAAAGGAAATTTTCTTTGAAAAGCAACGAGAGATTCTGCACAGTTGTAGCAGACCAAACGAGACCTACACAAGATCAAACGTCAGCTTCGTTCATAAACATCGCTTGGGATGGGTGGGAACAAAGGAAAGATGTTGTTTTCCAAAGGAGTAGGCGGTCTGGAGAAACTAAGTATTAACCACACACTACTGAGATCAAAATAACCCTGAAAAACAAACACTTCAAGAAAATAAAAACCAAAACAAGACAGAAACAATATGCAGACATTAAAGTCAGCTTTCCAACGAAAGTCACTGTTGACATTGTTCAACTATTCTGCTGGTGTTTGTAAAGCTGAGCAATAATATATGAAATGAGACAACACAGCAGGAGTAGAATATTCAAGGGCTTAGATTCCTCTCTCTCCTAGTTCTATGAGTAGCCATTAAGACATTGTACATAAAAGCAAAGTAAATGAAGATGAAAACTAAAAGGACAGAAAGATCTAGAATATTTCTGGGAGTTAAGATGCTCAATTCACAACAAACCTGGTCTGTATTTGGTTTTTGTACCTGCAAGCTTGCTGAAGTACATATACCTATGATTTGTGATAATGAGACTCAGTGGTAGATTGCAATGCCATCAGCCAAAATTATTGGATCTATCATGGAGTGAACAAGGCTTCACAGGTTCCTGTGGAGTTCTGAGGGACTATCTGCGTGATTTCTGGAGAGCTACTGTTGGGTTTTGCTGAGCCTTCTACAAATTTCAGTGAATGACTTATAACATTTTCAAAATGATGGCACATTTACCCCATTCCTATGCTAGAACAACTGCAAAGCATCCTTGCTAGAAAGACACTTGAAGACCTTTTAAACTTCTTCTGGCACCAATCAGGCTGCCTCTTCTTTTAGTGACTCTTCCCAATCAGTGCAGCCCAGTGCAGGACCCAGCTGCGTACGTTCTGCCAGCTCTGTGCTGTCTCTATGTAAATACAACTCTAGTGCCGTTGCATCAAGTTCCCAGACTGGGACTTCATTAACTTGTCATTGTCAAAGCCACAGGGAAACATGAAACACAAGGATAACGTCCTTGGGCAAAAGAACAGCTACGACAAAAACAACAGGCAGTTACTGGCCTGTAGATGATAGGAGGGGAAGGAGAGAAGAGTGAAAATAAATAAGGTAGTGGTGATAAAAAGGTAGAAAGGGGGTGTGAGCACAGAACACCGGATTTTCTCAGTCATTTGTTATAAAAAGATCAGGAGTCTTTGTTCAAAAAGAACTGTTTTAAGGACAGCAATCCTGGGTTTGACTTGGGATTTCTGCTAGGATTAGAAAACTGCACTTTGCTTAACAGATGTCAAGATCATCAGTTCTGGGACCTCCACATCTGAAAGCTTATGCACTCCAGCCTGCAAAGCAAAAGGGTTGTATGTGATCTGAAGCTCAAGTTTCATCTCAAGCTCTCTGTGTGGCAAAACAAAATGCTACTCTCTAGATAATCAGAAATCAGGGCTGTTTCACATTCAGTTATGCAGTGGCTAATTTCTACTTGTCAGAAAAAGCGATGCTCTTAATTTTTCATCAAGAATCAATTGTTAGACTTGGATTTCCAGCTCCTAGGGTGATAGCGATTAGAAAGTATTGCCAAGGTGACCGATTTCCATATAACCTCATCTTTCCATCAACTCCTAAAGAGGCATTAGCAACGTCCCTGAATAACCTTGCAAACTGAGAGCCACAAAGGACCAGACATACAGCATGACAAAACTGTGAGAAGTGGCAATTCACAATAAACAGGTTTGTAACCCATAAAGATATTTGGGTATCTTACAGTTAAGCATCCTCAACCACCTACCTAAAAGAAGGGTGTAAAATGATAACCTAGGGAAAGCAGAGAAAATATATGAACCCATATACAGATAAGATAATAGCTCCCATTGACATCCAAGTTTGCTCCTCTGACAGACAATCAGTTCCTTACATTATCATACTGCCTGCTTTTTTCAGGTGAAATTGGTGCTCTGAATGCATCAAGATATCTAAGAAAGCAGAGCAAAAGACATCAATGGGAAGAAATAAAACACATCTACTTTTTTACAGTTGAATACAAGCACTGAGGAATGAGATGTTGTACCTTAAGTCTGGCTGGCAGTGCTGAAGGTGGAACTAAGGCTTTCCTTTATAACAATTCCACCATCTCAGGCATCTTTTTATTGTTTAACTCTTCCAGCATGCAAATAGCTGAGTGTAGAACCCAGGGCTTCCCCTTCATGCACACTTTCTCTCATTTAGCAGAGCAGTAACATTTAGTTAGTAGCTCTGGTAAAAGGTGTGTCTGAAAGAAGGCTGAATAATTAAGAAGAACGTGAGGTTGAAACATATTTGACTTTACTCACTGTTCTCAGAGAGCTCAACCATGTAGTAAAGAACAGGGCTGTTTCCATCAAAAGGGCGCACCCAGGAGAGCATCACGCTGCGGCCGTATGAGGAATTTAGAGTGGCCAGAAGATTCTGAGGGGAATGAGGCAGCTCACTGTTAAGGAAAAGAGAAAGGGAGAAAAAGCAGCACAGAAAAAATCAATCTACATTTCATTCAGCTACAGTCTTACAGGCAGTTAAAGGCACACAGCATCAGTCTCATATGATGATAGATATAAAACTACCAGCAGCTATTGTACAATTAAATAAATGAAAGACATCTCTGAATTCTTCACAATTTTATCCTATTTGGAAAAAAAAATAATTTATGCTGAAAGTCCCAAGGCTGATGCTTAGAACAGCTAATGGAAATGTTGTTAAATGTGGAAAAAAGCCAATTTTCATACTGTTTTTGATTGAGACAAGTTGGTCAATAAATTTCCTCTCTCACTTTTTTCCTCTTCTTATGATAATGTCCTAGCAATATGACAGCAGTAATACGTATAAACAGTAAAACACATGGGAGATATGATTTAACATGGAATTTTTCATACTCAAGGAAGCAGAAGACATTGACACTATCCATATAGAGCTACTAATCAAAATTACCATATGTATTCTTAGGCTACAGAACAGCTTGATTTACTCATGGATTGAGGCTTATCCTGTCATGGGTAGAATCTTTCCTTCCTATAATAAGGATTTTTTTGGAAGCACCCAACCAGAAAATGTGAAAATGCCTGCAGAAACCCCATGGAAATACAAAATGAAACATTCAAAAACAAAAATAAAACAACAGCTCAATTAAAACATGTAATTTTTCCACATAAAGGCAATTTGTGGAAAAACATTTCATTTGTACTTATTGGCTGAAAGTCAGAGGCTGCATGGTGCAATGAGAAAACTAAACTCTGCTGCATCCCTTAAAAGGTGCTCTGTATTAAATGATAAGAGCCCTTCAGCCATTGTACTTGAGCCTGATTTCTGCTCCTTACCATCCTAGTTCCTAAGGAGGACAAAAATCTCAGAGTGAGGGAAAAGCAAGGAGGGCCAGTTTTCACCCATTCAATCTCCTGCTCCTCCCCAGGAAAGCTGAGGGTAACCCTTCCTCAGCAAGCACCACTGCTAATCTGCTCTGGCCAGAGCAGAAAGCCACAAGTGTACTTCACATGCTTAATTTAAAAACGTAGTAATTTCTGGTTGTAATGGATCATGCTACTGAAGGCTTACAGTTATTTAAAAACCACAACTCCTTAGCCACTCACAGAAGTAAATACAGACTCTGGCTTTAAGCCAGAACAATAAATATGTCCTGGATTTGGGTTTCTACTGGAAGATTGAGGAACATACGGAGAGCCAGACAATAGTTCTATTATCTTTCTGTTAAAACTGTGAAGGCTTTTGTTTATGTGCTTATGATGGCTACACACTGTGGAGTTAGCACCAAAAAAAAAAAAAAAAAAAGGTTGCTGGAAGAGCCAAAGAGTGGGAAGAAAAACACACAGATGACGAAGAAACACAAGTGGAAGACACTCACCTGCCCAGCTCTCTAGGATAGAAGAGTTGATGCTTCCTAAGGCTAAACTCCAGACTCAAAGTCTTGCCTCATCTCATCTGACTTTAAACACCTAACCAAATTAGCAGCACAGTGACCCCAGGCTCTTTCAGTAGTAAACATGGAATGATACCTCAGGGTGTGATTCAGATCTTAACTTCATTAAATCACTTGCTCAAGATGCCTTAATTATTAGGAGTTTAGGCTGACTACATTCTCACTTAGATCTGCATCAGCCAGGTTCCAGATTTCTGATGCAGACAGCTAAGACAGACATTTTTGGGCTATAAGAAACATCAGGCACAGGAAAGAGTATGTATGGGGCCAGTGGAAGAAGATTTTGAACACAGAGCTGCAAAATTTTGCATAAACAAGTTTATGGAAGAAGAGGACCTGGAAACAAAGTAAGAGGGCAGCTGGCCTGCAAGACAAGATGGCAGAACAAGTCTGTCATTTCAAATGTGTGGAGTGGGGTTTTTAAAATAAGGCAATTTACCCAGGGACTACAGGAGTATGCTACTTAATTTTGAATGAAACATTAAATTATAATAAACATTAAACCTCCACTACAATTTATCATTATGTCCTATGCAAGCTGGTTGGAAAAGTGTTTTTGTGATTAAGCTGGCAAAGGAAATTACTGAAGGAAAGAGAGTGAAACATCTTGTTGTGACATGGCTCACAGAAGTCCCAGTCCCCACTTCATTTATCACCAGGCCCTGTGGGGAAGAGCTCAGAGACAGGCTGTGGCTTCAGCTTCTTCCAGAAGATGATGGTCACCCAGGCAGCAGTGTAGGAGGGATGGCTGAGGGGGAGCTCACAGCAAACTTATCCCCATGTAGCTATTTTTCTGGGAACTAAATAAGCACTCCTGGTATATATTAAGGATATTTTCAGGGCATGCATTTGCTAATCTTTTTTTCCCATACATTCAGAAGGGCTGAATTAACAGTTAATTTAAGGACAGAGGATATATGACTAAGAAAGACTTTACAGCTCAGTCTCTTAGTGTATGAGTTTCAGAAGACTTTTGGAAGAGAGGGAACATTCCCTTTTTCATGTTTTTTAAAGCAGAAACTGAGTTTATTGCTTATAATTTGGGTTTAGTTGATTATTCTCTTAGATTGACATAAAATGGTAGTCAGTCGCAGCATGAAGGAAACGGGCACTTTCTGTTCAGACAGAGATTGAGTAGCATGAGTTGCAGCCGTCATACAGTACACCTATCTCCACTAATATCATATTCTTTAGCCATATGTGTCCACACTGAACAGCAACAGATGGTGCTTACAGATTTAAATCCCTCAAGGCAGACATAACAAGTGCCTAGGAAACACACCTGGACAGAAATAAATATTTAAAATTACAAAGGCATTTCAGCACAGAAACGTACTTCTCTCTTTGTGGTATACAAGAGCAGAGATTAATAAATAGCAATTCATACTCTAGCAAGCACTTACACTTTGTCTCCTTCTCATTTGCTACCACATACTGTGTGGAAGGGATGATAAATGAGACCTGTACCACCATCATGAATATTCACGTTCCCAAAAGAGATAATTGCTTCTTTTTTCCCTTTAGAAGAATTACTTTTCCTTGCTGCTAACATCCAAGAAATCACTGCAGGGAATGGTAATTTCAACCCTTCAGGATAAGAAGGACCTTAGAGTCAGACTAGAACTGCTCAACTTCTGATAGACCAAGAAACTGGATAAGGTTTAGGTCAATAACACACAGGGCACAAGAACAGCCCTTGATCAGACAATGGAAGTTCAATTCCAGCATTATTATGTTTCTTTTGATCACTGAAACCCAAAACAGAAAATACATGAAGGTTTTTCAATATAGGATATGTTAAGACCTCACTCCTCTAATGCTGAAAAGTTGCATGGAGGCAACTTTTCCATAACTTACTTTGCATGATAGTAAAATACATATATGGACACTTTTAAATCTGTAATTGATAGATAAGCCCAGAGTTAATGGTATAGCCACCAAGGTGACCTGAGGGGACTCTGACAAAGCAATTAAAACAGCAGATTTGCAAGAAAAGAACATGAAGTCATTGTGACAACCTAGGAGAGAAATATTATCTAGTTGCAGATGATAAATGTTCAAAACAGAAACACTAATGTTTTGAGTCAGCTCATCACTGCCAGAGGGCAGCTGAAAAATTCACTCAGCAAACACATAGAGTATTTTACAAAATTAGCTAAAAGCAGACTATTTGCTGAGGGAAATAAAGCAGACATGGTCTGGAGAGATTTCTGAGAAAAATGGTCCAACAGCAGGTAATTAGAGAGACTGTGACTGAAGAGGGGATTACTAAAAAGGCAAGGGAGATTAAACAAGTTTTCTTGTCAGTTTATAAAAAAAAAAACCACTCCTATTTCATAAATGATTTCCTAAATCAGGTCCACCATACAAGTTTTACTCAGGAACAACTGGTTCATCTGCTAGACCCGATAATCTGGTACGAAGTCAAGGCAGGAAGCCTAACAAAGTGCTTAGCCATGACGGCTTTTCTCGCAAAAGTTTATCATGTTTTAAATTAAGAAACATGTCATCTGTTGCTCAGGACTCCCCAGTTTTTCTTGCAAAAGAATCCTCTCCAATTTCTAAACACAGGAAGGACTGTTGCAAGGCATCCATAAGTTTTGAGGCTTTTTCTCTCGTAGGCCTATAATGAGGTGGATTTTTGAAATTAAAGTCTTGCTAATTTCCAGAGCACACAGATTTATTTCCCATTTCATTGTGGTGGTCACCACAAGCTCAAATCTACAGAAAACTTGGGAAAGGCTTTTGAATTTTCTGCTTTCTTTTTGCTAAACACACCTACATTTCTGATATACCTTCAATGATGAACAGACACAATTGTATTTCCAAGTGTATTTCTGGGTGGTATTTCTCTTTTGAGTATCAAGTGCATTTGGACTCAGGAGTGAACCTTCTTGGATGGCATCTCAATGGAGAGCTTGGAAAAATAAATAGAAGCTTTCTTTCTAGTGAGTAAGGAAAAATATATTTTCAAGTTAGATGTCCTTCCTGTTTTCACTCCCTGCAGAAAGGAAAAGCGATGGGCTATTGGAACTGAGGGATATAGGATCCATATGAAGATAAGTTTGTAATGAGACATCATTGTGATTTGTTACTCTGCATTGGCTTTACTGATTTTATTTTTGGTAATCAAGCTGTTTTTAATGGGTTATATTGGGAATAAATTGGAAGAAGTAGCAATTAGAAATATTCTATTAAAAAGGGTATCAAAATTCATGTATAAATGACTGAAAAAGGCAATACTGTGAATTCTTGGTAACCCACTGGGTTTTATTATAAGTGGTTAGCTCCCCTCTCCTGCTTCTGAAGAAGACAGAACAATAATAGTTCTTTCTCTGGTGAAAGAGAAGTGAAAGAAGATGAACTTGCTGCCAGGAATAAATTGTCTATTTCTGTATTACATTGTCCTCCCCAAATTTTTGCATAAAGAAAGAGCCTAAAAGATTTCACTATATGTTGTGACATAACAGAGGTTTGTACGTGACTTTGATTTTTCAACAATGCAGCATTGCCATACTTTTCGGTCATATTCATGCAACAAAGAGATTCTTTAGTATGGACTGCAGACAGGCTGATATTAAGCAGCAGGTATCATCAGGCACAGTTAGTGGTAATTCTGCATATTTTATATATACTGAGAATCCTCTGGATACTTTGAGCTGGAATCAGCACAATTTCCCATCAGGTGAGTGATACATTGTAATAACTCAGCTCATGCAGCTTTAGGAACAAGCATTTTTTCCAGTATACGTATTTCAGTATGGTATTTACAGGACTATAAAAGTAAGCTAAATGAAGCTGGAATGTTTCATAACATTAGATTATTTTCAGGATCAAATCGTATGACTTGGAGGAATGCACAAGAAGCACAAGCTCATTATCAAAAGACCTGCAAATGTTTCTGTATTTGCAGTTGAGAAGCTATGCTAGGAGAGGAAAAAAAAAAAAAAAAAAGAGTAAAAAATTAAAATCTATCTCTTGCAGAAGAGAAACATCACTCACAAATGTTTTACCTCGTGCAAATCAAATCAAGAGATGTACATGAAGAATAAACACATTTAGAGGGAAGACAAATGAATGAATAGAGTATCTTGACTAGCAATTAGTTTCTGTGCCCAAGTACCATCAGTACAAAATAGATGAGCAAGGTAACCTTTGGCTGCACTTTAGCAAGTTCTTCATTAGTTTTCTGGCTTTCCTTTTCAAATATTTTATTTCTTCATAGACATGCTGAGAAAAATGATCCATCCTGCTTGCACCACCAATGTATACCACACTGTGTTATCAGCCTATATTCTTCTAGCAAGAAACAGTACCTTTTTCCGCAAGTCTGTCTTCCAACAAGGGAGAATGGGAAGAAAAAGTTTTCTTTCCTTCTTTTCAAAGCTTAGAAAACCAGACCACTCAGAGATTAAATAACTGAAGGTCACCCTGAAGGTCAATGGCTTTGAATCAAAACAGTTTGAATAGAAATCAGTAACAAACTTATTTGTGCCTTTGGAAATTTCTCTTGACGTGCCTAGAGGTAGAGGAGGGACATGCTGGTCCCTGGGGGAAAAAAATGTGGTGAGACAATTTAAGTTGTCAGATAAATCTAGGTAAGCTACGATATTATCCGTCAGTAGACTGCTCCAGCCTGCAATTGGTTGAGAGGCCTCCTTTGAACATTTGTCTGACGTTAGTGCCACTCAAGGCACTGAAGTGTAAGTGCTCATCGATGGGAATGTACATGCCCTGTTTGTTAATGTTCTGCACAAGAGAATTATCTGGGAGAATAGGAAATGTTATAGATCTGTCATTCGTATACGAGCTAGAAATTAATTTAAGCTTTACTTCAGACATTTCCTTTCCACATATTTTCTTCTTCATTTCACTTCTGTTGCATCATGTATCTCTATTTCTCACAGATTTGTGCTGCTGAGCCAAATGATAATGATGAAAGCTGCAAAGGAATGCAATGTTTTTTTGGCATTATTGCACTACCTGCAGCACTACTTTGAAATAAAATGTCGCAGTTCAGGGTATGATTGAGTGACTTAGTTACTGAAGTCCTCTAAAAGAGTGGGTCTGATACATATCTTTAATTCCCTCAGGAAAAATGGTCGATAGGCGATCAGCAACAGAACATCGGAGGAAGCAGAGATACAGGATTAAGAGTCAGTCCCAGCACATGGAGAGCCAGCCAACACAACTGGAACAAGCTAGGGTGCAAGAAAGACAGCTTTAGCAATGTGCACAAGATATGCCTCTCCCAGCTAACTTCTAGCCTGAATTTTACAGAGTGTAAAACTGTTCCTCACTAGTCAACAGAGAACGGCAAGTAAATGCATCCGCTGTGCTGTACTGGATTGCACAGGGCATCGTTTGCTATTTAGGATTAAGAAACAGTCAGACCGCTGACGTGTTTAGCACATATTTATAGCTTTGCTTCAAAGTCCAGGTTTTAAGATTCTTTTCAGTCTTTATAATTTTCTGCCCTCCATTCAAAAACTGCCTCAGAGAAAATCAAGTATGGTTATATAGTAGCAATATATTTTGAATTGTCTTCTGCTCTTGGATTCAAACCAGCAGTAAAATGCACTCGGGGAGGAGAGCTGAGGAGTGCTTAATTAGAGAAAGAATATATGACCGTTCTCTGAAAATGGGCATCTGATCTAGCCTTGGCACTGGCAGAATAATGCTGTATCAAACAGCTCTCTGCATAGCAAATCTCAGAGGTGAACTCATTACACTGCCAGCAGCAGAAGTTGCCATCTTCTCAGAGAGATCAGGCATGACCAGCAGAAACAGATGCAATTTTAGTTAAATTAAAGCATGCGGCACTACTCAAATAAATGAAAAAAAAAAAAAAAAAGTCTCCATAAAACATCACCTTCTTATTCATTTGATCTGCTCCACACATGTATGAAAACCACAGTTGTTGCTTTTAATGATAAAAATAAAATGGAAATGCACTTCACCCCAGTGGAATGACAGAAATAGAAAATATGGAACCCCATAATGACATTTTTATAATCCTTTTTCAGAACTGAACTGCACTTTAAACATTTTCTTGTCTTTATTTTTAAAGATCCTTAGGAATAAAGAAAGGCAAACAAAAAAATATTTTTCCCTTGGAAAACTAGATATAAAGAGAATGCAAGAGTAAGCAATGCCTGTCCAGGGACCAGCTATTCTGATATAAGTTTAACAGAGACAAAAATACTAAAAGGAGGAAAACATTTTCTTATAACCTTGGCATCACAGCACAGCACCTGGGCTTTATGGGAAAGCCCTACAGAATGGGATGACAGAAGGATTCAGGTTGGAAGGGACCTCAGGAGGTCTCTGGTGCAACCTCCTGCTCAAAATAGGGTCAGCCATGAGATCAGACCAGTTTATTCAGTATGGTCTTGAATCCTGGAGACAGTATTCCAAATGCAGACTAATAAGTGTCAAATAAAAGGGGGGTAATCATGTCCACCAACCTACTACACTTGTGTTAACACAGCCCAGGATGCTGTTAGCCATTTTTGTTGCCAGGGTGCACAGCTGGCTCCTGTTCAGCTGCTGTCTACCAAGATCCCTGGGTTCCTTTCAGCAGAACTGCCAGTCAGTGCCCAGACTGTACTACTGAAAAAGCTTATTCCCCCTCAGATGCAGATGATGCATTTGTCCCTGTTGAATTTCATAAGGTTCCTGTTCACCCATTTCTCAACCTAATTCCCTCTGAATGGTGGCCCTGCCCTCAAGTGCATTGGCTGTCCCCCATCCATTTTGTGCCACCTACAAACTTGATGAGCATGCACTCCAATGCCTCCTCCCCAGATCACTGATAAAGAAGTTGAACACGGCATGTCCCATTACAGTTCCCTCTGGTAGTCGACTTGTTACTGGCTTCAAGTGGACTATCACCTCTTAATCCTTATCCTCCAAGCTCAATCATCCAGTCGGACGGATATGTACACACAGTGATTCAGAGAGATGCAGTTACTTGGAAGTAACTTCCAAGGCTCACGTTACTTGGAAGCCCAAGCAGCATGGCAGCATGGAAAAGGGAGGACACGTCAAGGCAATTTAATTAGGAATGAACCAGGTTTAATTTCCTCTAAAAAAACCCACACCAAAAAATCAAACTTACAGACTCCCAGATCGCCTAGAACAAAGTGCTAGAAAAATGCTCAGGGGTATCTGAAACCAAGCATAGTGTACCTTTAAGATGGAATACTCACATCACTTCTAGTCGAGCCATTCTGGAGTCATTTCCTCCAAAAGAAATGACCTCACAGGTATAGTCTCCAATATCACCTGACCACGTCTGGCTGATGAGAAGGGTTCCATCTTTTTCTACTGTGATCCTGGAACTGCTGGATGGATTTATTACAGTACTGTCCTTCTTCCAAAGATACCTGAGTATTACAATGTTTCAGTTATTAATTACTCATAAGAAAATCAAAATAAATTTATTTGAACTGTTCTGTAAAGTATCAGCTTCTGTTATCACATGTTAAAAATGACAGGCCCCTACAGTTACTTTCAGGAGCAGTCCCTTTTACAAATTTAAGCTTTAGATCAGTGATTAGAATAAGAAAAGTAATTGCATCCAAGTTACTATATATTTTATAGAAAATACTACATATTTGACATGGAAAAGGCAAAGTACTCCTAAGTGTTCAAATTCTTAAGACCACCTTCATCGGCATTTTAAACTAGAACATCATGCTCTACAATTAACACTGAGGTGTTGGCCTATCTCTGCTAAGGCTGTAATAGCATTAGGGTGCCATAATCAGTAACATCTTGAAACTGCTGTGGCAAGGTTTACTAGAGCACATCCATCAAAACACACAAATACCAACACATCACAGAGATGTGTATAGCCCATGGTCTTACAATTCAGTAACTCTACATGAAATTTTCACACTTGTAATTCTCTTTCCAAAGTTCTTTCTGCAGTTCACCCTTCTAGCACCCTCCAAGCTGTTCCTTGCATATTCTTTCATTTGTGTTGCTTTCAGACTACATGAATTTTCATTGCAAATTTATTTTAAAATTATGAGCTTCCTCTAAATGTTTTAGTGCAAATTTTAATAGTTCAGACAAATTCTGTTTTCCTTTACACCGTTAAAGCAGAATATAGCCCATGGTTATTGAATTGCTTCCAAGAACATAGGCATCTCTTGTGTGGCTTTCACGCACACCAATGTAAACACTTTTGAAATCCTATTCCTTCTCTTTGGCTTTTACTCTCATTAAGTATCAGCTTCTGACAAGTTGGTTTTATTGATAGTGTATTAACCTTGACAGTAAAATCATGGAAGGCTATATTGAAGTCATGAAGTGGAACATAGCTCATTGTAAATAATACATAAGGCTGAAATGGAAGATGGGATTTATGTGATTAATGATACAGTGTACAATCTTATAATGCAGTAATCAGGGGTCTGGTGTTAAAATCTGGGGTTCTGACAGTTTTCACCTAATGCTATTCATATAGCTTATAAAATTAAGCTCGGATAAACCACACAAACAAGAACTGACACCACTAACCTGATTGAAATTCTAGGATCATGAGTTGCTTCACATCGTAGAGCAGCTGTGGTTCCTTTGATCACAGTGCTATCCTCAGGAGGGTGAACAATGAAAGTGCGATCTGAAAGGAACACAAGCCATAGTTCAGGTGAAATTACAGCATTTTGACTTGGGTATTCACTCAGAGAGCAGGCAGCTGAACATTTGTCATTCAAAGCAAGCAGGCCATTCCTCTTCAAGTCTTTGCTCTGAAGGCTCCCCTCCCTCTAATGTCATTGTGTCAAGAAGAGGTGGTACGCTGTGGGGTGCAGAGAAGCAAAAGCAGCAGAGGGCATGAGTCTGAGTCGGCAGGGATCTGAGTAGGAAGAGCACTAAAGCTGTACTAACTCTCACTTGTCTTGTGGTAAGCATCTATGGCAACTCCCTACAGTCATAAGGCAGCAAGTATGTTTGTAACGTGTTATGAATGAATCCAATCATACACTGAGTCAGGAAACAAGTCACACTGGAGCAGGGAAAACAAAACCAAAGAAAATCTGTGCAAAGAAAGAGGAAAACTTAAATGGTACCCTACTATCTTGACAAACCCAGGAAAGAGGATAAAGGAGGAGGAGCTTCTGGTAGCCTGAATTTTTCATATAAAAAGATACACTGTTTACTCAAATGTTTCAAAACATCTTTATTCAAGCACCTCCTGGAGACCCAGAACACAATAATTGCTGTAACTACAGCAACCAGATCTGGGGTGAAAGATCTCTATTATGCTTAACACACAGTAGCAGCAGCAGATAACATCAGTTGAAGCAGGGAGACAACTAGGATGAGTATAGAAGATATGTGGATAATGTTAATCAGTCCCAAATCCCTACAGAGATAATCAGCGTCTACTGAGATATCTCATACATGCACAAGAAGGAATCGTCAACAAACTCAAAAGCTAACTCTAATAGCATGGAATTTTCAGCATTAGTCCTGATGCACCCATATATGCCTTCTAGCTTTATAACGGTGCTGTTGCTACACAAACATTAGGTTATATTCACTTTTCTTTTCCCCCTCCAATGCAGCACAATGAACAGGAACTATGTTTAATACATATAAGAAACCTGCATTTGAGAATTAATAGGAAAGATCTCTTTTACTTGATCTATAAACCTGGATAGCATTGAGTTTACAACATCCTGATATGTATAACAACTCTACATTGTCAATAAGATATAAATATGATGGCCATATGACACAAGTACATTACATTTACTGCCAGTCTTGTTTTCAGGTATTCCCATGTTCAAAAGGAAAAATGTTGCTTATTTCACTTGCAGTTTTGGGATTACCAAATGCAAAATATGCACCACACATTCAGCAGCATAATCTGTACATTAAGTATGGGAAAAGAGAGAGGACACAACACTCCTGTATTTATCAACATCTTCATTGTTTTTAATTACTTTTAGTCCCAACTCAGAGATCATTATTTTGTACGTTTAGTAGCAAAAAACATGTTACACTGAAATTTAACTCACTTAGGAGTAACCCAGGTGAACCTGTTGGATCAGACTCTCTTCCCCAACAGAAGAAATAAAAAAATAGGGATCAAGGGCAAATGGTGAAGGACAAAATAATTTCATGGGTTGCCCTGTGCTGTGCCAATCTGTATCATGAGACACTAGCTGAAGTCTGCTGTACTTTGGTTTGGCTTCCAACAGTGCCCAGGGCCACAAAGAAATACAAAGGTATGAGGAAAAATCATATCCACTGTCTGTGGCCACAGCCTCAGTAACAGCAGGGGCTGGTCTTTACTGACTGCAGACTCCTGGAAGCAGAAACCAACTGCAAATAGCCAAATCTACAACTTAAAAGGTCTGATTTGCAATGTGAGATTTGCAAAGGCAAAACCTGAGTAAAATTGTAATTGTGATTGTAGCTCTATTTAAATACACTTCCTTTCACAAAATATAGAAGTTTATGTGCATAATTTTACAAACAAGAAGAGTATTTGTGATAGGTTTCCTAAAATAGATACATTATTCGTATTAAATCATACAAGTATCTCTATTAACTAGAAAAGCATAATTACTTATGAAAATTTCCTGAGCATACAACAAAAACTGATTAATACTTGATTAAAGTTAGACTTTAAACAAAGAATTATCCTTACTCCACACTGTCAGCATCACAAAAGCATTCAGAGCTCCTTCAGAGTTGACTGCACAGCAAGTATAATTGCCAGCATCCTGTAGGAAAACGGGTGTTATCTGGAGCCCTCCAGATTCAAGAAGAACAAACCGAGGAATCTGAACTGAGCCACTGGCTAAGATCTGGTTTCCTGAAACACAGAAGAGAAAACCAGCATGATTAGTGTCACGTAGACTGCACAGATTAAGAACTGCAATTCTAGTTCTTTCAAAAGACTATCACAGCCTATCCAGGCCACTGGGTCGCGACTGCCCCACAACAAACTCTCTGCTCGCAGAACCAGAGAAATAAAGAAATATGCACTAAATGGATCTACAGAATCTCAATAATAGGAATGGACAAGAAAACATGGATTACAACATTTCTACACCTTAATAACTGGCTACCTTTCTTCCATGTGATGGCAGGTTTTGGAGCCCCTGAAACTTCACAGGTTAGCACTGCAGTCATCCCCTCTGTAACAGTAGTATCCTCTGGAGGCTGTATAAATGTTGGTTTAATGTCTAGAATCAAAAATTTGAAAAACTCAATGCATCAGCTATGAGAAAGATCCTTTACCTATTACCACAGACTACTTTACTTCCAACTTTATAGAGCTGATCATGGAGAAGGACATGACAATAATACATGAAAATCTTTCAGCAGTGACTGTAACCTTTCATTATTCATCTCCTAGGAATTGTCTAATTCAGTTTATTACCTACATGGAAAATAAAAATCTATCAGTGGTTGTACAGGATGCTTTACAGAAAAAGGAAGATAGAGCTCAAAATGAGCGTTTGGGGGGAAGTTGAGAAATCTAGATAAACAAAACTATTTTCTTTCATCTTCATAACAGAGTTCTTTAACATGAAAAGCAACTTGAGAAAGGCATTAACTTTGAAACTTAAATGTCAGCCAAAAGAATTTAGAACCTGAGTCTCATCCAAGACATTTTCCAAGTTTCTTTCTCTCTTATTTCCCCCTAGTTGCATTTTATTACTTTTTTTTTTTTTTTTTTCCCCTGCAGTTTCCTACATATATATATATTGAACTGGGGTTGATCTATTTTCTGATGCTGGTAGGAATTCTGGTCAGTATGTGTAAACTGCTCTTGGGCTAAAAATCAGCTTCCTGAAGAGGACTTACAGTATTACAGAAATGCCTGTTAATGATCACTTTTAAAAGAGACTACTAGGATTTGTAATTCTTCCATAGAGAAGAAAGTATTACATTAACAAAATCATTTTAATCAGACTTTTTGGTGAAAAAAAGGCGTTTAATTCGAACTTTCTTTCTTTCCACTACTAAATGTAGCTGTAGACAAAAGACAGATAAAATGATACCGTGCACAGTCATGAAGCAGTAGCTCAAATTCAGAACAGAATTATATTAGAGTAGAACTAAATTATTTAAGTACAAAGGAAAGATAAAAGTATTTCACAATTAACCTTTTTTTTTTATTATTATTTCCTTTTACTAAGTTCTCCTTTTGTAGCATGAAATAGGAGAGATCACCTCAAGCCTCTAATGTCACGGAAAGTTTTTCCACAGGCTTCAGCAGATTGTGTTCAGGCCACAGAGGGCATTTGGGGTACTTTACAGCTAGGGCAGCTACATTTGATAAAAATCAAGGTTCTGTGAGTCTAACTAAAGAGCAGTGGAGATACCTGATGTGTGTAGGGTCACCTACAGAAGTGACAAGACAACTCAGTCTTATCACAACTCCTTACTCACTGGTCACATCCAGGTAGGTGTACGTCTGTATCTCCCCGGCTTTGTTACTAGCAAAACACTGGAAGATTCCAGCGTCCTGAGGACGCAGGGCGTGGATCCTCAGCCCACCACTCAGCAGTATTTTGTAGCGGGGATTTTCCAGCTTGCTGAGGGGAACGGAGTCCTTATACCAGACCAGGGTGGGAATGGGAACACCTATGCAAAAAAGAATATTTTCACTATTAGTCTTCGCAAAACATGTTTTGGGTAGTCAAAATACCCAGCACTGTTATGGTCATATCCCTGGTTTCCCATAATTCTACACCAATTATTTATATTTTTACAAGCTGCTTTTGATAAATGGAGGCTACATCTTACATTACCAATGGTAATAATACACTGCAGAACATGTGGGAATAAAACCAGCAAACAGTAAAAGGGGAATGTCGAGAAACATGTTATCAAATTGCTTTCTTCACCCAATCATATTTCATGCTACTACAAAATAAGATTTACAGCAATTTCATGTTGAAAGCCAGAATCATGCTACTTAAACAGCAGCAGTGTGGCAATGCGGTAAGTCTATAAGACTGTTCCATCCCAAATAAGATTCTTCTGTGTTACTGTAGCTAAGATGTCAAAATAACAAAATGGCAAATTACACCTAAAAAGTGAAGTGCTCACATGGCTGTATTTGAGTCCTAATTTGGCAGCTTATTTTGAGCTGATGTGCAAACAACACATTGCCAACAATGGGATATCTTAAATTATTATTATTTTTATTCATTCTCAAGCTTCACCTCTTATTTGAAAAATGCAAACATTAGGAGAAACAAAAATCCTACCCTAGATACAACTTACAGTCCCATTTATTTCTGTTTTCTTTCATGTGCATGTTCTACAAACCCTGACACAGTTATTTCACACATACTTTTGCTGCAGTCACATCCCAGTCAGCTGGGATGAAGTGGCTGTAAATTTAGTATAGACAAATAGCATAGGATTCGCTTTTTTTTTCGAGAGATGTCAGGGGCCTAGAACAGTCATACACAGATGTTCCCATCCCACCCCTCATATCAGATAATGTTTTATCTTTACATCCCAGAAATCCCTAACTGATCAAATGATGAGGGCCCTATGCAGGGATCTGAAGTGAAGTACATATTTCATTATGTGATTGGATAAACACAGGATCATAGTGGTGTCAAGGTGATTTAAGTTATCTCAGCCCCAAACATGCCATCTTCATAATGGGTAGCTATTTCTGAACATATATCACTTAAAACCTCAGAGCTTCATATCCCCTTATAAGAAGGTAAAGAACTATGGACTTAAATTCACGGGTGAGTCAAATTTGCCCAAATAGAGAAAAGCAGGGTATCAGAGAAGCATTAAGCTCTGATGAATAGAGCATATGCAGAAAATTAATTTCACTGCAAAGTTGGCAATGACTTAAGGTTCTCAGAGTGAAAGTGCTACAGGAAGATCTATATTATCATCATTATAATTTTAAAAATCCTGAAGTTAAATACTATTGTATTTATACTTCCATTCATATCTTCTTTCAGTGTGCTTACTCTCTTTTTACAGACAAAAGCTATACTAACTCCTGGAAAGGATGTACAAACAATATATGGAATGACTGAAAAACAATGTTCAGTTGCTGCTGTTACTTTTATAAACATGTATCATTTACTACAATCACCTCTGGTGCTTTTGTTCTGCTGATAAAATAAAATGTACTCATAATCTAGAAGGTAATCATCTCAGGAAGAAATCCACTATGTAGAGTGCATTGTCTGATAGAGAATAGACATAGTGTGGTAGCTCGCAATAGGCATAATTTAAATTTCATACAACAGCCCATATACAGAATTAGCGTAAATTTCAATGTTCAGAATTCTCAGTGAGAGTGTTATTCATCTCTTGAAAATCCTCCTGGGCAAATACAAATTATCACTGAGTAATGAAGAAACAGATGATGCAAAATGGAATAGTTCTCCTGATGCTGAGAAGCCTGGAAATGATTTCAAGTTTAAATAATAGCAACTCCATTTTCCCACACATTAGACTTGATAGGCACCTAGGAAATAATGAAATCCTGCATTTAGTACACTCAAACCTTTAACATTTGTGTCATTCCATAAATCCCATTCTACTAACAGTATTAGCAAACCTTCTAATCCTATAATCACTGTGAGATACACCTTCCTAACACCAACTCAGCTGACAAACTGAATATTACCATATCTATTTTTCTACATTCCAGTTACGGATATCTTCCTCTACTCAAAGTTATGAGTCTGAATAATAGGATCTTATCTAAGCGCTCTGATGCCTGTCAGCAGCATTCATTTGGGCTTTAGTGATCTTCCCAGAGAGATTTGTGTTCCAAGTTGTACACATTTTGCTACTTCTTTGGCTATAAAAATAGTAAACCCAGCTTCCTTTATTCTCTCCTTCTCCTACCCCACAGCCTTTCCTCTCCCCATACCCCCACAGGAATTTTGCCTCTTTTCCTCTCTAAACAATTCTGGTGAAAAAATTATGAACAGGAGAAAACATCTGAAAGACCTTTTGAACTATACCTTTCCAAGCAGTATCTGTTCTACCTTACTGTTCAAGAGATTAGAGTGGCCTAAAAGACTAATAATAATAACTCAAATAAGCTTTTTTTCTCAGCATGTATGCAGCACTGTTCATTTTACACAGACAAATTAATCCAGTGTTATGGAGGAGAAGGGAAGGCAGGAAACTGAGGCTCTGATTCTGGTTTTGCCACTTTCTCCATAACCTTGGGCAAATAATTTACGCAATCTGAGTCTCAGTTTCCCCATCTGTGAAACAGATACTTGACTCTCTACCAAATTTAACTTAAAAACCTGGATAAAAGACTCAAAATATTCACTATGTCATTTTTGTTTCTTATTTTTTATAGCCTTCTCTAGATCCCAGTGGGTTACTGGGGAATCCCAAAAGCATCCTTCCATCTACGTGTCTAAACAGGTAGAACTTGAGTCCAATTAACTGCACTCCCTAGACACCACTGCCAGTGCCTGCAGCTCTAAACTTTCTATAAGCAAATAAGAAAAAGCATTTAAAGGAAATCCATTGAAAATGCAGGCAGCACCAGCGACTGCTGAAAGATATACCGCAGAGCATGGGTACTGCGCAGTCTGATACACTGAAACTCCATTACAGGGAAGTATAAAGCTAGTCAGTGCAAGTTGCAATTTTATTTATGGTTAATCTCTATTTATACTGTGAAATTAATCTGTCTCACACATTTAAAGTGCACCAAGACTTGGCAAATGGGCTTTGTGCACAGAACTTGATGGGGCTGGGGAAAATATAATCTGTCTTCCTATTTGTAGCCAAGGTACAGGGCAGCTCTGCTGTTCCCCTAGTGCTTTATTCTAGTCCTAGTTCTGAGCAGGGAGACAGCAACCTTCATTTACCCTCTTTTTAAATGCTGGCAATTGCCAGATTTGTGTCATAATGGATCAAAACTCCTCTATGTTTAATACTAATACCTGCCCCTTCTAAGTCTGTGTTACAGATACTCAGCAAAATAATCCACATGAAGACAAGTTCCATGCTCCTGCGCCACATTCATCAGAAAATCAGATGTGCATTAGAAGAGTTTAGCAGAAATAATTTTGTCTAGTAAGGGTTCCCATTTCTCCAATAAGACCTCATCTACTGAGAATGATTATGAGTGCCCTGTTAATCCCCTTGGGAGCTAAACTGCTCAAAGGAAGTATCAGAGTAGAAGGATGAGTTAGAAGACAAACTCTTCTCTCCCTGATTCCTCCAGGTTTTGGGGTGTTTTTTTTTGTAATGCATGAAAAACACTAGAGACAGCAGATAGGTTTTTTTCAATGACAGTGAGATAGTCCAGAGAGTCATCAAATAGTTGCATAGGACTGAAACATTTTTCAAAAGAATCTCAGAATGGTTTTTAAACTCAATTTTTCTAATGATACAACACATAGTTTTAATTCTGCTACTTGAAAAAATCTTCTCCAATACAAAAAAATGTCAATATATTTGTCATAACACATGCTGAAACATAAAGTTTGTGGCACATGGCCAGAATAAATGTCTGTCTAGTCACATTTCCTTCTTTTGAAATTGTCTTGTCTTGGATGTTCAGGCACAAAATGCAAGAGCAACACAAGGACAGAATGCTATTTCCACCTTCTCAGCTCCAGTAATCTGTGCTTTAGCTACTTCCTGAGCCAGACACTGTATACACAAATCTGTGTTTAATAGTCCTGACTGGATTTTTCTTCCATAAATTTTGTTTGTTTTTCTAAATACCTTTTATTCCTCATCTTAACTACTGCCTGGACCAGTGACCTCCACAGTCTATATTTTACTGAAAAAGTATTATCTTTCCTTTAGCATACATGTCCTGCCTGAAAATTTAGCTGGGTTCATCCTCTACTTCTTGCACTAAGCAATATGGAATCATCTTCTATTCACCTTCCCATATGGCAGCTGCCCTTCAGTCACCTCTTTCACAAAGTGTTCTGGTTGATTTAATTTTTCATCATATAAAATCCATGGTAGACCCCTAATTACAACATTTCTACTTTTATGTATCTTTTCTGGTTTTCCTACATCCCTCTCTCCAGTAGAATGATTAGAATTGTGTGAAGTATGTGAGATGGGGGTGCCCCATGGATTCATACCATGCCAATATCTTATTTTTTCTCTCTTCCCAGTATCTAATATTTTGAATCATAGATCAACACTAAATTCATGTTTTCAGAACATATACCTTTTCTGCATAGTGACAGGAAATTTCATCTATGTTAATAATTTCATCTGCCAGTTTATTGTCCAGTTAAATCATCACAACTTTCTGCAATTCTTTTGTGGTCAGTTTTAATGTTGACTATCTTGAATAATTTCGTATCATCAGAAAATATTACCATCTTGCTATTCACCCTCTTGTTCACCAGAGTGTTTATGAGTATATTGAACAGCACAGATTCCAGCACATACTCTTGAGGAACTCCACTGACAGCAGGTCCTGCTGTGTTTTGTTTAAAAAGCTATTACCTAACAATAAGACCTTGTCTCTTACAACCTGATAGCTTCACTTCTGTAATGTCAGACTTCTGAAATTTCAAATCAACCAGAGCACACTTACACACATGCTTGCTTCACAGAATCATAGAATGGTTTGGGTTGGAGGGGACCTTAAAGCCCATCCAGTCCCACCCCCTGCCCCGGGCAGGGCCCCCTTCCCCCAGCCCAGGGGGCTCCCAGCCCCGTCCAACCTGGCCTTGAACCCTTCCAGGGAGGGGGCAGCCACAGCTGCTCTGGGCACCCTGGGCCAGTGTCTTACCACCCTCACAGGGAAAAATTTCTTCTTTATATCTAAACTAAATCTGCCCTCTTTCAGTTTAAAACCACCACCTCTCATCCTATCCCCACACCCCCTAATAAGGAGTTCCTCCCCATCCTTCCTGTAGACCCGCTTTAAGTATTGGAAGGCCACTTTAAGGTCTCCCCAGAGCCTTCTCTTCTCCAAGCTGAACAATCCCAACTCTCTCAGCCTGTCCTCACAGGTGAGGTGCTCCAGCCCCCTGAGCATCTTTGTGGCCTCTTCTGGACTTGCTCCAACAGTTCCATGCCCTTCTTATGTTGGGGCCCCAGAGCCAAACACAGTACTGCAGGTGGGGTCTCACAAGAGCAGAACAGAGAGGGAGAATCCCATCCCTTGACCTGCTGGCCACATTTTCTTGATTCAATCCAGGATACCGTTGGCTTTTGAGGCTGCAAGCACACAGTGCTGGCTCAGTTTTCCATCCACCAGTACCCCCAAGTCCTTCTTCCCAGGGCTGCTCTCAATCCACTCCTTGCCCAGCCGGGATTTGTGCTTAGGATTGTCTTGACCCACGTGCAGGACCCTGCACTTGACCTCGTTGAACTTCACCATGTTCACACAGGCCCCCCTCTCCAGCCTGTCCAGGCCCCTCTGGATGCCATCCCTTCCCTCCAGCGTGTCCCCGCACCACACAGCTCGGTGCCGTCAGTGATCTTGCTGAGGGTGCTCTCCATCCCACTGTCCATGGCGCCGACAAAGATGTTAAACAGCGCCGGCCCCAACACCGACCCCTGAGGAGCGCCCCTCGTCACCGCTCTCCACTTGGGCATTGGCCCGTCGGCCGCAACTCTTTGGGTGCAACCATCCAGCCAATTCCTTACACACCACGTGGTCCATCGTCAAATCCCACGTCTCTCCAATTTAGAGACAAGGATGTTGTGCGGAACAGTGTCGGATGCTTTGCACAAGTCCTGGTAAATGATAGCAGTTTATCTTCCCTTATCCACTGGTGCTGTCACCCCAGCATAGAAGGCCACCAAATTCATCAGGCACAATTTTCCCTTAGTGAAGCTATGTGGGCTGTCACCAATCACCTCCTTATTTTCCATGTTCCCTACCATCATTTCCAGGGAGATCTGCTCCATGATCTTGCTGGGCACAGAGGTGAGACTGCCTGGCCTGTAGTTCCCTGGGTCCTCTTGATTTCCCTTTTTAAAAATGGGGGTTATGTTCCCCCTTTCCCAGTCAGCGGGAACTGCTACCAGACCGCCACGACTTCTCCAATAGGATGCATAGTGGCTTAGCCACTTCATCTGCCAGTTGTCTCAGGACCCATGTATGCATCTCAGCAGGTCCCATGGACTTGTGTACCTTCAGGTTCCTTAGGTGGTCTCAAACCCGATCTTCTCATACATTGGGCAGTTCTTCATTCTCCCAATCCCTGTCTTTGCCTTTTGCGTCTTGGGTGGTGTGGCTGGAGCCCTTGCCAGTGAAGACTGAAGCAAAAAAGTCATTAAGTACCTCAGCCTTCTCCATATCCTGGGTGACCAAGTCTCCTGTTTCCTTCTGGAGAGGGACTACATTTTCCATAGTCTTCCTTTTATGACTGATGTACCTGCAAAATCTTCTTTTGTTGCCCTTGACATCCCTGGTCAGATTTAATACTACCAGGGCTTTGGCCTTCCTAACATGATCCCTGGCTGTTTGGACAGTTTCTCTGTATTCCTCCTCCCAGGTTATCTGTCCTTGCTTCCACACTCTGTAGGCTTCCTTTTTACATTTGAGTTTGTCCAGGAGCTCCTTGTTCATCCATGCAGGCCTCCTGGCATTCTTACTTGAGTTCCTCTTTATTGGGATGCATTGCTCCTGAGCTTGGAGGAGGTGATCCTTGATTATCAACCAGCTTTCTTGGGCCCCCTTCAACTCCTCTATTTCAAGGCTGCCCTTGAGCTTCACACTCCCTCTCCAGGCTCTGGGAATCTATCACTGGCATCAAGCTGGTAGGAGTGGAATGGATTGAGGTTCCCCTCACCCAGCAGCTTTACTTTAAATCTCTCTTCACCAGCTTGGCAAGCCTATGACTGCAGATGCTCCTCCTCTTCTCTGACAGATGGACCCCATCAGCCCCCAGCAGACCAGGTGTCTGAAAGCAAAACCCATGGTCTGAGTAGCCGAACTCCTGACTGTGGCACCAATCCCATAACCAACTGTTAATTTGCCACATTTGACTGGTCCTTTCAAACACCTTCCTTTTGACTGGGAGGATTGATGAAAAAACTACCTGTGCTCCAGAGTCCCTTATCACTGCTCCCAGGGTTCTGTAATCCCTCTTGATACTTCTCAGACTGCTCCTAATTGTATCATTGGCGCCCACATGAAACAACAGCAGCCGATAATAGTCAGTGGGCTGCACGAGGCTCGGTCGCCTCTCAGTGACATCCCTGATATGAGCCCCCGGCAAGAAGCACCCCCTCTCTAGAGTGCATCAAGTTGGTAGCTGGTGCCTCTGTACCTCACAGAAGAGAGTCACCTACTAACTGTCATCCACAGCCTTCTTGCAAAGCTTCCATCTAGAAAAACAGCATTGATGTTTTCCTACATGAAGCATTCAAAAACGCTTAAATCATAGTGGAACTAACATATCATACAATAAAGAGTATCTTTATTAGCTCTGAGATGGAGAAAGAACCCATCCAAACTAGCTGTTAGTTAGATTTGGGTGTTTTTTTTTTTAATCGAGGTTGCGTACCTTTTACCTAAGGATCTCATGGCGTTTTTTACGTGTATTGCTTGCTAAACTCAGGATCAGGGAAAGTGAGACAACAACACGTTCAGTCACTTGTGAAAGTCACGTAGCAATTTGGTGATGTAGACAAACCCACTCTAATCACAAGACTACAATGCCTCTCATCTTACTAGAGTGCTAAAATAGGTGGTGCTTCTCTTTCTCTGGAATTAAATCTTAAAAACCATGTTGGTTTAGGTGGAATTATAGACATTTGAAGTCTTTTCTGGTATTAAAACACCTGATAATTAAAAACTGCTTGTAACTCCCGCAGAATTCTTAACTACACTTAAATGTCAGAGTTAGTGACATTTCTATTCAGTATAAAAGTTCCATAATTTTTAGAAAAAAGGACATTTGAATTTTTGAAAATACTGATTGCTTGCATAGCAAATGATAGGTTCCATAACCATTCTTTCACCCCAGCTAATTTCTTAGCTCAAGACACTAATGTCTAGTATACAGCAACAACTGTGAGCAAAGGCAGGCTAGCAGAGGGGAAGGAGCAGGAGTTGCCCTGTCCAACAAACAAACATGAACGTGCAGGCATTACTCATTTCTAAACTAAACAACAAAGACTGCCCAGTTTTCCAAGGGTAAAGGTCATCCCTCTTTCTTGTACCTGGGATCTGTGATAATCAATAATAATGCAGAGGTCTCAAAACAGTAAAAGTTTATATAAGATGCTTTCTCTAGTACTGGATATACATATATTGTTCATCCAAGTTTGAACATGTCTGCACACTCACCCATCGCCTGGCACAGGATGTCCACATCTTTCTCCACTTCAGCCAAAATCACACTCTCGGGTTCAGCCGTAAAATATGGTGGTTCTTTGTAATAGGGAAAGCACACAAAAGTAAACAAACAAAGCCACAGCAAAATGAAGAATAGGTGCTAATTTAAAGATATTCATCATATAATCTCTCCACACATGCTATATTTATTATAGTGTGCTGCAAACAGACTAGTTTGTCTAAGTTTGTCTCTATTTGGAGGTGCTTTTTTCTGTAGTAAAAGTATCATAAAAAAAGCCAACAATTTTTTGCTATGCTGACTATGAATTCCAAAGAGTCAAGTCAATGCAATGTAAGATTGAGGGGTTTGCACTGCAAATTAATACTCAGAGCAGGGGCTACTTTTGATTTTATGGGTCTGAATCATGGAACATTTTAATTCTTTGTTCAGAAAGGCCCTCCCGAGAGGTTTATAAAGTTTATATTTACAACAGAGCATTTTATAGGATAGTTTGCTTCAGTATCTAAACTAAATTCCACCTCATGAAGGCATGAAGCATGTCAAATAAAGTGCCACAGCATGTCAGAGAGCCAATATCAGAGGCCAAGTAGAACATAATTTTAAAAAATTCTTCTCAACTGTTTTATTTCTTGAAAGCAAACAGATTTAATGCTTTAATTGAAGTTACAGTAATAATCATAAAAATCCACACTTTATCATTAGGACTAAAAGATATTAGACATTTAATTAAACAAAGACAAGATTCCAGAAATTGTAGAGTATGCTGTCACGTAACTCTTTCTTCTATGCAGCACAAAATTGAAGAGCATCACGTCAAAATCCCACAGGCATTAAGGTTGCAGTAATTATCATGGTAACTAAAAACTGTCATAGTCTGTTCAATGCAATTATCATCTGAGTACTCTTTTTAGAAGCAATTTATTTGATTATAACTATAGTTCTATTATTGCATAGACAAACTCACTGCAATGTTTTAGAAAATACAGAAAAGACAACATAAGTAACTTGTGAGAACAAATTACTTGCATTTTCACTTTAAGGAAATCAAGTGTTTTTGAAAAAATGTAGTAAGCTACAAGAAGATCCAAGGTCATCTGAGCCGACCTTCTCTCAAATCTCTTCACCAACTATGTCTGAAAACCAGATGTCCAGTTTGTATTATTGATAGGATGTTAGTATTTTAATAAATAAAACCAAAATCACATAATTTTATCCTGCAAAATCTCATTTCTCCTGCTACCACCTGTAGCGTAACAAGCATAGCTATCATTTCACAGGGATGACATGAGATGTCAGCAGGGTCACATCAGGAAGCACCTGATTAGAGCGCAAAAGCCCCTTTCCTAGCACTCCTTCCCACTGTCTACAATAAAATACTTGCTTGATTGTACAGAACTTGGGTCCCATTTGAGCTCCAATGGGTATTACAATTCTGTATTAATTCCAAATAACGTCAATCAATATTAGTCTTCAAAATCCTGTGCAGAGGAGGAGGCAAAGTTGCAAAATAGCCTGGAATACTCATTTACCAAGCAAAACCAATAAAACAAGCTACCTGATTTATTATGTTCTAATAATATACATGTGTTAACATTATCGATCCTCACTGACTAAATATAAAGCTATTAATAAACATGCATAATAAGTTGTGATTTATTGCATATGATCTCATGCGTTAATCTAAACAACAAATTGAAAAGCTGAACATTTAATTGAAATTTGCTGATAGCACACTGTGTTTGACATGTTTGATCAACTAAGTCGCTGGGTGTCCGCAATTCATCTAAGTCCATGTTTTAACTCTGAGTACACTCTATCTACTCATGCCATCTTCCAAGCCTTGTCTGATGTTTTCCTTGCACTCCACTTCCCAGAATTTTATGCTTTTAATTTCTGAACTTTTAGTGTAGTGTCCTTAATTACTTATGTATCTGTCTGCAGACACAGAGGTAAGTGTCATTCTGTCCACCTCTCAGAATAAAATTAGAATCTTTTATTCTATGGCAATTTAATTTGATTTTGAGGGGAGGAAAAGGGGAAAGGTGGCCAAAGCAGGGCAGGATCAAGACAGTATCCAGACACATATCCCCACATTCACTTCTAACTTTGGGTTGCTTCTATAGATGTCTCTTCAGTCAGTGAGGTTCAAGTGCATTTTCCTCCTTTTAGGGAATTCCAGACTGCACATCTTCCACCCTGCCTTTTATAAGGGACTCCGACCTTAACAGGGCAATTTCTAAACTTGGCAACCTTCAGCTGCCAGCTCTCAAACTTTTGCCTAGATCAGCAACATATTCACACACCAGTGATAAATTTGCAGATTTATCTTCAACATGGGCCTTCAGTCCAGCTGCAAAGCACTTAATGTGACCTCAAAGATGCTAGTGGTGACATGACCACTGCTTATGTACTACCGTTGCATACAGTTTCTGCAGTTATACTTGGCATATTTACACAGTCTGCTTTCACAGTGCTTCTCCCAAAATCCTGTCCTACAATCTGTGTTCCTTCCTTTAAATCCCATACAGGCTGCTACGCCACCCTTGAAGAAACTTGTTACATTAAGAGATGCTTAGGTGAGCAGGTATCCAACAATGAATTACCTGACAAGGAACTTGAAGTCAGCGACAACTGTCACTTAGCAAATTGGTCTGTGATGTCGTAAAAGGAAGATTCACATCAGCTTTTTTTGAAAGGAGCAGGAAGAAATGGAAGCAGACAAAACCGAAGAAGAGCAGAAGCAGCTGAAAGATGCAATCTAAAGGCCACAAGCAACTCCCTGAGGTCTTTCAGGGCTAGGTGTGCCAACAGACAGAATTTCCAATCTTCATGATGCCCAGACCCACATTTTCCCTTACACTAAAGCCTGCTGAACAAAATTCTCGCAGCCATTCCAGCATCTGGAAGCTCTGCCAATTACTACAATTGACATAGAAGGGTCAAGAGGTTGAGGCAACAACTTCTCATAGAGGGGTCAGATCTTATTCTTGCAAGATAAGGACAGCTATAGAAAACCTTCCAGAAGCAATTATACAATTTATGATCGTCAATTATGTGCTTCTGCTGTCTGGAGTTAGAGATAAGCCTGGATGGGAAGAAAAGACTAATTCTTACGTGATTTTTCAAGATCTAGAATACCACATGGACAATAGCACTGTGGCATCCCAGGTCTAATATACATGGAAAATTAGTCTTGGTGATTTAAAGTATGAGGGAATGACAGTAGTATTGGTGTAGGTGTACTCCTAGGGCTCTGAGGGAAATGAAACAGTGATTTCCATGCAAGGTGTGCTGCTTTTCCACATGCATGTGTCTTACACTAGCAACATGGATGCTCAAAAGGTCCTTTGCAGTGAGGGACTATGGCTTCAACAGTACTCAGGCTGCAGAAGAAACAGCTTTAGTTACAGAGGCTAGACAACTGAAATCTAGGCTACCTGCTTTTCAGAAGTATTACCTGCACATCATGTGTGTTACCTGAGGGCCTGCAGGCCCAGCATAAATTGCAAGTGAAAAATTCAGGGTATCTGAATTTTGGGTGCTATACTCCACCTGTTGAATAACTATCAGAAAAAGGCCATAAAAATGCAGCGATATTTATAGAGGTCAGATGGCATTCTGAAGGGGCATTCTGGTTGTCTGTATATATGACTCTACTGTATATTTATAAGGTTTGGTTTGAATCACACAGTATGAATTTGAACATTTATTGTTGTAAGCAATAATCATGTGTTGAAATTTAATATGTGTGATGAAATTACAATGTTTTCCAAACTATATAATGTGCCAGACACAAGCCCCCAAACATGGCAATTTCTAGGAATGACAATAGTCTGTTGGTATCAGGTCAAACATTTAAATTTTTTCAAAATTATAGAATCACAATAGTTAGAATAGGAAAGGACCCATTACACCGAGTTCATCCTGCTGGCAGTGTGGCAAACTATGCAATGAGAGGGGTCACATCTCATATTAGGCTGAAAAAAACAGTTACTATATTGTTCAGATATTGTATTGGTGTTTGATCTTAACTAAAAGGTCAAGAACAAGCAATATTTGAATATAAATGCATGCTTTTAATAGTTGTTGAGAGTTTCAGGTTTTTTGCACTACAGTCATCACTGAAAAGATAGCCTCTCTGCAAAGCCCTTGGGAGCCGGAAAAATTTGATACTGTTCTAACTTCCCACACACAGAGTTACATGGTCACTGATTTTAACATTCAAAAGATAGCAGTCAGCATCCATTATATACCCTTCAAGCTGCATTGAAGATGTGTGACCTAATCCTAGACACATGCATGAAAGTCAGAAAGAACAGAGAAAGCCCCAGGGGCTCCTCCAAAGCTGAAATTCCTGCATCACTCAGAAATTCAGGCCTGCATATTTAAGAGAAAAATTAAGCCTTCAACATGGAAGCCTTTCTCTAGCATTACCATAAACGAATTTATATCCTGTAAATGGATGAATATCCTGTAATGAAAGGGGAACTGGAAACATGAGAGCCCCGTGTAGGTACAAAGTCCATAACTCCAGACAGTAGATCAGACTGTTCATGCTGCAAGAGAAGCCACATTGTATATGTAGGTATAACAGGTTCCTTGAAGCAGGATTTTACTTTGCATGAATATCAGGTTAAAACAGAAAGACATGAAAAGGTACTCTGAGTTTCTTGCTACTATCCCTACTGTAAGCTGCAGTCTGTGTGTTCTAAAACCTTGTAACAGCACAGGGAACACATCTGTTTGCAGAACAGAAAGAAGGGGAAACCTCCTGAATGTCAGAGACAGAACTAGACTTCCTAGAAGTCCCATTACTTCACTGTGGTATAGGTTCTGTGTGCATTTGGGGCCAAGGCAACATGTCTGCATCCATTTCAAGAACTTCTGAGGCTTGTCAAATCAAAAATTGTCAACGTTTCTCTGCTATGAGCCTAAACTGAAGTTGAAGCAAGTCTAAAGACATTTTATATTATGTTTTTCCTGGAAATTCTTATTCTTTTCTTACACATAGTACATGAATACAGTCATAATGTTTTTTTCTTAAGCACAGTACATGAACACAATTATCATTAAAAACTTCTTTCCTCTGCTTTCAAGACATCATCTGTAATGTTTCAAAATGTCTAAGCTAGAGCCACAAGAGCTATTATTTCCAGCAATCTGACCACAAGGTGCTAGTTGCAGAGGAAAATAACTTCTGTTCAGGCAGCTGTATATACATTCAATGCAAATCATGAACAATGGCAATGCACAAAGAAGGCCGTTCTGTACCTCCATACTTGCTCCTGGAGAAGTACAGTGAAGGAGGAATAGCTCTGTGGTTCATCTCAGAGCCTAGCCAGGTGGGCCCTCCATATTAACATTGGAATTTTTCTGCTGTGTTCCTGAATACCTTGATCCCATGAAGCTGTATCCATACCTGATGAGAACCAGGGTAGCCTTTACAAGAGAGACAGACCTACCACATTACCCTGTCATCCTATTTTCAGAAAGAAATATGTACAGCTGGGACGTAAAAAAAGTATCTCTAGGAAACACCAAGGTGAGAATAGTATGTCTACTAATGTAGTCGTTCTGGGTACAAAAGTGCTCCAAAAAGAAGGTAAGCCCTCTACTGTGATTCTGCTTTGTTCCATCCTATTCCTTTGGCCAGGCCAACAGGGCTTCAACATCCCATCATACCAGGCTATTCTTTCTAATTGTTTTTCTCCTCAGTTTGTTCAGATTTTATTTTCTGACTGCATCTGATTTAAAGAGTAGTATGGATTTCAAGTAGTGGAAGGGTTTCATTCCTCATTTTCTTACGCTCCTAAAATTCATAATTTCCCATAGAACAATCACTTAAAAGATGACTATTGCAATTTGTCACTAACAGAACTTGCAGAACTAGAGCAAAAGAATTTAAGATTAGCTCAGTTTTCAAATTGAATTGCTCATGAGAAGACTCCTTAAATTACTTAATCTACAAACTGTTAGTGATAAAACAAATGTGCTCTTATCTAATCTGCAACAAATCTTTCCCAAACTGTTACTGTGCCAACTGAGGAACATGCTACCTTTTAAAAATTTATAACAACTGCAGGTAATAAAACTAGGGTTTGGAACCACCTTAGTTTATCTTTGCTGGAACAATATGAAGATGACAGAAAGCTCTTTGTAGCATTCAGAAGAAAATTGCAGTGCAGCACAAGACTAGAGCATTTTTTCTTGTTTATGTAGTACTACTTTATTACATTAGAGATTCATATTTTTCAAATATTATCATGATTTTCATTTACAAACTGAGATGTACTCAGAAATATTCTGAAAAAAAATTCAGAGGTAATATTAAAGGGCACAAATAATAATTTGAACTGAATACATGCCTTTGCATTAAGTTCCACTGCCTTCTAATAAAGCTCTTGTTACCATCTGAGTCCACACTCAAGTTGTGTGACTTCCCTTAGCTGGGAAAGGCAAGGCTTGATATATTTGCAAAAAAGCTTTGATTAACTCAGTATTTGTATCTTTGATGCATATTTTTATTGTTACCCCTATTCTACCTGTAAATAGCAAAATATTTTTGCTATTAAACTACAAAAGCTTTCATTACCATACTATTGGGGGCCTATATTTGATTTATTCCAATCAATTTGAATAGAAACCTCTTCTGTTAACACAATTTCCTTTTTCTGTTAGTCAAGACCCCTTATTAAGCCCACACTGTGTTATCCTTCCTGGAAGTACTGCTCATTATCACATCGCTATCAACACGTACACCCTACAAATATTTCACGTATGCAAACGGACAAGCATACTTGATTCTTTGTAAATACTACTTACTATGAGGGATACACTGCAAAAATCCTTAGGTTTGAATCTTGCTTGCACTTTCCTCTAGAACCTGTCCCTTGACTAATTAAATAATGGCCAGATCCATCCAAGAATTCTAAGGCTGAAGTTATGCATTAACTACTAATCCTTTGATTTGGCTTCCTGTTTAGAATTAGAGATCCATCCAGCAGCTCAAGAAACTCATAAATAAAGAAATCTATCAGGCTTTGCTGACATATTGAGTAAACACCTGCAACTGAAGTGTCTTGTTCCATCAAAAGGAAATAAAAGTAATTGTTAACCAATTTGCTTTTGCTTTCTTTCATCTGTTTGTTCTTATCTACAGGCCTTTTCATAACTTCATTCCCTGATATCCCCCTAAAACTGGATAAGGAATAAATAAAACATTTTAAAATAAGAGAGCATATAAGATACTAAAGAAAAGCAGCACTGCTAGTTTAATATGATTCCCCAATGATTGTTTCTCAGTTTTATTGTAACTGTATTTAAGAATCTTTTACATTAACCGAGAGGATGTTTTAAGTATTGCATTAGACTGGATCTGACAGTGTAGCTGCGAAGTTAAACTAGTTACAATAAAATCTTATGAATAAGGAAGAGTTTAAACAAAAACCATAAATAAGTGAAATCTGTCTCTGCTCCTTGAAGGGAAGAGAATCCGCGAGGTAATAATTCTAAGAAACAGAGTACCAAGAAAAAGACTGGAACCAAACTTCATCCAGTAAGTAATAAATATAATAGAGACACAGTGCTACAAATGAACCTGGAATAGAGCTTTGTAGAGAGAAGAGCTGTTTTCTCATTTAACATGAACTACTATAAATTGCTTTAGTAGAATACAGACCATCCAGCAGTCTTTAAAATTGTATTTTCAGAAGGCTAAAGGAGTGTAGAGAATTGCGTGCTGAATTCCCTCTGCAACACACTACAGAAATGCATGTGCATGAATTCTGGTCGATGCTGAGACTTGTAGCATTGCCAGAGCAATAACCTCTCCAGGACACTTGCACAGTTTTTACTGGGACTATTACATGAAAGCTAGACTTTACACAATCAGCTCTGGCTTAAAACATCTAAATGACTCTGTTCTAAAATGTCTCTTTTATTCTAGAAGTCCTAAAAACCTCTACATTGTGTGCAGCGTGCTAATTTGCATTATTATATGACATGCATGGTAACTACCACTTCCAGATGACAACCTCCTTGCTACAGCAAAACTCCCAACACAGAGGTGATGGTGGAAACAGGCAGTGAAAGGGCACCAAGGTCCCTTTAAAAATATTAAATCCAAAGTTTCCCTTGGACTCGAAGGTCTAGCATGTAGCACCAATTTTAATGGTATATCCTTCTCCCTTCTGTTACCTCAGTAATGATATCTGTCTGCCTGTGTGCTCAGGAACGTCCTTGGCCCCCTGACTGGCACTTGCAGCAGACAACGCACAGAAGTGCTCCTAATAGGCTTCTTTCGGAAATACAGGCACTTGACATATTAAAACTAGATGTCAGCAAGCTGGGAGTTAATCAGGATTTAATGCATCTAAAAGCCAAGATGTGGAAGCTGCCCAATAAGGATTTTACTACTGTATTTCCCCAACTTCTGATTAAATGTATAGTTTCACAAGGGATTCAGAATCACATCAGTGTTTTAAAAAAAAAAAAAAAAATCTATTTGATGAATTTATATTCATGGGGAAGAACAGCTGAATTAATTTGGAAGATAACCCTCCTTCACCTCCTTTGTTCTGTTCTCCGAAGAAAGGTTCAAATGTAAGGTCAATGAAATATTAAGATATCAATTTTATTTCCTATTATACCTCAGTCTAGAGCCTGTTTTACTAAAAAACACATTGCCTTGAGAATTACCCATTATAGAAAGGAAGGCTTTCGCTTTTGCTGGTTCCTCTGTGCTGTCTCTCAATTTCGCTTCACAGAAGTACATCCCCACATCAGCAGAGGTTGGGTTGGTGATAGTGAGTCGTCTCCCAAAACTGCTAATGCCACTGGTTATTTTTACTCCATTTCTCTTCCAGGTTATGCTTAGTCTCTCAAGAGGTCTGCAAAGGTTTTAAAAAAAAAAAAAACAGGTAAACAAGAATACAGCAATAAAACATACATATTACAAAATAATCTTGCCTGCAGTTATATGTATATTATGACATTCACAGACTCATAGAACGGCTTAGGTTGAAGGGACCTTAAAGACCATATTGTTCCAACCCCCCTGCCCCGGGCAGGGCCCCCTTCCCCCAGCCCAGGGGGCTCCCAGCCCCGTCCAACCTGGCCTTGAACCCTTCCAGGGAGGGGGCAGCCACAGCTGCTCTGGGCACCCTGGGCCAGTGCCTCCCTCCCCCCCCCCCCGCACAGGGAACAATTTCTGCCTTAGATCTCATCTAAATCTGACCTCTTTCAGTTTAAAACAGTTACTCCTCATCCTATCCCTACACTCCCTGATAAAGAGTCCCTCCCCACATTTCCTGTAGGCCCCATTCACTATAAGAAGTAAATGCACATATAACTTCTACACATCAAGTCTACAGACTACTCAAGTGGCATTATGCAAGTACAGTTAATTGATACAGCAAGAGAACTTAAGTGCTAATAATATGATTTCTCTAAGGAAAAAGAGTAAATAATGCTATGGGAGTCAGATGCATGGGAATTGCTTTCATTACAACTCAATTACCAAAACAATATTAATCATATCAAGAACATCTCTGCCCTCAGAGGGGAAAGTGAATCAGTTGGTCTTCTTATCATCCGAGGACCTCAACTATTCACTTCCGCTGGAACTGAATGCTATTCAAGGCCAACTAGATGGAACATAAGAGGAATGCTGTGAACTCTATATTATGGTTCATTATGAACAGTTGAGCAATAATCACTGTAAAATGAGAGCATCTGTAATAAATTACTTCATAGGAGATCCTTGTTAATTTATTTACTAGGAAGCACAGACTGTTCAACAATATCACCTTTCATGTCAACAGGCAATACAGCTGAAATATTATTAACCCTTAACATAACTTTTTCCTTAAGAGAATGTCTGCTGATTGAACACCATGATACTTTTCCTTATCCTATGAGTAACAGGTAGGAAAGTAATTCTGCCTATATCCCTTTTTCGGCCAGAAAAATCAATATCTTTAATTCAATAATGTTGGACAAATAAGATTATTCATAAGGTTACTTTGAAGAGCAAGCATTCTGCTTCAATCATTAAATTAATAATAAAATGAAAGTAACTTCCTATGTCCTTCTCGGTAAAGGACAGTGCAATAAAATGATTTCCTTACAACCCCACTGCGGCTGTTACCTTGCATTGGCCACACACTCCAGTGTGATTTCACTGCTCCCTGCTACAACGCTAGTATTCTGTGGAGGGATCACAATGACGGGAGCCACGGTGTCAGACGGGTCTATGGCACCTGTACAAGCAGAAAGAAACCTTGTGAAGCCTCTGGACATCTGCAAACAGTGAGAACTGACATGTTCCAGGCAAAGAATCTTGTCAAGCCACACAGCTGCAAATTTCACTCCTCAACCTCACCATGGATTTTAATCTCCTCATTAAGGGGAGATCTTCAGCATGACTATTTTCAATGGCTTTCATTATACTGTACAAACACTCTGTTTCAATATACCCAGCTTGGTATCATTCAAAACACATAACTCACAAGAACTACTCCCAGATGGAGTGCAGGGGCCATTCTCAAATAGAGAGCAAATAAATTAAGCATCCTAAAGGTTTTCTATTGTAGAGCACTTTTATTTTTATCAAACACTTGCTGACTTATATTTTTAAGACCTTTTCATGTTTTGTTTAATCTTACCACTTCCATACCATTTCAAAAGAGTCTGCCAATACTCATGTTAGTTCTTTAAAAAGATTTTACACACTAGGGAACAAATACAAAATTAACAAAGCAGCATATCACAGCAACTTCAATCCCTTTTTCTTATCAGGAAAGTAAATAACCCAAATCTGCAACTCTTTTGTGAGGCATCATACTGTAAATAATTTAGCTTATACAACAGTCAGCAGACACTTAAAAAATGATAAAAAGGCTGCTTGTAAATTTTCTCCGTATACATTTAGTAAGTGAATTAAAATACCCAAGTATTCATAGGTACTTTGCTTCAAGCAACTAATTTGGGAAAGAAAAATTAGGTATTTTTTAGCTTGAATAACAGAGTAATAAAAGTTCCTGATGATACATAATCCAATAAACAAATTATAGGGAAAAGTAATGGAAATAAAACTAAACTGATGGAAAAGCAAGCCAGTTTATCAAATGTTTTCTGCAAAGGAGGCTAACCTATGCCCATTAAAGACAATGGGAAACTGGCAAATGCAAGGTCTGAACCATAATGTTTGTGATAATTCCCTAAAGAATAGAAAATGGATAGAAGATTCTTTGCTTATCTCGTACCTGGTATGCCAAAGGCCATTTGACATTTGATTTCACTTGTTGGATAGACAAAAGTTTTGGTAATGGAGCTCAGAACGTTCACAAGGTTAGCAGATTTCTGAATTACTCAATGACAAAATTTTTACCTTTTGAAGTTTTTGTAATTGATAGCAAATAATGTACTATGGAAGATGAAAGCATGTAGTATAATTTAAAAATTTTAAGAATACCACCCATACATCTGAATAAATTCAAGCATCCAAGAATAGCACTTAAGGAAGTGGTAAGGCACATATTTCTTTTTTCCCATAAATATGCTCTGTTGACCTGACACAGCATCTATATGCAACTCACATGGAATCAAAACCCAAGCTTTTAAGTAGATTTTACTCCTGCTCAACAATATTCCTGGAAATATGATACTATAAGGTAGAAAATCTATTTTCAGAGAAGATTTCCATGGTGGCCTTACAGGTATTCATGGCAGGAATTTTCCACATAGTAATTGATAAAATAGAAAACAAGCAGCAATCAGATTAGTAGCTTGTTACTGATGAGAAGAAACAGCCTTAGCATTAGTGTTCACCACTACTTCTGTGCAAGATGAAGATTTACAACAGTAAATGCTAAAGGATCAACAAACAAGTTACTAATTTGGCAGTAATAATTTCTTATCTCCATCTGGAAAAGAGGAAAACCATTTGTTTGACTTATAAGCTCCCCTGAAGAATGGTTCAACCCCACTAAAACCAGGTGAAGAAGAGCAGCCAGCTTTGCTGTAACCTCTAGGAGTTCACCATATGCCAGCGGCTCTTTGTGCAGTGAGCAGATAAGCCAGGGAAAGAAAAGCTTTCCCCAAGGAAAACGTAAGTTTTCTTTGATTTTGTTACTGACCGTTACAGGAATCTAAACAAACTATGTGCTTATTTTCGTTTTGTACCACCCCTGAAACAAATCTATTAAAAGCAGGCTGTTGATAAATATTTTGAGTGAGTGAACTCATACTGATGTGATACAGAGGGTTCAACAAAATGGTTTGCACTTGGATTTTAAGTAACATACAAAGGTCAGCTGCAGATGTAACAAGCATATATAGAAAAACCCCAACATTTCAAAGTATTATCTAAACAGTACATAGTCATCATGCATATTCCTATTTTGTATTCAAAGGCAGTTTAAGTTTCCCTTTGTAGCACGAAGAAACCGCTTGCCATAATTCACTCTGGCCCTGATCCTGCCAAACAAAACTCAACAGGGACATTCCCATGGTTCCTTTTGCAGGGGGTAGTTTGAAGCTTTGTTTTGTGGCTAATCAAATTATCAAAGGAGGAATTTAGTTTTACTTTAGAGTAAAAATCTCAGTAGGGCTCTAACGTGGGATCTGTGCGTCTGCCCCATCCTTTCAGAACTTCATTCTTTTGTAAGAAATCCACAGGTTGGAATATCGGAGTAGCCAGGCTCCTAATCTAGATAAGAAGTAACACTGTGATTTGGTTTTGACGATGAGATGCAGCAAATTAGAATTCAGTCAGGCTGTGGAAGGTAGAGAGCTATTTCAAACAATCAGATAATGAAAAACTACGCAGACTTTCCAAGTTTCTTATCCTACCTGTCAATAAAGCCACTCCATCCCTCTCTTACCTTCTAATGCACTACACTGAAATGATTTTACTTGACTGGTGCTACACTAAAATACAATGCAGAATGTCGTTGTTAGTAAACAGACATTTTCTTTGAAAATCTTTGTAGAGAGCAATTGAATTTTTTCTCTCCTCTTTACTGTTTCTTTTTTACTTCATCAGACTTTTTCTTGTCCCAGTTTTCTAAGTCTCTGCTGTTTCCTTCTGGCTTTTCATCTCCTCTCCCTCTGGCAGCTTCTTTGCATTCATCACTGGTCATTTCCCTTCTCTGCCACTCCATGGTCCCCTATAGATGTTTCGTATTATTTAAGAACTGCTCAATTTCCCATGCATCCTTTATTTCAATGATTGTGCTTCAGTTTCTCCAATTCACATCCATTGGTAGGAAGTATTTATTAAAGACACTGAAATGGGAAAGCAATACAAATGCATATGAGAACACAGTTACAGTGAGATGAATTTGAGAAGAGGGGACCACTGTCCCTACCCATATTCTGTGTTTGCTCAGATAAAAGATCTTCTTTCATTTCTATCTGCTTTCTGAACCCCTCTTCACAGCTAAGAAAGTGAAGCAAGATTAGGGGAAAACACTGACCCCAGAACTGTAACCTAGGAATGCTTCACCAGTAGACATAATAAGTCTATGGGGAACTTGTAGGAAGCTGCAGAGACAAGGCTGAACAGCACTGAAGAACACTTAAGGGATGTGCTCTTAATCTGATTCTAGTCCTTTAATATATGGTTGGACAGAAGGACTGCCACAAGCAAGAGTCCTGATCCAAACAGAGGGTTGTCTCCAAAAAAAAGAGTGAGCTCTGCTTTATTTCACATTGTATGCAGCACTTGTAGTATTTCCAATCTTCCCTTTGCTTCTAAACCATCTCATTAGACACTGCCTTAATTGTCACAGCTGTCTGCTAAGGCTCAGTATCCAGAGGGTTTTCTGGACCAGCCCAAATTAATCTTTACCACTTGCCTATCACAACACCAAAGACTCTGGTGCACAAGTGGAGGGAGCTTATCTTGCAGCTCTTTCAGTGGTTCCTATCCCCAGGTGTTCATTAAGCAGTTGATGAACTGCTTCCATTTACCACCCAAAATATAAAGGTAAATTGGCACAAGTATTATTTTTCCATATTAGACTTTTCTAAAAAAGAGGAAGGGCGGGGAGAGTCAAAAATATAAGAAGAAAAAAAAAAAAAAAAAAAAGAGAGAGAGAAAACAAAAAAGAGAAAGATCTGGGGGTTTTCTGTCCGTCTAAACATAAACTCCCTTCCAGACTGTGGCATTCATGAATCTTGCAATTCTACAGAAAGCTGAGATATATTGAAGGAAGAGAGAAAAGGAAAGAGTAAATACCTCTTGCATGGACTATTTATTTTTACTGCCAGTGGCTGTGTATGACTGCACAATGCTGCTCTTGGATCACACTGCTTTTCCTCTTCTCTCCTCCCATCTGACCAAGAATGAAACCTGTCCCAAGTGGTCTGTAACACTAATTGTTTAACACTGATGAGCTGTAGAATTTTAAATCTGTTTTTAAATACATTATTTATGAAGACTGACCTATCATTGCTGAAAAGACAGTGGTTTTATCTCTCTACATATAATGCCATGTAAGGTATAGGGAATTTTAAACACTGTGATTTACAGTTTAGAAAGATCACAGGCTTTGTCAAAGCCTCATGGGTACTTAATTTTCCCAACAGAGTTGAAATCTCATTCAGGCCATATAACTGAAGATACAAAGGGTGCTTTCCCCTTCAGAAATGTATAAACATTAGGTTCTTTCCCAGATTTTACATTATGGTATGCAAAGTTTATCTATATCTGTGTTTGTGGTGCAGAGTGTTAGGAGTATTACTTCAGTGGATTCTCAAATGCATCTCGGAGAGATATGGTGCAAACCAGCCTTAATAAAAGTTGAGAGAAAGCATTTATCCCTTGAAAAGAAGTAACAGTTTGAGTTCAGACTTGAAAAAAATGACGTCTTATTTTTGAGTCTTGCTTATAGGCCACAACTCTCTAAAGACACTTAATGCAAACAAGGTGACTATAAGCAGGAGGAGGGAGGATTGCCTAAATAATCACCCAGATCACCTTAATTTACTTAGTAGGGGGTAGAGCCTGGAATGGGATGTTGACTGCTAGTCATTCCTACCCTTAGTTACTACTGTAATTACTTCTCATGTCCTGTTTTCAGTGAAGAAGGAATCCCACAGGGAACAGTATCCAAAAACGGTTTTACTTCTTCATATTATGAAATTTGTGTACTGGAAAAAAAAAACACTACACAGAAAAGAAAAAATATCACCAGTACACCACCCTCAAGCTAATGGAGAAATTGAATACTTTAACAGAACTTTGAAATCTTTTATAAGTTATCCCGAGAGAAAATGATGAGAAAACCTTCACCATAAACTTCTAACAGACACAGTATGCAGAAATGCCTTTGCAATTACTATGCAGGATACACACAAAGCTTCATGTTACCAAATTATAGATACCTATATTAGAAAAAAAGCAGAACAAAAGATAAGAATCCAATACAAAGAGGAAAGACATGACATATAAATTGTTTAACATTATGGCATCAAGAATGTGCAATCTCTGCCTATGTAACATGAAATTTGTGAAAAGAGGAGAAATGACAATCACATGGCATCTCAAGAGTGCTTGAGGAAAAAAAAAAAAATCAAACCAACCAAACAACAACTTTACAAATACAAACTACCTAATAGAATGTCTTTCACTTCTTCCAGGTACAGCCTGCATATGGTTTGGATTATCAGCCCATAACAGATTAATGCCCCTTTCCAGTACAAGATACACAACAGGAATTGGATCCTGGTCAATAATAGATTAATTTCCCTTCCCCTTTTCAGTAAAAGATGCGCAACAGGAATTGGAGCCTGATCAACAGACTAGCAAATGCTGACAGCTACCTGCAGGCACAAGAGAGAAGCA
Organism: Tyto alba; assembly: GCF_018691265.1. Lineage (NCBI taxonomy): Eukaryota > Metazoa > Chordata > Aves > Strigiformes > Tytonidae > Tyto > Tyto alba. Next base: position 5,170,268 of record NW_024881302.1, read on the forward strand.
TTATGCAAATAATGGAAAAAGTCTAGTTCTCAATCATAAAACTCTACCCTAATATATGTCTTTTCTATTTGTTCCCTACTTATTAGAGTGATTATTAACAGGTTATACAATAAAAGGATGTTAAGATAATAAATGTTACAATTTCATTTTTTCACTTTTATTCTAGCAAGGACTGCATTAATTTTCAAGAAAAGGGAAATATGTGATACTGCCGTGCCCTACTGTGTGCTGTACAGATCTCTGCTCAGATTTCTAGACAGAAAGAAAAACAACAGAGACTTTCCTGTGAGGATTCTTGGTCACATTTGTTTAGTTTGATGAATAACATTAAAACTCCAGATGGATGTTTTTTCTGAGTCAAAAGTACATATTTATAAAATAATTAGCAATCTAATGGCACAGAGTTGGTATATGAAGAATTATGAAATATGAGGAATATGACTTTCCAGTACCAGAGGATATCTTAAGACTCCTCAAACATGTACATATTAACAAAATTTCTGATTTTGAGCCTTTGAGAAACTAGATTCGAGACTTAAAAAAATAAATAAACAACAACATAAAACCTCAGCTTTGTGGATCAAATTTACAGGGAAAATTGCCTAGTTGCTTCACAGCAAATGAATTCTTGCATATACAGTCTTCATCTTGATCCAGATATCAGACATCACAACATGTGAATAACACACCAGATATGAAAAAGGTTTACAAAACACAATACAAGCAAAACAAGTGAATGATCTAGGTCAGTTATATTTATTGACTCAATATACTCTTGTCAGTGTGACTAAGCTTTGTCCACATCAGGTCAAACACATGATTCATTTCTACTGCAAGTAAAAAAAATACTTTTTTCAAAAAAATTTAAAAAAGGGTGTATAAAATAATAAAAACCAGAACAAAATACAGCAAGTAGATCACAAATTAAATACCCAGTGTATGAGGGGAGATATGATAAAGAGAAACAATTACAAAAGTTTTCATTAACAACTATTGATGAAGTCTTGCATAAATTAATCATGACTGAATTGCCCATGTCGTAATGGAGTGACTGGAAACCTGCACTTTATCTTTTCTATCTGCCTCTTCTGGGCCTGTGTAATAAGTCACATATGTTAAGACAGTACTTCTGATGCACTTAACTTAGAAAAATAAAGTTACCTAAAGAAATTAACCTACAAAATGTGTGATTTACCCAGCCAAAGCTTGTAACTCTGCAAGCAGTTCAAAATGGACTTAACTTCAAGTACCTGCTGGTCAGTTTGAAGAGAGCGAAAAAATTCACATTCCTAATTTAAGTAGATATGCTATATTATAGAAACAGAGCCTTAAAGGAGAAAATGGAGAAAATATATTAATTATGCAAAATATTGGCAATAAGTTATGGGTATGGAGCTTCCTGCTAACTGTGTTTGGTGCAGGGGACTAGAAAGCACCTCCTGGGCCAGCCTGGACCCCTGCCTCTCCGACACCTTGTCATGCAGTTCTGTTTCTGAATGTGCTAGGGCTTGTGGTAAAAATACTGAGGTTTTTTTAACGCCACTTCTCCGGTTGGAAGGTTTCCTAGAGCCTTGTTGTTCAAACTGCTAAAAACACTCCTAATTTCCAGCTTAAATGTATTCATGGCCAATGTACCCCATTTGTTCTTCTGCCAAAGCTGTCCTTTAGCTTAAATAGCTGTTTTCTCCCTCTGTGATGTTTACCTCCTAAAGTATTTCTAGAAAACAATCATACTCCTTCATAGTCTTAATTTTACTTAGCTAAAGAAGCCAAACTTTTCTTGTCTGACAAGTTTGAAAATCACTGAAATATATACAAACAAAAGAATAGGAGCAAGGGTGAAAAAAAAAAAAAAAAAAAAGCTAGCATCACACTATAAATGTTTCCAAATGTTTAAACAAATAACAGTCACGTTTGTAACAGCTTTTTTTCCCCTTTGTAAGGACTTTCACACAGACTGCAAGAGCTGTTAGTTTTAGCCCTAGGGAAAGATTAATGGAGAACTCAAGTCTATCCACAAGACGACTTACACCCTTTTGTGTGTGGATACTACAGCAAAGAGCTTTATATATTTTATTAGATAAAACAGAGCCTAAAATACAGGTTGAGAAGCTTGTAAAACCTTCTAGAGAGTTTTTAGGGTCTATATCTGAGCATAATGAGACACAGAGGCCTAAATACAGTTGATTTACAAACAGAAAATGGGTTTCTGTAATGCACAGCTGCACACTGGTGCTGCAACACCGCAGCGCCCAAGGAGAGGAACCACTGGTGGGATGGTTCATGGTGAGACAGCCTCTCCAGCTTCTCTCTCACCAGCTCTGCTCAATAGACTAGGACAGGGATGGGAGATCTGCCTTTTTTTTTTTTTTTTTTTTTTTTTTTTTAATGATTTTGCCCTTTTTCTACAGGCCACTAAGTGCAGGTGACTCAGAAATAGCTATTTGGGGATGAGTCCTGCACAAAACAGACTTGTTCCTCCTCTTTTCTACTACCTGAGGTCAACAAACTCACTTTGTATTTTAGGACTACTTTGGAAATAAATTTCTAGTGTTATCCCATGTAGTTTTAAAGAAATTAAACCACTGCTTAGTTACACAGTTCCCTGTGATGATTCAGCAGCTAAATTCAATGGCAGGACATATTTCTGCTCCAACACTCTGAAATTCCCTTCTCACAACTCCTTGTGCAAAAAGAGCAATTTGGAAGTGACCTGACCTTCCCCCATGCACAGTGAGGGGTTTCTTTCTGCCTAGAAACTTATCATCCAGCACATCATTAGAGCTTTTAACATGAAAAAATATATAGCCTCAAGCTATTCTAGCTAAAGAACACTCAGGTGGCTTTTCAATTCACCAGATAGCTTTAATATTGGCTATATAAGTGGATAAAGTGTGTAATCTTATTCAGCAGCAGTTAAAAGGGGGGGGGGGGGGGAGGAAATATCCAAGGTCTAGCAATGGAATCTATTAGCCTCAGAGTCATCTTCAAAGTGATGAGAGAGGCAACAAGCACAGCAGCCTGCTGCAGCCAGCCGGCAGGGCGAGAGGCCTCGGAGCCAGCATCCCGAAACTTTGGGTTTTTAGCAGTATAATCCAAACCATGCTTATGTTTAAAAAGATTTTAAAATAACTCATCAGTGGAAATTATTTTTAAGAGGCTGTATATTTTTACGACGCATTTTAGTGCATCGTAAGAGAAGCATCCTTTTAAATACAAACAGGCATGCATTTAGGAGGAGGAAACGGGTTTGAGGGATCTGGCAGCAGTGTTATGGATTTCTGCAGCTGACAGGAAGAGACACTTTTCCTGAGGACAAAAACGAACTTTTAACATCTTACAGCCTCGGCGCTTCACGTAGCTGGATATTTACCACTTGCTTTCTTAATAAAAGTAAATTAAGTTAATAAACCACACATCAGTTATGGGTTGTTAAATAAATTAGAACTGTCAGTTAATCATAATGTCCAGAAATGCAAAGTGCAGTGGTGAGACAAGAGTTGAGAGAAGAAATGAAGAAGTGGAGCTGGGGACATGCCTGCTACAGGAATCAGAGAATCGCTGCTATTTCAGATGCTGCAGTTCTCACCAGTAGATTCTGGTTTACCCTTAAGCAGCAGGAAAGAAGGAGAAATGGGAGACAATAAAATGTGGCCTTCTATTTTCAAATGTATCTTCATATGTGGTTTCATTTTTTTTTTTAATAAATGTATTTCTTAACTCCTTTGGCACAAATAAAATCACACAACTGATAATCTAGTTGCTGCTTCTCCTACTGGTAACAACTTCAAATACTCTTCTACTTAGAAATGAAAAGGTGGTAACAAAAAAAAGAAAAAAAAAAAAAAAGAGGTAAAAAGACATTCTCATCTATCCTTCACTGAACTTAAATAAAGAAAAGCATCTGTGTTGACTCTGGGGGGAAACTATTTAAGTAATGCCTTCAAGAATTTATTTTATGTCAACAATAACTGAAGCACTATTTTCACATGGAAGATTTAAGATTAAATATGCTCTGCAGAGCATAAAACAAATACGTACAATTGATCATATGTGAGTTTCTAAGGTCTATTTCTTTGTAGCATGTTTTTAAATGAACCTGATGTTGTGTACATTGGAAGCAGACACTTGGACATATATACTGATCAGCTGACAAACAGTTGTGATAAAGCTAAAATTCATACTAAATTTCAGTTAGTCTTCAAGTTTAAAAAAAGTTGGAGTTTTCTAGCATCAACTTAGGTTTAGGAAAATGCTATTAGATACTTGGCAAATACCTGAAAATAATAAATATTATTGGATTTTAGAGACTTCCTTAGGCCTGGACATCTACTATACCTGGCTGCTTGTTTAAAAATCTGTGATCTTCCTGAAAGATTACAAAAAAGAATTTAAACTTGTCCTCACTGAGAAGCAGCAAAATACAAATCTGAAAATGTTCCACATTTCTGTCTTTCACAGTGAAAGGAAGGGCTTTTGTGTTAGATATTTGGTGCCACTAAATATGTACAGGCCACCAAATCAGCCATTGTTATTTAAACATCTACATAAGAGACACTCAATTAAAGCTATGCAAGTACATTTTTTACAGTTACTGGATAAGCAAGGTGTTGAATAAAGCTTTCTCCAAAAAACCCACTCAAAAAACAGGGATTAAAATTCACTACATATAAACATAATCTGAAGAAAAAACCAAAACCAAACACCAAACCAAATTTAAAAACCTGTCCTCAGATCCTAGACACTACAGGCAAAGAACAGTTTATGAAGTCTTGAAAGAGAGTATTTCTGCAGATATTTCTAACATTGAACTAAATAGGCAGGTTTGTTCTGTGTTGCTGTACTATTCTAAACAAGATGCACTCACTGAGCAGCATTTTAAGCTCAAGGTCAACTCTTGCTACATTCTATTTATATATATTTATGAGAAACATGTTTTAGGATCCAGAATGCTACCTTGCTCCCAAAGGTCTGTTATTTCCAAGTCTTTACAAAAGGAGAACAGATCTGAAAAACAAGATACCCCACAGCCTTCTTCCAACAGCTAACTCAAATAAACATATGGAATGACTTGTCAAAATAATATTTTGAGAAATAGGTTATCAGGGGCCTCAGGTCCACTCCATATGGTCTAAAGTTCTCCATCCCCCTGACCATATCATGCTACTTTTCTCGCTTTCCTTTATAAAGGGATAACGTCCTTAATAAAAGTAGAGTTGGTCAGGTCACAGAGATTCAGAAGCAAATAAGATTTCATTTATATATTAAAGAGTACTGTAAAATAAAATAAAAAAAAAAAAAAAAAACACAGCAAAACCACTCACATAGCAGAACTCAAAATCCAAAGAAACATTTTTCTATCAAAAGGCAGAATTTTTCTTCCTCTTTATAGCACAGATGTTCTTCTAAATAAAGTGCAGCTTTCCTTTGCAGCCTTTGTGATTATCAATCTTTGGTTATTTTATAATATAAGGTTGCATCAGACCTCAGCAGGGAGAAAAATACATATTGCTGTATTTCCTCTGTAGCAAGAACAAAACAACTGTGAAAGCAAAGAATGTTCCAAAAGAGCAAACAATAACCCAGCTAAGGAAAGTCTACAAACTTATTCATTCAAAAATAATTCCACAGATGGATAAGCATTTAATTTTCTGAAGTGAGAATAAACCAGCATCTCTCTTCTCTGAAAGATGGAATAGGTTTTTGTATCTGCCTATTTATACACAGTACATAAATGCATGCTCAGAGAATGCTGCAAGTACTGTAAAAAGAAATCTAAGGGGAAGTTATTACTCAAGACTCTTTGTTATTATTTCTGCAGTATGGGTAGTGTCAGCATTGTTAAAAATAAATTGTTAGTGGTACCTTACTTGGCCAGTACAAATGCTGTTTGCATTAATGTACTTATGATTTCCTATCTGCTGCTCCCTGATAAGAGAGGTGTTTAAGAGTATGATGTCTTTTCGATCTCGCATTGACTTCTTCCCCTCTCAGAAAAGGGCTGGGTCACTGTTTTTGACTGTATGGATGGTAAACAGCCTCTCCTGCATATGACAAGAACTCATTGCTTTGACAGTGAAAACCAGAAGCTTAGTTCCACAGGATGCTCTTGTCTCCCAGCTCATCCAAAACTTTGCATTTTGTGCTGCTTCTTACTTGAAATTTCTATCACCATAATATGACACTAGGATGCCACAACAGAATTACAGTTAATAAGGAAAATTAGGGGGAATAAACGAAAGATTAAATGAGAAAATGGTACATTAGAAAATGTACCACTGAGACATGAATTTATATATTGTTGAGATACAAGTGACATTTATTTTGTTTTGTTTTAAAAAGAAATAAATTCACCCCTAGGTTTAGAAACATGCTGTCACTTTCCAAAATGTCCTTGGGTTATCAGTTTGAAATTAATTGGCAATATGTGATTAGGCAGAAGTCAACAACACTGTTTAGATTTAATCAACCCATTTTATTCAGATTTGCCCTGAAAATAACACTTAACAATATAATTCTGCTATCCAGATGGTAATGGGCTGTGTTAGTGCACAACTATCAAATGTCAGAGCAACTAAAACAGTGAGAAGATTTTGCAGCGTCCACTTGACAACAAAACACTGTCGCTTACTTTCTCTCATATACATACAATCTCCTAAAACTATCTACAGAGAATGAAGAAGGATGAATCACTTCACTATGCACACACATAAAAATGCGTTTAGATATGGATTAAAATTATACTAAGCAGCTAAAACAAAATGGGAATCCAGGACAGGAAGAGCTGGTGGTAGTCAGCATCTGGAACCTGCATTCTGTAGGGGATGCCCATTAACCTACAGCGCCAAGATAGCTGTGCCTTGTTCTGCTTTGTGACTTCTGTCCAGATTTTTGATTGTAGTCTTAGTTCTGCAAACTCAGTGCATCCATACCCATCTTAAGTATAAGGAAATCCTAAATGAATAAATCACGTGTAATGTGAAAAGCCAGTGCTGGCCTCTCTACAGGCTACTGAAAATACCCTTCAGAGTGTCACATAATTGATCTGACTCCTCTCCCCTCCTTTCTTTCAAGAGTAATTATAAAGAAGAGATTAAGGTGTGCCAGACCACTTGGCTATTCAGGGGCCAAAGAATTTTACAGCACAGACCTAATTTAAGACTATAAAATGTGTTACCTACTGAACCACAAAAACTCTGAGAATACTCAGAAATACAAGCAGCTTTGTGAAATAAACCGTAATCTCTCCCTCCTACTGCCTCCAGAGCCTGTAACCCTAAACAAAAAAAAAAAAAAAAAAAAAAAAAACAAACCTGAAAAAAACAAAGCCTGGTGATATGGAAAAATAAAAATACAACTGAAACATTTTTGACATTTCTCTATCACTCTTAAAAATAGTAATAATCTTGAGCTATTGAGGTTGCTGAAAGAAAATAAAAATCAATGCATTTTCACTTAGTGCTTTTGAAAAAGAAAAGGATTACTTGGTATTTCAGCAAAATGCTTTAACACAGCTTTGTAACAGAGCCCACCATAACTTACAAATAAAGCTCTTCACACTCAAGCATTTACTGCACCCCAGAACTCAGTACTTGGAAGAATATTCAGGCAAGATTGCACTTCCCAGTGTAAAGTGGGCAGAGCAGTTACTGGCACCAGTATGGTGTCCAGGCTATGTAACCTGCAGTGTTCTGGGTCTGTATAAACAGCTGCCCCATGCTCTCATGTGGTATAGACATAAGGCAGGGACTTGAGACATATCCACTGAGGGTTTTATACATTTAATAAAGCAATTTATTTCACACAACATGGAAATTGCCTTGGGTTTATGCTCTCCCTGCCTACCACTTGGCCTCAATCCAGCAAGCATTGATGCACAAATTGAGGATGGGGGGCTTGTTGATTTGGGGAAGGTGAGGATTGTAGGTTTTGTGGGGTTTTTTTTGTGTTGTGGAGTTTTTTTAATAGCATAAATGGAAAAAAAATACAAGTGTCAACTCCAGCGTGTACCCAAAGCTCTGGAAATGTGGACTTTTAAGTGTTTCTCTGCATTGCTCATTTTTTGACTGGTCACCAATTTTAGGTTTGTAACCATGGGCAGGATAAAAATGATCACATTTCTGACAGACATTAAGAATCTTCTGCAAATCATTTTAACTAACCAAAGCTGTCTTTGAAAGTGGTAAATGGTTGAACCTTCCCTTAACACAGTCAGGGTGGACACAGAATTGTATATTTTATAGTGAATCACATGTATCGCTCATAAAAAATAATATCAATAGCCAATGTAAAAGACAACAAGAAAAAATAGAATCTTGCAAACAAATCTGTTGCTTATCTCATATAGGAGAACTAGAATCACCAAAAATGCTTTAAAACAAACATTTTTAAATGCCAACAATTTTTCTGTTGTTTCTGATTCCTCTCTATGCATACAAATGCATAAAATGTAAAACCCAGCAAATAGGGAAAGTGGATCATTTAAAAAAGCTGATTTAATTCTGCACAAAACCTTTACTCCTACCATTAAAAAGTACAATTTATTACCACTGGAAAGCATAAGAAGTATAAAGTGCTCTTGAAAAATAATAACTGCTTCTACCAGCACACCAGAGACCTCTACAGAAGATGTAGGAACCATTATCTCTATTTTACGTGTGGTGAAAATGAGGCAAGGACAAACATTACTGAAACACGGCTACAGCAGGTAAAAGTCTGACCTGTTTATTACGACCTTTCAACATTTTAGGCTATACTCAAATACAGGATGGAAAACTTTTTTTCTTTCCAATCTCCAACTGAAAGAAGATGCTGCTATACAATATCCATGGGGATCTTGCAAGCTCTGAAGCTGTCTCCCCGTCTCATACTCCCTTTCACAGGTCAGTTCGCAGTTGAAAGATTTGTTAATGTGATATGGCAATCTAAATTAAATTCTACTGCAAATTTTCAGACAACACTGGACAGTTATTCTCAGCATCTCTAGTCAACAGCAGACAGGATAGGGGAAAAAAGAGTGTATTCTCGCAGGTTTTATCATAGGCAATGCCGGTACGAGAATAAAACAGGCAATTTGCATTTCTCAGAGTTATTGTTTCAAGCTGCCTGCAGACTCTGGCACATGTCATCACACCAATTTAACTGAGATTTAGCTATTACAAGCATTACAAATGAATGTCTAAACCCTAGATCATAACGTATGTTAAGGCCATTCAAACAGCAGGTTACATTCTAGTGTTAAAAATATGCTTTCCTGCTCCTCAATCTCTACAGTGATTTCCTGCCATATCTTTCTCTTGTACTTTTTCAAAGAGACTAACTGTATATATTCAACATATTTAAAAATAAAAAAGCCAAAATGAAAAACAGTCTGAAACATTGTAGTATATGGGTTCAGTCGGTGTGTGATTCTGCTCTTAGTGAGCACTTGGACTCACCGCCTGCCCTGCCCTGCAACCAAGCTGGCAGAAGAGCCCGGGGCAGGAGGGACTGCTCTGCTCAAGCCTCTGAACCGAGTCCTTCCAAGATGCAAACCTGCAGCACCTCTTTGCCTTCCCGATTTTCCTATGAACAAAGACGTGGCCAGCGTCATACGCTCATGATCAACTCCAGGCTGCTATTTGCTTCCACAGAGCAAGCTGGAGGACTATCATCCCCCGCTGGAACATGGTCCAGTGCTCCCAAAAGGCCAGCACTGGGGCCCACCCGGAGTGCACCAGCAGGCTCTGCAGCCTTTTCTTCCCTCCTGGGTGCCACTGCCCGTGGTCAAGTTCAGCTCTGATATGCTGTATAACCTCAAATCAAGCTGCTGGGAAAACAAATGACTTGTGAGAGCTGCACAAGAAAGAGCTGAGAAATGTCACCTAGGTCCTCCACCCATTGACAGAGGAGCTGCATTTAAGCTCAGGACCTCAGTCCTTGCCTGAGCTATGTTGCTGGCACACTTGCACCCAGCCTTATTCCTTGCTGACTTGACCTCCTGGCTTTAGGTTGGACCTGCCCTGTCACTACGGATTTGTCTGGTGATGATGGGACTACTGGGCACACCCCTTCTTCAGACAGTGTAGGGCTGTGTCCCTTGACAGGGAGGACCTTGGGGCTGCCTTGCTGTCGACCCCAGCTCCCGACTCTCCTCTTGCGAGCCAGCTTGCCCTGGCTGTTCCCTGACAGTCAACATTTCAACAGCAGGCTCAGGATTTGAGACTTCCACATGGTAGCAAGGTGGGTCAATATATTTCTTAAAATCCGAGAGCTTGATAATTTATTGCGGAGATGGAGCCTTATCTGTAAGCACATGGATTGCAAGCTCAAAAAAAAATTAAGTACAGATGATGAAAGGAAATACAGCAGCATCAAAACAAATACATAAAAATAAGGACCGGCTACCTGACCCCTGAAAAAACATAAGCCTGATCCTTGATAGCCAATAGCAAGTACTATCTCTTACCTCAGAGTACTCTTTTGAAAAGTAAAAATTAAACGATTGGACGCAAAATTGTTAATTTTACATTTATTTTCCAGTCTATGTCTGTCATTGTGACCAATGATAGACTAGAAACCAAAAGGGTTACATGAGATACTGGGTAAATTGCTGTTGCCCTGCTTATCTTTTGACTGCATCACTGTCAACAGCTCGATGAGCACACTGGATATAACAGGCTAAGTAGACAGGGCTACTGGCATATCTCTGCTGAAATACATATACTAGTGACACTAGATGCTTCAAAGATAATTTATATGAGGGAATTCTCCTGGGTAGGAGTTCAGGCTTTTTATTTGCACATAAAAATGGTTTCTGAAGACGTAACTTGGGATGAGTTTGTTTCTCCCTAATCACTTGATTACCACAACCAAAAGTTGGAACTAGGACAGGAGTACTTAAAGAATTTAAACAAAATATGTCATCCCATTTCTGAGAGAATGTTAGGGATATTCAAGAAGGGATATGACTTTCTCTTTCAAAAGATTTAAAAATAAATTGAATTTTCTCTCTGTAACTTTTATGAATCACAGTTTCCCATTTGTCTGTGGTGACAGATTCCTGTATCTCCCAGAGGAAAATAAAATTTTCCTTGAGGAAGGGGAAGCAAAAGAGATGGTGAATCTAAATGTTTTGATTCTTTCAGTTCCTTACAAGGACCACTTGTCTAAGGAAGCAACTTGATGAATTCATCCATATGGCTGCCCTCTCCCACGGGTCTTGTACTTACAGATGTATCTGCAGGTGGGATTAAGTCCCATAGTCCACCAGAGAAAAAAAGGGACACATTAAATACATTACTAGTTACTACATCACTCTCTGACCTAACTTTGAAGACTTGATTCAGCAATCCATCAAAAAACTAGTCCTTCTAATGGAGAAATATTAACAAGAATTTGATCTAGATGCTCCCTAGTCCTCTCCAAACATTCTTCTGGCCACCGAATTATTCCTGGGCTCTCTGACAGATTTCACACTGAGATGTCTCACTGAACACATACACGTATACTTCTGTATACATTTGGACAGCTTTAGGGTAGGGTTTTTTATTCAATCAAGGACTAAGAAAATCAAAGAGTAAGCAATACCCTGTATGCTGGGGATGCATAGAATGAGCTGCCAAGTTTCATAAAAACTCTTCCCCTTTAAGAATAGCCCTGGTCTGGGGGAAAAGTTTTTTTAAAAGACAAGTTATTAACTTACTAACTTTTACAATAAAGGCTAGAATCCTCAACCCTTCTCATAACATTACAGGAAAGGCATCTAAAGATGAAAGGGCACGTTCAACAAAACACAAATATATGTTACAATTATTTGATGATCAGCTTCAGGTTAAAGCTGTCTGCCTTGAGACTGGAGATTAATAGTGATAGCTTCTTTTAATGACTGTAGAAATGCCACAGCACCTGCCAATAACAACTTGAGCAATGAACAGGTTGCTATAGAATGTATTGTTTATGCACCACTGACTGCAATCTCTATACAGAAAATTTAATAGACCCTTTTTTCCCTCTCAGCAAGCTTATATGGTTGGGGATTTAGAACTGCATTATTCCTTATGACCTGACTTATTTATCATGTCAATCATAGTAATGATGTGTCAAAATTATCACAACTCTGAAGCTTTCCCTTTATCATCTTTTTGAGAGTGTTCTTTCTCAGCATTGTAAGTATATATGACAGAAGAGACATCAGAGGCACAGATTTCATGCATGGCTCTAACAAAATCACAGGGTTAAATAGCTACTTCTAGAGCCAAAGCACCATGGAATAACTTCTTCCATTGTTCTAATTCAGTTCTTGTAACAGCAACTAGACACACAGCTGCAACTGCAATTAAGGAGGAAAGATGGGGAATAAAACTGCACAGTCAATTGCCATAGGTCAAATTAAGATGCTGGAATTTGCAGGTCCTGACCCATGTAACACCGTGCACTTGGCCTTCTGACACTACCAGTCAGATTTTAAATTACAGCTTTAACAATTAGTAAGACTGAAGAATTAGACAAGCAGGTTACTTATTGGTGAGGTTGTCCTTCCCTGTCTAAACAAAAAGGTTTGCCAAGGACTCCAGTTAGGGAAGGGAAAATAATGCAGATGGAGGGATTTAGCCCTTGCTGAAACAGAAGTTTCAGACAAGTGTGCATGCAAGGTCACAGCCAGGCTGATGAAGGTGACTGTCTCAGCAGCTCAGGTGCAGCATTCCTCAGAGCAGGTTTCTGAACAAAACACTGGACTGCATCAACACTAGGTTATTGACTCAGAGAAATTGAAGGATGAGAAATAGTTAACCACAGGAGTTCTGTCAGAGGTACAACATATATTCTTTTGGTTCAATTTTCTAAAGCCTGAGGTCTGAAAGAGATGGAAGCCTCTTTGAAAGGGTCTGGACAGCATTCTAAATTTCATGTACCATAAGTTTCTCTCAGTCACAGAAGATTAATTCACCATTTATTCTGTAGGCTAGCAAGAACTCGGGAAGCAGGTAGTGTATGCTGTCCTGGAGGAGAGAGACAGCAAAGCCCTGTTCCCTCTGGGGCTTGTAACTGTGGCTGAAACCATTTTTAAATGTAGTTACAGTCAAAGAGAGTTTTAACAAGTTTGAATGCACACCTAACATTGTTATATCCTGAAATATGGATTGTCTAACCAGTAGCCTGTGCTGCAGCATAATTTTTGCTACAATAGCTATCTGAAATGATACTAAAACCAAGCTAACTCTAGACAAGTTGAAAAATACCTGTCAAGCACAGCTCCAGCACCATCAACATGAAGCCCATTTGAAGTGTCTAACCTATGGATCAGCACAAATACGTAGCTTAATAAAGACTAATAAAACAGAGGCAGCTTGTTCTGCGGAAACTCTGATGGAGCTGCAGAACACTTAATGCCAAATTACAAGGGTAAGCATGTCTCAGGGGACCCTAGAATCAGTAAAAGAGAAATGATGTGACCCTCCAACCAGGTAGAGTTAAGACAGACAGGTCCACAAAATGAACTGACAACAGCCGTCAAGAATTGCTTAGTTAGGAGAAATAAAGCTGTAAGAGCAGTTACTCAGTGGAAGGAAATTTGAGTTAAGCATATAACCTAATGTTATTTCAAAAATAATTAAAAGCAGGCAACCCTAAGCAAGATCTCAAAATAAAAAAAAAAAACAAAACAAAACAAATTATTTCTGAGGAAGTTAAGATTTAAGTTGGAATAGAATGATGATTTCACAATTTAAGACATGTAGAGAATTTGCTGGCATTTTGGGGTGCTTCCTTCAGCAAGTAAGTTACAGTGCAAAGGCATTCTTGTGTTGTAAATTCACTGGACTTCATCTCAGGGAAACTCATCTACTTAGGACACTTTGAATATTTGGAATTCTAGACCTCCACAGATAACCAGCACACATCTGACCTCCAACTTGCCTACCACATCTGGTCACCCATGCACTAACAAATTTAATGTAGTCATTATTTTACTGTCTAGGATAGGAAAGTAAATCTTGGAACTGCATTTTCCATTGCCAATTAAAAGATAGATTTTCAAACCTTCACTCACAAAATTATATTTTTCCACTCATGTGCAGACTCACACCCTTGTACAGAAGCCAAGATTTGCTTTTTGTCTCTATAGAAGTTTAGAACTGCACTGCAAATATAGGCATAATGGGTCAGATTCTCAGCCAGAAGATTTCTGTACTGATCCATTTAAATTCAGGAAACAAAGTAATTTATCTTACAATTTGGTATGTATTTCTATCTGTATATAAAACCAGTCATAATGACTCCATCTTTTAAAGAAATGTTGTTGTCCAGAAGCGAAGGAATGATTTGCAGAATGAGTAATGCCTGACAGAAATGAGATTTGTTCAGAATATGGTTTGAGAAGAAGCTGATGAGCATTATTGCTTGGTTAGAGTTTTCAGGCTAAAAGTCACAAGTGCCTGCTTCACCAGAGAAGAGTTCCCAAGGGGAAAAGCTGGTGAAGACCCACAAAGCTACCTGCCAGAGAAAGGGTAACCTTTGGAATGTGACAACAGAATTGTTAAAGCCAGGACGAGACCACAGGTCTTATCTTAAGGTATAAAACCAACTTCCAACTAAAGGTTCATGTGTTACAAGAAAAATTAAGTCAAAATAGAGTTCAAAGGGAGATCAGTCTAGATCTGCCTACAGCAGTTATCTCTTTTCCCATGGCCAAAACAGTTTAAGAATCAGTTACAATTATGTTAACTATATATAAATTCCATATAGATTTATAAAACTACATTTCAGAGTTCATGTTATAACACAGTTTTGTGGCTAAGAAAATATCAGCCGGCTGAAAAACTGCAGAAATGCATTTTGACCTGCTCAGTGGCACCATACAAACCCCTTCCTCCTCTTTCTTTTCTTTTGGAGATGTTCACTAATTTGACAAAAAGCTTTAATATTCGTAAGGCAGTAACTGTAACTGTGATAGTATTAAGATCAATTTTCATTACTAGTGCCATGATTACCTTTCATTCCTCCCTTGAGACAGCCCTTCTAAAGGTGAAGCGTTTGCAAAACAAGTTCCATTATTGTACATTTGTGCTTTCTTGGTCAAAAAGAGCAGCTGGAGATTTAACTTCTAACAGACCTCAATCTTCCTTTAAAATTGATTTTTGTAAATTAAAATGGTAGTCTTACTGTTTCAATACCTTGAGACCTGATGAAGTTGAAACATATATCTGAATCTACTTAAATAAAAAGTAAAATCAGCCGAAGTCTCTGCAGGAATAGAATCTGTATCACAAATTTTGTCTAATTACTTTCCCACCATTGGAGAGTCTTTAAATGTCCTCTGGTGTCTCTTGTTCTGTTTCTGAGACACACTCCCAATTAATTGCTCAAAGACTGAAGTACTTTAGTGTTGTGCTCAATACAGGATATCTCAGTGAAATATAATGACCTGTTACATACAGAAGGTCAGATCAGATTGCTGCATACTTTCATATAGCTTCAGATTTAGAAATCTGTCATCAGAATAAATCCTTCAATATCTATGGAGACAACCCCACAATATCCTCACCATTTAGCACGACAGCCATCTACAGCTAGACTGAGCACAGCAGAAGCAAGTGGCAGTGAGGGTGTCAGCTCTCCAATTCTGAGCCCAGCCCAAGGCATACTCAGGAGTGGGGGGAATGTCCCTGAGACCCTGTGCTGTGTCTGCAGGTACATCACCCCAAAGGGAAGTCTATTATCATTGCTGCGCCTCTGCAGCGCAAGCAATGGCAAATAAACTGCATCATATTTCTCAGGAATTTCCAAATAAATTATTCTCTCTATTATGAGCTCAACAGACAACAAAAGTGTGGAAGTATGTCATGACATGAAAATAATATATATAAAATTCACAGAACCAAGAAAGCTTGATGCCTTCCTTACCATCATACTGAGGCTGAATTGGGTTTCATGGTGGCTTAAACAATATAACCCACTTTAAAAAAATGATAACATCATCCTGAGTGACTTAAATCTACAAAAGTGAAGAAATTAGCCAATCCGATTGTACGGATCATTTCTCAACGTTCCATTTAGCTTTTAATTACCCAACAGACTGTAATAGCTGCTTTGGAGCTATTACACTCCATCGTGTCAATTTGGCTGCTACAAATGCACAGCACAAAGTCCTCAAGCTAAAAATCATTATGAAATTATTGTTGAAGAAGATTGTTGGGCATGTGCAATAGCTAGCTTTTGAACTTCTATGTTTTACAATTTCTCTTTTTTTTTTTTTTTTTTTATAAATAGCTAGAGCAATTAGATGCAGTTATGGAGCTATTCAAAACCTTTCACTTTTGAGATCTAAAGCATTTCTTGAGTTATAGAACTGTAAAAATTCAGTTAAATTGGCAAAGTTCTGTTTGCAGTCTGTCATAGCCTCATATTTTCTCTTTAGTTCTGTATACAATCTATTCAAGTCATATTTTTTACATAATGTTCCATCAGATAAAACACCAGAAAATATTTTAGAAAGTAAATGTGAGAAATCTTCAAAAAAAATCAGGTCTGCACTAGAAGCTATACAATAAACAGATGCATGTATAGAATGAACAAAATTCAGAACATTAAGTAGCACATTTAGCCTTTCCAGGGCACTAGATTAAAAAAGGAAAGAAAGGACTTAGGAACATCAGAACGCAAAGATAAATGAAGCTTTATGTAAATCACAAGTCTAAAATAACAAGGAAATTGTATTGGTGGATTTGCACAGAGTGAGCAATTAAATAGCTTATGGATTTGAAAGAACACAAACTGTATTTAGGTGAGATGTTTTCTCGGCTGTGCTCTCCAAATCATGGAAATTCCAGCTCCAAGCACAGAATAGACTCAAGCTGGAATGAGTCTTGTCACAGATGCTGACCAGAACTTCAGAGAGTAACGGTTCATCAAACAACATGAAAAGGGCTGTCCCCATCTCAAAGATCTTGCAGTGCAAGTATAAGACAGAAGTCTCTCTCCCAAAGATGATATAGCCAAACAAGAAAGCAGAAGGAAATTATTCAACTATATTGGACAGCACAGTAAATTGCTGGATGATGCTCAAAGTTTCTTGAAGGCATCCCAGCACAGAAACACCTCCAGAAGGCGTTTTATAGTACTAATGAGGCAGATTCAGAGGATTAGTTTTTTTCCTTGAGTATATGTCAGGAGCAGCATAGGAATTAGCACAGGTGAGACCCTCTGAGAGCAGAAAAAAAAAGTAATGGGCTGGTGAGTGACTGACTGGAGCCAGGAGCTGATCTCTCCTTGCTGCCTCCAGGGTGAGAAAGGTCATAAACCACCTCAAAAGTGGGGATGAGGGAGACAAACTGTGGGACACAAAACATGAGGGTAAATGTCAAATCAACAGCCAAGAGCAGCTTTCTGAAGTCTTTAGACCAGAAAAGAAAAAAAAAAACAAACAAACAAAAAACAAAAACAAAACAAAACAAACAAAAAAAAAAAACAAAAAACAAAAAACAAAGGCATTGTAGTAATTGAAATATAAGAGGTTTGACAACAGTTTTAGAGTTATTGGAAAGGCTGTATCATCACAGGACTATTAAAAGTAAGAGGAGTTTGTAAAAAATAGACACAACAAATATGAGGGATTTAAAAATATGACAAGAGTAAGTAATTTCCAGCCAGTGATATCCTTTGGGACAAGCAGCGTGTTTACATTCTCTGGGGAATTGGAAAACAACAAGAGGAAGAGGTGTGGCAGGATCTAGAAGAACTGTTATGGCAAGATAAATATGATTTTTCAAAAGTGGTTGACTAATAGTTGATAAATATCAAAGAGATTAAGAAGAAGGGCAAAAAAGATACCTCAAGAAAGCTGAAACAGGGATAAGGTGGGAATTCTCTGAAAGAGTGATTAGCTTGATAAGAAATCAAGCAAGGATGGTGTCAAAGAGGCAGAAGTCATCAAGTTCTCAAGGAAGATAGGTACTAAAGCATCAAAAAACATTACCACTCCCTTTGTTATTTGAAATGGTAATAACAAAAAGCAAAAGATCAGGCAAAATGAGCCTCCATACTATCAACTTTTATCTAAAACTAATAAAATTAAATATCTTGGATGAACTGTGTATTTAAAATACCAAGAAGCTTACAAAATTATTTCAGTATTTGAGTATTAAGAAAACCAAGAGGAGTACAAAAGGTATAGAGAAGAAAAGTACAGAAAGTCCTTGGAAAGGGCTGAAACACAAGACCTCAATTTTTAAATGGATGCAAAAACAACTAGCAAACAAAGCATTGAAGGTGACGCATGACTGGGGTGACACAGATAAACTTACTCAAATACTTTCATTATACAACACAGAAATTAATGCAATGAAAAAATTAAGGCATCAAAATTTTTCATTCCTATAGCCTTGTATTTTAATGATGCTGACTGGCTTTATAACGTTCAGATATATTACTAGCAAAGTCAGCTCACCAGGAAACAGACAATGCCTTTGTATGCAGAGAACAATTTAGGTGTCTGTAACTCTGCTTGAAAAACAATTTTTTCATAAGAGGTAGCTATGAAACATTATTGTTAGGGAGTGAAGTAACAAGACAGTATGGTAGACTATTTTTGTTGTGTCTTTAAAACCGTAAGAAAAACTAATCCTGCAATTCTGCACATTGTTTGCTGAACACAAAGTACTGCATGCTCCACAGAAACCTGCTGATGCAGCACAGTGCCAAAGAGCCATGCACATAGCACACATGGCATTTCCTACAACACAAAAAGAAACAATTCTTTCACTGCTACTTTCAGGAAAAATTAACATTCTTGGACAGCTTCTCAGCTGTCCGAAATACTCATTTGTATCAGTTTCCTCTTCTACCTTGCCTTCAAAGAAATTTTACCTTCCAGCTCACGTAGGTACAATACACAATTTGAGATGTACATCTAAGAGGTATCTGTAACTAAAAGAGCATGCTTAACTTCTACGTGTTACTAACAGGTAAATATGAAGGAATAAAAAAAAAGTAAAATTACATCTCAGAATATAAGAAGAATCAGCATTTTGATTATCAAGCATGAAAAGTTGCACAGCTCAATAGAATGGACAAATATACACAGTGAGATAGCCAAGCTCTCATTATGCTGAATAGAGATGTGTTTTGAGTAACAAATACATGCAATGCTTTTATAAGCCTCTACACTCTTCAGGTGAAAGTTAATTTAGAAAGGTCACTGTCAACATAGGAAAATGTGACCTTGCTCAAAAAGGGCTCTTTAATATTCAGCTATCATCATTTAAGATACAGGTTGTGCATACTGTTTTTGCAATTAAACCACCCTTTTTTTCTTTCTTTCATGCAAGTATAAACCAATACATTTCTCTCACCATTGTTACAGCCCAGCATCTGTCACCTGATGCACTCAGAGTTGCCAGCATACTGATGTATATATGAGATTTTCTCCCTGAGGTGCTCAGGAGAGTCTTACACATTTCTATTCTCAGTACCAAGCTAAAGCCACAACTTTGAATTGATGTACCCTGGGAGGAAAGAGAATCTGCTTCTCACTCTCACAACCAACCTGGGTCACTGTTTCAACCTGTTGACTTTGGGGGTTTAGCTAGCAGTCATAAATACCTAAAATTTCTTTCCTAGATTAAGACTTCTACAAATATCCTAAACTGTATCTTACTTTGACTTTAACAAAAAAATAATGTAAGTTTTTATGTTTGCAGACTAGTTTGGTATATACTTTATAGTATCAGTCACAAAGATAAAAAAAAAAAGTCTAGTTCAGCTCTTTGAAATATTGTGAAGTTATTTCCAGATATTTGGATGATAGCATAAAAGAACATCTTTCAGAAACTCTTGATTTAAATAAAACCTTTTAATACTAATAGCAAGGGCATAATAAATCTTACCAGTGTCCATCTATCTGACCTGTAGAAAATCCAACAGAACTATAGCACAGATACACTAAGAGATTCAGATTTTTTTCAGAATGAGTATATATATTATACCATACCCTGTATGATATTTTGGGATACAGGAAGTACAATCCAATACTGACTAGAAAATGGCACCATATGATATAATTTTAATTGTATTTTCCACAAGATTACTTGCTCTAGCATTAATGTTAATCAGTACATATTATGCAGCTAATTAAAAATCCACATGAAAGTAAAGTCAGATGCAGAATCCTTTTTCATTTCACCCCTTAATCTATTGTGCCATTTGTTATGAAACAGATCACTAAAAATATAATTACAAAAGTACCTACACTATACAGAACAGAAGGTAAAATATTTGCTACATATAATCTTGTAGCATAATTAGGGCAATTCTGGATTACAAGTGATACACAAGCCACACAATAAATAGTGCACATAATTTCTAGATTAGCAGTGCTGACATCATTTAACTTTAACACTGCTGCAAGACTTTGATCTAACATCAATATAACTGACTGAAACCCTTTTGCTTAATTGCCATTTATAGAAGAATCTAATTAGACCAAGAAATATTAAAATAGTTTTAATGGTTAACATAAAGCTTCATAAAAACAATCACTGCTGATTCAAGGACACAATCAATAGCTTTTAGTTTGAAAAATATTGTGGTTACAATTATAACTAGACTGGCATTCAATCCATCCTCTCTCCTTTTTCATAAAAATCAGTATCTTGAAGAATGTTCCTATGGCACTACATGCACTGTAATTTTTCACTCTTTCTCTAAATCTCAGAAAATGTGCTGTAGATGGCCCCAGGAGCAAACACAGCAAAGATGAAGTAAAACTCGAAAAGGAGCTGTCTAGTTTAATCTATGAATGTTCACAGCAAGGGCTTCGTGTAGAAATTTGTAATCAGGATTTCCACAAATGATGGTGGCAAGGTTTCATTGGAACTGGTGTTCTTGTCATCTGCAGAGCCTGTCACAGCAACCTGCAAGCATTTGCTGCTTCTCTGATTTGAGAATCTCCAAGCATTATGTTTCTCCCCAGTGCCCAAACACACATACTATATCTTTCTGTTTAGAAACCACCCCGGCTTAATAGCCATGCATTTGTTATGCTCTGCAGGGAGAAGTGCAATATATACTCAACAAGCTTCTGTAGCTTCAAAATGCTAACCCAAACCCTACCAAATTAAATCTGTCCAGGATACAAGTTAGCATGTCAATTAGGAGCATTGGTGATGGGTAGGCGAGGGACCAGGGGAACGCCTGGGAAGGAGCACCAGTTGTCAGAGTTTCTAACAAAGATGACTTCATTCTAGGTAAACAAATAGCATGGAGACTGTGGGTCCTGTTTCTTAAGCACATTCATGGAATAAAAATACCTCAGAAGCAGGAAAACAAAAGCTGTCCTCCAGCTACCCCTTTTCTCTAACCTTTTACTTAATCTGTATACCATTACTTCAATGTAGTTAGCTTTACAAGGAATAGGGTGGAATTTTCATAGAAATTTCAGGTAACCTAGGACACTTCAGCATATCTGCTGAATAGCAGTGACTCACCTGAAAAAAAAAGAAATGGTGACCTACACTTATTTGTGGTCACCTAACAAAATCACATCCTGATGCTGATTCTCATCCATGTTACTGGTGAATAAATGCACACAGCTTTAGAGGTTACCTTTCCTTACAATTACCAGACCTCAAACAACAGCTGCTTCAAAAATATTCTCTATCAAATGAAAAAATAATTCAAACAAGGACAATCAAGTTAAACTGGTACAAGAAGAAAGAGGATGACTTCCTTGCTGCCCTCCTTACATCAACCAAACCCTTCAGGCAGTTTTCAGCCTAGTTTTCAGTGACATTTACTCACCTTTCTCGTATTTGCCTGCTGTATAGCCTGTATACGAACAACATGTTCAGAAGCATCATCTCTTAAAGCACACTCAGCGCAGGGGGCTACTTGCATATTTTAATCTAGAGCATCATCTCACTGTCTAAGGTAACTCTTCTCCCTGTGATGTCTGAGGGGCTCCAAAGTTTGAACTAATGATAATTAGTACCGTGAGATTATCGGCATCCTAAACACGAGGGATTCTCAACAATGAAGGGGAACCAACACAACCAAGGCATCTGCAGCCCTCATGGTATGGGCTGTACCAGACCACTTGGCCCCACTGGTACCAACCCTGGAGCAAAGAAGTACAAGCAGCAAGTCTTTCCCCTTTCCCTAGCAAAGAAGTACAGCAGAGAATTGGTATTTTGTGTGGATCAGTGGATCCTAGAGAAGAACCAGAGGAGAAAAGGAATTGGGCTGAAATCTCCATGGGGCAACCTCAGCTTCCACAGTCAGGTCAGACCAGCTGGGATCAACACAGAAAAGACACAGAATGATGTCTTGCTCAAAAAGTTTAATATTAACACTGCTACCATGTGATACATTGTAACTTCATTACCATCATGTATTAAAATAGGCCCTTTATCTGCATAATTTGGAACTTGAACAGTAATCATTACCTTCTCAACATTTCTTAAAAAAACAATTTAAAAATTGCTTGCAAATCAAAATGCAAACACTTCAATAGCATATAGAAATTGTTCTTCCCCAATAATTTATTCATATTTTGCAATTTCAGCTTAGGGTGATGTGCATAGGGAGAATGGGAGGGTGGAGTACAGAGATAGGTTTTATATCAACAATTCACATTAACACTGATGGGAATTGCACCCATAAAAACTCCGGTCACTGATGTTTTTCTTTACTCATTAGGTAATTTCCAACATTGTATTCTTCTGGTTTATGTTCTCTGCCCTATAATTTCCAACATAGTGTTTAGATTCTGCCAAAAAGCTTCTTTGTGTGCTAGCTGCCTCTTGCAAGTAAATAGCACTGTGATGAACTTGGAAATATCTATTTCTCCCATAATTGGTTGGTACCAGTCAATGCAGTCCAGTAACAGAAAAAATTAGGGAAATATATTGCAAAAAAATCAGCTGATTCAAATATTTCCTAAAAATATAGATATTCTATCACACATTCACATTACTGGAAGAATACTGAGGAAAGAGTATGATTCAATGTCATCAAAAATAATTTTCAAGCTGAAAACAGCTAAGGGACTAAGATCTGTATGTGTGCTATTGCTTTCTTGTAAGGGAAAATAAAGCAAGATGTGTCTTTTCTTCTCTATCTCTTGCATCAAGATAAGTTGTCCAATGGTCCTGTGGACAGCACACTGGATCTGGTATTCACCATTCACCTGAATGTCCACAGTAAAATATTTTATCTCCAATTAAATCTGTGAAAACCATTCATTTTTCACTTTATTTAGGTATTTGTTTTTAAAGAATTTAACTCTCTGATTAACGGTTTCTGTAAGAACATCTAGTACACTGCATCATATGTCAGGGATTATGGGATCAGGGAGACAGGGACTATTCATTCCAAAATACTGGATGTTTTTCAAGATGGCAACACAATTCAAGGCAATATATTATATGTTCAAATTTAACTGATCTGCCAGGATCAGTATATCTGGTCTTATATTACCCAGATTAAGTTACAATCACTGCTGATAATCATCCTTCAACAGAGCAATGCAGATCAATTTTGATCTGCGAAGTGCCTCTGCCCTGCTTTATTATACCATTGTCCCCTAAAGATGACAGATACTGAGGTATTTTAATAGAAATTATTTGACACAGCTCTTAGAAATTCTATAAAATAATTATCCTTGTGTTGTATATAGGAGTCAATTTTGTTAAGTGAGAATAACGTGAGACTGGGAATTGGAAAATGTGATTTCTAACCTTGTTTCTGCCCCTGATTCTAAGTGATCTTAGGCTAATCACTTTTATCTTTCTGTGCATCAGTTTCTTCATTTTGATATTGGAATTAATGACATGTGCCTCAGTAAAGACTTTTGAGGAATACTGATGAAAAGCATTAGATATGAATCAGGCCTTATTATTAATAATAATAAATTGCTTTGGGATCCTTGGATGATAAGTGCTATTTAAATTCAAAGAAAATATTAGTACTTTAATTGCTTCATCTTTCAGATCTACCCCAGTTTACTCACACACTGACAGGTAAATTGAACTCAAATTGCTTCATAGCAGATACACAAAGTTGTAAGTGTAAAAAAGACACTAGACCCCTTACGATATTGCTGTTGCAGCTTCTGAGGCTTTAGTATATCTACTTTGTACTGTTGAAGATCCCACATGGCAAACATCCAAATTCTATGATGCTGTTGGGAGAGTCAGTATTAATGGAATCTTCTCCATAAACGCTGAAATCCCAGAATTCCAGCAACAGTGAAACTTGAAACCTTCCATTTATGCAACGTTTTATCAGAGTCATTACAATTGTGATGAAACTGCTATTGTTTTGAAATGATATACTGAACAAAGTGTCATTATCAAGTAGTTTTACTGAGCGAGTGGAGAACAGAGCCACAGTCTATTAATGTATTGCCATTGATTTATTCACTAATGTGACCTATATTTTCATCCACAAAAGTCTTTGTAAAATCCAGTGTCTATTAGTGCAATTATCCAACATAACTACTCTGCAGGGCACAGCTCATTATGTTTCTTTTTTCTCTTTTAGTGCTGAATGCTGCCAATAACATCCGGGCTATAGGAGAGCAGACTTCAGCATGTGATGACAATAAGAGAACAAGCACAGTGCTGGCTTCAGTCTGCTCCAAATGGGAGCTTCACCCACTGTCTTCATAACAAACTGCAAAGAAAACAACTGTAAACTGATATTATCTTCTCAGTGGTATCCAGTGATAGAGAGAGAGGCAACAGGCACAGACTGAAATACAAGAAATTCTGTTGAAGTATAAAGATTTTTTTTTTTTCTTTTCTGAAAGGGTGATCAAACACTGGAAAAGGTTGCCCAGAGAGGCTGAGGACTCTCCATCCTTGGAGATGATCAAAACCCAACTGGACACAGTCCTGAACAACCTGGGGGTTGGACTCCAGCCTTCCAACCTCACCCATCCTGTGATTCTGTGATTAATAATTCCTCTCAGATCACCAGGTTGTTGATGTATGACCTATATTCACCACTGGAAATTAAAGAGAGCAGCTGCAAACACTTCGAAACCTGACTGGTTAGAAAAATGCATCCCCTTGTAAAACACTGCAGAGAAAACTCTGTCTTTCCTCTGTACACATCTTCCACCTGAGTGAAGTAAAGCATAAACATGGATCTTTTTAGCCATCCTAATTCTAGCAAGACAGCAATGACATACTTAATTTCTGATGCAAACTGATTAGTAATTATCAGGCCAAATGCAGAGTGTTGTATCACTCACACAGTTTAACATTCAATTTAATGTGGCCAGAATAGAATTTTTTCTTATTTCAGAAATATCTCTTTTCCTCAAAATTATGTAGCCAGAGACCATTACCTTACTGCAGTGATCCCTTCCAGGAACATTATTTCTTCATTATAACCCAGATTCCAGGTTGAAAATGAGAAGAGGAAGCCTCACTGGTTGCCTGAGTCTCTGTTAATTATTGAAGAATCCCCACCTGCCCCAGTGCCGTGTTCAGACAGCTTGTCTTTGTGCTCCTCAGAAGCCATGAGAGCTCCATGGGAAAACAGTAACATGTTTTTGTTTTGTTTAATAACAAATCAATTAGATTAGCAATGATGGCCTTGGCCCCTGGCACTTCTGAGGAACTTCTGGAGAATTAACAAGCGACCTGCATTTATGGCCTAAAGCAAAACTCCTCCAGGAGGTAGGTATCTAAATGAGTAGCCTCATTTTCAGTAGTATTTGATTCTCAATGGGGAAGAAAGTGAGAATAACTAAGCAGAGAAATTTGGTAAAAGAACCTTCCCCCTCCTGCATCAAACAATAATAATTAAGCCCTTTTTCGTCATTTATCAAAACTATGACACCAGACTAAGTGGCTGTCACTTCTGTTCAGTGTAACTTCTGCATTTTAATGGAAATTATTTTGGAGTTCAGGACTTGTACATTTTTTATAGTTTAAGGTGCTGCTACAACAAAATCAGCAAACCAAATAAAACTAGCATGCTGTTTGGGGCTTGAACTATGTGCTCTTTACAAGATCTTAAGCATTGTTAACATCCATTTATTTTTTCAGAACAAATTTAAAACACACATGCATATGTGGAAAAAAAAAGAATAATGATTTCCAGCATCTAGTTTCACATACAGAAGGATATGGACAATGAGAAGTGCATTATTTAAAAAACAAAAGAGCTATGTTCCAGCCACAGTCAGGCACTATAAATATTGCAGCTATTTTATAATTGTGTTTACTTAAAATACTGTCTACTCAGAAACCATTGCATTCAAATTGTGTTGTGTGGAATAACTGCCATTTGTTTTGGTCACATCAAAATATCACTCAAAACCACTTTTTTTTTGGGGGGGGGGGGGGGGGGGGGGGGGGGGCAGGGGGTAGTCCTTTGATGCTGTAAAACACCATCTTTTCCCCAACACAAAAAAATAATAAATATAGAAATTATCATTCATATTGCCCCTAGATAAAATGACTGCTATGAAACAACCCCAGAACTTTCACCACAGAGATAAGTTTTCTTGTGATAACGTACATTGTTTTAAGTTCCTTGACAGCACTTTATCTAAACACAATGGATAAATCCCAAATAGTAACTTAAATAATGATTTTACTCCATCCTCCTAAGAGTCAAATTATGCAATATTATACATCTAAGATTCCCAGAAAGAAAATGTTTGTCACCTGTATCTGGAAAGCTTTACAGATCTGATTATTCTAGCAATTGCTAAGATAAACAGTCTGCTCAGGTACTGCAACAGGCAGGAAAACGCCATGATAGATACAACTCTCAGGCAATAGCACTAAACAAGAGAACCATGCAATAAAAAGCCTTTTCCTTCAAATTCTTGTCTTCTGCTGGATTAAGTGGAAATTTTAACATGGATTTTATCCTGTTCTACTTTAGTGACAGTTTGTATTTAAGGTTGTATTTAATATTTTTCTGCAAGAAGTTTACAATGAGGGAGACTAGTATGCTGAGGATCTGTATGAAATGGAGTATCCAGTGGTATATTTTTGTCTTTTAAAACTCCCATTGATTTTAAATAGGAAGCATCATGGTTTGAATGCTGTGGATTGCAACATAACAAAACACAAAGTCAAAAGTTAGCAATTCGTAGCAGATGCTCCTAGAATGGTTTGTTTCGCAGAAGGCAAAAGTGTTAATATCCTCTGTGCATTTCTTAGCTTTAGATGTTATCAGCCACAAATGTGAGAAGCAAGAACACGAACTAATCTCCTAGGATTAACCAAAATGCTGGCTACAGGGACAAAGCTGAAGATTCCCTAACACGTTTTCTCCAGACACAAATACAGCTAATACATTTTCTCATGAGATGAGCCCACTATTAACATCAACTTTTGTATGAATGGCAGCTCTGCCTTTTTAGCACTTTTAGACTTCAGTCTCAGTGACAGACATATCTTTCACTATTTCGAATCTTGAAAGCATTGCAGAATTAAGTTAACTGTGATGGTAAGCAGCATTATTTACAGCATCAGTGTTTTAAGGTGTTCAGAAGGTCAGCTTTCAGGAAACAGCTAAAAAGCTTTTCCACCCTAGTTCAGAAGCATAAAAAAAATACTTCTGAGGCTGTGTGTTGGTGGTTTTTTTCTTTGAGAACTAAAACTGTGACAGATTGATGTCACACCAGAAAATGTATTCCAGGGTCCAGTAGTCTCTCTCCAGTTTGTGCATCTGTCTGGCATGTCAAGACATAATGAGAACAGGCATATGTTTTCACCATTACTTGTTACAATCCCTCTGCCCTCCTGTTCCCCAGAAACAGCCTCTCTGCTGGTATTGTACAAGCCCTGGCTGATTGGTGGCATTCTCTCTCCCCCAGCATTTTCCAAAATAGCCTTTGTCTGCTGTGGTCATCCCACTGCCCTAACCAGCTGTTAGGAAATTATCAAAATGGGCCAATTATTACTTCAACCAAGAAATATTCTTCCACCAGGAATAAGAAATAGCATGCATATTTTCCAGCCCCAAAGTGTGCAAGGAGAAATACATTCATTAGAAATCTTCTCATAATGACATCCTTACTATCAAAAAGCTCAGGGATGATTGACCTTGGCATCCAGGATTAAGCCAGCATTATTTTTCTTGATTACCAGCAGCAGAATAGTGGGGAAATTATGAAGCCATTGAGAGGATTAATACAGCCCTGATCTCTCTCTCCTGGCTCTTTATCTCAAGCGATTAAAGTTCTCTAGGAAAAAAAAATATATATATATAGTCATATAGCATATGCCTGCTGCCATGGAGCGATACAGTATCAGCTCCATGCATCAGCTCCCCATGACAGCCAGGGCAAAGGTTAATTATGCATTCTGTATATAGTTTTAATCACTTTAATCAGATCACCGCTCTGCTTCATCTCAGGCTCTAACTTTTTAAAGGCAAGAGGAGCAGTTCAAGCATAGCAATGTTTGTTTTAAACATGGGGAAGGGGAGGAAGAGGAGGAAACACGCTACATTAACCACAAACAGAAAAGACGGTGCAAAACCTATCGACTGAACAAGAAGACTAAACCCAATCATTTGTGTGAACAGAGGCAGAATGTAACAGAGCGGTCAAACAGAGGACATAAGGTCCTTTTCCAATTTAGAGATATACCCAGATAGCTTTCTGAGACTCTGGAACAAAGCACATTCTCAACACACTGTCTTCATGCTTTTCTCCACCTTTGTCTCTGCTTTCAGAGCCTTACTCTTGCAAAGGCAAAGAAAAACAAGTGGAATAATTGCACAGTAACAGGAAAAGCTGCGTTAAGAGACAGAACTAACTGGTTGGAAATCACAGGAGTCATAGCTCTCTACTCTGACATGGGAACAAAGGACCACTCCTTTTAAAACTTCTGCTGTGATTATTATAAGCTCTATTCAGTCTTTTGTGCTTACATCTTACACAGACAAATCTCTCATTTATGGGCATTTGGTTTGAGAATAAAGAGTTGAATAGGGCTCTGTTTTGTTTAATTAAGGAATATTGGCCCTCAGGATGAAGGGAGGAAGTGCCATCCTTGGAACGAAGTGGGAGAGAGAAGTCTGCCTTTGTTCCCTTCAGAGCATGCAGAGACATTGTTAAATTCTATTTAAATATTTTCAAAATGGGTGGTGTGAGGAAAGTGTTCAGGCTTCTCACCAGCAGCCAATATTTATTACAACATAAAAAATGTCAAACATGGATGTGTTCTAACTGTTAATAATATGATCTCTAAGCCAAACTTCTCCCCATTACATGGCTTTTTCACATCAACAGACACCCTTTTAATACAAGGCCACATCTTCCCTGACAGACATAGTTTTCATGTTACTTTACTTTTATATCAGAAAGCAGAACACAAACAGAATAATTTGGCCCCAAATGAGCTCCTTTTTGTAAAAAGCATCCAAAATATTTGACAACTCATGTGGACTCCCAGCTTCTGCAGTGTTTTATCAAGCAAGGAGAACCCTTAAAATTAATTTATTTCCCTTTACTTCATAGCAGCCCATCAATTCTTCTCTATATGATGCTATGGATATAACTGGCTATTAACACGGGACTTCAGAAGTGTGTAAAGATAATTTATTAATTTTATTTTTAAATCCAGCCATCTGGAGCTATGACCACATTCAGTGAATTACATAAGACCAATATCTAACAAAATCCTCCCATGCCTGCCCAGAGAACTCCATCATTCCAACCAACTCATCCTTAATCCTAAGGCTGTAATTCTATTGGTTCCAGCTTTTTCCCAGGTGCATGAAAAAAAGTCCACAACTGATTTCTTTTTATTTCTGCTTTTTCTTCATAATCAAGCACCTATACATTTTGCCTTGGAAAATACCTGGTATGATCTGAACAAACAAACAACAAAAAAATTCACATGTTTTGGGGGTGAGGAAACAGGAAGGAGAAGCCAGAGAAATTTTTCTTTGCCTGTTTCTAAAGACAGTTCCAGATCTCTGACCTCGAACTTTCATAGAAAGGTCTAGCTCTGCAAGGGGTCTCTACATCTTCCTGTGCACAGGTGGAATGTTTTTTCCAACAGTTGGTGAGCACCCAGGTACCAAAGGCAGCATAAAACAAACCATGTCTTCTCACTGTCTGACCAAGTTTGAAAATGGATGCCTTTTAGCGGCACCTATTTTGTACAGTAGAAGTTGTCACAGTTATGAGGCAGGTTCTGTCAGTTTTAGAATAGAGTCGTTCCACACCTGTATATTTTTTGAAGCCAAAAAACTCAACCAACTGGAAGAAAAATATTTTAAAATTATTTTTCTGACATTAGTTGATAAAACAAAACATTCGACTTCCCAAACATAACTGTATGAGAGCAGCACTGGTCACATGCAAAGTATGGAGGAGTTGATCTCCAGAATCTGGGGCAGCTGACAAAGATAACAGGATAATTTCAAGGTTCTGTCAAAACTGGAGCTAATAAGGGCAGGGTCAATTCCAAATGTCACCATCTCTTTATGCAACAAGCACTACTGCAGTTCTAATAAAAATACTCCCAGCTCAGAGATTTTGCCAGTTGATATTATCACTATCAGAAAAATCACTTTAGAGCTTAGAAAGTAATGAAACACCTTTCAAATACAACTTAAGAACAGGAGAGGTAATAGCAGGGAAAACAGCTTTGACTCTCAGGAAAGATGCTGTTTTCAATAAATAAAACAAATGGCTAAACAAAACAAACCCTATTGCACAGAGAATGACCTTTAAGTGAGTCTAACCTTAGTGCAGTGTAAAGGAAATTAAAGTCTGTGGTACTGATGCAGACATAGTCAAGAGCATCTTGTGCTGGCAGCAAGAATTCCCATTGCTGCTTTTATTCTGACCCTTTGCATCTAGTAGGAGAAGAGAGGAAAGAGAAGGGAGACCATTTGGATTTCCTGTAGATAAGATGTCTGTTAACATACATCATGACCCAGCTAGTAAATAAAGAAACCTTGTGATAGTTGTGGTAAGCAAAAACCTCTACTGCTAATACTATTTCACCAGGTAAGGCAGTAACTCTGCATATACTCCCCATTCTCAGTCTGCTCATTGTCTCCAGGGGAAATCAGATTTAACATTTATTTGTCCTTTGGTTACTAGAGGAGCAGACTGACTACAGACTGTCCTTTTTCTTAAGTCATTAGAAAAGCAGCTTTTCTAAGCTTATTTCTCTAAGAAACTTGTTCTTTGACCTCTTGATCTGACATTTGTCCAAAATGCTGTCTGTCCATCTTCAGAGGAGAGAAAGCTAGCTCTGACAAAAGAGAAGATCCTTACCTCCCACCAGTTCATCATCGCCTATTGCAATTTACCCTTTTCCTTGAAAGATGTGCTTTAGACATTTCCTGATCTCACCCAAATGTCTTCTCCTTCCCCACTTAAGTCTCTGTGAAACACTACCATAGCCAATCCACTCAAATAGGTCTCTCCATTAATAAGTTAAAAATCCTATGGGAAATGATAGTTATGAAGAGAAAGAGGAATTTTTGGAATGTTTTCAAGATAGTTGTGATCCCTAGAGAAACTGAATTTTTAAAAAAATAAGATTCCTCAACTGCTGTATTTCCTATATTAAAAACCCATGTGGAAGACTTAGAATAAAATGAGCTACCTTCTTCACAGAACAAGTCCACTGCAATGTATTTATCTGAATGGTGCAACACCTAACAGGGACCGTGGACAACACTAAAATAAGAATGTTACTACACCCATAGAACCACAGTGTCTCTTCTCACAGTAAGTCCATGATACCTTTATAATTGTTCACAATACCGTTGACAAACTCATGGAGATACCCATGCTGCTCAAGTGGTCTGGGAACAAAGCACATCTGTATTGTAGATGCCAAACTAGGTTACAGTCTGAAGAATGCTCAGTCCTTCAAATATATCAAGAAATCTCTGCCCATTTAGACATCAGGGTGCACAGCAAGTGGATATACAACTTGTCAAGAGCACTTAAAGCCTCAGATGAATTTAAACAATCTTCTACATTCTTGCAGATAAGAGTATACCTTCTTTAGGAACTCCTATTTTACTCTAATTTGTTGGTCTCCCCAGCTGCCTAAATCACAGAAGTCATCTTTGTGGGACGTATTTATGTAAGCCTAGATATATGTCCACGGCCTAATCTTCACATGTTGAGTACTCTACATAGCATTCCACAAATGAAATGAATTCCTAGTTTTAAAGAAGTGCTGTTAGATTTTGTGAAGCTGTGCAAGGAAACCCACCACTAACGATTATCTGTCCTGTTGAACTCTATTAGCTTATATAGCTAAAGTAGTTGTTATTTCTTCTACCTACAGAAATATCCAACTCTTCAGAATATCACACTCTTCAGAAGCAGTCAGTCATTCTCCCCCTTCCTGCCCTGCATTGGGCTGTATTTGGCAACCTGAATGTCTCTAAAAACTTCTTGCAAAGATTTAGCTAGACTGACTAGATGAATAAGTACCAAATGCAACTAACGTAAGTACAGTTTCTGAAGAAGGTAGTGTTCATGGCAGATACTGCCAGAAGCAACGTAACCCAGCAACTCTAGATAGGTTACTGTACTGAATTAAGTGAGTATTAACACTAAGGGTCCATAGGGAGCATCATTTATTTCTCTCAAACATACCTATCATTATGGATTTTCTTAATTTAAAAATGAAATGCAGCAGACAACACCAGTAATAATTACCTTTATGGTAATGCCATAACCCATTTTATTGCTTCGAAAGTCAAATATATTTATTAAATCTGCATAAATTACAATACTATTAAACTCTAATTTACGTGATACTGTGTAAATGAAAGACTGCTTGGGCCTTTATACTAGTGTGTTCTAGCAGATACAATGTAATTTACATTTGTACAGTGACTGTACTTTTTAGTTTATTTCATAATGACATAACTTAAGTTTCAAAATATACTTAGCCATTAATTGAGTATCACCAACACTATAAAACCAGCCTTCTGTAAAGTAAATGTGGATGAGGCAGCCTTATCTCTTGCTGCTTAAATAAAATTCAGTTTTCTTAAGGAGACAGTTTTAATCTCATTTGACTGAAAATTTTGTTCAACAGTATTTAATAAGCCCAGTACTACCAAGAGACACATATGCTATGCAGAAATGATACCATTTATAGCAGTAAGTTATATAGCACATTTTTCAAAATCAGTGATTGGCGACAAGCTTGTTTACTGCTCATTAATAAAAAATAGAGGTATCACTCCTGCTGGATACTACTAAGGTTTCTTGTTTACTTTTCCTTCCAATTACTGTAATTGACCTATAACTCATCAGAGTTCCAGGCATTTATTCTGAACTTTGCACAGAATGCAGCAACAATCCTTCAGTGTGGCTAAATATGTCAGGATTAACATTCTGCTAAATATTCAAACACTAGCATTGTAAGCTGGGGGTTTATGGGAGTTTTTATGCAATTTGTGGATTCTGATCAGGTCTGGGATGATATATAGGGTAAGTAAAGGTCTGTCACAAATCTGTATTTATCTCTCTGCTAAGCTGAAAATAAAAATCCTATCAAACCTAAAAGTCTGGTTTGAGAAAGACTTATGTAATAAGTTTGGTATATTTCTATAGGCTCTTCTCATTTGAAGTCAAGCAAAACACCAGTAACAAAGTAATTCCACCCAGTAGCAGGAAGACACCACCACAGGATAATTAGACTGTTAGTTTGGTCATGCAAAGATGTTTTCCCCCCCCTTGCTTTCTAGAAAGGTTGTCATCATATGGGAACTTAAACATTAATTCCTGGCTTCTAGAAATGGCAAAATTTTTTTTGCAATCACTAGACATAAGCACCTGATACACACTTGGACAAGTAACTGTAGATGAGACTCTGCCTTGAAAAATCCAAACTCATTTTAAGCACAGGGAAGAAAAATACTCTCAGTACTAGATCCTGTGTAGTACACTACAGAGTTGTCAGGCAGCAGCCTCCAAAACTCAATATAAAGTACTTGTATAACAGTTATTGACTACAAACCTCTTCCAAAACTGTCCTAGCAAACACCTACATTGCACCCTGCAAACCGGTGGCAATTTAGTAGTTCCTTCAAATTGTTTTTCAAAGCAGATTTCTCCTTTTACATAGTGATGGAATAAACACAAACTCTTCTAATTCAGTAATCAGGACAGATAATTACAACCCCTTAATTGTTTTCTTTTTCCAGCTTAGGTTCATGTTGATGGGAGATGGTAAAATTAGTCCACAAGCCATCTGAAGTTTGCCACTTGCTGATTAAAGCCTTAATTGATTCAGAATGTTTTACAAATCAATCTCTGAATTACTTCAGGATCATGGTGGCATATTGTAAAAAAAAAATTCACACACACACTCCCCTTGTGAATGAGAAACACATCCCCATAAATCCTTAACTGCATAAACAACTTGGTTGTGTTGTTTTCAAAATTCACTGGTAAAATCAGAGCAAAATGGCAAAATGAAAATTACTTACAATAATAACCTGCTGTGACTTACAGAGGACTTTTATTCTTTCCTAAGCTCACTTTGTAATTTTTGAATGGATTGTATGTGATACATTCTTGGGGAAAAAAACAAAACAAAACAAAAAAAAAAAAAAAAAAAAAAAAACCACACACACACTAAGACCCCACAAGAAAAAAAACCCTGCCCCCATCTTCTGCAAAGCTCATAAAATTGTGATCTACAACCTGATGGAAGCAATGCACTCCAAGCCATACGTGTTTCTGTGATTCAGTGCACTCCCTTCCCTCAATCAGGATCTGCACTTTTCATTGAGATTTTATATTACCTATCATGCAGTTTTGGTGAGTTTCACATGTTTCCAGAGACTGCTACCCAAGATTCCTTTCTGAAACACAGATTTTAAAGGTTCTGTGGTGATCAAGGATGAGAAGGAGAGATAGCTTGCATTGTTCTTAAGGCCTCATCAAAAGGAACAACTATGGTCTAAAGGCAAGCCCCCTCCTTTCACATTGCTGAATTTGCAGGGGACAGAGTGTAAAATAACTTTGATGTAAGCCTCCCTTCCTTTTGAACTGATTGTTCAATTTGTCTCACCTTTAGCTCATTCTAACCACAAGCCCAGTACAGTTAAGGATGTGGAGACCACTTAAAACACATCATTACACCCTTAAAAAAAAAAAAGAAAAAGGGGGACTTCTGCCATATTTCAGAAGCTGACAGATTTCACAAAACATCCTATTTACAACACACACACTGTCTATAATAACTGTATTTTCCACCCCTCCCTTTTTTAATACCTATGTCTGAAAAACATAATAGGATGATAACATGAAGCAAATTGCAGAGCCATTCAATCACAGGCCAGTGTTTTTCCAGAGACCATTTCTTCTCTACTCAGAAGGGTCATCAGCACAGATCCATTTGCTGTTTGCACTCATTTACAAAACTTTCTATAAATCATATAGCCTGTGCTGCACCATGAAGGTTAAATTTACTTTTGAAAATTCTTATTAAAAGATATGACTGACAAACTTCTACATCACAAATATTACATAGGTAAACTATACTGACTTCTAATGAGTATTTTAAAAATACTACCCAGTTAAGGCTAAGCATTTATGACATATTATCTTCAGCATTAACACACAAATGAGTTTTGTACTTCCTGTTCCACTAGCATACTGTGTCACGAAGCATGTTTAAGTACGGTATTAAGATACTAAGAAGTCATCAAGGTTGTTTGTGATATTATGAAGTGAAACTGAAAAAAAAGTACTCAAGTCACACAAACTAAAACAGGGTAATGTACTCATGAAAACCCAGTCTTTTAAAGATTTCAGTAAAATCCTGTCAGCTGACGTCATAAACATCTACTTTAAACACAGTCTCCTTTTCCAGAAAATAGCTTTATTGCTTTAAAAGTAGTAAAATATACTCCTGAAAAGAAGTTGCCTTAAAGAAACAGTGCTTGCAATGGCTTGCAGGAAAACAGTTTGGTCATCATTCACAGTAAATTCATAACTTGTATGTTTTCAGTTTCACAAGTCAGAAATATTTTGACAAAATAAAACACACCTCCTCTGGTATGTGTGGTGAAAGAATGAACCAAGAAAAACACTATCTACCTGAATCTGCTAGCCATAAAATCCAGATAAATAGTGCTATTTCATCCCTCTGCTTTCTAATAGCACATATGCTATAACGTCTCATACTGCCATACTAATTAGAGGTCTGTCACTTCTTCTGTTACAAACACTCGTTGAAGACATTTGTAACAATCTTGTAAAAGAAGACTTATCTGTGAATTCTTAAAACTACACTGCTTTTTCAACCTTTAAACCATGAAAGAAAGCCCTCATCAAGTAGCCCAGCTGACCATTTCTGTGGCACTGGTAATGAGAAGGTATCAATACCATCACAAGCTACAAGAAAAATCTATGACTATTCCAGACTCATTTTTTTCAAAATAGCCTCTGAATTATACTCAATATAGGAATTCAACAGTCACTATCAAGTCCAAAAAAGTCTATCAGATTCCATAATATTTCTCCTCATTAGCCTATGAAGTGCAAATTGCCCTCTTCATCAATGAACATACCAGATCTGTCAAGCACAATTTAATCAACTGCAGTCTTCCTCTCTTAATCACAGCTAATACAAGTTGTGTTTGCTAACAACATGGCCAAAAGTACTAGTTTTGAAAGAATTCCAGGCCCTCAAAGTTGCAACACGCCATACTGATTTTATAAAAAAAAAACCCACCACACTAATCTCTATCCTTTCCAAAAAATGAAGTGGCAACTGATAATCCAAATTCTATCAAGACGCTTTCAAATTTAAACAGCCTGCCACACTTACTGTGCTTATATTTCATACAAGACTCTTCTTGAAGAGTTACAATTTACATGTTGTCTTAAGGGTGGAAAACATAGTATTGTCATATTCTAATTCATTGCTGCTTTCAATAGAAAAAAATCCTCCTTTGTTTAATTCTTCATAACTTCTTGGGTAGTGTCTATTTGCATTACAAGGTGGAACTTGTCTTTCCATATAAAGGGAAGTGTAGAGAATCTATTTAGTTCACCTATCCCTTAAAAACACGTCTGCTGCATTGACTATCAATGAACCAACAATAAATGGGTTTTTTTTTAATAGTTTTTTGAAACACTTCCATGGTACAAATGTATCAAGGAGGCCATAGACCAGTTCCTAAGACAATATGGTAAGAAATAAGTGCTATTGTAGTGGAATAAGCAGAATTCTCTATCAAATTTACCAACAGAATATCTGCAAGTGAAATAATATTAATTTAGATGAAGAATGAGTATGCGGCAAAACCTCTAACATTACAATGACCACAGAATTCAAGTAAGCAGCAATGTTGTCTGAAGGGGAAAGAGCTCCTCAAATGATACCTGTCACACAAAAGGTAACAAACAATACTTGCAAAACATATTTATATAAAGCTTCACAATAAATCCCATGGTGTTTTACAGTTTAAGAGCAGATTAGATAGGTCAGCATGGTCCGAGATCAATACCGTAATAATATGATGAAGTATATGCAGTCATACAAAATTCTTCTATTTGAAAGCATGAAATTGGTCTGAAAGTGATGAGTCTATAATCACAATATGCACAAGAACACAAACCCTCGGGCTTTAAGTTCGCAAGATATTAAACATATGTGAAAACTCTGCACTTCTACTAAAATATACATGTAAGTAAGCTGGACTCAAAATGAAGACATTTATTTTTCAGTTTTCTCTACCTTTATCTTTATTTGCATCTCAAGTTTCCATTTTAAATTATGGAACAAAATGAACCTTAGATTTTTCAGTTAAAAAAAAATAAAAATATTCCCACATAACCTTTGCTTTGTGAGATAAAGTTCACCAGATGAATTTAAGTCACTCCACAGTAATTCTTGGCCTTGTTCCAGGGTGATGTGGAAAGAAACATTTGTCATCACCACTTACAATTGGAAAAGAACAAGAAAAAGATCACTGTTAATGACACAGCTTCGCATGGTATAGGGGACTTGGCAGACCTATCACTGCTCAACGCTGACAGCAATGAACCTGGGATAACATTCTGTATGTGAAAGGAGTGAGATGCTGTAAGCTCTCTGCACAGAGGGATTTACAGCCTCAAAAGGCAGATATTTAATCCTACCTCCTTCAATACAATAGGTCACCTGAACTACTTTGCTTCTTGGGGTTTTCTGGTTGGTTGATTGATTGGTTGGGGGGGGTTGGATCAGCATAGCATGCCTGCAAGATCCACTTCTGATGCAATTATCCTCAGCATATTCACTCTTCAGTTTCATGGGCTTTTTTATCTAGCTTTTACAGACTTGATTTAATACTCATAATCACCTTGAAAAGGCCATCTGCAATTTTAATCACTCACTACCAATTACTTTCTTTAATAGCTATGACAGTATCACTCACCGTGATCTGATAAATCCACCAGGATAGCTGAAGGCAGTACTGGGTGTGGAGTTTCCTACCCATCATTTGCAGAAGATACAACATAGCTGGCTTTTTAAGCCTTCAGTGTCTTTACTAAGTCAGGTTTATGAGCATATGGATTTACAGAGCGGATCGAAATACAGCCAACATGGAATAAATAAGCAAGCTTTTCTTTTTATCCCTCCCTTTAGTATGTAAGGAACAAGTGGGGAATAAAAGAAACCCACCAGGCACAACTTCTCTTGTCTTTCCTTCTTCATGCAACACACTGTCCAGTGCAGTATTTTCCCTACACACAACAGCAGTAAACTACTTGTTCTCAGCTTGTAAACATATTTAACAGCAAACAGAGCTGGACAAAATTTAATAACAATTTTGCACAAACAGGGCCTGAGAGACTAGGACATTGTGTGCACGCTCCTGGTTGCTGTATTACTTCATTTTTATCACAGGAAGGTTACAGTCTTAAAGATACACTATTTAACAGTGATGTTCTCCCAGATTATAGGAGTTGTAACTCTGTTACCACATTCCATGGATAGTATGATTTATTTACTGTAAAAAGGCAGAGTTTTGGATTATGGGTTATTTTTAAGGGGCTTAAAAGTGCAGACAATAGTCTGCACGTGAAATTAAATCAACGTTCCTATCACCTTACAGTACAACCTGTAGGGAAAGAAAACCCCAGAACTTTGATTACTCCAATGTCTAACACCTCCCCAGATGCAAATGACAATATGTGAAACTAAGTACTACAAAAACAAAGGATAATGAACATCCTGGATCAGCAGTTTACAGCTCCCACAGTACAACCAAATAGACAAGAAATCGATGCAGCTTTTGCATACATGAGGTGAAGCAACCCAGGTTACGGTTAAGTTTGAGTTTCTCTTCCTATTAGAAATGGTGTAGGAAGGTCCAATTGTTCTATATTACTTTAAAATTCATAGCAGGTCCTCACTAAAATCTTAACAAAATAAAGTTTAGTTTAAGAAACCTTTTTAGATTTGGAACAAAATTTGGTTAGCTGATTTAAAAAACCCAAACCTAGTTAGACAGTATATAAATAAGTAACTTTCATCTTGCCTACTGAACAACAGAACAGAAACAATCAAATTAAATACCTTATCATAATGTGTCTATACAAAGAAGACTATTTAAAGTTTTACAGATGACCTTGAATCTTGCATGGCCTGGCTCTCCAATGCTTAGGTTACAGTTGTAATCACTGTTTTTACATTTTTGTTCATATGCAGCCTATTGTCTGTGCTTTCGGAATTACTTAGACAAATCACATCTCTCTGGCAGAACGATTACACAGACATGTGAGAGGTTTCTATCCTTATTCAATTTTCCCGTTCTGTGATGTATATTGAGAAGAAATTAAAAACATCTTTAATATGAAGAGCTTTAAAAATTATAACCCTCAAGCAACCATATGTTTGTGAAAGCTTGAAATGAAAATTAGTTTTTGTAAATATGCTGGGGGGGTAGTTCTGCCATGCAGACCTTTAGCATGTGTAATACAATCTTTAGAATATATTTAGACTTCTTCAGTAACAGAGTAAGAGCAAAAGCTATTCTATTAAACAGATGTTTTAGGCATATTTAATATTTCTTATGTATATTGTTTATAAGACATTTCAAGCTTGCCTAATACAATGTCAGTTTAAAGAACACCATCAAATAGTTCCTAAATTTAAGAGCAAGTCTTACTCCTATGAATTAAGAAACCCTACATGATGCAAATTTATCCAGTTCACAAGAAGATGCTCCTCACTATTTTCCTAAGCAAGAGATTTTAATCTTTTCACCATCTTGTTCACAGACCAGCCAGGATAACCAGTCTCATTACAGAACAGTACAAAGCTGTCAGTCATACATTACATTGATGTTTTTCCCTAAATGTGGGTGGTGGATTGTTTTTTGTTTTTTTTTTTTTTCCCTTAAAATAACATGTTTAAGCTAAAGCTCACTTCACTAAGCTACAGATTCTTACTTTCTTGGTAAAAAGTACCTTCAGTAAGGTTTAGCACCTTTAAATAAATGAAAATTATACTTTAAATACATCCGACTGTGTAAAGATGGGAAACAAAGCAAAAGTTTGAGTCAGCTGCTTAAAATACTCCAGGAGTACAGCATAGCCGAATGGAACACATAAGAGATCAAAAGGTAATGTTCAAAAGGTGTAAATTGATATGCGAGTCTCCAGTAGCTATTTCTTTTAAAGCTTCAGAATTATGATACTTACATAAACCAAAATGCAAAGTGCTTTACAAATGCCTACAAATCACTATATTTCTGTCTCCTCTGGAAGTTTTTAGAAAGTGCAATTTCTCTTGGGTGTACATAAACACAAAAATAAACAGTTCTAGAGAAAAGATGGTTTACCAAACCTACAGTCCCAGGAAGTGGCCAACATTGAATGTTGCTTGACTTAAATCTTCTGAGTTTTATGATCTCTATTACTGTTATCATATTATTTATATACATACTAGATATTAACTTTTGTAGTATTATCAGTAGATATTAATAAGCTTTTCAAAGATCCCAAAGTACTTAAACTTACAAGTATGGACACAGGAACTACTACTCTCACACCAACTATTAGAACTAATCATGAGTACAAAGTATCTAAATAAGAGTGAGAAAATTGCTTCGCTTCTCACCACAATGAAATAGAAAAGAGAAACTAAATACAAATATTTTCATGGTAGAAAGCCGTTATGTTGGAATTGGACTATACTATCAATTTTACCTTTTTTTCCACAAACTATGTTTCAATCTTGAGTAACCAATATCATCTTTTCATATTTGATCAAAACAATGCTTATTTCATCAGCTTCCTTTCATCTTACTCCACGCTACAGTATTAGTATAAGACCAGCTGAAGAAAAATACTGATCAAAAATGATAATTTCTCTGTAAATTCTGCAGTACCATTTTAAAAAATTGTAGATGAATCAGTGAGATTGAAAAATCTGTCTGTTGAACTACGATACTTTTCTGTCCAGAAGAGACTTCTGGCATTTCTCTTACGTTGGTCTTCCAACAAATCATCACAGTTTGTTTAAGATGACATTTTCCTGGATGGCATGTATAATTGATGTATGTCACATTTTATAAAACGATTGCAAGGTAAATTCAATTTTCTCTTTTCCTTGTTTGTGTCCTCTAAGAATCTCTTATCTCCACATATCAATTACAGAACAGTGACAGAGATAGGGTACAAATCACTTCAATGAATGTAATAGCAAAAGTGATTAAAGATAGTGAGAGATTAATTGCATGTGTCATATAAATAAAGGGTTTAGGAGACAACCCAGGATTTTGAGTGTGTATTCCAGATGTCTTACAGACACAAAACCCCAAACCTTATAAACAGACAAGTGTAACAAGAAGCTATGTTAAAATAATAAATTAGATTATAGAAACTTTAGCATTTACCATTTTTCCAGAGCACTATGCATAATGCATGTACATATCCAAAGGAATATACGCTCAGCTTGGGTGTGTTTCCCCAGTTAGCCATCAGTCCCCACAAAACCAGGGTTGTATTCTTGCATTTTGGAGAAAAAGAAGGAACTATTCTTCCCATAAACAATGTATTTAAAGCCTTACTACATTTGTTGATTGAACATGATGAAAATTAAATGCCAGGTATTTAAATACGTTTTATGCTGATTTGGGGTCTTTAACTTTTCTTCAATGGTAAGATTGAAAAAAAAAAAAAAAAAAAATCTTACAGGAAGTTTATTATCTTTTCATTGGAAAAACTACTAGCAGAGGAGACATTAGTAGCCTGGGACAGAGGCTGCAACAGATGCAAAAGTGCACCATGTGTGTTAATAAGTATTATCAAAAAATAACCCAGAGGAAGAAGAAATTAGAGACCAACCATTATTTCTGCTATTTATCAGAAAGAACATTGATAGAATATTTGGGTAAAGCCAAAGAAAAGCTCAAGCTGCCACA
The DNA here is from genome assembly GCF_018691265.1 of Tyto alba. Taxonomy (NCBI): domain Eukaryota; kingdom Metazoa; phylum Chordata; class Aves; order Strigiformes; family Tytonidae; genus Tyto; species Tyto alba. Next base: position 5,212,646 of record NW_024881302.1, read on the forward strand.
GAGGTTTCTTGGCTCATCTTTATTATTCCTGCAGTTTAGCAATCTATCATCTTAACCACATGTTTCCCTCTGTATCACTACAGTTAAAATTGAGGAAACTTTTCCGATAAGGAACAGAAAGATAGAGAATTATGGAAAAGATCTGGTTTAAAGTGTTTTTTTTTTAAAAAAAGCAAACAAAACCAACAATAAAATTTGGAATCCAAGCATGCTAGTAAATCCTGAACATCATCTGTTATTTCTTTGTAATGCATGTAAAATAATTCTACACTGAAATACAGTATCCCTTTTGCAGTAAATAATAGGGTAAACCATTGAGAATATCAGCCTCCACTGCAATTCCTAGCTCTGGATAAAGCTTAAACTGACATTTATTCCAATCTATTAAAACCAACTCTTTAACACTAACTCAATTTAGTTCTTTTTGTTATAGCTATAATTGTTACTAAAATGCACTTGATTAATATATATGTATATCTCAAAAGCACTGTTAAATTATACTCAATCTATTCTCAAAATAATAAGAAACAAAAGATTCCCATTTAAAAATGTATGTCCTTTACTATTAGAGCAGATTGGAGCTACAATTGAAGAAAAAGCATTTAGAGAGACAGTATTTTACCAGGGTGTTAAAGATGGCATTTACACAGAGGTAATTTACACAGAGGTAAATCCTTAAGGTTCAGTTTTAAATCCCAACACTTCTATAGTCTCCTTCAAATTAACATTTTGGATAACTAAAGAATGTTAAGTGACCATCAAATTGAAAGGCACACATTTACACCTAAACCAATCATGACACAACCACTAGAATCTCCTTTCTGGAAATTCTGCTTGACAAAGAGGAAGTAAAACTTGTGTAGGAATTGGGAAAGGAAGAATATAATTATTTCATAGTGACTTAAAACCAGTGCACAGAGGGCTTAGCTGTGCTATGTTGAACTGGCCCAGTATTTGGTCAGAACCTCAGGCAATAGCGTACAATCACGGCACTGAAATACAATTTCGTTTCATCCCACATTCCTTCTCCTTCACCCACCAAAATAAAAAAAAAAAAAAAAAAAAGCATCATTGAGGGACTAATTTCACCTCAACAGCACTGACCCAGAGAGGTTAAGCAAAGAAAATTCCTTTGGCATGAACTAACAGCAGTTTTACAAGTTTATAGAGCTTGTGTGAATTTGACCTCAAAATAGAAATATCTATTCCCTGGGGGTGCCAGGCCATTCCTTTTCTTTTCTCCTGCCTACACCTGAAAGCTGGAACTAGATATGAAAAATTCATGCAGCTGTATGCTTCAAACATATCCATGAAGGATCCTCAACATCTGCTGACTTGAACAAACCTTGATAGTTAATATGAAAAATTATGTTAGTAAAATGCTCTCTTCCAGAGAGGAAAATGTCTGCTCAGAATCTTCTGAAAATTTATCTTCTTAACAAACTTGACAGAAGGATGTCAAACGTAATATTCCACCAAATACAAGGACAGGTAATATGGTGTTTTTTTCCTCACTTTCCTAACAACGTAAAAGATGTTTCATTTTTACAGACACTGAAAGTCACCTAAACATCTCGTTCTATCATGAGGACCTTTATAATAGAAAACAAACAAGAACTTTCAGTGCAAAATCAGAACCCTGTGAGTCTGAAACGCGACTCTTCCTTTCTGTAAAATTTATATTGTCATACATTAAATTGAAGAACAAAACAGGCAGTAACCACAGACAAACAGGGTCTATTTAGCCTCATGTTAATGTCTGCCATAATGGAATAAAATTCTTCTTGTTGCAAGTGGAAGCTGGGCAGAACAACATGACATCCTCGTATTTTAAATTAATTGCAGTGCTACCAAGCCAGGAGTTTAATTTTCAGCCCCAAACTTTTTTTTTTTTTTTTTAATTTTTTTTTTTTCAGCATTGCCAGTGCTCAAGGGAAAAATTTATCTTTGTTAAATTATAATTGGCTTTATTATCTTTGACTCTTCAGAAATGCTGGCTGGCAAGGTTTTTTAAATTTTCATCAATCTTGTTTTCTGTTTTTACAAAGCCTGCATCAGAAAAAGACATCTGTCTGCAGAACACTATCTCCTAGTGTTATGAATAGGTCTTGAGACTATCTAATTTACTAATAAATCTATCGAAGCAACATGCATCTCAATATTTCACAGCTTAACAAGAAGGTCCAGAAGCAAGGCCCTGAATTGCAGTTCCAGATGATTAGTGCTGCAAAACCAACTGAAGCAGGAATATCTAAGCTGTCAGAACAGCTTACACATACCAATCTTTTGCAAACTAGGGGACACTTTCCCAAATTTTTCATAAAATACTTCAACTAAGGCCTGAAATGGCAGTGCATACTGTTAAAGGTTTCTAAGACTGTCCCAACGCAGCTCCCATCTATGGCATTGCATTTAAGTTAATAGAAAAAAAACTCAGCAGGGCTTTTTGACCTTCTAAAGCAGCACCAGAATCTTGCTATGTCACTATGTAATAAAATAACAAGGACACCCATTGCATACATTATGGTAAGTATCTCAGTCAGCTCCTTATAGTAATAAAAAAAGCTCCCCATGAATCTCAACACCCCCCCCACCCCCCAAAAAAAAAAAAAAAAAAGACTAAAAGACTTACACACTAGAAATCCTTATGGTTTAAGAAGCTCTTAACATCCCTGCTCCCCCTTTCTCCCCAAAAACATCTTCATGCATAAATGGCACATATCAGGGTTTTTCTTGTTTTGGTTTTTTTTTTTTTTTGTTTGTTTGTTTTTGTTTGGTTTTTTTTGTTTGTTTGTTTGGTTTTCTTTTTGTTTGTTTGTTTGGGTTTTTTTTGTTTGTTTGGGTTTTTTTTTTTAAGTTCCATACTACAACCATAAGAGACTTGGTGCAGAATTTCAGAAAAATTTAGCTGAAATAACATACATGTCCTTCACGGAAATAAGAGTTTTATGATGGCCTTACTGTAACGATCACTGTGATCTTTAAGTGTCCTGACAACACTGGTAAGATCACAAGCAGGTCACTTCATCCCTCTGACAAGCCAGAGCCTTTAGAAAGAGATCTGGCCATCTGTGCTGCAGTGTTTGTCTGTCTGTGGGAGAACAGCCACAAAAGAAAAAGCCTAATTAAGGATCCGTTTAAGATATCATCAGATCTATTGTTGAATAGATGGAAACAGGAAAGAACATTAATGATTTCCCAATTGTTTTTCTTGAAAAGTATTATTTATGTCTAAGAAGCTTGAAACAGCTCAGTGACAGACTGATGCTCACACCTTTTGGCCAAGCTAGGAAGTTGCAGCAATGGAGTTAATACTGAAATCCTCCAAAACAGTAATGGCGAAATTTCAACAGATACTAAGTGATATATTTGAGTCAAAAAGCAAACTGAGTTTTGTTACTATTTCTGTTGCCAAACTTTTGACTTTCAGACTTTATGATTTTCCTAGCCAAAATTTTGTGTTATTTACATGAAAGCTGGAACATATGGTTTAAAAAAAAAAAAAAAAAGGCAAGATTTTCATTAGCTTAGAATACAGGTCAACCGATTTCAAGACATTTTAAATTTAGGACTAATTTATGACATCTCATACTAATTTCAGATGTGACATTATTCCCCTAATATGCTGCTCGTTGGACATAATTTTTATTTCACTGAAACCTGTCACCTCAGGGATGATCTAATCCTCTTGAAAACAGTGGCAACATGTCCACTTGAAAGAAAAGACCATTGGTTTTACGCATAGTTGGACTGGACCTTATGCTGTGAACTTAACTATTTTGGTGACCTAGACTTTCCAGCCAATACACATGGTTTTAGAGGGCAGGCATGCAGAACACCAGCGTTTAACCAAGCTAGGGACTCAGCTGTTAAGGGAAAATACTGTTCAATATTTGTATCTTCTCATGGGGTAACACATTCTTACTGCAAAATGTGTTTATGGAATGAACTGTCACACAGTAATGTGTACTTACTACATACTTGAAAGCACCAAGATGCCCTAAAGTTCTATTAATTTTCATTAAACCCAGGCACTCTCATGCCTACATTTTTGATGTCTGACCAACCTCAGAACATAGAGAAACGCAAACCCAAACACAACAGAAGCAAGGCTGACAAGCTAGGCATCTTTCTTCTGAAGCTGTTTTCCAACTTCCATGTGTTATGTTTGTAATCAGGGGGCAATGGGTGGATGGAAGACTTCATCTTGTTTGGGACTGAAGGAGCTATAGGCTAGACTGACAGGAAATAAAATGTCTTTATGTTTAATACGCAGAGTCTTACTAGAGAACTCATCAAAACTGGGGCTTTTAGACTGGATTTTTGAAACACACAACATCTTCAAATTTTCTTATTCAACATGCATCAGATATAGTTACTAACTGAAGGATAGTTTAGTGTATTTTCCAGACTCAAACTCCATTTACTTCCAGCCACAATTCAAGGCATTGACTTTAAGCTGCAATATAAAGCCCTATAACTCATCTTGTGCTTACCTTGGGGCTGTACCTTTGTCCTACTGTCAGTCTTGTATTTCTGACCAGAACAGGACCATTTGCAGCTGTCTTAGACAGATTCTGCAAATGTGATTTTCCTACAGGCTGGAGCAAGTCTGACACTGATATCCTTCAAGGAATAACAAGCTATGCGTATATAACACTGTTCTCAGTGGATGACTGCCCTGGGAATTATCTACAGGGTTTTTTTCCCTTTTGCAATAAATAAAAGTGGCAAGATGCATGATGAGTCATGTAGCAAGGTTGTACTCAATAATTAATATATAATCTACTCACATGGAGATTGGATATTCCATTTCACTTGTTGTTTATTTGAATTTGATTAAACTTTTTAAATTTTATACATGTCCTAATGGAAAATTACAAGTGTCATCACTCTTAACATCTGATAAGATTCAGACAGTTACAATTCAATGTGATATCTTCCATACTTGCATGTACCTTTAACAACCTGTTTCCAACCACTTGCTAGAATTCCTTATTACTCTCCCAAAATACATGATTTTTCTACAACCATTCTCTGCATATTATTTCAGGACTATATTTTTTGCATTTTTTTTTTCTGTTACTGGACCAAAAAGGTTTATTCACTCCTATCTAACATATCACATGTTCCATCCTCAGATCAAAGTTCAGAATGACCATGTTAATCTCATTTACTTTACAGGCAGCGTAACGCCTTATGGCCAGTGCCTTTCTTCAACACACACATAGCATTAATATTCCTGGATATCAAGATGACAAAAATCCTCATTGGCCAATATTAATTTTAACAAGCAAATCCATTTTTGGCTTTCCATCTTGCCTCATTCTTAATTTACTTTTATCCATTTCATCTTCCCTGGTTTTCACATTCCAGATAGACACCGAATTCATGGTATCAAGTCTATATGCCTTTTGAAGTGTTTTCTTTTCCATATGCCCGTATTACCTTCTGCTTTGCATAGCACTTGCTATGCATGCATGATCACAGACTATTTCTAGCATTGATTAAGATATGAAATTAAGGAGGGAAGTACATTACTGGTCACATAATATAAACAATACAAATTTGCTTTAAAAATGAAATTACTAAAGTGTTAGCAAACCTCTTTATACTGTCAGAAATAATAATGTTTACAATCTACATGCCACAGTACAGCCAGAATTCACAAGTGGATTTGGAATATTATTTCCATTTTAGAAAGATACACTAAAACCCCACAGAAGTTAATTTAGTTTATATCTGGGAAGAAAACACAGGTTTGCCTCTTCTGCTGTCTCTTGTCATACAGCTTCTGACCCCAGTGATCCCTGATCCCATTAACAGGGCTTCTGCCGTTTGTGTAAGAACAGCTTTCATTGAAATCTGATTATGAATTTTAGAAGAAAAATAATATTTTCTTAGAAATTAAATGTTTCACAGAAACAATGTTTTTGAACTTCTGACATATATACATAAGCATATTTCCAAAAGCAGTTTGCAAGATTTCCTGTCCAGAAACCAAGACTCTGAAGTTTTGCTATTCTAAGGAAACAAGCCTTAGAGATTTTCTCAGATCTAATGGTATCCAAGATCAAGTGATTTTGGGCACCTCATCATGCTGACTGATCTAGAGCTGGGAGTCTTGCATCTTCTAGAAGCCCAAACCATAAATGCAGCCTGTCAGTAAAGCTGCTAGTGTCATCAACAATTTACCCAGTCATCTCTTCCTTGTCTCTACAATCCAAAAATCGAAACCTCCACATTCACACAACAGACTAACATACTCCCTATCTCACTGCTACATTAAAAACACCGTTAGCCAATGCCCTTGGAAAAGGAATCAAAATATTCTACATGTTTAGAATATTAAGTTTTCATACAAACACATTTACTAAGTGTTTTACAACGGTTTATACGTGCGTATTTTTGCTGAAGGTGCATGTTAGTATATTTAGTGTGCAGTCTTCTTTCTGACCCTATTGCCCTCCTGCTCTTCGCTCTCCCTTGCTGTAAAACTCACTCATGGAATACATCTGTAATGGTAAGTGTTAATACAATTTGCGAAATGTAAAATAATAAGTAATAACAATGAAATGCATGTTCCCTGGGACTCTGTGATAACTCCAGGTAAAAATAATGCCACAGACTGGGAACAGATTCATTAATAAAACTGCACTCAGAAGAGTGACTTGTTTACTTACGTACAACGGAAAACAATACATTATGAACCCCCTGCATTAAAAAGAAATTATGATCACAACTTCACAACCAACAGCAAGGGATATTATCATGTACCTGCCTTGTACAAAATAAACAATCAGACAAAAGGTTTTGAGAGTGATTTGTCGAGGACGTATACTCTCTTAGGTCCCTCTTATTGCACAAGATGCCCAATGTGTTCCAAAACAACCAGGAAAAGTTGACCTCCTTTAAAGATCTAATTCTTTGTTCTCAAGGCTCTTTTTATTAGGGCAGAATTTTGTGAATACTGTCTGCAGCCTCAGTATGACAGCAGGTTATCTGAAATTTGGATACTCACTCGCTACGCTAAGATGAATAAACGGACTTGTCTTGTTCTCCCCATTCTTTTCATTGACTGCCTGGACATAGTAGCCTCCTGCATCGGTCACTGATGTTGCAAGGATCACCAGCTGATTCTCCAGTGTGATGGCTCTATTTAGGAAAGAGAAAGATTGCATTGAAACCAGAAGAGTGGTGTCCACTAGGCAAAAACCATACAACACTTCAGACTTGACAGACTGATACAATATTAATTGGTCATCTAATTCAAAATGTTGAGGAAATCAAAACCAGCCTGATTTCAAACAAATTCACAAGTAATACTTAAGGTCTTTATTGCCTCTAGGCTTTTTCTCTGTTTAGATTATGTAAGATGTATATGGTTACATGCAGAAAGCTACAACATATGAAACTAAAGCTGTTTAAATGGCAATAAGTTACACAAGAAATGGCAAATGACAACAGAGACCAATAACAGCCCACAAACTGCATTGTTATGGGTTGATGACAGTCCTGGCAAACATCAGTATGCTGCAAAGTCAGTTTTATTGAAAACCTTCTCAACAAGTGAAAGCTAGCTTATTAAAGACTGACAGTCAGGGAATATCAACACATAGTTTAGTGGGGGAAAAAAAAATTTAAAAAAAATCAAAGGCAGTAGAACCTCAGAGGGTAAACTTTCTGTATTTATGGCATCACTAATTATCGCAACATCACAGACAAGAACATCGGCAAGTCAGAGCCTAATTGATATACACAAGTGATCTGTGTATAGATAAGGAGGGAAGAGTTGTCATATAATCTAAAGCAGGTAGAAAAGCACAACCCTGTGGTTAGCACTGGCGTAGGCCTGGAGGACTCAATAAATGTCACTGTATAACACAAGTCTATTCTTGCTTAGGGCTGCTACATAACAAATCTCTTTATAAACTTCCTTGTAGGCAGCGTTACACATTTGCACTGCAGTAGGGTTGGACGCTTTGCATTTTATATGTATTAAGTGGTCTTTTCTTCACTATACAAGATAAAGGTTTAATCTAGAGACAACATATAAAAATTTAAGGGCTTAACCAAACAGGACACAGGATGTTCCAAAACCAGAGAAGAATAAAAGAACATGTAAAGTTCCAGAGAAAGCCTAGGGAGCAAAGAGCTGACACTAATGCAGACTGGGACAGGCACAAACTTGGAAATCTCAATGTAAGACTTGGAGTAAGAAACTCCTACCTTCACTTATATTACTTGATGAGAAGCCCCATTGAGTTCAGCTGTGCTATTAGTCATATCCTTGAGCATGAGGTTGAAACAACACATAAAATTATTATACTGGATGAAAGAAGTTCATACATCAATAGGCCTCAAGAAGAGTCAGTGCCAAGTCAAAGTATTCACACACTAATCACTCAATAATTAACATTCCTGCATTTCTTCCTCCTGTTTTGGCATGGTGTGTTTAGCGTTAACAAGTCACACCTGTTTTGCTTTTGAAAAAGCATTTAAAGTAATAGGGGAAAATCACACATTCCTACCGTAGCATACTACTTTTTATACATAGGAGGGGGCATCAAAAATTACAGTGACAGTATAGCAGCATTCAAAGGCTGTGTGTATTTTATTCATATCACTTCAGTTTTCTAATGTGAATACAAAGAACACTGAACTCCTATAAAGCTATTAGTAGGAACCAATAAATAAAAATCTCCTAAAAACTATGTAAGGCTATATAAAAACTATATGTAAGCTCTGAAATCAGTCATCACACATCAGCTAAAGATCCTGTTTACATTATCTTTATTGACAGGTTTTTTTATAATGAAAACTACTAAAAAAAAAAATCACAGTATGATTTTTTGCTTTATTCAGTGAACCTGTATTAGATTAATTGACTTGGAAAATTCATCAAAGAAACTGTGATACATTTACAGAATGGGGATATAAATGCAATTAATATCACATTTGATAAAGCAAATAAAGATAAAATTCCAATGAAGTGCTAATAACTGAATATTAAAAGACAATGACATTACATTCATTTCTACTTCAGTTCCAAAGAAAGCAGCATTAGATTCTTTGAAAACACTGAAATATATTTCAGACTGCTTTGATGCCAGCTGCAAATGCATCCAAAGTTTTAAAGGTGATCCTTGAATACCAAGAAGATGCACAGTGTTACTATCTGTATTAAGTGAGCAGGAAATCTTGACATTTACACCATTATACCCATTATTTATTAATCAAGAGCAAAGGGAATTAAAATATATTTATTAATAAAATTGTTCAAAAGTAAGTGTGTGTGTTTATTTTTTAATTACAGTACACAAATATTGGAGTGTGAGCAAAATGTAACACTTGTAAGTGAAGAGTAAGTACATATTAAAGATTAAAAATAGTGCAAAAAGTTTGATATTAATTTGTATAAAATAAAGAATTAGAACACAAAGCAACTACTGAAGACAACTCTTTGGAGTCATCAATTACATAGTCAAAGTAATGTTAAATTTAAAAACAAGTTATTGATATATTACTAGTTTTTGATAAATGGAATGTTTTGATTTCATGAACTGAAGACAGGTATAGAGCAAGATACAAGCCTTCACAGGCTTTAGATTCTGGGATTATTTAGATCAATCATGAGCTTTGTGCATCAAGAAAATCAGTCACATTTTAAGGACTCATTAATTCCAATGTTTTTAAACCATCTGAAGATTCATGTAGCAGCCCTTACCAGGGTTGCAGCCACTTTTTTCCACAACAGCTGCAGAGAGCACCCCAAAATTGGCTTAATTTGTTTTCCTGGGTTTATTGTTTGTTTTCCTTGTCTGATATAACTTTTAAATTATGACAGCACCACTCTAGTGTTCCAAGGAAAATCTGATTCCTGGCTGCTCAGTTTACCAGCATATTTGAGGAAGACAACTGCAGCAGATGGAGTGGACCTGTCAGTAATTCATACCCAACACAGAATTCATGAAAAATATAAGTATTTCTTTTTTAAAGCAATATCGAACTTAATCTAACATTTTCAAGACAGGAGCAACTGGCAAGCAAGCTAAGCAGACTGATGCTTTGAGATTTCTTAAGCATAGGGAAAGGAGCATTTTAAATCAAATGTTTTAACAGAAGAATTTTTAAAATTTCTCTGGAGCTCAGTAGAAGCCTGTAGGGAACAGCAACCAATACAGAAACATACATGTCTGGGAGCAGTAAGCAGTTACAATGGTGGGTTCAGTATTACTATATCCTACAAGCATTTCAGTGATACTTTTACCACAGAAACAGCCAGAGACTAGAATAGATTGATCTGAAAGCAAAGGCAAGTTGGGCCTTTGAACTACAAACTCTGTTCATGACATGCTGCCTCACCAAAGCCTGCGGTCTGACAGGATGGCAAAAGGCAGCAATGATGGAGAGAAGTCATTTTAGATACCCAGTTCTTCTAAGTATCTGAACATATAAACAGGCATCTAATGAGGTTTTCATCCCTTCCATTTATTGCAGCCAGAATTTAGCACTTAGCCATACTCTGGGATTTTTAATTGCAGCCTTACAAATTGTCCAAGTACTGTAAAAAAAATCTGGTGCAAATAAGCTCTAAGTTACTTCTAAAGCTGATGGAAACTATTCTGATAGCATCAGTGGAACATGAATCTGGCCTTTAGAAGTAAAGAGAATTTTCCAAAAGGGATACCATTTTTAAGGCATTTAAGACAAAGGCTTTGGAGTTAAGTAATTTTCCTCTTCCGAATATTACATTATTAAAACACTGCAAATTAACTCTGCTGTATCTTAAATAGGTGGATTTCCATTAATAATGTTTATGTGAAAATGCCAAAACCTACAAATGGATGATTTCCAAAAGTTAGATATTTGTTAGGTTATTAGTCTACCAGATTACACAGTAAACAGATAATATTAGGTTATAAAAGCATAATAAAATGAAAATTATAGAGTAACCTGATTAGGCTTTCTCTTAGAAGGACGCCATCTGCTTATGAACCAGCATGCAATATTTTGGTACAAATGCCTTCATAAAGCCTCTTTTCCAATATTATCTTCAGCTAATATGAATATCAATCCCTCTTTACAAGATATTTTTTACTAGAATACCTCTGTTTCCCTGTTAAAAACTTTTGCCCTCATTACACAGCAAGCACCAATCCTTCTCCATCAGCCAGACACCACATAGTAACAGTGATGTTAGTAGAAAAGGGAGAGATAATGGATTAATAACAGCATAATTATTGAAAGACTTCCCCCCTGAATTTCCCCTTTTGGAAAAAACATACAGATACATTGCAGCTAAAAACCACAGCTGCTCAAGTGAAATCCTGACTCAGAGTAGTGCATGCACGGCTTAACAGAGTGAGCATTTCACCACCCATGTGTCTTCCAATTCTGATGGGGAATTATTAAATCAAAATTATTTAAATACATGTCTTCCACAAACAGTCCATGTTTTTCAGGACTCAATCACATAGCAAAATATTAGTGTTACATGCTACACAGCAACATGACCATAGCAACAAAGCACTAAGAGCTGTGACTGGATGCTAGTTTCACAAAATATTATTCAGGTTCCAGGTATATTGTTACTGCAAATCAGCCATCTATTAATAAAATTATACTTACACATCCACTGAATATTAAGTATAACTACACAAATTAATGCATTGGGTTTATAATCAATGCTAGTTTATACTATCACTTCTCTAGCTATGCCATGGCACAACATGTGCTTCTGGGAAGTGGCTGTGATTTCCAGTTATGAAAGCATCCCAAAGTTACACAAGAATAACCAAGACAGCCCTAATTGCCAGGCAGAGGTTGAATACTACCGTGAAATGGAGGAAGATTAGCTATGGACAGGTTTAGCAGATATTTCCAGGAGGAAATTATAGAAGCAGCAAAATTTCCATGTTTTAAGCTTGACTTCCCTATTCACTAGCATTTGTTCTGGAGCTTGCAAGGTCTTGGTTTAGTAAGGCTATAGACATTATTCCCCACGGGTGCTTGTGAACATATTGCACAAAACCTGTTCTGTGTAAAGCGAGTGTAAGGCTGGAATAGAAGTGGACGGAAAACTGTACTTGACAAATCACCAGTGATCTGCTACCTGACTGGAAAGTTATATCAGGTAGAAAGCCACAGGGTCTGTGTTTGTCCTGGCATTATTTAATATTTTCATTGGTGTTTGTTGACTTGAATATAGATTTCACTTACTAAATCTGCAGATAAAGTCCCAAACACTCTGGAAGACAGAATTAGAATTCCAAATGCAGAAGACCTGTTCAAGCATCTCTACAAGACTGAGGTTTGCAGTTCAACAAACAAGTTCAAAAAAACTGTATTTGAGAAAGAATAACTGACTGCAAAGCAGGCAAAACTCACATCAGGTTGTGCAAACAGCAGTATCATTGGAAAATTTAAGAAATAACCGTCTTCCTCACCCAGTGTGGCCCCCACTCAATGTTGGCTATCTAAACATGTGGGAAACCCAAAAAGAATCCAAAAAACCCAAAACCACACCAGAACCATCCACTTCCCCCACCCCACCATGCAACCCCAAAGAGTAATCTAGAAAATGTGGCATGCAGAATACTCAAAAAAAAACAAAAAAGTCATCACAAGTATCTTCATATATGTACAGGACTGTTACAAAAAAGTATCTCGGGTTTAAGCAGAATCGCCAAATATTGAGTCTTGTTATAAAAATCTTAGCAGTCCGCCCTCAGAAAAGATTATTTTTAGTCTTCTGAGATAGATGCTCCCAGAAATGATGCTCAGATAAATTATCCCAAATATATATTTAAAGTCATGCTCATATCAAGCAATTACTGGTCTAGAGATTTAAACCCACAAAACAAACCCCAAGATAACCAATACATAACTGATCATGAAAGAGATGTTTGCAGTGAGAGACAATGTTACCAATCCAGAAGCAAGCAATTACAGTAACAAACTAAGAAATAATATTCCTAAGTGCAGCACTTATGTTAAAATGTTATTTTTCTCCCCCTAGGTTTTCAGCAGCTTCAAATCTTATTTAATGCAACTTAATTATCACATAACTCTACTCCTTTTTTTTGTTTGTTTGGGTTTTTTTTGTTTGTTTTTGTTTGTTTTTTTAATTACATTTTAAGCAACAAGACAGTACAGCTGATATAAGAACCTAGGTCTACTTAAATCACAGATCTTGGGTGTTACCTTACTGAACCATATATGATATATGCCTGGACGTGCTACTCCAGCAACAGTAGTTCTCAAACTGGAAGAGAAATCCAGACTTTCAAGACAAAATACACATCTCCGTCAACAGCAGAAAACAAACACTTGGAATAAAATAAGTCAATTTTCTCCAGTCATCTCTTCTTATAAAACTCTTGCTGCATTCAAGATATTTGTAAACAGAGTACCTATTTTCTCTCTCTCCAGATTATCATATAGTTGACACATTGACCTCCACTTGCGACATCACTATCTGTTGCTATGCACATAGCTAGCAACCACTGTAAAGAAGAATAGGGGAAATTGTTTAATATAAATGGGTTATTTAAACAAAACATTGCAGTTAAAAATTATCATAGGTTGTTGATCTACACAGCTGGCTGACTTCACTGACTGCAAGCACAAAGACAAATTGTAATCATTTGGGATTTTATAGTTCAACTTTCAGATACAGACAGACATGAATATTGTTCCACTTCATATTTCTCCTGGTTATTCAAGGTGCTGTGGGTTTTTTTAAACACTGATTTCCACCCCCCCTTCCCTTCACTGTGAAAGGAAGACTTCTGTTATTAAATTATAACTTCACTTCCAATAAAACACGTCAGCATAATGGTATGTGGTATCGTGGTTTGTAGTCAAGTATTAAATAGCTTCCTGTTGAATATTGTAACTTCATCCCATTATTTCACTAAGATATACATTACAGAATAAAAACAAATGTAAGGCATGAATGTGAACTGCACTAACTATAAAACAAATTAGCAGTGGTACAAGCCCTGTCACAGGGCAATGCACTGAAGAGATAATTGATTATACAACAGTGATAAAGAAAACTTCAACCTCTTAACAACATACTTAATGGCTACATTTAGACATGTCACAACTGTGCCTACTTAGATGCACCCAACCTCTGCTTATTCATCTTCCTAAGTCTGCCTCAGCACCATCTCTGACATTTTATTCCCAATTCCACACACATCTCATTCAAAACCATCTCCATTTTCACATAGGTATAGCTAAGATTTGGCACAGATGTTGCTCTATAAACATACCTAGTCTCAGGGACTCAAAAGTCCATGTCACAGCTACTGAAGTATCCACAGTTTGGAAATAAAATTTCAGATCTCAGACTGGTAAACACAAATTTCTAACACATTTGGTCAGTTTTCTCAGTTGAAACAAGTCCTCTTCAGCAGCTAAATGCATGCACATGAGTATATCTAAAGCTGATATACTGAGTACAGAGAGCATTGACAGAAATCATCTGGCTATAATCATGAAACCTCATGACAGCTGAATATCAGTGAAGATGAAACAGCCACACATGTGGAAGGCCTGAAGAGGACAGCACCTGTGATGACTGTTTCATATCACATGAGCCAAAGGCTTTGTTTTAGTTCTAGTGCCAGAAGAATATATATCTGTCTTACAAACACTACATCCAAACTCACTGCACTAGCCCTACAAGTGAGAACAGTACCAAACTTGCCACTCAACTCCTTTGGGTGACCTGAAATACATGTTGAAATAAATGGGAGAGTTTCAAGGGATAGGAAAATTTGTACAACTATAAGTTATTACACACTTGTTTTGAGGAGTAGTAGGGAATGCTACGCTGCAGAACTAACACCTAGTATTCTGTTAGTTTTTAGATGTGTTACTACTCCTTTCAATAGTACCAATCTTTAAACAGAGTACAGATTTGGTAAAAAATAACAAGTGACCCAAGGATCAATCTTTGCCACTGCCAAAGAACAGCAGTACTGGGTAACAACACAGCAATTTATTTAGACAAGTTTTACTATGAAAGATAATTAAAGATTTAGTGGTCTTCTGATTTTCAGCTGCTTTACATCTCCTGAACTATACACACTAGGCAGGTAAGCACTGCATTCAAACACCCATCTTTTAGTAACTCATGGTATTACATTACTTCTTTTAGCAGAATCCTTTCATACCGAGTACAGATGCGTTAGTAACAAACACATCTACCACAGACTCCATAAAAACTTGGCTATTACTAAAAACAATACAGCAGAAGAAATTTCAAGTCAGCCCATCACAGACTTTTTTTTTTAATGCCATTAACACAAACATTTCAAAGCACTTCAAGTTAGTGACAATGAAACATAAAGAAAACACTGGTAAAAAAAAACAAAACAAAATCAACAAACCAAAACAGACAACAAATAAACAGAACTTCAACAGACATTTAAAAGGAAGCAGTGACTCCCTATTTCTATCATAAATAGGCCATGCAGTGACATAAAAGCAAAGCCAGGTTGGATACATTCAACCATACGTTGAACATATATGAGGTCAAACATTGGAAACTTTGGAATAAAAAGAAAACTGTGTAACATCAAAGGAGCATTTTGTGTTATGGCTTCCACCCAAAACAGAGCACAGTAAATAACTGGAAAATATTGTTCTATCAATAGTATTTTATCTATTCAGTTAGGTATACATTACTAGTCAAAACCAATACAAGCTGAAAATTTTTCAGAAAGAAAGGAGAAATACCTCTTTCCAATAAAATGAGACAAATGTGCACAAAGCTGTTGTATAGAAAAGCTACAGAACTCTAAAAAGTGGAAAGCAAAGTTCTAGGAGGGCTTATGTAAGAGATTGAGAAGATAAATGCAACTACATCTAAACCTAAACATTTGATCACCCTATTCCCAGGCAAAGTAATACTACATATATTAAAAACTATGAAACTTCAATGTGAACATCAGCATCTTTTAAAATAAAGTGTCCTGGAAGATAGCCTTCAGACATTCAGAAGTATAGCTCCCTTCTGGGATCCACTTGTATGTTGTATTTGAAACCTGGTTGCAGCCCTTGACTCCAGAACTCATAAAGAACACTTCAGTGGCCAACTAAAATGTAAATAATGCATGATTAAAGGAGCAACAGACCATATAGATTTTTTTGCTTTCAACTTGGGTGGTGCCAAAACCAGGAAGACAGGTAACCTATCATATCCATTTATTTTTAAATTACTTGAAATCAGCAAACAGGTGTGTTTGTATGACTTACTGCTTATTTGACTTCTGAATCTAATGACACAAATTTCCTTGCAGTGGAGCAGCAACAGATGTTCAGGACTCGTGGTTGTAAAGCTTAAGGAAGTCAGAAGGCCAGAGCTTGTGTAGTAAATCTTGCCGCTCCTCTGGTAGAATGACAGCAACTTCTATTTAGAAATAGTCCCAGAGGTAACATAGAAGGCAAAGAACTTCAACCCCCTTCCTTCTGATACTGAAGCTATAAGCACCACACATTCCCTCTAATGAAGAGCAATAGAGAGTATGCATCTGAGAGACTGCCTTGTTTACATTTGCTGGATGATCCATAAACACTATGCCTATTGAGCAGGCAAATGAAACCCTGAAGTGTCAGTAGATGCAGTTTGGTTTCTTTGATTTTATGGCTGCAATATGCTTTGCAGAGCATTTTTATTTTCTGTGCTGAAGAAACACTCAGCTATGAGTTACATGACAAAGAACTCACAAATCCTGGAAAAGACGCATGCGTATTACTAGCCTAGCTTATGTTCCCAGGGTCGTGAACAGAATGCTCAACATCTTGCCGATGCAAGTAATTCTACATAATAAGTAGACCAGAACAGAAAACCTCTGATGCCCCCAAAGTCTTTGCTGCAATCTGTCTTCGCATATTTATCTCCTTACTTGCACACATTTCTGCTGCAGAGGTTTTAGGGGTTTGCTCCTGCAACGCAGCAAAATGCTGCTCCCTGTGACTCCCCTCATCTGGAGAAGAGGTGCTATTACTGAGTTAATGGACAGTAGACACAACAGCTCCATCACCTTCAGTTACTGACTCTTTTTATCCACTTCGCCCTGTAATGAGGATCTCTACTTGCTCACATTTAAGTAACGGCAGCATCAGCTATCCCCTAATCCTGCAACACATTAAAATAGAAAGATAGATGCAGAAAAACATTAAAATGCCCTTATCACTGGGCTGCAGGGGCATAAACTTCAAATAAGAGATTGTTTTTCTGTTGAAAACAAATAAATATATTTACTTAATTTTCTTCTTAAATAATCCTTATGAGTGTTGAAAGGATGCTTTGATTATTACTGTAAAGATAAACAATGAAACATTCCATTATATCTTACCTAGGTTAGATAGAAACAAATTCAATTCCTTCCTGTACATGTTTTTCCCTGGTGCATTAACACACTTCTTTATATTCAAGAACCAACTTTTATTACAAGCTGAGTGTGTAGGGAACAGGGAGATAGGGAAAGAAAACAGAATGAACAGCATGCTAATGAGAAAGAAAAATACAGCCCCGACAACCAATCCGTTTAATTAGGCGGGCATCTACGTTTTTAACTTCCAAGTTCTTAATCCTGTTGTTACTGAACTCAGAAGATGGAAAACAGAAACAACGCTCAAATAAACCCTGTAGGCTACTTTGCTAAAGGAAATGTGAAAATTAACCTCTTAGCTCCTAAAATGAAAATACAGTACAAAAGGATGACAAAAAAAGCTCAAATGAGAGCCAGATCAATGAGGCCAATAATAGCGTACAAGCTTCAGAATGAAATCTTGAATACAGACCTAACGAATCGGAGATACAGAACAACAGTTATACAGGATATTTAGGTAGTCTTCTTATTTTCTTCCCTACATTCTTTACCTGAAAACTAAGAGCCAAAACATGTATTTGGTTGTACTGTAGTCTTTCCTGAATCATGTAAAAGAATCAGAAAAATCACCATCCTCAACAAGTCTTATTAATAATAGAGAAACAAAACGACAGTTTCTTGCAGATTTGTAGCACTTAAATTCTCAATTGCTGATAAGAATCTTTATACAAAGGACAGAAATAAGTTCACATAGTAGCCTTATTTTGAGGCAGCAAAAACATATTGTTCAAGTGCTTAATATTTAACTCAGAACAGAAGCGGAACATGTACCCAGGGACTGTAACTTCTCTTAAAGCTAAAACAATTCTGCAGGAATGCTGGCTCACAGTTACTCAATACACACAAGTCTATGCTTCAGCTCAATACACTTGCTGTGAAGTTTGAGAGACCACTGGGAAAAAGAAAGTCATGGCATGGCTCATTTCTAATTGAGTACTTGCATGTGAGAGCGGGTATAAGAGAGGGAACACATGCACACTAAAACACACAGATATGCATCTCGGGAGATGTGTCAGAGATGCTTCTTGATTGATCCCTCTGCCAACTGAAGTACTGGAGTTCCTCCTTCACCTCATTCAGCAGCCCGTTTTTGAAGTAGACACTTAAAATTCTGTTCCCTGGTGCCTCAAATGAGCTAATAGTGCCTACATGAAGGTAGGGATTGTTATAATCACAGAATCAAGTTCTAAGACTTAATGATATTGCTCTACAGATAATTTGAGCGTTCTCAGTTTAGATTACTTCACCCAAAAGGTCATGAATACAATGCACAACTTTTCCTCCCTCTTTCTTTACACTTCACTACAGAGTGGCAACTGAAAAGGAATATTTGAGAAGAGAACATGCATTACCCCACAAGAGCAGAAGCAGTACCAATACCACTAACCACCTCACAGCTTTACCTCCTAAAGCAGCAAAGGGACTGTCAGTTTAAAGAAACTCCTCACTCCAACAGCACACAAAACAGAAGGGAAAAGCTCTCCACCAAAATCAAATGCTTCAGTAATGGAAGTTTTTTCCTATATTCCTCTTGCCACTCAGAAGAGGAATCTCTGATGCCTCAAGGACATATTTAAATAATGTTTGCTGGCAATTTCTATGGCAAGAGCAACATTAATATAAAGCATTTTCCTAAGAAACACAATTCTCTTTTTCCCATATGAAGCCACTAGAGGTTTACTAGAGTTGCTGAGCCACCTGAAACCCTACTCTCCTACCCGCATCATCATTTTCTGCTACACACACTTGCAGCCTGTGACACGGTGGTGACTGTAATTGCGCAGCCCACGCTGCTCAGTCAATGTTACACGTCCCAACTATGAGACAAACTGCCAGTGAACCCACTTATGGGAGCCTGCAGCAATATGTAAAGGTTAGTGTTAAGATGACCTGTGAAGATGGATGAGCAAACCCCAAAGCTCTGAATTTCAAAGCTTTATTGCTTTAAACCATATTTCATCCACTTAATGTATACTTAAAGCAGGTCCTTGGGACTGCTTTCAACCAAGAATGTACTTTAGGTTAAAAAAGGGCATAAAACATTTACTAAAACACAATTGTAATTCTACATGCCTAACATTTCCACATTCCCATTATTTTCTGCAAACATTTACTTGTAGTACCAACAAACACAAAATTATGCATGTGCGTTGTTCAACTGAAATTACCTGACAGGGTAACATGGTGCAGGGACCAACCAGTCAGCATAAAAGCAACAGCTGCTCTATTGTGCTATACTGCAGAAGTACAAATACAGTCTGTGTTGCAAAGCAGCACCTGACACCAGGAAGGCAAACACGCCATTTTGAGTAGGAGAACTAACAAGGCCTTTTCTCTCACAAGTTGTATCTTACACCCATAAATCTTCCCCCCATCACCAAAAAAAAATATTTCATACAGAACCCTTATCTTCTTTAACACTGACCCTACAGTCTCACTCTCCTCCTTTATTACCTCCAGCCATAAAATGTCCTGAAAGAATTTCCACTCTGCCTTTGATCCTCTCTCCAAGCGCCCTCCTGTTTTCCAGCAGCCAGCCCAAACCCTCGGAGCTCTTGCTGCCTCCACCTCATCTGACTGTGTGGCTGAGCAAGTGGTAGCACCTGCAGCTCATTTGGAGATAACGGCAAGCTGATGAGCTGAGCTGAGCTCAGCTGAGCCCAGCTGGCAGCTGGCTTTTTAGCAGTGGGATACCTTTTGGGGGCTTATTCCTCTAACCCAGAATTTGATTCCCCTAAAGATTGTGGGAACTTCTATTTGTACCTTCTGCTCAGTGGGGCTAATTTTGTCCTGTAGATTCAGAAAGATTTTGCGGGAAGAAACAGGAAGCAGATGAGGATAAACAGAACAAACAATACTACATAAGCTTCAGTGTTTTAGGAGGGACCTTTGTAAAGATGCCTAGACTATGCCAGATCCCATTTATTTCTCCATAGCTGTACTACCGTGCACAACACTGCATTGAGTCCTGTGGATAACAGTCTGTCTTTTAATGAAAAATTCCAGTGCTCCCATCATCTCAGAGCAGGAAGATCCAGAACTGAAATCCACACCTACATGACTGTTTTTCATGTCTGGATATAGGTCCACATAAACTTCTGATTCCAGGATATACAGTCTATGTATATTGAATACACCTCTCTATATATTCTGTATCTATGGAATAGATATATAGAAAGCTATCTATATCTATAGAATATATCTACAGATATTCTATATCTATAATAAGAAATCTGTAATATATTTTATATCAACAAGACAAGTTTCTTTTTGGAAGTTTGAGTTACAGAATCTAAGATACTGTTAATTTAAAAATACATCACTCAAATTGTATCTTACTCTAGTCTTTTTATTTGTGTCCTCACTCTGATTGCGCTTCATTCTTTAAATAGTCAGTTGCTGCAAGAACTCTAGGGAGAAGAAAAATGTGTTACTGTTGAGGATATGCCTGCTCTCCTATTTAATCTTTAAGCTTTGCTTTCAACAGCCAAATAAGTAGCAGGAAAGTGGAAGGTTAAAAATTTTGCATTTCATCTCTGCCAAAACAGTAAAAGAAAAATGGGATTGCTGAATAGCTGACAATGACTGCAGAATCAACACAGCAGTGATCTGCCTATAAGCTGCAAAGGGCAAAACCAAAGCATCTGCTTAAAAGCTTATACCAACTGGGGGACAAAAAGAGTAAGGAAGCCACAATAAAACATAATTATTATAGGAGCTATAATTATGGCATTATTCTTTGGCATATTCTATGTTGTGCACATTAAATGTTGTACAGTGTGAATATTTAATGATTATATGCTTACTCAGAGCTTTTAATGTCCTTAAAATACAGGTATTTTTCATGTATTAAGAAGAAATTACATATAATCTTTGTCCTAAGGATCTGCAGTTGAAATAGATGCACAACATTCTGTGAGTCCTCTGCAAATTTAAATCTCAAAGCTTTGGAAACTATGTATGTTTACAGCCACTGCATGTCAATTTTCAGTACTTTTTGAAAAAATAATCCACTATATTGACCTGAAGAAAACAAAATGTAACCTTTGAGTGATCAGCTGCAGCTATGTTCTGCATTATCATCTGTAAGAATTACTGAGAAGTAGCTACATCCAATTACACTGGTTGTAGTAGGTCTCTGAGAAGTCTAAAAAACTTTGGATACGTGCAAACATTCTTCAGTAGTAACAAGCAAAAGATATATTTCTGCAATAAGAAATAGCAGGAAGCATGATTCACTAAGTGCCAACATAGCATAAAACATAGTCGTTTCTACTAAACTACTTTTCTATAAACCATGCACCAAACAACCATATAAAGAAGACAGATTTTAGTATGCAATGTAGTATAACAGGGGCCAGACATATAGTTTTCAGTGTGGTATAAAGATATAGGTGAAAAATTATTAGACTTTTCTAGTATGCATTGAGACTTTAGTACAGTAAATACTGGCAATGGATTTATTACCTTCTGCACATTGCATCCTTACCTGAATGGAGAGCACCACAACTTGCTGTATCTGGGTTTTATAGTAGAAAATACCGACATTTTAAAATAGGTTTGGTTTTTGTTTTTTTTTTTTTTTTGGTCAACAGTTTGGGCTGTTGTAAGATTGTTAATGGTTTTCCTCAAAATCTGACTTTTTCCAAACACTAGCCTTTTAACCACAGCAAACTCAGACCAGAAAAAACAGCTTCCAAGTCTGCCAGTTGGCTTATTTTACCAGGATGAGAATCTTGCAGATCTTACAAATTATTTCACTTTATCAGTGAACTGCTGATAGCTCTTCTTAAAGTACAATTTCCCCATTTTCCATTCCTTTCCTAGTAACTTCTGGCAGACCAGATTTTCTTACAACTTACAAGGCAGTATCAAAAGCCTTGCCTAAATTAAGATGCATGACATCTGCTGCTCCACTCGTATCCACAGAGCCTGATACCAAGCCGCAGAAGGACTCAACACAACCCATTTCTGACACATATATATATGTGTATATAGGTTGTCAAATGACCTTTCAATTTTCGTTTAGGAGATTAGAATTAGTTTCTTTGGTTGTTTATTACAGGATTTTTCCAGGAATGAGAGGCAAGATGACTGACATTTAATTTCCAGATTTCTTTTTCCCCTTCCTAAAAATAGGCATGACATTTCCTGGTGTTTGGCATCCCAAGCTCACATTCTGCATTCATTCCAAAATTGTTCAGTATGTTCTCTATCTAACACAGATAAATTTCACCTGGCCAATTGATTAAGAAATACTTAAGGTATGACATCAAGTAAGAGGGATATTCAGATATGTAATAAAGAAGGAATATTGCTTGTCTTCAAAAGCACCGTGATGTTCTCATGTTTTTATTATTATTTATTTCTAATTTATTATCTCCGCAACAATGAATGCTCTATCATTCTAGCTAGCTGGAGAGCACTTCTGATCCTCAGGATATGGTTTGTGGTCTTGAAAGGATATTGACTTAAAAATAAAATTAATATGAACTAAATTAAGCCTCTCAATGCATACTTTACTTTTTAAAACTGAAGCTAAATCATGTTTGATAATTCTTCCCCGTGCCTCCATGGCTTTTGCATCTCTGTGAGCAATCCAGAGATGGGTGCTCTGATCATTTGCTGCTTCTTATTTGCTGCATCTGTTCACAATTCTCCATCTGGATGACTCCAGACATCCATCAGAAGTCCTGAGGTAAACCTCTGACTCTGGGAGCTCCTGAGAAAGTAATTTAGATGCTTGCTAGAGTAGCTGCTAAAAATAAAAGATTTCTTCGTCCCATGCTTCATAACACTCCAGAACAGGACAGAGGGAATGAAGAACATTAAAACCAGTGAGAGTTTTCTGTGTGTCCTGGATGATGCCAGCAGATCTGAACACACCGAGCCCCATGTCTGGGAGCCGGACTCTCTCTTTCCCTGCTCTAGAAAACGTGGGGAAGGAGGAGAGATGTGAAGAGAATTTTTGCTTGTTTTCTGCAGTTACAGTACCATAGGAGAACATGACAAAGAATTTGCTTTGGGTTTTGCCTGGGTTTTCTTGACCATCAATTTCTTGCTCTGAAAAAAGCCAGCTGATGTTCTCCTTTAGAGTTATAAAAACCACCAAAACATTGATAAAGCCCCACTGCAGCTATATTCAAAAAAGAACATAATCAAAGAACATCAGCATAGGAGCAACACAGCCCCCCTGAACACCTGGGTAAGTTATATACTAAATATTAATGTGAATTCCACACACAGATAATTATTCAGTAGACTTACATAACTAATTAAAGTAACTAAATACATATAAAGAGGCCATTTACACAAGCCTACTTGTTCAAATGACCTTCAATAAAGTTTCAAGTGCACTAGGGCCAGGAATGAAAATTCTTTCATGTTAAGAAAAGGATATTGAGCAGGGCACTACAGAGCAATCTTATTTGTGAAGCCTCTCCATTTCCTGGTCAGCTCTGATATCTGGGGTCACAAAAGTAGCATTTTGTTTGGTGGGTAGGTTTTTGCAACACAATAAATGATTTAACATTTTCTAACACTAGTGTTTGAGGTTAGCCCATTACATGGCCTTCTACCACTTGATATTTAAAGGCTTGCAGATAATTGTGGAATATTTTGCATATTACTTAGTAACATGTGTGCTGTTCATAAATATGTATTACCTGGTGCAATGTGTGTACCATTCATAAAAGTTTAACAGATCTCAGCATTACCTTAAGATGTACAAGAATTGTACTACATATTTGTGCATTTATGAGCACACATATACTATCCTTGTAAATATATTTGTAAATAAAAAGGAAATAGAATAGAAAAGGGATTTTTCTAATCATACCTTTGGCAAAATAATGTCATAATTATTCTTCCTACAATACGTAACTGTAGAATATTGCACTTTCAATTATATATCTTCAGTTTGTTTCTGTAAAACATTTTCTTATACCTGACTGAATATCATAAATGTTATTTTAGAACTATAAAAAATCTGCTAATTCAAGAATGTAGTGCTCTAAAAATATCTCTGTTATCAGGGTTTTCCAGGAAGTAGATGTAAAAAGGGAGAACTAATTCTTAGATTATGCAGTATACTGATATGAAATCCATGTGATTAAAAAAATAGAAAAACTATTTTTTTTCACAAAGCCATGCATTTGATTTGTCTCCTTCCCCCAATTCTGAAACTAACAGCTCCAACTTGTTGCTTCATTCCAGCCTCTTTTATGACTGTAAGTCTAATGAAAAATATATATAGTCACCTACAATATCCCATTTGTCACTGTGCAGCATACCATTGCCACTCAGAACTTCAAAGCATCAGGACAGACCAAATTGGGATCCTTCTTTTTCAAAAGCACTGGCTCCGTGAGATAAGAAAATCTTCATTAGCTGTTCGCTTTACAGAGACAATGAATCAATTAAGCAATTCTAAATCCATGAAACGAAGGGCAATAATATGAATGTATACACTAGATAAATAGCAGTTGTAAAACTTGTAAAACTTTCTATGGTTTAGATACTGCTGATATTAGAACTGGTTGTATGATAACTTTCTGTTTACTGCAGTCTTTGCAGCTTGACTTTTATCGAATAGCAATGGTGTATGGCCATAATCCAGACTGCTTGTTTTTCCTTCTAGATGTTTTCAAAAAGAAGGATTTGGATGAGTGTTTTTTATTTTCAATGAAATATTTCACAGATGAGAAAAATTCAAATGATGTATGGTAAACATTTGCATTCCATAGAAGGCATCTCATGTGATAAGACTGTTCTTAGTTTTCATAAGTGGAAGCATTCCAATTCATTTTCTGGTGTTTGCAATTGAGCTGCTGAAAAGATAGTACTCAAAGATTCTTACTGTGGGAAATAAATTTAAATAGTTCATTTTCTGGAAGGGCTTGAATAAGTAGTTTTCTTACACATTTATTCTTTAAAATTACTTATCTTAATACAGTCGATGCCACTGTTCTGTTGTTCCCCTTTTAAATTTATTTTTAGCACCAATATACAAACAAAGCGTTATGACTACAAAAACCCTGGGCTGGTTTAACTTGGAATTAAGAAAATGCAATGTTAACAGAGGCAAATGGGAAGATATTCTTTTTAAGTCACACACATAAAATAGGCAGAAGAAAACCAGGTTGCATTAGATAAGTTTAAATTTACAAATGATACTGCAATTCTCAGTAGAATTTTGCAATACATATTACCTTTAATAAATACAACAGTATGGTGGAATTATTTGAAATCTCAAGGTAAATGAGCAACTCCATCCAAACCTGAGGATGTGTGATACTGCAAAAACTATGCTACTTGTTGAGAGTGAAGCCCCATCTAGAAAAAATTAAGCCTTTGCAAACTTTTTCTCAAAAAAACTATTACTCCTGATTAAAGATACTGACTTCAGTTAGAAAATCCAAGGTCAATGTATTCTTATATAGCTCCTGAAACAATTATAATACCAACGTACAAAGGGGCCATCGCTGGGAATTTTCAATGGGAAAGGAATGAACCTATTTGTTATAAGGTATTACAGGGAAAGCTCACCTAAGTGTGATATAAAAAGTTATTCCAGAACAACAATAGAAGAAAGTATCCTAGGTTTTGGGGGGGGTTGGTTTTTTTTTTGTTTGTGTTTTTTTTTTTTGTTTGTTTTGGTTTGGTTTGGTTTTGGTTTTGGTTTTGGTTTTTTTCTTAATATGGAAGAATAACTGTTTTGTTCCTGAATTATGAACCTTAATTTAGCATCTAATGAAGCTGTAAACATTCTCAAAATCAGAGTGATCAAATATATGATTAATGTTTTGAGCTTTTTTGCCTCCTATTATGCATACAAGCTGACAGCAATATGTATATGTACGCAGTCTATATATATTTGTATGAGTTAATCTAATCCCTTGACAAAAACAGAAATAAAAATGGAAAATTGCAATACATTTCTTGCCAAATAGGGCAAATACCAATTGTATCTTCTACAATGAAAGCCAAAATTTGGTTCTTCTAACTGATATTGGCCCAACGTCATTTGACACAAACAAAATTCAGAAGATTCAAACAACCGCATAAATAGATCTAAAGTGTGACATGCACATGAGCAGACCATTTTGTATTCTCTTTATAAATATCAATTTTCCCAGCACAGGCCCTAATGTCTTCATTACACATTCTTTCTTCACTTTCTCTGCTTCAACCTTTAAACTTTTTCAGAAGAAGTTCTGAGGAATTTTCTAACGTTTGAAAAGATTGCTGCAAATGTGGTTTACAGGAGTACAGAACAATCACACTTTCTACATGGCATCAGAGGCCTGCAGCTACATGCAAACATCTGCGTGTTTCTCTATCAGCCTACAAAAACATCCAAACATTCCCAAAATCTCTGGCCAGTACTTTCTTTTTAAAAATTAGTATTGCAAACATACAGCATGTCATCTAGAACATGGTTTCTGCTAGCAAAATCAAAGTTGTAGCTATACATGGAAAATGGAGAACTAAATAATGAGGATTTAAATAGGACTTTAAAATGCAAATACTATGAGTTGAAAATCCTGTGGAAATAGGCCTGCAAAAGAAAAGTCCTAAATCTCTAAAGAAAGAGGCAAAAGACCACCCATATCGACGTGCAGCCACTGTGATACAGTTATTAAAGGTGCTGAGCGGAATTCAATTTCAGGACTGCAAGCAGAAATATCAGGCATGAGAGGGGATTTCTGCAGAGACTCAAGTAACTGCTTTGGCTTATAGATATTGATCAGAGCATGCAGATGAAAGGCAAACACATAGCTGGTCTTACAGACAAGCCAGAATGTTATTACTAAATCAAGCTATCTGCCTTTTCTCCTTTTTAATTAGATAGTTCAAAAAGTATGGAGTGTACAGATTCTCATCATTTCACCAGTAACTGGAAGTAAATTCTCTCTTCAGTTTAAATGCAGGATTAAGCCCGTTGCTGAATCAGCTCACCCTGCCTCTGGAAAAGCTCAGACTGCTACAAATTTAGGAACTACTTCTTATAGATGCAGAGTTAGTCAGAATAAATCTCGTATCACAGTTCCTTCGGTTGCTAGGCCTTTTACTTCTTGCTTTTAAGGGACACAAGCAATAAATTGCAATCAGTCAAGCCCTCCATGTTCTTCTAACATTTACTTTCTCTCTATTACTGTTTTTTTTTAAAGTAACTGTGCCACAACAATCTTGCCAGGAAGCCCCAAATGCCTATCTGCCTTCAGAACATGTCTGAAAAGCAGACATTCCTGCTTGACTCCAAGAGTTAACTGGTCAGACTTGCCGTATGCTGGAAGTATGGATAAATATAGTATAATAGAAAAGGGCAGGGCTGGAAAACTAGGGATAGGAAACATCACCTATGTCCCTTCCTGCTCCATGGGGAAAGAAATTAACACATTTTGGCTTTTCTGGTATATATATTTATGCCTTTGAATTATAGAAGTATAAGGAACTTTCTGGTGCAGTTACTTCAGACAATTAATGTCCAAGTATGCAATGTATCTGCCATAAACAGCCTCTCTCAGCAGATTCTGAAGCTGCTTAGGTACTGTGACATTTCATTAATCAGTGTTTGCCTGAGGCACAGCACATGAACTTACCTAAATTGCTGCCAGCGTTCCTAGATCATCCTTTGGCTTCCTGGTACGTTTCAGAATGAGAATTACTCTTCAGTCACTATCCTACTTAGCACATACATTCATACAACATCCAAATGTATGCAGTACACACACAGCAGACAGCAGGCAGTTACTATTGTGTATCTAAATTAAGCCTCCTAAGACAAGGTGCAAGAGAGAACATGACTTCTTATAGACAATAAGTAGTGAAGAAGATATGGCAAAGGAGAACGAGTAAACATTTTATCCAAAACTGATTGTAAACTATCATTCCTTTAAGGCAGAATCTGACAAGAATTCTGAAAATGTTGTCAGATAATTAGAGGCAGATGCTACAATTGCTGACTTTAAAGTAAGTCAAGAACATTTAATACTTTGCACGATCAGGATATTAAACAAACCTGATACAAGATGACTGTATCATATATGAGAAACAAGAGACTACGTTCTGCATCCTTACTGTCTCTCTATTAAAATGAAAAACTTTGTCTGACCTAGGAAAGAATATTCAAAGGATTCAGACCTTGCAGTTTCAAAGTATCTGCTTATCAAAGGTATATTTCTGTGCACTGCAATGCACTGCAATGAATGAACAAATAAGCTGCATAAACTTCAGATATTTCAAGCATGTCTTAAGACTCAGAGATTATATCCTTATTTTTAATTTTTATTCAAGAAAGCACTGATTTTTCTTCTTAAACACATACCCACTCTCTACAGACCCAGAACACAGACCCAGACACAAGAGTGTGGTTGATGAAGTCTTTTAGCACTGCCACTCATGCCTAGATCCTGGGGAACCTAAAGTACGATGATCTAATGTTTCCTGCTTTCTGCTAAAATCACCTCTTACTGTTTCATATATAAACCTCAGTAAGTTATATGGCCATTTAATTAAAATTCCATTTCAGAAACTAAAACAGCATCTAGAGATATACATACTTTAAAATAAAAGCGTGATGTTTAAGTAAGCAACCCAGTAAGAGTGGAAGACTGATGCATCTTAAGGAAGAGTGTCAGAAGCCCTAATTACCACTACACAATTTCCATTTCTAAGTAGTAAACCAAAACCACAATTAAATAAGTTAAAAAAAAATAAAAAGAAAAAAACACCTAAAAGAGGAGAAAAATTCAGGATGTTTAAGGGAAAACAATTTTTTCTCTACATAGCAGACAAATGTGAGATGACTTTTGACATCAGCTCTGTCTGCTTAAAAAGCTCTCTTTGCACTGAACCTGCTGAAAACGATCTCACTGATGAATTATGTCACTGGAATGTGGTATTTTGATGTGTGATAAGAAGTCATCACCCTGTTTGATAGCATGGTAGGGAAAATAGCTTGAGCAACACTGAAAAGCAGCTCACTTTGAAAACTACTACAGTAAGGAAGTTTATATGGGAAAAAAAATTGTGCTTTTATTTATTTTTACACATTATCTCCCACAAGTGTTAGACTGTTCACCTTCTGGCACAGACTAAAAGCTCTTACTGAGTTCACAGACATCAAAGACTTAGTGAATTCCAACACATGGCTTATCTCTTGCACATAACAGTATTTTATAATAATGGAGAAGCACTACTAGCAAATGACCATAGTTTATGCATCTGAAAGATACTACCAAGATGTTTTCAAAATTGCCAGTACTGTATAATATTCTCCCAGAATATAAATAACAATTACAGCTTCTACAGGTTAGCTGTAATTAAAAATTTTCAGTATACTGCATGGATACTATCAAAGGCACCAGCTACACACCACTTTTGATACCTACAAGAGCAGTTGATGTTATCCCCAATTTTTGCCCCTCCGTAATCCTGGAGACCATAACACAGAAGACAGATTTGACTACAGCACTCGCCCACACAAGATCCAGGATTTATTACAGGTTCTTTTAAAACAACTGCAGTCCTAATGCAATTCACTGCTCCAGCCTAAGACAGACAACCCGGCAGTCTTAGCATCTGTACTTTTTCTATTCAAAATCTATTTCACTGATGGATGTCAAACCACATTGCAAGACAGATAGGATGTTTATTTCATAAAAGTCCATATACAGGATAACTTTGGGCAGAAGGACAGAAAAGAAAGGGAGGAGAGAAAGAACATTAATAATTTAGTGTTGTCTTTGTTAATTTAATGTTATACTGAGGTATTCTATTAAAGTGTCATGTAGTAAAAGCACCTCTTCAAAAGGGATGCCAAATTCTCCTCAGTGTCAGGGAAGTCAAGCCTACAAAACAAACAGATACCTTAGTCTAAGAGCATTTAGCTACTTTGTATTCCTGACTGCTAATGTCTCATGTGAATTGTTTTTAGTGGTAAAATTTTGTCTATAATGTGCAAGCATTGCAGCACTTTGAAGTAATGAAACCCAATGGACCCTTCAACCTTATTCTGTTTATGTTATATAATTATAAACTCATTATTTTTATATAAAATGCCATTCTAATCTAAAACAGAATGCTACGAGATACAGCAAACATATCCGTCAACCCTGTAAACCAAACATGTATCTGTCAACTACACTGATGACAACTGCTCTGTTTGGAATGGAAAACATATTTGTTTTATGATCATGAATAGCAAAATTCAAAATTAAACCGAGCTCTTTTTCTGCCTCTTTTACATCCTCACTATCAATAAACATTCTGATACCTAAATGCTGCCTACTTACACCTCTGCAATATCACTGTCTGTGCAGTATGCTGTAATAAACGCCAGCACAACCACTGAGCCACCATTTTGCCACTCCTAGTACTTCTTCACATCACAATCCTGAGCATAGGACTCATATTTTAAAAGCACTGATTACTCTCCTCCCTTATACTGGTATTAATATCTAACTTTAAAGCCTCATTACTATGTATGTATTCAAATTATTTTTTCTGATG
This sequence comes from Tyto alba, assembly GCF_018691265.1. NCBI lineage: Eukaryota > Metazoa > Chordata > Aves > Strigiformes > Tytonidae > Tyto > Tyto alba. The sequence continues at coordinate 5,243,572 of NW_024881302.1, forward strand.
TGCATTACTTTTCACTTACATTTTACTATATGCTGCTTGCAGGCATTTCCTATGTTACTCTGGATAAATTAGTGAACAAAACTCTAAGGACTGTATTTAGTCCCTTTTATATCTCCTCATTATAGTCACTATTAGAAGAACAGCCTTATATCACTGAGATTTCTTATCAGTTGTGTTATTTTGCCAGAAGAATGACTATGACAGTCACCACCACAGTCATTATCATGGTAGTTAAGCATCAGGAAGAGAATCTCACTTAGCTCTAGGTTTGTATTGCATAACAAAACAGATAAAGAACAAAATATGCATGCATAGCAGTATATTCATTGCTTCACAGATAACTGCATCAATAGTACAAGACCTATCAGCACTAGGAAATCTATTTTCAAGGCAGCTGGAATCCTGCATGTGAAATCCTTACTCATTCATGCAAGGAGAAAATATTTTTGTTGTAAATTTTGAGGAAACTGAAAGCTACTTGTGAGGAAAAAAGGTTTGTCTAGGAACAATTTATATGTGCAAGATAATAACACAAAGGTATGGAACTTAAATTACATGTACACTATTACTGTAATCAAAACTGATTTTTTTTTTCCCCTGACACTAAGTTTTGTGAGACAAGACTATATCTTGCTATAAGTATATTGTGCCTACTACCTTGAACCAGCATCATATGATCCAGCAATGCACTTGTTCTATTTAAACCTGCTGTCAAAGCACACTGATAGGCAAACCTCAGTGAAGAAATAAGACTTTATTTCCCTATATTACTATTATTTTTTATTTTAAAACTTTCTTCTTGCCAGAATTTTAAAGCAGTTTATTTTTATGATGTTTTATTTGTTCTGTTGAGTACTGCTTCTGAGCCATGTCTACACTTCAGTTAATATAGAGTAATCCTGTTATACAATACAAGCCGGTATTCTCTAGAGTTTCAAAGTAACAGCTTTTTCTGTTCAGACTCAGAAGATATTATGTTTCCTCTGCCACTGTTCACACTTCCAGCTGCTTTGACAATAATGGTATTTACAACTGGGAAAAAATGGTTAATAAAATTACAAGTATCTGCTAAAGAGGGATTCAGACAGTAATGTACTGTCATCTTGGTCTCACTCTGACATGGAAGAGTCGTCCTTCTTCTGCAACCAAAGTCCTGAGGGAAGTCAAACTACACATTTCCAATTCCGCCTGGCTTTCACGTTCACTCTTTATACTGCAGATACAATTCTTTTTTAAGACAGCATGTGAATCAAGTACAAGAAAGGACATATATGATCAGAAAGAATTGCCTCACCTCTCACACCTTAATTAATCAAATTTCCATTTTTATATCATGTCCTCAGGTCCCTTTAATAATGACTGAGCAATTGAAGGTAAAAGCTGCACTTACTCCAAATGCATGGCAATGTTGCAATGGTGAGATCAGTTTTCTGCTGCCAGTGTCATGCGGAATTGAGTTCTGAAGATTATGGTATGAAGCAATTTGCAATAAAGAATGTATGTGTGGGACATAAAGCAAAATTAGTCTTTAATGTCTTTAATCCCAGACAAATATAATTCATGTTGTAGTAAGAATATGAGATGCACACACATATGTCACTGTGCCTGCTAAACCCTCTATTTTTAAACAGATAGCTCTAGCAGAGGGTCCAAGATCTGGAGGAAACATTAAGCTATAAAGACACAAGATAAAGCATTGCTTGCCTCATAGGCAAAACCACCAGGTAGGAGAGATCTCAGACATAGGAAAACATATCCTCAGTCTTTCCCAAATTGCTTCAATCAACTATATACAACTAAAACTGGACAGTCCTGTTGAACCTGGTACTCAGAAATTTCAATTGCTTCCACCTGGATTTTGGGTCTTGAGAAGAAAATGGAAAATAGGTGAAAGAACAGAGGGAGATCTTTGGATGGAGATTTAATTTTCAGTCACTGGATGAGAAAACTGAACCGTGTTGGTACACATAACTGAAACATAGTTTTATGTATATGTGATATTGATATATGAAGATATGTTGGAGCATACAACTGCATTTTACACATTCTATGTCCCAACATATTTTTTATTAAATATAAATACCAATAAATACCCAAAATACCAATGTTTGGTACATGTAACTCGATACCTAACTCAGTAGTTAAAAGTAAATGGCCTCACTGCATTTCTAATTATTACTATGGGTCCAAATTTCTCTTTTTCTTCTGTAATATTTACAAAAGCAGGTAAAAAAAAATGTAGCATTTGGAAAATAGTGTGTCATAATGGCTTTACTTCCTGGATACAGTTTCTGTTCCTAAATTCAAATTAAAAAAAATAAATATATGTTTTCCAGTCATAAATATAATCCAGTGTCTTGTTCCCTAACCAGTCCCATTGACTCATAAATAACAGAGTGGATCCAGTTTATATTTCAGTTATTTTTAAGGTCAGTTTATATTTTGTGTGTCTTCTCAGCACAGCTTAGCACTCAACAATATTTCTAAGTAAGCCCAGTCAGTCTCTGGAGAATGCTTACTTTAGTAGTTTCAAACCTTATGAAGGAGTAACCTGCCAACACTGTGGTATATACCTTCCAAAGTGTCTTTTTCTTTGAGTTTGTTTTTGCTTGTAATCAGCATCCTTGCAGTAATCTTATCACTGTCAATCAGAATGAAAATACTAACTGGGGAAAAACATGTCTATTTAGACATCCTTAGTTTCATCAACTCTCTAGAGTTTAATTATGAATAATATTAATGTATAGGCAGAAATTTATGCACTGTGTGAATAATACATACAGATAACAAAAGAGAAGACAGGATCAATAGTCAACTAAACTACAAGGGCCAGACAAACATTTTTAGGAAAGCTTAAAAAAAAAAAAAAAAAATTGCTTAGTCTTACTTACTTTCCAGTGATAGCTTCCGAATAAAATCATACTATCACTAAAGGTAGCATAATTTATTTAGAACTGGGTGGAAAGGTAAAAGACATATACCAGCTTTTAACTGACAGCTCATCAGAACATCCTACTGAAGACTACAATGTATTTTGGAAAAGGCTTTAAGGATAACAAGAAAAGGATTTTTAACATTGAAATAAATGTTGTAGATATAGTAGTACACCCTCAAGAGTTCCTGTTTACATATTGAGGCACATTTTGCAAGCAGAGAAAAGCGTATTAAATAAATACTGTCCTGTCTTTCCTTTATGCACAACACAATTTTACTGAAGAGGAATGCAGGAGCAAGTGGCCACCATTCACCACTCCTCTCCAGTATACAGATTTCAAACTGGATCAAAATATTGGAATGAACACTTGAGTTTAATAAACACACCCACAAAATGAAAGTGGTATTTTCCTTGCAATAAAGATCACTAGTGTACGTGGAAGGAATCTAGCATACTGCATCAACTGGCAAAAAGATTTAGGAGAACGGGAGAATACAAAAATACAGGGACTGCATTTGTAAGGTTACTGTGCATTATTCAACTGAAAAACCAACAAAGTAACATACATACAACATATCTGAAATTACATATTAAGTTTTCCAGTAAAGCTCTAGCATATAGTTTAAGCTCTAGCTTATATCTCCTGAGAACCCAGAATCATATTCAGAAGATCTTCCTCAAAGTTCACAATTCTGGTGGCAGTTCTTGCCACCCCAAAAGTCTTGTCTTTCAGAACTTATCTGTGGTCTGCATACCATTTGTGACCATTTAACAACAAAAATAAAATCTCTGTGAAACACCATTCTGCTCTCTGTATTGCCCAAGCTGCTTCTAGCTCTTCTGAACAAAATTTTTGAACATAAAAAAATCAGATTTTAAACTGGGTCAGAAGACCCAAAAGACAGACAAATATTTTCTCTCCAGTGGTTTACAATGTAGCCAATGGAAAGCAACTCCTAGAGGACATACAACTTTCAAAATTCAGTGATCAAATTTAAAGACCTGATAACTTTTTTCTGGGATATTTTTTGTGCAAAAGAGAACTAGAAGAAAGCACAGTTAACGAACTCCTGGGTCAGACATTTCTAGTCCTTTCTGAGTATGTATTAGGTGAAGCAAACAGGAAGGCAGTTTGCAGAAAGAACTGTTTCTGAAAAAGCTTTCATCAGCCGCACTGGGAAAAGCTGTTTGAATTTCAAAAAAACATTTTTCTCCATCCCCGCAGCACCTGCTAACTCTAATCTCAAATCTTTAAAATAAAACATCCAAGGATTGGGAGGACATGCAGTTTGCAGGTAATGATATTTGGACTGTATGTCTAAGATGGATCAGATTACTGAAGCGTGAATTCACAAAGCATTCAAACTGAGATGGATGAAAAATTAGTTTGCATATTTTATATTACCACTGTATATGAAATACTAAGGAGGTAAAGCTGATCTTATTATACACTGGCAGTATTTTCTGTACATGGAAAGTTCTGGTTACCTTGTTCAGACAAGGCAAGACGCCTGTCCTCAAGCTCAGAATGTTACCTCTGTCACTGAAAAATGCGACAATTTGTCAGTGATGTCAATCTCTGAACATATATCAATATTAGTATCTTTTGTATAGTCGTTAGAAGCCTAAAAGTTGACAAACACTCACAAGCCCTCTTGAAGCAATGTCATTAAACTGTGTATGTAGATTGTTTGAGAATTACAGTCTTAGTCTATTAATTGTCAGCTAATGTGTTTGTTCTTTGGCCTACAGAAAATGAGTAACAAAGATTTACTTCAAGGCTTTCTCCTTTGGATTTCACATTTGATTGTTATGATTTTTTAAGTAAATAGTGAAAAAATACTGTTATGTCAGAAAATGGTATTAAAAAAGACAAAAATGTGCTTCTCCCAATCTTAAAGAGATATTCAAGTTTTATATCACTATAAACGAAATTACATCATAAAGTTTAAGAATGCATTCCTAAGTATAAAGTCTGAAAACTAAAAACTTTTCTAACAGTCCCATGTCTAGCAAACAAATGCGCAGAAAAAGTGTGAAACTCAGCAGCTGACCTATCTCTAATTGAAAATAATTTCATAATTTTAATAAAGCAAAGATCCCCATCAATGTGTCAGACTACCTTCAATATTACCAGAATACAGAATACATTGTATCCATTTGAATGAACAAAATTCAGTCATCTGCCATTTGATCAAAACTGTCAGGAGACTGACCCAGTTCCAACTCCGTGGAAACGGTGGATTCCTCTAACAAAACCAGTTTTCCTTTTCTTTTCTTTTTTTAAAGGAAGAAAGGGAAGAATAGTCAAGAATCTTAACATGGAATTTCTTTTAGTTATATCCCATAAATTCAATTATCATTCTAAAGACTGTTGTATTAATAACATTCAGCTTCTTTAGCAAGACTTTCATTTAAAAAATAGATGAAATTAATTCTCTTTTTACCACAAGATTTCTACATTGTCTCCTTTATCAGAAAAAAATTTAATGCAGATTCATAAAGCCAGCTGGATACTAAGCTACTCTTGAAGCTCACAACACTGCAAAGAATTGTGTTCCTGTGGCTCCACTGAGTCCACTAAAGACAGCAGTGCTTGCAAACTCTTCTACAAAATCCCCTCTCTTTGCTTATCCCTGAAATTGTTCAGCATTTTCAGCTCCAAAAAACAGATGAACATAATCCAGTCCCTCTAGCAGAAAAGTCAATCTTTATAGTTTGCTCAGTTTAAGAAATCTTCAATATCAATGAGTATAATAGCTGAGATTTGCTATATCATGAAGTTCCCAAGCAAGAATTTCATATGCATCCATTTATTTCTCCTAAAAGTTCTAGTATATTAGATGCTGCATTATCTCTCTACACTTAAGTTTCAACTTTAAAGTTTAGAGAGTTTTTGTACCACTAGTTACCATCATATCTATGTGGTAAATGGATTTTTAAAGCTTCCTTTAGTCACTGACAAGCCATTATGAAAAAATTGTTGCAAGAAACACATTTTTGCTAATTTGAAGAGCACTCCATTGTTATATCACTTCACCTTTAATCCTCCAAACCCAATCATTATCGTAACTTTCTACTCTAGCACTAAAATTTAAAATGGGAAATGCTATGCGAAGTCCAGACATGTCCCCAAACAGATAAACACCGAACACATACATTAGATCCTAAATTCCCAGAAATCTTCCTACATTCTGCACTGTCCTTTGTGTACCCTGAGATGGAAGACCACATGACAATATAGGTGAGTTTTATTATTACACCCCCTTTGATAATGCTGAAGCATTACATATGATACTTTGGGTTGCTGCTTTTTCTAGTGGTAAAATACGCCAAAAGATCTGTCATGTGGTCATAATAAGCTCTACTAATGGATGAAAAATGACAACGTCAAGACATTTTTGCAAAAGAGATCTTGTTTGTACATTTTTTGACCATTCTTATATTTACCTCAAGCTTTCAAAAACTGATGGAACCACAGACGTTTGTATATGTGTGGTTACTGGAACATTTTGTTCCAAATTCCTCTCAGTTCCTGATGTATCAATGCCAGAATATTTCAGCTACTTCGGTTCACCTTCCCAAGCCTTCTGGGCTGCCAATGTCTAATTTTTGATCACTCTAATTTCTCATTGTCCAAAACCTACATTTTCATCACTGTTTGATGAAGGATAACTTTAGTTTAGGATGTACAGAGAACAGATAAAAAAATATATGTTAAAGTATAAAAGAATAGTGAAAGCCTAGGTGGCAGGTTAAAAGGGAATAATCAGCTCTAGAAGCAGGGGAACTAATAAAGCCTTGTCTCTTCTCAGATTGTACCTTCAGGCTGAGCTCCCACATGGATACTCTAATGTCTAGAAAGGGCTGTAGCTTTTCTCACACTAGATGCTTTACTGGTTTCTGGCTTCCATCCAGCTTCACATTATCATCAAAACTTTTTAGAATTCAAGACATCTCTCTTCTGTCAACTTTCATTGAAATCAGCCATGAGCTTCCAGAGGGATTCTGGAGGCCACAAGCAGACAGTGTCAGAGAGACAGAAAGGTGTGGAACTGGGTGAAACCAAATGGAGATGACAGACCACAAGAGGGGAAGTAGAAAGTTGGAGGGTTTTTTTTTTATTATTATTTCTTCTCAATGTTCTTTTGATTGTAAAACCCAGGTCATCTTTTCCATTGCACACATAAATCAATTTACTTACGTCTCCAGTTTCAAGTTTTGTAGATAGAACAATTGCTCCTTATTTAACTTTTCTGAGTAAGAGATACATTAAAGAGCAGTGGAGTGGAAAGAAATGACATCATATTATTCCTCTTTTACTTTTCTGTACAATGCATGTTTCCATCCTACGTTTATTCTGCAATTCAGTACACTACGTTACTAATTCTGTCATTCTGTTTGATTTTTTTTTTTTTATTATTACTGAAAAAAGTAATTAGATAGATTATAAAGTCTGGGTGGAATATGGTGCTTTTCACAACCATTTTATTCTCTATATGTCCATAGATGCTAGTAAGAGTTTAAAAAAATATGCTTCAGTATTATCTGCTGGAAATACCCCATATCATAAACTAATTTCTGACATTTTACCAAATTTTCAACATACGTATTTTATTTTGGTCACTCAGAGCTCTGATTAAGCTTCACTGAACGACAGTTGAGATGCCCTCTGACACCCTGATTCCCAGGCCAGTGAGCCATCAAACCTCTTTCACAGGCCATCCAGTCTCCCTAACTAAATTCCATTAAGTTAATGCTGCTGGTGCCTGATGAATTCATTTTCATATCATTTCCCACTGTAGTGTACCACTCTTGCTTTATTCCACCATCTGAATATTTCAATTCTACATATTTTGCTTCCCCACTGAGTTGCTTCTATAATTTCCCCATCTTCCTGTTTCTCTTGCTCTACATTGCTTTCATGTTTCCGTCTGCTTCTCCAGATCTCAGTCTTTTGAATCATTTCAGTCCCCTCTGCACCTGTTCCACTTTTGTGTCTTGAGATACTCCCCTTATTCCTTTTGCATTTCTTCAGTCCAGAAGATTATGGATTTACTGACCTCCAACATAAGTGGTAATACTCAAGCAGGAGAAAAGTCAATGTACCAGGTACAGGGGATCGCTGAAGTGCCATGTGGCACATCCAGGGCAGAGTCACTAAAAAATTGTGGCCAACAATATAATCACTTTCTCATTACACACCCCAGTTTTCACATAGCTTATTATAATTCACATTGTTAGATCTGTTCAATATAGAACAGTCTCTGTTTACTTCAGAGATGTAAGCCTATGCACGTCTGCAACTAGCTGTAGCTGAGAGCAGGAAGAGATTAGGAGCAATAAAATCATAAAAACTGGCTACCAAATAAATAGGAGACATAACAACCCATCTCTGAAGAGGAAACTGGTGACGGCTCCCTGTGCTGCAATTCGCTTTCGAAGTCACAAAAACCCTTTTGAACCTCTTGTATTCCCCTGACTAATGCCATCATTATTTCAACACTGGCTGTTCAGAGCGAAACAGGTGCTATCTTGTCAAATGAGACTCTCCTGCTTTCATCATCCCGGAGTTATTCATTGTGTATTGTTACCGCTGACAAGGTTTTGGGTTGCCTGGATACCAGGTCATGCTGATATAACTGCTAGTGATCTCTGCGTAACCAAACTTTTTTGGTGAGAGGCAAGAGAGGGGAGGAATGGCGTGGAAAACAATTGTTTTATTCCCATATGTCGTCCTCCCAGCTAAAGAAGTTCCACGAGCTTATCTCAGAGGGCTGTGGAGAGAGGGCTGGTGGAATGCTTCCAGCACCTGATTAAAATGATTCACTCTATAATAAGATAGCATTCTCATTTCTAAAAGCTTTTCTTCCTCACTACTTACAATAGTCCGCTAGATTCCTAAATAGAAGGGAATGATTAATCTGTGCTGAATTACCTGATGTGGGTTTAAAATTATTCTGACAGAAAATTAGAACAAAGTTTGCCCAAGGAAGCAAAAAATGTCGTATCCACCCCCCTCCTCCAGTTCAGAATGCAGTTATGAATACCGCATGAACCACCAGCACCATCCAATTCAGGGAAATACTTATAGTTACCTCAAAAAAGTAGTTAAATTCAATTGAATCAGATTTTTATTCTGAATTTTCTTTATATTTCTTACAACATATGGCTTTCAGAAACAAATGTTTTTCAGCCACATGCTTGCCTAAACTTTCCCAGGAACTTTTTCTGTAAACATGATACGTGCAGAAAGATTGTTATAGAAGAGGTTTTATTTTATGCAAACTGCTTTTTGTTTTCCATAGCAATGAAGTTTTATTTATAAGCATCATTTTCCATAGAGATACTGGAGGCTAATCTTGTTGTTGTCCTGGGACAGGAAGGCTTTTGACTGTATCACTTCAGACAGAAAAAAACCTGACCTCAGAGGCAATTTCCTGCACAAAAATCTGACTGAATACCCTAAAACAACTGTTTTTTTTTAGTGGTTCAGACTTTCAAGACACAAATTTTAAATCTCCAAACTTCTGAAGACATACACAACAGGGAAATACATCTTACTCAATCAATAGCACTCATTCTCATGTAGTCAGATAAAAAGGTTTCACCTAAATAATACTCTTTGGCAGCTTACTCAGGCATATCAATTGAAATATTGAAGTTGATTGAAATGCTTCTCAAGCCTTTAATGTTTTAAGCTAATGTTATATGGAAGCCATCATCTATCACACACAAGTTTAGAACAAGGCAGGCTTAGCCAACTAATAAGTTTTTCTTGGATGGTACCCTGATGATTTTGGGCAGGCAGGATTTGAAGAAGTCATGAAAATCAGTTGCTCTTAAATGGACAAAAAAGACATCCAGCCGTGCACTTAGTTAATCTAGTCTGTTAATTAAAACAAATCTTCTCACTACCTTCAAGAAAGTAACTATTATAGACAGCAATTTAAAAAAATGGATAAATGCTGTTGACCACAACTGGTGAAAAAAAAAGATGCAAAAGGGACAAGGTAGTAAGCAAGAATTAAAAATATGTTTTCATTTCTAACCAACCAAACAAAAATTCGTTAAAGTCCTGGGTATCATAAGGAAATTAAATTTACAACAGATACAAAAAGGAGGCATGTAGGAACAGGGGAGGGTTGAAGTGCAAGGATAGAAAGGAAAAAAGAGCTGGCATGTGGGGCAAAGGATGGAAACTGAGAATTAAACGATACAACAAATTAGTTAAAATAGAAGTGATTTTAGATGTATTAATATAAGAAAACCGCAAGAAAGTAGTGGATTATTTTACAAATCTCAATCCATATTGAATGGATAACTTTACAAAGAAACAATTTTATTCTTATGTTTTCAACAAAACATTGCATAGCTTTCATTCAGAAAAAGATGTCAAAATATAGATGTTTGTATCAGAGTTCATGTGTATAGTATACCATGAATCATATGGAAGAAGTGCGTTTGACTTCCTTCTCCTATGACTGCTATATGGTTGGAAAACTAGAAGCCTATGATGATGCAACTTTAAATTGTAGCAGTACATATTTTCAGAATTGAAATCAAATAGGAGGAAAAAGTATTTAAAAAAATGTACACATCAAGTGACTTCCTGCCCAAAGTCTTTCAGATTTTTTGAATGTGGACCCATGACTCAGGTACAGCCATAAAATTCCCTGAGCCCCTGATGGGCAATACTAATAGGCATGCAACTTGAAACACTTTTTAACATGTATTTTTAATTTAATCCATTAGAACCACAAAGGAATAATGTATTAAAGTGATAAGTCTGTACATTCAGTAAATAAATATCAAAGTGAAAGTCATGAAAGCTTTAGGAAAAAAAAAAAAAAAAAAACAGCCAGAAAAGGAAAGGGGAAAAAAATAAATTTAAAGCCCTTGAAGGAATACATCACAGAAAAAAATAAATTGATCTACTAAATTAATTAAGTAAATTGATTGTAAAAATTTACTACCCTACGCAGTATAGAATAAGTCTCACAGGAGGTAAGTTAGCAGAGTCAATTTGAACCTTTCAACCATGAGAAACTTGTAAAGCACCTCATAAACTCTTTCAATAATACCGTAGAAGAAAAAATAAAAACTTTCTATATGTGCTAAATACCTCAAGCAATAATCTACAAAGCACTTTCCTGCATTGCTTTTTGCTGAGTGTTCCTAGCTTGTCCATTTTTATTAAAACCAAAATAATAAAATATATAATTATTCCAGTGCACATTTATTTAATTATGCTCACAGTATGTGAAAGTTTCTATATAAAAAATATCTATTTATTCTCCTTCCTGTAGTTGACTTGAGCCTTTTATTCATTAAATATAACTAAAATAATAACTTCAGAAACTCACCAGTTTGGGGAAGCAAGTGCCTTCCTAAATTTCCTATCCTAAGCTTTTGACAGAACTGCCTATGAATAATAATCTATTCCTCTTAATCACAGAACCATGAATCATAGAACCAGCTATTTCTAGAGCAACTAAGAGATCATCTAGATAAATCCTCCAGTTTAGGGCATGACAGCAATATCTAGATTATTCCAAAGAGAAATTTGTCTTATCATACTTATAAAAATTACCTGTAAAGGATTTGCCAAAAGCTTTTATCACAGAGGAGTATCAATATCCATTTTTTCTTTTGGTTAGAAAAATCTACCCAACCCAAATCTTCCTTACAATAAATTAGGCTGATTTATTTTCTTGTTCTATCTCCTTTCTCACCAGCTATACAGAAAAACTGATCATCATCCACTAAATAATCTAATATGTGCTAGATAATGTTATCATGTTCCATCCTAATCTTTTAAATCTAAACAAATCCCATTCCTTCATCTTTTCATCATTCGCCAGTTCTGGAAGAACTGCTTACTCCGCTGTGACAGTGTCTCACATCTTGGAGAAGATTTGATCTTCTTCCAGTTAACCCGGCAACAGACACAACGAAAGAATTTCTAAATTCATAAAGGACTGGTTGTGATCATGAAAAGCACTTCAGCCAATGCTTCTAATAGATATGCTAATTAACAGAGATAACAAGTCTTAATCAAACTAATTACATTACAGATTAAAGGTATTTGGAATTTAACACAGCTTCTTCTACATATCTACATCACAATATGGTGACCTTAAGCAGCAACCTGGAATAAATATGTTAATATGCTTCTTTAAAGAATTATTAACACATAATTTAACTGTAAAATTTAGAAGACAAGAAATAAATAAGAAGACATCATAGTTTTTATGATTTCTACTCTTGTTTAGAACTGTGGGGAAAAAAACTCTGAACCTGTCAGTTCTGGTAAAGATCAAGATGTTTCTTAGAATCACTGACTTGAATTTCAGGTTCTTGTTACTGATTCACGGACTGCGTGTGTCAGGCCAGGGCAATGGCTCGCAGGCAGCGGGGAGCTGGAGGCGATGCTGGCAGTACAGAACCTGTGTTACTCGGGGCACTGCAGCCTGACTGTCGGCATTACCTGCCACTGTGGCATCCGTGTGTCGTGCAGCGCTGGCAGGACAGACGGCGAGAGCATTTTACAGGAAGATGGAGGCTGCATCTCCTAGCAGAAAGGACTGAGTTCAGTTAAGGCAGCGCAATCGCTCTCCCAAAGATGCTCCATTCTTTACATCACTCTGAAGGTTTCAGAGTGCACACTGAAACAGTGGCAACAAAGGCAGATGAACAACAGAGTACAGGAGTTTTTGTTTGGTTGAGGGCTATGTGAACTCTCTTCACAGCTCTCCTTGCCCAGCTAGAGGGTTTTCACTTGAATTCAGCACTTCCTTCTCACAAAACATCTGACATCTCTCAAACCACCCTGCGTAATTTTTTATAGGAAAGGTGGTCTGACAAGGTGATTCTTAACTGTAGAGTGCATGAAACCACCCTCTGTGCTGGGAGAGACATTTTATTTACCAACTTGGTTACAAAAATATCATTATTCCTCTTAGATTGAAACCTCTTTCCTATCCCCATTTCTGATATTGAGTGGTGTCCTCCTTCCTAACCTTCTGTATCAGAACTTTAAATAAGACCATCTGAATAAGGTCTGAGATGTGGAATGATAAAACTGTGGCCTATAAAATATTCCCCTTACCCATTTTTTTTCTTTCTGCATTATGTTTTGTTTGTTTCCTCATTTCCACAATAATAAAGCCCATGACAGGATCACCGTGTCATTGATGCCAAGAGGTTTCCACGGTAAAGAAAAGTAGGAACATAAAACTGTTAAATGTCTGTAGAAGCTGGAAGGAAAACAATGTAGTAATTTTATTTTAATTGCTACCCGCACATTGTCTTACAAGGTCAATTTGAAATGCATATATTTAAACTAATTAACCAACTTACTTGTAAACACTGTATTTGTTCTTCTTTTGCATTCAGAGAATAAGAGCTGAAAATGATAAGGCAACTACAGCTTCACTGTAATACATAAATTAATATATACACACAGACATGCATGGAAGAACAACTAGGGGAGAAAGAAATGGTGTAGGAATCCTTCCTGTGCACTGCAATTGTACTAGTAAATAAAGCAAAACCATCTAACAGTTCTCAGAATTCTTGATTCAACTTTGGTATTAACACTTAAATGACCAAATAAATTTTATTTCAGATGCAGATGACTAATGTGCCTAACTACGCCTCCAAGATGACTGTTGCATGCTTCTGTGGAGTTGTATGCCAGCATTCTTATGACTAAGTTCTCTTCTCCCAAAGACAACATCATATAAACTGAAATATTTCAAAGGCATCACAAGTAATCAGTACTCACGTGCTACCAATCACCTAAACAAATTGCCCTCCAGCCTTCTCCATCTATAGGCATTGCCTGAAATGGCATATATGAGGAAAACTACTGTTTATGTAGTTGTTACTACTTTGTATCAATAAATCAATATTATAGGTCCCAATTCTGAAACAAAACCAGCAAACACTTCCATTCTATCTTTATTGATGTTTTCCTACTCTTCCAATTCATAAGGATATCAGGTTCTTGTCTAAAACAGACAAGAGTCTGAAATGAATTCCCACCTCACAACACCTCTCAATATATGCAAGAAGTTGGATGAAGACTCAATCTAGTCACATACTACATTCTATTGATTTGAATTAAAATGGATGGTTGGTGTGATAACAACTCATCTTTTTAATGTTATTATGTCAATTCAGGCTTTGTACACTGTGAGGCCACAGTGTTTTAAAACATTCAATTCAATATGAGCCCTATACTAGGAGACACACATTCTTTTCCACATGCAAGTGTAGTACCTTTAGGCACAAATCAGAACTTATATGTACGTAGTGTAAATTGCACCCACTTAGACTTACTTCAGGTCCTTAGGTCTACCTCACCCTGTTCCTTGTGAAATGTGCAAGAGCATAAAATGGTTGTAACACAGGACATCCACATGTGAAGAGGCAAATTAAATGCCTGATTGAAGAAGTTAGTACCCTTACTGTTTGTTCTCATCCTCTTCGTTAATTAGCTTCTTAATTTCTCACTTATTCAAGCCAGCTTGGTAACAGAATACATCAGCAGCAGCTGTAACAGGAGCTTACACTTCTTTATTTACATGCAGACACTTGGATTTAGATTTCTTAACCTGTCTCAGATGTATTTCCTCCTGAGATTTGAATCACTTGCCTGAAACCAGGCATCCAGTGCCATGAGAGGTGACTTGGGATATGACACTCCACATGCAGAGTACACACGACACAAGACATAATGGAGACCTATGTCCTCCTGGAGCTGCAGCTGGAGGCAAGTGGGACAGTGTAGATTGTCTGCAATGGCACCAGACACTACCTTCAGGCAACTGACTCATAACTTGAGTTGCTGTCAACACTCATAAAACCAGAGAATCTGGAAATAAACAGCAGGAGACATAAAGTACTGAAGAACTGATGGCTGCTTAGGTGATATTTTTCTAGGTGTCAGATAGGTTCACATAGGCTCCCTCAGTCACCACTGTGGCAGGTCCAAGTTTAACAAAGTATAGGAGGGATTCCACTAGTAGAAGAGAATGATGCTAGACTGACATAATTTCTGATTTTTATCCTTTAATTCAGATTTTCCTGTAAATATATGCCAGATATGCTTGCTGCTTCTTTACAACAAGTAGCAGGATTAATCTAAATCCTATTTCCATGTAAAAGTTCTTTTAACAGGCAGGTAAATTTGTGAAGTCTATCTCAAAGCATCAACTGAATTTTTTTGCTAACTCAAAGAATGTTTTTATTCTATCTTTTCGCTTGTTTAAAAAGGCCTCTGGCTTGAACATCCTTGTGAGCTAAGTAATCTGTTCAGAGTTACTTTCTAACAAAACTAAGAATTCACTTCTATTTTTTCTTGCTAATGTTGATATGATATCAAGATGGGAATTGAGTTTATAAGAGAATGCTGGAACATAGGCAAGTTACCCAAAGTTAAAATGTAGACAAACAGCTACAGGCAGTAATAAAAGGGTGCAAAATATCACATGATAAAGGCATGCTTATACACATTTTGTGTGGTTGGCAAGAACTTGGGAGCGTGATGGCCTCTCCAGAGCTAGGCTGAACACACCACTTCTCCTCCCCTGCCTCCCAGGCAGAGGTTATTAAACCACAGGTCAGCTCTCTACTTGTACAATGTCAATTCAAACTTATTAGCTCAAATCTTTCCCTGTGGTTTAAACTGGGACAGCAGACTTTGCCCTTAGGCACTTGAGGAGTGTTCTTACAGCCAGCTCTGCTCTAGGATGGCAGTCTTTAGCTGAGCTTGGACAGTGATAGCAAAATGCTTAGTAACTTCTTAAATCACACCAGCCTATTGAAAGTGAACATAAGCCTAAATCCTAAATGACCCGGTTATATTTTTTGAAGTAGTTAGTGCTTTCTCTCTTCTATTTAATGGGAATCTGGATAGGACACAGAAGCATCTCTCTTCCTCTGAGGAGTCATGTTTAACTGGAAGAATTACTCCAACGAAAGGTCAGATGTAAACTTCAGTGTAGCAAATATTTCATAAAAGCAACAAATAAGAACATTCCTATTTTAAGAGATAATAATTATTCTGGCCAACTGTCCCTTTTGTTTACAAGTCCTGAATTTTGGTGGATCGCAAATATTGAAGAGGAGATTTCCTATGACACTTTAGTTGACTGAACACTAATTCATTACTTCAGTCAATTTAGCTCCTGATGATTATATTATTGGTGACTAGATGTAACGACTACAATATATTAACTGCTATAATATACTGACCTTTTTCTTGATACAAAGTTTCATGTACAGAACATATTTTTCCATTTTCTGATATTATTACTAATGACCTGCTCTGTTACCCTTTAGTAAGCTAGAGCAACTCTTTGAAGACTGTTTTTTCTTCTATTAACCTGATTAACAAAGGGTTCTACATGAGAAACTGCTAAACTCCATCAATATCTAGACAGAGTTGAAAGCATTCAATAGCTTGTAGGAGTGGCCTACACTGAACAGACACCAGATAAAGACCCTGTAAGTGCTCTACGATTGCTTCAAACTAGTAAGCATTAACCTTAAAACTGGACTGGAACTGAAGTACCTGGAGCAAAAAACAAAATGTTTTTACAAGTCAATAGCATGCAAAGGAAGCTGCTGATAAATTTAGCCTTATCAACTACCATTCTACTGAAAACATCCAGTGAAAAAGTAATTTTTATTTTTTTTCCCTTATTCTGAATGACAATGAGTTTGTAATGAAAAAATTACTATCTTTTCCCATGAGTTATAAGTGCCATTAAAGGAAAACTAGCACAAAAAATCTGCTTTAACTACTCCATTTGATTATGGTTAAATTAACCAATTTTAAAAGTTTACAAAAAGCCAGGAAGTTTCTACATTTTTTCACATGAACAAAAGGACTCAAGTTCTACTCCAAGCTTACCAGTAGTATCTTCTGAAGAATATATGTATTGAAGTACTCCAAAAGAACTGGCATTTTTTATATTTCTGGCCACAATATGGAAAGTGTTAACTTCTGTCAATTTGCACTATTTGCCACTGTACGCTGGTGATGCTAAGCATGAATAAGGTAACGACTGAAGGCATAAATGAATAACTGATATAGTTTACTATTGTATTTTTGGAGTCCTGTTTAATGCAAGCTATATTCTGAACCAGCTTTCTCTTCTCATGTTAAGAAGTACCTCATTCATGAACAGTCCTCAAGACTCCATGAAATCTATTCAAGGTTACTCCAGCCCTAAGCCATAATCAGTTATTCTCCTGTTAGATGTTACTGTAACTTGAGAATTAGTATTTGATAGCAGTTAACAACACAGCACCCGATTCACACACACCATCATTTTCCTTAGAGTCCACATCTGGGCTCTCCCCTTAATCTGCCTGCAACCCTTCCAGCCTACTTCTCTTCCTTCTAAGCCTACTCAACAAATACTTATAAAAACTTCTTAGTACTGGTGTTTTATCTCCACAATCTTTTATTTAGATCAGCTAAACATACAGTGTACAAGTGATATTTATATTCTTGTGATTTCTATCATCTTATTGTAGGAGATGACAGGTTGACTGCAAGATGTGAAATTTATCTACATAAAGCCCTTTGTGAAGATGCATAGGAAGGTGAATCTCAGTCACAAAGTAAATTAAAATATCCTGCATTTGAGCACAACACAATCGTGACTGAACATATCAGAATATGCAAAGGAAACAGCAAACCTGTCATGATGACAGCTGTAAGCTTCAAAAGCACTTCTAATTTCATCACATTAACCATCCAAAAATGAATATGAGGGAAGAAATTCTCCAAATAGTAAGTACTTTGAGGAGCTGATAAAATTTAAATGAAGTAGATTGTGCCAAACTGACCTCTAAAATTACATGAAATGGTTGCCTTCATTTCACTTATGGTTTAAGCACATTCTGTAACACCTGGTAAAATCATTTATGTGTTGTCCTGTTTCAGAACACAATATATTTGACTGCATTAAGGAGGGATTCTGTTTTCCAGTCATATCAAATAGCGTTCATAAACATACCCATTAGAAAACTAGAAACAACTTGTTAGCTTGGAATAGTCTTCCAGTAATGCTGATACAGCTACCAAAAGTTTTTTCATCTTTATTGATACATTCATTATTTCTACGTAATTTCATCAGTATATTGTGCTGATTTTTGTAATTGCTCATTGCTGTAATTCCCCAATATTAATGTTTCTGAAATAATATGGGGTTACTCTGTTTATTTTAAACTATCTCCAGTTACACAGATCTCCAAAAAGTCATTTCATGTGTCACCGTATTGACATTATCACCCTGAGCCTTCCATGTTTACAATCCCAGATTCAATGGGATGATCAACAAATCTCTCAGTATATGGACAGATGATCAGAAGTGACAAATTATTGCAAGTCAGAGAGTCTGCACTAGTCACCTCAGCCATGGCAGCTGACTCTGTATATACTCTTACTCTGCTCAATTTAAGAAAAAAATAAAAACTTATCTTCAAGGTACTCACCAAGGGCTTATAATTATGTATAACAAAAATAATTTAAGCCAACACACTTTATAACTGGAGTGAGTAAAGAACAAATGCATAGCTAACAAATTTCACAACATCCTTTAGTTTCTATTCTAGATTTCTAACAAGCATGGTCCTTTTCATACAATTCTGGGTTTGTTCTTCCTCTAGAAGGGATCTGCGTTTAGTTTTGGATTCAGACTAGCTGATAAGATAATAAAATGAAAGCTTTTCAACAGATTTCTCAAAAGTCAGAGAGCACTGTATCAGTAGTGCTGCTGGTTCTGGGACCTACACAAACCAAAGAGCAGAACACTGGGCACAGGTGACTGTTCGGGAACCTGGTAATAGGTGGATGTCAAATTAGGTCCCAGAATGGGGCATCCCGAAGGATGCGAAGAAGCAACTAGAAGACCAGCAGCCCTTGATTAACTCATGGTGCTAATCTGTCTGCAGTGTGAAATGAGGTTAAGCAAACAGCTCTTGAGGGAAGGTTTCTTGAGGTCTGCCCTGTCTCTCTGGCTGTAAAGCTATCTCCAGCAATTCCTCAACTACACAGTTTTGAGAGGCTTTTGTGTCTGTCTTGTCAGTGAGTTAACAAGAGCAGCAGTAAATTGAATTACATGACTAGTGAAGTTTCAGGAAAGATAGAGTCTGGGGGTTTTTTGTTGAGTTTTTTTTCTTTTTAAACATAAAAGCTTACATTCTGGAGACCAAGCTGATAACCACTATACAAAGCCTGCAGCTGCTTTTCTGCTATGGACCAACTCTGCAAACTTTGAAGGATACAGCTCCACGGATAAAAGCACTTCTGGGAGAAACTGCGTGAGTGACAGGAAAGCTGGAACATCACTACTCAGATATCACAATGATGAGGAGTCTTATAAAGATTCTCTGTTCTTCTTTTGACTTAGCTGGGAAAAAAAGCAGCTCAGGAAAGCAAAAAATCTGTGCAAAGGTCTAGAGCGAAACAAAAATATGCCAGGGAACTCCCTGCAGAGCAGGGGCCTTTGCCATGTCTTCTGGGCTGATTACTGCAAATATGATCTAACATACAGGAAGACTTTCTGAAAGGAAGGCCAATTTATGGATCATATTTTAAAAATGGGCATAGGAAGAGGAATTGAAGAAATGATGGTTGGAAAGAGGAAGAAAAATATGTGGAAGATAAAGGAAAAACGAATAAAGGAAAACTGAGGCATGTAAGAATCAATAAGGAAGTAAGAATTTATATAAAAAGGCTGCAAAAAAGGTGGAGACTATTAAAAAAAATTTATCAGCACTATAAATTAATCCTAGTATTTTTTGTTTCACTGTTTGATATTTTCCATTTCTTTTAGTCTTTCTTGCACATCATCTTTCTTTCTAATTCTGGGCTTTTCTCCTTAAATACCAATGAAGCCTGGCAAACAGGTTTTCATCTGTTTAACTGGATGAGAAAGATATCTCCCATCTCTCTTAAGTGGTTGCTTACTTTCAGTTCTTTATTCCTATGATACTCTCCTTCAAGGACTTTTCTGTATTAGAAGAAACTGAATGACAATTAATTTAGCACACTTATCGCATTTGTAGAAGCTACTCTGCAGATTCCTAAGTAGGAATAATTTTGCTCTTAACAAAGGCAGACCCACCATTTTTGGTGCAATAGGAAGAACATGTTGTTTAATAAGTGAAAACTCTTCCCAAGAGATTAAAAAAAAAAAAAAACATGAAAAATTGTTTGAGATGGACATTGGAAGTTCTGATTTTCTCAGCAGTATAGTTCTGTGTGACAATTTGATCATGAATCTGACTATAATGTAAACACTTACAATGATTAATGTATTTACATGAAAAGTCTCCCTAATTTAACACACATTTTTGACATGAAGTTGTAGAAATCTTCTACACCCAGCATTTAAGGGACAAAAAATGTGAACCTTTCTCAGAATTTTCATTTCCTGGTTACTGGACTGTTTAACTATATTTTCAATGGCTGTTTGGATAAATTAAAGCTAAATGTTATGTTACAGTGCTAAAACCAGCTCTTATACTTTCTGCTACTGTAAAACAACATATAATGCGATTTACTGTGTTCCCTGTTTAGTGATTCTGATTATACGTTAGATCTGTACACAGAAACAAACAGCAGTCAAATAAAATCAATGCAGCAACAAGATTCCCTCTTAAATGAAAAGCATCTCAACTCTCTTTTGCCATGCAAACAATCATCGAGTGGTATTTTTTCTCACTGTCTATTTATGATGCAAACCAAAATGAAAAAATCAATGCCCTTCAACAGAGGGAGCATCAGCGCCTCTCTGTAACCACAGTAAATGACCCATTCTTGTTCCTTATCACAGCCATGCCACTCTTGTAAAGCTTAAAAAACACATTCCCAGGAACGTCAGTCAGAAAAGGAAACCTTTTTAATGATCCTTCACCAGGAAAGAGGTTATAAAGCTTTTAACAAACAGTTCTTAGGTTCTAATCACAGATTCAGAAAATCTCCTAGGATATTGATTGGTTTGTTTTATCAGAAAGCAAAAAGTAATTTGTATATAAATATAAAAAACCCTGATACCACCCAAAATTCAGTGGAAATGTTACATCTATTTTTTTAATCTGTGATTTCTTTGAGTTTGATCATACAATTAATCCTTATTTCTTATAAAATAATAGTTTTACCAAATCAATTGAAAGGACTCACAAGATATTAGAGGTTTTGAGAAGGGCAGAAACAAAGTTGTTCAGGATATTCCATTCTAAACAAATTTGTCAAAAAAAATCTTGCATTTGGGTCTTAACAAAAGCTGCAGAACATACACATTTGCTACTGTAATTATGTTCTGTTGTACATCTTGCTGATCTTGACTACATTTGTGAATGAATGGTGCAAACCAATCCATTTATCTCTAGTCATTAACTACTTAAGACTGTTCAGAAAGCTACTGAGAGCGTTGTTAAGATTAAAAATAAGACAATTTCATATCATTTTCAGCATCAGTATAGAGTGTTAAAACACTGAATGAAGGGTTAATTTGTACTAGTAGAGAAAGCCAAATAAGAGATGACACTTGGGCTATGAGACCTTCTTCAGGCTGTGGAAAAAAACAGAATATATTTTCTCATAGCTCTAAGAAGAGCTTACAGCTGAAATGTCTTCTTTAATCTTATTGTTTATTTATAATCTGCATTTATTATCCTCTTTGCTTTTATTTTGCAGCTAACATCCTCCTGCAGGCCCCTATTTGTCTCCAGATGTTGATCAGTACACATTCTTTTTGCTAAACGTCTTCTGGATCTAAAGCCTTTTTTAATACTGGGATTTGGTAATAATAACCTTTTATATCTTCACTGTTAGTGTAAGCCTACTCCTCACAGGAACAAGAAGTAATGACACTCACTGGAGTTAGATGTCTTGCAAGCACATGCTATGGAATTTTTTTGTGTGATTTTGCAAATGTACATTATTGTAGCATTCTGGCTGGCAAGTAAAATGGAAAATTTATAGTTCATTCCACTCCCTTCTTAGTGTTGTGTAAGTACATTTTAAAGCAGACTCTATTTAATGTTTTATGAAATTGGATTTTGACTGCTGTAATTTCAGATACTTAATTGCAATTACAAGCTCTTTTTTTAAACAAACTGTAATTCAGTAGAGTCACATGGTCCAAAAGGCTTCCTCCTGAAGAAAATGGTAAATATAACATTGCTCAGAAATGTTTACTTCATAATATCTCAGCTGTCTCTGCTGTTTACCATAGAAGATAATCATCAGGCACGGAAAGTATTCAATAAAGTCCTCATAAGAAAAGTGTCATTTTGTTTGGTTTTCTGTTGTCTACTCTTCCATGACTGAGGAAGGAGGTTTCAACAGTCAACAGTTCTACAGCTGACATCGAAATAACCCTGGAAACTGCTAGTTTGGAATCTCTTCAACAGAGGAAGAAGCTGATGAACCATGTTTTAACCCAGGAAAATATTCCAAGTTAAACATGGCTATTCAGTGCCTTTTTTGAAGACTCATGAGTTATTACTGTGGACTGATGCATAGCTAATCCCCCTCCTGAGTGGAGTCTCTTTGTAACACATTAATCCTTAATCAGCTCAACGCAGTGATGATAGGTCAGATTGTGAAAATGCTTCTGCTGGTGTAGAGTAAGAGAGCTTGAGAAATTTCTTCCACTTCTATTAGTAAAGGCTTAGAATTTTTGCCAATGCAGTAAATTCAATTAGAGATTTAAATACATTTCTGTATCAGCAAAAGCCACGATGTATAAGTAGTTATATCAGTAATATCTGCATAGGAATGGGTGAATCCTAACCCTGAAAAAAAGGTTGGTTTTTAGTGATTAAAGGACAATTTATTTCAGGATACAGGTATAAGCATTCCTGTCTTACTAAACACACAGCTGTATCTGTTAGGAGATGCTGTCAATGTAACATTCAGGAAGCCTTTTCTAACTTAGCACTTTGTAAAACAGCCTAGAAGAAAAGATGAAAGAAATAAGAGAAACATATATTGCCCTCTTTCTGAATCAAGTTTAGAGAGTCAGATGAATAACCTCAAAGATCACACAAAAAGTTTTTACTTTTTTTTTTTTTTTCCTTCCAGAACTCCTTGGACTCAAACACTCTTCCTCTACCAGAGAAAGTGCTACCTCTTGATCATTAAATCACTGGCCAAGTTCGGGGTTTTTTGGTTAGTTTGTTTGTTTGTTTGTGTTTTTTCCTTTTTAAAAGAGTCTCCATTTTTCAACCAAATGTCATGCTGTATTTATCTTGCCTCATATCCCCAGATGTTTTCTCCAGTCCTGTAGCATTCCATCAAATTTAGTATAATCTGTGAATGTTACCACAGTGGTATTGTGTTTAGCCTCTTTCCTAGACAATTTCTACAAACATTAAATAGGAAAGACACATTCATAGATCTGTGTTGTCATATTGAAATAGTTCACTGTTTATATTCAATTTTCCCCCATTTTTTTTACTAAGACTAAATTTCTAAAGAAAAAAATCATAATGTGAGTATGCTACCCTCCTGCTTCGTAAGAGCACAAGGTACAAGCAATCCTTCTGTTTGTTTGCAATGTTCCTTATATAAATCTGTGCTAAAGAAAACACATTTACAATTACATAAAGCTGTATTATAATTTTAATAATAAGGATTAGACAAACTCATGGACAGCAAGTCTGCAACCAGATACTAAAAGAACTGGGCAGGAAAGAACCTTCCAATATCCCTAATCCAAAAATTCTGGATGCTGGAGAAGAACAAGGGAAAACAGCTGTATGTTCTCCCTACAGAGCATCTCATTTTGCTATGGCAAGACGGAATACTGGGCTTGATGGACCATTACTCTGAGCCAATAGGGCATTTCTTATGTTCTAATGGAAAACCTAATTTATCTTTTCTAAAAGCCAATTAGACACCATAAAAGACAGATATTATTATCAAGTTAGGACAATCTGTAAATGGAGATTCAAAGATAGTAGCAGTTAGAGAAATGTAACTCATGTTAATTGAATGCTAATTATATGTGCAATTATTTTGGATTATACTGAGCAGTAAGACAGTGTGTTGGAAGTTAGTGTTCAATCGAAGTCCATCATTTGAAAATTTGAACAAAGGAAAATTATTGGATTCCCCTATATCGTTTTACATATATTTTTCTGCAGTATTTTGTGCTGCATGATTCAAGCTCATGTACAAAACTTCCCTTCCATAATCTGTTTTTCAAGGGCAATTACAATGGACATGCAGAGGTGAAGAACTGGTCCCTTTTCACCTAGTAGGGTTGCAATGCAGAAAACACTAATGATGTGGGAAACACCTGAGGCATATGGGGAGATGGGATATATGTCATCCTACTTCAGGTACTATTTTACAGAACTATAGGAAATGCATCCTTAAGTTCCCAACTCATCATTCAGAAAAGTGGAGTAAAATCTGTGAAACAAAAGGGTCAGAATTCTGTAATTTTTACGGTTGTGCAAACACAGCTTCAGCAAGGGGCAGATAAAAGTGCAAAGCACTAAAATCCTTAGAATAGCAACTCAGATCCTGGAGTAGGAGGGTAACACAGTTTGAATTCCATGACATGAATCTAAGCTAGCAAATTTCTGAAAATCACCTACAAAAAGTAAAGTACTGATTTATGCAGTAAATAATGAAACCCTACAATCCATGTACTGCAAACGAGGAAAAAAATGGAAAGAAAGGCAAAAGGAGTGAAAGAAGGAAAAAAAATGTATTTGCTATTAGGAAGTTCTTCATATTTCTATTATTCATGGCCTTTCTTTTCTAATCTGTATCATTTAATTGAAGTTGGTTTAAAGGATAATATTTTCTCACTTTTGTTTTAACTAAATTCATATGCCTGACAATTTGAATGAGATTTCACCTGAGAAAATATTATCCTTTACACATCTTATTGCTATTTATGCTAATTTTTTTCTTAATTTAAAATAGAAAAGTATCAGGTCAATCTGTAACACAGATATCCTAGAATTAATGTTGCATATGCCAACACAGCAATATTTTCATAAGTTTCATTGATCCGTCTGTGTCTGTGGAAAAAAGAGAAGATGTAAAGGCTTTATTAAAAAAAATCCTTAGATCACAGAATATGGTATTATCATAACAGAAAAAAAAATAGTTACTAAAGTGTTTAATGCTACAGAGGAGGCCAGAGAATGCAAACAAGAAATAGGTATTTCAGAGGGGTAATAATGCTAAACTTTTCAGACAACATTTTCAAACAGTTGCTTCCTCATTTCTGCTTCACCAGTAAAGCAAGGGTAGAAGCAATGAATCCAGGTAATATAGTTTCAAGTACCATGTTGTCTAATTGGTTAGAAGAAAATCTACATGATAAGCAGCTAAAAATGAATGTGGTTACCGTTTTCTCTCCTAGCACCCATCATCTTAGACTTGGACCAAGGGAGACTTAAAGAGAGGTAATTTACCTGGTACAGCCCTGGTCCAGCAGAAAAAAAAAATGCAGTGACACCAACACATGCTCCGTTCTCAATACCAGCTGTTTGAGTAACTGCCAAATCAGGCAAGAGGGTCAGAAAAAAGAGGAGAAAAACTACTTTAGTCTTTCTACAGTATTTCCCAAGTCTACCTTATTAGCTGTATCTCTATACATAGAAACAAAGCTCAGACAGAAACAAATCAGCAAATGACACTCTAAAGAATTAAAGTTTGCTATGTTGCTATGGCGCCAACTGAGCCATTCAGCTACTCTGCCCAGGACTGATGTCCTCTAATGAGATTGCTATTCGAGTCATTCTTTTGGGGTTTTTTTAGGACTGGAATTATACTGGCAGTCATCTAGGCCTTTGGACCTTACAAGACTCCAGAAGATTTGTCAAAAACTAACATTCACAGATAAGAACCAATCAGCTGGGTCCTTTGATGCATTTAGAAGCCTTTTATTTAACCCACACTATTTGTGTGCGTTTTACCTATCCATCGACCTAATTCCATAGTACTTGTTCTAAATATAGAACACATATGCCTATTATAAATATTTCTAGTTTGAATCTAACAATCGATAGATGCATACCTGATTTAGTTTAAATTTGCTCCTGCTACATTTTAAAGCTTTTCCATTGTCCAATACCTTGCAGTGGAGTCAGGTATTAGTTAATTCTGAAATGTATCCTTCATCAGAGCCACCAGTTTGCAACTTGTACAGAGGAAACATCTTTTCATGCAATTCACTGGCACATCAGTGAAGACTGTTACAGCTCGTGATTCTCAGTCCATTTTTACTGAACAGTCGAAATACAGCAAAGTAGGTCAGCATAATGTCCCCATAAGCTTTATCAGGAAGTTCCCTCAGTGAAAGCTCAAACACTGGATCAAAGCCACACCTAGACTGACACACGCAAGGATCCCTCTAGGATGTGCTTCCTTACGAAAAACTCTTGCTCAGTTCCACAGGAGCTGAAAGCCGGCACAAATGAAACAGTAACATTCCCCTGTTGTTGTACTTTACAGCTCCTTGAAACATGCTGTTATTCTCTCCGAAGACTGTAATTGCAAGTTATAAGTTATAAAAACTGATTTATTCTTGCTGAAAGACTATTTAAAATGATCTGAACTAACTGAAATTTAAAGTTTAAAAAACACATCAATAGTTCCATTCTCAACATTTATTTAAAAGAGGTTTCGAACAGAGCAATATGATATAATTTAAAAACGAATTCAACAGTTGTTTTTACTCCCTCAGAGAGCAGTTATTGCCTGTCATATAATTAAGTGAATATGCCAGTGACAGAATACACAAAGCAGCAGGGAGCACAGGAAAATACTGAAGTTTGTTGTAGTCCATGAGCCTTTCAGCTCACCACAGTGAGAAAAACCTGTCTAATATATTAGAAAGAGAGAATTAAAAGCCATGATCAGAAAAACAAGAAATTGCCAAAGAAATGCTCTATCAGTATATTTCATACTGAGTACGAATCAATCCAGACAATGTTCAGCGAATTTTATGACACATTACAAAACATACTGTAACACTTTCTCTCACATAAACATTTATTTAAAATCGATAAAAGTCAGTTAAAAATAATATCTCAAATAGCTATGTTGAATAAAAGATGTTCATGTAGCTTCAATCCACACTGAAGACTGTACTATCAAGAATTTGTCTATTCAAATCAGCCTAATGTATATGTACAACTGTAAACACCTTTGACAATTTTGTGTCTTCGATTATGAGACCCTCTACAATAAATAAGAGGAAATACGAGGTTCTTCCTCATCTCTAGACAGGAACAAAGGGAACAGAAAGTTTTGGATTGTTGAATTTTGCTTCTGAAACAAATGTTCTCATCAGTTATCATTCTAAATATCCAGATTTCTCAAAACAAGACATATTTAACATTGCAGCTACAAAGCCAGGAGTCTTCCCCATGAGATACAGAACTGGCTTTAGTACACCATATTTTGGACACCATAGCAGCCAGTAACATTTTCAAGACTATTTATTCACCTGTCTCATCTCCACTGTCACTGATCTTGTGACACAGTATTGTCTTCTGAAGCAATGTCATCAGAGTTCATCATCTGTGTTCAAAATAAAACTGCAAATATGTTTGACTGAAACATGTTAGCCAAAAATATTTTCATCTATAATTTTTTGAAAACACCTTATAAAACAAAATTCATACATGATAGAGGCATCCAAAGTCAAAATTCAGACTGCTTTTGAGGCGGGGAGTTGATCCTCGGGGAAGTATTACCTTCCTTCAAAACTTTGTACCATTTGTGGTAAGAGGCTGCTTGCCTTAAACACTGAGTGTGGACATATCTATCACACTACTGGCCTGTACTCAGTCTATGAAAATTGTGAAGGATGTACCAAGCAGTCCAGATTTCACATTGGTAGACTCCTGGAAGAAATGCTTCTCTGAACACCAAATGATCTCTAACTAAGATTCATGAGTACTATGGAAAACAGTTCCTGAAAGGAACAAAAAGAGGAGGAAAAAAAAAAATTAAAATAACATCAAATCAATTTAACACTCTAACTGACATCCAGGTTAGAATGATAGCACGCTATGCTGGCACTGCCTGTTCCCTTCCTTTCTGGCCATTTCATCTACTTAAACTCCTTAAACCCAGGACAAGTTTCTTCCCCTAGTGAGGACAGTATTTGAACAAGAGGTCAACCTAGTACAGGCAGTGGTAAAACTGCCAGAGCTGCTGGCAGCCCCGCGACCACGGGCTGAGTAAGATGGGGAGTGGCTGCATCCACGGGCATCTCTAGGAGCCGTAGAGGCGATCGGTGCAGGTGAGAGCCAGCTGCAGGTTTTTCTCAGTGTCTTCCACTTCAGGAGGATTTCACAAGGGGTATTTCTTCCATGGTGATTTTGATATGACATTATTTATTCTCATGCTCTGCAAATAAATTTATTGATTTTTTTTTTAACCTATTGTTAAAAATACTGAAGAAGTTCCGTGAAAAATGCCTTCTGAAGCTTAGATGAAAGTGGCAGAAGCTAAAAATGAAACTCCAGTATAAAAGTTAGGATGTGAGCAAAGTTAATAATATACTTTTCAAGAACGGAAGCAATTCTTCATGGTTTTGCCAAGGGAGATAAGCACAGTCACAGAATACTAAACTCTGACACCAATCTAATTGGGCCACCAAAGTCATTGATACTCTCTGCATGTGGCCAAGTCCTACTGCTGAAGTATCTGGAAATAAGAGAATATTTCAAAGAAACATATGGTTTGTGACAGAAATTCAGGTGTGTTTCCTCAGAGGTGAGCTGCTGTTCTATCACCTGTGATGAATTCCACAATTCAGAATCCAGAATCAACAAGAAAATTTTGGTTCCGTGGCTCTTATTGCTGCAACGCTCCACACATGAGAACATTTTTCTGGAAGCTTCCAATTACCGTGGAATTTTTCCTGAGGATTTTTTTTGTACCACTGATTAAAGATAATCATGAAAAGAAAATTATGGCTACTAATTGTTGAAGTTGTAGGGGAATATATTGAGATGATTATCAACTTAATGAAGCTGGCATTGAAATATATTTTCCTGATCTGCTTACTCTGTGTACTGTGTCTTCTAACTGGATAATATGCTGTGTTTTTACTCAGCCTCAGTAAATAACAGACTGATCTCTCTTGTTTGCAAATGACAGAAATCACAGTTCCAGGAAAAACAATAAAACAAACAAGCACAGCACACAATGCAAGTTTCAACCATTTCAGTGTCAATGAAAATAAGCTTTACAGAGAAATGCTTGTTTCAACATACTTATACTTGATGCCAATTTGTAATTACAAATCTAATTCTGAATTATTTACTAATAGAAATAATATGGGGTGTAAATTTCATATGAATGTATTTTTTCAAGTGCAAATCCACACAGATTGATTTACAGAACTAAGTTATGTGCACCTCCTGAGGAGGAAAAAGTAAAACGATCAGTTAAAACAGTCCACCTTTCCTCTATAATTTCAGTAAAGGTTAGTATCCCTGAACAAGTTTTTCAATGTATTTTTTCTTGTTCTGTCTTTATTTACTATGTGCACTGAGAATAACATTTTAATACGGAATGAGCATAGACGGAAAACTGGTTGGTTTTGACTTCCTACCACCAATGTACCATAACTATTCAAAACTTTGCCTGTGAACACCCACTCTTCTACTTCATGTATATACTCCAGCTTCACTTAGCATCTTCCTAATATAAACACTTCTTTCCTGGCTCTGGAAATTTTGAAGTGTACATCTTAAACCACTTTTGATCTCTTGATGAATATAAACACACCATTGCAAGAAAGAGCAGTGAAGGGTCAGAGCCCTAGATCAGGCTACTATTTGAAGGAAGACAATTGTCTTTCTATATTCCAAAAACAATAGGACATTTTCCTTGTCATTCTCTGGTTTATTTCTGTTTCTGTATCTTGTACAGGTTTGACCAATTATATTTGACAATTACGTATGAGTATATGCAAATAGGTATCTGTAATGGCATTATAATATTTTTTGTCCTTATTTATGGCACCTAATATTATCTTCACTATTAACAACACTACCTAATGGGCAGATATCTACATTATAAATAAAGGAAATTAAAGTAGAGATTTCAAGTGATACAGTTCACTCCTGCTCAGTATTCTGAGTAGGAAAATAGTTTGTTCATTACAATATTTAGCTAGAAATGTTACCTAGAAAACATAGATATGTGGTTCCAGTCTCTCAAATCTTTGACCACTCCATACAAAAGTCATTGTAGAGATAAAATTTCTTAATGTACAAGCAGTGATCTGAATTTTATTAAAGTATAAATCTAATTTCGGTTTTAAGCAGTTGATATTTGTAACAATTATTTTCATCTTGGAATTTTGAAGGGAAGTTGAGAGATTTGTAAAATGTAAAAGGCCCTCTAAGTTTATAACATACCATTAACAGTACAGTCAAATGTTTGTGTCATACATGCCTTTAAAATGTGTTTTGCTTTTCTTTACTGCTTTGCAACTTTTCCAAAGAACTGTTGTATACAGGAATTAAGTTTTCTTGCAAAACTTGTTTATTCAATTAAACAATGCTAACTAAAATATGCTTTTTAAATCTTCAGAGATCAGATCCTATAAATATTTATGTAAATAGATGCAGTACATTCATCACATGCTTAAAGAGAATTACATCATTTAGCACTCTTCCAATAAAACACTATGCAGGGATCATGCTTGTAGTGCAGTTAGCAAAATGAATCAAGGACTCATTAAGTGCCCAAGTCTCCCAAGAATACCACAAAAATTTCCCTGAGAATCTGAATTGTTTTCACAATGATTAAAAATGAAAGGAATTTATACTATACCTTTATTAATTTTGCTAAGTTGTATCAACAAAGGAGTGTGTGAAAGAGAATTATACATTACTACATTAGAACTTCTGAAAACTCTAAAAAGCTGGTATTAAGAAAACTACATTATCATGGAATAAGATGCAAAATAATAAGATGGATTCAAATTTTGACTAAAGTAAAAAACATTATGTGCAAATGGTTAATTCAGAGCTTGGCAGAGTTAATTCTGAACAATCTTGATGTTTCTATAATTGGCTGCTGTTGGATGATTAAATTGTGATATGGCAAAATTGCAAAGTACAAAGCACTATTTATCTACTGATGACAACTGAATAAGGAAGGTTGAAAGGAAAAGCAAGCGTTAGCTAATGTAAAACACTATGGGGTTTTGGAAAGAATAACGTAAACCATTCACATACTGAAATGGCTTAGAACAATTCTGATATAAATTAGTAGGTAACTAAATCTCTTCTGGTCTGTTCTATTTTGAGCTATTCTAGAAAGACTTCCATTTTTATTCTTTTTAGTTATATTACCACTGAATCTTATCACTACATTCACTTAAACTAAAATGCCAGTGATACCACAGAACTGAGACTGACTCAGAAGACCTGGGTTCTTTCCTTACCCAGGACTATGCAAAGGAGCACCCTGTTGCTATCGTGGGTCACAACATGGGTTGGGGAGACAATACTTTTCTGCTCTAAAGATTGTTATTTCCTCACCCAAACATACCCTAGACTCTGCATACCTTCCCCTTCACTTTATGGCTAGCATATCAGAGGGTAAAATAATCTATAATATTTAAAGGATTAAAGTACAAAATGCGTCTTGAGTGTGACTATATTAAAGGAGTAGGGAACTGTTGAAAGAGAAAGTAAATGTCAAAGTGAGAAGGTGCACCTTCAAAGCTCACCCAACACACTGTACTTAAAAATGTAAATTTAAAAAACTTAATAAAATATTAGATTTTATATTAGCATTTATAAAGCACAAGCTCAGAGTCCTTCTCATAATTCTGGTAAATCCCTTTTGCAATTTAATAAAAGAAGATATCCAGCATTTGCATGTGAGTAAAGACCCCATGGACTTTTTTTTTTTTTTAAGGTCTGCATGTGAGCACAAAACACAACCGTTTCGAAACTACTTTGATGTTATACAAAGAAAGGTTTTATTATGTTATTTCAGAGGCATAAATGAAGTATTAGGGAATTAAAAAAATTAAATTATTAGCAAATCATCTGGCATCTAGCTGGGTAGCTTAGATCTGTTGTCATACTGTTTGACCACATTTTAGATCATGCATATGCTCTTTATATTACACAAGCTATATATAAACCAAAGTGCAGCAAATACAATGTGTCATCTTTGTTTTTGGTGTAAAACAATCTGTCTGTCCTATCTAATATAAACCTATCAAAACAACAAAAAAGTACTGCATTGGATGAACATGCATATTTTACTATAGAAATTATTAAAATTCACACCTACCAGTAACAGAATGTATTAGAAAAAATTAAGTGAATATCCCACTGGGTGCAGCAGGCTTCAGAGTAGATGACAGCAGTCTCAGAGACCCCATAATTCATTGCTATCTCCCAGTGAGAAAAAGAGAATTCTAAAAAGTGTTCCTCAATCAGAAATTTTCCTACCAATGAAATAATTTTGTTTAAATAATTAAAAACATCAGGAATGACATTCGGATGCTTTATTCATACTGTATTACCTCTGTAGGTTTCATGAGAGAAAGCAAGGTATATTTTACACTCTAGTTTTTCCACTTCATGCTTGGTATTTTTTTCCATTCTGGAATTGTTTCCTGAATAAAAGTGGCTTCCCAAAGAGACAAGAGGATGACAAGTGAAATTGTACCTTTTTGAATCTTGATTAGTGAACCTTCAGCACCACAAAGCTTTTTATTTAGTGAAATTAACACTGACAGCTATGGATTAGAAGCTATCAGGCATTAAAATATTAAACCACCACTTTTATTTCACTGAAATAAGAAAATTTTGCTAACTCCTTGTTTTTATTAAATTATCATTGACAGTTTTTTTCTTGTATTGGAATTTTTAAATCATCAACAGACAATAAAGGCCTATTTACAATATGTCTTCAAGGTATTTTCCCTACTTCTGCTAAAAGGTTCTTAAAAATATATTAATTTACCCTTCAGATAATGCTGTTGAAACCACAGTTGGGTCCAGTCAATACAAGATCTAGGACCCAGCAAAGTGGTTGCACAGTATTTTTGGTTCACACTCTCTTGCTACAAACCCTTAGCATACTTCTCAGGTATTTATCAGCCCCCTCATTGCAGCATGTTTTAAACTACATGTGTGTACGCAGACAAACCCACGTCTTTGAAAATATAGCCAGATTTGTTCATAATTACACTAAATGTGAACAAATTATTCATAAACAAGCTGACACAAAGATGCAACGGCTGATACTTAGTTTAGAAAGTGGGTTTTGTGGTAAGTATTGCAACAGTGAATTATATGTTCTAAGATCAGTTCATGTGAAAGCACAAACTACATAGAGAAGCAAGAACTCATAATTTTCAAGGCACTTCCACTAACCTCTGCATACTTTAGATTTGGGACAGAAAGAGTTTGCTATGAGGGATACAATCAAAGATATAACGACTAGCCAGACTTGCAACAAAATGAACAGTGGAGTACTTCTATTTTGGCAC
This sequence comes from Tyto alba, assembly GCF_018691265.1. Classification (NCBI taxonomy): domain Eukaryota; kingdom Metazoa; phylum Chordata; class Aves; order Strigiformes; family Tytonidae; genus Tyto; species Tyto alba. The sequence continues at coordinate 5,277,052 of NW_024881302.1, forward strand.
CATCTATCAAACCAAGGAACTGTGTAATTTTACTAACTGACAGTTAATTTATCTAAACTTGACCAAGTAGAATCCAGTGTATTAGTAGCTGGCAAAGGAATGGTTTTCCTGGTTCCTACAGTAGTTTTATGAGATGTTCCATGTTAGCAGAAACTCTTTGGAGATAATTTGAGAGCCTGGGGAAATCAGCCTTTCTCCCCTTGCACCTCAACACTAGATGGAGCATCTAACAATTTCGTCTCTCTTATTTTGCAAGACAAATCATCCACAATTTCATTTCAGCATGTTTATTAGTACATATGATCTTTGTCCCAAAATACTTCTTTGTGAGCCAACTTCCAGCTGTGTTAACAAAAATAGTATTAGAAGATAGGAGGTGATAGGATTGTTTGGTAAAAGGTCTTGTAACAGAACAGCTTTTCAGGATTCGAGATTCGTCTTAAATGGCTGCCTCACTTCTGAACCAAAATAATGACAAGCTACACAAGTAATGGCTTTCATTCTGAAACATGTCGGAAGAAAAGAAAAAAAGCTCGCTAGATATGCATATTAATACTACATTCAATCAGTTGCCCAGTTATTCTCTTTGATACTCAACTACTCCATACAAATCTACAGTGGAACAGCATATTTAAATCCACACTACTACTACTACTTACAAATTTGGTAAATGGGTTTTATAAATGGTGGTGTTTATATGGCTACCATTTTTCTTGGATTTGCCTCCTTTTCTTCCCCCCAGACCGCTGTCTGTGCTGATGTACAGTCACTGCAGACTCAATCCAGATTTCTGCTTCTCTTCCAGAATCTAAGGAAATGCTTTCATTATGCAGGGAGCAGGATGGGCACATGTGGCCACACTCACCAACGAGAGGACAGAGGATGGGGCCAGCAGCAGAGGAATGGGACGGGGAGCAGCAACAGTGTCAGGACAGGAATTGATCCTCAAGTGCTAGACCCCTGAGTTAGGGGGTCCTGCGGAGAAGGTGGCAGAGAGGGCAGAGAAAAGTTGGTACAAGATTTGGGCAAAGAAGAGGAAAAATGTTTGGGAGACATAAGGCAAGAGCTTTGATGGGAGATACTAATGGAAAGGTAACAAGGTGTCTAAGTGGAGGGGTGAGGAGGAGGGGCTATGTCTGAGCTGGGAACAGCCTGAGAACCCGGCTACTCATGACAGGAATAGTTGAGAGGCAGGAATTACAGACAAAGAAGTTTCATGGAGCTCTGCAATAGTAAGAATTAGGAGAATTTGAACTCTAGAGCAGGAAGATGAGCTGCAAATTTGGGAAAATGGTTGTTCTAGGGCAAAAGGTATGGAGGAATTAAAGACTCTGGAGAGCAGAAACTCTGGGATAAAATTACTAAGGGGCAATACTGTACCTGACACCCTTAAAAGTGGGAGCCTCCACCTATCTTTTGCCCCCTCAAGGCAGGACATTTTATCATAGTCCTAATTAAGAGAATGGTAAGAACATTTGATGGAAACATCCAATATTGACGTCGTATGTTGGAGATTATTGACATCTTTTCTCTCCTTGATCATAACATTTCTGCTAAATTGTGAAAAATATGAGTAAAAATATAAATAAATTAGAATGAAATGTACATAGAATTTTAGAAGTGTGTGATGGGGTTGTTGCTGCAATATTTGTTGGATAAACAGAAAATGCAGCTGTCTAACAACAGACATTGAAATTTATAAGTATCCCAATAAACTCTGCTTCTTGTTGCTGTTGAGGCCGGTTTCAGTTCCCATGGAAACAGATGATGGGATTGCCAAAAAAGAGATTTGATGTTTTAAAATAATCAGTGATTTGAACTAGTGATTATTATGAAAGTATTGCACTCTTCTTCCAGTGAAGAGGTATTATGCTGGGAGTAGGAGAAGAACACATGGCAGCTGGCAAACAGCAACAGAGTTGTTAAAATTCTTACAAATCATATTGGTTGCTGAATAACAACAGTAAATGCAGTTTCTTGAAAAATCATCGAGCGAAATCTAGAAAAACTTTATTTTACAAGTGAACAGCCTTTGAGGTTTTGGAGAAAAATATATAAAATGTTTTTGTAGAAATCTTAGCTTCACTGCTTTCAACTGCTTTTCCTACATAAGGTCTCCTTTATACCTCTGTTTTGAGAATTCAAGTAGCCAGGAACATATGAGCTAGAAATTGCTAGATATTTCATCTCCTGATTTTTGAGCTATAGATTTAGTAGTTAATTTGGTTCCAATCCTACAAATAAACCACTACAAAGAAAGACAAGATGTTGGAAACATTCAGTTTTACAGTGACCAGAGAGTAGGTCCAGAGGGGATGTATGTCTGGGAGGGGTCAGTGGCAATATGGGGAGATTTGGTGGGAGTTTGGTTTGAGAGGTTCAGTAAGATTTTCAGCGAAGAAATTACAGAAGAGTGAGGCAGCTCGTGGAACAGGAGTGGGGGCTTCTCTGACCTTTTGGGGAGTTTTGTTCCTATGGGGCTTCACAATAAGATGGTGACATGAGCATGGGCCATGCTCTCAGGACACTGGTGCTCCCTCTGCCATGTGAGTGAAAGCTGAAGACTACCACTCCCAGAGCAGTCTTCCCAAGTCCACCTCATCCACCCTCTCCTTCTCCTAGGATTTGTGACCATCTCCCCAGGCCATGACACCTTCTCTCTGTCTTTCCTCCATCAGGGTTGAACAACACAATCCATCTCTCTCCCCATATCCACAGACTTCACACATGCACTCGTCTTGACCCAAACACAGTTTTCTTCATTTCTGTGCAGACAGCATGTGTCAGGCAGGTGGAAGGAAAGGATAGTCATAGACTTTCTCCAGCATTTCCCTTTCTTATCCTCTCTCCTTGCCATTGCTATGATGAAAAGTAGGCTGGTCTATTCTACTTTTTCGCCACCCTAGTGACAGGAGTTTAGAGGGAAAAGCAAAGAGAATACAGCTGAGCAAGGAAATGGTGACTGTGGTCACCCCAATAAACAGATGCCTTGTTTGACTATGTCTAGAATTGGTCCTGACATGTAAAACAACAGATCTGTGTAATATAAAAATAGCCACAGGCATATATTAAGAAATAAAAGGTAGTGTTAACATGCAGCAGACAAATAGATTTCATATTAATATTGGCTGAGTTTGACTGTTTTTTCTCACTTCTAATTGCAGGATACCTTTACAAAATTTCACCAGAGACAAAAATCACCCATCTCATACAGATCAGATAGACCCATGAAACCTCAGACAGGGCATTTACAAATTATTTAAATTCATTTGGAATCTGTTAGATGAAGGCCAAACACAAAACAGTTAAAGATTCCACTCACAACTAAGGATCAGAGATAAGCCATAGGCGGGCTGCCAGCTTCCTCCTTTCTCTGCAGCATTAATTAATGTAAAGTCTGCTTCACATTTGCTTCCATGTACCAAATTCTTCAAATTCAAGTTGAATACTGTTAACAAAGTAGACTTGATGCAAATCAACCACAAAAGCCACAATACATCCCCAGAGTACAAAGTTCTGTGGGTTTTCTTTTCTTCCTGAATCACACAACAGTTTCAATATGAAAGTAAATCTGCCAAAATGATAGGCTTTTAAAATTATTCTACATAAATCTGTATTATAAAATTACAAACTTATATGCCTTAACACCTTTGTACCTCATATAAAAATCCACTAGACTTATGAAGAAAGACAGCATTTGTCCATTTCTGCATAGAAAGGAAATTAATAATCCTTGTAGTATACTGCCAGAAGCACTGACAGATACATTTTACTTCAGTTAGTTTTGATAAAGTTAATTGGTAAACATAAGGCATTACCTTCTGTTATATTTGATAAGTCGCAGTCATTTTGCATCTATTGCCATAAAAACAGAGATATGGAAGGGGTCATAGGAGATAAATTATTCCCAAGGATTTGTGAACAATTGCCACTTTTTAAGCATAAAGCAATAGTTTTCTTTTTCATATTTGTTCTTAAAAATGACTATAACACTTTTAAATAGTCTTATCTTGGCTGCATATTAAAATATTTCTGTTTGTAGACAGAATAGTTCAAAGATGGACAGAAAAATGTTTTTCCACAAAAGCACATTAGTTGTTACAGGATTGTATTCGTGGTTTGTCCCTAATAACATAATTAGTTCTGTTTAAGAAATGCAGCAGATACAAGAAGTGAGCCCTGACATACAATGACAATGTGTCTTCATATTTACCCACCTCTAAATTGGATATGATCTTTAAAAAACAGTGTACAGTTCATTTTCAAAGAGTAACGCTATTAACACTTTTTTTCATAGTCCATGTTTTCCCTCTCAAAGTACATTTGTCCCCAGAAAGCAGCAAACTCATAAATCAATTTTTACTGCAAGCTGTGGTAACTAAATCATAGTTAGAGCAAAAAGGTTTCCTGCTAGTGACACTTCCATTCCCTTTGTTTTACAAATTCCAAATCTATGATTAATAAACATAGTGGCACATAAAATGATTTTGTTCTTTAAATGTGATCATCTTAGGCAAAACAATATCCAACAGTCAGATTTTCCTCTTAGACAGTGATCTTTAAAGTTTTATTGAAATTTACAGCTGTTGAAGATAGTGCTGAAAGATACTGTGAGCAGCTGAGGCCCATTAAAACACAATATTAGTTCCAAGCAGCCACTCTTTTTCCAGCAAAAAATATGGATTTTACAGTGCTGGCATAATGGCAGCAACTTCCCCTGGCTTATGAAAAAAAATATATATTAAAAACCCTCTGTGGTTTGTGGTCCAAATTTGTAATGAAACATATTGGTCAAATCCCAAAATGTGCCTTGCATCTCATCAGTCGGTGTGTCTCTCTTGGGAGGAATCCACTTCCAGATGAGCCTTGCTAATAGGCATGTTCCTTGGCAGCAATTTTTTTTCTACTGTCCCTCTTCCACCCTATGATGGGCTGTGTTGCTCCTACACACCCTGTGTTCAGCACATACATGGTCACCAAGTACAAGTCAGTCTTCTTCTCCCTTCATCTAACCAAAGCATGAGATTCACCTTAACAGTTAAGAGGTCTGAATAAATTAATTTTTGAAACATATGTTTAAAACCTGTGGCAAACAAATTATGAGCAGAGAGAAAAACAGTTGAGGTTGAATCTAGACAAGTCAAGCAGCTTTAGAAAATAATCCTGGGATTTGCTTACCCTGAGGTGTTAATGTTTTCCTCTACTGAACACAGTAGACAATAATACTCAAAACAGTCCACTGACAGCATCCACAACTACTCAAACTGAGTACTTGAAGAGATGATAGGAGATTTCCCTACAGTCTTTCATATGCATATGGACCTTGGGAATAACAGTAAAATTTTATGTAAGATGATTCCTAATGCTGCTTGTTCCTTCAAATTGAAATTACTCAGTGCAGAAATTTGGTTAAACAAATTAATAACAGGGTGCTAATGAATTTCAGTTTAAAGAAATAATTTAATTTTACAAATGATTCTTTTTCAGGTGCTGACTTTAAAATTAATGTGGAGCCTGTAAAAGGTATGGACAGATAAAACCAGCTTGTACGCTTTTGTCACATCTCTTACTGCTGAGAGGTTTCACCCCACTTCATAATGTTAGTAGACTTAAGAGATCTGCAAACTTTTTTTTTTAAAAAAAGTACTGCTTAGCTAATACGCTGCAGACTTGACAGTCTCTGAATTTATTGTTCACTAATGCTAATCATCGTAATTTTAATTAAAGTATTATCCAGTGTATGTGAAAAGTAATTATGTGCAACTAACGTAAGTTGTATGACAGGCTAGCATTTGTAGAGAACTGCATTGCTGGCACTAGAACTGCTCATATGAAAATTAAGTGGTGTTTGTTTTAAAGTGAAAAACATATACATGGCACATTGCTGTCATCAAGGCAAAACCTAATCTAATGCTAATATCAGCCCAATATCTGATGTATTATTCCTAGATGTTTTAAAGCCTACTTAGGTACAGCTACTTTTTTTTGAGAATGTCATTAATAAATTTACAATTGTACCTTAACAAATGGCTAGTATATCTGCACCAGCTTTGCTTATTTGCAAAGTATTATGAGTGTTCAAAACCACAGCCAGTCATTTTTGACAGTTTTCATTCCACAATATATCAACACATTTATTCTCTGTAAGAGTTGGTAATGACCACACATATCCAAACGCATAATGAATTGTTCTTACTGCAAAAAATAGATATTAAACTCACGTATACCTAAAGGCAACGCAATTCATCTTCCCTGTCTAGTGGGACGAAGTGCATTTGTAAAGTGTTTTGGTTCATTAACAGTTCACTAAGTGACAAAATGTCCACCCAGCTGAAAGGGACACCCCAGAAGTGCCTTTCTATGTCAAAAATGAACTTTCCTCTTTTGTGTCAGACGTAACAAAAGACATGAGTTAATATTCATCTAGCTGCACCTTACTAGGGGAAAAAAATATAGTTCCACTGTAAGAAAGTTAATGAAGACAGTAATAATGTCTTCCTAAAGAGGAAACCAACAATAAATGAATTGATGGCTAGAGTAAACCTTTTCAGTGAAAAAGTTCTTCACTTAGAAAATGATAAAAAAAAATCCTCTAATAGTACTAAGAATTTAATTCCTCAATACCACAACTGAAAGGCAATTGTAGACCTTGATGGTGCTACTGTCCTTTGTACCCCTCCAAAGTACTGTACTCGCCTTGTGTAAAGAAAGTTAAATGCACTCTGCTTTTCAGTCTGATGAAGTACACCCAGGCAAGGCAAGCTGAAGACTTGACATCTCAGAGTAGCAATTTCTTTTGATGCAGTTACCTTTAGAGAGACTATTGTTTTCTGTAAGATGTGAGGGGAAATAGGCAAAATCATCCTATCACTCAAAGACCCTGGATAACAGTGCAGCTGTAATTCCACATTAGTCTACTGGTATATTTGGAAAACATTAATCTGCCTAGGTGTAACATGAAGTCTTTTCTAAAGATTCTTGGGAAATTTTCATGTAAAATAATAATAAAAAAATCCCAAAGCCTAATTCCTCTCCTTGCCCATTTTCTCTTGGTTTTGATCTTTTGGTTCTTCCCTCTGATTTCATACTTTTCTAGCATGTACACAGCTTCCTCCTGATGATCTCAAAACACACCTTTAAAGAGTCAGGCTAAGGCTATGGTGGCAGATAATACACAAAAGCCAAAATGAATATACATGCACACTGTGCTTATCTGGAGGGGGGAGAAAATTTTAGGACTTAAATTTTTAAATACACACTATCATGTCCCACCAGCTCTGCTGCAGATCTGTTAGTTGCCTAATGTGATAAACTGTAACAACCCCATGACTATATGCAGGTCATGTGCTTCACATTCATATGTTATACAAGGATTTGTTGACTTCACATGCCTACTCATTTAGGAGGAACTTGTCAAACTACTCGTTTTTATCCAGGGAACCTTAACAAAATATTATGGCACCAACACCACTAAAATGGGAACTAATACATAGTTGCTTGCTGAAAAATTTTACCATGAGTTACACTACCAGTTAAATTATAACAGAATATGTAGTTTGAAAAAAATTGCCTAAGTGTCAAAGAAAACTTTCTCCCGGAAAATATCACAGCTATGTTTACTTACAGGGTAGGATTACCATTCTGACTAAAAAAAGGTGAAACCTAAGCTATACACTGAATCTTTTCTTTTTTTTCCCCAGCCTAAATTGACACTTTTCAGACTAATGATCAGTAAGAGAAACAGGAAATTACAGGCTTCTTGCACCTGGTCATCAGAATTCCAGAATATCTGCTCTGGTGAGATCCCACCTGGAGTGCTGCATCCAGCTCTGGAGTCCTCAGTACAAGAAGGACACAGACCTGCTCAAGCAGGTCCAGAGGAGGCCACGGAGATGCTGGGGGGGCTGGAGCAGCTCCCCTGGGGGGCCGGGCTGAGAGAGTTGGGGGGGTTCAGCCTGGAGAAGAGAAGGCTCTGGGGAGACCTTCGAGCGGCCTCCCAGGGCTTAAAGGGGGGACAGGAAAGGTGGGGAGGGACTCTGGATCAGGCGGTGTAGGGATAGGATGAGGTGTAACTGTTTTAAACTGAAAGAGGTCAGATTTAGATTAGATATAAGGAAGAAATTCTTCCTTGTGCGGGCGGTGAGGCGCTGGCCCAGGGTGCCCAGAGCAGCTGTGGGTGCCCCCTCCCTGGAAGGGTTCAAGGCCAGGTTGGACGGGGCTGGGAGCACCCTGGGCTGGGGGAAGGGGGCCCTGCCTGGGGCAGGGGGTGGGACTGCATGATCTTTAAGGTCCCCTCCAACCCAAACTATTCTATGATCTGTTAGAACTGGCAATTGTATTAACGTGTAGAAAATAATCATCAGAAAACACAAAGAACAAATAAGAGTCTTATTTGACATATTGTAAAGTATCTTTAAAATTATACATGCAGCGATACCAGAATTTTTTGACAATTCATCAATTCTGTTATGTTGACTCCCTAGAAATACACTACTTTTGGAACGCTGAATAGCTGTCAGAATCCCTCACCATAAATGTCCTAAATACTGGTAAACAGTGAAGGAGAAAGACATCAGCATTTACTACCTTAAACTTGATAGGTAAACCCTACTGCTGGGCCAATTAAATAACATTCCTTGAAATATCTTAAGAATTACTTTTTTTCAGAACTAGTCCTTACTTTTGACCTTTCATATTTCTTGCATAAGGACCACTCAGCACACTCTCTGTTTGCACATCAGTGAAATAGATTAATTCTAGTGGTGACAGTAGCTCTGTGTAAATAAGCATCAGGATCATTATTATGGCATAAAAACAGTGCACTGTTAGGTACTTGTACATTAAGGCTTTCGCATGACTAAGAGTTAACTTGACCAACTATTTGAATGAATTGTATCATAACTACCACTACTGTCCTCACTTTTAGCACTGCTTATTTCCTCAGCCTGCATACACTGCAGCGATGGCACTCTAAGAAACCATTATAGCTGACACACTAGCTGATTGATGTTGCCAAATCATTGTAAGCTTGTTTAAGAGGATTAAAAAAGCTTTATATTGATTTAGCAATATAAGGTACTTTTAATCAGTTTAAAGAGCATCCCATATAAGGTGGTTGTACCAATTTAACTGATCAGTTTAGAAGCTGAACCAGTTAGATTGATGCACCAGTCTAACTGGTTCACCTGCTAAACTGCTCAGTTAAATTGATACACCTCTTTCTGTACAGAAAACACATTAAATGCACAACTTGCTCCACAGGTGAGAAACAGAGTTCCTCTAAGATATTTTTACATTTCTCACGGTTTTATATGCAACCTCTCCATGTCTCAGGTTTCCTTTATTTATATGGCTGCCATATTTACTTCCAGAATTTCACAGACAGCAATATGTGAGTGGATGCTATATGGCTTTTCCAATACTTTGAGGGAGCAGCAAACCTACTGCACATGGAGTGCACTGATGATTGGTATGTGTACCATAAATCTGACACTTCCTGAATTTAACAGGCTTACTATATGACATATATCAAACTTCCAAGGAGGTTCACACTTCCTTCTACTGCAAAAGTATCAGAAATTCCTAAACAGGCCAGACAGATGTCCTCAAATTCCTTTCAGACAAAATTTCAGGGAAATAAAATATACATGGAAACCCTTAGGTATATTCCACCTCTACTATAGAACAGAGTTTTACAGTTTTCCCATTTGTAAGCATTATCACAGTGCTATGATTTACAAGTGATTTTACCCTAACAATCCCAACATAGTAGGAGTAAGAGTAAAGCATAGCATATGAAAATTAGGATTTTATAGTAATAAATGTGTGACACACATATCTCTACTTGTAATTTTCCCAAACTGCAAGAGAATGCACACAAATCTCATTTTCATGCACTGCATGCTTGCCTAGGTCACTATTCTGTTCCCCCGTAATAGTTCCCAAGAAACTGTCTGATACCTGGATAACAAGGCTTTTTCACCACCTGCAAACTTTTGATTTGTGTATTCTTAGCATTGACAAAAGAATATTTGTAATGTGGCAGGAGTGGAGGAACTAGATGCTTAATGGTTAATAACTCAGGATTTGTCACTTAGCTCTCTTCAAGAGATTGCCCAGAAACCCATTGTTTCATCTTCCAGCTGTTTCCCATCAAATTACTATTAAATTATTCATAAATTATTACATAGTTTCTTCACATCTCTGCCATACTAATTTTAACAGTTTCAAAGAGGCTGTAATACTAGCTTTCAGGTTTAAAAAATGCACATAAGCAGCAGTAAAATATACATTACAGATTAATAAAATTAAAATCCAAGAAGAGTTCTCCCTTTCTAATATAAACTCTAAAGACTCACTACCCCTTCTGGAGCTTAGCAATATCCCATTACCATCAGTAGCTAGCACATATATCCCTTTGAACACACAAAAATATAATACACAGCTAAAAATAGTGACAAACATTCTTGGCATTTCAACAGTTTATGAATAAATTAGGCCAGTAAAAAAAGATTTTATCTACCTTTTTTAGCGTTAAAGCTAACCCCTTCAGTCTTTAAATAAAACTGTGCAGGTAAAAACACAGGATGGCTTCACGACTGTTTCAGGAAAGGATAAATGAGCACACCTTGAGATAATAACTAATCAAAGTGCAAGTACTGTGTCATTAGTGGATGAGCTGCTCATTAGTCAAAAAGAAATAAAACTGTCATTGTAGGCTAAAAAAATAAAGAAAAAAATAAATAATATTTAGAATTTTATCTTGAGGAAAATAGTATTAAGCATAACTCCATCTAAAAAAAAAAAATCAGATTCGTATATTAAAGAAGAAAAATCTCAGTATCCATTAAGTTAGTCCACTCAAGTAAACGTAAATGAGAGATGAGCATTTACTTTTCCAAAATGTATCATGAAAATGAATAGCGTGAAGGAAGTGCAGACATTCTGCATATCTAGTCCCTTATGCTGCACCAAGACCATTAAAACCACATGAATTATTTTGTCAAACTGCTTAGGAAGTTCAGAGGTGGTCTTAAAATAGTCATTTATCTCAAACTTAGTATGAACAAGGCTACTTTATTCTCTTTAAATCTTAATTAGTATACTTAAAATGTAAGTTGCATTATCAAATAAAATAGATCATACTTTAGGGTGGGGGTATTTCAAGCTTTGAATTGACTTACATTCTGCTGCTTGGTATAATCTTGTGCCCATTTCTAAACCATGTCACTTGTGGTCTTGGATAGCTGAGTATGTGTAGGAAGTTTAGAACTGCAGCTTCTCCTTGAGTCACTGTTTTTCTCTGATTTGTGTCCATGAAATTTCCCATGTCTGCAAAGAAAAAAACATATTAAGAGTCCTGGAATGTATTGTCTCTCTCCTCATTTCTTTTCAGTGGACAGAGAAATAATTGTGTTTTACAACAGTCATTGGCATTGCAATAATTAGTCAATATGACACTAAAGATCATGAGACAGTTTTGATTAATACAGGTTTGGATGAACATAAGGCATAGGGCAAATCCAAGTGCTGCTAGTGCACACAAGAAATGCATCAGTCAGCAGTACTGCATGGCCTCAGTGTTCTTTTGCAATAATTGTTTTTAACTGAATGTGACATTTTAATGGAGGTTTGGGGTTTTTTAAAATAAAACCTTGTACAATATAAAAGAAATTCCTCTGCAATGCAAAGGAATGCAAATGGCGTATATAACTTCATCAATTTTTTGGTCACCAATTTTCTTTCTTTTTGCCTTTTATCTATAGCTACACAAATAGATGGGCAGCTGTATCACTTGTAGTCAAACCAATGTATAGTCAGATCTATGCAAGTAAGCCACTGTACCAAAATTGATATCAAAATAACAAGGCTATAGTCATGCTGTTAGCTACTTGTTCTTCTGGCACTACACTAAAATTCAAATAGCGCATCTAGATTTTTGACATTTACAAAGGCCCCAGTAGCATGAAAGAGCAGCTTTTAACAAAATTTTTAATGGAAGTAAGAAAACTACAATTGCAGAACCTCTGTCTCTGAAGGTTTTATTTCATAGACAAGTTCACGTATCTATGGAGTTCTTGTAAAAATTCAGTGAATTTTTCTTCTTGTTGAAGGTCAATAGCATCCTGGCTCATATCAGAAATAGCGTGGCCAGCAGGACTAGGGCAGTGATTGTCCCCCTGTACTGGGCACTGGGGAGGCTGCACCTCAAACACCGTGCTCAGTCTGGGGCCCCTCGCTACAAGACAGAAGTTGAGGTGCTGGAGCGTGTCCAGAGAAGGGCAACGGAGCTGGTGAAGGGTCTGGAGCACAAGTCTTGGGAGGAGCGGCTGAGGGAACTGGGAGCATTTAGCCTGGAAAAAAGGAGGCTGTGGGGAGCCCTCATCACTCTCTACAACTACCTGGAAGGAGGTTGTAACGACGTGGGGGTCGTTGGTTTCTTCTCCCAAGTAGCAAGTGAGATGAGAGGAAACAGCCTCAAGTTGCATCGGAGAGGTTTAGATTGGATATTAGGAAAAATTTCTTCACCAAAAGGGTTGTCAAGCATTGGAACAGGCTGCCCAGGGAAGTGGTTGAGTCACCATCCCTGGAAGTATTTAAAAGATGTGTAGACATGGTGCTTAGGGACATGGTTTAGTGGTGGGCTTTGCAGTGCTGGGTTAATGGCTGGACTCCATCTTAAAGGTCTTCTCCAACCTAAAAAATTCTGCTATTTTATGGCATTTTGTATCACATTCTTATCCATTAAAATAAACAGGGCTGTAGGCTCCTACTTATTCACCCTCCAAAGAACTTCTATGCATTTTAATGAGCTTTAAACCAAGAAGCTGACACACACACACAGAACTATTCTGGTCTCTGCCACTGAAATCCCCTTTTTTTTTTTTTTTTTTTTTCTTTTAAAAGAACCACAGGATTCTTTACAAGTTCTCTGCTGCAGAGAGGGATGCAAAGGACATGGAAACATAGAAGACTACTACCAGGTCTGTGAATGGCAGATGAGAAGAGACAGAACAAGAGCAGAAATTAAAAACACATGGTATTTTAAAGAAGCTTTAATCATCTCTATGATTTTCAAGTTATTTATGCAGACATAATCAGCATTGTACTTCCTCTGTTGCTCCATATTTCTTACAACTGTAATCAGATCATCTACTTGAAAAGAAGTTTCAAACTGCGTAGGTGGATCTAATTAACTTCACTGTCATATCATTATTTTAGTCTTCACAATCCAAGAGTTTTTAAGCCCATACTGTAATTAAGATTTACTCAGCAGTTTTCTCACAAATATCTGTTCCCATTCAGTTAAGTAATATGTTAGCATGTGTTGAGAACATTTTTTAAATTATTTAACAAGTTCCCTGCTACTTCAGAGATCTAGGACATGGAAAATACCTCAGATCTTTCTCAGTGCACATTATAATTGTGCCTTTCAATTTTTCACTAGAGATCTTGAGTTTAAGTGTATTGGGAAGTATCCTCTATTCAGTGGCCAAAATAGTTCATTTCCTGTGAACCCTGCTGAGTTAAACTTGTAACATACAGTCCCCTGTAACTCTTGATGACTGGATGACTTTAGTAACCCCTTGGAATGTTGCTTTCCCATAGGTTTTCAAGAAAAAACAAGTAGTAAAATATCAGGTACTTCATTATATCCACACAGCTTAAATCAATTAATTTAGACTGAGAACATTAAAATATGGAAAACAATCACATGGTATCACTAGCTACCTTGGGTAGAGTAGAAAGAGGATATTTAAAACCTGTAGAACACTTTAATCTGTAGGAATAAAGTGCAAGTCTGACTGACAAGTTTCACTATAGAAGCCATATATATTACTATATGTTCAAGACCAAAGGTCTCCCAAGTCATACAAGGTCTGCTCTGCTTTGTCTCAATGTCTTTACCAGTTAAAATAGATAGATAGATAGACAGACAGACAGACAGATTGCTTAATTCAGACAGAGAAGTCTTAAGATAGAGCTTTTTAGCCTTGTTCTGTAATTCAGATCTATAAATGAAATGGGGAAAAAAATTAAAACCAAAGAAAGGTAAACAATTACACTTCTTTCTCTCTCAAGAACTACCAAACGCACACACAAAAAAGCCTGGAGAAACAAAACACTTCACTGCAAATCTTTTCCTCATTCAGAGGGGAATAAAGCTGTCTTTTCAGGAGAAAAAATTCTTTAGTAGCAGTATCAAGGTAAAGTATTCCTGTGTCTCTTTCTCACTATTGTTCCCACAAGTACTTCCTCAAGAATTGCTCCCTCCAATGTGCCAGTACAACTGCCTGTACAGCTGTGTAGGGAATCAGACAGGGGAAAAAGAACTATTTTAACAAACCCTACAAAATAATTGTTGCCTTTTTGAAATTTTGGAGAAGTTTCCCAGACCACAGCTGCACAAACAAGTTTTCCTGCTGAGCCTAAAGGGATAGTGTGCTACATTGCAATACAAAAGTGGGAACGATCAGTGGGATGGAGGAGAAAATGGGTTCATTTTTCTCTGGTACTGCTACCAAAGCCTTTGTCCCCTGAAACCACACCTGTAGATGTAACTCCAGAAGCATCTAGGCTAATCTAATGGCTCACTGCTGCAGAACGAGAAGCATCTCACCCCACCTGCCCCTGCTCCCTCTTCCCCATCTAACCTTGTTGGAGGTCCCCCACCCTGCTCATAGTTGTGCTCACCTGCACCAGCTTTCACTAGATGATCTGTGACCTGATATAATTCACTAAAACAGAAGAATAATATTTAGAAAAGTACTTGCAAGCATCAGACACAAGTCAGAGCGAGCATAAGGTCACTAGGAGGTGTATATAGCAGGGGCAGAAGGGTTGGTAGATGGCAGGGAAGGAAAACTCCATTCTAGCAGCAGTTTGTTTTTACATCAGCTCCCAGCATCTCTGAAACAATACCACTGAGAGATCAAACATCACGTTACTGGTACTACTGACATTACAGATATAGTAACATAGTTTACTGCAATACAGTAAACTGGTGAACATGATACCAAAACTTACATAGTATCATTTGCAACTGTTTTCATTTTAAAATGCAGGAAGTTCCATGTAACTTCCCTCATGACATAGTAATTAACTTGAATCAATTTCTTGGAATTTGGTCTCTAATAAATAATTCAATTTATCTGAATTCCACTTATCAAGTGACATTTACTACTACTGAATTTCTAGTTATTGACCCTCAGGAAGAAAAATTTGATTCATGTATCAGATTTCTCACATGCAGTATACAAATCTCTATCTAAAAAAAAAAAATATGTTTTTACTTTGGAAAAAAAAAACAATTCCTAAATTTATTATTGTTTCCAAACAAGATATTTGGATTATATTCCTATATGTTAACTGGAAAAAAGAAAATTAGAGTATGCAATCATTTTTTAGGTCATGTTAACTAGTACTCCTGAGAATATCGACCGAACATTTCCAAATGGATCTTAGCTACCAGATCAGAGGTTAACCCAAAAATCCTGCATAGTCCAAACTAAAGTGGTACAAATATTGGAGGGTTTGGTTCAGAAAGGTGTTGAGAACAGACTTTTAAAGTTTCATTAGCAAGATTTTAATTGTGAAACAACTGCTCATTTTGTATTGTAAGGATTATGATCTGAAATCTTCGTGAAGCTATCTCTACCATACAGTTTTCTTTCAGATACCCTCTACTGTCCTCTGGGCACATATTTTTGTTGTTGTTTTGATTGATTGTTTGTTTTGTGCTCTACGGCTTTTCTTGATCCCTGTGTATTCAGGGAAAGATATAATAGTTTTCTCATGCTACAGCTATCTCCAAACGATCTTGTTTTGATGGCTTTGAACAGCTCAAAGGTTGCTCTAAAGACTTAATGTTGCACCACTTTGAACTGTTTCCCAGGAGATAACTTGAGTAAGTGTGAAACTTTTTGTGACACAATAATTTTACAACTTATTAAATATGATATCTAATAACTTCTCTGACTAGCAAATGTGATTGGTATGTTGGGTTTTTAGTCAGAAAAAGAATCTGTTAGCTAGTGAATCACAGAATAACTTCCATTCAAACATACATGCCACTTGGACTTCAGATCTTCTTTGCAGCAACGCCCCCATCCTGTTCCGTACGACACACTGATAAAAGCCAGCATCAGACCTCTGCAAAGCTGGGATGGTGTACCTATAAGACAAAAAGCAGAATTGTAGTGCACTGCTTCTTAAAGGCAGATCAATAATACTTTATGTGGCGTTTCTTATTTATCCTCTAGTATTTTACATATTGTCTCAAATACTTATTGTATTTTTTCTTACAAACAGAACTCTCATATAATCTCTGGTCTTTGGCTACAATGTCTGTACTGTACAGAAGAAAAAAAAATACTTGAAATGCATAAAATATCTTTCAGTCTTAAGATGTATATTTGATAAATACTAATTAGTTCTCCACATATTCTCTTGAAATATAGACTTAAATGTTTTCCTTAGTTTTATCTACCCTCATTCATAAGGCAAAGATGCCTGGTAATTTGTTCAGAGGTGGCACAAGAAGACTGCAATCTAAATGTAGGCATTAGGAAGACTTACAAGAAATATCAAAGCTTTCCAATGAAAAAAGGATGGTTATTACACTGTGTGACCACTGTAACTCCAGAATACTGGAAAAGACACAGTGCAATATATGTTGTATTTGTTCTGCCCTTCACTATGCTTAAAAACTCACTTAGTCCACTAATGCTCACCTGCCTCATTCAGCTGTATCTGATTACTCAACATGAAAATGAGCTGATAGGCACAGTTTTAATGTGAATAAAACACATGAATAATATAGATAATCCTGCATTAAACAAACATTAATCAAAGCTCATATTCCCCCGGTCACCTTCTGGAGATATTATGGTAGGATTAATGAAAGTCTTTATGAAAAGATAAGGAAAAATATAACTGCTGAATTTTAATCTTCAAAATTTAATTCCACTAAAAGAAAGCATCTCTTCTCATACATATACGATACACACCCACATACAGAGCTTAATATCTGAGTAGGATCAGACAGCATAAAAACAAAGGATGTAGAAGAAATCTAGTTTAAGTGATAAATGAAGACTATAATCACTGCATTATAATTACAATCAAATGCACTATAGCAAATAGGTCAGACAGTCAAATACAGTGACTTAAAACAGAGCCCACCACCACAGACAAATTTTAGCAATCTACTCTGATTCCTAGGAGGCCTTGGTTTTCTAAGCATACGAGCTGTAGGTAATTGTGCTGCATGTCTGCCTGTGTGCCTAAGCTGACTCCTTGTGACCTCCTTTGGAGCAACCAGCAAATTTTCTCCAGTGATTATGACAATTTGTACTGGCAAGATAAGGAAGACTCAAAACAGTGCTCTGTTTGGGAGTAGGAAACCTGACAATCAGCACACAGATACTTGCTGGTCAGTGACTATATAACTCTGAATTAGCCATGTTGCCTCTACCTGATGAGTATGCTGTAGGAAATAGAGTGAGAAAATAGGTGAAAATACAAGGCATAGGATAGAAATCAATAGGACATAAGGCTTCTCAAGTTCCTTACAGAATAATTTCCTTCTCTGCCAGGCAGATGATTGTTGCAAAACATCATTACAAAAAAAAAAAAAAGCCCAAACAAAAACCACACAAACAACATCATTACAAAAAAAAAAATTGAAGATTCTGACAAATATTGACAATTCATTTTTCAGTTCATTTTTCCAAATAATTTATAGTTTAACAAGCTTTTCTTCCTCCCATAAGGATTTAGTATCATACTTGGCTAACATTTATTCCTCTGCTTGTCTATTAAATAGAACCAAAATTAAAGGCTTCTTTCTTTGGTATTCATCCGTACTAGGACAGTAATGCAGAGTTAGTTTTTCTGCCACTAGGAAAAAACCAAATTAATTAGATCAGAAATATCATACTTTGGTTTTCTTTTATGACTTATTAATGTTTCAGTAGGAAATATTCTTAATATTTTGCCTGAAGAAAATAAAATCTATTCCAAGTTTAAAGTGAAAATCCCATCTATCATGGAAATTCCAAGACATCCGAAAGCTACTAAGCTCTGGCTTCTCAGTGGACCTGCTGGGTAACAATGTGTAGATAAGGCAAACAAAATTAGAATTAAATAACAAAAGAGATATAGCATATGATTACATTATTTGAGATTAACTTGAAAATTACAAACCTGGGCAAGAGATAAATATTCATGGAATTTCTACTTCTGTGTTTACAAATTTAAACAGTCTTTATGCACTGCATATGTCTGACTGTATCTTTTAAATATACTTTTCTATTGACCTAACAGACAAATAACTGGGTTTTGTGCTGTTTTCACCATTCTACTTTTTTTCTGATATGCAAGAAGGGATACAAATAGTGCTTTCT
Source organism: Tyto alba (assembly GCF_018691265.1). Taxonomy (NCBI): domain Eukaryota; kingdom Metazoa; phylum Chordata; class Aves; order Strigiformes; family Tytonidae; genus Tyto; species Tyto alba. The sequence continues at coordinate 5,295,459 of NW_024881302.1, forward strand.
AAATTCAAAATAAGGCTTTTTTTCCATAGAATTAATTTATATCAAAGGTTAATACAATTTTTTACAGTGACAAGACATAATTTTTCTTTAATTTTGTCTACACTCTAGAACATCTTCTCATTGTCTAGATGCCAGGAGGCTACTTAAGGTTTCTGGGGATCCTTGTAAGTACTTTAGAAAGTCAGACCAGACAGTTTCTCTCTTTTTAATGGTACAGCCAACCAGAAACTGTCTGTTTAGAAAGCTTCCATAGAAAGATGTATATCAACAGGCATAAAAGAAAGCTTCAAGGGAAGTCTTCCAGAGTATAACATGCTCCATCAACCAGGATTGCTATGAGTTTAAGGATGAAGTGGTATCAAACACCTAAGGAGAAATGCTAGCTAATACATTTCATTCCTAATTTCAAATATACACCTTCATTTTAATTTTAAATGCTCTAACAGTTAAAAGTGAACCTAGAGGCTACAGGTTTTTAATAGATGTAATTGTGAAGACAGAATTAAAACCAAGTGTATTTCATTAGATAATCATGTAACTTATTATCTATTCAAACTTTTTAACAAGGGACTTATGCATCAACTTCTCTAACTTTTTATACAGAATAAAATTAAAATGTATCCAATGTTTAAAACACAAATATAATAATCAAATACTTTGAAGTTGGCGAGGAAAGTGTACTGCTGCTTAGATATAACCTTAGTTTCTTAAATTCAAATAAATTAATATCTTCAGGGCACAAAAGCAAATATGGAAGACACACCTGGTCCAGAACTTATTTCAAAGGAAAACAAAGGAAAAAGAAGAAACAAAAAAGTTACTGCCTGAACTTCAAAGACTCTTAACTTATAGACATAACAAAAATCGCTACCACAGTCAGCAATATTGATTTGGTTTTTTACATATACCTCGGATCATAAAGAATTTATAAGGTTGTTTTATAAATTCTTAATACAAACTAATGTATGCTCAGTCACTATAAAGGCCAGGCTGTGCACATAATCAGCATCATTATACAAAGAAAAGCTGTTCATTCAGGGTCACCAATGTCAAAATGCAAAGACTCCAATTAGTTCTTTACTCACTTGGTGTGTTATAACAAGCTTTGAATATTTTCAGCCTGTTACAATATAGACATTACTTTAACTGAGACACACGAAGTAATATCAATTACCAAAAATCTTTGACTGATGATTCGAATTGCAGCAGAAGTCACTTATACAGGAAAGATTCGTGCATTTAAACAGAGTATTTACCCAAGAGAACCGCAGAGCAAACTATTATGGGGTCAAAGTCTAAATTTTGCAACTGGAGTTTTTATGTCTATGCATATCTTTCCCTTGCTTTCATTCATCCCAATGCACCTATGCCATATAATCCCTTCTGGAAGCTTAAAGCTTTGCATTTCTATAGAATCAAAATCCTGCTTGGCTTATCTCTGACTGTGGAACAGCAGTAGTAGCAGGGCTGCAACTTCTAAATTAGTATTTTCTATCACTGTTATTATTATAAACCTGTAGTTTCCTATCTTCTTAATCACCTCTGCAGCAGATGTTTTAATTAGAAATAGAAACAAGAACAATATAAAAAAATGCAAAATTAATAATTATAGCTTGTATCATGACCTGACATTCACTAGACTAAATTAAGTCCAATGATAAGAAACAAGGTACTGTATACAGATATGTATACATACAGCTTGGGAAAGGAGTTCCAATAAGCTGACTCTAACTTCTACTGCAATACACAGTAAAATTATAATTTTGTGTTAGGATGTGCACTTACTTAAGAAATACCAGGGCATTCAAAATGTCACACATTCTTATTCAGGTTTCTCTCAGCATCACGAGATGTAAGTATCTCAGTGACTAGCACATCTACACAGCTTGAGTTCTAACCTCTGCTTTTGGTTGATTCCATGTTCATGTGTTTTGTCGTCCCACACCATTTCTTTGTCTTACTTTCTCAGCCTCTTACACCGTTAAGAACTGTTGTCAGCTCCTTCTACCAAGAAGCTACAACAGACTCTGCTGGTTTTGATCAAAACAAGTGGCATTTACACAAAGTGATGATCAAACATTCTGTGATTAATTGTGCTATTATAGATTTTTTTATTTGCTAATAAGTATTCACAAATCTCTTCTATATGTGTGTATGGCTCATATTGAGGGATCAGCATATCTCAAGGCTTGAAAACAGCAACCATTAATAGATGCAATTACTCAGGACTAAGTGGTCTAGTAATTAAAAAAGAACTATATGTTTGGTTGGAAACAGTTGCTAAATATCCAAAACAAGTTTTAAAATGTTATTTAAGGGACATTTTTCCCTACTGCTCTGTAAATGTAAATATCAAAAATAGAACTAATGTTAGGTTACAATTTAGAAAATCTTTAAGAAAAGTAATTATAGACTACCTTCTGTAACAGTAGAGAACTTTATACCTTTACCTGCATTTTTATACTAATCTATATTGTAATTTCTGTCTGTAGTGATGAAGCACAGCTTTTCCCTAACTTAAGCAATGTAATTACATAAGTGCAGTATTTAACTTGGTTTGCTAAAGATAGAAATGTTATACAAGAGCTCTGTCTGTCACATACCCACCCCCCATAACTTCTGAATCCACTGGTTAATTTCAACAACATCTGAAAACAACAAGTTGCATAAATACTAGATTTCGATAAGGTTATAGAAATTGCCAGTTGCATAGGGGAGACCCAGTTAATGCTCCCATTAAAGAAAAGCAGACAAAACTTGGCTCTTTTACACTTTGATATTTGGCCAGCCATTTGCTGCCTATCAGCAAAAACGTAGCTCTGATTAGCCACAGTATGGGTTTAGTCTTGCTTGATGGTTTGTCCTGGGGAACAGGGAGGGATTCAGTGAGGTCCTGGGAGCAAATTGCATAATCATAGAAGAAGAGTTTTATAACCTATAAGATTAATTTGTGCATTGTTAAAAGTGAAACCAAAAGTTTCATATGCAGTTTAAGATAGACCACATTCTTCCAGATCTTATTGAAAAGAAGAGTCCCACTGAGCTTAGCTTTGTTCAAGGATGAGTAGCACATCATATGTAACATTTAGCTAAGGAATACACCTGCTGTTATTACAAATACCTGAAAGGCTACGTCTTCTGCAAAAAGCATTTTTGGTACTTTACAATTTTATGTTAGAACCCTTGTTTTGAAGTGTGAAATACCATTTTTAGCAAAGGAGATTCTCTCACAGAGATCTTACTTGTTTACAAAAACCAGGCTTCTTTCATAATAAAAAACATTGTCAGTGTATCAGTACCTACAAAGCTGTTCTGAGGTATTGGGGATTTTGGGGGGTGTGTGTTTATTTGGGGGTTTTTTGCAATTATAATTGGAGAAAGTTATTATATAGCTTTTATTTACTTATATTCACTGGAGTAGGCAGTTATTTCACTGTCATTGTGTAACCACTTAAATTCCAAGGGCCAGCTGCCTTCAGCAAGGCACGTAAGTACGAGTCGATTTCCTTCCAAGTGTATCTGGGGCAAGCCTGGTTCAGTCTTGAAGTATGGTGCAACATCATCTGAAATACAAAGAGAAAATGGTTCTGTAAGCTTTTAAGTGAGCATAGTATAAGCCACCAATATTTAGCTTATTTCTTCTCAAAATGGCCATCATAAAATGAGACAACATGATTCAGTAGTTAAGGCTTACACTGTTATATTCATAACTAAACTTTACCTTTAGAGGCAGAATTCACAAAACCTTGATAATGTTAGCCCTTGGTACTTATTTAGATAAGTAACCACTCAGACAAGCTTTTGTCCGTGTTTACTGTTTATACATATGAGAATTTCAGCATTGTCTTCTGTGGCAGGCAGTGAACAGTCCTATTGGCTTTTTTTTTTTTCCCCTCTCCTCTGTGAGGATTAAATCCACTCAAAGCTTTTTATTATTTCTTGAATAGAAACCAGAAGAGTAATCTTGGATAGAAATGATTATCACAGCAGGAGAAGTCTCAGGGTAAATGAAGAATTTTGATAGAAAAAAGAGTTTAGAAAAAAGCACCTCAGAAAATCGCAAGATTCATGTGTTTTTCAACGTTATTGCCAATCAAAATGTGTTAAATTATATTACCTGAAACCACTAACAGATTTTGAATTAGGGTACTTCAATGATGTTCAAGGGTCACATGTAGTCTCAAACTCTTGTTCTCCTGCGGATCACAAATGCTCAAAATACTCCAAGCAGCAAAATTCTCCACTGGTAAATAGCCAAAGCTCCACTCAAATGCAGTTTTATTGCAAGTCTACACCTGCTAGACACCCACCCCTTCCTTGTCACCTCTGGAAGATGAAGGTTTTCACACTTTACATGTCAAATTTCTACTTGTAACTATGTAGCAACTACAGACTTAATCTTAGAAGTTTACAAATACCTTCTATAACCAAAACTAATGTGCTTATGTATACAAAGAAAATATACAAGTTACATTCAAAGTCAGAGATTTAATACAAATTATGGAGTAATATTTCATAGGTAGACGTTACTGCACTTTGCTTTTTAGGAGTGTGGTGTGTGTTTTATATCTAAAATAAAGAAAAAAAAATAGACACAAAAATGTTCCAGTGCAACTAACCATTCAGTTAAATTGTTAATCTTTCTTTTAAAACTTATTTTAGATTAAGTTAGGTACTTTTATATCTGCTATTTAAAGACTTTAAACTATCTTTTACAGTTTAGGGGGAAGTGACCTCGTACTATTCAAGACTGACTGAAATTTCTGAATCCACAGGTCACATACTATGATCTTTAACAGTTGATAGCCACAAGACAGCAACCACACACATCGAGGAAGGAGTTGGAGGCGAGGGGTGTCAGTGCCTTTCAAGGTGCCCTCGTGTCCCACTGAGGACTGGGACGGTGGTGGGTGTGCAGCTCCGCCTGGTGATGTCAACCTCACTAAGCCCTTATCTTCTGCTTTGCCTCTTACCAAGGAATTTTTATTACTTAGCAGACCACAGGGCACCACAGATTCATTATCAGCCTAATGATAAAGTCCCAGGGCAGCAGCTGCGCTTCAGCTGAGTGTGGTCAAGGAGTCACAGGCTGACTGTTGCCAAACTATTTGCTACAATTGGCTATAAAGCTGAACATCAGCTGCGTGCACACTTGATGATTTGCATTGACAAATTGTCTCCCTAGTTTTTAAAATTTAACTGCAGAAAGATATAGTTATTTCTGCAGGGAAAAAAAAAAACAAAAAACAAAAAACAAAAAAAACCCACATCATTTAAAAACAACACTTATAAGCAAAATTTGACCTAACAAACTGAATTTAAAAAGTTTATTTTGAGGTAAGGCCCTTCTTTTATTTGTAGCATTTGAAACATTTATTCTGAGGTAAGGCCTTTCTTTTATTTGTAGCATTTTAAACAATGTGCTTTTCAAACAAATAGATTAATGGCTAGTGCAGATCAGTAATATTTTCTTTAAATTGGATATACAGGAAGCTATGACACAATTCAACATATGAGAACACATGAACAGTTCCAAACTAGCAGATAGTCCCAGGCAAACCAAAGATCCATACTACTACATGACTGAAATTATAATCTGCAAAGTTTCTTTTTCTTTTATGACCACAAATATTGTGTCAAAATTGATGATACTGTGAATTTGTCAATTCCTGTTTTCTCCTTACTAGTAAAATCAATCAACATTTTAAAACTTTATAAATAAAAATTTAAGTCAAAGTTAGACAATGTTAGTGTGAAATACAGTTATTTTAACCAGAACAAAAAGCAATTTTTTTTACAAAGATGTTTCTAAGCAAGTAAGGAAATGTTAAGTCCTTTCAGAGGCTTCAGATATACTCTGGGGAGTCTTCCAAAGGAGTTATGAGACAGACATTCGACCCTTGCAAGATTAAAGGTGCCAGGCTTCTTGTGGAGATGAAATGGCAGTGGCAGGGAGTTGTGCTGGTATTTAGGGGAAGGGGTTGTGACAGAGTCCAATTGGTAGATTGAAATGATTAGTGCCAAGTCCCCTGAAAACAATGACATTTACCTTCTAGTATATAGAGGCTCATGAAAAGAGCTTGTTAAACTATTCCTTCTTGAAGAAAGTTGAGCCATTCAGAGAGATTACAATGAGCCCAGTATCTGCACTATAAACCTCTACCTGAGCAATTTGTTGATCCTGTTTTTCAGTGATTTAAAGACTTAAGCAGTACAACTTCCATCATTATTTCACTCTGAATTATCCACTTACTCCTTTTAACTTACGTCTTTCCAAGAAAAAATTATTTGAAAGACAAAGACTGCTGCCCACAGGTCTGTCATTCAGCCCTACATTTCCCACTCAGATATTCCAAACCCAGTGATGCTGCAACCCACTCAGAGCTATCTCCCATTTAAAGTATCACAATCAAGCTTGTATTACATGAAAATGATTCACAAAACTCAATCCAATTCTGGTAGAAGCTAAAATTTAATAGACCTATGGGAATATTTTTATAAAGAATATAGCATGCTTTATAAATTACCTCAGCTCTCTGGAAGATTTACTTAAACCCTTGAAGTAATTTTATCTTCTAATCTTTTATTCCTGACTTTCTCATCAATCACATACCATCAGTTTATCAAATTCAATTATGTAATCAGAGCTCACTAAATATGCACTGAAAGCAGAAATGAAAATAAAATACTGAGAAAAGGTTCCATGAAGAGAGGTAGCAGTAAAGCTTTGATGACTTTGGCATTTCTGCAGCACAGTGCTGCTCACACCTCAGACACATGATCAGAATGGTGCTGCACTCTAAGCTTTACATCTTTAAGCTACAAAGGAAAGCAGAATTTTAAACTGGACCTACAAGAACAAGTTTGGTTGTTAGAGAGCACCCCAAAGAAATGGGAAAATTGGCAGGAAAAATGAAAGCCAGCTGAGAAAGAAAACTGTAGGAAAGGAATAACTGGCTAAGGGATGGAAGATACAATGGGGTCATTTAACAAGTATGGCATACTTGCACTTTATTAATTAAATACAGGAAGGGCTCACCATAAGACTAGCCTTAGCCACACAAGGGTTTAGAAATTATAAGAGCATCTCAGTTTTTATTCTCTTGAAGGACGGAGCAAAAAGCTAATAAAAAGCCTTTTGGAATTCTAGAAACAAGAATAATAAAATACTGAAATTAATTTTCTTAGCTAAAATAGTTTTCTGCTTACAAAACAAACAAACAAAAATAAACAATCAACAAAAAGCATTCATGCTATACCTTGTTGCCTTCTTCTAAATGCTAAATGTGTTAATACTTCCAACCTCTCTGGTTCTTCAGCTATGCTGATTTAAAAATAAAAATACTAATTAAAAAATTATATGAGTTGCAAGGATTGAAAAGATAAAGTGTCATTCTGTTGGCATACGTATACAGCTTCTACAAATTTTCATTAAGTCTGCTTACCAAAATTGCTAACATCCTGACTAGTAGCCTTAGAAAGATGGTGCAGATTTATTTTTATGTAAATCTCAAGAAAAAGCAGGATTGAATACACCAAAATTATCTAGAAATTTGCTCCAAAACATATCTACCTTGCTTTTGTGCATCATTAAGCTGTAAGAGTTCCATTATACTGCCAGGTTAGCCTGTCTATTTTCTTTCTTTGGTACATGCAAAGCTTAGATGGATTTTATCTCCAAATATAGTTTCAGGACCTAATTCAACAATGCCTGTACACTTTTGTTTGGATTAATGCTGACATTCAAACACAAAACTGGTGCTGTATGCAATTGTTATCTACTTCGGGCTTCTCCCCAGACCTAGCACACAAGATGCATCACAGAAAAGCTGAGAGCTCGCTCATACTCTATTCTCCCTGAAAATCATGTTCAGGACCGAATTTACAAATACAATCTGTAAGAGGAGAAGGCAGTCTGACTGTATAGCTTTGTACTGAATGGAATGAAAACAAGAATTCCCAGAGTTGCTACTCATTAGTTAACCAATGGAACCTAATGTCCTAAGGACAGCGTGAGTGAAGATGACTTCAGAAACCGAGTACCATCTCAGGGACTGCAAACATACCCTTTAATAAACAAGTTAACAAAGTTTGGCTAATGATTCTTAGCCCTCTAACAGCTTACATTTGTAAAATACATAAAGCAAAGTCATACTTAATAGATCTTTCAGTTACTACAGGGTATTGCAAGATCTTGAAAGCAGTCTTGCAGTCCTATCCCTCAGGAATTCATATATTTTAATTAAAGATGCAATTTGATTGCATCAACTGAGAAAATGAGTTACCGTACTCCAGAGAAGTACCACATCACCTTCATCAGTAAAAAACACTGCAACTATCCTGTTAAAATCTCAGCATTATTTCCTCCAGAAATGTTAGATACCAACAGTTACAGGTAAAATCCTGTGCTCACATCTTTAGAAAATCAGTTACTATAGTCCTGAACACACGCAGAGGTAGAATAATGTAGTGAGTGCAGATGACAGGTTAAGAGCTCCCCACTGCCATTGCTATTTGTCTTTGTTATCTATCTCTACTTCTAAGTCATTTTTAAGTAAGCCAATATTGAATATTAAAAGCAGATTAACCTGTTCATAAATCAGCAAGTCAGTGCAAATACAACTCAATCACTAACAAATAATATTTGAGCAGCTGTCTTTCCATTGCTCGGTTCACCCAACAGATACGATATTGAAAATAATTTTTTAACTGAGATATTTTTCAATAAACCCAAACAAAAATACAATTGGTTTATTTAAAACCAAACCTATATTGATTTCAGCTTATTAGTCCCTAGTCAAAGCATGATGCTCATCACCCTTTCATCGTATGCATGTCTAAAGCTACAATCAACTGACACAAAAATGAAGAAGAGAATCTCTCTGAGGAATTTTCCAGGAAAATGAGACTAGATAAATAAATTACATACAGAGGCTGAACGATCAGCCCAGGAGAAGTGCAACAATATAGAAATGTTTTTGCTCTCACTGTTTGCAAGGAAAAGGGATGTGAGCCATCTTCAGGTAGGTTAATGAGAACTGCCAGTATTTTACAAAATCCATCTAGGGGATTGAATGCATAATACAAAAGCATAGTTAAAAAGGAAATTAGAGTGGGGAAACACAAACTAAAGAGGGGAAGAATCTTTTTAGTAATCTAAAGGAAGTAGCTACAACTATGGACAGCAGAATGCCATCCAGAGTAGATTAAAGTTCAGCTGTGAGATTCACAAGCCAATGCTTCAGAGCACCTACAGTTGAGTATGAGCTGCTCTGTGCTGACTGGCAGCTGGTAACTGAAACCTTTGGGGGAATTAGGACCAGTTTCTTCTTATTCCCAACTTGAATATGGAAAAGATTTTTCTCTTTTTCCTTTTCAAAAGGATCTTTTAATCTTATTATCTTTGTTCCTGATATTCATGCACACATGTGCTAGCTCTGGATGCAAGTTGTATTCTCTTGTGGAAATGAGCTTCAGTAACTTATATGGCATAAGAATTTTGAAGTATTACATAGTAAATCTTGGGAAATGTACCAGGAAATCAGACTGAACTCAGATATATCTGAATCCATCTTCTTTTGAATTCAAACCTTCTAAAATATGTTTGTAAGATGCTGTGAAAGTTAGTTTATGATCTATTCAGAAACTGTCAACAATGTCAAACATACATTAGAGCATTCGCTCACTTTAACTGTATTGATTTGCAGGAAGGCTATTCTACCCAAAATATTGGATATTTGAGATTCAAATTTTCTTGGTTGGATGTGTGACATAAATCACCAAGTACAACAATTAAATTTAAATTGGATTTTAGTACCTCATTCCAAGCCTGGATTTGAAAGGGCTGATGCATCATAGTGAATATTTCATTAAAATATCAGGTTATTTTTCAAATACACTGTCATAGTTAAGAATTTTCACACAATGGTATAAAGCATTCCCTTAAAGTGGGTTTCCTGAACTTTTATCAAAGATGATATCTGATTTTATATTGGAATGGTACTAAAGTAACTGTATTTAAATCAGTCTTTCTTCCTCAATTTCATAAGTCAAGTAAATGAGCCCACAGTAACCATTTTTGTCCTCCTATAGATAAGAAAGATAATCTGCTTGTTGGATACCTCTACTATAATCTCTAAATGCAAATACAGTATCAGCTGAGGTTGATGGATAGTGCTTTTAAAGGTTTAATTGGGGATGGAATTAAATTGTTTTAGGACTCAGCAAGTTCTGTGAGGAAACCTACATATTTCTAGAATAAGTGACATTTATTTCTTTTAAATGCACAGTCACTGGGAGACAAGATATCAATGGGTAACTTTTTTTGCCTTAAATAGGTCAAATAACTAATTGGCAAGTTAGTTATTGGGTAATTGCCAACCATATATTTGATTTGGATGGAAGAAATATTGAACTTAAGATTGCATACCTGTTGCACGCTAACCCAAGAGGAAAACTAAACATTCTGTAATGTATAGTTATGATTAGATTTCAACAGTTCAATAGAATAGGAGTCCCAAGTGGCAAGAATGAGTGTTTCAAACTGATGGTTAAAAAGATTTAATTAAAAAGTCTTTTTTTTTTTTTTTTTTTTTTTTTAATTGAAGCATCAGTTCTCTATGCCAGAATTACCTAAATGGCAATTCAGATTCCAGTTTGCTTCTTAGGTCCTCATTTCTTGATGCAAACAGATGAAATGTTTTTCCCAAACCTTGACTCACACATAGTACTGTTTAAAATAACAAATATCACAATTCATTCCCTTAGAAATTTCTAAAATTTTAAGACAGGCACCAGAAAATGACTTGCTACGGGAAAACCTGTTTTAATATCTCCAACCTTTCTACCTTGTTTTAAGGCACAAACATTTCCTGTTATATCTCTTAGCCTTCTTCCATTTTTCCCTACAAGCAGCTTTAGATGAACAACAAAAATCTATTTGCATGTTATGCTGAGACAAAACAACAAAAAAAAAGCTAGAGCAGTTTTTATGATAAAAAGGAAAATCTTACTATCACCAGTTGCTTAAAAGTCCTTAAGCATAACCTATTCTTGGCATTCATAAAATCTACTGCCTCACACTCTGTCTTCTATTTAAAGACCATTCCTTCAATCACTACGGTATCACTTCTTGAAGAAGAATTCCCTTTTGAGAAAAGATTTCTCGAGTTTTATTAGAAACACTCAGAACTGGAAAGAGGAGGGCCCACAGAAGCACAAAAGAGTTTTTACGGGATCTGGATTCTGACAGAAAAAAAAAGACAGTAGTTGGCAATATCATTCTGTTTAAAATTCAACATAAAACTGGTTTGGTTATCTCCAAATATACTGAGAAAGATTTCCCCATATGAAATTGTATATTTTTCTTCTTAAAATTGATTTCTTTAGCAAACCAGCCAATGAGAAAAAAAAAAAAAAAGCTGATATAATTTTAACTGAGCCTCAAGCAGCGCCTGATGTATTAACCTAAAGTCCCACTAAGGTTTCCTTTTCCCATTTAATTTCTATACCTCATGTTTTAGTTTCACTTTTTGACCTTCTGTAATACTTCAGTTGAGTCAGGACAAAAAAAAAAATTGCCTTTTTATATATCAGAAGGCAATCACAATTCATAGTTTTATGAATTCATGAAATATCTCCTGTAAGATTAAAAATCAAGAAGCTATAGATGACGATCTTAAGTTATGTTTAGTGTAGTTCATCCTCCAAAAAGGCTGCAGATTTATTTTTGGAAATATGAATGAGGATACCTTAAAGAAAAAGTTTAAAATGTACTGAAAGAAAAAGGCACAATAGCGTACAAAGTGAGGAAATAAAAGAGAACCCATTAACTATCAAAACCCAAACAAAATCTCCAAAGAAACCTACAACCTCTCAGGTCTGAATTTGGTATCAAAGCATAACTTCCATGCTTTTTATATTTTCTTCATATCTAGTGATGTTTACAGAGACTTGCAGAGCTCCCAAGGAAGCAAGTTGTTACTGTTTAAATCTCGGCACACAGCAGGTGGAAGGCAAAGCTGCCTTACAGAATGAGAATCCAAATATAGCAAGATTTCCTTCATTATTTTAACTGCAAAGGAAGCTACTGTTATTACTACATAATCTACCATCTCCAACCACTGTAGGGCCAGTCTGATCACAGTGATATCTATCCATCAATATATATCCACTAAATATTCCAACTGACACCAGGATGAGGGCAGGATTAAACCCTACAGAACATTTAACAGAACAGAAAAGATAAAAACATAAATGTGCTTTCCACAAGCTCATCGTTGGTATAAGAGGCATTCTCAGTTGGTTATTTTGTAGAACATGAGTGTCTGGAAGTACCAGAACAGAAACACAAGTGCAGCAGAAGAAAACAATGGCACAGCAAAAGCACCGCCAGACTTGAAAGCCATGCAAGGCCACTTATTTATTACTTCAAGGAGATAATTATTTCTAAATAGCAAAGCAGCTATGAATATCCATAAGAAGATATAAACATACATGTCTTTTGATGAAGAGAACTGAAGGGGAAATGATTCATGTACAAATCTTTGTTAAAAAACAAAGCCCACTCCTTACTGCTATTGTTATTTTGTTTACATGTAACTTTTAATTTTCTTTTTTTTGCCCTTTAAACTTGCAAAATGTAAATAGATTTATAAATTGGATAAGGCCTGCCTCAACAAACTCAATTCAAAGGATCCCAGTGGTGCTATAGAATTCAAGGGTGATAAGCACACAATCATATGCTATACTGAACTGACAGGATTGTTCATATCCTTATGAGATGCTGAATTAGGACAGAAATGCAATCAAAACACAGTCCAAAGTTCACAGAACTTGGCTGAAATATTCCCATCATCCTAAGCAAACTCTGGAACAGGGACCTGGTTAGTGCTTGAGTCACAAACAGAAGCACAAAGTGATCCTTGTAGATCTCTCAAAATATCTCATTGTGTAATTTGTGTAGACAACTGGGTAATACATTCTACATGCAAACAGGCAGATACACCTTTGCATACTTCCATGCAGAAGAGCAGGCACTAATTAAGGGCCAGATCAAAGGCTCTTTGAAAACCTGACATAAATTGGCTACCTTAATTTTCCCTAATATCGTCACGTATTTCTGCGCCTTTCACACTAAACCCGTTCAGAACTAACCAAGTGGAATTCTTTCATCACCTCAGGGATAATACACATATCTAGAGACTATAGAATTATTTGCAACAATACTGATGAAACACATAATTTTTTCTTGTCAGAATTGGAAGAAACATGTCACTGTTCTTGAAAACATAACATAGCTTGACACATCTGAAGGCAAGAAAGGGAGTTAGTTTATTAATGTGGATATTTTATTTAATTTTCTTTGGGTTATAAATAAGTAACAAGTTAATACTGTTTTCAACTTTTGACAGTTCTAATGTTAATTACATGTACTGGATTTTATAAATCAATACTTCTTACATAAAGTGTTATTTAACTCGCCCAGTGTAACAATAGATCAATACATTCACTGTTCTCGCTAACATTGATGGATGACATACATCAAAAGGATATGTAAAGGAAAAATAAAAGATTTATTTGTAGGTCAGACAGGGTTAAACCCCAGTTAGGCAGAGAGGGAACTTAAATAGTGTTTTGAAAATAACTTCATAACTTTATTAAGGTTTGAGAGCTTTCCTTCTTGTTTTGCTTTTTTGAGGTTTGGGGTTTTTTGGGGGGGAGGTTTGGTTTGCCTTTTTTTTTGCTTTTAATGACAAGGTCTGAAGGTACCATAAGCAGATGTTCTTCATACAGACCTATTACATCAACTCTGTGTATCCTACAGGAGGTAGGAGCAATGAATTGCACCTCCCAAACTTTAAGTATATTTTTACTGAAGTACCATATTCCTATGTTCAGCATACATTACCTCTATCTAAACATGCTACTAGGTGATCAAAAAAAAAAATAAAGCATAGTTGGTAATCACTTTACTATTTGCAAACATGCTACAGTTAATGTGCTTAAAATTTTAAAGGACATACAAGTAAAATTTTGATCATAAATCAACTTCAAAGACTGCATTCACTGCACTATGAACTGTAGTAAAAGAAACACTCGGTTAAAAAATCATTATAAGAGCTACTACTAATGCACCCAAACATCTTGAAGGGAAATACAGCTCACAGTGTTACTAAAATTTATTATTTATTTGTGCCATTTGTAAAGAAGACATTAAGTATGTTAAAATTAGAAAATTCCAAAGGACTGAAAGCTATTACTCTCTATGTAACAACAGCAAATCAATAAAATATTGGTTAAAACCCATTATCAGAAGCATGTATATATACAGAATGTATAATTATGTACTCAAATAGAAGGGAAAATTGTTTTCCTCCTAGTACGGATAGATTTCTCAGGACAGAAGTAATAATTACACAATATGTCATGTCCAAATCACAGAACAGACAAAAAAGTCCTTTTGCATAAAAAATTATCATCAGGAGGAGCTTTTTAAAGTTACAAATTGTTAAGGAATGTAAGCTTGAAGAAATGTTATCCTTTGGAGGTAATCCATGTAATCACTGTACTTTAGCACAATTTATCTGACTGGAAAATAAAGAGATACCTCTGTGTTGCATCATCATGAGATTAAATTAATCACAAGTAGGATCTACTTCATTAGCTCTGTTACTCTGGACAATAGTCATGAGAAGCAACAAGTAACTACTACCATCTACTTGTGTTATCATGTCTATGAAATTATTAACCAAAAGGAATAACTGAAAGAGAGTGGTGAGCCTAAGTCAAAGAAAAAAGATCATTTATAAACTTTCCCTCAAAACTGGTTGGAAAAAAGATGGAATTTATGTAGTCAAAATTTTTAAAGCAAAAAAATGAAACCACCTAGTCTACTAGCTAAGGTACGTCTTGGAGGATAGCATAAAACCTTTAATGAGACTGACAATTAATGCAAGAAAAGTGGGGAGATTGTCTTCAGAGTTTGAGTATTTTATTTCAAATAATCAGACAACAGACTTTCCTTCACAAGAATCATTCTTCTAAATTGTTAACAGGAGTATAGATATAGAAGAGAAAGTGGCTTAACTGCTTTAGGTAAAGCTTGGGTTTGCAAATTTGGTAGAATTTTTTGCAAGCCCTCAGTCACTTTAAAGACAAGAGAAAATATTATCCAAGTGAAATGTAGGAACTCTGCACATATAACCTTTCATCCAACTTTAAACTGTGAGTCAGAAGACAGGAAGAGTCCCTGAGTGACTGGCCAAGAGATATAACACAGAACTCTTACTTGAAGAAATACAATATAAAGCTTAGTTGCATCTCACTGGTGTTGTCAAAGAAGAAAACAACCACCATATTCCTACATGTTACACTTACAATACTATATCATAATCCTGCTGTCATGCAATCCAATTCAGAAGCACCTGATCATTTCTGCTGTGGCATAATCAAATAAATACAGATAGACTTGCTAAATCCTGCTTAGAGCATTAAACAAATAAAGAGCACACCTCTACTCTTTGCTTCGAACCTAGACAACCTGACAATAATGAAGATGTATATCCAAAATGAATATGGAATAAGCCTGAACCTCGATTCCCAAGAACTCCTCTATCCTGTAAGAAGAAAGCCCTGGGCGGGTTTACAAGTTCTATAAAGTTGCTCACTGGGGGAAACAATCTGCCGACTTAATTCTCTGCAGGATTTCACAAGTCCCTCCAGTCATCCGTTTCTGCTGTATACATTCACATATATCATCCAGCTGACAATTTAGAAACTGGACCAGATGGATGTATAACCCAAAACAGTGTTGTCTGTTAAATCTAAAAGCTATTAATCAAAATAATTTCTTTTATTAAACTCCGTGGGAGAAAGGGACAAATATAGTTGACGTATTGAACATATTTACCAGGAATGCAGCACAGGCCAATAGACTGAGGTTATTTTCACCAGGCTCCACCAGAGAAAAATGTTGATAGCAAAAATGTTCTTCCTAAAAAAGCAGATTATTGCAGGACAAAGAAAGCAGGAAAGGGCATCTAAATGCTTTCCTTGAGTAGATAAGGCATATTATTTTCTTTCCCCAGAGGAAATAATTACATTCTCTAAAAGGACTGGCAAGTTCAAGTTATTTTTAAACAAAGAGCAGTTCTTTGTCTAACATAAGTGCTAACTTATTTTAGGAAAGCAATGGGTGAGGCTAGATCAAGGAAGTTAGCTTCACCTTTCACCAGACACTTAATGCCAACCAAACTGGAAAACAGTCTGGGCTATTTGAGGTTTAAGATTCACAAATAATACTTACTGCTCTCCCTCTTCTGACTCTGCAATTCCTCACATATTTAAATACAAGACAAAAAAATATCAATGTATAATTCCTGTGTTTTCAACCTAAAGCTTTACGATAAAGTAATTTATCTGAAACATGTAGGAAAATGTTCCAATTCTAACAACAGAAAAAACTTGTACAAACAAGTTACAGAAATAGAGTCCTCTAGAACTATCTGGGAAATGGTTTCTTAAACATCAGGAGGGGATTTACAAAAGAAAGAAAAGCCTGTAGCTATTTGATTAACAGACAAAACTAGAGACTTTTATAGATTAACTATTTTGAAGGAGGTCACTGAACCACAACACAGCTGTAATCCTTTAGTGATACTCTGATACACTATTGCAAACACATCTCATTTTGCAAATCCTAATTGCGAGTCAGAGCACACATGCTGTGGCATAGCAGAAAGTAAAGTGATCCCAGGAAGAGAAGTTAGAGGGCTGCCTCCTGGGCTTCCATGCTTGTACCTCCCATCACAGTGTGACTAAGAGAAAAAGAAGGAAAAAGTGCGTGTAATGTACCTGTTCTTTTTCTTAAAGGAGTTAGCATCTGAATTGGAAAAAATAAGAGAACAGTTTGGCCCAAATATCATTTAACTTTCTGTGGTATAGTCCAAATACCCTACAGTTATTATTTTAAGGGGCTGTCACGTAAATACTCCTATTCATACATTTTTCACAATCAATCAGAGCTTTCATTGATGTAGTTTATGAAAATGTCTTTTACTAGCATAGATTTTAAAAGGCTTGTTTATGGAGCAGATCTGAAATACATGCTCAACCAGAAATGCTATCTGACTTAAAAGTAAATAGACTGAAATGCTAACACATTATTACTGGCTTATTAAGAAACAAATTAGTTGTTTTTCTCTTTCTTTACCAATGCTCAACAGGTACTTTTTTTGACACTGTTTTAATGTGAAAACACATTAAATTAACATGTTCCATGGTTACAGGAAACCTTTATTGGACAAAAGCCAATCCAGAAGCCTCACAACAAAAAAGATAATTTCTAAATTAAAGTAACATACGTTAAATTACATAAGACACTTCTCTACACATGCTTCTTGCCAACCCATTTTATCTGACAAAAACTGATGATTTCTATCCTTCCACTTCAAATTTACAATGTGCTTCAAATACAGTTTATTATAAAAATAACTAGAATTAATAAAAATGGTATACATGACAAAAAAGCATGACCAGAGTTGACCTCCTCCTCTGTGTAGGCAACCAAATCATAACAATTGTGTATGCACAGTTCAGCAACAACCTCTGTTATTTCTCCTCGCTATGTATAGATAACAAGTTCCATTAATAAACAGTCAGCATATATTAGCATTAACATAGTATTTCTTTAGTTTAGATTTTTGGCCTTTAGTTTATATCAGCTTAGAAGTAAACAGAAAAAGTGCAATAATGGCAAATAAAACAATGAAGTAGTAAAAATAACATGATGATGGATTAAAATATATTGTTCTAGTTGGGAGTCAATAGGGCAAGTGCTTTATAAAAATTATGTTTTCCTTTGACAAAATCAGTACAATACTTGCTGGTACAAGCACTAAAAAAAACCCTCCCATAAAACACTTCCGACTTTGCTTTCCATTTTAATGGCTGCAGGCAAAATTCAGAATACATTTGTCAAGATGATATTATCAACACAACAGGGGCATGCCTGACTTGTTCTACATTTGCTCTGGAAGTTCACTTTTAGAGTCCATCAGCCAAGAAAGGAGAACACAGGAAACTGAAATCATTCATACCAAGCAGACACAGAAATATACCTTCAAATATTTAAGAGAAGTTTCAGTAAATATTACCACATATTACTCTGCAAGGCATAAATCACATCCAGTTTAACATTAAAGACCAACCAATCTGAAAATTAAAGGTGATCCGCACTCTCTCTTTGCTCAGTTTAATGAGATATCCTAGTCTGATCTGTGACAACTAGTGCCAACATCTTTAACTTTTTTCCTGACATCTGAAATTGATTTCAAGGACAGATACTTGAGAAGGCAAGAATACTACAGAAAAGGACATAAGAAAAGCATTGTAAAAGAGAAAATAAAATGTACAGTCTTGGCTTGCCCCCACCCCCTCCCCGCCTTTGGTACTTAAATATCATCTGCATCATTAAGCAACAGAAAGAAATTTCCATTAAAAATTCCTAAATGTATCTGAACCTTATTCTTCTGCCTTTGAAATGAATACCAGCCAACTATATTAAAAACAAATCTTTGCTGTTATACATTGTTCACGTTCTATTTTTGTTCTCTTTGATAATACCTGGACAAGGTTTTTTCACATACTTAATGAAAGCCTATTCTTTCATGAAAATACATGACCTTATGCACATATTTTTTTTCTATTTTAATTTCTGAGATTTCTTCTTTTCCAGACTAAAATTTATATAGAGAGAACAAATATATTACAGTGATAAAAATAAACCCTGATCACTTGAATTGTGTAATTCTATGATTTGCCCATACATTGAATGAATGCATGGTTAGTTGACCTAACTGATAAAAACAATATTCACAGAATCATTTAAACGTCAAAAAAAAAAAAGCCCAATTCCTTATTAAACATACACTGGCTGAAAAATGCAATGCAACCTGTGCATCGAGGCCCTACATTAAGAACCACTATGGAAGACTACTGCAACAGGAATTACCGTATCATTTAATGGATTTCAAGGATAACATAGAATGGGTTTGGGCTGCTTATTTTTAATGAGGGCACAGTGATATTAGGGCAAGAAGCTTCACTTTGGCACCAATACCATGCTTGTAAGAGAGGGATTTCAACAGCTGTCCTGTACAGATGGTTGCTTTTACTTACAAAGCTTTGAACTGAAGAAAGATTAAATCTATGGATGAGGGACCTTTACCTTGCTGCTTTGCTTACATAGTTGGCAGAGAAAAAATAGCTAAAATAGCTTATAATACATGTCTTGTTTATATTATGTACACAGTATTTCTTAAATGTACAGAACACAGTGTTTATTTGTTTTTAGCAGCATGCGGTTTCCACTGAGCACCCTGGAATTCTTCTGCAAAAAAAAATCTCAGCTTTCCTGAATTCCCGTCAGAATGTCCAGTATTAAAAAAAAAAAATAGAAAAAACAAATATGAATTACATACAGGAAAAGAATCTGAGTCAAAGTCAGAAGTAACCAGTATAAAAGCAGAATGCCACACATTGGATGACTAATAGTATATGCCTTTGTTCCACAGCAATTAATCCTATTTTTCATTGCAAGCTGAAAGTCTTGAAAGAGTCATTCCTGGGAAAAATGCTGTTTTTCTTTAAAACATGGCATAATAGTGAAGGATTTGGTTTGCTGTGTTGACATAGACTTAGCAAGCAGCAATAAACACTATTAACTGAATATGCATTTGTATCAAGTTCAAAAAACTCAGAAACTACTGTGCAATTCTGATCTGAGATTTCATTTTTGAAAGCCAGGCTCCATACTGATTTTTTAAAGATTTTTCTTGGTGAATTCCTTGGTTTACTACAACTGTTTACTGCAAATCATTGTCTGATAACAGCTGTTCACGTCACAAGAACATCCGCATAAGTAACAGTGGTTTTTTTGAACCTTAAAATTGGATATCAATATATTAGACAAAGAAACTGCAAAATCCATGGCAGCTATTGCACAACCTCCAGCCTATTACTTCTAATGAGTGATTCTAGTGCACACCAAGGTTCAAAGGAAATATTAATTAATTCTATTCTGGCAGCTATATACTATTTGGAAGCCAAAATGGTTGGAATCTGTGGACTTCTAATGTGAAAAATTATTTTAAATTGTATAAGAGAATTTGAGAGCTCTAAATTCTCTCAAGAGATTTAAAACTGAAGCTGATCTTTTGACTTTATCAACCACATTTATAAGAGAAATAATTTTTTACAAAGAGAAGTGAAACCATAAAAAACACTACTGAAGCACAAAAAAACAAAATTCTGGAAATCAAGGAAGTTGAGCTATTTGTGTATTCTTTGGAATTATAAACTTTGTTGAAAACTCAAAACCATATGTTCCCCATCTTCTTACAGTAAACAAATAAATGTACCCAACAAGCAGAAAGGGAGAAAAGAGCAAAAGTGTTGAAAGATGGTGTATTTCTTGGTCTGAATGGGTCAAGATACTGGCACAACTGATCTTTAACTCAAAAGAAAGGCACACTAGCAATTTCTTTTAATTTATGATTACATTTCACATGAGTATATTATAGATCAATTGTTTTCATAGTAACTATTGCAGGAGGCCACATACTAGCTCCTTCCTTTTATAAACACACTTAGAGGACTCAGTTTGTGGCATCAGCCTAGTGACAAATGATTTTTGGAAATATAACAAGATATAGTTACATCTTCATATGTATCCTGTAAAAACCTCAGTGGATCACCTTTCTACTTCCCTTCCTCCCTCAGGGGAATGCAACTCATTTCAAGATGGCCAGATTGTAAAGATTGTTTATAAAGTCCCCATGTTCATATAATTTGAAAATCTGAAATAAGAAACCATTCAAAATTACTTTTTCCTCTTTATTGTCCAGTGAAAGAACACTGCATCGGTGGTTCCACATTTTCCTTCTGATCTATTTAACTCAAACATGCTTTTTTTAATGCCAGTATGCCTTGAGATACTAACTATAGTCAATATAGCTACAGGATGAATCAAATAACTGCGCCTGGCTCATCTACTGAGCATTGACCACACAAGAACAGATGTCCACTTCACATTTCAGTGCTTACTGAACACTTTTGAAAGTGAAGTAAGAGACAGGGATGGTACCAGACATCTTATAGGCCTAAAGAAAAATACCCACAGCAACTAAGCAAATAAAAAGAGCAATGTCCTCTTTTATTCTGAAGGTGTCACTATTATTATAAAGTATTTATATCACACACTTCTAATAAACGGTGTTGGTTCATTAATGAAAATAAGCTTCATGAGTTCAAAATAAATCTTTCTATACACATCATTTTATACTGTCATACTTCACCTAAATCAGTGCAGTTTTAATTTTTAATGGCAATAGTGTTTTCTCCCTATATTTCTCTATGCAAAAAGAATTGAACTATTCATTCTTGTTCAAGCTTTCAAAAAAAAAAATTACCCTCAAGCACAGATCCACATAAAATATTTCAGCTCAAAATTTAAGCAATTAAGAAAGTTTTCTGCAGCCAAATATGCCCTATAAAAATCAAACATACGTAGGCAAAATAAATTGGAGTAGCTACACCATCATAACAATATAGGTTTATGTAACAAGATACACATTTAATGTTTTCCTTCTTAACACTTGCTCTCTGCTCATTAATGAACAATGAAAATACTTTTTTTCTCTCTGAAAATTAGACAATCCAGTCACTAAACTATAAATTTCATAAAAATTAATAATTTCTTTCATGGGAACCTTTGTTGGTCTAAACAAAATATTTAAGGCAAAATGTACTAACAGTGTATCAGTTCATCCTCCTCTTTATTGATACAATGATTAGATGTTACATGCATACATATCTATATATATTTCAATGGACACATTATGAATCCATTTATTATCAAGGGTTGAACTTACACATGAAATCATAAAGAAATAAATCAGCATGGATCAACAGGGTCCACAGTATGTAGTACTGCCATTGCTTGAAAAAAGTCAGCAGTAAAACAGAAGATGCTTAAAAGATACCCACACTCTGGAGAACATGTGGGTAAGCTGTAGGAAAACCAGCTCCATCAATTTAATCTGCAAAGAGAGAGATGATCAGCAGAGACACTGTGTACGTTTAACACAAAAAAGGCATGGTAAGGGGCTGTCTGTGAAATCTGCTGGGTGAAATCAGGTTAGCTCAAGATCAGTGGAGAGATGGAGAACAGAATGAGAATGATCAGAAACAGACTGTCCCAAAGGAGTCACTCATGTCTGAGATGAAAAATGATCAAGTAATCAAATTTGAATTCTTAAAGGAACATTGGCTCAAATACTGAAAATTCTCAAAAATAGTGAGGAGCGTCATGGTAAGTCTTCACAAGAATTTTGATTGTCTGTCTTCAATTCTCCTAAAATACACAATATACAACAGAATTTCTCTGCTTTAACCTGAGACCCACAACTTTGCATGGACATTCCAAAATCCAAACAGAGTCTACTAATTCAACTACATTCTGTTCATGGTATCTCTGATAAAAAAAATGGTGAAAACTAGTATGACTTTAACATAAGATAAAAATAAGAATGTATGAAATAGAAAATATGGATTTACAAACCTAAGTTATTTGCTGCTTATTTCTTCAAACTTTAGAGACTGTCAGAAGATACATGCAGACATCCAATAGTAACGACTTTAATTATAGCAACAACTAAAGGCATACTGGTGGTGGGTTTTTGTTTGGTTTCTTTCCCTTCTTCTAAACTTAATTTTCCCTTTCCCCACAGCTACCACAGCCACTGGAAGCTACTATGACCATTCATTCCATTCTCCATAGTACACACCTTCAAATCCACTCTTGAAGACAGAATTTCCCAAGTGACTGTAAATTATTTCCAAATTAGAGCTACACACTGCCCTGATATAAAAAGTTCATTTTTTTTTAAATCCTGCTTGAAAAGCAAACTTTACTCCTTCCTATCTCTCCTTGCCACCCAATAATAGATAGCAGTCGTCTGTTTTATGTTAGACTATCATTCCCAGATCTCTCATGCTGATTCATTCCCAGCTTTCACAGCACAGGCACAAGTTGTCAGGAAGAGCTATGCGGGCTTCATTTCCCATATGGAATCCAACAGCTGGAGTTTATTCATTAGAGCAAGCAAAACATCCCGATATAAATTAAAGAGAGCAAAACAACATAGTGACACATCTTCCAGTATCTCAAGTACAACACTGAAAAGTATTGTAAAGCAAGCATGTTGTTCTGTCAGCCAGGGAATTAGCAAAGCCCAATTATCTACGGACATGCCTGTATCTACAAAATGCCCCTATTTTCAAATTCCAATAAGCTCAAAGTCTTCCCCTTCATTTCTGACTCCCTAAGTACCATTAGTCCTGTCCCACACATAACACCAGGTCCCTTCAAAATCTCTACACCTTCATTCTTCATCAGATCTACAGTTTGCTCTGTCTCAACCCTCAATTCCTCCCATAGATGCTTTATCAGGCTACAGAAATCATGAGATGCAGCAGGGGGTTCCTACTTGCTGTTGGGCCAACTAGTATCAATACCCTGTCTGGCCAGCCACTAAATCAACCACAAAAGATAATTGCTGAGATTGTATTTAATGGAAGCAGTAATTTGGGTCCTCTATACTACTCAACTACCAATTTTCAGGAACTTATGGAAAATTAAATTTGAAGATTTTACCTTAGACAAATTATAATCGAGTTATTTTCTGGTCTCTAGGTTATTCTTAAACAAATCAAATTATTTAACTAGATTTTATTAACTGAACTATCAATTTTAACAGCTCTTTCAAGTTAGCTACTATGAAAACATTCATCCTCAAAATAATCAACTTTCTGCTTGGAAACATAGCCTGTAATACTTCACAAGCAATATTGATGATTTAATCGTTTAATATAGTGGCATGGAATTATTTTCACAGTTTGGATTTTGTTGTTTCCATAAAAACATCTACTTTAACACAAGACTTCAGTACTTTAACTATTATCAAAATAATGAGAAACTCTAACACAGTATTATCTAGTTTCAGAAGGGGAAACTACCTAGAATAAGGAACCTTATTAAAAGGGCCAGAAAGGATAAACAGCGGGATAGAGAAAGCTAGTAAGAAAAGGTTCTTCAAAACATTAAAGTTCAAATGATAGAAAGAAAAGAGAACACAAGCCTTGTGTGGTAAACAGAAAGAATATAGTGCTGGTATCCTACTCCTCCCATCCTCACCCCCTCCCAACCCCCCCTCCCCCCCAAAAAAAAATTAAGAAAAACTTTGAAAGGACAAAAACCCAAACATGCAGAAAGCACATGTAGTTTTTCATATCCATTTGGAAATTATATCTGTTGCAGAACAGACCATTTAACCACCAGTAAATGCTTCTTTTACAATGAAAAGGCACTTTAGCACAAATGATAAACATGACCACCGACTAAATCTTTGATGTTAAATAGCAGATTGCAAGACTCAGCAAACATTTTAAGCACATTATTTAAATCTATATATTTGAAACTTGGTGAGCCACCTGCAGATTTAAACTCTTGTATCTCTCTACAATAAAAAGACTCTCCCATTCTAGGTTTAGCACGATGTTTCAAGAATTTTATAAAAATGGAAACTGCAGTAGATTTTATCATCTGCCATGACACTGCAAAATTTAAACAAAAGGCAGCTGTTTGGCTTGTGCAAGAAGTACAGCAAGTACTATTTGATCCAGTGAACCTAAAGAATCAACAAAACAATTTTTTGTATTAATCAGGAATGGCTTTAGTGTTAAACGGCCAAAAGAAGGAATTGATAACTTGAAGACTGATAAGCTCAGAAGCCAGGGAGCAGATAGTACCACTTCAGTTTTTCACTCTGTCCTTCACCAGAAAAGACATGTCTGTATTTTAGCATAAAGAAGTTCTACTGTAACGCTATAGCTCCTATTATTTTTGTTGTAATAATTAAGATATCCATATGAAAAATTTTAGTATTGCATTTACAGTTACCATGAAGAAAACTAAGTCTAGCAATATGCCTCAATTTTCAACTCCTTTCTTTGATTTTTAACCTTTTTCATTAAATTGATCATTAAGTTTATTCTAGACAAAGCTGTCAGTATCTGATGTAATTTTTGTGTATCCTGCTTCTTTTTGTTCCCAGATCAAGAATCTTGATATTAAAACTCAAAGTACTTGTAGTTTATTTGGGTAGAATAATTTGAAGTGGGAGATATCATTAGGAAGACTGCTCTTAGATGAGTCATAAATTTTACCTTAACTGAGCAAAAACTAACATTGCTTTATTGCCAAATAGATTAAATAAGCAAGATGGAAAACAATGAAAAAGTAGCACATCAATACAGAAACAAACAGAACTGTCCTTTAAATATGAAACAGAGGAAAGTGCAATATATTTCAGAGGGATATTGATCTTCAGAATACTGACAGCAAAGTGTCCTAGTGCCTTTATTTAAAGGAAGGCTTCAATGAAATTGCTGGCCTATTTTAAAAAAATTATTTTAAAAAGCTATAAACCATGCATGATGAATTAGAAAAACTTCTGATGGATGTAGCATATACTTGTGGATCAAAAGATTTAATGTAACAACTGTAAAACAGTAACTCAGATAAAAGTCAGACTCTCAAACACCAGATACAACAGTTCAGATTTATCGCCAGCCTCCACCCTCATAATACATATCCTTTGTCAAGTTTTAGAAATTACTACCATTAGTGGAACCTTGGCCTTGAGATTGTATTAGTAATCAGACATGACGCTGTGAGTGACAGTCAAAGTTGACTGATTAGAAAGGAAACACACAGAGAATGGCATTCCCAAACCAAGTCGTTTACTGCTTCTAGCAAAAGAGTTGAAAATAGTTTGTTTAAGAATAAATCAAAAACGCTGGCAAAGAAAGATCATGGCACATGAAAGATCTGGACCTGTAAATTTTTTTATACTTTCAGGTTCTCACTATGTGCACTTTGTACCTTTAGAGAAATGAGCAATTAATGCTTTGCTTTAGTGATGCTGGTTTTGAGACATTTTCATCATGTTGCTAATCACAGGCCCAAAAGTGAAACAGCTTGCAGATGCTCAATACAGTTGGGCATGTGGTAGTAAAATAGCTAGAAAAAAACCTTCAAAACATCATGTCTAGGAAAACAGATACAG
This sequence comes from Tyto alba, assembly GCF_018691265.1. Taxonomy (NCBI): domain Eukaryota; kingdom Metazoa; phylum Chordata; class Aves; order Strigiformes; family Tytonidae; genus Tyto; species Tyto alba. The sequence continues at coordinate 5,321,648 of NW_024881302.1, forward strand.
AAGACTCAGCTGAAAGTAGGAAGAGTGAAAAGAAGTATCACTGAAGGTATGCAATGAGAGGAATCTGAAAGTGCAAGAAAGTTTCACCCATCACCACGACATACTAATAAGAAAGTCTTAAAACTAATGACATAATTCTTTCTGCACTACAGGCAGAGAACCCTTTGAAATAGAATTATTTTATGAAAATACTCGATTCAAAGCCCATCTTCCCTTTCCAAACTACCAAGAGAGGGGTAAGAAACACTTAAAAAGGCCTGGGGGCTTCCTTGGTCAATTTAATTCTGTTTTGTAGCACAATCTTTTCAGGAAATATATGCTGCCTTTACAATTAAGCAAGTTACTTTTCCAAGTTTATTATTTATGATTTTAATATAAGGCCTACACTTGGACTATATCATTGCAATCCATATCCTTGTATCATTCTGTCTTATAGAGCAAAACTGTTGAAGTGTTTAGCAATTTGCCACATTGAATTATATTACAAATTTGCCTGGAAGTTGGTTTTTATACTTTGATCTAAAACTATTACCCAAGTCTTGTACAATGTAATTAAATAAATTAAACCAGACCTTGGGGACCTTTTACTCTAAAATGAAATTTCAGATCCAAAGAGTGCCTGTAACCTTTACTGTAACCATGTCTAAAATGCTACTTGTAATTTCACAACTAATCAGATCTTGACAGAAAGGCAGACACTTGTTGATGGAACTCCTCCTTCCTGATATCCCCAAGGATAAATTTACCACATCATGATTGAAACAAATCCTATTCTATCAGAGCCCATATTTTTAAAAGTGTATTACAAGATGTGAAGCAAAGCTTCTGGAATACTGCTGCTCGGCTATAACACATGGATGTCATTCACCCCCTGCCCCTGCTGCTGGACTGGTCAGCTTATTGAAAAAACTTTGTGTTTTGTGACATATAACATTTTTCTTCCAATTCAGACAACCTAGAAATCAGGCTGATTACAATAACCAAGTTAGTAGTGACTAGCCATAGCAAGTTGCTACCAAAAAAAGTACAGTTGAAGCACTATTGTAAAAGACTGGCTTTAAACATGAATCAATGGCCTTAGGAATGAAGGCAAATATTTTTTAATCCTACCTCTCAGAAAATATCAATAATTGCTAATTGAAAAGCAAGAATTAACTGAACAGACAGTAGCTCATGTGTCATTATGAAAATACGCAAACAAAATATATGTAAAAAGCTATACTCATAATGAATGTAAACACACAGTAAAATATCAGCTCAAGGCAAACGCAAGAACACGTCACAACAAATTTTTGCATGACAGGCAAAAATGCCACCTTTTTCTCCCCTCAGTTCATTAATCAGGATGCTTAACACAGTAGTGCTACCATGTGCAGGGTAACGATTTCATCAGTTTGTACATGAAAGTAATAGGCGCATGATAACATGCCAGCTTGGTGCCTTGATTCCTCCCATGAGAAGCCCCAGTTGAACTCAGATATAACACTGGAGCTGGGGTAAGACACATGTCTGAATGTCAGTTCTGAAATGGGCACCTCCAAAAGCAAGAAATGGCTAATATCCACTGCCAGTTTACCCTCTGATGTTACTTGCTACTACTGACACCTTAGAGTTTAATGACTGCCAGTGGCTATTGATCAAATACATGGGTTTGTAAACCTGGATATTATCAGACAGAAAACTGTGAGAGTCAGTAATCACTGCTCAAGACTTTGCATACTTCACTTAACATGTTTTTCTTCTCATTAGAATGCCTTTTATATGAATGACATTGAGCAAGAGAATGTTCTGCCATCTGAAAAATTTGTAATTTTGTCCACTGAAATAGGATCATCATCTCTCAAGGGTAGCCTACCACCTTTCTGCCTGACAATCACCATGCTCATGTACTCTGACATTAGCAAAGCACTTGCCTTCAAGGTGTTCCTATTCAAGGTGGCACCGTAATTACATAAGCATCAGTTGTACTCCTTGAAGCTTTGTAAGAGTAAGGGCTGATTTCTCACTTTTTTTTTTTTTTGCCAATTAGGTAACAGTTTGAAAAGCACAATAAACATTTCTTTTACAGCTGGTTGGACAGCTTATATGTTTTAACTTAAGCAAGTACTAAGTACTTTGATAAAATGAAACTTCAGTGATCACTCCACTGTAACTAAAGACAAAATTATCAATAAAAAGAGATTGTACAAAAAGAATCCTTATGATGATTCAAGGAAAGTGTTCTAATGCAGGTATTTTTGTTCTTTACAGCTTCAAAAATAACATGCTACCCATCCTGAAACACAAAGGTAACCAAGGAATTATTACAGCATTTGCAAATGGCTCACTTTGGTAGGGCAAAGTGGGGTATTATTATTATTATTATTATTTAATTTCAGCTACTCCTGTATATTCCAGCTTTGAGAGCAATACCACACAGCGTCAAAACATTTCTGATGAATAATGAGCCTGTAACAAAAATTACAAACGAGGAGATATTAAGAAAACATTAGTTCCTCCATATGAGTACTTTCAAAGGTCATCTCTGTTTTTTTTTTTAATTTCTCCAAGCATGATCCTGCCTTACCCAGAATACCTCAGGCTTCTATCCCATTTATTTGGGTTTGATACAGAATAGGAAAAATTATAATGATACAGTAATTTAGTTTCCTTAATAGATTAATCAATATGTCTGAAGAACATCAGTAATTATAATAAAAGTATGTTCATTAATAATATTATGCATTTTCATGCATAACTGAATTCTAATTTCTCAAACACATACCTAAAAAAACATAGTTACAGTGTACTTATATGAATACCACAATATGATATCAATACATAATCTCAAAGTGCTTGCATTCAGGGAGGCATATATAAACGAATAGATTTGTTGCATTACAGTCAGAAAATGACAGAGTCAGCATGCAGCAAACCAATACGTTCAGGAAAATAGGTAATTCATGTCAAGCATATAAGCAACAACAGCCACTCAGAACCCTCTTGCCAAACTCTCAGTTTGATTATGACAGCCACTGAGTCTGATTATGCCACCCCTAGCAACTGAGGGTATAGACAATCTTACTGATTTTCAATTTTACAGTAAAGAAACAGGAACCATCTGAGTTTCTCCATTGTTTTAGTATTTTTCTTGCCATAGTGAGCTAAAACTCTGAGATCTAAGAAGTGTAATAGGAAGAATTACAAAGAGGCTTTTTGATAACCTAGCTCACAGCCCCTCAAAGAGCACAGCACCAGAACAAATGACATTGCACCGGAGGGTCAGTCATAGAACCACCAAATGGTTTGGGTTAGAAGGGACCTTAACAAACATCCAGTCCCACCCCCTGCCCCGGGCAGGGCCCCCTTCCCCCAGCCCAGGGGGCTCCCAGCCCCGTCCAACCTGGCCTTGAACCCTTCCAGGGAGGGGGCAGCCACAGCTGCTCGGGGCACCCTGGGCCAGCGCCTCCCCCCCCGCCCCCCACACAGGGAACAATTTCTTCTTTATATCTAATCTAAATCTCCCCTCTTTCAGTTTAAAACCATTAGCCCTCGTCCTATCCCTACACCCCCTGATAAATAGTCCCTCCCAACCTTTCCTGTACCCACTCTAAGCACTGTGAGGCCGCTCGAAGGTCTCCCCAGAGCCTTCTCTTCTCCAGGCTGAACCCCCCCAACTCTCTCAGCCTGGCCTCATGGGGGAGGTGCTCCTCTTGCTGTGCCCCAGAGACGGACACACTTCTCTTGGTGCAGGCCAGGACACGGTTGGCTTTCTGGGCTGTGAGGACATATTGCCGGCTCACAGTCAGTTTTCCATCCACCAGTAATTCCAAGTCCTTCTCCGCAGGGCTGCACTCAATCCACTCCTCGCCCAGCCGGGATTTGTGCTTGGGATTGCCCCAACCCACGTGCAGGACCCTGCACTTGGCCTTGTTAAAATTCATGAGGTTCACACAGGCCCCCCTCTCCAGGCCCCTCTGGATGCCATCCCTTCCCTCCAGCGTGTCCCCGCACCACACAGCTCGGTGTCATCAGTGATCTTGCTGAGGGTGCTCTCCATCCCACTGTCCATGTCGCCGATTGCTTATGTCCTCCTCTGTTGTCCCTCCAATAGATATCAGGGTGGTTGAAGTCCCCCATGAGGACCAGGGCTTGTGAACATGAGGCTTCTTCTATCTGTCTGTAAGGGGCCTCATCCACTCAGTCTTCCTGGTCAGGTGGCTTGTAACAGACCCCCACTTTAACTGTCTCCTGTCTCTGCCTTCCCTTTAATCCTGACCCATAAGCTCTCAGTTGGCTTCTCATCCATTCCCAGGCAGAGTTCCATGCACTCCAGCTGGTCATTGACATAGAGGGTGACCCCAGCTCCTCATCAACCCTGCGTGTGCTTCCTAAAGAACCTGTATCCTTCCATTCCAATATTCCAGTCATAGGAGTCATCCCACCACATCTCTGTGATGCCAGTAAGATCATGCAGACATGTGCACATCTCTAGCTCCTCCTGTTTATTCTCCATTCCACGTGTGTTTGCATAGAGGCATTTAAGTTGGGCCCCCAATGAAGCTGACTTATTGGTTGGAGTGGCTGGAATTCCTTTGTGCTGCTCTTCCAGTGCTCTCATGCTGCCTTGTGATCCTTTTCCAGGCTTCGGATATCTGTTGCTGGCACTGGCATCAAGCTGGTAGGAGTGGAATGGATTGAGGTTCCCCTCACCCAGCAGGTTACTTTAAATCCCTCTTCACCAGCTTGGCCTTCACCAGCCTATGACTGCAGATGCTCCTCCTCTTCTCTGACAGATGGACCCCATCAGCCCCCAGCAGACCAGGTTTCTCAAAACAAATCCCATGGTCTGAGTAGCCGAACCCCTGACTGTGGCACCAGTCCCGTAACCAACTGTTCATTTGCCAGATGAATGAATGAACCAGCATAATCCGGTATTTGCAGTCTTATCTTTGAGATATGATTCAATTATATGAGCATGCTGCCACATGGAAAACAACTTTACTGAAGGTCAGATATGACATAACTCACTAGGAATTAAAGACCTGCATGAAGTAACTACTGCTTCTTACTTACAAATCCATTAAATTGGTTAAAAGTGACTTAAACTACTGAGTCTCAGAGGGGTTTTTTGTAACTTCCAGGTGATCTTTTACTCAGATGGTAACAGCAGGTAACAAGATGCAAAAATTTCTGTGTATGTTCCCTCGTTCTCTAGAGGCCTAGTGCCTCTGTGTGACTTTGTACAGGTTATAACCTCTCTGGATTACATTTACCCATTTCTAAAATGTGAATAATGCTTAAATTCCTCCTGGGAATTGTGTGGAGGCTTAGAATATTAATCCTGGTAAAGTGCTTTGAAATGGGTGAATTGAAAACAGCACAAAGCACCAAGTTTTATCTTGTGAATCCGTTTCTTACTGTCTTTATCTTATCAAGCTCATATAGAATTAACTATGATCATTTAAATCAGTATAGCTTCTGCAATAACTTTGCCTACTTCAGTCATTGAAAAAAAAAATGATAAAGGAAAAATAACTTAAATCAACACTTCAGATTTTTCTACTTACAGATGTAGTATGTACTGTGATATTATATACGGCAGTTCTCTTGTGCCAGTGCTGTGTTTTACACTTTCAATGTCTTCTCCTTCATGGACTTCTCTATCTAGATGAACAGTGTTTAAGGAGCCTTCTAAAAGCAACAATCTGTTTCATTCTGAAAACCTTCTTTAAAATGGTTAAGAAATGATGCTAGTGGATGATTTTCTGTGTTGATATCAAGAAGCTTTTCCTTATACATTTTTATGCTTAAAATACATTAAGTACTTCAATTCTATGGAAGATAAAACATTTTGTTAAAAAACTTAGTAAGGCATCACTATAAAATGTAAAATATTTTTCTAGTTTCTATATAAATCAATGATCTCATGTTCAGAGCTAAAGAACAATAAAAATCAATGTTTTACTAAAATCCTGCCGATGTCCATTATACATAAATACAATGGGATTCTGTTAGATTTTAAAAAAAACCCAACCAACCAACCTTAGAATTCACAAGAAGCATTTATGTTCTGCAGTGAGTTCAAAGGACTAGGAAAACCTGAAGTTACTTTCACAAGAACTACTTGTATTATATTTGTTTTAAACAAGTCATCAGAATTTGAAATCCAATAAAACCGGATAAAACATGGGGGAAAAATCCACAATTAACCCCAATGTTTGCAATATGTAGACAACCAGCTAGATAAAAACTTCACAGGCTAAGCAAGCATCCAAACGAGCATATGACTTTTCCCAAGCTTATTTAAACATTATAGTATTTCTGTTTCTCTTAGATCACACTTGCTTCTCCCTGCATCTCCCAAAATTCTTGTGATTTTTGCTTGAACAGGTCAAGAACAAATTATTTCTTCTGCACTCACATCAGCTAGACCCTGATCATCAGTATTTTGACATCAGTAAAACCCTTACAAATGGCCATGAAATGCAAACTCTTTGCTGTATCCTAACTGCACCTTGATCTCATGGAATATCCACTGCTGGGTTTTTTTGCTGCAGGTTAGTGTCGATAGTCCTCTACAAATGTTCTCCAGAATATAAACATAAGTAAATATGATTAAGTCCATTTTGTACGACATCATGAAAGGAGTTTATCAGTTATGACACCACATTAGAATCTGGCTGGCTGACAAGAACAACTCCCAAAGTACACAAGCCAGTGCAGTAATGTATTTACAGCAGAGATCAGGGCGGTAAGTCAGTTGAAATAAGAGACAATCCCCTGTGCAAAGGTGGTGGACCAAAGGGTTCTGTAACAGATCTTTCTCAATAATCATGTATTTTGATCCAGCAGTAAGCGGTAACTAAACTATGTTTTTACCACTGGTGTCATCCATTGTATTAAATAATAGCTTTAAAATCCAAATTTGTCTTTATAGGAAATATAAAGAAAGAAATTGGGAGAATTTTAGAAACAGTGATCAGAAACATGGATGAATTTTTGCTACAAAGTCACAAGTTTTGGCATGATATTAAATAACAATAATTTGTTAAACAGATTCCTTCAACAATGGAAGAAAACAATCTAAACATTCATTCTCAGAAAACTACACAGGAAGACATTCATCTGTGCTGTAATGTACTTTAAAAGCAGGCTCAACGTAATGGCAGTTAAATCTCTGAAAAGCTACTCCACGTTGTTCTATATTGTTTTACTGAACCCACGGGAGTATATCTTTCTGTATGTTTTAGTGATGCACACAGCTTTGACGACACTTCAATTATCTCTGGCTGAAATTGAATCTGTTAAGAACACTGTAAACCGAATAATCCAATTCCTTCTAATACACCAGGCTGAATCCCTAAGCCCTAATGAACATTTTTCCTTTTTCATTCCCTCTCCCTAGAGCTAACTAAATTGTTGAGTCAAGAACCTAGCAATTACGTATCATTTAAATATTTCCAGTTTATATGCATTCATCATTTGCAAGTGAGGACATGATTGCAGTAAGCTTCCCAACAATGCTATGTAATTTTAATTACCAGAAATCCAACACAGTATGTGAAACAATGCCATCAATATCTGAAACTATGCAGTGAATGTGGCTTTCAGTATTGGAATTATAGGAAAACAAGATTTATAGTATAGGCTATGTGTGTGGGTTTTTTAAACAATGTATCTTCATGCACTCTATATTTCATACATCAAAGTTTATATCAAAAAGAACAAAACAAACAAAAAACCCCTCAGTGCCTAAAACATTAAATTCCAGGCCAGTATATATTCTCCAACAAACCTGAGAATCCTAAATACAACACAGTGTCAAGAACTTACTAGTTTTGAGGAGACTTCATATTACTCAAAAATATAAAACTTAGCTGGATAAGATAATGAGCAACTGAAAAATATTAAGACTAAAAAAAACCCCAAAACCTGTGATGAGATCTTGTGCAGTTAAAGAACTTATTTTAACATAGGGTGAGTTAGTGATCTGAAGTAGTGATCAAAATACATAGTGATCTCAATGTTTTTGAAGAAAGTTAGACATGTCTCAGATTTCCAAAAATACTTACCAACCATTATCAAAGTAAACGCACATTTAGTGAGTCAGTGTAATCTTCATTAAACATTATCAATACTTATTTACCTCTAAAAATAAACTGTAAACCCCAGTAAGTGCCTTTTCAAAACCAAAATGCATAACATTTAGAATAGTAGGCATCTGAAGTTACTAAAAGCCATTTTAAAAGGATGTGATCTCAAAAAGCATTAGCTTTTAGCTAATAATTTTCACTCTTACAAATTTTAAAGTACTTCACAGTGTATTCATTCTGAGAACTAAAAGCCAATAATTTTTAAGATAGGTTAGCAATATTGTAACTGGGAGAAAAAGTTGGCTACAAAACACAAAACCCTGGGAACTAAAATTAAAGAGTGGGAAGGCTGACAGAAATGGCCTGTCTTTACTGTTAATTTTCTGCTTCAAAACAATTATGCAGTAGCTTCCCACAAATAATCGTATCAGCAGGATGACAAGACCCACCTGTTACATCAAGCCTGCAACACATATAGAGAGTCAGCTTCTGTTTGAAATTCAGCCAGAGTCAGGCAATTAAATAGAATTGCTCTTGAAATGTCTGGTATAGCACTATTTTGGAGAATCCTACAAACTGCTGTGGGATTTCAGGATACTGCTTAGAATCAAGGTGATTCAGTGATACAAATTACTGTAGTCTCTTTGAGGTCATTACAGATTTAAGAAAAAGCAAGAGCAAATTGCAATATTATTTTTCAAACAAGCAAGGCTTGTTTTGATCAATATTATTATATTGATCAAAATTTGATGATACTTTAAATACCTAATACAAACTTCTCCAGGAAATAATTCCAATCAATATGAAAACATTTGATTATAAGACAAACATACATTGGATCAACAGTAATTGAAAAATATCATCTTCCCACAGCTATATTTTCCAAACTTTGATTCTGTAAGATCTTCAGGATACTTTGATGCCTTTATCCTTGCACAGTAAAAGTAGGCATTTCACTTCAAAGAAGAGTAAAACTCTTTACTTTTGGTGATGATATGGCTTGTTTCAGCAAGAGAGACATCTTTCCCTGAACTTTTCATTCTATATCATCTACACAATAAAAACCTGCATAACACAAACATGTTTAACAAGTCTAGAGAAATCTCCACCCTCTTCCTTTTAGGCAAATTGGAATACTTTGATTTTTTTATTTAATGCTGCTATTGGATAATCTATGTGAATTCCAGATTAGTTTAAATTATCCAAGCACTGTGACTAAGAATGCTCTTCTGCAAACGAATTTAAAATAAGTATTTTTTTACTCTTTTTTCAATAGCCAAATTAATGGTTAATCTGATGTTACAGCACAATCAAAACAAAGTGTCGCAGCATGGGGGTATTAGTTCCAAGCTTCATAGAAGTATAGAACCTTGAGTACAGGCAATTATCTGACACTGAGGACAATAAGAGCGCCTTCCTGAATGCTCATTAACTCTATTTAGATAAATGAGTAATGTCAGTAATTTCCACAAGGAGGCATGTATAATCTTCTTCAGAAAGTGGACATCTTTATGTACTCTCATTACTCTTTAGCCAGGGCAAAGTTTTCCTCAGGTCTTCCTTCTCCATATCGAAAAAAAAAAAAAAAAAAAAATCATCTAAATAATTAGAAGATATTCAAAGGAGTCTGGTATCTGGTCTACTTTCTTATCACCATTAATTCTGTGCCTTTCATACTTTAAATAATCTCCTTTATTCTTAAAACCTTTCTCACTAAAGTTAAATAAATGCTTTTCTTCTAGCTATCCAAGCGTTCTCAGAAACTACTAGTTCATTCAGTTTTGCAGTTATTTTTATATCTTTATTTACAAGTTTCACTCTACATTTGTTCCAATATCATTCCCTTTGATACCATCCCTATTGACACTACATGATGTGAATTTCAGTTATCTCCTTTAAAAACATTTTTGGCAAAACTATAATGTAGTACAATAGTATTATACAATTAGAGGTGACTTTTGGCCTCGGCAAAATAGGAAACTGGCATTTAGCAACTGACTGCTTGGGCGAAAGTAAAATATTTTCAGTATGTGATACCCTGACTGCTTGTCTGTGCAAGAGGCAGCAGTCAGCTGTGCAGCTGTACGTATTTTCCTGAACACTGACAAACATCTGCAGCACAATATTCTGTTCCTACTGTTTTCATAACCTGACTCTTCATTTCCCCTGTTTCTTCTTTCTTTTGACAGTATCTTAATATCCCTCCTGACTCCTCACACCCACTCTAAAACTCCACTGAGATCACCTGCCTCCTATTACCCACCTTACTCTTGCAGAAAACTTTTCTTTTTACACAAGTATATTTTGCCAACACTTCTGAGGAGCCTTGAGACAGCTCTCAAAATTAAGTCCTTTAGGACTATCCACTGTTTTCATACTGGTTAAGATAAACAGTGTTTCCAGAGATCTCCCAGGTAACACTGTTTCCCAAGGAACACATTAAGCAGCAATAAAAGGACTGTGTTGCCATTTTTCTGGATGAGACTGAAAAATTAAGACCTAGAAATTAATACCCATTAAATTACCTGAGGGTGGGGAGATCTTTGTAAGAGGGTGGATGGTATCCTGGTGAATTAATATTTGGTGTGTCTAACACTTCAGGGTTTATCTGAAGCTCAGGACACAAGTCTCTCGAGGTTGTCTGCAAGCACTGCTTTACTCAGATTCATCAGCTTCAGAATAGTGGGTGCTTTGTAATTGTCACTTCATCCTGATTCATCCACAGCCTAATAATGTACAAGTAATACTTGCTTAATTACTTTCTCTTAAAATTCTCAATATGTGTCCTAGTCATTCAACCTGGGTAGTCAAGTGTTCAGAGTAACTCCATAATGGCTTTACCTAAAGCTAGGCATCCAGGATACTTAATTGTGATATTCCCTAAATTCCTTCCCTTCCCTATCAGACTTGGTCTGCAAAGGATCATACAAACTGTAAGTTTTATCAGTGGACCCTATGATTCTAGATTCTTTAATATAGGGGACCATCAATGCTTATTTCATTTCTATTTGCATTCATCCTGGAGCCATTCATTCCTCATCCAATCTGAACTGTTCCCTCCACATAGGTAACTAATGACTCCTTTAAAATATATAATTAATCGCATATATACTTACATTAAAACACTACTAAGACAAATGACACATAGTATTAAGTTGTTCTGCCTTAAAATGCTTGAGACAAAAATCCTCCTTTTCAACAGTTCTATCACACACCTCAAGTCCCTCTCCCGTTCTCACAGCTTTTCAAATGATAAGAAGAAGAGTTGGGTCTTCCCTATGTGATTCTGAAAATCTTCCCACTGGAATTTCTGAAAAGTGCTGAACTGATACCCCTGGGTGTTAAACCACTTCCTCCTCAAAAGAGGTACAAAGAGCAAAGAAAGCAAATTTCCTTAGAGTTGTCCTCCTGGTGAACTTGAAGAAATGACCACAGTGCGGCCCCCATGCCCATTCAGTTCTTGAACTATGTTGGCTGCTTGGCTACTTCAGCGAGGTACCACAGCCTTCGGTTTCTTTGGCAAATCTCTGGTACAGCATCGCTGTACAAGAGTAGCAGCCCCTGGAGACAGCAGGTTTTTAGTCCTCAGTGAAGCAATTATTATTTACTGCTTTTCAGAACACAAAGAATTTATATACTCAGCATTACATGGTTTCTCCATGACTGTCTCTGTACTATATATGCTGCAGAATTTTTAGTGTAGGATTTATACTTTATTAAAATCAATACCTTTTTAATGAAATGTTAGGTAACATATTTAAATTACAAATGTAAAAGATTAAATAGATGATCAAGTTTTACTGTCAAAGATATTGTAAATGTAAAGAACATTACAACTGAAAAAAACATTTATTTCTGGTTTGAAAAATAAATAAGAAAAATAGACAATTATTGATATATTACAAGATATTGTTAGATTGTAGACAGAACTATCTACATACATATAATATTTACATTAAAATAGTGACAGTTGGAGAACTGGATAAAATATTTATCTTTTATTTGGAAAACTGTTTAAAAGATCCTGTCACTCTTCAGGACCAGTGAACATTTGCTATCTCCACTACAGTGAACTCTGGTTCTGTTCTTATCTTTCTGGAATTTGAGTTACCTTAGACATTTAAGGCTATGTTTTGGAAAGACAATAGCATTTTACTACCAGAAGACATATTTTCAGATTACGTTTTACAAATCAGATTGAAATGAGAGAAAAAACACCCTAAAGGTTAAAGTCTCCAAATAAAATGTCCATTTAGCTGTGGGGTTTAACAGCACTGAGCTTTGGAGGATCACTTTCTTTAAATCAATTATGATCAATACAAGCCAGATGGCTAGCCTGTCACACTGGATAGAGCTGTCTGTATGATAAGGTCACTGCATCTGTCACTGGGAAACTGCTGCAAAGGCATCACATCTAAAACTCCCCATACTCACAGCCCATCTATTCGAGGAGAGTGCATCAGGGATTAAGATGTGCAGTGAAGGAATTAGATGAGGTTACCACATTTGACAGCATTTGTCAAATTATCTTTTACCGCCTTTGCGGAAAGATACAAGAAATAAAACTGCTTTATTACCCCTTTAGTCAAAAGAAATTTCTAACAATTTTCTCCTGTGGGGAAGTATTTTCTTTCCTTGTATTTTCAAACAATATTTTGATGTAATTTCTCAGAGACAGTATAATTTTAGTATACACCATACTGTGTATCAGCAATCAGTAAAGTTATTACCATAATTAAATGTCATCTCTTTGAAGGGGACAGAAATTGCAAGTTCCTGCTATATCATAACTGGTATTGTACAGTCATTTGTAAAATACTCTCCTGCTGCTCTAGAAACTTACTCTAGAATAGCACTGATTACCAAGCTACATTACTTTTATCATTTCTGCTACTGTATAAATGATGATACGCACACTGTATCACTACAAGGAAAAAAATTAAGAGAAAGTTAAGCACTTTAAAACCAAGTACTAAAACAACTTATCTTCAAGTAAGGTTTGAAAATACCCAGATTTTTTTCGGTGTTTAAATGTCAGGTTTGGGTATATATACTAAATTATAGCAGGTTAAAATGTGCTGCTTTTTTTTTTTTTCCTGATGGCCTCACTTAAGAGTCTTACTTTGCTTCTTTAATACCATAATTAAAAATAACTAACTGATATGACTCAACTGGAAAGAAATTGATGTATCTGTTTTTTTCCCCCCTAAGATATGGTTTAGAATAAGTAGCTCTGTGTTGTTTAATAGCCTCAGTACTAATAAATAATTTACCACAGAAATGTTTTAAAATATTCAAAGATTGTTTGAATGGGACACTGAGTACATAATTTACACACAGTAAATTACTCAATAAAATTGTTTTCGATTCATGTTTTTTTCATTGTTTCAAAGAGCAAAAGAAACAATGAAAACAAAAAATTAGAACTATACATTCTCTGACAATAAATGTTTTCACCACGTGTGAAGAAAATTAGAGCTACACTTCATAAGTATATGGGTGTAATATTACTGTTTTAAAAACACAGAAGTATTTCTCTGCTTAGCTAATAGAGAATGTTTTATGTGTGTTCCCAATTGCCACATATTTATTGAACTATATGGTTTTAATAGCTAAGTAAGCACCTTCAATATTGAGTGTGTTTGCAATATAAAATTTCTCAGATTTTCAGATACTGCAAATTGTAAGTACTAAACACGACTGTTAAACTTGAATATATGCAAACCAGGCAGTTTTAGAGTAAATGTATGAGCTAGGGAAGGCTATTCATTGTATGTTCTAATCTCAAAGTCTAAATTATTGTTTATATCTTATTCTATGTTCGTTTGGTTTCTTCCTTGATAATAAAAATAGCGTGTTCTTCAGGAAAACACATTTTGATGGCCTAGTTTTGAGCTTCCAGCAGAACACTGACAAGACAATTTTTGATTTCCTGGACAAGTAAATCTCCATTTATTAGTTAGAATGTATCATCTACATATTACCTACTAAAATGATAAGAGACATATCTCTTTTTTGACTTGTCTGGAAGAATTATAGTAAGACTTTGGTTAAACTTCAGAAGGTTGATAATTTTTTTACAAAATAATCTGCTGTTGAATTAGACCAGTGATATTTTTCATTCCACTGACTTTAAACAAAGCTTAAAATATCTTGGTGAAATGAAGAAAAGTCATCCAAATAAACCAGAAAGCGTTCAAAGCTCTCTGGCAGTCAACAGAATGCCTTCTAATGCATTAATATGTTTATACCATTCTACTCATACTGCATTAAAAGAGGTATGAGGTGGTCAGTTTCTCAATTAATAGGTAAAAAATCAACCCCTTTTATCACTGAACCTCTACAGAATTCCAGAGCCTTGAGGTTTGATAATAGAACAGCTGAAGTTCTTGCCCTAATGTCTCTCCCCGTCCCTTAGTGTGACATCAGACTCTTCAAAGAAAATCCCAGATATTGACTGCTTATTGATGAACAGTTGTTTTGTATATAAAATTAGCAGAGATGTATCTGTTCATAAATAAAAGCAGAAGGCATAAAATTGATTATAGTAAGCACTGTCATAAAACATACACATACACTTCCAAATTTCTCAAGTCCATGCTCTATATTTCTACTTTAAAATTTAAAATTACCACTTTTAAATGAACAAAAGACTTGCCACTGATACAACCTTCTAAATTTACACCTTCCTGAAGAGTTTCCATGCATCCATCAAATTAACAGATGAGTCTAAAGAGTCTTCATAGCAGCAGGGTAGAGGGAGAGAAGATTAACAAATTAAGTACGGAGGATATGAAACAGAGAATGCCTCACTAATATCCCCCTTTAAGCAAAAGCAGACATCATAGGAAACCACTGAAAGTATGTAGAGCATAAAAGTCATTTGGGGGAATTTATCAAAACTATAGGAGAATATATAGCTTGGTTGTTAAATCTAGTAAAAAGATCTTCCTTCGATTTCATAGCTTTGAAATGTAAACTCAAGTCTAAACAAAATAGATAAAGTGCTGAGGGCTCCATCCAGCACAGGTCATCTGCAGAAAGCACAAGACATGTGCTTACCATTTACATACGTTAAGTGTGGTTAAGACCTGAAAATATGAAAAAGACATTTCATGCTGATTTTTATCACCAAGTGAAGCTTCTGGTTCATACAATTATGGCCACTTATTTTAGCTGATTTTGATAAAGTTTCAATTTAATCTTCTTTCCTATTATTTTGGAAATAAATTAAAATAGTTATTTCATAATTTGGTAGTCGCACATATAAATTTATTATTTCACTTTATATTTCCATTAATCATCAATGCAATATAATGCAGGGATAAAGACAAAATTCTTCTATATAGTTACCACCAACTAATTCCACTGACCCTGAACAAAGCACATTGTTTTCTTTGTTCTCTCATTTCTGCATGAAAAAAAAAAAAAAGGAATAAAATAGTGTTAAATAGAGTGTTTATTTTTTTGTCCTCAAGAAAGGCTTTTAAGTAACAGTTCAATGCTACATAATGGTCAGTGGATATTATGTACTAGACAAATCGTCAGTATTAAGATACAACATCTAACTAAAAGGTAGAAATATGTTTTAGTTTTACTCCAGTTTATGCTCAGAAAAAAAAATTTAAAGTATTTCAGCTTCTCAGTAGGTATTAACCACAAAAAGCTCTTCAGAGGGGAAATACTATTCTTTTCTGAGTTGCTTTCCTAATATAGTTCTCTCTGCAGGATTGAGAAGTGAAGCAGGAATTTAAGAAAAAAAAATATTTTATGTGATATATGAACAAAGAAAAATGCTTTAGTACTCATTCACAGGTGGAGAGATGAGGTTCATACACAAAAGATAGTTTAACTTTTATTAAATGGAGAGGTTGGGGATACATAAAATATGCAGGGGAGACAGAAATGAAAAAGAAAGGAGTATTTTCTAGAGTCAATAACCTTATTCCCTTACATTCAGCAGGTATAATCCTGAAACACTGCTTGATAAATCAGCAACTTAGTCCTATTTAAAAGACTGATTGAAAAAGATTGAAATTTCAGCAAGGTTATGGGACAAAGCAAGCAGCTTGATCTCAGCCAGACAATCTGGAGGTGGGCCCAGCACAGCACTCGGTGTCGAAGCAGAACACATCAGGGGAGGAGACTCTGCTTCTTACATTACTGAAGGGACTTCATACTCTGTCTCTCAGTGTTACAATGTAAGAGGTGATTTTCGAGCCGTAATTGAAATGCCAAAGGCCACTGGCAATCCAGGGCATATTCACGCTACAGTGCTGAATGTGATCCCAGCTTTAAACTTGCAAGTTTAAGTACCAATAACAGCACATCCACAGGAGCACAAAGCTGCTGAGATTTGGAAAATCCGTGAAAGAACTTGATAAAATACTCTATTGGCTATCTTACACATAATATTGGGGTATTTATGGCTAAACTAGTGCTGTTTTAAGTTAGCTACTTTAAAATTGGACCAAAAAGTCTTTACGGGCTGTGATGCTGGTCAGATCCTATTTATAGCATAGGCATATCCTCATTTTACCTTCTATTTGTATTTGGTAAACTAAACATAGAGTATGTCTTTGCTACTCACCTTGCTGTATTTATTCATCAAGCAGTTCTGTAGCTTCCACAGAGGATTATTGGAAGCTATACTGCACAGCCTTGCTTTAAATACTGCTTTGTTTTGGCTCAATCTGCAGTGAACAACAGTGTGATATTTCTTGAATGGCTGACAGTTAAAAGTTTGGGTATGGCTGCTTTGAAGACCTTCCTATCCCTATGGAGTTTTTCTACAACAGGTTTTTAACAGCAGCAGCTCTTGTGAGTGGTTTACTTTCTGGGAGAAAGGGGTGTCAGCCTGTAATTGGGGTATGGAGTTTGAAAAATACAATAGGATTCTTAATGGCACAAAGAAATTTATTTTCTCTGGGGATAAGTACTTGTGAACTTTGTTGGTGTTTAGGGGCAGATGAATTAGGACTTAAAAATATGATCTACAAGAGGTTCTTCTCAGATGACAAAAAAAAAAAGGACAACCTAGACTAATTTCTTTGGACCCAACTAAGCAAACAGACCATAAAAATAGTAAAATAATACTTATTTCCACATTGTTATCTTGTAATAACACAAGGAAGTAGCAAACATCTTTAAACAACCCAGCAAAACACACATCTGTCCTCTGAAAGATAAGAGGAAGTAGGGGGGAAGGAAATAGAATCATTATTCTTTCCTCTAATTGCCATCTGATGATGAGGAATATTAACCTAAATTATTCCTAGTCCTTTAAGAGACATTTAGTATCTCAGTTACTAAGCCTATCTAAGGCAGCCTAGTAGCTATGGAATTAAGCAGATACTGACAAGCCCACACTACACTTGTGGTAATTTCACTGACGGCAGTTTTCACAGCTAATTGGAGCCTAAACCCAAATATTAGAAGAAAAAATACAAACAAGAAGCAAATGTATCATATATAATTCTTGATTATTCCTTCAATACAAATTAAAAAATAACAGCACTTATAGGAAAATATCCAGCAATTAGATCTTTAAGCATATTAACCTTTTGTTGCTTCATACCCAATGGATATAATTGGCTTTAATGGAAGAATGTTTTTTGAAGCTTCTTGCTTAGTATATTCATGTAAGAAAACATTTTATGTATTTTTGTAACTTTGAAAAAGCTTCTGTTGTGAATCACTGGCTAAAAAACAGATCAGCATCTAATTTTAAGTATTCATGGCTTAATACCACTTCTTCATCTTCATTAGCTTATACTTACCAGGTAAATAATTTTTATTACTTTATTAAAAAAGAAATTACTTTTGTAGAATTTTCCCCTACATTTTACTTGAACAAAAAGTTGTTGCTTAACAATCAAAATCCTCAAACTGTGAAATGCATAGTGAGATACTATTAGATATTGACATACTAATTTTCAGAAATTGCTTCTTCAAACTCAGGACAATGTAGAAGTGCAATGGTTTTTTTGAACACTAAGCAGATCTACTAGTTCTTTGACACAAATAACCACCAAATCAACCAACTTCTGTCGGGAGTTCTAGTGTTGATACCTAGCACACAAAATGTACAGTACTACTTGGAAAGAGATTTTTTAAAGTGAAGGACTGATGCATAAGACATTTTCTCAAGGACACTACCAACATCCTATGACAGCTCTGGGCATTCACTTCAGAACAAGCTGTCTTGTTCTTACCTGAGCTATTTAGTGTGAAAACCTGCTCTGGAAAATGACTGTTCAATGATAAGAACATCTTCCTCCCTTGTGTCTTAATCAGCTAGTAACAAAAGTAAGGTTAATAACTCTACTATAGTACAGTGTTGTCATGCTGTATAAATCCCTTCCAGGTGTTAGTGGTAATACCAGTGTGTCATAGAATCACCAAATGGTTTGGGTTGGAAGGAATCATAACTAACATCTAGTCCCACCCCCTGCCCCAGGCAGGGCCCCCTTCCCCCAGCCCAGGGGGCTCCCAGCCCCGTCCAACCTGGCCTTGAACCCTTCCAGGGAGGGGGCAGCCACAGCTGCTCTGGGCACCCTGGGCCAGCGCCTCACCCCCCGCACAGGGAAGAATTTCTTCCTTATATGTAAGCTAAATCTCCCCTCTTTCAGTTTAAAACCATTACCCCTCATTCTATCCCTGCACCTTCTGACAATGAGTCCCTCCCCACCTTACCTGTAGACCCCCGTTAAGCACTGGAAGGCTGTTAAAAGCTCTCCCCACAGCCTTCTCTTCTCCAGGCTGAACACCCCCAACTCTCTCAGCCTGGCCTCCCAGGGGAGCTGCTCCAGCCCCCCGGGCATCTTTGTGGCCTCCTCTGGACCCGCGTGAGCAGGTCAGTATCCTTCTTATGTTGGGAGCCCCAGAGACGGACACAGAACTGGGGTGGGGCAGGAGGTGTCTCTCCAGAGCACAGTGAAGTGGGAGGATCCTCTCCGTTGACCTGCCGGTCACACTTCTCTTGGTGCAGGCCAGGACACGGTTGGCTTTCTGGGCTGTGAGGACATATTGCCGGCTCACAGTCAGTTTTCCATCCACCAAGTAATTCCAAGTCCTTCTCCACAGGGCTGCACTCAATCCACTCCTCGCCCAGCCTGGATTTGTGCTTGGGATTGCCCCGACCCACGTGCAGGACCCTGCACTTGACCTCGTTGAACTTCACCATGTTCACACAGGCCCCCCTCTCCAGCCTGTCCAGGCCCCTCTGGATGCCATCCCTTCCCTCCAGCGTGTCCCCGCACCACACAGCTCGGTGCCGTCAGTGATCTTGCTGAGGGTGCTCTCCATCCCACTGTCCATGGCGCCGACAAAGATGTTAAACAGCGCCGGCCCCAACACCGACCCCTGAGGAGCGCCCCTCGTCACCGCTCTCCACTTGGGCATCGGCCCGTCGGCCGCAACTCTTTGGGTGCGGCCATCCAGCCAATTCCTTACCCACCGGGTGCTCCATTGTCAAATCCCACGTCTCTCCAATTTAGAGACCTCAGCATTCTCCATATCCTGGGTGACCAAGTCTCCTGTTTCCTTACAGAGAGAGCCCACGTCTTCCCTAGTCTTCCTTTCAACACCAGTGTATCTGTAAAATCTTTTGTTGCCCTTGACATCCCCAGCCAGATCTAATACTATCAGGGCTTTGGCCTTCCTAACCTGATCCCTGGCTTCTTGAACAGTTTCTCTGTACTCCTCCCAGGCTACCTGTCGTTGCTACTACACTCTGTAGGCTTCCTTTTTATGTCATGTCCTCAAGATTATATGTGTGTGTGTGTGTGTATATATACACACACACACACATATATATATACACCTATACCCTTAATGCATGCCTTTTAAGCACCCAAATCATGGGGGAGGGAGCTTATTAGAAAAATTATTAATATACATTTCAGACAGTACACTGACATATCCACAAAGTTCTGAGCACGAGAAAAAGTTACATGTTGTTCTTAGCATTCCTGAGTGTACTCGCATCATAGTCACACTTATTTGTAATGTGATACAGAAATTATTCATTTTTACCTCCAAGATAAATTGAAAAAGTACAATTACAAATTCATCCAACTTAATACCAAGCAGTATTTTCACAGCGTCCTTCTCTCATATGACGTTTCTTCATCAGAAACGCTATTTTGATTTGAGGGGGCTTGCAATATTATTTTGGCATCCTAGTGGGCTGAATCTGATTGCTAGACTGCACACAAAAACTATATTAATATGAATACTGTACCGTACAATGTATTCTAGCTACAAATCCCTATGATACTTTTTCCTTCAAACAGCTCCTGCAGGTGATACCTAAAGTTGCCTTGAGTGCCACTGTATAACAAGCAGCATCTGAAAAGTTATTTCATAGATGCTACTACATTTAGAAGGCTTCACTGTATTCTGGTCATGGTCCTACCCATGGACAATCTTTCTGCTACTTTGTACGAAATATTAGCAGTTGTATGCTTCACTAGTTGACAGTGGCTTTAGTGGAAGTGAAGTATACCATGAAGAAACACCACTACAGTACTACCTAGGAGAAATTACAGAGCATTATTTGTACAGAAAGATACATTTCAGCAGAGTTACCACTGCACAGCTAATAGAGCTAAAAAGAATTGATCGCAATTCCATTTCTTGGAATGGTAATTTTTATTATTATTATTATTTTTTAACATAAGGAAATTTAAAGAAATGTAAATAAGAGGCAATCAGCATGAAACCTTATTTTACCATAGAGACCTAAACAGAAAAGGAGCAAGAAAATACAAGATGTGCAGTTTTTACATATAAGAACAATACATTCAAATTTGAAGGGGGGGTGGGGCGTGTGAAAATACTTAACTTTGTTTACATAGTACTGTTTTAACTTGTTAATCCATATAATAAAAAAAGATGCAAGTTATTCCTCATAAACCTCACCACAGAAATTATGCAAATAGAATGAACCAGAACAGGAAATGTGAAGTTCTTGTTTACAGAAAAAAATGGATTTTAACAAGCCATTAATCTATTATTGCATATCACAAGTCAAGCAATTTGCAACTGAACATGAGAAAAACTTGTATAGGTCACACCTGCTACTTACAAAGTGTTGACATTCTTGCCATGTTTCACAAATATACTGTCAAAACTTGAAAGTACAAGACAAATTTATGCAATTAAGTTTTTGTTTGGATTACTAAAACAAGCCATAATTGATTGCTCATATTCTTTACTTCATTAATGACTCTCTAATTAGCAAAAACTTATCAGTATCTGTGGCTGGAGGGTTAGCAGTCAGTGATAGAAATACAGGTGTGAAATAACCCAATTTACGATATCAGATGATGTTAATGATTTCACACAAAGAAGAAAGGTCCCATGAAATATACTCTCGATTCCTATTACTACCTACTGACAATCATAGTTTTATATCATGAAAAGATTACTATGCTTATCTTCTCATTAGTAGCTAATTTCACTCATTCCTCTTGCCAAACTAATTATAAGAAATTTTTTCAGGCTGAAATGAATTAATAGGGCACTTGGACCTCATTCATTTTTTTCATGATAAAATAATTAATAAGCAAAATAGCTGCGTTAACTATTTAGTAACACTAAGGACAATAAAATCTGTAATACAGTAGAAGTAATAAAAACTCCTTCTAGTGAGCAATAATAGCATATTTCCCTAACTTGCAGTTGTTGCGTAATGAAATCAGAGAAACTAAAAAAATACAGCTGTTGTTATAAAAATATTTCCTTAGCTATATCTCAGTAGCTGTTCCTCAAAATGGAAAATGTTAGTAACAGTGCACCCCTTAAGTTAGCACTGGAACCATTGTTTTGTTTGAGTTATTAATGATTTAGAGGGACTGATCAGTGAGTTGTTGACTTTCATTGATTAAATTACATGTTTTTTTGACAGAAAAACAAATGGAAAATATTTTAAAACTCCACAGATATGGTGTAAAAGCAGGAAGACAAAACCTAAGATCTTTGAGTGATACCTGTCACCTTCTGCAGCTCTACTAAGCTGTTATATTGCACCCATATTTAGTCTACACACCACTGTGCAAAGAAGACTGGTAAATGCATGGTGATCAGGAAAGCAGGTCTTAGAAATAAATAGCCTTTCAAGTGTGAGACTGTTTTGCCACCAACCGAAACAGTCTATAGCTAGTTGACTACGGCATTCTGTTGGAAGATGAGGAAACTTGAATTGATACATTAGGACCCAGAAAAGAACTGTATCAAATGGTATGGTCTATAAGTACCCAAATGGATTTTGTATATTGTCTTAGCCTGTCCCTTTTGGTAAACCTTAAACAAAGTTCTTGGTGCTTCTCTTTACACTCAAGAAAAACTTGGGTTCATTTATGTTTCTGAGACACAGTAGCAACTGATATTGTGACCTCAGCAGTAATTAAAATAAAAAGCAATAATGAAGAAAGTGTGATAAATAAGGCATCCATGGAATAAGGGGGGAAAAAAAATAAAATAGACATTTCAACTTCCACAGACCAAGTATCTCAGAACAGTGCAACTGGAGGTACCAATGCTCAAATGAAATGCACAACTGATACCTGACTGGTAGTGGCTACATTGCAACAATGGGTAAATATGTCTGAAGTACATAGGCTGTAATAAGATTTCAGGGGTTTTTGTATGAAAAATACTTATTTGCAAATTATAGCTATTAAATCAATCATATCTGGAAATCACGATGCATTTTTGCTGCCTATCCCTGCTGAACACTATACAAATGATTAGGTTACTTCTAAAATCTTTCCCCTCCCACCCACCAAGCAGATACTCACAACTACTGAATTTCAGGGACCTAGAACAGGAACACAGATTATTTGAAATTACAATGCAAATATGTGATCTCAAAGGAAGAAAAAATGTAAACACACATTTTCAAATTAAAGGCACTGGTGGTACATAGCTGCAAATTAATGTATCATTGATATTTTGGGGGTTATATCATACTCTGTAAGCATAGCAGACTATGTTTTTAACTTGCAAGAGCAATTTTTGATTTATCTGAACATCAACACCTCAATGTAAACTCAGATTACTTAGAGACATATTTTGTTTTAATTACTTTATTGGAATCAAGCTCCTGTTAAGTCTTTTTAATCATAATTTTGTCCAGAGGGTACTAGATTCATCATCCCTCTGGATTTTAACTAACATAAAATGTTCCATAAAGGGCTGGTTTGTTTTTTTGTTTTTTCTTTCCAAAGGGTACCGTACACATTGATGTATTTTCAGGTTCTGTTTTTTTGTTTTTTTTTTTTTTTTTAAAAAAAAAAGCTATGATCACAATTCCAACTCTCAATTCCCTAAAAACAAACAAACACACACCCCCCCCCAAAAAAACACTATCTGACTTGAAATCATAGGCAGTATTTTCATTGGGAAAAAATGCCTGATAGCTTTCTTTTTAATCTATCTTTACAAAGCTCTCTGAACATCAAAGACATCTCACTCAGGCAGATGTATTTTCATGCCAATGGCTAGCAGAAAGAATAGCCTTCAAGGAAACTGATCAGTGAATCCCTAAGTAATCAGGCAGCAGAACAGAGTATAAAAACCTTCAAAAAGGTCAGTGGATATGGGAAAAAAAAAAAGTCTTGACTTAACTTTAAGGGTTTTTTGGTTTGGGTTTTTTTGTTTGTTTATCTCCACTACCTTGGAGTTAACCACTAACTATGGAATTTAGCCATATTTGGCAGTAATTTCTCTAAAATAAAGAAATGCGTTAATGAAAGTAACAACTGCTGAGAAAGAACAAGAAACATGAAAAATTCAAATCACTGCACTGTTTCTGTTCAAGATAAAATGCCTTTTGTTTCTTATTTCTAGCACTACTGCTTAAGCAAATATTTGAAGAACAACAGCAAAAATCCCTCAGGATATTAAGAAATCAACTGAGCAGATGATTAACCTCCCTATGCATTTAATATAAACAATTAACAAAAAAATATACAGTGCTTCATAAGAATCAATTAAAATTGTCTTTTTGTAGTAGAATGAGAATCTAGCAAACCAATTCTAATCACATATCCAATATCACAATCTGAATGGATCTTATTCTTCACTATCATTTATCCTTAGAGGCTCACATATGTTGTTTACCTACATTTCCACGCAGGATTTCCATGTGAGCATTTGTGCAACACTTGTGTCATGATTTTCTATGTATCTCAAATTTATCAAAACAATGGCAATTGTCCTGCGTTAATGGCCTGGTCACACACAGTAACTCTGAATCAACTCTGCATGTGCCATGAAGTTGAACTGAACATGGACAACTGCCAAAATCTTTTTCTACCAAAACATAATTTTCAGATGGAACAAGAGAAATGGTGCAGTACAACCAAGCATATAGAATGCTAGAATGAGTCCATGCCCTTCATACAGGGCCAGCAAAACAAGTGACATTGAGATTATCCTTAAGAAGCTTATTAGCTATCCCTGCATAGCATATATTATTGTATGTTTATTTCTTAACTTAAATAATTTGCAAGTTTTCATTTTTTTTACATCATTATTTTCCCCAAAGTGAGCTCATATGAGCACTTCCAGCTTCCTCCCCCCACTGCCCTTTTGTTGTTCAGAAGTATTGTGAAGGGCCCTACTGTAAGCCTTTCATTGAAACACTATGATTCCTTTTAAAACACTGAAGTAATACCTGAATTATGAGCAGGAGTAGGGTTTTTTTTAGCACCATTTAAACCGATAAATGGGAGGAGACATCTCTACACAATCCCTGACAGATCTTGAAACTATTTACTACGGGTTTCAGATGAAGACAAAGCAAAGTGCTGAGTAAGAATATGTGGGAGTTTTAGACTATTTTGTATATAGGTCAAAATGTACTTGATGAGGTTGCAGTTCTTTACATCAATCCTAAATTTTAAAAAATACTCTACTACAACAGGTTTAAATAAAACTTCCTAAACTTACCTCAAGAATTTTAAAAGAGTGGCTCCTCCCTTCACTCCACTGCCCATACAAGCTTCAGAGATAAACAAAACATTAAGATAATGCTTCTGATGAATCTCAACCATGTAGACATTTACATGGCTTCTGTATACTCTGGTCTTCAGAAAAAACCAAGAGAATTGGCTGTCACAGCAGAATCCAGCCAGACTTATGTCTGGGAGACTAACCAGAGGGCCAGGTCTCCTTTCTGGCTATACTATTAAATGAGAATGGTCCAGGGACCACAGCCCTGAAGGAAAGTGACAGGCTGGCTTATATCCTCACTGCACTGATAACACATTTCTAGAGCAGAAGTGTTATGTTACATAGTACTGGGCTCTGAATCTCCTTGGGCTTACTGTAGACGTTTTAAAATATTATTTTCTGTGTATTTTTCTGGTGAAAGTGTGTGAAACCATTTCAGAGCACTGCTTTTAGGACCTGGAACACAATTTTTTATTGCTTGCTTGAAGTCTGAAGTAAGGACATGATGTGAGGGGTTTCTGATTGTTATATTGCATTTTGCTCTGTTGTGTTAGTGATTCAGGACAAATGAAGTTTGGCACCATGTGGGGAGGACATGAGGAGGAAAAGATTTAAACCAAAACCATACTTGTAAATATTACTAGAGAAACCCAAAAAGCTGTATATGATGATTCAGAATTAATTGCAAAAGTGCTACTTATAACACATCACTTCCATCATAGATGCACTCCCACATTTCAGAATAAACCTAAAGTAAACATCATGCTTCACAGTTAATTTTAACAGCAAGATTAACCTCATTATTGGAATAACACCCAATCTCAAGTATGATCCATAAAGCACAAACTCCAGAAAGACTGACAAATCTAGGTACAATTCAGTCAGTTTTGAAAGGAAGCCTCTTCATGTACCTTGCAGTCAGTACTTCTCTTCTAAAATATTCCTTATATCCAAGATGAAAAATAAGCTAACATTCATTGTCTTCAGAGATATTTCACAGAATTTGTACTGGCTAAGCACAACAGCACTGGGAAGCCAGCAGTGTCTTTGAAAGGTTCTTATCAAGACTAACCAATATTTTGAGCAGAAAGAACCTGTATCATACTGAGGGTTGACTTTGTCTTTTTAATACTATATGTTACCACCAGCTCTGCAAGACAGTTTGCGTCCTTGTTTATATGCCAGCAAAGTAAAAGAGAAATTAAAGCAGATGTTTAATGAGTGTTCTCAAGTTCATCAAGTACATCACTGATATTTATTTTACCTTCCAACTACTGTTCCCTAGCTGTAGCTGCCTCAGGGTGTGCAGCATTTGTTCTCTGACAGATGATGCTGTGAGCTTCAGAGGTGCGACAAGCAGGAAAGTCGCTTTGGACTATCCTGAAGTTTGAAGAAACTAACATGGCACCAAGCAGAATCTTTGAGATCCTACCATTCATCTAGTTCTAGAGACTGCTTGTTTAAAATAATAAAATGTATACACATGTGTGCACCTCTGCTTTCTCCAGCTGCTGGATTCTCTTTGTGTGTTTGCTGTAGGCCACACTCCTTCTAAATCACAGTGCTTTCTACTAATTGCAGGCCTCAAACACTGTCATCTGTCCTGTGCTCTGCAATCCGATCGTTAACCCACAAAACAACTTTTTCATAACCCAGAATGAACCAGTCACAGTCACACAGCTTCTTCTCCCCCAAAACTGACAGCATTTACCCCATTACATCACATTTCAACTAAGACCTCAGCTTGCAAGAGAGAGCAAGTGTGAGAGAACAAGTGCACACTAGAGAAGGAGAATGAATGAGCAAATGAAAGCACATGAGAAATCTCACAGAGCAAGGCAGGGTGAGGGGGAAGTTTACCACTAGATTAGGAAACAGTTGGATGTTATTATCTCATTAAATAAGTAATACAGGACAGCTGATCTTATAGGGGTTTCAGACCATCTTAACCAGGATCAGTCAAATGAGCACAGGTGGAAAAAAAAAAAAGAAAAAAAAAAAAAAAGAAAAAAAAAAAATCGTCAACAGCTCGCTTAAAGAATTCCCAAAAACAAGCAAACAACAATCAAGACATCAAGAAAAAACATGCGAGAAGTTCCTTGTCTCTTCCAGCTTGATGTACTCCTGCATTCTAATACTGAACTAAGTCTTAAAGGAAAGGATGTCACAGACCAGCTAGGATAGCAATCCTTCCTGGGCTGGTGGAATGGTGAGGAGACACCAGGAGCTTTCAGTATCTTATTTCAACATACAAATTCATAATTTCCTTCTGATAACATATCCCATCACTCATCTTCCTTAGCATAATACAAGGACTGGAATTATTATCTCCCAGGGGACTGAGTTTGATTTAACTGCTCTGTATTTGTGGCAGGTGCTAGGGCCACTGTCAACTGAATGAAAATTAGCTGTTACCCTGACCACCAGTACAACAGAGAAAGGAAAAAATCCTTTGAAGAAGCACAGAAAAATATTCTTGAGAAAGTGGGATGACAGGCTACTAGTGAGTGAATTCCAAGTTAATAACTCACACTTTTTTTCCCTTAAATTAACTTGTTTTATATTTAAAATAAAAAATATGTATATATTTTGCTAAATTACTCTAATTATTGCAATCCCATTACTGCTGAGTCAGTTGTCAGCTTACAGTCCTTCTCAGATATACACAAACAAATAAATAAATCCGGAATACATAAAGTAAATCAAAGGAAGGAAGCATAACATAGCATGGAAGAGAAATTTACTGTTCTCCCCTAGGAAAATTCTCTGCCATGATTTTAGGCAGGCTACAAAATAAAGGAACTTTGGAGTTTTTCGATGATGTTCTGGTTTAAAATTGATCCAACAGTGTAAAATATGATAATCTGAAGTTTTGAAAACTTGAGGCAATATTGATAAATGTGCTTGTACGCACTATAAAAAAAATTGACAGTAGTTTGACTTTCCAGTTACTTCCTTTTGAGTTTTATTCAAACCATCTTAAGAGTTCAGTTGTAATGTCATCTTGTCACATCAACATGCACTTCAAATTGTAGGTAAGTAAAAATTTTTCAACCCTTGAATCATGCACATCTCAACTTGTTTGATTAAACCTCTTTTTGAAACTTATCCATCTTTTGCTCAGTCTCCAGTGAGCATTCCTCTAGTATGCTGGGTAAGAGGACACAGCAAGCCATTAAGGAGTCTAAGGAAAACAAAACAAAACAAGACAAGAAAAGAAGAAACAAAACAAAACCCCAACACAAAAAATACTGAAATACTATAGGAAAAAGGGAGGAAAAAAACAAAGCAAGCAACCAACCAACCAAAATAACTAGCAACTGCAAACCCTTACGCCTCAATATTCTTAAAATATCACTCAATCCTGAAATCCTGAAGAGTATATAGCAGTTCTCAGTCTTTGTGTAGGGAATATTTCATGGCATCCCAAAAAAGGCAAGAGAAAAGAACATGCTAAGCATCAACTTGTGTAATTTCTGAAAAGAATGAGAACACCTAAGAACCACCAGTCTAGTAAACATTCCAGATATTTATTTCAAGAGAATACCAAGTTTAAAAACTAGAATTTCAACTCTTTTTGATCTGTCATTCTGTGTTTGTCAATGAGTACGCTCAAACATTAATATATGCCATTTTACTAATACAGAATAAACTATCAAGACTTAATATTTCACAGAGAAAAACACAGAAAACAACACAAGATAGTTCAATGAAATTAAGCTCCATAAATAGATTTTGATGAGTTTCTAATGACAGGCCCTAAGTCTAAGGGGTCATAACAGATCCATGAAACTGTCAAATAATTCATTTGCACCAACTTGGATTCCTCCAGTTCATTTAAAGTTAACCTTTGTTAACTTTAAAATCTATAAAAAGCAAAACCTGTGGAGAACATTCCACTGTCAGAGCAGTTTAGACCAAAGGTCAGGCTGCTCTCAGACCATGTCTCTCTGTGACACTTTTTGTGAGCAAGGACTCCAGCTCACAGGACCCATAAATATCTGCCTGCCTGGCTGCCATTACCAGCACTATTATTTTATCTCAAACAGCTTATTCACTCTTTATACCAACCACTGCTACACGTGCACAATGAATAACAGTAGGACTAAAGGATGAAGCAAATCTTTTTTCACTTCAGTGTCACCTACAGCCTAGAACTGTGCAAGTCATAACTGCCTCCAATGTCACCACATTTCTTCTTCATAAAGATATTAAATAATGCCCTGAGTCTGCTAGATAAATTATGTATTTCTAGAATGCATACACATTCATAAAAGGTGAGGAAGTTTTTTGTTCCTTTTAATATGATAACAAATATTCTAATGAATCACTGCTAAACCTTATACAAGATCAATTGTAGTAATAATAGGCTTGTACCAATATGTAAAATATGGGCCTAACCAAGCCTATATTCCTATTTTATATTACCTTATGATCAAACAAAACGAGCCACTTGAGTTTAACTTCATTCTTATGTACAATCTAATTAATTCAGCATGCAATGCCAATAGTCTGAAAGTAAGACTCAACAAGAAACAGTGAGTAACCTATATGTACCACAGTGCATAAAATACTTAAACCTAGAATTTCTCATACTTTCAATATTGTATATTAATTGTAGTTTTTCTAACTGATCGGAAATTAAAATAAAATACATCCTTACTTATTCAATAAACAATTTGGTTAAAAAAATAAATTTAATTCTTAATGGTATAATACCTTGTCTGAGCTGCACAATGAGAGACATACAATTCAAATTCACTTGAATTTTTCCTTCAAACACCTTGTAACTAGAAAGATTCCTTTGTCAGGAATCAAAGGCTTCCCAAAGATCAATGAACTCAGCACCAAGTTTTTGATTTGGAGATATTTACCTACTTATTAACAAAGGGAAACAATACAAAGCACTGATTAACAGAGTACAAAATACACAAAGCCAGCTTGTTCATCATAAAAATAATGCAAGTTTCTTAATGCAAGGATTTTCTCAAAAAAAAAAAAAAAAAAAGCTTTATACACAATTTGCTTCAACACCAATAAAACTAATAATATCTAATGTCTGTAACATCCAGGGTCAGTTTTTTCACTCTCCTTGAAAACTTGAATTATGATATTTACATTCCACTTCTTAGAAAAAAAGAGCAAGATCTTATAAGCTATCAAAAAAAGTCTAAGGCACAGATTTCTGTTTTGAACAAAACCAAATCCTGACAGCTGTACGACCTGTGCATCTCCACTGGGGCAATTCCAGTAAACTAGATAGTGTACTAAATATATGACATATTATTTCTCTGATGCTTACTTATTCTGTTTAAAAAAATCAGAGTACTTTTTCTTTTTTCCTGTTCTTACTGTAGGTTATGGAGTGACCCTCCATGGTAGGCTGACCCCACACAGCTGCTAAGTACCCAAACAGCCACTTGCTCACTCCCCTACAACAGGATGAGAGAGAGAATGAAGCAAAACTGAGAAAACTCATAGGTGAAGGTAAAGACAGTTTAATAAGTTAAGGAAACAGAGAGAGAGAACAGACAAGTGATGCAAAGACAACCACTCACCACCTCCCACAAGCAGTCTGATGCCCCCCAGTCTCCAAGCAACAACTACCTTTGGAAGACAACCCCACACACACACATTGAGGTTTTTTAGGTTTTTGGGGGGAGGTTATTGCTGAGCATAAAGTTTTATGGGATGGAGTGTCCCTTTGATCAATTCGGGTCAGCTCTCCCAGCTTTATCCCCAGCCTACAAAGTAAGAGAAAGCCTTGGCACTGGGCAAGCTCTGCTCAGCAAAACATTGGTGGGTCATCAACACCATTTTAGTCACAAATTCAAAACACAGCACCATATGGGCTACTATGAAAAAGTTAACTCCATCCCACTACTCAAAAGGATGGGGCATAAGTTATTAATATATAATATCAAAGATAAGAATAGACCTGTTTAAAATCCTGTCTCCATCTGCCTTCTCTATACAAATGTCAGTATTTGCTGTGAATTCCACTTGTCATAGCCAAATTCTATGAGAATTTCTTAAATCTGAAAAGAAAAACTCTTAGTTTTAAGTAAAAGATATTATTTTAGTAACAACTTCCAAGGCTAAAAATGCTTTAAAAGCATCAGGAATTCTTTCTGTTATCTGTCTCATTTTACTCTTCCTAACAATGTAGATTACAAGTATTAACTTATTTCTGTATCCAAAAAACACCAATAAAATTTTCTCTCATCCGCAGAGTAACCACAAATTCAGCATTCATGCAAAAGAAATGTGGGCACTACAGTATTGGGCCAGGTACATCATATTTATGTTAAGCCATTAAAAAGCATTTACTGTATTTATTTCTGCAAGTATCCCGCCTGCCTATGCATTTCAAAACTTTATGCTCCTATATGCAGGAAATATATGTAAATGGAGTATCCACTGTAAAATACTTATTTTCTGCACTTCTCATCTTTTTCTCAGTTGGGGGAAGAAAAAGGAACTAAAGATTCTATCAACGGTTTGAGACAGAAATATTATATACGCTGGGTTATCTTGAGAAATTAAAATGTCCCTTGGTTATCATATTCCAAAGCAAAACCTATTACACTTCTTCTGCATATATTATGAAAGTTTTAAATCCCATTTGACATAAATTCAATTAAGCACATCCTTAGAAGACAGTTGTACAGGTAACGGAACAACTCATAAGGATGTTTAAAACTTCATTAAGGGATAAAGGTAAATTGTTTTAAGATCTATTCAACTAATTCAGAATTGAAACAATCTAAATACACTCCTTAACAGGAATCATCTTAGCTGATTAAATCAGTGCTTTCTACAAAGCAAGGAAAGATTGGGACGCACCCAGTTTTTACTAATCCTTGTGCAGTCTAAATGGCGTGATTTAAAAAATGTGGCCCACTCCAAAAGGAAGCGAAAGACCTGCTTACAAGGGATATGGAGAAGGCTGAGGTACTCAAAGACTTTTTGCCTCAGTCTTCATCAGAAAGGGCTCCAGCCACACCACCCTAGACGCAAAAGGCAAAGACAGGGACTGGGAGAAGGAAGAACTGCTCGATGTATGAGTAGATAAGGTTCGAGACCATCAAGGAACCTGAAGGTACACAAGTCCATGGGACCTGCTGAGATGCATACATGGGTCCTGAGACAACTGGCAGATGAAGTGGCTAAGCCACTATCCATCCTATTGGAGAAGTCGTGGCGGTCTGGTGGCAGTTCCCGCTGACTGGGAAAGGGGGAACATAACCCCCATTTTTAAAAAGGGAAATCAAGAGGACCCAGGGAACTACAGGCCAGGCAGTCTTATCCCTGTGCCCAGCAAGATAATGGAGCAGATCTCCCTGGAAACGATGGTAGGGCACATGGAAAATAAGGAGGTGATTGGTGACAGCCCACATGGCTTCACTAAGGGCAAATCATGCCTGATGAATTTGGTGGCCTTCTATGCTGGGGTGACAGCACCGGTGGATAAGGGAAGAGCAACTGTCACCATCTACCGGGACTTGTGCAAAGCATCCAACACTGTTCCACACAACATCCTTGTCTCTAAATTGGAGAGACGTGGGATTTGACAATGGAGCACCCGGTGGGTAAGGAATTGGCTGGATGGCCGCACCCAAAGAGTTGCGGCCGACGGGCCGATGCCCAAGTGGAGAGCGGTGACGAGGGGCACTCCTCAGGGGTCGGTGTTGGGGCCGGCGCTGTTTAACATCTTTGTCGGCGCCATGGACAGTGGGATGGAGAGCACCCTCAGCAAGATCACTGACGGCACCGAGCTGTGTGGTGCGGGGACACGCTGGAGGGAAGGGATGGCATCCAGAGGGGCCTGGACAGGCTGGAGAGGGGGGCCTGTGTGAACATGGTGAAGTTCAACGAGGTCAAGTGCAGGGTCCTGCACGTGGTTCAGGGCAATCCCAAGCACAAATCCAGGCTGGGCGAGGAGTGGATTGAGAGCAGCCCTGCGGAGAAGGACTTGGAATTACTGGTGGATGGAAAACTGACTGTGAGCCGGCAATATGTCCTCACAGCCCAGAAAGCCAACCGTGTCCTGGCCTGCACCAAGAGAAGTGTGACCGGCAGGTCAACGGAGAGGATCCTCTCACTTCACTGTGCTCTGGAGAGACACCCCCTGCCCCACCCCCAGTTCTGTGTCCATCTCTGGGGCTCCCAACATAAGAAGGATACTGACCTGCTCACGCAGGTCCAGAGGAGGCCACAAAGATGCCCGGGGGGCTGGAGCAGCTCCCCTGGGAGGCCAGGCTGAGAGAGTTGGGGGGGTTCAGCCTGGAGAAGAGAAGGCTCCGGGGAGAGCTTTTAACAGCCTTCCAGTGCTTCAGGGGGGCTACAGGTAAGGTGGGGAGGGACTCATTGTCAGAAGGTGCAGGGATAGAATGAGGGGTAATGGTTTTAAACTGAAAGAGGGGAGATTTAGCTTACATATAAGGAAGAAATTTTTCCCTGTGAGGGCGGTGAGACACTGGCCCAGGGTGCCCAGAGCAGCTGTGGCTGCCCCCCTCCCTGGAAGGGTTCAAGGCCAGGTTGGACGGGGCTGGGAGCACCCTGGGCTGGGGGAAGGGGGCCCTGCCCGGGGCAGGGGGTGGGACTGGGTGATCTTGAAGGTCCCTCCCAACCCAAACCATTCTATGATGATTCTGGAGCCAACTCACCATGAGGACACAGAGGCCATCATCAAACAGATGTTACACAGACTCAGATCCATATAACATTAGCTCTACTTTCATACCCTCATGTCCTCGGACGCCCAGTGCCTCTACATTATTAACAAACATAGCACAGTTTTTCCAAAAAAACATTCACAGCATTTTTATTTATAGTTCTATATGCCAGGTGGGCTAGCAGCTGAGAACCTCGGTCTTGAAAAGTAGCCTGAACACCCTGAAGCTAGGAATTCTCCTCCATACAAACAGGAACATAAAAAACATGTTTTTGAAAAGGCCATGAGAAAACTTACATGTATGCAGCTTCCTCAATAGATGGGTCACCTGATTTATATGAAGGGTGAAGAAAAATGCTGTATCCAAGTTATATGACTTGCAGCAAGTCTAACACCATGCCACATATAGGAACAGCCAGCTCAGTCAATGAATATTATGAGGGATGTAAGGGACTGTCAGACAGATACAGACAGCAGGATCCCACAATCAGGATAAAAGTCTGAAAAATTTTAGTGAGATTATACACACACAAATGAGGGAGATGAGGTTATTAAACTGAATTTAGGGATGTATTAAATGAATGAAAATAAAATAGGAGTGCACCACATTACTTACAGAAATTCCAAAAACGATGACAGATTTCTTAGTTCACAACTACACTCCATTCATCTAATATCCAAAGCACAAAGTCAAGCAGATAAACAAAAAAAATACCCTCTTAGCTCTGCGAAAAATATGTTTTACAACACAGTCCTTTCAAGTAGAGTTGTACAAAAGTTGCTTCAAAACACAACTGGTGATTTCCCACTACTGAAGAAAAATGCTCTTGATTCTTCTCTGTCTTTTTAAAAGAAGCTATCATTACCTATTACTGAACAGTATAATTTCAATAATTTCATATATACAATGTTTTTGGAAAGACCTTGAAAATATTTATATTAAACTTATTTCCACAATTATAGCTGAAAATTTTCTTTAACCTGTATATAGAAGCCAACAAACAAACTTTCTTAATTCATAAAGTCAACCATTTACAGAACACTCCTTTATCAAAGACTGGCTACTTTGACAATAATGTTGAGGTTTATAATTAAGTACTCTATTACTTTAAACGTGGTCACTGGTATATGTTAAAAAATTTACAAATACAGTTCACTGGCAATCAGTTTAAGATACTTTACTATTTTAAAAAAAAAATTCATCAGAAATCTTAAACTGGAAGTACTATACGGGTAATATGGTTTCTTTCTTTTCTTCTGCCCACTCATTATGGAAGAATATATTTTATCAGTATACAATGCATCAATAATTCTTTTTACCAGCTCTCAGAAGTACCACATATTTGGTTTCTGGTTAAATTAAACTGAACAAATACACTAGAAAAGACCAATAAGAAAATGAATTGAATTATTAAAATAAATTTGTAACCAATTTTATTGTCTGTAAAATTTATAATACTAGTGCATTTGGAAGAGAAAAGCACTGCTACTTAACTTAAAATTCTGTGTCTTCTCTCAGCAGAGCAGCATCATTGCCTTACACAAAATCTGTAAAATTTTTTTTACCTTATATAATGTATCGATTACAGAAACTGTGCACTGGCAGCTGTATCTGTCAGGAAGTTCTTCCAGTGTGGTAGCCTGGTCTTTATGTAAAGGATGGTTTTTGTCACAAAGATAGATATTGCAATTGCTGAAATTCACATCCTGTAGGTTATTACAAACTACATGAACATCTGTGAGATTATATGCTTAATCTGAGTTTTCATTCAAATTTCACTAACTGTTAAAAAAACAAAACAAAACAGTTCTAATGCGCTTTGTATTTAAGAGCTGTTAATACAGTACTTTCTAAAGATTTTTTTTTTCTGTTCTAGCCATTTATTTTGCCATTTATGAAAGTAAAGTGAGTTTTTTCTGAGAAATAACAGTTTTCTTCCAGGTTCAAAAGACAATATAGGGATTTTCTGTAATTTATTATACACGAAATAAAATTTTTGTTGAATATAAGTGTGCCATCCATCTTCTCATCTTTCAAAGCAATAATTTCACACTTGTCCACTCTAAAATAAATTCCAATTAAAACAAAACAATCAGAACAATGGCAACATTAATTGATATAAAGTTCAAAGCAAGACATTATTTTCAGTTGTCATATCAGAATATTTACAAATATTGGGTTTAAACAAAAACAAATAATATCTCCAGCATCGATACATACTTTTCTTAGAAGCTAAAATGAAGTCAAGTTTTCAATTTAGTTCTTAAACAATCACGACAATAATGATAACAGATGCACCCTTTATCAAGGCAGAAAAGGCAACCTGCTGTGCCTATTCATCAAGAATATGAGACTATTACAACATAGACAATTTAAAGCTGTTAAATTTAGTCTTGATTATGCTAGTGGAAAGTGAAAAATATCTCATCCTTCCATACAGCTGGAGCCCTTTTTGCTGTCTTTCCTTTTAGGGAGAAGTGACAAATAAAAAGTAAAACTAGTAGTTAGAGCATAGCCAGAAGGTCAAGGGATGTGATTATTGCTCTCTCATCAGCACCTGGGAGGCAGATCTGGAGCAATTTATCCAGTTTCCCATTCCCTCCATGAAAGACATTGTCAAAGTTGAGCTAATCAAACGGAGGACCATGCAAGACAGTAGGAAATCACTGAAAACACTGATAGTCATGGAGAAAACACTGCATGGGAAGAGGCTGAGAAAGCTGAATTTGTTGTACAGACTGAGAACATTCAGACAGGATGTGATTGTTTTCCTCAACTACCCAACAGCGACTACCTTAAAAAAGGGTTTAGACTGTGCTAGAAAGATTAGCTGCAACACTTGTAAAATTCAGATTCGTAAAAAGTCAGATCTGCTGACATAGTGAAATTAAAAAGAGTATATATTGTTGACTTCAATATCATAAAGTAGCTATGCCTTAACCTTTTGAACAGTCACTCCCAGAACACCAGCTAAATTAATGCTTAGGAGTGTATATTACCTAATATGTATGAAAAGCATACGCAAACATTTTGTGTGTGCTTTCAGCAGCCACAGAGGTTAATAAACTTGATCTTCAATGGGATCATTAATAAGCAGGTATTTCTCTCAAAGTGGAGGAGAAGGTTCTCCAGTTCCTGAAATTCATTTGATATTTATCTTTTTGAAAAGAAAAACTAAGAATTCCATTTTAGCAGTGATAGATGTATTTGCCACCACAGGAAATAAGAGTGGAGTAGTGAAAGACTAAATGTATTCAAAACTCAAACATAATTTTGTCCAGGCTTTTTGGCTCCATTTTGTAAGTATAATGGGAAGAAGTAGAACTCTTATTAATAGCACAGAAAACAGAAGATCCCTTGAAAAACTACTGGATAGAGTTAATTACTGAAAATGGAAAATGTCCGGTTGTTTATTGATTATACTATTGTATTTAAGAATACCCTTACATATAAAGTACCAGTCTGGGAAAGTGATATTGATTTTAGCTTGACAATTACAACCCGAATACTCCCTTTATAATACAAAGCTTTATTCAATAAAATATTTACCATTAAGTTCTTTGGGCCATAGAGTACAATCAATTACCACCCATGATCTCTGATAGCAGCAAACCACTAACATGGCCATTTGAACAAATTTGTTTGTTTTTGTTTATTTGGGCTTTTGTTTTGTTTTGGTTTGGTTGGTATTTTTTTGGGGGGTGGGGGTGGGTGAGGTAGTGTTAATTCCTGGGGAAAATTCTTTTTATTTGCTTTAATAACTGAAAACACGAATGCTGCAAAAAAATGTAGGAACTACTGAAATACTAGTCATTTTCTTCACCACGGTAGAGCGCAATTATATATTCCAAGCTCTCTACTAGCATTCAGTAAATTATCAGAGAGACTTCCAAATTCTTGGGAGATTAAAAGGTACAATTAACATATTAAATATTAAGTATTTTTTAATTTCCCAGTAGCCTACACTACATTGCCTTTAAATAATATTGCACTCAGTATAGTGGTCTAGGTATATAAATATCAAAAGAAATACAGTTACAAAGACAGCTAAACAAACATATAATTTTATTGATTATTTATACCTATTACAAAGTACTTTTTCTGAAGAATAGTTGGTAATCTAATTAGAATGCACTGAAAAAGAATGATTGATAATTCAACCAAACGCTACCTTTTCCTTATCATCATTTGCTTTATGATTACCTGTAATTAGAGATGACTTTCAATCAATTTAAATAAATCTGCAGCCACTTAATGAAAAATAGTCTGAGAACATTTCTCAGTCTCCATTTCTCAGCAAGGAGGGTCAGCAGGCCATTAGAATACTAAATCTGAATGGCTATAAACCAGCATTCAGGATAAGAAAGAATATTTTTATCTAGCATACTGACAATGAAATAAAAATATACTCAGTATATTAATTCTCATTAAAAATTGAAAATAAGTTTAAAATAATATATTCTAAGAGAAATTTTTCCGATACAGGATGGACACACAGGTCCAAATAATCATTTCTTAGATACTATTTGTCAGAGATCAGACAAGGTCAGTTACCATGAGTCTTTTTGGCAATAACATATAACACCTTTTTTCACTCAAGAACAAGTGTCTATATTAAATGCTAACACTATTTTTACGATATAATTAATGTACAATGCTTTGTGAAAATGTAAAAAGCTGATATATTTGTTTATACATTGTCTTAAGAAGCTAAAACTTTCTTTTCCCTCCTCCTTAAAGCACTTCAATAGGGAAATGTAATGCTACTGAAATAAAGAAATCCAAGATAGTCACGAGAGCATCTGTACCATGATGGTCTGTTCCACTATACTAGAGAAAAATCTAGCTGCATCTTTGAAACCACACATTGTAGTCAAACATTCTCCTGAAAATTAACATCAAGCAAAGAACCGGAGCTCTGTCACTTCTCAAAAGCCTACTCTGAACATTGTTAAAATTGAAACTTCAAATCTTTTAAAAAGGCAATACTGTGAAGTCTGTCACCTGTTGTCACCATAAAAGTAATTTTAACTTTTACCAAAACATTGTTTGCACCCTGAGTTCTACCCACAGGAAAAAATAAATACAATCTGTGACAGAAACTAATATTTCTAAGTCAAAACCATTTTTCCAAGGTGGTCGAGTGAAGTAATATCAGTATCTTTTATTTTATAATATACATCATTTGGTAAAGATCAAATTGGAATGGCATATTAAGTTTCTCACATCTTTTAAATTTGTTCAATATATTGATTATTTTCTTGCTTTATGTACTAAGACGAATTGCTGGTGATGGCTACATAGAGATCTTTATCTGTGTCATAAGACAGTCTCTCAGCTCTAATAGTTCTATCCAATATTCTTTTCAAACAAATATTTACAGGTAGAAATGGGAAACTATGAATCTACAAATCAGAAATGATCACAAAATATTTTGCAGAGAAGTGGCACAATAGTATTCACCTCCGTTTTGCTTCACAAATGCTAATGAGAGTCCTTCAAGAGGAGATCTGAACACCATAAAAATGCTACCAACAGAATCAAAAGCTACTTGGAGAAGCATTTACCTTTCCAAGGTCTTTATAAGTCTTTATAAGTTGAACTTGAATTAGTAATTTTTAAAATCACACAGCAAAGTTCAGAAAAAAACTATAGTACAATAGTACTCCAGTGTTGTAGTGGTACTCATTAAACACCCAGTTAACTACAAAACAACCAAGAATTTGTAACCTGTACTTAAGTTATTTCACTGTTGACAAGAACCCAGCCAGGATTTTCAAACATTTATGTCAAAATTCCAGAAACCATATCAAAATACTTCTCCAGTCCTCCAAATACTTATGTAAATATTTTGATTATCTGGGAGTGATCATCTTGAAGTGAAGTATGTACATAACATGAGGAAATGCAAAAGTAGTGATGCCTGTGATTTCAGTGCAGCACTTCAGTCAAGGTAAATTATCAGTGTGCAACATCTTTAAAAATCCAGTCACTTACTCAGGCAACTGTATCTTTATTTCAGTGCTAAATTTAGAACAGTATATATTTATATGAACACTATAATGTGTCTCCATGATGTTTGCTTCTAAGATGCTCCACAGTCAAAATTTCAAAAGTGCTACACCTCTTATATCTGTTCTAACAGGCCTGTAATTTATACAAAAAAAAAAAAAAGTGCTACATTTTGTGTTTCCATGCATTCATAAATTATTCCAGAAAAGATGAGACACCGTACTCCTCCAAGATGATAGATCAAACAAGTTCTTATTTCTTAAAAGTATTACTCTTTATCAAAAAAAAAAAAAAAAAAAAAAAGCTGTAGAATATCCTATTGGATCAGCAATTAAAAACAAAACCAAAAGGTGTACAGACTCTTATCACATCTTCAAGTAGAAGCCAAAAGGCAGAACATCTATTTCAGCTTTCAGTGGAGGATTTTTTACCATTTAATACATACTCCCAGAACAGCTGCAAGGTTTGTCTTATAAGACAGACACAGAAGCAAGGTCACTCGATGTAGAGCTACTGAAAGTCCAGTAGCAGGTCCCCTGGGATGACAAAACCTGTGAATACATTAGTTTATAGCAAGGGAGAAGTATGTAGACTACCAGTCTCCCTGTTGCTTCAACAGCAGTGCAGGTAAGTCTCATTTTATCAGCTATTTTATACAGAGATTTCAGGTACTACAGCAGTATGTGATAAAGAAAAGTTCAGTACCTATGGAGCAATTTCACCACATTCTTTATGATGCGGGGCCAAGAGATACAAAAAATCATGATTAGTCATGGTCTGAAATAATCCTTTCAACATAACAGCCAAACATACAAAGCAATCTTTCTACTGTCTTGGTAGCAGTTCAGTCTCACCTTTGCAATAGCAGTGCAGTTCTGAAACAGCACTTAAAACTTCGCTGCTTCCTTGCTAACGCTTGTGTCAAGCCATAAAGATGTAAGTAGGTTCAAAGAACAGAAAATTCTCTTTGTGAGGCATGCAAACAGACAACTGCTACCACAGCTTTTTTTTTGTTTGAAAGTCTTCGGAAAAGTCTAAAAACTCTTGCGTTGGGTATTACTGCTTTTAGGGGCTTGAATGATTCTTCTCTAGCTGGTCCTTACACCATTAGCAGGAATCTTCACAAGATCATGATATGTTCTTGTATTAGACAAAAACATTCAGATCAAAGTTCAGAGGTTATTACTTCCAACAGGCTTCTATTTTTCCAGATCAATGGATCCAGTTTAGAACAGGACAAAAACAATGACCTTACCAGTTATTTTTATTTATATTTTTATTTTTATAGTCTGGACTGATCTTGTTGAGGTACATCTAGTATTCTACTAGATGATGCATTTCAACATGGATCTTTATTTTGCCTCATGTCCAGTAAACAAGACAGAGTATTTAAATGACTGCAGAGAATACCTTCGTATGGACAGGTATTCCACCCGTGTTCTGAGCCAAACATAAACCAGTTCCAGTTTGGAACTACACAGGCAGAGTAAGGCAGTGCAGTCTTCCAGCAGGTCTTTTTAGCTCAGGTACAGTGATACACTAACACATTCCACACAAATTCTGGACCCAGTGTAAGGACAAATGACTGCATAAGAACCTGCATGTGTTCTCTTAAACATATCAATTGTCACACAGCTAATATTAAACCAAATAGCCAGTTCTGCTTCCACAGTTTCAATGCTGATAATTAATTTAGCATTGTGCATCCTTACTTTCAGAGACTGTCGCTTTCTCTTCCCTCCACCTGTTAGTTCCGCGTGAAACCTTCTTTTGTAGTCAGGAATATATATACAGAACTTAAAATACATTTTATTATGTACTAGAAACTACAAAACTCAAAGAAAAGTCATCTCCAAACCTATATTCCGTTAATAATATTTAAAAATAATTCCAGAGAACCCGATAACTTGACTGAATGAGTTCATTTTCACTGTTCCTTATCTAAGATTTAACCATAAAAGAACATGTCTTACAATGACAAGAAGAGCTCTCGCACCTTGAAGCTTCTATAATTCGTCTTTGAATTGCCATCATTCTTTAATATGTCCTATCATATATGCCTGAGGCAATACAGTATTAAACTACCATTTTAAAAGTTTGAGTTTGCCGTGTGTATTATACTCAGTGTCTGTACTAATGTGAACCTTCTACTGAAGAAACCAGATGCTGTATAGGATACAAATGATCAGCTTATAGAACTATATCATGCATCAGTATTCTGGACATAGTAAGGATAGAAAATACTTATTCTAGAAACTTGAAAAGAAAAAGGAAGTGACAGAGATGCCTCACTGAGAACAAAGATAACTGAGGCCCTGTGTTGATCTTCTTTCAACTCCCTACAATCCAATCCAAAATAAAATCTAATTTTCTGTATTTAAAATGTTAGTTGAGCTGCTGCTTACTCCACCAATATTTAGATCGTTTGTCAAGAGTCTATGAGATATAGCTTACCAGCTGCTGCCATGGTGTTCAGAATAAGTTTGTGGAGTTTTATGAAACAGATTCAGCTAGTGCATAGAACTTAGTCTTGTTATTTGAATGCACTGCAGTACACTGTAATCTGTCTGTTTTCCAATGTATTAGATTAACATTTATCTCTTTAAGCACACAGCTTATCTGTCAAAAAAATCCTCTACAGTGTCTGGAGCTATGTCTCCAAACAGAGTGTCCTAGTTCCACACAGGCTGTTATTTAGTGTCCCAATTTTCTTCACTTTGATAAAGAAGAAAACTATTCAGTTCTGACAAGTTGATTAACAACAATCAGCATTATTTTCAGAAAAACAGATCAGCTATTCCCAGAAAAACTGCAAAACTATTCTCATCTATTTTTGA
Organism: Tyto alba; assembly: GCF_018691265.1. Classification (NCBI taxonomy): domain Eukaryota; kingdom Metazoa; phylum Chordata; class Aves; order Strigiformes; family Tytonidae; genus Tyto; species Tyto alba. Next base: position 5,364,212 of record NW_024881302.1, read on the forward strand.
CATGGCAGAAATGTACATCAATTCCAAATATGAATGGCAGTGATAAAGTCAAAGCAGAATTAAAGTAGAGTTACTTGTATAAGAATTATACCTACTAGCAAATATTTTCATGCTCCAAATGCATGACTTGACCCCAAAATTGTACTTTGAATGATGAAGTATTTTCTACAGATTCTAAAGCTTTCATTTCAAAATGAATCTTTCTAACCTTATAACCGCAAAAATAATCTCCAAAAACTAGGTTAAAGCTGTTTCACTATATTAGCAAAACACATACGTTTCTCTTTGCCTTTCCTATTTCTATTCTCTTCTACCATCATAATGTGTAACACAAATCAACCAATCTCAGGAATTGTGTCTGTTCTCACCTACTTACCTGCATTTGTTTTTATTGCTGCATCATGAATTATTAGGTCGATTTTGACTTCTACATTCCCATACAACACCACTGCTTTTTCAATTAATCCTAGAACAGGATTCAAAAGATGTGATGCTTCACAATAAATCTGTTTCAGAAGGGTATAGCTCTGCACTCTCATGTGGTTTTCTATCTAACTGATAACTGTGGAGTTTCTCCATGCAAAATTGGATATTAAAGATCAAAAGGAATCGCATCCAAACTCCTGAACTTGTTATGGACATAATCATATGCCCACAAAGGTATGGTTACAATATCAGAATATGTATTTTCGAGCATTTAACATATGTACTATTTTATTATTAGATTGTCATATATATTATTATTAGATTAGGGCTGCTGCTGTTTTAAAAGTAGAATACTATGAATAATAAACTGAGGAATATGCAGCGTATGACTTTTGTTTATGAAATTATGTATTTGGATTAAAATTCAGACTATTGCTATCAACTTGTATTATATCATAACCTGGGTGAAGGTTAATGAATCCCTATTTACCATGGCATTTCTGGCTCTAGGTTGAAAAAACAAAGGATTCAATGACAGGAAAAAAAAAAATCTGCAAGTCTCTTCCGGTAGGTGGAACAGATTGAAGTAGGCCCTAACTTCCTATGCCTTATGGTTTAATAGTATTGTTCTGCTGTATCATGAACAACTGGGTAAGTCTTGACTATCGTGATTACATACGTAGTGTTCTCCTATGAACAGCATTCCAATAAATTTTGTATTAATTACAGTAATTTATAGTTCAGCAATATGTAAGCAAATTTCAGAAACATTATACCTCTGTGACTTACATCTCAAATAGATGTACTGTATCTTAAAGAGAAACAAAGAGTGATCATATAGAGATATTTTTTCTTTTAACGTGAGGAGGGGAATTTATTGAGGGATTAAGTACCCTAATAGCAACAAAGAATGTTTGATTTCAAAATTTTCAACTTTGTCCCTGTTACTCTGCAGGAGATAACTTCCTTCTTCATAAAATATTCTTTTCTACCACTTGCATACATTTCCAGTGGATTAATAGAATACGTGGTACACATTCAAAAACTTCTGCAAAGTGATAGAGGGATTAGATCTGATGACCATTATAAGTAACTCAATGTGTTCAAACTGGGAGGCCTTAAATCTTGAGAACAGGGAACATAAGCTTATTAATAAGCTAAAATGTTTCCTTTAACACACAGGTTTATTTCTGTATTCAAGCCCAAAGAACAAAAGTAATGGCAGCACCAGTATATTTACTTCTTTTTTTTCCCCTACAGTGGTGTGGTTTTTTTTCCTCAGAAGTTGGTTGCACAGAATACTTCTATGACAAGAAAGATATGATTTGAGGACATTACAAAAAAGATGACCAAAGGACTCCAGAAACTAGCTAGTAATTAACAATAATGCCATCCACAGATACCACTGAGAAGTGAACCCCACCCGTTCCAGATCAGCATGTTGTAGATACTTTTAAGAAAACTTTTTGTATCCTGAATGTCCCTCTGTTTGTATTCAGAACACTCAAAACATAACACTACAGTAATTTAAAGCAATATTATTCAGGTTATCTTTTAGATTATTATGATTAAATATACATAGGTCAGTTCTACCTTTTCTTCATTGACAGAAATTTTGGAAGCAAATTTTCACTTCATTATATATAGAAATCACATCTCCAAATACCAAGACACTCTTTGAATATCAGTGTCATAAACAGGACTCAAAAATTCAAAGATGAAAATGAAAAGCTAGTATGTGAATTTCTGCTGAAAAACTGGAATCATATGCAATCCTAAACCACAGCAGAAGGAAGACATCTTATCATATTCCTTTGTCCACATTAAGAATACAACCTTGCTGGTAAGCCATGATCTTAAATATAATTCTAAAAAACCCAGTTGGGTATAAATGGAAATGTTACAGCACTGGTACTGTAACGTTTTAAGGAAGTTATGACACCAAACTGAATACAAAGTGCACTATACCTGTCATTAACCAGTGCTACACATTCAACATGTGGGTGATCACTATAATTCAGTTATAGCTTAGATGTCACAATCAATGCCTTTTTCTATAAGTTGAAGTTATGATATGATCAAGTTGGCTCAGAGTTCCCATTAACTTTCTTAATTTGCCATCCTCCAAAACACAAAGAATATTTTTTTCTTTTTGTTTGGATCATTGCATTTCAAAGGAGTAGTCACAATACGCGTGACAAGATTTATCTTTTAGACCTTCTGTGAAAGCAACAGTGAAAGGACAACAGAACACACTATAGCCAATCCTGCATTAAAAAAAAGTAAACCAAATTAATTTCTAAATGAAATCATACTGCTCCATAAAACTTGACATAAAACTTATACAGTATTTACAGCATACTTCTCTAGCATTTTTACTAAATGAGAATTTTTGTCTTAAAAACAAATGCAAAAATACTTGGTGAATTTCTTAACATGGAAGTAAAAGTACACTTACATAAACCATCCCAGGTTCAGTGATGCCAACACCCTGCCATAGCCTTGACGCACAAAAATTCTAACCACTGCTTCAAACATAAACATAGACTACCTGGTCTTACCAATAACAAACTGAAATATCTTGAAACACAATTAGATGATGTAAAATAAAAGCAGTTACATTAACTGTAATAAAATTACTAAATAAAAGTTGAAGAAACCTACCTCTCTACTTAAAAATGCCTTCCTTTCTGTATTAACTTTAAAAAACATTTTGGTTGTGGGTTTCTTTAATAAATGTGAGTTCTACAAAGAATAAAAATAATTTTTTCTGCCTGTACTAATAATTTCTCTCATCTAAATCCAGTACAAATGAGAAAATTAATACCACATTACTGACTTACTTAAATGGAAAGTTTTTAATTGAACTTCCCTTTCACTTACTTGCAAAACTGAAGCTGAAATCTCTTGCTAGTTGAACCACCTTTTTTTCATATTAATACTTTCAATAGTGAGAATGCACAGAAATATGAGAAACATAATTTGAACTGACAAAAAAACACAAAGAAACAGGATCTTGCATTATTAGCATTATGCACGTAGTCTCTTGGTGACATTGAAGTTCTCCTCTTATTCTCCTTTGGCAAAAGAAAAAAAAAATGCAAAGGAAAAACCCATTTTTTCTATCTATCCAGATATTTCTTTTCCTATTGGAAATCAAAAATGCCTGATCTCAGTATGACATGTCTTAAGGTTCTAGTAAGAGAACACTCTTTTGAGAAGAATTAAAAAAAATGTTACAAATGGGTAAGTTAGCCTTATTACCTCCCTCAGTCACCAGAATTCATTGCCACTTACAAGCAACCAGTTGCAAAATGATTTCCATATACAAAATGAAAATTAGAAGCATAATGTAAATCAAACTGAAATTGAGAAAAAAGTTATAGGTTGGATATCTCCATCCTTTATATTTGAGGCATTAAAGAACATTGTCTGGAAATAGTAAAGACTCAAAGATTATAAACTGCCTGTAGCATTTGTGGCAGAACAAACCGAGACATGAGATGGGAGTTCCTTTCTACAGAAGAAAACAAAACTCCATCAGAGAAGAAATGGGCATTGCACAATGACTGGAAGGCAAGCAGATATTAGACATACTCTTTCTTTCTTTCTCTCTTTCTTTATTATTTTTAAGCATAAAGACTCTCAAACAAGCATTCTCTGGGAAAATTAAGTGACAGTGAGTTATAGCACTGCCAGACCATGTGCAGGAATTCCTTTTATCTGACTTCAGCCATCTCCATTGCCATGTCTTTCTTTAAATACCAATTTCCTGAAGTCTTCTGTTTTCCATAAAGAAAGAGGATATGAAGAGAGGGCAATATAAAAGTGGTTTTGAAAAAAAAATCTCCTACCATGAAACAGAAAGGGGAGATGCAAAAAAAAAACCAACCAAGCAAGCAAACAAACCAAACCACAATGCCCCAAAAACCTGTTTTACAGTTTGTTTTGGGTTTTTTTGTTGTTTTTGGTTTTGTTTTTTTTGTTTGTTTGTTTGTTTTTGTTTTTCTTTTTGTTTGGTTTTTTTTTTTTTTTTACTTTAAGAAGTAGGCAGCATTAATTAACTGTGGAAGGTGAGCAGAAAAATCAAGTAGCAATGGAATGCAGAACACCTAGCTCAGGAAGAAGAGAAGCATGTGCTTTAGGAGAACATCTTGTAGTGTTTAGAAAGGATCAAAAATCATGTGGCAGCACTGCCGGTTTCCTCAGGATGATGTTTTGCTACTCAGTACATCTCAGATCTGAAGTACCCCAAGCACTAAACTGCTGAAGGAGGCTATAGAAAGCTGCTTCATTTGCTTGGAAAATGGGAGTACCTGACCCATATGACAGCAAAGAGCTGAAGAGTTAATTTCATTTTTTCCATGAGATTATTAAATACCATGAAAAATACACCAGTCTTCTTCCACAAGGACAACTGTCAGGTTTCTTGATTGCTTTTTAAATGTCATAACATGTTAAACATAACTGGCCAGATTTCCTAGTCCCAGGGGAGCACAGAAAACTGAATGGTTGGAATCGGCAATAGTTCCAGTTTTCTGACCACTGCATAGCCTCACTCACAAGTTACAGCATTTCAGATACAACATTGAGCCAGCTGTCAGATGGGGTGCATCAGACTTCAAAAACATTATTTTTCATTTTATTAATGATCTTCCTTAACTGCCCAAATACAGCCTGCATGAAAGCTGCCAGGATGCAGGTGATATCTACACCAGCAAGTTTATACACCAATTCTGATATTTTAGGCAGTCTTTGCTCCCTTTACAGCTCCAGAGAAATCCAGTAAGAGTCTTCCCATCACTATTTCAAGCTTTCTTTATTTTAAAGAGAAGTGAAGTCTTTCAGGTTCTTGATATTTATTCTCATTTAGGGTCTAGTTCAATGCTTTAAGAAGAGAATCATGCAACCATAATGAAATTCAGTTTAAATACTAACAAAAACAAATATACAAGGTTAACTTCCAGAACCACTTCCATAACACCCCTCAATACTAAAAGTGAGAAGGCAGAATCACTTTAAGATCTCTCTTAATAAATACTAGAATATATGGAGCATTTTTGAGACTAATTTATAACTAACAGAGAGAAGATTTTGTGTATCTATATATATATATAGTATGCCTGTTAATCTGTACTTAATAGACTATCATCTTAATTTATCTCATGATAAGTCAGCTATCATTAACTTTCTGGCAATTTATAGTAGAAGAAATTCAGTCATCTCCTGTCTTAAATTTTTATCTAAATAATGTGGTTTCTGTTCCTAATGAGCTGTGTTCAGCTGAGCAGTATTTCAGTTTAACAGTTTGGGGGAAGCAAGGTTGGTAAGCACTGCAGCTGAGTACAATGACGTACAGTGTAAGTCTAAATTATTTATATATGCTTGAGAATACTGTGTGGAATCTACTGACTTGCGAGAATGCAGTAGTATTATACATGAATTCTCTGAAATACCCATAATTTTTAATTTATCCTAGTCATAACGTACCCTCTGAAGTGATTAATAAAACATATTATATGACATTTTAATTATCATTGGCAATGCCTTTCCTATCTGGCAAGCAAACCACCTACTCAGCCAAGAACTCACATAAAACACACTCGTGCAACACAAAGTACACTGGTTCTTTCATAGCTTCTTGTCTAAGACTTGCTAGCATGTAGTCTACCAAAATCAAAAGTCTTACCTTTCTCTACTAATCCTATTAGTTACATGTATCAAAGATTATGTATCAAATATTAATTTCAAAAGCACAGAAGAATGGTATATGAGACCAGAGATTCTAAGTCCTACTAGAGACATAAGACTAAGAATTATGAGTTATTTGTTGGTTCTGACTGTCATTAATCTCTAGTTTTGGTTGAATCGCTTTATTATTTTTTTTTGCCTCAGTTTATTTCCACAGAACATTGAAGGATTAGCTCAAGCTTATAAACCATTTTAAATAAAAAGGGATTTCCCTATAATTACTAAGTAATACAATTACTGATGGCTTCCTTCTGAACAGAAAGAAAGGAATTCTTTTGAACAAGAGTTCATTTTTACAGCATGCTTGTTCTGATTATAGTTTTTTATGGCCCAGTAACAGTGAGGAAAGCATTTAAACTCTACAATTTATATTAAGTATTTTTTATTATATGTAATATATAACTCCTTGGGGTCCAATCTAGTTTTCCTTCTCATGCAAAGAAAAATAAAAAAATATTTTGAAAAAAATCTTTAAAAGGTTTATGGTAGGCAAAAAACAAAAAGTACAAATCCACCAACCAATCTTAGCTATGACATATAGCAATCCAGATTCTCAAATGAAGAGTTTTTCTGAAGTATTTTCACAGGCAGATTGGTTTTTCAACTTGCTAAAACAGGATAACATTTTACTCTGAAACTCAACCCATGTCCTTAGAAACATTAGCAGTAGACTACTACTAACATTAAGGTACAGTTCACTGTGTAATGATGGCAAAAGAGTAGCTCTCCATCTACTTCCATCAGTGATCTTGGCAGCCACAACGCTTAATCTGTGCCAAACATAATTTGCATGGAGGATCTTCTAGCTAGTTTCAGGTAAAAATTAGATGAAGCTGCATTGCAAAAAGTCTGCCAGAACTGCAGTTCTCCCTCATTTTTGAGAAAACAGATTCTACCTCATGACACACTATGTATTGACTAATTTAGCATAAATCAAAAAAAGGAAAAGGGAAAAGGGAAAAGGGAAAAGGGAAAAGGGAAAAGGGAAAAGGGAAAAGGGAAAAGGGAAAAGGGAAAAGGGAAAAGGGAAAAGGGAAAAGGGAAAAGGGAAAAGGGAAAAGGGAAAAGGGAAAAGGGAAAAGGGAAAAGGGAAAAGGGAAAAGGGAAAAGGGAAAAGGGAAAAGGGAGGCTAAAAGGACTTCCAGACTTTAGGATTTTACCATTTGTTTTTAATAGTTTGTTAGTGAATATAAAACAGAGTGGAGAAGCACAAAGAAAACCAGTACTTCTATCAAGTGGCCTTGGTCTATGCTCTCCAATAAGGATTATAAAACAGTGGTACACAATTAAAAAACAGATTACTGGGGAAAATTAATCTTGGCAAGCTCTTCCAGAGACTCACCTTATTCATTGCAATTGCTTTTAAGCCACACAAATGGCATGAGCTTCTTCCTATGAAACCAAGAAGAAAAGCTTTTGCAACAACATGAATTGTAAAGGTACCCCAACCTTCCACATTCTCATCCCACACAATAAGTAGTGTGAAATATATTCTCAAATCAAATAGACCTATCATTTTAAACAGAATTGGAAGCCTAAGCAAACACAAGATAAATACCAGGCTGTCAAGACTTGTAATAAAACTAAAATACACTAAAATAAAGAGGCAGAAAAACCACAGGAGGCATTCACTAGGAACTAAAAATTTCAGCCACATCCAAAAAATGATTACTTCTTTAACAGGAGCTAATGAGTTCCAAATAAAAAACACAGGAAGAACACAAAGGTATTGAAACCACATGCACTGTGATGCCCTTTAGCACCCCAGTCCTGGCAATTCATCAAACAAAAAAGTAAATATTACTCTAGCTAGTCTCTATTAGCTCTGTTTCTTTAAAATTCATTAAGTTCAAGAAGTCAATCCAGTGCACACCCTCAGAGTTCAAAAATTATAGACTTAATAGGGAAGTAATTTATAAGACAAATACTAAAATAATCACAGAGAATATAATTTAAAACTTAAGAGTTTAATAAAGAGATATATAACTTTTACATTACTGATACTTTTCTCTGCTACTAACATGTAAGGTCTTGTGATAAGTAATAGAAGAATTTTGCTTTTGCTAAAAGTAATTAAACAATTACTTCTTAGGCTAAAGCTATTATTAGTACAATGATCCAAATTTTAAGAAAAGTAAAAGACTTTACTACTGGGAAAAGGGGGGAATTGATCTGAGGAAACACCAACCCAACAGCCCCCCCTCTTGGGATGCTCACCAGATGATCCATACCAAAGGGTGGTAACTCCTTTGCAATGGAATGAGAAAGAACAGAATGGGCCATCTCTGGTATCCCTTGTCCTTGAGATAAGAGAGGAACTGAAACCACTGAGCCATAAAAGACAAAGGAGCTGCAAATTGGCCCAGACTTGAAGGACAAGGTGTACTTGACCACAGGACCACAGGACCAAAGAAAGAAGATTGTAGAAGAAGACAGGAGGCGTGCCAAAGGTGTTGAAACCGGCAGCTGGGTGGATAAAAGGGGGTTTGAAACTTAAACAATTTGGTGAGCCTGGACGGAGCTGCGACTCCTCGGCCACCCCAGTGCTGCATTTGCTCTCTTACCTTAATAAAGATTCATTAATCCATATTTGGATGTGATTGGCCTTAATCTACCTATAACAGTCTTCTTGGTTTACTAAATCAGTGCAGATCTGTTGCTCAGTTGACTTCAGAAAAATTCTCTACTTTAAGCAGATCAACTGCATGTAATATCACTATGTTTCTATCTTCTACAATTTAAAGATCTTGAATTACTTTTGAACCAATTCATGACTTCCAAAGCTACAAACATCCTCTCAGAAAATCTGTAAACTATGAACTACTTCAGGGTTAACATTTTTATAGAGCCTTCATGTGCTGTTGAAAAACAAGAGATTTCAGCTAGAGGTTGATTTATGCTCTTCTGCACTTGTCATTTCCCTCCTGCGACATCAGCTCATTGTGTGCACATGCTTGCCTTACAAAATTATTGCTATGTTAACTCCTAATTAGATATAAGCTAACTTTCTTCTAACACAAGTACAAAGACACATTATAGCACGCAATGCAATTTTTACTTTTTTCACCCTTTATTTCTTTCACCAGTTCACAGTTATCCCTTTTCTTCCTATCATGGACTATCAGCATCCTAACGTTGTAAAATGTCTGGATACCTTAACAATTAGATTTAAATTTGTTTTTTCTATTTCTTTCAACCCCTGTGCATACCTGGAACACCAGGCTTCTATAACTAAAAGAACAGATAGTGTATCTGGAGCAGCACTGTCTCATTGTAGGACAGGGGGAAGGGGGAAAGGTGTCCGCGCTGTGTCTCTCTCAGTGTGCACACCAGAAGAACTGGCAGTGTACACAGTAAGACCTGGGATCTATACCCACATATTTTTTTCAAGAGAACTCAGGGCTATGCAACTCAACGTTCTTGTCTTTAGCAGTTGCTTCCCTTTCTGGCTCTTCTAGCAAGCTGAAAAAAATCTGAATTCTGTCCAAAGATTTGCCCATATCGGGACATTTTTCAAACCAACCCATGTGATCTGTTTAGAATGTAGTATTCTAGCGTTCTTACAGAATGCAAAACTGAAATGCACAGGTGCATTAGCAGCACTGTCCTCCCCCAGAGACTGTCCTGGATTTAATTTCTTTCACTGTACTGGAAGGGCAAGTATTTAACAGGATTCTCTGACATATCAGTTCTTTTTTTCCAAGCTGAATCACAGTGAATTCATGTGAATTCCCTCTGCTGGCTGACAATAGCTAAAAGTTAATGTCTGCTAACTGTCTCCCCTAGATAACTCCATTCAAATGTTAATAGTTCTTTGTAATTCACTCAATTTATTTGAGCTCAACTACCTTATATGACCAGCACCTCTTACTTCAGTGTTCTCCTTCCTTCCCCAACAAAATTGCCTGAGCCCTACTCAGTTGCTACTGAATATGTAAAAAATATACATATTTTTTATTACATAGGAATTAATCACATTATCCATACAGGAATATGGGTTTTCTTTCTAGGTTACTGAGCAGCATATTTCTCCAAGTCTACCATCTAGAAAACCACAAGCCTTCTGATAAACTCTCAGACATCTAGCAATAGCGTTTTTGGTTTTTTTTTTTTTTTTTTTAAACAAACTATTGTAAGCTTTTCCACAAAATTCAACCTAAAAAACTAGGGTTTTTTTTCCCTGAAGTGACATCCCATTCTAAAGGCAAAAGAGAATACAAAAGAAGTGCAAAAAATTAGTTAGCTTCCACAGACCAACAGATTTACTATAAAACAGTAGAAACAATGTTATGGCAGTAGAAACAAGCTGTCTTGCTCATAAAAAGGCATGCCTAATTGACATTGATCCACCATAGTACACCAAGGGCCTGGGGAGTATTAGGTATCTCTCTCAGAGCTGCCTGTACATATTCAGCAGAATTCTATACCAACGGGGCAGCACATTTGAAAACAGAAATTGTGATTATCCATGGATTGTCTTTGCCTCTTTACAGTTGTCTGTGGCAGTTAGAGTGGCATGTAGACTGGTGTGACTAAAACTAACAGCAAAGTTTCTGCTGAACAATGTTTCATGTTGGCTTACTGTAACTGCAGTTTTCAAGTTGTTTTTAACTCCCTCAGCTGTCTGCTCTACTCATTTGTGCTGCTAGCAGAGATGGGCCTTGACAGATATATAGAGTCTAATTCCTACTTAAGAGCCTCCTACTATATCACTCATTACTTTATTTATTTATTTTAAATCAAGTAGCATACCTCATTGACAACTCTCCCAGACAATTCCCCATCCAGTTTTTGACTATAGAATATGCCAGGATCAGTAACTGAAACCTCTTGTATGGTAGGAAAGTAAATATATACAGAAGCAGAAAAAAAGAATTGCTATGAGATGACTAACCTGCTCTCCTCTAGTATGAGCAAATGTTTTACAGACCACACTAAGTAATGCTTTTATTTTTTGCCATTAAAAAAAAAAAAAAAAAAAAAAAAAAGAAAAGCCACAAAGCAAGTAGTATATAAATGAGCAGTACAAATTGGTACAAATGGAATTACACCCAAATGGTTTCCACATTCATTCCAAACCAACATGGCTACATCAGCATCCAGAACTTAACTGGATCAAGAAATAGCAGAGCTAACCAGCTGGTTAGCAGCTACCCTCCTGAGCTGGGTTCTCTACCATACTGCTGATGCCCAAAACTGGCACCTGCTTTTCTTTACTACAGGAATTGTCCAGCAGAGGATAACAAAGTGATTATGTGATCTGTGAACTCTGAAGAGTTCAGTGATCAGGGAAAGGAACACCTGGGCTTCCAGCAGAAGACAAAATTAATAACTTCAGAAATGCATGCATACATTTTGTAAGTGTAAATAGAGTCAGCATCTTTAAAACAATTTCAAGTTTCCATACACATAGCATGTTTGTCTGTGCATCAGAGCCATTTTGGGGGATTTCTTGGTTGTTTTTTCCACCCTACCTCCAAAGACACATTTCTTTTTAGGAATTCTGAAAATCTTCATATAACTAACTCCTTGGTAGAATTATATTCAGAACACAAATACAAAAAGAAACCATGGTGTTCTGCAAACTCCTAACCTCATTATCTCTGAGAAAGGTACAGTAGAACAAATCTATTGATTTGTCTGTACATTCTTAAACAGTGAAGCTGAAAGATCAACTTTCTTACACTTGGAAGAAAGATTAACAAATTAGCCATGCTAAACTATTCCTTTCAAAATTCTAGCATAGTATTTACATTTGCTTCTGATTAAAAAAAAAAAAAAGTGATAATTATCTCAACATTTAAAGAACTCAGACATGGTGCGACTGATCAAATTCAGACCACTTACTGGGTGTGCAGTTGTTGATATTGCAGTTATTGATCCCAGTCATGTAATAATACTGACATGAGTAAGTTATTTTTCAGCCTACAAAACCACTTCTCAGTCTCTTATCCCTTTTGTACCCTTCTTCCAGTTGCACACATTACGTCAGTCGCAAACAAAAAAAAGCAGAACCATAAACCTCCATTTTGTGTTAATTGTTAGTAAAGCTCATTATGAATCTTATGGATACAAGATACTAAGTTTGTTTTGCTTTTCCTCTGTTTGAGCAATATAATACTTATTCAAAACATCATGATTCAAAATATTTATTTGCAATACCCTAAATTGTAATTAAAATAGTATCTTGTACTGAGACATGAATACAAGTAACGGCCTGCTATCAATCTTAAATCTACATTAAAAATTAAGAAACACGTAATTATAGCTGTCAGATCTCTTGTGTATATAATCTGTCCAGACAACTATATGTTCACTATCTAGTGAGTAACAGTTTGGTAAGTTTACAATAACAGGTTATGGGTAAGATTGTTTCTTTTCTTCCTCCTCACTTCCTTTTCATTTTTTCTTTTTTAAAATCAGAATCCACTTCATGCTGTAACTTGAAGAGCTCTTTCTTATCCTTTCAGCATCAACATAAACCTTCACTTATGAAAATTATATTTGGAGAAGCTTTGTTTTATACTTTCATCATGATTAAACTAGTGTTGACTGCCTTATTTCTGCATCACCCTGCCATAACATCTCAGATCAGTATGAAATTAATTGAAATCTGTTATTGACTCTGAAACCTAAAGATGGTAATTTAGATGTCAATGTTAGCTAACTTGATTTTAATGTTAACATACAACAACTATGACAAATGAATTGATGACATGTACAAATTTCTGACATCTGCAACTTTGGATAGCAAATGGAGTTGACAAATGGATCTGATGGCAAATATTATGTGACTCCATAATTAAGGATGTACTGAAGTTTGCACTGAAACTGCCTGGAATAACAGAGTGAATTTTCTACTGACCTGCATACCAGGTAGCTATTTTCAATTATGCGAAGTACAATGCAAGTTCAACCATTAAAATACCCTACAATCTGTTTTAGTATTGTTCTTCACCTATTTTGTATAGGTGCAAAGCAGAATCAGACACTGAATCAAGACACTAACTCTCCTTCTTTGATAAATAAGCAAAAAATAGTTGAATATTTACCTCAATTATACTAAGCAGTGATCAAAATCAGTGTCATGAATATTTTATAAAAAACAATTATGAGAACTTATAAAAGCTGTTCACCAGTTTATTAATTAAAAATAATTGTTAGTTTTAATGATTCAAAATAAATATGTGAGAACAAGTATTTAAGTAATTCAATTTCCGACTAAGATATAAATACAAACAACTTTCTTTCTATACCTGAGGAGATCCATTTTCCTCATTATTTCTGTAACCATGTTATCAATGCACATACAATTCCTTGTCACAGACAATGGACTTTGCCCCACTGTGTACAAAAAGATAAACAAAGGATAATAGGCAAAGAGCATACTAAAAAACTTCAAGGAGTTCTCTTTAGACCCATTTTTAAAGCTGCGCATTCAGTAACGCTGAAGTATATACTTTGATTAAGTCCATCTATTAAGCAAAGCTTTTCATAAAATGTTTATTCCAGTTGATTTCCCTGAGTCACAGCCATCATTAGACACAGTCCCAATGCAAGTTCAGCTCTGTACACATTGTTCTTGGGGGTACTGAAGCACACAGCAAGAACAGCCCTTAAGCACAGGACTCGACTTTGGGGTACGATAGACACTCCAGAAGCTCTTGTACGGCAGTTTGCTTCCTCAAACGGGTAGGGTTGTGAAGCTGGAAAGTAGCCACAATGCTACAGCAGGAACAGTGCTGAAGGGCAAGGAAAAGGGAAGCAGGGACTAATTTGGAAGGTTTATGTGCCTTTAGCTCCTCAATAATTCCAAAGCTGGTCTTAAGCACAAATTTAAATAATACTGTGAACTGGGCAATAGTCCTTCTGAGTCTATAAAAAACCCCAAACGTCCTATGAACAGTCACTTTTTTGTTCCATTTTTGGATTTCATCATTCAATTTGCCATTCCTAAACTGTAATCACAGATTATCTAATAAAAGCATCTTCAGTGATTACTACTTACATACAGGAGGAATCTTCAGTTACAGAATCCTGATCCCTCTCTATCTGTACTAGCTGTGAGAAATCTGCTTGAGTTGGGTCATCAGAATTTAGCAAATGAAGAATGCAATCACGAAGCTACTCTCCATTATGCCTTTTGCAAGCATAATAACCAAATACTACAAGTCAAAATTCTGATATATTATAGTTAGTACTTTAAATATGTTTTTCTAAAATAAGAACTTTCCAGAACGTGCATTGCTGATAGATGTTCTTAGTCTCCTCTGGGCATTTTGTGGGCACTGGGGGAGGGGAAGTACATGCTTTTAAGAGTACAGCTGATAAGGGGAAAATTAGGAATCCAAGGTATCAGTCAAATTTATTTCACATGTCTTGGAATGTCCAGCATAATCCATTGAACAGATTGTTGTAGATCTAAGTTTTGAACCTTCTAACCTCTATATTTAAATATTAGACCAAAGGAGAAATAAATGGTTCAAGAATAAAAATAATCCGCTTGATTCCTTTAGAAATCAGAATTGTCATCATGAACTATCCCCATATTAAATACACTTCAAACTACTCTGCCTTCACAGGGCATATTCTTGTTTCATTTGAAGAAATATAATCATGTTTTTATGTATGACCTTTACAGCCTCTTTGTCACAGCCCAATAACAATTTCCTGGTAATTTCTTTCCACACAACATTCAACCTTAGCCCAGGAAAATCATAATAGAAAACTTTAAAAAATTCATATAAGCAATAACAATTCTACCAAATGTTTAATTTATGCTTTTCCACCTCTCAAATTAACATTCAGTTTGACTTTTAGGCAGTTGAACATCCAGAAAGCAGACTATGGTACTGAAAACCACTCTAATTTTAAGAGTATTAACAATATAACCAATGTGTTATGTCAAACACTACTCATTTAAGTTACAGCTAACTGATATTTAATTATTACAAAAGATGTTGCTGTTGTGTATCTTAGCTTATCAGAGACTGATAGTTCTACAGGCTTTTACAATGTTCAAACCATCTTTTTAAATGAAAATTAGATCTCTGAATCTCCATAAAAATCATGAAGAAAAATTAGTTTAAGCTATTGCAAGTTTTATAATCACTGCTCTGATAAAAAAAATGATCTTTCTTTTTTCAATAAATACTGCCCTACGCTTACGATTTTCACATTTGACCAGAATGACAGTATAAAAAAGCTGTTGTTTGTTAATCTTATTCATTGGTAATTCCTGTTTTACATGATATGTACTGCAGTCTTGTGAATTAGTTTACAGAACTTGTAACGACTGAAAGAACCTGTGGTATTTAAAATGAGGGTAAGGTTCCACATACCTTTTCCTCAGTATCAAGGGTTTTCCATTCCTTCTACTCTTACTACTCATTCTTGTCTCCATTCTGCCCTTCACTTGTACTGCACAACTGTTTGCAGTGCTGCACTGTAAATGTGACTGAGGAATTAATCCAGGTTGTGAAAGAAGAGGAAAAAAAAAAAAAAAAAAAAAAAAGGGAATGATTAAATTGAATCAGCTTCCTGATTCAGTTCAGAGTGTACTCCCAGAAATAGCTATAGGAACACATCTAAAGGGACAAGGTGAGTAAGGGTAGGCATAAGCAGAATGGATAGTAATATCGTAAGCAAATGTTACTGCTGAATCTAACTTATGGTAAAATTACCGATTAAAAAACTGACAAACATTCCAGAAATTCTACATTTCAAAGTTCCATTATTATAATTAGATTTTTTCCAGATTATTCATTAAAAAAACAAACAAATAAACAATATTTTTGTCATTCTTTCTACTAAAAAAGAATACATTCTCATTCATCTCAAACAAGATATCTGTACACGTTCATCATGTGAACAACAAAGGGGTATTAGAAGGGAAGATTTCTTAGAGGTATTTAATCTTTTAATATTTATCTCTTATTCTTCTTCCTTCCATAACCATGCATATCTTTAGACCACTTCCCACCCCTCCCAAATTATTAAAAACGTATAGATTTGATTACAATGTATAGAAAGCTTTCACTAAGTTTCTGTCCTTGACCGAAATCACTGTTATCACACTACTGTTTATCTATTTTATTTTCTAGAGTGGATTGACAATTTCAGCCAATGCCAATGTTTAAGTACTAAAAAAATAATTACAGAATATGATTAGAATTTGCTATGAAAGCAGGAACATGAAACATAATTATTTTAATATCTAGAAGGCCAAAACTGTGCCAAACTCCACAGAGGTTTTCAGATATTTTATCATGAGTTTATTGTACATTTCTATGCATTAATTATAAAAACATTGGGCAGCTCTAACTGTGGCTCTGCAATTATTACATTTCAGTAATGCAAACACCATCCTTTAGAAAAAACATACTTAATGAAACAATTACAAACAAATGTTCAAAACAAAAGGAAAAGTTATAGTAACACAGAACATCCTGTTCTTCACCCTTTGAATTTTGAAAATATGACATTGATATTGCCAATATTGCTGTAATATGTACCATACAAAAAATTTGGATTATAGTTGATCAGGACCGTTAAAAATTAACACTAACAAAAATGAGATTCACAGAAGAGCAATAAATCAGGGGTTGCTGCCGAAATGTAAGAAACAGGCAATAAAACCAGAAAATCTTTAGGTATGCTTCCTTCCCCAGACCTGACTTTAGTGTTCATGCAATATGTGCTTACCAATCTGTCCAGTTGAAGCCTCAAACCCAACATTACCACAGAAGTACTAGTCCATAGCTAATACAATTATAATATATTTCTACAGAAGTTTTCCATGACTCATAGTAATCTTTCACCTCAATTAACAAATTAAGATGTAAGGTGAGTGAGCCATATATTTAGATTATACATGAGCTCAGTTAAGCTACACAGTCTTCCAGACAGAAAGATGCAGGCATATACTACACAAATATATGAGATAATTTCAAAGGTTCCTAGAAATTCTGGACTTGCTCAGTATGCACGAATCAAATACAGACATAAGTCCACAAAATAGTCTTCTAAAATATTAGATTTTCCACATAGCAAATACTGAAGTTGCATAAAATGTCCAGTGGTGTCCAAATTTAGCTTTTCCAGTGAGCACAGTTAACAAGTCTAGGACTGTCTGGCATGTAGCCATCCAGCACTGATTACCAAGCAGTTGCTGTGTCCAGAAATTTTAGACAAATGCAAGAGTCATACACACACATATATATACACATATAAACATATGTGCATGTGTGTATGCTTTTCAATATATATAGATAATCTCTACGTTAAAAAAAAAAAAATCCGAGAAGAAGAGGACAAGCTCAGGAATCCTGATCATGCACAACATTATATTTATACCAGCAAGACTTTCATCCTCTGCAGTTGATACAGTAAATTAAATTTATGCTTACCTGTCAATTTGTTTTCTGAAAATTAGTACCAGCTCAAGAGCTGAATTAAGTTGCTTCAAGGCCCTAGAGCAGTCAGTATGTCTAAACAAGGGTAAAGGAACCCAGAGAGAGTGTTCATCTAAATTTAATATCTCTATGAATATATAATTTAGTACATCATATAGTAAAACTGAAGAACTAAATCTTGTAGTTAACGTTGTTTCCAGAAAGAATTTAAAAGCTGCATACATAATTATGTGAATATGACATTTGGTTCTACAGCAGAAGACACTAATTTGAGAGAAATCAATGAGATTACATTGAAAGACTGGAAACAGCCATAAAACTAAACATGAATTTTTGTGCTGCCCTTCCTATTAGCTTCTATTAAGTTTATATTTATTATTTTTTTTTTC
Organism: Tyto alba; assembly: GCF_018691265.1. Lineage (NCBI taxonomy): Eukaryota > Metazoa > Chordata > Aves > Strigiformes > Tytonidae > Tyto > Tyto alba. The sequence goes on from NW_024881302.1 coordinate 5,382,192, forward strand.
ATATATTTATGCATGTAGCAACTTCATAGCAAAATGCTGCCTTTGGGACCTATTAAAAATGTAGCTACATTTCCATATAAAATTTGCTTTTGAACAAACAGCATTATACAAAAGATACAATGGGGCTCTGTGGTGGAAGTGATGGGTGTTAAAAAGATCAACAAAAGTTTAAGCAGCACACCAAATGTAACTTTAATGATGGACATATATGAACTTAGATAAAACTCAAACACTTCATATTTTTAAGGGCAATTCTGCAAATAAACACTCAGGAATGTTGAAATCACACTTTTAGAAAGCTAGTCTTAAAGAACGTTGAATTATGGTGTGGCTACTTCTTTTCATAAATAATGCTGCCCAAATAGGATTAGGAACAACTACACATGAAGACAAAGCATGACTATGGAATAAATAAGAACACTATGTTAGATTTAATCTAGTTAACAAAGGAAAACTATCAGTATAAATATGGTGGCATGGGGTACTTGGATTATATTCAATAACTTGAAGACAGTGAAAATAACAGGAACTACTGTTTTTCTTTGGAAAATTAAATGGCTTCCGTGTTAGAAGTAGAATACTCTAGAAACAAGAAAGGGGAAAAAAAAAAAAAAAAAAAAAAAAAAAAGAGATACCTATCCTGAAAAAGAGTATATAAAATCAATACACTCACTACTGTGTGGCAGAAAATATAAGAGCAGAAAAGTTTTGCTGAGGGTAACTGTCCTCTGATATGAATCAGGGCACTGTCCACTGTCCACTCCCTGCTCCATGACTTGAGCACCAGGATCACCAGTGTAAACAGAAATAAAACCACAACAGTGGCTTCCAGTGCAACTTATTTGGTGAGAAACAGTGGCAACTGCCTTATTAAACATCCCCTCCTACCTTCTCTTGGTGTTTGTTTCCCTTCCTCTTGCTCCCTTATCACTACTCCAGACATCCTGCTAGTACTATACACTAGCATCACTGTAGTATCTAATTCCTTGAAATAATAGAGACAATAAAAAATTATAATTTAAATTGTTGGGAGAATTGTAAAATTAAACTAGAGCTTTATTCCACAGAATAGACATTGACTAAAATGATCTCTGATGTAACATGCACATTTTGGAAAAATGTTTCAAAACGTTGGCAAAATTTTTCCAAGTATCAAGAACAACTGTGTTGTTTTCCATAACAATTGAACTGAAACAAGTATTGAAACACAGGAGAGCAGTAGTTCTGTCAAGAGATGCATATGAAAGAAAGCAAAATTCCCTAGTTAAAAAACTGCAGAGTAGATGTGTCAATACTGTAACATGCAACAAGCTACTACTATTTTCACATATCCATGCTGCCCAGAAGGCCAGAATTACTCAGTACAGCACATGCTCAGTGAAAGATATCGCTGTCTGTCAGTAAGGGTTAAATACCATTAAAACATGACCTAAACTTTTCATGAGTGCAGACCAATGCATACAGACATTTCTCCAAAACACAAGGAATTATTTATACAATATGAATTAAGTGCTAACAGTTGAAAACTGATCGTTTCACACACTGAGGTCAGAACCACTGTGTAAATATTTTCAATCAGCTGAAGGGGAACAGGAGGGCAGACAGATCACCTTATGATTTAACTAAAAAGCATCTTATTACAGGTTCAAGAGATTATTCCAAGTGCAGGGGATTGGGAGGCTTTTTTGTTTTGTTTTAAAGATTTGAAAGGGAAGATCTGGTATTATGAAATTGGAAAAAATCCTACAAGAAAATAAACCAACTCACATCTTGCCTTTCCAAATTTCAAGTGTCATTTTTTCAAGATTCTCTACAAAATTTAAATTCACTGGGGAGAGAAACAAGCATTACTTAGACCTCATTAGAAAAGTATTTCAAGAAAGAACACTGTTCTTTCTTATTTTTTTTTAATAACCTAGCAGAAATTTAAATTATAAGTAGTAGCAACTTTTTTTTACCTTACAGGAATAAGAAAATGAATGGGATACTACTAAAATAACAGTAAGAAAAAAATATTTAAGCATTATTATAATTAAAATTGAAGTATTAACTACATAGGCATTTGCCTGAGAAAATAGTATGTCAATGATTCACTATAGGCATTTTATTCTACGGAATATAAAAATATCATTTGTAGTATTTTTTATTATTAAAATGGACTAAATTGCATTTTACAGCTTTCTGGTTACCAGCTTTTAGTTGATCAGACAAAACAATATAATACAATTAATTTTCACACAGTTGTATGTTGATTTTTAAGCCCCAAAATAAAACAATACAGAAAGTTTGAAGATTGCCATTTTGTTTTGTTGGTTATATTGTCGGTTTAAAGGTTATGATGATAAAAATCAAAATATGATAGGTATATTGGCCTCGTGCTTTTTCAAACTTATAAATACGTACTGCTTCCACATTTTTAAAGTAATTAAAATCAACCCTGTAATTTCACGTACCCCTAAGGATCATTCTTTAAGCAGGTAGTGCAAACTGATGGACTGACTTATAGAATCACTTGACAAGGAAAGAGTTACAAATTAGCATGATACAGTTGATATCTAATACTTTTGTTATAGTTCAAATTGAACAAGGAAAATTTTCTTCCGGTGAACACTCTGCAAAATGTTTTGCTGAAAGGTAATATATTCTGAACTTATATTTATTCCATGACCTTTCATAGTTTGCCTACATCTGCTCATTTCATTACCTCCATTTTCTTTGTGCTACAGGCGTAACCAGATCTGATCCTCACCATGTCTTCTGCCTTTTGCCCTTGTCCATTTAACAATGAAATGCATATTCATATATTACTGACATATACAATACCATGATTTTAACCTATGTTTTCAGCATGCTATCAGGTAGAATACTTGCTAAACAGCAATAACTATTTGCAAAAGAGTCAAAAGGAATTTCATTATCTGTCTTTTAAGATTGAAAAAAAAAAAAAAAAAAAAGGGCAAAATTGTTGGAGAATGGCTCAGAGACAAGGGTCCTGTGCCTTTAGCCAGTAGGTTGTAAGCCTGCATGCCTAAGTTGTGCCTTGTCACGTATTAAGAAACTCTTTGAACGAACGTTAGCGCAGGCTCTGCTCATACAAAAAGAAAAAGGGGGAATTGTTGGAGAATGGCTCAGAGACAAGGGTCCTGAGCCCACCGAGCAATTGTTTGATCAGAGCCTGCTCTAGCTGCTGATGCTGAGCCTCACTAGGGTTTGCCTGCAGCTGCTCACAGCTGCTGATACAGGAGGAATGTCAAGGACGCTTCAGCCCTGTGTACCGTGGTGTGTCGAAAACAGGTTAAGGGGAATTAGGAATAGTGGTCTGAGAAGCCTAGTGTTATGGTAACGGTGGTCTGAGAAACATTGTGTTACGGTACTGTCGTGTATCGAAAACAAGTCAACAGGAATCAGAAATAGTAGCATGAGAAACTTAGTGTTATGAGAAGCTTGGGCTGTAAGCTAACTGCAAGTAGGTGGACCGTGCGAATACGACCTTTAGAGCTTAAGCCAATCAGCTAGTGACTAGTAGGCATAATAATTATCATTGTCTGTATAAATATATGTACCCGGGACCAATAAACACACACATTGATTGATGCTCTATGACCCACACTGAACCCGTCTCGGCGTGTCGTTCGTCCGTGGCTCCGCACAAAATATTTATATATAAACTAGGAATTTCTTAAAAAGTACTACTGGAGTCTTCCTTTGAAGACTGATGGTGTTTTGAGTGTCAGTAGAACACAAGCAGCAATAATTCAATGATATGTTACATATTTTTTCATCACATTACTAGTGAGCTAGGACTATGAGTAGGGAAAAATGAGTGCCAAGTTCAGAAAAAACACTTACTGTAGATTTCAAAGTAAGCTCTTATACCTTTGAAACATTATTTTTACCTTCCCCTCCCATCCCCTCTCCCCCACAATTCTAGCCCTAAGATCCATTTTTTAATCACATATTGCCAAATAATGTTTACGTAAACCCCTGAGGTCCCTGGATCAGCGCTATCATAGCCTTTTCATGTCCTTGTAGAAATTGATTGAATTTATTCATTTATATATATTCATAAATGTAAAGAATGCTAAGGCAGAATGCCTATTTCATTATTATCTTGGAATATAAAATACAATGCCAGCAGGTAGTAATCAGCAACTTCATACTGCTATGAATCCTTAACTACTTCACTCTAGAACAAACACTTTTAACAATTTGTTTATTAAACTCAAATATTGGTCCCCTTTCTTGCATCTTTAAACCACCTCGGGACATAAATTTTCATTTAATTTATACCAACAGAAAACTAAATGACTTACTCAAATGTAGAAAAATGTTTATAATTTATTCAGTACCACCTTCAAATAATCACAAATTCATATAATATAAGAGGGCTTTGATTAAGTATTATAGCTCCTGCCAGTCCCAAGACATCATCATAACACTATCCCTTTTGGCTACACAGATCCATTTTACTCCAGGTTTAGAGACTGTCAGAATTCACCGCTCCTAAATCAGGTGAGATACTACAGTTTATAAAGTAAGGATATTCTACTACATCTGGAATTCCTTGTTGACCGATGATGTTTTCACATGTTTGACTGAGGTTCTGAGCTTCTACTTGGCACAAACAAGTTTAATGAAATTCTGCAATTGAGAATTTACACGTGTTTTCTATAGCCCTAATAAGAAAGTGGGAGAAACAGGTATAGAATTTTCAGACAGATTTCCTATGTTTCTATTGATCAAAAATGTATTTCTTGGACTATTCTCTCCCTGACTGTACACTCAAACACTTCAGAAAGGAAAATGACTTTGCCTAGCAAGACTGTTCCCTACTTGGCAAATTCCTCCTTTCTACTTTGCTTCTTCTAAGGACTGCTCTGATTGCAAGAACAAAGCACTCAGCTTAGGTGAATAGATTCACTGTCTGCAAATGAAGTGTCTTCAAGATCCCCCTTTCTTAAGATACTTTGCTGCCAAAGTCTCATGATTCCTTCTCAGGGATGCATTAATTTTCTTGTCAGATTGTGCTCTTCAGTAGAAATCTTTCTTCCTGAAAATATCTTTGTATCTTTTTGCTAAGATTTAACAGTTTCATCTAATTTTGTTACTTGAATAAAACAAGTGCTTTCATTTTGAAACCTGTGATATTTTAAATATTAAGTAATAAAATCAGCATTTTGCCACAAACTACTAATTCAAAACTCAATTTTGCAATATTGCACTCAAATAAATAAAAGGCTTTTCAAAGAAAGAGGAAGGAAGGTCTCTATAAATACACATTTGAACCTTGCCTAGGCTTCTGATTTGCCTTACCTCACTTTGGCTTTTGTTGTTTTTTCCTGAGACCACTTGCACACTTAATAACAATATCTATTTTTTTAAAGCAGAAGGAAAGTCTGATGAAACACCTAAAGAAGGGTAACATACAGTATTCAGATTCATTATTTAGGGACACATCAGAATGCTGCATAGATAATTAAGAAATTTGTGCCCTCAAAGAGCACCACCACAAGCTATTTATCCCAGGAATGATGCCTTGGAGCAACATTCACTTCCTCATCCAGCATCTCCAGCATTCTGCATAAAGCTTCAGAAGCAAGCATATGGACCTAGAGCCAGTAAACCCAAAACGCTATTAGAACTGACATTTTCACTACTCCAGTGGTATTTTCTGATGTGTCTAGCTTCTCCACAAGATGTTTTCATTGGATTTTTTTTTTTCCCAAGCAGCTGGATTTTTAAGAGGTCAACTGTTGCTCAGAAACAGCCTTGCTTTCACCGTTAACATTTCAGAAGACAGTCAGAAGTCGGAAAACTTTCTCCCCAAGAGCGTTTCTCTCTGTGTAATGTTAAAACTCTAGGAATTTAGCACAAGATTATATTTGCACACAATAGGAAGGTTTACCTCACTTACCAAAGTGAAACCCCATTAATTGGGAAGCTATGTGGATTTCCGTAAAAACAAACAAACAAACAAACAAACAAACAAAAAAAAAAAACCACAAAAACAAACAAACCAACTTTTAGATGAAGAATTTGGTCTATTTGCTGATCAACATATCTGATGTTTAACTTTTTGGATCCTCTTGAAAGCAATCTGCAGGTCACCAATTTGATAATTCAAATAATTTTGAATGTACAAATTGTAGATTAACAACTTCCATGAACTTATGCTAATACCAAATGAGAACATGTATTTTTATTGAAATGTAGTTGAGTCTTGAGTTGACACTATTCTTTTTCAAGAGCCCTATTTTTAGATGTATTCAATGAAAACCACCCTAAGATGAGAACTCTCTTTTCCCTTGCCCAAGGGGTTGTTATTAGTACACAATAACAATGTGGTGTATTTTCACTTTTCCGTTCCATTTTTTTAATTAAAAAAAAAAAAATTGAACTCCATTTACTTTTATCAAGACTTGGTCTGTTTATGACAAAGAAGTCAGTTCATTATTGCTAGAAGCTCCAGGAATCCTAAATAAAGCAACAGAAAAAAGGAGATATAATATTAAATTACAGAAATAAAGGGAAAACGTCCCTTTGACAACCTAGTTACAGAAAAATAAAGGTACTGCACAAATCTTTCATTAGTGCTTTTCCAGTTGTAGAGTTAGTTGAAAGAGATCTCACTGGCTTGGCTTAAGGTCAAGCCTTCTTCCTGCAGGGCATGGGGTTTCTTTAGCTTTTCTGCTAGCTGACTTGCCAGTACACTCAAGTAAACTACATTTTCTATCATTCAGAAGTACACAAAAAGCTTTTCTAAGCAACAGTTCTAATCCCATATTGTGTTCAGATGTGAAAAAAAAAAAAAATAAATTCTATTTCACAATACAATCAACCATCTATTGCTGCCACAATACTTGACTGTTATAAAAAACAAAAGACATAAGATGTAACAAAATAATGTGATTTGAAACTTTAACATATAGCCTATTGATTATTTATAATTAAGAATCTGAAAGAAAAAGTGTTCTCATTTCTAATTGGTTGCTAATTGGATTGGGAATTGCATGAAAACAAAGTAACTCGTGCACCGTATTTCTTCGAATTAAGCAAAGAGTAAACCCTGAGAATGGGGTCTCAGAAACTTAAGAAACAGGTGTTTACTGAAAAGTTGCCCAACCAGATACAGGCATTCACAACATCAAGGAATAATTCTCCCAACACTGAAGAAAACCCACTAATGACCTTTTTCCTGATCTTATGAAAAACAAACCAACCCACCCTACCACCTCTTTCCTGATTCCAACCAAAGCTTTGTAAGTATCGAAACAGCAGAAGTTAGGACCAGTTTTCCACTTTCTCTATTTAAGAACATACAAGTGTTTCTTCTAAAGATTTTAGGACAAATCAAAGAAATCAAAATTGAGAGACTCTTAGTAACAATCACACAGCAAAATAAGGTAAAACATGGCTTGTAGTAGGGAACACTTGAAAACAAGTCAAAGTCCAGAGAGAAAAGAGTCTATGAAGATAATCTAGAAAGATGTTTAACTTCCTTTCAAATACAATATACTTCGTAATTGCTAAAGATGCCAAAATTATTCTTGCAGGTACAGAAAGCTGTGCCAATGCAAATTTCTATACACTGCCTTGCCCAAGTATATTTCACTAGAAAATTGGCCTAAACTCTACTCTAACAGCAACAAAATGTTTCCTGTATTTGTAGCATACTGACAAACAGTTTGCAGAAATAATTCATGCAATAAAATAAATTGAGTGGGTAGGCCAAAACCAATGTCAAGCGGGCTGTTTAAATAAATAAATAAATAAAAACAGTCAAGCAGCAATGTCCAAATAAGAAAAGTTTCACTGATTATTGAAGCAATTGATGACTAGAAGGCTATCTGAAAACAAAATAATGTTCTATAATGTTTGATATTGCATTAAATTCTGTTTTATTGATACTCACAAGTTACTCCATTATTTTGAATGGTACAATGCATAGTTGCTTATATATATTCAAGAGATGATATAACAACATCCAAAATGCAAACATTTTGACTTGAAATATTTGCCAGCAGAACAAGTCTATTAGTATTTATAATGTGTCTTACATTAAATATAAACACACAGTTATAACTAACATAATCAAATAAAATTGGAAATGAGCTGATGGAGCTCTTAGGATTCATTTTCTACTAAAGTAAATTTAAAATATGCAAATTAAAAAGGTACAGTAACTGCTGTGGTTACAGTGTAAAAAACAATCACTTATATTTACCTCAACATAAGATAGCTGTCATATATTCTGGAGCAATTTTTTACAGTACTAAAGAAAAGAATCTGAGAAAGCAATTCACCCTCCCTAGGTGTCCTTTTCTCTCCTCCTGTTCTTTGTACTCTAATGAGAGCGTTAGACACTGCAGCAGGAACTGGAAGAGTTGGAATGACTATAGAGCATTTGCATAGTCTCTGAGCTACGCATGGCTTCTTCCACTCCTGTAACTCATTCTGATGCTATGTACATAAATCTTCATGTTTGTTTTGGAGTAGAATACCCTCCACTTTAAAAAAAATAAATCAAAAATATAAATTTTTTAAAAGCTAATTTATCAAGGTGAAATAATCAAAAGGATATTAAGGATGCTGTTGTTGCAGGTATAACTACATAGGTGCACCCTTTGTGCTTAGCAAATGAGGGAAATTTTAGAAAAATTTCACTGAAGGTTATAAAGTTCTTGTGGGGATTGGTGCCACTGAGAGTAAGAGATGCCCTGGTAAGATAAAAAACATTAGTAATATATTATAGAATGCGTACATGCAAAGATGAAATGTGGTTAGATTCCAAGTGAACCCAAGCTTCAGGAGCCTCTGTTCACTTACTTTCTTCAAAGATCAGGAATTCAGATTATCCAACAGCTGGCTGCACAATCACAGGGCTACACATCACACCTGATGCAGCTGGGACATCTGAACCACTCAAAAGCTATAAGCTGAACTCCTCTGCTGTAAAGCCAAGACAGTAGAAGAGCAGGTGTAAAGCAAGAACTGCAGAAGAGCAATAACAATACAGAATGTTTTTAATATTTAAATAATTGGCTAGATTTCACATTCTATCCCTGCCATCTTCAAAGAATACCACACTATAATTCACATACTGTTAATTCTTAGTACTGTGTATGCCCTGTTAGTGAGGCTAGCAGAATCCAGAAACAAAAAGCCAGCACAATGAAAGGAGAGAAAACTTAAATGAAACATTACATCTAGGTACTAGTGAGGATGATATTTAAATTAACTAAGATACTGCTGAAAAAAAAAAAATTCCCTTCTATGCTCTGTACTATTCATATTTTCTGTAAATAAGGCTTTAATAGCTAGATTTTTTTAACTTGTCCTTCAAGAAAACTTTATTGCATACAATGTAATTTAAACATGCATCCAAATCATTATTAAATTAGACAATAAACCTTCTTCCTTCATACTAACTGTAAGTAACATTTATATAAGATTATTTTGCAATGCTTCCATACCACGTTAATTTTTTTTAGCATTTCAAATTTAGCATTCAAAGTTTTGCTGTGAAATAACCTTGAAGAGCTAGCTGCAGCTATTTTTTTAAACTTCACAACAGCTAGTTTTCCTTAGCTTTTTGGCTCAAAAAAATTTTCCAAACTGACTTAAGCCATGTAAATCAAAGATTTACACTTTCAATTCATTAAACACTGAAACCAAATAAAACATCAACTTTCTTCTTCATCGACATATTTCTTTTTGTTTTGAAAATCCAGGGGTTAAGCTTAGATTAGACACATCTGAAAAGTAAAATTTTTAAAAGGCATGACAATTGTGTCTGCATACAAAAAATAACTCATCCATCCTGTGAAGTCTATCTTTCAAAAATCTGAATTAATACATAATTGCTGTAGGAGATATATCAAGAATGGAAATTGAATAGGCTAATATATGGAATTCTCGTTATTATGCTAGTTGTCTGGTAATAAGACTGATACCTACTCAAATGAAATGAAAACCAAGGAACCATGACTGCAACACCATCCAACTCTAACCACTCTCGCATTTTATTCTGACTTCTGAAGTTTTCTCTCATCGGGGAAAAAACAGATTTCTAGTGTTTTCCAAGCTGTTATTCATTGACCAATATTAATAGATAAGTGGTTACAGAGACAAAAATTAACATATTCATGGAGAAAAACCACAAGTATCAAGTTAATACTGTGAGGCAGTAAGTTATCGCATGATCTCAAAAATGTAGATATAGTTGCATAAAAATCAGAGTTATTACTGCAGATTTTATAAATGTTCTGAAATATCCCAGATAGTCACTCTCTGTTCTCAACACTGTTCTAATTTTTTCCTACTACCCTGTCCATACATCTCATTAACATTTTCCCATATAAATATATAGGTGCTATAGACACATGTGGGGAGAGTTAAACACTATCTTTCCTGCTGAAATTAATAACAAAATTTACAGAAACTTCAGTGGGGTAGGAATCCAACCACAATTTTTCAAATTTAACTAGAAAAAATATTGATTCTTCAGAGAAACTTCTAAGGTCTACCATTTTCAACATATATTAAAAGGCAATAGATCTCATTTTTCTCCAAACTGCTATGTGGCCGAACCTTCACTGCGACACATAATTGATAAGAACACATCCAAGTGTCACAGTGCTTCAATTTGGAATGTTTCTAATTAAATTTTAATTAAAACTGGTATTTTTAGGAGTGTGTATATCTGCTATTCTATAAAAAGGACTTTTTATAAAAAGTACAATTTTATAAGAGAAGCATGAGAACCAGGGGAAAAAAAATACTGAATACTTTTGAAGTTTTGTGTTAATTCTGCTTTACTAATGTAAGGAAAAACTTTACTTTTAAGTAGGTAAACTTTCTGGATCATGATCACCTCACTTGAGTATAAATATTCTAAATTTTACTCTGATCACAGGAATCCCATTTCCAATCACAATAACTGAGATTATATTTTACGAAGTGACAATTTCATGAATTTGTTTTTAAATATACATCTCATTCTCCTTTCTCTATCTGGCTGCTACTTCACCAGTACACAATGTGATGGAAATAAATGGACTGTCTCTTCATCAAAGTAAAAAAAATCAGCACTTTGGAGATTTTCATTTATTTCTGTGGACAGAAGGAAGGAAGGAAAAAAATATAAAGATACAAAGAAATACAATGAAAATTAAACTATTCATTTAGGAAACCATTAGCCAGAAAAATCAGGAAGTATGTGACAAGGTATCAAAGTTGTTCTCTCAAAACAGCGATATCAGAAATTAGGACACGATATTGATATATCTCCTTATGACAACAGGCAGATTTTTATTTATTTATTTGAATAATTTTATCTAGACATATTGGAAGCAATGGGAAAAACACCTGAAAAGGGCATTGAAATGTGCATTTATGAAACGTGGTCATTCATTCAAGAGTTCTTCTAAACAACAAAGAAAGTAATGTTGTTTGTAAAGCAAATCATTCTATGCACAAAGAAAACTTTTCTTTGTGAAGGTGGGGAACTCAGACTCAGAACAACACTCAGAGCGCACTGCAGCTAGCTTATTTCTGACCAAAATGAGTGCATTAAAAAACATGAGCAAGTGTTATTTATTTTTCAAATGCTGTATACAAAACCCTGTTTGGAACCACTGAACTTTGCATCAAGTTCTGTCTGAATAATTTTCCTCTTTTACTCTATTTCACAAATAAAGACAAACAATAATTGCTTATTCTGCCTGCAGTATCTCCGACTTCCTCTTTCTCAACAAAAAAATTATACTTCCCTTCTACACCTGTTAGTCAAGCCTCTATTTTCTAAATAAAAGCCCACCTAAAAATCCAGATAAGAAGAAATTGTTTTCTTATTTTCACAACTAGAAAACAAACAAACAAAAAAAACAAACAAACAAAAAAACAAACCAACATTCACTTGAATGGGCACAGAAAGCATCTTTATTTTAAAGGTCAAAGTATTTCAAAGAATTAATGTTTTGGTTTTAAGTTACTACATTACAAAGAAAACTGAATCCTGACAGTCAGAGGTAACTTCTGTAATTCTTAAAATTCTTTTTCAAAGATCAATCACAGGTTTGTAGGTCTATTTCCTAAAGTAGTTATTTTTAGGCAGCAGACTTCAAACTTTCAGTCTTGCTAAAGTATATAAAACAAATTAAGTCAAACATCAGAAAATAAATCTACTTATAGTCCATGCACATATCAGTTTTGCAGCAAGTTACCAACCACTCTTCTCAAATACATATTAGTATCTTCATGGTGCTGCAACTGATACATACTTGACCTGAGGCAAATTTGGTTTTTTCATGCCTTTGTATCTATACAGTGACATGTTAAACACCAGCTAATCAACTGCATTGTATTTCTAAACATGGGTATTTTGGAAAAGCCAAAGTTTAAAAACTTAATTTAAAAAACAACACTTTTCAGTAATTAGATCAAAATTGCTATTTTGCTTTTCTTTTCAAACAGATAGTTGCAGGGGGGAATGGAGAGGGAAGGATTGACAGAGATTTCTCTATCCCTTAGGGGTTAACATTTGTATAGCTGTCTCTGTTGGCAGAACCCAATTTGAAAAGAAAGAACCATCTGCCCAGCTGTCTGGAATACAGCCCTGTCTAATAATTCCCATGTTGAAAAATAAACATTTCACAAAACTCATGCGCTAAGGAAACTGATTTACTTTTCTTACAGCTAACAACTAGGCTATCAAGCAACACCTTTGGAAGCCATACAAATCACTGAAGCTTTAATTTTGTTTTGAAGCCCTCATGTTTTTCTTTACTTTTCTGTTGAATACTATTTTTTAGGAGTTACAAGTTTTGCAATTTGACTCATGAAATAGAGCAATTACATTAAAAAGACTCAATTAATGCAGTTGTTCCAGTTTGCTTGATTACTACCAGCACTGCCATGAATGCTACCAAGGAACAAGTGATACAAGTATGATATTTTAATAACAATTCTAGTGTGTAAAAATTAATTCCATAAAAAGCATATAAATTGGTAGTAATAACATGTTATGGAGTGATTATTGGGAAACTCTATCCTTGGGTAAATAACTTAAAACAATTGGTGTCAATAGGTTTTTTCCAATCAATAAAAAACAAGAGATGGTACAGGATACTAACTTACATTCCTGTTCCTAAACATCTTTAAAGAAATTGCTTTATTTTTATTATTTTTGAACCTTCATATTTCAGCTCAGGTTTTAGGGTTTTTTTTTTTTTAGAGAGGGGATGGAAAAAATTGCTTTTTTATGTAGCAGAGAATACTTGGACATAGTGGATCCAGTCATCTCCCTTGTCTTCTGAAGATCTCAAACATTAGTTGCACAAAGTCTAGCTATTCTCAGCTTCTACACTTCACTAAATTTAAGATTGATCTAAGTGTACCTTTTGGCCTTTCTTTTCCAAACTCAGTGGTGAGCAATGTTTTCCAGAGTCCAGGGGAAAAAAAAAAATTCTATTCTTTCAAAGTGGACGTTTGTTCAAATCAAAGAGGGTATATAACTGCCCCCTTTGCCCATACAGCTGGGCAACTCTCCTTGCCTGTTTGTTTCTGACAGGGAGAAGTAACCGTCAAGATGAGTCAGATATGTTTGTGAGGAAATTTAATTTATTTGTAAGAAAGGTATATATATCAAAAAAACTTTTCCTTGAACAGAACAGAAAGAAACCGGGAATAGTAATTTCCTTACATAGTGTCTCTGCATGTCTAATGGAAATTTGCTTCTTCCAAATAACTTCCCGCCAGGGATATAGCCATGTTGCTTCTATGACTATTTCCCTCTTGTACCATGACTTCTGTTTTCTGTTACACACAGAACTACAACGAGTCACTAACTTTTGCAATGAGCATTTAAAGAAATCTTTTCAGATACAAATAGTTTAGGTAGCATATACACATCAACCTTGTCATACAAATGGGCTAAAGACATTACTGCTTTCAGCTGGGAAAGGCTCAGCTTCTATTCCAGCCCTGTCAAACCACTGTGTCTTCAATATACCCATTAACTGCATGAGATATCTGAGTACTACTAATATATAAACATATGTGTAACCGTTTCTGTGATCTAATAGCACAATTAACCAGTTGTCCCATTTTTCTTCAGGACTGTCTTAACATTCAAAAGTTGCAAAATCCTTTACCTTTCTTTCGGTGATTAGTCAAACAGGAATGAGAACCATCACATCATTCAGCTGTGCAAGATTTTTCCACTCATCAAGTTTAATTCTTAAAATGAAATAAACTAGAAGGGTAGTCATAATTTAACAACAGAAGTAAAATAAAATAACAAAATGTCACCTAAACTGTTTGCCTATAGACCAGGAATAAATAGCACTCTGACAGCTACGGGGTGGGGGGGAAATAAAAAGCAGCAATAAAACTATTTTTCCCTTTTATTTCTTTGCCATCCAAACAATGGATATTTCAAGCATGATTCATCAGAAGAAATAAATAAATAAACAAAAGAGATATGGATACTGCATAGTATTATTTGGTCCTTGAAGGGCCTCAATACAGATTAGCTAATTCTCCATCTGAAGCCTGGAACAAAGTGTTGGGAGGAATTAGTTTAAGGGGAAAAGTCAGTCTGATTGCATTCCTTAAATTGCAGAATTATTTTTTCTAAAAATGGCAACAGCTTGTATATATAAAAACATCATCCTTACAACTACTAATTGTAAACAAATAAACAGCCATCAGATGTGAAAACTGGTTTTAGTCAATAATTTTCTACCATGGATGTTTTGTCTAGTGCTTCTTCCAACATACTGGTCCCACCCAGTTTGAGAGAGTACTTACTATTAGCACAAATTTAATATGCAGTATGAAAAATATCCCAGAATTACGAACTAAAACTCTTTCCTTATCTTTCCCTCCACTTTTAATTACAAGTTATTTTCCTTTCTAGACTACTTCTTCTCATCTTCACCTCTGCATCCTTCCTATTGCAGCACACTTTTATCTGCTCCTCTTCACCTTCCAACAGCAAATGGAAATTTTAGTACTGAAATATTTAATTTTCCTGCTCCAACACCATATGTGCCCTGTCCTCTGATTTCTCAATCCTACAGCAGCAATATACTTAGATTTGTCTGCATGAAAAATTCACGATATAACCTTACCACACCATATGAAAAGGGAGACCACTCTCCTCTGTTTGACATGATAATTAAATAAGAGAAATGTAACTGCACTGTTCCCAAGTGCAACACTATTATATATCATCATATATCCAAGATTAATTCTTCACTTGAGTGGATACCAGGCTAAATTCAGACAAAATATAGTAAATTAACTTTTGCACTTCATTAATACTATCAGCTTTACTGTCAATGTCCAGTACAGAAAAGATAGGAAGCTTATGAGTTTAAAAAACAAAGAAAACCCCCAAGCCCCAACCATACCACAGACAAAAAAAAAAAAAAAAAAGGACAAACAAGTGACTAGATGACAAAAAGAAAACAGAAAGTGCACTGGATTTAAAATATATACTTTTTAGACAAAAAAAGTGTGTGATGTTGAATTGCTAAATCTTAACTCTTCACTAAATAAAACTTTGCTATCTGTCACAGCTCAAAATTCTAAAGCATAATAGTTTACTGCCTCTTAATTGGTATAGCCCTCTTCCTTACATTTAAAGGAAAAAAAAAAAATATTGTGTTGATTCATGACAAATTATTCAGTGGTCTCACACCAATATAGTACTCAAAGAAGATGTGATAAAAAAGGCAGAGCATGATGTGCATCCAAGATGCTGAATTCTATGGAACATTGTCAGCAGAGGCAAGATATTTAGACAGGGGTAGGCAAGGCAGATAAAAATCTTACCCAGAACTTCCACAAGTGTGACAGTTAGTTTCAGGACTATGAAGTAAAAAAAACAGAATGCCAATACATAAATCACCTTTGCATCATGAACACCAGATAACTATTAGTAATCCTATCTTTATTCAGGAAGGTAAAAAAATTCAGGAACATTTCAAAAACATCGAAGTCTTGCTGTCATAAATTGCTTTCCTGAAAACAGCTAGAAAGCCCATTCACACTTTTCATTTCAGAAGCAAAAGATGAGAATATGGAGGCTGAGAAACTGTAGCCTGAAGATAACTTTTTGGAATTCTCATAAACAGCAATGAAGGTCATGATATTGCTGACAAGTCAAGTTAAACTTTGAAAAACCTGACCCAAATAGAAACCATACAAAGTGTGATGGTTATCACAAGGTTTATATGTTACGAGCAGAGTTTTTCAACTGAAGCACAGACCAAAGCCAGCTTACCCACACCTCAGTAGCAATTTGTCTACCAAGGAGGCAAGATCTCCATAGGTATAGCTCTAACATCACCAGTCCTTTTAGTAAACTTTACAGCTGGATGTAAAATACACGCCTAAGTTCTATAAATAAATAAATCACTTGACTTGTGCTAAATGACAAACACAGTGGAGATATACCTGACCATTTTGTACGTAACTATGGGAAGAGTGACCTTAACACATCAGTTCCATGCACAGAAAATTTTTCTGCTTTCTTTTATTCAGGAACTAGTCAAGAATCACAAAAAAGAAGCTGTCCTTTATACTATATCCTAAGTTCTCAAAAAAGACAGAGGAATTATGGAAGGAATTATGGAAGTATGGAATTAATTTTGCTATGTATAATTTAAAATGGCCTTTTGCTGCAGAGGTATACTGGAAAAATAATTAGGTTAAACATGGCAAAAGACAGTAATCTCATTAAACAATTAAACTTTTTTTTTTTTAATTAAAGTTTCATCTAAGGTTCCAACTGCTATCATATCCAGAAAAAAAAAAAAAACAAAAAAAAAAACATCTTATGCTGCTTTTCGAAGAAATTCTGATTGACTGGTAAGTATAGATCTCTATCCTTGATAGGTCGAGGAGATATAATGCAAAAAGAGAGATTACTAAAAACTTGATGGCAAAACCAAGCTTTCTTCCTATTTTCTCTCTTGGTAGAGAGGAAAAAAATTGTCAGGAGAGGAAAAAAATCGTCAGGTTAGATATCAACAAAATTTCTACCAAAAGCAAGAATCTTTATAAGCACTGTGGCGGTATTAAAAAGTCTAAGAAAGACATTGTCTTTTACAGAAGGCTTTTGAGGCTTCTAAATTTAATTTTCTTCTTAAAAGTGAAAAGTAAGTTCACTTAAGCATTCCAT
The DNA here is from genome assembly GCF_018691265.1 of Tyto alba. Lineage (NCBI taxonomy): Eukaryota > Metazoa > Chordata > Aves > Strigiformes > Tytonidae > Tyto > Tyto alba. The sequence goes on from NW_024881302.1 coordinate 5,399,383, forward strand.
ACCTTATAGTTTGAAATATACATTTCCAAATATTTTCATTAATATTAAAACCTTATAAACACTGTCTGTTGTTATTATATTAAAATGTGTGTTGAAAAGAAGGGAACTGGAATTACTAAACACCAAGACATTATTTTAATTAAATACTAAGAAAATTAAAAGGACACCATAAAAAAAAGGCAAAAACCCTTAAAATCCAAACTTTGAGGATCTCAGGAAAAACCCCTCCTACCATGATAAAGGCAGACTAAACTATTAGGTATATAACAGGACAAGTCTTGTTGTAGGGGAGGGTCCTGCCAGCAGACTAAATTACTCAGCTTTCTTATCCACAAAAGGTATGTGACTACTCTGTTACTGTTGTTAACAAAACAAATCAAACCCACAAAGTATTGTTTCATCCTCCAGTAGCCAGAATGCTAAGGTCTCTCACCTACTAGAAGTACAGAGTTGAGTGCTTTAGATTCTATCTACCAGAAAGGAAAAACTCTCATAATTTGTATGGGCATAGGAGAAAAGAAAAACAGGTGAGATTTCTATTCAACCGTTTGATTGAACATTAAGAAATTATAAATTTAGTACAAGGCAGGAATTCGGTAACGCGATTGGATACTTGGTGAATACTTAAGAAACACAGGATATTTAGAAAAACACACACTTTGGATAACTGCGTAGTTTCACATGGTTCATTCTCTTAAAATTACAGCTTTGATGTCCATCTATAACAAAATCTTTTCTAAACTAATTGAACTGAACTTTCAAGTACAACAGCAGCTTTGCTCATTTTGACACCACTAGACAGGTAAATAAACTGCACTGTGTATCCTTCACTGCTTCTTCCAGACAGCCAGAGATCTATGAAGGATAATACAAAAGACAAGTTCCAATAAAACCCTGACCCTGTTGAAGTTACTGGGACTTCAGCTGTATATTGAATGTAGTAGAGGATCTTGCATGAAACATTGCCTCCCTTGAAATGTAAAGACCATTTTCTGGGATTATTTTCTCTCAGGATAACTGATAGCCAACAAGTGATTAGTTATCCAAAAAATCTCTTTGTAATTCCTAGCTCATCAAATTCATTAACAGGTTAAACATCTCTCCTCACAAATCAAATGCGTTTTTATGACAAAAATCAAACGGATTATGATAATCTTGAGTGATTTGTTGGGTTGGTCTATACTGCTCTTGGACTGAAAGGCAAAAGAAAAATCCATTTCACAAGTGGAAAAAGAATTTTAAAGAATCCTAGGAATCTCTTTCAAAATTTAAGTTCTTACTCATACATTAAGCTACACAGAATCATCCATTTTCCTAATTTTAAACACACAGAGCCTCATTTTTACTGTACACCGCATAGTTACTAACCCAACCGTTCTTCTGTGAGTACATGAAAGGATTTTGTGCTCATTTGGGCTGGACCAAACCAGCTTCTACCACCCATCCCTTCACGTGCACTGACAGAGATGACGAACTAGATCAAAGGAACTTGTTAGACAATATCTAAATTGTCCGGGCCCCACACCCAAGGCGGCCGGCAGCTGCAGGGCCGGGCGGGGGGTGCCGGGTTGGGGGGGGGGGTGCCGGGGTGGGGGTGCGGGTGCCGGGTTGGAGGGGGTGCCGGGGTGGGGGTGCGGGTGCCGGGGTGGGGGTGCGGGTGCCGGGCCCCCTCCGCCCCCCCGCTCCCGCCCCCGCCGCAGCCGCCGCCCGCCTTGCCCTCTGGCGCCCTCTGCCGGCTCTCCTGGGGCGGCGATGTCACACCGCCGGCGCCTCCCGCACCCCACGCGTGCTCTGCGGGCAGGAGCTGCGTGAGCTTTCCCCTTCGGGCACTCACCCTGCTACAGCCTCACGACATTCGACTTCTACGCCCTTCAGGCTTCCTTCAGCTGGTTAAGCTCCAGCGCTGGCTGTTCATTTTCCGTTGCCATTTCAGAACTTTCTGATACCTTTAGCAGAACTCTGGTTGACAGAGCCCCACCACCCTTCAGACGGGGCAGACCTCCCACGAGCAGAAGATACTTTACCGTTCTCTTCCAGAGCTCCAAACCTGTAGCCATTCTGATATACAGCCTACTAACTCTAGAAGAGTTGAGAATTGAAGCACAAAATAACTTCACAGTTTGAAAGAAGTCCCTCTGAAAAGGGTGTATGAGACATGAATATGTAAGCAAACAATTATCTTCCATTTGTCAGTTCCTATGCGCTTTCCTCCCACTCAAGTATTCCCAAGAATTTAGGATGACAAACTTCTTACCTTGGATCTCTGACCTTCTGGTTTCTCCTGAAATGCAGACTCCTGCCCCTCTCCAAACAGCTTTCCATTTAGCAAGCAACAAAATTCCATCCCCTTCTAAAAAAACTGTACTACTTCTCTTTTGCTCCATTTCACTTTTTCAAAGCCCACTCTGATACCTTTCTTCCTCCTCCAATACAAATTACTCCTCCTCCCTATAGATAAACATATCCAGAAAATCTGCTTCCAAATTAAATATCTTTAGCATTTCCTTGAGGAAAAAATAAAAGAAAAAAGAAAACCCCTACAAGACAAGGTAACAAAACACTGTAATTTTACTTGATCCACATGTAGTACTTCATTAAACACAGAAATCTACTACATTCTCTACACTTCAATATATTTCCATTATCACTGGCCTGCAAGCATTCAGGCAATGCCTAATGCAACTACTACAAAGCAAGGAGGATGAAGCTAGATTTCAGGCTCTGAAAACTGCAATTTTACATCTCAATTTTACCTTAAGGAATAAGTTATTTGTGTTTCCTCCTCAGCTGAACAGCTCTAGGGTATAGTGGGGGGCATGCTGGGGTGTGTCTGATACTTAGCAAACAAGTTCAGAACTAAAGGATTCTCATTAGATATCTCTGGAAGATGACTGGCCTAAAACAAGATAATATACCGATAACACATCGGGCTGAAAATAATCAAGCCTGAAAGGAGCATAAAACTTCACCACCATCTCTGACTGATGGCTGCAATAGTGCAAGTACCTACAGAAAGTTGGGGTATTGTGTTTTTTGGTGGTGGTGGTTTTGTTGCTTTTTAAAAATTAAGATCCTAACTGCTAACTCTTCCTCAGCACTCTTCCGACTTTCCAGGTGGTTTCCCAAAACTTGGCTGAGTAATCTATTGAGGATATGGTTTGGATGTTTATTTACTTCACTAACAAAAGATAGCTCAGTTCAGTTCTCTTGAAATTTCAATGCAAGAAGCATAGGCTCATCAAAACTACAAAACAGAACAGGATTATGTATAGCAGGTGTCTGAAATACCATCTACTTTAGCAATCTGGAGTACTGGTAACAGCAAAAGCAATTAGACTCTGAACCCAAGAAAATTCTGTCTTTACAGCTCAGATAGTTAAATAGTGAACAGACTGACGATGGAATCTCTGGAATCTCCCTTATTAATGTGCTTAGAAAACATATTAAATAAATATGTCAGGAATCGTGTTGGTGGGACTGATCTTGCCATAACCCAGAAAAATACACTGTTGAAACTTTGAATCTCCTTTCAGCCCCCCTGTTTTTTTTTTTTCCTCCTTGAGTCAGAGAATTGCAACATCTGCATAATTGTATTTTAGTTAATGTATCGTTTAAAAACATACTCAAAATTAAGCATGTTTAATTCAGTCACAAAGTAGCAGATCATCATAAAAAGCACACACCCTTATGGTGATGGTGGGGAAGAGTTAGACTGGGGGAGTGTGATTTCAATAAGGCACGGTAGACGAGATGGACTGGTGGGCATGGGGCTCAGAAGCAGGCACCAGGAAATGGAGAGGTATGCTGGTGCCAGGAACTGTACCTGAACCAGAGAGCTGTGTTTGCAATTTCTGCCAGTGATGAAAAAGGCAAGAATAAGAGCATTAGCTGCCAATGCTAAGTCTCTTTACCATAGCGTTCATCCCAGAGCAGGGCACTGAATGTGTAGCAGTGCCAAGCTGCAGCCAGGGCTGGCTGGTCCCAAAGGGAGAGCAAACGAGAAGGCAAGCATGACCCCAGCACAGGGGGTTCCCTCCACAGCTGGGGTGCAGTCCCCTGAACACAGCAGGCAGAGGGAGGTGCTGGTAATGTAACCCACTGACCACCCACCCCACACGAGACAGAAGATAGTGACACCCAGGTAGAACAACGAGATGCAAAAAGAAACGGGTACAGAGACAGCACTGGACACAAGTTAGAATGTGCATCTGAGGGGCCCATCTAGGACACAAACCACCTACCAACCAGGGCTGAGGTCTGTCCAGGAGGTAGGCAGGCCTACACCACAGCTCAGGCAAGGACTGAACACCCGGCACTCACCTTTACTGGAGCTCCTGAGCCCAGAGGCAGGGGGTGTGAGTGGAGGGTCCTGGTGAGGCTGGGCAGGGAAATTAAGACCTAGTGTCCTCAAGACCATGACAGGTAGCACACCTGATCTTCATGTACATTAAGAGTGGCAAAGTTGGCAGGTGAACTGCAGCCACACCTTAACAGTCTATTACTCTAAATAGCTGCTAATTCTGATTAGCTGAAGCTTATATCTTACTAAGTGCGATCACTTTGTGTTAAGATAAAATTAGAATAGGTGTTAGAACAAAAAAAGACAACTGCCTGACTACAGAGCCAAAACATGATAAAACTTCAGTGATGCTCCCGTCAGTTTTTACACAAATATTAAACTAATGGTCCAGAAGTACAAGAAATTCTACACACTACTCAAAAAAATAAAATAATTCTAGAGCAAAGCCAAGCAAGACTAATAGGATGTTTTCCATTTATTAAGAATAATTTACAGAAACTTTTCATTATGAAAGACCTCAAATGATTGGGAGGGCTTTTTGTACAAATGATGATCCAACTTCAGTAAGATAAAGCATGCTTGACTTATCAATAATATCACTTCTCATGTAGTGGAAATTAAGCTTTTGCTGAAGTACCATACTGAATTTAGCCTATAAAAAGAGTATTCGTTTCATTAGTTTTAATCAAATTTTATGGAATCATTGCTCAATGATTTGGGGATAGAACTTAGCTAAATGAAAATCATAATCATACCAACCTTCCAAAACCAAGAATAATTAATTAATTCTTGGAAATGTTCTTCATTACCAATTTCTAGCAAAGAACCCTTTAACACCAAAAGTCAAGTCAAACCACCTATAGTTGTCTTTCCCTGGTTTATCAAGTATCGCTCTTGTTGCTAAGATTGAGAAAACATTTGTAAGAAAAGGCAGAAGTATCCATGTAACAATACTCAATTGTTTCTAGTTTGAACAGAAAGCACTTAACAATGAAAGCGACTATTTTTAACATGTTCTAACATTTAAGATCTAACAAATGGGTATATGCTACACCTAACTTCTTGACATCTGCTTTGCACAGTTCAACTCACAAATCCAGCTTCGGTGTCAGTTGAGAAGAGCACTTAAGATTCTCAGTTGCCACTATCAACAAGAAGTAGAACACGTTGAATGTAAGGTTAGCTGGAGTTAAAAGTTAACAAAGGGTAGGCTTGAAAACCTACTTCTCCAAGACTCAGATTCTTGTCTAAAATGCGGAATCATTTGCTTATACATAAATGCCTGAAAACCCTTCTTGCATCAAAGCTACACATATGCTAGTAACAAATGCACAGGCATTGTCCTGTGATTATCCATACCAGCATACTGTTAGCACAGTCCTTGGCATGGTTTTGGTGATATAACAGTTATTAGCCTCCCAAAACGTGCTTGGACATGCTTTCAGTGTAGTGTGTCTACTAGGGGCTATTTCCAACACACAGATTGGATGTACCCATCTTGTTTTGATAGGTAAAAGGATATATGGATTCTATTGTATTATATATATCACATCATGTTCTATGCAACATATGGTTCTATCACGCCAAATGGCTTCAGTGCAGAAAACAGGTCTGGTACATTTTGGTTTTGAGCATAGATGTGCTGTTAGATTCCGCAATCACCTCTCAGCACAGAAAACTAGTCCCACTGCTTTTTGCAAAGACCCAATATCTCTCTCTCCAGGATATGAAATGTGGGTTCAGTCATGTCCCTCAACACAATGAATTCAAATTGGGAATTCTTGTATTCAATTCCCTGAAAAGTGCCTATAACATGAGGTCACAGGACAAGGCTGAAAGTATTTTCCATTGTCCAGTTGAAGCCGTCTCTTGTATGTTCTTATAAACAGAGAAGGGTCAATGGTCAGAAAGGAAAGGGCAAAAACATAAACACACAAAGGGATCCTGACTTAGGATACTGAGCAAGAAATTCTTGAGAGAGGAGCCTTGGGTTCCTATGCCTGCCCCTAATATTGTTTATATTTTTCTTCCTCTATTTTAAATTGTACACATGATCCTGAGGGTAGGGACAAGAGCATGGAAATTCCCACTTTGAATGTACCTGCATTAAGATCTCATTATTACTGGTAGAGTATTCCAAGTTATCCAAGATAGCTTTTCAATTTAGAAAGTTATCACAGCACAGCCTTGTAAAATGGGGAAGAAAGGTAGATCAACAGACAGTTAGAATACAGTAAATTTCAAAAAAGATTAAAAAAAAAAAAATCTCCTTCCATGTAAACAGAAGCATGGTGGCAAAATTAACTTTTTTTTTTTTTTCTGGAGATTTTTCAGTTCATTTAGTTAAAGTTTTTTATTCATTGGCTCTGTACTAGTAAAAACCTACAAAATCTAAATTTATCATTTAATTTTGCCTAAGACAATATTGTGCTTACATGTAGCTAAGCCTTGATTAATAGATTAAGGAGCAATTTCAATCAATCTTTTTAACTTGTTCTGTGATTTTTTCTATTTCTTGACACTGCTCCATCCCCATAAGAATATAATCTTAATTATTTGTAAGTTAAATATTCTCTTTTTTTGCACAAAACTATTTAAAATATAAACATATGTTTAACTGAGCTTTGCTCTTTTATTCACAAGTATTTATCTACAGTTTTTCCATCAGACCAAATGGGCCCAAAAGAAGTGCTGTCTGAAGAGGAACAAACATACAATTAACAGGATCTACAAGTCCTTTTCAAACAGCTGTCTACTTATAATACAGATGAATACCCTGGATATTTTTCAAAAGTCTTATAAGTATCATGCCACTGAACATACTAATTTTCCCTGCCAATTGTACATTTTTATGTAACAATAACTAGGTTGATGTCAAAGAACTGAAACAAAATTACATACCATATGTCATACCAGAAGCAGCTTAAAGATTAGCATATTTATAAGACAAAAAATGCATTTTAAGTAATGCAAATACAAAAAAAAATACTTATTTGTAAAAGCATTTTTTTCCAAATCAACTTAAAGTATGCTTTTCTGCTTTCCTTTGACAAGATCAAGAAAATTCAATTCCATCCCATAGGAAAGATCTTAGAGAAACATCTGATATTGTGCAAAAAGTCGACAATCAATGATTTATCCTTTCAAACTGTAATGCCAGGGTCTAAACAATAATCCATTTCATCCAAGATAAGACAGAGAAGTCAGTCAATTTGGTAACGGTCATAATGGCCCAAAACATTCCAAGTGGAAAACCATGTAGGACAAGAACTGAACATATGACTAAGTTTCTAATTAAAATCCGGTATTTTTTACATTACCTTACTTTTGCACATTTACACGCTAACTGGGTATCTCAATTCATTTAGACAAACTTCTTAAACTTTTTAAAACCCCATTTAAAAATCTGAAAAGTAATACTAATTGAACATGAACAATTAAAAGCATGTTTTCAGCAGAAGACCAATATACAAATTAAAATGTTATTAAAAAGAAAACTAATGGATAATTAACAAGCTATACTTACCTTTATTATGATCATTAACTCCCAAAGAAGCAATAAAGTCAGAATATTTGTCTACATCCCAGAAACATGGTTCTCTACAAAGTTGATGGACTAACATGTACTTCAATATATTCCACATGTATTTTGCTATATTGCCTTTGGTGATAATATATAATTTAGCTAATCTAATTTAATGTCAATATCAAAATATCTGCCAGAGGAAACTGTGTGCTAGTTATATATATACTTTGCCTAGTCGGAACATAATTTGTTATACTGAAAATAGTTACAATTCTCTGACAAAGTTTTCAAAATGTGAAAACTGAGTAAAACCAACCTCAGATTAATAATTAAAAGTACCAAAAAAAAATTATAAAACTCTTTTTGATGATGAGGCCTATTTTTCCCATTACTGTAGCATTCATTTTAAGAATCCAAAGCTGTGAGTAGCAGATTTTTATATTATTAACATTGCCATATGAACTAGTCAATATAATAAAGTCTTTAGTAATATTTGATCAAACTGCCTTGAAAGGTTTGGTTCTTCTGTCTTTATAATTTTCTTCAGTAAGACTGAGAGTAATCTCATTTTCATACATACTTTATGATGCAATACTAATAACATGTAATAGAATTAATAGGGTAGTTTCCAAGAAGTAAGCAGTACAACTACAAGAGTATTTTTGTTGCACAGTTCTTTCAACCTACTATTCATAGCTAAGAAAGAGCAGTAATTTCCCTGAATAGCAGTTCAGTGATATAAAAATATGCCTATTAAAATGTACTTTTCTTCCCTTAAATTTTATCATATTGTCAAATGGATATAAAAAGTGAATGAATGAATGAATGAATGGCTATTTGCAGTATCAATGCAATACTGACATTATGCAAGTGCTTCACCAGCACTTGCTCAGATTATTTCGCCTTGAAAGACTTTGCATAGGTTAATTGTTCAGAATTTAATAAACAATTTTGTGGACGATACATGATGGTCAAACAGCCATCAAGACACTGAAGAAAATAAATGATGAAGGATGCCTCTGCCACTCTAATCACAGCAATTGAATAAAACTCTTGTACCTATCTCCAGTCTTATAAACAACACAGATCAGAGGGGATGCAGGAGACATTTGGTACGTAAACATCCTTTTCAAAAAAGTGATGGAATGTGCCATGCTTAAGTATCACACTAATCCTTGTTTGACGTACAGAAACTTGTGGATTACGTGCAAACCCAAAGGTTAGATGTTCATTTTGATAAACAGGTTAGACTAACTGGAACCTGAGACACTGAAGGGTTGAAGAGACAACTGCATAAACTTCAGGATTACAGCAGAGCTGGATCCCTCTGGAGTCCCCCGAGGCTGTGGCTCTAAGAAAACCCTCTGCAGGAGCCAGCAGCTTTTAGCTGGTTTTCCTATTGATCATGTTTTCACTGTAACTTAGAGTTTGTGAGATACGTATTCTGTTCTCTACCCAAATGGACACTATCAGGAATTTATAGATAAGAACTCAAGAAAGATCCTTCATCTTCCAGTGTGGAAAAAGCCATTTATGCAGTATCTCTGTTGTCTCCCACACAGAACATCCTTTCTGCTAATAAAAGTCCTTGCACTAGCTACAAAAAAAGAAAAAAAAAAAATAGGGGGGGTGGGGGGGTGGTAACGAAATAAAAACACCACCACCAAAAAAACCCCAAAGGCAGCCAAAGAAAGGAAAAGGGGTAAGGAAAAGCTCTGGGAATATGGGATGCTGTTTTTTTATAGGAAGGAGTTTCTACAGAAAGGAGGAAGATACATAAGGAAATAAGGTATCCTGCACTATATCATTGATGTTTAAAATAATGGCAATTAGAAGAAATCCTTTTGCTAAACTTACTTGCCTTTTTTTTTTTTTTAACTTTGAAACACCTATAACCAGTATAAATCTAAATATTTGAGTTAATAAGAACACATATCTTTCCTCTGGATCTAGTGAAAGGAAAGGACAGAGTTTAGAATAAATACTGCCTTTCTTATGATTGAGGATCTACACATCTGGAATAGTCAAGTACAGTAAAATTTAACTCATAATTCAGTACTGCTGTTTCTGTCTAGAATACTTTCAAAAGTTACTACACCTAAAACCTAAGACTTGGAAAAAATACCTCATTTTATTAAATAGCTCACACATGCTCCAGTAGAAGGCTGAAGATTATATCTATCTTTTACCAACCTGGTGAGCCATCAAACTGCTCTTTGCACCTTGCCTAGCAATATTAGTCAAAATGTACTATTTTTTTTTTCTTACTGTACACATGAAGATACAGTCTCATGTCTTGTCTTTTCATGCTTCAAACAAATTTTGTTTAAAAAACCTTCCATGGTTTAAAAACCTTTCATGGTTTTGATCTTCTCAACAACCTGATTGTATTTATTTTCTTAAGCCTCTTATATAGAGCCAAAATATAACATTAAAAAAAAAAAAAAAAACAACCCAACAACAAAGAACACCAACCCACAATCCCAAACACAAAACATGAATCTCCTTGGCTTTATTATGAGCTGCTATGAAAACTATAGATACCAACAGACAAGTATTTGCATCAAAAAATCCTTACATTTAAATTGACTTTTTACCTGGAAAGGGTATTACTTCCATTATCAATCTGTGTGAGTGGATAGAACAATTTTTCAGTCCCTGAAACCTGCTGAAGCACATCCATTTTCACACACAAAATCCCTCACATTTACTTAGTGAAGAATAATTAAATCAGAGTGACAGTAAAAAGAGGAGAGCAATTTACACACTGACATTGAAGAACTTCATTGGAATTAATCTGTATAACTTCAGTAATACTTATTAGTCAACTCTACTGTATACATTAATTCCTCTACGAAAAAAGTTTTTAAAACCATTCCAACACAACTGAAGCTTTTAAATGCCTAAAGAAAACTATTAAGAATTTTATAATAGCAATGTTTAAAGCTTATAACCCTTCAAAATATTTTAAAGTAAAAATCACCATGTCAGAGAATGTTTTTGACATGTAAGCTTTACTGAATATGGACTAAAATTAAAATTACCTACTTTTATACATCATGTTATTATATTAGTAAAATTACATTAGTTATCATGTTCAACAAAGACATACAAATCTTAATCTTCTTTTTTATGATGTTAGTTTAGATGGCCATTAGTTTCCTCCTACCAGAAGAATTCATTGTAATTAGCCTAACAACTTTTGCAAGTTCTAAAGTATAGGAGATGTGTGCCATATAAGGAAAAAAAAAAAAAAAAAAAAACCACAAACCTTTTTGTGCTACATATGTAATAATGCACTTCTTTTTTTCCCCCACAAATTTAAAAGCACACTTAATAAATGACCAATAGTAATGACAGACCATTCTTTACCAATGACTGAAAGAGTAAAAGTTTCAAAGAGCTTGAAACCTGTTGCCTTTAGCTGTTTCTTCAAAGATGGTACGTCGGAAAGATCCGAACTCTGTTTCTGACAGAACCGCTGCACACACAGTGATAAGAAAAAGCACGACTAGGTAATTGGCTAACCACAGGTGTTTTGACTCTAACATGATTACATTTCACAATGCAGATTTATGAGATTTTAGATCTCCATTTAAGATCATGCCATTTCATACAGTTTCTCTTAGTCAATATACAAGGTACAAAATGAAACTACATCTAGATGCAGTCATAAACACAAATTATTCTTAGAAAACTGAAATTCATCAATATATGCATTTAAATCACAAAAATTAATTTTATACCTCCCTCCAGTAAATTACAGCATCACATATAACACTAGATACTGACATTAATGTCTCTATCTGAAACAAAAAATAAATATTCCACCATGTTGTATGTCCTTTGGCTTAAGAACAGCATCTTAATGTTTATTAAGGTCACAACATTTTAGATAATTACTTCAATATCATTGTTTTCACATAGTTTTAGACAACTAAGAGAGATTATAATGGAATATTATGTGTATAACAGCAACAACTGATCTAGACGTGAAGCTAAAATTCTTAGAATATATTCCAATTTTTCTCTAGTATAAAGATAATAAATAGCCATATAATTCTGTGGGGGCAAAGAAGTTTGAAAGCTCTGTATAATTAAATATGAATTGACTGCACATAGCAGAATCAGTTTTTTAAAAGTCAAAGACTGTACAAAGTTAAAATTTTCAACTTAAAATATCATAATTTTAAAATTAATTCTGATAAATTTATGTGAAATGGGAACAAATAAACCTCAGAAAAGGAAGAAGGAGGCCTCCAAAATAACTGTTTTAAAAACTGAGATGTTTTTAGATGGCCTTAGTGAAGGCCAGGCACTATTGATACTATTTCTGTAGTTTACCTCCATGATTTTTTTCTTTGCAATATCACCCCATTGCTTCTGCCAGTAGAATTTAGAGGAGCGGGTGAAGGCAACTGAGTAGGGGAGAAGGAACTAAGAGTGGAAATTTTTGCTAGAACAATATTTTCCTTCTTACAGTCTACCCTGAGGGTCACAGTTCTGAACACTATAAGCGTGCAATTATTTAACTCAATGCCAAATGACACAAAACGTTCTTTCAGATCTCTTAGAATAACCCGTTAAAAAAGAATTATTGAAAACAGGGCAGGGGAATTAAAATGTAATTTGCGAAAATATAATTATGCAAAGCACTAATATGCCTAATAATAATATGCTAATTTAAAGCACCTATGTAGGTATAATACTTTGTCTATGAAAATCAGAAAAGTAAAACTTCTGACCAGCATCATTAATAGGACTTCAGAGGGCTTGAACACACTGAAGGCTTCAAAAATCCCCAATATATCAATCACTATGGACAGCTCTTCATATATACAGTACATTCTACTTGTCAGTTTACTACATGAGCTCTGAATAGCTATTTCTTTTTTTGTTTTATTTGCCTTGAAGTGGCATCTAACCAAGCATGCATACATAAAGTTTATCCAGCAGGAAGCCACTTTTCCAGAATTTCAAGGCAGCTGAGACTGTTGGATGTCTGAAGAAGTGACTGCGAGCTGCAAACTGGTACAATACCAACATTTGCCCTTCACAGAGAATATAACGTGACTCAATTATGAGAAACCCCTATCTGGCAACTCTAGTACTGGTTTTGGGCACTCCTTCAGTCGAGGCCTTAGAACAGAACTATATCTGGTCTTGTAATAAAACAAACAATAGCAAACATTTTCTTTCTTTCCCAAGTTAGATAATGTCCACTGTCTTTGTCACATGTTAATAGTTCCAACAGATCTCTTCTGGTAAACACACAGATATGGATGCTAATTAAATTCAACTCAAGTGTGAGTGACAACTAGATGCTTTGAACATACCCAACACCAACACTCACTAATTGGTTATAAAAAAATGTGCAATATGCCATAATTTACCAAAGCACCAATGCCTAATCACTTCATGCTGCAATGAATTTCAAGCAAATATGAGTAGTTATGTCATTAATTCTAACAAAGTGACAGTTAACACTTATTCCACTATAGTGAGCATTTGCACAAAAGCTTCTTATCAGTATTTATAATGTCCAGCAGCTCTACAAAAAGATATTTGGAACACTAAGAATTCTTCTAAGAATTATTCTTATATGTAAGAACATTTGTTTACATGTATGTATGGAAATCCAAAAATACTCTTTATTTTTTCATACGCCATATGAAAATTTTGACCACATTTGTATTAAACCATCAGGACAGATATTAAATAATTGATCATTTATTAACCTAATAACTCTTTTTGACCACACTGCACAAGCATAAACTGCCAGTTACACTTTTGTTTGCCAAGTCAACAGAGTAATCAAGAGGAGCTAAGCTTTTTGTTATTACCCAGCTGCACTAGCACATGATGATTGAAAACTTCTGGGGATGTAACTTTAGCTGAGATCAGAATAAACCGTAGGGGAGAGGTTCTTCCCAAACTGAAGAGTTTATACTGGCATTGATGTAACTGAGCCACAGCATAAAATTAGAAGATTAAAAATACTGCCTCCTAATTCACCTGCCACCAATTCATACTGACAAATCACTTCCCTTTATTACTGTACTTGCCAATGGGTGAAAGCTTTTGTATTTTGTCATTTGTAAGTACAGAAAAATAACTTCTACTTACTAATCTTCGATTGAATCCTTGATTTATTAACTGTCACAATGAAAATAACAATTTAAAGGGCAAGGAAAACACAATCCTACTTAGTGAGAGTGGAACCTGAATCAAAGAGTATCATTCCTTTGTTGAGCCCATTTGGACTCAGTCATTTAGGGGAAGCCACCACTGCTCCTGAGATAATTTTAAAAGTTATATCTGCCTACAGCTTCCTCAACTGGCAGTTTTTAGTTTCATTCGCCTGTGTTTTAGTTGTGTCTATGTCTCTTCTCACTGACTGTCAACTTATAGAAGAAATTGCCTATAGAAAAGAAATATTAAAACATATGTATTCAGCATGTCAAATGTCTAAAATAAATTGAAAAAAGTTTTATATCTCTATCCAGTCAAAGAGCATTTAGTGTGAAAGCAATAGCACATTTGTTGGTAAAAGTTATTTTGCAGGCATCAAGCTCCTATTCTGCACTGTTATAGATAAAAAGTATCCATCTCTGCCCATGAGGTTAGGATAATCCAATTGCAGAGCCATCTTGTATTTCCCCACTGGCTGCTGCACTACTTTTTTTTCTTATAGTGGAGCTCAACAATTTGAAAATATAAAAAATGTAAGGTTTACATCTTACCTGGATTTCTGTAACAGAATTGATAAGATTTGTACTCTTCAAATTTTAACAAGCACAACAGTTAACACTGCAGATTTTTATAGACGCCAATATGTCATAAATATGTGTGTTCAAGTTTTGGGTTGCAGAAGCCATAGCTATATCCAGGATAGAAAAGCTGAAAATTATACTCATAAGAAACCTGAATGGAATTGACAAGGCATCATTTTAATTATGATACATTTACATAGTGAATGTAACGTTGAATTACCAGCACTTATAACTTCTGAGTTTGACATGACTGTCATTAACTCAGAATTCTCAACTGAAGATTCAGAAAAATATGCATAAATATTTGACCTATTACATGCTAATAATAAATCATACATAATGAAAATAATTAAATCTGAGGAAGATTGCTATCAACACTAGTATAGAAGAGCTTGAAATAAAGATGTTAGGTACTATACCAATGACTTCAAGACAAGTTTTCAAATGCACAGTATGAAATCTACCTTGCTCTGTCATTCATTGCTACTTCAAACTTATGGATAAATGGGAGATTTATCCTCAGAGTCACCTGAAATTTTTCTGCTGATGGCTTCATTAAACAACAGCATCAACAATCTATTTTGTTAATTGAATTAAGGTAGAATCAATTAACCTATTCTCCCATTTCCATGAACAGAAATGCTTAAAAGTGATATTTTAGCCTTGTTGTATGGCTAACAAGCACTAGCATGATTAGGCTCTGTGAATAGGAAATGCCTTCTTTCTAGTCTAACAAATTTCAAGAAATTACTATGTAAAATATGTATTCTTTTTGAGAGGAAAAAACCCCACAGACCTCTCAAGAGTTCTTAAAAGCTAAGAATCTCACACCCTAATTCCAAAAGAGAGGATAGCACAGAACTTAAGAAAAAAAAAAAAAAAGTTTAAGAAAACTAGAAAGAATATTATTTTCTTTTAAAAATATGTTATTTTAAAACTTAATGTTGCACATGCAGAGTCAGGAAATTAGTTTAATAATAATCCACATTTTTTTCTCCACTTAATACATAGTTTTAAAAAGTAACTTCAGTTACTCCCTCTTCAAAAACAAATCTAACTTCTTCATGGCAATAAAAATAGCAAAAGGTAAACACAGGAGTTACTATTCTTGATCTCTTGCCTCTTAGTCTTATCTAACATTTTTGAAAAACAATGCCTGGGATAATCTACCATTAAACAATCTTTGTGATTATCTTTTGTGAACAAGGTCTTCCAGCACAATAAAAGCCATGCTTCAGATAATACAAGTGTCCTAGAAAAGCTATTCTGTGTCCAGTTAGAGGATAACTATGGAATCTGCTCTACATTTTGCATGTAGAATCAGAAGTATTAAACTATAACCTCAGTCTTTTATTAGCAGTAGGCATCGTTTGTATTACAATAGTATGTAGGAGCAATAATTGGAGGTCAGAAGTACACTGTGGTAGAGGCTCTATCAGCAAAAAAGGTTGCTTGAAAACTTTAAAGGACATATTTATTCATAGACAAAGAGTTTCTCCTAAACAACAGGGACAGCAGGGAAGAAAGCACAAGGGTGCTATATTGCAAATGTTATGTTAGCATGATAGGTTAGAATCTGATTTTATCCAACCTCTTGATACTGAAGGAAAGAAAAGTCCTACACAATCTGCAAGTTAGTTGTACCTCTACATGCACAAATTCAAGAGGACGTAAAATTACACTAATCAGTAGTCACATTTAGAAATACTTACAGAGAATTCCCCTTATCTCCGCCCACCCACTTCAATACTACAGCAGTGTGTCACTTGCCAAGTGTTCCATGTTATGATACATGTATTATCTTTCTATTGCAAGTATGGCATAGCACCATATATTTCTTTTCCAAACACTGCATACCATTTAATTATTTCAAAAGTATTTAGTCATTAATGTCCTTTGAACTTGACAGATAAGAAATAAGAAACAAGGGGCATTCCCCAATGTTCAAGAAAGATAGCAATGACTGTTGTACTGAGTCTGCATTTAACACAAATATTAGGTGAGCAAACAGTACCAGTATAACAAAATGCATTTTTTCTAAATGTCTAAACATCTGTAATATTTGCATTATAGTTCCACTACTTTCTTAGTTAGTACCTTCCCTTAAAAGGTAGCATTGTTGAGTAGATTCACTATGACCTCAATACCAAAAATATATATCAAAAGCCACATACACAAAGTTAGAAAACTATGAATCTGAGGATGAAAGTAGTGTTAACCAGATCTTCTGATTGATTGTGTAATAATGAGTTACAAACATCAATTTCAGCCTAGAATCAATGTAGGACCATTTTGGCAACATGTGCTAGAGCTATGTATCATTATTCTCTACTTTCTAGTCCAAGAAGGCTATGCCCAACAAATTATTTTTTAGATAACTTGTTAGACCTAGGAGTTTATTAGAAAAATATATGGCTTATGGCTTGAAAGACCATAAAGTGGTTTAAAGAGACCTAAGGGACAATGATTTATCTACCAGAATCAACTTTCTCTTCAGGCTGCCGCAACAGAGCATGGAAATGTGAAAAACAGGATTAAAGATTCAAGTTATCTGCTTAAAAACCGCAAATGCTTTATCGTTTATCAAAAATGACACTTCAAAAGTTATCTGGATGGTGTGACATAAGATTGTACAATTCACTTGCACATTTTGTATAAAGTGATGTTAAAGACTTCCTTTTATCAGAGTTGTTGGAGCTCATACTACCATTTTAACTTACTGAATCTGTATAGTAGATACAAACATTAAAAAGTAATGCCTGTGGAATTTGCAACCTAAGTTAAAAGTGGGGTTTTTTAAGAAAAAAATATTATTCCCATTATCGGTCTCGAAAATTAAGATATAAGGGGATCGGAGGGAATATATATATTACCTAATTTTAGCACTTGCCTTACAATCTTAGGTTAGGAAGACTTTCTTTAGAAAGTCTCCATCTAATGGAGGGAGAAGCTCTCTGAAAGGGTCTGTCAGAGAAGAAATCCAAAGTTAAGTCTTCTGAACAACACCTTTAAAGGCACTAACCTTTCTATTTTCTACCCAGGAACAACGGCCTCCACATGTTTGTGACAAGTTAGGCAGTGTACATTCCTTTGTGTTTTGTCTGACTCTGAAAACTCTCTGACAATTTAAACTGATCTTAGTGATGGCTGCCAGGGTCATGCACTCTGGCCATACATTCCCATCACCTCTTTTGCACTGTCCCAGTTTGAGCTAGTTCAGAGAGTTAAATAGCTGAAAATTAACTTTAAAACCCCTTCTCTTAAAGCCTAGATCTACATTTTTAACATAAGTGAGGGTGCCATTTGTATTATACCTCAAGGGCATTCCATTGATAAAGCATATGATTAGCAACAGACTAGTATGTATTCCAGTAATAATTTATTATTTTTCATAGCAAGGGCAGAACAAAAAATAACTCTTAGTAAGCCAAAAATACTAATGCTCAAGATACAGTATACAAATATCATGTATGCTGAGAAGCCAATAATCTGTATAATAGATCTTACAAAACCAGTCATATATGTTTAAAAGTAATTAAGTTAGCATGCACATTAAAATAAAAGGTTCTTCCCTTCTCAGCAAGCTAACCCCTTGAACTTAGACCTGCAAATGCTACATGAACTAATTCCTATAGAACCTATTGGAAGTTCCAGGGCTGTTACATTTCAAAGACCATGTCCATAAAGCAATAGCAAAGTCTTACTTACATGAAAAAAAAAAATTCATCACATATATTTAACACCAGTAAACTGAGAAAACAATACACTTCCCATATGAAAGCATGCCAACTACTACACATCTCAAATTTAATAAATTTAACTAGACTACATGTAAGGCCACTTATCAGAACAGTCCTAGGGAATGAAAATTATAAAGTTGTCTGAAATAGTCTGTAACAAGACCAACATCAGCACTGGCAAAAAAAACTCCAGAAACCCCAACTTCTTCAGGAACAAACCTTTCATGGAGTTATATTTTTGTTCTGCATGAGCTATATGGGTGGTGAAGGGTCATCTCTGAGGCATATGGAGCAAAGAGTATTCAATAGAAAATACTCACTCGATAGTCAGAAATACAAAGTCTCACCAATCACCTGCTTTCCAGCTGTAATAACTGTAAGTAGTCTAATCCAATGCCATGCTATAGCTGCTAACAGTTCTTCCTCTAGTCCACACAAAAGTCTTCTTGTACTAAATTTAAAGAATTTTAAGTAAATGAAAGATGGAGCTAAGCACTGATAAGAAAACAAAATACTGAAAAACTGCTCAGTGAGCAGTATTGTCTTAATTCTGATTAATGTAGACAGTGAAATATGTATCAATTTAAACTTAATCATAATGCACATGCATAAAGAATTCAGATTAAAGATGCACAAGCTACCTTAGTTCTGGTATTTTCTAATCTGAACAAATCTTATAAAAATTATTATATAGTTTATAGCTTATATATTATAACTTCAAGAAAACGCAATTTTGAAAAGACCAACAAATCATCAATTTTTTTGTTAAAAAATATTTAAATACATATTATGTATGTACATATGCAGAGGGAGGAAGAAAGGTCTATTTCTTCAATGAACTCAGCATGAACAAGATTTTGGTCCATGAGTAATCTAATTGCCTTTAGTCTGCCCACGGTTTCATTACAGCAAAAAGGTCCGAGTAAACCTAATAACTAGTCCATTCAGAATGTGGTGTTCAGGTAAAGCTGTATACAAAGTTGCTATAATGCATGAAAATCTTTTATTTGAATCAAAAGTACATTCAAGAGTTGTACATATGTGCTGGTAAGAACATTAAAACAAAAAAAAATCCCTCTGAGACATACAAAAGCCCAAGCCTTCACTTAACAACTTTGCAATAACTCACTTGAAGATTGTTTATTAACATTTCTATGGTTTGTTTAATCACTCAGACAATCTTTGAAATATTAGCCAACACGTGTCTTTGTTATTCAAAATATATGACTATGCACAGAGATGACAGAACCTTCCAGAACAACCTTTCAAGGACTATTAGCCATGGACATACATTCCCTTCTGTCCTTCTTAAATGATGTGAAAGTCACACAGCATAATTGTCACAACGCCTCCCTCTCTGTACCTCAGTCACTCCTGCTAATGCACAAAACCCACATTGATAAACACCTACTACACGTGGTCTTCCTTCACCTCTAATACTATTACACTGCACTCTCAAAAAACTATCTGAAACACTATACTTAAAATGTTAATAGATATGTATACATATCTCTTTGAATCTGCTTTGAAAAGTCTTGAGAAGAAGTCATTTTTCAGCAAAACATAAGCATATAAACCAAAAGTAGATTTACCACAGTAGAGAGTTTGAAGTTGCATGATATGGCCACAGAAAAAGCTAACTCTTTCCAACCCATTGACTAGGCTTGTATCTACTCCTCCAAATCAATTTTTTAATTATTATAATTATATACACAAAGAAATCACCTGTTTAAAAGCTAGCACATACTTAAAATGTTCATCTAAAGAAAGGGAACACAAGAGGTAAATCCAATAAAAATCAGTGAGTTTCCAATAAACAGTAACAGAATTTTTTAGAAATAGAAATGCATCATTCTACATTTAATTCAGAATGCCTTCGACTCTCCAGTAAGTATTGCCCTCACATTTAACCATCTCTCTGTCTTTTCAGCAACTAAATATGCTATGCAAGTTGCTTATCATTTCTGCATCTAATGTAGTTTGAAAATTGCTTGAAAACGCTTCCTATACTTAGCATATTTATAAGCTATACCAGATCAAATATTTGAATTTAAAAAGTTGGGCCCCAGAAACATTTTCTTCTATCTTCCGTGTCACAGCTTCCGTCAAAGTGTAATAGATATTGATATCACCTTAAATGCACATTCAGGTATGTATAGAATCCTGAATTACAGATTTGATCAAGTAGCATAAAAAGATTACACTTTCATTGCTTTAAAACTAAGAAAAATCAGACAACCTTCATTTTCTTAATATTTAAGAATACCCATCTCCTGCCGGAGAAGCTTAAAGCTTTGCACTGCTTTTATCTATTTTAAAATAATTCTGAACAACAGTCATCAATCCAAAGTATTTTCTAAGTATTTTTTCACTCTTCAACAAAAGTACGAGATTGGGAAGGTACTTAAATCCATTAAGATGCATGTAGAGCAGCCTCTAGCAACTTCCAACCTATTTAAATAAGAAGAATTTTTATATTTTCATATAAATATTCTAGTATTTTAGTAAACAGTTTGTACCTCAGTAGGCATCAGTGTTTGTTAATCTCATACCTAACTAATAAATTCCAATCCTGCAACGAGCTCTGTGGGACTATGCCCAGGCATGCTAGACCACTGAGCTAGAGGTCACTGCAGGATAATCTTCTAAATACAGTAGTTAGTTACTGTGTCGAAATGATTCACTTCTACCACAACCTTGCAAATTCTAATTTGATAATCACAGTAATTATCAATTAGCATTTCATCACTATTTGATGACACACAGTGACTTGAGGCTAACTAGCACCTAATACTCAAGTTTGACAAAAATGCCATGAAATGAAGCATCGTGGCAGAGGCTAGCAGGCATGAAGAACTGAGTAAACAAAAAATGTGCAACATTTTTCAGACGCTTGCAGGTTAATTTTTCTGCCAAGCTTCCCGTTCACAGAGGTGCCAATGTAGTAACCCGGGTGAGACACACCCGTGGTCTGAACCGACGCCTGTTCGGATCTGCAGCCGTTACAGAAGTAGGAGCACCAGCCTAGGCTGTGTCCATGGGACAGGCCACAACCTTTGTCATCTGCATGTTTCTTCCACCCAGAACATCACTCCCATAATGAGGAGGGCTGCCCTAACAATACTAAGGTTATTATTCAGTACAATAAGCCATAGTATGTTTCATGATAAGTAAATTCACTTTGAAAACGAAAAAGAAATAAATCGTTATATCTAATTATGTAACACAACTACTAGAAGACAGAAAAGCTGAAGAGCTAAGTACAAAATTAAGTTACAAGTAGTTCTATCCACAGTTCACCTCTAGATCTGCTTTTAGGTGGATGATCATTCAAGTCTAGAGAATACTCAACCAACCTGTTGCAGCTGAAAATCTTTTCTTCCATTCACCTTACAGGGTAAGATACTTCATCTCAACGACTATCTAATCTGTTTCCTATGAACTAAGAACCTGCATTTCAGTGTGCTTGAAATATTTCTTATTTCTTTAATGCTGAAATAGTATAGAAACATTAGCTAGTTATAGCATAGTATTATGATTCATTCAAAACAGACATGGCCCATATATTTAGAATGTTCATTTTTGTATCACATAAAAAGATTGGAGTCATGTAATTCTCTCATGCATATGACCACATCATTCCATTAAAAACTTTCTATGCCTGTAGCAGAATTTCCATTTTCATGAAGGACTTTTATGAAAACTGTCATCTTCTCTCTAAAGTAAATTTTTGCATAAAAATGATGAATGTATTAGAATCCATTAGAATTCAGAGTGCAAAAAGAATCATAAGTTATAGATTAATACAAATTTTTTGAAAACCTAATAGAAGCACTCTGCATTAAGACCTCCATGCTGGTTTATGTGTCAAAGAATTCTGAGAGGACTAACTGTAATTTACATTTTCTACATTATATAAAAATAAGAGGGTATTTTGTTTCCACATTGTATAACTGTTTTATCTTTCACTGTTTAATGTCTTCTAAACTCCATACTTCTATCTGCACCAATATTTCGCACAAATAATCTACTTTACTCTCTTTGCTTCCCCTCCCCCTCTTAAATACTGATGGGCAAAACTAAGGTGGTGTTACGACTTTTTTTTAGGATAGTTTGTAACCACTACATAACTCCCTGAGATACATATTACATAAAACTGACATCACAGCAAATGCTTAATAATCTGAAATAGTATATAAAAATTGTTTGATAGCATGTGTGATAAACAAGTTTCAAGTCACTTTTTAATCCAATAAGATGAATAGTTTACTACTAAACTACAGAAAAATGTTTTACATGGCATGTAAACTGATTCCTGAATCACTGGCACTTAAAACTGCCTTATATGAAAAATTTTTGCATTTTTAATATAAACAGCAAGAATCACCAGCATTTGTCTTCCAAAATGAAGCATCACACTGGCATCTATCAACAACACAACTTCCAAAAGAAAAAAAAAAAAAAAAAAGTGATGTGAATTTTAATTTGCAGAGAGATTTCAGGTATGTCTCCTTTCAGGATAACAATACCCTGTTAGGGCTTGCAGGCCTGAGCATAAGTAGTTTGGGAATAGCAATGACAGCATAAACAATAAACAAAGCACTGCAAAAGGTTTATGAGGGTGGAGTACATTATTAAACACTGGATTAAAACTCTTCTGTATCCTGCGGCTCCAAACTTTCTGAGGATGCAGTAGTAAACCCTCAGCAGACTTGGCTTATAACCCCTCTTCCTCAACACACAAGCCCATCCAGTTATTAAAACTGAATGCACCGTTGTTCCCTATGAAATACTTGAAAACAAAAAACTAAAACACAAAGACCATTCCCCTTCATAGAGTATTAACTTCCGCTTTTAATAACCAACTCATCGTCCCACCCAATACAGTTCTGCATTGTCCAACACATCCCACTTCAGCCAGACAATGCACACAGCAATAAAACTCAACCCAGCAAAGAAAGTGAAAGCTGCGTTTGTTCAGCATGTTATTTGGCACAGCCAACTGTAATGCTTCTGCCTGCCATTTATTGTTTACTCTGTCAAAGGATTATTAAGAAATAGACTACATTTGGCAATTTTTTGAGAGGGAATTTACATGCAAAGTGACTGACACTTGATATTTAAAGTCTATTGGTCGACTCTGACCCTTCGTTTACAAGTGACTCATTTGACTGCAAGGATCTCTGATGTGGAAATGCTCAGATACGAATCAATCGCAGTGTTTGTCTCGGGTAGATGTTACTTGGCAATCCAAAAGAAATGAACAATGCTCGAACCGAGGTTCACACAGAATAGTACTCATATGTTTAAAGAATTCCTTTTACATGCCTGATTTAGTTCTAGTCGGCGGATTTATGACTCCCCTTCTCCTAATAACTTATCTCAGTGCACAGTGTTTTTAAACGCACACACACACAACCAGCAGTTAACTCTTTTGCTGCCTAAAAGAACAGAAATGTTCGGACGTAATTAAATAAATAAAAAAACCCAGAACTGATACCGGTAGGGCTTTTGATTCTCTGTGGGAGGTTGGGAAAGGGGAAGGATAGGACGAGAAAGGGAAAGAAACATGTAGGTACAGTTTGCAAAACCCTGTTCCATAAAGAAACGATTGTGTGTAAGGAACGACCATTCCTACATGAAACCAGCTCAGTGTGAATTCTGCAGTTTACCTCTGATAAGGATAAAGTAAAAGGGTTTCTCTGTACCCGAGCGAGATTCCCATCCTCTTAGAAGGCAGATGCAGCATTTCTATAAACAAAAATGTCTCTAGCCCTACCTTGTGCCAGTGCTTGCAACATGTGGAGCTGAAGCAACAGAAACGCCCACCATCCCCGACAGAAGATGAAACAGAAGTTTAACTTTATCATCATTCCGCCTCGCCAGCTATTCCTTCGGGCAATAATTTCGCGATCCACCTTTCTTTCAACCGTTATTGCCTCACTGATCCCCATCCGATCCGAGTGCCTGCCAGTCCTGACAGCGCTTTGGTCATTGCTCATTCCGCACCCCGAGGCCGGGCTCTCTGTGGTGGGTTGGGACCATCGCCCGCTGCCTTTACCCCGGAGTTTGGGGGGAACTGCAGCCCCCACTTGCCAGCCACGGCGGACTCTTTGATTTGTGCTCACTTTGCCCGCAACCCGAAAGCAGCACTCCCTGTGCCTCCCGGTATGATAATCGCCACCTAAGTCAATGTTTCTTGTGGAGGTATTGATTGCACCAAAACAACCAGTCAGAAATGTGAAACACATGTTTCTCTGCACTGTCACATCCAATGCCTTCAACAGAGGGGGAGTAAGTTTATTGGCGTCAGTATTTCAGTAAATCCGAATCCTTCAGCACATCGCTAACAAAAACAGAGAAAGACTGATCCATCTTAGCCACCAGCAGACAATCCAAAGAGTACCTTTCATACTGCAACAATGATGGAAACTGTTACCCCCGTGATTTTTATGAATCGTGGTGAGTTTTCCGGCATGTGTCCCATTCTCCTTTACCTTGCGATAGAAGTGTTAAATTCTCTTAGAAGGGAAAAAAAAAAAAAAAAAAAAAAAAAAAAAAAAAAAAAAAAAAAAGCGCCAAGGGAAAAAAAAAAAAAACTAATTGAAAGTATCTCGCTATTCCTTGCGCTAAGGATTTATTTCAGACAATTTCAAGATTAGCCATGCAGACAGGGTAGTCTCCAGATATCCCTGCAAAACTCTGCATAGTTTATATTAATCCGATTTTCCTTTGGATACAAATCTCTACCGTCAATAGAAGGATTTGAAGGGTCCTCGAGCAGGTAAATTGAGCAGCTCCGGCTGTGATTCCAGCTCGCTGTGCAGTCAGTCAGCCACAGGCCAGTGGCGATGTCACTTGAACTCTCACGTTCAGCCGGAGGTAGGGAAAACCTCAGTTGATCCTATCTCCCTCCTCCTCGAAGATTGGTGCTGATCTCTCTCTTGCAGGGAGACCACGACAAAAATCACCTCTAACACGTAAAGCGCTTTTCTTCTGGCCGGCTATGGACGCAGCAACGAAACAAACGCTCAGCTGGAGAGTGTCCGGGTCGGGGGGGAGGGAAAATCTCCCGAAACAAACAGCAACAAGGTGAAATCCTTCCAGCTTTGCTTAGATGGACTCCTGCTTTCCTTGTTTATGCAGCCCAGGGATCCTGAGTCCTCCTCTGAGCGTCTCTCCCTTACAGAAGCTGTAAACACAAGAGGGAAAGCGCTATCACAACAGCAGCAGCGGCGGCAATAAAACCGTACCGAAAAAAAAAAAAAAAAAAAAAAAGTGCTGAAGGTTTTACATTTAAACAATGCATCGGGTATTGTTTCAGTCCCGCCTTCCGTAAAGGGAAAAGTTTCGTGGGAGATTCCCTCCCCCCCTTATTAAAGAGTACGAGTAGTTACGAAAGTAGTACACCCAGGATAAACGCAAGTTAAAAACAAAGCACCTAAGCGCGAAGTTGAGCAAACAAAAATCTTGTCAGCTCTTCTCCCCCACCCCCCGCCCCCGAAAGACAGCCTGAACTTTTCTCGCCTCTTTCAGCACAAGCGCGGTTTTAACCCTCCCCTGGCAGCAGGCTCGCAGCTCCCCCGCCATCCCTCCCGGGCGCCCACCGCGCCGTCCTCGCTCCCTTCTCACCTCCCTCAAAACCGGCAGCCCCGCTCCCCGCCCCGGTCGCCGCGCCTGCTGCCTCACTCCCCCCCCCCCCCCCCCCCCCCCCCCCCGCCATCTCCCTTCCCGTCTCTCTCCATAGCCCGCTGCCCCCCCGCGCCTCATCCCACCTTCCCCTGACCTACACCTCAGCGGGGCTGTGTCTGGGGGGGGGAACATTCCCCATGTAGCTGAGGAGGGAGATACTTGAGGGGGGGGGGGGGTGGATGGTGTTGTGTGCATGGAACTGTCAGGACTGGGCTGTGGGGGGGACGGGATTTCGGCACAGGTTTGCCCGCCGGCTCCACCACAGACGCGGGGGAAGGAGCCGCCGCCTCCCCCCCCCCCCCCCCCTCCCCTCCCCTCCCCGCCGCCAGCGCGGGACCTGCCCGCGGCCGCCCCCAACGCCCGAGCGCTCCCGCTCCTCCCCCCCCTCCGCCCCCGCGGGCAGCACCACCTTCAGCCAGGCCGCTGATTGGGCGGCTGGCGCGCGCTCGCGCAGAGGCGGGAGGGGGATGTTGCCCCTGTTGTCCCCGCGCTGGCTAACGGCTGCGCGCGTGCCCCTCCCTCCGGGTGGGGGGGTGTGTGTGTGTGTGTGTGTCCCACGGCCGCGCGCTCGTTAACGGCCGCGCGCTCGTGCGCCTGGCGGCACGTCCTCCCGCGTCCCCGCGCTCGCGGCGCCCCCTAGGCCTGGGAAAGGCTGCGGCGGGCGGGGGCCAGGCCGGGCACGCCCGGGGTGCGGCTGCCTCGGCTTGTGCGTTCCCGGCAGCTATTCTTTTAGTCAGCGAACGAGGGAAATAGCAGGTATGTGACCAAGCCAGAGAGCCTGGAGGCGCAGATTAACGCGCGCACACACACACCGCACCCCCCACCCCCCCCCCCCCCCCCCCCCCCCCGCCTCTTCCTGCTCTTTGTATTGCGTTTAATTCAGCCGGCGAGGTTGGCAGTACAGCAAAGTTTCTGAGCTCGGTTTGGTTTTATTCAATGAGTTTAGCAAATGTTTGAGGTGAAGATTGGCAGCCAGCTTCTGCTTTTTTTTTTTTTCCTTTTTGACAATCTGTCTCTTATGATAGAGTCATGCAGGCAAATACAGTAAATTATCACATCAAATACAAGGTCATTTTCTCATTTTACTAACAGCTGGCGTTATGGGTTTCTGACTGCGGTATATTATTCAAGAAAGCACCTTTTTCTTGTGCCTTTGTTATTTTATAGTATTAAAAAAGGTAAAGTTTCTTCACTGTCTCCACACCACACCAGTACAGGTGAACATCATTTACTAGTTCCATGGCAATGTCTACCCTGTGCCCATAACACATGTTCCACAGTTGCACCCTCTCCTATCCAAGCTATGAAATCCCTGCAAACTACTGGTCAGTTTTTCCTCTTGACACTCCCTTTGTTCCTCAGAGACCAATAAAGTTCCTCTTTTCAACCAGATTCTCACCTACACTGGTGCCTGATTCTTCCAGTATCAGGTTATTAAGGTTTGTGACACTCATTTTCTTCCCTTGCTTCTTCCCTGGGTGTGAAAGCTTGTTGCTCCTGTGCTCAGGACGTTGCTGTACTTAAATTCTTCTCGTGTTCTGTCACCTTTTCCTGGTAACTAAAAGATCTGAGCTGTACTTCAACAGACGTCTCTTCCTTGTGGTCAATAGAGTGTAAATAGCAATTCTGTTGAATCTTTCACGTCACATTTTCCTTTTTTTGTGTGTAGACCACATGAATAATTATCTACAGATATCAGAACCCAGTGCTTCTGATTTTCCCTTCAATATGTCCGTTTTGAGAACAATGCAAAGTGAACCTAGATTGTTTTCAGATGTGTTGAGAACTGACCTCAAGGAAGTAACAATCAGTTTGTAACTCCCATTGCACCATTAATAGTACTTAATTTATTGCAGCATGAAGAAACTTTTTATTTAACTAGTAATTTTGGGTGGGACTGATTTACCTTAACTGGAAATGGAAAGTATATTTAATTGTGTGTTTGATGGTTGTTTTTTTTTTTTAACTACTGTTAATAAAGGAGCATAGAGATGCTGATGGGCGGTTTAAAATTTCAAATTCAGTTTGTTCACTAAGAAAGTACTCGGTGCTTCCTTGTAAATTCTGAGGGAGGCTATTTGTTATGTTGCTATTGTCTAAAGTGTGCTGAAACAGCCATTGTCAAACTGTTAAGTTTTAAAACAAAGATGATACAGAAGACAAATACTAATTCTTGTTACTTTGTTTAAATTTAGTGAAAGCTTGTTTCTTCTTGGAATCAATATATTTTCCTTGTAGCATTAACCTGTTTCATCATTCAGACCTTGCGTTTTAAAAAATATTTAAATATGGTAGTGTCTTTTATAGTTGCCAACTCCACATCTTGGGTGAAATGTTTTCAGTTTCTTACTTCCTTATTTTTAACAAGTACCATGTCTCTTTGACATGTTACAGAGGATAACATTTGTGGGTTTTTTTGTTGTTTGTTTGTTTTTCTATTTGTATTCATTGCAATAACTGCACTTAACAGTGTTCAAACCAGAAAAAAATGATCTGAAGTCTCGTTATCTAGAGTAGGAAAAGCATTTCACCATTTTACTACCTTTGTTCTGTACCTGCTTCTTCACCCTCCTGCATGCGTGCAACTAGTGAGGAGCTAAACTTTCAAATACGCAGCAGGAAGACTAGTAGAAGAGCTGTCCCACCTGAAAAAGCAGAAACAACAAATCTGATGCTCATAAAGACAGAGAAAAGGAGGGGATGTTTTTTTCATGAATTTTAAAAGTAAGTAAGATAAAAGAAGCAGCAATGTAGTTTAATTTCAAGGTGTAGAAAATGAGGTAAAAGAGTTTTTTTTTTTTTTCCCAAGGACTGTTGTGTTCTGCAAAGAGGTGTGAATGGGATAGGTCTTTTAAGCACTGCAGACTTTGTATAATTAGTACAGAATGGTGGGACACTTTATTTACATAAGTGTGAGACAATGAGACAAAAGAGAGAGTAATAGAAGTGTCCACTACTCAAGACAGGCCACTTAATGAAAGGCAGCATTCTAGCCAAGAATATGGAATTATGGAACTACTTCCAGAGGAAAATTTCACCAATGTTGTACAATCTTACTTCACAGTTTCCTTTTACAAGGCTTTCTATTTTCTAGAGTGTAGCTTATTGACTCTTTCTAGCATTTGAACTTAGCAAAACTCCTTTAGAGGGACCATTCTCTTCTACAAATAGTTTTATATGCTTTTTTTTGAGAGATGCAGCAGGTTGTTTTGATCTAGTGTATCTTCTGGTGCAGTCTCTGGTTCGTGCAGCCATTGGGAGTAGTACCCAGCTGGGGTGTAGATTATACCAAATATGAAATTTTTTCAACCAGATAATTGTTACAGTTTGCTTGCCTGTTTTAGTTCTGTGAGCTAAGTAATTATCTTGCATTCATTCTTGTACCACAAAAAAAAAAAAAAAAGAAATAAAATCACCGATTTATTTTTATTATGTGGTATTTTCCACCAGTGCACTTTCTTGGATGATGACTTAGTCTACCTGAAAAATTTAACTGGTAAAGGAAAAGCCCTTACCAAAAACTTTGGAAATTAAATGGAGAGAGGTATGAACACTTTAACAGGCAAAATCATAATATACTATTGCAACCTAAAAGTTAATATTCTAGTAAGTACTTCATCATAAGTAATGTAGAACAATTAATATTTCTAATTCCTTGAACAGAAGGGTTTCCTGTAGAAGGTATAGAATGTGTAGGTACCCTGAAAACACTGTCTTGTGGTTTGTTCCTACACTTCCATTTTCTTTCACTCAAAAACTTAAAGTGCAAAGCTCAGGGCAAGCGATTGCATTGAATACCACATGGTTGTCCCAGAAGATTTTTATATTGCTTTTCCTTTTCTCCCAAGAGGGACAGAGCTTTAGAAAACAATGAGTATGTGAATAGAAAGTAACTTACTCTCAAATGGGATTGTTTTTCAGCATACTAAATCAACCTGAATGCAGTAAAGTGTTGGGAGTGGGCTAAAATCTTCCTTAACAAGGGTATATTCCCAAGGGTGGCTAGCCAGCTGCTTTGCTTTTATGGTGTAAATATGCTTCTACATCAATAATAAACATTGAAAGAGAAGAAAAAAACTATCACATTACATAGCTGGAAGTCTCAAGGGAAACGTTAAACAATGACTTCACCATACTTCTGGAAGTATCTTCTGCAGTGAACACTGTTGCAAGAACAAGAATAACTCCCATTAAATTTTACTATGCTTAAATAACTTAATATGGTGTCAGTTATAAAGCACCAAAACAAACAGAATGACAGATTTTTGTTTTCTCCATGTGGTTTGAATTTCCATAAAAGAAATTAGAGTTAGATTTATATACCTCTTAGGTCTGATTTTAAATACAGAAATGCTTGCAAATTCAGAGTTAAATTCTTTCCCTTGCTGCTTAATATGATTGTGCTTAGGAGTCCAGGAACAGACAAGGTACAGTTCTAAAGCGCAGCGGTGAAAGTTGAGGGCAGAATGAATAGATTGAACTCTATGTTTCATGGCTTTTATGAGTCTAACAGCTATCCTGATAGAGCTGTAGCACAGCTGTGTTTATGTTCAAATACAGTTAAGCTGATATGGACAATGTCTTTATAGTCAGGGGAAGGGGCTAGTGTAGTTTCTGAATTATCCCATCTCCTGTATTATCCCAATGTAACAATAGCCTTTCCTATTTAGCAGAAGGAATTCACAATGACCTAGCCACGTTGCCCTGCTGAGTTTTATGGAGTTAGCGAAGTAACATAAAGGATCAAGACAACAGGTTCTGCGTTTTTGAAATGTAGGCATTTGAAAACATTCTTAGAGCCTCCCAGAGGAAGACTACGGGGGCTGTAATGATTCTATTCCAGACAAGTTTGGCTAGAATGTAGAGAGAGATCTTATTTTAAGAAGTCTGCATCTTCAAACACCAGCGGGTCTGGCTATCTAGCCATGGCTTGCAGTGGTTGCCCTTTCATGAGTCGGATGACGCCCCAGGCATAAGTGACCTGAGCACTTTGAGGAATGTCTGAAATTGCCCATAAATACCAGGGAGGACTTTGGACAAAGGGAAAATCTTTTGGTTGTATCTATCTTTTATACTTAGGAGTGCCATCTTGGTAACTTTCTTAACTTTCTAGTTGATCAGGAAAAAAAGTAAATAAAGCAGAACCAGAAACCATAAGTACAAAAGAAATTACTAAATTGCAACTGATTAGTACTGAAATGCATTAAGACGTCAATTTGCATTTGATCACACTAGGTAGAAGATTTTCAGAGAATACCATCAGACTATAGGGAGTGTGGTTTTGGATACCTTTTTATTTTTTTTTTCCCCTCATTTTTTTTCTTCTTCAGAATGGAACCAAAATCCATCCACAACATTAAAAGGTACTGCTTCTTCAGGACACATTTCAGGTAGAACGTGAAGTGTTAAGCACTTTGAAATTAGATTACATTTCATGGTGTTTTCTATTTTTCAAAACAGTAACTGATATTTTAACAAAAAAACCACCACAACAACAACAACAACAAACAAAACAAAACAATAACAGCAAACCAAAAAAAAAAACAAAACCAAAAACAAAAACACAAAACAAAACAAAAACCCCCCAACCAAAAAAAAAAAAAAAAAGGCAAAAAAATTAAGTCATGGTATACTATGCAAGATTCAGCGTGATTTCTGTTGATTACAGTTTTCTCAATTTCCTGGTCTTCTTGTACTAAGATGCTATAATATGACCATGGTTTCACCCAGAGAGGATGCTAGTGAACTGATTATTGTCTCCCATATGCTTACTCACAAAGATGTTATGAAGACTTAAACACCATTCTTACAGTCCCTGAACAGTGTTGTAGAAGTCTGTTTTTATCAAGTGCATGGGTTATTTGGAGATGCAATATAAACACCTTGTCTTAAATAAGCAGACATCTGTTGAACATTTTGTGATGGGATTACATTACTGTGAAGAACAGTGTTAAATGTATACATGGAGATCATACCCCAAAAATAGCATATTCTTGAGATACTTTAATTAATTGAGAAATGCAAAGTAATAGATGTGATGTGTGATGAGTTAGTTCATTATTACAATCTTGCATTTTTCTGGATTGATCGACAGGATTCTAATGAAATAACCTTAAAAGAAAAATCCCATTTGTTGCAGTGTGATAAACAGATAACTAGGAGGAGGATAAGAACAATTACCACAAGTGCTCCAGCAATCACTCTTACTAAAGGGGATATAACTGAACATTTCAGTCGTGTTACTGCTTTCACAGTCTAAAATTTGCCCATCATATAAAATAAATGGGTCAGGAAATTAGAAAGTAAGCTTTAAAGAGTGCATTGAAGGTATTTACAGTGATTGTAGCATTGGCCACCTTAGTTGTAAATTATTTTTTTTTTCCATATGATATGGAAAGGTATTGATTAGTACTGTTTTAAAGTAAGATTCAAATCCAGAGGGAGCTGTCAGTATGGCGACTTCAGCAGAGAGTTTTCTGCCATAATGAAACCATTGCTTGTCTTTTAATGACATTTTGGCTTTTAATCTTTTAGGCCTGCACACTTGTGTATCCAGAAATTTTCCAGATTTATTGATGACTGAAGTTGAGACATCAGGCTTAGTTCCCATAAGTCTGGTTTGCAGAAATTGAAAATGGACCAGACTGTATCAGTTCGGGAGATTAAGAGGATTAACGTGAGTGAGCCAGTGTGCCAGCTGTTTTTTACAAGTACTGCTATTTTGGCATAAAGTTAAAGTTGTTCCAAACATTTTTCCCTGATTATTTGGTGCAGAGGATCTTCACCAGCAGGTTCTTATCTTTAGCAGCTAAAATAATTTGTCACCACTGTTCTCCTTGGCTGCATCCTTGTGTATGTCAACTCACCCCTTCTCTTGACTGACTGTAATTCAACTGGCATCTAATCAGTGTTTTGCTGCTTTTCAAGACTGATTGTTCTCAGTGCTGTGATTCTTTCTTTCCTTATAGAATCATAGAATGGGTTGGGTTGGAAGGGACCTTAATGATCATCCAGTTCCAACCCCCCTGCCCCGGGCAGGGCCCCCTTCCCCCAGCCCAGGGTGCTCCCAGCCCCATCCAACCTGGCCTTGAACCCTTCCAGGGAGGGGGCAGCCACAGCTGCTCTGGGCACCCTGGGCCAGCGCCTCACCCCCCGCACAGGGAAGAATTTTTTCCTTACATCTAATCTAAATCTGACCTCTTTCAGTTTAAATCCGTCACCCCTTGTCCTATCCCCACCCACCTGGTCAAGAGTCCCTCCCCACCTCTCCTGTCCCCCCTTTAAGCCCTGGGAGGCCGCTCGAAGGTCTCCCCGGAGCCTTCTCTTCTCCAGGCTGAACCCCCCAACTCTCTCAGCCCGGCCTCCCAGGGGAGCTGCTCCAGCCCCCTGAGCATCTCTGTGGCTTCCCCTGGACCCGCTCAAGCAGGTCGATGTCCTTCTGCTGTTGGGGGCTCCAGAGCTGGACCCAGCACTGCAGGGGGTCTCATGAGAGTGGAGTAGAGGGGGAGAATCCCTTCCCTTGACCTGCTGGCCACACTTCTCTTGATACAGCCCAGGGAATGATTGGCTTTCTGGGCTGCAAATGCACACTGCCTGGTCATGTTGAGCTTCTTGTCAACCTGGGGCTTATTTTTTTTTTAATTTTTAAGATGATCAAAAGCAATTATATTATATCTTTAAATCTGTTCAAGATAGGGCAAGGGTCCAGATTAACACTGAAGAGCTTTCTTTTCCACAGGTTTCTTATCATGATTATACTAACAGAAATTAATTTTGTAGAAATCCAGGCTATGGACACAGACAGTACATTTTACCATTCTCATAGCTTTAGATCAAGGTTATTATTGCTGTTCTGTGCTCAAAAGGGAAGAATGCTTACTAATTACAGAAATTTTATCTTAATTTCCATAGCAATTAAATGTTATTTTAAAAGGCTAATCTGAAATATTTTCTAAGTGATCCACTTGGGTGACACCCTTGCACCATTTTTAGGAAAGCTGTGAAAATGTATTTAAATGTCTACTAAGGTCTCTTTACTTGTTTCAGATTCAGAAACTCACTTTTGAGTAGTAAACACAATATGCAATGCATATTCCTTGAAAAAAACACCCACACCAAAGGAATTCACACCAGTGGTAAATTTAAACAGCTGAAGAATACTACTATAGCTTTGCCTGCAGTAGCTGAAGTAAAGGAGAACTATTGGAGTAAAATTAAATTTTAAAATATTTATTAAAAAAATATATGTTTTAAAGAAAGTAGCAAAGCTTTGTGGTTGTTTACATAGAAATCACTGATTTTTTTTAACTACGCTGTAATGCATCTATGCAGTAATTTAGAATGCTCATACTTAAAACAGATGCCAGCATTATTCTTCAGAGACTACTCAGAACAGAGTGAGTGCAAGACAGATGGATGCAGGAAAATCAATAGTTCATAGAACTACATCAGATGCATGCAATTCACATAGGTCAAGTTTGATGAAACCTAAGTTTCATGAATCAACACTTTTGATGTAAATAATTCACAGTAATGGAAGAAAAACTACTATGCTTTATGTGGGATGAATGTAAATATGCTTTTAAAATAATTGTTAGTGAGTTATAACATGATCTAACTCTTGTAGTTGGTTTATACTTACAAATGATTCTACTAATACAGGCATTTAGGACAGCAAAAGATTGGAGATTTTTCTTTTAGTAATAAGTTTA
Source organism: Tyto alba (assembly GCF_018691265.1). Taxonomy (NCBI): domain Eukaryota; kingdom Metazoa; phylum Chordata; class Aves; order Strigiformes; family Tytonidae; genus Tyto; species Tyto alba. Next base: position 5,434,125 of record NW_024881302.1, read on the forward strand.
ACAGGATATGGAAAACTTAATGAAATTTAAACTGAGTGACAGTTGCAGTACAATAATGCTACCGTTTTTTGGCTTTTTCAATGAGTATATTGTAAAAAACTCTGTAAATCTTCACATTAATATTTAAAAATGATCTCATTCCTGACTTTGTATGCATATCATCAGTTTTTAAGTATTCCAAGATGACTATAACATGACCTTCCTTGGGGAGCAGCTCCACAATGCTCTCATAGGTACAAGAGGAAAATGTAAGTACAAACTACAAGGTGAGATGACATGCTATATAAAGCACTCAGTAATCAGGACAGGACTCCTGTTGCCGTAACAGTGAAATATAAAGTAAGGCTCAGCCAAGTCTGGATTGCTACAAAGAAATAGAACTTAATTCTGATGTAGCATACTAGTTGAACTGATGCAACTCTACACATTTGGGTGTCATTACTTCTCGTTTATACTGTTAAGGTGAAAAAAACCATGGATATTCATGTTATTTTTTTCCTGTAACTATAATAGATTCCAGATCAGATGCTATGTAAGATTAAAATTAGGGCTACTTTGTTTTGCTGAGAATGTATATCATTGCTTTTCATTACAATCTTATACAGGAGCTTTTAAAGTCCCCTCACAGGGACAAAAATTAAGTACATAAGGGTAAAACTTCAATACTGAGTTGTAACTTGGGTTCATTCACTCACAACTGAACTAAATTATGAAGTTTATAACCTTAAAAACTTACAAAAGCCTAAATATTAATAACTAGGGCTAAACAAATTGAAGGAAAGCAGTGCATATGTTACCCCTTATGGACACAACTCTGGTGTATTTTTCTTGTATGTTTGGAAAGAAATAACGATGTATTTCTTTAAATCAAAATTAATACTTTATAAAAGTCACAAGGAAGAATGCAAAATACCTTTATGATTCTTATAATGCTTTCTAATACTAGACTAGAATACAATAAAATGCCTGGATACAGCAGGGATTCTTAAAAGAATTGGCTAAATTCTGTGAACTATCAATGTCTTTTTAATGAATCATGAGCCGCCATTAAAAGCTCCAGAAGAGTGGAAAGAAAACCCAATGTTGTGTAAGTATTTTAAGGTTAAACATGATGCTACAAGTAATCCCAGAGATGTTAATTGAAGATGAGTACTCGTGCACTGAAAGGCTGGTTAAGATGGAAACAGTAGAAACAAAATTAACAATCAGTTAATCAGTGCTGATTATCTATTTTCCATAGAAATCATATCCTTGAACAAGCATGCTGGTGCTCTTGATGAGATTGCAAGGTTGACAGATAATCTCCCATTGTTTGATTTGATGTACTTTGACTTCAGCACTGTCATCTGGCTATAATGTCTTGATGATTATGATTTTTAAAAAAGTGTGTTATCTGATGTTCAAACTTTTAAATTAGAATGACAAACTGAAATAGACTTCAGAAAAATCACCATCTGGTTGAAAGGTGTGTGAAAGATGTGTGTGTATCAGGGAACTTTGTCAGATGCATTTTTTGGCCTGATGTTATTCAGAATCTTTCCTGGAGAATTATATTCCTATAAATCTTTAGTCTGCCAGGAAAAACATATTTGGGGGAAAAAAAACAAAACAAAACAAAACAAAAAACACAAACAAACAAACAAAAAAAACCCAAACAAACAAAAAAACAAACAAGAAAGCCCACAGTTGAAAAGTGATGCTAAATTATTTCAGACTACAAATAAGAGTAGGAGTTGTCAACAGGGAATTTGCATCTATATGGTGATACTTAGAAAAAGTCCAGCTGAGGCAACTCAAAGTGTGAAATTAGAGAACGTAAGTTGGAGAATGATAAATCCCTCTGTGGATGCCATCATTCCTGAGTAATGTGAACTCTAGTATGCTGGAGTTGAGAATTTCAGGGATTTTAACATCTGAAATAAAATAATCTACTTTGAGTTTGACCTCTTTAATTTATTGCTAGTGTTAACCAGCTTAGCTTTCCTGATCTACCCATTTACACTATTCCAGTTGGTAACTGGTCTTCAAATACTTTAACTAGAAGTACAATGGCTTCCCTGTCTGTAGAAGACGTTGCTTATTTAGAAAATAATCTGTAAATAGAATATTTGCTAGTCCTAATGATATATTTCTTAATGTTCGGTGTTGTTTGCCAATAAAAATAATAGTTGTGTCAATATTCTAACTCAAAAAAACAGAAATGTTTGTGTACATTTTTTTAGCTTTAAAAGTTAGTGAGCTCTTGCAATCTATACCAACATTGCTTTATCAAACCTTAGAGAAACTGTTACCTTACAAGCTGGAGTAAAATTCTGACCTTATCAATGGGAGTTTAGTCATTAGTTTCAGGGAGAAGAGAGGAAAGGAAGTTGCTGTTGCACAGTGGTTGATTGTTCTGTTTCACCTGAATCCAGTGATCTTTGCTGATCACAGTAGCACCCAAGGAATTACTTTAATGTGTAACAAAGAAAGAAAACAAAGACACTTAAAGGTTCCAAATTCTGAGAGAATTGTTAAGAGAAAAATGAGATGGTTGCTTTGGGGGCAAGAACAAAATCAGAAAGGAAGGACATTTACAATTAAATCTTAAAAAAAACGCCACAAATTTCCAATTAAATTTATCTGGAAAATGCATTGCAAAAAAAAAAGTTAGTTTGGAGTCTCCATATTTCTCTTATTTGACAAGAGAAACTTTCCTTTGTGGAATTCTTTGAACGATCCCTGTCTCTTGCGTTTTCTTTCTCAACTCTTGACTTCAGCCTTTCAAAAGGAGATTTATACAATGTCTAAGACACTGTACAAACATAGATTAATAAAAAATAAATTGGCCTTGGATGTTGGCAAATCTCAAAACCATATGTTCAGAGTGTTCTTTCATTCGGCCATAATTAATTTTTTACAAAATAAGTAGCTTTAATCATTTGGATACCTGGATAGAGCCTCAATCCTGCTGTGGGTATCTGAAGTCTCAGGGAGATGCAATAGAATCAAGAAAAGCTTTCATAGATGTGGCCTTTCTACTTTCACTATATATATCCATTCTAAATAGTATTGAGATGAATTCTGCCCTTTGACATAATGATATAAATCCAAAATAAGCCTTAGTAGTGGAAGGCCTTAGTATATATATTCAACTTCAGGCAACGGACAAATCCTATATATTACAACAGTAATATATACATGCTTAACTTCCAGCAGAGTAGTATCTCTGCAGGATTTAATTTAAGCGGACACTCCTAGTTTCAATTAATATCACCTAGAGCACAACTTGGTGCTGTGGTTGGAGACACTGTACCTTGCTTACTGGTACTGATTGATCTCCCTAACAAGTTGCATGGGCTTACAGTCACTTAGTGATCATTATTTCAGCAAAAGCTCAGTTAAAGGGATTCTAAAAAATGTTGTCACAGAAGTGATTATAAAAACTCTGAAAAAAGAAAGAACAATACATCTTAAATTGATGCTTAAAATACTGCAGATGTAGAATTTTTTTATTACAAAACATTTGAAATCATTCTATTTTTAGTTACCTTGATACATATTTTTAATATGCATAATTGTGTCCCTAGAAGAACATCAAAAGGGTAAAAAAGCACCCTTGTTTTAGTCGTACTCCTGTGCTCACTAGTTACACTTTGCATTGGCTCCCTGATAAACATTTAAGTGGAGACTAATTCTGAAAAAGAAAAATGAAAGAGAAGTTTTCCTTCTAGCACATTGCAGTATATCGTCTTATGACACAGCTAAGTATAGCTAATTTATTTGGAGCAAAGGGGTTATTAAGATGAAGATTAATGCATGAATAACTCTTATTCCTGGAAGCTTACTGTGATGCATAAACTCACAAAATCTGTTGCATAGGAGGGTTTACAACTGTGCTCATTGTAGCTGTGATTTTTCTATCAGTGCAATAACACTCAATGTACTCTTCCAGAGGCTGTTGCAGAATAAGGGGGGAAGGTGTGGAGTTTGTTTTATCACCACAAACATATATATACATATATACAAGTGTGTGTACTGGAACAAGAATAATTGTACCCAGGGTTCAAGATCATTCATGATTGCAAGAGGAGTTAGTACCATGATTCCATGCTGATAGGAGCAGCATAGAGAAGACACTAAGCACCAAATGGGAGTTGTTTTTATGTCTGTTAACTGTGTTTTATAAATGGCTAGATCATTATGGATTGCTTTTGTTTTGCCTTTCTTTGGAGAACTGCGTATTAGGTAGAAACGGTATTGTGATTTTTGGTAGATCCAGGATCTTGTTGTGAATAACTCCCCTGTTAACTTTCTACCCTCATTTTATGTGTATCATATGTCTAGTGTAATAATTCATAGTAATATATCAGAATGTCCCCCTAGTAAGGTGAGGGGTAATAAACTGTTGTTAGTAGTTCCAAGGTCAAACATAGTTCTTTCTATGAAAATAAAAGATAGCACTGCATTACCTTGTCAAGTTAATACAGTGTGATGGAGCATTTCGGGCAGCACATCCTGAAAGACTGTAAATGTCTAATAGATTTAGGAAAACTGTACCTCAGGGAACATATTAGGAAGAATTCATCAATGGATCAAAACTGTCTTGGAGCCTTACTTATTGGGGACCAGCAGAGTTTTAAATTATTGCTTTCTTAAGCCTCGAGACAAATTGTATTTCTTAGATTAGCTTTACAAGAATGGATCAATAATTTCTATTGGAGAGTTTCGAGGTTTTTGTGTTTGGTTGTGTTTTTGTGGTGTTTTGTTTTTTTTTTTTTTTAACACTGGCATGAGCAATTTCAATAATTTGAACTCTGTAATTAAGTTTTGAGTTTTTTCCCAAATGATTTTCAAATTGCTTAATGTGCTGTTTATAGTCTGTCATTCTTTGCAGATGAAATTGGACATATTTGTGAAGTGTCTTAGCAGTGTGCCTCTAATGACAAAGAACTTTAATTATAAAATATGGGTTTGCAAGTTTTGCATTAATTAGACACAAAATTAACAAAGTGTAAAGCTTGTACACATGTTCACACACATATAGAAGAACATCAGAAAGTTTTCATCCATAGATGTGTCTCAATGTACTTAAACATTTGGAATCAATACTGTTTTAAGAGTAAGAGCAATTAATAACTCTACTGTTTTGTGTGCTTTGAGTTGTTCCTTCTACAGCTGTGAAATCAGTTACTCTATATTTACAATGTGACTGCAGTAGAAGAAACTGGCCTCTATTTATTTTCCATGTACTATTGAATTTAAATTCTCTCATGCAATTTACAGGGATTTCAACTGTTCTAGAAAACTCGATCGAAACAGTTGGTCCAGGATTTTACCCTGTGGACCTTATTCTCCATTTTATTTGCCAACAGAACTTCAATGAATTCGGTGGAGTCTCATCAATATAGAAATAGCGTGATGAAAAGGCAGTTCATGCTCTGTTACTTTCTAAGAAGTCATGCTGCTAAAAGAGAAGATGTAAATATGCACAAGCATGAAGTAACTAAGGAATGTAGCTTCAGATATTTGTAGGCCTCCAAGCTAATAAATTCTATGTGAACTTGTTTTCTGCTTACATGCTTTATAGCTATGTTTTTGTCCCAAATACGCAGAAGGAGTGCCTAGAGGAACTTGTGCAGACCTTCGAAGCTGCAGTTCAGAAGTGTGTTCTTCAAAACTTTCATTTAAGGTGCATGAGGTTTCAACAGTAAGATTTACAAGGCATAAAGTAGTGTTTTTACTTATGTCCAGAAGTAGGCACACTTGATATTGATCAGGATCTTTCTTTTGCTGTCTCCTTTGACAAGGGGCAATTTCAAGCCTCCAAAGGCTGCTTCTTACATTTAAATATTCATCAAATGAAATTCATGAACGTTCCTTGGAGCATAGGTTGGAATTCACACTTCCCAAATTAGTGACAAATTTTGTAACAAAGTTGCAGAATCATGCTCCTTTTTGCCCTCTTTCTCTCTGACATAGTTGAGCCTTTCTTCTAATGTTTTATAGCTTCAACAGCAAAGAAAAATGCCACCCCTAAAAACTGCTGGAACCTTAAAAGCTTTAGATTTCTTCAGGCTAACCCTTCTGTAGATGCTTCACCCATTAGTTTGTGGTGGCATCAGTATCCAGTAGCGTTTGAAATTGAATCCAGGAGTGGACTTTTGAAGTGAATCTACCAGATGTCCATATTTAGCATGTTTTGGTTTGTATTATGGAGTTGTCTTAGTTCGTGTGAACTGGATTTATTTCAGAAAACACTAAACAGAAAGAGATGCTCAAGTGTTCACTTCATTGGATCAGAGAAGAAGTCTGAAGTAAATCCCTGTGAAACGTGTAGATGTTGGGTCCTCAGCACCAGTTGTTTCATTTTGTGGTCTATTCCTGTTACATTTTATTGCCGAATTTTTACAAGATTTCATTCTTTTAAAAGGAAAGCAGGGACATCTGTTCCCTTTTTTAGAAGGAATAGAAGTTAAGCTTGGGAAATATTGTAGGGTATCAATCCTAAATCAAGATAAGCATATTCTGGAATCTGCAATTAGAAGTCTAAAATCTGGAAATAAATTAAATTTAAGACATGCATCTTTCTTTAATATTTTCAACTGGCTAGCTTTGGTGGTTACCTCCTCAACTCATTGGCTATTCAAAATTCCATGTTGAGGGGATTGATTTTCTTCTGTGCATTGTATAAATAGTTAAAGCACCTAGCATTTAGTTACGGATTCTATTCATTTCTGAAAATTAAAGCTTGAGGTGAGCACTGCAATGATGATGACATCATGTAGTTATGGATTCGACTGGTTTCTAAAAATTAAAGCATGAGATGAGCACTGCAATAATGATGATTCTTTTGTGAATGTAGTCTTTAGTTTAGATTTTGTGTTTAATAAGAACCCCTTAATAGCTGTCCATAAGGTAACAATTTGTTATTCTTCAGGTGCACTCTTCCTACTATACAGCTGTCACAGTTAAATACTTATTATGTATGGACACTCAGCTGTATTAACCCTATTATATTTATGCTGTTTAAAATAATGATGGACTATAATACACAACTTAAACATGAAAGATTTAGATGAAGAAGCATATAAATAGGATTAAGTTATTAATTCTGGATTTTTGGAGTAATTGCTATTTACAAAGCACAAACTGGTTTACTGATGACATCATTAGAGATTTGCTTTAATTAAACTCTATATTTCATGTATTTTACTATGACTGCCTCTTACTGTAACTTGATTTGTATAAGGCACTCATTTGTAAACTGGATATTGCTGCAGAATAAGACTTGCTTATATTTTTGATGGCCTATGTGCCACAGAGTAATTAAGAACAAGTTTAAAGTTAAGTATGCATTCAGCAATTCTGTTGAACTGTTGTTTCTTTTATTCCCCTTCATTCAAATTCATGCCTCAAATAGACATACTAAGGATCTGATTCTTGCAATCTTATTGATGTTAAGTAATGCTTAATTGCTAGACTGTCATTTTGACATAGACTATGCTAATCTTATAACAAGAAAAAACAAATGCAGGTTATTTAGCAAGCTGTGTTCAATCCTAGCATTAAAATGTTTTGACAGTATCACACAGAAGAGGAAATAAAGTTTTATATTAGTCTTTATTATCAAATATGAGCCGTGGTTTACAATACATGGAAATGAACGGTTATGACTTTTATATCAAGTATGTATTGATTTTCAGTGTTGAGAAGAATGACTAACCAAAATGAATTTGGAGAAAAATAGCATTTTTTACTGATACCTGCAATTGTCAGATCTCTAATTTTGTAGTTCCCATAACAACATCCAAATGACTGAAAACCCTGTACCCTTGCTGTCCACTGAACCAACAGGATGTGGCAGACTATTGCTCCAATTTCCTTGTTTCTTTGAGAAAAGCAAGTGCTTTGTGAATCTGGCTTCATGTTTTGCTCTAGAAAATAAACTTTACTGCTATTCACTGTCTGTATTTTCCCACCTATAAAACAACAAAACCAAAATACCTTGTGTTGGGAAATTCTTACATGCCATTTACAATTCAGGTGTTTGTTCTCCTTTAAGTGCCCAGAGAAATACAATACAGCTATATATTTGTTACTTCAAAGTTATAGCAACCAAGAAATAAAAATATTCTTTTTGTAAATAACATTTTATTTCCAAGAAAATTGTATCAGTTTAGGCAGAACAGCAGTAGAATCCAGTACATTAAGAGGCTGAGGAGCTATTTCTTTAGAATAATTCTAATCCTTTGGGATGCAAATGAATTAAGAGCATGTAAATGCTTTAAAATAAGGAAATTATATTTTTGTGGCCTGCAACTTATTCTTTGCTGAGTTTGATATTCATTTCTCAAAAACTATTTTTATTCTCCAAATAATAAGGCAGGCAGGTGCATGAAGTAAACCTGAAGCTGTATTTTAAGGTCTGTTTGAACAGAGTGGTTTAGTCCAACAAATTGACAGGACTTATGCTCAGTTGTACTGTCAGCATACTACACAAGTTCATTCTGCCTTGAATTTGTTAAGACATAGACAGGAAAGGGATTTAAAGGTTGGGGAACATTGTTTTGTTTATCCTGCTGGTGATGAAAGTAACCCTCTAAATACCTGATGGCAACCTGCTATTTTAGAGATAAAAAATGCCTGAACTTGCCTGTAAAATAGTGAATAGACTACTTTGCATGTAGCTGTGATCTTTTACTTATTTATTGAAGTTATTTTCATAGAATATTTCTGTTAAACCCGACAGCTTGATTGCACTGGAGTCTTGCCCCAGGGCAGCTATTTAGATGCATCATGGACACAGAATTTCAACACAAAATAATTTTGCTGGAATAAAAAGTCTGTCTATCATGCTGTCCATATTTACTGTCCCGAGTGCACAATTCAACAGTTTTGTAAAGCTGAATAGTATATACTCCAATTCTCTCTCGGAATGTTGTGATGTTAGGAAACTATTGTATTTCTTTGCAGAAGGAGATGGATCTTTATTCCATAGCAAAGCCTTGCCTAGAGCATTATAATTTTTCCCTACCCATGTGTTTAATGTATGTTTCCATATACAAATGACTCTTCGTCCAGACCTCTTCACAACCAGCTTATAGCTATTCCTTGAAAACTGTCGTTATTTTAATCAAGCAGTTTTTGTTACCCCCCCATACAAAACACTAAGCCAGGAAGGAAATAAGTTTGAGAATATATATTGGCATCCTTAAAATACGCACAAACAAATGTACTATTTATGTCAGGAAAATGTAATAGTTATTCCAAACCCAAGAATTACAAACCTAAAAAATTACATCAGTATATTTGGACCTAAATTGATCTATGAGGAATGGAAGCAGAGCTAGAGGACTGAATAATGTCAGCAATGCCATTCAGTGAAACATAAGAATGCCAACAAAGAGGAAAATATGTCTAGAGTTTTGCAGCCTATTTCAGAGTGGTATGCGGCAAGGAAACCTGGCACTGTCACCCTAGTAAAAAATAAAGTTAAGAACCTCTGCATTAAGTACATAATTACAATGAAAATCTGTTTGTAGCACTAGTTTAGATAAACCTGAGTTGTAAGCACATTATTTTTCTTTTTATTTTTTCAAATATACTTTCTTCCACTTAAGGGCATTCCTATAGCATGAAATTGAATGTGGAACAGAGACCCCCAGTACAGCAGGAAAGGCCAGGAAAGCTCTGGAACCAGAAGTAGAGTTGGACCTGAAACGGTCTCTCCCAGTGTTACGTTGCTCCATGTGGTTGTTTTAGCTTAGACTGGCACCAGCTCAGGTACTTCATGTGGTTCATAGCTGTCTCCTGCAGCACTCCATCACTGCCACTGCAGCACGATTGAGACTTTTGATGCCTTAACAATACATGCCCAGGTCTTAACACATTTAGATTTCATTTGGGTTTGATCTGTACTGTTACTAATGCTGAGATTTACAATGTTGGACATTATATTTGAAATTCCTCTCTAAAAGTTTGGAGCTTTACCTGCAATTTAGCATTAGATGTGTGCAGTCTAAGTTACATTTTAATGAGGACCTAAATTTTTAATTGGTTTTAAACAATTTCACCTCAGTAAAAGTAACAAATGGGTTTACTTGCAAGTTTTAGAATTCACCTTTTCTTAGATGTAGCAAGCAGTTGGAATCCTTTTTACAAGTACAAAATACAACTCCATATTAACTATGAAACTGTGACCTGCTTCTCCATAATTAATAGTTATCCACACATTTCTTCCATGCTTTACAAAATACAGACTTCAGCTACATGCCTGCTGTTTTTTTCCCGTGGGCTTCATGCTCCATTCGATGCAGTGGAGTGGTTATGCTTGCTTAGAATATGTCTGGATAGCATAGTACCTTGGTATGCAGACATTCCCATGTAAGCTCTGAATAAGCATTTATGCCTGAACTTAGAAGCAGACAGTTCACAGCAGCCAAGAGCTGTAACTGCATTGGGAAGTCCAATTAGGTTTGACGGTATCACGTTTAATGCATCAGTTGGACTACATGATCACTGTAGGTCCCTTCCAACTGAACTATTCTATTCTCAGTGTGGATTGAGTCTTGCAGACATTGGCTGCTAAAATCAAAGTCTCCAGTGAGCTATACAAGCTCATTTTTCAAAGATTTACAGCAACTAAATTTGGGCAATTTTTCAGAAGAGTGGCAAAAGCCAAATCCCTGAGGTGAGTAATGGGTGCTTGCCAGTATCTCAGTTCCATGTTCTAGTCCATGAGGCTTAATGTTGTTCATTCCATTATTGAGTTAGTTTCCTCTTATATTTTTATAGCAAATTGTACTATATATAAATTGCTCGGTAATCCTTTATTTTTCTTGCTAGATCCTTTAGTTTACTAAAAAGAAAACCCAACCAAACTCACAGCCTAGAAAGAACAACAGAAAAAAATGTTCAAATATAGATCTCTATTCTTAAGGTGTTCTAACTAGAGCCTGTTTGAGAAGTTCATTGAAAAGTCTAGGTGAAGGAATAGCGAGAGTGCACCTGTCTCTTTTAGCTGACATTGGAATAATTAATTTTATGAAAATGACTTCTATTGGAGGTTAATTTATTTTGGCTGACAGTCACATACATTAGTAGACATATCTAATGCTGCAGTCAGTCTGAACTTTATTTAGAATGGTTTATTTATATCTTTGGGTGATTTCATTGCAAAGAGATGGAAGACATTTAGGAGCATCAAGTGTGAACATTTTTTCCCAGTTTAAAAAAAAACACAAACAAAAAACCTCCAGAATTTTGACTGCTTACATGTTTTTGCCTTCTGATGTAAAATGATTTAATTTCTTTTACCAGTGAAGCTTAAGCAGTTCCTTCAGATGACACAATTGAATTCTTTGTACAGTAAGCAAACACCAGGCACCTCTCCTCTAACCATCCAGTGTGTGGCTATAAGGACAAGGAGATATGTTACATAAACTCAGTATATAAAATAGGGTTTGTATGCAACTCAGACAAATTCCCTGTTCTTCTGGCCATAATTTGGTGTTTACAATCGTCTTACTTGTAAATAATTTACTGACAAAAAAATGGCCAAGCACAATAATATAGTATGTATATTTTAAATGGCTCAGATGTGGTAGAGTGGAATGACTCGATACTTTAGAAAGCAGAGAAAACCTGAGAATATTTAGTGGGTTTATATTCTATTTGAGTCTGAAAAATCCAGCTATAGAAAATAATCTACAAGTCCATTTCAGCTGTATTTTTTGGAAAGAGTATATTATGATAGTAATTTCCCAGAAAGTAGTTACTACTTATGCTATGTTCTTTTTTTTTTTTTTTTTTTAATGCATGAGGATGGAGCCTGACATAATTTTTAAGGCTTAATTTTAACCTAGTTTATTCTTGTATTCCCACTGACATCAGCTAATCAAGGAGACAAAACTGATGGATTCTGTATTTGTATACTTAAGGCAATGCTTGGCTTCCTAAGTTTGAGTGAAAAGCAGGTTGGTGGTATTTATGGAGAGAGAGAATATGTTTATAAACATACTTATAAACTTACAGAAATTGATAAGTTGCCTGTTTTGACCATGTTGTCCAGTTTTCTCATGCACTGAAATTGTCTTGATAGTCTGATGTCCTTCCCAGAATAAGTAGTCTTATGGTATTTGATTAGATTTAGGAATTCTGTAAATAGGAAAACAATGATTCTTCCCACCCTAATATATGAGTGACATACACTATATCCTTCATTTTCATAACACTTTTCTGTGGCTAGGGTCCAACTGTTGGATGGAATTTATTAATTTTAGTGACATCAAGCTGTTAAAGTGTCAGTGTTACAAAGTCAAATAATCTCTGTATGCAAGCTGGATTGAATGATGTTTCCATTGTTTCTGCATCCTCAGAAAGGCATTTTGGGGGAAAAAAATTAAATCATTAAAGAGGAAGCAAGAGAAAGAGAATTATTAGAAAGTGTTGTAATCATCAGAGATTTTAATGAATCTTTTCCACATAGTTAGAGAGTAATGGAGGGACTTTAGTACTAACAGACACAGGGACCGTAAGTGCAGAATAGCTCCCTAAATTGAGGAAAACCTAAACCTAGGCCATTCCAGTTAGAATCTCAGAATTTATATTGAGGCCAACTCCCTTTTATAGTCTTGGATGAACATTGACAGAGAAATGCTTGATCAATTATCTTTGAGCTATATTATTAAGCACATATTGAAGAATGTTGTGTTCCTCCAGTCTGTGCCCTCTGTTCATACAAACTACAGAAGAATCCATCAGGAGGCTGGCTAACAGCCAGTCTACATGAAAACAGCTGGCATCAGATTAGAATGGAAGCAGTGGGTTTTGACTTGTTTCTGCATCGGCCTGGAAGAAAATAAAAATGTTACTTCACTCAAAACCAAAAATATGGCTGTGAAGTAAAGAGAGAAGCAATGTCAAGTGTTCAAAGAGCGTCTGGATGATGCTCTTAGTCATATGGCTTAGTTTTAAGTGGTCCTACAAGGAGCAGGGAGTTGATCTCTATGAGCCTTATGGGTCCCTTCCAACTTGAAATATTCTGTGATTGCTTTAGACAAAGATGAAGGACCTTTACTGTATGTTGATGAACCTGTGAAACATGGCAAGTTGTGTCATTGACATAAGGTAGAAGTAGGACTTCTATGTTATGTTGCCGTTTCAAAATAATATTCAATAAACAAAGCTTTTCTCTCCAATACTTCTATCAGATATGTATGTATAAGCGTATGTACGCACTGAGTAATTTCTGAAGAACACAAGAATTGCAGCAGGAATAATATTTGCAGATAACAATAACTAAACTAATTCTTCAGAGCCATTGTTTCCTTTTGGCTTTGTAGTCATTCACACCTGTGTGGAGTAGATATATATATACTGAGAGAGATATATTCAGTAGAATCCATTGGAATCCTGGTAGTAGCATTTTACAGTCCTTTTTGCACCCATGTGGCAGGCAATGAGAGTGAAGTCTAAGCTATTTAGAATCAGATTTATCTTAATTTAGGTACAAATTCATTCTACTTGTGTGGAATACCTGAGATATTCAAATGCAGAATGTGTATCCTGACTGTCTTCCGACTTAGGACCAAATATGAGACCCTTGAATGATGTCCTTACAGAAAATTAAGCAGAGATATGTATTTCCAATTACAATTCAGTAGATCAAGTACTGGGTCAGCTATTCAGTCCCCTCAAAGACAACTGAGCTAAGTGTGAAGTTTGACTAATGCTTTTCACTTTAGAGATACTTCATGTGGGATGAGGCTGTGGTTCCCATTGCTCCTGCCACTATGCTAGCCATATGGAGTTAACTTGATTTTTTTTTTTTTCAGTTATGTTTCAGTATCTCAGTTGCAAGAGTCATAATATCCATTCATCATGCATTCTCCTTGGTTGTTAATCTGAAGTAAGAATCAGTTCATATTCAGGGAAACTTTCTTTAAAGCTCTGAGGATCACAGTTCTCAGTGCAGTCCCCTTGTCTATAGATTTTGTAGATTCTATCGTAAGTGTCCAAGGTCACTGAGAAAGGGAGGGTGAGAGACAGACAATGCTAATTCTGCTGCTGTTGAAGTGCTATGTTGGAATTGACCTGGAAAAAAATTCCCTGAAGAGCAGTAGGGTGTCAGTGAAAACTCCTAAATAAAGAAAACAGTGAAACTATTGAACTGTTCCAAGTGCCATCTTTTCATCTCCTCTAACTGTTAAAAGACTAAGTAGGGTTGTTCACGTAGCAAGAACCTATAAATCCTCTACAGGTTCCTCATTAGAAGAATGATTATTATGGTAGTAGTCTAGCAAACCTAATGTTTATTAAAAAAAACACAAAATCTGTAGAAACTGTAGTAAGTATATCACACTCTTTCTGAAAGACTTTTGAAACCCCTGCCCTCCGTATTAGTCCTATAGTGTCAGTTGGCAATACCATGATGTATTTGCAAGGAGGGTGATGCTATATGCATAATGCAGCACATCACACTTGCAGAACTTTGACTGATGACTTATGGAAAAACAAAAAAAATTTCCACAGCACTGGAAATAAATACTCTTCTCCCCCTCTTCCTCCCGCTTTTCATTGTTTTCCTTCTTTTCCTTGTTGACCCAATTTTTCTCCATTGGTTTCCTTTAGGCTTTCCCTGAACTTGTGGGCATATGGTTTTCCAACTGTAACTTTGTGCCGGATATGAAAACGAAATGTGTCACGTGAAAACACTGCTTCATGGGAAAGGTGCTGGCTTACATTACAAGACTTGCTAGAATTCAGACACCCTTTTATCCCAGTACAAAATACAAGATCTTGCAAGAGCAATAAGAGAAAGGTGACCTTTGATCTAAGATGCATTTTGTCTAGTTTCTCTTATGTCTTAGCCTTTACGTATTAGGTATGTCTACCTGCCTTTTTCTCCTTCAGGAAACATGTCTCAACCTGGTGAGCTGCATCAGCAACTCTGACCAGAAAGAATATATTCCATTTGGGTTAACATTTATGTGGATACTGCCTTACAGTCCGTATACATGTAGAATAATATAAGTTTTATGTCTGAATACCATTCTGCAGTCCAAAAAAAGGTGAGATGCTGACATCATAAAAGCAGGAGCAATTTATAAATGGCAGCAGGACCCTATGATTAAATTACAGGCTTTCTATTTAGCCATGAAACTATATATTGTTACTGGCTATGTGTATTAGAAGAATATCAGTAGTTAGCCTCCAGGGGCTGTAATTTATAATTTACTTTGCAGGTGGAAAAAGTTTATAGTTTGAGAAAGTGTGTGTGTGAAATCATGTTTGTGCCATTGTGTATGAAGGAGGGGATGAGGGAGAAAGACAGACATAAAGGAATTTTTTTTAGCTTAATGGCTAAATCTGTGAAGTAAATGAACATAAGGTAGAATGCTCCTCTTTCTTCTTTTGTGTTTGTACAGTGCACTGTTATCTGTATAATTCTGGAGCTGTTATGCACTTTTGCAGAACAGTCCTTCGTCTGTAGTAAGGCAGCTTCATGCTTGAAAAGATGCGAAAAGGCTTCCTATAAATTTTTCACTCAGCATTATTAAAATATACATGTAGCTCAAAAAATATACAGTATACTAAAGAACATTTAATGAATGTCATATAAAAAGTTTTGTGTGGTAACATGATTATTACATTTTAGATACTAACTAAGTGAAAGTGAATTAAATGTGTTGCACACAACTGTCATGTTTAATAATAAAAAAAAACACATTAGAGATTCAATTAAATTATTAACACTATTGATGCTATTATGCATTCATTTAAAACAAAAATAATTAATGTGCTACTATTTGATTACAGTTGATTTGGGCTTTCACAGTGAATATTGCAAAATCTATTCTACATTTTTAAGAAGCTAAGAATTGCTATGAGAGATCAAACTGGTTGTTCTTTTAAGGCTGTAGCCTATCTGACATATACAAGTACAGAACATATTGGTGACAGGTAGAAAAAAAAAAAACCACAAGGTGTTTCTGTTAACAGACACAAAGTTGCCTTGAGGTCTGAAGCGTGGGGGTTTCTATCCCTGATAATTACCTTTATTCTATGTGATGTAATTATGGCTGCTTCTGTGTAAATGTCTGATCCTTTATTTGTATTCTACTTAAATTGTGGCTTCAGATTTCTTGTAGCAATGAGTTAATATATCAAATGATTCATTGTAGCAATGATTTCCATATGTTGTCATGAAAAGTCACTAATGAGACTAATGAGAGGTTCACAACATTTTATTGGGGAAGTGCTTTTTTTAAAAATCAAAGGATTTTTTGCATTTTATATGCATACTTATCCAGATGCAATGCACACGCATATTTAAGGCAGCTAGATAAGCATTTAATTTATTTATGTGAGCAGTACACTTTGTCACGGGGAGGAATCAACAAGTAGTTTGTGATAAGTAGCTTCCACTGAGTTGTAGTGGATTATTCCACAACTGAAATTCCATGAAATTATTAAAACATGCTTATGTGTATGACTTGCAGAATCCACAGTTTAAAAATAAGGCAGAAGATTCAGTGACACACTGAAAGGGCAAGGGTTATAGTGTCATTTCCAACAATAAATTATTCATGAGGATCAATTAGGCAACGTTTGTGCTGTTCTTTGGAAATGAAAAGCTTCATGGAAGTACCAACTCAAAGCCATGAATTCTAGTTTTCTGAGATCTATAAATCAATTCTACCTCTAGTCTTCTTTCCTTTGTACAATGTGTTTTTCCATTATGGACCACAGTTCTTAGTCTGTTTTCAAGAATAAATATCCAACATTTACTGTAATGTCCACAAGACAGGACAGACAAGAAATAAATATACTTAAGTAGCTGCTTGCTATATTTAATAAACAACACCAACATCAATTTTCTGTATGCTGCTGAGCTGCTTTTCTTCTACAGGAGCTTATGTTTCCTCTGTGTGAGCTGGCAGCGGTCAGGTCAAGATAACTGTGTAGCTGTAGGAATTGCAACACTCTGTTATGTGCTGTAAAACCGTGGCATGCTTTTAATACCGTATAGGTTGACATGACATATAATACAGGCCAGTGTCAGTGAATCAGAAAAACCCCAAAACAGTGTATGAGTATACTGTTGTGGATTAGGCTGCAAAAATATGCTATCTGTTCTTTTTTCATGTGCATTATCTTTTTATAGTGGTGGTTGTGGAGGTGGTCAGCATCTACCACAAAGTCATGTTTGAGCACATTGTCCCATAAGATCTGTGAATTGCGGACATTGTCCTAATGAATTAAATATTATGGCCATAAAAAACATTGATACAACACCTACATGCAGAAACTAAGTTGGGAATGTCTCAAGAGTATGATCCTCGCCCACAGATTTGTTGACAGAAATGTTAGAAACTAAGCCAACTTCACTTACTTAGGAAGATCGTGTTTTAGCCCATTGTTGTCCCAGATCACCCATGCACTTATAAAACGACAGCAGATGGTTTCTTGTGTTTGCACAGCTGCCAGTACCAGTGGTAATAACAATACTGCTTTTCACTTTTATAATACCTTCCATATGACAGTCTCATAAAGGTGCATAGGCTGCTCTGTGTTTTGTGCTGTCTTGGGGAACATCCCTTGGGGACATAATTTACCAAAGGCTCCCAACAGGTTTTCTCTATCTTGTGTTCTTGTACCTAGGCACCAAGGCAGCCCCTGGCTGCAGCTCTGCTTAGTATTTGTGGCTTGTTGTTACCTAACTGCTTTTTGTTCATACACAATCTTCTGATTGCTTTTTTGCAATGGGCTTTGATCGTGCCCTATTTAGAGATCTCAGGATATATTAGATGTTGCTGAAATGGTTGGAGTGGTCGACAGCAGTGAAGAGGCATATAATTGAAATCGGTGTTTTAACTGTGTCACCGTACTACATGTAATAGGTAGGCCTGGTTTATGATTTGCCACTGCAAAACAGAAAATACATGTCGGTAGATCCATGTAAGTTTTGTTTTTTAATGTTGTATGAGAGAACAGTTTCATTTTAAAAGTCTGTATGAACTCTTGCATTCCCCACTATATAAATAATGTATGAATGCATGTTTCTATATATACACACGTCTATTCATACGTGTGTATCTATAAAGACACCCTATATATGGCATGCATAATGCATGCATATTTGTAGATACAGCTAGGTATATATGATTGTACGCTTAGCTTGTCCTCTATATAGATAGGTATGCATCTGAAATGAGATTATTTTTCTGCCCTTTCTTCCCTTCCATTAGAGAAAGGACAACTCTGTCAAAGACTGCTATCAGTAAGCAGTGTCCTATTCAAAATGAGACAGAGAAGATAAAAGCTGAACAAAACACAGCATGTCTGAGACCTGTTGCTGAATGATCACCTGCCTTCATCAGGAAAAGGAGGAGAATTTGGCACCAGATAGAGAGATCAGTACCATGAATGGAATGAATGTGCCTTTGATTTGTTGCTACACAGCTGCAGTGTGGAGTAGGAGGCTACTGGGAACACCTGGCCAGTACGGAGTCCAGCCCTCTCTCCCGTGGAAGGGAGTTTGTACTTTGTCCATCCCACACTGTCAGCTGGAAGGGGTTGTGAAGTTGGAAGGCATTCTTCTGTGCCTGAATTCTTGCTGTTTTCTTTGGTTCTCATTGTTTGATATGGTACAAAGACATGCTATAACCTTTGCCTTGGTAGTAGGAAGAGTATTAATATGAAAGTGGTGATTAATAAATATATTAATATTGATTAATAGGCATAGCTCTGAGGATCTATGTCTGTACTCAACTGAAAATTTTGGCATGAGTTTGTCTTGGCTTAACCTGGAATAACTTTATGGAATTTGCCAGAATTTTCTTTGATTTGTAATGCTGAGTTTAATTGTGATGTGACTTCCTTTCTTTTCTTTGACACTGATTGGGCTGTTTTCATATACTTACCGATATTGCATGTTTTCTTCTTCTCCCTCTCATTTGCATGAAAACAAAGTAATTCGTTGTGCTCTGAGATCCCCAGCCTTTCTCATCAACCTGTGCATCATGTCCAATATTAAAAAAAAAAAAAATAGAATTTCATAAAAATAAAAAATACATATTTCTGCCTATGCATGAAAAAATAGTATTACTATTTCTAGTGAGAGGGTGCTGAATGTTCAGGGAAAACTCCAGTGACCAGCTTAAGAGTAAATAAAAACCTCTAAGTAGGCTTTCATGACACTCTGTAAATCAAAACATGTGGGGAGAATGGGTTTTATCATCCACTTAATTTTTCTTTCTTTTTGTTCCTCTTATTTCCTGCTTCTCAGTTGACTACATTTTATATCCAGTTAGCAGTGTACTGGAGTTTTGTTTTGCAGAAGTCCAGCTCCAATTTCACTCAACACTGTAAGCTGAGCGTCCTGAGACTTGCTAATTGGGCCCTTTCAAAACAGACATGCTTTTTTTCCCACTAAAAAGCAGTCCTGCTACTCTCAATGTACAGAAAGCCTCTAAAAAAAAACCTAAAGCCTTTGCAGTTACAAGAACATTTTTGTTTTGTTTATTTAATAGGGTTAAGATGAATGCACCATTATTCAAAAAATTGTGCATTATAGCTGTAAACCAGCTGTTCTGATAAATGAAAAAGCTCTGGACAGATCAAATACACAACAAAAGCCAGAGCCTACCTTTTACTGTGACATTGCTGGAAGGTTGCCTAGCTGTTATTTCACCCTTTTTCACTGGCTCCAGGCTCATGCATGTACTTATAGTAAATGC
Source organism: Tyto alba (assembly GCF_018691265.1). Classification (NCBI taxonomy): domain Eukaryota; kingdom Metazoa; phylum Chordata; class Aves; order Strigiformes; family Tytonidae; genus Tyto; species Tyto alba. The sequence goes on from NW_024881302.1 coordinate 5,453,849, forward strand.
TTAAAAATAAAATAGCTTTTAAATATATATATATCATTAATAAGAAACAGCCTATGTATAGAAACTAAAAAAGTGAAGATGATACGACTAGCAAGCTAAAATAAGCTTATTTTCATTAAGAGTACACATCATTTAGTATAGCTACAGCATCAGTCGATGAAAGGAAAGTGTGTCAGAAAACCAGAACTAGAACAAAGAGTAGGTTAAGGTGAAAGAACTGTAATTGACAGAATTCAATTGCCAGTACATAAAAGCGAACGGCACACACATTCTTCTGAGAGTGTATGCTAGAAGTGCTATTAAAGCAGGAAGGGTTTTACAGAGCTTTTAAATATTCCCAGAGTTCTGGAAAAGATCATGGATATAGATCTGTAATGCTTTACATCCAAAGATCTCAAAGCGCTATGCAGAGTGATGGATTAGGACTCAGTGCAGTATTAATATTTGCTCTCTCAGCTGAGAAGAATCCTGTGATGCTTTAGTGATCAAGAACATCCTACATCTATATTTAGACATGCAAGGGCATGATTTTCAAAATTGCTGAATACTCTGTATTTTTCAAGCAGGAGTGATTTAGGAGTATAAATACTTAATTTTTAAAATCTTGGACAATGCTTTATAAAGTCACATATTACAGAGCTATCAGCAGTAAATCAGAAGTTAAGATTGCATTGAGATTTTTATATGAAGTAGGACTTGCACTTTAATGAATGACTTTATTGTCTAGAATGGTTCTGTTCATAGGAAAACTGAATTTCCTATGAAGTTGCTTTAATAAAACTTCTGCTAACTTTTGCAAAATAAACATTTTAAAACATTATTTGAAATATTGTCCTGCTTTATCACATTCTTTGTTTCCTTTTCCCTGAGTTTTAAAGATAACAGTCCTCACTGCAGTTAACCATGGCTTTGCCATTTCCAGAATTGATTGTTGATGTGTACTCTGTATTGGAGCAATGCTAAAAGATCACTCTGAAATCTCAGCTAATGTAGAATCCTGCTGTCTTGCTTCTTAGTGGAGTAAATTATCTTTGTTCTTTTTAGGTCTAATTGGCTTCCAGTTTGTTTCTGGGTACATTTTAATCCATATAATGTTTGTAGTGGTGTTAATACAACATAACCTAGAGACCATCTTTCTTTAAGTCATATCTAATCTTTTGAAATAACCTGAGAAGCAAAAATGTAGTTATCAGGAATCAGAGATTAGAGCATTTTCCACTGAGGAGCAATTAATTTATTTCCTTGGTCCATCACAGCCTAAGTGTGTTAAGCTTCATAGCATCCAGTAAACCCCTGCTTTTTCCCAGGGGCTGGTTAAAAGACAGCACAGTTGATTCAGTGGATTTCATACTGAGTGACTGGAGATGTTTTGTTTTCAATTAGTATATAACATATGTACTGTCTAACTATTGTCGTTTACCAAAAAGTTCATTGGTAAACCTACTAAGAAATAAGTAAAAGCTTGCTTGCCAGATTAAGAACTAAAATCCATTAAGTTGTTATGGAAAATCATACCATTTTTCTAATTTCATGAAAATAATTGCAAGCAAGCTTTCAATTGTGAAGTGGAGATTGTAGGGCTATACCTAAGTCAAGCAGTTCAACAAAGCTTGAGAGAAACATATCACGTAATGAACATAGAAAGCAGTTAAAATCAAACTTGATGAGTTCATGCATTTAATTTTTTTCTTTAATAATTTTACAACTAACTTTTCTGGCATCAAGGCAGTTTGGCAGAAACTACAGTACTGGAAGGGAAGTGGAAGGCAGTAATCTATAGGATTCTAGGTGACAGTGCTGGGCAGTGAAAAGCAAACAAATGCTAATTGCATAGGGAACAGGCGCAACTGCTGAGCAGGACTTATTAGAGCCGATTTTATGGACAAATGAATATCAGTGTGTCTGGAACTGTGTACTCATGGTGTGCTTTCAGGGTCATGGTATCACTGGAATCATGCAGATATGTACTTTGCATCACACTCAGTTGCACTTCCAGAACTGTTTGGACCTCTGCCATACATCCAGGGTTCTGGTGCCTTTGGCTCTTCTTGGCCTCGTGTTTTATACCTAGAACTGTCACTTCTAGTGTTGTGATGGCTCATTATACTTCCAGAATGTATGAAAACCAGCAATTGACAGATTTACAGCAAAAATTATAAGACATGTGTGGAACAAAAGAGCAACAGTAACAAAACCAAATGGGTGTTCATAAGGGAAAAAACCCAAACAAGCAACAAATAACCCACAACCCCAACCTTCTTACTCCTTATCTTGGAGTGGTTAGTGAAATTCCTCTTTCTTCTTTTCTTGTAAAGTGATCCAATGAAACATATAATCTGCAATAGAACAATTTGCACAGTAAAAAATCTATGAAGAAATGGTTTTTTTTTTAACTGTATCATTGGTTAATCATAGGTAAGTGTAGTGTGATATCCTTATATCAAAGTTCTGATGTTTTGCTAAGTAAATTACTTACCAGGTATTATAAGTGACTGTTCAGCACATGACAAGTTAGATTGTAGTACAAAGAGAATTTTCCCTTTACAGAAGCACAAATTTTGCTGTAAATGATTTCATACATTTTGTCAAAATTTTGATATCCCATCTGTCCTAAATAATTTTGCAAGGCATGAGGGAAATGACATAACCCAGTTGAAAAAGAAGGTTAAGCAGTTTACATCATACACATCAGATTCAGTAAGTGTATGTGTGTACATGATACAGGACTGTTTGTTGGAGTGAGTTCTCTTGACCACATAGCATTAAGTCAGAGACGGTTGTTTCCAGAAAACATGGGACATCAGGCAAAATTGCTAAGGGTAGAATACCACCTTAAAAACACATAAAATATCTTTAAGAAAATAATTATTGGGCTCTTTATTGGGAAGGTCCTCCTGTCATTCCTTCAACAAAATTAAGCCTTACTCTGTCATGGTAAAATCTAAAGGATGGTGAACAATTAAAATGTTTTCCACTGAAAGAAGCATGAGATTGTTTGTTAAAACCTCTAGGAGGATAAGCTGACTAACATAGAGGCTTTGTTGAAAGGTGTCTGAAGAAGCTAGGCTCCCAGAGGCACATCAGAGGAATGGTGAGATCAAGGTAGTTAAGCTTAGTAGTAAATATTTGATTTCTTGTGTTACCAAGTGATCCTATTGCAAAGAAGTACTTTGCTTTATCAGGCCCGCATGGTGCAATCAATATATTAATGATCATGGCCTCCAAAGGACAGACTCATGGATACTGAATTCAAATTAGGCTTGTTGAAGATAATACACAGGGGATTATAACCTGTATCCTGTTCTAAAAGTGATTCCATTCATTTTGAGGCTTGTTATCAGTGGGACTGGACTCAGGACAATTTAGAAAGAGAGCAGTTGTTTGCACTGACTTCTATATAAAATGTTAGCACTCTTGCCTTTGCCTGGTCACAAGAAAAGAAAATCTACTTACCTGTAAAATCTATTAACCTGTGGACTGTACTTTCCTCACTGACAGAAGGAGGAACACTTTTGGTTCTAAACTGGTTTATTCAAATTCTTGTGCCATTTGCATGATGATAATACATAAACCCATTCTAGAAATCCAGTAGGTCACTATAACTTTCAGCAGTAATTAATTCTGTCATCCCCCCCTCCCATCTTAAAAAATGACTAATGGATTAAAATTATGTTTAATGATCATACTTTGGTTCATTCTTTTTTATCTTAAAAAAAACCAAATATGATGTTCTGCTGAGTTTCTATGTGCAAAAGCCAGTAGAAGATTTGTACCTTGCTCTTGGAATGGAATTGAGGAAGGTTAATGATGATTTTATGATCCTATGGTGGTGTCTGAGATTAACTCATGGAGAAAAAAAAAATCCCTTCTCCTGCACAGAAAGGTGCCGATACACATGTCATTCTGGACACCTGAAGTTATGACTATGTGCCTCATCCTGTTAAGTAGAGAGATGATTTAGATCAACACCTCTGTCCAGTAAGTACCTAGGAAAGAAATATCAAATCTAGATTTCTGTAATATATTCTAAATTTTCCTGCTTAGACTGGTCAAGGCAATCAGATATGATTTGTCACTGTGAATGCTTATGAAACATTTGTAGTCATTCTACATTTCATGACTTGATGGCAGTTTCTGGTAAAGTATGAATTAACCAATTACATGTCAGCATTGACATAAATGGGAATTTATCAGCTTTAAAATGTGCAAATCCTCCTTTTCTCAACTCTTGTAACAGATAGACTTCTAAGACATTATTTGTTCTCCACTAACTGAAACATTGCCACATTTGTTTTCAAAATGTATAAAGTGGAAATTGATGTCAGGCTAAAAATTTATATTACAAATCTCTGCCTCCAGCAAATTTTTACAGTTAAATTAAGCAAGGCTTATAATTTAAACACTGATAGACTTTTTCTTGCAGCCACACCAATGTGAGAATCTCATGTAGAAGTTTTTTTGAAATACTGCTGATCTTGGAAGACTTGCTTCTGTCCAGCTTAGTATTTAAGAGCTGATCAGCTAGACAACAAATTACACTGGTAATTCTAAGATGGAGTTTCTATGTCTTGGCTGTGCCTGTATGAAACTACCTATCTCACCTGCAATAGTTTTCTATTTGAAAAAGAGTTGAAACAAATCTTACAGTGTTTTGAAACATTTACATTTCCAGGCAAAATTAAGAGATCACAAACATAGACTCTTTCTTCCATAGTTAATCTTTATCAGTGAACTTTTGAAGAACCTCACAGGTAAATTTGCAAAGATACCAGGCAACAACAGCTGATTTGGGAAAGACCTTGGCTTACCGAAGTGTTAATAATGTATTTATAGCACAAGTTTTCCTGTGTTGTTAGTGTTGGTGAAAGAGAGAGGTAGTGCTCCATATTTTCACCAGGAGAGTAACTACATTCTGTAGCAGTGGACAGTGTGTAAAACCCTCATGTCAGTAAATACCCTTTGGATCACCATCCCTAATTTTCACTGTGACGTGTGCAAGAGCAAGGACATTACAAGATTGATGTACTTACATTTAAGATTTGTAATGCTACTTGTATGCTATATTTTTACAATTATATATATAATTATAATTGCAATATGCTATACATTGCAATTCTTTTCAGATTATTATAGTTAAGTACTGAAAAATCTCTAAAGCCTAATTGTAAGGGATATAAGTGAGTTTTTCTTTGGGTTTTTGGTTTGGTTTGGTTGATTTATTTATTTGGCGTTATTTGTGGGTTTTTTGTTTTGTTTTGGGGTTTTTTGTTGTTGGTTTTTGTTGGTTTTGTTGTTTTTGTTTTTTTTTTTAATTTATCTTGATCAGGGGCTTAACTCTCCATATCTGCTTTCAGTGTAGCTCAAAGTTCAAAACTGTTGATTTCCTTGATCAATTTTTTTTATGCAGAGAAAGCAAAACAAAATATACCAGCTGTAAAATACCATCTGTGAATGGATGACACTTTTTAATGAGTGAATAGTTCAGATTCTCTGCTCTTCTTTCTGTCCTCCAAACCTGCTTTTCTTAACCAATTTACATTTAAGTGTTTTGCAACAATATAGCTCATCTTTGGTTAGTCAGATTTGCAGGAAAGAAGTCAAATAGCATGGAGAGCATATTGTGCAGAAATGAACAGCATAAAGATGTCCAGTAAATGGGACTTTGATATGTACAGCTCGCATAATTTGTTTCTTAACTAAGCATTGAAAAACAAAAGTCTGAATTTTAAGCTGAACACATAGAGCTGACCTCAAGTGTTTCTTTATATCCACATCAGTTCTACAGTTGCTCCCTGCAACTTAGCTCTCCAGGTTCCTCAACGACCCATACTATCACCCCTTTATTGCCAGCTATTGATATAGTGGTGTTTGCTGTACACAGTGATTTACAACAGATTGACTTAGCACATACAAAAGTAAATCATTGCTTCAGGGGATTCGCAGATTAAAGATTGAGTGGTGCCCATATTCTGAGTTTATAAGAACCTGAATATAGAATAGGCACTATATATTACCAAAAAGTGTTAGAGTTGCATGCTATGCAGTATTTCCATGACCAGGATCAGTTCTTCAGATTCTTCACTACAGCCCTTATCAGTTGCTTGCTCTCTGCACAACACGATTGTTATGTGCCCTCCCAATGCATGTAGCTTTCATAGCTTTATTATCCTGTGCACACAGCCTTCCATAGAATTTGGCCAGCTATGTCTTCTTACTGGGGATCCTGGCTGAGAAGAATAATGATAATGAGATGAGAATATAGATATCACATTGCTCTGAGTGACTGCGTGGCCACCAGTTTTGCCAAGAGCTGATTGTGAACACAGCTCTTGGTCTTTCCAGAGCAGGCTCAGTGATGGCTGACAGGGTGAGATCACTGCCAACTGCAAATTTTGTGAACTAAAACAGTGATTATATTACAATGAACTGGGATTCTAATTGCAGCTAAATGTGTGGGGTTTGTGCCCTCCTTCTGCTCTGGCCTTGTCTCTAATTCTTAAAGCAGGAGCTAACATGTACTGTTGATCCTTCTGAATTCGGCTGAGGGAGTAAAGCTGCCTATTGATGCATTGAGCTTCTTTGAATGAATGATGCTTTATAATGACTGAACAATCCAGACTCCACTTCTTCTCTGTACATGCTATTTTTTGATATTCATTATGTATATTAGAGCATAGTGCATCATATGAAATGGAATATTATAACCAACTTCACATTTGGGTGGGGTGAGCCAAGTTGTAGGATTAGAACGGCTGCACCCTAGAGGCAGGCTCAAACTGCTTTTATATTGTGCTCTGTGTCAATGACACGTAGTGTCTGGGTAGTGATTTTCATAATAGGCTAATCTTGGTGGAGAGAAAAGCAGAAGAATAAATTCCAAATTGTAATAAGAAGTTATTCAAACAGAGCAATTAGCTTTTTCTTCTCCAATGTATAATGCAGGAGGACAGAATTTTATCTTCACCAAACCCTAAATGCAGAGGTCTGGGAGGGTAAAGCAGCCAGCTGACAAGGGAAACACAAAGTCATAAGGAAGTATTGAAAGTGAACTAGTTTTCAGTTCATCCTTCAAAAAATAGTATTCATTCTTTTCCCAGTTGCTTTCAAGCATTAGGGGTCAAATGATAGTTGGTTTGCTTTTCCCCCCATAAAGCTGCCTTCTTTCTTTGAGGAAGCACTCTTCACAACATGCAACTAAGAACTGGCATAATTCACTCAACTGCTGTGTTCCCCGCTTCCCTTCTAGCATGGCACAGACCAAGTTCTCTGTTACTGAGTGTACTAGGAAAAGTGATGTCGAATATTGCATCTTCCTGTGGTTCTAATGTAACATGAGAGCAAGAGGCACTAAAAGCACCCGCCTTTGTTCATTATTATTTTTTTCCTGGAGCTTGCTAATTAAATCATTAAAATTTTATCTTCACTTAACCATGGATAAAGCCTTTTGAAACATTTAATTAGTATGCTGCAAGAGATATGTGTGAAACTGAAAGCATTTATATGGTGTGAATGACTAAGAAAGATAGATTCAGAAAAAGAATATATGAGAATGCACTTCCCTGCAACAAAGCTGCCCATACTTCTGAACAGGCTATAGATAAAATTATACTGTTGTCAGTAGGTGCAATTCCAATTGAGACAGTGGCACTCACATGAGAATACCAATAGCTAGCCCATAGATTTAAGTACAAACAGATTATAAATATGTTTTTCATTGCCATGTGTCATGGTTTTCCATTAGTAGCATGGTGAGGGAAGTTACAACCCCTCACAGAACTTGTGCACCTGAGTCAGGTATTGCAAAGATATTCTTTGTCATAAGCTAAAACAATGCAATGGAGTTGAAAGTCAGGACAGTTTCTGTGTACTGCTATGCAAAAATTGTATACCATGCAGAAGGAAATTTTAACTTAATAATATGGTATAAGATTGCAGAGAGATGGGTTTATTGTCCAGGCTCATTTTAGGAGTGCCTTAGCCAAAGAAAGGAGATGTAATTTTGGTCATAACATTTTGATGCCACATACAAAAATTTTGCCATCCATATCATATTTGTTCTGCGACTCCTTCACCCATTTTATAGGGAAAAAGAGCCTGGCAGTAAAATTAGGGAGAAGAGACAAATTTCAGTCTTTCAAAAACATTTGCAAGAAATTAAAAACAAGAATAGCCGTTATTCAGGGCACTGATATGTAATTCTGGGGTAATGTCTGACACAGGGATCAAAGTCTGTGCTTGAAGCTGGACTGGAACTCAAAGCTGAGTCTCAGATCTCCAGTGAATACCAGTCTGTTGTATATGGGAACTACTGTGTTACACAGGAGAAAGGTGGGAAGTAATCCCTAAGCGAGCATATATTATATTGTAGGAAACTTTGGAAGACACTGTATGACAATTTCCAATTATATTCTGAGTGTTGAGAGTCTGTCTTCTTTGGGACAGTTTTGTTCAAGTAGGGAGGAAAGATCAAGAAAAGCTTGTTAGTCTATAGCTGCTTTTCCATCTCCTCCCAAAAGGGAGTATTTTTTATTTTCTTTTTTAACTGCACCTCTGTTCTTTCCATAAATAAATTTCTTCCTGGCTGTTTTGCTGACAGACTGGCCTCCTCCAGGCATTTCTCGTATGTCAAAAAAGTTGCAAGAGTTGTGCAGGGAACATTAAATTAGAATGAAGAAGAAAAACACTTCTGTTTTTGCTCTTCTTTTCCCCATCTAACCTAAACACAGCATTTACTAAAATCTTATAAGGTCTGCAAATATCAAAACATCTTGCAAAACATCATTGCTGTTATTGTGTGATGTTACAGAAGTGCTGTAATAGGGATGTGCGCCTGTCAGCTTTAACAATGCATAATGATACAGTACTCTATTTAGAAACGCCAATGACAGCTATTAACCTATTCTGTTTGTTATAGGATAATAGTGGAGAGTAATCCCTTGATTTTGGTTAAGCACCACGAGAGTTTAATGTTGCCCTAGAACACAGAATCATTAGATTATTTTAAAGGAAATTGCAAAATACTTTTTGCCTACATCTTTATTTTTAAAATTCTGTACTCAGAATTATAGTTCTGCAGTTTGGACCAAGGTTTAAATTCACTGGTGAGAAAGAGGGATCTTACTTGGTTTTATTTGATCAGTACTTTTCAGGTCTCAGTTCAGACATTCATTTTTTTCCTTTGGTGAAACTAGATTTGCATTTAGTTCTGAATTCTCTGCATCTTGATTAATCAGTGAAGCTGTAACTCTGACCTAGCAAGACTATCTTGACTGAAGGAAAAAAAATGCCTACATTTTTTTTTTTCCCTCCATTCCATATCAGTGGTGTTAAAGTCAGGGGTTTCCAACCAAACTTGTTCTTTCCATTCATCTTGAAGGTAAATCATACATTTGCTAATGCAAACCAGGTGATATTAAATTTCCACTTTCATTCGATCTTTTCTGAAGCTGTGTACAGTGGTATGAATCTGAGATAACTTGCCTTAGATTTTAAAAACCTTTTCATGTGACAGGAAAAATACTTTACCTAAATTCCTTCTTTGACCTAGTATAGGCTGATGGTTTTGAGATTACAGACAACATTAGGCATGGATAGCTGTTGCATAAGCTCTACTCATATTCTGACTTGGCATGGCAGAGACATCCTATCTCAGTTCACCTAGGAGGGGGCTCTAGATGGAAGCCTGGGAACAGCACAAGCACCACCCCCACCACCCCCCAGCATGTTTAGTGCCTCTCGATCACAGCTGGTTCATTATGCAGGCAGATGAGAACAAAGAATACTAAGCACATGATTGTCTGCAGTTCACCATTTAGTCATGTCCTATATGTTCCCTCTCAATGTATAGAATTAGCTAATGATCCCACTAAGTGTATGGGACTGAACTATAACAATCAGAATTGAGAAGGTCACCAGTGTAATCTGTTCCCACCAGCCTGGAGAAGACAGATGGGACCCTACCTTCAGAAATTCCAGAAAACTCTGCAGTATCCAAAATCTTCATAATGGTTTCATTTTGTTTCTGCCTCAAACTTATATACAACTGCTCTTCACAAACAGAATTTGTTAGTGTGAGGTAAGTTTAATTACCTTGCATCAGGCTGATTGAAAATCCAAACTCAAAAATACCTAGATGATATTTTCATAAGGTTCTTCTGTATTCCTCCTCCCCAAAAATCCTTTGTTCCAAATAAGGGAGATTGGAATGATTAAAAAGCCAAACAAGAAAATCCATTTTCAGTACCCCTGAGATTTACCCTGCTTGTGCATTCTGTCATTGGTGTATTTATTCATATTGGAGTCAGAGGCTCACAATAGAGCAGCTAAATATCAGCACAACACAGCTGCAGACTCTGCAGTATGTATGATCATTTATAAATTGCTGATCAAATTCTACCCAGAGTTACACTTATGCAATACTATTGACTTAAAATAGGGTTGTCTGAAAGTACTAAGGACTGAATGTGCCCCCTTAAATCTTTCATAATGTTGAGACAGTTATCCTTTGATGACATCATTTTACCCACATATACTACAGAAGTCATAATTATTAAAACAGCAATGCAAAATACCTAGTATATGTTCTTTTGGGGCACATAGATAAAAATACTATGTTCATATTTGTTTTGCAATGTAGTTTATTTTAGGGAAATCACATTGTAAGTATGGAGAACTGGTTGCCCTTTCCCTTATTTTCCCTAACTAGAATAATCTCTCGGGATGCATCAGGCTTTTATTTCAGAAAGAGGAGCTTCCCAATTGCCCAGGTGACATCACCTTTGTTTGAGAACTATTCTCTTTCCTTTTATGATCATCCAGTAACAGCTTAACAGGCAGAGCTGCTGCTCAGGATTCATATCTAGGCTCTCCTGAAAGTAACAGTGACAGTCACCCTCAGATTTCAGCGCTTGATTTATACTAGCCTAGACAAATGGAGAAGTCAGCCCCCCAGAGCAGCTAGAACAGACTTGGTCAGGCTGACTGCAATGTCATTGCAGCTCTTGAGTCTCGGGAGCATTCTGGATTCCAGGCTGTTTCTAGGACACGCTGCCAAGTATTTCTCCAGCTTTACAGGCACCATCTGCTATCGATGGGCAAGGTACTGCCCTTCCTGAGCAGACAACTAGCGTTCTGCAACCAAAGACCCTGACTTGTCTTCTCTGTCTGTACCACAAAGGTGGTATAGGGATGGATGGGATGAACTAATTGCAGGACTAGGACCTGTTAATGCTACAAATTGTTTCTTTCTTGGGATCATTTCAAACATAAGTACACATTTTACTTTATTCAAGAATCTCAGCAGACATTTCCCTGAATTGACAACAGAATATTCTTACAAGTCAGTGGGAATGGGGCTTTTGCTGTTATTCTTAACCTGCTCTTTACTAACAGTGGCTGATGACAGAGCAGTGTAGGTGCAGCCATGGTATGTGCATCCAGGCAGCTTTATGACTAAAGTCTCATAATAAGGATGAAAAATGTTTTGCAAGTTTCCTTCTCTTTTTCTTTTGGGAAGAAACTACCCCACTATCAAACTCGGTTGGTCAAGGTTTCCCCCACCAGTAAGAATAGTCTTGGAAGGATCAGCAGGCTCAACAAGCACATGTGTTGAAGCAGGACTCACTCTAAAGTGCTGAGATCCTTCTTTTGGAAATGGTTTTTGGGCTTACAGGTCACGTTGGGATAAGTAATATTGTCATGAGTAATGTGAAAGTTTACAGCAGCATTCTATAATTGCAAATTCTGTTCCGCTGAGCTAAAACTGGATTATTTGGATAACAAGATTCTTTGACTTCAAGATCTTTGGAGCTTGATAGGGATGGAGGAAAATCTACTAACTACTTGTTGTTGACAGGAAGACACCTGGCCCATTTCCCTACCTTGGCAGATATGTCAAATTTGAATTATTCACCTATTTTAGTGACTTATTTTGCCATGAACTCAGAGCCATCACTGCGCAATTACCATTTCTTCTCTACATGCTTAAAATACGAAAGCTTAGTGTTTGCGTTCTGCTTTGCATCAGCTAACTTTCTGAGTCTGATAAGGAAATCAAATTCCAGCCTCTCAAGCATTTTTATCTATTTGCAACTTTTGCAATCCCCTCCTCTCATTCCAGTGTGGCAGGCTGTCTTGCTAACAAGTGACTACCTAGTTTAACAAAACAAAAAAAGCCCAAAACTTTTGCAGAGCCCATACATATCTGTAGATCTTCTGTTTATTTAATTTTTTTCATTTCTTGTTCAGAATGAGGATTTTGCTGGTGAATTATTTATATGACAACAGGAAATGAGAGGGGGAGTAGTGTGAAAAATTTCCATAAAAACCTCATGCAGTTTTCAGTAGCATTCAGTAAAAGCATTTTTTTTCTTTTCTTTGCAAGTTTCATTTATATTTCGTCACTAGAGAAAGCTGCCACTGATTTAATTTAAATATTTATACAGAATTGCAGTCTTAAGATATATGCACACATTATGAGAGCCATACATTAAGGAGGTTTATCTCCAAATAAAGAGTGGGAAAGATTGTGTCTACAAACATTGACTGATTCCTTCTTTGCTTAATTATTGGCACCTGCAGTGGAAATAACTTTCCACTAGAACTTAGTCCTTTGGCCAATGTAAGTTGTAATGAGATGGAATAAACGCGTCTTGCATTTGTTAGCAAAATATACAAATTGCACAGCACAGCAAATGAAGAATGGGGTGGGATGGGGAGGAGGGATGCCTTATACAATAAAGGAAGTATTACAACTCCATGAACTGCAGCCATTCCCAGTCTTAATGTTGCCAGCCATAGAACAGCCTTGGTCGTGACAAGAGCTATATATGAGCCTTACCTTTTTTTCAGCTTCACTTCTCCAGCAATGCCTTGGCCATGACTTCCTTAATTCTTCTTAGATATTTTCTATCGTTATTGTCTTTTTGTTGTTTACTAGCAATTCTGAGAAGACAAATTGTGAGATAACATCCTCTCTGCTTGGCAGGCTGTGAGAGAAATGAGATCTGAAATGGAAAGAACCTTGCAGCTCAGGGCGGGCAGGCTCTGTGTGGAATTGTCCAATCATGAATATGGAGAATTGAGGAAAAGAGAGGTAAAAACCCAGGTATCGACTACTAGTTCTGCCATCTACCTTGACTGAACTCATTCTCGCCTCATCCTTCTACTCCTGTTGGTTTAGGCAATATGCAGAGTATTATACTTGCTTCATTGTCATGGCAAAAGAAATCAAGATTTTATAGGAAAAGATAAAGAAATCTTTTCAATTGCACATCCTTCCATCTTTTACTGTGATAGCAAATTGAGAATTCTGTGGTTAAACTGAAAAAGTATACCTTGATGAGGAAATGTCTTCAACCCTTTTCTTAGAAAGGAAGACAAACATGTATGACCATCTCTGCACAATACCTGCTTTTTGCTTTGATGAACAAGTTCAGGTCTGTACAGCATAGGCAACTCCCAGAAGGCTTCTGGAATGGAAATGAAATCTCATGGTATAGAGCAGCTTCCTTCACAGTGGGAGGGTTAGAGTTTCATGTTTGCTTGAACATTTGGTAGGAGGTTGCTTCAGGAATAGCATGCTTGGACTAAAGGATATAACTGTATCCTAAAATCACCGTTTTTATGGTTTCCAATATTCCTATAGTAGCCCTTTCCACTGGAATTTGGAATCTCAACATGGCTGGCATAACTTACCAGTTGGTAAGTGGACAGGAACTGTAAATAAGTGTCTGAATAGGTGATAGTTGCACAAATTTAGCTGTGTATTGCGCAGCTTCTAAATACTTCAGTAAATAAGATACTTTTTTTTCTTTCAGGCTCAAGCTTTCTAAAATATCTTCTCAAATTGTAACAATATAATCTATTTCCAGACGTCAAAATAAACAGAGCAAGGTCATTGTATCTGAAATCCAAGCATCTTTTTCACCAGTGGGATTTCAAAATAGGTAGAAAGGTGTTATAATATCTGGAGTAATTTATTTCCGCCTCCCTCCCCTAAGAGTTCCAAAGTATGCAGAATGGCAGTAGACTTAATGTTTATGCATTGCCATATATAGAATGTAAAATACATTCCTTGGAATGCATGGGATTTAACATTTGTACTTAACATTGTACTTAACTATGTATGAAGTTCCATTGCATCTCAGCTACGGTCGTCTGTTGAGAGCACACCGCATGCATAAGCATTTCCTTATTGCTGTACTTGTGTCACTGATATAGTCAAGACACTTCAGTAATTGTTCCTCCTAAAGCACCACAGTTAGTATCACAGATATTCTGTAATGTTACGGCTCCATAAAACAGATATAATTGTTCTGTTACTACTGTTAACATTAGATAAAGTAATCTTGTGGTATGGATGAATTTATCAGAATCAAAAGGTGTATGTGATTCATCCTGCCTCAAGTAAGCAGGATGGTGAAGTAGATCATGGAAAGGAAGACACATAATTCGGGTGTGTTAGGAAAAAAAAGGGGAATTACTGTAAGATATTTCAAAATAAATAATATAAACACTGTCTTGCCATACAGTTTTGTATGTGACAATATTTGGATTTAACATTATTAGTTAATGATAATGAAAAGGAAGTACATGTGAAAATAATTTTAATGTCAAGGAGTATTTTCCATGACTTGTTCATGTGTTGGCATACTGTGTTTATAACAAATCATTAATCCCATTCGAATATAAGTATTTTATGAATCTTTTTTTCAAGTGGTAGAAAAAAGAGATTGACAGTAAGCTATTCTAAATTGCAATGTAAACATAAATCCCAAACCTCCTTCCTAGTGTTCAGCTTCTGAGTATATAAGTATATAAGTAAATAAGTAACTAATTTCCTTAACCTATAACCCCTGCACCACATTTGTAATGTTTACTTTTGTAACTGATTATAAAGTAGCTATGCTTCCCAATATTAAATGTTACAGAAAACAAATTGCATCTATATTTCTCTTTTTTTATTCCTTTACAGTATTTTTAGATGGATAGTATTTTTAAGAACTTTGCTTGACAACTATGTTCATTACTGTATGCTATTGTGATATTTATTTTATAATGTAATTATATTCTCTTTAAGTTCTTATGTATCACTATTACAAATGTTACTCCACAGCTCCTCTACGCATGTTTTTTGCCCTGATGCTTCATAAGGCACACAGCTATCTTGACTATAGACTGTATTGTTAAGCAGATGATATCAGCTAAATTGAGCTTGCCCTGTGTAAGTACTTTAACAGATAAAAGAAATAACACATTAATTTAGCAGGATGGATCTATTTCTGCCACTCATCACAACTTCATTTGAAATTGCAGTCTTGGGAGTAAACAGAGGCAACCATGATATCGAAGTTTTTGGACAGCTTGTAACCTATGAGGTTTTGACTGAGGTTAAAGCTACACAGAAATTCTTAACCTCATAGTTACATTCAAATGCTTGATTAAAAATTCTGAAGTGCCTTAAAGGAGTTATTTCATCACATCTTCAGAATTACTAGTGAAAAGTACCGGATAGGTCCTTCAGAAAAAGAATGATAAAACTCCACTACCACCTCAACAGATGAAGCTATGCTCTATTTGCTAAGCTACTACTATAAATGCATTCTTGGCTCCAGGGCCATTAGGTGGCACACTTGGGCTATGGGTTTGTCAGGGCATGCCACGAAATTGTGTGTGGAACCCAAAGTACTATTGATTAACCACACATCTTTTAATTTATAGAGAATGAAGCAGGGAGATTGCAGTAAAATGGCATTTAGACATGAGGCATTGTAAATGTTCTGTCAACTGGAAACCAATGAGCTTTCTGCATCTTCTTTTTAGGGCATTAGCAAAGTGATGTCCCCAGGAGCCTTACACTACTTGTATGGATTTCATTACTGCATTAATTGAATTCTTAGGTGTACTCAAGCATACAGCTTGCAGTGAAACCAACATTGAGTTAGATGGACATATACTTGTGAAGATGTCCAAATGCTTAGAAAAGAACTGTTGTTTTTGTTGTTTAACAAACCAATACTCCAACAAGAACTTAATTATTTAAATTTTCTCCTTTATTTTTGGCATGGCTGTGCCATAGGAGTTACATAAGCTGTAGAAAAAGGCATCCTTGGGATTACATAGGATTGTTATACATGGTTTAGTATTTCTAAAGTTTGTCGACTTTGAGTAGGACAATTTCTGAGGTGAAGAAACTGAGAAATTAATACAGAATAATGTTTTCCTTGTATCTGTGAAACCTTTTGGCCGATCCCATCCCAATTGTTAATGATTTCCAGAGATCCAACTCCTGTTAAATTTCAGTTTCCTGTTCCCACAAGCTACCTTCAGTTGACTTGACAGTTTCTTTATTCCAATGGGATGTAGCTGTCATGTGAAGTCCTAATTATGGGTAAATTAATTGTCATTATTATTTATTCACCTTAGGCAAATAATGTGCATACGGACAGTTTGTGTAACCCAATTTTCAGACAGCTAAAGTAAAACTAATGGAGAACTGTTATGAATGCTAGGACAGATGCCTGGGATTTCAGAAGCATGTGGATTTATTATTCTCTGAACAATGTGGCACCAGTATGAAAGTAGAGTTCCGGGATGACATCTTCATGGTATCTTGCATCTTTTGGGATATGATACTTTGCTCTAGTAGGCATTTGGTCCCAGTTTTCATTAATAACAGAATAAGCCACAGAAATGACATCTGAAGGATCCAATGTTTTGCTGACTGTTAGCCTAGGGATGATTCCTAATGCAATCAAAGGAAGTGTGTGTATTCCTGGAGAGTCTAGTGGAGCTTCCATTTTATCTGGAATGAGAAAGAAATCCAAAAGTTTTAAGTTTTTTAAAAATCTAGGGGAAGAGGCCATCCATAATGAGGAAAGTCAGTGTGGACGTGCATTTTTTTTTTTTTTTTGATTCTCCCTCCCTTTATGCTGGAATCCCTTTAGCTTATCTCTGGCTTAGTTTTAAGCAGCTATTTTGTATCATATGGCCATACAGTATCTAGAGTAATGGAGTAGCACCCAGATGTGACTTGTAGTGCTACTGTATTAAAAAAATAAAAATTAAAATTAAAAAAAAAAATCAATCTTAGCATATGTGCATGACTATGACTCTGAGTTTCCATTTTGCTGGGGAGAGAAGCCTGAGTTACTGTGATTCCTCCATTTGGCCAGTGCTCTTCATTTGAGATTTTACATCACCTGAAATTCCTTTTGGATATGATTGCACACACATCCTCACCCAAATGCATTCTGATGTGAGAATTAGGTGCTCTGCTTATATGGACTTTGGAATATTTATTTACATTTAAAATTTCTTGGGTTTGGGTGGATGTTTGTGCATGACAAGAAATAAGTAGTGTTGAAGTTGCTTGATGAAAGTATAATACAAAATTAGTTAGCATGGAAGTTGTATTATGTTTTCAGATTCTTTTGGCAGTAAGAATCAGTTTCCAGGGAATATCTTGATGGGGAGTGTAAACAAACAATAAGTACACAAATAACTTGGCATTGCTTTTCATTGGTAAGGGAAGATTTTTAATTTATGGTCAAGTTACAGCTACTAATTTAAAGCTCTTAAAACATTTAGAAGGAATTATTTGAAAAAATAAAATACTTGAAGAAATAAGCCTAGAAAGTGATGATTTTACTAATTCACCATCCATAGTCTCTCTGATGCTTCTGCCCTCATTAGAAATAGATAGTGTTATGGTAGCTACAGGGGTACCAGCTGAACTAAGGCAAGGATCAATAAGGACAAGAGCAGTGTCCAAATGATAAAAGTTTCCATCTAGCTGCTCCTCTCTTCAATTTCCTTATTGCAAGTAGCCTCTCTAAGAGAGGTAACGGTCCAGCAGTGAAGTACACTATAAACTTGAGAAAGATGAATGATTCTTGTAATTTCTGTCATAAATCTGCCATGTACAGAAACAGGGTGGAATTCAAGCTCTGTTTTAATGATGACCGAAGAGGGAATCTGCAGGAATGCTACATGTTTGGATTTTGGTATGTTGACAAAAGGCCTATGGCTTGAGTAAGTGGCAAGCTACAAATGTCAGTCCCAAAATATATTGAAAAATATAAGAGTTAAGAAGTAGTACTTTAGGACTGAAATAGGAGAGAGTGCTCCAGAGCCAGAAAGAAACACGTTGCTAAACACACTGGTTTACTGGAAAGGTGAGCAGTGGTATTGTGTAAGACACGTTAGCAGAGTAGATGAGGCTGGGACTTAGATGAGTTTCAAATAATGATTAAGGGGGGTTAGAAGAGCTCCTGAAACAAATTTTCTAAAAATACAACATAAGTCATTGTGTGAAAGATATTTGAAGCTTTTTATTCTAAAAGTGAGAAGTGTTACCTTTTACTCTATTTGTATGAGAAAATAAAGAACATTAACTAATTGGTATGCAAATAGTGATTGATGCTGACCCAGTTCTTGGCTGTCACTTGTCATCCACTCAGACAATCGAGCCATTATTCCAGTTCACATCGCTAATATTTACACAACCTGGGATGACAGCAGGAGGGAAGTTCATGTAATGAGCTCTTGCCCTCCCCCACCCCTTGCATTTTAGTTAAATGCCTCTTTACACTTCCACACCTTTGCTTCTGAAACTTTTCCTCTGGACCTTTCTCCCTGCATATGATCATCAGAACACCTAATTTGATATGGACTCGACAGCCCATGTGCTGAAAACATGCTGAATGTTCTAGCCACAGAAAAGCAGCTTTCTAGTGAATAGTGATTGTCACAAAGTGCTGGCTTCTGGTGTGCTACAGGACAGCATGGCTGAGAACATTGGATTTGGTTTCTTCCTATGAGAAGATCTCAGAGACCCAGATATTAGGGTGATGATTTATGCTGCAGGAGCTTTATTACTTACTAATGTGCTAATTGTTTTGATCACCCCCTGAGAAATTCTCTAGCAGTATGAAGGTACCCCAGTGCCAAAAGAAGTGTGACCACCTTTTTTTTTTTTTTTTGAGATCTGCCAAAGGATATTTCAGTGAATATTGTGATGAAGGATGTTACAGGGACAGAACCAATCTATTTCCCATGTAAGTGTTCTGCAATCAGTTGACTGAGAGCAGGGATTAATTTTGCTTGCTCTTTCTAAGAGGTGAAATCCCCTCAGCACTCGATGTGTGTGCTGAGGATCTGGGCTAAGGCACTGGTCAGCCGTATGGATGAACTGCGGCATGAGCACTGCAGCGGCTCTGCAACAGCACAGGCAGAGCAGGAGCTGTCTGCGCAGAGCTCGGGGTTAAGAACTGCCTGGTTTGAACATATGCATTTCTAAATATGAAATATTTGCATCTCACTTCTTTTTTCAGCATGGGAAGAAGAAAGCTTTATTTCAGTGATATATTTCTGTGGCATATGCCATGGCATTGTTCCACAGATGCTATCACCACCACCACCATGTTACAAAAATATTCATTTTCAAAGCTCTATGACTGCTCACAAGAAGCCCAAACCTCTCATAACTATTCAAAGAGGTTTGTAGAGAAAACCCATACTCTTATGCCATATTTCAAAGACTGTGCAACTCCTCCTCTGCATGTTCATTTCAACTTGTAGTAGTTTGATGCAATAGTTCCTCCCGGTGTTGTTGCTTGTAGACATGGTGTTGCCGTAATACTGAACCATTGTGCAGGTTTGCATAGTAATAGTACAGCATCATCTTGTCCTGTGTTGTAACACAGTCTTCCAACAGGACAAGTTATAAAGTGCTTCTTCCTTTGCTATTTGTTCTTTGTGTGTATACACGTGCATACAAACGCACAAGCACCTTGCAGTTTCTGTATGTTTTATATTTTACGTGCTGTAGCTGTACGTGTTGTGCATCTTTACGCATTTTTAACAATAGCTTATTAAAGAATGATACATGAAGACAACCATATTTTAACAACAAATGTGTGTGCAGCAATCAAGTACGTAATATTCAAATAATGAGCAAAAATGCCTGTAGTTTTATCCAATAGTAGAATGGTTGTTGCTTTTTCTGTACTGTGTTGAAGTGGCAGAGGGGAAATGGTGATGAAGATAAGGATAAAGACTAGTGGCTGTGTGGCATTCCTGATGCACTGCTTGAGGGCTGATAACAGGCTTTGGTTTAGAATTAGTAGAGAGAGTCTATAAATCAGCCAAGTGCTTGGAAATTCTGTTGTTACATGTTTGGCGTCTGGGATTTATTTTTGTTTGTTTGTTTTTTATTGATTTACACATAGTTAATGGCTTGTTAGAATTTACTCTTAGTCTGATATGGGATGTAGGGATGTAGTATAAGGGAGATACCTCCTCCTTTCAAATCCCCGAGATGCTGGAGGTTAAAACCTTGTAAAAAATGTGCAACAAAGGAGTGTTAGAAACAAATTGCCCTCTATTTTCTGAATCCAGTCACCTGACATAGATCTAAATTGTAAAAATTGAATGCCTCCTGTTATACAGGTAGATTGTTATCCATGGACTGGAATGCTGTCACTGTCTTATCTGTGATTTCCTTTTCCAAATTTCAATTGATTTGCTTTAGCAAATGAAAAGTAAGTGTTTATACTGAACATAGACATTTCTATTGTGTAGGCTACATACTAATTCTGTGGATAACTAAGAGAAAACTTTACTCCCACATTTGGAAATTTTATCTTCATTCTTCTTGCCTTTAGTCATTCTGTTAATTGTTAAGAACACAAATTTTTGTCTTCCTCCTCTTTTCAGTTCTGAGTCCTCTTGCAGTTCAGAGAAGGAAAGTACTTACATGAGAGACATTTTTCTCTTCTTCTTTCGGGTAGTATTTTAAGGTAAACAACATACCTCATTAGATCAGAGATTCCTTACATTCCTACTAAAGGAAACGGGATCTAAGGATATACTCAAGTTTAAGAACTTCATTGTATTTGCTCATACATGACTTTAGAAAACACCATCTATCCTTGTAAATTATACTTTTCAACAGTTTCTAAAAGAGCTAGAGAGCTACACTCTTCAGAACTTCAGTGAGACCAGAGCATCTGATTCCCTTAGTTGCCTTTGAAATCTATACTACTGTGGATGAGGGGCAATACACACCTTCAAATGAATCAAGCATGCAAAGGCAACCTCAGCTGTGTCATTCTTGGGCTATGAGGTGATTAGTTTTACAACCCTTTCTTATACTAGCTTGGGGAATGGAGCATTATTCATTGCAATGTTGTGCACATTACAGTTCCAGAAAAAGCCCTCATAATTCCTGGGTATGCCATTATACACCTAAATCAGCATTCATCCTGAGGTTGTGCTCATTTATTGCAAAATGTCATGTACAGGAATATCAAAACTCTCCAGAAATACTTGAAGATGAGCCAGGATCAGTGAAAGTCAATGGACTTGGGTATGTCTAGGGTATGTTACTGAGGAAGCAGAGTAAACAGTTGCAGTTGCACTAAAACGCTGGTAACTGCACAGCTTGTACTAATATTTTTTTCTGAAATACAAAGCAGGTCTGAATTGCAGAGCTGTAATTTATGCTTTGGGTTCTTCTGATTAGACAATTCACTGGATCCTCTCTCCCATAGTTTATGATGTCATCAGAAGCCCCGATGGAATTAGGGCCCTGTAATTCACAGCACCTTTTGTTACATGTATGTAGACACAAACACATTTTTTTATATATATTTAGCATAAAGTTATAAGTGAAGTTATGGCCCAACCTGAAACTGAATTAAATTCCTGTGAAAATAAAGGGTCATATAAAGAATAGTTTTAGAGTTGAATGTTTGGTGTCTGTAGATTCAAACATATACTTTAGGAACAACGGAAGCTATGAATGATTGTTAATGGGTCCTTGCTTATAATCTAAAATTTAAAAAAAAAGCAAAATCCAAACACCACAAAATCACATTCCTTGAATCAAGCATGGGGAAGTGGATTTGAGGTAGGTGTCATGGTTTAACCCCAGCCAGCAACTAAGCCCTCCATAGCCACTCACTCACTCCCCGCTGCTGGGATGCGGGAGAGAATCGGAAAAGTAAAAGTGAGAAGACTCATGGGTTGACATAAAATCACTCTGAACGTTCCCCCTTTCCTCCATCTTCCCCCAACTCTATATGCTGAACATGACGCCATATGGTCTGGGATATCCATATGGTCAGCTGTCCCGGCTGTGTCCCCTCCCAGCTCCTTGTGCCCCCCCAGACACTCGCTGCTGGGGTGGGGTGAGGAGCAGGAAAGGCCTCGACTCTGCATGAGCCCTGCTGAGCAGTAACGAAAACATCCCTGTGTTACCAACACTGTTTTCAGCACAAATACAAAACACAGCCCCATACCAGCCACTGTGAAGAAAATTAACTGTACCCCAGTCAAAACCAGCACAGTAGGGAAGGGGGAAATGGAACCTTGTAGTTTTTTGAATACATCACCTTGGAAGGGAACTGCTCATCCAGTTGTGGACCAGAATAACTGCAGCTATCTAAAAATGTTAACGTGACATTTATCAGTCCTGGGATCTAGGTAAGTGTGGTTCCAAGGAACAGTTTCAGTGGTTGCCTGACTTATGAGTAGAGGAACCCAATGTGACTTTTCCCACGTACATAACAACCAGTCACACTAACTTATGTTCAGTCTATACTGTAGTATTAAAGTGAAGATTTTGAAAATGTTGATTCCCAGCTCTCTATGAGAATGAAGTGCATATTTTGAGATCCCATACTTTGCAAAACAATAGATTTTAAACCTATCAGTGGTTCAGCATTAGGATACCCACTACAGACATTTAAATAGTGTAATTTGATTAAGAAATTAACTGTACACCAGAGAAAAAAATAATTTTTGTTGGGCATTTCTGATTAAATAAAAAAGCAGCATCACGGAACCACTTCGTGCCTTAGCAGATTAGAAGTAGTACTGTTGGTAATACCTCAGTAGTTGCAAGGGTGCAGTATAAGAAGTTTGTTGGTCATATGATGGCAGAAATATGAAAATGTATATGTTGATCACCAAGTGTACAACCAAAACTGCCAGTGATCAGCACTCACTTTGATTTTCACAGCTTTTATCAGTTTTAAGTTACATTTATAATGATGTTTTAACATAGTTTTCCAAAAGTAATAGAATCATGGAAAATAAATGATCCCATATATCACATAAACTTGAATGTAAGAGGCACAATACGGCAGTAATGGGACATCCAACCTGCTGGGATACCTTTGTAAATGGAAATTGATTTTCTCAAGGATTCTTTACTGGATGAAATAAATTAAATATACATTTAGTTTTACCAGTTTAAAAATGTCTTTGTTAAAATAAGAACAGTGATATAGAGACATGTTCTAATAAATTAAAGCAAGATAAATTATATCTAGCAGCTTGCTGAATACCTCAACTTATGAGATTTTTTTAAATCTGAAGAATACAATAGGGGTCTCACAGGAAGATATCCTGTGGATGTCACTGAAACACTTTGACTAGTTATAGATTATTTTAGCTTTGATGATGTAACCATGCGTCTAGGCTCTTTTTCCTCTTTTCCTTCATGCTTTTAATTTGATAGGATTCTTCTTGTGAATATTTGAGTTGGAGTCAGTTTGGTTTAGGTCAATAGGCCCAAGTATGACCTTAGAAATAAGACAGTCAACCTCAAAATGTTACACAGTTTCCACTCAGACACTTAATAGGTCTTTAGAGCACAGACAAAACTGTTGTACTCATTTTGCTGGTATAATTTACTACATTAATGATCAAAAAAGAGTGAGAAAAACAGAATAAAAATGTTAATTTCAAGCACCATTACAGAAATACAATACAATAAAATTAAAAAATCAGATAAATGTTCATTTGCTGTAAACTGACGGTTGTTAAAAGACCATTGCCCTAAAGCAAGTTATGCCTGTAACAGCAGAAGACCTAGGTCACTATCATTTGTGAAATGCAGATTACTTAATGGGGATTTTGTTAATGTTTTAATAGAAAAGGGGGGTGATTTAAATAGTGTTTCTTCAGTAATGAAGAGTCGTCATTGTTATGGTGATGGTGTTAATACACTGCTGCCTGTTGCTTTAGTGGCTAAGGCATTCTTGAACAAATACCAGACTAAAGTCTCAATGTAATTCAACAGTCAGTGTCTTCTGCAGCCCAGCCTGGTGCTGGGTAGCCAGTCCTCCAGCTCCAGTTGCTCTTGTTCATGGCCCTACTTACAGAGCTCTCCCTTTCAGCCCCTGCCTTTGTCAGCAAATGGCACTTGAGCTGTGCTTAAGGGCACTGGTAAGCCCTGGTATAGCATATGTCCATTGCCCAGTTCTGCCTCTTTGCTGGCAGAGCTGGTTCTCTAGATGAAGAGTCACATATTCTGCTTTACTTGTTACTGGTTCAAATGGTATTGCATCATTTAACTATCAGAGTAACATAGTTATGTTTCCCCAAGACCAAAATTGTACTGCAATCCCTGACAAAGTTTACACATATAAAAATTTTACAGCACCTGGGTGACCACAGTAGATCCTCTTGTAGCTGCTTCCCTTTGAAAATTATGTACAAAGTAGAAAGTAAGTGATACCACATATAAGGGGCATTCAGGGTTAAAACTGAGTAGCATTTGTTAAAACATGGGTCTTTTGAGGAGATCTCAGTCTCCGCAGCACTAGTCAAACCAAAATAGGTATCAGAGCTGTTTCTCTGGTAAGAACTAGAAGGCACCTTAACAGTTCAAAATAATTTAAAAAGTCAGGTATAACAAGCTTGCTCAGGTTACAGCTGTTGTGTATATTTACATCTCAGTCTGGATCTGAGTCTTGTTAATAGTTTGGTTTGCTTTAGATATAAATATCTAAAAGTCAGTGAGAATTTTTTTTAAAAAACAGTTGTTGAGAACTGAAGGTATAGTAGGAGAAATGTAATTTGGAGTAAATATTTTCCTTTAAATAAAATAACTTCTCCAGTATTCCTTTGCATACCAAACAGGCCTACTGACACTTCTAATATACTTCATGCATTCTGATTTTTTTACTTTTTCAGCCAGATAAACGTGCAATACAAAGCAGAAGTGATTGTATTCGCTTCTTAGTTTCTGCACTGCCTATTGTATTAAATAATGGCTTAGAAAAATAAAATAAATCCAGTTCATGCATAAAGATGATTGGAGTAGAATAGTAATTATGTGCATAAGTTCAGACCTTGAATGTAGTATCTTATTGGAGAAGCCAGACTCCATGTTCAGTAAATGGATGCTCCTATCCTATTAAACACATGGGAAATTTATTTCTAGCATCTGAGTGCTGTATCAAGTCCTGTCTGTGGAGGTGTGGACACAGGCATTTCTTTCTGAGGGGTTCAAGTGAGCTCAGCTGCTCTTCCATGAAGACTTTCACAATGGAGGCTATGCAGAAGTTTCTCTTCCACTGTGAATCCAAGGAGATGATATGCTTCCTCCAGTTTCCTTACATCTTAACGCATCAAATACTCATTGCTTTGTCTCTCCTTGCATAAAGCACCCTATTTCATAGCAGAAAAGCCCCACTCACTGTAGAGCATTTGTACTCACATCAGCAAGGAATAAATTTTTCTCAAAGTCCTTTTTAAGCAAAATTAAGTACACTTTGCAGATTGTAGGGCTACATGTGCAAATATCCACTCTGGGGAGCAGTGCCCTTGTAATGGCTAATTTGCCCAGGTATCAAGGAGCTATTTGTGCTGGGAAACATCATGCACGATAGCAAGTTGCTTTCAGAATTAAAGGGTATGGTATCTAATTTTGCATCCTGTTCATTATTATAGGTGCTTTTGCTGTGATAAAATAGAAAGATTAAATCCACTAATTTCTGTGGTGCACTTGGAATGCAGGTAAGGGTATACTACAGTTTCATGAATAGGGAAACTACCAGAAAAGTGCAGTGACTTGGGTCTACAAACCTCTCCACTTCCAGTGCTGTGAAAAACATAGGAAAGGAACAGAACAGTGTAGAATAATATAGCATGGAACAGAATAGAAGCAAAGCCTTTCCTTTCTTACATGTTCACATCCATTTTAACTTCTGAGAATATATTTCCTCTTTAAATGGCAAGAAAAAAATAGCCCAGGGAAGCTCATGGAAACCTTAGGAAATAATTAAAATATTCCATCAGTGAAACTGCGATTTAAAATATTGACACACAATCAATAAACTTATGAAATTTTACCAAAGATAACTCTGCAGTAATTGCAAAATACTGTAGGATAATTAATATTGGAATAGTATGAATTAATTTAATCATTGTATTAAAAATACATGCATAGAGTTTGGAAAACTTTTGGCAGAATATTAAGAAAAAACAGTTAAGAGAGATAAGCATTCTGCTTTCTCATGGTTCTCACATGATTGTTCTTTCCATCTTCCTTGGCCATTCTTCCAGTAAAGAAAGCCCAGTGAGCTCTTTCTATTACAAGAGTCATTGCTGTCAGGGACTGAGCTGTAAAGAGAAACCTGGGTTTGCGATGAAATGAATGGAATTGGAAGGGTCCAACATTATTCCAGGATTTTATTTTGCCACAGGTGCATGTATATTTGTTCTAAAATAGTTTTAAATAGTTTTTAAGCTCATTGTGATTTTATTAATTTTGATGAATTGTTTCAGTGTTTAATATAGGAGTTTGGCTTTAGGTTTGCATACACCTCCACCCAGAATCTCTTTAAAAATGAGATGAAGCAAAAAAGTAGGTTTTTTAACAGTGTGGCTTTATATTACTAGCAGTAGTTCTGAGATGATATACTTATTTATCATCTCCTATATTTGATCACAGCTTTCTTGTGAAATATATTAGTGATACAGACAATGACAATAGAACAGCAATAAGGGAAGAATGTCTAATCACCACTACCCCATAACCTAGACCCCCCAAAAAGAAATCCTCACCTCATGGAACTAGAACTTTAAAAAGAAGTAATGTTATTTATGATGCTCACAAACAAGCACACTGGAAGTCAGGGAGCAGCCAAGATAATATCGGTCTCTCAAGGTGTAGATATTAGCCATAACTGTATTTAAAATTATTTCTAATTGAAGTGTGATTCTGCATATTTTTACCCCTATGCAAATGCAAAATGCAGATAAGGCTCTTAAAAACTGACATTCAGAATAACATACACTTGGAAAACACAGAATGTGAAATCCAGAAGCAGTTGATTTTTAATTTTCTGTATTTTGTATGGTTTTTATTGACCCAAAGCGATCTGTTCCTTCATGAGCCTAAAGAGAAGAGACAACCTCACTAGCATTCAGTAATGTTTTGGAGACCCACTCTGTGTGGACTGCTGGGTTTTGTGAATTAACAAATGCTCTAAATGAATACAATAAAAATAAATCAGGGATGCTGCATTGCAAAATGGGATTTGTTCATTTATTTCTGACACGAATGGTTTAGTTTTAATTATTTATAATACTTCACAGTGCCTTGGTAAATGTGCTGCAACATATTTTGTAAAAGTAATGAAGTCTTTGAAACAGCAGACCACAGTAGAGTTGTCGTGCCTGTTCGGTACAGTGGGGAGTGACCACTGCGGGGTGGGGAGAGGGAGAGGAAGAGGAAGGGAGTGTTTGCTTTAATTTCCTTGTGGTATGGAAACAACTATACTCACAGACTTTGCAATCTGGACATTTTGTTTCTATTCACACTGTCAGATAGAACTGGCACATCAGGTGCAAATAAGAGCTTTGTGCTGCGGATTATGCAAGTGTTTTGTTTATGGAAGGAAAGCTGCTGCTAGCCCTCCTAGCCCTGACTATGGAGCACACTCAGAGGCTGAATAAATCAGTGTCATATATGCAGATGGTAGAAATAAGCAAGTAATACCAAGGCAGCTGAGACAGTTGTACTGCTAGGTTTTGGGAAGACTAAAACAAGAGACAGCAAATGCCACAAGTGACTGGGCATATATGGGAATAAGAAGTTTGAAATTGCAAAGTGTATACATTCTCCGGTTTCCTATTTTCAGATTGTTGCCTGCTCTCTTAAATTGGCATTGAGAAACAAATAAGGACCTGGTTTTAGAGGTAAAGCTACCTTAAATAACCCCAAATCTCTTTCATATGATTTTGCATGGGAACTAAGGAATTGAATCGTCTCTTTTCATACAGGAACCAGGAAAAGAGTAGGGCAGTTGGGAGGGGGAAAAAAAATCTCAAAAAGAGGCAAGTATAATAATTTAATCTACAGTAAATGCAAAAGAAATGAGCAGAGGTATATTTTAATCCATCTTTCATTTCAGAACCTGAAATTTCACTTTTGATTCTGACTCTGCTAGCTGCTATGAGTCGAAAACTCTAGAACTCTACAATTTAAATTTTCTGGGTTTTATTTTTAGTACTTTTTGTACATTTGAAGTCATTAGCTTATCTGAATAAAAAGCTAATTTATGAGATGACCTGCTCTGCATCCATGTGGAGGTAGTGGAAGATATCTGGGAGGTGGGGGCAATAGAGGGGATGATACAACTTGCTTGAGGCATTGAAAGCAGTCATACCAGCACACCATGGAAAGAGTCTTATTTTTACCTTTCCTGTGGGAAAAAAAACACCCCAAGCCCTCTCCTTTTCTCTGCATCTGTTGTTCCATTGATTGTAAATTGGCTAATGTCTTACCCTGGATCAGATGAAGTGCTGGATTTGCAGAACTATTTATGATGTATGTTTTCTTTTTTCTCTCTTGCTTTTACCTTTGATGTTTCACACTACTGATATATTAAACACTGGGAACAATCCAGAGAAGTTAGTGTCTTTTTTTTTTTACCACTTTATGATATCAGATGTATCAATATAAATATGGAGATGCTATACAAAGGCAGTCAAATTTAGTCTGGGTTTATACATGTGTAATTATTTTACTTCTCAATAGTACTTGCAGCCCTTTCCTGCAGCAATCGTGTCAATCTCTGGTGACTTTGGGAAAGACCAGAAATGTTAATGAGTAGCCCAGCTTGTGTAGGTTCTAGGATCTTAGTATTTATGGAATGTGCTTTGCAGGCTACTTTATTCTAATGTCTTTATCATGAAGCCATCTTCCTGGATTAACATGGGATTTAAAATACAAACCTTGATCCTGATCCTGCAGAGACTTATTAATGGCCTTAATTTTATGCACTGATACTTCAGTAGGACTGTTCACAGTATGGAAGGGTAAGAACCTACACAAGACTTTGCAGAATTGAGATCTAGAATGCTAACTTTGTCTTAGTCTTCTCCCTTAATTATAAGTGCACTGTTTTCGGGGACAGTTGCCAGCTACCTCACAGATAGCTGCAGAGCAGCAGGTTGTATTTGTGCATTGATTCTACAATCTCTGAATTTACAACCCTGGTATCATCCAGTCACTGAACCTATAGACAGTGCTTACTCTTATTTTCTCTTACTCTCTTTTGCACCATGACAGAATTAACTACCCTTTGCTTCTGACCACTCCAGCAGCATATCTGGGTGCTGCCTCCTCTTCCTCCTTTTCCTTCCACAGGAGTGCTGAGTATTGATTAGAAAAAAAGAGAGGTTCTGTCATATACAAATGTGTCTCCTCCACTGAAAGTCTCACAGTGGGTTAATTTAAATTCTGTAATCAAAACAAAGCAACTGGCTTTTGTAGTGCCCCCTTCTCTACTCTCAGGGTCATGCCAGAAAGCACCCTTCCTTACTGCATTACTTTTACCCCGTCACAGCATATAGAGACATTCTGAATTCAGCTAAAAATAATGCATATATCTCATTCCAGAAATAAGATTTGCCCAGTGTCTATACCATGTACACATTCCACTACATATCCTGATACTTCTCCCAATCACCCCTCTTCTCTTCAAGGACAGCAAGTTCCTACAAGGTCTCCTGTGATGATCATGCTCTCCTCTAGGCTTGTCACAGCAGACGTTGTGTTCTGCTTCTCTATTGTAAAATTGTTGAGATTTATATAAACAAAAGTGTCTGTCCCTGGTATACTGATTCATCCAAGGGATGTAAAGCTAAAATGTTACAGATAAGCCTGCAGTAGTTTTGTAGGGGTACTATGTAATGGGCCGATAAACCACACAGTTACTGCATTCTGAGATGTCATTTACTTTCTCCAGGGCAGGGAAAGCCAATATGGGGTGAGCAGTAATGGTCTCCAGCAACTATAAAAGCAAAATGAAAAGTGACAGTTTTCAACTCAGCAAAAATAAAAGTGAACTCTCCTTCTCCACTCCCCTGAACACTTGAGTTTTAGCTTCTAGCCAGGGTTGTCAGTTTAGACTAGACTCAGCAAAGTGAAAGCCTCTGCTGGAAGCACTATATCATCATCTTCATCTTTCTCCACACTTTGTTGTTAATTCGTGTTTACTAGGCCTTTATTTACTTACTGTCATACTTGTATTGTTTCTTATACCTCAGTCATGCGCAATCGTTTCCCATATGGAAAAGAGGTTGGACCTTGATTTTAATGTAATAAGAATCAAGTTGTGCCATGTCTTATAAGGGCACTTCTTCTTTGCCTGTAGTGAGAATGTTTGAAGTCCTCTTTTTTTCTGCATGTGTAGGTCAATATTACTGGGAAAAATAGTAACTGTTGAGAATCTCGGATGAAGGGCTCATACAAGTGTATGGTACTATTTATAGCAAATGTCTATTTCTTAGTTTTTGCTAAAAGAAGAACACTACCGCTGTCTTCAGAAATGTAAACTAATCCTTGGTCTGTTTCAAGAAATCAGTACAAAATCTCCAAAATCAATATAAAATCTCCCCCATTGACTGCATATTTGTACTTTTGTCATTACTGATTCTTCTACACCTGCTCAGCAGCCCATTCTACCAACACTCTGTATCCAAGGTTTGGTTTTCTGTTCCGTCTTTTCACTTTCATCATCTCAAGGGCAATATTCATGTATGATTTTTTGACTCCCTGCAGATTCCATAGTTAAAGTTTTCTCTTCTTCCTTGCTGTCATCTCTATTCTTCTCTATGAAGGCATCAAGTACTGGAGTATTTCTCATGCAGGTCTTAGGCCAGTGACTGCTGTATAGTTTGGACCAGAACAGTATTCTGTAGGTATGAAATAGTTACAAGACGATTTCATTACCCTTTTTTTTTCCATTAGTTTTTTTTGCTTCCTTGTCTATACAGAACTATAGACAGCTATAAATTTTGGCCAGCAGATCTTCATCTGCTGGCTACTAACAGCTTGTACATTTGTCTTTGCAAAGAGTTACTTTTCTGAAACTTATGTACCCATCTTTCCTACTCCCCTCTTGTCTCCAAATCCTGCCTGTTTACTACATTATTACCTAGTTACTTTGCTTGTATTTTCTTACACAGGCTGTGTCCAAATGTGAAACATTTTCTAGACCTTGTGTATTAAAAAATAAATTGAATGGAATTATAACCCTGTATGCAGAATTACCCACCTTCTTTCTCATCCTCCATTAGATTCCAGAAAATTGAATTCTGTTTCTTTGTTACTGTCATGTGTTAACTCTCTGTGCAGAGAATATTTTATGTATGCTATTAGAGTAGGATATTATTTACCAAAGTTAATTTTGCATGTATTACAGCACACTTGAAAGTAAATATGCAACTTTTTAAAGTGTATAGGGATCCTCTGGTGAGTAGTAACTTTAACAAAGTTACAAATGTTCAGTAAGTCCAGTCATTAAAGAGATGAACAGAAATATCTTGCTGGACAAAGCTGGACGCAGACAGAGCCACATACTAAACCACTGCTTGTTTGCAGGGGCTCATGGAAGGGCATCTGCTGATGCCTCTGCAGGGTTTGTGTAGTAGTTTCATTTTCAAAAGCTGGTCACAGTTCTGCCATCTGTCTTACCTCTGGTGGGCAGAACTAAAAATTGCATTAGTGTAAAGGTTTCCAACTTGTTAGAAATGCAAGCATTTTTGTTTCCTTCTCACTTTACCCTTCCCATTTCTCTTGCCTGCACGTGGTCAAAGAACTAGGTGAGGTCATGTTTATCTATAGCATTGTGCTTCCTGAAAGTGGACTCTGAGGTGCTTAAACTCTGCCAGACTCTAGCCCCCAATCACATGAACGAAACCAGTTTGGTTTCACTGCCTCAGGCACCCACCAGTTTTCCTTCTTATTTACTTACTTTTGAATTCACGCCCCTATTGGAAATAACATGTACTTAAGAATATACTATCACTGAAATAAATGTTTATATAAAAAGACAATTTATAAAACTAAAAGCCAGGGAAAAATGAGATTCTCTGTTTCAACTCCTCCTTCCAACATTTTATGAGCAACTTATATCTAACAGTCACCAGAGTCAGGCTCTGTAAAAACAGAATGTAACAAAGATTTCAGAGAACGCTTACTAGGAAACCAATTCCCTAACGTGTCAGTAGAAGACTGACAGTTTTCTGAGTACCTTAGCTCTAAGCCTTCATGACAACCTATTGTCAATTTGTTAGTTTCTCAAGATACAAACATTAGTATTGTTCAAATACTTGACTTTTTCCCTGGGAAACTAAAACAGCTAGAAATGGGTTACTGACCATTCTTGAAGGAAGTTTTTTGTCCTGTTTGTTAAGTGGATGATGCTAAAAAAAAACCAATCACCTATTAGTGAGCTGTTAAATACAGTGAAAGCGAATACACTCCCACACAAACATTTGTTTTTCATGATGAGAGAAATACAACCACCTACAGTATAACACATGCATGACTTCAGAAGAAAGGAATGCAACTCTCTAACAACAGGTATGTAATTAGTAAAAGACTGTATGGTGGTGTATTTTTGAGAAAGAACAATTTCATTGTGGATAAACCTTAAGGATTAGTGTGAGTAACAGTTAAATTCCTCAAATATATTGGAGTAGAGAAAGAGCTCAACAGATCCATGATAGAATATAGAATATAGTTTGTTTCATCATGTAAGGATAAGAATTTGATGCAGTAGTTGCAAGGGGAATATATAATTCCCTAAATCCTAATATTAAATGGTAGTTCCCTCTTTCTGTCAATACTCTTAAGATTATTGCTTCTTTGTCTCACCAAAAATCCAATTTAGGAGTCACTGACTTTTCTTAAAATTTACATATTTTACTCACTGGAAGTTTAAGCCTAGAAGTTTCTAAGCAGTTCTTCATATTTTGTTGAGCTAAAATAGGATAAATGCATAATTTGATGTCTTTTCAGAAACAGACAATATTGTTTGTTTTATCCAAAACTTCCTAGTCTTTTAAAGGACACTGTGCAGTGCTGTAAATTTTAGACACATAGATTTTTTTTCACATTAAACTCTTATGTGAAGGGACTGTGTCCATCTCTATGTTCTTTCCCTCTTTTATGCAAAATAAAACACAGGCATACTTCTGTGAATGAATGGGATTCAGTAAGCTCAACATTTGTCTTGTGTGTTTTACACAAGAATCAGGTAATTTACGCATTGAACCAGGTAATTAGTGCAATGTCTCGTAAAATCAGAATTCAGTTTTATTAGACGTCATTAGCTATTAATGTAATAAATTTAAGAAATTATTACAATTGTGGCATTTTGGATCTACAGAAAAAAACTTAGTCTATGTATGCTTAAATTTATTTCATTTCCATTAATTATTTTGATATGTGGTATCTGCATTCTATTACATCAGGTGAATCAGAAATAACTCCATGAATGACAAGTGAATTACTGTTTATTACAAAGTTTATGGCCTGTAATGTGTGTGGGTATATGAGTATTGGAATGAAGTGAAATGAAAGTCCTATAAATAGATGTAAAAGTATTTAATATTCTAACACAGAGTTGTCATGCAGTAAGAAAGCATAGCTGTCAGAAATCTATACCATTGTTTCAAAGAGAAATATTAAAAATTCAAAACCAGGTATTCATTTATGGATCAATAAATAGCAGTCATATAGTTTTATGGCTATGTTTAATCTCACATATGTAAAATCTTCAGTGATATATGACCGCTATTTATATGCATTTTAAGAGCTCTTCTACAAGAATACTTGGTGTCCTTCCCTTGGGAGCTACACAGTTAAAGGGAAAATGAGCATGAGAGCTTGGAAGAACAAATACATCCAAAGATGAAAAAATAATTTACAAGTAACAAGACATAAAGAAATCACACACACTGATCAAATATAGCATCAAAATTTTTATAAGCTTAAGGCTGTGCTGTAAGCCGTGTAGGCCAGTTCAGTCTAACAGGCGGTGGAAAACCACTCAAGAATTCTCCACTACTTGCTGCTTCTGCCCCCTTTTCCAATGCTACACTGCTCCTGCTTCAGGAGGCATCCCTGTTTCTTGCTCAGAACACACTGTATGTTCATAACCTGCCTCTGAAACCTCTGCTTTCAAAAATGATCACTGCTGTTTTGGCAGAATACCTGTGCATGTTATGTCAGCTGAATCTTGTTCTATTTTGAAGAAACAGTAAGGTGTAACAACATGGTAATATCTCAGTCTGACCTCTGGTCTCTGATAACTTTTCCATTAGATTACTGAGATAGCCCAAGTTCCTTTTGGCAAATTCCTGTTCCATAACCTTATCCACTTCTGCTCTGTAATGACTCAACTCGTGTTCCTGGGGTGCTTTCTTTGCAAGAGAAGAGGTGTGTTTACTTAAGGATGTGTTCAACTTCCAGCTTTGGGAATATAGATTTTCTGTTCTCTGGCAGAGATGGATGGTGGGTTTGACTCAGTATAGTAATTCTTGTTTTTATAACATTTACTTATGATATGCTCACGTTGTGTTTCATGTTCTGGTTTTGACACATCTCATTTATATAACAGTTTCAAGTTCAAAGATGTCATGGTTCTCTTTACAGATGAGGAAACTGAAGCACTCTTAGATTATGTGAATCACAGAGGATGTCTGTATATGACTTGTAATGAAAGTTTAAAAGTCTTTTACTTCCAGGTCTGTGCTGTCTTCACTGGATATTTAAACTATGGAAAATGTCCCCTTACCATTCAAACTATGTGGATTAATATATAACTCTATTTTAAGATGTTTCATAATTTATATTAATCATTAACCCTAATATTTTTTCTGTGATGTATATTGTCTCTCTGAGCATAGCACTTAGCATAAGTTTTCTTTCTTCTGACCTTTGAAGGAAGCTGTACAGAAAAGGGAGAAAATGTTGAAGAATGTAAGCCATTAAAGCTCTGCAGTTGTTTTCAATTTGTCTCTATTAAAAATATGCATATATTTTTAATTAGAATAAATGTTGACCTATAAAGAAGACAAGAAACCTTCCAATTTAAAACAAACAAGCAAGAATAAATAACTTGCCTCTCCCTGCATTTACTAAATTTCAGGTTTGATAGATTATCCTTCAGATTCCAGATATGTTAAATCCTTCACAGTCTAATAATCAAAATACATATTGACAATTCTACTACTGCATAAGTGCGGAAAGATGACCTTGAATTTTAAGCAAAAGTTGAGATATGGGACTAATTTATTTAGAAATTCTTTTAACAAAAGTTGTTGAACTAAAATTATTTTTTCAGTATATCTTCTAGTGACAATGATCTGAACTCTGTTGATGTTTTTTGCAACACTAGTGATTAGATCCATTCTGTGTCCCTTTAACAAAAATGTTATTTTATGTTTGTCTTGATTTTTTAACTTGTGCCATTTTTTTTTAAATAATCCATAAGAATTTTTCAAAAACTGAACTGTGTGAAAAAAACGTATTTTTTAATAAATATTTCTTTCCTATATCCCCAATACTTTGTCTCATCATCTGTTGAGCATGGATATGAATACTTAGCTCATTAGTTGCTGCGAAACTAAATTATTTGCCTGGGAAGTTTAAAAATCCTTGGATTTTAAGCCCTATGGGCATGTAATTAAGAGCATAAGGAACAGTATAATGACCTGAGCTATGGCGCACACCCACTTTTGATGAATAATATATGTGTAATGAAAAGAGAATGGTTGGAGTAATCACTAAATTAACTCTGACTTTTCTGGAAAGAGCGTCCCAGGGTCTGGAACTTCCTTCCCTTTGGCTCCAAGAAGAGGCAGAATAGATCTGGGTTCTTTGTTTCAGTGGAGGGCAGGTCACTTGGCAGGGCACTATCCACTGTGCTGTGGGTTGTGAACCCAGCTCCTGGAATGGATTTGAACCTGACTCTTCCATAAAAAGGAGGGTGAATATACTAACAGCTGACACAGACAGATAAATCCCATAATACTGTTGAACTCAACAGAGACTGTACATTTTGTGCAAAAATACGTAGGTCCCACAACTGTCAAATGAAAGAGAGAATTTTACACTATCTGTTCCCTACTGATATATGTTTGGCTGTCATCTTATTTCATAGTTCAGGCAATCGAAACACTGTTTAAATGTGTATCATAAACCTATAGATGAGAACATTTCCCTGCTGGATTTAAACCATTACCCCCAAAGGTGTTAAAGAAACCCTGCTGTGTGTCACTTTTTAAGATCAAGGGGCATTTTTTATGTTAATGCCTAGAAAAGGCAGATGAACACTAACAGCTGCTTATCCACAGGCTGGTGAATTGAATAGGGAAATACTTCTGTTCTGGAAGTCAGATCTCCAGAGAAAAGTGATAAATTGTGAGCATCTCTAAGTAAGAGTGATAGTCTCTAAGGATAGTTGAGCAAGGCTGATAATATAAAATATGTAAAATGTGGAAAATATTTAATATTTCTGTTTCTTTGCTCTAAAGAGTTGGAGGGGTTGTGTTAACAATATATACGGTGCTACTGTGCTCAGGCATGCAGGAGAAATGCAATATATTAATTCTCAAATCACTAGTTTGTGAAATGCGTTTCTGGTAACCAGGGATTTTCAGGACTGTTGCATTGATAAGGAGTCAAGGGCAGTCTCCTCATGGGCTGGGATGGCTCTCTTGGGAGAAGAAGGGAATAGAAGAAAAGGAACAGCAGATTAAAAGCTGGACAGTTTAGTGTTTCTTTGCTTACAAATGCTGATTTTTTTTTATTTTTTTTTTTCCCCCAGCTCTTCAGTCTGCAACTATTTAAAGCTATCTAGCAGCTTCATTTCTGAGTTATGGCCTGCCCTCCTGAGTGCTGAGGAATCAACGCTGTAAAAAGGCATTCTATAGGAAGTCATGGTGTACAGGGAGAACCTTCCACTGGATAAACAAACTTTACATAATTCCTGTGGGACAGACAGAAAGAGAAGCTTTCCCTCTAGACCCCATTAACAATGTTATGGTATGAAAGTCACTATGAGCAAAATACTTAGGAGGAACAACAACAGAAGAATATCTAAGATGCCAAGTCTTCTCCACTATTTGATCACCCTAATAGAGTAACCTTGAAGTTTTGCTGTCTTTTTTATGCAAGGATCCTAAAGTAAAAGCCTGGAGGAAGGGAAGGTACAACACCATCAAAGGGCTTAAGATCCACTTGTTATTCAGGTTTTACGGTCAGGGCTCAGATCATGCAGAATTAGAGCAACTGGAAGGAACTAAATAGACTCTTTTTCTGAAGTTCTTCAAATAGACAGACAGCAAATGTACCAGATGTGTCCTGCCAGGTGACTTTCATGTGAGGGGAGTTCTTTTGCAGGCAGAGGTGCATTTTACTGTTTCCTGTACCAGGTTTAATGAAAGAAGACTGAGAAGCCATAACCAAAAAAGAAGTATTGTTAACTGGGAAGCTAGCTAAACTGAAAGTTCCAGTGGATTTTTTTGGTTATAAAAAAATAAATAGATGTCAGAAACGGGTATCTCTTTGACGCAGTTCAGTTTTCTTACAACAAACAAACAAAACCAAAACAAAACAGAACAAAAAGGACAAAAAAGAAAGAAAATTTCTGCTTTCCAGAATGGATTTTCTTTTCTTGAATTTTCTGGTTGCCTAACAGAACATAATTATTTTCTACACTTACATTGTGTGAAACACATCACTTCAGTCTACCAGCCTCAAGGAACTGTAACTTCAAACATAACATTTTTATAACTAGAGACTTTTATAGCTTGAGAGAATTTTTTAAAACTGAAAACTGGGATTAAGATTGTAAATTCTTATAAAAGAAAGTTGATACTCAGTTATATGGAGTTTTGTGATTGATGACTGGATCCCGCTCAGCTAATCTCAGTTTGCCAGTAAAGTCTTTGTGATTAGGAGAATTTTAGGTCCTTTGAGTTTCAGTGATAGATTCCTTAAAGCTGCTCAGGCTTCACTGGATAATTGCTTCATCTCTAGGGTGTCACTTTAGCACCAGGGAAATGTGGGATCTTCTTTAAAACACATATTGTACTTTTTGAAAGCTGTTTGTAATGTATAACAGTAAGCAGAACAAAAGCAGAAACAGGAACAAATGATATCTAACACCTTGCTTGGCTCTGGAGGGCAGTTTTATAGTCTACTACTTGATATCCTATTTGCTGAAGAAATCAAGGACAGAAGGAGAAAGCTATAATGAGACTTGGTGAGTTTTGACTT
The DNA here is from genome assembly GCF_018691265.1 of Tyto alba. NCBI lineage: Eukaryota > Metazoa > Chordata > Aves > Strigiformes > Tytonidae > Tyto > Tyto alba. Next base: position 5,492,229 of record NW_024881302.1, read on the forward strand.
GAATTGCTAGCATGTTTTTCCTTTCAGGTTAGGAACCGTGTGTGTAAGATCTGTAGTTTTTAAATTGAAGTGAAGCCACAAAGCCTCCTGCCAGCAGAGTTAATTTCTCTGGTTGTGCTTAAAAAGGTTCCTCTGTTGCACGCAAAAAACACCTTCCTCTGTGAAAACAGTGGAAGGTTTGGCTCAGAAATAACTTATATTGTTTTTTCATGGAATAATTGTAGGCCCCAATTCTTATAGCTGTATTTCAGTTTTTCTCCAAAGTATTGCTTGCTTTCCCCCAGTCAGAAACTGCAGAACCTCACCCATGCATTTGTCACATGGATAGATTTTTGGCTGCTCAAAGCTGGAAGCTTTCCTGCACCTTGTCACGTGCAGCTCACAAGTTTGTTCAAAGGTGAATTTTGGTACACTTGCACAAGAATGTAAGTAGCACATAACACTATAGTCCTTACTGGAAAAAAATTAGCAGGGGTGTAGCATGTTCTGCTGTTGCTCAATGGGAGACTGAAATTCTTGCCTGCCTTAGTCTCTGAGGTCTTGATTTAGAGAACTGGAATCCCTTCCAGAGTCCCTCTCAATATAATCCTGATAGCTAAACTTAGGCCCTCACCAGTCCAGGCACAGGTGCAAATGCATGAAATTAGAGGAAAGATAAGGGACAATTAGAGCAGAGCTGCCCCACACATTTCACTGCCTGGAATATATTCTGCTCCCTTGTGATTTTCACAGGCTACAGGTTTTCAGTTTGGTAAGATCACATTTGAGTATTATTGTAATGACACTTTGAGCCATGTATTTTCTCCCTTACATTTCTTCTTTTCACTTTACCATCTCACTTCCTCCATTCTGTTTTCTTTGATGCTGCTGTATCCTTTGATAGTTTTTCCACTGTACTTTTATACTTAGTTTCCATTTGTTGCGTTTTCCTTTATTCTCCAACAACTATTTTTTCCTTTCTCATTCTTTCACTCCACTAATATCCTCATGCTTTTTCCCTTCAATATTCCTAAATTACCTATCATAGGTCACTTATTCCTAGTGTTTCTGCTTTTATTTGTTAGTTTCTCTCATGAGATAAAAACATACCCATGCACATCCCTATATGGTTGCTTTCTTCTAGCCCCAGTCACCCTCGCAGACACGCATCCCTATTTCACACATGTAACTCTTTCTTCAAGGGGCCTTTCCTTTGATTCTTACGTATTTAGGACCTATTGCTGACTCCAGTGAAGCTTCACTTGTGTGTGTCTACCCAGAGCAAAGGGTAAAGGGAGTGACTGGGAGCAGAGCAGTATCTGTGCCTTGTTTCCCACCTGGAGGTCAAATAGGCAATAGCAGAACAAGAACCAGCTTGTCATGCAAGTGATTGAAGCTAAGGATCCCGGAGCAAGATGGCAGCAGTGCTGCAGGATGCTTCTGGCAGTGTTGATGGCTCTGGTCCTGCAGGACTGGGAGGACGGTAAGGGAAAGGACTGGCAGACTTTGCTTTTGTTGGCTTGCTTGTGGAGGGGGGGTCTTAGTTGCAGCCGAGCAGGTGAATGTCCTTAGTGAGACCACCAATGGTTGGATTTGCATGTGTGGCCTTAAGTTTGGAGTCCAGCATTAAAGCAATACAAGATACTGTAGCTTTATGTCAGCAGAGACTCCCTTTGAAAAATACACTGTTTAAAGTATCATTCAACTGTAAGTTAATGTAATGCTTGTATAAAGTAAACCTTGTTTACCACCTTTTTAGCAAAAGCAGCTATAAATAAAATAGATGCTTTCTTGAAAAGCCTTTGAAACCTTAGGAAAACCCAGAACTCCTTCTGCCTGAAACTGTTGTTTTTGAAACTCTGTTTTGTTTAGTCCTTCCTTTTTTCTTTCCTTTCTTTTTTCTTTCCTGCCTACTTTATAGCCAACATGTGCACTGAGAAGCAAGGGCTGCTGCTTCGTGGTTGGAGAGGCACAGCACCAGTAAGGCTGGCATTCCGCATGTCGCCTTTTGCCTGAGGGAAACATGCACTAAAAGTCTGGAGAATTAGAAGTGAGACAGTAGAGACAGCCTACTTCTGTCTGAGCCACTAGTTTGTGCTGCCGCTGACTCTGCCCACTGTTCTTCCTGGGGAAGGGGCAAAAGTGCCTCTTTATTTGCTTACAGTGGTACTTCAGGGCTCTGCTGTCACCTGCATGCAGAGTCATTTGCAAACAGGCCATATCGCTGGGGAGCAGAAATGTGTTTTTTTTTAAACTCTAAGCAGATTTATAGTCTGGTTTCCTGTCAGATCTTTGCATTTTCCTTCTCCGCCCCTCCCAGCCTCTGACACACTTTTTCTTAGTTTCTGTGTCACTGTTTGCTCATTCTGACACCACTGCACTTGTTTCCTTCATTCCTGATTCTCCCTAAACTTTTGGCACTTTAGGGACCAGGGGGTGTTTTGCTCCTTGTGTTTCCTTTACTTTTCAACAGCTGCAGAGCACAAATAACCTCTCTGAGACTCCTGGAGAGACACTGACAATTGCATGGAGGCGACATAGAGGGTTTCAGCCTGCAGCAGCTGCAGCAAGACAGCCCAGTCATTCATGAGCACCCAAGGTAAGGAAAGCAGCTGTCAGATCAGCTCCACCTCACTGCTGGCTAGGATAGCACTTGACTCTAATCACTACAAGTTCCACTTTCACCTATCACCTTTTTTGTGTTCATTTTCAAGAGTATGTTTCTTTGAAAACGATTGTGCTCTCGCCTTCCTTGCCCTCAACAGGTCTCGTTGTACTTTGCATGCATGGATACTTGGAGCTCAGGGTTCAGTGAGGTAAACAGGCTGTAGCTGGAGGTGCAAACATGTTTTTACAGAAAGTGTGCACCGAGAAGGAAAGTTGAAATGGAGGTCTAGAGAGGGGAGATGAAAGGAGTGATCATCAGCTCTGGTCTCCAGGGTATTTCTGGTTCTACCCATAGTGTGCTGTGCCCTAGCCTTTTCTTTAAATTGCTTCTCTGGGGATTTATGCTTTCTGTTAACTAATAAAAATAGTTCTTTGTTATTTTCTCTTTTAATTTGTTCTTCTCACTTCCCTTATTATTTTCTCAACCATAATATATCTCTTACCATCTTTTTCACTATCTTTTTATGCCTGTTTTTCATCAAGCATATTTTCTGTGTGACAAATGTTCCCCTTGTTCGTTCCTCTCCTTTCCCTCCGCCTTCTCTTTCTTGCCTGTGCAATAGACTGTACATCCTCCCCCATGTTCTTAATCTTTTTCTCCTTCCCCTCTGTCAGTTCCTTCTCTGTCTTGTGTTCCCCTTTCCTACTGCTCCTCTGGCTTCTCACACGCACTCCTACTTCCTGCTCCATCTGCTTTCTTATGCACACAGCATACATGGCTGCCCTGCAAAGTTAATTTTGCACACACAGAGAGGTGTTGCCTCTCCACTGCATATATGTCCTTGCACATATATGCTGCTTTCCACTCTGTCCCTTTCATGTACATGTGCATGATTTGCATATTTACAGGTTTGGGGATGCATCCCAAAATACAAGACTTTTATACTTGCACAGCTTCCTTCCAATTCTCAGACTCCTATTTAGTCATTCACAACAAATAACCGCTGTCATTCTGTCTCTCTGTTTCTTTCTGTCTCAAACAGAATCTTCTGACACCTATAACACACCATACCTTCCTCTCTACTCACAAATACAGCCTGCCCAGACTTTGTATATTCTATCCCTTCTCTTTCTATCATCCCACTCCTTCCTAAACCCTTACCACAACTCTCCACCAGGTTTCTCTATCTGTTTTTATCTTGATGTTGCATTCATATTGGGAGGAACTACTAATGCAAATGGTCTTACTCTCTGCTGTGTTAGCATCCCTACTGAATACTTGTAGGGGAACTGGAGGAAGTATTGCAGTCTCTCAGCTCCTCTTTCCTTTGCAGAATATGCAGGCTGCAGCAGAGTAAGAGTTTAGTGATGGGACTGAAGGTAGATGAAAAAATGGGAGAGCAGAATCCAAAATGTCTTTGGAAAACTGTAAAAATAGTTCATCATAAGCCTTTTTACTAAATAAAGTTTTAAACTTCCAGCCCTACAGCACAATTTATGGTCTGACACTGGTGTAGTTTTGTCCTGTTGATTCCTATGGGATTCCAAATCCCAGAGGGAGAGGTTCTCAACTCTAATGCTGCAGTGGGAGTAACTTTGCTCCCAGGATCTGGAAAGAAGCTTATGTATTGGTGAGTCAATAAGATCAGGCATGGCTAAAAACTGCCAGCAAGGACAATATCTGGTATTATTCCTTGCTTAAGTTTATAAGCTTTGAACCAGATATGACAAATAAGTACATTTCTTTGATGAAGCTTTTTGGCCTCACCTTCTTAAGCAGTACTATTGAGACTGAAGATTTATTTCTAGGGATGTTCTGTTGTGGGCTTTTGGGAACTGAATAAGGATCCCTTATTAAACTCAACTGAATTAATAAGAGAATTATTATGTGGTAGAATTCTCTTAGCGATCTGTCCTGCTCTCTCAAATTGTCCGTCTCCTTATGAGTGAAAGGAGCTTAAATTTTATGTTTGCAATTATAATATATCCTTTCTGATTTGGAGCTAGCAAACTGTGGCCTTTGAGCTGTGAGCATTCTCTTCTGAATACAGAAGCAGGTACATTAAAATATCTTTTTGTTTTAGATCTTGTGAAAGTCCACAAGCCTAGAACAATAAAATGAGATATGTTAATTTTATAAATACAGGTCTAATGTGACTCTTTCTGACTCAATTACAACTTATTTTGTGATGTGAAAAGTACTTACGTTCCTTTTAATCATTCTGCAAAACCTGCATGATGATTTTGTGCTTTGTTTTTTCAGTATTCTGTGCCCCCATTACTGGTTCTTTCTGTAAGGCCTTGATGTCTCCCAGAAATAAATTGGCTGAGACAACATCTCTTCTCTTTCTCTCCCTCCCTTCTTTTTCTTTTTCATCATGATAGTTTGCTGTATGTTGAGTTAAAAATGAGCATTGCCAGAGTTGGGTTGTGACACTTGGCAAGGGGTCCTGGAGCCAGAAATTCTTTTGTGCATGTGTGTGTGTCTCCTTTCTTGAGTCTTATGTCTGGCAGAGGAGAAATATCAGCTGAAAGAGCCTGGAAACTTTCCATCCTATCCAGCAAATTGCTATATTGTGAGGGCCAGTCCCAGGACAGAAATTCAGAACCACGTTTCACTCCTTGTTCTTATGCGAATGGTTACTTCCAATTAGATTTAACTCTGAATTAAGAGAAAAATAAACTTTCAACATGTGTGAAAAGAGAACCATCTGACTGCATGTATCCTAAAGGCAATTTGATCCTTCTCTAGAAGGATGCATCCCAAATAACTGGGATATGCTGAAGAAATCTGAATGCGATAGACCAAATTATCTTGGTTTATATACTGTTGCTTGGTGACATTTTTAATCAGATACTTGGAATGATTGCTCACAGAGGATGAAATTTATAGAGATCCTTATTTCTCCCAATATTATGCTTATATTATTGAGAGAACAAGCTACCCACTTTTTAGCAGATGTCGGAGCTCTCTCTCTGATATTGAAATGCATGTTTCATGAAGTAGGAATGCTTTGCTTAGATGTGGTCATTAAGGTTGTGTAACTGGTGGTGAAATTTGACCTATGGCAGCTTTTTTGTAAGTAGCCTTCCTAGTGATCTAAACAAGGAGTAAGAGACCAGTTCTTGTGACTTTGAAACTGGAGGGTAAAACCATAAACCTCACCAAGTTTAGTCAAGTTTTGCCACTGATATGAGCGAGAAATTATTTTTGTCTTCTCTGTTCTGTCACTGCTGCCTGTAGGATTTGCATTCTCAGAACACTGTCCGCTTTGCTGAGAATACAGTATCTGCAGTGGATCTGCAATTCCTTTTTCAGAACAAATGATGGGGTTTTCTCAGGTGTACATGTAATATGATTCTCCATCTCCTCCCTTCCCCCAAACTCTCTCGTAAGTGCTGCCTTCACCCTCTAGTCTGGGTCAGTTATTTAATGGCAATGAACATTTTCAGGAAGGTAACCTTTCTGCTTGTGATTTGTTCAAGGACTCTGGAATTATAATGGTTGCTGTCAAATGTATATAATTGGTCTCTGTGGCACACATCCAACGAGTGATAAAAGCTTCTTTCTCTCTGCTTCTTTAGTCAGTATTCTCTCCCTATATTACCCTCTCACTTTTGCTCCTCTCAGGCAAAAGGAGAATTCAGTGCCAGGCTGTTTAAAGTGCAATTTGACAAAACAGCAGATCTGCCATATACCCCATCATGGTGTGTGCTAGCTGTGGGCAGTGGATTACTCCTTGGCTGGAGGTTTTCACACTGACTTTAGTTAAAGGTCTTTTCTGAACTTTGATTTTGAACACCTCTCTTCCTTCATAATCTTCTGCCAAATATTTGGGCTCTAGAAATGGTCATAGTTTGTGAGTACCATGATTTCACATGCTTAATGATCTACAGGGGGTGCATTTAACATTTTACCAGCAGCCTTTGTACTTTAAAAGGCAAACACACAGGGTTCTTTTTCACAGCTTATAAAAGTACGTTACTAATACCACCAAAAGCTGGCAACATGTTGTGCATTGTCTGCTATCACTGCTGAATGTGTAGCGAAGAGAATGTTCTTGTTACCTTAGTCCTGCAAAACCTATTTTATCTTCAGTGCTGGATGGGGCATTACTTTCTAATGCTGTCTACTTCAGTGAATCTGTTTAGCAACTCCAGAGGAAAGAGAAATTTGTCAAATCTCACTGAAAATCTACCAGAAATGTCAAATGAAATGCTATAACATTCTGGTTTTGTCAAAAGGATGAAAGTATACAAAGCTGAGTATGTGATATTATTTGTAGTAATTGTTGCCTCAGTGATTTTGTCTGTGTAAGGTTAACACTGTGTAGTATTAACAGATATGTTTGTTCTGGTCCCTGAGGCCAGTTTGGCCTTACACAGATATACCTGTTTTTTGCCCAAGTCTGTTAGTCAGCCCTGTTTTTTGTAGTTCAGGGGAGAAATTCAGCTTCAGTGTAACCAATGAAAGGATTCCCACTGGCCTCCTGAGCACTGGCTGTTGGCTGCCAAATTTTCCTCAGGTTGTAATTGAGGTGCTGAAGAGTAAATTTAACATAGGCTTTCTGTTTAAAATGGGATAAGGATTTTTTTCCATTTGAATGGAGAAAAAGCTGTATGCTGGCAGTACATATATGGATATCATTAGCAGTTAATGGATTGTTTCCACTTCATTTTTTACAGCTTTATATGTGTATAAACATTTCTAATCTAGCTGTGCCCATAGTTGAAATCAGTATGAGTATGCTTAGTAGGTTATTACACACTTTTAATATATTTGAGCACAAAAGTAAGTTCCTCCAGGTTTTGAAACACCAATAAAGAAACCTTTCAAATGTTTCCCTCTCTGAATTCTGAATCCTGAGCAAACTGGGAAAACACCCGAACGTTGCTTCAACTCTTTTTCTAAAGATTACAGCAAACACACTTCATTTCCAAACTACAGTGCACCTAGTGATTGAATCTTTTCTACTTGATCATGAACTGAAAGATTATCACATTTCTAAGATCATTCGAAGGCTTTTGGCTTTTAACATCTCAATTAAAATAGCAGTGACAGTTACAATTCAATGACCAAACCGGTCTGTTGCATGAAGTCTGTGTTTAAAAGAATGTTTCCTCCCTCGTTGCAATTTTGTGTGGATCCTCTCCAAAGCCTCCTGGTGCATCCCGGTCTTTTACAAGAACAAGTCACGCTATCTATCCAGCAGCTTCTGCCTACATCTCTATTTCTTGACTTTTTCTGAATCATAGAATCATGGAATCATTTAGGTTGAAAACTACAGTTAAGATCATTGAGTCTAACCATTAATCTAACACTACTAAGTCCAACAGTAAACCATGTCACTGAGCACCATGTCAAGGTAGTTGCCATTCCATATATTTTTCATAGTTTAAAATGACGTAGTTAGTGAGATCATCAAACTCATTTCACTGATGACTTGCACTGACTGAAACAGAAAATTGCATAAGCTTTTTCCACCTTCTTTACTATTGCTGAGCTGATTTTCTCCTGGTAAAAAACCCAAGCTTAAGATAAGACTCTTCTCTGCTACTACACTGCTAGTCTTCCTTCACAGTTCTTGCAAAACCAGGCAGAATAAGTCTCAATATTTAATTGATTAAGAAGACTTTGGTTGTGTTTCATCCTTCTATTAACATATTCTTGTATTTTCAGTTAAATATTTTTCAGGAAGACCTAAGACTAGCATGTTTTATTGTAAAAGGTTTAATTTCCTTCTGTCTTTTATTCTCTCATTTTTGCAATTTATGTCATGAAAGATATCAATGCTGTATGAAGCAAAAAATATTTAAACTTTTGTGCTAGGGCAGAAAAGAGTGTGTTTTTCTTCTGCTTTAGTTAGAAAAAAGTGAAGGAATATTACATTTCCTGTAAGGCTGGAAACACTGAATCATTTGTGTTTTTGTTTTGTTTTGGTTTCTTTAATCTGCAAGCCTGTGGTCTGAAGGAAAAGTGGTAGTTGGGCTTTTTCATATGGAGTGTTACATTACAGAATGGTGCTTCTGTGACTTGCCCATATCCATAGTGAGAGCAGTATCCAGGTAGTTCTGCTGGATTACATGCTATTGCCAGCAACTCTTTGAATCACTGAACAACTAGGGTTGCACACCTGGGAGAGTAGCATCTGGCTCCATAGTTACCTTATGCCAGCTGAGAATACAACATCAGGAAGGACTGAACTTTTTCACCTGCAAAGAACAATGGGAAAATGCTAGATCTAAGACATAAACGGTCAGAATTTGAATGCCTCTTGGAAGGCTACAACTTTAATTACTAGCTTGTGGTACATTGTAGAACTTTCTGCAGTGCAGAAAAATGCAAACTCATTGTAATTGCATCATTATAACATGATAATAGTGCATAAATCTAAACCTATTTGAGCAGGACAGTATCAGAAATATTGGATGCAAACCTATTAAATAGCTATTGCCATCAGCAGAGATCTAAGTACAGTCTCTGCACAAAGGGACTGGAGCAGTAAAGATAAATTGACATTCAACTACTGTGGGGAAAGAACATGAGAAGAGGCATAGGATTGTTTGTTACTGTTATTTTGGTCCTCACAGGACATCCCAGGTCTTCTCTACCTTCAGTCTTACCTGTATGTTAGACTTACCTCACTTGTCTTGTTTAGGATCTCCTTTCTTCTTTCTCTCTGATTCTGATTACCATCGCACATACAGTAGCTTCATCAGGTGAGTGAAAATAACTAACAAACTTCTCTCTATACAACGTACTTTAGAACTGAAGGTATATGTCCCCTTCAATTCGTGACTGATACTAAGGGAAATGAACCAATACATCAAGCAAAGCAAATGAAGAAAATAAAAAATCAGAGGGAAGGCAGAGGTTGGCCATTTTGCTTTAGCAAGGTTTCTAGACCTCACCAACTAAGTCCTTTTTTCATCTGGGAGATTATTCCACCTTGTTTACCTTGTGGAGGATGCTTAACACGTACAGCTGGCTATAGTAGTACAGGTTGTTGAGGCTGTGCTTTGTTTCAGACAACGTGGTCCAAAATTGATCCTCTGGTGCTGGTCTCAGTCCAGCTGGGATTGGGACGACGCACAAAATAATGACAAACTCACTTTAGTTTGTGAAGGGGGAGCATTGCCAAGAACAAATGATGCCATCCTGTATGCAAGCCCCCCAATTTATTACCCAGTGTTTACATATTTCATTTCTGTTTTTCCCATCCTACTGACCTTCAGATTTAGTTTGTTTACTGACTACTCGCTCATCATATGCTCCATAGGTGGTGTTCCGACCTGCAGCTTCTCATGCTCGCAACAGAGTGTTCCACACTGTTGCTTCGTTTACCCACAACCATCTTTCTAAGCTGAAGGTCAGTTTACAGTTTTGCTAACTACCAATTCATTGTTCCCACACTCCGGTCCTGCATGTAGAGCCTCTGTAGAGTCAGATCAGAACGTCAGAATCTGTGGGTTGTGCAATGCCACATCCTGGCATTCTGCATTATGCTCTATGTGTCTAGAAGTGGGTTACTTCCCACCTTCCTCCACCCCTCACATGGAGGCAGTGAACTCCAAAGTCTCAGACCAGAAATTTGTTCTGCCGTGAATCTGGCCTCACACAAGCCCAGGGGGAGACATGCAGCTGTCTGCTGCCCGAACCAGCAGTCCTTATTTCCTCCAGTGAAGAACACAGTGAACTGAGTAAATGCCTTCTGATGGTTGGATGTGGGTTATCAGTCACCAGCTGGACCGTTCCATCCTGAAAATTAATGGCAACATTTTTGGCTAAGTGCTAAAAGTTTGCATATAAGAATCCAAAAGGAGTAGATGGTTATTGCTTTAAACTTGCTTTATTTAGAAATATGCTTTACCAGAATTATCCATTTCAGATCCTCGAACTGTGGAGTGAGAACGTTTAATACCTTTTTTAACTTGCTAGGGTGAGTGACATCATAAATATTAGAAAGAAACAAAGAGTTATTCTGGAAATTTGAACTGGGGTAAGTCTGATTTACAGAGACCGACATCACCATTCCACTGAAGATACCAGGGACTGTGCATGTCAGTTGTTTGAAGCAACTTGATAGTCCTCTCTCAGCTCACCTCAACTCTACCATTCACCTCATCAACACCACTGCTAATAAAATAGCTAGTGTTACCCAAGTCAGTCCTGACAATAATGTCTCTGGGTTGTGGCTGTTTGCTATTGCCAATGAATGATAGTGTAACAGCAATGTAAAATTGGCCTGATATATATGAAGCCAGGCAAAATAAAAATTGGTAGTGACTTTTGTTATTTTTGGCCTCACATTTTGAGTAAACGTTATCAGAAGAGAGCAGGAGGCAACATTCTATTTTTAAAACACATTGTTTCATTTTATTTTTTTGAGGTCAGATTTCAACTCATTACAATTAAAGCTCTGCCAAATTTTATTTGAAAACTTTGCTGAATTTTATTTTTCTGAAAAGACTTCTATTTCCTAGTGATTAAAAAATTATTGAATTTGTGAAATGGAATAAGGAAATATTGTCTGAATGTCACAGTGTCTCTGTTCTTCATCCATATCCATTGCAAATGCTGACTCACTGAGTTATGTGGGACAGCATTCCAAAAATGCCTGAGCAGCTTCAGCCTCTGAGACTGTGGTTATGCATCTGGAAGCAGTGCTGCTGAAGACTTGGCTTTGGCCACTTGGTGCTGGTTTTGCACTGCCTTTTTTGCCCTATTGGCACAAGCATTTGCAGAGTGATGTGGTGAGCTGGATGAAGAAACCGATCCAGCTGAAATTTAACCATGCAAAAAAAATATTGTTTTTTCACTGGACTACTTCCCACCATTGAGAAGCAGGAATGAGCAGCCAGAATTAGGCTAAGGACTCTTCTTATGATTTCTAAAAGTTATTAAACTATATCAGTTATCAGAATTGAATTCTTAATCTCATATGTGTTAATGAGAAGATAGCCTCCTGTGTATTTTTACTGCTTTTGAAAACAGGACATTGGTAAATAGTACTCTTTTTGCAGTTTTTACCATTACTTTTTATATATTAAATATATTTTAAAAGACAAAGAACATGAAAGGTGAAATACCAGTCTTCTGTCTCATAGCTTCCTTACTTCCAAGGAGGCAGGGATATTAGTACAGAAGGACTAATTCTAGGGGAGATAAATGGTCAGGATGTCAAAATAAGGTGTATGGTTCTCCTTCCACATGTTTACTTTCTTAGAGCCAGCATTCTTCCTGCTGTATGCAGGAAGGAAAGTGAAGACACAGCCTAGAAAACGAACTGTTCCGAAAGAGTCTTCTTGCTTGCTTTTCATCAGAATATAGACTGTCGCTTCTGCTAGGAGGCTTTCAGATGAGAAATGGAGGGAGATGCTCTAGGTGTAGCAAGACAGGTCATCATCAGAATCTGTTGACTGTGCCCTTGATTTTGGCAATGTGGATACGTGGGTATCATTTACCCACTCTGTCGGCTGAGCCTTACAGCTGGTATGAAAATACTGCTGTACTCACTGGCGGCTGTCCTGAAAACTGAACAGTACTTTTAAAGCATTGTGAGATCGTCAAGAGCAAATTAGTCTAACAGCATCCAAGAAAACTTCACTGTCCCCAAACTTCTCCTGCCTTACTACGTAGAACATTGCTTGATGTATAATTTCTTCTTTCCATACTGATAATGAAGAAGAGATGGTTTTGTCACGTTGCAAAGCAGTAAGCTTACATAATGCTGCAACCACATTCTTGGATGTTTCCACCTTTCAGGTCACATTAGGGAGTGTGCAAGAAATAAAAAGTTGCCCACCCATAAGTAATCAAAAAAGGGTAAAAAGCCCTTTTACCCTAGAGAATGTTGTCATTGAGAGCAGCTAAGGGGCATGCCTACACACAGAGTTACTCCAAAAGCTTTTCTAGCAATCCAGGAATTATTAATAATTACTCACTCTCAGGACAGGTCCTGTAAGCACTTCCTCCCACACTAACTTGCTATGAACAATCTCAGTGTGAGTATACGGAGAAAGTACTGTTTTGTGGTTACTGTAGTTCATCAGCCCTTTCAGAGCTCTCCCACGGTACTTGCCCACTTCTCACTGAGTCCTCTCTTCTGTCATATTCTGTATTTTGTGCTCCCTCACCGAGACACCTCATGGAGCAAGAGTAGGACAATGCCTGTCCCTGACTTCACCTCAGGTAACCATCTGTGTTGCTGCGCAGGGAAATGTGCTCACGTAACCCTCTCATACAGGCATGGGTGGACAAAGGCAGATCAAGAGCTCCTGTACTCTCAAGAACTCTGGAGAGAAGATGGTAGAGGTAGCTCACGGTAGACAGAATTTTACCCAGGAATGCCAGCATCAGTGCTGATATCAGCCTAGGACACATTCTAGGAATGCTAATAATGAAAAGGCTGGACACATTTCCTATTTTAAAGAGGCTTTTTAAATTCTCCATTATGCTTCCTTTAAAAATTTGCTTTCATCTTTCTGATGTTTGCAGTACCCTGGAGAATACTGTAAGTTCTTTTCTCAGTTGATGAGTGTATTGCTTTTATAGGATTTGAAGCACTTACTGACCTGGGTAGCTTACCACAAAATAGGATTTTGAATTCAGATCCAACTTGCTCTATCTTGCTTCTGTTTATAATCCAGAGTGAACCTTATCTGTTGTTATTTTATATTTCACGTGGTGCTATATCCTGCTGGAGTAATTACTGCCATAGAAGATAGAAGGGCCTTGCCATCAAAGAAATAAACATGTGAACACAGCACATAATTCTTAAAAGGTCTGAAACCTTAGTGGAAGAAAGCAGGAGTTAAACTGGCTCCTGCATAACAGTTGCTTTGTTTTACGCTTGACGTTCCATCCCTGTGCCTAATTCCTCAGTCTTGTCTTCCATGGTGACTTCGTTAGCAATGATGCTAATTAAATTTCATATTTACGATTAGAAAATAAAATCATCGGACCTTTTTAAAATAGATTTTTATGAGTTTTGGCTCAGTTAGCTGAGTCAGCACTGTAGATTCTGCAAGGCTGAACTTACCAGCTTTGAAAAAAAGGATAAATATAGCAAGTGACGATGGAAGGAGAGTCTAATCTAAAACTTCATATAGTTTCTACACTGTATTAATTTTTGAGCATAAGAAAAATAATTTTGATTTTATTCTTTATAGAAAGAAATATTGTTAGTCTTGTAGAAAAAACCCTTCTTTTATTATGTCTTAGAGGGTTCAAAGCTTAAAATTTCATCTAATTCTTAAAATCTCAATTGTAGTTGGAGACAATATGCTGAAAAGAGATTGATGCATAAGCAGTGTTTACCATCACCTGTTAGCTAGCAAAATATTTATTTAATGGATTTAGAAGGGTTAGAGTTAACACAGGTAAGCACTGACATGCAGTGACTTCCCTGTGGTATGTATACTATTGCAGAGTTTATACAATACTGGAGAATCAGAAACTACTTAAATACTGCTGCCAGCCAGATTTATGGATGCAGCATAGAACAGTTTCCTATTCATGTAAAAATTAGAACCTCACAAAATTTTAAAGGCCCATTTCCCAAGAACTTAGCATTTGAAGAATGCTCCCGTTGTGAAAAGATTTTTGAAAGAGCTCAGCTTCAATTTAAGCATGTAAGAAAGACCTGATTTTTAAAAGTGCTTAACACTCAGCAGCTCTGTGATTCATAATGCTATCTTGTCCCACACTCTGAGGCAAGTCTTGCAAAAATCTGGCCATTTATTTTGATGCCTAAATGCGATCTACACTCTTGAAAAGCTGACCCAAATTATGAGCTGTGCCATTGAGTAGGGATGACAAATAGAGAAAATCAATCCTCGTGTGTGGGAGCCATTTACTAGTGCTCATATTACATGTAACCTTACTTCATACACAAATACAACACTGCATTTAAAACAAAGGCTTTTCTGCACATTCTGCAAATGCTTTTGTTGTTAGCTTGTGATACTTTATACTACGAAATACAGTTAATTCAGATAGCATATAAGGAATTATTGTGCTTCGAGGCATAAGTTAGGGGAATAAAAGAAAACTTCCACTGACTTTTAGTTCGTTACCACCCTTTGTGCTTTTAAGCATCTTCTAAAGATCAGGATTTGGTTTCATATAATCCTGCAAATCTTGCTTTTGTAATATTGTATGTAGATGCTGTTTTACCAGCAGCTGCCTGTGCTTAAAGACTGGGATGCTTACAGATGGAGTGTAATTCTGGCATCACTTCAAAGTTGCTATTTTCACAAATATTTATTTCCACAGTCAGTAGAGAATTCAGTAAAATTCTCATACTTCTCCTTATGTTGACGCATTTTCAAGAACCACACTCAGGTGAAGATGGACAGTTGGATTTCTTGTTATTTTAGTACTTTGCTTCTTTGGTCTTTTCAAAAAATACATGTTAATCATGAACTGAACTGGCCAGAGTTTCCTGATGAAACCAGAATTTAGTCTCTTCCAATGGTTAGTTGATTTTTCTGGGATAAATTTTCCACATGAAAGCTTTACAGCATTTTATTCTGTATCATCAGAGCAATGGACTTAGTTATGGAGAGAGCAACAGAAGATGCTTAATTTCTTCTTGCAACGCTTTGAAGGTAGAAAATACAGAATTGCCAAGTATTTGGTATTATCTCTTCCCCAAGACAGCAAGACAAGGTCATAGAGAGGTTACCACTTACAGAAATAATGTACAGTCCCACTAAGTAAAGAATCAGACAATTTTTGCCTTAAATTGCTACAGAAGTGACTTAAAAGAGCCCTCTTGCAGGATGGGAAGTGAATTGTCTCTCTGTTTTCCAGAGATTGCTTTTCTGCCCTTAATTGCAGGCCTTACACTGAGGCTTCTTTGGTGACGCAGAATTGTTAATGAACCCCAGCTGTATTATCTGCAGGAGAGGAGGACCTGTGTGAGGTACTCCTCAGATCTTTCCTGCTCCATCCAGAGCACACAGCTCTCCCTAACTATGAGACATTTCTCTGCAATGGTGTCATATTTGAAAGTTACCCACAACCTCTGTTCAGAAGAAAAGGGAAGTAAAGCAGCCCCCAGCACCTTTCTATCTGCTATATATAGATAGTGAGTTTGAGAGAGAGGATGGTGGGTGTATGTTTCCGGAGCTACGTGACACAGTCCTGTGACACTGATACAAGAAGGGAGAGGACACACAACAAGAAGAGGAGGTGACCAGAAAGCATAGTGGGAAAAATCTATTAATAAAACAAGTACAACCATTTCCATGTGAAAGGAGAATTCTAATTTCCAGCAGTAAAATAGAGCTCCTTCTGATTCCTGGTGAGGTTTTGTCCTTCCTAGGCGAGGCTGCTTGTGATCTATTGTAGACTTTTTCTTGTCAAATGGCATCTAGTTGTCTTCTTTGTGTTTTGTGCTCTGCTGGCTGAGCTGTTCGTGCAGCTTTAAGCAAGCTTACAAGGATAGAGGATTTTGTCAATGAGTAGAACATCAAGGACTATGGCAGTCTGTGGCTAGGAGTGAAGCTTACTTCTTCCAGTGACCTTGAGGTGGAAAGACTACAGGTATTTGTTATGTGAGGCATGTATGCCATTCTTCAAGGCACAGCCAAACTAGCATGTGCAACACAGCAGTCTGTTCTTTAAAATTAGAGTCTATTTTAAAGTAATAGTTACAAAGAGATCACAGATTAGAATAAGGCGTGGATATCTGTTCTATCTACGTGAAGTTGTGCATTTACGTAGAATGAACAAAATCTGTATGTGAGTCATAGCAGTCATCACCCTTAGAGACTGGACAGTGATCCAACAGAATATATTGTTAGCAATTAAGAGCTAAACATGAATGGATAAGTCTTCATAGAGCTAGGTGGGGAGCTATTACAGCTTTGCATAATGCATTTAAGACATTTAACTGAATTGTATTCTCATCACAGTCCATGCTGCTATTACAATGCAGTAAACAGTTTGCATGTGGGTTATTTTTCATGTGTTTGGAGTAGTATTGTGTGTTAAGGTTGATTTTTATACGATGGTTATGAGAGCTGGCTTCTTATTTGTTCGTTCTTGTATTTTGTGTATTTTGACTAACTGTAGAATTCTTAATTCAGGGTTCTTTCTTACATTCCTGCCATGTTATAAAGCCTGCTATATGAGATATTATTTTCAAGATTTCTTGGACCATGGTGAATTACAGTGAGATTATCTGACAGTATTCAAGATTGGAGTGTAACCTTTTCTGCTGTAAGAATGGCCTATGCATTTACTGTCAGTTGTTGCTGGATTTGGAGATTGCTAAACTGGAGTGCAGTCCTCCCATCTAATGTGTTCTGCATTATCCTTTGACTGTTTGGGGATAAGAGTATCACCTACAAGGAATTGCTATGACTGCATGGAAGATGTTCTCTGAGTGTTTTCTGTTATTTTTTTAAACTTGTATAACATAAAAGTTTGTAGAAAATGTCAGTTTTTGAAATAAAGACTAAGTAACAGTTTTGTGTGGCAGAGCTACACTTCTCTTTTCCTGTTTTGTGTGACTCGTATTAATAGAAGTGAAGTGTTAATAACACTGGTGAGTTAATAACAATCTGTGCAAGGGTTATGGGAGTTTCATTTGTATGTATCAGCAAATGAATCTTTGTCCTTACCAGGTTTTGATGCAGCTCAGTCTATGCAAATTCTCTATGAACACTGGCTCTCTGTACCAAAGAACATGCTGGGTTTTGTAACACATTTACTGGGACCTAACCTACAATCATGAAATCCATTTGCATGTTCGGGCAACTTGAATTTTTAATTCAGAACTCCTCCTAATCACACAGGACTTGCCCCCAGATATGCTACTTCCTCCTCCTCCTAAACTAGTGAGAATCTCATTATCAATTGTAAAAACAGAGTGAGTCAGTCTCAAAAAAAAATTAACCTGGGACCTGGTAATGACTTCTGAAGCATTTGCTGGACCAGCATTCTCATGAGCCCTCGGCAGCCTGAGGATGACAGCTTCTTTTTTAGATCTTGGCTTTTAGCACACACCAGTTGAAAGGAAATGCACATGTCAGTAGCTAATGCCGCACTCTAGAAAAAAAGGCCAGCTATATAAACATATTTGTACTACATGAGCACAGTGATTTCTGTTGTCCTCCTCATCATCATGCGTAACAGGATGGAGGATGCGTAGATTAAAGCATTTATTAAATGTCAGGCTTCCAGCTCTCCACTGTTACTTTGCAAATCCTTCAAAACAGATGCACTAAATTCCTGTGCTAAATTATTTATTTAAATTATTGTGCCATTATCTTGATTTGCCTGCTCAGAACTAACAATATTTTCTAATGTGTCAGGATCTGTGGCAGGGCTTTCCCTATTTATCCCTTCATTTGCTTTACACCCCACATTCCTTCCCTTTGCCTTTAACTAAGGCTTTTCCTGTTCTCGTCTCTGTCTCACTTATGTTCCCCACTTTCATTCTGTTGAGTTCCCCTTTCTCTTTTTCTTTCCTGTTCCCTTTTGTATTTCCTTTTCCCTTGATGTCACCATTTTTCATGCCCAAATATAATTTTTCTCCTCTTCGTTTTTTTTTTTTTTTTTTTCCTCTCCATCTCTCATTGCTTACCTCTCTCATTTCTCATTTACTTTCACATACATTATAATATAATAATGGTAGTGATAACAGTATCTGAAATCTGTGTATCAGGTTCTTAAACGGGAAAATAGAATAACAGCCATCTAATCACCAGTGTAGACATTGCCATCTGAAGGGATGAATCTCTCTTCATTGACCCAAGAGGGAACCTAAGCACCCAGTAGTGGCTAGAAACCAATCTTTAGAGGGCATTCTAAGGTAGAAGTATAAAATAGTGGAATGCAGTTTTGAACAGACCATTTTCCATTCACTAGAGAGGAATTAGATTTCCAAGTTAAACTAGATGTGTAAATCAAATTGGTTGAGATGAATCCACCCTCTAAATTTGCTCCTCTATCAGTAGTGCTTAGACAGTATGTTACTGAGGGAACTAGAGGCATCTTCACTGTATGTAGAAAATAGTGACACACAGAAAAATGACAGTCATCAAAACATCATTTAAACTATTTGTAGAGGAGGATTTTTCCATTTTCTTTGTTTATTATTGGTAATATATGTTCTACAACCAAATCTGATTGGATGTTGCATGTTCAAGGTAGCACAATCTGCTGCCAGTTTGCTATTGAGACAAAATTAGTCATTTCCTTCCTGTGTGATGAGATGATAAGAGCTCTGAAGTTCTAAAGCTGACAGACTTGAGGAAGACGTAGACTTTAGATACTCTCACCAGATGGAGTGCAAAATGGGAAAGCATAGATCTCAGCCTTTATGAAACAGTTCATTACAGGATCCTAATAAGTATTACTGCACTGATTAAGGACTTTTACAACAATATTTCATTGGGCAAAACATTCTTAATGTGTAAATAGTTTTTTCCTCCAGAAAGTGATAGGTATTTTATAGAATTTCTTACGCCATTTCAACAGCAGACAGAAGCTAAATGCAGTAAGTGTGGAATTCAGTGCAAGGATTGTTCAGCTCTTAAGCAATATTATCCTGCAGTATCGAACAACTTGTTTATCTTTGTTGCATACAATGTTTTCTGGTTTAGGTGATACTAAGCAAACCACTGGGTGTACTGACTAACAATACTAATAATGGATCCGTGCTTTACATATGCATTACCCTTTCTTTTTTTTCTGAGATGGAGTTTTTTATGGATCTGCTCTTAGCAGAGTAAATAAAGGCAAAGGAAGAGATAATTAAAGAGTTCCTATAGTATTAATTCTTATGGCCCTCTTCTGTTAGGACACAAATAGTGATTAGAGACAAAACTCTGATTTATTCTGTTGCTTTCTTTTTTTTTTCATAGAGCAGATATACTGAATAAGAGTAACATGAGAGAATTCTTCATTTCTTTTTTTCTCACTTGGTTGTTGAGCTAACAGTTATGAAAATGAGGGCAATTTTCTTTCCTTCTTCTGCTTGTATTAGCAAGAAGAATATGCTTCCAGAGCTCTTTGAACCAGTTAGGGAGTTTGTTTTGGTTATCTCTGTCTCTCTTCTGTTCAGAAAATGGGAGTAGTATTTATGACTATGTCTATCATCTGACTTCACTGAAGATCTAGCTTTACCTCATTGAAGCCTTGCAAGTCTGCTAGTGTTTTGAGGTTTTTCGGTAGGTTGTGTGTAACAGGAAGATTGACTCAATGGAATTGAACAGAATACTTCTGTTTGAAAATAATCCTATTTTGTGTTTAAAGCTTCCTGCTCTTCTATTACTTTGATATGTCCTATTCTATATTTTTCTTTTATGTTTTGTTGAAACTGTGGCATTCAGTAATTTGGTTGAATCTTTGATATAAAGAGTGGGTTCTGATATATACAGAATGGTTCTTTCCATATACAGCCACTGTGACCTAAACTGGAAATACAGCCCAGTCCACTCTACAGTGCTGCTGGCTTCAAAAAGCATTCTAAGGCCTGCAAAATCTGAAGTAATAAAACTGCACTAATAATAAATATTATTCTAGGGCCTTCACATCTTAGTGTTTCCAAGTTCTTTGCAGTCACTAATTAATGAGTCCTACCTTGTCATAAAACTATCTCTTACCAGCTTTGATTTCAGGTGGGGAACTGAGTAGAAAGAATGAATATAAAGTGCAAATTCTTAAAGGTAGATGAAGACACTGTCTCCTCTCCTTTGGGAGTCCAGATTTAGACACCTCTATGAAAAAAAATTGCAAGTATAAGTAAGCAGATTTAGTCTTCTTAATCAATGTTTAAGCCTTTTAAAAGTAGTTTTCAGTACCATTGAGCATCCAGCAGTGCAGCCAGCATGATTGGAAACTGCTGGTATTCAGCATTTCAGAAAGCCAGGAGTGCAGATAGAGCTCTCCTGTCCTTAGGCAAAGGAATATAATTTCCTTATCACACTTTAAACTGTGACTTTCCTCTAAAATTAAAAATAGCTCTCAATCCCTTTGTGGTTTTGTGGTTCTCTGATATTGCAAATCTGCACATAGCTATACAAGCAGCTTTTGAGAAAATCACCCTGTTGTAATACTTTATCATGTGAGGTGCTGTACAAACGAGGGAGAAAGG
This sequence comes from Tyto alba, assembly GCF_018691265.1. Lineage (NCBI taxonomy): Eukaryota > Metazoa > Chordata > Aves > Strigiformes > Tytonidae > Tyto > Tyto alba. The sequence goes on from NW_024881302.1 coordinate 5,512,928, forward strand.
GTATTGCCCCATCAAATCTAGAGATATGCATAGAAAGAGGATGTAATACAATACCCTCAAAATGTTCAGGATAATTATACAGTTTTAAAGTGCTATTTTCAGCTTCATTTTTGCTTTCAAGTGTGATAAGTTATATGTAATCTTTTCCTGGTTTATATACACATATTTAGTATTTAACATGAACTTCTGTTCTTATTAACTTATAATTTGCACAAACAAGTTGCATGTTGTGGTTTCTTTTTAAATGCTGCCTGTCTGTGAACATCTGTAACAAATGCAGAAGTCCCGAACATTAAAATAGATCACCTCTTCCAAAATAAACTTCCTCCTGCTTCTCAGTATGAGGACAATACCCTTTTTTCATATTTCACAAAGGAGATATCAAGAAATCAGAAAACCTAGCTGAAGCCTACATTTTCAGTCTGTTACATGGTGATTTCTCAGTATCGACAGGCTGACAAGAATTCAGAGGAAGGGGATGCAAATAATTAAATGGCTGAAGGATTAATTTCTGCACCATCATGAAATGAATCACAAAAAATGAAGCTTTAGATGTAACCTGATGATGAGCACTTTATAGAACCCCTGGTTCTGAAGCCTGCAGGTTTTATTCCCTTGATCAGTGGAGAGTGTCACTGATGTATGAGAGTGTGGAGTCTGAGTGAGAACAGAGAACAGCTTTAACTGCAAGGCGATTTGTTCAGTTGAAAAATATAACAAAAAAACAGCAAACACACAGAAAGATTCATTTGTGTGTAACAGCCAAGAGCAGGGTAGTCCCTGAGAGAGAAAAGGAGATGAGGGGAGTAGAGTGCTTCTTTTAATGTAAAAAGGGGTTCTGTCTTTTATTTGTCTACATCTACAGAGATCTTTGAAGTAGATGGGACTAGCTGAGATTATTACTGGATTAAAATCTCCTGCGGTTAAAAGCTGTTTTGTATACTAACTACTGAAAGGAGCAGCAGGAGAGCAATTTTTTAACTGCTGTGGTGATTCTTATTTCTTTTTGGTTAATGTCTGTTGAAGTCAGTCCAAGTCTGTGACTTAACACCTGTGATTTGTAATGGACACCATAGTATTTCTATGACATATCACAACTTCTGAATGTGTTAGGTTACAATTTAAGAGGCATTGGAATCAGAAACTAGATAACAGTAATAAAGATCAGATTAAATACGTGATTACACATTTGAAAATATTTTAAACCTGTCACTCTTAATTTTACAAGTGAAAACAACTTTTCTGCAGTATCATCGCAGAAAGGAAGGACAGAAACAAGGAATAAGGTCTTTTAAATACCTAGAAAATGCATGTGCTGCTGAAAATCCTTTGAAATTAAAGTCACCAATACAATCTTTATTGGTTTTCCACTAAGTTTCAGTTGTTACATCTGTTTTTTGACCAGCACACCAAAATTTTAACCAATCACAAGCATTTTATTTCCTATTCAGCATGATATTAAATACTAAATTAAAGAAATATTTGCTTACTAAGAAGGGTGCTGTCCTTAACAGGAGCTGACCATTGCTGTTATCTCTGGAATAGCTCCACGAGACAGTGGAGTTACTTAGGGGTTCTTCTCTTAGACCACTCTGGCCAAAGAAACACGGCAGAGGCAACACCTCAAGCTCTAGGAAAGAGAGGAGTGCTACCCGTTACGCAGCAGTAATCCCTGAGAGGTGATGAACAGCCCAGTGAGTTAGGAGAGAGCTTAGCTGTGCTGCTGGTCGGGCATTCCCAAGGTGGAAATCTAAAGAAAACAAAAGGAAGATTCTGAAATTCCTACATGGCAGTGATGGACCACTCCACTAAAAGTTGTTTCTGAGGCTTGTTCCTGATAATAGACTGTGTTTAACGGGCATTTGCTACCAGAAATCTCCTTTTAAAATTCTTAGCCACTCAAGCAATATACTTATTACTTTCCCATTAAACATTATGTCCCCAAAATAACAGTATGGATGTATTATGCCCATACACAAGGGGCTATTTGATAAAGGTATTTCTAATGTCAGGTTAAAAAAATGTATTCATGTTGAGAATTACGCTGATGAGTGAACTCTTCTTTGAATCATTTAATGGAGAAATCCCTTACTAATGTCCTGAGGGAACTGCTGACAGTGTGTAATAATTTCTGGTTCAGTGCAGCAGATTACAAGATATCTTGCATTTTCTGAAATTCAGGCAAGTGCTTCTTTTGTACTGTGAGGTCCATCTGTGAGCTTCCTGATACGCTCCCTAAAATTAAAGGGCCTGCAACACACCTTTTTTTTTGAGATGCAATAGATAGCTGTGTAAGATGACTAAGGTACTGTATGACCTTCTGCTTTACTGCTTTCAACTCCCAAAATTTCAGCTTCCCTAATTATGTAGTATTTGTTAATTTCACCTTTGAAATGAAATACAGTTATTTCCAGAATATGTGGTGGAAGTATGAAAACATATGTATACTTCAGATGAACCTATTTCACCTTTAACATTCCTCCCACTGCTATCTACTTTATATAGCTTTTTCTATTGTTTTACTTTTATACTGCTCATTACTGCAGTACCATCTTTACCACACGTAAATACTGGCATTCAGTAAGAATTTCATCCAGCTTGTGAGGAGTTCATAAGACCAGAGAGATTTCCCCATAAGTACAGCCATGTCCCCACAATTCTGGATCCCGTTGAGCAGACCTGCTCTTCCTTGCCCTCTGAGGACTCTTGTCTCTTCGAGCCCATTTAGTAGCAGTTGCTGGAGTAATGAAATCTACATACAGGCAGCAGAGCAAATGCTAAATAAGTGGTTCCAAAGTGGTGAAACTACAAAGAAAATAACTCTGGGTGAGTTTCTGGGGTACAGGAGAAGAACAAAACCCCTGGGAACATCCCCCTAACCTGTCTATAGTATGAGGAATGCATCCAAACTTTTCTCATAGAAATATTGAACCCCAGCATAGGATTTTGGACAATTTGGGAAGGCCTTCAAAAGCATCAAGCAAAGAACATGCATTTTTGTAGGACTACTCTGTATTTCATTGTGATAGAATGCTGACAAACACATTATGTAGCAGATTATCACTTTTGGTTTTAGTTTTCAAAATGAGGAGTTAATAGCCCATGGCTATACAGATTAATAGCTGGTTTTGCCCAGTGATGTTCAGTGTAACACAGGCTGCTTTGTAGTTCCTCAAGTCAGAAGCTGAGGAAATTACAAGTCAATGGAGAGAACTCCTCTGGTCCAGAAAAACCAACATGTTACTTTTGAGGTCTTTAGTTACTGATTACCAACAAAGTCTCATAAAACACAGCTCAAATCTCATGACCTAAGAACTGCACATTCTTCTTATACCATGGTCTCTGCTGGGTAAAATAACTCTTGAAATAGAAGCTTATCTTCCTTGTGCCACCTGGGTCACAAGATCTTGAGAAAGCTACAATGCAAAACTAGATCTTGTTTCAAAGATAAACATTTAGTACAAAATTAAGCGGGAAAAATTTTTAAAAAGTTTCTTTACTCTTAACTTTAGTACAAGTTTTCTCACCTGCCTTGTGACCTTCTCTAATGAGGTGGTTGCAAATTAGGAGTTGGCAGGAAATTGCTTAGCAAGCACTCAGAAATCATGTGATAATATTTGCATGAGTCAAGAACATTTTCAGGCTTTGGTGATACAGTACTCATGCTTATCCACTCATGCAGAGAAAGGCAAGGTCTGAACTCACAGGTACTTGCATTCATGCCCACACATCAGTCGGTCCATACACAGCTGCAGAAGGCAGACATATGTAACTGCTTGCTTATGAATTAATTATTCTTGTGGTGCAGTCATTTACATGTGTTGGCTCGTCACACGTATGCAGGAAAAAATGCAGGTTCAAATCGGAACAGCTGAGAGGAACAAAGGAGGTAAGAATGAAAGCCTTAGGTGCCTGCAGCAAGTATTTGTCTTTGCTCTGAGCTCGGCATGTTCATACCCTTTCTTGCATTGCACCATGTCCTTTACCATTGCTTCTATTATGAAGAGGGATTCTCTGACTTACAGAGACCTTCATGGAGTTAGCCGAGCTACAGATTCATCACTAGAGAGCAATATGCAATAGTTCAGACTCAAGATAGCACTTCTCTGAACTGTCACTTTCCAGATGAGCTGTGGACAGGCTGCACTTCAGTTCAAACAGTTTCAATATAGGGCAAATTCAGCATTAGTCAGAAGTGATTCTAAGCTCATCCTATGTGACATGGAAGCACAAAAAAGTAACAGGATAGAAACTGTCCTGTTTGATGTTCATTTGCCAATTGTTTCCCTTGTTAAGGAGGAGAGCCAGAGATGGATGACTGCCTGGAGACACTGAAAGATGAGGAGGAAGCTTTGTGGGAGAACGTGGAATGCAACCGGCATATGCTGAGCCGCTACATCAATCCAGCCAAACTGACCCCATACTTACGGCAGTGCAAAGTAATCGATGAGCAAGATGAGGATGAGGTGCTTAATTCACTTATGCTGCCCTCCAAAATTAACCGAGCAGGTAATTATTTTGTGGACTGCTATATCTGCATCACTATCTGAACAGTATTATTTTGTGAAGTCTGGAGAGAGCCTGTATCAAATTACAGATTATCAAATGGAAACCCTATATCTAATTTACAGGAGATTTAATGTAAGGGCGGGAATCTGCTGCTGCTATTTTGATAACAATGACTCTTTCCAGTGCTGTGAAGACTGGAGCTCATGGGGTTCATATTCCCATCAAAGCCTTGGCAACTATTTCAGTTAACACAAGCAGCAGCCACTGCCATTCCAAGACTCGGTTTTCAGCTGTCTTGCTGTGCTTCGTGATTTGTCACTGAAGGGTCTGCCATCCTAGCATTTCAGTACTGCCTGGTAAAGGCTACACTGAATAAGGTGCCTTTTGAAATTTCTGTTCCAGAGACTAGTTTGCCTGCACTCCTTCAGAATAATGATCAGCGCAAACATAAAGAATACGTGGCATTACTTTATGAGTTCAGCTGAACTCAATTAATCAGCCAGATCTTCCACAGCACATTGCTGTGGCAGAGACGAACCTTAAGCAGATAGGACTTCAGGGATACAGTACTTGCTTCTGTTGCTCATAGTGCTGATGCTGTTTCTCTCTGTCCTCTGTACTTAGGTCGACTGCTGGACATTCTCCACACCAAAGGCCAAAGGGGCTATGTAGTTTTCTTAGAGAGCCTAGAGTTTTATTACCCTGAACTCTACAAACTGGTAACAGGGAAAGAACCTACACGGAGATTCTCCACTATTGTTGGTGAGTAGAGTCAATCCCAAAGGAACCTGTTGAAATAAGGACTATCTTGAAGACTGGGTTTGATTTTTCAGGCAAGAAATGGAAATAAAAGCTAATTTTGTAGTAGCATTCTGCAGTTTTTCAGTCCCCTTCAATACAAAACTTGCTAGCAAAAGGTAATGTGTAAAGAAAGGAAACATCTCAGTTGTCTGAATGAAGCTGAAGAGCTTCAAATTGAATGATAGTCATTACAGGAAATCTCAAGAGAAGAAACATTGGAACAGTGGACTAAATTACACTGATGACCTACACACGTGCAGCAAATTTGAAGCATTCAGATTAATTGTAATTGTACAGATTCATTTTACAAAGCTTGTGGTATTTCCACAGGCCTGACAGCTCAGCTGAAATAAGACGAATGTAAAGGCTTCATATTCCCTCCAGACAAACTGCATGCATGTATATTGTGATTCTGCTAATAGTGTGCTGTTGCCAGCTAAATATACAAAGATGTATTTGTGCATATTCTGCACCTCTGTATGTATTCTGGGACGTTTGTTTTTTATTCAGTTCTGCTGATCCTACTTAGTATAAAGTTACTTTATTAGATGTTGATAAGCTGTTCAAACATTTTCAGTGGAGGAGGGACATGAAGGCCTTACCCATTTCCTAATGAATGAGATCATTAAGCTTCAGCAGCAAGTAAAGACAAAAGATGTGCAGCGCTGTGAACTCTTGGCTAAGTCTCGCCAGTTGGAGGATGAGCGAAAGCAGCTAAAACTGAACAAGATAGAGCTGCTGACCTTCCAGGAGAGATACAACAAGATGAAGGAGGAAAGGAACAACTACAATGATGAGCTGGTCAAGGTGAAAGATGAGAACTACAATCTGGCCATGAGATATGCCCAGCTGAGTGACGAGAAGAGCATGGCTGTGATAAGAAGCCGAGACCTCCAGTTAGAGGTGAGATAAATGCTCTGGGCTGCTTTAATCAGGAGCAGCAATGGAGGAGGGCAGTGGCATCTGGCAAAATGAGATCTTCTCTGACAGTAGAAAGGTGTAGAGCTCTTATTTGCTCCGCTCATCCAGATGATTAGAGGCATCGCTGTGCAGAAATGCCAACTGCAGTGATATGTATTAATGGCAGATAATGTACATACCTGTAATGGATTAACAGAATATAACATATTTAAAAACAAAGTTTTAGAAACATAACTGTTTGCTAAAAATGTAATTTTAGCTTTTCAGGCTCAATAATATCTTGGGGCAGTTATCCAGGTTTGAACTACAAATGTTGGTGGTTCAAAAAGTCTCACATAGAGCATTGGAACAGCTTGAGGCCATTTAGGAAATACAGATAAATGCTTGAAGTGCCATAAAATTCATGCTTGTGTGTATGTCACAGATGAAATGGAGAAAACAACTACCTATAGTGGATCTGGGCACTGGAGTTTATTTTAGAACCAATGATATCAGACGTTTTATCCCACTTGTTTTTTTCACACAGTCGTTTGCTCTCTCCCCCACCTCGGCGCTGCCTTCTCTCAGGCTCAGCATCCCTTCCCCGCAGGGAGATCGCTGCTGGTGAGGGAAGGTTGGGCAGAAAGTCCCGTCTGCTCACAGTCACCAGTCACAGGTGTTACTGGGCATCCCCTGGCCTTCATCCCCTGGCCTTCATCCCCTCTGATCTCCAGGGTCTTCCTCCACTTTCAACATTTTGACTCCAGCCAGGATAATTATCACTTTCTTCCCAGGCCCTCTTCTGTCTGAAACCACTTTTTCTTTTTGGAAACCTCTCTTTTCTATCCAGAACTTGAAGCCCCTGTTTTTTCCAATCCAGATAGTCTATGTGCAGAAGCATAAAGTGTGGTCAGCCTCCTAAGTGTTAGTTCTGTTTATATCTCTTTATTTATTGAAGGATTGAGGATGTGCCACTTTTTTTTTTTTAGTCCAGAAATTATCAAAATTTACAGTCAGCCCATACCAGCTGTAGCTAGCAAATAGCAGGTGTCTGCCTGAGAGTTCAACAGTTCAGTTGTGGACATTCAACACACAAGCACATACACCCAGTTTGCTGCTTGTTAGCATTCACAGTTTAAGCTGCTTTTTCCACCTATGACAGTACATTTTCACCTGGAAGTGAAAGCTTTTTCAGAGCAGTAACTATCAGAGCTAGGAGTGATTTCTTTCCTTTCCTCATTCTCATTTTTGCTGCTTCTTGGCTGCTCTAGATTGACCAGCTGAAGCATCGCTTGAACAAGGTGGAAGAGGAATGCAAGCTGGAGAGGAACCAGTCTTTGAAACTGAAAAATGATATTGAAAACCGACCCAAAAAGGAACAGGTTCTGGAGCTGGAGCGGGAAAATGAGATGATGAAGACTAAAATCCAGGAGTTACAGTCCATTATTCAGGTATATAATCAGATTGCTACATTTAAAATTCCAACCGCCTCAGCTTACCCCTCCTGCTTACCCAGATGATGGATGAGCAGGCTTCAACTACTCCTTGCCTCCAGGCACCCCCACACTCTCCTCCCATGCTGTCTCACATAGCCCACAGCTCCTCACAGCCTTCCGTGGTGGCTGCTTTTCAGGATCTGAGTGTTTGGGGGAGGCTGTGAGAGTGAGACAGAGAAGCAGGGGGTGGTGACAGCTCCCATGTGTTTTCAGTAAGGGACGGGGAGTTGAGTACATAACAGGGAAACTGGACAAGAGGAGGTGTCATGGTCTCTGCTACCACTGCTCACCTCAAACTCAACACGTACTCTGCTACAATGCTGAGGAATGTTGGGTGAAACTGCTACCTGCAAAGCTACAATAAGCAGAAGTGCAAAGTTTGGAAAAACAGAGGTTGGTTGTATAGGTCCCAGCTGTCTGTAGTACTCATTGTACAAACACATGCATGAGGACTTCAACTAAAAAAAAAATTGTCATCTAATAAATCAAGCTGTACATGAGAGATTGGCTCTTTCAGGGTACAGAGTGCAGCTGTTTAATTGCTGAGCATTCAACTCCGTGTTTTAGCCCTGCTGTGGTTCTTTGTACCAGCCTGTCACTACAAAGCTGTGTTAAATAGCCAGCCCAGAATTTCTGACAGTGGCTCTGTGTACCCTGTTTTAGGCTATTGTCATATCTGTGCCAAAAGATCTTAATGAAGCAGAAGATAATAAAGGTTTCTGTACTTGGGTGGTCACTAATTACCAGAGTGCACTATAGGATGCTGCTGTAACTTGCACAGGGATCTTGACCAAACTTTGTTTGGGCAGATAGGGAAAAGGGATGATATGCAGCAAATTTAGCACTGTGTTACTTTGTGAAGAGCTTAGCCAAATATTAGGATATATGTGGGAGTGTTTAGCACCTTGCTGGAAAAGGCTTGTGGCATTTTAAAATAACACTTAAAAAATTATCAATATCATGCATTTCAGAAATGGATGTAGCCTCTAGCAGTGCCTAATGATTCTTAGTTCTAACACAAATCCAATTCAAGGGTTGAAAAAGGGTGTAGTATAGAAGGTTCTGGGAGATCTGGTCCATGTAGAACCTCTTATATTAATTAAAATAGTCTTATAGCACCTAAAGAAACAGAGAAATAATGAAATAGCTAAAAACAGGATTGAAATTCTCCCAAGTGAAAGTATAAATAAACAAAAGGCAGTTTGTTTTAGAAATACTTAGGTATTCTTAGAAACATTGGGTAACCAAAATGTCATTGAAATCTCCAACTTAGTCTAGGTATCTTAAAAATAAATATTCATATTACTTGCTTGCATTTTATGCCTTTTTCATCTTCCATTTATGGTTAATTTTGGATGGCAATTTATTTGTTGGAACCTGCTCTGGTAATCTTGTTAATTTTAAATCTGAAAGAAAAAATATTGCTGGACATGACAGAAAATGAAGCAGTGGTACAAGCTACTCCAGGCACGTTTAATATTCTCTGAGCACAGCCCTGCAAAGCCTATGCATGCTTTAAAAATTCTCCTGAATGTTTTCTTAGGCCCTGCTCTTTGGCAAAGGGTGGTTTTTTGTGCTTAGTGAGAGCTGATTAATAGAGAAGTGTTTTGAATGCAGGTCTTGGAGTGAAGAATTGTCACTGCATCCAAAATGGATCAAATTATAGCCAGTACAATAAAACAGTAAAACAGTTCCTTCATCAGACTATTCTGACAGCAAGACAGCCCTTATTCATCTTTCCTGACACTATTTTAAAATATGAACGAATGTCCATCTCTTATCCTGCCTTCCATGCAATACCATATTCATTTTCTGTTCCTCTTGCTTGTTACTGTCTTTGTTACTTTTCTCCCTGCAATACTATTTTCTCTTTCCCTGGCCTGTCTCTTTTAAAAACATCTTTCCTCAGGCTGACAAGAGGAGTTTGCCAGATTCAGACAAAGCCATTTTGGATATTTTGGAACATGACCGTAAGGAAGCACTAGAAGATCGTCATGAGTTGGTCAACAAGATCTTTAATCTCCAAGAGGAGATTCGCCATGTGGAGGACTTGAGAGACAAGGTGAGAAATGGAAGGATGGAAAGATGGAATATCTCGGGCTAGTGCCCAAAAGACCTCTGAGAGCAGTGGTGGTTAACAGTGTGTCATTTCCAGTATCTTGAAGAGAAAGAAGATTTGGAGTTAAAGTGTTCAACACTAGGAAAAGACTGTGAGATGTACAAGCACCGCATGAACACTGTGATGATACAGCTAGAAGAGGTGGAAAAGGAGCGAGACCAGGTATCTAACAGTTAAAGTGGGGAAAATTAGTAGCAAAAGCCTGTATCTCATATGTGTCACTTTGGAGAATTGTGGGTAATTGGACCCAAAATGCCATTAAAAAATAAACAGTTACAAGAAATTGCTACTTGTTGGAATTTGCATTACAGTAATTAAACATAGGATAATATTGGGTTGTTTCCACAGTGTAGCATCTGGCAGGCAGGACCAAGATCTTAACAGCTACTGCAGGCTTTTTATTAGTGTGAAGCCATCCAGTTTGCACTCTGGAGCATTTTGCCACCAACCAAGAGGGAGCTGGAAATGAACCACCCTCATTATTGTAATTTTTAATGGTACTACTGTGGCACATCCTGGCCCTAACTGCTGTGTTAACTGGTGAATGGTTACCAGTTCTGAAGTCCCCATTCCAAACACCTTACAAACAAAACCAGCGGAAGAAGGTGACTGATGCCCAGATGCAAAAGATGTTTCTTTTCTCCACTGCAGGCATTCCGCTCGCGTGATGAGGCTCAGACACAGTATTCACATTGTCTGATAGAAAAAGATAAATACAGGAAACAGATTCGAGAGCTGGAGGAGAGAAATGATGAACTCCGAATTGAGGTGGTTCGGAAAGAAGCCTGCATTGTTAACCTGGAGTGCAAACTCCGACGGCTCTCTAAGGACAATAACTTTCATGACCAGGTAGGACTGAGGAAGACAGACATGAGTTCTTTTTTTAAGACTTGCTTTTAAAAACATTTTGGTGTGGAAGGGAGAGGGGACTTTTAGTTCACTCCATGAATTAACTGAAAAAAAAACCCAACCCTTCCTTCTACTAAATGTCAGTGTTGTGAGTTCTTCAGTACCGTGGGATTCAGGTTGTCTATGTCATGCACATAGCTTCTCAAAGGCTAGCATTCCACAACTAGATTTTAAATGGAAGGGAAAGAAATGCAGAAAGACAATTAATTTCTACACTGTGGTAGAAACTACAGATACTTTTGAGGAACATGCCCCAGTGAAATCCCCACAAATGTCAATCTAAATTACTGATTTGAGTCCGAAGCCACATTCTATGTGAGCTTCTGAAGCACTGGAGTCACAGAAAGTTCAATCAGATTACTCTAAAGGGAGGTCATGAGGAGTTCTACCAAACTGGTCTCAGAAGTGTTTCCTTCTGATCTTCAGAGTTTGCCACGGAATCTACCCATTACCATTATCTCGCAAACCTTTGGAACTCCTAGCCCAAAAGCCAATGGTCAGGAAGCAGATGACTCCTCCACTTCTGAAGAGTCTCCAGAAGACAACAAATTCTTCTTGCCTGATCAAGCTCGACTCAAGAGACGAGTGAATCTAAAGGGAATCCAGGTGTGTCTTTAATATGAGACTGGAATCATATAGTACAGGGATTGTTAGAACTAAGAGACATAATACATGTTGCAGTCATGACTCTGAAAGTGCCGTGCTGTGAAGATAAGAATAGATTTGTATATGATAGTGACCTGTCAGATTTTGCCCTGTGGTGGTTTGCATCTTGAGGAGCAAATATAATCAGGCTTCATAGACCATTTTTTGCCGTTTCTCCCCGTTTTGTGTATTCTCCTTGCTTCTGCTGTTCATTCACATTCTTGGAGCGTTGTCAATAAATTGATTCTTTGCCTCCTTAACAGTAGTGAAAAAAAATGGCATAATGCCCAAAGTCCAGCACACAAGTGACTGAAGGTGGAAAACGAAGCAGTGGTTGAAAAGCTCACTTCAGCTGGAAGGAATAATAGAAAGAAATGGACACAATCTAGAGCAAAATTAACTACCTAATTTAGAATTAAATTATGGCAATTTCCTCTCACTTAAGAGTAAGGGGTAGCATGAGTTAGGTCCATGATTTCCCCAACTAGCTGCATTCATACAGCTATTATTTGATGCTATATTCATGAATTGTGAAAAATACACAATCTAAATTTCGGGGGTTTGAGCTTCTCTTTCCTTTCATCTACATTTGAATTCTCCCTGCCCTTCATAACCTTTCTGAGCTCTGACTGTCATTATTACTTATGGCAATAGAGCTGCATTTTTTACACTACACACTCCAAAAGGATGCCTGTTGTATTAACAGCTGCCTGAAACCAGTCCCAAGGCACCCACTTCACCTTTTGTCTCTTTGTTCCCTCAGCAGAATCTGAAAATTGCAGTGCATTTGGGCCAGACTTTTAATAGTTAGCTAACTCTTGTTCACTGCAGTGCCATTTAGATACCTAAATATCTTCTAAATGTTGGGTCCTGTTGTTTAAAGGAGGACAAATACATTGCAGTGTAACAGTGGAAAAAGGGATGAAAATATCTGGTTTACACTGTGTCGCAAATATTCTGCATTTGTGCTGATTTTTGTCCTCTTTCTTTTAGATAAATCCAAGAGCTAAATCCCCTGTGAGCATGAACAAAACATCAGAATTTCAAGGTCAGAAAGAGCACCCATGTTCTTATTCCTTTTCTGTTGCTTTGTCTCATTCACTTAATCTCTTTAAGTTGTTTTAACAAATATGCCAACCAGGGAAATTCTTAACTAAGTCCAAGTCAGTAAAATAGACAGTTTCTCTCATAGTTAACAATGTCATAATTTAAAGTAGTTAAGTGTTCTATCTGAATGTCCTATCCATCCAAAGATATCTCCACAGACACACAACATGGCATCCCATAACTTCCCTAAATTTTCTGTTTACTTAATTTTCCTTTTAGTTTACAAAAATTTTGAAGTCATTGGTGTGTAACACCTGTACTAAAAGTCATTATATTCTCTTTTTGCTGTTGGAAAAATCCTTCAAGCTGAAATCTAGTGTTCGCCTAATGAGTTCCTTTGTCCTTCAGCAGAAGGGAATTAATTTTAAATCTAAAGCATTGCAAAGGTTGGGGGGAAGGGGGTTGACCCACCCATCAGCCAGCTGCAAAGTTACCAAGTTCATTGCTGTATGCTCATGTTTGAGCTACTCCTAATTCCTCTTATCTATGTAACACTTCTCAAATCAAACACCATCTCAGGCAGCACTTCCTTTATATGTTATGTGTGGCAGTGTGCTCACTCTAGTACAAAATATGGTGGGAAACATGGTTCCTGCTGCAAGATATTGCATGTTAAACTGTATGTTTGGTATCAGGTAATGTGCAGCATTAGTACAAATTAGAGATGTTGAGGAAGGGAAGGAGTCCACAAAGACATTCACACTGTGCTACCTGGGGCTGCTGAGGGATCTCAAGCGTCTTGATCCCTGTTGTAAATTTTTTGTTGTAAAAAAGGTGTAATTCAGTGATCCAACCTTATTGCAGACTACCAGATAAAGGTGATGAAATTAAAACATAAATTAATAAAACAATCCTCCTTTAATTTGTCAAATAGTATTCGTAGATCTAATAAAAATGTACAGGATGGAGTTGAAAGAAGATGCTGTCAAGAGGCTGTCCAGAGTGGCATGCATTTCTGTACTTGGTCAGGAAGCTGATGGAGAAGGAAAGGGAGCCGGAGCTGCAGGGCACAGAGCGCTTCCTGGAGCCTCTGTCCGGTACAGGGTAGGGGAAACAAGATAAGATGAAGTGGGAAGATAACCTAAGTGTTACTTGAAATCTGTGAAAGATTCTGTATTGAAAGTGATCTAACATGATTTCCTCTGGTGTCTGTATTTTTCTCTGTCACCTGTGAGTGCAGCAGCCAGAGCACAGGATGAAGATGGGGCTGACGCCAGCAATGGCCGCACAGACACAAGTTCCTCTAATTCTGTTTCCATCAGTAACTCCATCAGCAGCTGTGAAGTCAGCAAGATTGTAAGAAGCCTCCAGATGTCCCTTGCCTGTCCACAACCATCTCTCCTAATGTGGTTCAGAGCTTTCACAACCCAGTATTAGCACTTCACTAGCATCCCAGCTGTGATTGCATTCAAGGCCTTGTCGGAGGCTCCCTTAATCCTTTTACCAGCATTTTGTTAGAACCATGTTATTAGCCATTTACAAAATCACAGAATTGGTTTATGTTTATTTAAAGATATTTCAAAGGTATTTATGACCTCTTGCTGTCTCCGTATGCCATTTCACATTTACTGTTAGAAGGAAGAGATTTTCTTTAAAAGCTGCTTTGTAATTTATTTAAGAAAATTTTTTTTTGGGGGGGGTGAGTTCTCTAATGCTTTTCCTATATATAAGTAATGGTGAGTGAGAAAAGGGGTGCAGATCACAGTTGGAAATTTCTGCATACCATAGCCAAACCGTTTCTTCTCTGCTTTCTGTATCCCCATAATCTCCCAAGGTAGATATTCCATTATACATATGTGAGCACTGACACAGCAGGACAAGCAGACAGAGAGAGTGCTCTTGCAGAGTGTTAATAACAAAGAACAAAATATCTTTCTAGAACACTGTGAAAAATTCTGCCCCCAGAAAATTAAAATTATACCCAAGAATAGCCAGGAAAGAACTCCCTGCCACTCATAATAAGCTTAGCTGGGTTAGGAATATTCTTTGGAATATCTGTTGGCTATTCAGATGACTTAGACTATCTTCCCTCCAGTACAGTTCAGAGTTTAGTTTCCAGTATACTAGATTAATAATTTAATGTATGGAGATTGGTATTTTTCTTCCTCATTCCTACTGCTTCTATATGTAAGTACGCATACAGTCTGCTTTTCATCCTCTTCCTCCTATATGTCAGCTGTACAACACATATGCCACACATCAAGGGTAAAGTTAAAATTGTTTGGTAAATCAGCCAGTCATGTGATCACAGAAAAAGGTACTGTGCCAGCACACAAGCTGTGCCTATTGCTAAAGTACTGGAATATATGAATATGAATGTTGCATGTAGCATTCTGTGTGTCTAGAATCAATTTTTCTTACTGTTGTGTGTGCTGCACAGTGCAGAGTACCACTGGCAGGCTAGCAAGCTAATGCTTCTGTAAGTTAGAAATGATAGCATAGGTAAGACAGATAACCTGTCTGTCACTTTTTTTTTTAAAAAAGCAAACCCTGAGAAATCGCAATGACAGCATCATGTCTACCACTCCTGAGCCTCCAGGAAATGATTCAATAGTCCGACGCTGCAAAGAGGATGCCCCTCACTGCAGGTATGTGGCCACGCTGCTGAAATACGCCTGGAACCTGTTGTGATAAGGAGGAGGTAAAAAGGACCATAGATGTCCTTGTGTGTGTCTCTAGTTTGGAGAGCTTCTGTTAGGCACCAGGACTAGCTTGCTAAACTTCTCAAGGCTGCAGTCCTTCATCCTTCATTTTGTCCAAAACACTCAGAAGTCTCTGATAGTTCAGCTGGGATGAAGACACAGTGATACCACTGCAGCACTGACTTTTTTGATGTACATAATAAGAAACACTACTGAAATTACTAGTCACCAATGCTATTGGAGAATGTGCTCTACCTCTGCAGACTGATATGGCTTCACTTTTTGCTTCTCAGCTCCATGCTGCCTGTGTCAGTGTCCCTGTCCTTTCCCCTTCTCTCAAAGCCCTTCCTTCTCCTTAGTAAACTGTCAAAATAGAGCAGAGCTGCTTGAATGTCTGTGAGGGACGGTGGGGAAAAGTGGAGGAGGGAGGTGGTTTTGTTGGTCTTGGGGCTCTATATCTCAGCACAGGGAGATGCATTGCCCTCTGCTTCACCTTCTGCTGCAGCTTCCACTTCTGTCTGGTCATGGCCCTGTGGACTTCCCCTGCGAGTCAAATTGGATCAGCTGGGAAATGGGAAGTAGTGGCAGGAAGGAGAGAGACCTTGCCTGCCTCACAGTCCCCTAAATGGCACCGACCCCTTTTCTAAAAGGTTTATAGCAATGCAGTACTTGGACATACTGGTGTTGGTGTCAATAGCATCAGTGCTTGTATCAGAAATATCAGAAGATACAAATACATTCCCTAAAGGTCCCAAGCAGAAGAAGAAAAGAACAAAGCCCAAGCAAAACAATTTAGAAGAAAGCAGTATATGTGGAGGGTTTAGATCTTTATTAGATCTATTTTTTAGATCTAATCTTTATTAGAACATTATTTATATTTTTTTATGCTTTTCAAAACAAACTAATCTTTGGCAGACTGCCACTTTTGCCTCTCTTTCTCTGTGCAAGGTTTTGGAAGACAGCTTTCCCTTGAGGGCACCCTCAGCTAGTTCCCCTACATCATTTTCTAGGCTGCTGAGGATTTAGGCAGAGTTTATTCTAGTCGCCCTTAGCTTCTCCTATATTGTCCCCCCTTTCTAAAGTGTGTTGTGTTGATTCAAGGTGGAGAAAAAGGCTTGTTTTATTAATGATTTGAATGTCTCATGTTTCAAGTGCTTAACTTAAAAGCCTTTGACATGTCTGAACATTTAAATATTTGCAGTATTTTACAGAATGCAGTAAAGATTACATGGATATTATTCATCTCGTGGAGTTATTTCTCTACAGCTCTGACTATATTCTGTTCCATATGTTAAGACACAGGAAGACTGAGCTGTACTGAAATCTGAAAATTTCCCTTATGTTAGATACTCCTTCCCACTGGCATGTGGAAGGAAAAGGTACCCTGGAGCAAGGTCTGAATGTGGCCTTACTTTGTTGAGCTAATAATCACTAAAGTCAAGTATTTTAAGAGCGTGCCTAAAAGTTCACTGTAGTTTATAACTTTATAATTAGCCAGCTAAGGTTTTTTAACTTGTTTGTGAACATAATCCAAAATAATTGCTATTTGCATGCCAAGTTGCAGGTTTCACAGTTCATCTGATCTTGATTTGTGTGAAAAAAAAAGTGAGATCATAATTTTAAGGTAGGGAAAGGTATATTATTTCATAGCCTACTCGTGGTATAAAAATAGTTGATTCTCCCCAGCCTGGCTGCAAAGATTCACCCTTCACCTGAAGCCAAATGTGAGGAATAGCAGCTCCACAGGAGACCTGCAAATCTTTCTGAATGGGAAAAACAACAAGCTGTTATTTAAACAGCTTTGCAACCAAAGGACATGCTTTAATGAAGTCCTTCTAGTGAGGCAAACAGATCACTCACTTGGCTGGACATCCCCAATATCCCTTTAAGAAAAAAATTTTGCTGAATTTTAACTGTTTGTTTTTAAGGACAACCAATCTAGTCACCCTTAATAGGAAGAGTTGTGTCATTGGGAGCTGGACTGGGACCAGAGCTGTGGCATACGTTTCTGTGCAAAAGCTTGGTACATCTTGCCATTCTGTTACTGTAGGTATCTGAGTAACCATGCGAGGTACCATTAAGCTGTTATAAAATGCTTCAAGTACTTTAAATCAAGCAGGTAAATTACTCCTTTACTGCTGCACCTCAGTCACTTCCCTTGCATTCACTCTGTCCATCAGTGAGCTTCTGACATTTTTGATCTATCATGGAAAGAACCCCAAGCTGCACTATATATACAGCAAACATTATGCAACCATTTATCTCAGTGCTGAAGCAGGTGTGGTGTATGTCACATGTATGAGACCATCAGTCAGTAGCTTCCCTTTGTCTTCAGCAAACTCTTAATTTCCTCACTCCTGTTAGCGGTTCTTCTTTCTGAACCTTCTCGCTGCTTCACATGCTTCCCATGTTGGCTGACACATACTGTCTTCCTGACATCTTCCTACATCTTCCCTGGGACCACAAGTATGTTACTTGCTTATTTTTTTGCAGCTGTGACACTGTCTGATGCAACACCTCCAACATCTTTCTTTTTCACAGAAAATGTTCCTCCTTCAGAACTTAATGAAATCTGCTGAAGTTGGAAATCTGCTGAAAGCTGCAAAGTGAATACCTTTCTCTCTCTCACTCTCTTCCATTGTCTCATGCTTTGTTTTTAATTCCAGCCTGGTTGAAGAGGACAATGACAGCTTTGGATATGATGCTTTGGAGTTAGATGGTAAGCAAGAGAATGTCATGTATATAGTTTAATTATGTGAACAGTTCACCAGCTACAAATACTGTCAAATAATCAACTCCTGGTCTAAATAAAATGGGACACATAGTCTGAGAAAAAATCAAGTCACTTCATCATAACAAGAAAACAAAGGGTCAACTAGTGGTGAGAATAAGAAAACAGTTATTCCTGAAGAACTAAGTGGGAGAAGGATTAGACTAAATGAATAGATGGAGGGTACTAGGCTGAGGTTTGAAGCTTGATAGGAAGACCTCCAGCTTTAAAATGGGAAAGCATCAAATTGAGAGGGGAAAGAGTAAAGAAGACAGAACCAGACGCTTCTCAGTGCTACCCAATGAAAGGAGAGGAGGCAGTGGGCACAAACTAAAGAACAAGCAATTCCATTTAAACGAAAAAAAAAAAGCTTTTTTACTGTGAAGGTGGTCAAACACTGGAACAGGGTTGTCCAGAGAGGTTGACTAATCTCCATCCTTGGAGATAATCAAAACTCAACTGGTCAGATCCTCAGCAATCTCCTCTAGCTGGCCCTACTTTGGGCAGGGGGTTTGACTAGACAGTCTCTAGAGGTCCCTTCCAACTTGCTGTTCTGTGAGAGTGATCAGGTAGTAGTGCCAGTAAGCAAGACTGGCATTGCTTGCCATGGCCTGTGGACGTGAATCATGCCTCTGCATCAGGAATATCCTCCTTCAGCTTTGGCTGGGGTCAATCAAACATTAATTTTTCCTTTTTCATCTTTGTCATTCTATCTAGGACTCATTTTCATTCTTGTTACTCTTTTCAGATGACAGTCATGACAGGCAGTCACATGGAGCTCCTTCAGTGCACTCTTCCTCTTCTTCTCATCAGTCAGAAGGCCTGGATGCCTATGAGCTTGAGCATGTCAACTCCATATTTAGAAAGTTCTCTCTGGAAAGGTATTTGAGATGCCAGCTTAGAGACTGAGAAGAAAGGCTACTATGGTAGAAATCCTCCATTTATCTATTAGTAGTTGAAGATATAAAGGCAGGAATATGATGTCACAAATTGTTATTTGACACAAATATCTCATGATACTATGCTCAGTCTAATTCTTCATGTTGGCAGCGGTATCACATGTTATTTTGGAGCCCTTTCATATCCTGTGTTTACCAATGACCAATGAAGGTCATCCTAAAATTTCAAAAACTTCAGGGCAGACAAAATGTTCTAGAGGCTTGAATTTACCCTTGTGATCTTGTTATCTCACTGCCACAGGTTGCTAGGTGAGGTACGATTACACATCTGAGTTATTCAGTCGTGTCAGAGCACTCAAAGCTATCCAGATGCTCTTCTCCAGAACTTACGCAGTAATGAGAAGGATTTCTTTTAGAGTCCATAGATCCTAGTGCTAGATAACACTAAAGGTTTATTTATATGTGTCTCATTTATCATGCATGCATTTAACTCTGAAGTGGTGGCTAAAATCTGAGGTAACTAACTGTTACTTCTTTTCATGAACACAGACCTTTTCGTCCCTCTGTCACATCTGTTGGTCGCATTAGAAACTCCTGCCATACTATCCAGCGTGTAATACTGAATGGAGACAACCTCAATTCAGAAATCACTCTGGTTGGGGGTAATGATAAAGGGAGCTTTATTAGCTCTGTCAAGACAGGATCACTTGCAGAGAAAGCAGGCCTTCGGGAGGGACATCAAATCCTACTGGTGAGAATAAAATAATCAACAGTGTTGGATGTCTGTTCACGTACATGCGTGCACGCTCACCACAATATTTTCCTTTGTTTCTTCTTTCATCTTGTAATAATGACAAAGCATATGACTTGTGCAGAAGAAAATCTGCTATCGACTATGAAAATATGGGAGAATAGTATTTATGGTCATCCAACACACGCACACACTTTTGCACTTTACAGTAGCTCTGTGTGGAAGAGATCAGAGCACCTGATGCTATATTGTATAGTACAGCCCCTTTGAAAAGACTAGAATGGGATTTGCTCTCAACTTCCCAGTACTTTCCTGCCTACTTAGCTTAGCATGGTGACTCCTAAACCACTCTTTAGAGTGGCCTGTCTTGGGACTGGACATTCATGAACAGAAATGGATATAGCTGCAATGTGAAGAGGAAGAAGGGCTGCACAGCTGCATAGCTGTCCCTGGCATCACGTAAGCAGGCGTTCAGTGGTGTTTCTGCTAAGTGGCTCTTTGCTTAGTTTTCTCTCCATTGCCAATGTTCCCAAACCTTTTTCATATTAAAATGCGTTCAAGGGGGAAAAAAACCCCCACAACTTATATTCCTGCACTACTTACTACTGGAAAGCCTGGGATTGCTAAAGAGCTGCAGTTCTGTTGACTGCTAGCATTCCTAATTTGAGAGAAAATAAATGAAATAATTAAAATGCAATCTGCATCCTGATAGCAAAGTATCCTCATTGTTTAATCAGAAAAAGATTATGCTGCTGAAAAAAAAATGGTGTAATTGTCCGAGAGATTGAACCCGTACTGGAGAGTAATATTTCTTTCATATCTAGTTGGAGGGCTGCATCAGAGGGGAAAATCAGAGTGTTCCCTTGGATACGTGCACAAAGGAAGAAGTTCACTGGACAATTCAGAGGTGCAGTGGTCCAGTAACACTCCAGTATAAATCAAATCATGAAGGTAAGACCAAAATTATTTCTCATCTCAGATAGTCCCAGGTCTATTTTACTAACTTATCTGGATGAGAACAACAGAACCAGAATATCCTTTGTATTGGTATAAATCTGAAGCATGCCCACTGGTGTTAATTATAGCTACTCTGTATAACTGCTCCAGCTTTTAGCTTTGTGACTGAGAACAAAAAAAAGTCCATATGCTTGTCACTACAGGACTCTGAAGAATTTACATGGTGGGCCAATAATGACATGACTCACAAAACACATTCAAGCTTATTTTTATGTACGGTTTCTGTAATACAATGGTGAACTGAAGTCGATTTAGCGTTTACCTGATGGATTTGACCTGTTTATTGCCTTTGTGGCTTTATCTTATCTTTAACAGCTGGAGTTCATATGGGGTGAATGGAATTTGATTTTAGTGTTCATGGCCTGTAATGATAATTTCAGGTTATGGGTCAAAAATTACATTCTAAAATCCATTTTTTACTGGTGTATATAAATATATGGGTTTTTTTTAAAATGCCGGTTAGAGAATTTCAGCTGCATAGATCACACTGGAAGTGATGTCTTTGATTTTCTTTGATATTTTCAAAGGTAAGAAAGACTATTGCAGTTTTCTTTGAGCACCACTTAACTGCAGATAAAGCATGTTATAGATTGTGGGAGTGCCAATTAGAGCTAATAATAAAGGGAATAGCTTGTCATTAAAATTGGTGGCAGAACTCAAGCTGTACTTACAGGATAGAGCTATAAGTGTGTCTGCATCTTTGCTGAGAAGTTCTGTTTCACAGGTCATGTGTGGAGTACTGAAAAAGGAGTTACCTAAAAGTATATAATTATAATGAGAATATTCTCACTGATTGTGATACCAGCAGCATGAGCTGGTTCTGAATCAATGTCCCATTGATGTCTGTAAGGTGTGGCTTGTTGTAACTAGTGTAACTAGCGCTCTGGAAGTATAAACCCTCTCTCGGAGGAGCCTCAGAAGTTTGTGCTGTGTGCTTCTCCCAGAGGATGCCCAGGAATGCAGAGTCCTGAGGTCTGACCAGTAGCAATCGTGCTTCCCCCCTTCCTTCGCTGCTGCAGGGTACCGGAAACTGCTGGCAGAACTGGAGGAAGGGCTGATCACATCGGGGGACTCGTTTCATATCCGTTTGAATCTGAACATCTCCAGCCAGCTGGACTGCTGTTCCCTGTCAGTGAAGTGCGATGAGATTGTTCATATTCTTGACACCATGCACCAGGGGCGGTGTGAGTGGCTGTGTGCCAGAGTTGATCCGTTCACCGACAGGGACCTGGAAATGGGGACCATTCCCAGCTACAGCCGGTGAGCGTAATGCTGAGTGACCACGACTGAGAGCAGAGATTCTGTAAACAGGGAAATTAATAACTGCTGTAAGGAAAGAGGTATATGTCTTAATTTCTGAGATGAGGCCTGGTGATGTTAAACTCTAATATGAGCTGTAAAGCTTTAGAAAGGAGACTCCAGATGTTACCTGAAAGAATAATGTGGGTTTCTCAAAAAGTGTCAGGGGAAAATACGCCATGGAGATTCTTTAATCCTTAACTGCACTGCAGTCCTGCTCATTATTTTGTTCCTGCTTTTGCTGTGTGGTTCAGTCAGTCCTCACTGCTATTTCTATTTAATCTTTCCTGCAGGCACAGACCCATTGCAATCCAGCTGTCTTCTGAGTGGTTTCAAAGATACCTTGATCTATGTGATTCCATCCTTTCTTTCAGAGCCCAGCAACTTCTTTTGGTGAAGCTGCAGCGGTTGATGCACAGAGGAAGCAAAGATGAGACGGAAAGCTCATATAATACCCTTCGGGCACTCCGGGTAAGTATCTACAAACAGGGTCTTTTTAACACCTGATAGTGCACCGCTACTTGTTGTTCATTATGTTAATTTTACAGAAAGTCCTGTATACGCTCTGTGTAGGTTTTGATTGTGCCATGCAATGGGCACCTTACGTTTGCTTTAAATAATATTGTCCCTGGCAATGGATCTAGTTTTGGCACACTATTAACCCTTCCATCTATGAGGGAGTGCACTTGAAAAGTCTAATATCTGTTATATGTCTTAATCCTTTTCATTCTTCTCTGCCTGTAAGCCTCTAATGTATCTTCATATCCACATAAGGAAGAAGCTGTGTCCTTGGAGTTAATAATCAGAATTATTTCTCTCCTACCTTGAACAAGAATCTAATCCACAGAGCTGTCATTGTCCCATATTAGAAAGACCTGTCTCTTCCAACTTGTATGCTATGGAGAGAAGTGGGATTATCAGGTCTTCACACACAACAGCCCTGCCGATTTCTCCTTTTCCTTCAATTAAAGTAATTTGATTTTTCTTTCTTTAGACTCAAGAATTCCGTCTTTACATAATTAAAAGCTAACTTCCTGGTGTATTAGTTGCCATAAGTTATTTTTAGAGCTTGGGAGACATATATGTTTCTAACATTTGCAGAGACACTGTAGTCAGTGGTTGTATTTGATTTCAATCAGGGTTAAGTGTCACGCATTCCTTCTGTACTGCAGTCTCCACTGATCAAAGGGACAGAGATCACTGGCAGAGATGTTAGTGAAAGCAAAAGCTTTGCATGCTATTTCTTGATGCAGAAATTGCCTCTTTCATAAGCTGTGGAGAGCAGTGTCCTGTGAAGAAAGGAATGTGAAGAACAGTAACAGTAGCGGTGTTTCTCAGCGTAGGCCATGCTATGACTACAGTTTGCTTAGAACGTTGTACTTGGGGTAGATATCAATTAATCACTATCCCTTTTATTGGAAATATAAAATACCTGCTTTTGCTTGTTCTGTTTCTTGAATACTATGATTTAAAAAAAAAAAAAAAAAGAGGGAGGGAAAGAAAAATTCCTATGTTCTTTTTTACTAGAATACATTGCAGCCAGAGGAGCCTCACCCACAGAATGACCCAAAGGCCAGCCCTCGCCTATCCAGAGCAAGCTTTCTTTTAGGCCAAATATTACAGGTAATAAAGTTCAAATCCTCAATGCAGTGTCTGAAATAGTGGATTTGAACAGCAGGTTTTCTCAGGCTATCCTAATTTCCCCAGAAACCCCACCTCAGGTATAGAGGTTGTATCAGGATTTATTCCCATCAAAAAGAGATTTAATACATAAAAAAGATGAAAGGGTTGTGTTTTCTAACTGCTCTTGTAGTGTGGAGTGTTTATTTTTTTAAGTGCAGGCCTTCCATTACTGATGTAGCTTGATGAATCAAACATGTCTGCCATGAGGCTGAAATGTTTTGCTTGAACCATAAGAACAAATCCATTGGGCTTGACCAAATCCCCAAGTCTCCGAGAGATAAGGTTCCATCAGAAAATAGTCCTTTAATTGTAGGTCAGTGACTCTGAGAATGACAGAGACTGTGTGAGTGAAAGATAAAGTCTTGAGAAGGAAGATGGTTGTGAAGGTCAGCAAATACACAGGAGGAGGAATTAATATTTGGATAGAGGAATAGTTGGGTGGATGAGGAATGAAAGCATGAAGGCTTTTCTCAGTGTAAAAATGTGCCATTTGAGAGGTTTTAAGTTTCCTTGGTACAGCAAAGAAGAGGCAGAGTTTTGGGCATAACCTGTGATACATTTGTGCATATAGTCAGAGTGGGTATGTTACTCTGCTGTGGACACATCAGTGCTTGTACTGGTGATAGCCGGGAGCTCTGCAAAGAAAAAAAACATGCTGCTTAAGAGCAGAGAACAAAAGGAAAAATCCCGAAGGGGATTAACAAAGTCTCTGAATCAGATCTATGATATTTAAAGAGCCTTAGAATTCAGTCAACAGATCCACAGAGTCTTGTCTTTGATAGACATAGGTAATTCAGATCTCGTAGATAACAAGTGTGGGCAGATGGATACATGGGAGAATAAAGAATGTAAGAAATGAGGGTCAAATCTCTTTGTTCACCTTTTCAGTTTGTCAGTAGGTCTGAAAACAAATATAAGCGTATGAATAGCAATGAGCGAGTCCGTATCGTCACTGGCTGGCCCTCTGGTCTGGCTCGGACCTCATCTGAAGCAAAGAAGCCATTGCCTGATAAACTGGAAGGTATGGATATGAAATAGTAATAGCTTTTACACACATGGCACTGATATAGAGGCCTACATAAAGGTCTACATAACAGCATGACTGTGAAAAATGTCATTCCTATTACTAGCATCTGTGGTCTACGCTGTGCAAAAATTCAACATTTCTGACCAAAACTGATTCTGCTAAAAGTGCTTGGAGCACTAAGCCTTCATGAGCAAGTTTAAGACACTGAAGCTTTCTGTTTAGTTAGTAGTTCTTCCTAGGTGCTTTCTTGCTCTTTGTCCAAAAACATTTAACTCTGAGTAAGTCAAGCTAATAAGCAGAAGGATTCTCCAAGCAAGTGTCCTGTTAAACTATGAAATAATCTCTTGAAATCAAAAGGCATTTGAATTATTTAGTATTAGGTTGGACATCATGCTACTGGATATACAGTAAAGTCAACCCTGTCAAAAAAGAAGGGAGGATCAGTATGACTAACCATGTCATTTCTGGTTCATGTGTTTCTCCATCTTTTTCTCCAAATACTGATGGAGAGGAAACCACAGGATAAATGTCTTGTTCTTTACTCAGATTTGGATTCTGAAAGTGAAATCAATAAGAGGCTCAGTCTGATCCCTTATAGCTTGGTGAGACCAATCCACTGTGAGCGCAGGCGCCCTGTACTTTTCTCTCCCACCATGCTTGCCAAGACCTTGGTACAGAAGCTTCTCAACTCTGGAGGTGCCCTCGAATTCAACATATGCAAGCCAGGTAATGGGATAAAAGAGGACCATGACTGTTAACCCTCAGTGTTGGAAATATGAACATATATATGCACGCACACGTAGGGGCATGCACGTGTGATAGCTGCTTGAGGTACTTCGAGTCACATCAGAATTATGTGTAGCTATAAATCCTACTTTTTGAGAATATCTCAGATATTTGAATGTTTTTGAGACAGCCAGTGCACATGGTTATGAGATTCTGTGTCTATGAATATTATCCATGTGTATGCTGTGTGGTTGCTAGGATGCCCCTGAGAGACTGAAATGCTGTGAGTGCTCTTTCTGTTTGCATACTGTTTGCATACTGCATATCTAGGCAATGTGAAATTTTGATTAATTTGTTTCTAGTATTTGCTATTATAAGGAATATCTTCCCTAGAGCAACTTCAGGTTTCTATCTCGTCCAAGGCTGTGAAGATTGTGCATTTGATGTACCCGAAAGACAGATTTTCTTCCATACTAAGTATTTACTATTAAAGCAATATGCACTACCGTGATTGCTGTAGGGCAGGATTGTATACAACACAGCATTAAACATAGCTGATGTTTCATTTTTACACTAATGTTGAATACACACTGCATAGTATGCAGTCTTACAGTTATCCAGACAGAGAAACTGAAAAGTTAAGTATTATAATAAATATCCCCTGTCTTGCAACATAAAACAAAAGCTTTGATGTAGAGCTGCAATTCACAAGGGGGCCAGTATCACACATTGCAACCTAAGCCAAATTTTTTGAAACTTTAAACACAAATGTGGCAACACTAAATCCTTGTTTTAGGAGCCTATACTGAAGAGACCTTCTTTTTTTAGCACTTCTCAGCATCCCTGAAATGTTACTGTATAACATTAGGTGCTGGAATTGTATTTACTGTTTTAATTTAATGCCTTCATAGTGTTGTAGTAATTGCCCAAGGACTCATTGGTGCAGGATATAGCTGAGATGCTCAGCTGTGATCAGATTAGGCTTTAATTGAATTCAATGGAAGAAATGAGGGAGCTGTTAAGACAATTCATTGCTCATCTTCTTTCCCTGAACCATCCTTGCATCCTGTATGAAGTACTACTGGGTAGTTTTCTAGGTGTTCTGTTGTTGTAATCTTGATTTTATCCTCATTCACATCTCTTTCCAGATGTTGTAACAAAGGAAGAATTCTTAAGGAAGCAAAGAACAGAGACTATCATCTTCAGCAGAGAAAAGAATCTGAACACATACGAGTGTATTGTACCTGCCAATATTGAGGCTGTCACTGCCAAGGTGCTCAGAGTACTCTGTATCCCTCTGATAGGCTGGCTGTGAATCTTTCTGCAATGTTTCTTCCTGAATAAGAGACTGACCAATTTATACTTTCATGTTCTCTCTCTCTTGCCCACCTTCAATCTCAGATTTGTATTTATTCCCCCAAATGGCTTTTATCTGTGTTCTTGCTTTTCCTTTTCTTTTTCACACTCAGCCATATCCTTTTATATTCTCGCTCGTTCCCTGGGATGACCCAGGTTGATGCAGCAAACATTCAGTTCCTTTTCATATCATAAGTATATATGAATGTGTGAAAGAGTAAGATATACAAGGACCTAGACAAAAGAAAGGATAACCTGAAACACAGACACGAAGGTGTACACTACAAAGATAACAATGTCAAAGACAGAGATCTTGTATCAGGTAGAGTAGATTTGGTGCACAGTACGGAAAAAAGGAGAATTAAAGTGATGTTTTGTTCTCTCACAAGCAGTTGCAGTAGCTGTTCCCTCTGAACAAAGAGCAAGTATGCGTGTTTGTGTACATATGTAAAACTGGTATTTTATCATACTCCTCATCTTTAAATTGATCCATTTCTATTTAAAACCTTTTCAGAAAGCTATTAAGCTCAGCTGCTATTTGGCTGAGTAGTTGTAAACCAGTAGGAGGAGTTTGGACTTTAAATGTATATTTGATTAAAAGGTTTTAAATCAGTGCAGTGGTAAATAGAGAGCTTTTCAGCTGGCCCCATAAGGTATTGATACCTTTATCTCTAGATTCCACAGCAGTGAATGTTCCTTTGTGACACTGTTATGACTTTGTTTTCAGAACAAGCATTGTCTCCTGGAAGCTGGAATAAGCTGCACAAAGGATTTAATCAAAGCCAAGATATATCCTATTGTCCTCTTTATCAGAGTCTCCGAGAAAAACATCAAGAGGTTCAGGTAACATATCAAACCTTTTGCATATTTGATATTCCATCTTATTCAGTGAATAATTCTTGAGTCAAATAATCTTCTCACTGAGAGAAATAAAGAACCTCTTCTCTCTTCATCTGGTGCTTCTATTTGTACTATTTCCTCCCATGACTCCTCCCTGAAATCTTACAACTGGAGAAAGTAGGAATTCCTCAAATCTAGCACTCTCTCACTGTCACAGATAGCAATGAGCATTGGGGGAGGATGAGACTGAAGAATATGTGGTTTTCTCCATGCTCAGCACTCCCACAGCATTTCTTAAAGTAATGTTAGCTGGAAGAGGAAAGGTCGTAAACACTTGCACTCTCCCTACATTCAATCCTCTTAAATTGTTTCCCCATAGCCAATATTTTTCCTTGGGGGAAGCATGGAGATAAGGGGAGGATAGACCTGGAGTAGCTGTATTCTCCACTGCTTTTATTGCTTGTATATAGTCAGTAGAAAATAAATTCTTGATGGGACAGCTGGGACTATAGGATTAACTTAAAGTGTAAGACATTTATTTTTGGTCTGGTCATTTGATACAGGAAACTATTGCCAAAGCCAGAGACCGAAGATGAGTTTTTACGTATGTGCCGTCTGAAGGAGAAAGAACTGGAAGCACTGCCATGTCTTTATGCCTCTGTAGAGGCAGATGCATGGAGCAATATTGAAGATCTTATCCGAACAATAAAAGACAGGATTGGAGAAGAGCAGCGTAAAACCATCTGGATAGATGAAGATCAACTATAAAAAACATAAGTAAAATGGAGCTCTTCAGTGACAAAAGGACATATCCAGGTGGAGCAGGGGCTTGCAGAATTCTCTGATTAGGTGCCCAGTGCTCCCTCCTGTTTCACCCTTGCTGGCTGGGGACTTCCTGCTGGCAGAATGCATGTATGGAATGGAACTGGAGCTGTGTTGAATAGCCAATGTCTCAGATGCTGGGGGTCTAGGATATGGGTCAGACCACAGCCACCACCACAACTTCTGACCCACCAGCATCTCTTAAGGAACAGCAGCTGTTTAACATGTGAGAAGGACAAAGATCTTGAGAGGGAGCTTGGGGGTAATTTATTATGTTAAAAATATGGATCTCATTTGGCTCATTGAAAATTTCTGATGAGACCAGAAAAGTGGAATCTAAGATGAATAAAGCATAGAGATTGGGCTAAAGGATATGGAATTGAGGTGTGCCCCACACATGCCCTGAGGTGAGATTCTGAGCACACCCAGTTAAGGAAGCTGAAGGCTGGTTGGTAGAAACAGCAACATTACCAGTGATGGCTGTATCAGCTCTGTTGCCCTGTTTCTCCATAACCATTTTAATCAGAAGAGAAGGAAATAGCTATTATTCCTGGCATTAATTAAAATGACAATTTTCCCTTCCTTTTTAAACCCCAGTTTTATTTAACAGTTTTGCAGGTTTCCTTTGTAGTCCTGGCACTTACAGGAAAATAGACTCCACTGTCCCAGTGGCAGATCAGATCTTTCCAGATCTGCCTGTGTTTCATTTAGTTTATCCCTGCCTCTGATTGTATTCATTTGTACATCTCTCAATTTTTAACATTTTTTACTTGTGGAAAACACCATGGTGCCCTCTCCAGACAACAGGTTTCTCTGTTTCTCCACTGAAATCTGTATTTCTCTACAACATCATTGCCTGCCAACATGCCTGCTCTCAACAGGAGGGACTATTCTGAGAAGAAGAAAAGGAGAATTTCATAAGCCAGTAATCACTGCAAGCCACTCTAGTCCTTGACCTCTCTGCTGTGACTGACAGTGAGGAGACCAGCAAGCATCACACTGTGCTGTGGCCAAGCAGGATAATATTTTCAAAAGTGTGTGCAGGACTTGGAAGACCACATCCCATTTTCAAAAGCACTTGACTCCTCAGAGAGCTTCAGTTCCACTGCTAATGGGTGGGACTTAGACTCCTAAATCTCTTCAGTCTTTTAAAATTTTTCCTCTGTGCATTAGACACAGTATTGAGACTGCCAAATTGATTCAATAAAACTGACCAGATAATAATGACTTGCACAATTGCTGATCTGAAATGCAATAAAAATTGACCTACAGATGAAGAGCTGTACATCCCATTATCCTTAGATCCTTCATCCCTTGCCATATTCCCCCCTTTTAAGATGCATTTAATAACATATTTACCTTTGCTTCTGTGTTCATCCCACATCCCCCATCTTGGTGCTTCAGGCTGATGTGCATCAGATGGCAAAGAAAAGACAAAACAGAATCCAAGCAAAACATGTGGCCTGGTTGCCCTCACTTGATTAACTGCTACACTGTCTTTGCAATGAGCTTCTGATGTAGAGGGTGTCTCACAGATAGATTGGGTCAGTTCATGTTGGCTTGTGTGATTATGCTTCTCTTCTCTTTTACACACATAATTTTTTAACTAATGGTGTCTTCTAGAAGTCATTTGTGTCACTTTAACATCTAGTTTCTGCTGTTGTGTTTCTCAAGTTATTAAGGTTTAAAAGACTGTTCATAGCTAGCATTTCTCAGAGACTAGCTCTTTACTTGCCCAATGCCATCTGTTTGGGCTGTGCAAGCTGGGGGATACTACTGTTTTGGAATCTCTTTACAAAGTACAGGCTGCATACACAATTTGCAACTCCCTTCAGGGCAAAGAATAACAACCAGTTGGGGTATATATAGAACAAATGGGATGATTCTTCAGAGATCCTCTGTAGCTCAAGCAGAAATAAGAAAGTGTCAGTTAGAAAAGCTAACCCTTCCAGGAGCATTTTGCATTCATTCCTAATGCCCTGATAACACAACCTTGTGTAACAGCTGCCTGTGGTTTGTTACTGCCCCTCCTGTGATAGTTTTTGAGTCCACAGCTGAGCAATGGGAGGGAACATTTCTCAGCTGCTTCAGCAAAAAATTCAGCCAGGTCAGTGTCAGATCCCTCCAGGAGCAACCAGCTGACGGCTCACCCGACAGAACTTGTAGGATGTCCATGTCCTACTGGCTGTGCCACAGGGATCGGTAACATCTGGTGGAATGGCTAGAACAGATGGCTAGTGGGGTGGAGGGGGTGAAGTACCTCAGAGTGCCATGGCTGTTTCTGCAGTGATCTTCTCTCACCACAGTTTTATTTCTGAGCTCTCTTTACGCGGGCAACAGCTGTCGATGAGATTTATCTTACTTAAATTTAAACAGAGGAAAGGTATATGCCAAAGTCTAAAGGAGGTTCCTTTTACAATGAATGGAGATACACCTCCAAAGAGCTATTTGTCTAACTTACTGTAGATGGCTATCTAAGGATGAGATGAATTGCCCTCTGAACTGTCTGGGTTTTTTTCATGGACTATAGAAAGAAACTAGAGAATTAGCCTGGCCTTTAGCGTTTAGCTTTTTGAACTGTAATTGAGGACAGCTAAACCACCTTATGGGAAAGGTAGAACAAGAGGTTGAAGCAGAGAACAACAAGAGATCTAATTATTTCTGTGAAACAAGAGAGGAAAGAATACATGGAACAGACTACTTGGTTTCTGAGTACGTATTCTGTAAATTCCCAGCTCTGCAGATACTATAAGGCATTGTGGTTGTCTACTCATGTGATGCAAAGCAACCAGACTCTGTTAAGTGAAGTTCACTGACAGAGCTGTGTGCTGTAGCCTGCATAACCCTCATCTCTCACTCAGTGGAGAAGGACTGAAAACTCTATTCCTCTTTGACTTCTGGATGTGAACTCAGAGAGCAAATCTATAGCTGGAGCACATTCCCGGAACTGCAACAGAGCAAAAGGGGCCAATGTCATTTACACTAGTTGAGGAGGTGCTTCTGATCTAGATCTAAATGCTCTTGATCTAAACGGGAAGAAATTAACCTCTGCATCTTTGAAAATACATTCAAATCTACGGGCTTGAAAATAGGCCATGAATTTCCCTAAATGTCTGAGTGTTGGAATCAATGTGGATTCCAAGTCCTGAACTGGCAGATTTGAAGTGCAAACTTGGAAATTGGGCTGTAGATCATTGCAGTATTTTTCATTCTAAGTCTCACTTGTGAGGTATTGCTTTAAGCTACCAACCACTTCCTCACGTATGCAAGTTCCGTATACAAACCTGAGCTCCTCGGCACATATACAAATGCCCACCTAGGCATACCCAGCTTCAGTAGTGATTGTATGGCTGAAAAACTGGAAGCAATGAATAGGAAAACAAAATGGAAATTGGAAATGCTGTAAATGTTCACTGTAAAAAGTATTGCAACTGAATCAAAGCAGACTCTCAGCCTCATCTCATCAAAGTGTAAAGATGTGACAAGTTTTATGTTGGAGTATTGTTTGGGTGGTTTTGTATTGTTAGACAGCACTTGGTATAAGATCAATAACCGGACTTGCAGGTAGCACTGAAATTCAGACAAATTCTCTAACTCAGTCTAATAAAGAGAAGAAGTCGAGCTGCAGACCCGAGTTTGAACTGAACGCCGTGCTTGGACACCAGAGTTCAGACCAAGCTGCCTGACAGAGACATGTCTGGATAGCAGTTGTATATGTCTATCTAAGGTAAGCAACATTTACATCAATTCATTTTGAAGTCAAATCACTCGAAGTTTTTAATTGAAGCCTGGGAACATTTCTCAGAAATTTGTATTTTAAGTTTAAAAAGGACTTAACAGAAAGTCCCAGAAATTGCACTATGTTTGATATGCTACTTTTTCTGTAAAAGGGTGTAAAGCATAGAATAGTAACTGCCTTTCAAAATCTATTATTGGAAAACTACTTATTTGTTCCTTTAAGAACTCACAAGGTCTTGTTGAAAAATTTTCAGATGTAGATTTTTCTTTGGAAAATGTCATTGAAAAATTGGCCACTAGAAAATGCAATTGGAAAATTTTTCAATGGAATATTGTTCTGTTAGAAAATGTGTTTTCATCCAAATCAATTGTCTATGAAAATGTTTCCATTCTAACGTTTCATTTTTTAAGAATTTAAAGTATTTCAACAATACTGAAGCAGTTCTTTTCAAGCTTTCACATACTTCGAATCTTTTACCTAAAAACATTTTTAGTTTTTAATTTTTTTATTGTTGAAGTATTTTTTAAAATCTACATTTAAACATTTGGTGTGATTGAAACACTTGGTGAAGAAAATTTTGTATTTGTTGTTTATATACTACAATGTAATGTAAGTAAAGACTTATAGCTATCAGATGTGGTATAATGGCTATGATCATGAGAAAAATTCAAACTGAATTTGGCTTTGCATTTTGTTTAGCTCTGCTGCTAAATGATGTATTATATAAGTCAGTATCATGCAGTTCAGCACATTGGGGAATTGTTGCAGGTAAAAATTTCATGCAAACTTTATTACATGGAATTTGATATTCCTTTGAATCAGGATTCTGGCTGGAGGCAAAGCTGTCAATCGGTCTGTCTGCTGCACAGACAGCTCTGGCAGCACAATTTGCAAGGGAGTAGGAACACACACAAAGCAGACTTTTGCCTATGAACTTTAAGTGGAGATAGTTGCCAAAGCTGGAAAAGTGCCTGTAAACCTGTTAGAGGTTTCTGTATTCTTTTATGCCAAGCTATTTTCATGGCCTAGGGTTCGAAAACTGTATAGCAAGGATGAAGTCAGAGACACACTATTCAGGTAGACTGACTTCAGCTCTGAAGGGTTCAGATTGTGTGAACCCTGGAGCAGTCACACAGGTTACAACACTCTGCGTGGGCACAAGGCTGAGATGTTTATGCAGCAGTTATTATGCTGTCCCCTGGAGACTGGAAAAGCAAGACGCAGTTAGGGGCTCGGGACTTCTGGGAGATCAACATTCTATGATTTTGCAATTATTTGAATTGAGTACTCCAAGTCATTCAGCATTAATCAGCTTATCCTGTGAAGCCTATCAAATGTGTCCCCCTTTGGTGCAGTAACTATCTCCCATGCTATCTTTCAGTTCTGAGAACTGAATAGTATAGCACTATTTTGTGCTATGTGCCATTAAAAGGTACACTCAATTTCAACCAAGACTTTATGAATCCTTTCTTATAAGTTACTTTGTTTTCCCCATTTCTCCTGCTTGCTCTGTTTTCAGAGTTCTTGTTTCGTCTCCACTCCCTGTAATGCACGGGCTGGTTCAGGGTTTGTAGCCCTGAGATCCACTACTCTATGCAATGGTTTAGTGCACCAAAAGATTAAAGTGTGTAAACTGAAATTGCAATTCCAGAAAGACCTTGTGCTTTACCAGACTTGTCTGTAGAAGAAAAAGAAGGCTCTCCCATGGATCAATGCAATGTGCCTTTGGAGTTCAAATCCCGGTGTGATTTTGGCTCAAGCACAGTGAATAGGGTTCTTTAGTGCTGGCAGCTTGGATGGCAGTAGAGCCATTGCCTGGGACATCCCTCCTGGCATAGCAGGAGTTACAGTGACACTGCTGTGCAGGAGTCCTGCCCACACAGTACCTGGAGGAACTGGAGTAACCACTCTGTCTGACACTTTCTTGAACAGAAAACCTAAGTCAGCCAACACAGTGCTGAAAGACTATGACACAAAATTTCCTCCTGTATCATTCAGGTACCGCAGAATTCTGTTGCGCTTCCAGAAATCACACTTGATATTTCTGCGAAACTATCTCTAGCCCTTCAGGGATGATCCTGGACCCAAACACTGAGGAATCTGTGCCATTCTCACAAACTTTCCCCCAACTTTCTAGTGTAATTTTTGATCTCTGTCTCTGAGCCTGCAAAAGCAAACAGAAGGCTGCCCATCCCTGCAGTTTTAATCTGTAGAACTAATGCTTCCTTATGAAGGTGTTGTGAACGTCTTTGTACAGATAGAGCAAGTGGACAGAGAGCTGACGTGGCTTGTCCACACAGGTCAGCGACGCGGTCTGGCTCCCCAACCCCTGCGCAGTGCTGGCTCCCCTCGGTCTATGCTGCACTAGTCTCAAGGCTCTGAATGAGAGTATAATGCAAGTCTGGCAGCTGTATCAAGGATTTGAGTGGTGGCTGCCTTAAGCGGTGAGATTTCTAGTTTGATTTGAGAACCCTACCAGTAAGCCAAGTTAGAACAACAGGAAGCTCATCCACCCGCCCTCCCCCGCCTCCTTTTTTCTGTTCCGCTGCTGAAGAAACTTTCTGATGTTCAGATCAGAGGCTCTCCGGGGTTAAATGCACCATTAGTCACTGGAAAAAAAAGGAAAAAAAAGACCCTTTAAAAGCAGATGGTGGATGATAGAGAACCTGTTAGAGAGTAAATATCTGCAACAGCATGTCTGCTTCATCAGATATTAGCATCAAAAGCTGTCTGACAATTTAGCAACAAACAGCAATATTGATTTTCTTCCAAACTGCAGATACAGAAAGACAAAGGTGGAGAGATGCTCTTTCATAGGATCCCCATCATGCCCAGGCAAGTAACAAGACAGGACCATCAGACAGTAAAGCACCTGCAACACCCAGTCCCGTCAGCATGGTAACAGCAGCCTGGGGGTTAGAGGTTATGAAGGGAGCCACGAGATAGTTCAGCTCCAGGCTTGTCAGAAGTGTGTGCAGAATGGAGTTTTACCATCCCAGGGATGAAGAATTGAGACTGGGGCCAGGACCAGGCTGTTCCCAGCAGGGAAAATGGGAAATCATGTAAAGTAGTGGAGCTGGGATGGAGTGTGGAGGAGCCCTGGGATACAGCTTTCTTCCCTTGCTATTTTCAGAGGTTACATGAATTAATTGCTGCAGAGCAGTCGGAACAGTAATAGCTACCACTCCACCTGTCCCTACCTCAGATACAGCAGCCATTCTGTCTTCTCAGGGCACTGGCAAAACAGCCATTTTGCCACCTTGGCAATCTGAAAAAATTCCACCTGGGAACTAAGATGCAACTATTTTCTCCTTTTTTCTCTGTCCCGTTAACTTCTTTTTCACAAGTTGGGAGAAAAGCCTCCTGGTGGTCAGCACTCAGATCTTGGAACCATTTCTTGATGACAAGTGTTTGGTATATCAACTCCTTTGGAGAACAGTTTCCTTTTTCTAATTTAAATTCATTGCAACTAGTGGTCTCACATCAATTATGTACATTTCTCCTTGTCTCTCTGTCTGAAATGTCAGTGAATCTGATAATTTTGTTCACAGAAGTGGGGAACTAACAAGGATTTCTGGCACAGCCTGCAGTGATTGCATCTACCAAGACATTAGCAAAACAGCAAGGAAACAAACAGGCACTGAAACTTGCTGAAGTTCAATCCCCTGCTCAAAACCTAGTATTCAGAGAGTAACTCCTAACATGGTGCTTAAGAAGGCACCAGGGCACATCAGGACAATGCTCAGGAAGGGCTATCCAAGGCAATCCCTAGCTGTGGTTATGAGGACATCCAGAATGTTCAGGAAATACATAAACATGGTGACAAATACAGAATAACTCATAATTAAAGTGATTTATTCCTGGCATAAATGGACACAATTCCATTACCTTTCAGTTCTGTCTAAATATGCACCAGAAGGAACCAAGCTGAATATTGACTCTGACCTAGTTGAAGTTCTTTACAGAAGCACTACTGTATTGTTAAAATACTGTTTTAAGAGCCAATTTTTGGTTCTTGCCTTCATTTTTGCACCCTAGAGAAAGCCAGTGGGGTAAAACTTCTATTAAATGAATGTGAAAAATTGATGCGTGGTTCTAAGTGCACATTTATAAATATAACATCAAATCCAGTGGCTTACAAGAGCTTCTCTCCCAAACAGCTCTGCCCTCCAAGCCTACCCTGCTGTAGTAACAGTCTTTCTCTGACCAGCCTCCTGAAACAGTCAAGCAGTCTTCCAGAGACA
The DNA here is from genome assembly GCF_018691265.1 of Tyto alba. Taxonomy (NCBI): domain Eukaryota; kingdom Metazoa; phylum Chordata; class Aves; order Strigiformes; family Tytonidae; genus Tyto; species Tyto alba. Next base: position 5,549,229 of record NW_024881302.1, read on the forward strand.
ACCTTATGCTGCTGAGATTTAGCTTTGTCATTGTAGCATGTCTGCGGCATTTACTTCACCATATCCTGGTGCTGAGCTGATTTGCTCATTATCAGATTGCTGTTTATTAATCAAAGCAGTAACAATGGGACAGAGAAGCTGGAATACAGCATAGACAGTGCTTCATTTGTTCCAATTGATTTTTCTATCACATTTTATTACTACTATTTACTTTGTATGCCTCAGTAAGATTGAACTGCACTGTGCAGTAGGGGTACCTACTTGAATTTCTCCTCTTTTTAGCTCTTTCTATTTCTACTATGATAGTCAGAACAGTAGGTTCACCCAGCAACTATGCTGTGACCTTCTCTGCTATATACAGCATATGGAGATTTTGTGATAATTAGACTTCACCAGTGTGTGAAGTCCTGCAGGTGGAGTCCTAGGGAATTCCATGAGAATCATGGATACTGAGGACATCTGAAAATTAGATCTCCCAGATGACATCTTACAAATTCTCAGCACTGACCAGGACCATTGCTGTAGCCAAAGCAGCTAGAAGGTATAATGAAAGAGCATGCAGAATAGGCATAGACATGTGCTTAGGCTAGGATGATCAGGTGATTTCAAGATAAGGTTTTGTCTTGCAGTAAAATTAATGGAGATGATGATGATGATGTGTTCTCCTGCTTCTTCCTAGCTCTTTTCTAATGTCTTAGACCACTGTTTCACTAAGAACCAAAAACAACTTTAAAGCTGCTTGAAAAAAAACTATTAAAATCTGTGGTAAAGCTCCTATTTTCAGCACAGCCAGGATTTCACTCTAGAGATTTATAAGTGTTTGAACTATGTTTATTCTGAAATTGCTCCATTCAATGAGTACAACAGGAAATCCATGGTTGGCTGCAACTGTAGGCGTGAGATGCAGTTGCGTGGGGAGGTGATGAGAATATATTTTTAAAAAAGCCTTGTTTTCTACATTAATTTTATAATTAGCCTAATTCAGGAATGAGGAGGCAGCTAGCAGGTGGTAGCTTGTGTCATTAATGAAGTTCAAAACAGAAACTACAAATAGTCAGCTGAGCTGAAAGTTTCCGTGGGCTCTTCACTGTTACTGGAAATGTGAGAGTCCCTCACACAGGAATTTCTTTCTTATCACGTGTTTTATCTTGCTGAGATGCTGGTTTGTAACTTAAGCAGAATGTGTGAATGTTTATGCGTTCATGTGCAAACACACATCTGTATGCACATATGCACCACAGAACAGAATGGGTCTATATAAACATGTGCAACATTATCCTCTTTGGGAACATGCCACAACATCAGGTAGAATTACTTTTTTTTTTTTTTTCTTTTTCACTAGCAGAACTGCTTCTTTTGTTCTACTAGCAGAAGCTTTTGGTTTTTAGAGCTGAGTTGTAGTGCCCTGGCCCCCTCTCTGAAGTACATACATACACTTGTCAGTTGTCCAACAGTGTCTGTGTAGTACGACTTGGAGCTTGTCTGATGGTTCCCTATCCTCCTGCAGCTGATGACCTTGAGCTGCACCAAATAATTATTTTCTCACTGGATTTTTTCAACAGCAGTAGGGGTAATTGAATGATTGTAAAATAGGACACTAGGCCACTAGGGGTTAAATGAAAACTAAAATAATGCCATCTACGGGAACATTTTTTGGTCAAACTTAAGGTCACAGTCAGATAAAGGGTTAGGAAATATCAGCTTGAGACTTTAACATCACAAATGGGTTTCTGCAAGCACAGCTTGTGAGTGATGGGAGGGGGGGAGGAAGAAGGAAGGAGAATATACAGATACTGGTGGTGGATTTAACCTGAACTAAGTTCAGATGCCTGGATAAGATTCACCTGAGCAGTATTGATCAGAGTGGAAACATTAAGTATCTTTGTTAATCTGGCACTGTTTCATTCATGCTGTATTATTATTGTTATTAGAACCTGTGATTTACTGTGTCCAGCCTGGATCAAATTCAGCAACTGTATTTCTCAAGATTATTTTTTCACCCTTTCTTTGTGAAGTGCATTTACGGCAGCCGAAGTTTTACAGCTTTTTAAAAGAATGATGTCTCCCTCCAGTGGTGATGTGTTACAGCTTCGGTTTCCAAAATCGATGAGGCCATGAGAGTCTGAGTGAAATGAGCGTGCATGACAATACACTTTTATGTGAAATAATTTTGTAACACATAGAAGAATAGAATGACCCTTCATTATTAGTCACCTATTTTTATAACGTTTCTCCCAGTAGAACTACCCTGTCTCTTTGAAAATCCTCTCTTGTGTAGCAAATCTCATTTTAATACTAGGTTTTACCAAAGTTGTTTGATATATGCAAATAGCACTGATTTCCCACTCAATTAGCATGTTTGACTATTTCAGCAGTAATAGTTTCTATCTGCTGATTTCCGAGCTGTACAATAAAATACTGGGTTGGGTCCCATCACCTTGTGGCATGAGGTAATACAGTGCTTTAGACATGTTGTAGAAAAAAATCTCTTTGGATTAAGCTGTTATGAGTTCAGAAGAGACATGTTCAAGCCCTGGTCACCTTGTAACAGAAAGCCATATGGTACAAGTGCACTGGGGTGAAGAGATATTGATTTACCTTCTGTAAAATAAATGTAAAGTCAAAAGCCTGAGCATTTTTCAGCACTTCTCCAGTACTCTGCCTGATTTGTGTGACCCTTGCTGCAAGCCCCAAGTCTCAGACCTTCCACTATACATCCCACACCTTTCTAATCATCCCTGAATTGCAGATTCCTATTACGAGTTGCAAAACTTATGTGGCCTGTGTTGTGAGCTGCAGGTACTCCCTTATTCATCCGTTTTGTGTTTGTTACTCAAGTTCTCTATTTTTCCCATCTTTCTCCTCACATTTCCATATCTGAGATGAACTTTATAAGCCATTTTTCTTAACTTCCCTATGCCTTACGGTAGTCCCAGCAGAAACAGTGCAATATTAAAGAGGATATTAAAACAGCAGGGTGATACCTTAATATGGGAAGCAGCAAGAAACATTATTCTATTTAAACCAGTATTTAGTGTTAATTATGCTTTTCCTTCCAATAGCGAATAACCACTCAGTGTTGAAATTGGAAGACTTGCCCAGAAAGGGTTCCATATGATTATTTGATTATAACATGTCAGTGGTGTTTGTAGTTACCATTCTGCTGATTTCATGCCAAAACAATGGGCTGTGATGGCTTGAGAATAAGCTAAACAGTTCCACTTCTGAGTGTTGTAAGTGGATTGGAGAAAACATATTTGAGCATTTTCTTTCTGAGCTCTTTCATCATCAGAACTGTGATATAAAGTATATTTTTTTCAGTGCTCACTGTATCACATATGTTTGCTAAAATATTAATATATTTTTGAAGATAAAATGCTATCTTGTCTCTTCCAGGAGAATGCATTCTCCTTCCATTTTTTGGGGGGGGGTTCTGGTTGTACTTTTGCTCTGTCACCCACAAATATTCATTTTATGTTTCTTCCTCCTTCTCTTCTAGCCAAGGTTATAAATTAAAATTCAATTTCATTAAAATTGTAAGTAATCATTCTCTGACTCTCATTAGTAATGATTTGGTGCAGGGGGATCCCGGTTGCTCCCACAACTGTAATTCAATTGGACTCACCAGCTCTTGTTCACAAATCGCTTGAGCTGCACTTTCTTCACAAATTTATGGCATCAGCACTGTCCAGAGGTTGAATTACAGCTGCAGGTTTGATCAGGGACTGCATTATTCTGCATCTAATCCCTGCATTCTGACAGCAGCGGGGGGGAGCACTGTTGTTTTACAGGAACTGTGCATTGTTCTTCTGCTTTATGTCAGGGGCTGAATTGCCTTTGGAATCAGGGAACTGTCAGCCCAAAGCTACAAGCAAACAACAAACTCAGAATGACATGGTGTATAAATAACAAACATAAAGACAGTCAAAAGCCAGCACTCCTTCTTCTGCACTCTCCTAAATTACTGGAATGGTGATTGACCACAGACTGTGCTCTTGCATCATCGGATGCTATCTGAATATATTGATGCTCTCTGAATATATTGTTGAAATGTGACTCCCAGCTTTTACCCAAAATGAGGAATGTTGATATTCACTGGTGGCAGGAAGTCACTTAAACATTGATTAAATATTTCAGCCAGAAGCCATATTCATGCATTCATTCACATACAAGCCTTTCCTCTCAAGCAGTGATCTGCAACCTATGGCATTCTTGGCAAAAAGGGTACGTCAGCAGATCTGCAATGGCATGCAGCACAACCTGTACCACTTTCCACATAGGTAATATGTCACCTATCAGCTGACAGCCAGGACTTTGCCTCCTGGAAGGCAATATGCCCCCAAACCCACATGTACCTGTGGTTTAAACCCAGTGGAAAACAGAAGCCTTCACCCTTCCTAGAAACACGGTATTGTCACCCAGCTGCCTGAAGCAGGGACTCGTGGCTCTTAGTTTGGAATTGATCTTCACTGGGACTAGAGGTACACACCCCCAGCACATTTAACCTCAGTTTAGAATGGGGTGGGGGGAGTGGGAAATGGTGCATTGCCTTTGAGTTTCTCCTGCTTTAATGTATCCCTGTGCATGTACTCCAACAACACAGAGCAGATCCATAGCCAGCATGTATCAGTATCTACTACTCATTTAATTGAGCTTTACTGTTAAATCATTAATGGAAATCACTGAACACGGGGCAATAAGGTAGCTTCGCCACTTCTGCTTCTTGTGGCTTTTGCTAATTTTCTTGTGCAGTTTTGCTTGTTTTAATAGCAAAATCTGTCATATTCTAGTTTTGCACAAATCCTGGGACGCAAATTACAAGAGATGTGGAGCAATTCCTGTTGACTTTAATGAGGGCTGTGTTTTTTAAAAACTACTTTGAGAAGAAAATAAGGTCCTTTTATTTCTTTATGCAGCCTTGCCTGTGCTTTGTTGTTGGAAAGACTCTGACATGAGACAGGGTATGGGAAATGTCTGCTTTCATATGACAACTCAGAGCAACAGCATTTGGCTACTGGATTGCAGGTTTTCACTGAACTGTCTGAATCACCTGTTGTGTGCAGTCCCTTGTGGCTGCAAGCTCCCTGTGCAGGATTCTCTGTCACTGCTTCCCAGGTGTGTTCCAACATGTTTTCAGTATATTTTAGTTCTGTTATTTGCTCATTTTTTATTCCTTTGCAAACTGAAATATATTTTTTCCATTCCTAATTAACTCCCTGCCACCCCACTTGTGGTAAAGCCTGATTTATTTCTCCTTCTCTGCACTGAGAGGACAGGATACTTAATCTCCTCTGGGTGGACGCTGAAACACTGTCTGAATAAAATGCTGATCACTCATCTGGTTAGTTCCTGCCAGCTCTTCTCTGCATTCCTGCCACCTGGGTTTTGCATCATTTGCTATCGTTTCGTTAAATGACAGAGTCCCTTCCTTCTCCTTTTGGAGATGAATAATTCCTAAATTAGCTAGTAGTCACATGTAGGTGTGAGTAGTTTTCCTTTCATACTGTCTGTAAGACCATGAATATACACAGGCTAAAAGCGATTGTTTGGATAAATGCTCTGAAAGGTTATTAAGCCAGCGGCTACAATTTATTGCACTTGCTGTTCTTTTGGGGCATTTTTTTGTGGATAGGGACCTGCTTTTTGTGTTAATATCTACTTGGTAGCTGCAGAGTAATAAAGAAGGCTTGGGATCCCCCCATTCAGGGAGCAATGAATAAACATGTTGTAGAAACAAACAAATATAGCAGCCCAGTGAATTAGCATTTTGAAAGCCTCTGTGTTTGATACCCATCTGCAAAGTAAAGAATGAATATCAGATATATGTGGATGCATGCATGCATGTTTGCAGTGGCAAGCTCTTTCAGATGGCAAACACTCACTGTAAGTGCCAATGTTTTGCACCTCTTGAAAATATGTGTGTAAGAATGGAAAGAGAAGATTGCCCATCTACAAAGTGTAGTGGAAAATTATGTGGGCAGAATGTACATGTGCTAAGTGAAGGGAGCCAGGTGACAGAGGTGAAGAATCAAGATTTTTCTTCTTCATGCTGAAACCTTGAGAGACCCATTTGGTGACATCTCTAATAGCATGCTTTTCAGATGTGCATCCATTCTGCCTCTCCTTTGAAACTAACCTGGGTTGAGAAACTTAACAATGATTCAGCCAAAGGGCTTGGAAGCCTGGCCTGCCAGCCCATTAATGGTCTCAGGCAAATACTGTGGACTCTGTTCTATTTATTCATCCTAAAGTGTAGGTGTTAAGAAATAGGAGGCTGGTAAGTGGGTGACAGGCATCTGCAAACGTCACCTCAGCAATTCAGGTTAGCAGAGAGCCTTGGAGTAGGATTGTAAGAATTGCATCGTTTCTAACCTTTTCAGCACCAGCCTTTTAAACAAAAACAACAGTAACCAACAGCTTTCCTTTGGACATGAAGAGAATAACTAAAGAGAACATCTGTTTTCCCTTTAGATGTGGAACTGCAATAGCAAGCCATGCATAAATTTTATTAAGGCTTGCTAATTTCCTACGAGTTTGGGGAGCTATGTGTTACCCATGGAGATACTTGGCTCTGCATCACCAGATGAAAATTCATTTTAAAAACAATGCAGGAAAAATGGACAGAGCTTGGCAGCAAACATGTTAGGTTCTGTTCTCAAGGAGCTCCATTTTCTTTGACTTTGCTTTTGCACTTTATAGATTTGTGCTTTTTTTTTTACCCTCTTAATGTCACTTATCTTGTTTTCCGATGACTTTTTATGGCATAGATGACTAAACAAAACACACACCTGAATTGACAAAACTACTTACTGCTTTAGTCTTTTGTACTTAAAATCAGAGGTTCAAACATTTTCAGGACTTACGTCTGCTCTGAAGTTGTTTCTGGGATGCCAGGCTTTCTGTGTACACCAAGGACACATGCTCAAGCCAGCATGTGCCTGTTCTGTCCCTTTGTGCTCTAGGAATACGTCTCCAGATTTAGAACTCAGAAGCAAGGGCTGTCGAGACGTAGCCCTGCTCAGACCCCACAGGCCCAATTTCTGTGCCCTCTGAGGAAACACCTTGGAGCAGAACCTCACTTTCTGATCTTCCTATACTGTCAGAGCTAAGGGAACTGTCCCTGTGTGTAATCGCAGTAACTTCATGCTCAGAACTTGGAGCCTGCAGGACAATTGCCTGGAATTACACAGTTCGTGCCTTGTTGCATGAAATAAGTAGAAAAGCCACAGGATGGGTTAAAAAATATGTCTTCTCTCAATAATTAATTGTGCGGGGATTATACGAGGTTTTGTGTTTTGAAAGTAAACTAGTCCACTGATTGGTTGGTGTGTAATGAAAGAGAACAGGCTACTGTCAAGCAGTCTGAAAATAGTAAAAATTAACTCCATGGAGTGTCACGGCTCACATATTTTATGTATATTTCCCCCTTTTGGTGGGACAGAAGATGAAAATATCACATGGAAAAGAAAAAATGGTGGCTACAAATTTAATAAAAGAAGGAGGCATCTTTTGCTTTGGCATAATTTGGCATTTTTATTGCTTAGTGGCAGCTGAGGTGGGCCACTGAAACAGAATCCACATTTGTGAACTCACAAACAGTGAACCAAACATTCTGCAGCCTCTGTACTCACAGAGCTAGCAAAAGGGAAAGAAAACAAAATTAAAATTCAGAATACATTGAAATAATACAATCATAGAATCACAGAATACCAGGTTGGAAGGGACTTCAATGATCAGATAGTCTAACCTTTCTTGGCAAAACCACAGTCTAAATAAGATGGCCCAGCACCCTGTCCTGCTGAATCTTAAGTGTCCAGTGTTGGGGAACCCACCATTTCCCTGGGAACATTTTTCCAGTGGCTGATTGTTCTCATTGTGAAAAGCTTTCCTCTTGTGTCCAATTGGAATCTCCCCAGGGGTGACTGGTACCTATCACCCCTTGTTTTTTCCACGTGACTCCTTATAAAAAGGGAGTCTCCATCTTCTTCATAGTCAACCTTTAAATACTGGAATGTGGTGATAAGATCACCCCTAAGCCTTCTCTTCTCCAGGCTCAACAAACCTAATTCTCTCAGCGTTTCCTCATAGGGCAAGATTCCCATTCCTTCCATCATCTTTGTGGCCCTTCTCTGGACACTCTCCAGCCTGTCCACATCTTTTTTGCACAGCAGGGACCAAACTGAACACAGTATTGCAGGTGTGGCCTGACAACCACTCAGGAGAGTGGGATAATGACTTCTTTATCTCTGCTGGTGATGCCCTTGTTGATGCAACCCAGCACCCTGTTGGCTTGCTTTGCTGCTGCAGCTCCCTCTTCACTCATATTGAGCTTGTTGTCCACCAGGACTACCAGGTCCCTTTCCACAGAGCTGCTCCCCAGCTGGGTAGATCCCGGCCTGTGATGCACTCCTGGATTATGTTTTCCCAGGTGAAAGACCTTACACTTGTCCTTCATAAGGTTCTTGTTAGCTCCCTCTTCCAGTCTATTCAGGTCTTCCTGAAGGGTGGCTCTGCTCTCCCTTTCAAAGTGTCCACTTCCCCACTTAGTTCAGTATTGTCAGAAAACTTCAGGGTCCACTTCATCCCATCATCCAGATCACTTACGAAGTTATTAAATGGCATTGGGCACAATATCAATCCCTGGTGGACCCCACCTGTGACAGGTTGACAATTTGAAAAGGAAGCTATTCACCACCAGCCGCTGGGTGGGGCCTGCTAACCGTAATGCATCAGTCTCTCTAGGAGGAGGCTATGGGAAACCATATCAAAAGCCTTGGAGAAATCCAGGTAGACAATGTCCACTGCTTGCCCCACATCAACTAATCAGGTTACTTTGTCATAGAAGGTGATCAGGTTTGTCAAGCACAATTTGCCTTCGCTGAATCCATGCTGGCTTTTCCCAATCAGGTGCTTCATTTGACTTGTGAGAGCCCCCAGGATGATTCGTTTCGTAACGTTCCCAGGGACTGAAGTAAGACTGATGGGCCTATAAATTCCTGGATCCTCCTTTAAGCCCTTCTTGTAGATGAGAGTGACATTGGCCTTCTTCCAGTCCTCTGACCTAGAGCACTTCCCTGGGCTGTGGGGGGAATACAATCAAGTATAATTTGAAAGCACTGTTTGGTTATCCATTTCTCTTCCATTACAAGGCTGCTAGTGGTTCTCTAGTTCTTTGTCCAGGCCTAGTTTTTAATGTCTTGATGTCAATAGTTAGAAGCTCATTGACTTTAAGCAAATTTGGATCCAAAAAATGGATGCGTATCCCAAACAACTGTATATTAAAGGAATGTTAAAAGGCACAAGGCAAATACAGAGATACAATTTCACTAGTAAGTGTATATTTTCTTTGGAGATGCCTAACTACTTCAGTTTTCTTTGGCTTCACAGGATTTAAGACTTCAAAGAACTGGGATCTCTGAGAAAGAGCATATTACAGTAGGAATCATAAAGTCTTGTAGAAAACATCCAGTCAAGGTCTCATACCTAAAGCAAAAAACTAATACATTAGTATTGGAAGGTTCCCATATACTTAATGATGTTACTAGAAAATACTTGTTCTATTTGAACTATTCTTGTTTCATTTCTCCACAGGAGAACATTATTTACTTTGTCTCTCTCCACTTTTTCATTCTGCTATGGGGAGTGTGCAGAGAAAAGGTCATTGAAAAAAACATATAAAACCTATGAGAATGCAATAAGCAGAACATGGCACTTCCAACATGTCAAAACTCCCAGCTTAGGTAAGGGCCTGAAGTGCATATAAACTCCAGCACGTCCTCAGGCAAAGAGAGTCACAGTCTCAACAACAGACAAGAAGCAAAAGGAGTTTAGATCGTAAATCTTCTTCAGATCTACAAGCTTTGCTATGTGGATGCACAACAAGCAATTCAAGGTCCCCAACATCTTTAAATAAGTTAGACTAAGCCAGGAGTACATCTGCCCTGTGGTAACAACATTTCGATATTTTGCCTGTTTGCTCATCTAGCACAGTGGTCAGAAAGGACAAGTGGGTGATTTATCAACTCAGATGATTCCATTAGTGCATACTTTTTCTTGCTGTTGTCTTAAGATTGCCAGGTTCTTGCCTAAACTCTGAAGTTTAAATTACATTAGTGCTAGCTCTGATATTACTGCATGGTGCTGTCCTGCAAGGTGGTAGGCATATCCTCCTTGTTGTTTATTTGCTTCCCAGTGTCACTGAGCAAAATATTCTTCCTGGCAGTGACAGTGTCTGGTAGTGCTCAGGAAAACAACAGCCATGTCCCAGGTATCGGCAAACATTCCATTTTGTAATACTTATAGGATCCATTAGCTGCATTCTCAGCTGAAGTGGTAGCACTTCCTTCACACTGTGCCTCCTCTGCTGATGTTGCCAATACACATTCAGAGGAGAGAACATGGGCTTTAAGCTCTAAGTTACAGCGGACTGGGCAAAGAATGTGCCATCATCCAGGTGGGTACTTGGGAAGACTTTGGGATTAGTCAACTATGAGCTTCAAGACACTGAAATGATAGCTCTGCATCCTTTCAAGGGCTACATCCATATATCCTCTCCACACTTGACCCAGGTAGAAACAAGCGGGGCTTGAAACATAGAAAGAACCAAGGTCAGGTACCTCAGCCCTCCTCATTTCACATACTTTGTGACAGCATTCATCAGTGAGGCCATGTTCTCTTCTGGCCTTTCTGTAAGCAGAAAATGGGACTTGCTGACTGGAGCTCACTATTAGTGTTTTTTCCATAACTACTTCTTCATTTACTGGGGTTGTCCAGATGTCACTCCCACCTGCAATAAGGTCTTCACATACAAGCAGTCCACTAGCTTCTCCAACTGCCATATATCTTTTCAGCTTTAATCTTCTGCTGTCTGTTTTCAGGGCCAGGGCCTCAGAAGTTCATGCTCCAGCCTTTCCCTCAAGAGCTCCCTGTCTTTCTGCTCATAATTCAGTTGCTTTGTAGCCAACAAGGGAAATGGAAATAATGTGGCCCTTGTTACCTCTTTCTACTATCCTCTAGTCCCCTATTTTATTCCATCTTTTAGTCTCCTTCTCCCTCTCTCTTTATTTATGGGAGATGAAGGAAGGAGAAACATAAGCAGCTGTACAAGTATTTCTTCATTGCAGCAGGAAGAGAACAGGAGTTATAGGAAGAAACAGAGACAGGGAAAAGGAAAACAGAGTAGAAATACAAAAAAAAGGTAAAGCTGGAAAACTGAGAAAGTAAAAGGGAAAACTGAGAAAGTAAAAGAAGGAATAGAAAAATAAAGTCATTAATTTTATTTTATTTTGTATCAATATAAATTGTTTTAATTTCATTCTATGCCCAAAGAAGAGAGATGAACTGGAAATACTGAAGTATGGAACTGGGCAGATATTAAGGAACCAGGGAAAGTGCTGAGACTGAGTACAAGCCTCTGTCTTATATGCTTTTACTGGGGTTCTTACAGCTATTGCTTACACTCATAACATCTGCAGAAACATCACATGCATTTGCAAGGTTCTGCCCGGTCCCTCAGCAGAGTAACAGAAGGTGTTCTGCTGCAGATCTGTGGTAGTAAACAAAATTATGTTTTGTCCTGTTTTTAGAACAGTTTCTGAGTGATTAGATGAGGAACAGTGCTGGGGGAGGGGGGAAGAGGGAGGGGTGGACCTTTTCCTTTTGACAATTAGATGTGAGCTGTTGAAAGCTGCTTTCATGGATGAATGCATGGAGAATGAAGGACGTCTGGCAACTGATGTGTTTGATTAGTTTATTGTATACCATAATTCCACTCTCACTTACAGATGAAGCAGGCCTCTCACAGGAGTCGGACTTCACAATTGTTTGAATTCTCTGCCAAAACACCTTAGAACCTCAGAAGTCTTAAGAGGACCTCAAGTAGGGCACAGACAAAGCTAGTGAGGCAGGAGTAACTGAGCTAATCAGAAGGTATCAATCAGGGCACTTCACAGTTACATGGGGTCTAATTTGCAGGCAGCTTAGCATCTGTGGATTCCAGCGGGTCCCGAGTGCTCAGCTGTTCCAAAAATCAGGCCTACGGAGCATTGAGGGGGGGGCGTTTTGGAGGTCGAGCTTGTCTCCATCCTACTGGTCTGACTGGCTTCTTGTTGGGCAATGATGACATCCAGTGGGCAAACTCGTGAATTACAGCAGTATTTTATACGTGGCATAAGCTACTGCTGGGTCTCAAACGAAAATCGAAGAGTAAATAAGAGAAAATAACTTTCTCAAGAAAGATTCTGTGCTGTAGTGAATGGCTCATGACTAAGCCTCGTGCTGTTCTCCTCCTGACTTCTGCAATACCTAAAGGTGCATTTAGGTTTTGTTAAGGAGAAAAAATCTTGCTCTTTGGGAAAGTGCTGACAACAGCCTCTCACAGTGATTAATACCCATACAGGATTCTCACTTTCATGGAAGATTTTGTTTAACTGGTTTTGTCCTAAATCTATGACTACTCGTTTTTTGGGGATGTCTTAAAGCTTAACTTCCTTAACTTTCTGCAAAATCCATCATTTCAGTGGTTTCCCTCAGCTCTCTGTGTCAGTTGCCCCACTGTTTGGTACAGGCCTGGGGCAGGGTAAATCATCCAAAACTTAAACTGGATTAGATGTTTATAGCATAAATAACTGGAAGGACAGATGAAAGAATACAGAAAGGACCGTATAATCTTGTAAAACTGAGGACATGTGCCTGCCTTTCATTATTTCATTTTACAGCCAGAAGGTCTGGGATTCCAGCTACTGCCAGGTGATCACATACCAGCTGCTTCCGAAAATGTCTTTTTTTTGTTTTGGTTTTTTTTTTTTTGTTTGTTTGTTTGTTTTGTTTTGTTTTGTTTGTTTGGGGTTTTTTTGTTTTTTTTTTTCCTCCAGTACCTAATCAAGAGACTGAATTTTCTTTTAGATGTGTACTTTGATACTTCAATCCCCACCTCATCACCTGCCCAGCACTAGATTACTTCAATATGCTGTACAAGGAATTACACCCGACGTCAATCAAGAAATTAAATCAGACACAGAAAGCGGGCTCAGCCCCAGGATGGCCGGGGCAGAGCCCGGATCGGGCCCCTCGCCACCCTCACTGCCCGAGGCTGCTCCGGAGGGACTCCCGGGAGCAGCCGGGCCTCAGGCTGCGGCCTGCAGCGACAAATCCTCCAACGGTTTTAAAAACTGGCTTGGTAAAACGCTACAGATGCTGAAGCGCCCTGACCGCACGCCCTCACTTGATGATGTCAGCGAGGACGCATTACTTCATGTCATTGCATGACTTCTGCAGCGTGACTGCTGAGCCGCTCCGGTGATGATCTAACGTCCGCGGGTTGGTTTTTCCCCTCACTCACGTTCCCGGTGCCGGCGAAGGGCCGCTCGCAGGCGTCCCTCGGCCGCGGCTCCCACCTCACGCCAACGGCCCGTGACGCAACGTGACGTCACGCCCCGCCTCCCGCAGCGAGGCCCAGGCCCCGCCCCCTGCGAGACTGCCTCGCTCGCGGGCCCGCCCTCTCGCCTCTGATTGGTGCGCGCCCCGCCACTCGCAGAGCAGCTCCACCCGCGTCCCCGCCCTCACCTTGCCCTCAGCCCTGCCGCCCGCTTACCCCCGCCTCCCATGCCGGCTTCTCCAATTGGAAGAGGGAGGCGGTTGACCGACACTCCTCTCACCCAGTGAGGTGCAAGCGCTGGCGGGGCGGGAGGGCTGAGCGGGCACCTCCCTCCGCAGGCGGCGGCGGCAGCGTTCCCTGACCGAAGGGGCCGGGGGCTCCGCGTCCGTCCCCCGCCCCCCCCCCCCCCCAGCCCCGCTGTGCCTCATCGGGACCGGTCGCGGGCTGAACCGGGGGCTGAGGGGCTCGGGGGCGTCTTCCCGCCGCTCGGAGCGGAGCGGGGCGGCGGTGCCCCCCTCCCCAGGCAGGGCCCGCGGGCCGCACCCCGCCGCCACCCCTCCCCCGCGGCCGGCCGGCCTTCCCGGGCCGCACCCCGCCTCCTCTCCCTCCGCAGCGTCGCCCAGCCGAGCCGGGAGTAGGGGAATGGGCGGTCCCGGCTCCTAGCCCCCGGCTGCGGGCGCTCGCTGCTCCTCCTCCCGGGTCCCAGCGTCTCGGTGGCCTCCGCCCGATGCTGGCGGAGCTGGCTGGGGTCTCCGCGGCGTCGTGAGCGCTCCTGCCGTCCCTCAGCCGCCATGTCCGGCGTGGTGCGCACCCTGAGCCGCTGCCTGCTGCCGGCCGAGGCCACGGGCCGCGCCGGGGAGCAGCCGCGGCGGGAGGGCAAGGAGCGGAGCCGCGATGCGGAGCGGGAGGCGCGGCGGCGGAGCCGGGAGATCGACGCGATGCTGGCCCGGGAGAGGCGGGCCGTGCGGCGGCTGGTCAAGATCCTGCTGCTGGGCGCCGGCGAGAGCGGCAAGTCCACCTTCCTCAAGCAGATGCGGATCATCCACGGCCGCGAGTTCGATCAGAAGGCGCTGCTGGAGTTCCGGGCCACCATCTACGAGAACATCCTCAAGGTGAGGGGCGGGAGGGAGCCTGGGCCCGGGGCGGGGGATGGCGGGGGGATGGAGGCCGGCGCCGACACATCCACGGCAGTTCGGGGGAGTTTAGGCCGTGCCCGGAATCGCCGTCGGAAAAGGATGTGAGCTCGGCTGGGGAGGCGGCAGCTGCCCCAGGGCTGCGCCTCCCGGGAGCCCCCTTTCTCCGGGGAAGGGGTCTCGGAGGGTGCAGGTGTTTCGGAAGGCGGGTGCCTTTTGTGCGGCTGGGGGAAGCGAGGCTCTGGGTCTCCAGCACTCTCCGTCAGAAGGCCTCGATGAAGAAGGCTCAAAGGAAACTTCCCTGCAAAGGGGATTGAGAAAAGCTTTGTGGAAACGCAGAGGAAGGAGGATATAGGTGTGGCCTGCCTTCTGGAAAAAACATTATGAGGGCATCCTCGAAGTCAGAATTGGAGAAACTTCAAAATTTGAAGCAATGAGAAGGAATTTCCGTGTCTGCAAAATGGCCTGAGTCTGTGTACCTTGAGATGGGATGAGAAACGGGTCCTCATATAGAAGCGAGTGGTTGTTGCTTGGTACCTCTTTAGAAATGGGGGAGCATAGGACCTTAGAGTTGAGCAGTGTGGGATGTTATCAAACGTAGTGCTGAAAGGGAAATAACTTTCTTTTTGGTACTTTTGCAAAAAAGTTTTTTGTTCTATGTGTGTGCAGCCTCTATAGTGTTGGTAGTATATTTCTCTAGTGACTGGAGAATATAAAGGTAGGGCCTTTGGTCTACAGACAAGGAAAATCAGCCTTGACAAATACTGTTTCTCTCTGGGAAACAAGCTTTGATGCCTTGTGCAGATAGAAGTGATCATATTTTAGAAAAATACCTAAAGATGTATAAAAAGCTCCTTTAAGAATAGCTCTCTCTTCATCTTCGTAATCTTCCCCTAAAAGAACTGCTACTTTCTTGCCTATATTTTTCTGTAGGACAGTCTCTTTTCTTATGTGGGCATGGATTTGTGAAACTCTGAGATTTCATAGAAAATTAGAGAGGGAATGTACAAGTTAAGGATAACAAGTTGCTTCTGAATTTTCAGATTCGTTCTTAAATAGAAGCTTTATATGCACTTAATAGGTGCATGCACGCAGTGACTCTTGTTTTCAAGAATGCTGCTATTCCATGAAGGGCTTTTGCTTCTGCTACTGAACAGGTAAATTGTTGACTAATTTTCTTTTCCCTTTTTTCATCCATTTTCAGAATTACAGGAACCCATTAACTGCAAAAAAAGTTGAAGCTCAGGAACTTCTCTTTCATTGTAGTTATGTGATCAAAGAGAGCGTTATAAGTTTATCTATACATGTAGAAATAAGGAATCTTTTTATAGAGGTCTTAATGCTTATTTTGGTACTGTCAGTGATTTATTTGTTACTGCTATTGATTTAAAGTAGTACCAGGGGCTTTTCAGGAAGCAATTTGTGAAAAAGGAGAAAAATCCGAGACTTCTTCCTCTTTAAGCTGTCTAAGAAATACTACTTATGATTAAATGTTGTAATATTTTATGTATGCAGAAGGTATAGAGCTTTCAGTAGTAGAATTTAGTGTGATTTGGAAAGGAAGATAAGTGTCTCCATCTTGTAGTAGGGGAGACTGAGTTTTGCACTTGAAACATTTGTCTGTTGGATGGCTTTGGGCAAATTTGTAGAACTTAAAGTAGAATCCAGGTCCTCAAGGTAGCAGTCAGGTGTTCTGATTTCAAGACAAGTAGTTACCAACACTTCTTGAATTGTCAGCTGAACACCTCTTTAAGCCTATTAATAAACTAAAATCTGGAAGGGTTTTTAAAGTGAGTTAATGTGGTTCAACAGATTGCCCTTTTGGCCTTGCAGTTCATGATTTGGGAATGTTAGGTTAGGCTATCCTTCTAGGTACATGGATTGCATTTGTCTGACTCTTCCTTCTCTTATTTCTCCAGATGACAGAGGCGGCTTTTGCATATAAGAATACAGTTTACTTTTCACCCATAGGTTTTGGGGAATTGCATGGGAGTGGTCGCTATGGAAAGAGTATGCAGAAGAAGAGAGAGCAAACAGAGGAAACTAAATGAGTTTTTCTGGTGGGAAGGAGGTCTGAGACTGGAGTTGTGGGGAGAAGGCAGTAGATGTTCTGTTTGTGTTTTGCTCATCTGAAGGAAACCTGATAACACCTTGATATTCTGCCATAATCATCAGGAAGAAATCAAATACCAAGACAGAATTACAGGGCGCTCAAAACAGATTGATGTTGTCAGTGCATTTATTTTAGGATAATTGTGTAATACTTTCTTTCATTAAACTTTGTTCTGTGGATAACCATAAAACGTTTCAAGTAAACTTATTTTACTTCTTTAACGATGTAAATTGTCAAATGAACCTGATTGCTATTCTTTCTATAATAAAGTGTTTAGACTACAGGGTCTTTTCACTTTTTCAGGAAGTTCAGACAAGAATGATCATCGATTAATACTAAATGGAGCGGAGATCACCGTGTATCTAATTGACAAGAAAAGATGTACTATAAAAATTCATCTTATAATACATGGACAATGTGAAATGAAAATGATCCTATCAAATAGCATATAAGTCTGACATTGTGAAGTACAGCTGCAGCAGCCTTAGCCCCTTTTTCCACACAGTTCTCGGCATGGTCAAACAATGGTTCTGTTAAGCTTTTACAACACTGAGATCTGAGTTAGAAATGCAGTGTAAATCTCTGGGATTAAATGGTCAATTTTCATTTTCCAGCCATGACTAAACTCCTCTCTGAAGGAGGAGGATTACTACTCTCTCAATAGTGCTTGATAATTCTGAAGTGCTTATTGCAGTAGTATTTAAGCAGTCTATACAGCTTATGGATAACGAAGGAACTAATTCAGAGAACAGAACCTGAAACCTCTTTGAAAATAACAGTATATGAATTGACGTTAGTGTCAGCTTCCACTTTCTTTTGAGTTTTCAGCTTCTCACTTTTCTGATATCTTCCTTACCCTGTTCTCTCTGTTTTTCATCCCTCACTTCAGGAAACCCTAGTTAGAAACAAAATGCTGAAATGAAATAAATCTATTATACAGAATTTACTTTTCCATTTAGTACAGGTGATGGTTCAGGGCCGTGCTAGCTTTTTCTGGCATTTGTGGGATGGTCTTCAAATACATTAGTTTTGCTTTGGTTTAAGGTAAATAGTCATCAGTTAACTAGGGTTTTGCTTGTTAATCGAGGCTAAGTTTCAAAGTAACTTTTTGGAACTTTTTGATGATTGAAGTGAAAAGCAGTAGTGTTAATGTTCTGGTATGAGTACACAGGCTTCATGACTTTAGCACACCCACCTGGAAAAGGAAAGTGGATAGGACAGGACTAGCTGCTGCAGCATGAATTTTAAGGCAACTCTGGGATATACAGAGAAACTCGGAAAACTTTTGTGTACCTTAAGTTTCAAGTCTAAGAAATGGCTGGTGGTGTTACATGAGTGTTTTGATGTCTTCCAAATGTAGCTAAAAGAATCTTTTGATACCTTCCAAAACAGATGGGTTGGCCTTGCTATTCTACTTGCTTCCTTTGATAACAGTTAAAGAGCTTAGATACTTGATGAATCATGGCTCTGATGTTCCTTGTCTAAATGTTTTTTTGTTTCAAGTATGAGAATATCACGCTGCTTGAAAAAAACCTGGTTTAGCTGCATAAGAAAATAATTAATCTACAAGCACCAGAGCAGTACTTGCACCAGCTTGTTTGGGAGATTTCAATCTGAAGAGAGAAAAAAAATCAGCTTTTGAAAGCCTGAAGTATAACTGAGTTTTTTGGTAATGTTAGTTTCCATGTTGAAAATGAGAAGGCCAGCTCAAGGTTTCAATACATCTGTGAGTGTTTTCTAGTTGTCTGTGGCCTGAATTGTGGTGATTAACTAAGCGATTGAAAAGCCTGGAATTGTGAAGGAGAGGACTGCTCAGGAAATGGTGTTACTTCATTTGTGGGCTCTGAGTGGGGAGAAAAACAACCAAATATTTTGGACATGAAAACTCCCTGGGGATATCTTTGGGACTTTTGAGTGCAATTGCGATACACGTGGGCATACCCAAGAGCATTTCTCCTTGACAGCTTGAATATGAGTGACAGTAAAGCAGGCAAAATGAGTAGTCTGGGCTGAAGCCCATTTTAAGAATAACTTTGAACTTCTGCAACCAGTACTAAATCTAGGATGCTGCTGCTTCATTGTTGCAGGTACTCTGTATACCTGCAATGGCCTTATGCTGTGTTTATGGTCTCTGACTATAAGGTAGATGTACCTTGTGTCATTGGAAAACAGAACAAGAAAACTAGCTTGCAACTTGCATCTGTACCTGACTGAAACCTGCAAAGTCTGAAGTGAGACAAGAACGGTCTTCAATTTAATTGGGAGCTGTGCTTTAAGTGTCCAAATTACCTAGTCATTTGTAGTGTAAGCATATGTCTTCTAATAGCCTACAAATGAAGGGGGGATACATCTTTTCATTATGTGAAGTCTAGGTATTCTTTAAATGGACTTGACTACACGTTTCCTTGGGTTTACATGCAAATTAATTTAGTAACCCATTAGGAGGTGATGATAGTGACACTCAAGCTGTAACTTCAGAGTTGGGATCTAGCTATACTTGAGTAGTTGGTCGCAGGACAGTATTGATCTCGCTTCTGCTGGGACAGCACAGATTCTTTTGAAAGGAATGAGAATACCCTGTAAGATCTGTGGCTAATTAGGAGCTTTTCCATCAAATTTAGCATACAAGTGCTAAATTTCTGTGATAGAACCGGTATTTAAATCTGATTATCTTTGCTTGTGCTTTTACTGTGTAGTGGTTGTTTTAATATAAAAAATAATATTCCCAAAATTACATAGAAAAGAAAAACCCTTATGAGTCTAGTTGTTTCTCCTGTTCCACGTTCATTTAATCGATGAAACTCTCACTAACTTCCAGCTGATGTATTTTCTGTGTCTCAAATATAAATTCTGTCAGCTCTGTTGGTCTCTTTGCCTTTGGAGTGTCTTGGCTGGGCTAGGAGAGAGCAATTTATCTTCATCATGGTGGATAGTGGAAGAGGAGTAATGGTCAATCATAAATGATAAATATTCATTGTTGCTCCAAAATAGAGCTTACAATGCTCTTGTGATGTAGTCATTAGTATTGCAGACCACGAGTTAGTCCCTGGAGACTGTAGACACATACTTTGATGTGTTCCAGACAAAAGTTTAGTCACTTGAGTGACTAAATTTGGGAGCTTACATTTTATTCAGTTGGTTGAGTATACATATATTTTTATGATTAACTTGTAAAGACTATTGACAAAGAAATTAGCAAATTGTACTACTAACAGTGTTTACAAGAAAACTTTGGAGCAAACTAATAAGTGTTGTTTGAAAAATTAAGTTCAAGACAAAGTTACAACAGGAGGTAAAGCTAGAAGGAATCAGAGGCTGTAGAGTTTCCAAATGAACTTCCTTCACTTGCATGGTTTTTTTTTACCCTTGTGGGGCTGAGGGGCTGATCTTATCTTAGTGTTGAAGGCCCACCTCTCTCTACCCTTTGCTTCTGTCTAAGCACATCTGCTGGGTACTGTGGCAGTATATTTGATGGCATCATGACAGGATCTTGTCAAACCTGATGGGGATACTTTTGGAGCTGCAGTTGCTGCTTCCATTCCATTGAAAGCACGAGCTAGATACTAATGAGGTGGTCTCAGAAAAAAGGAGAAACCTGGTAATGTAACTCTGAAAGCATTAACTCAGAGCTTTTTTAAGGTCCTGCACCAGTTGTCACCTCTGAGGTCATCATCTCTACTTTGTGCCTGATTGCAAGTAAAGCTTGCAGTAAGGGCATTTTTTTTTTCTTCTGCTGCATTTAATGTCATTTTGCTGGATTCAGTCAGACAAGGACTCTTTTCAGAGTTTCCAGACAAGCAGACATCACTGCTGCTCCCAATTCAGAGATTCAGTGGCTAATCCAAATGTTTCTTAATGTTTGTGTTCCTGTGGACTAAGTAAATGACACTTCCCCTTTGTTCCCATTTTTTATATGTATGTTGGGCTGGACGGTAGGTCATCTTTACTGTTTACCCTGCTCTCACCTGGGTGGTTCTGGAGAGTGAATGGTGAAAATACATGCATAACTGGTGAGCCTTTCTGTTGGTCTAACTGGGCTAACTGGTGCTTCTTCCACCCTTACCCTTGTGTCTGTCTCACAGCAAACTAATATAGGTAGTAGAAACCACTTTTTATATAAATTACTAGCCTTTGTTGATGTTTGCTCACTGGATTGGCTTGTGAGCTCAGACAAATGACAGACATATCAGACAGGAGAGGGTGGAACTGCACTACCAGGTAAGATGCTTCTTTTGGTGGTACCTGGTTGTTAGACTGACTGCTCTGTAATGAGAAACCTTGTCCTTAATGACACTGGGATCTTGGCTGCTGCTTGGCTATAACGTTCCAAGGACATAAATCAAATAAAAACACCGTTAATGCTTTTACGATAGCGTGCTATAAAAACCTGATTGTCTTGCTATTACTTTGTTAGATTACCTTCTTCCCAGTGTTCCAGATGGCAATTTAAAAAAAGTGCGTGCAAGTATTTGCAAATACTGACAACTTTATTTTTAAAAAATATATTTGAAAATGTCTTTTTTAGAGGGTTAAGAGTTGTTTTCTAAAAATACAAGTAGGTTACATTTTATCATCTTTCTTTGCTTGCCAGTAAGCATTGCTGCTGAAATGTCCAGTCCCATCTATGGCTGTGTGATTCAGCTTTCTCTCTCTTGTATTGGCACCAGTGATCGCGGAGCTGTTGAAGTTTTTGGTACAGTTAAACTTGATGGCCTGGCTGGACCTGTGTTCATATGGCTGCATCACTTCCTACTGTTCCACTGGCATAAAGGGAGTATTAGAAATACCTCGCTAAGGTGGGAGCACTCCTTTTGGCATTAGCTCAGATTTATATTGATATCTGTGAATTGTGATTCCCAGACTTTTGCCAGTTCCTTCTCAACAATGAGGAAGAGCACACAGTAGGAAACATGTTTGAATCTTCCTGTTGCCTGCAATAGTCATGTTGGTTTACGCCTGTAGGAGAAGACAATCTCCGAGTTCCCTGATCAAGTATTCAGCAGTGATCAGCACTTCTCTCACAACAACGATTTCTATAAGTAGAATATAGATGCTGGAGAGAGGGCTTTTGTATGAGGTTCAGCAGTGGATTAACCTTAAATTTTAAAAGTAGCTGCTGCCGTATTTCACGTGTAACAGTTATTCTGTTGTCTGTGATCTCATACCCAGTAGCAGTTCCTTAAAATTAGTTTGAGAAAATGCACTGTAGGAGACTTCTATATTTGTATACAAACTCTACGTAGTTTTTTGAGTTCTCTCTAGACACATGACTACAATAATCAAATCTTCTGATCACTTGACTGCTGGTTTGTGCACAGAAGAACCTGTCCTTGCTTATGAGTGAGTGCCCCCCAAACCTTTTGTTTCCATTGTGAGTTTGGAGCTTAACTGTGGTGTGCTCACTTGGCCTCTGAGTTGGTCCATCTGGTGAAAGGTGTGAGATTTTAAAGATAACGAATCCTTCAAGTACTAGAATAATTTAAAATGTGCATGTTGTGTTTTATGTAGTAGGGTAACTACTGATGTAAGGTGTTCTTAAATCAAGCTGCTCTGCAACACTTCATGTATTGGCAAGCATCACTGGCTTCAAGTGACATTAGTTAGTGATAACCTTTCTAATAACTTCCACAAAACCACTTCATTATTATTTTAAAATGCAAAACAGCCTAGATTTTTTTCAAAAGTAAAGGAGACAAAATATATTTGAGTCAGTCCTAGTAACAAGCATTTGTGCAAATGCTCATAAAACCTTCATACTGCTGGTGAGTAGCAAACATTGTGCTTGGTGCCTAACAGCTGTGCTCTGTCAGGCCAAGGATCTAGCATTTTGTCTCTGACATGAAAAAAAAAAAAAAAACAACCACCCCACAACCAAAAACGGGTGCAAGAACAAGGCAATGTGATACTTTGGTATACTCTTCCAGTTATTGGCAGCCTTTAGTTTTGGAAACTTCTTGAGCCAGGAGTTGCATCTGGAATGTAATTGAATAATCCTCTTTGGACCTTTTTTCCATCAATTTGTCTTGATTGCTTTCTGAGTCCGTTTATACTCTTGGCCAACATCCTATGTAAATGAGTTCATGTCACTGGGGGATGTATAGGAAAAACCCTTCTTTTAATTTAATCTTCTGTTTGATAATTGCGTTGCTGTACCACTTGTGCATAGGCTTTTTCTATCCCCCTTTCTCCAACAGGTTTGTAAATTCTGTAGATTTCTGGTATATCATGCCTCAGTTACTTTTTTTGGCACTGGGTTTCTAGATCTCCTTTAGTGTTTTTTTCTGCGTAAGATACAATACTTCATGAGTTAGATTGCATGTCCCACTCTTGTTATACCTTTTCTTGTTCCACCCTGTTTCCAAGTTTTGTGAATGCCAATTATTAGGAAAGGAATGGGACAGAGAACTTCCTATTTTCCTCCCTGACTGGTGCTTCCAGTAGGCTGCTGTTTTGCCCTTTTGTAATGCCTGACACTGTCCTTATCTGTGAATTTTAATTCTTTCCATCTGTGCTTATTCTGGGTCCTGCTTTGATTGCAGCACAAGCTGCAGATCAGTTGAACTGTTCAGAAGTTTATTTCATATCAAAAATTGTTGCCACATTTTTTTCTGTATTCTAAATTTGAAAACAGAATGGTAATTAACAGTATTCGGTCTTCTGAATGAAAGAGTGAATTGCCATTTTCTATAGTAGTAGAAAATCAGAAAAATTGTCATAGCGGCATTGGGAAGGTTTACTATTAATTGAATGCTGAAATTAAAACAATCTGGTGTTACCTTCATTGTTAGAGCTTGGGAAGGAATGTTGTACATGTAAGAAGACCTGGTGTTTTTTTTTCTTATTTGTTCCAGTGGTGTCTGAGTCCAAATTAAGTTTTTATAAATATATTTTAACATTAAATATATCATTCTGTTCATTCTATGATAAATTGAAATTCTAGGAATTTTAATTAAATTTAATCTTCTAAATGAAGTCTTTACCTCTGGCCATCAACAGTGCCTATAAACTTTTAAGCAGTTTTACCTACAGATAAAAGTGACTCTCTGGCTATCTCCCATGCTGGTCTTTTTGGAGGAAAGAGGTATGGAAAGTGTTTTGAATGTGTTTCCGAAAAGAGGAAACTTCCTATGGTAACTTGTTCTGCAGACTAATGGAGCAAGGATTATCAAATACTCACTGTGGCTGCAAAAAATAGTGTTACCAGTAACTCTGTATTACTATACTCGCGTTTCGTGGGCTCTAAACTTCGTGGTTTCTCTGTTTCTCCTCATCTTTCTGACATCTGCTTGTAGCATTTATAGAACTGTTCTGTGGAGATGGAGAAATGTTAAGTTTAGATTCACTTTCCTGGGGATCTTGCCGAGTCACAAATACTGCTAAGAGTTGGGGGGGAAGAGACATTGCCTGTTTTGCTCATTATGTAAAGCTTTTACTCCTGATGCATTTTAGGTCTGTATCTCTAAGCTGGTGTGTTCTACAAATAGAATTTTTTTTTTTGAGAAGTGTTGTTCCTGTGGGTATGCATAGAATGGCATAGGACTGCTAATCCATTTCCTGGTTTTTTTTATATTCTTCATTCAGTGTTTAAAATTGACCTTCTATGTGTTACATACATGTCTGTTTTGTCAATACTGATGCTGATGCCTCTACATCTGAATCTGCCACTTTGTCCCAGACTGGGTTCTGTACGTGATTCGGTGGCAACCATTTCTCTCTCAAACAGTCAGAGGAAGGTGCTGATGCTACATGCTCCCTGTGGGTGACCTTACAGCAGTTAATGCACTCGCATAGGGTCTGTCAGGTCTAAGTTTAGTTCCCACTATTGCTCCAGGGAGATTCAAACCTGCGCTTCCAAGGAGCAGCAACCAACAGATAAGTGACTATTCTGGGACTGTAGCAGTCTCTACGCCCTTGATTGAAACTCTCTTCTGTGTTTTTCTCCAAACAAATGATGAAACTGTCCTTAATAACAGTCTCTGGAGATTCTTCGTATCTCCAGTGGGAGCAGGATAAGGTAGAGCAACTGTGGAGAAACGCACCGAGCCTCAGGGCCCAGTGCCACTTTATCCAAACAGCAATTGTGCAGCTTTGCCGACCCCTCCGAAGGGACTGTGGCAGCTGTGGGATGGGTAAGGGTTAAGTCAGTCTGAAAGCTGTGAGATAGAAAAGCCGGAGCTGAGCGGCTGGGGGAGATGGTTGCTGGTTGCAGGGAGCTGGAGCCGAAGCAGGTGAAAGGTCAGAGCTGGGCTGTGTGGGCTGGGAGCTGCAGGGCCCAGGGCTGGGGAGATGGTGATCGCGGCCAATTAACCACTTCTGTTCATAAGCACTTCTTGCTGAACAGAAACAAACGTGGCATTAAACACCTAGAAATAGCGGTGTCCCAGTCTAGGTTACCACAATGCTTTGGAAAAATCTCAAAGTTCTTGATTGGGGGCAAGGGAGAGCTGATGCTGACTTTGAATTGCAGCTGGGATGCTGTTCAGTGCAAGTGATGGGCTTACAAAAGTGTCTGAGGTCACAAGACTTCTCACAGGCATCTGCCATTTGGAGACAGAACCTTATAAGTGTTGTTTTTCTTCATGCTTACATTTAACATTGTTCAAGTAATGCAGATCTTCTGTTATATTCTGTTAATGAAGGGATAAACTCTAGGAATGAGAGTTGGCTTTTTGTCTGTATGACAGTTACTAAATAGTTATGTCTAGAATTTAAAGCAGCAGTTTGTAAATATATTCAGTTTTAGTCTTTTCATGATATGGTGGAGATATATTTTCCACTTCATAAAAAGAGAGTAACAATCACTAGAGAATCATAAATATTTACATTTTGGGGAAACTACTTCAGGAGCACTGTTGCATAAGTGACAACCACGATGGTTTGCTTTGAGTTTCTATTCTGAGACACTCACACTAAGTTGCTTCTCACTTCCCTCTCCAATTTTAATTTCCATTGGGAAAGTTACTGTTCTTCTTGTGTGGTGCTGTTAAAGGACTGAAGAGGTGAAGTGTTCAAGTGTTAACAAAACATACGTGCAGTCTTGATAGCTTAAAGTGTGAAAGAAAAAATCAGTCCAGTAACGTGGATGTTGATGTGAATAGCTGTGGAAACAAAACTTCAATTTTCATTTTTTATTTATTTTCATAAACTGTAAAACCAAAGATCAACACCATGAAAGAAGTAGTTTAATATAACCCATAGCTTTTATTAGTGAATTAGATGGTATTTGAGGTGCTAAGCCACCAAAAACAGTTCTATCCATTATTAAAATGGTGCTTACAATTGAGAAATAATTATTGGCCATCTGAAGCTATTCAGTATAGGTGCAGTTAGATTCAAGACTTAAGTTTCAAAGTTACTTAACTTCATATGTTTGGCTTGTTGCCAAGAATAGGAAACTAAGTTTCCATAAAAACTGCAGAATGTGAAATTAAGCAGTCTCAGTAGTCCTGTGTTAAATTTGAGAACTAGAACGCTATCCTTCCAGATTTTTTTTTCAAGAATTAGAGTACCAAAACCTACCTGTCATGACGTCTTAGTAAATGTGTGGCAAGTTCAAAAAGTAAGCTGGTGCTGATGGAAAACTGTACCTGCTTTACTGAGCCTAGCAGCTTGAAATATAAGCAGCGTTTTCATTCCTCTTGCCACTGGGCTTTCCTACTGGAGGCAACCATTTGGATGAAAGTGTCTCAATGGAAGATGCTAATTTACAGTAAATTTTCAAGAAATCTGTAGAGTTGGATAGCTGTGTTCTATAGCATCCAAGTTGATTGTGTTAAAATCGTGCTTTACAGCAACATGCTTTTTGGACCTTGCTAGTTTGGTATGGCTATCTTTCTTACCTAAATGTTTAACCAGTTGGTGGATGCATACAGCACTGGAAGTTACTAAGTTTCCTCAATTTTAGATGCTCAGTATACTTTACTTCATCAGAGCATACAGTAGTTCTTTCAGCAATATTTTTTTAGTGCTATTCTGATCTCCTAATGCTTGAGAAAGCTAGTATGTCCTTTTTGATATCTAAAATCCAAATACAAAAAAAAAGGTGGAAGAATACGGTTTCAGGCATGGTGTTACTTTTAAAACTACAGCAATGAGGATCATACATTAGTTCCCAGATACTTTTCTTATGCATTTGATGTTTACTTCTATTATCTTTTAGTAGTATTGTTTGTTACAACTGGCTGTTGCTGCTAGAATTTTTTTCCACCTGGAAAAATATATTGTGGCTAAGTTGCTTACACAAGGAAACTCCTATCTTATTTCTGTTGGAGATGTTGCAGTAAACAATGTTTACAATTTTATCCTGAGTTCAGTCTCACCAGAATAGTGGTTTTTTTAAAAAAAAAAAAAGCTTCAGGTACCTCTGAGTCCTTGTTCTTTTACACTTCAATCTTTTTATCACTGACTTTCTTATCTGAATCATTCTTTAGGGCTGCAGGGTTCTGGTTGATGCACGGGACAAACTGGGGATCCCTTGGCAGTACACCGAGAATGAGAAGCATGGAATGTTTTTGATGGCTTTTGAAAACAAAGCTGGAATGCCCATAGAGCCTGCCACCTTCCAGCTGTATGTACCTGCACTGGGTGCGCTTTGGAGTGATTCGGGAATCAAGGAAGCCTTCAGCCGTCGGAGCGAGTATCAGCTGGTGAGTATGTCATCTTCATGGTGGGAGGAAAAAAGTTCCCTGCTGTGTAAATCTCTCTTCGTTTGAAAGATTGCTTGCTACGTGCAAGATTTAGCCATCATGTGAGCTGTTTGTAGTAATGCTGTAAATCTGAGCACTTCAGCAGCAGAAACAAGTGGTAATTGGAGCCAAACTTGAAAAACTACATGGCAGTAAGAGGGAGTGAAAAAGTGCACATGACTGGATAAACTGGAAGGGCAAGAGGAACCAAAAAAGGCAGGAATTGGTTGAACTAAAAATATTTTAGCAGCTCAGTAGGTCTGTTCATAGTAGGTCACTGATGAAGGCACACTTAATTTGTAACTTTCCAGTCCTGCCAGCTTGCACTGTATTGATACTGGCAGACTATTCCTGCATGCAGATCTTTTGAAGTGAATGCAACACCCATTCTGGCTGCTGCTATTTGGCTGTTTCTTTTCATCCTGACGTCTGCAAGTGAAACTTGGATAAGCAACTGAAAGATGACAGTGAGCGTAAAAATGTTCTATCTTCCTTGCTTTCTTGTTACTAGGTTTTCATGCTCTTGTGCCAAAATAGCTGCACTTCTGGTATGGAATATGTTTCTGGCAGCTGTTCATAATCGACTCCTTTTTCTTCCTATGTACAAGATGGAGAGGCTTTCTTTTCCTCTCTCTTTCTTCCCTGTTCAGTGAAACAAGGTATTGATCCATGCAACCTACTACCATGGTTACTATTTCTTGGAAAATTATATGGGATGATTTCCTAATTGCTCTAATAAATGTATCTTTAAGATTTTAACATAGTAATTATGTTTCAATCTGCAGGTAGAATTCTTTTTGGGTTTTCTGTCTCCACACTGCATTCAGCTTTTTTTTAAAAAAAAGAGACTGTTAAAGGTGAAATTTTTTATGCCTGGATATGTTACCAGTGTTTAATTAGAGGAGTTAGGTAAAGGGTAGAAACATGGCTTTGTACAGTCTCCCTTGGACTCTTACAAAGGAATACAATGTAACTGAAGGAAAACTAGAGAAATTCAGTAGTGAAATTCTTATTGTTTGTTCCCTCATGCTGCTCCTCTGTGTGGGTTCTTTAGTGTCTAATATGCAGTTAAACTTACGTTGCAGCCCTTAGGTACTCATCTGTCTCTGCTAATAAGATGTCTATTTGAGTCTTGTTATTTCATGTCTTTGAAATCTGTCTCTGAAGTATTTTGAGACTGCTAAATGGCTAAAAAATAAATAAAATGGCTATGTAAAACTGTCACAGGATGATTGTATAAACCTCACTTCCTTAGGCTAAAAATGTACCAATTTCCATGTTACAGCACTGGGGGTGGGGAAGAGGATGTGCAGGGGGGAGAGAAGAGAGATTAATTTTCCATAATTCCTAGTGTCTGTAGACACAGACTAAGATTTTGCTGTTCTAAGCACTGTTCACATGTGGAATAAAAAGATGGTTTGTGCCACAGGGAACTTGAATTTAACATGAGACAACTACTAAGAGAAGCCAGTATAGTAAGCAATAATTGCATTAGCAGCCCGTTAAGATTGTTTTGTTTTTTTTTTCTGGGAAATGCTATGATCAAGCATGGGCTTTGTTTTTAGGGGGGAGATTTATATTGGGATCATGTGGGAGGTTCATTCCTGTACTGGTTAGCAATAAAATTGCATCAAACTGGAAAAAAAGTCCACTTTGTTGAATAAATAGCATTCCAAGACTCATAGGCCTACCTCTGCATTCTCTGGCTTTGAGGATTAAACAGGAAATACCAAAAAATAAAAAAGCCCCACAAAAACCAAGCATACAGGCATGCAAGTGATGATTTAATATGTTATCTTCAACATCCTGGTATCATTCTATCATGCATCTTTTTGGATGGCATTCATATAACCTGTTTAATGTTACTGGGGCAACTGGAACTGCTGCAGGCAGCACAACTGTTAACTTGTCAGTAGTGCAGTGATATACTGTGTCACAGAAATACCGTGTAACTTGGTCCTGCTGCATGCATGCGTGGCACTAACACCTTGAAAATCCCGGATGCTGTTATTTTACTGTGTATGCTGCATCACCATAAGACTAGATAGGCTGCATTTACCTCAATTGTAAATAAAAAGCACTTACTGCATAAAAGTTGTTGGTTTGTTTTGGGGGTTTTTCTTTGTTTTTGTTTTTGTTTTTTTTTTTTTTTTTAAAGGTAATAGATTTTTCTCAAGGATACAATTGCTACTTCTGGATTGATCACTAAACAAATTAAGACCTTAATAACTTGAACAAGTTTCCATGCCTTGTTTCTAGGTTTGGAGAAAGTCTGATTCCCAGAGTACATGGGGATTAGCAGCAGTACAGTTTCTTTAAAAAAAAATATATATTTTTTTTAAAAAAAACTACATAACTTTAAAGAAAGCAAGTGGTTTAAGGAGATGCCTTATTTATACCTGTATATGATGTGTATAAACCCATACCTTCATTTAGTTTAAACCCTTGCTGGATATAGACTCATGTAAATAAATAGAAGCCAGATATAGTGGACTCTGAGAAAATAAATCTTTTCTGAGTGGATTTTAACTAAGGCTAGAGAAAACCTCTGCATCACCTCTTCCTTTCTTATTTAGTATAAACGAGCTATTAAATGGAATACATTTGGTTTGAACTGAATTTGTTATCTTTATAATAAATAGTTTTTAAATCATCACCAAAATTTGGAGCTTTACATTACTATGATCTTTCTGAATGTTTCTGGACAATGTTTGAAATAATGACCTTGCTCAGCACTTGCATTTTCTTCACCCTGGTCTTACAGTCAACTGAGAACCAGCTCTTTTTATTATTGTTGTTATTTTGGCTTCTAAACTCTAGAATTATATTGGTCTGCTTTCTCCAGGAAGTTGTGTGACTTTGTTTAAAAATAGAGAGTAAAACATGTTGGTTGGTTAACTAGAACTGAAAATTGCAGTGTACAGGTGTCTTCCTATGTAAGGCTAAGCTTAATGACTGACTCAGCAGCAGTGAACTTGTTGAAAGAAAATGGCTCTGACCGTAACCTCATACAATCTGAAAGCTGCTTCTCTGGGACCACAGAAGCTGCCTCTGGGCATTTGAGTGTTTTGTGCTTCATATTCAGTGCCTAGAAGTGCTGGCTGTAAATCCCTGTCTGGGTCTTTGAGCATTTCAGAAGTGAGTGGGTGGATTCTACAATAGCAGGGTGCTTTTTTGCCTTCCCCCCCCCCCCCCCCCCCACATCGTCTTTCTTAAAGCAGACTGCCCAATTTAACTTTCTTCTCACAAACATCAGCCTCTCGTTCTTCCCCCGCCTCAGCCTGTCCCCACCGACCCAAGTTCCTCTGTTCCTTGTATGCAAGCCAAGCAGTTCGGGGACAAAAGGTTCATTGTATGTTTGGTTACATTGTCACGTCTCTGTCCTCATTTTTTAACTACTAGAATAGGAATTCCTTTATAATCAGGATGTGATTCTTCTCTTTTCTCCCTTGCCCTCATTATCTTATCCCGTTGTCTGTCTGTATGTTAGAAAGGGATATATTTATCATGTGTCTCATTGTCCTGTAACATTTGTTCATTTGAGGTTGCCTGTGGTAGTTCGGGCAACTGGGTGTTAATTCGTCATTGCCAGCAGGTGGAGACAAATTCTATTTTGAATGGCTTCTTGCAGAAGGGACCTTGGGATTTCAGTTATGATTTAGCTGAAAGTTATGATTTAGTTATGATTTAGCTGAAAGCTGATTTAGCTTCTTCAGTTTAAGCCTAATAACAAGTATTTGGGTGTTTAAGGGCATGTATCTGCAAGCTTTTTTGTATCCATAAATGATGTTTCCTTTTGCGTCATAAACCATAGAGACTGAAGCCAAGGTAGGAATTGCTTTGGTCGGTTGGTTTTTGGTTTGTTGGTGTTTCTGCTGGGTTTTTTCTTCCTCCTGGGTGTCTAGTGGGAGAATGTGAGAAGCCATTCACTTTTGTTTTAATGTGACTAGAGCAAACAAAGTCTGAAGTGGGGTTAGGTACTTTTTTGACTTATTGAAACCTAACCACAATAACATGAAGCATGCTAAAGATGGGACAAATAGGACTTGTGAGGCTAGAAAATGATACATTTGTCATGGTCAGGACAGATATATGTTGTGTGCTAGCACTGTTACAGAGCTTAAGCTAGCAATGAACAGGTCAGCAAAGGCCATCATCTGGCTTCATCAGTTCTTAAAGCAAAATCGACATTGTTCTATCAGGTTTTTTAAACATGCACAGCGGTTTTTGTTTTTAAATATTCATCTTAACTATTCTTAGTCAAATCAGTATCCTTATTTGAATGACTCTTACTGCTTCCCTTCAAAATACCAAGTCTTTCTAGCCTGTAACTATGCATTTCAGGATCTCCTGAACTTCTCGTGTATTACAAGTCATATTCATATCTCTTCAGGATCGATGGAGCTATTCACTATGAAAGCCAAAGCCTATTTGCAGTTAAGGCTACTGTGCTGAGTTATTCACATACAGCCAGACTAGCTTCTGACTTGTGCTTGCAGATACCTGCCCTCCTTGATACGGAAAAGAGCATGGCCATCCACGGAGACTGCAAAAGTTGTCTGTTTTAATGCAGTTATTCTTAATATACAGAATATGTTCATGATCCGTCACTAGAGTATCAATTTAAATTTAATTGTTAATACTGATGTTCACTGCATTATTGAAGATAATTTCTAAGGTTATAATATCTCCTTTTTTTAAAAAAAAATAAATGTCAGTGTTAATGGGAAGTAGTGGTTCCTGAGAGGGAAATAAGGGGCTTGCAAATACAGACAAAAACTTACTACTGTGTCTATAGCTATTTTTAGATCTGTGCACAGGGAATTGTATGGAACACTTCCAGTAATACTTCAAATACTAAGGGTCTCTGAAGCCTTGGATGTGGGAAGATTCTGGAAAATGTTTTAAAGGCTCTTTCTTTTTTTTCAATTCACCATTCTCTGGGTGTTTTGAGGTAGGTGGGTTTGGGGATATTTGTAATAGGACAGGAATCAATCCCCTATGAATTAACTATGTGGGGTTTTTTTTCCTCTAAGCAGACACTTGAAATAAATCAAAGTGGTTACGTTATGCCTACCAGAAGATATAGTGTGCTGGAATTGTTGCATAGTGAACAGCTTGCTCCCTGCACTGCTATAACTTTGTTGCTGCAGACTC
This sequence comes from Tyto alba, assembly GCF_018691265.1. NCBI lineage: Eukaryota > Metazoa > Chordata > Aves > Strigiformes > Tytonidae > Tyto > Tyto alba. The sequence goes on from NW_024881302.1 coordinate 5,581,692, forward strand.
CTTATGGAAGGAGCCGATGGTCTGGAAGCCTCACAGGCAGCCAGCTGTGTGTTTTGGGCAGTAGAAGGGTAAGGCACTAGTCATGCGCACTAATTATTGATTCAGAGAGGGCAAACTGTTGCTTAAATGTCTTTATTTTGGTACAGAAATACTAGGTACGGCAGTAATATAAGATGATCAGGAGTTAGGCTACATACCAGCTGCTATAGCATATGGAGGTTATGTGGCAGCATTTGAGTGCCTCTAGAAACCAAGTGAATGGAGAGGTTGGACGGCAGAGTACTGATTTGACATGAGAAGTAGGTGACTTTTGAAGTGGCATGTTAAATGAAATCCATAGGAGTGGGCTCTATTTTGTCAGAATTCTTCAGTGCACTTTAATAGAGATTTCTAGAATCCTTAAGTAAAATGTTTCCAGCTGATCATTTGTCTTAAGATGTAAGGGCAGAGTAGAGTTAGCCTTAAAAGCATGTTTTTAAGTATTTTACTCTTTTTTTCAGCATATATGTTACAGCACTGAAATGCAGGAGTATTTGTTCCTGGTATTGACATAATGCACTTGCTAATACACTTCCTCTTGAGGAAATACCAAGAGTCAACTCAACTCCAGCTTATACAACTGGCCATAACACAAAAATGTGCTCTTTTTGCAAACTACTGTTTGAATGTGAGTTTACACAAGAGACAATGAATGTTGGTTATTCTGTAAGGATGATTTTTTTTTTTTTTTTTTTTTTTCCAGAGCTGTGAAACTCACATTTCATCAGTGAAATCCATTGGGGCTTGACCAATGCTGATGAGATGTACAAAGGAAATAGCTACGTTGTTCAGAGTGCCAGCATGGGAAATCTTGTTACCATTTAGTGCATGTAACTGAGACTAGGCCGCGACTCTTTGACAAATTATTTTCAAGCTTTGCTTGGGTATTCCTAGTTTGCAGAACTCCTGTGAAACTAAATTATTGCTGGGGAGGTTATTTGTATTTTTCTTTTCTAGATCTGAATGGGACATACCACTCTGACCCAGAAAACTTTTTAAAAAACAGTGGATTGACAGCAGCACTATACACCAGAAACTCATGTTTGCTGTTACCTAGCATTGATGTTTTGTAATTATGCAGTGTTAGTGCTGAAAGTCAGGTACATCTGTACCTAACTGCTATATGAATTTATTTTCATTTTTGTTTAAAGCTGATTGTGAAGCTGTGGATGGTAAATAGGCCTGTTTGAATTTAGCTATTATATTTAAGGAATTATAGTGCTATATAACCTAAGCCTTCACTTAAATTTGCTACTTGTTTGTTATAAAAATAATAGTAGTAGTCTGTTACAACCTGATTATGTTACATTCTAAAACAGTGGCTTAATCTGACATAAGATGTCATATAACTTAAAAGATCATTAACTTGCAGAGTTTACCTATGCAATTTGAATAATATCCTGCTCTGGACTCATAGAGCAGGGTGAGTTTTGGAGATGTTTGTCTTTATTTAAATATCTAAGCAAGGTTTTATGCCAATATTGTGGCAATTAAGTGACGTAGGTCCAGACTTAAATTCTTAGTTCTCTCCTCTAATCCTAAGACCTCAAAACTTTACAGTCAGGTTTTAGAGTTTGATTCATATTTGTACAGCAAAAATTAATTGCTTGTTTACGTATAATACTGCAAAGCATTATGGCTGGTCCATAGTAGGAAGGATTAGCAGTTGGACTCCCTAGCTTCTAATGCTGTGTACAAGACCATATAGGAAATTTTTTTCAGATCAGTCTCAAGTAAGACCTCTCAAACAAAAGTGGCATTTTGTTAAAATAGGTGAGAGTTAGTGAGTTATAGTTTGGGTTTTATTAAAAATTGAGAGGTACCATAAAGCAAAATGCAGCTGAAAACCTTTGCACAAAATTCTGTGGATATTAGCTAATACTGTATAGTTTGTCAGTGTGCATCTACAGAAGTTAAATGCTCGGTTTCCTACTGTATTTTCAGTATTCTAAAAATAAATGCTTAAATGAGATATGTTAATGGGCCTGCTGCCACCAGAACAACTCCTTGAGCAGCACAGTGTTTGGCTGTACCAGCGCTAGTGTCTTGACAGTCACGGAGATTCGAATTTAGGACTAAGCTGGAGCAGGAGGCAGAGTTGAGGCTGCCTTCATATAACACATTGTCTGTCACCTACACCAAAGAATGCTTCACTTGATAATCTCAGTTTTGCTTTAAGTGCTACTGAGCAAGAGGTGAGAAGAACTTGCATTTAAAGTAGGCTGGATTCAAAACCATGCAGAGAATCGAAAACCATAAATCATTTTATGCTGCAAATCATTTTGAATTCTAGCACAATCCACTTGTGCAATATTTTTTTCTATGACAGAAGCCATTCTTTCAGGCAGAACCATCCATAGAAAGCTGTGTGATGGGTGCAAATGGTTATTAGCTGTTCTTATATACTTTCTGCTATTGGAGAGAAATAACAAGAACCAGAAAGGTCATGAATTATGACCTTTTCAAAACAGTGCAAATAGAAAAGCGTTAGAGAATAGCAGTTTGTTACAGTACCTACCTTAAGTCTGAACCAAGGATTAAAGCCCTCTGTACTAAATGCTCTGTGGAAAAATAAAAGGATTCCTGCCATGAATTGCTCCGGGACTTAGGTTATGACGAAATGCAGCAGCTGGATGAAATGTAGCCTGCATGGAATTGGGAGGATAAATTGGAAAGTAACGAGCAGATCATACATAATAAATAAGTGGATAATAAGAAATTGATATGCCTACCATATGGGAACCAAGACAGACGCTGAGTAAAAAGAGCTGTGCTACTGACTGTTCTAGTACTCTGTTTAGTGAATTCCCAGAACTCTACAATTTTTCCATTTTTTTATTTTTTTCTTTAAAGATCAAAAACCTAGGGCAAAATCACCTCTGAAGTCTGTAAATGTACAGTGCATCACTGTTCTTCACTAATGCCCTGCTGTCTATGGCTACCAAAAAGTTAAAATTCAGTCTTTGTGTGGTCATACTTTTTAACTTTTAGGTTCTTGGAAGTAGATTAAAAACTCTTGTATTTTTATGGTACTGTGTAATGCTGCCTGTATGAGTTTTTACTTTTGGCCATTGGATGCCAATAAATCTTGACTGTATTTTTGGTGTGGTTAAGGTGAACAAGAGAAACAACTTCATAGATACAGCTCCCATGTTGAAAATTCATTACGAGAATTTACATCTTTCCTAATGATTGCCATTTTTCTTGGTGAAAGATTTATTTTTACTGGTGTATTTTATTAAGAACAAACTTTTTTTGTCTTTACCTCTTAGTAATTGAGCCCATTAGAGAACTGTCTGGGTGTCCCAAAAGATTTACAGAATAAATACTGTACTCATCCTTACCCCTCTGTATGCGTGTGGTAGTGGTTACATTTTGATGTCTTACCTTCAGAAATAGTACTGAAACACAAAATCTAGTGTTCTTAGACTGGAAAAGTCCTTTTGGCTCCCAACTCTTGAGAATAGATGCCACCCTGCTTCTGGAGAGAAGCTTTAATTTTATTATGCATAAAATAATTAGAAAAAATACTCAGTATCTCTGTCCTTGCAGAATTGTTGTTCTAAGCCTTAATTAGTGCTACTCTAAATCTTGCAGAACTGTATTGAATATAAGGATTTGTTCAGAGCAAGTACAGCTGTAATTAATCTTTGCATTCCCATCAAGAAATGCTGGCACATGCTGTGAGAAACAAGGAAGGAAACTTTCAGTTCAGGCTGTCTGAGCCAGTACCCAACTGCAGCTAAAAACCACTGGAGTAATCTCTTTATCCCTTTCTGGTGTGCAGGAAAGTTCTGGGCAGAGACAAATCCAACCCAGTGAGCAGCCTTTAGCTTTTGATTATGCTGTTTAATTTCATGTTCAGAGAGTTTCTAATGGATCTTAGTAATTCAAGAGATTTCAGAATTGGCAACTAGTGTATCTGTAGAGATTCCCAGTAATGGGAATGTATTCCAGAAATTTGAGCAAGTTAAGTACATTTAAAAGTCCCTTTGTATGATCTAAGGGAGTCTAATAGAGTTCCTACTGAAATTTGGTGGAAGCAGGAGAGCGCTCATATGTTAAGTAATGAACATATGCATAGATTAAAACTGTGGTAGCACAAGGACAACTTTATTGTAGTTGCAACAAAATACCCGCATTATGCGGAGACATCTATGTTAATATTTATCTGTGTACACTAAAGTCTGAAAACAATCAAAGAATATTGCTTCTAGTGGAAGGGTTCCACTTGTTAGACGGGTTTCAACCCTTCAATCTCAAAGATGCAGCTCAGATGGAGACTTATATTTGTGTTCCCATGGTATGGTGTTTCAAAGTTTTTTATGTATTAAAGTTACGTGCACTACTTGAAGATCCGGCAAGGACTGGCTTAGCTATGTAAAAGAAGAGAGGGATCCTGCTATTTGCTGTGTGCTATATTAGCAGTTTTCTGACCCTGTGGCTGGTTTCAGGAAATTAGGCACAAAAAAAAAAAAAAAAACAAAACCAAAAAAAACCCAAACAAACAAACAAAAAAAACCCCACGGCATTACAAAAAGAAGAGGTGAATGGTTTTGTTCAGCCTGTCTCCCTGACGTGGCTCACTCTGTGCTCAGAAGAGCAGTGCTGACGATGCACTTCAGAAAGTTCCAGTTTTACAAGTCAGCCTTTTGCACCTCATTTGTATGTTCTCTGTAGTAATTCAGCTTCCTTTCATATTGGTACTGGACCTTGTCCTCTCCACCAGGAATTGGGACAGCAAGCAAGTGCCATCTTGGTGTCTTTGAAAATTCTCTAAAATGTTCCCTTGCGAGAAACAGTAAGATGTTAAGGCTTGGATTTTTTCAGAGGCCACTGATTTTAATGTTAGAGAGTAATGAATGCTTTCCAGCTTCCCTGAATATCCTGGTTTATAGTAAGCTATATAGGATCAAGAACAAGTAACAAGCACAGGTGAACAAATAAGCAAAACATTAAAAACTGGGTCTGTTTTTATGCAGAAGTCTTGCTGGACTATCTTCTGGGTTTTTATCCATAAGAGAATAGGTGAAGTTGTCACACTGACAGTGAACTATGTTTAATGAGCCTATGTTTTTAAAAAGACAGGACCTGGCAGAAAGCTGAAAAGGAAAATGCAGGTGGGATGGGTAGCAATGACTTGCTCAATTGGCTATGTTGTTTTCTTGTTGGCTATCCAAATCTTGATCCTTTTGCAATTTCTTGAAAAGATCGTAGTTATCTTTAACCTACTTCTGTTGCCTTCCCCTGCTTCTGCTGTCTCCCTAATAAGCCTGCTCTGCCTTAAAACATTGTGTTTTACTCAATGCATTGTGCAAGGACAGAGTTTAACTTGGGCTGTAGTTCTGTGATAGAGTAATCACAGTGAGCAATAGGAAGTGGTGGTTTAGGGAGTTCTGTTTTGCACTGTGTTCTTGCTTATGTTGGCACAAACAGTTTTTTGGAAGCTCTGGTGTAAATTGGGAAGCTCATCTGAGGCAGAGTGCAACCCTGTGACTGTAAGCACAGCTGAGGTAGTGACGTGCTGTGGCGTTGGTGAAGGAAGAAGTAGCTGGCATTGCAAACGATCCCAAGCCACCTTAACCTGGTGCTTGCCAAGGAATGATGGCAGTGTCTATATCTCACTGACCCTTCATCCAAGCAATGATTCCTTACCTCCATAAATCTTTCCTGATGATAAAATAAGACGCCTATACTTCAAGGGTGCTGTTTAGTTTTCAAAATGTTTGTGTTCCAAGTTACTGGAGTATCTGAAGTGCTTGCATACTCTTCAGAGTCAAGGCTCTGTTTCACAGCTATTGAATGTAGAAGAGGAGGTGATGATCAGAGGAGGGGAAGAAACACATTATTTGACTTCAGAGTTTGTGAAATGGTAGCTGAGCAACAGCGAAGATTTTCATAGATTAGGTGATTTAAGGATGCATCTGAACATGATACTGTTCCAGAAAATCTCTCAAGGTTCCATACTGCCACAACTGTTGAACACTAATGGAAGGAGCAGAACTGTTAAGTTGTCTTCTCAAAGGAGAACAGTAAGGTTAGCTTAATACTTTACTGTTTCTTTTTCTGAACCTGCACTAGCTGGGAAGATGCTCTGTTACAAGCAGAAGGCAGCATGGTCTCTACCTTCTCTTTAGTTTGTAGCTATACTTAAAGCAGCTCTGTGGAGTAAACCTATTTTGCTTTATTATTGACTTAGTATTTGGGGGAGGAGAGGAAAACTTCTTGGAAACATCATGCAAGATTTTCTGTTTGAGAAAGTGGAAAACATGTTGCTCTGAAGTAATTTATTGACACCTTTCAAATGTCTCCTCTGTATACAACACAGATTCCTGCAGTTCAGACTGTGGCAGACTTGTGCTTCACTTGGCTTTACTCCTGAACAAACTGTTGGTGTTTGTCCTTAGAAGGTCTGCTCTCCACCCCGCCCCCAAAGCCTCTTAATTTGACTTGCTTTCCTTGATACTCACTTAATTCTACTTTGGAAAACTCAGTAAAATCTCAAACTGAAAAAATAGTGGCTTACTGATGGAGCACTTTCCCATTTAATTATGTCTTTAAATTCTCTGTATTTAGGACTTTGATCCATCTAGTTTTAGTCTGGCCAGAGTACGGTCCAGAATCAGTAATGATGTTAGATGTGGGCAAGAAGCAAAAGAACATCCTACTATACCCTCTTTTTCTGTCTTCTTTCTCCCAACCCAGCATATGCATTCTAGATTGCAGGGAGTTCAGATGGCTGTCCACGTGGCTGGACTGTTTCCCCCTCTGCAGTTCAGTAGGATGTGACTGGGGCTTTAATTATTATTCTTTCTTTTTTTTTTTTTTTTTTTTTTTGTAGGCTAGTTTGCTCAACAGCTTGTGGAAGTTTGTTAAACCCACTTGAGTTTCCACTGTGGCTTGATTAATTTACATGTGTAGATGAGGCCTTAAGGGTGGAAGCTGTCAATTATTTCAAATCACTTATTTTAACCTTAGATTTGTTTTCAGATGCTTATAGAGTTTAATTTGTATAAAGCAGGCGCATGTGAGGGTAAATAAAAATAAAGCTCTTCGTTTGATACAAGCCTCAAACATTACTTGTGGGCTTTTTTCCCTCTGTGGTAAGTCATTTCTAATAAGCCTGAGCTTCAAGACAATAGCTTTGTAACGATTGAGGACAGTGTCAAAGGATTCGGCTATAGATACACATGAAAATAGGATGGAGTTGCACATTAATACAGCTGTTGTTCATGTAATTGCCAACCCCATCTCACATTGTGAGTCTTCGCTTAGGGGTATTTGAGCCTTCAGTGAATCAGTACCTGGACAGCTTTAATTTTCATTAATACATTCCAATTTTGGTTTCATAAGTGAAAGTAGTGATGTGAGTTGTGTGGTAGGGAAGGATTAAAGTAAAAAATGCAGGAAAAGAAATCCTGAATGTTTTGAAAGGGAAAAAAATCATAAAATGAAATAAAAAGAAGTTCAGGTTACTTGAAATCTTCATATTAAAGTATCAATAGTGCTAAGGTATAAGTGCAAATTTGGAAGGACTCCCCCTTCTCGTACCGGAACAACCTTCAGCAGGGGAGAGAATATTTGGAAAAATTGATATGTTGTGACTAGATGTGAATAAATTAAGTGGTTTGAGATAATTACTATAAATCAAATCACAGAGGAAACTTGACTTGTTTGTGAATGGAAACAGGTGCACTATCACTCACCTGCTGGACTCGATACGCAGTGTTGGCACTGGCACTGCGGCAGGAGAGATGAGGTTACAGGGAGGGCAGTCACTTCTTGGGTGACACGCTCTCTCACAGACCCCAAGTGCAGTTGTGATCTAATGAAATAAATGTTTTTGGCATATGACATGAGACAACTTGACCACTAGTGATCTAGGAGATTTACAGGTGCATGTAGAGGTCAGACTTCATAGAAGGCAATACCAATCTCAGTGTAAGTGGGTGAACATGAGATGTTGAGTAGCTTCTCAGTGCTGAGAGCAAGCTAGTATGTTGCAAAATTCCACTGAGTTGAGAAGTCACTGGGAAAATAAGCATAGTAACAGGAGAAACAGTGTACTTGAAAGTTATTCAGTCTCTTAGAATTAACAAATACTAAGCTATTCTTGAAAAAAGAGAGTTTTTTTCCTAAGATTTCTGAAAATCAGACATGGAAGTTGGCTTGAGGTATCCCTCGTACTTCTAAGCCTTGTGTTATCTGTAGTTAAGCTTGAGTGGAGTAATGGGTATGGTTAAAAAACTTCAGAGTAATGTAACCAAGGTGGAATTTTTTTTTTCTGTACCTCCTGCCTACACACTTGGTTTTATAGGAATCAAACTGTTAAATAGCATACCTGAGTATGCTTGCATCTTACCTTAGACTGATTTCCACCTGAAACCTAATTGTCAAATACCGAGCAGCTTTTTGAATCTTGCAAGACTATCATTTTAGTCTAAGTTGCATCTAAAAATGTCTTGGTTGTATATGTACAGAAAAAACAAGGAAAAACTTTTTTTTTTTAATAATAAATTGTGTGAGATAAATTACTCTTTTCAGTTCTTACAGTCACCTTAACAGATGTAGACAAATTTCAGTAAAACATTTTGAGCTGTTTCCACAGAAAGTGGAGCATTAGGGCACCCTGCAACAAATGCTTTGGTGTAGAAGTGGAGTAGGAAGCATCGTTCTGCAAGATACTCAAGATTATGCCTGTTGTAAATGCATTCAAGTTGCTTAGCTTTCCAGCTGGCTGCTTGCCATAGAAAAGTCCAAGCTCAACATTCTCTCATGGCTGGTGTTAGCTGTTTTTTCAGCCCACAAGATCTAAGATATTTATTTCTCATCCCTTGATCTGATAAGATTTGAAAGGGAAACTCACTGGTCAACTTGTGATTTAGTCTTGATCAGATAGTCAGCACTGCTGACTAGATTAATTCATAAGGTTATTTTTTTTTTTTTTTTTTGGTCAATGTTCTGCAGATGTCTTCTGTAAACAAAGCAAGTTTCAGGTTTGCATACTGAGCTGCTGAAAACAAAGCATCAGACTAGGGTCGCATAATAAAGTGATTGTGCATGTTCCTAGTGATTTGTAAAAACATCCAGTTGCTTCTAAATACTCATGCATTAGTTGGAGATGCTTTTTTTCCTTTTTTTTTTTTTTTTTATATGGCAGCTGCCCACTGAGAATAAATGGTATAATTTGCTAGTGATTGGCCAGAATCTTGGATGCATCCTTCCATTTACAGCTCGGGACTTTCTTTTAACTGTGGCAAGATTGCTGCTTTCAGTTGCCTTCTCTTGTGCGTTTTAGCTGACTGTGCTTGGAATGAGAAGTTGTGCTGGTGTGTGTGTTAGTTCAACTTCACCGAGAACCTCCGGTGTTTGAGATGAAAGGGTTCTGGCAGCAACTGTAGACAATGTATTCACTTAGACAGTTGGCAGGGAAACAGGAAGGAATCCTTTCATGGGATGCTTATGACTAGGTCTGTCGTCCACTCGTGCCAGGATGGGTGTGTGTGAGCTGAGCACGCTGCTGATATTGGATACAGTAATCAGACTTTTTTTGTTGTTGTTTACACATAACTGATTCTTCCATATGAATTGTGTGTATATCCCTTTGTATCTATTCCTTGAATCTTGCTGCTGCTAGTCAGTGAAGTCTAGGACATGATAAATCACTGTAGCTAACTGTGCATGTCTGTCTGGTTAAGGATTTTTCTAGAATTGAAAACAAAATAAAACCAACAAAACAGTAATTTACCCCTTTTGTATTGCGCTCTGCATCTTTGTCTTTTGTTTGTGGCCAGTACTGTGTTCTCTGCTGTTTTGCATCTGCTTTTCTTCTAGTCCTTGCAAGTCTGTGAAGCAGGAATAGCAGCGATGATGAGATAGTAAGTAGGAGTAAAATCAAAACAACAGGGATTTTTGTTAATGTTTCTTGAAACTTATAGTGTAGGATGAGCCTGCCTTAGTCTATTAACAGAACATTCCCGTCCTCCTTGAGGCACTGTTGCTACTGTGCGTATTTGAGACAAAGGGACAGAATTATTAACATAGTATAAAGAGTAATTTATCTTAGCTACATCCTGTTGATGTAGAAACACCTAGAAGTTTAGGAAAAAATGTAACTTTTTTTTTTTTTTCTATGTAACACTTTCAGAAAGAGTTGTGTACTGAATTGATGGGAAAAGAGAACACATGTAACAGTTGCCTTCCAGCACAGGGATCCACAAGTATTACCACCCATGTGTGAACTCAGATTAGCCTAGATCTTCTGGTAAAAAATAAATAAATACTTATCACTTATTTTTTTTTTTTTTTTTACCCATGTGTTTTGAAATATGTGGTTTGGCCAGTGTAATGTAGAATGAATTTATAGAAAGCAATCCTGACTTGGACAAACAGATTTTTGCATTGCATGTTTGTACTGAGCTAGCAAACAATTCTTAAAATATTTTCAAACTTTGACATCTGATAACTATACTGTATGACTATGCAGTAGAAAGAAGAGGTAGTTTTTAGAAGATTGGAACCAAACAGTGTTTTTTTGTAGCTGGTATGTTTGTAGGGTACAGATAGCAGAGACTTGGATAAGCACTGGAGTTGCTGGATGGGAGCCAGTGGCTCAGTCTGTTGTTAAGGAGGAAGTTAAGTAACATTAGAGAGATTTGATAGTTAGAATTCTATATGGCTTAAATACAGAGAAGTGGTTAGTCTCTGCACTGGAACTGGTGATTGAGTGAAAAATTAATGTTTGTCTTGTGTCAATAAGTTTCAGTGCCCAGACAGGATGTAGAATATCTGAAGAACAGAATTACAGTCTAGAATGGGCATCAGCATTTCGGGGTAATTTAGGTTACTTCAACATCCTTTTGAGTGAATTCTTAACAAGCACAGACTTGCTTATCTCCTTGGAAAATAATACTTAATTCATCAGCAGTCACAGAGAAGAGAACACACTTTTGGCTGTAGTAAATCCATGCCCTGTTACCAGTGAGGCTGAATAGAAGTAAGGATTTAGAAGTGTTCTGTTGGAAGAGCCTGCAAGTTTGGGGAGGGGAAGTTGTTTGTTTATAGTTGCTCCTCATAAGAATTTTAACCCCGGGTCTCTGGGGTTTGTAAAGGACTACTACTTCCTTTGGGCAAAAGCAGGGTGCAGAACCTGGAGCCGTGTCTGCGTGCTCATGTCCAAAGGATATATGTGTTATGGTGGCAGAATGTTAACCTGCTGCTTGTGTCCAGTAGGTCTCACTAAGGAAAGTGTTTGTTTCCTGTGTCTCTCTTGCTGGTGAGGTTTTGGGTTCTAATCTCAGTACCCAAAAACTTGGCTGGTCTAATTTCTTCAACATTTTCAAATGCTAGTCTGCTGGTTATTTTATCCTCCTTCTGTGCTCATAACCTTGCTCTTCCCTTGGGCCTCTGCTTTGGATAGCTTGCTTTTATGAAACATCTCAAATTGTAACATTCAAGCCCCTTACAGTCAACAGGTGATTGACATCCCAGGAAACTTTGTCTGAAAAGCAAAGGATTCGCTTGCAAGTTAGCATTAACATTGCATTCTGTTGGTATGTATCTCTGGCAGTCCTAATGGAATAGTACCTTATATAAAGGCCAAATTTGGATGAAACTGTGTCGATGCTTTAAAGTCCATTCCATTTATGTAGATGAGATCTCAGAGGTTAAAGACTGAGAGATTCCCAAACTTTTCTGGGGTCTCCTGGATTTCCTCTGTGTTTCTCAGCCTTGCTGCTGAATGTTTTTACAGCTCCTGAATGGAGGGTGGGATACAAACACTGCTGTTCTTTTATTCAGATCACTGCTGCTTTCACCTTGTAGATTCAGCTGAAGTTTGTGGTAGTTGCTTACAGTATCTGTTTCTCCCTGTGTTTTGCTGTATTGGTGGGAATCTTTAGATTTGTATTATATGCTTCCTTGAAGTATAACGCTTCCTTCCTGTGTGGTTTAATTCATCATCTGGAACAAGCTAAGACTGACAGGTCTACCTTAAATTGTGCACTCTAAATTTAGCAGCTAGAGACAGAATGATCAGGAAGGGCTAAATTAATATTATGTCAGAAAGGCCTTGGGACAAAGAAAGGAAAAAAGCCAATTTGGAACAGAGGGTGCCCTTTCAAGTCTTTTAGTTCAGAGCAGAATATAGAGGAACTGCTTTTCAGAAGGAAAAGATTGAAATGAGCCTGTATTTTAGGGAACTGGACAATAGGATGTTTCACTATCGTTTATGATCTCACCAACTGTCACTTTGAATGACTGGCTGAGGGTTAAAATGACAAGTTGATAAATTCTAGCCTTGCAGAACACTTCGTATTACTTAGTTTCTATGGGTATTTTAAAGCAATCTACATATGATCTGTTGTGCATTTATTTTCATGAAATTAATACTGCTTGGGAACTCTGCCTAAGTGTTTTCTGCCTGCTTTCTGCGATGAGGCTATCAATGGCAAAGCCAGTGATGCCAGACTAGTTCATAATATTTCTGTGGGGAGATTTCTTATGTGCTATGAACCTAGCCTGAAGGGACAGAGATGTTAAATTCAATTAGTTATTTTCATGGTGACTTATTTGGAGCCAATTTTAAGATGACATTCATACAGTACAAAATAGATAGAATGAAAACTTCTTAGTTTTGTGGCTTTTGCCCCTTGAGAATGCTGAATCCAAAATCTAGCACGTAACTTTTAGAGCGCTATTTCAGGAAGTAAGACTATATGCTTACATTTTACCTTTCCTCACTTTCCTCTCCACGAGACAGTTTTTAAGCAAATTGTAATATTTTCTCTGCCTTCACCAAACTTTATACTGCAGATAGGGCAGTTTAAAAAAATAACAACTTAAAAATAATAATCCAATGGCGATGCTGCATTGTGGAACTTGTGGGATCATTTTAGGCCTTCTGTTTGTGTTTCTTGATTCCCCCAGTTCCCAGATGTGCAGTGACTCATCCTACTGAACAATGGGAACAGCATCTTTTATTCCTTCACTTGGTCCCAGTTGGCAAAACTGTTACTCAGAGGATATGTATTGCAGAGGGAGAAGAGATTAGCAGTGAGAGAATGAATCATTCAAGCAATTGTGGTAACTCTTGTGTGATGAGCAAGAAGTTAAGGAAGACTAATGGTCTATACTATGCTCTGCTGTACTAAAAAGGAGTATCTGAATTATGTAGAATTCATAACTCAGAGTTCACTCTTCCTTCTACCACTGTCCTGGAAAACAGAGGGCATGGATGGAATACAGCATTTTGACATCTTGATTTATTATCAAGGACAATTAAAAAAAAAAAAAAAAAGCTGAGTGGTTTGTATCAACAGCAAAAAAGATGATGGTCATCTCATGCTTTGCTGATACAACTCTCAAATGTGAAGTATACTAAAAGACCATTAGTTAATAAAAAATGTCAGTACAGACATATTTCACTGACAGACTTTGCTGTGACTGTGACAGAGTGGTGCTTTGTATCGAAGTGCTGTGCCAGCTGAAATGAAATAATGTCTTTCAGATTTTAAAAATAATATTTAGTAATATTATTAAAATATTTTAGAAAGGAAATAGTGTACTAGCAGGGAGATAAAAGAAGATTTGAGTCTTTCTAAATCTGAAAAGACAGAAGCTCAACAATCATCTATGAATGTAGTTGATCTGAAGAAATTTTTTGAGCTTCCACAGTTTTTCTTGATTCATCAGCCAGTAAAAGATTGACATATCTGACCTGGACCTTTTCTGTTTGCTTTTTAAGTGAACACACCATGGTGTGATTATTGTTAGATATTTAAATATAGTATAAATAACTTTGACTTTCATTTCTATTTTGCTGTTTGCAAGCTTGGTTCAAAATAGATTGCAGTGTTCAGAAAGCTACTCAATTTTTTTCACTAGAACCATTAAAATAGTGTGATTGAAGTCCTCAATCTGTGTAAGGATATTTTTAGTATCTGATGAATCAATTCCAAACATTTGCTGCCACTTCTATAGGAAGTCATGCTAGTGAACCAGAAATAACTGGTTAAGATCTGGAAGAGGAGAGCATTTGTAGTGCTAAGCTAGCTTTGGAATGGCTAGGTGACTTTGGAGAAACGCTAAGCATTTACACTGAAAAAGCCAAACCAGCTTGTTTATGATCAGTGACTTAAAGAGAAAAATTGTTCAACATGAGAGGGGCAGATGCTACTTTTTTATTTTGATAATAATTTGCCTTGAATGGAAAAACCTACCTTGATGAATAATTCTTAAACTCTGTATGTATATTTTTATATGAATACATATATATATGTATGTATATTTGTTTGTGTGTATAATACCCAAAGCATGTGTTAGCTTTGCATAAATAATAATTTACCAATGGAATTCAAAATTTCATTCAAGTGCAGCTTGATGTAAAGCTAAAGAAATTTCACTTCTAGACCTAATTAATAATGCTATCTATTTTCCCCAGATGACAAGGAAAAAAATAAAATATAAAGGAATGTTCAGTTAGTACAATTGTTCTGATGAAAAATAATAATACAAAACAGTCCTAACACTTGGAGTTTCCATATTTTTTTCATTTAAACACATTACAAGTTATTTATCAGGTCAGTTGGTGCCGGCTGCAATTGTTCTGTGCTGCCTGCTTGATGAACTGAAATACTCCACGCACTTCCCAGAAACAACCAAGTTTTTTGTGAGTCAGACTAAGATGTAGAGCAAGGTTACTCAACAAGTATATGGAGCAGGAACTGAATCCACACTTCCATAGGCCATAACACAGGACTTAATTGGGGAATCATCTTTAAAGTAGGAGGGTTTGAGTGTGTGGTGTGGGTTTGTGGGTTTTTTGGGGGGGGGGGGGGCAGTTTATCCCTTTAGGTTTGTGTGCTTTAATGTTTGAGCTTTTCTTAACTCACACCCTCTGAAGCTTGTTGGGGCTTTGTTGTTTTGACTGGAAACAGATATTTTGACTCAAGTACTGGATGTCTTTGAATTCTGTGCTAGAAGAGAATATTCAGACATCTTCAGATCTGTCAGACCGTGCATATGGTGTTCACACCTGCTCCAGCAACCTCCCTTGGTTACCCAGCTATCCAAGCATTCTGCAATTACTGTTTAAAATTTCCCAAAATGAATTATTTGGCTTAACTGCAGTGTTACCAAGAGCTATATAAGAAACTAGAGAAGTCTACTTTCCCTAAATCGCTGAAGAAATGAACATGTAATTTTTTCATTAATCAGATTATTTTCATACTGTCTTATAAATGCGCAAAATGTTAAACTGATGGATGCACGGGGCAGGAAACGGGGGAGGCAGAAGCTGTAAATCAGGTGAACTTGCTTGTGTGTCCCAGCAGTTTACATGCATACAGCTGTTTCCTGCTCTCAGCGTGGGAGGGTATATGGATAAGACAAGGACTCTTAAAGCAACTGGGTAGAAAACAGGAACAAGCTGTATCAGAGATGGCCGTTTGCAGTCTTGTTGCACATCTAAGGGCACTGTGTAGGACAAAGCACAATAGATAGAGAAGGGGTTTTGTAGCTTCAGTGACCTTTTCTTTTTGGGCTCTCCCATCTCCTAAATATGACTAATGCTGTACAGGAAGACCGGTTTCTCTTATTCATGCGGTCTGTGATATCTCTTCTGATCCAACAGAGTGCCAAAAAATACAGGAAATTACTTTCACCTTATGAAAATTCATGATTGTAAGGAAGCTCTTAGAGCAATTGTTCTTTGGAAACTTCTTCCCCCAAAAAGGTAACTTTTTCTGCTAGTGATCCAGTGTAAATCTTTTGTGGTATGTGGTAGTTCCTTGCAAATAAGTGTGTTCTCTCCTCTTTATGAAAAGACACTTGCAATTCTAAATATTAGGTAGTAGTAAGCTACAGCTCCTTTTTGTCTATGCTTTGTTGAAAGTGTGTACTTGTACAGTACACTGAATCCTCTGATCTCCAGTCTGATTCTTCAGAATGAACTGTTGTGTTGGCATCTGTTTACAGTTGTAATAGAGGGGAGTAATTCTATTCTGCTGCCTCAAGCCTATAGCGTAGAGGAGAATGTATGGTTTAAGAATCTGTATTGCTGTTGGAATGTGATACAGTATTTTGAGAATGTTCTCATTCTGAATTAGTGACTTGGTGACGGCACCTACTGACAGTTTGGTCATTACTGATGTGGCCCTGGTCTGTGATATATGTAATGTGTTTTGCTCTCCAAAATTATTAAAAGGCAGCAGGATTTTCAATTTGATCGTACAACTGCAAGACACATGTCCTAAACAATGAAGAATATTTTCTTACTGAACAGATCATCTTCATCTGGAGAAATGAAAGAGAAGTGTTTGAAGGATAATGGGCTTCTGCCAAAGATAGTTTCACTCCAGAAGTAAAGTCTGTATCTATATGGAAACAATTTTATTACTTCTAAAAAGTATGTGCAGGGCTTCTTGTATCCACTAATGAGAAGTGGCACTTGATTTGAGTGTGATACATGGGCAAGCTTGTTTTAAAAAACAAAACCAAACCAAAACAAACACAAACCCCACAAAACCTCTTATGCATTTTCACACAAAAATAAATTTCCTTTGTAAATATTGCCTATATTCTTCTCGGTATAACTGCTAAAGGATTTTGTACAAGATGAGCAAATCCATTATTAAAACTCTTGAGCCTAAAACAATAACTATCTGTAGAAGAGAAAGGTTCATTTTTTTTTTTTCCTTTGGACAAGCAAGCCTAGCTTAAATTATCACAAATTGTGGGTGACTTCAAATCTTCACTTTTCTAAAGATATGTCAACCAGTCTAGGATATGCTTTTGTTCATTGTTACAAATTTTTTAAAAAATACATTGGTTTCTTATAAACATGTTTAATTTTTGCTCCCACTTAGTGTCAATTAAATGAATTTCTAATACAAGGGGAGTAAATCCTTAATTCTTTAACCCAAAGGACTGACTTTAACACTTCCTTTTCATTGTAAAGTCTTACTAGATAGATTTGAGCATTTATTCAGATCTCTAATCAACTTTTTTTTTTTTCCTAGAACTAACAGAGAATTGCTTTCAGAAGAAATACTACCTTACCTACATGCCAGTAGCATATTATGACAGCTCCACCTCATTATCAGCAGTTTATGTGAATTAAGATATGTAGTACTTCTATCGTTCCAGCTCCTGAAGCATTTCAGGATGGTGCCCAAGCTTCCACTTGTGATACTGTTCTGTTAGACCATGGTGCATCTTGGGAAGTGAAAAGGCTATAGTTCAGTTGGATTTGCTCTCCTAGAAACAAACTCAGTTCCCATCTCTTTCCTTTTCCACAGGGTGAATCAGTGAAATACTTCCTGGATAACCTGGATCGGATTGGTCAGCTGGTAAGACATACTTTCTCTTTCTGAACCAAAAGAGCTCAAAAAGATAATGGAAGCCTGGGTGTGCTATGATTAAATCTCTTTGGGTTGTTTTTCTTCTTTAATAATAATGCATTAAATAACTTCAGTGTTTTTTTCACTAGAAATAGTAAACTAAACTGAAGCCTAGTATTTGCTTAATCTTTTTTGACAGACAACAAATATTGTTTATTGAAGTTGTATTTATGCACATGTCTTTTATCAGCCCTTCTACACAGTCTGTGGATCTTACTTTTCGTGATGATCTGATGGCTGGTGCTACTTAAGGTACCAGAATGAAACCTTATCAAAATAAAAAAAAAAAAAAATTCTAGCACTTACAGAATTCAAAATCTGTAATGAAAACATCTGTCAGGAAACTTGGAGGAGAAAGAGTAACAGTGATAAGCTTCTGAAGAACAAATCTCTCTACAGTGGTGGGGTGGGCCACAGCCTGTGGTAGATCATGTTGCCAGTCATGGAGTGTGAACCTGTAAGAAGTATTTCCACTAAAGTTTGCAAGATGTCCTTTGTAAGAGTAACGAACTGTGAAAAACTAGATTTCCAAACAAAATCCTTTCCATGATGACTTGATCTGCTTTACTGAACACTACCTAAATGGCAGTAACACTGTAGCTAAGAATTTCATAATTAAACAAAATAGACTTCAGCCTGAAAACGAGAGGCTTGAAGGATAAAAACATGAACTGCACTAGTCCTATATCTTTATTCTCACGTGTCTCAGGAACTTCTGTAGCTGTTTACCAGTGTGTTCAGATAAATGTTCAACAGTCCACTATTTTAAAGTTGAACATTCTTCACTTGATAATTAGAAAAACACGGCTCTTTTTGATTTTTTTTTTTCTCATTGCTTCCATATTCTGGCACCAGACAGTATTTTTGAAGGACTTCTTTTGACACTTTTTCTTCTTTCTTTTACAGAATTATTTCCCCAGCAAACAAGATATTTTGCTGGCTAGAAAAGCCACCAAGGGGATAGTAGAGCATGATTTCATCATTAAAAAAATACCCTTCAAGATGGTGGATGTAGGTGGACAGAGATCTCAGCGTCAAAAGTGGTTCCAGTGCTTTGATGGAATAACTTCAATTTTGTTTATGGTCTCCTCCAGTGAGTATGATCAGGTTCTCATGGAAGACAGGCGCACAAATAGACTTGTGGAATCCATGAATATCTTTGAGACTATAGTCAATAACAAGCTTTTCTTTAATGTTTCTATTATCCTATTCCTCAACAAGATGGATCTTCTTGTAGAGAAGGTAAAGACTGTCAGCATTAAGAAGTATTTCTCGGACTTCAAAGGTGACCCTCACAGGCTAGAAGATGTTCAACGTTATCTGGTGCAGTGCTTTGACAGAAAGAGGAGAAACCGTAGTAAGCCTCTCTTCCATCACTTCACCACTGCCATAGACACTGAAAACATCCGCTTTGTGTTTCATGCCGTGAAGGACACGATCCTTCAAGAGAATCTGAAGGATATTATGTTGCAGTGAAGGAGAGCAGCTGATGCTCTGTTAAAATTTGCCAGAGGGTTAGATCAAAGTTTTTATCCTTTCTTTATGGCCCTTGCATGTGGTGTAGGACCCATGCTAATTACTTGGCTCAGGAATGCTGTAAACTAGCCAGTCCAAACAGAGGAGCTATAGGCCGAAGGAGTCAAATGTTGATGTTAGCTACTGAATCATTTGGACTAGAAACACTACTGAAACATGGCCGTTGTAGGTTCTGTACCTAGTTTGGAACGCTGAATAACACAACCACCTTCTGCCTTCTTAGGAACAAAGAAATCTCTGACAAACTATGTATGGAAGACACATTGTTTTAAATGAATATGCTAATTTTTCAGAGACACTAGTCATACAGACTATCTTTTTTTTTTGTAGTTTGGAGATGCTGAATTGATCAAACTAAATGTAATGAGATTGGCAGCTGTATTGAAGAACATTAATGGAAGTTCTGTTCTTAACCCTTAGGAATATAACCAAATCCTGTGTGCATGTTCATCTTTGCCAAGGGGCTGCAATCCACTTACCAAGGTGGATGCACAGCTCTTGTCTGAAGGTTTTGCATGAGTGTCCTGAGGTAAAAGTCTAAAATTCTGTAAGGAAACCCATGTTGGAGTGAATTGGATGGGAAGTTAAGGCCTTACTGTTATGGAGAAGGGTTTATTTTGCACTATATGTGAAGGGTATTACATCATGAGAAAACCGATTTCCTTGGTGAAGCAGCCTGTGCTAGAGCACCTGACCATGTATCTGCACAACAGGTGCTTGAGTGAGATGTACTTCATGGAAATTCAGCCCTGTTCTCACACCCACAGTTGGCAGTATTCGTGAAGGTTCAGAATCTTGCGTGACAGGGCTTTATCTGTATTCAGAAGTTTGAAAGCTGATTAAACTCTTAAGCAAAGGTTTTGGTAGTAGAGCACCTGCTTGATTAGTTCCCAACAGCTAACCTTATAGGAAGACTGAACAGCCTAGAGATCCCAGTTTTACAGCTGCACTGATGTATTTGAACAGCAAGACCTTGCTCTAGAATTAGTCTATAATCTGTGTCTTAATGGGATCTTTAGCCTATACTAATGCACATGTAATTCTGAGTACAGTCAAGTTTGGAGTGGCCCATTTTGGGTAATGGGTTGTATGTAAAATTGCAAGAGGCTATGAATAATGTTGATATGAACTGTTAATTTCCTAGCTCTCAATCTGTGTAACTAACTATCAGGTGCCTTTTTTGTGTACAAACATATCTGATCTTTTCTACTGCAGTGGGGTACATGGACAAACTGAAGATCAGGCTTTTATATCAACATTGTAGTGCTATCCTTTTAGGTAATTTTCAAATTCAGTTTACTGTGCAATTTTTGTCATAGTTTTTATCCAAAAATAAAACCTGAAGGGCTGTTTGTACCTGTAAAAAGTCAGCAGATTCCCTGGAGTTCTTATCCCCTTTGAGCCTGTAATGGCATGTCAAAACAAGCAACGTTTTATTTCAGCTGGTAATCCCATGGGAAATGTGGTCAAAAAAAGTCCTGTTCTGTTGTCCTTTCATGTTAATTTGGATAAAATCTGGAATCTTTCTTCCTCTCTGAAGCTTGCAGATGTTCATATCAGTATTTTTGTGTAGTTTCCTAATGTAGCAGTCTCTTGGCTTTCTTTGTGCAGGCTTCAGAGTGGAAAAGATGTGGCTATTTCAGTGCGATGTAACGTGCACAGTATCGAGGTAGGAAGCGACTGAAAAGTTGCAGATGGGAAAATCTAACAAATTTGAGCAAACTTAAATAGGAATTAGATTCCTTGTAACAAGTCTTATATTTACCAGGACCAACTCTGTCTTAAATATTTATTCATTTTTAACCTTGAAGGGGAAAAAATGTTATGTGACTCTAATATTCAGATGGAGGGAAACTCTTAAGATTATTACATCTGAAAAGGTAAATGTTTCAACACAGTGATGCAAACAAGTTTACTCATCATACAAGTTTCATTTCTCTAAGCTAGCCCGTTTGTTTGGCTGAAGACTAAGACTGTTTTCAAAGCTTTCAGATATTCTTGGAGTTCTCGGTAGTGGTTTCCACTTCACACAAGACACTGGGAAAGAAGAGGCAGTTGTGGGCTGACCGGTCCCCTGTGTTGACTTGGCTTTATTTCCTAGTTTGCTATGAGCTTTATTCTTTCACTAAATTTTCTAGATGGGTCAATATTATGCTTGTTTTCTCAAATGAGTTAAACGTTCCCTTTCAACTGTATTTTTTTTTTTCTCAAGAATTACCTCAGTTTTATGTCTGAATCTACTGTAGTTTTACCTGGGAAGCATAGCATGGAATTTCCTGTTCTGTTTTTCTCTTCATGCTCATCCATGGGTTTGTATCCTTAGTCACCTTATGGACTTAAAACTCTGTTCAGAGCTAATAATAAAACTTCTGTTTTAAGTAACTTAATCTGCACCTGGAAAAAAACAATGTGAGGTATCTCATATTGAGCTCTCAAGCATTTTTTTGTATGATACAGCAGTTTTGCACACTAAATCAGAGTTTTAGGGAACAAGTTTGATCACCTCAGGCCCTTTATTGCCTTTTCTTTTTATTGATAAAATGGGCCTAAGCATGATGCTGCAGACTGCAGATCGTTAGTTCTGCTCTGTAGACTTTGTGTTCTGTCAAACTTTGACAGTGATGGTTCACACCAGAAACCCAAGATCAGGAAACTCTTCTTGCAAAAGTCAAGTGCTTCTCAAGTTTGCAAAGGATCTGGCCCATGAGGAAAAATGACCTTTTAAAAGTGGCAGCTTTTTCTGCAAAATACACTCCACTTCTTGTCACAACTGAGGGGCTTCTATGTTTTTCTTCAAGGTAAGTTGTAGTATAGCAGAGCCAGAAAATCATATTATGGTAAATCAGTTAATTACTAATGCATAACTTAGGTAGGTTAGGTTGTATAAAGATCTCAGGACAGGCTTGGTTACTTGCTTAGTCCTTTCACAAGAAACAAATAGAAAACTTTAAGTGACATCCTGGAGAACTTCGAAGGTAAAGACAGCTGGAGAAAACATCTTTTGTTGTTAACCTTATAGCCTTATTGTTCATTTAGCTAGTCAGGAAATGGGTCACAGGCAAGCTGATAATCAAAGGGAGACCTTGAACAACTACTTTTTTAAAAAAAAGAAAAAAAAGAGGCAGCCATTTGCTGTCCCTCGTGACAAGTGCAGGTCAATGACCAGTGATGGTGTGTTGCAAACAGGTTGTCTCCTACAAGGACAAAGAGAGGAAGTGTTGCAGCATGTGCTTGCAGGAGAGACTTAGGTAATCTGGCAGTCTAAGTAGAATAACTTAACTAAATGGGAGTCATTTATCAAACACTCTTTTGTATTTGTTGTCCTCAAAACAGGCTTTAAGCTAACAGAGCGTGTCAGTCAGTACCATTCCTTCAGATTGCAGTGCTGTCACTTTGAATGATTCTTAGATAGCATTATGAGGTAACGTGGTGAATTGGAATTAAAAAGGAAGAATGGTTTTCTGTAAGTGACATATTTAATAGGCAGTTGTCACTTTGAAGGAATTAAATAGTTCTTAATGTTGAAAATGAATTAATATCGACAATGGAAATTACTGACCACTCTACAGTACAACTCAAAGATGCTTCCAGTTTTATACAAAGAATTAATCTTATTTTATTTAATATAGCAGCATAGATTATTTGCTTGTTAACTTGATAATATATTCAGTTTTTTAAAATACTGCTGTGTAAAACCTAGAACTAGGCATGTTACAAGCATGAAAAAGCTACTGAAGATGACCATTTACAGGCTTTCTGAGCCAACTAAAGCCTGAACCTCAGCCAAGCAGACAGAGTGGAGAAACTAATGGCAAAAAAACTATAGTGAAATGGAGTAGGAAGAGCTCATCCATATGTGACACTGCAGAGAAAAATGTAATTCTCCTCGGATAGCTAAAGTAGTTTTTGGTATGAAAAACAGTGCATTTTAAAAGTGTGTCCCATCTTGTCTGTGTGTCGTCCCCTTCATCCCCATGTTCCCATCTACCCCCAGGTATTCACCCGTCCTGGCTACTATAATCTGCAAAGAATTATAGAATTTAAAAAATTAAAATAATAGACCTGGAACCACTGAAAAAAACCTAGCAGCTTTCTTTAGCAACAGACAACTACCTTCCACAGCATATCATTTTAGAAAATAAGGCCTTTGCCTCTAGATGGCTGTCTTTGTGGATATTAACCTCATATTTTGGAGTCTTTTCTATGTATATACCTCTTTAGTTCTCATGGGAGAAAAAAAAACAAAACAAAACAAAACAAAAACATTCTGCTGAATAGGACTATAGGATTTCTGTAAAAGGCCCCTCTGATTTTTAGTGAGTTTTGACACCTGACTTAGCTTTGCTTGTGTCACCAAATTTTCACAACTTATTGGGTTGATAGACAATTTGACACATGCTAGCTTGAGACACAAACACAATATGCAAGAACACCTTGATACAGTACAGCCTGTCATGTAAGCCAAACACTGATCTCTTATGATGAGAACTACATCGATTCCTGTAAGTTGAATAGTAGCCTCTCCTCTATATCATGTTTTTAGTATAAAGTCACATGGTATAGCCAGGGGTTTTAATATAGCACTGCCAACTCTTTACCTCAGTATACTCTATTAATTCTGTAACACAAAGTGGTGGGTAGATTGTTTCAGTAGCAGCTATAAAACATCTGTGCCTACTTTTGTAAATGAGTTTTTTAACAGATTTCTAGGGAACATCCATTATGGATTGGGAAGATTGGCATGGTCTGGGCCAGACTTGGCCTTAATTCATATTGACTCCACACACTTCTAGAGGAGGACTGTCTAGCCTAGTGAGAAAAGTAATTGGCAAGACAATACAAGACCTAGTGCTTTTTAATATTACCTGTTTTGTAATTAGCTGGGGTGAGCTCTGCCTTGTGCTGTGAAGTGGGCACTTCTTTGTTTTAACACTAATCTTTTTTTACATAGATGGAAATGAGTAAAGCCAGGGTATTTGGAGCTGAAACTGCTGCTCTGCTAGCCAGATGATGCTATCTCATTGCTCATCTTGGTGGTTGGACAGTTTAGCTTGATTCTTGATGTTTTTATCTTTCTGATGGCATTTGGAAAGCGGTGTAAGTTTGTCTATGTGTCGATATGCTTGTTTTCTTATTGGGTGGGGAGTATGGAGGTATTAGATTGTCAGTGCTAATGGTTTTGTGCCTGGCTTGATGAACTGTATCACAACCTAGCTCTTGGCGTATGTCTGAAGGACATACCTTCTGTCAGATATGAAAATATTCAGTCGGAGAAAAAAGAGCAGCACTGACTTCCAAGATGGGCATTCTGCTAAAAAAGCCAAAGTATGTCGGAAGGGAGCAAGAGAGGGGAGCTATTTTCTAAACAGATCCCAAAAGCTGATGGTGCTTGAAGACTGACTGTATTGAAGTGAAATGCCATCTGCATTGACCCCAAAAGCTTTGAGTGACTCCAGAGGGCTATTGGCTGTGAATTTACAGCAGCAGGCTGGCAAGCCTGGCCCTGCTGCAGCTGGCTGCACACCCTTCCATTGTAAATCTCTCCATCTGTTCATAACTGGGTGCTAAAACTCAATTTCTACTAAAATACAGTATGCAGGTCTCTCGCCAGACAGTGCATCTTACTCCTTTCTAACAGCTACTTAAACTTTCTTCAAGATACTGGAGTGTGAATAGGATTCCAGGGGAATGGCTAGGTAAGAGACTGTTTTCATTATCTGAATAGAAACTACAACTGATGGAGAGCAAAAAGTTTCGGATATGTAGGACCTGAGAGATCATCTTATGAGGGAAGCAAGAGATTTTGAATAGCACTGCTTCTCTACTGATACTTCCCATCAATCTCTTGTGCTGAGTTTGTGTGCAGGTGGTTGGGCACAAAAGCTGAGAGAAGATAGCAGGGAGAAGGGGATTGTGGAAGAGAAATTATGTTTTGGTGGCTCATGAGACTTGGAAAGCATGATTGGTGGACTTAGGTTTGAAAACGTTGTTTAAACTCCCACTTGCATTGAAGCCATTAACTCTCTTTAGGATAATGAGCATGAACAGGTTTTGTTATCTGGAATGTGTAATGAGCTTGAATTGATGCACGTTAAAAAGTATTTCTGGAGACTCCACTTAACAAAATGGCTAGTATTTATTGCTCTTGTGATGAGTTGTATTGTTTATGGAATCAATATGTATGAAAAACTGACAAAACAAAGTTATCTCGTGACACAATCATGTAGCTAGGAAGCCAATTAATGTTATCTTTTATTCTGCAATTTACTTGCTCTCTGGTGCCTATGCATTGTAACACACATACTATGCAATATCGTTCTCTTTCTAAACCAGTTCACTGCATTGGGCAAGAAAGGCCTGAGTTTAGCCTTAATTTTCTAATAATTCACAGGAAAGTACTTTAAAAACAGTGACAAACTAAAAGAAGGTGAAACAAGCATAAAATAAAAGCACAGTTCCAGACTGCTCACATAAGTGTCTTTCTAGCACCAAAACAGCATCCATGATAGAAGCAGCTACTTGCTGTAATAGTTTCAATTTATGAAAACTGTGTACTAGATAAAATTATATTGTGATGTGTAAAAAGTGTATTTTATAGCTTTGGTGACTTAGTTTACTGTTTTGTATATATGAATTTTATAAATCTATTAAAACTTGACTTGTTATACTGTTCTTTATGGGTTTTATCTTTCAGCAGAGTCTAGAGTGACATTTTTTGCTTTATTCAAAAAAAAAAAACCACTTTTTGAATAAATTACAGCATGGACTGCATGAAACTACAGCTTTCATGCAACAAAATCTTTTTCTGTAATCTTTACATATCTCCCATCTCTCCAGTTCTGGTCTGAATCAATTTTTCCTGAGTGTGTCCAGGAATTGAAGGCTGGTAAAACATTAACCTATATAAACCTTCTAACTCATTCACCTGTAGCATTTCAGTAGCTGACTTAAGCATGAGAACTGATGGGAAGTGGGAGACACAGCTTGAGTTTGTGCTTATGCGTATTAAGCTCAGCAAGAGAACATCATTAAGCCTGTTGACTTGGCAACACCAGGTGGAGATTCCTTTTCTGCTGTGTAGCATCTGATAATAGCCACGGGAACTACACTTCCTTCCTTCCCAGGGCTGGTCTCCTCTGTTGGACTCACTGGTGAGCCACGGTATCTTGTGCTGCAGTGCAGAACCATTGACCTTTGGAGAGTCATCGGTATCCCTGTCTTACGGCACTGACATCCTGGCATCAACTAATTCTGCCAGAATTTGAGCTCCAGTTCTTAGGAATGCCATTAACCTTTCCTTGTTTGTACTTCAAAAGGTCACATCTGGCAGATTTTTGTGGCAAGTTTTAATCGTTTCTTGTGTGAACTATTAATGCCTAATCAGTTACCTTGGTAGGTACACAGTTTGAGACACTATGTAGAGTGGTGTTTGTCCTTTTTACTAACCATTGGAAGCATTAGGTCCTCAGCTACGTAAAGTTTTTGGGAATGGTTGACTCTTTTTCCCTAGAGGTACTGAGTGCTTTCAGGTAACAATGTGTAATGTCAGTGTTCAGCATCTCTGAAAATGAGGGCAAATGAATTCCAAATCCAGTATGTGCTAATAGGTTTCCAGGTGTGATCATGTACTTTCTAATCTGAAAAGGTCAGCAACAGCAGCAGTTCCAAGTGATCTCTTTGGTCAGCTCATGAAAACAAATTAGCCCTTTTATGGGCCAAAATATTCCTGTGAATTACAGCCCTACAAGATAGCGTATAGAAAAAGTTTAATAGTTTTCTCACTAGAGCAAGAGCGAGCTCTTTCTGGCAGTAGCTGCTGGAACACGTTGGCACTGTAACAGGGGCTGTGCCAGGCTGTTGAGACACTTGACCAACAGACAGGGAAGGGGATTGTTTCAGGTTGTCGCTTTTGCCTGCTCTAAAGCTGGTTGGGGTTTGGTTGGTTTGTATTGATTCAGTTTCTCCGATGTCTGAGTTGCTGAATCTCCAAACCTTTAATCAAAGTAAGAAATGCATTGTCACTGACGTGCCTACCTGAGCCTCGGTCCTTCCCTGGTCAGCAGTCATGAGCAGGTGCTTAAACTGCACCAATTTCAGTGAGATTTAAATTTTTATTTGGAGCACAGGGTGAGAGGCTTGAATCAGAGTATCTCAGTGACATCATTTTTCCATACTTGGCAATATTTCTGTATCTCAAACTATCTCACTTCATACAGCAAAGATGTCCCTCATAATTCAGCTGCACAGATGTTGCCCCATCAGAACAGAGGCTGAAGCAGTCGGTTCTGCAGGTAGGTTTGTCTGTTGAGTGCCAATGAATGCTCGTACCCCAGGGAGAGCCTAAACTCAATAGATTAACTCTGAATTCTCTTCCCAGGATCAGCATGGCTACCTGTTACTACAGTATCACTCCTGCAATTTCAATAATGCAACACTCTGAAGATAAAAGGGAAAACATGGCTATTACCCAAGGGAGAGGCTTCTCTAAAATGCAAAGTAGGCAGGGCTATATAACTTGTGTTTTTGCTAAAGTGTACAAGGCATAAGGTTTGGGGTAGTTATAGTAATATTTAAGTATTCATTACAGCTCTTTGAGGAGAGAAATTTAATCCTTGTGGCTTCTATCTCCAGTCTGGGATCTCGTTATCCTATACAGGCCTTGGAGGAAGTTTATTCAGCTACTAACAGAAGTTACCAAACTTCTCGTCGTTCTCCCCAAGACTGACCAATGTCTTGAGAAGCTGCATGGAGTTAAGGAAGGAAGGGTTATGAGGAGGAGTGTTCAGGGATTTTTACAAAAGTTAGCATTCCTATTAAAGCTTCAATTTTGCACAGCAGAAACAGACTTAAGTTAAAAATACCCTTTTTAGAGGAGGGAGGTGCTCACATCCACTGCTAAATCCAGAAGTGCTGAATACTGCTAACGAAATCTCTATAGGAGACACTGGTTTCTCCTTTCCCACCTCTGCAAGCTGTTGTAGGCAGTTTCACCTCTAACTAGCAGAGTCTGGGGGGTTGTTTGTTTTGTTTTGTTGTTGTGTTTTGTTTTTAATTTTCCCTGGACAGTTGCATTGTACCCCTACTTCTTACAACCACAGCAACTTCTTGTTTTAAGAGTAGGAGTGGAATGTTCTGTCTGTTTATTTTTGGAGAAGATATTTGTCTTTATGAGCTTGTAAAGCTATTAAAAGACTGTGTTCTGCTCTGTTCAGGATTATAGACTTTAGAAGTTGCTTCAAAACAAATATCTTTGAACTTGGGGCAGAAGGGCTATGACTGGAGCTACTTTGATCGTGGAGGATGCTCTAGGTAGCGGAGGATGGTGTGGTTTGGGAAGTGTTTTGAGCCAGATGAGTGTAACGTGACTGTGCTGTACCATTGCCTTAGGGATTGTTACATGAACAACAACAGCACCTTCGCGAAGGAGTTACCGGATCCTGCCGGGGGATCTCCTGAAGGCAGGTCAGGTGCAGAGTACGTTGCTAGATCATCTGCCTGTCACAGCAAGGCACCCACTGGTCACGAAGCAGAGAAATGCAAGTGCTGCCTTCCCCGGGCTGCAGAGGGAGGCTGCCAGCCTTGGGGAGCAGTGCCCCGGGGAGCTCTGTGGCAGGCTCCAGGCACTGCTGCCCTTTGGGACTTGCCTCCTTCCCCATCCGGGTTGCCCAGTCCCCTTTGCTGCCTGTCTCCCTGCAGAAGGCTCACCAAAGCGGGGCTGAAATGCTGCACAACGCACACCCAGGTTGCCCTGCCCACTGCTTACTACACAGTGAAACTCTGTTCCTGGACCATTTGTAACCAACTCCAATCTTGGCTGCTGAGTTGAAAATAACTTGTGGGTGTGCATTTTATATATAGAGTACCCTACTACTACTTACTGATGGTTGATCTGCAGCTTGACCTTCTAAAATGACTCTGAAGTATCTCATCTGTATTTCTGCTCCACAGCTTGCTCAGCAGTTTATTAACTGCAAGTTAATGCTGCTGTTCCCACACCCTTCCAAGCAGAAGTATCTCCCTAGAAACCTGCTGCTTAAAATGCAGGAAATCTTGTTTAGGGCATTACCTTCAATTTGTTTTACTTCTAATTCCTCTGTCAGCTGATTTCTGCCCCTCTATGACTCCAGTACATGCAGAGAAGAGGAGGAATTGCACCTTTGTGCTTTAGTCCTGGTTATAACCTTGATTTTTCTGTGTAACCTGGCCAGTCATTTTACCCCTCCGTGATCCAGGTTGCCTCCAGTCCTTATACTGGTGTGGACTGTGTAATGTAAGTACTTACAGACCCTGGGAACAGAATTTTGTGCTGTGCTGTAATGTACAGCAGCAGCACTGGAAGCCTTCCCTGATGTGAAGAGTAGCCACCTCCATGGGAACGTCTTCACAACGAACAAAAATCTGCAGTGTAATATTGCATGAACCGCCTCTCCTCCAGCTGCCTCAGGTCTTAAAAGTGTTTTCAGACACTTTTCTGCTTTTCACTGCAGAGTTGGATCTTGCATATGGACCCTGCTGAGCTGCCCACCCGAGTAAGTGAAGCTCTGAGTTGCCATGCTCATTTACTTCTTACCTGGAGCACTTCTGGACAAGTTGAGCTGGTAATTGGTGGTTCTGTCAGTGATGGTGTCAAAAATATGTGTTACTGGTAAGCAACAGCTCTTCAGCAAAAATTCATGCTTTCACAACAGAGCTAACATGGATCTATAAGCCAAATGTCACATAGGGAGTTTCCCATCTGTGACTCTGTCAGCAGTTCGATTTGTTTCTGTGCCACCCCTTTTCTCTTTTGTCTTTGGACTTTGTTATGATAGAAGGCTGCCTCTTTCCCTTAGGCAATATTGTCATCCTGAGTTTATGGCCTCTTTCTGGAAAGTTTCTAAAGTTCAGCCTAATGATTCGGTACAGAGTAGAGTAAGAGCAAACAAGGCTGAACAAGAAGTAATCTCTTGCTTAAAATAGTAAATCTGTTAAGGCAACAACTGAGCAAGTATGGGGCAGTGCATGGATTTGTAATTCAAGCAGGATTTGCTTGGAAAATATCTGCTGCTGGGAAGAATGTCTTGGATGAGAACCCCATCGCCTTTGAGGCTGCCAGGAGAGGGCGGCAGCAGCGGCCCCGCTGCACCGCGCCTGCGCCGAGGCCAGGCGTGCAGCCTGGAAAAAACGTTTCCAGGAATTGCCGTCATCCATCCCGAAGCCAGAACTCCCTTTTTTTTCTCCGCATGAATCATGCGGATGTGAAGTCACTTGTGTTTCCGGAATCCAGCTGAATTTATTACAAGATCATCTTTTCTATTCACCTGCACGTGTAAATCTCAAGCTTTTCTCAATGGTTTTCCCCTGATCCTCTCCCTTCCCGCTCCAAAAACGCATTGCAGGGTTACTGCATGGTTTGAGGCCCTCAAAGTGCGCTGGGCAAGTGCTCAGGAAAGCCAAAGCTATTGGCTCCTCTGAGAGAAACATCCTCTCTCTCCTCTCAGCTGAACTGGACCCCGTCCTACCTGCTGATATTTTTAGGCGGAAGAAAACTGTGGAAGTGTGGCCATGTAGCTGTGAGCTGCAGAGTGTTACCAGTCTTGAGGTCTGAGTGAGCTGGGGTTGGAGAGAGCCAGCCTTCCCCCTACGTGCTGCTGCTGCAGAGCTCAAAAACCTGTCAGCCTCTTGAGCAATGTCTATAAATAGCTGGAGAGGAAGGACAAGCCCTGGCAGTGGGGAGGCAAGCTCTGCAGCTCCTGGTGCCAGCACAGCACCCATTCCTGGTCAGTGTGGGATTTATAGAGCAGAGAAGAGAGGAAAAGCCAGGGTGTGAACTTCTCAAGGCAGAGAGAGAGGAATGCATGTGTAGTTCCCCCTTTTAAGTTAATAATCAATGAGTGTGTGAGTGTTTTCAAAGGTTTGCTCTCCTGTGCCAATCTACAGAGGATGTGAGAAGTTACAGCTCACAGCTCCAAGCCTGGTTTTGTTTGAACTGAAGCAGCTCTGGAGATCCCCTTGAGTGTCCGCCAAAAGACAGTCATCACCCTAACACTGTTCTTTATGGCAGATGAGCTGCCAGGGATCTTTCCGCTTCACTTGCTGACCCTGTGCCTGTCCTCCTCCATCTCTTTCCCCCCTACTCGTAGCATGAATCAGCCTCGGTTTTGCTCCTGCACTCACACAACCTCCAGCTGCTGGGGCAGTGACCAGAACAGAGACAAACATTTGGAACGGGGGAGAAAAGAGGGAGAAATATAATCTGTGCTTCAGACTGAAATGCTAAGCAGAGGAGAGCTCTGTGTATGGGAGAGCTGCCCTGGTTTAATTTGCATGTCTTTGTTCAGATAGCCCGAGCTTCTGTGTGAGCATGTTTAGTGTTCAGCGTGGACCTCTTCCTGGCTGATTTCAGACCAAATGAAATATGGCAAGAAAATACAAGTGCCTACACAGGACTTGATGTGGGTTGGGAATAGTGCTGTCACTTAGACCAGCACAGGAAAAACCCTTAAAGAACTGATCACATCAAAAAATATATTAGCAATCTCAGAAAAAGAACTTTTTTATTCCTGGGGGGAGTTGCTGCTTCTCTCTGACAGCAACAACTTGTAGTGAGAAAGGTAAGAAGCAGGGCAGTAACATAACCAAGGCTGTGGGAGCAAAGCTGGCCTAACCCAAGGCACGCCCAGCCTAGTTTTCTTCCCACCGCCAACGATGAGGGGACGATTCCCCTTTGGACAGTTTTCTGGAACTCAATTTCCTCCGCAAGGAGGAAAATTTGTCTCCGAGAACTTTCCGTAGCCCAGTGTTGTCCCTAGCAAATGGTAGGTCCTTCTTCATAGCAGGCAGTTGTCCTGTAAACATTTCCCACTTAGCCAGGGCATCCACGGTCTTGTCTACTTGAGCCAGTTCCTCCTCGGAGACATTCTTCTCTAGGGCAGCAATGCACATCTCCAGCCACAGTTCATAATCTTTAATGGTATCTGTGGACTTGGTGGGCCCGGCGAGCTGGGGCTGGCTGTGCACCTCCGCTAGCGAACACGAATGCTCGTCCTGCTCCAGCTCCTGCCCAATGGAGAGGGCCTGGCTGCAAGTGTCCGGTGTCAGCGGCTCGGACAAGGAGGTCACAGCCTCGGAGTCGTTCTCGCAGCACATCCCAGAGTCTGAGCTGAACGGAAGGATGTCCTCTGAGGCAGACAGGTCTGCTGACTCTTGCCTTGGCCAAGTGGACAACACAGTCTGTGTCCAAGTGTAGAGCTTCTGTGAAGAGAGGAAAAGAGGTTTCACTTTAGAGAATTAGAGAAAATGTGTTTGTTTGTTTTTTTTTTTTTCCCAGTGTTTGTCAGGTAAACCTATTTATCTTGGGTAGCTCAGCTTCTGATGCTATGGTTCTCTCTGCCCGAAGATGGGTTCAGACTACTCATGGTTACTCCATGAAGGAGGGGCTTTCTCTTGTCTCCTTTTCTTGGAGTCTGCAGCTGTGGAAGAGCTGCCTCCAGTCAGATGTGGACGGTATCTGCCCTATTATTAAAGATGATAGAAGAAAACAGCACAAAATCGGTCCCTGCTGCATGGATATGATCTCCATGGGAGCCAAACCAGTGCCTCTCTATAGGAAGCTATGTCAAAAAAGCTCCTGAGATAGTGGTGAAGAATCTTGTTTCATCATGTGTGGTAATGTGCATTTTATTCCTTAGAATAGTTCTTCCCCTCTTGAGCTGAAATATACAAGTGGGAAGGCTGGGCTCCAGGAAAGAATTAATGAAAGGAAAATGTCTGAGACAGTTTCCTATTTGAATATTAAATGCTACAATGGGGCATATAGCAGGTTGCTTCTGGCACATTTATTCCTTATGCTTTGGGGAATGAATCGCAGTGCTCCAGTCATCACTGGATAAAAGGTGATCTTCTTGTCTGCCTTGCTGACATGTGTTGGGGATTTTTTTTGTGTGTGTTTTTCAGCTTTTTCACACCCTTGTGGCCTATTTCTTGATCTTTTCTTTCTGCAGCTCCCAGCTGATACCTTTGCAAAGCCCTGTGATTGCTTTGGGAAACACAAGGGTGACAGAGTATTAACCCAAGAGGCCGGTCACTGTGCTGGGTCCGTACGTGCTCCGCTCAGGGTGAGCTGTGGTGTTTGAGAAGCGGGCAGGAGATCTCCAGCCCTGCAGAACTCCCTTCTGCAGCACCCTGCTGCTCCCCCCGCCCCTTCCCTCCTCTATTTCTCTCTTCAGACAAGTGACAGAAAGGATAAAGAGCTCAAAATGAGTGGGTGGGAGGAATCAGCCCTGTTTCTCATTTCAGTCTGTGCATGAAGCCTCGGGGAAGAATTTCATCCAGGAATAAAATGGACTCTTTCAGATAAGTTAATCCACCCTGCCCCCTCCCTCTGGGGCAAGAAAAAATGTAAAGGCACAACTTTTCTCCTGCCTCATCCTACCTCCAATAGCCCTTCCCTCCCTCTGGGTTTAAAAAACAAAGACAGCACCAGAAGCTGCAGTAGGAGCCAGACTAGGGCAGGCTACAGCAAAGCTATTTGAAAGCTGCCACCAGCCCATGATTTTATAATGTTTCTTAAAATTCCCAGGAGTCGTGAATCTGGGAAGGAAACACAACGGCTACTTAGCACATTTCCCAATAAGAGAAAAAGCTGCCGAGAAGAGGATGTATCTGGATTATTTAAGGCAAAAGGAGGGCATGATTGACTCAAGATTACTACCAAAACTCCAAAATCTTTCAGGCTTCTCACTCTCTGGGTGGTTTATTGATTCAAATTCAGGAAGGGTTTGTAGGGCTGCAGCTTCTTTTCAAGTTCTCATATTTGACTAGAAAGGGATAACCTCTTCACGGTTTTAGCTTACCTGCAGGCAGGATTATTTGAAGTGGATGTCCACCCCAAGTCAGTCACTGAGAATGAAACCTATTGTCTGACACCTCGAGGGGCTCCTGGGTGTTTTCCAAACCCCTGTGCCACGGCAGCACTGTCATCCCCAGCAGCAGTGCAGCCACACCGCGCCTGGGAGCAGATACCCCAATTCACACCACGGTAAGGAGGTAGCTACCCCAACCTCTACAAGCAGCTCGAGCACAGTTTTCTTCTGCCGTGTGGCCACTAGCAGACTAACCTAGGTGCTTCGTGCTGAGCAGCCTGGATGCTGCAGAAGCAGCAG
Organism: Tyto alba; assembly: GCF_018691265.1. Lineage (NCBI taxonomy): Eukaryota > Metazoa > Chordata > Aves > Strigiformes > Tytonidae > Tyto > Tyto alba. Next base: position 5,615,809 of record NW_024881302.1, read on the forward strand.
GTGGAAACATTAGTGGTGGTGGGGAAACACCAGGAGAATTTAATTGCTTTCAGTTTTCAAGATGACTCACACTCAATAAGCAGCTGTGATGAAAAAATGCGGTGTGTTTCTGAGTGCTACTCAGATAAATTGAGGGGCTCTTCCTCCTGCATAAGAACTGGTTTCCTGTCCCCCATGCTCTTCTGCCCTTAACAGTGTCTCAGTCGCAGACTTCAGCAGCATTACCTGCTCCTGGAGAGGAACAGCTTTGTGTTTGGCATTTCCTGTATTTATTATGAGTGTCTGGGGCTGTTATGTGGCAGGTGGGGGATCTGTGCTAGTTTTCCAAACGGAAATGTGACTTCAGACTTGCACTTGGCCAGCCACAACCTCTCTCAAAACATGCTTAGCAAATAACTGTGCTATCTGATATTGTCTCCAAATGCTTTGTGCTCTTTTCTGTCAGGTTCCTTAACTATTTAATTCATCTCTGGCATTTATATTTCCTCTCAGTGCTATAGCAAAGCCTCTTACAGAGGGTATCACAACTCTCTTATACCAGCTTGTACTATATCCAGCTGAGCTTTTTCTCATCAAGCAAGCAGATGTGACATTTGGCAAGTGTACCCTCTCTTCAGGTTTGTGTTCACTGTAGCCAGGGGATGCTCAGCCAATTACGGTATTTACTGCAGGTGTAAAGGCAAAAATGTTTCCAGAAAAGCTTAATGCAGATGGCAGTTCTCTTCTCAAAAGCATGAGCTGGATGCTGACAGGCTGGATGTTGAAGTAAACCAGAATTTAGTCCTCTGATAGTCCGGGCAATTTAGGCACCTCTCAGACTGATGCAGGGACCAAACAGCCACGTTGTCAGAGATGGGTCTAACACCACTGCAGTTGCACAGACAAGCAGCAAAACCACACAAAAGTGTTGTTTCCCCCCACATCCTTTGCCATGCATCTGTTTCCAAGCTGAATGAACCTAGAGGCATCCCCATTCTCATTCTGCATCTATCTTGTTACAAATACAACCCACAGATAGTAAGATAGGCACCAGTGGAAAATCCTGTGTCTGAACACGATGTGTGTCAGACAGGAATTATAATCAGGGAGAAGATAGGGTGCTGAGTGAGAATAATGACATTATTTCTATTCCACCAGCCATTTGGGTACTGAATCCTGCTTTTTAGGCAGCAGAGGTAGAAAACCCTTTCTAGAGCTAAGGGCATCTTAGCACTCTTCCTGATGTTGTCTAAATGTGGTATTAGCAGTTTTATGAGTGGGAGAGAAGAGATAAAAGATGAGTCTGGGACCCTCCACTTATTAGGGGTTAATAATTTGGGATCCTTTCTCATACCTTTAAACAGAGGAACTGCAGCAAAGTACGCACTGAATATTTTGCCCTTATTACCAGCAGCCCCAGAGAGGCAGAAAACCACGGTGGCACATAGGAAAGGGCATAGATGTGGGAATCACTGAGCTCACTGCTGCTCTGGCTTGAAACCTGCCTGCCCTCCACACCTCATGTTCCAGAGTAGCAAAATGTGGTCAGACTGTTGCGCTGTCCCTTGATGGGAATAGCCAAAAGCCCTGGAGCTTGTGTAAAGTGCTACGTTAGTCACAGACCGCGTGTATACCACCCTCCTTGTTTAGGTGTAAGCTTGCTGTCTTAGCACCTTATACTGAGGGCACCTGCGTTTTACGCGCTGCTACAGCACATTTAATGCTGTGGTTTGGGGTGAGTTGCTCTGTCCCCTTGCTCCAGGGAAGGGCTGGTGGATCTGCCTCTCACCCTGTAGCGCTCGATGAGTTTGAAGCCCACAACGTGCTGCAGTTTCCGAAGGCAGATGGGACACAGCTCCAGAGGCCGCAGCAGGGCTTCATCCAGGCTCAGCGCGCCCTGCATGATGCACTGCAGCCAGCGGCAGGTCCCCAGCCCCATCAGGTGGCAGATCTCGTGACAGGTCACCTTTCAGGAAAGAAGAAATCAGCAGCATGGGGTCATTCCTGCTTCCACTGTACCCTCCTCTGCTGTTCTGCTCTCCAACAGTCTAACCAACTTGTTGCTCAGCGCTGGGAGCCCTCCAGCCTAGGCTTTTCTGAGGTGAAAGGGAACGTGGCTCCCTGCTTCCCAGGTATCCCAACATCCATGTTTGCTGGAGGATGAGGGATGGGTGTGTTTATTTTAGAAGCAGCTGTGGGAAGACCCTGGAGATAGCATGTTCAGAGCTGTAGGGCAGTGCTGCTGTCACTCTCTTCCCCAGTGTGGTGTGTGTTTGGTTTTTTGTTAAGGGGGAAAAACAGTCCCACTGGGGTCTGAAAAGAGCAGCACAGTCCATGTGAGAAATCTGTAAGAAGCTGTTGGCAATAATAGATCTGGGTCCTTCTAAAGCGGATGCTCTTAACATTTGTGCCAAAGCAAAAACTAAGATGGAGTCAGCTGGCCAAGCACGACTGCCTTGGAAATTGGCAATCGTGGAAAGGCTGAGGATGGAGGATTCCCCTCCTCCTCCCATTGCCACCTAACATAATTTGAAATTACTATAGGAAAAGACCTCAGACTAAAAAATAGCCAAATACCGGGGGAGACAGAGAGCAATGGCTTTGAAGGTGTTGGTGCGGCTGCTCCGCATGGGCCAGCTTTGGGAGAAATGCTGGATGAGGGAGGACAGCACTCATGAAGAGGTTGTGTTAGAGACGAGCGGGGTTTAAGGGCATCTGTGTATAAATATAGGTGCAAAATTGTCTGAGGTACTTTTCGGACAAGTGGTCCTATCCCCTTATAGATACCAATGCCTGAGGAAGACACAGTCACCCCTTCCCAGCCAGCCATTAGTTAACATGTGAGTCCACTAGATAATCTGATTAACCTCCAAATACTGCATCAGTTAGTAGATTCTATTGTACATGCATCACCTCACAAGCAAAATACTCAGATTACCCAAGTATGAGCCTGGGAGCTGGGCAGGGTTTTTGTCTCAGTGTTGCTCCATGACATAAGTTCTGTAGCCTCACTATACAGCTGATGCTGTAGTTTGCTCCACGGCAAGGAGAGTAAGAGTTGTCTGCACAGTGCACTAAAATACACACTCTTTAGGACTGTATTAAGTATGTGGACTTAGCTGTGATTGCCTACATCTTCTGGGAGCAGTCTCATGCCTGCTTCATTGGGCTGAGACATGAATTATGCCCAGGCCTAAAATATTTAATCCTATGTGGCAAAAAATAGGGGTGCAGGAGATTTCTGGTCCTACCTTACAGCACTGGACTATCACTTGTGCACTGAATGGCAATGTCCGGTCTCTGCTTTCCTTGCTGACTTCACATAACTGTTCTTTCTGTGTGAGTGGGTTCAAGCTGCTACAACCAGCCTGCGGGAAATCCCCAGAAAATCTGGCAAAGCTGCAGACTCCCACTTCTGTAAAGAGAAGCACATACAAGTTAGACATCAGCTCTCTTAAGACTGCCTCACTTTAGGCAGCATGAACAGAAAGCTGGTGTAGCGCTGTCCAGTTAAGCACAGAGGGTGTGATGAGACACACTTCCCAAAAGTTTTGTAGCACCTCAGTTACCTCTGTCTGGATCAGGAGCCCTGACTCCCCTAATTTTAAATTGGGAAAGCCCGGTTCCTCTTATCAGGGAGTGAATAAAATGTTAAGGGTAAGATTTGGCTATTCCAGTCTCCCAGGGAAAGTTTTTTGGTACAGTGCTGCCTTATTTGCATGCTGTGCTAAAAGATCGTGAGAGACCAATCCTACCTTGTCCTGGCAGGAATTTGCTGAACGTGAAGCTCCAGGTCTCACAGGGGTAAAGGTCCAGCAGAGTGAGTCCAAGGACACACAGGGCATCCATGGGCTTGTTGTTCTTCAGGAAATTCAGGATCCCATCTGGACAAACACAAGAGAAATATGCGTTAAAATGAAGTATCCCTGGAAGACACGCAAAAGCCAGAATTTCTGCTGCTCGTGGGGAGGAGGGTGTACTCCAAGCTACAGATGGGCAGAGCTGCTGGATTCAGCATCTCGGATGGAGAACCGTGGCTGTGTAGCCCATCCCCTCGAGTCGGAGTATGAGCAGACCTGACTTTGGAAGTGGTGCTGAGCACAGAGTTAAAACAAAACAGAGCTAAGAGCAGAGATGCAGGTTAATTCAGTACTAACCCATGGAAATAAGCTCCTGGAAGTATAAGGATTTCCCTCCAGGTGTTTCAGACCTGAGCTGGAGCAGCCACATCGCTGCAGCACTGGGTCTGTGCTGAGCACGTGCTGCCCACGGTACCTGCAAACAGCTTGTTCCAGATGGATGGTTGTGCAGCACAGGTTTGGCAGCTGACAAACCCCTTTCCCTGGGGAGCTGTGTGACACTTGAACCTAAATTTCCTAACGTGAAAGGCCAGTGAGTTCCCCACCTGTGCCACCCAGACCACTAATTTACTTTGGCTCTGGACAAGAGATGAGAGAACTGATTGCACCGAATCAACAGCGCCTTCCTGCAGAGCCGATCCGATCACTGTGCAGAGCTGGACCTAATCATAATAGCACTGAAAAATACAAACAGCAGAGGAAAGTATGATGAAAGTCACTTTGTTTTTTATTCCCGTTTCCAGCCTCAAAGTTCTGGGTTTTCCACGGGAACAGGATTTCTCCCTTTTCACTCCCTTCCTCATCCCCTCCCTGCTGAGGCAATGAGGGGCTATTTCAGGCATTTCCTAAGGGAGAGCTTGTGCCCGCATGCCAAGCTGATGTCTCTACAGGCTCCCAGGTCCTTACCTGCATGAAGCTGCACCCTGTCCGAGTCCCGGCTGTGGCGGTAGCAGCAGTGAATGGAAGAGATGGGGATGGAGGGAAGGCACTTCACACGGAGACCCAGGAAGAAAGACTCAACACAGCTCTGGAGGGAATCCAGCAGCGAAGGCCCGGCTGGCCCTTCGATTAAGTCTAAGAAGAGAAGCTCTATTATCAGTTCTTTAAAGTCAGGGTAAGCCATAGGGTCTGAAGGGGTTTTGGGGGCGGGGAGGAAGAGGAAGGCTGGTTTGTTCTGAAGTTAATTGCTTACTCTGGGATGTGGCGGACATCTCTAGATGGTTATACAGATATGGAGGAGGAGAGGGGGCTCTTTCTGAGAGGTTGCTTGAGGCATTAGCACACTCATTAGCAGAGTAGATGTGCTAGGAAAGTTGTCTCCTATTTAAGTTGTGCAGAAAGATTAATGTGGGAACAGGTGGTTTTCAATGAACCATCAGGGATGGAGCTCCAGAAATGCTCTTTTATCCAGCATTGTTTTACAAATAGATATATATGTATGTATGCGTGCATGTATCTATTCATAGCAAGTCTCACCCAGGGGCACACATACCATTACAGGGCAGGGCTACTGATAGTTGTCATCATGGCTTGTGAATCTGGACTGGGGGCACATCAGAGCCTTTGGTATTACACTTGTCTTTGCTATGGCGATTGCATTTTGTGGGTTAGTCCTTAGAAGAGGCTGTTAGTAGTGTTCAGCACAACCCATCTCCCTCCCATATCTTTCCAGGTGGCTCAGTGAAGGTGCCTGCATTACCTATAGGCTGCAGGTAAATGTGCTTTCGATAGAAGTTCTGCTTCCTCCTCAGCATGGCATGATAGAACGTCTCAAAGTCCTCGGGGGCATCAGGGTGGCTGAGGAGCCAGTCAAAAGCCGTCCGGATGAGCAGTGTGCAGAAGAGCGTTCTCTGTGGGTTGTACGCTTCGGAGAGGAACAGCTTCTCCGCCCTGGAGAAAGCTTTGGCATAGAGCTCCTGCAGGGCTGGGTTGGTGGAGATCAGCGCGTCCTTCAGAGCCCGGGGCCCGAAGCTGAATTCCTGAGCGTGTTTGCACTGCAGCATCGCGGAGAGACCCACCGGCTGTGGCACTGCCTGCAGGAGAGGGTATGACCATCAGCACGTGGCCTCGCGAGGGACCTGGAAACCTTCTCACACTTTTCTCTCAGAGCGCTTTGCCCCCAGATCCCAGCTGTAAGGTTTGATTGGGAGCTTACAAATGCTGTGCATAGTGCTGGCCAGGAGCCCTACGCATGTGTGTGAGAGTAGCTGTTATAGCATGCCTTACATCTGCGTGTATGTTTACAGACAATGTACCAGTAGATGGTGCTCAAGAATGCATAGCCCCATTATTGCTACCAGATGTCTGGATTAAATCAGATAGTTTGATTTATTTTCTGTGTGTGTGCTCTATCCCGAAGTCCCAATAACATGAGAAATACCTCTGTGTGTTGTGCAACTGGCTGCACTGGCTCTTATATGCTGTTGAAAGGTGGTGCTCCTTTTTGCTTGGGCTAAACCACACTCCTTGGGACTCTCAAAGGCATAGGTCCATGGCAGGAAAGAAGAGGTAGATCTTGGTCTTTATTTATCTATCAGAAGTCTAAACTTCTGACTTACCTGACACCAGCGAAAGCAGCTATTTACTGTTCACAACTTCCCCTAACAGCTTTGAACCCTCACTCTGAGGTATTGACCCTGAGCATCTGCTGGCTCGCACTGTTGCTGTCAGGCTGTAAGATGTGGGAAGGTTTGCCCAGCCTGACCCACAGGTGGGACTTGGTGGGTGAGACTCACGTTTGCTGGTGCCGCCTCTCTAGCAAGAAATGTACGGGCCCATTGCCATCGTGTCACTTCATGAATAACTTCATGTCACACTGTGTTAGCATCAAGAATGCTGGTGATGATGTAAAGTAGTAAATAAAGAGCAAATGAAAGCCTGCAACAGAAATTAATTCATTCAGAGCATCTCAGAAATATCCTCTCCAGGGTCCTTTCTAAGGCCAGCATTTTCCAAAGCTGCAGAAGTCAAGCACCTTTTTCCCATCACAGTTTATGAGCTTATGGGGATTCCAGTAGATGTCTTGGGGAAAGGGAAGACAAAGAGGAAACAAAGTACAACCCTGATGGCTAACCTATGTCTGGATCTTTCCAAAAACATTCATTTTTTGTAAGGAGATCTTGCCAAGTAGAAAGAGAATATTTTTGAGCAGTACTTTGAGCAAAGTTGCCTACCACAGGTAAGTGCTCCACCTGTATACAGCAGAATGACAAATACACAGGTATACATGCACAAAACCACAGGAATATGTATTATTTTCTTTCAGGCAAGTTAATTCTAACTTAAAAGAAACCAGACAAGATTTCTGGGTGGATAAGCAAATATATCAACTGCTGACCGTCACCATTATAACAGCATCATTCAATCACAGAAATAAATAAGCAAAATATTTTTAAGAAGATCTGGTTAAGTCTGTAATTTAGGTAGGTCTGCAGCCTAGCTCTGTTAGGTAAATGACATGCAGTGGTCCCTGAGGACAGCAACATAACAACAAAAATCAATGTTTAAAAAAATAGAACCAACACGAACCAAAGCCTTTCCTCAGTTATGCAGAGAAGGCTCTGGTAGTTTGCACCGTAAGAGAAAGGTGGCAGCCCATTAAAATTAACATTGAGTTTCTTTACATCTAACCCTTGGGAAGATGTGTTTCTGTACAAGCAGTCCTTAAAAAGACTCTCTTTGTGTGATCTTTTTTGGCGCTAAGGGTATATAGCCTAGGAGAGGGAGCAGGTACACAGTTTTCTTTTATTTTTGCAAGCTTTGTATTTTGCTAGCATTAAAGGCTGACAGCAGATGGCACGGTGGGATCTGAAGTGGTACAAGGGCCCTAATCCAACAAAAATTTAGAAATAAAATCTGAAATGCTTTCTGAGCCATCTCTTCTTATTGCCCCAAAAATGCCCAAAGTGCTTCTGCTGGTTTTTACAGGTAGCAATAAGAGTTTGTGTAGGTTGTTCTGCACTTTGTCATGCAAATCTCCACACATGGGACTGACTTCCAGCTTTGGGAGGACAAAGTGAGAGTCTGGCCCCACCAGGTCATCAGGAGTTTTGTTTTGGGCCAGGGTGAAGATTTGCCTTTTCCTAAGACCAAGATTTCACTTGTTCTGTACAAACTTTAAATACAAGCATCATTTTTCCAGTCATATGCAGAACTTAAACCTGGAAACTATTAGCAATATTAAAGTGACTAGGATGTGATTCTGTGAGCTACTGCCTATTGCTTCCAGGGAAATCAAGGAGACACTTTGCATTTGGTCCAGGTTGAGGGTGAGCTTGTCAAAGGTTTCTGAGAAACACGAGCCACTTTCATCAGTGCTTCCTGTCAATAAATGGAGTGTGGGTCTGGGGGAGGAGCTGGTTAGAAAATGAATGGATTTCTCTTTTCTAAATGGGATGTATGCAACAGCAGATACAATGAGCGCAGTCTTTTAGCATGTGTTCCCCCAGGCTCTGTCATGGAATATAGTGTGTATCCAAAGCTATGGGATATACGTTGTTTCCCAAGCTTCCTAAAAGACGACATTCACCCAGCTCTAGACATTCCCGGCTATCACCACGGGTGTTTTGTGAATGTCCACCATGTCCAAGCATGTCCATGATTACGCTTTAGTCCTTTGAAAGCTCAAGCACAGGAATTCACTTGCAACGCAGGGTCTGGAGCGACATGTGCCTCCTTCTCCTGCAGACTCCGGTTTTGCTTCCAGCAGAATAGCAGCAACCCATTACATTCTCCACATCCAACGCAATTGCTTCTCTTTAACAAGATTTTCTAAAATACTTCACTGGAAAAAAAAACTAATGCTTCAGAAAATTTTTATGGACAACTTTAGCATTTTAAAAAAGAAACCATTTTACAACATTACTTATAGTAGATGTTATTTGTTCTTGATCTAATATATGGATATAGTGTTTCGTTAGCTGAAGTAATGTAAAAGGGCTTTGTAATTCTAGCTCTTATGTTGAGGGTGCCTTATATAACTCCCCAATGAAGTGCTTCAGGAGGGAATGGAGTTTTATCTTGGATTTTTTTTTTCCCCTCAGTTTTTAAGACGTCAGGGTGATGAAGAAGTGGAAGCACTGATGCATTCTTCTGCCCTTCAGGTATATAGGAAGAAGACCTTATGTCTTTAAAGAAAAAAAGAAGCTAATTTGGCCCCTTGTTCAATGACAAGCCACAGGACTTGACTAGCAAGTCCTGAGGAAGAGAAAGTAACTCTTTTTATTTAAAAGGCCAGTAACTTCTAGTTGCACTGGAGGAAATTCTTTAAGCAAAATAATATTTGAAAGATCTGCTGCAAGTGGAGACACTCTTCATATCCATTTGTGTGCCATTCTCCACTTTTGCCATTAGAAAAAAGCATCCTATTCCCAATCTGCATTTTGTCATTCCATCTTGCAGCCATTTACTAATGCAATTTTTCCCGAACACGGAGCACCTGTATTGGCTCGTATGAACAAGTGATGCCCATCTGTGCAGTATGAAACATGAGCCTGTGCCCTCCTGGCACCCGCAAAGTCCCTAACAGGGCAGGGAAGGAGCCAGACAGGGCTGGGAACCCTAATCTGGTTTATGGAGACCTCAGTCTCTTTTCTGTTATTCATATCTTTCACATTATTCATCATCACATCCATGTGGTGCAGTGGGGACATACATAACCCAAAGGTTTTGGCATTTGGCTCCTTGTCCGCAGTTGGGGACAGACTTTTCCAATTATTATTTTGTAGGAACCCAGTTGTGGCCTTTCTGCTTGTGGTACGTGCTGTCAGGCAGGAGCTCCAAGGACAACAGGGCCACAGGTCTAGCTTTCAGTAATATATAGGGGTTTCAGATCAGGTTGGGTATAATACACAATTCTTTGTACTATGGAATTTGCCAGATCTATTTTATAGTGGGTGTTTCCACAAGAAATGCCCCCAAAATCCAGTTTCAGCATGTGACACCTGAGCAGTTGGTATATTCCCTTTCTTACGGTAACCTGTAATGCACTTTATATGCAATTCAGGTTACTCATAAATTATTCTCTTTGCAAATCAGGCACCTATAAATTATTCTCTGTAATTGAAAATTACCTATGAATTATTCTTTTTGTAATTTACAGTTATGTCATTTATTCTCTATTATATTGACATTGCTTTCTTGGATAGATATGCCTGGGGCTGACAGTAACAGTGTAATTCTCAAAAGCCAAGGCAATATCATACAGTGTGAGTTCAATCAGGGTATTCTGACAAGATAGAAATGGTCTTGTGTGCAGAAAATCTACGTTGTATAGGTTCAGAGAAAGGTACGTAGTACATAATGGATTTATTTGGTATTTACGGAATTTGGTCCTAGCATTGTACAGATTGTATTTCTATATACTTTTTTAAAAATGCATTTTTAAGGCTGGTCTTTCTAAAGTCAACTTGTAAGTCATTTCTAACACTGACTCTCTTATATACACCGCAAGCTGCAGATGCACAGAAGGAGATTTCATTCTGTTTCCTTCCACCCTCAGCTGTTGTGAAGTATTTAGAGGCACATGCACTTAACTGGGCTCTTCGAATGTCAGAGGGACATTAGCAGAGTCTCTTAAAACTGATTAACTGCTTAAGTTAGGTGCTGTACTATAAACAAGCAGTGATAGTGCAGAAAATTCATAGCCAGTCAACAGAAATGAAAAGCCCAGAGCAAACATAACAAGCATTAACTAATTATCAACACGTGCCCTTGTTGCTTAATAGCTCTTTCCCTGAGATTTGCAGTCTGTGCATGCTACTGCTACTCTAGGATCAGCCTCTCCTTCCCAGTATCACAAGATGACAGCCTGAAAGCAATTTTCTTAGTTTTTTTGTTGACATGTGTAGAAAGATTTTTCTTGACTGAGAGGCTGAACTCTCAGTGAGTAAGAAAACCCAGTGCAATGGGACAGAGAGGACACCAAGGTGTGAGAGCATTTAAGCCTGGCCCAGATAAAATTCTCACTAGTCCACCTCCTTCCTTGAGAACCTAAACTCAGCCCCTTGCACAGAGCCAGGCTTTGCCTGCTGAATGTGCTCAGTGACCGGGGCCAGAACAAATCTGCTTGGCCAGGTTCAGACCTGAAATGGGGCAACTCCCAGGGGCTGCAGAGGAGCTTCAAGATGCTCAGCATTTCTCAGAATTGATCTCCTCTGGTCATGGATAAAATACGCTCTGAACCTGATCATCCCCATACATGTACCCACAAGGAACTGTAGCATCTTCCATTCACTTTGCACTAAATGGTCACAAAACACTGAGTCAGATCTGTGTGTGTTCCAGACTATCAAGTTAGATAAAACCTTCTGGCCTCATGTACTGCCAGATCCCAAGAGTATTTATGTGTAACGTCTCTAGAATATGGATGTGACTTGGAAACAGATGCTTTGTGTGGTCTCTCTCAAAATGAGTCATTCCTGGAGCTGTGGAAACCATCAGGGATTCACACACGCATTTACTGGGAGGAGAATCTACCTGTCATATTGGAACTATGATTGATATGTTATTGCCACAATGCTCAGTCCTGGAAGTTTGTCCTCACATGAATCTTCCTCATTAATTTACTTGGACTGTTGGGCAAATCAGATGGACAACTTGTAAACAGAGAAGTTTGCAGGATGAAAGACTAGATTTGTAAAGGTCATTAAATACCTAAGATGGAGACAGATGCTTCCATCTGTGCTTATTTAAGTGTTTTTAAATATTTAAGAACACCTCCACATCCACTTTCCCTTGATTTTGTTTTACCGTAAAGCTTGCTCTCTTCAATACACTTTTCTTCATTTGAATATGTATTAAGGACATACATTAGCCCTAGTTTCAGTCTTCTGCCCTAAGGATTTTATTCTATGTTCATACATAATGCTACTTTTTTTTTTAGTGCCTTCTATTTGAGACTAAGTGTATATAAACATTCGTGAACCTCTCTGTGCAACCCTCCAGAAAGTAAGCTGAGGGTACATGCTTTTCCCCCTCCTCCCCCTCCTCCCCCATTTACTCATCATTTTTCAGTGCTTTCTCTGTTCATTTCAGTCTGGTCAAACTCTCTGTGATGCTTCCCCCATGCACGTGTGTGATGAAGGGCTGACTGCATTCTTCTTCCCTTGCTCTTACATGAAACAAACCTCTACAACCTACTGGCTGGTTCCTCTTTTGACAAACCAAAAGACCCCAAAGCACTGAGCAACACCTATCAGCACTGTACCACAAACCTAGCACTGCAGAGATACCCGAGTTCTAATCATTCACGGCTCCAGGCACTTTGCTCTTCATCATACTTGTCTAGACAGACTAAATGGTTTCTGCAAGACAACCCCAGTGTTAGCCAGGAAAGAGGCTGCATTTTCCATACAGATGAACGCCCAAACAGGTATGGCTATGCTTAGATATTCCCTTGAGCACAGGCATTATAAAAGTGGTTCATCGTGCAGTATAAATGCACTGTAATGCTGTGCCTCCTCCCAAGGAAACAAGTGCTTTTTAAGTGGTGCCACCAGGTAGGGGATGTTTATGTGCATTTTCCAGCCAAGGAGGAAGGGGATCCAAGGGAGTGCCGTGGCTGAGGAGCCACAAAGCCAGCACGGCTTGGGTGGGGGGACAACAGCAGACCCCAAACCCAAGATTTCTTAGTGGCCAGCTGTACTCTAACCACCAGGCAGCTCTGCCAGCCCGGAGGTTTGCAGGGTAAGAGGCATTTTCTGGAAAGGCTGCAGAAGCAGGTCCTGTTCCTGGGACACCTGAACCCCCCCCCCCCCCCCCCCGCCTTACGCGCCCCCCCCCCCCGGCCCCAGCCCAGCTGATTTGGAAAAAGGGCAGTTGATGCTGATCCCCGGGGCAGGGATCTCACGGGTTGGTGTATGGGAAAGGACCAAGTCTCCCAGCACCCTGGGACGATGCACCAAGCAGGATGCTCAGCCCCCGGCACCCCAAGCCCCTGGGAGGGTGCACCAAGGATGGCCCCGGCACTCCAGGAGAGTGCCCCGGGCAGGACCACCCAGCACCCCGTGGGAAGGATGCCCCGAGCACGGCCCCCTGCACCCCGGCGGAGGGGATGCCCTAAGCAGGACCCACCGTCACCGGGGAAGGATGACCCGAGCACGGCCACCATCACCCGGGGAGATGCCCCGAGCTTGCGCTGCCGCCCCCCCCCCCCCCCCCCCGCGCCGCATCCCGGGGCTGGCCGGCTCCCTCTTCCCGCCGCTCCGGGCTGTGTCCGAACCCCTCGATAAGGGCGACACTGCGCCCCCCGCCCCCCCCTTTCTTCCAGCCTCCCGGGAGCGATGGGGACCAGGACTCACCGCCCGCCGGGCCGGGGCTGCGGAGGCCGGGGAGGTGCGGCAGGGCCGGGGCACCCGGCTCGGGGCTGACGAGGCGGAGCGGAGCCCGGCAGCGGCAGCGGCAGGAGGAGCAGGAGGAGGAGGAGGAAGAAAAAGGGGGAGCAAAGCGGGGGGGGGGGGGGGGGGGGAGCTCGGCCCCTCCGCTGGGAGCCGCCTCCCGCCCATGCGCGGGGCAACCGCTGGGGGGCGCCCTCGGGGCGGGGCTGCCCGGGGGGTTGAGGGGGGCAGCTCCGGGGGTTGAGGGGAGGGGGGGGGGATGTTGCACCACAGGGACTGGGGGAGAGGGGTACCCCGCTTGGCCGGGGTCCCCCTGCAAACTGGGGAGGGAGGGGGGGAAAGAGTCCGGGGGGTGCTGGGGGGAGGCCGGGCTGTGGCCGCCCCGCGTGAAGGTGCCCACGGGTGGCCGCAGGCTGGTGGCAGTGGCGGGTCCTGGAGCCTGGGAGAGAGGAGCGAGAGCAAAATCAGACCTCATTTTGGGAAGAGCATCCCCGAAAGAGCCCCAGGGCTGAGCAACACGACGACGGTGCTGCGAGGACCGAAAGCCCTTTAATCTCTGCTCTCATTAAGAACTGAGCGGAGGAGTGGGCGTCTGGAGGCTGGAGCGCTCGTTATGTGGTTATGCCGGCAACTGATGCCATCTCCGCCGTGGGAGCAGTGTTTGCATTTGCCTTGATGCTTCATTCAGTACATCCCTCCCACCTGACCTGGCTGCATTTCTGCATCCCATGATGTCCTTTAATTTGGGAATACTATCTGTTCTTGGGAAGGTTAATTATGTTAGAGGAGTGGATCTCCATTCCCATTCCTTCATGGCTTCATTTATTCTAGCTTTTATGTTTTGATCCCTTCAGTGCTTTGATCCCTCATTTCTGCCATCCCTAGATGGAAGGAGAAAGGAAAGCCCTGACTGGGACGCAGGCGTGTGCCTAAGTGACATAAACTGAAATTAGGAAAAAAAAATGTTTTCCAGCCTCAGGAGCTGTAGTGGTCCTGGCAGCCCAAATGCTGCCCTCATGCCCAGCACAACCAAGGGCCTTACAAGGGCCAGCAGAAATGTCCTGCCGGAGTCGAGGTGGCCATGGAAGTGGAGAAATGACCTTGTGCTGTGCCGCGGGGTTAGCAAGCACCAAAATAAGATCATTGCTGCGTGCTGCAGTCTGCCGTCCCCAGGACCTGCTTTGCTCTTAAGGCACCAACAGCATCACTGGTGAAAAATTGCCCTAATTTGCTGCTATCATAATCAGGCCAAGAGGTGAAGCAGCAGCTTCTCCTGGCAGCAGCAGCCGCTCGTGAAGTGTCTTTGTGGGAAACCTTCCTGAGATTCAGCGTGTGGAGAGGGCGGGAGGGAGTCCTAAGGCCTTGCAATAACATCATCTTTCACTTTGGCTGCTACCCCAAGCACAGGAGATACCCTCTGTGCTGTTTTAATTTGTTGCTGCTTGTAATTAGTTTATTTGTATTAATTAACTTAAATTATCTATTTGCAAGTTGCTTGTAGTACACCATCAACATGTTTAGAACAATACAAGCCTCAAAGAGTTGGCTCCTGCCCTGAGGAAGCTGTGAGCTAAAACCAGACAAAAACACTGTCCCAATACAGTGTTCTCCAAAAATGCATTTTTTTTGCTAAGAAACCTATTGCATTTAAACTTAATAATTAATACTCAGCTTAGCTGCCAGACCACTGACTGACTAGCACAGGTAACAGGATCAGTGTTGTCATTAAATGCTCTCATAATGATGTATTTATTCTGGGCAGACACAGGAGGAGGTGGGTAGTTCTTGCCCAGGAGCGGCAACAGTGAGGGAGGTGGAGAGCAGCGACAGAGCAAGTGGTGGGAAAACAGCCACACATTCACTCTCTGACTTTTTAGGGGACAAGTGGTTTTATTAAGAGATCTGTACAACAGGGAGAAAAGGGAGAAGAAGGTCAAAAACCAGATGAGAAGACAGCCAGGAGTTAGAGAGGGCAGACATGCAGGGAATCAGAAGAACGGTGATTTAAGGCTGGGGAGTGAGTGGAAGAGCGCTGGGACACTCAACATTAGCTCAGCTGTGATTAAAGCTGGTCGCAGCAGAGATGTGATGCTCACCACAAGTGGCCTTTATCTGCAGTGAGCAGCAGCAATCATTACTCTGCTTCTAAACTCAATTGTTTATGCCCAGTTGCCTTTCCTAGAGAGGCCATGATCTGTTGCCTCCGTGTAGAAGAATGTAAAATACAGAGGTGTGTGCCTTGGGTATGTGAGTATAGGAAACTTCATGGAGCAGCATGTCCTCAGGGGGAAACAGAATGAAAAAAATCCCCAGACTGATGCCTAAGACTGGAACTTAGGCAAGTGTAGTTGTTTAGCTGAAGAAAATTGTATAGCGATACATAAATAGCTCCACAGGGAGAAAAGGCAGGTACCCAAGAGCTGTTTAAGCCAGAGAGATGTGGCCCAAACCCACAGCTGCGGGCTGAAGCCAGACAAATTGAAATGAGAAAATAGGCGTTAATTTTTTAAGAATGAAGTTGATTAGCTGCTGGAACAAATTACTGGGGAAAGTGAAATTCTTTCCATATGGTAGTGTTTTCCAATCAAGATAAGATGCCTTTCCACAAGATAGGCTTCAGCCAAGCATGTGTTCCTGGGTTCTGCAGAGCAAGGAAAGGATGAAACATAGTGGTTTCTGCTCTGAGAAGGTGACTTTGTGGTCCCAACTGTCCTTTAGGAAACTAATTGAAGACTGTGCTCTTGGTGTGTACTTCCAAGTCCCCCCTGGGTAGCTGTGATGGTGCTGTCCCTGGGGGTTATCCCTTTTTGAATAGCTGCTGGGCGAGGGTGGCCAGAGGATTGATCAGATCCAGCCTGTCTGACAGAGATTTTGTGCCCTGCCCCACCAGCCATACTGGGGTGTTGGTGTGTGCGAGACTGGCTGGGCAAACCTCTGTCAGGCCCCTCTGCGTTGGTCACCTCGGGTTGATGCAAGGCTGCTGGACACCCGGCTGGAGGTGGGTGACCCCCCGGCAGCGTCAGTTGGCCACCCCGAGCTGATGGAGAGTAAGCTCTGCGCTGGGTGCTGGGGCCTTTTTGGTTCTGCTGCTGACCTGCAGTGTGCTTGGGGCAAATAATTTCCCTTCTGACTCCCAGTTTCATATTCAGCCTTGCTTGCCCTTCCAGCTTGATCCAGGGCTTCTGCAGGGGCTCTCTTCTGGTGGGATTACACTCTGAATAGCTGTGCAGTTGTTTTTCAGAAAGCAAATTTCTCTCTGTAGGTATGGAATACTCTCCTGTTTCTGGAGTTATGGCTATTCAAAAGTCAGTGTGTTAGTTCTGCATCCTTGTACTCTTAAGGCAGCTTCAAAGGGGCCACGGTACCTCTTAATTTCAGTTTGTGCTGCCGTCACAAAGCGTAAATGCACATAAGCAAACTTTCTTAACGTTTGGATGTTTGTAGCAGTCTAGAGAAAGTAATGTGGGCTCAGTTCTTGTTGTCTCTCTGATGGTCAACCACAAAGTGTTGGCCTACATTTGGTCAGCACTGCAGAATTACTAGCAGCTACTTTGCTGTTGGTCTTAATGCAACTGCAGCCACAGCTGGGCAAGGAGTTGTCTCACCTTTGGACTGTGCTGTGCACAAAGAGGAGAATTAGGGAATGTACAAAAAAAAATAATTAGTTTCACGTTGCTGCTTCTATGAAAATAAGGTGCCTGCAAAATTTTCTAGGAGGAACAGGCACAAAAGCTGATGGGTGAGATCTGCCACATATTAATGGTGGTGGAAAGGAAGAGGCGAAACAGGACTTACTGGTTTGTGGTGAAGATTGAGAATTACCATACTGGAAGGATGTAGCACGGACCTGTCTGGGGACAGGTTTGCTCCCTTTGCAAGCTGAAGATTTGATGGTGTGTTTGTGGTAGACAGAGAGTCAAAAGGAGGAGATGAGGAATTATTAAAGCGGGATTTCACCTTGAGTCTGAGGGACCATGTCCGACAAGACTATGGGAGCTTTGTGCTTCCTCACTGAAATCAGCTGTTTGGCCCTCTGCATGCATCAGATGGTGTGAAAGGGAGATGAAATATTCCTTGTCTCTTCCCTTTGATACCCCAAAAATGCAGTGTATTCTGCTGGTGCTGTGGAAAGGCCTGTCCTTTGCCCAGCTGCTGCCCTGGGCGCTGCCCAAGCCATCCCCACCCTTGTGCCAGGACGTACCCTGAGGTGCTGCCTTGTTCCTGTCCATCACTTCCCTACAGAGCCCTACCGAGGAACCTCACGGGTGAAGAGTGGTGTGAACGTGGTACTCGAGTTTTCCTTTGATTCCCTTGAGATATCCAAGTGAGGCAGCTCGGATTGGTGGCAGTGGAGGACAGCTTCCTCCCCGCCGCAGGAGGTGGTAGGAGAGGAGCAGAGAGCAGCAGGCACCTGGGAGGTGATGGAGTGGAGGCATTAGCATCCCTAAGGCAGTGCTCATGCGCCGTCTGGAAACGCACTGGAAATGCACTGGACCAGCAAAATTGTCCCTCTCTGCTGTGTCCTGGCACTGCCCAGGCTCTATTGTCAGGCCTGGTGTGGAACATTAATGAAAAGAAGCGTTTGGCTGGTGTTACTGAAGTGCCACAGACTTTAAGAAATAAACAAAAGTGCCCAGCCCTCCTTTGATTAGTGAGTGCAATCTGCTGCCACAAGCTGATGCTGGAGGAAAAGAAGAGAGAGAAAAAGAGAACAGCTATGGAGTGAAGATGAAAACACTGGGCAGATCTGTGGGGGAATGAAAGGGAGCTATTTGCAAATAAGTTGCTAGATCATGCTTCCATGTGCATCCTGGGCAGCTTCTAATACGATGGGCTTATTCAGAGTTAAGACTTTTTACTGGCATTAGAGACTCTTGAGAAGAGACTGTCGACCCACAGATCTAGGCAGTAGCTGATCCAAATCTGTTTTGTGCCAAACTAAGGAAAATTTATTTTATCCCAAGCTCTGCCCATATGCAGGGTCTTCTTCCCTTTTTACCACTGATTGCAAGTTTGAATTCTCTCTGTAGGAAGTCCGTGTGGATGCTCCATGATTCATTCCCATGAGGAAGAGTGATTTCAGGTACCCATATGGTCTCAGAGGCAAAAGAGGGGGCAGATATATATTTTTACAGCAAGGAGAATGCAACTTCAGTGTACAAATTTGGCCTGGCATAGATCTGGGGAATATACAGTGATTATCAATTTTTATTTTTATTTTAACTTTGGTTTTTTCCTTCATGATTTTCCTTCATGTTTCCTCTTGGCTCCTGATTAGGCCTTAGGAATAACGAGGAAGGAGGATGCTGCCTGAGCAATCCATCCCAGGCTTTAAACTTAGCCTGATATCTGGTCCCTGTGTTCCCTGGTGTTCAGCAGAGTCCACTTATTGAGGCCAGCAGAAATAGTATCTCGCTTCCTGGTTTCAGAGGAGGTGTTAAGTAGGACATAGTTAAATTTGGGATTATTAGTAAGAGAAGAAGGGTAGCTACTTCTTTTGAAATGCTTTGGTCTGGTAATAGAACTTTGGGCAGAGAACTGTGAAGACCTGCCCTTTGTAGAGGGCTAGAAGATGAAATGTTTGCAATAAGAAATCTGCCTCTGATGCGATAAATTATTGGGCAGAAGTGGGTGTTTGGGAGCATTTCAAGTTTCTATACATGCAGCCCTGACTGGCACTCAGTCCTACAGCATTTCAGCCCAAGGAGTATCTTGCTGATGTCAGCAACCAGTAAAGCACTGGGTCACGTCTTATATTGACATCTTGGGTCTACAGGAATTTGGGGATCACGGTGTGATAGTGCAGGTGGAAGGGTTCTTTTTGGTGGCATGTCCATTTTAAGGTTTATCAGAGTTTTCCCTAGGACAGAGACATAGAGAGATCAAGTTTCATGCGGGCGATAATCTATTTGGAGACAGTATCCCTATGGAATAATGTATTCCACACAGAAGAATGGAAGTCTGTGAATGAGAGGCAAATCCCCTCAACGAGCTGTCTGCGTAATTAAAAAGCTGCAGTGAGATGAAATACGAGATGGAGAGATAGTTGGAGGCGCTGAGAAACAGAAGCGCTTTCAAGTATTTTACTGCAGAGAGGATTGGAGACTTTGCCAGGGGCCTGATTTTCTCCTTGCGCTGTCCTTCGCCTGGCGCATCGTGCTGTGCAGCCCGGTGGAACTGTCACTGGCCCAGAAACCTCCAAATGCTGGTACAGGTGTGAGTGTTAAACTGAGCTTAGGCATAAAGCAGTGGAGAGTCATAGGGCTGCAGAGCTTTGAGTCAGAGTGAATATCTGTGTCTTGTTGGACTGCTGTGTGGCTGTGATTTTTTTGCTCATGGGTAGACTACAACCCACCTTGCTCTGAGCTAGGCAATGATCTGCTTGTGCCCAGTGATGCTATGAAGACAGCTAAAGGCCAAGTGCTGTCATTGGAAACCAGCTGCAAATTAATACATGGTGTGTGATTAATGTGCTTTTTAAATGCATTCATGTCCTGTCGCACTGGCTGTGGCTCTTGTGTCACATTTGGTGTTCTCAGAACATTTATTAGCCTTACAGATCCCTTGATCATTGCATTCTCTTTTATAATTAAGCCATGAAACTCAGCATGGTGCAGCTTATGCGGTATTAATTCATGCCTGGCATATTCTGCCTGTGCCCTAGGATAAGGCTAAGTGCTGGCAGCTGTACTGCTCTCTCAACAGTTGCTATTCTGAAATTTTTTAATATGATTATAAAAATCACATTCTGTGTGCATATGGGCAATTTGGGGCTCACCACTGCCACAAGCAGTAGCGAGATGTGGTCTGACTTCCTTCAGAGCAGGATCTGCCCACAGCAGTGCTCTGAGATGGGGCTTCCTCCTGCCCCAGGCACTGGCTGATGCTCTCCAGATTGGTGCTGTTAGCTCTGCTTCGGTGCTAAGGCAGCCCGTGTGCTCTCCACTCCCTGCTCACCCTTCCTGGGACATGCCTGTGAATAGGTGAGTCTCGCAAGTGAGTTCTCTTTTTCTCCTTTTGTCCTGACTTTTCTTCATATGAAGAGGTTTAAGCCGAATCCAGGATTTCCTGCAAGGCTGCAGCTCCACGTCCTCTTTGTGTCAGCAGCAGCTGCAATGGCTGTTTGAATAGTTTTTTTCCTGACTGGTTGCTCCTGCCCCATCTACAGCAATGTTACAGTTTGTGTGGCTATGTGGTAAGCTGAACCAGGAACAAAAATAGTGTAAGCCATGTCTAGTTTACTTATTTTTTTATTTTCCCTCTTCTGGGAATTAGTTGTAGGAGTGACTGTGCTGAAGGAATTGGAGCTCAGCACTACTGGGAAGGAAGTCACTGGAATGACCCAGCACCGGTGCTCCAGCCACTGCTGGTCCAGAGGTATCAGTTTGCAGAATTTTTAAGTCTTTGTTGGGCTGGGTGTTGGGCCACTTTTCATTTCTGTTGGGTAAATCCAAGCGGCTCCGCAGCTGCCTCCTCCAAGGCTTGAGGTGGAGGACGAAGCAGGCAGTGCTGGGCTCCAGCAGCTCTGCTCATGTGGCTCTGGTCTCGACATTTACCGAATGTCCTACCAAACTTCAGTTGTAGAGACAAAGTGCCAGCTATTAAAGAACACACGTGTCGGTGTCCCTGATGTACTCTGGACATGAGGGAAACGGCCTGGAAGCTGTAGGAGCCAGGGCATGGGATGCCTCTGTGTACGGCTGAGTGGCCGTGATCTTCACGGACCGCAGATGCTGTCATGCAGCGGCAGTTCCGCTCCGCAGGGCGCGTGTTAGTTACACACATACACATGCTGCTCTGGCTATCAATTATTCCTAATCAAAACGTTTCCGTAGAGACCTGAATTCTGATCATCTCAAAGCTTCTGTTTCAAAAAACAATGCCAAAACCTACGTGCAGGATGTAAAGCGGTAGTGCAGAAACTCTTTGAGCTCAGACGTTTCCATGGAGATGGATCTTTGATCTTGTTGTAATAAACAAAGGCTGGGGAAGATGCTCCCAAACTAGGGAGGAAGACAAGGCTGATCCCTACGGGGCAGAAGTTCTCAACATGAATTAGGGAGACTGGAGGTTGTTTTTTTGTTGGTTTTTTTTTTTTTTTTTTTCCCCCCTCCATGATGCTATGTCTGTAGTAACGGTGAGGTTGAGCTGTCTGCCCGCCAGCGCTGCGGCGCGCGCAGGCGACGTGCCTTTCATCCAGCCAGCCAGACGGCGTGCTACACCTTTGAGCTGGATAATTTAATGCTGCTGAAAAGTCAGACCTTTGTCTGCACAGCAATATGCACCCTGTGCTGCAGGATTTACAGAGCAGTGACACAGGGTTTTAATACCAGTATGAGACATGCTCATTTTCTTGACTGTGTTGAGGCAGTCTGAGGAGTAAGAACAGCTGGGAATAGTGCTGCATTTATGGATAAAATTTAGAGGAAAAAAATATCACATTTTACTCTGGCACAGTGTGCAAAACAGAAGTGTTTAGTATGCTGACATGGAGATAGTGACCATAGGCAACAGTCAAGATGACTTTATCCACGTGGATAAGCTTTGACTGCAGTGGCAACTCACATGTTATTAGAGCTGTCGGCAGGATCAGCGCTGTTACTCCTGGCACTTGAAACTGAGGCTTCCGTGGATGGAGCCGAAAGAGAATTCATTAGGAAAGGGCAAAATTAGCTTCAGTAGTCGCTGAGAACTGCTGCTTGGAGTAAATGTGTTCACAGGCAGGCTGGCAGGGTGTTTCACGCCAGGATGCACTGCATCGGCAGCTGAAGATGATCCCCAGCGTTTGAGTGCCTGGAGGTGCCCGTACAGCTCTCCCGCTTGCATTGCGGCCGGCGTGCCGAGCTGTGCACGCCTGTCTGTGCATTTCTCGCTCCGTTTGGCAGCCGGGTGGTGGCTTTTCCTGGTCACTTCTGATCTGTTCACAGGATGTTGACAGATCTGTCCCTTTGTCTCTGCTACCAGCACAGCCTCAAATAGGTTTTTCTGCAGCGTGTAAGAGACGTAGGGTGAGCAAGCTACTGTACACAGCCTGTTGCAGTACTACTTTTTCCACTTTTTAAAATATTTATCTTTTTCAGATGCACTGAGCTGCCAGTTGTGCTAATTAGAGTCTCTCTAGGGGTTTGCAATACTGCACCCAGGTATAATGGTGCTTAAGTATGGCTTCCTCCCACCCAGCCCCACCACTGCTTTCACTGGGGCAAGCGTCCCCTATGAGCTCTGCCAGGTCCCAGACTCCTTAACAACTCAACCATCACTTTACGTAATTTTAAGGTTCCAGTTGAAACGCTTTATTTATAAGGATATATGCTGTCTGCAGCTCTGAAAAAGTTATCTTCTCCAAATATTGCAGAAAGCTTCAGTGCTGAACATAGCCCACAGGTTTACTTTAGAGGCTGACAGGTGGGGTTTTTGTTGATTTTGTTGTTATTTTCAAGTGACCCTCACTGAAAATACTGTCACGTAGCTCTCTGTTTTTCAGAAATTGACCACTTAGCCAAGAAAGCTGTGTTGTTATCCTATGAACTAGTTGGCTAGAAAGAAAATATGTTGAAAGAGCATGCAATACTAAAGATATCTGGAATCAAACATGCTTCCACTGGTTTCAGTGGATTCTTTACCCTTGTTTTCACGAGGCTCTTTGTCAGAACCTAAAGCATAAAATATTCTGACAGGTCAATGTTAAAGTTACTAGACGGTCATGAAAACAGCATTTTTATCCTCAATTACATGGACAAGATGGGATTGCTGTGCAGCCACAGCTGTTTATCTCATGGCTGTGACAAGCCTGTGCGGATGCTGTCACTTAGCAACCATTGCCATTTTGTGTTTTAACTGCAGCTTTTTTGTTGTTGGCACATAATGAGAGTTGCAATCACGAGATCGGTCCCATCAAGGGTGTTTGTTTTGGAGAGCGATGGGCTCCAGGGCTCACCTGTGCCTCTGCCCAGCCTATATAAAGGCTAAATCAGAATAATTTTATGTGCGATGGCTAACACAGCTTAATAAGTGTTTATTTTGGAGCTAGCTTGGCTGGGCCAAGTTGTGCTTCAAGATGTACAACCTGGATTCACCATCTGCCAGACCTGGCTCTGCAGCTCCTTTGTGCTGGTCACAGCCCAGAAGCTGGTTCCAGGCCAAAGCTCTGAGCGTGGTGGTGGTGAGGGGCCAGCCGAGGCCCTTGATGTCCCTATGCACAGCAGGGCAAGCTCCCTGCTCCCTTCTACTGACCCAGGCTGAAAGCTCAGGGAATTTGCTGTCAGTGGAGACTGGAAATATGAGGACTGAGAGATAATGAAATAGGAGAACCGAAGATGTGAAAGTGTATCTATCTCTTAAGGGTAGTTCCCACCTATCTTGCACTAAAAAGGCATGAAAGGGGGCAGCTCTACCACGGGCCAAGTCTTAATGCTCTACAGGAGCTATTTAAGGTTGTGGTTTTCCTTTACACCTGATCAGGTCTTATCAGGCAATGTCCCTCAGAGGAGTGGGTGCACGCTCTGTCCCAGACAGCCTGATCCCAATCTTGCACAGAGTTTAACTACTGGGCAACTGTAGAAAGAGCTGGGGATTAGCTTGGTTTTGATGGGTTTGTTTTGGAGGTAGCCATGTGAAAGGTATCTTCACAACCCTGTTATGGGTTTGTGGTAAATGAACATATTAAACTGCTGTGCTCTAAGCAGAGACTTGGACCTTCTCCGCAGGGCTGCTCTCAATCCACTCCTCGCCCAGCCGGGATTTGTGCTTGGGATTGCCCCGAACCACGGGCAGGACCCTGCACTTGACCTCGTTGAACTTCACCATGTTCACACAGGCCCCCCTCTCCAGCCTGTCCAGGCCCCTCTGGATGCCATCCCTTCCCTCCAGCGTGTCCCCGCACCACACAGCTCGGTGCCGTCAGTGATCTTGCTGAGGGTGCTCTCCATCCCACTGTCCATGGCGCCGACAAAGATGTTAAACAGCGCCGGCCCCAACACCGACCCCTGAGGAGTGCCCCTCGTCACCGCTCTCCACTTGGGCATCGGCCCGTCGGCCGCAGCTCTTTGGGTGCGACCATCCAGCCAATTCCTTACCCACCACGTGGTCCATCTGTCTGTCCCGGGTTTGAGTGAGTGGTGGGTTTTTTGGTAGCAGGGGAGGGGGCTCAAACCATGACACTGTCAAATCCCACGTCTCTCCAATTTAGAGACAAGGATGTTGTGCGGGACAGTGTCGGATGCTTTGCACAAGTCCCGGTAGATGGTGACAGTTGCTCTTCCCTTATCCACCGGTGCTGTCACCCCAGCATAGAAGGCCACCAAATTCATCAGGCATGATTTGCCCTTAGTGAAGCCATGTGGGCTGTCACCAATCACCTCCTTATTTTCCATGTTCCCTACCATCATTTCCAGGGAGATCTGCTCCATGATCTTGCTGGGCACAGAGGTGAGACTGCCTGGCCTGTAGTTCCCTGGGTCCTCTTGATTTCCCTTTTTAAAAATGGGGTTTATGTTTCCCCTTTCCCAGTCAGCGGGAGGTTCACTGGACTGCCACGACTTCTCAAATAGGATGGATAGTGGCTTAGCCACTTCATCCACTAGTTCCCTCAGTACCTGTGGATGCATCTCATTGGGTCCCATGGAATTGTGTGCTTTCAGGTTCCTTAGATGGTCTTGAACCTGATCTCTTACAGTGGGCGATTCTTTCTTCTCCCAGTCCCTGCCTTTGTCTTCTGTGTCTTGGGTGCTGTGGCTGGAGCTGTTGCCAGTGAAGACTGAGGCAAAAAAGTCATTGAATACCTCAGCCTTCTCCATATCCTCGGTGACCAAGTCTCCTGTTTCCTTCCAAAGAGGGCCCACATTGTCTCTAGTCTTTCTTTTATCACCAGTGTACCTGTAGAAGCTATAGGTCTTTATAGGTGTTCTCTTTAGTTTCATTTTGCTTTAACAGAAACAGTTATGTAAGTGCACCTGTAGTACTGCAGACTCCTGATGCAGACTGCTCAGTGCCCCTTCCACCTGGGGATTCGTTGTAAGTGTATCCATGACGTGTGTTTGCAGAGCCCTGAATGTTTTTGTTACAGCTGTACATCACCAGCTTTGTTCCACCTTGTTCAGACAGACACACTGCTTCTTTGAAAGAAAGCCCTTCCATTTCTGTGTGCTGGCTTGCAAGGTTAGAGGCAAGATCTGTCCTGTCTGTGGAGGAGCCTGTCTGACACAGGCTGAGGTCTGGCTGTGTGAAAGTGGTGCTTTATTTCTCAGCAGAGGACAAAAACCACTGCTGCAAAGGGAAATGACACAGACTACAGGGATGCTGCTACCGATACATTTTTCCGTTGTAAATTGCTGAAAACTTCTGCAGTGAAGCTGGTGGTTGAGTTTCTTCTGTAACACATGGTGGTTTTTAGAAGCCTTGGTGAATATATATTGTAAAGTAGAATGAATTTTGTTAGAGATGGACAAAAGAAATTCCAAAGATATGCATGTGCTGATCTGTAATCACAGATCACATATATCTAAGCTAAAGCAACAGCCTTAGACTTTTATGGCCCATATCTAAGTTGTGCAATTAGTATAATTAGGCAAAGAATATTCTTTGGATTTTAAATGTCCAGTGTATTAAAACAGAAAATTAGCAGCCATTTCTCTTAGTGACTTTTAGAAAGCCATTGCTAGTGTAGGGCTGAACCAAAGATGCTGATTCTCTCCTGTGTCTGAGTCTGAGCAGGTAAAGGATAAATCCTTTCTTCAGAGCTTTGTTGAAATATGTTGAAAGCAACTCTAGGAATTTCATACCTGTGTACAGATCAGGCAACAGAATCTACATTGCCTCTGTGCAGATGAAGCGCTGAAATGAGCTTTGTAATCTTCTTTCACAGTACCAGCCACCAGACGTAAATCTTTCTAATCTGTTACGTTCTGTGTTGATATTTGTATTGCTACTGCCTGCTATCCACAGCCCACATTAAAGCAAACGACAATCCTGAGCCTCAGTGCTTCTTGCATTAAACGAGGCCCGTGTCTGACCACAGCGTTTGCTGCAATCAGCTGTGGCGTGTGTGTACGCCCGCTGTAAAAACTCTCGGTGGTGCCTGCCTCCTGCAGGAACCGTACACAGCTACAGCACAGATGGTGTGACTGCAGCAGTTCCCACAGAAATCCATCCCAAAAAGGCAGCTTTGAGCTTTATCGTGTGTCCATAACGGAAGGCCAGGCAGCCCACCTCCTCTCTACAGTGATGGGAGTCCTCAGTGTGTGACAGGAGTGAGGTGAGTGTGCCGAGTTCGTGGAGGGACCACTCTCATCATGTTGTAAAGGGGTAAGTAGCAATAGTGCTTGTTGAAATGAATGCTCCGTGTGCATGTGGGGGTAACAAGTCTGCTTCTCAGGCTTGTCTCCTTGAGAGTTAAACCCTCCCCCTAGGTGCACCATGACCACAGCTCCTTGGCAAGACACACCACGTGGTGTAAATTCTTAACCCAGCTAAAAGCTGTGTGGCTGAGATAAGAATCTTCTGGAGGTGCAAAAAAAGCTTTGGTTGGTAAGAAGTGGGTTGAAAATGAGTTAGCAGTGTAAGTAAGTGGGGTAAGGCTTGCACAAGTTCTTAAATGTGCAAAGATGGGCATCCTAGAGAGGGTATCTCAACAGGATGGATGATTCACTGTAGTAGCTGTTGGTGCATGTTTATAAATTTGGCAGCTCAATTTTCAGCTCATAAATCCCACTGCCATCATCTTCTATAGACAGAATCGTGGAGGGGGGTGGGTTATTGTGCTTTCATCCCCCTTAACCTCTCTAGGCCCTGGCATTTGTTCCTCACACTCCTCAGATGTTCATGACCCTTCAGGTTTCTCCCAGTTATCAGGTGTGGGATGTCAGTTCAAGCATCTTAGTGTTAATAAGTCTCTCTACTGTAACTAAAGCAGCAGAGAAAACGAAGGCAATGCAGTGAGCTCACTAGGAAGTACAGAATCAGCACTGAGTCACTTAATTGCTGAAGGTGGAGACCTGTTTTAAATGAAAGATGAAAGGAGTCCTTAATTCCCCTTCTGAAGATAATGAGCCCTCACAGTTTGTTGTACAGTTGGTTTTAATGTACAAGCATCCTGTGTACAAACAAGATTTCGGCTTGCAACTAAGCAAATAAACTTAAGAATGTCACCACCACCCTAGCTGATGAGAAAAGAAAAAAAGCTCCATTACAAATTAATAGGTCTGGGAGTCAAGAGACCTTGGTAATAAGCAGTGAGTTTCCCTTCTGTAACAAGACACTTTTTCAATTTGCTGACATTTGCATAGTTCCTTGGAGTCTCCTAAACTGCAAAACCCTGAAATCACAAGAATTCCAGTGCTGAATGGAAGATGTTCATCCAGCAACCTGCTCTCCTTTCCTGGAGCATAGCTGACCTATTGACAACATGCGATGCTAGTTCTGGAACTAAAATCCCTTCGCTAGACAGGAGTGCTAAAACTCCACAAACAATTCACACTTCTTTAAAAGCAAATCCCTTCTCTCTCACTAAGCCTTTCAATTTCAGCGGCAGGAAAAATCCTGATTTTTAGTATCTTCTGTCTTTTGCCAGGTGTAGATCCTGCTCAGGTAGAATTGTCTCTCAGAAGCAAAGCTTTTTTCTCCTAAGAACAGCTGCTGGTACAACACCCAAGGGCTCTGCCATACATAAAGC
Organism: Tyto alba; assembly: GCF_018691265.1. Lineage (NCBI taxonomy): Eukaryota > Metazoa > Chordata > Aves > Strigiformes > Tytonidae > Tyto > Tyto alba. The sequence continues at coordinate 5,643,651 of NW_024881302.1, forward strand.
TGTGCACAGAACAATAGCTAAGTGTGCTGACTTCATTAAAAAGCACATAGTAAATCTTCAACCTCAGCAGCAAGAAATTCAAACTACATCTCACCCTATTGTACTGTTGCAGGGATAATATTGAAGGAGGAGATTACAGAAGTTCCTCAATTGTATTAGATGCTGTGGCCTCCATTAGCCTAAAACGGGTGTTGTGTTCCTGCCTCCACAGAAGCTGCAGGAGGATAAAGGCTGACAAGTAAGATCTCTCAGTGCTAGAAAGGAATACAGCATGGTTTGACCTACTGGTAAAGGTACTCTTTTTTTATTTTTTTTCTGGGTTTCAAAAAGCTTCTTAGCATATGGCAGGACATTGGAGCAAGTTGCAAAAAAAAAAAAAAGTCTTCCCTGAGTTTTTAAAAAAAATTGGCAATGCTTTCTCAGAAAACAGTGTTGCCATTTGCACTACAGCTGCTGTTTTCTAACTGTTTACCAAAGCTAAGCATAGATCTATATTTTTTAATCACGAAAAAGCCACAGGTGTCAGTTTCTCTTACTAGTTAGAAGCTATCCTAGTTCTTTAGAAATGGAGAACAGGAGCACTCGAAAAATTCAGCAAAATGCACTTGCTTCTGGCTTCAATTAAAAACAAAGTCAGCTTTATAGGGTCACTGCTGAGATCAAAACAAAAAAGCACATTATCTATAGAAGAAAGTTTGTAATGTTAAGGATGATCAGCTTTTGATTCCTTAAATGCCGCCTTTTGCTCTAGACCTCAAAATGCAACCTGGAACTAGAAGAGTCTGTTTTCAAAAGGGAGATACAAAGTCAAAACAAGTGTCCCTTAAAACCAGTCTTCATCAGTTTTAGCTGCTCTGGCTCTAAAGGGAGCATGCAACAACTAGTTTGCAGTCACTGTTTTGTTTTCTAAAAATGTTTCCTTATGTAGGCATGGCCTGGCACTTTCTTAAAGGACATAGGACTTAAAAAAAAAAAAAAAAAGAATGCATTTCTTGATGTGTTAACTTTGAAAAACAAAACACAGTTTATTGGAGACTATACTTTTCAACAAAAAAATTTATCAGTATTAAAGATGTTCAAACCCATTTAACAGTTAACAAAGTCATCTTTTTCTCTGTTCAGTGTAACATTTCTTTTTAACTTCTCTCAAAAAAGACTTAATGACTGGTAGGAAAAAATTCTCCACAAGAAAACTGCTGAAGCACTGCTCCCTCAGAGCAGAAGATGTCTTCAGTAGCAGTCAGCTTCGTTTTCCTCTATGGTGCCCACAGTAGCAAGGATGTCCTGTAAGAGGGACTGAGGGCTTTTCTCCACATGGTCACTACTTTTATTTAACTCATCATGTAGCTCTTCTAAGTCTATTGTACCCAAAGCTAGCATCATGCACTCTGGATCTTGAAAATCCACCCCTTTATTACCATCTGTGGGGAAGTTCGGGGCCAGAGAACCCTGCCTTAGTGTTCTTTGTAACCAGGCAATGCCATGTTCTGCAGGTGAATCTCCAGACCTTTGTGAATCCTTCAAGGTACTAATTGGATAGAAATTACCTCTTAAGCCAAGCAGTGTATCGCAGGCTCTCTGACCTACTGGTTTGTCACAGTCACACAAAGACCGAAACAAAAAGCTGAACAGTTTTGCTCGGCAAAATATCTGCAGTGACTCATTCCGATGAATGGAACTACTGACGGCAGATGAGACAGGAGCATATGGGCATTTAGGAAGGCCAAGTTGGCAAATTGTTTGACTACAGAAAACTTCAACCAGTTCCAAACCACCAAGTCTCACTTCCCAGTCTAAGTCACGCTCCACAGTTTGGATCACTCTAGAGACAAACTGCTCTGTATCTTCCAGCTGACCTGTGCAGCCTTGTCTCAGCCACTTGATGAAGATGCTGATCACAGCCCTTCTAGGAAAGCCCTCTGGGTCTGTAGACAAGATTTCTTGAAGCTTTACTACAGTCTTCTACATGTAAAAAGACAAAGAGAAAGCACAATGAGGGGAGGAACATGCAAAGAAACAAGAACAGCAAAGTAAAAAAAGTCTCGTCTTTTCATTACTGCTTGTGAAATGTGCCTGCATGAGACTGCAGATAACTTGTGAAGAAAGTTGTAAGCAGTACAGCAGCAAACCGATGTGTAGTTCTGCTTGATTCTGCAGCAGGCTACATGAAGTCATCACCATACCTCTTTATTATACTGATTCCCTACGACAGGTGACTCGGGAGCAAAGTAAGTAATGAAGGCCAAGTGTCCCACAGCAGTCACAGCACTCGCTCGCACGTAGCTTTCTGGATCCTCAAGAAGGTTTTCTGTAAGTCTCGGCACCTCCGAAGACAGGAGAGACTGCCTGAACTCATCCTGGTCTGTAAACAAGACAGCAATCCAAAGAAGCGAGGCTTTATTCTCTCAGAGCAGGAAGCTGTTTCCAATGCAAACAGTTCTTTGCGTCATATGAGGATGCCCACTGACTGCAGGGACAGCTGCCAGTGAGCTGAGCCACTGCAGAGACCAGGCAGCTGCTCACAAGAGCACAGATGCCCTGTGTCAGGCTCTCCATTTTCCAACAGCTTGGTGACTTTCAGTCAAGCCCTGCTAGACACTGGAACTTGGAAAAATCCATTTCCAGTTATTCTAGCAGCAAGAAAAAACGTTCTCCAGGCAAGCAGGGACATGGTTTCAGCCTCAAACTTATGCCTTTACTTAAAGGAGGAAAAAAGAGTCTTCCTTTCCTGTTGTCACAGCATATGGCAAAGAAAAAGAATGCAGCTGCAGCACTGAGAGGGGCTGCAGGGTAAACTGCTAATGCAACTGAGTGTGCTGGGTACTTCCTTTGTGACCTGGGGACAATAGTTGTCAACATCCCCCTCTTTTCCAACATTGCCAACCAACTGTAGCACAATTAACACTGTCTTAGTGCTACTTGCTGTAAAGCCTGCACTATCAGTACAGTGGAACATTAGTAATTAATCCAATGCAAAGAAGATCTAGCCTTTTAGCCTCCTAAATCCAGCTCCCAGTCTTCTGAGTGAAACCAGACAGACTCCAATGCAGAGCAAACTGAAATAAGGGAAAGTATTATCTGCCATTAAGTACTATCATCTGCCTTAACATGCATGTCTCAACATATATGACTGTCTCAACATCCCTCAGTTTAACTCATCAAAACTGCCATTAAGGAGGGCACATCAATCTGGGTTCAACAGAAAAGTAGGATAAGTTTATTAATCTTTTTGGAAGTTTTTTTATTATGATCTAAGACTAAAAATCTTGACACTTCTTTCTTTCTTTAACCGTCCAGTTACAGGTCAGAGGATTCTTCAAAAGCCTGACTAACTTGCATAACATTAAAAGAAATAGTCCTCCATTCTGAACCGTTAAATCTCTCTACCTACCTCTCAAGCATTTAATGAGGACAGTGAGGAACTCCAGAGAAGAATCTCTTACTTCCCAGCAAGGACTGCACAAACGCTTCTGCAGCACCAGAAACACATCTGTAAAAGCCAAATGACAAGCTTGAATGGACATGAAAGGCAACAAGCCTTACTGAAGCAATCACTGTACCAAGTCTGTATCATTTTAACAGATGCAATCCCTTTTGCTGCTGCTGTGTGCTCCTCCCAGAGTTTTTCAAAGCGCTATTTGGGCAGCTAAACCTAAATTCAACATAATTGCGAACAAAAGAATCCTAAGTGCTTTCAGCAGGAAAAGTAGGCAAGAGTGGATTTCATATGTGCCACCAGCTGCTGTTTGTCCCAACTTGAATAGCTTTGTTACCTTCCAAAATCTTCTCAGTTTGTTGCCATCGACTGTTGGAGCAGGACAGTTCCTGCAATCGCACCAACCACCTGGATGTAGCTTGAAACGTTTTTTTTAGAACCTGAAGCAATATAAAGCAGATTTACTTTACTACAGGTGGAGGTATTGTTGCCTTTATGCTAGATAAAATTTGGTTTAGCCTCAAACTTACAGAGAAATTCTCAGAGTCAACAATTACATATGCTTTCTTACTAAGAAGTAAGGCACAAATAAATGGTGCTTATATAATATTCCTAACAACTAGAAAATGCTTGTTCTCAGCTCAGTATTATGAAATTCTAGTACCTCCAGCTTCTGATTTGCAGTTGTCAGTATTCAAACTAAGCAAAGCAAGAAAACGAAACCCCTTAATGCAGACAATTCAATACTTAAGGGCCACATCAAGTTGAGTATGTTGGTGCTACTCTTAGATGTGATGGCTCCTGTCTTTTTGAGAACACTCAATGTATTGGTCAGTTACTCACTCATTAGAAATTTAGCTATTTCCTGCAAGCCATCCAGAACCAAGATAAGTCTCCTACATACTCTAATACAAACTGTGCTAAGAAACAACTATTGTCAGACAATTTCTCAGAACTACATCCCACTGGGACAAGCTAATAGACTTGGATCTCTCCTCAGTTCTATACTCACAGTAGGGTTGGTGTTCGGACTCTCCAGGTATGCTAGAAGGATATCAAAGAGACTTCCTATGAGTGTGTCACAGCCTGAAACATAGAAAACAAAATTAAAGGGCCAGTACTGTGAGATCAACTGAATGACAATTCAACTGCTGAAACACAGAAAGACACGGGATTGTAAAACTGTTTTGGAGAAGAAAGCAAATACAGTCCTCACAGTAAAGGAGAAAAGCATTACCTACCCTAGCTCATCAACGGAGAGTAAGGTTAGCCAAGAGAGTAGAAAGAATTGGAAAAAATGAAACCATTTCAGAAATGGAAGTGGTAAGTCTTAATTCAGAAAAAGTGAAGTGGAATGAAAAATTCTGCAACTACAGAATAGCCCAGTATTCCCAAAAATAAAAAAAAAAAATAAGGTGCAAAGATTAACTCACCTTTTCGCTCTGAGAGTGCTGCTAGGACATCAAGAGCTGACCTCTGTACTCTGAAGCAGTTGATCAAGATTCGGCTTATTGTGCTTCCCAGAGGAGAAGTTGGACTCAAGAAGCCATTACAGAATTGTAATATTGTCATGAGAGAGCGTAACAAAGATGTGTAGGGTAAATCCACTGGCAAACGAATCTAATGGTAGGGGAGAAAGAAAAAAAAATAGTTTCCAGCAAAAGTCTCAAGTGTGCATACAGAGCAGGAGACTTTGGTCAGCAGGCAGCAAAAACTGCAATTTCTAGTATGTTCTTCAGGTACCACAATGCTAATGACTACAAACAAATTGTCTTCCTCTCTCCCAAGAACTACTGCACAAATGGAAGGAGATTCTTCTTGCTGCTTGGGAAACCAGTTCAATTTATGTTTTTTTCACTGGATCAGTAATTGCAGGAGATGTAAGGTATGGTAACAAAGCCTGTGAGGGTGGATTTAAAACTAAGTGCAATCCCTCTTTACAAGCCTCAGTATTCCTGCTTTCCTGTTTGGAGTTTACTGTACTACATTTCTTTAAAGTATGGAAGCCCTCACTGTCTACTCCTCTCCGTGTTCTGTTAAGCTCTACTGCAAAAGTTTGCACCCAATCTCAATGCTCTCTTTCAAGGACTAATTTGATCCTCAGGGTTTTTCACTTCTCTGAATGTTACCAGAGACAGCAGCTCCTCCAGATGAGCAAGGGTCTGACACAGAAGACTAACACAAGATGACCTGGAGGACAGGAGACTTTCAACAGTGGCAGGATCACTAACAGATTCGTCCAGCAAACCTAGAGGACCAAAGGAGGGAAGAGCTCAGGTGGTTAGTAAGTACAAAGGACTGTGATTTTTTTTTTTTTTTTTTTAAGTTAATCAAGCTTTTCAGGTGATGCAGTATGAATATCCCTTCAAATGCAACTGACAGCAGGATGCTGCACTTCACCACAAACACTGCTACTATCCTTGACTACTACTACTACTCTTCTTCCTCCAGTTTTGTCTGCACCAGACACTTAAACCACTGGCAAGCAGACTAGCCTCTAACTTTTCTATCACAACTGTACCTGCATATTCCAGAGGCTGGGAGGCTGCTCTCAAAATACAGTCCATTGGCTGAAGTAGAACAGTCAGTGCCTGAATCCTCACATCTTGTGGGCTTCAAGGAGGAAACAGCAGTTACCAAAACAAGAATACTTCAATTCCTTTGCAAACATCTGTCCCCAGAACGCTGAGCAGAGTAATTTTTTTCATGCAGGCTTTTAAACAAGCCAGCAATGACAGAGCAGTGAAAGCATTATCACAATTCAAGCCTTCTTCCAACATTCTGTGGCTAACTGAAAGCAGAGAAGAAATGGCTTTGGAATTTAGAAGCAGCCTTATCAAGCTATGCAAAGAGTGGAATTCTGTGCAAGAAGGGAGTGAGAGAGGCATTTCTTGTCAACAAAATCATGTCCTTGTATCTTAAACACAGGTGTTACTTAGCCTGTAAATCGGTATCCGTATCTGCTGTATTCATTGGATGATTTCTTGATGATTTTTCACTATCTAAAGGGGAGTTATGGAGAAGACGCAGGCAGACTTCTCAGAGGTGCACAAGACGACCAGAATCTTAAATTTCAACAGGGTAGAGCCCAATTGGATATAGAGAAAATATTTTCATAGCGAAATGAAACTGGTTAAGCACTGGAACATGCTGCCCAGAGAAGCTGTAGAATACTCATCCTTGGGGACATTTGAAACTTGAATGCTGAAGGGCCTGAGCAACCTGATCTATCTTTGAAGTTAGCCCTGCACTGAGCAAGAGGTTGAATTAGATCACTTCTACAGGTTCCTTCTAACATAAGTTATTCCATAACTGTCAACAGTCTCCAGATTCACACTTCTGCTGGACAGCAGTGAAAGCTCTTACACTAGTCAGTGTTTTTGTGAAAGAGGAAACTGAACAGAGACTATTGGGTTTGACAGGCAGTCAAATTGCGTCCATCTTAATCAACCTTGGCAGTATAAAGCTAAAGGAGTTTGCTATTTCTTCTGAAAGTGGCCAGCAGCAGGTAAGATGCAAGTGTATGAACACAAACATGATACTGGCTCCTTCCATCTCCCTCTCTTTGAAACTTTTATTCTTACTATCAGTGTCTGAAGTTTTTCAGCTACTGACATGGTTCTTGCCAACCAGTCTTACATATTAAGGAATATAGGGGAAAATCAGTGAGGAAGAAAACAGTTCGTGGAAAAGACACCAGAGATATTAGTACAGAAATTCCACTGCAGTAAGTCCTACCATTTGTAGAGCCTCAGAATTCCCACTGCCAAAGGGCCTGCTTGTACTGGGGTTAAGTGTTCCAGAGCAGAAGTCACTAGTGCCCAAAAACTGCCTTCAGTGTCACAAAACACAGGGGACCTGAGAAGAAAGAAGTGTAAGTAATATGTCCTGTGAGACGGTAGAAAACAGATATATCTCATCACTGGTTCCAAAGTTGCAAATCTTTACCATGCCATGTTAAGTAAAAGATTCGCCAGCATGTGCTGTGCTTGGACAGTCTCTTCCGTCAGAAAGGATTCTATTTGCTTTGTTATGCCTAACCAAAGTACTTCAGTCCACGTAGCACGACAACTGCCAAACAAACTAGTTAACAGTTTTAATGACTGCTCGATGTGAGAAGCAGAGCTGGACTGAAGGGAATCTTCTATACGTTTTATAATCATTTGGGCACACACTGGCCAGTCACGGTCCTTTGTACTGAGAGGTTTGGTCGTTTCAGACTCTACAGAGAGGGTGAGCATGTGCACCAGAAGCTGACTGGCAGCTGACGCCACAAACAGGCTGGGATCTCCTTGCAGAGTGAAGATCACATCTATGTCTCCTGTGTGAAAACAAAACAAGTCACTGGAGGAAAAAACAACAGCCTTTCTATTGTGAGGTAGAGCCTTTTTGCACTCCAACCATTTATTATTCTAATTCAAGTTACCACACAGCTGTAAATGGTGTTGGTGGGATTTTTTTATACTTTATTTTGTAGTCTCTATGGCATTTCAAAGTCAGCCAGTCCTTAACGACAAACAAACAAACAAAAAGCAAATAAAAGAAGAAAGTAAAATTGTTTTCAGATCCTCAGGTGTTTTAGGAACTCAGGAAACAGAAGAGGACTTCAATATAACATTAGTAATATTGGGAGAGTTGACAGCACACTTGCTATACCATCTCCAGAAACAACCAGCGGGAAAAACATGAGTGGCAGCAACAGCACTACTCTTCCATCACACTGACAGCAGCACATGCTGCATTTTAATACCAATCTGGTCTTTTAGGCCCCTCTGTACATGGGATCTAAAGTTGAATCCTGAACTTACATACCTGCAGAATAACAATGGGACTGCAAATGTGTGGAAGTATTAAGAGACAAATGAGCCCCTGCCTAGTTTATCTGCACTAAAATCATACTGAAATGTACCTCTCAGTAAGAGTTACCAATAAGAATACAGAAGGCTTTTAGTTAGGTATTTTTATCATGCATTTCGTAAGATGTGCCTCTTTCCCCTCAAAAAAGGGCATCATCTTCAGTGTTTGGAGGAAAAAAAAAAAAAAAAATCACAAAAAAAATGTAAATGCATAACTAATTTCACAAAAACCCCACCATCTTTCAATTACTTCAGTGTTTTTGACAAGTGGCTTATTTTTATCTTAAATTAATGAAAACTCCTGTGTCTCTCATTTGACATCTGAGCAATGGAATGGAAGAGACACAGAGGAGTTGTGGAGTTACCACTCCTAGAAGTACTCACCACCATCGCAGAGGAACTGAAGGGCAGGCTGGTGATGCATCATGCTGTGCACACCCTCCACCCAGCCACTTCGCACAGATGCATCTTCCCACACCGCGCTGTTCCGAGGCCCATCCCTGCCAAAGAGCCTGACCAACAGCTTCTCCTGCTGAGGCCAGAGGAGAACACACAGAATAAATGGTAAGCAAAGGGGCTCGAGGGGATTGGAAAAGCTGCTCTGTCATCCAAGTCAAGAGTGTCAATGCTGTAGTGAAACCTTTTCTTGCTAGAAGTATCACTAAAATAAAAACTGTTCAGAATCCTATGCTTAATCTCGACATGTCTCTTCTATGGACTAAGCAACAGAGCTGTTCAAAACTGCTTATTTTAAAGATGCTAGGGACAACTTAAGTATATATCAGTTTCATTAGACTGCTTTATACAGTTGTATGGATCTCTTCCTTGACGGACCAAGGCTTTGAGTTTTGTATTATAAATGTATTCTATTGTAGAAACCAGGACTATAAAAAAATCCACCATTTTTGCAGGAAATCAAAGATTTTCTGTCAACCCGCTATGGAGGGAAATCTTCATCTGTTAGTGCAGTTTAAATCGACAGGATCTGCCCAGGGATACAATATTTTGCAGTGACTGTTGTGAGATAGCGTTATCCCATATACTGTTTTGAACTGAAAATGAGAAGCACTACGTATTAGCATTCATAGTATTACTGTGGCAAGACAGAAGGAAGAAGACGGCTGCTCTATGTGAGAGCTGAAGAGGAACAGTATGACTGTAAGTCTTCATTACCATATTGCTGTTTGGTGAGTTGTTTGATGTATGCCAGAAACTTTACAAGCAGAATATGTACATTTTCAGGTGTACTCCATATAGAAGGAGGAAACAGCCATGTGGCAGCAGGTACCTGGGTAGCCGACTCACCTGCAAGTGTTGGAAGCGGCTTTCGGAAGCGGCAAGTATTCCAGCTAACCGCAGAGTAAAGGAGAGGATGCTCGGGCTGGGCTCTGGCAATGCCAGCACGGAGGTGATGAACTCTGTCAGACAAGGATTGTCCTGCACCAGCTTCACCGTAGGATCTAGCAACCGGGTGTTGCCCAAGGAGAGGCCAGAAAACAGAGGGTCACTGCCAGGACTTCTGTCCTCTCAGGCGCTTGCCTGAGCTCAGTGTAACCCCTCACAACTGTTAAGGGATGAGTCTGGGTTCATCTGAAGCCCGAGCCCAGGTACAGGCCTCAAAGACCAAACATCGTTTCCAGGTGTCACCGAGGGAACAGCACCTCTGAGGGAGGCTTCCCCCGGGTCCCGGCCTGCAGGCCTCCCTCCCCCTCAGGACAAGGCCCAGCCAGTCACCGGTGGCCAGGCCTAGGCTGGGGCCGGGGTGGGGGCGGGCCCTGCAAGCGGCGGCTACTCACCGCATTCCGCCAGTTCCCGGAACCAGTCGAGCAGCTTCTCCAGACAGGTGTCGTCGGAGGCGGGCTGCCGCGGGTCGGCCAGGGCGGCGCAGACGCGCGGCAGCAGGAGGGAGCACTCGCGGGTCATGGCGGAGCGGCGACGAGACACCGCGCACCGCCGAGCCTTCACCGGCCCCGGCCGCAAAGCGACTGTCGCAAACCCGGGGGCGTGGCCTAGGGGCGTTCAGAGGGCTGGCGGGCGGTACGAACGGTGGGGTTACTGCCCCCCGGGCTGCGGCGGGGTTAGGGGAGCGGGTCCTGGGGTTGCCCTGAAGGCACGACCCGGCTCGGGGCCGTTCCCCTGCGCAGGAGCGGAGCCGGCCCTTGCAGGGGCTGCCCTCACCGCCCGCCGGGGCTTCCTGATTGTCGGGGCCGCTCGGTGGCACCCGAGCCCCGCCGGGCTGTACCTGCAGCAGCTGCTGGCGCGGGCGCCGCGTCCGCCGGCCTCTCTGCGCATGCGCCGCCCGGCCTCGGGGCGGAGCGCGCCGCGCCTCGCCCCGACCCGCCGCCGCGCGGCTGGTTGCCATGGTTTCCGCAACCCGGAAGAGTCGGGGGCCGGCGCTCAACCTAGGCCGCCGCGCTCGCCCCCTGCCTCGAGTCTGGGCGCTATGGCCTGAGGTGGCCTCCGCAGCCCTGCTACCCCCTGAGGCCTCCCCGCCACCCTCCCGCCATGGCCCAGGGGGCCGGCGAGGCGGCCGTGGAGGGGGAGCTGGTAAGGCGCGGCTGGTGGGGAGGAAGAGGAGGAGAAGGAGGAGGAGGCGGCCCCGGCTCTGGGCCTGCCTCAGCCTAGGCCCGGCCCGGGAGATGTTCCCGCCTGCCCGTGGGGTCGGGGCAAATCCTGGAGGCCCGTCAGGCCGGCGAGGCGCTGGGAGGACGGGGAGGAGGATGGCTTTGTCCGTCGCCAGCCCGCGGGGCGCTGGGTTCGGTCTGTATCAGCTTGGCTGGCCGGCAGCACGGGAGGGGCGGTTAGCGTTCCTTTCCCTCCCCCTCAGCAACCAGACCTGAAGGTTTTGGGGCATTTTGCTGGGATTCACTAGCTTCTCTTGTTATCTGTCGTAGGTGGCTCTTGTTGGGCCTGTTTTGCAAGAGCAAAGGGACTGTGGAGGTTTCCAAGGACTGTGGCCGTTTTTTTATTGCATATTTGTATCTTGGTGATTGTTTGCTGTTTACAATCTCCTATCAAGGCTGAGTGCCTTTCGCATTGATTCCTAATGCGATAGCTGCAGTTGTGCAGGGAGATCTCCCAGAGTGATAAAAAGGCCCTAAAATAACAAAAATAATCAGTGTGCTGCAAGGATCATTGCCTCAGGAAATTAAAAATTATATGGCATAGTGTGTGAGATGGATACCTGCTTGCGCTCAGCCAGCCACAAAAAGCTATTTTATCTGCTCTGTTGTCAGTCCCAGCAACTGTTCTTTCAGCTAGAGTTCCCAAAAATACTTCACCCTGTCTTGCCTCTTACAATGAGATAGATCAGCATCTGTCCAAAGAATGGTGCTGCAGCTGTGAGCCCCATGGAGTCAGCAGCAAGTGAAAATGTCCTTTCTGCAAGGGCACCATACATTTACATAATTTTAAAGCAAAGTGGACATCTCCCTTCTGCTGTGGATATGCTTACATCTTAGAAGCAGGGAAAGCTGTCAGATCAATCTGAGGAAAAATTAACCACTTTTTTGATTCCTTGGTGTGGGTTTTTTTCCTCAGCCTGATCGCTTTCCCAGTTGAGTTTACTGAATGTTCCTATAGCGTAGCATGGGTAGGAACAAGTGAGTGAGGAAGGGGCTAGACAGATGAGTTGCTGCTTAGCTCTTACTGCTGGGAAAATTAATGCAGCACCAGCAACGTGGAAGAGGGGGCACCTGAAGGTTCAGCTGTTGTAATGCTGTGCACTGAAGGGAATGTGTCTCTGTGGCTTGAATCTCAAGTGACTTGCAGTATATCACCCAGAACATTTGTGTTAGAACAAATGATGCTGTTTTTTGCAACAGTGGTGACACATTTACCATTTGAATTTATGGCACTCAAACTTTGTTGTGATATTAAAAGGATAGAAAGTTTTCTGGATGTATATTATGACCAATTATTTAGTAGCAAATGTCACAGTTAATGTTTCTATTTCCCAGGGAGATGACAGCCTGTCTGTGATAACCTGTGAATCAGATACAGAAATGGTGAGTTTTATTAATGGCGCACTGTGGATAAATGCCTTAAAAGGCCTCTCAGCATGTTCTTGCACACACTACATCCGCGTGATGCCTCCTGGTCGATGAGACACCCTTCAGAGAGGAGAGCTAACAATGTTATTGCAATGTAGTTTGGTTCAAAAACAACCTCTTCTAATCCCAAATGTAATTCTGTCATCTAAATTCTCAGCACTGGGGGCTGCAAATGATGTTTGGCTTCATTTTGCTGTTCTACCAATTTACAGGCCTAAATAATCCTTTTACAGAGTTTTAATGGAATTGAGTCAGTCTTTCCTTTAGCTAAATAGTTCTGCAGATTAGTCTCTACTCTGTGTTTATCTTGAATTTGCTGCTACTCGTATTTAATACTGATGGGGAAGCTCTTAGTGTCCTGAGTATGAATAGACTACTTTTTATCTGTAGTATAAAACTTCAGTAGGCACCACCTTAATTCTGGTGACCGTTGCTGTGGCCAAATCTGCATATACTTAATGCTACTATTTTTCTTTTTTATGCAGAAGATTTTATGTTACTAGAACAAATGATCTTCATACAAAATGGAGACTGAAGTCAAATTTGAGATTATATGCTGGAATCTTTGAGGAGTGGAATATTTTAAATACATAAAAAATTATTTTTCTCTTCCAGAAGTTAAAGAAGAAAATTTTTCACAAGCCTCCAAAGTCACCAAGTAAGTGTTCCAAAATTTTTTCTTCTACTTCCGTTATAGCAGAACAAGATAGATTTGTGGGACACAGGAACTGGAAGATTTACTTGATGCTACGTCTTATTATTCTCTTCAGAATTATTCACTGGTGTCTGCAGAGCACACCCATTTGAGATTTGTTCTCTTACCTGCAAAGTTAGACTTTTGTAGGCTAAATATTGAAGTTTATGGATTAGTTGTAATTCTTGATTCTCCAGCATGAACTACTTTCTTCTCACATTATCACTTCAAATGTCAAGCATTCTGAATTTCTTTTTGGAGAAATTCTGATATTTGCTGTATAGAGAGAATCTAGAATTACTGCAGCTACTTACCATCCAGTAGATATCTATTTAGATTAAGCAGTTCTCAGTTTTATTTATTGGTGTGGGTTTTTTTCACATGACCTTAGAGGTACAATGTTATTATTAGATCTGAAGTTTTGATGTAGGCGTTAGTCCTTTTTGCTGGGGTTTATGTTTTTCCATTTATGTTTATGCTTTTTCATTTACCTTCCTTTTTTATGTTTCCAGTGAACGTTTCAAAGAAGAATTTACCTCAAAGTATTGCTGTTTGTTGTTACTTTGTTTTGTTTCTAATAAATGAAATAATGTTGTACTTTTAAATTTTGCTTTAGGTTGAGGAAGAGGCATGCTTTTCTGGTAGATGTACATCTGTCTTCTTTCTTTTCCTGAAATCCCTTTGTTTGCCTAAATGATGGAATTTAAAATAGCTGTTTAATGTCAACTATAATGTTTGTGACATTGATTCTTACTGTGTGTACTTCTGCTGGTAATTTGAAGACTTAACTAGTTAGGCCATATAGTGCCCACCTGTGCTAATAATTTGAAGTGGAATTAGTCTCAGTATTTGAACCTGACCGCCATACCTGAAGCAGTAACTGACTCCCCAGCAGTTGCCTCAGACCAATTCTGTCTTTCAGTTACTGTAAGAAAATTGCTAGTGGATTAGTAGCTTTAGTTACTTTGGCCTTACATAGCCATACATATTTTTCTCATTGATAGGACATTTGCGTATGCATTAATTGAAAGGTCAATTTAATGTATGGATTTAGACATGAAGGTATCTTAAGGATGCCTATCCCAACTGTACGTGTAAATATTCCTACATGTATTGAGTCGTATTATTATTATTATGCCTCTTACTAAGTCTCTTCATTTTTTGGAATTGGATTTTTTAATTTAAGATTGTTTTTATTTTTTAGGTGAATAACCCATTGCTCTGTTTAAGCCAGTATGTAGTATGATGTTAAATTTAATTTTTATGAGTAATAGGACTGTGTCTGGGAACCCTGAAGCACAAGACAAATATATTTTGTGACCTTTAACTTTTTAAGACAACGCTGAGGTATTTTCTTTTGTTATAGAGTCTCCATACTGCTCTAGTACACAACTGTATCCTAAAAGAGCTGCAGTTTGGCGATCTCTGCAAGGAACAGGCAGTGCACATCTCGAGAGTGCAGCTGTAAAAAAACCAAGACAGATGTGGCTGGGATCGCTGAAAAAAGGTATTAGTATAGAAACTTTATCTGCATATATGGATAAAATTCAATGTAGTGGACATCTTACCATATAAAATCTTGAAAAATAGATTTATATTTGATTATAGGCTACATAGGAAGTAATTTCACTATTATTTATTTGGGTGGTTGGAATTATCTGATCTTGAGAATTTATAGAGGCAATAATTAACAGCATCTGGAACTTTCTATGCTGCATTTGCTCAGAATAAATCCACAAATTTAATTCACAATTATCCCTGATTTTTGCATTTTTGTTCCGTTTTTGTTGGCAGGAATGAGCCATCCTCTGAAATCAGATGTTGACATGGGGCATATGCGAACTAACATTTCTAGTAGCACTCCAGAATATTTGAAAGAAGCTCTAGGAATGAAGAAGCCAAAACATTCTCGTTCTTCTAGTAATGGTAAACTATGTAATGGTGTGGCAGAAAAAAGTTAATGATCTTTTTTTCTGTGTAAAAACACACATTGCTTAAGATCTTAGCTTTAGTAAAGCAAGAGCCATTTCAGTTTAGCCTCTATTAGAGTGTGTCATAATATGATCCATGAGATACTTCTTGAGATGTCTAAATTGGATAAGATGGGGGTTTCCAAATTTTTTTGAGCAATGAATCACTATTAGCTTTCAGAACTTTTTGCAAATTGCCATGCATTTGCAGCTGAAAACGTTGCAAATATAATATGGTTCAATGGGCCAGCTGTAGACAATTTACTGTGACTTTGCAAAACATAGTTTAGGAAGCATTGATAGAAACCATCTGCTTGCCTGAAATTCTATGTAATCGACTCCTTTTACTTCTCTAGAAAGTGTTTTATCATGTGGTTGTGATATTAAAATCAATTGAGTTTTATGAGAAGAGAAAAATTTAAAACTTTTATCCTGCTTTTCTTAAAGGAGAACTGTAAACTTACAAATCTCATTTCCATTTAAAATGACATCTATACTGTTAGTTGTAATGCACAGTTTCTGGCAACTTTAAAAGATGATAGACTTTTACATGTTCGGCATAAATAGGAAAATGTATTCTGGACACTAGCACCAGAGAGAAGACAAATAATTAGAAGTATTACTTTGTTAGTTAAAAATACCTCTTTCAAATCTGCTTATTTTATGTACCTTTTTCTGCAGGCTATGTTCCTGGAACTCCTGACTACAAAGAAAAAGAAGATATGTATGATGAAATTATAGAACTGAAAAAGGTACAGTCTCTCTGATACTTACGTAAAAAGTCAGTGTCACTCCATCCACCTATAGATGTCCAGGCCTTGCTGGTTCAAAATACTTTGGTTTCTATGACTGGGACATCCACCAAACTGTTTTGTGTTTATAATGTAAGGCTAAACTAAACTTGTGTCTATTTAAGGCAGTTTCATTGTTCTTATGGTGTGATAGATACTTCTGAGTACTGGATGTGGAAGCCTTGAAGTATACCCAGTTCTGAACCCCAGCCATGGCCCTAGCTGGACACTGAAAAGGTTCATTGCATTTGTTTTTTTTGTCCTTCCACCTTGTGGTGGTGGTGTTTTGCTTTGTTTTTTTTTTTTTTTTTTTTTTTTTGTTTGTTTGTTTGTTAGTTTTGTTTTGTTTGTTTGTTATTTCTTTGTGGATTTTTTTGTTGTTGTTTTTTTTTTTTTTTTCTCCTGGCTGTTACTTATCACATTTTAACAATTTGTCAGTTGAGTTTAGTGCAGTTTATGAAAGATGAGGACTGAGCATGTTGAACACTAGGCATACCTATAGACAAGTATCTTGGCTGTTGTAGATCATTTGTATAAGGTTGCCTTTCTATTAAATCTTTTCCTTTTATCTTTGCTCTTCCACCTCCCTTATGTCAGCCCTGATCCAGTGTGATGGTCTCTCTTATTTTTTTTCTTCCACTTCATCCTGACCTAATTGGATTGTTATTGACATCAAAACATGTTTCCCTGTGAAAACTCAGTGTGTTTCTATTTCTGATACATGCTTATGATTTTTCTCCCCTCTTTTAGACAGTACAAGCTCAGAAAAATGAGGGAGATCGAATGAAAACTAAGATCCGTCGATTGGAAGAAGAGAACAATAGAAAGGATAAACAGATTGAACAACTGTTGGATCCTTCCAGGGTGACTATTTCTTGGGGGGATAGAAGTGGGGCAAAAGAATGCTGAGCAGTGTGATCCTCTTCTCCTTGTCTCTTTAGATTTTGAGAGTCTGTAGTGTGTTGGCTCCTATGAATGATGAGCTTGAACATGAGAGCTGGTTGTTGGTGTGAAGGGACTTCTGTTTGTATGCCTCAGCTCACTAGTCCAGCTTAGTTCAAAGGAAGATCATGCCATGGTTGTGCAGATAAGCTTATTTAGCCAAGATACTTTTAATTTCTGAATGTAAAATTAAAATGTTGTCTCTTTAGAGGCCCACTTTCTGAATATTTTGCCTGAGAGTAGAAGGATGTTAACCTCTCGCATGGTGATTGATGCATGCACTCTTGAGACCTGCAGCAGGAAGCAAAAGATGAGCCTTATTGCCAGACCCACAAAGTTGAGAAGCATTTAGGGTCATAGTTAGAAGACCTGCATTTCACTGAATTCCTTGTGGCTGTCACTTTCTGTGTGCAGATTTACACCTTGGGAGAAATGTGTTAATATAAAACAATGAGCACAGAGACCTCACGTCTTAAGCTGTTGGGCTGTGAAATGACTGTGGAAATGAGTAGGGTAGAAAATCACGTGGAAAGAGCCAGAAGTAGAGTAAAATAGCAGGGTTGCTCATTTGCTTTATCTATCTTACTTTGCAGGGCTCTGAGCTGGCCCGAGCTCTGTCAGAAAAGAAGACTGATAATGGATGGGTAATAGTTTCTTCACTACCTTTTTCCTTTTTTCCCCTCTTGCTAAGCTGAAACACTACTGATTAAAAAAAGTAAAATGAAGTAAGAAATAATAAGCAATTAGGGAATCATGTAACCATTATTTCTATAGTCAGATAAGCAACCAGTAACAAAGATATGGAATTAACATTATTTTAGGGAGCCTTCTTTGTCATTGTCTTGAATCTGTTCAGGGAGCATTCTCCCTATTATTTGCTGCTTTGAATTTAGTGGGGTGATGGGCAGAGTTGGTTTTATTCAGTGATTGTGTATAAATATTAATAAGCTGGTTATGTTACCACATATATAAACTAGGGATCTGATTTCATTAGTGTTCTCTTTGTCCCAGGGTAGCAGACATGGGTATGATTTACTAAGTACTGAAGTATATAGGAATAAGTATATCTGGTTAGGTACAATTTATAAAGACAGGGCAAGATTATGGAGAAATAGAAATTCTGTGAAGAAATGGATTATTCTAGAACTCATGAGCTCTTTGTTCTTTCTGTAGGTGGTTAGTGGATTAAAGCAGAAGATTCTCAAGCTAGAACAACAGTGCAAGGAGAAAGACAACACTATTAAGTATGACTTGTGGTGGTAGAAGCTTGTTTTAGATGAAAGAATAAAGGGAATTTGAAGTCTGTGTGATTTTTTTCATATGTATTCTTCTCTGTTCCTTAAGACGTTTTAATGAACTCTGAGAACATATTAGCAATTATAAGCTACCCATCCAGAAACTGTAAATCAACAGGTATTGGAGCATCTTTGCCGGTCTGACTGGACTATTTTTTGTATTATTCTATTTTCAGCAAATTCCAGGCAGACATGAAGACCACTAGTTTGGAAGAAATGAGGATAGCTATGGAAACCTACTATGATGAGGTATGTCTGACAGGTCCTTCAATATACATATAGGAGAGGAAGTTGTTCAGTTGTTGAGTCGAGGTATAAATGGAATGTTTTAGATATGTTTCTTACAGCTTCATTGCACTGTCATTGGAATCAGATTTGCATAGATGTTCTCATAGCTCCAGCTACATGTACTGAAAAAAACTTTTTTCTTCAATAAGTTGAGTGTGTTAACCAAAAAAGGGAAATAAACTAATGTACAACCCTAAGTGTAGTGTCTAGATGAAAGGCAATATAATGGTAGCCTGATTTTCATTGATGGCATCATTGCATCTACTGCTACCTAAAGAGTCTTGTTCTGATTTTCACCTAATGGACAAATGTGTTGTTGCATTAGCCATGTCAGCTTCCACAGTTAGCTCCTTAATGGAATGTTTATTTCATATTTCACAGGTTCATCGTCTCCAACTCCTCCTGGCAAAATCTGAGACTATGAGGAAAAAGTATGTTTAATTCATTTGAAGCAAATGTTTGCATATATGTATTTGATCTATCACTTGTATACTACATTAACTGATGAAAAACAAGTACATGGGAACAGTTTCTTTTGTCATTCAGATTGCTGGATTTGCTTTTTGGTACTGCTTTGGTTGGCTTTGCAGCCTTGGCATATGTCTTAGTCATGGTGTTGGTTTTTCTTCTGTAGCTAGATCATTTTGTGGATGTGGAAAAAATACTAGAGCTGTTGAAAAAATATATGAAAGCTCTGAAAATTTATCTCTGTTAAATAAAATCCATCTTCCCCATAATCACACCTATTCTGACATCACTGGTGATTGAAACAAACTCACTAGATGGTTGGCATTTTACTCAAGTCAGTTCTACATCTTGCTCTAGGGTGTATGCTGCAAAGAAGGCATTTTGGAATAAAAATTGTTTTGCTGTGGTAGAGAGGGACAGATCTGCAAGTTAGGATAGTTTTTGTGAGATATACATGAGTGGTACTAGTAAGATAATGTCAGAGAAGATTGTACTAGCTTGTCACCATTGTGCGGGTGTATGCATGGTGGTAAGGGCAAACGGTCTGTAGAGGAAATAAAAATCAAAGCACAAAGGCAAAAGACAAAACTCCAGTAAGAGAGCAAATTAAAAGCATGTATGCAAGTGAGTGTTATTTGAGCTGAGAAGAGGGTAATAGTCTTGTGGGATAGGAAAATTTGTTACCACACCACTTCAAAATATGCTTGCCCTCCCAGTGTTAAGTAGAGGCAACTGTCTTAATTTTGGGAGTAATTATTTAGATTGATAGAAACATATGAGAACTATTTATGGGTCATTATGTATACTACTTGTGTTTTCCTAATTCACTGTCTCTTGGGGACTGAAAACTGCAATTTGTTTTGTCACTGTTTAAAAAAAAATAATTATCTCCTTTGACTCAGGCATGCAATGACTAGCCTCTTGAGGCTGTAAGCCATCACACCTAATTTATTTACAGGTGAAAATGAGTCATAAGGTCTCTTCCTTGTCCTCATTTATTCATAGACTCAAAAAGCAGTGGTCAGGGCAGTCTCTCTCCATTACGTGACTGTCAGTCTCTTCTTGAGAGGCTGAGCACTGAAATAATAAATGGTCTTGAAGGTCAGGACTCTGGCACATAGAAAGCATTGTAGGAGAGTGTTTTTTTTCATGATGCTTGTCTACATTATTTCTGGCTGAAGTGAATGGCATTTAGCTCCTCTTTTTCAGTGTTAACACTGAAATACGGTTATTTAAATGTGGAGCTGTAGTATCCAATTGTAGCTAGAAACTAGGCAACCTTTCAAGTCCTCAAAATAGTCTGCAGTTCTTTCACTTAGGTTTTGATGTGCCTGAAATAATGGCACTAAAGGATATGGTTATGATTTCTATCATTTCTGTCACTTCCCATTTTTGGTAATGTATTGTGTTTTGGTTGTTTTTTTTTGTTTTGTTTTTTTTTTTTGTCTTCCTTCTGCCTGGGACAGCTGTTACAATAGCCATCTACAACATCTGGACAGCCTTATTTGGTTGTTTTTATGGCTTCATTTCCTTTTAATTTCCAAAAGGTTGATTAGATTCAGTTTAACACTTTCATATGCTAATTGTAGACTGTCTCCCCCTTCACCTTCTGATTATTCCAGTGGATGGGGGATGTAAGACTCCTTCACAAACTGTTCTGTGATTGTCATTGGCAGTGGCATTTGTCCATAAGTAGGTCTTTCAGTTACTTCAGGCCTTTGTTTCCAGAAGTAAGTTTTAAAGAATTTTCTCATAGCAATAAAGATCAAGTATTTTATCTCACTAGAAATCTGTTTTGTGAACAAACTTTATAGAAGCTGAGATTTCTTCCCCCATTTATTAGAAAAATTTAAAAAGGCAAGATCACTGTAATATACTTAAAACAGTTTTAACACATAATAGGCTTTCCATTTTCTGATGCCTTTTATTCCCATCACATGGATGCTAGCTGTATTCTTCAAATCTGTTTCAAGTCTTTCATTGATTGAAATGTATCTTAAATGAAGAAAGAAATTTCTCTGGGGTTTACTTTCACAGGAACAGTTTCTTTTGCATTAGAGCAGCATTCACAGTTATCTGAAAATACACTTGTGTGTTGGATTTGTTTGAGAGTTAGTCCATCTATGTATAGCGCACTCTCTCTCTCCCAATCTCAATCTGTTAAGTGAAAGAAAGCAATTCAGAGCATGCAGGTTAGCTTTCTGTGCTCAACAGTTTTTTGGAGGAGTCTCCCAATTGGCTGAAGATAAGTGTTTTTAAATCAGTGATCCATAGGGTGGTAGTAAAGCATTATAAGGTTGGTTAACAAAACAAATAGAAACCCAAGTAAGTAGAACTCGAAAAATCACCCTTGATTTTGCGTTAATGAGATAGTGGGGGAGGACTGAAAAGTAATAAATGAACTTTCAATGTTTCAAAGTATCTTCTTTCTTTGATGCAAATTAAAACAATTGTGAATGTTTTGAGCAAGATGGTCCTTCCATGTTTTTTCTTAAAAGAAAAGTAAAAAATGTTGAGAAGTGCTGTTGTGGGCGAGTGGAGGCAGTTAATGTAGCCAGCTGACTTGAATGGTGAGGCTGTTCCACCCTTTTTAATGCTACTTCTTTGTTCTCTACTTTTAAGTTAACTTTCTGGTTTTGACCCCATTTCCAAGTACAGAGGGCAGAGATACCCAGAAACGACTAAAGGCACTGAATGCTGCTGTCCTGAGATTATCCAGGGATGTCAAGGAATTGCAGAATGAGAATCAGAGGCTGAAAGAAGATCTAGATCATGTGCTAAGCAGTTCTCCTTCTTCCAATAAAACAAAAAGTACGTGCTGAAAAGTTGGTGAACATGCAGCAAGGAATTTAGGTACATTTGAAAGATGTGTTTGAGAGCAGGGCCCTACAGTGGTAGAAATAAGGGAATTATTACAGAGGTGAAAATTCAGGAAGAGCAAAGTTTGGAATGAGAAGTTTCTTACAGGAGTTTGACATAGATATCCTGCTGCAGTCAGACCTGGGTTTCCTTTGTTATTGTCTCTGAGAATTCTGGGCTGGAATCACTTGAGTGTTTAATGCTTTACTGGAAAACTGGTTTCTGGTTGTTGAAAACTGATGAATGTGAATGATTTATTTTGATTTCTGAGCTAATTGGTATAGAAGTCAGATATTTTAAGAACATTCTCATTTTTTCACTGCTGCATATTTAAAGTTGGGGTTCAGAGGTCTTTAGACGGTTTTTCTATATGAACAGACGTTTCAAAAAGCAAGAATGTTGTCTCACTGATGCAGTTTCATGCTTAAAGCTTTTTTATTGTATTTAGATTATAGTGAGTGGAGCAGACAGAGGCTGGTGAGGAGGATTTCGGAACTAGAAAAAGTGAGTGATCATAATCATGTGGCCATCTTACCTGTCTTTGAGCAGAAAATGGAGAACCACTGGCTTGTGTTCATGGCACGTAGTCAGTGAATCAGCCTTGTGCATTCTGGTTCTTACATGTAAACTGATGTCTGTACCACGTGCCTTTTCTTCCTTTTTGCTCTTTTCATACTAGTTACGTGTAGATACACATTTTAGAATTAACTTCTATTTGCTCTTTGCTCGTGGCCTAAATAAAATAATTTTATGCTAAATTTAATTTTCTTCTTTTTTCTTTTGTATTTCTTGTGTAAATGTATCCTGTTTAGAAAGTATGTGCCATGGAGAACACCAGGGTGTCATCAGCAGATAGTGAGTCATCACAGTTACTTGCTGTGTCATCTTCACCTTCTGTAGACATGGATCATCCAGCCTCTCAACAGGTAGACCATGCTGAAGAATGTCATCGCCTCCAAGGACTAGTGAAGAAACTGAAGAATGATAGGAAGGCGCTTCAAAATCTCCTACTCAATAAAGAGTGAGTGCGACTCTTGTCTGAGATCATGTTCTTTTGTAGGTGCTAATTATTATTTCTTATCACATTATGAAATTATGTAATAAGTCCTTCATATTTTTAGCAAGAAAATGAATTTTGAGAGTCCCTTCAGCTTTTATTTCAAAAGCTTCTTCTAGTCCTACTAGTGGTGTCAAATTACATTGCAGAAAAAAGTCAGTGAGAGGATGGAAAATGAGAGTTTCTGCTTGTTTCTAACACATTTTTCCAGGCATACTTTTTTGCCAACCACACTAGAAAGCCTTTGAAGAGTTATATGTCACTTTACACAGCACTTCTTGCAAATATTTTGCTGTAAAAATTTGTCTTGTTTTTTAAATGTGTTTTGTCCTGATCTACCACTTTCTCCATTTAAACCTGCTTTCTGCCCTACGACGCACTGTGACTTCTTTTCTCCCCAGTAAGCCATTGATTTGCAATTTGTATTGCTTGGATTCGTTTGGTGTGTCTGTGTGTAAGGGTAGTTAGGTTAATCTGTCCATAAGTAGAGATGCACACACAACTACTTATTGTTAGTATGACACTACCTTCTGTGTCAAACTCTCCCCTGAACAAAAATGTATAGTGAGAGCATGTGAAGAGGCCTTTTACTTCTGAACAATGTATGCTTGCATTTTGTTTTCTTTAAAAGGGAAAATTGAACATTTAGTTACTTTACAAATTTGAGAAAACCTATTCTATTTAGAAGTTTAAACAAAAAATAACTACTTTGTTGAAGTATGAATGTCTTAAGTATCGCTTAGGTTTCCTTATACATTTGTAGATTAGATATCAGGCAGTTACTGCAGTCTAAGGCTGAAGTGGAGTTGGAGCTGCAGAAGCATCAGAATAAGATGGAACAGAAGAGTACAGAGGAGCAGATTTTAAGGTATCATATCTTGTGTTCAATCCTTTCAGAACCAAAAAATTATCTGTTAAAGTATAATTCTCTTTTGAAGTGGCTCAAAATCCATAGGAGATCATCTGAACTGCAGGAAGATGGGTATTTATTTAAACAGAACTGTTTTGGAGGGATGGGGTAAGTTACTAGGGGAAGAAATTTATAGAGTGATTTTAGAGGAAGACTAACAAGTATAGTAAGAATAGGAAATAAATTATAATAAAAATTAATAAAATAAATGGAAAAAGAGAGCTGCCATGTTGGGCTCAGAGACATTATTTTCTCTAAGAAAAAACTGTAGTATCTTTAGCCTATGCTTCTATACCATTGCCAATATGTCATTCCATTTACTTCATGCATTCTGTGTAACTGTTGATAATAATCCTGTGCAAAGGTGGCAAAAAAAAAAAGTTCTTTCATATTGTTTTGTAAGAAAGGACTTTGACAAATATAAAACTGTAGCACGTGTCTGTTACTATAAGAATATGTATCATGTTACCCTGAGCAGTTTCCCACTTTGGCCTTTAAAAAAAAAAAACAAAAAAAAAAAAAACAAAGCAAACAAATCTTATGAAATAGGTTCAGTATTTTCAAAGCAGGAACAATAGAAAATTTCTAGCTATAAATATCTTTGCTTTTTCCAACCGTAGTGAGGAAATCCAGAACCTGACACAGAAAGTAGGGAAATTAGAGTCAAAATTGGAGGAAGAGAAGAGACAAACGGCAGAAGATACAATGGAAAAGCTTAATAAGGTACAGACACATGGGGTTTTTTGTGGATTTTTTTTTTTTTCCCTTGCATCTAACTAACATTGCAAATTGAGCTTATAGTCTAAATAGCTGCTAGTTGTGTCTTTTCAGAGAGGCATTAAATCTTGTCGTAGAGATTCTGAATGATGGTTAATTCCCAGAGTCTGTTGGTAAGTTGTTTTAGTAATTACCACTGCAGCTCGGGGTTTTTTTGGAGCTGTTCTCTTAGTGATTATCTGCCCCACCACAGCTTTTTCTTACTCAGTGGAATGTTGCAAAAAGCTTACACTTCTAAGTGTGTGGGGTTTTTTGCCTTACTTTCTAAGACATTCATAGGTTTGCTTATGTCTTCTTGTAACATCTGAACCCTATTAACTAATTTCAGTCCAATTTTGTAGAGGGAGGGAGGTCTTATAGGAGTTGACATATGAAGGATAGAGACATGGGTAAGTATACTCACTGACAGTCTGGCAAAAGACAAAAATACCTTTTCAGTTATTTTTATGCTGTTCAGGTAATCAATTAGGGCACATGTGCTGTCCAGTCAGAAAATATTCATTAGCCTTTCTGTTTGGATGGAAGCTGGATACTTTTTAATGGGAAGGTTTACAGGATGTAGAGCACTTAATCATCATGAAAATTGAGGGATTTTTTAATTCCACTGATGGTAAAGAATTAGGAAAGATGTCAATACAATAAAATAAACCCTTATCCACTTTCAATTGAAGTTTTTCGTATTCATAGCTGCCTCTTTCTGGATTTGTCGCTATCTAATAAATATATTTGTATGTCTGTTAATCCTGGACAGTCTTAAATTGGGCCTTTGTAATCAGCTGAAGTTTTTGTGTGAAATATGACCGAGCTTGATATCTTTGCAATCTTCCACCCTCTGCCAAATGTTGTTGTAACTGGCCAGTAGAGATGAATGGGCACTGACAGATAAGCTTTCAGATACGGTGTGGTCATGTTAATCTCATTTTATTTAAAAACTATTTGAAAATTATTACTGGGGATTTTGATCATTTGTACTTGAAAATAAATAGACCCTGAAATACAGGTAGTAAAAAATATGAATAAAAATGTCCAGTAGCTTAAGAGAGTGCTGTTTTTTGATATACTGTGCAATTCTTCGGATTTTTTGTGTGTTATAGGCTGATGGATGCTAGCTGATGTTTTGAATACCAAATAACTTGAGTCTTTAAAAACAGCCAACAAACAGCTCCTTTTTTCCTCTGCAGACTATATATATTCTTGGCTAGTAACCATCCATTTATTGAAATGTTCCCATTATTTGTAATTATCACTAAGTTCCTACCAATTTTTCATTTTAATAGTAGGTTGTCATTTTTAATATAACATGATCCATTTGCTAAACTTAAGCCTGTAACTCAGCGTTTTTAGGTTATAAATAAATCCTTTTCACAGAATCAAGAGGTTTTTTTCAGAGTCTATAAAATCTCTTGTTCCTCTACTTAGAATTTTGTACCAACAAATTAAATTATTCTTTTAAAATTGCAGTTAACTTTTGTTTGGCAAGTGAGGTATGACAATTAGTATGGGATAATTAGGGATTAAAAGGATCAGATGGTGAGAGGTGGAATATGAAACCACACCTCAAAAAATAACTGGAATAAAATCTTGTTTTGTTCTTGGTTTCCTACTTTTTCCTCTAATTAATTTCTTCAAGATAGAAGAGTAGAGTTATATCAATTTATACAAGCTCTCTGTCTTGTTGGTGTCATATGATGGCCAACTCGCCATTAAGCTTAAACAGATGAGTATGGGGTCACAGTTGCCAGGATGAGACATGGGAGAGCTCCCCAGTTAATTAGTACTAATCTTTCCTGGAGAAGAATTGCAAAATTAGGTATCCTGACATTTCTTCTTAGTCTGTTGATAACATACAAACCATTTCTGATAAACAAAGCACTGGCTTCGAGTGTTGGAGCTTCTATTGTTTTAGCAATGCATAGAAAATCAGGAGTATGTGTAAATGAAAACATTTCCATTCCCATGCTCTGCTAGCAGCTAAAATGGGAGCAGGAATGTGTTTCACTGCAACAGTCATCTAGATGATGAGTTTGAACATGAGCAGTATTCAGAACTAATTGCTTCCTCTTTAACTTCCTTCCACCCTGAAGGCAGGATGAACATTTAACAATTTTGGTGATGATTTTTCTGAGTCATTTGTAACCTGTTTCCCTCATAGAATTCCAACTTGTGTCTTTAGTGCACTATGTTAAAGATTTTCCTTTGCAGTCTTCACCAGTTAAAGACAAAGAAGATCACATGAAGGAACAAGCAGCCAAAATCATCCAGAGATGGTGGAAGATGTACCGACACAAGGTGAGATCCTCCTATCAGGGAACAGTGAGGACATTCCACTCTGAATCTTACTCTCATTTTAGCATCGATAGTAACCTGCTGCAGGGCTCCAGGAACTGCAACAGTGCTTCCCACTGTGATTCCTTACTGCCATTTTCTCTTCCACTGCTTTTTTTTTTTTTTTACCAAGTCCTCCCTGCTGCTGCTTTTGCCTTTGCTCCCTAGAACCCTGTTGTTTCAGCTGTGAGGTGGCCACTTTCTGAATGGGGGAGTCTGGGTCAGCGGAGAACTAGGGAAGCGTAGCAGTGTTTGGAGCAGTGCTGCTGCTGTTGCTTCCTTGGAGTATAACTGAAGCTAAATTCCCCATGCAGAAATTCTCCAATCAATACGGGAAGTTTTGTATATTGAGATATGTTCAGCTAGGACAAAATAATCCAGGAAAAAAGTGTTAACTTTAAATTTTGTTCTATGGGTAACAATGTAATACTGCTTTTGCCACGTATATAGGACATGTGGTATGAGATGGGTCTTCTAAATGCTTCTTAGAGAACTAAAGACAAAAGGACTATTCACGTAACTTGCAAAGATTAAAAACTTTTTTTCTTTTTTTTTTTTCCTTAGGCTTGTTGTTTGAGTTTTCAGGGGGAGGTGGGACAGGTATTTCTGTGTGTTTTAATTGTTAGGGAAAATTTTGAAAATATTAGATAAAACTTGTATGTATTTGTGTCAGTAACTTGGATGTTTTTCAGAAAGAAGAAATTGCTCTGGATGAGGTGAGTGTGTTTGACACCCAACAAAACAGTAAAACAGATTTAATTTGTATCAAAGCACAAGCAAATAATTTTCTTATTTTTAAAGAGGTTTTATTGCAACATGGACTGTTGTACCAAGATCGTGTTTGTTCTTCAAGCTGGCTCATGATCTACCTTCTGACATCCTGGTTTTGTTTGATATATCTTGTCAAAGTGTCCCCCTTTTGGTCTCAGATCTTCTGTACTTGGTACCTTCTGCAAGATGAACAGTTCTGAGAATTCTGAACAAAATTTGATATGAACAGACAGAAAAGTTTTTCTATATTAGGTAATTCTAATAATGCTTTTATTTTCACTATGATGAATCTTCAGAAAGATCTGAAGTAGGAATTTGAAGCCTTTGCTAAGACGAAATGTCTTTGAGTATTATGAAGAAACTTTATAGAAGACTTTGTTTGACAGACTTGTCACTTTCTGATAAATGTTTTGCAGAAAGATTTTGATTAAACTGTTTTTTCAAATAGCACAACATAGCATCTTACATGTGTTTCTTCCAGAACATTAAAAATCCTTTCAGAAATTAGAACAAATTCTAACCATGGTGACACAAACATACTGTTTTATGTTTAGATGCTTTTTGTTGATTAGAATCCAGTAAAATCTCTGAGTAGAGAGGAAGGACTTATGTTCAGTGTAATCACCACAGTGGTCTACCAGACTTGGCTTGATTTCTGATTGTACCAGACCATCACAGAGCCTGCTGGGAAGCCAGGATCTAATACGGGCATGGGAGCACGTTGCTCTATTTGTGAAATACAGGCTAGTGTTGGCAGCTAGAATTTAACTGCATTTGATAAGCTCAATCTTGAGCACCTCCCAGATTGAATTTAAACTATGAAAATGTACGTCTATGGGTTGTTACAGGCTGGGGATTCTCTGGATTGCAGCCGAGTAGCTGTGAAGTAATGGAGATGTGTGTGTATCCCTTAAACATAAGAAAATGTCAAGACAACAAACAGTTTCCATTGCACAAGGAAAAGTTACTTTCCTTATATGCCTCTTCCCTCTGGACTCTTGTTTTAATTTATGGATGCCATCTTTCGAAGAAGCTAACATCTACTTATTTCTTTCCATGCTAGGCAGTTGTTATGCTTCAGGCAGCTTTCAGAGGACATTTAGCTCGACAGAAACTGTTACTGAATAACAGGATGCATGATGCAAAATCTCACAAGGTAATTGTTGGGGCAAATGGGTATCCAGGCATCCCATTATGTTTAGTTTACAGTGTATAATACTGTACTTCCAGACTTAATTCTCTGAATCACCTGGTGATGTTTTAATGCACTAGTTGGCAGCACCACTGTAATTCCAGAAAGATATCGAGCTCATTCCCTAGCCTACCTTTCCATCTTCTTTAGTTCACAGTTTTTAAAAGTAAAGCTGTAACTTCTCTGCATTATGGACTGTAACTAGGTTTCCTCTTTTTTTCTGGTTCTCCCATCAGCTAATAATGTACCTTTTAAGTCTTTAATGTGGAGTGCTATTGAAAACTGTACTTGTTCTTAGGTGTTTAGTAGTCAATCATTGTAGTAGTAGACAAACCTTTGTCACTGAAGTTCAGAAATAAGAATTTGGAAAGCATCTTTGAAAAGTAAAGGAGACTTGCATGTGGCATGCTCAAAGACTTGTAGTGTTCTCTGTCACGTCAAACTCACTCCAGATTGCTCAGTTCTGAATATGAAAAAATTTCGTTACCAATTAAACGTTTAGTTTCTGTAAGTCAATTGCCAACTTGTGTAAACATCCTTTGGACTTTTAGCAGACTAAAGTTAATTTGTAATTCTCCATCCAGGTTGTCCATCTGGTTGCACTTTTATTTCAGTAAACTGGCCCAGTGTAGTAGGACTGCATACTTTTGCTTGATAAAAGCAGAAGGTACATCCATCATGAAGGTTGCCTTGCCTCCTTCAACTTCAAAAGGTTTCCTTCCTGGAAAATAAATGAACTTTCCTTGCAGGTGTCTGCCCTTTCAGTAATTGAATACAGATGCTTCAAAGCTTGTATGATGATAAGGTTTGCATTTCCTGCTGATTTAGTCTTATAGAACCTTAAAGACTGCAAACCAAAAGATGGGAATATTTGCTCTACTACCACTTTCACAATGAAGAGTAAGATTGTGAAAGCTTCTGTGTAACCTGTAAAAGGTCAGTTTTCTTTGATCTCATTGCTTTGCAGGACTCCTGCATGTCTTCCATGTCAAACTCCTTGAGCTTGTCTTCTGATTGCAAGGACAAAGATGAGATTGTGACATTCATCCAATCCATATTCAGGGCTCACTTAGCACGTACAGTACTGCTTGAGGAGAGGTAAGTGAGAAATGGATATTTCTACAACATGCAGTAACAAAATTTGTTGTTATTACACGATAGGGGTCATTTCTCTTATAGAATTTTAGTGTGGGTTCCTTGGCAGAGGAGAACAAGGCCATTGTCCCAACAAAGACAATGGAGAGCTTGCTTGTGAGAAAATTCAAAAGGTATGCAACTAAAAGGGCTTCTTGTTGCAGCAGTAGTCTTCCCATATCCTGTTGCGTTCTCTCTTCCATACCAATGAGGAAAAGCAAAGTAAAATAATTACTCTTTGGAAAAAAAAAACAAACAAACCAAACAAAAACAAAACAAACCACCAAACAATCTTTAAAATTACAGTTGCTATCAAACTGATTGCTAGTACACTTGCTTAATGTTAGTGAATTTGAAGGCCTGACATGTAAAAGTTAAGGGTTATATGGAGGAATAACAGGGAAGAGCTAAAATGGCATCTTGCATGCAGTCTAGTAACTTAGCTCAGGAAGAACGCAGTGATTTGCTTACTGTTAGGTTTCTGGTGACTCTGTTTTGAAAAATGCTTCCTTTCTCTCCAGGGCTTACTGCTCCAAAAGTTTTTAATATTGGCTGCCATGGTTACAAGGAGAGTTACATACCTGTCACCTCACTTTAGTGTCTAAGTTCACTTCTGCAGGTGATAAGCTTTTGTCTCTTGCAGGCTAGCAACACAAGAAACTTTTCAGCATACCCTCTGAAGACAGACTGCAATTACTGTTCTGTGACTCACACTGTGCAATGGCTTTTTGCAGGCCCTCTGTGTCCAGGGCACCAAGTGGGAAAGCAGATTCTGCAGTTTACATTACAGAGAAGAAACCAGCCTTAGCAGCACTCCAGACACCTCATGCAATCTTCATGTCATCTCTTCCTGGTAATCTCATTTCCCTCTGTGTTCAGAAGTATGTGTGTTTTGAGTGGGTGCACACACAATTTTATAGAGAACATCTGCACATGCACACATATGCAAATGTATATTTGTACTCTCCATCTTCTTTTAATTTGATGACATGTTGCTTATACTGGCAAGTGCAGTCCTTTACATAAAAAAATAAAAGCTTTGACAGTGTCAGTACCAGCTTCCTCACAGCATTTTGCCTTTTTGTCACAACTGTGGTTTGGAAGGTCTCTCTCTGATGTGAGTGGTAATTATTCAAGGAACATGGTGTTCCCCTATATTGCCACTCTGCTTCCTTTTCAGTCCCCCCAGCCCTGTAGCTGGAGTGTGGTACTTTCCACTATGTTTTGGGCCCAAAGCCATAGACAAGCTGAGAACGTTTTCACCATCCTGACTTAGTTTCTGAAGGGACAGACATCTGGTAAAAAGAACCATCATAGTCAGCCATGTGTATTTAGTCATCAGTCTTCAGTTGCTGCAGTAAGAGGAAAAATGAAGTCCTGGATAACTTTGCCAACTAGTACTACTATAATACAAACTGGGAGAATGTCTGTCTTTTTTATGGCTCTTATGCCATTTGTTTTCCTTCTTGAATTCTTCATTGCTGTCTGTGAGAAATTGGAGTTAAAGCCAAAGAGGCTTTTAAGAGAATGTTAGAAGTACTGACTAGGGAAGGCAAAACAATGAAGCTGATAAGACAGCCTTCGACATACAGCTTCAAAGGAGTTAAAAACAAATTGGAAAAGGTTGGTTCTATCCAGAGTGCGATATTCTAGGCTTTTATGGAGCAGCTGAAGAAAAAAGAACAACTTTGAGGGTGACCTGAGAAACACTGACTTGTTTTTTTGACAATGAAAAGCTGACAGTCCCTGCAGACCTGCTCAGAAACAGAGCATGTTGTTAAGCAGCTGAGGCTGTTTCTCTAAGATATGAGATGGGGAATAAGACAGATTTGCAGGGGTTGTGAATAGAAGTTTACGCTTCAGTGAAGGAGTGTTTAAGAAATTTTACTCTGTGTGTGTATTTTACTTTGCGGAGCAGGTAGTACTTGCTTCTGAAGATGTTAGATTTTAGTGATTTTTAGTTATGTCTAGTGACAGTATCCAGGAAAAAAATGCTGCAACATCCTGTTTTGCCTGGGCTGTACTGCAGTAGTCATTATTGGTATGCTCAGTCTAAACCCAGAGCAAATCAGTTATGAAATTCTACCCAAAGAGAAAGAATCGCTTAAAAAAAAAAAAAATGCTTTGTGCTTCTGAAGAAGTGCTTCTAAGGCTTGGAGAAGAGTGTAAGACAAAGCTAGTCTGGTAAATGCAATAGTGTGAATACTAATAGAGCACAGTCACTGTCTAGCTATGAAGTCTCCAAAGCTAACTTTTATTGCAGATTATGATGACAAAGTGATGAGTGAAGAAGTTCTGGAAGGATTTATACCGGCAGGGATAGAGAGGAAGCTCTAAACATTCAAACTTTCTTTCTTGCAGTCCTTTTCTGTTGAATATCAAAAAGGAGAGACTAGGAGCAAAGCAGGTTATGTTTGCTGCTGATCTTATGAATATGGGAGATGTTTTCAAAATCAAGGATGAGGATAGAATGTACCTATGTAGTTTGTGAAGAGTCATACTGGATATGTGCTTCTGTAACTGCACAACTGCCCAAAAGACTGTCTTGCACTGAGTAGCTCTGTGAAATATTGGCTCTTGGTGCATTGGACAATTTAACCAAACTTTCCTGAAAGACAAATTGGAGAAAAACCTACTAAAGCAAGGAGATCGTTCTGGTATAAACGCCACCTCTATGAAGAAATGTGACCCCCTGGCAATCTGTTTGGTTATAGCACATTTTTTGCCACTTGATTTCATGTAGCTTAAACAGGTTAAAGTTAACTAGAAGTTCAATATCTGTCATTCATAGCTCATGACTGATATAAAAACCCACTGACAAAATTGGTTTTTGATGTAATGTATTTCACTGGTCATCCTGCAGCTTGGAAAGTATAGAAGACAAGGAGCTTGTTTAACAGCTGAGTGATTTAAAGCAATCAAATTCCTTTAGCTTTAAATCATGCAGCTGTTGAACAAGCTCTTGCTTCATTTGTCCCAAGTCCAAACTTGCATTTTGTGACCTCTAGATCTTGCAAGGATCTTAAACTTTCAGTGAAAGTATATATTTCAGTAAGTTATTTAATTTCATTAGCCTTTTGGCATTATTTTGAGTGGAATGGGAAAAAGTAAAATGTGTTTTAAAGAACCTTATGTATCTGCTAGAATAAATTTATATATTCTTGGTCTAGCAT
This sequence comes from Tyto alba, assembly GCF_018691265.1. NCBI lineage: Eukaryota > Metazoa > Chordata > Aves > Strigiformes > Tytonidae > Tyto > Tyto alba. The sequence goes on from NW_024881302.1 coordinate 5,676,641, forward strand.
TACAGACTTTTAATTAATTGTTTGCAACCAGTTAGATGTCTCTGTGTAGCCTTTAATGCTGCTTTGCTTGTCTTCATAATGTGGACAATACTTGGAGGTTTGTGAAGCCATTTCTGCTGCTTCCCATGAAATGGAACAGATAATAACAATTCAGTCTGTGAAACTTTGTGTTTTGTTTCTTTCTGTCAGAGGAGTGGCAGGAAGGAAGAATATGTTCTGTACATGAACAGCAATCTTGAATAAGGGCAGCATTTCTCTCTGCATATTACTAGCTATTCTGGATACGACTGTTAACTTAATTTGAGGCTTTTTTGAAATGATAATGAATTTGCATACGACCCTTATGTCTAATCAGTGCTTACCCCTTCACAAGCACAAAGATAAAGTTGTCAGTCTGAGGTATATTAAACTGAAGACGAGGATGATAAAATCTCAAACATCAAGAGCAGGATATAATCAAGAGCGATTTAGACAATATTAAGCTATTTCATATACTATATCTGTTTACTATTGGAGTTGCATCTTCTAGTTATGCCTGCTTCTGGAAGTTTTCTTTGCTCATCCTTATCACCAGTACTACTGGCTCATAAATCTTCCTGAAAAGCTCTTACAGTATTTGTTGACTGATGCAGAGAAGAATTTCATTTAACTAGTGAGTTGTGTGTTTCTTTGGTTCTGTAGGTTGAGGTCAATGTAATGGTCTCCCTTCACTCCTCCTTTCCATTCACAGGCCCTCTGTCTGTCACTCTGTTTCTGGTCTGGTTGCAGTCCCCTTGCGTTATTCCACATTCCACTTGCTGTGTGTGCCTCCTCTTCCATACCAGGAGGGGTTTTTCTTCTGTGTCAGGAACCTCTTAGTTCACTATGAGACCCCTGGCATGTCTGTTCTTCTCCCCAAGTAATATTCTCTGTGTGCCCTCCATTTTCCCTTCCATTTCAGTGTCAAAATCTCAGTGTATGGCTTCTTACTTGTCTGTTTACTCTTTCTACCACAGGTTGTCTTGATTTGTTTTTTTCTCTGGGAGATAGGGCTTTCAAACAATTGATATTTTAAACTGAAAAATAAGTGGAGCTGAGGGGAGAATATTGCGCTAGGAGGTATTAATAGCTGTCATAATTTAGTTCATAGATCTCTTGTAGAGGGGATACAAGCTGCTGGTTCTGCTCATCAGATGTTATGGGGGTTTATATGTATTCATTTTATCCCTGTGATTTTCCAGTATTTACTGGAGTCATTAGGGTTCTATCCATTCATGTCCTGAACATTTCTTCAAGTGTTGGAATCAATGAGATACGTAGAACCACGTACCCAGAAAAACAGTAAAGAAGCAAAATTAAAAAACAAAACAAAACAAAAAAACCCAAACAAAAACCCAACAGAACAAAACTAAAAAAAAACCCAAGCCAACAAAACCCCATGGTGTGGTCACCATTTCTATTGTCATTAAGTAAGGTAGTACAGCATGTGAATAATGGGTTTGGTATTTTACAGATACAGGGATGAAAGACAGTCACTGAGAGCTTCCACTGTTTTTTTCCCCTCACTGATTTCCATTTTCTCTATATGTATCTGAAGTTCTCATTATGACCTTTTTGCTTCGCTTAAGCTTGCTTGGGTCAATTTTTCCTTTTCTGGCCATATAATAAATATTTATGGCTTCAGTATTGAATTGCTTTACTTTGTGGTGTGTAACCACTTGCAAAGACTTAAAGACAATAAGACAGATCACGAGTGGTCAGTATGTCAACGCTTGCCATGCATGCTCTTCATTAAAGAGCAATGGGAATTAGCTATATGCAGAAAAAGATAGATCAGAGTTATTCATAACTGTAGGTAATTCTGGAAACTTAATGGCTCAGAGAATATTACACTTCCCACAGGGGCTTGTTTCTGTTAATGTTGTTTATTGATGACCTTGTTTCCTTTGTAATTATTTCAGCCAGGTCCTCTGAGAAGTATTCGCAGCCTGCTCTCCCTCTGTCTGTGGATGAAGCTCACTCAGACGATTCAGATGATATTGTCATTGTCTCTCCACTGTTGCAGATGAAGAAAAACTACACCCACTTTTAAGTTTTGTCAACAGGCTCTGGTGTTCTGCAATTATTCAATTCACAAAACTGTTTCTACCAAGGTGAAGCATATCAGAGATGAAAGAGGGGAGATATCAGTTCCTTTTTATTGACAGTTGTCACTATTTCAGCCATAAATGAGTAATTGTTTGGTATGTCATCTCTGCAGACTTTATGGCTAAAAGCCACTGATTGACTGTTGACTGTTATCCTCCTGGTACGCAGAAAGAGTTTGGATTTAAAAACTAAAATGAAGCACTTTAATATTTTGTCTCACAATGAGGATTATAAATTCAATTGCCAAATTTAAATGAAAACAATAAAGCCTTAGGCTGTTTCATGTCAAACAAAGTTTTGTTTCAGGTCAACTAAAATAATTTGTTTAATCAGAAAGTGGTTAATGACATGGCTCCAATTTTCAGTCTGTGTACATGAAGGGGAACAGGTTGTATTTGCTACCAGGTGCTCTATTTAAAAATTTTACTGTGTCAATTTTTAATATCTCTTTTGTTTATTTTTATACTGAAAATTTACAGTCTATGCAGACCTTGTAAAGGCTTTTAGAAAGCCATTTCTTTGTCATAGGGCTATTCTGGGCCTACTATATTAGCAGGGTTTTCTTATTTATTGCTTTTTCCAAGTGTGCTTGCTATGATATGTATAGTACTATTTTGTATTTGAAATGTCCGATCATGTAATCAATTTTTTTATATTTGTCAGAGAAGGTGTATAATAGCAGGAGTGTTCTATGAAGGATACCCTTGTGACTGCTTTTTCTGCTTACATATCACAAATATGAGTGGATTATGCAGGGTCATCTCTCATATGTGAAAACATTTGACATAGGAGACATGTTGCTTTATGTCCTGTTTTAGCTTACGTCACTCGACTGTCTGAAGCTTTCACCTAACTAGCTTGCTCATGCACTGACCACCTTGGGGCTTTAAGTCTAACGTTGCTTTGCTGTTGTTGATCTCTCTTCTCAGTACCACTCTGCATGTGCACAGTAAGTCCAGTCACAGGCTGGGAGAGGGATCATGATATACAGCGATCTTCTGTCGTCAGGTAAAGCTACAAGGCTGGCTGCTGGAGAGCAGGGGCACTCCCAGCTCTGATCTGAGGGATATGGATTGGGATGAGCGTAATAAACAAAACCTAACCCCTGCAGTTTGGTTTAGGAATAGAAGTGGTAGGTTAGATTATAATAGAAAGTAAGACTACATCCAGAAATAACACTGTTTGACAGTATTGTTGGCCATGGAAGGACCAAAGACATAATGGGCTGTGGAGAATATTGTCAGAGGGGTCTTTCCAGATCTTTTACACAGACTGTACCCCTGCTTGACTGGAAGGAGGACCTTATAGCTCCTACTATCATGCCACCATCCTTCATAGGCATTACAATGTGTGGGGGGTTTTTTAAGGTGAACTAGATAAATTATATGATATTTACTGGAAGGAAAATTTAATTTTATGAACACACAGTGAAGTTTTTGTGAAGACCCTAATGGTTTCTTTGTCATCAAAGAGTAATAAAGACTCCTGTAAACAGAAAGCATGCTTTTAAATATAAGATTTTTATCACCTTTTCCCTCTTCTTTTTTAAATTAAAAATCAGTCGTCACTGTTTCACAGAATACTAATAAGTCATAGCTGTCTCGGTTCTTTGATTTCAATGAAGCACTATCTGAGGCTTATCATAGTTGATGCCAGTACTTGCAGCCAAAGAGGAAACTGGATGACTGCAGCACAGTGCAGCTGATTTCATTTAATCCCATCAGTGGAAATGCTGCCTGTGCTATTTCCAAAGGCAGTTTTGGGAGCTCTCCATACCCAAAGCAGTCTGAAGAATGTCATTTACACTCCCGTTGGGTAAATTTTTCCTGCTGGTACTTTGGTCACATGACTGTCATCTGCAGAAAGGATAAAAAAATATATATAACATAAAAGAATAGAAGGGATAGAATCCTCTTGGCAGAAGCTGAGACCTGTTTCCCTCTTTTTCTGGAAGTCATGTTATGAAAAGAGTCCTTTTGCTAGATAGAAACAGAGCTATACTGAGCTGCTTATGTATAATATTTCAAGTCCGTTACTGTGACTCTGTCATGGATACCTCCAGAGAGAGTAACTAGAGCTGAAGACTGACACATTAAGGGGAGAGTATGTAGCATGTCAGGACCAAGACTGATATAAGATACCTACCTAGCCGTTACCCTATCGGGAAATACTTGGACAGCAAACATAATGAAGATGGCATTCTTTTACTTTACTGTGCTGTAATAACCAATATGAAAGTATTAGGAGGTAGATACAGAGCAGGAAGACTTGCATCTTAACTGATCTTATGACTAGCAGTAGTGCTGTCAATAGACAAGTTCTGGGATAAAGGGGAGACAGTATCTTGGTATGACTCGGACAAGAATCAGAGTGAAAACCAGCAAATGTTTTTGAGGACGAATGAAAATGTGTCTAAAGTTTCCTAAATTTGAGTCTGCTATCTCCTAACTATCAAAAATCTGATGCTTAACCTGAGCTGGGATTCAAACTCATACCTTAGTTTGGAAGATAACTATATGCTCACTGCACATTAAAAGTTTGGTGTGGTACTGTAGGAAGAGAAACCTCCACAGTACTAGTAGCCTTTAATGTTGTTTTGTTATAAACTGTAATAGAATGTGTTGAAAGCAGTAACTGACACTAAGTTTCATTCTGTGGTTATCTATCTGAATGCCAGCACCTGTAAATCTGGGAAGAAGTGTGGGACAATGAAGGAAGAAAAAGTTAATTTTGGAATAAATGGCATTTTTCCTTAACGGAGAGCTGAGGACAGTAAAAATCGGTGTGGCATAAACCTGTCAGGATAGGCCCAATACAAACATACTCAGTTTCTGAAGAATATGTCTTCTGTAGAAAGCACTGGGAACCTTGTGGGGGCGTCAAGGTCTTGAATTAAACTCCACTGTAACCTACGTAATCTAACAGCACACTTTCCGTTCTGCTGATACGGGATCATGTTGCCTACTTAAAACCTTTTGCAATTTACAGTAGTGTTAGAGATCGTGTGTGAATACAGAGATCTGACTTTCATGCGTTGTTACCTCTCTTGATCTCGTTTTGCCCTTAAGTGCCTTTGCCTGTAAATCTTTACCAAGGTATCAAGACCTGAAAACTGTATCGTTTTCTGCATAGCTATAAAAACAGTCCCCGCGCAGGCAACTTTTAATATAGTCGAAATGGGAAAGGATTAATCTTGGCACGTGAGAGCGCCATTAATTTTTATGACATTTTTAATATTTAGAACTGTGCAACTCTTTCATGTAATTTATTTTGGGATCTTTTAAAAGCTAAAAGAATTACAATGTATTTTCTTGTAACTGTTGAACTTTCAAATAAAGTTTGTAAATTAATTGTTCATGCATTTCTTCTGTAGTTGCTGTATTTGCACTGCTCCTCTGGCCTCCTGTTGTTTTTGCTTTGTACCTAGGTTCACCTTTTAGGTCTGACTGTTTTCCTAAGCCAATAGTAACACAGTAACTCTGAAACATGGAGGGTGTGAAATTTCTTCTTTAGCACACCTTCAGGATTGTCCCATCAGGAATGATCAGTGTTGCTGACCAAAGGCTAGTGGAATTGAAAGAGGTCATGGGCTTTTGCTTTCAGTCTTGTCTTCTGGTGTTTTATTCAGAAACAAAATCCTGTCAAGTAGTTCTGTAAGTAAAACCCATGCCATTGCCTCAAACATACCTGGTTTTGTGCAGAGTACAGCAAGTTGCGTTTATGCCTTTTCATCTGTTGTTGTGCTGCTTGCTTGTTGGTTGCAACAATCACATTGACCCATTACCAAACCAGTGAAGTTCAGATAAAAGATTGAAAAGAAATCATGGTGGTGACTGTTCAAAATAATCTGCCAGAGAAGAAAAACATGCCTGAGTATGTTATTGATGCATACTTCCCAGAAACCTGTTGTAGGAGGGATGCAGAATGGATAACCCCTGCTCAGACTCTTTGGGCCACAGAGCTCTCCCTGTGCCAGGGCTCGGTAGTGCTGCAGACTTGCAGAGAGCTGGGTGGAACTGATCTGCTGTGGGCTGCAGGGAGAACAGGAGTCTACAGGGTTTCGAAGACTGTACCATTTACTTACAGTGTATCCCTTTCCCTTGATTACTGTTGCTGTTTATGAAGCTGTGGTGGAAGGAGCTAGGATCTATGTATTCCTTTCCACATCCACTGAAAAAGCCTTTAGGGACTCCAGGGAAAACCAAGCCTTATGCTGCTTTATGGAGATAAAAGACCCTGGTAACTGCTGTTGTGAAGACATGGGAATCCTGTAGTCACCTTCCTATCAAGCAGCATCCTTATTGAAGGACTGAAACAGCTATAAGAGTACAAGATGAAACAATCTGTGTTTGATTAATGTATTATCTAAATTTCACTTTTTTGTTCTTTCCTCTCTGTTCTACTGACATGTTCTGTATTTCGTAGCAGAAACTTCAGTTTTAAACCTTAAACACTGGAAGTAAGCCATGTGGCACGAATGGAAAAGTTTTGATATGATTTCTTGGAGCAGATTAGTCTTGAATTCAGTTGAAAGCAGTTAAGTGTTCACACTAGTTGTACTAAACCATACTTTGGTTTCATCTGAAGTCAGAATGCCTTTGACTCTTGCAAGCTTTGCAGCATCTGTTTATGGTAGGTTTGTCAGCTAAGTAATTGATTTCTCCGTATGAATGTCTAAGGTGGGTAAAAAAAAGTTTCACTCATTCAGTGGGCATCATTAAGACCTGCAAAGAGCAAACTATCCCTGTTAGGCTGTAGCTTATTAGGGGAGGATTTTCAGGTGTGGTTGGTGGTCTGGTACTGCACCAGTTCCTCTGACATTTCCTTCTAATGTTTGCTAATGTAGTTCTTTGCCTGGTAGAGACAGCACTGACACCAGTTTCTGACTGTTTTCCCTGTTTTCAGATGTGTATAAGACATGTTGACTCTTGCTTGTGTGTGGCCTTTAACACTCATTCTGTCCTCGCTGTGCTCAAGGGAACAGCCTTGAATGATGAGTATTACTATGTTCTTATTAACTAAACTCTCTTGTAGTCTACTGATCAAGTTGTGCCCTGCCCCTCTTGCTACTTCCACTGCTTGGCTGTCCTAATTGCCTTTTTCAAATCTGAGAGCATAGGTACTTGTACTGGTCTCCAGGATAGCATTCATGTTGTTGCCCTCACCGGAGCTGTATATAAACAAAACTTCCCCCCTCAAGATGTTGCTCAGACTGTAACAGCTCCCCTTCTCTTTGGCAGGTTTTCTGCCAGCATGCCTCAGACGCTTTGCACTGGGTACCACATAAGCATCTTTAGTGCTTCTATTCTTGGAAGGGCAGACAGATGTGTCATAAAATCTTGATGCTCAAAACGGTCTGGGAGGAACCAGGAGGGACATCATGCCTGTTGTAAAGGGATATCTTACATCCCTTGCTATCAGCCAGATAATTCCACACCTGGATCTCACTTCTCTGCCCCTCCTCAGTCCGTCAGCTCTGCAGAGATAAGGTTTCAGTAATAGACCTTGAAAGTCTTCCCTGTAATATGAATTTAGAAATGAAATACTGTAAAATTTGTCATTTGATTACAGTTCTGCTGTAAAAAAAAGGCTATGTTTGAATGGCCTCTAGCTATATGCATGAAAATTAGAATAGCTTTTAATAAACAGGGGATTGACCATTAATGCCTGTAGTACAAGTTATAATGTTCTGCACAAACATTACTTAGCATTGTCATTATCTAGCAATAATCCTTATTTGTATTTTACTCAAATTGTGGCAGAACCTTTTATTTATCTAACCTGGAAATTTTTCCGAAACAGGCTCTCTATAATTTACACAGAGAATTGGCAGTTTTCTTCCCCCTCTTGGCAGATATTTAATAGCCACGTATTGCATTTCTATGCTAGTAAACTTTCATTGTTATACAAAATGTACTAGAATGTTATGAAGAAATATCTTAAATAATTAAACAGAAACTATGAGTGACAAAACAAACGAACAAAGTGCAATTTGAGCTGTGTTATTCTTTCCTTTTTATATTCACTTATTTGCTAATTTGCTGAACTTACTGAACTGCAATGGGTCTTGCTGCGATTAGAGAGAATTTGCCAAGCTCCTTTGTAATTGTTTTGTTGCAATTAACTAAATAATAGAATGTTCTGTGTGTTGCTCTCTGGGGAAAGGAAAGGAGCAGGCAGGTGCTTTGCAACAGGATTTCCACATCTTCCACACATTTCTCTGGAACTCACCAAGTATAAAAAGACTGGTAGGACATGAGAGAGAGAGTATTACACCTCAGGACTGTAAATGACAGAATTAACCTTTTCTTATTATTTGAGTTTGCATAAAGCTTTTTATGCTGGTCCTGATTGTGGCAATTCTCTTTTTAAACCTGTAAGTCTGTAGGAGGACTTCAGAGGAAAGCAATAAAGACCCAGATGTACGTTCCTGTCTGCAGCTGCCTCCACTCGGGGGAAATCCTTCAAGCTGGGAGGAGAAGTCAGCTGGGAAGATCCCTGGCAATGTGGCTTTGCTGGGGAGAGCAGAGGCTGCAGACTGAGCTGTTGTGGAGGGGGCAGTGAAATCTGGGGGAGGCTGGAGAGCAGCCCTGGCTTTGTTATTTCCTTTGACTTTCAGCAGAAAAATACAGAGGAAGCCCTGGGAGGAGAGGAAGGGTATTGTTAATCGAGGCACAGTCTAGCTCAGTGGGAAGGAGGCATGGCTTGATGTAAGGGCAGGGTTCCCGGAGCGGCAGAAGCAAGCGATGCAGAGGTGTTGCCGAACAGTGGCAGCTGAGTGTCGAGAGACAGTTGTCTTGCTGAGCTCCCTCTGATTGTCCATACTTTAGTCCCTAGTCTCAAGAGGGTATCTCATCCATCTGCTGGCACTTGGAGTTCAAACTTGCCTTTTTTTTGTTTTGTTTTGTTTTTAATCTGTATTGTTGGCTAAAACCTTTCATAACATATATTAGGTCTGACAGTCAGGGGAAGACTCCGCAATTCACAGTATATTAAAAGCTGGATTATTTCATTTCATAGTGAATAAAAAAAGCCAGGGGTATGGGATTGCTGTTCTAAAAGGTGCTCTCATGGCAAGTATCACATCAGCAGTAGGGGTGTCTGGAGTCAGAGAGAAGCTTGTGAAGAGTGAAAAATGGTGCGTTTTTAGGAGTGCTTTTGCAGGCTGCCTGATGGCCTCAAGGAGACAGGGGACAGCACTGGCTGCCTTATTTTGGAGGTTTAAACTAGTCTTTTTATCTTCATTGTCTTTAATTTGAGACATTTCTCACTTGCCTATTTTGACCAGTGATTCTTTGGCAAAGTCACTGTAAAAGCAAGTTAGTGAAGGCTAATACGGCTCTTAGGGTTACTTTTCAGCAGGATTACCAGCTAACAAGCTGACATTTGCAGTTTGCTTTGGTTGATTGTAGAACTGCTTTCCATGCAGGGGTGATTTACTGTTAGTTTTTATTCCTGGGATGTCACAGTAGTGGCTTGTTTGTTCATCTTGCTTTGGTAAAACAGAGTGTACCTATTTGTATGGGGAGAAAAAAAAGGCTGGCATAATCTAACCATGAGAGCCTTGATAACGGTCTTGTCATGTAATCAAAAATTACCTGAATAGGATCAAATGGGAGATGCTAGACATCTAAGAAATGGGAACACTACTTCGTGATGTAGTACAACAGGCTGAAGTGCCCTGCCATGGAAAGTACAGCTAATCCTGTGGTTTGTCTCTTATTCCTAGTTTGCTGAATGAATTTTACTCTTCATTTTAATATTTTCCCATATTATTATAAATAATTGTGAGGGAGGAATTAAAACTGTTGATGTCTCTGTTTCTCTGTAGTTCCAAATCCTCATTCTACATTAATTTAATCCAGTTGTCTCCACAGCAAATGGTTGAGAGAGGCATGCAGACCAGCACTGCTGAGCCTGCTCCCTTTCCCACTTACCCCTTGCTCCCTGTATGGTGCCTCAAACTGCTGCGCTGAGACTCTGGTGCTTACACCCCCATTTAATAGCAACCAGCTTTTTCTGTCATTTGTTTCAAAATGTTTTGTTAGGTTTGATTTACATCAATGCTGTCAAACAAGATCTCAGTGTGGAGTGCTTGTTGCATCTGCTTCTATTCTGCATCCATCATTTTGCTGACAAAGGTACTTGGACTCGCAGCCTGGTGGGTTTTCAATCTATCCAGAGGCCTGTGGCAGCACTAACATCTGCAGGAGAGATTACAGCCTTGAGTGTTGTAGGGCAGAATTCCATAAACTCTGTAGCAACAAGTGGCTTACACAGAGAGATCTCTTGTCCGCAGTGCTATCTTTCCACTCCTTGTCTCCAGGTTGTCTGAATGTAAAATATGTTAGATCTTTGGGTTTTAGAATAATTCTTTCTTCATCTTTGCTGGCCCATTGGGGAAAGAAAAAAAAAAAAAAAAAACACAATTGGCTGTTGTTCAGCTTGTTGTTCAGCTGTCCTCTTGCAGAAAAATAAAAACTTGTTTGGACAAGGCTAGAGAGAGTTGAGGTCTTATATCTTGTACCCTTGTATATCTTGTACTTGTGCACATACTGCGTGGCTGTGAACTCTCTGACGTGTGCCTTAATGCTATTTGTGAACAATAAGATTTCTTTTTAGTTCTGTTGATAATACTCATGAAAATCATGTCCTAGTCAAAAGTTATTAGAGTTGATGTTATATTTCAGAACACCAGCAGAAATATGTTTATTTGGTCCTAATGTGTTAAATAGCCCATTTTAGCATTTTTGCACTCCTTATTTATAAAATGCATCAGTGAGGACAGCGTAAAGCATAAAGTCCTAGCTGCATTTGGGGAAAGTAATAAAATCATACTTGCAAGAAATGTCTCTATAACATCTACTGACCTTCCACCATTTAGGAGAAAAAAGCAGTTGGTATTACCCTTTTTTTACAAACAGGATATACCACACTCTAATATTTTGTGAGGCTTCCTGTGTCATAACGCTTTCTAATTCAAAACAGAGGTAATGGGATGAGGGTTTCTCAAATGATGACCTGTGAGACAATTGCTTGAAGGCTTTTCGAAGGCTGTATAGTCCTTTTTCCTCTTCCAATTTGCACTGAGTGATATTTAAAACACATTGTTTTCAGCTTGTCAAATCAGCAGTGGGTGAGGTGTGCTGCTGCAGAGCTGGGATGGGGAGACTTTGGTTTGTATGACCGCATGGAGAGAGCAAAGGCCCGGGAGATAGTCTGAATAGATTGGCCAAGTTCAGGAACTCCTGAATTAACGCTGGACCATACTACATAGAGCAAGAATTAAATTATTTGATCTACTCCTTTTAAAAGAAAACAGCAAACATTTTTATACATTTCAATTGTAACAGGAACAGTACAATGTTCATAATGAAGCAAATGGATTGGAGATTGCTGCTTCTTACTGCTGTTATCTTTTCTATTTTATGCTGCTATCCTAACGTTATCCAAAGCATTTATGTACTTACTGGTTTCTGACACGTCCTCCCTGAGAGGGTGTGCTCGTATTTTTTACTTTTAAGACTAAAAAGAGTTTGGTTATGTTCTGTTTAGAAATAAATTAAAAGCCTTTCCCATCGGGTCAGAGTATAATCCTTGGGAAAGTGGTGTCTGCGCGGCTCTGTGGGGAGCACAACACATGCTGATCTGTTATGCACAACTGCTGTGTTATGCAGTAAGATGCCATCATTGCTTAAATACTTAGGTGTTTAATTCATGGCTCTGATTTACGTCATCATCAAAACAAGCTGAGAATTCCAAGTCCATTGGCGTTAATGAAGCAAGGTAATTGGCTTTGGGTCAGGGTCGGAAAGAGGCCAAACCTTTGCCTGCGGAGAGAATGGTGGAAGCTAAACCAGAGCGTTCCCTGTCTCCATCAAACAGGTGAAGACTGGCCACACTTGAAAATCACACGAGGGGCCTGTCTACATCTTTAGACACCTCGATACTTCTAGAAATTTGCCCGAGTTGTGGCAAAACTGAGACAGGCTGGGGAAGCAAACAGGGAGCCAGTGCCACAGGAATGAATGGGAGCGCACCAGCTCCGGTGAGGGTGCTGGTGTCTGAGGCTTTTCCTTGGCACCGCTGAGGGAGGTAAGGCGCCAGGCGGTTGGGTGTCTTTCGGGGTTATTTTGGAGGGAAAGGGAGAAGAGGGGGACATGGTTCGAGGCCGGGTGTGGGACGCCGACCCTCTGGGCCGTGCCCCCATAGCGTCATGTTACCACCCGAGACGCGGTGGCGGAGAGAAACGGCTGCCGGCGGGCACGAAAGGCGGCCGGGCCCGGCCCGGCGGCCGCCCGAAGCGGGGGAGCCCTGAGGGGCCGGGGGAGCCCTGAGGGGCCGCGGCGGGCGGGGCGGGGCGGGGCGGGCCGAGGCGGCGCCAATGGGAGCGGGCGGGCGGTGCCGGGCGCGGAGGCGGTGGAGCCTCTCGGCGAACAAAGAGGGAGCGAACGGCGCGGCGGGAGGGAGGGAGGGAGGAGGCGGGGGGTGCCGGCCATGCGGGGCCGCCAGCCGGGGCGCGGGTGAAGAGGGAAGGAGGGAGGCGAAGCGAAGGGAGCGGCGGCGCTTCCATGGCCGGCGGGTCGGGGTGAGGCGAGGCGAGGCGGCGCGGTGGGGATGGCGGGCGTCAGCTACTCGCCGCCCTGGTGGGTGAGCCTGCTGCACCGCCTGCCGCACCTCAGCCTGCGCTGGGAGCTCACCGCCGCCGACTTCCGACCGCACGACGCTGAGTACCAGCAGGTAAGTGCCGCACGGGGTCTGGGGGAGGTGTGTGTGCGTGTGCGTGGTTATGTCCCGCCTGGGGGCCCCTCACAGCCCGCGCGGGTTTGTACACCCGTGGGCTGTGCGGGGTTGAGGGTGCAGAGGGGGCTCGGCCCGTCTGGGGGGGGTGTGGAGGAGGAGGAGGAGGGGGGGGGCTCCGCGTGGGCCCGTCGGGTGGGTGTCTGTGGGTGCCATGTCTCCCCAGTTCTGTGGGGTGCGTGTCCACCCCACGGGGGGCAGGTTGTAATGCGGGGAGGGTCTTGGGCCGGGGGCAGGAGCCGTCCCCCGGCGGGGTGAGCAGGAGCCCCGAGCGGCTGGCAGCTCGCTGGAAGCACCAAGTTCTTGGGAGAAGGCGAAGCGGTGCCCTGGGAGGGGGGGCGGGGGCAGCCCTGGCCAGGTGCCCTCGCCAGGTCCCCGCGCTGCCCAGGCGAAGGCACCGGCCCGGCCCGGTGCCCCCCTGGCCCGATCACACCCGCTTATCGCCGGTGATAACTGCCCTGTGTCCTCGTCATCGATCCCGCCAGCCCCGCACCGCCGCGACCCGCAGAGAGGCCAGCAGTGCCTTTATAAAACCGACTTACTGCCTGCTGGAAAACAGATGACTTAATGCATGAGAGCGGCATTACCATCAAGTGCACAGGAAGATGCTTGCAGAATACTTGTGTGCTGCCTTTTTTTTTTTTTATTTATTTATTGCTGCTTAGCCTGTATCCCGTGCTTGGTTGGCTAGGCATGTAATTAAAATGATTGTGGAGTGAATCTGTGTGCTCTAACATCTGTGTTCTCTGCTGTCATCTTGGAACTGAGCTGCAGTGACTCTGCTGCCTCGTTTTGCCACAGTCTCCGGTTTTGAAAACACCATTTTGCTTTTCTGAACATACTTGCAGTGTCCTATATACACAGCCTGCTATCATGCACGCAGGCAGAAAGGCTAGGACGTCTAAATGATTCTCATGTACCCTAGAAGTAAAAGGTATTTAGAAATACTTTGGAAAGCAGTATGTGTTGGCTTTTTGTTTTAAAAAGATGAACAGATCTGTGGGCTGAAGCTAGAGCAATATGTGAGAGATGTATTTAAAGAGCAATGGGTAGATACAAAGAAACATCTTTAAACTAGTAAGCAAAACAGATTTTTGACCTAACTTTCATATTTGGGGCTTCAATTTGTTAATTTGTTTTAGTTCCCTTGACTTCAAGATGGCCACACACAGATGTAATGCTGCATAGCAGCTTAACTGTATTTCCATGACCTCAGAGGGTAGCTGCCTTTAAAACAAGGTATATGAGATGCTGAAGATCAGAAGTTAAGTTCATGGAAAGGTGTTCTCGGGAGCGTGTTATCATGAAACAAGCACTTGTTGACCTCTGAATAGACAGCCAATGTACTGTTTTTCACTTTAATTGCTTAAAAGCATTCCTCTCGACAATCTGGGGTTGTGTTCATTTGTTAGATAATTTTTCTACAGTAATCATATTCTGACTTAAAGCCTTCTGCTGTTCTCCTCCTGTGTAGCTGTCTCCCCTGCCTTGATGATATTAAGGACTTCTTGCACAGCCATAGATGGCCTTTTAAGTCTTAACGTCAACCCACAAGAAAATGTCTTATCAAATCTAGACTTGAATGTCTGGATTACTGAAGCGCCTGTCATCAAGAGAATGATTTGAGTAGCAGCAGCTTTGCTGGTTTCGGCATTGGTGAGGGATAGCAAGCAGGCTCCAGTAATGCAGCCCGTGTTATCGGTGTCGCCAGTTATATAACAAAGCTGCTGTGGCTCTGTGAGTTGACTGTGGAGTTCATAGCCATGTAGATTAATTCTAATACAGTGAAACAGGGAAACCTAATCCAGTAGTGGGGACTGTAATGCTAAATGCTCTCTCATGCTTTAAATTGTTCTGAAGGCCTTTTGGTTTGAATTCTAGCTTTTTCTATTAGCTTTGTTATGAATTTGCCTCTCTTGCTCTGTTTGCAGCCTGTGCTGGCATAGTCTCCCCTTTTCTTTAGGAACCTTTCATAATTAGCTGTCAAGATCATATATGTCCTGAAAGTAAGAACGTCCATTTTTAAAATTTAAATTCTGCACATTTTTCTTTTCTTTGTAGGTCTTATTGGCACAAATTGTGTATATTTTTGTTTTATACTCCATCAGTGGTTGATACCCTGGTTCTTAAGTATAATCTGTTAAACTTCACGTTGGGTTTGAATTCTGCAGTGGCTGAAGAGAGGTCAGCGGGGGATGCTAGCTGGGAGTTTATGGGGATGGGAAGGGGCAGAGTGTCCCTAGATGTGGTAAGGAAGGATCACCTTTACTAAATTGAAAATACTTTTAAGTTTCCATGACTTCAAGTCATCAGGTAGCTAGACTGTTATCATACATAGGCATACAGCAGGGCTCGGTGTCTGTTCTTAGTTCTGGTTTGTGATGAGGAAGGAAGCAACATGTCCTATCTGATTCTTCACTGCTTCTCTAGAAAAGATTTCCCAAGCCATGACCAAGGGAAAACATTGCTTTCCTTCTAAAGCTGATTTCTTTACTAACGTCTTAGTAAAGACCTACCTTTTTTTTGTACCTGTGTTTTGATGATAGGCTTTGAACTTGTGCATCAACTGAACATCGCATTTCAACCAAAAGTGAAATACAGTGGCTTGGATTTGAATGTTGTCCTGTCACTTGTTGCAGTGCCACATGCTCCTGCAGGTGAGGAGGCTGCTGATTTAACAGGCTTTCCACCTCTACCTAGCCAGGATTACTGTAATGCGCAAGCTACTATTCCACTGAAGCAGCAGACAAGCTATTGTCTCCTGAGACCTCTCTGAAGCACATGTAGGTTGTAGGTAAGCACATATGGGCCAGCCATTGAAGTCTAGGTCTTTGTTGTGTCTTCTGGGACCCTGGATGATGGGGGCTATCTAGAAGGATGTAGATCGAATGGCTAGTTACGCTGTTCTGTCCCATGTAGTCCCTTTCATCAGAGCAGAGAGGGTACCTGCTGTGCACCGGCCTGTCTCGAGGCGGCTGTGTCCATTGTGTACCAACCTACAGGGGCTTCCTCCTTTTGTCTGAGAGCATGAGAAATACTTATGGCAATGTTTGTTTCCAAGGGCTGAGATCAATGCAGCTGCAGGTTTTGGCGCATACCTTCTTCACCTGAGTCGGTCTCTAAAATGCTCTCTCTTGGTGTTACTTACTTCTTATCTTCTCCCACAGCGTATCTTGTTGCATTATGTTAGAACAGTGTGTGCGAATGTGGAGGAGCAGAACAGATCCTTCCCCTCTGGACTAGATTGTTTAAAAATGTATGTGTATATGTATGTCCTTCAGATGCTTTGCTGCTGTCATGACAAGCTGTGGACAACCGTGCAACTAGTTGTTTCCTTTTTCTGGAGGTAAGCTGCAATGCAGAATGAGCTGGGGTTGTGATCTTTCTTCTCCAGGGGGTTTGGCATGCTGGTGAGTCCTGTCAGAGCTGCCTTCATGTGCTGCTTGCAGGACTTGCTCCATAGAGTCATCCCTATAGAGGATCTTATCAGACCAGTTCTTTTCCTAATCCTCCCATGAATCATTGGGGTTGGCGATATCTTGATATGAACGGTTTTGTTCTGGCTGTATTCTCATCTGAGTCATACTGCAGTGCTCTGCAAAGCCTTTTCATTGTGTAGTGAGTCACAAACTCTGGAGTGAAGGGAATGTAAAAATGGAGCAAAGCTCGTGTTCTTTCTGACAGCATCATGCTAATACCAGTGCTGGTCTCTGTGCCTTTTGCTGCAGAACAAATGATGATGATCTTACCAGTACTGTCCACTTACTTTCCAGTTCATTTAATCAGACCAGTAAGACGGGCCTGAGACTGCTGCTGTCACTAGTTTGATCTATTTAGTAATGTAAGTACTTCTACTTGTGACTTAGTTGCATGGCATCGAATTCACTTTATTTCTCAGGGTAGAGTTGGTTAAGAGCCTTGAGGTAGTGTGGAGGTTACATGCTGGAAAGGAGTAGAGAAGCTGAATAGCTTTTTAATAACAGCACAACAACAGGTAATGGGATATCTGCTTGAGACAGGGGTCTTTGGTACCAGCAGAGAAGGAGCCTACAACACTTTATTGTAGCTCTTAAGTCTCTCTGTGTGCTGAGAAGTGTGCTATAAACAGTGAAGAAGAGGCTATAAAAGCTAAGCTACAGAGCACCTCAATTTGAACTTCTGTTTTGTTTTTTTTTTTTTTTTTTTTTTTTTAATTGCTGGAAAATGGCAGTGTTGACCTGGATCTGTGTGAACGCATAGGTTATGCGTAAATCAGGCTAGAATAAAGCAAAATTCTCCAGCATCTCTGAAACTCTTTCTTTGCACCACTCTCATGCTTTTTCTGTGAGAGTCAGAACTGTGACTGCATGGATAGTAGGTGTAATGGCAACTGTATGTGCTTTGAAAAAAGACTGGATGATTGATTCACACCAATTAAGATGCAGAACCATGCTAAAGGAAGCATTGCGAAGAACAGGGGTATGGTCTAGTCCTTGGTTTTGAGACTGTCTCTTTAGTGTTGTCACCCAGGAGTTTCATACATCTAGCATACATCTGTCAGTGCTTTTGTGGTGTAACGTTCTTTTTCTACTGCTGTTGAGGGGGGGATCCAGCAGTGAAAGGTGCTGTGTAAGCCCAATGATGCCTTCCTTTTTTGTTTTGCAGACTCTAATCCAAGGCATGTGTGTTTGAATTTGTAGGCAAAGGTTCAGCAAAGAATTAATTCTGTCAGGTATTTTCTGGCTCCATGAGGCTGTTTCCCTACACATAACAGATAGTGTCGTCTTTGGAAATATTTCTTGGCTGGAGAAACATGATGGAGCTTAAACTGCCAAAAAACTTGGATTAGAGAGATTGTTTTAGAACTTCCTCTACTGTACTGGCGTCTTATTTCAATTCTGAAACCCAGAGCCTTTCTGTAAATTGGAAACATGTGTATTAGTCAAGTTGGATGACGTGGTTTTGTCTAGTTGGCTCAAAGTCAGAGGGTAATGTGCCTTTCTTAAAGGGGTTAGACTGAAGGTTTCTTTCAAGAATAGATGGACCATTTCCAAGGTTTGATCAGCTATACTGCTGTAGCACCAGTTTGCTCATATTTCCAGAAAGGTTAGGTGACCCTGGTTAGTAGAATCCAATGTTTTCTAATTAAATTGAAGTTGATTTTAGGTTTTTAAGAACTGATGGCAAGCCCCTTTCTTTCCTTTACTCATCAGTCTTGGTTGCATGAGTAACCATGCAGTAATAGCTCTTCAGCAAATCGGTGCTGTAGTCCGATTCCTCTGTTCTGTTTGAGCTGAAAGAGCCTTTAGTAGGGAACTGCAGCATAATGAATAACCAAAAAGGTAGAATCAAGACAATTTTACATGGCTGTTTTTTACCGAAGGTAGACATATGGTGGTTTCTGTTGACCATACATCCAGTCATGCAGCAGCATATGGTATACAGACAGGAAAAAAAGTCAACCTTTGCCAGCTTTCTGTCTGCAGCCTTACTTTTTTGCTGACCCATGCTGTGCTGCTACGTTTTCAGATGGTCTCCTGAGAACTGACAGTTTCTGGAAACCCTGATTGTATATTACCTTACTCTAGTCAAAAAAAGTAACTGTTCTGAATGTATGGTTTTAGCAGACCAAAGTACACACAGAGGGGTAAAAGGTGACTTGGAGAAATGTGAAACACATTGTGGTGGGAGGAGGGATGGAGATGCAAGTGAGTGTGCAAAGATGTAAACCATGCTTGCTTCATCTGTGCAGAATCCTAGAAGTATTAATCCCGCACAGAGAAGATGCTTTTCCAGGCCCGGTGAGCTTCCCAGCCTTAGGAGACCTCTATGCATCATGTGTTGCTCTGAAAGTATCAACCTGGTTTTAGCTGGAATAGTATAACCAGAGTTAAAAGCATTAGTCTGGTCAGGTGGTGGCCAGCCACTAGAACCTTGGCATTTCTGCACCAAGACAACATTTGTTCTCTTGAAAATCCTCTATTTTTTTTTCTTTTTTTTTTTCTTTTTTGGTACATGACTGTAACAGCTTTTGTCTCCTGGTCTGTATTTAAGTACTTATGAAGTAAATCTTGGGTAATGCATCCACTAGCATTCTGGAGAAAGGACTAATCTAAATCAGTTCAGTCTTACCATCTCTTCCTTTTTTTTTTTTTTTTTCCTCAATTCTTAATGCCTCTTTGAGCAGAGGAAAATCCACACTCTTCAGGTTAACAAAAAACCTTTGTTTAAATGTTGATCCAATAAAACAAGCAGTGCTTCAAGCAGATGGTGTGGATTTTTAGTGCTCCTTATTTTTCATTATTAGGGAAAGTGAGAAATTCTCACTCAGAAGAACATATCCCATTAGGCATGACTCTGGAGATTAAGGGTGAGAAGTCAGGTGCTTTCCTCTGACTTAATCCCAAGGCTTTGAATGTGTATTAAGGAACTGTGCCGCAAATCATCTTGATCTCTTACTTGTATTTTGGGATTAGATTTATGTTTGAATCTGTAAACAAAAAATCTGTCTATTGAGAATGAGATAGACAAAAGTTATGGGCCTTTGTCACAGCAGGTTTCTTGACATATGCCTTCAGAACAGACAGTTGGAGGGACAAGCACCCTCCAATCCCTTGGAATTTCTCTCTTTTCTTTCTTTTGTTGTTTTTTTTTTTTTTTTTTTTTTTTTTAATTTTATTTTATTTTATTTTTTAATTTTTTTCCTTTTTCTTCTTGGACAAATCTAATTTTACACCTCTTCTTTCCCGCCCCTTTCCCCTACAAACGCACTTACTGATGGAAAGGGTAAAGTCCAGAATCAGTGGTTCATGCTATTTGTGTTGATGTTGTAAGACTGTGTTGTGGCAGAGCTTGCCCAGTCAGCTCTGTGTGACTTTTCTGGGGACACTTCTGTACCTGTGAGGATCAGTATGCTGAAGACTGAGCAGTGATGGCTAACACTTCTCCTGAAGTCATTCTTTTATATTCTTTGATGTCAAGTGAATAAGCATGGGTGGCTGCAAGCAAGCACTGAGTAAGATGGTGCTCACTCTTAATTTTATTGAGATGGAGGGGAGTCAGCATCTCATCTGTAACTGAACTCTTGATGACTGTCAATTCTCCTCTTGTTTCTGTTTTATCTTTTAATAGTAAACTTTCCACCAGTTACATTGAGATTTCCCATTCCCCTTGAGTGGTAAGGAGAACTTGGCTTGTTTTCAACTGAATGTAATTCCCATAGCTGGGGGAAGGGACGTGATGTCTGGGAATTTATTTGCTCTAAGATTCAGATGAGACTTGAGTAACTTTGGAATATATCAGGATTACTTTCTGTATTGAACTTTAGCTCTTAATTTTAAGACATGGATAAGACTCAAAATACTCAGGGACATATTGATATATGTTGGAGAATTGTCTCTAATAATAATAAAAACCCCAAAACCCAGTAACACTCCTTTTCTCTCAGGAAGGCTGGCTGTACTTTCTGGGCATGTCTTCCTACCAGTGATTTGTTTTAGCTGACAATGATGATTAACAAGACAGGTGAGCTAAAATCAAGGAGGATCAAGTTCATGCAAGACTTTTAGTCCTGGTGATGCACTCAGTTGACAGTCGAAAAAAGCCATCACTGTTAGAAATCCTTCCTTTTCCTCCACTTCAAGGAGTGGCTGAGATTGTTGGTTGTATTGCAGTGGTGAAAAACTAGGAATTGGTTACATTTATCCCCAAAACAGAAATAAATTCTGCTGCATGGTGAAAGGGTCTATGGGCATCTAGTGAATAGTCACTGTGAGGCAGTGCCATGCTGATGCTATTTCTTTTTTATTTATTTTTTCATATTAGATAAACTAGGAAGGAGTGAAGCAGAGTGCATGCACTTCCATGCTGCAAAGGCTTTAATTTCAAAGTTTTGGGTTTTTTTTTTTTTTTTTTTTAGATTTCTGGTTAATGAGCCACTTGTAGTTTTTGAGTCTGATCTTATAATTGTGAGCTTTGATGTTTGGTAAGCCACAAATGTGTGTGTTCTCGCACAGTAGTCATTTGTGTGTGTAAGGCTGCAAGGCCTCTTGCCAAAAAAAAAAAAAAAAGTTAGCATGCTATACATGGACACAGCAGTTGGTGTATCTTGGTCATGATACTTGTACTGATTCCCTTCCCTAAGTGCTTGGATATGAGGGTAACATTTATAATAATGTGTGCTTTCACATGGTTATCAGGTTGCTTGCTTCAGCAGATGTAATGTGTGCCAGACCTCTTTTAAGTTATTATTTTAACAAATGAGCATTTTTTGGTCAATATTAAGAGCGGCACTGAAACCAGCCAGGGGAAAGAGCTGACATTCCCCTTCACCCTCACTTAAACTGGAGCTGCACCCTCAGATTGTGATTTCCTCCGTCAGTGCTAAATGCTTTTTCTGGCTGATAAGTCTCAGAATGGTGCCACACGTGCATATGCATGAAAGTCCTTTGTAGTGTGAAATTAGGAATGAAAGATATTGCTAATCAGTCCTAACAATGCCAGACTTATTCCTGGACAAGGGGAAACGGGAATGTGGGGAATGGATGTTTCACAAATGTATAACACATTCAGGCGCGTTGTTATGCCAGTGTTGGTGTCTGTGCATGGCCACCCTTTTCAGTCTGTAAAATGCTGCTGTTCATGCAGAGAATTTAAACAAGCCTTCTATTCAACGCTGAAATTCAAAATAACACCAAAATCCAAATGGAGGCACTTCAGTTGCATAATAGTGTCTGTTACAAGGAGGACTCATTGCGGTAGATGATGTAATGTTCCCTAAGATAAGGCCCAAGCTGGAGGGGAGAGAGGGAGGCGGGTGTCAGTGAAGGAACCATTAAGAGGATTGGTAATGGTATCAAAGCTATCCGTAGCAAACCTGAATAGTTAATTAGCAAACCTGAATAATCCCTAAATTGATTAGGTTATAAGAGTACGTGTGAAAAAATGACCCATTGCTTGGTGCTACCTGTTTTCTCTGATGATTATAATTGCTTTAGTGTTGAACAGTAGATTTCTAAGTAATGCAGTGGGCAGAGTATGACCTCACCACACTTCATGCTCTTTTCTTGGGGTAAACTTTCGTGCAGTTTAAACGTGTGCTCAAGTTCCTGTAGCTGATTAGCAAGTATCAAAATTACCAGTTTTAGTAGCTAAGATTTCTTCAGTTTACCAAAGGGATGCTTTCTGTTGCATTGATGAAGTTGTAATGCTCTGCCTCTGGGCTGTGCCTGTAGTCTTGCTATTTAAGTGCTAGTCATAAGGGATGATGTTACTGTTCTGGGCTCTTGGGCATTTTTTTAGTTTCCTTCCTCCCTAAACTTAGGTTCAGCATATACTTACTTTCTTGAGCTTAGGAACAGCTCTTCTTTATGTTGCTTCCTCACTGCAAGTGCCTCTGCAGTCTCTTCTTGGACTGGCATTGTCAGAGGGGTGGCATATGATTCCCACCTCGCTTGTGCCCCCCCCAACCCCTTTCTCCCTTGTTTTACAGTATACACTCCAGGAAATGCTGAGAAAGTTGAGAGTAATGGAATTCATGAAATTCAAGCTGTGCTTCAATGAAAACGTGTTTTCAATTTCTGCCTCCTTGGGAGCCTGAGACTGAACTGTAATTGTTGGCGCGGGGTGGGGGCTGGGGCTGTGGATGAATGGAAGCGGTGGAGTCAGCGCTCTGCAGAGCCTCTTGCCCGGCATCTCGCTGCTTCTCGGCATTCAAAGGCTGGTGTGTGCTTTGTGGCAGCTTCAGGAAGCGTTTTTGTATTCAGCTGTCCAAAAGGCCCAGGCATTTTCCTACTGGGTTTGATCTGGCTGTCAGGGTCTGAATGACAGTGACATGTTGGAGAGCAATGTGATGGGGGAAGCATCAGCTGGGGGTGGTTTATCCCCACTCTCTGTTCTTGATCCTGCTCACGCTGTC
Organism: Tyto alba; assembly: GCF_018691265.1. Classification (NCBI taxonomy): domain Eukaryota; kingdom Metazoa; phylum Chordata; class Aves; order Strigiformes; family Tytonidae; genus Tyto; species Tyto alba. Next base: position 5,699,463 of record NW_024881302.1, read on the forward strand.
CTTTGAGTGTCCTGCTGCTGATTAAGGGTGAGAATTATAATGGTGACTCAAAAGCCTTTGGTAAAACTCATTAATTCATTCCTCCTTTAATTAGACACCCAGCCAAGGGCTTATAATTATCAGAGCCTAGGAACGTTTGCAGCTGTAATAAGATGTGTTGCATCAATTGCAGAAATCACAGATTTTTAGCAAATGCAGATGTGGTGAGCTCTTACTTGGTTTGGTTTCAGTGAGGAACATGGAAGGGCACAGAAATGAAGGAAGTAGCTGAGAGTGCATAGTCGCTGACCTCTAGCCTAATCTTGCCTCGGGGTGTTGAACTAAGAGGAAAGGGTGGAGTTGTCCTGCTTATAAATATTTCTTTTCCTTGGGAGGTGTAAGAATGTGAATTTCAAGGATATTTCTTTTCCTTGGGAGGTGTAAGAATGTGAATTTCAAGGAGAGAAAAGAGGAAGGGGAGAGTCTAATGAAAAGTTACGCAAACATTTTTTCTTAAAACTTTAGCACCTGAGGAAATTTTACTTTTGGATTAAAAGTGTAACAGGAGCAGTTGCAGGCTTTGTAAACAGTGCCTGTTTTGCTGTTTGGAAGTTAGGGAATAGCCAAGTGTTTTACAACAAAAAGTATCAGGTACTTTTTTTTGAGTCTTCTGGGGAAAAAAAATCAATAGTAAACTTCCATTATTTTGTAATGTCTTCTTGTTTCTGAAATATGAAGGAAGGTAATTTTTAGAACTAATCTGTGTGCATGACCCCTGTCAACAGATGGGTACAGTCTTCTGAGAGAAGTTTATGCTATTTCTGTTGTCTTTGAAATACTTGAGCTTTTATTTTTTTTTTTTTTTTTTTTGCAGAAGAAGAACTAGAGGAAAAGCTGAAAGGACTTCAGGAAAGGGCTTGTTATTTCTACCCTATTGCAACTCTACTTGTAGTTATGATCACTGCAAATGTAACTGTAGATCCTGAAGACATGATCTCCTTTTGACTTTGGACTGACAGGCTGCCTGCCAAGTGCAAGCTATACTGAAAGGCATAGACCTAGGAAAAGGCTAGGGATGGAGAGAGCTGGTTGTCACAGGGCTTGGATAGATACGATTAAAAAGATAGGTTTGTTTTTTCTTAGGATTTGAACTTGCATAAGGTTAGACTGAATGTCTTGGACCTGAGTAAGTGGGAGCTGTTGCACAAGACTAGATTAGAGGTACTTCTAGTCAATGGCAAGTATTAATGCTCATGCGCCGTTAAGAGGGAAACCATTTCAGTTGTAGTAGGTGGCAGGAAAAAATGGATCAGCTGTGTTTTGGGTCTTTTTCTGTCTGGATTTAGTGAAAAGCAGAGATAGCATATCCAGTGAGGATGGAATGATTTGCTTGACACTTCCCTGTAGCTAAACAGAAGTCTTTACTTCAGATGAGAGTGCTATTTTAAAAGCACTGTGCAACACTTCCTATGTGCCTTTTAGTATTTCAGATTGTGACTGATGTATTATGTTTGTCCTTCTTGTCCTCTCCCCATACAGTCTGAGTTATTGTTGGCTTATGAGACCAAGTAGTGCACAGAGCTTGGTTTCGTCCCTGGTCTCTGCGGTCAGATACTCTGGATCACTGGCCATTCCTTATATATGTATATGTTAAAAATTTTTATAGGTTAGACAACAGATGTTGAATCAACCTGAGCAGACAAATTAGTGGGAGCAACAAATTTGCAAGGTTAAAATAGCCTTTAATTCTCCTAAGTACAGGTAAAGATCCTTGGCTGGTCTCAGAGCCCATGTTTTGGGGCAGATTGAGTGCTCTAACTGTGATCTTCTTGATCACTGCAAGGGCTGTTTTTTGAGTTTTTTTTAGCTTGACCTGCTACAAGTTAAAATCTCTTCAAACACAAACTCTTCAAAAGCATTTTAAATGCTTTAATATTAAAGGATAAACTAAAGGTGATGAATATAAAACATGTCCAGTGCTGTTGGCAAAATTCTTTGCATGGACAAGTGGTACTCTGGGATGTGCTTCCAATGCCTGTGCGTTAGCAGGCGGCTCTTAGAGAAGCTGTGTGAGTGATAGTAGATGCTGGGAGCATTCTGCTGAGGTGTAAATAACAAGGTTGGACAGTTTATGCTAGTTCTGCTGTCTTTATTAGTGCAGCTTAGCTTTTGCCTTAGGCGATATGGAGGTTATGGTAGAAAGAAGGGACAGGCTGTGAACTTGCCTCCTCTCCCAGCAGAAGATGATTAGAAGGTATGGGGATCTTGTTACCGTAATCCCCCTATGGCATGTTAATTCTTCTTGTCTGTGTACTTGTATCTTAAGTCTGAAATTCTTCCTGAGACAACTGCTTGCTGGGTCACATGTGTGCCTTACTCCAGTGTCCTTTCAACCTTTTTGGTGTTTGTGTGGATTTTGTTGCAGCTGTTTTAATTCAGTTGGCTGCTATAGTATTTCACTGCTGTTAATTTTGTTCTCAAAAAAATGTTGCTCTGAGAGACTGCTGCTTGTCTTATTACTGCTCCTAAATACATTTAATAGCTATTTGATAGGTATTGCATCTTCTGCCTGTGATTGACCCACCTCTTAATGTGTTCCCAGTGCTGAAAAGCATTGCAGATCCAAGTTTGTTTGGTGGGTAGATCTGAATCTTCTGCTGATGTCAGCTACGCTTTGGCCTGGGAGATGTGCCTCTTGTACCACAGCAGTGGCATATCCAACAGGTGAAATGTAGTTCTGCAGGTATAAGCTATGGGCAGGACTTTCAGCACTAACTTAATTATTATGTTTGATTTATTTGTGCTGGCTTCAGTAAAAGTGATCTTGATTATTTGATGCAATAAATGATATTTAAGGTTCCTAAGAAAGAACCAGTTTCAAGAATAGTCCTTAAACGCTCATCAAGGTTTGAGTTCAAACTAGGCATGTCTGTATTTCTTTTCCCTTTCAAATTGAAATTTGCTGCTTGATGTCTGATGGAGTGAATGCTGAGCTTTCTTTCTAATGCCTGTGCCTTCAGATGGGATCCACCAGCAGTTTAGTTCTTTACTTCCGATTCACAAACACATACCACCACTTCTTTGATGCTAAAACTAGTCCTACAAGACTCTCATCCTTGGGGATGTAGTCAACTAGCCTCTGACATGCTGTTGGCTTCTGGCAAGTCACTGGTCACTTCTCCTGGGAAAATAGAGATCCTGAGTATTTTCTGTGTAGCTGCACTCGGACCTTTGTCAGCATATGGTCTCTCCCATGTCCTATGAACATAGTTAACTGTAAACAAGGATGTGATCTTCTGGAAACTACGCTGTAGTCTTCATCTTTATTCTCAGCCAGGAATATTTTTTTCTGTTAGAACAGGACTCGTGAAACAGAACTGCAGTGTTGTTCTTTCTTATGTTGCAGTAAGGAATTATTACATGGTGCAAAGTTTGATGTTAACTGCAAGTTATATATTCTTCCTGTAGTCAAAACACTAACTATACTGGGATAAGACTCTTGTTCTTGGTGCAGCTGTGGTTTGGATTATGCAATGGCTGTTTGGGTTCTACTACAGTATTTCTGTATCACCTGATCTGGGTAAGTGTCCTGATGGCTGAAACTGTGCTATAGGCCAGGAAGAGTTCAGAGGCATGCATGTATACATACTTATATACCATCAGCTGGGGGAACAGTTCTAGCCACTGCATGTGAGCACCAATGCTGTACTCAAGGTGCTGGATCCTTGTACAATCCTGGCTTTAAATATCTAAAGCTCCTTCAGTGCTGCTGAGTGGAGTCTCAGTAGGTAGGAAAGTGTTTTGTTTGATTCCCAACTGCTTGGAAGGAATAGGGTCTTTGGGATCTTTATGCTGTGCTATTAGCTGTTGTGTATTTAACTTCCAGGCAGTACCTAGATAACCTCCTACGCTTGTGCCCCTGGTAAAGTGGCTTCCAAGTGAGGTTACACATTCCAGGCACGTACACTGTCCTGCTCTGCTAGCTCAAGCTGGGTTAGTCATGCGTCTCACCGAGTGTGTCAGATCTGAGATGGTCTGTCTCTCTTGCTTCTGCTCTCTGAATCCTTATGTAAAAGACAGTAATCAACAAAAGGGCAGTTAGAGTTGTGGAGCTTGGTTATATGATCTTGTCAATTCTTTCACCCTGGTCTTTGGACTAAGGAGATCGTGTTTTGAGTGTGGAAAAATTTTCATGGTCCTGGAAAAGTGGCTGGGACTGTACTGTTCAGCTGTAGGGCACTGTCTAAAATTAAGTAGTCGGAGCCAGTGACAGGAAAGTGAAAAATCTTATTTTTAGGAGAAAACCAAATGAAAACTTGATGCCATGCTATTCCTTGTGGTCATATTCTGCATCTGGAAGCTACTGTTAAATCTCTTAGTGCAATGTATACAAAAACCAGCTCGTGTTCCTTCACTTACATGTTTTCCACCTGAAGGTATAATCTAGTGACAATATAATCACTTCCACAGCAACCAGCATGTTGTAAACAGGATTATTGTGCCCAGTAAGGATGGAAGACACAAAGAATTTAGGAAGTATTCCCTCATATAAATACCCTTGTTAACACGGAGTGAAGAAGGGTAAGTAACGTATGTGCAGAGAGCAGCACCCTGCTTTGCGTGCTGTGTGGAGGAGCCTAGAGCAGGAGAGGAGGAAGGGCACACATGCATGTGTGTGGCATGAGGTGTGGTGCAACAAGACCTTAAGAAGGTGAATCTGTTGTTAGCAAGCCACTGTAAACCCTACAGAGAGCCTGGTACTGATCTCAAGGTGCAAGTGAGGTAGGCTGCCTTGTCTCAGCTAATGTGATTAAAACCCTGAAAGCACCAGGGACATATTCTAGCCATCTCTCTTCCCGCCTTCCTTCTTTCCACTTCCTCATCAAGAGCATCCTTGCCCTCCATTCTGGAGACAGTAAGGTTTGTCTTCTACAAAGTACTGCATTTTTCCCTGCTACTACTGTCTGCAGAGTTAAATTAAAATGCTTTCTCAATACGCATTCAAGCTTGCTTTTTCTTTTTAGGAAAAACTTGAGCTGGCTGTTTTATTGTTAAAGATGATGGAAAGAAACAGCAAAATCAAAAGCTTCTCTCCTTAGCTCCTTCTGCATTGAAGACTAACAGTGTCTTGTGACGTTCTTCTGCAGAACCATAAAAGAAAGAGAGCTACTTTACTTGAACACAGTTACTGCCAGAGGTATCGTGGTGGGTTTTATGCCACATAGAGCTGTGTGAGAACAGTTACGGAATGCTTTGTAAGAGTATTTGAGCAGATTCTCTGCTCTACTTTGTTCTGCAGTTTATGCACCACTTCCTTTCATTCAATAAAAAGCAACGTGAAGACATGAGAGTTATTGCAGATATTTGCTTTGTGGCTTGAGGGTATCTTATCTTGGGGCTGCTCAAAACTTTTCTAGTGAATTGCTCTCACTTTTTGCAGTGTTTGGATGATGTAATGAATGGTTCGATTGCTTCACTGAGTCAAAAGTACTGCTTGGCTCTTTCCCAGAAGCTTTAACACCTGCTAAAAGGGTGAAGAATTTCAGGCAACTGCTGCCAGCCCTTAAGTGCTGTGAAAAGTCTCTTGTCAAAGATCCAGTTTTCTCTATAGGTTGGGAGTCAGATAATGTTCCCCACTAATCCCATGCTGTTGGTCAGAGCAGATCTAACTCTGTATTGTTGCCCAAACTACTCTTCTTGTTTATGGTGTTTTTAGTGAGCTGAACTGAGTTTGTGGCAAGGGATCATGATCACTAGTGGTGATACAAAAGAGGTAACAGAGCTAAGGAGAGCATGGCTCTCTTTTTAGCTTCAGATAATCTGCGATGTATGTATTTTTGCTGCTGGTCCTGTACTTAGTGAGATCTGCCAGCTCCACCTGATTAGAGAATAAGCTTCAGTAAGAGATATTTTGAGTCCTAAACTGGAACTTATAGTTTTTGTTTCTTTTTGTTCCTGACTAGGATGCTCTCAGAAAATAAGTTCATAAATGAGGCTTAAAATACATGTCTATAAAGAGTAGAAAGAAAAACTCCGTATAGGGAAGGATGGATCTTAAGTTTGAGATATTTCAAGTGCAGGTTGAATGTCTGGTGCAACCTGGCTTAAAAATATGTATAAAAATACTCAAACGTGAAAAGATCCACCTGGCTCCCTTTTGTAGCATCTTTTATGGGAGAGTTCATAAACAGCCTGGGGGATTTTTGCTTACACTTTGATGAATTCCGCTTTGTGATAGTGTTCCAAACAGGCAAATTGCTGATCTGCACAGGTAATAAGGTACTTGGTGCTTCAGAAGAGTTATTTTCAAATGCAAAGTTGACTATGAAGATAAATGTAGGTATTAACACTGGAGGTTGCTATAAAGGTTAAGAAATGTGATTCACCAGTGAAGATAGCTGGCTGAAAGTCCATCCAGTCGCAGTAGTGAACTGAAAGACTGAATTAAAAATAAACAAAGCAGGAGATGGTTGGCAAATAGCAAATAAGTAACTAAGTACCCGTTCCTGGTGTAGATCTGATGAAAATGTGTTTCAGGAGCCACAACAGCCAGAAAAGGTGAGATCATGTATTTCTGCATTCAGCACTGGGGAACCTCTAACTTGAGAATGCTGATCTAGTGGCAGCCCTAACAGCTGGTTTTAAATAGCCTGGTTTTGTTTTTAAAATATCTGTAAGCACTCCCTGGAGGACTGGTAAATGCTATTTTTGTTGTTGTTTAGTGGAAGGGGCTGACCTGTGGACACACTGAAGTCATGGCAAGCACCACAAGGTGCGTGCTGGCTGGCTTGCCAAGCCAAAGGTCAGAGGAACCACAGGGATGGTTCATAGCAGAAATGGCCCACTGCTCGGCTGTCAGTGGCTGTGGTCTGGATGTTGTACAGGAGGCTGGATTAAATAGCTCTTTCCAAGAGTTTTCACGCTAGGAGTCTGTCCTGACTGTGTTGTTTCAAAGTGTTGCAGTACCTGAGTGCATAATAGTGAGTGGATGAGGCAGCTGGCTGTTGTCCATTGGATTTCTTCTTCCTTTGCTGGATCCCTCCTCATACTTCCAGTTTGAATGTCAGGGAGCTGTGTTTCTAACCACAGATGTGAGGTTAAAAACAAAACATCAGAGTGAAGAGTCTGTGCTCCTGCGTTTTCTTTCTGAAAGACATTGTAATAAAGAAGTCTGCCATTCTTCTGCCAGTCAGTAGTTGTGAAGATGTTGGAGGAAGAGAGCCTGGTTTGTGGTTAGAATTTAAAGTCCCTCACATGGCCATGGGAGGACCTTGTGAGCAGGGAGCACTGCAGCCTCGTTCTTGAGCTGATGCTGGTGTGACTGCTTGTTGGGTCCTGCTCTGGCGCTGCTCTTACTCGTGTGGCAGATGCAGATGTTGTGATGGGGGTGTGTTCACAGCAGCTGTTTTGAGTGAAGAAGCATTTCCCTTGAGGTCTGTTGGGTGGCTGTGCAACACCTTGGACTTGACCTGTTAAGCTCTTCAGCTGTAGTGCTTCAGGCTTGGTGTGATTCTTCATGGATAGAAAGGGTTCATCTCAAGCCCTGGTTATTAATCCAAAGGTAGCACTGAGAAGACATGGAAATATACAGTAATTACAGTATACTTAGCTTGAGACAAAAGAAGCATAGCTCAGGATTACACTGTGAGAGGGGAACTATCAGCCAATTTAGGTTGTGAAAGAAAATGTACTTCCTTCTACTACTTTATAATTTTGTCCTCATTGAGTAGTGTTGCTGCTGCTGTCTGAAGGAAGGCTTCAGCATGTTTGAGGTTTTCAAGGTCAAATGCAGAGGGCTGCTGACTAGTAAGAGTGTCTGTTGGTGGGAGGATGTGATGTTTTCAAAATGCAGAACTGCAGTAGTGAGATGAATAGCCTTTTAGTGGGTGGAGAAATGGGGAAAGTCTCCGTATCAACAGCAAGTGTCCAAAGTGGCTTAAATTTCCCAATGAAATGCAAGATGGAAGATTGCAAGGGGTAAGTTGATTACAAGTGGGGAAACCAATTTGCAGTCAGTGCCTTTATAAAGGTACGAATTTTGCTTTTAGCTTGTGGGAATCACTTTTTTTCCTGGACAAAAGTTGGCATTTAGTGCACCTCTGCATCAGTAGCAGTATGCAAATCATGTATTGAATGCCAGACGAGAGCATGTCAGGATGATGGCTTGCCTCTCTGCCATTATCGGGTGTGACAATAACAACAGGGGAGCTGTTTGCTGTTATCTTGGTGCTAACACTGGTACTCCAGGCCCAGCTTTGGAGCAGCAATCCCAAGTAATGAAGCATGCTGGATGGCTGTGTCCAAGTGACACCAGCTAGCACAGAGGGCTGGGGTAGGGTGGCACATACTGACGAGGCATGGATCTATGAAGCTCTGAGCAGCTAAATCTTCAGCAGAGCGTATGGTGTTTGCCTTTCTGCCTCTAAAACTGATCCAAGTAGTGCTCTGCTGAAAGGTAGATGCTTTGCAGTAATTTCTTCCCCAGATGTAGCTGCTATGAAAACAAATGTTGAAGGACTTATTTTTTCACAATGGCCGTTTCTGTCAAGGGTGCTTCAGTGTTCACAAGTTACTGGATTAGCATAACAGGGTGGTTTGAAGCAATGCCGATAAGAGCAGAGTGTTTCCTGCTAAAATTATGACCGAGTGACTTATAATTCTGCTGTCTTGCACATTTTTCAATCCTGGACTTAATAGGAAAGCTTTGGCTGACTGAAGTGTCACCACTTCCTCTTTTGCATCTGCAAATTGCAGAAGGATTTGATGGTGTCCAAGCCTGCAGCCCACAGGCTGGCGTTAGTGCTAGAAGAGGTCACTCTTTGTTCTGGGAACTGTGAAGCATTACAAAATGTTTCCTCCCTTCTGCTGTGTTTGGAAAGACTATTCTTTCTAATAACCCAGAAAAACAGGGTGTTCTCAAGTCCTGTGGGGTTTGGGTTTTTGTGATGGTGGTGTGGTGGTTTTTTTTTTTTGTTTTGTTTTGGTTGGTTGGTTGTTTTTTGTTGTTGTTGCTGTTTGTTTGTTTTGGTTTTGGTTGGTTTCTTTTTTGTTGCTGTTGTTTTTTGCAACATGCAGGTGCTTAGATAGACTCAAAGAATCCAAGAGAAAAATTGTCACTTCCCTTACAAGTCAGCTAAAAGTTTCAGAGTTGTTTAAAAACAACAGAAGCACCACCTTTATGTTCTAGAAATCCATGCAAACAAATTGACTTTATGTCTGCCTGTTTGTATATTGAAAACCTAGGAAACACCATAGTTATACGCAGTCCAAACTTTGCTCTATGGTTTGTACTTGCTACCTGAATGTTTGAAGAATGAGTCCATTTCTCTACAGAGTGACAGATCTTTTTATAAATGTCCACAAATTGCTTCTGCTAGGGAGGCCATGACTGATTTTTGAAATGCACACTGGAAATTGCACTTGTGTACAGCACAGGAAAAAGTGAGAATGCACTGTGCACAGGTAACGCCGGTTTGTGGCTGAACCGGGTGCCGAGTTTTTGTAACTGTGTGCTCAGCCCCAGTGCCCTGGGAGGCAGCTGCACTGCAAACAGCAAGGGTGGAGCATCCTGTTGCTGCCAATTCCTAAACCACCTAGAAGTCTAAGGTAGTACGTACTCAATTATTTGTTGGTGAAATTACATATAAAGCAAAAAGTAAGGAAAAGTCGGTACAAATCTCTGAAGAAGGCTGTGGTGAATGCTGCACAAGAGTGTGTAAGCTGCAATGCTGAGCTGTGTTTATAGGGAGGTGTGGTTTATGGGGAGCAAGGTTCTAACTAGCACTTTCTGGCATTATCTGTAGCCGTGTGCTCAAAGTCTCCTTATTAGCTTTTTCTTCTCTGTAGAAGTCTTTTGTACAAAATTTGGCAATGAGCTGAAGCCTTTGAAAGGTGGATTATTTTTTTAATGGCATCAAAGACTTTTTTGCTTCTGAGCTCCTGTGGAGTGGTATTGCTGTATCACTGCTGCAGTGCTAAGACCTGTGTGTGTTGGTGAAACTGCTTCCAGCACCCATTTGGAATAAATACATGCATATTCCTTGTTGGATAATATTTCTGTACAAGAGAAAGAAATGTGATAGTACTGGATTCTAACATACTGAGCATGATGTAAAATTAGATTTGGGCTGTGAACATGGGTGTTCGTCTGTGCGCGGCCTCTTTGGGTAAGACCTCAGTGGAGACATAGTGCAAAACTGTGGCTTCAACATTGTGCCTTTTGTTTATGTAAGTGGGACTGAAACCTGAAGGCCTGCATAGGGAATCTGGAAATTGATGCAACTCTTCCGTCCCTAATAAAATTTGAAGCTTCAGATCCTTTTAGTCATACCTGTCTGAAGCGGCAGTTTGTGGTTCCTGAGGTCATGGTCCAGGAGGGTGGCTGGAACGCTTTGCCCTCTGGAGCTGCTCAGTGATTAAATCAAGGAACTGACCTGGCTGTAAAACAGGTTTCAACACCAGGGCAGAGGTACGTCTGATTCAAGTTATAATGTAACTAGCTGTAGTCCTGCTAACTAGAGGCCAGGGTATTTGAATGGCTGCCCAGTGAACCAGACTGAGCACCTAACCCAGACGTGAAACACTGTTTCTTCATGTTGGATAAATTGTTGTAACCCTGGTCTTGTCTAAATCTGGGTCAGGAACAAAGTACCTGTGCTTCTGTGCTGAGAGTTGGGTAGAAAAGTTCAGCATGCACAAGGCTTTGTGTTGAATCTCCCTTTTGGAATATTTTGGGGTGTTGAATCAATAAGCAGAATTCAGGAGCCAAATAAAAAGTTCCTGGCAGACTTCTGTCTTCATGTGACCCCATAGGTTTTTCTAAACCATAGCTTTTTTTAAACCATCATGGAAAAAAAACACACTTCTGGGCTTGATTTACAGATTAGCTGTTTCCTGCCCTTTATAGATTTTTTTTTTTTTTTTTTTCCCTCTGGTCTGGAGTCGGAAACAATGCTGAAAGTTGATAAAACACACCACTGTACCACTAGTGAAAAGGGTCTGTAATAGCATTTTATTTCTGGTTACTTTGTGACTTGCAAAATTGTAGCTGAGCAGGCAATATTCCTGTTAAAGTGTTAGCATCAACCCATCCTTTTTAGAGTTTATTCTTTGTTTCTCTCTGCCCTGAAGACCACACTCTCCATCACGTTAACCGTCTTGAGCTGTTCTTGTTACCACATGAGCAGTTGGTCAATTTTTTACTTCTACAACAGTAGATTATGTGTGATTTGATGCTCTCATTGGGTGGTATGTGTGTATCTCCTCCTCACCAAAGTGCATTAAAGCTTTGGACGTGACCTGTGAAATCACAGACAGCCATATTGTGTTGACAGTGAGTGTCTAAGGTGGTGGTGTAATGCCACTTTACAGCCAGACAAAGCAGTAATACAAATGACTGTCTTCATTAGACCCCTGGAGTTCTGCTGCATGTCTGTAACGTAGCTACAGTCCTCACCTTCCCTGCAAGTTTGTCTGTTGAAAGCCTATCTGCATTTTGAAGCCCTTTGCAGAGTTATATCTCTTTAAAAGAGTAATGAGGTTGAAAATAAAATACAAGGCTGTGTGACTAGTTTGGGCCCATCCATTCATCAGGGAAATTGTTTTCAAGTGGTGTATACTGATAGAAAGTGTCAAGCCTGATAAATATGCTGGAGCTTCTTCAATTCTTCATTCTCCCTAGAGCTTAGTTGCTAGAAAGAAATATTGATATGTAAAATATTGGAGATACTCACCAGGGAACAATCTGGAGTGGAGACAGGGCACGAATGCTTTAATTTTGAAGCTGGCTGGATAAACAGTCAAATGAACAGTTTCTTTTGTTTTATAAAGACTTTATTTAACAAAAAAAAAAAAAAAAAGGAAGGGTATTGAACTTCATACATTGAAGTGTCTGGGAGGGAACATCCTTTCAGATGTTTGGTGTGTTGGAGATAACAGCACCCTTCCTTTAATCAGTAGCCTTTTTTCCAAGTGCTTTTTTAATGCACTGCAGAGTCAGTGAGTCTGGGCTTCTGGGCATCTTATTTCTCTGCTTTGGTTGAAATAGCTCTTCCTGCTGGAATCGAAATCGGAAATGACATGAGCTACACATGCTGAAAAAGAGGAAGATGGGGAGTGGCTTACTGGCTGGAAACTTGTTAGTTCTGTTTATCTGTTCAGTAGCTTAGAAATAATTACTTTGGAAATGTTAGGAATTTGGCTAGTGGGAGCATTTGCTGTCTTGTTATCAGTGGAATTATGTTGCTGGGAAAAAGTATTATCTTGTAAGATTTTAGTTATAGTAAAATTTGTGCCTAATATGGTTACTAAACTCTTTTTTTTCTACCCCCCAACACCACTTTCATAGAGAGTTGCCTTGAATCTACATCAGAACTATTAGTCTGGATAAAGATTTCTACATGCTTGGTGAACAGGAGAATGGCAGGCCGATGATAGCTACATATGGGATATGGCTGGACATGCTTTAACCTCAATCACATTGGTTTGCCATGTCACATTGGTCACGTGGTGTTTCAATGTTATGCTGTTATTCCTGGGCTCTATGGATGAAACTTGTAAATTAACTTTAGAACTGAGAACATCTTGAACAGTTTTGTGTTTTGATTTTTTTTGTTGTTGTTGTTACAATATCAGCATACAGGTCAATATTAAAAAGAGTTACTTAGTTTTAAAGGTCGTAAGTTATGTTGATACTTTTGAATGCTGTAGTCTGAAGTGCATAAATATAAAGGGGCTGCTCCTCTTATTTAGTTGTTGTGGGAATCAATTTTTCCAAATGCCTGTTTGCTAGGGAGTAGCCAAAGGATCCAGATCTTGGCTGTGGCTTAAATTTTGTCTTTTCAATTGGGGGGGAGAAGAAAAGAAAAAGGGCGTCTTTGAAGGACAGACTGAAGTGACCAACATGTCTTAAATGTGAACGATGAGAGCTTCCTGAATGTAAATGCTTTGCCCTGGCAGTCTATGGGTGCTTTTATATTTGCTTTAGGATGGTCGCTGTCTTCCGACTAGCAGTAGTTCTCAGGGACGGTCATGTTTTCCAGAGGGAACAACTTAAGTTAAGGAACGATGATAGTAATGGAGTTCTGTGAATAGCAGGTCTTTCCTATACTTAGGAGAGCCATTTTTGTGCCTGGAGAAATCACTAAGGGTATGAGCAAAAAGGACAGAGGACTAAACCTAGCTTGTCTAGCAAATGCTCCACTGGAGTATTAAAAATAGTGTGGGGAACTAAGATGGTCTTTGATGCCTACAGCAATGAACTACATGAAATAAGCTTGCTTGAGTCCTGGGACATCAGAGACTTATTTTGAGGTGACCTCCCATTAAAAGACTTGAAAAGACAGCCCTTGAAATTCAGCTTGTCCAACTTGATTAGATTTTATCTGGAGCTTGATTGAATTTGTGGACAAGATTATGAAAAGCAATATGACTATCAATGAAGTGAGCTGTCTTTGAGGGGAAATATGCTTGTATCCCAGAGGGTAGTGCTTTTAAGTTCAGTTATGAATATTACAATTCCTTGATTTAGTTACAGGTTTTTAATAGGACTTTCTTGCTGCCATGCTGTCAATGATACTAGTTTAACATGTAGCTTCCATGGTGCTTGTTAACCTGAACTTGGTGGTCACTCGAGTCTTAAGTATCCTGAAAGTAGAGAGTTTTGTTCCCATCTTAGTTGTTACCAAAGTGGTCCTAGCCCACGGGATCATAGATTTTTAGGGAAAAGCTTTGATCTTCAAGCACAGCAGCAAAAATAGCCTTGCTCACTAGGGTGAAGTTGTGTCTGCTGTGCTTCGTTGCTCTGGCAGGTCACATTGGATAGATGGTGACCTCTAGATAGCTTAAACAACACATCTTAATATTTGTGTAGTGGATATTGAAGTCAGACTCTCATTTGAGGACAATAGGGATTTATAGCCTTTTTGTATGATGAGAGGAAAATGGAGGAAAACCTTGCTATATTCCCCCTCTCAATGGGGTAAATGACAAGTTTTAGAAGCAGCTATGCTGCCTACTCTTTCCTTCTTTTCCTGGCTCTGTTTTAGTAAGTGTGGCATTGTCTACAGCTCAGAGACTTTACCAGTGGTGTGTTGAGTGTTTGCTTGAGCCCAGTGAAAGCCAGCCTACCCATCACAGTGCTGAATTGTCACAGCTTTTCATGTTGGTGTTCCTGTTTTTCTTCCGTTGCTAAATGTTCAGTGGTGATGTTGGAGAATAGAAAGAAAAAAAATCTCTGACACATTCATATATAGCAGCAGCTGTTAATGGGGAAAGTAGTACTTTGTCAATACTGGGGAGATGTCCTTTGTTAAAACTATGCCTTTTACCTCTTTTTTTTGATGAAGTAAAAGCAAGTTGATGCAAAAATAATAGTAATTTATAAGCTTGAGAACTATGCCCATATAAATTATTATGAACCTTTTTGGCTACTGCCAAATAATGAAGAAATCTAATCTTTAGCTGTCTGCTTGTCAAATGTCTCCACAACTGGTTTTGCTGTATGTAACTCAAGGGAACTGACAAAAGATGTGAGAGATTTTCAAATGAATTTGTACTCTTAGTCCCTAAAAACTTTAAAAATGTTTTTGTGCTGCATATGCTGGCAGATCTACCACTTCCCTCTGACAAGAATGTATATGGGGAAGGTGCTGTATTTCTTGGAGGTTTTTCTGTTTGGGATGACCATAGCAGAAATGTGTATGTGTGTGTGTGTGTAGTCTGTGGTTTTTGTCTTTAAGATATTAAATCTGGTCTTTGCTCTATCCCCAAAAGAGCTGGCAGCATGGATTGCTTCAGGGCCTCCCATTTCAGTGCAGAGTTTGGTCATCAAGAGCAAAGCTTATCTATTTGACTTCACTCTAGTGCTTCTCATCTGCTTAAGTGCAGTTTGATCAGCTGAGGGGCAGGCAATTAAGGGGGAGGCAGTGACATAAAACACAGCTGCTTCTGCAGTGGTTTGACTTCTGGTTATAAGTAGTGGGAAGCAGGTAGCTGTTAAAGGCTGCAAAAACAATTGCTGTAATTACAGTTGTATGGTGGCAAAAGGGAGAGATGCTACTGCTTCTGTACCCTCTAACACACTTTTCTTTGCCAGTGAAGAGGTGAAGGTGACAGTGCTGTATGTGATGGAACTCCGGAGATTTGTAGCAGCTGGACCGCTGGAAAAAGCTAGAGGACTTGTATGTGCCTAGGTTATAAAATACCTTCTCCTTGTCCCAAAATTCTGTCATCTTCCCCTGCTGCATGCTTGTAGCTTACCTGGGATCTTGTACAGGCCTCAGTAGTAGCCAGCATTAACTTGTCACACTCTCTACGTTCACTGTGCTGCCCTAAGGCCTTACCGTGGTCTTTAGTTTTGTTTTCAGTGGTCAACTTGAGAATTTAACAACAGAGAAGTTTGATATGCTTTCTTTCAAAAATGTGAGAAGTTGGGCTGTTTGTTTGCTGTTCAGTTTTTGGCTTTCTTCCTTCCATTAGTTCTGCTTTTCTGAGCTGAGAGTCAGCACTGTGCGACCAGGCACTGCCTGCAAAAATGCACCTGATCAGTAATGACTGCTCAGGAGATGAGCCGCTCCTGCACATACTGGGAAGTGGGACAAAGGAGGTCAGGGTAGCCTTTGCTTGGCTCTAACTGAGTACTTATGGGAGATAATGATTTTGGATCTGGTTAGAAGGAATTTCAGACCTTTCTTGTGCTAGAGCATGCAAACCATTTTGTTTGAGCTCTTTGGCCAATTGCAACTTTTTTTTTGTATATGTGTGTGTCTTGGTTTAATTTTTCCTCGCATCTTACGGTTATTTGGTTTAGGTAGTTATGCTAGAGGAAAGCTGTAACAAGCTCTCCTTCTGTGAGCTATCATGTTCAGGCACTAGAACTAGTTTTCCCCCCTTCATATCCCTAACACTTCACGATCTGTTTTGTGGCTGTGGTGGTGGTAAGCCCAACAGATGGATCAGTTGCTTTTCCATATTATGTCAGTTTCTGTGCTCTCTCCTGCTTGTCCTTTTGAGAGAAGCTCTGATCTTCTTTTGTAAATAGTGTAGTCTAGGACCCTGGGATTGGAGCTCCTTTTGCAGGAAAGCTGAGACTGGGTAGCTTTCTCTGTTGTGACCATATCCTCCCTTGCTTTGCTAAATTAGCGGAGTGAAATGTCTATGAGCGCGGCACTCATACTGTGCAGTGCTGCCTTTGAGGAGTATTAATACCTTTTGGGTGTCAGCACTTTTCTGACCTGCATCAGACACGAGCACAACAGCACATCTTACCCCTTCCCCTCCACCCCATCCTTATTTCTGCAGTACAGTCTTCCTGCTTGCCAAGGAAAACCTGAGCCATGGTCTGGGGTAGAACATGGGGTTGTCCTGTATTGCTTTTGTTGAAGTAACCTGGGGTGTCTGCTCTGCATCGACCCTGTCATTCGTTTAACCGAGGTCCTGCCTGCTTTGGCTGTCTCTCCCTGATTGACCTCCGGTGAGGGAAAAGCGATCGATATAGCGATGGGCTGGAGCAGTAGCAGTGTTTGTCAGGCTGGGCTGGGGGGTGCAGAGGGGGTTTGAGCAGGGAGCTCTCATGCGTGCTGGCAGCCTCCCACCTCCCCGGCTCGTTGCTGTGCAGCTCTGGAAGGCGGCAGCCAATGAGATGAGCGAGCATCCGTGCAGTTGGGCTCATCGAATAACTCCCGAGGTGCCTTGTTTTCAGTCTGAAGCATGCAACTTCTCATTGTTGCTTTTTTTTCCTTCCTTACCTCTCCTTTCTTCCACCCTTGGTTGTCTCTTTGTTTTGAGGAATGACAACCACGCTGTTGAGTCTCTCACTCAGTCTCAGATGGTACTTGCTGTGTTTTTCATGCCCACAGACAGACTGTCCGTGATGTTTAGTGTGGGGGGAGTTCTGTTACCTGGTGCTTTGTGATCATGTCAGGTGGGGCTGGTCACGCAGCTGGAGGCAGACCTCAGCTCTGAAGGCTTGTGCTTTGCCTAGTCCTCTAAGCAAACTGAAAATAAGCCTAAAATGAGGTCATCAGCCATTTCACACGCATAGGCTCTCCTCTAGTTACATGTGCCAGCATAGAAGGTGTATAACTGCAGTGATTTGGGGGCCCCAGTGCGGGAAGAATGTTGACTAACTGAAGCATACCTAGGGAAGGCCACTGAGATGGTTAGACCTGTGAAGGGAAACTGAGAGGCTTGGGACCCTTCAGCCTAGAGAGGAGGTCCCTGACAGATCCATGAGCAGCCTTTGCATTCCTGAAGGAGGGACTTTGAGAAGATGGCACCGGGCTCTTCTCAGAGGTGCCCAGCAAAAGAACAAACGACAACAACCACAAGTTGCAGTGGGAAATATCACTTGGGTGCAATCACTTATGAACATTTTTCTTTGTAGTGCTGATGCAAAGGCTGAGGGAAGGTTTTGAAACTCTAGCCTTAGAGACACTTGAAACTTGCCTGGACAAGGCTCTGAGCAAACTTGTCTGTTAAATTAGCCCTACTTTTAGCAGCAGGTTGCACTACAGTGACCTCATGAGGTCTTTTCCAGCCTATCGTTTTCTATGATTTTATGGAATCTGTGAAGTTGAAGTTTGTCTCTGAAATCTTGTAGCAGTAACATGTTGACTTAGTGAAGTAAATGCTGTAAAAGTGGAGCTTTAAATGTGGACATTAACATTTATGGAGATCAATCTTTCAGGACTCTGTGATGTCTATTTTCAGGTTACTGGGATAAGAGATGGGGTGAGTATGAACGCTGCTTTCCTGCTTTGTGGGGCGCTGAGTTAAGGCTGAATGGTGCTTTGTTTTCCCAGTTACCTCCCCCCCGCATTAGTGTGATCTTTACTTAAAAAGTATGCCTTAAATTCACATATTCTCCATATAATGCTTTCAAAATAGTCAAGACTAACATGTAAAGAAACAGGCATTTTATCTTTAATAAAGTACAGTGGTGTGCAAGTGGGTTATAATCTAACTGTAATGAAAAGCTAATCACCAACGTTCTCCACCCCCTGGGATCCCAGGAGGTTACTGGAGCAGCACACTGCCCCAGTTTCTCTTCCTCGTGTGTGTGATGATTCAATCTCTTTGTTTTGTCTGATGTTTTAAGTATGACTCTTGATAAGCGAGTTTGATAGTTGGCTGCTGTGTTTAGGGCCAGCATTTGACAGATGACTTTAGAGGGGGAAAGCAACTTAAGTAGCTTAATAGGATTTAGCTCTGTCTATATTGCCCTGCCAGAGCATGTTATAAACCACTTTAGTGGGGTTCCTTTAAATATAGCCATGACATCAGTGTAGGCAGAAACTCTGATAGCTCTAGGAACTTTCTTGAAAAATCAATCTCAAGATGCAGTTCAGAACTGATGAATGAATACCTGCACAGGAGCTCGAGGAATCCTACCAGCACTGATCTCTGAAGGAGGGCTGTGTGTGTATTAGTTTACCTAAAAAGTGCATTGATTTCTAGTGGAAATAATGCATCTGCCTTGGGAAAGCAGAGCAGCTAATGAAAAATCTTGTTAGGACACAGTGGGGCAAACACTTGCTTCTTTTAACTGATGTAACTGCTATTACAGCGAAATAGCCTCGTGTCCTACGTATTCCCAAAACTTGCAGGCAAAGGAAGCTAAGTGAGGTGTATTTGTCCTTAAATAGCTGATCTAAACCCAGTACTTTACATTTTTTTTTTTTTTAGTCCAGTGGTCCACGACAGCTTTCAGCTTTGCAGGCAGACAAGCTCTAAGAGAGTTGAACAGCTTTGCTTAGTTGAAAGGAGATAGTTTCCCTCTTCCTCTGACCCTGTGGGGAAGTGGAGGAAATATGAGGTATGCTGCTCAGACCCGAAGCTGCAAAGCAGGATGCCCTCTGTAAAGACATGTTGTGGCACAGTATTTGACTTGTAACTGCAAGGTTTTTCTAATCTATATGCACATCTAGTGTTAGCTGTTTCGTTATTCTCATGAACGGCATCCAAAAGGTGAATTTAAAAAGCATGTGCTCCCCTTTTCATCTGCATAACAACTGGGCAGCAGAAGTGGAGGGGTAAGGCTGTGACCACTTGCCACAATGCTGCTCTTGAGGGGGCAGCATCTGACTTTACCCTGGTTGCCGAGAGGGCCATCTGCAGCTCTGCACTGCTTAATGGCAAAAGCTGTAAAGAAAGCATCTCTATTCAAATTGTATTTCCCTTCAGTATAGCTGCCGGAGGCCCAAATCCCTTCTCGGCATTTGGCGAGGAGCCTGCATGAGGCCTTTCTTAGCTCTGCTGCTTCCCTTGCACAGGCTGCAGTGCTGAGCGGAGAAGTGGTTAATGAAGCTCCCAGTCTTGTCAGTGGTGCAGAAACACAGGCTCCAGCTGTGACTGTGGTGGGTCTTGGCTAGCTTGGATAGTTTTTGATCTGCTTCCTCTGTTAGTCTCTCTATGGTATTTTTTTTTTCCTGGGTTTGAAGGTTCTCAATAGTGAATATTGGCTGTCTTTGTGCCTGAGGTTTTTTTTTTTGTTTTTTTTTTTTTTTGAGAGCTTTTTTTTTTTTCCTTATTTAAAGAAGGAAAAGGAGGAAAAAAAAAAAAAAAAAAAACAACAAAACACTAAACTCAAAAAAACCTAAGGAATACTTGATGTGGAAATGTTTCCTGCACATGAATGAACCTTTTTTGGGTGAGGAAAAAGTACAGCTTTAAGTTGAAGGAAGATATTTCCCCCTTTCCAATCCCCCTTCCCCCCCCCCCCTTTTTTTTTTTTTTTTTTTTAAACCCTGACTGTAATAGTCTTCAAAGAGGAGGTTTGGACTGAATTTATGTTGAGGAGTGTGACACTTGTTTGTCTGTGACAGTTAAATGGCATGTTTGCATTGTTTGTGCAAGGAGGTCAGTTCAGGTCCACAGTCAATAGATGGGTCAGAGGTCTGTGTTCCTTCTTCTCCAACTTACAGAAGATATCCCTATGGGATATTGCCCCTTTCCAGTTCTTTGCAGCCTCTCCACATGACTGACATACTGCATTAAAGCCAACTTCAAATACAAATTACTTTAAGGAAGATGTCATATGGACTGCTAGCTGTAGCACAATGGGCTGTGACTTTTTAAAGATGTAGGGCAGTTTGCCTTTGATTTCACTCTTTATCCCCTCTCAGAGGTCAGCCATCAGGGCAGCTAGACCAGTGTAATTTGCTAATGTAATTGAGAGTGCTATTTCTCTCACCCTGTAGTAGGCCTAATGTGTTTTATGAACTACACTAAGTTTTTCATGTGTAAACAACCATTTGTCCTGCTTCAGTTGTGTAGACAAATGCCAGTGAAGCTGAATGGGATAAATATCAATGGAAATGCAGTGCCCCATTTTTACTTTTGTTGTTCTTTTTTCCTGTTGTTCCAAACTTCTCAGTCTTGATTCTGAAGATTGACTTCAACTTGTGAACTAAGCACAAACTGGACATGGATCTCAATGCTAAAGGCACCTGAGTAGCACCAATCTAGCCCATTCCTATCACTGATGTGTAAATGCAGAAGACCAGTTACAGCAATTTACCTTCCTGACCGTTCAGTGCTAATAGAAGCAGTTTGTTTCCATGTATAGCTGATTTTTTTGTTTGTTTAAAAAAAAAAAAATGTTTAATGTTCTTTGCAGATCAGTTATGGATCTTGCCATAAATCATTGCTCTACCCTGAATAGTTTCCCTAAAAATGAGCTTGGTAGGTCCAAGTAGACATTGTACTACGTTATTTGCACACCATGCTTGGGAACCAAGCTGAAGTTGCTGCTTCTGTTAGTCCTGTTGTTGCACTTCTCCGCAGAGTGAATGAACTTACCAACCTGTTTAGGCCTGATCAGGGAGCCTTACCAAATCCTGGTCACAATCCCACCAAAAAATTACTTGGCAGTGGAAGGTTGCAGTGACGTCGTGAAGGGAGTGAGGTGCCATGCATGGTCCTGTAGTGGAAACCTGTGAAAAGCAGCCTGCCCTGGCTTTCTAGAATCACTTCAGTCCAAGTATGGTGGTTAAAAATATTTTCTCTTAAAATGAACTTCTTTCATGTGGAAATTTTGGAGACAAATTTGGAAATTGTGTGGGTTTTTTTATCGCTTGGGGTAGACGGGAAGTGGCCATACTTGAACTGCTTTCCTCTCAGCTGCTTTGATATGTCTGCAAGTCACGAGCTGCATAGAGAAGATGCCAGAAAAGTACAGTGAGAGGAAGAATGCTTGTGCTGGACAACTGTGCTTGTGTCCTTTTCAGCCGAATGTATGTGCTGCTAAGAAATTCAAACAAATCTTCTTTGGCCGGCAAAACTTCTTAACTAACACAAAGGAGGTGATGCTATATCACTGAAGATTAACCAGCAAGTTCAAAACAATAAGCAAAACTGCATTATCTACAGCAGTCGTGCTTATGGAAACACTGCCATCCCTGATGATGGGATGGGCTAACCTCATTGATGGGTTGACACACCTTTGGGGAAGAGTTTCCACAACTGGGACAAGTTTTTGTTTTCTGTTCCTCTTAGGGGTGGCTCTGCTTGTTTCCACTCTCCTTCCCCCCCTTCTCAATTCCTCGTTTATCTTCTTCCAAATAGAAACGATGTGTGAAGGCCTCTTTTAAAGCAGACAGATGGCTGCCTGCTAAATGGGGTACTGCATGGTGTATGCAGCTTGCAGTGACCTTCCTGCCAGGCCTTTGCTGCTCTGGGCATCGGAGCTGAGGGTTGAGCTCAGTGTCTTCAGACTTCAGTGGTTGATATCTTCTGATCTGGTTGGCCAGTTTAAGAGGAGATGGTTATGAAGATCAAGAAGCTCCTGTGAGCCGAAATACAGTATTTAAACCACTTCTATGTCACTACCTACCCAGTCCTGGAAAGGACAGGTTTAGGTCCTATAGAGGAACAGGAGATTCATAGACGATGCGTGTAATCATCTCTACTGAAAGACCCTATCTTTGTGGAGAACTCTTGAAATTCACAGGAGCAGTATGAATACTTGGGTTTCAAACCATGTCTAATAAGAAACAGCAACAGCTAAAGAACAGATAGCTTGCAGTAAAACACAGACTCTTTACAAGTAGAGTCTTGAAAGAAAATCCTTAAGGTTGGCATCCACTCCAGAGCATGCATGATCAGCATAGATAGATTTAAAAAGAAAGGAGCGTCCCAGCACTTTGCTTGATAGTGTGTAAGAATAGGCACATAGGAGAGATTTCCCCCCCCCTCTAAATGAAGTGTATTGTCTCTCAGAGCTTACATTGTAGAAAGGGGAAGGGAGAATGGATGGAAATTGGATTAAGTCACTGGGCTTCAGGCCTAAGCATTTCCTGCCTTTTTTTTTTTTTTTTTTTTTTTTTTTCCCCCCCCCTCTTTTAATACACCAGTGCTGCCTAGCTCACGTGCTGGACTATGCAAGTGTGCCCTGGTCTCTGTCTGCCTACGTGCAACAGGCAACTTGGCAGCACCACGTCTTGCCTTGAGGGAGTTCCAGGCCAGCAGGAGCGTAGCTGAGCTCCCGCTGCAGAGCTGGGGATGGGGAGTTGTCTTGGCATAAGAGTTTATGCAGCACTTGGGTTTGAGCCAGGTAACGCAGGCAGTACTTGCTTATCCTGGAGTTGTAGGAGCATTAAATTCAGACTTCCTTTATAACACGGGGTTTCTTTCCATTATCCCATTTGCTGGAAAATTACCTTGCAAGGAGATTGTGTTTTAAGACTTTAATGGATGCTACAGCTTTCTAACCAAGGAAATAAAGCTACTTCTAAAAGACCATGAGTAGAGGAGCTGCTGTCGGGTGGGAATGTGTGAGCTAATCTGTTGTGAGAAAGGAATGTCTGAAATTGTGCAGATCTGCCATGGGTGACCTGGGCGACCTGAGCAGTGCGGGAGACCCACCAGAATCTTCCAACCATCATTTTGGTGCCCTTCACCTCAATATTCCAAGTATTTATCTTATTCTCGCCTCTAAACAAACTTAACTAACGGTTTTAAATTTGTCCAACTGGGAATACTAGGAAGGAGTAAGCTTCTAAAGGCGAAGGCCTGTTCCCAAGAGGATTCATTACACATTTTGCTGGTCTGGGATTTGGGGCAAAGACCTGCATGGAGGCTGATGCATCTGTGGTGGTTTTTTTTAGAGCCCTGCAAGGGAATTTGCAGAATCCCCAGAAAGGAAATCCGCCTTTTCAGCGAGAATGCTCATTTGACAAGCTGCCAGTTCTGAGCTAAGCCTCATTTAATAAAGATTTAGTCTGTGGGGACCTGTCAGTGGAAACTGAATTTGGTGAGAGTGTCTCATTCTTTTCATCACTGTAGTGCGTAGAGGCTTTCAGCCAGCATGATGGAGAAACTAGGGATAAGAACATCCAATTTAGAGGACCCCCTTACCTCTGGGAACGTTTCCTTGCTGTGTAAGATGGAGATTGCTGAGTTGGTAACATCTAAGGGAATAAACGGATTGTTATTTGACTTGAACCCAATAGGACTCCAGTGTTTGCTGCTGATTAGCATGGCTTAGATCTGCGTTTGTTGGCAGAAAAAAAATAATCCAACCCAATTGTTAAGAAAATCCTTTCTACTCAGTGCTTTCCATCTCTCTTTGGTTTGTGATATGAGATGCACTGATGAATTTTAGCACCTGCCCCATGTAGCCTGTGGAGGTTAAGGTATGCAGATGTACTTGCTCTATATATTGTTTAACCACAGCTCTCAAAACTCTGGTGATGATTATATTGTATGTTGGTTACTGCAGTAAACCAAGTATCAACAAGATTGTGTCTTTTTGGCTTCTACACTGGTGGCTTCTGTGAATTGGACCAAATATAAAGGCAGCATTGAAAGTCTTTAATTATAGAATAAGGAGTCAGAATGTTAGTATGAAGAAAATGATGATGACTCTTTAATCAACCTAGCCTTGTTCGCAGTGGTTGACTGCACAAGGCCACTTGAGAAATTAATCTGAATTAACTGGAGGAATAAATTCAAAGCAGATTAGTTAAACCACTTTAAATGCACTAAAGTGAATTAAACTACACTGAATTAAGGCCATTCTAGTTAAACTACATTAAAACCCTGTGTGAACACTCATTTGTAATTTAAAGTGGCTTTAGTTCACAGCTCTAATACCAATTAACTGTGGAATGCCCTTGCCTGTATAGGTAGCTTCTCAGGGTTGAGGAAGCTAGCCTGTTTATTTAACCGACTTGGTTAAATACATTTGAGGTATCTAGTCATGCTAGAAGATGTTTCAACTGCAGATCTGTTTTATTCTAATGTGTCTGCTGTATTACTTCAAGGTGATTAAAAAAAAAAAAAAAAAAGGCATGACATAGTCCTTGGCATTTTCTCTTTTCCAGAAGGGAAAGTCAATAACCAAAAAAAGCCAAAGGCAAAGGCCTATGTTGCTTGTTCCAGTATGGACTTCCTATATATATATATATTCCCTATAAATATATACATACATGCACATATATAAATATAAATATAAAATTTACTGCATGCTTTCTCCGGGAGATGTCCGTGTAAGGAGATGAGATGGTGGAACCTGTCCTCTGTTTCCATGGTGCTCTTCCATGCTGCTGAGGGATCCCTCATGAAGGAGAATACGTCTCAGTACCGTGGGAAAAGCCTCTTCCACAGCACGTTTCCTGCCCAGCCTTGCTCCTCTACTGTGTTGAGTACAGTAATGGGCCTGGGAAGGCCTGTCCCCCGGGCAGAAGAGATATGGATGGTTTAGTGCTGAGATCAGCAGTGGTTTCCACATCCTCCCCCCACATTACATTTGCCAATACATGGTTGGCTGCATTCCCTACCAAAGCCTGCATCCTTCTGTAGAGGCTGTGGGATGAATGACATCCTGAGACACTTAACTATCTTAACAAACACCACATACAGCATTTTTCATAAATGAAAATCGAGTCTCTGAATACGCAGCGTGCTCGGAACAAGTTGATGAGGGGGGTCAGAGTGTCTTCCTTGTGTTGCCAGTGTTACAAAAAAAAAAAATCAGTTTGGTGGGACATAGTTACTTATCATCTGTGAGTTTGTAAGCTTCTTAGAGATATCTTGAAGTCTGCAAAAAATGGTGTAGGAAGTAGTGTAGGCATGACACTATCCCACAGCAGTTTCTTTTCTTGCTAAGAAGACTTCCGTCCTTCATGGAATAAATAGAGATGAGCGCTCCTTTGGCAGCAGCCCAGTTTGCTTCATTTGTTCTTCTGGGTGAACGTTTTTCTCTTCCCACACTCCTTTAACCTCTTCTCTCAGTTTTATTATCACAAACTCAAGTCACTGCATGGAAATCCAGAAGGAATATTAGTTGCAGATTCAGTGGAAAGCTTTCTTTTGGCAAAAGCTAACTTTAAGGTAAAACTACAAACAGTTCTCAATCTGGCAATGATTAAGACAGCTGTGTTGTTGAGATGCTCAAAAGCTGTAGCTATTTTGTCCCGTGGGTTGAAATTATGAAGGTTTAAAATGAAATAACTTTAAAATTATTGATGGAAGATTAAAAGTGAAACCACATGCTTTTCAGGAACCACCTGAAGGTTTCAGCTTTGCTCTCAAGTTTCTTAATGAAGTTTTAGTGGACTTTCTAACTAGTAGTAAAATAGCAGCGCTATGCAGAGATAGCTATCATCTGTTCCACATGAAGAGCTGCTCACTACACCATGCTGCTGTTAGTACGGTTAAGGTCTAGAGAGTGTGGTAATTGGAAGTTGGATAGGTTGAAATTGATAAAACTTGTATTTAATAAACACATGGATTATTTTGAGCCCATGTGTATTCAGAATTAACTTTCTAAACCTGTTATCCTGTCAGGACTTCTTGTGCCAAATAACCTTCATGGCAGAGGGGCATGGTGGTATAAGGAAGGGTCCCTAAGCCAACACTCTTCTGTACAGTCAATTGCCAAACAAACAGTGCTTAAGGCAGTGCTAAACCTTGAAACTTAATGTGAATGCAACCCAGCATTTACCTCCTGTGTTACAGTGCATCATGGCTTTTTTTCAGGCCTTCCTTTCTAAGGAAATATAGTCAAATGTATCTTGTATATATCCCTTTTCTCATGTTCTTGTGGAGATCACTTCTCTTTGATTACGTATGTAGGATGGGTTGGAGTACATATCCCTTAAGTGCAGTTTCAGCAGCTAAAATTAGCCTTCCAGGACCACAGCCCACAAATATATTCAGGTAACTAATGATGTGGATCACCATTTGGAACTTGCAAGCTGGAAGTGGCTGTTTTGTATGGAGACTTTTCATCCAGTAGACAAGGCTGTATATTGGTTTAATTAATCCACAGTAACATAAGGCATGGTATCGGAGACAAGGGACTGTGCTAACTGAAGGCTGATCTACATATATGTCCTTAGGTATAGTATTAGCACCTATGGGTACCCTTATACCACATGGAAGAGCTAACCAGCCCCTGGGTATTTTTGCAGGGAATGTTTTTGCCGTTCCTTGTGTTTCTTATTGTGATGGTGCCCTTCTCTGTGCATGGGGACCTAGATGTTTTCTGCTGCTTTTTTGGCTCTTTGCTCCCATTGAGAGAGTAAATACCATTAAACCTGGCAACCATGCTGGAGTTGAGAAAGGCGATTAACACTTCAGCCGGCTGTTGAGCACCGTCCCTGCACAAGACCGAGTGTATTCAGGTTTCATGGTGCCTTTTCAAGCTAGTGGTGCTGCTTGTGGTAACTTCCCTGGGTACTGCTATTAACTTTTATTTTGAAACTGCTTCCTAACACTGTAGCTTTGTCTCCTGCCGGTTGGGCTGATACCACTTGGATTTACGCTCATTTTCAGGGACTGCTCTGTCTCCACTTCTGCCATTAGTGTCAGCACAGTGGTAAAATGTTGCTCCTCCAAGTTGTCTCCATTTTCCTGTAAGGGCAGTTCATGCATCATTTGCTGTAAGGGTTCTGATAGCTCAGCAAATGTTTGAAGACAAATTGATGCTCTTTTGTGGCAAAAGGCCCAGTGCATAATTTTACATTTACTCGGGATAACGTGGCCTTGGATAACCGAGTCCCAGATTTACTGCTGCAGGATAGAGTGTCTGAGGGTTTATCCAGCCTCACCCTCTCTTTTTTTTTTTTTTTTTTTTTTTAAAACTCTGTCATTTAATCCTGACAAGCAGGCGCAGGCATATCTTTGGTTGCAACCAGGCTTTCACTGCCAGCCAGTCTCTGGGTCCTAAACTGACTCATCAGTCAGAAAGATTAATAACTACTCTGCTGGATGATTTCACTTGTTGTCATGGCACATATCCATCAATGGAAAACAAATATTCTCTGGAAAATGAAGCACAGATCATGGTGTAGTGGCCGGCCAAGTCCTTTTGGCCAGATGCATAAATTAGAGCATATACTAAGTGTCTGTTCAAAGCAAGAACTTCAAGTTGCATCTTTTTGTCTTTTTAGTATTTCCTTTTTTTCTTTTTAATGGGGGCTGTTCCCCTACATCTGGAAGGGCAGTGTGAATATTTTGCTGATAGAGTTGCTGGGAGGATGTTTTCAGCTGAGTTTGGCTTTCCAGTGGTAATGCCTTTTAGCATGCGCAGGAAGGTTGAGGGTGTGAAGAAAGAAGTGCAGGCAAGCAGTGCAGGAAAGCTTTGCATTACAGCAGCCTGACGTGTTTGAAAAATAAAGAATATCCCCAAGGAGCTTTGGTATGCCAAATGTGTTAGTTAAATTAGTATTGAGTGCTCGTACATGGCAAGCCTTCAGAAGTGGGAGAACGTGGGACTCCGAACGCAGTTTTCCCTCTCGAAGGCCCCTTTCTGCTCAGGAGCTCAAACAGCGTGCACACCATCTGGCATAATCATGGGAAAGGGGGAGAGGGCTTTTTCCCTTCCACCCCCACTCTTCTCTATTAAAGATCCCGAAGTTCACTTTCCTACAACAGGACTGAGTTTCTACTGTTTAGTTGGGGAAAGCAGCTCCTGTAAGCTCCCCCCATCCCACTGTGCTTGATGGGCTTTGGGTGGGTTTCTTAAGGCTGGGAAAGCAAGCAGCATGCAGCTACGTGGAGTATCTGTGATGCAGCGGTTAGGTTTAACTAGTGTGAATCTTGTTATATATGGCAATGGGCCCTACAGTCTGTCCACACTGACGTTTGCTTGGCTGGAAAGTATGTTGTGTGGCTCACAGTTTGCCAGGATAACAACTCAGCAGGGTGTACCTATGCATCAGACCTGGGGAAAGAAGGGGAAGAAAAGCCTACAAAGAGCAAGTTACCAGCAGACCCTGTTAGAAGTGGTCACCAGTTCTGCTGAGAATCTTACTTTAATCACAGCATTCTTCGTTTCGTTTCTTTGACCAGGAGGAAGTTGCTGTTTTAATTGGAAGGAAGCATATAAATGTTCTTTAAGGAATTTCTGCATGGGGAGGAAGAGATACTGATTTTAAAAACTCCCAAACCTTTGTTTTAGGTTTGCTGATACAGATCTATGTCTGCCTTCCCGATATTGGGGCAGCAGTAGGTGATTTAGGCCCTTTCCAGATATTGAGGTAATTTCTAATAAGTTGGCATTTGCCACCACTACCAATGGTTTATCCAAAAAAGCTTCTGGGTAAAATACTTCATTCATTCACATGGGAAATTGTGGCTGGATTCGGTGTTAGAATGGATTTTTTAATTTATTTTATTTAACAAAATTGTTTTGCATTTTTGGGTTTTGGCCAGGATTGTCTGAATAAAAAGAAATTGGAATGGAGTTAAATACTTATTGCTTCCCTTTCCTCCCAGGAATATCTGACTAGAAATAGGTATAGCACAATAACTCAGCTTGTGACAGCTTCAAGCCAGTGTGCCTATAGTCATCCACATTTGTTGTACCTATATATGTGGATGGTATATGGAGGGTTTTAGCTTTTATTCTAGGTCTACCTTGAACAGAAGCAATGCATGGGGATTCACTTTTTTTAAAATCAATCTCACTCATGTATAATAAATTCCACCCCCTTTCAAACCCACTCATGCACTTGGATTTCTAATGAATAAGCCTACATATTTATTCATGAAGATTAAAGAACTGTACAGATAGAAGCAGCTGGCTGAACTTTTTTGTTGTTGTTGGTGGATTTTTTTTTTTTTTTTTTTTTTTTCCTTTAAATCTGCTGACCTCTGATCAGCAGTAAAGAGGAAACCCTCATTCATCTGCCCCAGGCTGTTTGCAGACTGGGGCAGATGAATGGTCTCACCTGTTTAGTGCTTAGGTATAGAATGTCATTTCATCAAGTGAGATTCAGAGAGGGGAGAAAGTGGGGCTAAAAATCTCCTGTTCGTATTTAAAAATATGCATAAACCACAAAACTATTTGTTTTCAAGGTATGCCTTCAGTGCTGTCTTATTGCAGAGCCCTCAAACATCTGGGCCCTGATTCACATCCCCTGCTACAACAACACTGTGGTCAGATGTGACACCCGTCTCTGTTTTCCACAGGCCCTGTTGCTGTTGGGTGGCATTGCTCTCTCCTGCCTCGCTCTGGACCTGCTCTTTCTCTTGTTCTACTCATTTTGGCTGTGTTGCCGCCATCGGAAGAGCGAAGAACATCTAAATGCTGACTGCTGCTGTACGGCTTGGTGTGTCATCATCGCAACCCTCGTGTGCAGGTAGGTTGATGCCCGAAAGGGATCTTCCCAGTTACTTGGGGTAGCGTATTCTGTGCGTGCATTTTCACACTTGGTGTGCTGTGTCTGTGGTTAGTTAATGCTGGCAGTAATCCCTCTTTCCATTTGGTATATGTATGTTTTTAATATCTGTAATGTATTTTCTTCCTTTATACCACTTGCTGAACTGCCTCATGGTTTGAGCAATGTGAAAAGGAATAGATAATGTCCTGCTTTTAGATATTTTGCAAGTGGTAAATCAAGGACACTGTGCCCTCAGGAGCCCTATTACTTAAGTAGGATAGATACAGTTGAAATACTTATCAGGTTTAGGTGGAGATTTCTTAGAATCTGGTGTCCAAAAAGAATGATTGTGTGAGAGAGTAGATTAGGAAAAAAAGAGGCACAGATGATTCTTTTGGGTTTGGAAGTATTGGTATTTAACTGGATTGAACATTCAAATTTTGCAGCCTGAGTAAGACACTGCTACATTTCTTCATTATCTGTACTAATGTGCCATCTCCAAGGGTTGCTAGTAATGGTGATGGTGTCAGCAACTTTTCATGTTATGGCTGAGCAATAGAAGCTTTTGGAGGTGAGATGGAGAAGGGTTTATGAAAACCCAAGAAGAATTAATTAAGTAGTGGATAGTTTCTGGTTTTTTGTGTTGTGTTTTGTGAGATTTTTTTTTAGTCAGCACAGATGAGGATCCCATTTTCTAGAAAGTTAATGATCGGGCATCTGAAAGCAGGGACATGGATGCAAACTTCTGGAAGGAGCCTTGGACTTAGTTTGTTTTGACTAAGGTATAATTAATACTCTGAGCTCTATGGACGTGTGCCCTGAGCTTGAGCACTGCATTTCTTACCAATTTCAAGTATCATCCAGTCTTTGCCAAGACTCCATGTGGTCTTAGTTTCCCATCCACAGAGCTGACAGGCCTGGGAGCAGTCCCCTGTTCAGAAAGGAGATAACAAGAAGATTGCATTTTGCAGTGTCTTGTGGCTCACTTTTTGTATCAATCTGCTGATAGATGGTGGATCTTTTTGTGTCTGTGGTATGTGACCTTTCTGGAGGCGAGCATGTTCCTCGAAGGCCAGGCTGTTCAAGGGCTAGATTGTGCTCCTGATGCATTTGTCTATTTGCTCTTTCGAGGCACATACTTAAGAGACTAGAAAACCCCTGAAGTACTGGAACAAACACTGCAGAGCAGGCATTATGTTGCAAGTTTAGCAGCTGGGATTGGATCTCCTTGTAGAGGCAGTGGCTCAAGGTTGAGAAGGAAAGCTGGTTCACTAGGCAATATTGCAGTCTTTGCAGGAAGCTCTTCCATGCTTCACTGAATGCAAATAGGTGCTTGGAATGGAAAGACAAACCAGAGAACAACTTGCAAAGAAGAAATCTCAGCCTCATTCACCTTTCTTTTTAGTAACCTCAAGAGCTTTAGCTGCGTCCATTCCAATCCACTGAAAGTGCTGAGGTCCTAACCCTTTCTTACAGAAGCTCTAGCTGATGCTATTTATAGTTGTGCTGTTGCTACAGGCTCTTGTTAGATGTTATTATGCCGTGTATGTGTCCAAGACATCTGCTGCAGAGTGTGGTAGTTGTGTTTGTTTTTAATTGTAGAAAGGGTGAGGTATTCTGTGCATCTTCCAGAGCGCACGTGAGACAATTTAAAGTTGGAAGGTCAGCATATAAATTCTGGTTAGCTTGATGTGATGCCCAGTCAAGTCCACAAGCTAGAAAACTGCTTAGGCTTCCCCAAAATCTGAACTGTTGGTTCTCATCCTTGGTGTACCATTTGTTGCTGAACATATTAAATGCAGGAGTAGCCTTAAAACTAAGATTCCACCTGAATCTACAGTGATATTGGATGAATACTTGTCTTGACTTTTTAAATTAAGTTTTAAATTTCCACTCTGAAGTTAGCACGCTTGAGCAATAGCAGGTTGGTACCATCTGTGGTGAATGCAGGTGCTGTCCAAGTGCTGCCACTCTCCTGCAAAGCTGAGGTTGGTTTTCTACCCCTCTTACAGCAGCTGGCTGCGACAGAGCACTTGAACTGGTGCCACTTGGCACTCTGTGCTCAGCATCTGGCCGCAAAGGCAGATGTGGCTTCCTACAAGCAAGGAATCTAGTCTGTGCTAGCAGGAAGTCCCAGTTAGATACCAACAGTTAAAGATTAGTCCATGGAATATATCCTATCCTAGCTGTGTGTTACACATCACAGAAGTGCCAGACCAGCAGATGATGTTACGTTTCAGAGTGATGGGGAATGAGGCTATTCTGAATGTTGGCCTGACAGCAGGCTGACCTGGGAAGCAGTTTGTAGCACCGTGTGCAAGGGGAGAGAAGCTGCTTGGGTGCTGAAGCAGCGAGAGGTTACAAACTGGTCTGGCAGCTGGTCTGGTCTGAGTACTATGGATTATTGTCTTCCTATCTGAGAACTAGTTACCTCTGGTTAAGTCCAGCTGTGCCTAGTACACGTTTACCTAGGTAGTACTTAATCCCAGAGGGCTGTTTATACTGTGAATCCTGCTGAGTGCTGTGGATCACTGTTTCCTAATGACTTGACATTTCCTGCTGAGCAAAAGGGAGAATGCTGAGCCAGCAGGAAGGCGTAACTGGTTAACAGGAGCTCTCCGATGAAATGTCTCTCTAATGAGTTTTCCCAGTTGCTCTAGCCACAAAGCTGCAGGAACGATTTGCCTAGATTATTCCTTTAATATTTAGTTGATTTCTAGTTCTTACCAATTTGATCAGTTTCTGTGCATGGGGAGCTGTCTAATAAATCATCTCATCCAACAGTTAGGGGACCCTAACTCGCCCAGAAGGGAGCTCCATCCTGAAGGTGGGAAGGAAGCTTTGTGGAGAGCATATCTGAAAGAAATGGGTACAAATAGATAGTGAGAACTTGCTTTCTCAAGTGCCAGTAATAGCACTTTCCCTTGGTGCGAAAGTGCAAGGTGGTAATTAGACAGACAAATTAACATTCCTCTTGAGAACATGCAGTCTAAAAAGGGCTCTCCTTATGAAGTTCCTGTAATTAAAGATGACTTGGTGAGTTAGATTAGTCATTTCTAAGGATGTGATGTGAATGACTAGTGTTCATCTTTTCAGACTGGTGACTGGGTACCCAGAGGGGTTTTCACTGTGTGTGCGTGGGTATTACAGTGGGAGGGTCTCACCACCAGAAGTCGTGTATATGCTCTCTGTATCAGATTAGTGCTCTGCTGTTCCTGTACACCTTGTGTAATTCAGAAAATGTTTTTTTTTTTGCAGGTCACATTGCCATTTAATTTGGAATTAGATTTGATTTTTCTGTTTCTTTATTAAGGGATGTGCTAAACCCATGTGATTTGTGCATACAAACAACTTGAAAGCTGTTCTCCAGACTTGAATTTCTTGAGTTTTCCTGAAAAGTGATACTGAAGTGTGTGTACACAATCTGCAGTACTTCATACTGTGTGTATCTATAGGAATATGTAGAAATCATGGCATGCTGCTCTTCTGTTTCATGTCATAAAACTCTTCAAAGACCTGCTCTAGCACACTGTCTCTCTCTCTAGTGTTTCTGTGGGTGTGCACCAGTGTTAAACTCAGGAAGGCGATGTTTTCTTGACTTAAGTGGGTTTTCTAAAACTTACCAAAATGACAGTAGCCATGTGGCTTTTTAAGTACATTATTGAACAGCAGGAGCAACTTTTTAAATGGCCTCTAAGAGCTTGATAGATTGATTTTTTTTTTATTATTTTTTTTTTTTTTTAAGCTTTTGGGTTTGGTGTTTTGTTTTGTTTTTTTTGTATTCAAAAACATGAGTGAGAAGGAAGGCAGGGGAGAGGTAGGGGTAGTGGAAGTGACAGGGGACTGACAAGGGTTGTTTTGGGAGGAGGAATTGAGGATGGGACGATGTGGATTCAGGAGGAGAGGATGGTATGTGTGCCAAGGAGGGGAGTACAGCAGAAGCCAGAACAGCAGAACTGGAGATGATTTTCCTATAGAAGCATTGAGAATATGTTGGAGTATCTTCCAGAGGGTGCTAGGGTGGAAAAAAGCTGTGTCATTCAGGAATGCTGTTCTTGTATCCACACTGCGTGACAGAAATGCAGGCTTCCTCATTGGGTGATGATTTTGTGTCATCTTGTAGTGGGAGATGGATCTGATATATCTTAGGCTACAGAGCCTCCTGGGTTTTGTGCAAGAAGCCATGTGATTTATCCTGACCTCAAGGACCTATGCTGTTGGGTTACATTGCGTAGCTCTATTTTTACTTTAAAAGAATGCACTTAAGTAGAAGAAGCCCCTCTGCTTCCCTTTAATCAAGTAAAAGTTAGTTTAAAACTAGTGAAAATCCCTAAATCTGCTTTAAACAATAGTAACTTATGCCAGTGTGTAGGCAGGGATTTGAAACAACCATTGGATTTAGATGAAGCCAAATGCAAACAGAAAACTAAACACCAACAGTTCTCTTCCCCCACCAGCAGTTCCCCTGCTGCCTGCCCTCCAGCTCTGCCCCTGCCTCAGTCACAGCGTGGGCCCAGCAGCTGCCCCCAGCCTTGGCTTCTGGGCTTCAGGGATGGTTTACATCCCTCTCGAGTGTGATGGAATGAGGAACTGCTACAAAACTGTAGAGCTTGCTCCTAGGAGAAGGAATAGCTAAGTGATTCTTTCCACTGTGTGTAGTTTCCAGTGGATGTGTGATATGCATGTCTAGAGGAATTTGTTACTTTAATTAAATGACTTTCATCCCAATTCCTGTTGCTCTAGTGTTTTCTTACAGTAGTGACTGTGCCTAGAGGGTTAAGGGCAAAGCTGTGTGTTCATACAGGGCTGGATAGAAAGTCCACGGGTGGCTGCTGGAGCGGTTCTGCCTTGAATATGGTAACGCGTTTCATGTCACTTGCCTGTAGTTGCTAGCACTTCATAAATGGTGGCTTTGAGTAAACTGACTAATGTATCTAGTTGTGCTGCATCTTTCAGGATGAGATGACTACTGCTACTTCAGAGTGCTGTTTCTGAGTCTTTTCACCAAAACAGTGCTACTGTGCTGGGAATACTGTGAGCCAGGCTGCAAGGGTTTTGGGCACTTACCAAGCCTTTGCTGAAAGAATAGGCTTCCAGTAGCTGTAACAGGCTGAATAAAAACTGCTCACCAATTAAAGGGGTCAGATCTGCATATTCCATGTCAGGAACATTCTGGACTTTATTTGGTGTCCATAGCAGAAAAGACTGTTAAAGTTTTCTGCTGCTCAGGAGAGTGAAAAAGTCTGTCTGAATTTGTTTGCTCTGTTAAAATGGGGGACAAGTCAAACCAGAGGTTTGTGATTGCAGTGGTGGGATGCTAAGTTGCCTTTACGCTGCGAATACCTCTGGATCCGCAGTCTCTCTAGTTCAGGAGGGTGTGTGTGTCTATCCCCTCTACCCCCTTGCATCCCAGGCATGTGTTACCAAGCTCTGACAATAGCTGCAACCAGGAAGGAATCAGGACTTTTCTCTTTTCAATTATCAGCATCATTTGCAGTTGGAAAATGTTTGAGGAATGGTATACATGAGGAAGGAGAATGAGTTCTTGTATTAACACTAGATATTAAGAGTTACATACCCACTACCTCTTTCTGCATATGATATAGGCTGCCTACTGTCTGTGGAAGACTGTTCAGCTGAGGCTTTTATGGGCCAAGCTGTCTATAATTTATGGAGATTCAATTGCTGGAAAAAGCGTGAGGCTGACACAGATTTTCATAATAGCTCCACTTCCAGTGTATGATCTTTGCTTCCATTTCTTGTATGTATGAGAAGAAAGTAAAAATGCAACCAGGTGAACTAGATTGTTCTGGTCACTCTTTCTGAAGTCAATGAGCCCAGGAAAGGAGGGATGGATGCTGTGTGCCTGCAGGAGAGGAGAAATGGTCGTTTGGACTGCAGATTGATGTACGTGCCAGAGTAAATCTGTGCAAGGGTCTGTTACTTAGACAAAGCCCACTGTGGCCTGCCTGCTTGGTTTCATTTCCCAGCCAGTGATGGTGGTGAAGAATGCCTAATGTCCTTTAGTGACCCTTCTTGTTAAATAAAGGCAGTACCAGTACATTTACTTGTTCTGTAAGCTGTTGTTTGGCTTGTTTCCTTCCTCTCTTATTCCTCCTTCAAACCAACTCTGCGAGGGCAGTGCTATAACCCAGGCACAAAGTTGTTGCGAAGAAAATAAATGTTTCATCTGGTATAACTTTAGATTTACAGCAAAACCACCACCACACCTTCATTTCCACTACCACAAATACAACCTTGGTGTCTTGAGAACCTTCCCAGAAAAGATCCTGAATGCTCTGAAGCTAAATATGACACAAGAATAGGAAATTTGTATATTGGTAATCTTTGTTTGCCCCGAGTTTAGTTGTGTGACCCCTTCACCAGTTTTTTCCTCCTCTATTATTAGGAAAAATGAGTTTGCAAAGAGGAACTGTGAGTTCCTGCAGTGATGTCTTAATAGAAGAGGTATCTCTGACTTACATGAGATAATCTCCTGGTTGCAACTCATTTATAGGATCTTCCTCCTTTAAGTGAGGTTTAAGCTGATGTGGTTTACTTCTTAATTGGGGCAGACTGATATGTGTGGACAGTTATGGCAGATCAGCTGATAGGTGGTAATTTGCTAAGCAGTTGGAGTTGAATTGTGTCTGCAAACTTGAAATTCACTTGCTTTAAAAATAAATAAGCCTTTTGTCCCAGTAAGTTATTAAGCCTTCCTTCCCAGTACTCTAAATCAATGTGACACAAATGCTTCTAATGGGAAGATAAATCAAGATAGATGATTTTCATAGATATTTCACAGTGTAGAGAGAAGGGTGTGGAAAATGTATCTAGAGGAACCACCACCATGGGCAAGTAGTCAGCGTAAGCTCTTTGTGTCCTGCTTATAAAAAAATGTGACAAAACAATCTATATTTCATGTCCAGAGAAGCATGCAACTCCTGACATAGCAATGGCAGCTCTTGCAGGAGCCACTGGAAAGCCACTTGGCTGGCTGGCTGGATTTCTGGTTGCCCATGGCTAGGTCTGAACTCCCTTAACAGTTCCCTGCTAGATTTCATTATTGTACCATAAATGAAAGATACATGCTGAGGAGGGACGGTGTTCTGCTGTTCGTCATATGGATGCTATACAGAGCCTCGGTGGCTGCATGGACAACACAGGCGAATGTTTACAGATGAATTTTTGTAGTGGTTGTTGAGAAGCATGACTACCCCAGCTACCCTTTGGGAGGCATGTGGCTTCCCTTTCTGTGGAAAGTGCTGATGTGACTACCAAGGGTGCTGTAGCAGTAGGACATGCGTTATACAGCTTGCCTTTTAGCTTTAACTCTACCCTTCCTGTCTTTCTTTCTCTGCAGTGCTGGAATTGCTGTTGGCTTCTATGGGAATGGAGAGACCAGTGATGGCATTCACCGGCTGACGTACTCGCTACGCCATGCAAACCGCACTGTGGCAGGTGTCCAAGACCGGGTAAGTGCTGGTAGAGTCACACTAGCAAACAAGGAGTGTGGGGATGAGCAGACTTGCTCAGCACCTTTTCTCTTGAATCT
This sequence comes from Tyto alba, assembly GCF_018691265.1. NCBI lineage: Eukaryota > Metazoa > Chordata > Aves > Strigiformes > Tytonidae > Tyto > Tyto alba. The sequence continues at coordinate 5,736,606 of NW_024881302.1, forward strand.
GGCTGTGCTTGTATCTCTTCCTGTTTTTTTGTTAGTCTCTGGGCTTAGAGATGTGCTAAAATTTCCATTAATGGAGCAGTGATTTCTTCAGCTCTACTAAAAATATCAAAGCAACACAGCTTGTTAAATGAAGTCTTCTATTTGCTAGGTTTAAAAACAGCTTCTGATCAGCTCTCTTCCACACCCAGAAGAGGAGGCAGGCCAAAGCAGACAAGTGTTTTAGTAAAATGTATCATTTTAGTACAATCAGTTTTTCCTGTGCTACCTCTAATTTGAGGTATCATACTGCAACCTTGATGGCTGCAAAATGTGTACATGTGTTAAAGGCTCAGCTGAGATGCCATCATTGAACTACTTGCAAACAGTCTGTGATACTTATAAGTTGCTTTTGAAGGGTAAGCAGTCTGAGCCTCTTAAGACAGAGGACTGGTAATCTGGAACCTGTCCGTGATTTGCTAGTAAGACTGAATCTTCCTTTATTTCCTTGACTTTCTGTCCTTTAATTATTTTTTCTTATTTTTATCTTTATTTTTTTTCCCCCCCAATACTTACAGGTACTAGATACAGCAGTGGCCCTGAACCAAACAGTGGAACCAAACTTGCTCATCCTAGAGGAGATGTTCACGAAGCAAACAGACTACCTGCAAGTTATCCAGAAGCTGCAAAGTCTCTTGGATGATCTGGTCAGGCAAACAACTGAGATCCCCTTTTGGAAGAATGAAGAGCTGTCTCTAGAGGAGCTGGCAATTCAGATTGACCTCTATGACTGGTACAGGTGTGTAGCAGGCTGTAGTGTAGTGGTTGTAGCATCTGTTTTGGCTTGTTTTGCAACAGTGATGTGTGTGTTCTGGGTAACTGAGCCAAAGGCTCTATATATTACTGCAGGTGCTCTTGGCCCATCCAGCTGATTCATTTCTTACAGCAAAATTGCATTCAGTTTAAATCAAAATGCATGACAACAACATTTTCTTAACTGTGTTTATTACCAGCTGATGGGAAACTTATTCTCAATGTACAAAATCTGTAGTATGTGTTCTAACACGGGGAAAAGCAGCCACAGAGATAGCTACTCTGTGTCCTAGTAAGTTGTAGTTGTATTAACTAAACATTACTAATTAACATTAACTAAATAGAGTAAAAAACTGCATTAGTTCTGTAAGTTAACACCATACCGTAACACTCCTTTTTATTAAACATACTTAATAAAAGATTGCATCAGCTCTATTCCACAAAAGAAAACCTCTGTCCACACATGTTGAATCAATAACTGAAGCATTTTCTAGGAACAAGTATCTTGGAAGTTCAAGAAGCTGCAATTCCTCTTCTTCACCTGATGGTGTCCAATTGTATATAACTTTACACTATAACAAGGTTAGCAGTCTTATTTCTCAACAACTGTGCATCTTGGGCATGTTGTGTAAATGCTTTTACCTGCTTCAACTCCAGACCCAGCAACTATCCAGAGCTCTTTTCAGATTAATCATTAGTGGTCACTTTTACTTGAAGAAAAGAAGGGCTACATTTTTACCATGAGTCACACTAGCTTCTTGATCTGTGCCTTTTGCACACCAGTTTTCCTTTTCAGACTATGTTTTTGTTTGCTGCAGGTGGCTGGGATATCTGGGCCTGCTCCTGTTCCACGTCCTGATATGCTTGCTGGTGCTCTTTGGGCTTATTAGAAACTCCAGAGCCATTCTTGTGGGGTAAGTCCCGACCCAATCACAGTGCATAAGGAAGGCTGGCTGAATGCAAGTGCCTGCTAGTTTAAACCTCTAGACTGTTGTCAGTTGGTATCAAGGACTTCTGAGACTGAATATCTTAAATTTACCTCTCAGTGTAGAGAGACTTTGTAGAGCATAGCTCTGTGGGTACGATTAGGGCTACCTATGAGAGATGTTCATAGGAAGGTTCTTGAGCTATAAAATGTGATGGTACTGCTGTCCATTCCTTTCTCATCAAAGATGAGGAACTCATCTGGGCAGTCTGCCTTCCACTGGGTAGCACTGATAGCCTTTATTTGCTGGGAGATAGTAATATGAACATCCTTCCTTAAATTTACAGGCTTTAAAAATCTCCCTTTAATTCTCTACAGTTGTGAAGGCATTTGTTAATCGATGATAAGCATTGCATGTGTCTACACAACCTGGTAGCATGCCTTTTGTGTCACGATCTGCTCTTGTTTATCCTTGGCTGTCACACCTGAAGAAATGTTAAACTGAGAACATGCAATGGTTTGTACAGTTATGAGGAGGAGTCTTGTTGCTATGATACTGCAGTATTAATGCATGTCTCGATTCTAAAAAGCACTGCAAATGCTGCCATGCTCAGGCCCCATTACGAGAAAAAAAATATTCCTCTCCCTATCTTGTAGACTGGTTTATCTTGGTATACTTGGCAAAGATACCAGTATCATAAACATAGTGACAGTTTGACAGCTGACATGGCCAAGAGTTTATCCTGGTACATGGTGATGCCATTAATAATTGGAATGTGTATTCAGATTTATTGTTTGCCAGATGACTTCATACCTGGCAGGTTATATAGACAAAAGTCCAAGTGTATGCACAGATGGTAAACCCAGGGTTTAAATTAGAATCTCATTCCCTGTTAGCCAGAAGTTCATATTAAGGCATTCCCCAAAGGGAGCACATGGCATAAAGAAGCAAGTGTATCACAGCCAAGCAAGATGGTGAAATGCCAATTTTAGAACTTTTAGCCAAGCAATCAGATACTGACCCAGTCATCTTCATTTAAAGTAAAAAACCAAATGTGTCTTATCGATTACCATGCTCAGCTGGAGGCACCAAGCTGTGTTGTCCTTATGTCGTAAAACCACAGAACCTTGCTGATCGATGGCTGATAATTTTTGCATCCATTTGGAAAAAGTGTGATGAAGTTTTTAGCGCCTTATTGCAGAGGTCTGCACAGAGGTCAGTCTTGTGAAGCTCTATTACTTCTGCAAGATGAGCCACAGAATCAATTCACAGAATAGGGATTACTTAAAATTAAAATCAGTTGGTAAACTGAGGGATAGATTTTTTTTTTTTAATGGAGACCCATAGATCTAGTTATTTAGAGCTCTAGTCTTAAATAAGACAAATGTAGCACAAAAGAGAGATGTCCCTGTCTCACAGAGATGCTTGCGCTAGGTTTGAATAAAGCATATTTTGGTTATGAACAGGTTTTTGTTTTGTTTTCTTCAGGGTGTGGGTGGGAGGGAACCTATTTGTGTTTCGAAGCCTGAAGGAAAAAACATCCCTGAGAGAGCAAGCCAGCATCCCTTTACTTGAAGGCAGGGATACATAAAACAAAATTGCTTATTAGTCTGCATCCCCATACCTGACAGAGCTGAGGAGCACTTTTGCTTAAGTATCTTTAGCAGTCATACTGCCAGCAAAGGTGAAGAGCTAATGTGCTGCTTGAGGAAGTGCAAAAGCCTGTTCTACTGGTGTATGCTAGCTGAACGTCTCCAAAACCACTGCTCTGTCAACCCTCTGCCTTGTGTCTGCTTGATAGCAGACACTTCCCACTATTTCTGTCTGTAATGAGGTCCAGCTGTCAGAACAAAACTTTTAAATCTGTGAAGAGATGGACTCCCATGGCAGTGGTAGGCACCTACACTGTTGCTCTGAACTTTTTGCCTGCAGGTGACTGTCTCTCTCCTGGGTGAAGGTGTTTGGCTATGTGGGATGTTTAGGTGCTGTTCAGATGCATGCAGCTTGGAACCGAAGTCAGGTGTCCTAACAGGGACTGAGTGTTCCCTCCCACTGTCTGTAGCCATGTGGTGCTTACACCTGACAATCTCATTTATTCTAGAAACAGAAAAGATTTGTCCAATTTCAGATCGGTATGTTTTTGTGGGGTGACTGTAGTCATCCATCTGCCAATCTGCCTTCTCCTACAGCCACCCTTGTGTCCTTGTGCATTTGGCTTCCCTGCTAGCAGCAGGGCAAGGCTTTGCTTCTACCCTCTTCATCTTCGGCAGCCCCAGGGCCACGTAGTGTGGGAACCAACAGCTGGACATGAAATTCTCTGGTTGCTGCTGTCCATGACATATAAAATGGGATGGTTTAGCTGAAGATACAGTGGTTGATAATTTCTTGGGTTTGGTACTTGCTTTGGACTCCAAATAACACATCTTGTGAAATGATCTGCTTGAAAGCAGAGCTTTTACATCTGCCATCTGTCTGTCTCCCACAGGGTGTGCTTGCTTGGGGTGTTTGCCCTGATTGTCAGCTGGGGATCCTTGGGTCTGGAGTTGGCTGTCGCTGTGGTGAGTGGCTCTGTTCCAAGTCCAATTCACCCTTTGATGCAGGTTTATCAGACACAAGATTGATTTTACACTGTGCCTGTTTCACAGTGTGTCTTGTCCTAAGTAGCTGTTTTAGCAATTTGCATCTATGAAAAGTACAGAGCTCCTTCTTCCTCTGTGGTGTAGTGCGCTAGTTAGTATTGCTGCTAAAAGCAGTGCTGGTGGGGATGACTATGAGAGACTTCAGCATCTGAAGCACCCCTATAGTAGAGGGTTCCCTGATGTTAACCTGGCTCAACTGCTCTTTGATGCTGGTGTTCTTTGATATTCCTTTTCCCTTTTGTCTTGCATCTATCTAGGGCTCCAGTGACTTCTGTATCAACCCTGATGCTTATGTCTCCAAAGTGGTTGAAGAGAATGCAGTGCTCAGTGCTGGTAAGTGCGGGGACTGGCTTTGGCACAGGGTACTGTGGCTCCAGCTGTCACATTGGAGCATGGCAGTGGCTGAGAATTTAAGGCTGTGTTTGGAGCAGAGGAGCTTGCATACAGTGGGGAAAAGTATATGTGTGTGGAGCTCTGGAAAACCAATGTTTTTCCCAAAGAAACATACCCCAGTTAGAAGTGCATGTCTACACTTTTTTTTTGTTAGAATAGCCTTCAGAACCTTTATTCTGTCTTGGCCCTTAGGTGGGGATAACTGATAAAATGGAACAACACAAGCCCTTGGATTATTTTGCTTTGAATGTAGCACACTTGAATCTTACTCTCTTCTCTTTGTGACAGAACTGTGGCAATAGCAGTGTGCAGTTTGAGTTGTCATTTTTAAAACTGGCTCTTGGGTCTATATTCCTGGATCTAGAATAGTTGTTTTTATATCTGTTATCAACAAATATATTTTTTTTTCTCTTAATGGTGGCTATAAATAGGAGTCTCTAAAGCTAATTTAAAGAATAAATGAATGGAAGCAGCCACAAAGAGAAGTATGAATTTCCCTTTCCATTATAAATGCAGGATTGTGACTGCTTTGTTTAACCTGTTCCATTTAAAGCAATATGCCTACATCACTGTGGCATCCAGCTGAAACACTGATGGATTTGGGGTTTGTTGCTCTTAATTTAGACTGAAATGGTTGGTGAGATGAGGGGTGCCTCCAATTTGGACCTCATAGGGAGAAAAATTTCTTTCAGAACTGTGACTTAAGCCAGCAGAGATAGCATAAGTGTTAAAAAGGAAAGGTATTTTTCAGGGATAGGTTTGCTGCTTAGGTATCAAAGTTAACTCTTCTTTTCTTCTACCCTCTCTGCCTCTGATAGTTCCTCTGCATGGTTCTCTGTATGATAAAACACAAATAAGCAATGACACTGATTTGCAAAAGAAGCTACTGTTTTTTCTTGGTTCTTATTTGCTGGAATTGGAGAATCTTTGCCTTGTGTATGGAAGATCTAATGTATGCCCATGTGCTTGGCCACGTGCTTAGCCAAACGCTGCCTCTTACTGTGCAACTAATTGATAGGAAGTTAAGTATGTAGCTGTGGCTGAGGATGCAGGGATTGGAAGCAGTAAGAAATGTTTATGTCTGGAAGCAGAACGTAGTAAAAAAGAGCATGTACAGGTTGATATTACCACTCTACAGCTTATTTTTGGAATGCCTTATTTATTGATTTCCTGGGAAGGAGAGAATAGAGCTGGGTAGCTCTCTTTGTTACAAAGAAATGCAATAAGAGAAGAGAATAAGTGTTTAACACCGCACAAGATGGAAATCCTCTCTTGGCTGTGAAGGTGATGAAGATGTGGCTTCAGGTACAAAACTAGTCTCCCAGTTGTTCAAGGGGGCAAACAGGCCAATGAAGCCAAGGTGAGATACCTGACACTAATGCCAGCTGTGTGATGTAATAATTTGGTAAGCCAAATCAGCTCTGGAACATGTTTGGTAACAATTAGATTGACCCTGGGAAACTGAAAAAATGCCCCTTTGTACTGCTTCTCCATGTCAGTTGTCCTTGTCTGCTTGGCTCCTGCAGTTTTCTGTTAATCAGTATCATTCATTTAGAGGCTAACAGTGAGTGCAGGACTGACATTCTGTCCCTCCTACTTCCCCCGGCAGGGACAGTCAACTCCCCCGGGTGAAATCAGGCTCTGTTCTGGCAGCACCGCCAGCTATAACAGTTGTTAAGGCTCCATAAATAACAGTGAATGGGTCTGAGCAAAACGCTGAAGAGGAGGAAGAGCAGGTGTTGTCAGAGGCTTGAGTTGGAAGGGTGGCCACTTCTGTGGGTTGCTGGTGTGTCAGCTCCCTGCTGTTAGGCAGCCGTTGAGAGTTCGTGAGTGCCTTTGCCTTTTTTTCAGAAGGAAATCAGTCTTAACTTCTGAGCCTGTCATCACACTAGGCAGCTGGTTGGGAGATGATCAAATGTTCTGCCTTCCCATGTGGATTTTCACTGCTGTCATAGTTTATGATCAGGAAGCTACGGAAATAGCTCTTTGTCCCTGATGTGGGGACCGTCCTGTGCACCCGAGCAGGAAGGAAAATCACGACATGAGGGCTGCAGTGTGGCACTGCTCAATGACACTTCAATCCCAACAATGGCTCCTTAGAAATGTCTTCAAAAGTCTGAAATAAGTGTTGGTATCCCTTAGTATGCCTGGCTGTAATTTGTAGCAGCTGCTCTGTGGTCAGTTGAGCCATATATACAATGAGAGTGACGAGCTCGAGGAGACAGGGCAGGCAGCTGGGAGCCAGCATAGATGCTGTCCTCTCAGAGGAAGATGCCCTGTTTGAAGGCTCCTAGGTCTAGTGCATGGACTCTTCACACTCTGGTTTGCTGCCTCTGCTCTTTGGATGATGCTCTCCAATAGTAGCAGCAGTATAGACAGATGAAGCAGAAACACTTTTAAGATTGCTCCAGGTAGTTCCACCAGAATGTACCTGACCATGAATTTTTCAGTTCAGAAAAGAGGTGACTAAAACAGTGTGTGAGTTGGATGGAGAGGCTCAGGTAGTCCATGGAAGAAGAATCCATTGGGAGTTACCATATATGTAGGAATCACACTAACCTTGAGAATCACTTCAGCTGATGTTGGGCTGAGAGGGCACTCGTTTTCAGTCTTGCCTAGGTATCTGCTTTTGGCCAGTGCTAGGGTATGGCACACTGGGCTAGGTGCTGCCATCTATTTTTAAGGATATAAGAACCATTGAGTAATCTTAAGTAGCTTTGTAGTGATGGGTCAATTTTTCCCTTCAATCGCTATTTTTAGTTGTTGTTTTTAAATATAACGTGTTGTAATATTCCCAGCCCTGTGCTCTGGCATTCAGACTAGGACTGACTCATAGAGATTTGCATATTTGCAATGCTTTTTTGTTGGTGGTGGTTATAGTAGTTTTCACAGAAAAATAACTGTGTTGGATACTGGGCAACTCATACATTAATATTCCTGTTTGTATATTAATTGCTGTTTGCAAATCTAAATAGAATTAATGGAGCTGAGAATAATCTGATTAAGTGCATTATTATTGTTGTCATGTTTTTAGCTGGAGAGGAGATGTCCTTGTTTTATAGATAAAATCTGCTGCATTTAAAAAGGAGGAGGGGGAGAGAGGAGTTGGGGCAGAGAGCCTTCCTTAATGCAGGTTTCCTGGAGAAGGAGAGACTTAAATAATTTGGCAGAAGAGGCTGATATATGTGCCTAACTTACCCACTATCCATTTATTCAGATAAAGACAATGGAGTTGAACAGTGGCTGTATAATCGGCTCCTGCTGCTAGTAAAAAGACTTGGTGCAGTCAAGATGTTTATTTTCAAAGCAGGAGGCCATCTTCTAGTCTCATTCTTTTTCACTGATATGATATTATTATCAGATGACTTACTGCATAAAATTAAATAAAAAGGCACAATCTGTCTAAACAACAGGACGAGCTTTCTCCAGATTCTCTTACTAGAAATCTTCATGGTGAACAGCCCCTTCCTTCATCTGAAGGAACTGTAAACCTCAGGGGATGGATAATGGAGCCTTTTACCTCCAGTCCAGCCAAGTTGGTCTGGTTGGATGCTGAAACTTAGCTGCTCAGCTACAAGCAGCAAGCGTTCTTGTCTCACACGGCCTTTAAATTGGCCTCTCACTGATTCACTCTCTTCCTAGAAGCCCAGAGCTGAATGAACTGAAAGGCTGACATTGCCACCACCTCCCTTTCCCCTCTAGAAGTAAGGTCAGGACAAAACCTCATGTAGGGCGTGTGGTGCTTGCACAATTATTGCTTGGGCTCAGTGGGCATTGCAGAAAAGAGTTTGAGCAAAGAAACGCTCTCGAGAATCTTGCTGAGCTCATGTAGGTGTTGAGAAAAGCTGTGTTTTGCTGCATGGTTTTGTTGGACTCCTGATTAGCAGAAAGCTTTGACTGGAGGGCATGTGGGATAGCTACAGGCTCTTTGCTGACAGCTCACAGGGACTGATTTCACCAGCACAAGTGTGGCATATATGAAAGAAATATAAATGTTATGCAGATACTTCCCTTTGCTATCAGACTTGTTGCCTTAGGGAAACAAAACTCCTGGTGGAGAACATGTTACCTGGGCAAGATAATCTGGTCAAAAGAGTCATGTTCCTTTGACATCACAGGCAGTATACTTCAACTTTCTCTGATGATTGAACCCACAGAGACAGTATCATCTGGGTATATATGTAAAATGAAAGCTGCTTAGAGAATGCTTAAGTAGAGATGAAGAAGGGCTGGGAAAGGCTGTTCTAGGTATGGGGATTTTTTTTTTTTTCAATTAGGATCTTTTTTTCTGACAGCTCCTTACCCTACAGACCTCCTTGCTGCCTTTTGGCGGGTGCATAATGCCATTTTTGCATTTCAGCTGGGCTTTGAAGTGAATAGTAAGTCTCCATGGTTGCAGGAGCAATATGTAGTTCTAGCAGCTGAAGCTGTCTTTAGTAGGCAGTTCTACTTTCCTTTCTAGGAAAAACAGACTTTGCAAAAATAGAGCATTTTGGGTAATTCCCTTCCTTGCCTTCTGCTCCCACACTGCCTGTGCACCAGGAGAATGGGTCAGGAGGATTGCTGCTAGCAACAGCAGGCACAGGCAGCTGCAACTGTGACCCTGCCTAACCCTTCTTCTATAAACTAGATCGCCTAAAGACCAGCTTCAAAAATCAGATCCAACCTTTAGGAATTTTCCTTGAGAGAAAAATGCACTGGCAAGATAATTATAGAAAGAAATTGCCTGGAGCTGTTAGCAGAGCGCAAATGATGGGTTAGTATAGCTGCTTTCTGGTCAGAAATGTGAGATTTGATGTTGTACATGATAGATTTCACCAGGTTTAAAACTGGTGAAGATGCCTCCTGCTCATTCCTCTTTCCCATCCTGGTGACATGGAGGCAGGGATGTCACGCTCCTCTTAATTTCCAGGCTTTGCAGCACAGGATCACTTTAAGGCAGCTTCACTGCTTATTGTAGCTTTAGCTTTAAAGCACCACAGCTGTTAGCACACTGGGTTCAGTTCAGGGGAAAGTCGCTCCTGCTGGCTTTGCCATTTTGGAAAGCACGTTTTATGTACAGTGTCACACTTGTCAGCTGCAATGCCAGTGCTACCACAGCGAAGCCTTGTTGATCCTGCCTTCCAGGGTGAAGTAAGGGAAGCACTTACTTCACTGTACTGCTTTTCACTTCACTTGTAACCAACAATCTTTATCCTGGGCTTACAAAGTGCAAACTATGATGCTATCAGGAACTCTCATCTGTAATCTGCCCACCAGGGATCATGCAGAAGGCCCTCAGGGAATATTTCTAGAGCTATGTATTAGCAGTATGTCATGCAACTTAATGCACTTATAAAGGTGATGTAAACTTGATACCACTGTGGGAGCCCAAGAGAAACTTTTAGTGGTTTGTTGGTTTAAAATAAATAGGTGACAAGATCACAGCTCCTTTAGGTCACCATGTGTGATGCTGTGGATTGCTGCTGCTATGCTATTCTCACAGTGCAGGTGCATTTTAATCCATCTTTCCACAGCCATTGAGTGTGATTTATGAGCCTGGGAGGAGCAGTCCTTTCCTTGGCTCAGTAGTTGTGGACAGTCATTTGTGTGGTCTGCCCAAAGAGAGGCACACAAAGCAGTTCTTGCTGCCCTCCTATCTGCCCAGGTTTTGCTAATTGCTGTTTAGAGGCTTGGCTGGGGAGATGTAAGTCATCCCAGAGAAAGAGTCGGTGGGAGGGAGATGAAGCACCTGGCAGAAGCTGCCCCAAAGTAGGCTAATGAATTATAAATAACAACTGTCAGGTTGTGCTGCCAGTGTGCAGGAGCTGACAGTCTGTGTCGTACCTCTTGCTCTCCCGTGTGCTGGCTTGCCGAGAGGCCCATTCAATATTTATGGGATGCGCGGCAGAGTCAGGATACAGTCGGGTCTGCTTCCTTCACAGCTCCGCTCGCTTGCGGTTGTGCCTTTTACTGATTTCTGAGTTGGGACTGATTAGAATAGCTTTACAGCCTGCAGTACGTGCTACTGAAAATCACAGATGAAAGATTAAAAAGAATGGGGAAAAGGATGCTAGTGGGGGAGAGGGAAATGCAGAGTGTATGTGTGTTTTGGGGCTTTTGTAGTCTTTGCCGAGCCAATGTCACCCTTGATTTTGCTGAGCTGGTATGCTCCCATTCATCTGAAGAGAAACTGTAAATGTTTGAGAACTAATCTGAAGATATCTGGGTGATCAAGTCTTTCAGAGCTCCCTCCCTTGATAGCGTTGCTGCGATTGGCATGGGAAAGCCTGATATTTGCAACTTGTTGGCAGTTGGTGTAGTATTATGGAGGGCTCATGAGGGCACCTGGCTTTCATATGCATCTGAATGAGGAGGAATAAAACTGTGTCTTCAAGCCTGGAAATAGATGCTGCTGCTGCTAGCAGAGCACTCTAACAGTCTTACCTGGAAGTTTAGGACTTCCCTGTACTGGGATTACTGGTAGAGCTACTCAGTATTAAGACTAACTTCTGGGATGTTACCAGGAAATGATCTGCGGTCCCTTGAACAGATAATATGTTCCTTTTACCCTAGTACATGTGGTAAGATTGACTCAATACTGAAAGTACATCTTTTGCATAAGTCAAAAGAAGGATGAAAAACAAATGACGTGTATTCTTTTAGTTAAAGTATAATTAAAGCCTTCTAACTGAAATCTAACTGCATACAAGTAACATCCATCAGAAAACAGACTACTATTTACTTGTTCTGCCCTAACACACGTCAGAAATACAAGAGCCTGTTGTCTTCTATCTATTTTCCTGCTTTCAAAGTGATACCATTTTTAGGAAATTATATTACTGAAAGTTAATATTTTCTTGGGTTAGGAGCACTTTCTTACGTTGTTCTACAGAACACTGCCTAAAACCAATCTCTCCTTGAACATGATAGAAGAATCCCCAGTTGTGAAGGTGTCTTTTTTTACCCTTTTTTCTTTTAAATGCTTGAACTTCTACATTTAGGAAGGTGTATCTTCAGCATTGTGTAGTAGCACAGGGATGTGTGTATGCACCTCCTTTGGCCCAACAGCGTGCTTCCACAGGTATTTTTGATAGCAGTCTGTATTTATGTAACCGCTACTACCTCTCCTGTGCTACTATTTTGTGATGGGTTGTGACCGAAGTGGTGAATTGAATTGGCTGAAAGTTGAGTCGTCTCCTTTCTAAGTGCCTTAGACAGTTGTCTGTGGTTGCTTTCAGTGACCATAGAATGGTATTCTGACACTTGGAAGTTGCAGAAATTAAACATCCAGTTGGATTTATCCTAGACTGAGGTCTTGCCTTATGGTTATACAGTGGTAGTGCTGACTTCTGAATAAAACTTTTTGGATGCTTCATCTAACTACTGAAGTGGAGCAGCCCCATTGCCTTTCACTGTTCAAAAAAAAACCCAAACAAACTGAAAAAAAAAAAAAAAAACAAAAAACAAAACAACAGAAAGCAAATCTTTCTTTTCTCCCCAAAGGCATCTTACATCCCTTTCTCTAGTGCCATCCATGCACTGTAATCCTATATAGAGAGAGGGAAGTGATTCCATTTATATTGCATTTTCATTTTGTGTATTGCTTTCAGAACTTAACACCTCCCTTGTGGCAGCTGCAAAATGCTGCAAAGCTGGAACAATGTATCTAGTGTGACTTTCTTTTCTTTTGTCTTTGTAGGTACTCTCCGCTATTACATTACCTGTAGTGCTGGATACCCCAACCCTTTCCAGCAGGTGAGTGTAAGCATCCTAGCAACCTTCACCCCTTCTCAGCATCCTGCAGGGTACAGGTTAAACGCTTTTGATGCCAGCATGCAGCAAGTTGCAAGGTGTTAGCTTTAGGGAGCACTCTAATCCTCTTGGTAAAGCTTTGGTAGCTACTTTCCAGCTGTGCAAGCACTGTGATTTAGTGAGCAATTTTTTCCAACTTCATCACCACCTGCATAGTTTCAGGTCCAGGATGCCCTCTTAGAAGGGCCTATGGGTGAGGTGGTGAGAACCATGGTTTTGTTTGTGGAACCTCTGTTCCACAAAACACCCACAATTAATGCCAGGGTGGGAAACTACATACTTCCTGCTTTGAATCTCTTCTTTCAGGTTCTTTTGGGTTAAATAGTGGCAATGCTCCACTCCCAAAATGCAGCCACTTCTGTGGGTGAAGGAGTGATTCTCACATATGTCTCTTAAATCCCTTGGATGTTGAAGGGTTTATATCCTGAAGTATAAATGTGAGTCATTATTCTTTCGTGTGGGGGCTGAAGAACAACACCTGGGCCCATCCCAAACTTCGTCTAATGTATCAGAGGCTAGAATGAACCCACACCACCCACCATTTGGCAGACACCAGCTGCTTCACCGTTTTATATTTAGGATTTTTAAAGTCTTGTCTTCCTCTGTTTTAAAGGGTGGGGTAAGAACACTTCAAGCTGTGATATGATGCACTGTTGCCATCTGTTGCATTTCTAGTTGCTCAGTATACTCTCTGACATGCTATTGCATGTGAAATTCCCATGGATGCTTTAATGGGATGTAAAGGCTGCACCCTAATACAAACATCTAGTATCACCGTTAAGTCTTTCTTGGCCATCTGATTCAGTAAAAAAATCCAGGTTTGCTTTGTGGTGAGAACATGAGTGCTTTGTGTATTTTCTTTCTCTTTCACCTCTGTCCTTGAAGCTGGCCCCAGCTGTGTGTATAGTTCTTGTGTGTGTGTTTTTGTGGGTTGTTTTTTTGCTTTTGGTTCTTCCCTTCCCCTCTTCTTTCTGTGCATACTTTTTCCGGGTTGGTAAAAGTCAAGCTTAACCCTATCATAGCTGCACCCATGTTAGCTGAGACACCCTTAACTTGTACAATTCATGCTGATGATGTTTCAGTGTTTGGGAAGTAGGATTTAAGTCTTTTCCCAGGAGTTCTCTTGGTGCATGTAGCCTGAATTGCTGAAACAAGCAATGTTTTGTATTGAGCAGAAGCTGTCAGGAAGTCACAAGGCTCTGGTAGAGATGCAGGATGATGTTATGGAACTCATGAGATCAGCAAGCAGAGAGTATCCCACATCCAAGGTAACTATCGTCAAGTTCACTCTCCCTGTGCTTTCTGGCTCCCCTTACCCTTGCACAAAGCCCAAGATCAGCTCCTGCAAAGTCATTTCCTTGCAATAATCACTAGCTTGTTGCTTATAGGAGTATCTTACTCGGATCCAGGAGGTTTTAAATTCAACAGAGATCAACTTGCAGCAACTGACAGCTTTAGTAGACTGTCGGAGTCTGCATTTGGTGAGTACTCAGTAACTGGGCTAGAACTAAGAAAGAACAAAGTGGGTGTAGAGCCTGTAGCATACTGATTATTTTGGAGTTTCAAATCTCTGGTGTGCCAAAACAGCTTACAACAGCTTTTACTGATTGACTCCAGCAGAAAGGAGAATGGGAATTTGGATCAAGTTAGCTTTCTGTTTAAAGATCAACATAGGAAACTAGATAACATGCCTTTATACGTCTACAAGCTGCAGCCCTAAGGTTTCAGGGGCCTTCAGGTTTTTTTTTTTTTTCCATAGCACATAGCTTGTTGCCTTTCCCATGGAATGGAATTGCCTTATAGCTGCAGTATAGCATGGCCTAACTGTTGCCCTAGCTGTGTCTCTGAAGGCAGAGAACAGGTAGTCCTTGCTTGTCTTCTTGGGCAATGGGACATAGTGAGGGAACTGAGAAGTGTAATGGAAATCTTAAGTTGGGTGGATAAGTTTGCCTTGTCTTTTTTCTTCTTTTTTTTGTCTTTTTTTTTTTTTTCTTCTTTTTTCTCTCCCCCCCCCCCCCCCCCCCCCACCTTCTTAAAGTCTTATTGTGTGGGATTGCAAATAGTAATATGCTTTGGAAAAAGGACTACAATCTCTTAAATTGTTTCAGAGAACATAGTCCAGAGGAAGGGCTTTTGAATTAGAGCTCAATGTTAACTCCATAGTGATCAAGAAACTCTGCTCTTTTCTCTCTCCAGGATTACATCCAGGCTTTGACGGGCTTTTGCTATGATGGAGTGGAAGGACTTATCTACCTGGTTCTCTTCTCCTTTGTCACAGCCCTCATGTTCAGTTCCATTGTGTGCAGCGTCCCACACACTTGGCAGCAAAAGAGGTATAGAGAGGGTTTAGATCCTGTAGCATTGTGGAGCTCTTCCTGAAGGAAGACTGGCTATTGGATTTGTGCCCATGAGCATATGGCGCTCTTTCCCATATGATTCCAGGAGTGAGGGATGAAGCTTTATAAGCACAGGTCCAACAGAAAAAAAAAAAATGTTGGCTTTTGCTTTGGCTGTGGTTAATATTTACATCTGAACCTGACTGCACTGGAATAGTCTGTGTGCAGAGCATTTAGTACACTGTAGAACTATGAGTCAAGTCGGAGATGAATCATTATAGCTGTAGAGAGAGTTAATGCTTGAACTATGTGCCATCTGTAAAATACCTATTGTCTTGCATTGCTTTGAGGCATTTGTTCTAGTATGGGGAAGAGAATTGGAATGAGCAGCAGTTCACACTTGCCTTTTTGGCTTTTCTCACACTGGGGTGACTGACTTGCATAGCTAATAGAAACCAGGATCTGTCTTGCTGGCAATAGCATGGGCAGATGAGATACTTGCAAATTGGTGGCAGTCATCTAACAGTAGAGTTGTTTGGAACTGGTATTAATGATGGTAACCAGGCTGATCAGTAAGTCTTGAGCAAACCTTTGCTTCACTGACTGGCTGCTGCACCACATGCAGCTATTTAAAATAGCTTTGAGTTTTCTGTTCTTGCAGAAGAGCAGTAGACTGTGCAGCAAATTCTTTTCTGTGGTCCTGAAACATGGTTTTTGTGGTCTAAGCCCAGGCTTAAGGTTCAAAGTAAAATGGAACATCCTGAACAATAGCAGGAAGCCAGAGCCCTCCAGGCTTGCGGTGCCCACAGAGAAAGCCTTGGGAAATGCGTCAGAATAGCACTTAAGAAAATGTCTGGTTTCCTTACCTCTTCCACACACAGCTACAGAGAAATTACCAAGAGAATGCTGGTCTGCCTGTTTGAAGGAGAAAGGTTGACGCAGTGGTATCTCTTGTGCTGCCTTCCATGTGGGCTGCTGCCTGTCCTGCCAACCCCGGCAGGCGCAGGCTGCTGCTGTGAGCTGAAGGATTCCCTCTTGCATTCCCCGGAGCACCATTTCTTCCTCTGTCTCCCTCCAGGAGGTGGAGGATGTCATACTTATTGCCTGTAAGAGGCTGTGCAGGCTGCAATTCCCTGACTAAATCTTCAGTGCCACCTCGTGGTACAGAAGCTGCAGGTGATATTTGGGATGTAGCAATGTCCATGCTGTCTTTCCCAGCAATAAAGTGCTTCCTGTAGAACCTTTTACTAGCTTTGTCAAGCGTCGCCAAAATATATTTCAGACCTTGGTGCTTCATCCCGTAATTAGAGAGATAAAATAGCAGTGTATATTGTATAGGAGGGACAAGAGCATACTATGGGAAGGGGGGAAGGAACCAGCTGGCAAACAGCCCTGCTCTGCATTAAAATTGATTTAAAATCCTGACATTTTTGAGAGAATAGAGCCTTTAGGCACAAACATTGCAGCTTAGTCTCCATAAAGACTTCTGAGATTTTGATAGGTGCTGAAGCAACCAGCAATTCCTTTGTAACCAGGATGGGAGTTCAGAATAGTCTACAGAGACTTATCCTTAAAAGCTCTTTGGACATGGCTACAAGAAATAGAAGGAGACAGATTGCAGTTTTGAAGGATGATCTCTGTGGGATGCATAGCACTAAATCCCCACTGCCTCATTTTATTTTTTTTTTTTTTGAAGTGCTGTGTATTTCAGGATGTGTGTCCATCCTTTGGTTGTATGACTGGGCAGTTGCAGAACTATGCTGTCTGCCAAGCCCTGAGAGAAGACCGCAGGGAGACTGTAGGGGATCACGCCGTGTAAAAGTCCAGATGGTATCTGTGGGAGGTCTGAGTCACTGTGGTGTAGGCTGTGTTTGACACTGCCACCCTGAGGCATCCCAAATGGGATGTGGAGGTGTGGAAGATGGTTGGGAGGTTCCTAGGATTACCATGGTTTCCTGCAAACCCCACATGTGGGGTAATTGTAGGGTTCTAGGAGGAACTTTTTCTCCTTCTTGCAGAAGCTCAGATGATGATGGGGAAGAAGAATCAGCTGCTCAAGGGAGTAGACAAACACACGATAATCTTTACAGAGTGCACATGCCCAGCCTCTATAGCTGTGGGAGTAGTTATGGCAGTGAGACCAGCATTCCAGCAGCAGCACACACAGTCAGCAATGCTCCCGTCACAGAGTACATGTGAGTATCCCAACAAGAGGGCTGTACTGCGGCTTGTCCAGGTTGCTTCACTCTGATTTCTGTCGTCGCAAAGTGCTGTGAGGCACTTTTGACCAAGCAGTAGAAAGCGATGAAGGATTTTATCCAAAGTGTCAAAAGGGATGTTTTGTGATGGGCATATATTGGGAGAAGGGAATAGCTTGAAAGTGCTGCAGTAGGAAGAGTTATATTAGGCAGCATGCTCCAAAATGTGAACAGCTTTGTCCTGTAGGATTTAGAAATCTGTCTAGAGAAAAGAAGTGGGAAGGTATTGTCTGGGCTCCTTATTACACAGTGATTCTGATCACCGGAAGGCTTAATTTTTCAGACAGAGCAGTCTTGCCAGAAGATTTTAAGCCTCCTGAGAGACTGAGAGCCAAGACAAAACCTGCAGGCTCTGTCCTTCCACAATATTTGCAGTCAGCTCTGACATCTGTTGCAGTCCAGAGCTAGCAAGTCCAGGTGGGATCTTCAGAGCTTTCTCCAGAAGTGCCTGATCCTGATCACACTTGGATTACCTTCAGGACCCATCTTTTTTGGGCTGGCACATCATTTTGTTCTTCCCCTTAGACTTTGTCCTCATTTTATCTCCATTTCTGCAGCTTGGCAGTTCTGATGCTGCAGGGAGGCAGATTTTCACACAGACCTATTTTTAAATCACTTGACATGATTCAGTGCGGGCCCTTCTGAGTAAGAGTGTAAAGATAGTGTTCAATCTGAGGAAAATAATGCTAGATTTGTGCCCTCGTCTGAAAAGAGGGATCCACCTGGCCTGTAAGAAAAGCTTTGAGGGAGACTGACCTGATACGGTAGTTCTGGGGGTGCGTATGCTCTGTCCCATGTCATCGTTGGAGATCTTCCCCAGAGTAGCATGGCACATACCCCCTGTTACCATGTGTGTCTTCCTTTCCTAGGAGCCAGAATGCAAATTTCCAGAACCCCCGTTGCGAGAATACCCCGCTCATTGGCCGGGAGTCCCCACCTCCCTCAGTAAGTCTCTCTTTACTGCTCCTCTCTGCTTCAGCAACTTTGGGGAATACATGTTTACCACTCCTGTATACTCTCAAGGGAGCTGATTGTGCAGCCAAACACAGGATCTGGCCCATAAATGGCAGCAATTTGAATAGACAAGTCATGTCTCACCTGCCATGGAGAATAAAACCCTGTTACGCTACTTTCGACATTGCACATAAAAAGAATAAATCTCAATCTGTTAACATTAATAATCCTATGGGCCCAGTCCTGCCACCACTGAAGTGCATGAGTATCTTGGTGGGTGACTTCAGCAGGATGATTCACTTGCATGCAGTGTACTTGCTATCTGTGGCATTGGTTCCTCAAGTTTAAAAAGAAGCTTGTTAAAACAGTAAATTCAGAGTTATCGCTGAACCTCTCTCCTTAATCTGCCCTAAAGAGATGGTAGGATGAAACCTGTATTATTTTTTTGTTGAGATTTTTTTTTTTTTAAATCTTTCTTTCACAACTGTTTTCCTTTCTTTAGAATCTATTTTTGAATTTAATTTCCTATGGAGGAAAAAAAAAAAAAACTTTCATGGAAGGTTTTGGTATTTGGAGTGGCCTGATAGCCATTTCTGTATGATGGATAAAACATGGGCTTTCCTTCGTGTCTGTGTAAGAACTAGGTGAATCTTGCCTTCCTTCACTGGATCCTGTAAGCCTTACTTACACCAGAACTTGGAGAACATGCCATCGCAGTGCTCACTAACTTGGTGGTGTGATTACAAAGGATGAGTAGTAGCATGCTTAATAACCAACCAGTCTCCAGGTATAGGTAAAGAAAATACAGTCTGTGGTGCATGATTCAAACTCATGGGAAGGGGGGGAGGAAGAGGAGGATGAAGGAGTAGGAGTTGTGGTGGAAAAGAGGACATCACATTCATGTTTTCACTTCAGAAGGACCAGTTCATCTTGCTGTAGAGAAAGCGGAAAAGTGGAGAGCTGATCTGTGTGTCTGTACTTGGCCAGACCTCTTCCAACCTTCACAAAGAGCTTTTCCCGATCCCTGGTGGTACTCTGATCGCAAGCTCTGGTAGCGTTATCTGCTCTCAGCAACAAGACAGTCCTCGGGAGAAGGGCTGATGTGCTGCACACAGTACAGTGTGGCCCATGCTTTACCACTGGCGTTTCCTGTTGTAGGAGAGGGCACTGTCCCTCTCGTACTGCCAAGGCATATGTTCGTGGAGTGTTTGTAGACCAAGGTCCTGCTTCCCTTTGCCCTACAGCTCTTCTGCTTCAGAGAAAGCACACTCCTTTCTGCAGGGGCTTTAGTCATGCACAAGTTCCCTGGTTCTTCAGTAGCTGTTTGTGTTAATACCCTGAGCGGGGATCTGAGTCCTGGTGCCTTAGGCTGGTTTCTGAGAGTAGATAAAGATGAGATTTTTTTTTTTTTTTTCAGAGTAACTTGACTTGGCAGACATCAATATAGGGAAGCGCAAGAGCTGGGGGAGGAGGAGAGTGCAGTGCTGCACCTATAAGCAAGGGGAGCTTCTCCCTAGACGAGGCGGAGAACAGGCTGTAGGATAAAAATGTGTTTTCTGAAGGGATGTAGTAGACGGGCAGTAGAGAGAAGAAAAATACTGTCTACTCTTACATTGGCAGGCAGCAGGGAAGGGGGATTTTCTGGGATATTTGTATTCATAGCTCTCAATAGCAGGTGGCTGAGACTATACAGAGGCAGAAGAAATTGTAACTTTTCTTAGCAAATCATCTGTGGGTGGAGAGAGATGAAAAGGGAATACCAATGCATGTGTCCCTGCCTCTTTTTGTGAGGGAGGAGAAGGGGATAACCATTTGAATAGGTTATGTCCAGTGGGTGGACAGAGCCGATATATTCCATTTAGCTTTCTGTAAACAGATGGTGAAAACTAAGATGTGATGATCCTGCTGCATTGTTTGTCCGTTACTTTTCCTGGCTTTTTGTTTGTTTGATTGTTTTTTTTTTCCTTCTCTCATTCCTTCTGTTTTCTCCTTCTTGCCACAGGGCTGTTCCCTTAGGGTTGTAGAGCCCACCTTGTCACTGACACACACCACAGCGTTTCACTTGCTTGCACTGTGTTTTTCATGCACGTTGAGGCTGCACTCTCTTTTTCTCTCTCTTTCTTGCGTCATCACAGTTGTATTTGGCTGCCATGGACAGTAGCAGCCATATGAGCTGGCAGCTTAAGCCCTCGGACAGTGCACGGACATACTGGTAACAGCGCCCGCAAATGGAACAGGTACTGGAAAAAAGGTCCTTCTTGCTCAACCCCTTCTCCACTCCCAACCACTCCCTTCATCCCTGCACTGTTTATCCCAGGCCAGTGCCTTTATTTCTTCACATTCCTTCCCTCTGCACCTCCCACCCCATTCCCTCCTGCCAAGGGTTAAAATTAAAATCAGTTATTGCTCTGGTGCAGACTCAAGGAGCAGTATCAACCTCGTAAAGGATTCTGGTGCACGTTGTGAGGGTTATAGGCGCCCATGCCTCTCAAAAGCTAACTCACAGCAGCTTCAACTCAGAGCCCACACTTAAGAACAGCTTGAACACTTAGTACTGAGTGCTGCTCAAATGTAGAACTAACCTTGCACTTCAAATGCAGAATAGATCTCCCATCACAAGAAGCTTTTTACTAGAAGTAAGGAGAACCAATTTATCAGCTTTTCAGTCAGGACTGGTTGTCTTAATTCAGCTTTTGGCTTCCCTTAAGCCCTACTGCTATCCTGTTTGTCTTGACTGGTCATAAAAGCATGTGCCTGAAACCAGTGATACTTACCTGCGCAAGCTTTTAGCTCCTCAGTAGGATTTTTTCATTTGTTGAAAGATCAGAGCTGGTAGTTCTGGCCTGTCCCAAAGAGTTACCTCATTGCCTGTTGTGCAGCTTCTCCTTTTATCCTTGCATTTCAAGTTAGAAAGGAGCAAGTTTTTTTAAAACTTCCCTAAGGTCCAGACATAAGCACTAAGATCTGTTTCATTCTGTTTCAAAACCTTTTACTGTTTTGTTTGTTCTCTGTGTGTCCAAATCATCCCATCCGTGTCCCACAGGCTCTGTGAACGGGGCCTTCCTAGTACCATTTCACTGTCTGAATTCCTAATGGGCTGTACTCACTGATGTTTTCCAAGATAGCTGGTGTTTCTTCCCTCGCAGTGGTCCATGACAAAACCACATGCCTACAGAAAGAGTAGGTGGTCTGCATTAGGCCTTGTAGTTTTTTAACTTGGTTGAGTAAAGGGTATAATCAGAGCTACCAGGCAACTCACCTGGAATGAAGGACAGTGCTCCTTCAAGGGAACTACAGTCATGCAGTAACTGGAAAGTGTTGGTTCCAGTTGGAACAGAGGGCTCGTTGCTTTTGACTCATACAATCAATGACCCGTATCTTACATTCTGTTCCCAGAAATACATATCCATAAAGCTGCTGTTTCTCCTTTTCTGCTGTTCTTGTTGGGGCTTTTGTCAGCCTTGCATTGGATTCCTTTCTGTCATGTTGCTGCTTGGTCTGCATTCTTGCTGCCCCTTGCCGTTTGTCTGCCTGCCTTGTGACGTGCTGGGAAGGGTGCTGTCTGAATTGGGTGTCCTGATGCCCTCTGCCGTGGTGCATGAATGCAAACAAACTTGCCTTGAAGCATGGTGCTAGCACCTGTGAAAGGGTCACAACTTTCTTCAGTCTTAAGTCTTGCAAGGACTGCTCTTGGGCGTCAGCTTATGGTGGTTTTTCTGCTTTGTGGTTCCTGCAGGTGGTATTGTAGCAATGTTAGAAGGGTCTATTCCATGAAATAAAATACTGCTTGTTGGGGGGGAAATTCTAGTGTCTTCATTCTGGACTTGAAACCTCCTCAGGGCTGAAACATGACCTGATCTCAGTCTGCACTGTCTTCTGTTTATCTAAGGTCGCACCCAGAGTTTAATGTGGCTGTCTGCAGGGCTAAGAGAAAGGCATTACATTCTTTCCAAGGCTTTCAAAACACAAACAAAACAAACAGAAGCTCTGTTCTTTTGACTTGGAAAACTTAAGTCCCTTTGAATTCAGAACCCACTGGCTGGAATTGGCTGTGTCCCTGCATCTTGTACCTCCTATATATAATGATACCAAACCCTGTGTGTTTACTGTGCTCTAGCTATTTGAGAGATGGATAAACCTTTAAGAACTTGAATCCAAAAGCTTTGGTCTTTATTGGATTACCTGTACAGTTCTGGCAGGTAATCAAAGTCAGGGTAGCTGAAGAGAGATACATGTGAAGTTTTTAACCACAAATAGTAAATGGTTTATACTTGGAGTCATGGTTTCATATGGTAAGTAATCTTCTGGCATAGCTCAATTAGCTGTGAAGTACTCGCGGTCTGCACAGTTCACAGGAGTTGGTAGAATTTATGGTGTCTAAAATTAACCAATTATTCCTATAAATTTTATTTTATTTCATTTGCAACCAATGATTTCTTTGTACACAGGCTATATGTATTAAGCACGTAACTAGTATGTGCTGGCAAACCATACCTGTGAAATTTTATACCCTTAACAAGGCTGAATGTGAAGGAAATACTTTATTTTTTTCCTTTGGAGAAATACAAAAATAAACTTATGTGCAATTAGCTGTGTTTGTCCTAGCTGACTGGTCAGTGACTGAGAGGTGTGCTGTGTTCAATAGCACATGCCACCAGGAGATAGGGTAACAAGAAGTCTTTTTAGGTACTCTTTTTAGGGTAGCTGACAGTGTGGTGAAGGTATGGGTTGAAAATTGTCCTCCATGCTGTTTTTGAAAGGATAAATGAGGGTATATAGGTACATGGGTACTTCTAAAGGAGCTAAAGGCTTAGTTATTTAACTATGGGTAATATAGTTTGGTTTCATATATGTGACTGGCAAGTGTCTGCTGATACATCTTCATCTGCTGGCCTCTCCAGATGTTGAGATCTGTGTATTCCACAGCATCTTTCTTCTGCTTCCCAGCAGAGGATGCACTGAAGGACTTGACCGAGGAACTACTGTCAACAGCATGTGGAGCAAAGCATTTGTACATGGAGTCAAATGCAGTGACTGGAGATCCAGTGCACACTGATAGAGCTGTGCTCATTATGAGAGGTGCGCAGTGAAGTGTTAGTGCTCTACTTCCAGGTTTCAATCATACTTATCGTGATCATTAAAAATACACTTTAACAGAAGGAGTAACTGGTTCAAACTGTAATGGGAAAAGGTACGAAGGTACAAAAATCCTGAGTTAAGGAGAGAACATCAGCCCTAACTCTGACTACTCTGAGTCTTGATTTGTTCCTTGTGGTGGATTGCAGGTAGGTTTGAATGTAAAATGCCCTCTATTTGACTGTCCAAACCTTGTGTTCCTGATTACTTTGTTTTAGTGACACTTAAATAACTGTGGGGTGTTTTCTTGGTGGAGGAAGGAGTGAATTCTTTTCGACTTTTTCTTCTGTGATGGGTGTACTTTGTACATCTTTGAAATGCAGTTCATCAAGTGGCCCTTCTTGATTTTAATGCTCTAAAGAAAGTCGATGTTGCATGTTGTGTGCTAAACCTATATGACTTGTCCAGGAAGATGCACAATAACCTTCCATGGTCTGAGACTTTTTTTCTAAATACTTCTTACAAAACCTTAGCACCTGGAAGCTCTTTATTCATACTCATCTCCTATCACATGTCACCATACAGAATATAAATGGAAAATGAGCAATCAAATGCATTTATCCTTTGAAGACCCTCTTCTTAGCATGATGTTTGGCTGGTAATTTCAGCATTGCACTAGCTGAAATGTGCCCTACTTACTCTCTGAGAAAGTTCTTTGACTTCTAAGCCTCTCTGAGCCTGTTGGGTTAGTTTCATATGCTTTAATAATGCCCTAAACTTTATTTCTGAAACAGTAATCACATTTAATAAACCTTACAGCATATAGTCCTTAAACTGGCTCAGCACGGTATTTTCTACCTTTTTCCTTCTCACTGACAAAAAATACATCTTAAAAAGAGAAAGAACAGATGTACCTTTTGTCTTCTAAATATAGATGCCGTTTCTGGGCCAGAGTTTTATATTAAGATCCATGTTCTGCAGAAAGTTTTCCAATTATGGAAGACACTAAAAGATGAGTGTGCAAATAAGCCACAGGTGTCTTCATCTTGTGCCAATGGGGTCAGCACTGCTAAAGGAGCAGATTGTCTCTTCTATTGTACAGGGGTTCAGCCCAGGTCAGTCTTTGAAGGAAAACTGATAAAATACTGTTAATTCTCTGAAAATCCCTTTGGACAGCTGAGCTTTTGAAAGCCTAAAGATGCCTCATAATGTTCTTTCCCAGTGGGCAAGATAAACCATACCTCCTGGTGAGGAACTGCCTTTCAGTTGTCTCTTTGCCAGCTTAACTGGCTATTTTATGTGGTTCAGTTTTAAAGGTGATAAAAAGTCAGTATGCTGAAGAGCACTCTTGGGAAGTAAGATGTGGGTATTACAGAATTATTCAAGCTCCAGCTGGTATAAAAAGAGAAATAAAATGTCTGTCCTCATTGCTTGGTTGTTAGTATCATGGTAGCAGAATCCCAGAAGCAGTAATGTGGTCATGATGAAGGCATTGAACACATTAGCACAAAGATGCAAAGTCTTTTTTTCTTACTGCTGGGTATTATTTACATGCTTTTCAGCTCCTCGTTCAAAGCTGAATGGCATATGTTACCTCAGTAGCTTCTGGGAGCTGTTTTGGATCACCATGCTTAAAATGAAAAATAAAATAAGAAAAAACAACCCCCCAAAACCACCTTTCATCTTTCTGACTTTCTCTTCTCGTCCCCAAGCTGGATCCCTGTCTACAACTGCACAGTACACAGGTTGGATCCCAAACTGCAGTGAATTATTACCCATCTGATAACTATTAGCTTAATATTATCTTGTTTGATGGCAGTCTGTTTCCAGCCTGACAGGGTCTGATCTTTCTTGAGCGTAAATTGTTCAGAGATTCATTCTTCCACACTTTTCTTTCAAACTGCCCATCTGTGATGCATGCAGTCTTCTGCCCTCATTGCCATAAAATGCAGTGTAAAAATGCAGTGTGGCCCCATTTTCTTTTCAACCTCCTTTTCTGGCATGGTTGAAAGCAATAACATGCCTAAGAGAGGATGAAGGGGTGAGGTGGGTTTTTACATCTGCATCATTTCCATTTCCCTCTCTGCTCCCAAGTGAAGTATGGCATATATCAGCTCAATGACTATTGGATTTTCTTCTCTGTAGAGAGCTTGGATCGGTGATTAGCCCATCTGTACTGACCTGGCCAGCATTCTTGCAGCAGGCTGACAGTATGTTACTCAGAGTGGACTACACATTGACTTGTGAAACTTTCCTTGTCAGACTGAGCCAGCAGCTCTTTGATATGCTTGCTGCAAATACAGACCGCTTTATGCTGGGAGGTGGTCATAATCTGTGGTTCTGTGTTTACATTAGTCATTTTGACTTACTTTTCTGTTCTGTTTTGTTTTGTTTGTGTTGTTTTTGTTTTGTTTTGTTTTGTTTTTTTTTTGTCTTGTCTTCCTCCAGTACACCTCCAGCATGAGAGCCAAATACCTCGCCACCAACCAACCTCGTCCAGATGCTGGCAGTGTGCATTAAAATGAAAAAGCAAAAGCAAAAAAAAAAAAAAAACAAAACCCACACGTGCAGTCAGACTAAACAATGTGCCAACTGCTGTGCCCCTGTGCTGTCCTCGTAGAACAATCCTGCTGTTCTGCCCAAAATCCAGTGCAGCTCCTTTTGTTTCTCCAGTCCAGACCACCCCTCCAACCCGGTACCTGCCTACTGGAGTGGAAGCCCCTTTTGAATTTAAGCCTTCACCTTGTTGTACCTGATGTGCGAGAGGCAGCAAGCACGTGCAGGCAAGCAACTGGGAGCACCCAGGCAAGAAACTGGGTCCACCTTCCTGGGGGCCAACTTATTAGAGTAGCCTACCAGAAAAAGTTGGTGAATATCTTCTGCCCCCTTTTTTCCCCTTCTGTTCCCCAGAGGGACTCGGTGAAAGATGGTGGTAGATCTTCTTCACTTGTGCAGTGGAATCAGCAGTCTGTCAAACACTGAAGAAGCAGAGGCTTGGTGTCTATGACTAGTGTACAACGAGGGGATGCTGAGTCAGTGCACAATGCAGCTTTCTGGTGGGAGTCCTCTGGTCTGGTGCTCTGTGTGAGGAAGAAGGGAGACTCCTGCCTCATGGTGTCAGTGCACATCCACTGTAATTTGGGAGCCTGGGGCTCTTCTAGAGCAAACCATTCCATTACCCTGGTTAACTTTAAAAAAAAAAAAAAAAAAACAACCTAATATTAAGAAAAAATTAAGAAAATGCCTTTTTCTTTCCCACTATATTTAGCATGTGAATTCTTGAGAAGGAGCAGCAGGTCCCAGTACCAGTCAACTACCCTGTCCATTGCTCTGAACCTGACCTCTCTGCTCCATCAGGGAAGCCCAGGTACTTGCAGATCGCATTCTGGGTGCTGCCCTTTTATGAGGCCGACACTCAGATGAAACAGGAGCCAGCCACCCACTTGGTGCCAAATTTTTCCAGGAAAAGACTTGTAAGACTTTGGGGGGTGTGGGGGGGTGCGTGTGTATTTTTGCACTAAAGAGTTTCAGCTCTCTGATGCTAGATCTTATGGGACAGTCAGCTTGCAAAAGCAAGAGAGACTGGAAGCACCAATGGATTTATAGCAAATGCAAGCTCTCCCTGCAGGAGTGACCTGTGAACTCTGCTGGACTTCTTATTCCTTTTTTTTTTTTTTTTTAATTAACCATAATTTACAGCACAGGGTTGCTGAACTGGCATTGAAGGAGGTTTTTGGAGCCTCAGTCCTAACAAACCGCAAGATTGTCAGTGTATCTTCTTCTGTGTTCCAGAGTCAGAAACCCAAATGACATCTGGAGAATATTGTGACTGTCAGAAGAGGTTTTTATTTTATTCTGTTTTATTTCATTTTGTTTTTCAAGGCACATTGCTAACCACTATCTGACCATATTAAGGCACATGTAAGGCATTTTTCTAGACATAAGGCAGAACAAAGCTTGCAAAGGGGCAGCTGGGTGCCTGCAAAGGGCAACATCCTCCATTGGTGCTGTACTTTCCACTGAAGAGTAGTGCTCCAAAGGGCACTGACAGCTTCCTACTGCAAGAGGAGACTGCCTCTTGGGAGGTACTGTTAAGTACTGCCCTTTCAGTAGGGTAACTATGATGTTCCTTTTTGTCTTTTTACCTCTGAGCAGGGGCATCTTAGTGTAGCTGCTAAGCATTATATCAAATAACTGGCAGAGGAAATAGTGGGAAATGTGTCTCAAACTAGAGTTGAGCCATTGGCAGAGGCAGTTAGTCTTCACCTCAGTGATGTTCAGACTCAGTATCTGTTTACCCCACGTTTGCTGTACGGGGCACAGAATCTACCAATCTGCCTTTACTCAAGTCAGTTGCCTTCTTGCAGTGAGGTAGGAATTGCTCCTAGCAGGTGGCTAACTAGAATGATGGTATCTGCTGTAAAATGGTACCAGCTCTGTGGAGGAGCAAGCTTTGAGACTCCTCTTAAGATAGAAACCACTAAGAGACTGCAAAAGCTGTAGGTCAGCTATTATCATTCATGGGTAGGGAGACAGGGAGAAGGCACCGCCATGCAGACAGGAAGAGAAGGTTTTGGAGAAAACTTCACACTTCACCATAAATCTCTGGCAGCAGGATTTTCTTGCTCAGGACTGAATATGCCCTTTCAGACATGTTTGATGGGCTTCACACTGAAACATACCTCTGTGTTATCAAGTAACAAGGGCAGGGAAAATGTAGTCACAGATGGCATGGAGGACCACTGTGGCTCATGAGCACCAGGTTTTCCACCCTGTCTCAAAGCCTACCAGGAGACCCGGGTGTGCAAGCATGTGGCATGGTTAGCTTGCAGGGCCCGAAGCACGCAACTGCTATCGGGGGAACTGAACCTCCCCCTCACTTTGAAGAAAGAAGCAAGAGCCATATAATCCTTATTAAGACTGAGTTGTTCTGCCATCATCTCTCCTTGCAAGGATGTACTCGGATTGCTACTTAGAGCTACTTAGACTATCAATTTTAGGGGAGATGCCCTAAAATCTGTGGCCTGGTCCTACTCATTGAAGGCAAGTGTTTTGAAGGCTGGAGGGTGTGAAAACAAGTGCTTCTGTATATTGAATTTTCGTATTCAAAATGCATCCTGAACAGGCGTGTGACTGCACTTCGGGTTGGATCTAAATTGTCACACTGGTATTGGCTGTGCCAGCAGGGATAACGGGAGAGGGAGCCAATATGGTTTTGTTTGCAGCATCTAGTGGAGCAGCCACCTTGACCTGCTTCCTTCCAAGGTTGGGCATAGCCACTCATAACACCCAGAACAACTTCTGACAATGTTTGGGGCTTGCAGCAAGGCGCACGTGAAGATATGTGCTCTGTGACTCCGAAATATAACTGGAAAGAATGTTACGGAGATAACATTTTGCTCTCTGGAGGCCAGCATAACATGACTGCAGTGTGAGCTGTGTACCTTTGTCCAGCCAGCACTTCCTTTACTTGACATGGATATTGCACTTTTGTAAAGCATCCTGGAACTCTGCTGCCCCGCTGCATGCTGTGCAGAGCGCTGGATAGGAAACACAGACAAATGGGTTTCTTTTGGTTTATTATTATGACTTCTTTTTTTTTATTTTTTAATTTTTTTTTTTTTTTTACTGGAACCTTGAGCAACAGTGTGGCATTTCTGCAGGCTGGTCTGAACAGATCTGCTGAAGAACAGATGGCCTTTGCCTATTCTTATGGCTGCGACATAATCAGTCTCATCCATATGGTCACATTTTGTCTGAGGAGTGGACTTTTAACAGCCAAGATCTCCCAGACTCTGTGCCTCCCTCTCGGGTGAACAGCAGGTGCTATCTGGCAAAGACTCATCTGTTCTAGATGGCATTCATGGTTGAGGGAGTCCAAACTCTTCAAGCTGTAGGAGGTAAAGCAGTAGAGACTTCTCTCTCTTCCATTGTGTCGCTCTGTTTTTAATGTGACAAAATGCCAAGGCCATATCACTTGGTGTGTCCCGGCTGACCTGATTGGAACATTAGTCATGTTACTGGTTGGTAGCACAAGGGTCCAGAATTCAGGGGAGATGCGATTGGCCTCTGGACACCTCGCTGGCTGCAAAATGGAAGGCAGCTTGTCTGGTTGAAGGTGACTGCATTGGTGAAGACACTTCATGTTACTTTTCAGAAGCACAAATGTGGTCATTGGCTTGTCTGGTTGGCTTGGTTTATTTCCACTGCATCATCATGTATGAATGACACTTTCTTTTGGAACTGAGAACTCTTCCAAGCACACGAACATCTCCACAATGTGAAATGTAAATAGCATGTTGGACTCTTCTGTCCAGTGTTCAAGACTGCATTGTAATTGTAAAGGAAATCGAATCAAGACTTGGCTGTGAATTTCTTGTGCTGTCTTGGGAATATAACTGTAGTGTTTGTATCCTGTATGTATTATTAAACTGAGTTCATTTTATGTGCTGATAAAAGGGTTCAAGCTAAGATTTTTAGCGTGCATCCATGTATCCAAATGTGAAGGATGGAGTGCTCCCTTCCCCTCCTGTCCTTTTTAAGTTTTCTCCATTTGATAGATGTTAATTTTCCGTGTACAGTCATCTCAGCCAAGATGCAAGGATGTTCATTTGAGTGCTTTGAGGGGGACACAGTGCATGGGGGTTTTAAGTGAACCTAAGTCAGGATTTACGTGGCAGTTCCCTCAAAATACATT
This sequence comes from Tyto alba, assembly GCF_018691265.1. NCBI lineage: Eukaryota > Metazoa > Chordata > Aves > Strigiformes > Tytonidae > Tyto > Tyto alba. The sequence goes on from NW_024881302.1 coordinate 5,766,468, forward strand.
AAAAGTTTGACCTTTCTGAGAGTAAACCATTTCTCAGGGGGCTGCTTAGCCAGCGCTCGTGAGAGCTTTGGGTGCTGCAGGGCGATAGCAGACAGGTACCCGTGTGGATAAACCCATGCTTCACTTCTGGTCCCGCCTTCTCCTCCTTCTAGCAGCAACTGAAATACCATGCTGAGCCCTTTGAAGAGGAGAGGTGTCTTGGCTTGTTGATTCTGGCCACCCCACCTGATTGAGTAGATGAGGTGGGTGGGTTTTCCTTTAGCTAGGGAGAGGAGTTGCCTTTGAAGTACTTCCTACCTAGGGACTGAGGAGAAGCTAAGGTCTTCCCCAACTCAACAAGTCTGTTGGTGTAACTCGTGAACATCTCTGGGTGAGAGGGGAAAAGCCCTCCAGGGAGATACCAAGGAGTAGATCTAATGCCTTGAGAGAAGAGACCTGACTTAATCTGGACCTTTAACAAGGTGGCTTCTTTCATCACAGCCTACTCCCCTTCTTTAGAAATTATTTGTGTGCATGCTATGGATGGCTTCCCTAGTCATTGCAGGAGGCCCGGCAGAAGCGTGGGATGTTTTGGTAGCAGTTTCTAGGTGGTAGCAAGTGATCTGTGCTTTCGGGAGGGAGAGCAGGTTCTCCTGCCGAGCCATGATGGTGAGCGTGTTGCCCAGCTGGGAGAGAGAAGGGATGGGTTACTGGTGGCCTGGAGCTCCTGGGTGCTCACCCCATCCCTGTGGCTGCATGCATGAACAAAGTGGAACATAAATTGATGTACAACCAGAAAGTTCAAAAAATTCTTTTCCTGAAGAGGATAACTGTAGCATGAAGCTCTTAGGTGCTCTGCATATTTGATACCACATTGCTCCTCACTATGCAATTCCCAACTCCTTCCTTCCTGTCCCTTCCTTAATCTCACACCAAGACTTCTCCAGTGGCCTCTGCCCAGGAGGCCACTGAAGTCCCAGAAAAGCTTCATTTCCTTCATTGTCCACTGCACTGGGTCCAACTGCCCAGCCGTCATGTCGTGTGCCTCAGGTCCCTTGTTAATGGGAGGCCCCATGAGTTTTATTCACATCATTCAGAAGGAAGTTTATTTTCTTGGACACTGTGCACAGAAACCTAATGGTGAACATGTACCTGGCCTTTTTGTAACTTTTCTGTTTTTTCTTCTTAACCATAATGGTTGTATATCATACCACTTTATATACATATATAATATATAAATATATATAATTTTTTTTAAAACTTTGGACCTGCTAGTTTCTTTCGAGTGTTCCTGCACTTACCCAAAACGTTTTTAAATTGTGAGGATTAAAGAGGATTGAGCCCATTTTTGTATCTTTACTTTTAATTCTGTAGTTCTATTGATTGTAATGTAGCTATTTTTTACTGTAACTTTTTGGTTTGCAAATACTAAACAAAAAACCTAAATGTAATTTCTGTGGTTTCTATTCAGCTTGGGTTTCATGTTTTAAAAATAAACGATTTAAAACCACTGTTCCTTTTTAGTGATTCGTATTTTCTCTCTTTTTTTTTTTTTTTTTTCTTCCCTTGTTCATAAACCTGCCTGAATTTTTGTTACCTTTCATAAATTGTGGTAGATCTGTGAAGTGAGGATGGGCAATAGAGCCATAAGGTCTAATAGCTAGTCGAGTGTGAAAAGAATATGAACGCGAGTGCCCTGTACCACAGAAACAGAATTATTGGTGTCGGTCCTGCTACGTGAGATGAACTGTGTGCACAGGTCCGAGCAGGGCTGCTTTTGTCCTTTGCTTGTAGGTCTCAACCTGATCTGGTTGCTGTTAGAAATCCCAGACTTTGGGATTTCTAACCCAGTTTGAAGACTGGACTGTTAAGATTGAATTGGACAGCTTCAAAAGAACCTCTGAAGACAGATGATGGATGTGGACATTTCCTTGTGCTTTAGAAACGAGGTGGCTTGTACCCATCCCGAGCAGCCTGGAGCTGGGCTGCCGGGGGGAGCCTGGACAGGGGCACGGGGCCGGGCTCATACCGGGGGCTGCGGGAAGCTGGAGCAGCCAAGGGATGTGGACATCAGCCCCTGGAGATGGTCACGCTGTGCGCAGGGCCGTGGTGTGGGATACCCTCCCTGAGGCCCCCCCTGCTGCGTTCACAAGCGGTTCATTGTCACCGGCAGAAGGACAAATAGTGGGGCAAAATGGAACGGGAGGGGGCAGGTACCCCACCAGCTCAGCCACTGCGAAGGCATCCCTCTTCAGGAGGAGATGAAATGTATGTACGTGCCTTCGGTAGCATCACATGGGGCGCCGGGGGAAGCTCAGCGTGGGCTCATCCTACTCGGCTCTGCCCCAGGCTATCGTGGGTTTCTTTTTAGTTCTGTGTTCATACTGTTCTCTGATCACAGGCCCACTTTGCCGCATCTCTATCAAGTAGTGAACTAAACTCTTTACCTTCCTGTGATTCTCTTGATCTCTTTTCTGCCAGTCAGATCGAGGGATTGGTCTCCTGCCTCCGTCCTGTGCTGTTCTTGCCCCCAGCCTCAGCCCATCCCTTACCAGCCGTGGGTCTTTGGGAAACTCCCTGCCACCAAAGTGCGGTAAAACCCAACAGCATCGCCGGCTGCCCCTGCGCCTCAACTTGACCCCTGGGACAAGGGCTGGGGGAGCGGAGCAGCTCCTCGTGTGGGAGCGTGGGTCTTTTGGGGGAAGAGAAAACAACTGTGGGGTGGGAAGGGCTGTGGAGAAGCCCCTCGGCAGGGCTTGCTGACAGCAGATAGCTCCAGCAGGGCTGATTGCTCTTGATCTGACTGCGGGTTAAAACAGAAGGCTCCCAGACTACCCAGTGATGCTGTAAGGACCAGGCTGACGGTCCTGGATGTCACCGCTAAGTGGCAGAGCCAGACTGAAGGGCCCCCAGAGGGGACCTCATCCTGCAGCCCTGTGACCTGAGCTGAGCTCCCGGCCACCCTCCTCCTCCACGCCGCTGGTCCTGCCCCACTCCCCGTGGCAGCGTGTGCTCACAGGTATGTCCCATTCCCTTGGAAGGCCAGACTGGATTAAGCAATAATTTAACTTTGTTAATGCTGAAGGGGGATTTAAGTGCTGTGTGTGTTTGTATGGCTGAAACCCACACCCATGTGCTCAAGTCCTGCCCGTTGGTATGGTGCAGAACCACCGAGGGCTTCTTGCTGTGCCTTTCACCCTCATGGCTGTGGATCTCAGCAGACATCAGTTTTCCTCCCTTCGCTAATAATTGACAGATTTGCCTCCCCTTTTTTCCTTCTGCCTAAAGGAGGAGCCCATGTTTTCCTTCTTCATCCCTGAGCTGAGATGATTAAGCCTGCTCTCTGGTGCAAAGGGCTTGGAGCAGTCAAGGGAATCTGATGGCACAAAGGGAAATAAAGCCTCCATCAGAGTCTGCACGTAAATATTTTACCAGGTTTATGGACTCCCACCAGGGCTGGGAAGACGTGAAGTCCACCCACCCGGTGACCTTTCCCAGTGCCTTCCATCCAGCCATGCCCAGCAACCACAACAGGCTTTGCTCACACCGCTGCTCCACTCCCTGTCCCAGTGGGAGCAGGGCAGGGCTCTCTCCTGAGCAATGCAGAGCTGGGGGAAAACAGAGGGGAGGGTGAAGTATGTGTTTCAATAAACCTTGCCTTCTGATCAGCCTTCAGTAGTGGTCCGTTAGATCTCTGTCCTTGAAGATAAGGCGGGGAGGGATGCCCCAGGGAGATGCTTTCAAACATACTTGTTCCTGTGGTGTGCTGAGCTGTGCTAACAGGAGCGGTGCCTCCGGGAGCTGTCGGTGGGTTGGCAGCTGGAAAACTGGCAGGCAGAACTGGTGGCTGCGGCGTGCTCACTGAGATGCACTTACCAGCTACACGTCCCCATCTCCTGACACCTCTTGGGGTGGGAAGTGGCCTGGGCTACGGGTGATATTTTCTGCTGAATGTGGCACTGTGCATGCAGCATCTGCTTCTGCTGCTGAAGCCTGATTCTGCCCAGCTGCTTTGATTGGGTGCACTTGAGAGCTGGATTCATGGTTCTTTGGGAGGGTGCCATCAGGACTCTGACTCCTCATGTGTCTGGGAAGCAGCTGAAATTGTATCTCATCTTCTCTAACCCCTTCTGAAGCACCTTTGCCTCTGAGGAATGACCCCATCTCACTCCACTGAACCACCTCTGCTTTTGGGAGGTCGTGGCTTCTCCTTGCACTGTGAGGGGGGCCAGGACGGAGAGCTGAGCACCCGCTGGCCCCTCAGCTTGAAAGAAAAGCCTGAATGGGGAGATTCTGATCTCTCTGACCACATGGGGCTGCTGGAAGCCTGCTCTTGGCAGTCAGAAGGATTTGCAAGCAGAGGCAGCCACAGGAGGGGCCAGGGGAGAGATGCGCCCATGTCCAGCCACGCTGCAGCCTCAGGGCTCCTCTGCCCCCGGTGTTTGCAGCCTGGCCAGGCTCAGCTTGGTGGGTCACAGCCCTGTGGTCCAGAGGGATGTGACCACCTGGCACGTTTGCCCACAGCCCTCACCTGGCTCAGGTGGCCAGGCGGGGAAGGAGGGTGGCCTGGCTGCGGCCACCTCGGGTCATGGGTCCAGCCACCACGATGGAGCAGCCGGTCATCGTGCCGTTGCGTGGTGGGGAGCAGAAGGACTTTTCCTTCTGTGGCTGGTGTCTGTTGCTGCCAGTGGGACCGCAGGGCGGCGTGCCTTGGCTTTGCAGGCAGGAAGGTCTTTGCCTGGAGCAGGCAGCTTTTCTCACCATGATCTCAGCAAAAAATCCCTGTTTAGGGAATTTTTTTAATCACTCTCCAGTCCATGGAGGAGAGTGGGAGGAAGCACAGCTCCCTTCTCGCTGCGAGGTGTTGCAGATGTTGGTGCTGGAGCCCTTCTCCCGCCCGCTTCCTCTTCCCACCAGCTGAGCACCATGGGACCTGGCGCTTGCACCCCATAAATCACTCCATCACTCATGAGCTGTTCCAAACGCTGCTGCTCCAGCACGGCCACCCGCTCCCCAAGGGGATTCCTACCAAAACAGCCCATTCTGTGTCCCCTAAAATAAGGGGGTGGTCCTTGGGATGATGTGGATGGTGTCAGAACGTCACCCAACACTGTTGTTGTGCCACTGCTGTTTTCAGTCCTCTGCCCTCAGCAGGGACAGGCACAAACCTGGCATCTTCCCCCCCCCGCCCAGTGAAGCCACCCCAGTTTGGGGGGGGGGGGTGGAGGGGGACACATCCGCTGAGCAGGAGGAAGGAGGGGTTGGGAACGGGGCTGTACAGCAGAGCTGCAGCTTCACCAGTCTCATCCAGCAGTGCCATGGGAAGTGTTTCCAGCTGCTTTTAAGATGCTCAATTTATTTCCTCCTCTACTTTTGGCTTGCCAAATGGCTACAGGAGCAGAGCTGGCCCTGCCAGGTGGCTGAGGCAGACCAGAAGCAGCGGGTGCTGGGCGCTCCAGGGCGGGTGTGGAGGGTGTGTATGGAATTTGGTTTGATCAATTCAAGGCTAGTTTTAGAAGTCAGGAAGAGAAAAAAAAAAAAAAAAAAAACAAACTTTGGAGGATATTTCTTTTAACCACCTGCAACTGATGCAGGGATGAGAAATAGTAAAAAGGTGAAAAATTAAAGGGGCTGTGGGCAATGGCTGGGAGGTGGTTTTGGGGAGGGGAGGAGGTGCTGCCCTACACCCCCCTGCGCTGTGTCTCGGCTGGCCTACAGCCATCGCTCTCTACTGCAGGGCTTCGTAGCCCCTTGCTCCAAGACAGATGATGCTAGTGGGGGATTTAGTGGCCTCCAGCTGCACAGAGGTGCTGGGGTGCAGCTCATGCCTCCATGGGGACCCAGCGCTCTCCCGTCCCAGCACTGGGATGAGCAACTCCCAGAGCTGCAGCTGGAGCTTTGTGTGCATTGCTCAGGCCCTGTGATTTGGCTGCTTTTATGTTCGTTCCCACAAATACTCCAGTTTGCTGGGCCAGAGCGGCTGGAAGTGGCGCTTGGAGCCGATTCACACAAGTTTTGCTGTCTCCCGACACCCCCTCCCACCCCGAGTCTCAAATATTTCTCGCCGCTGTCGGTGCCAGGCCGGGTGTTCGTCCCATCGCTGCGCACACACGGCTCCCCAGTGAGAAGTCCCCGAGACACGAAGCTCCCGTGCTGCAGCCAGTCTGGGAACGCAGTGATTCACACAAACTCCAGGATATGAAGTGACCCAAATGCAAATTAAAACAAAAAAACAAACAAAAAAAAAAGGAGGTGGGGGAGCAGCAAAAAGGATTAAAACAGCGTATTATTCTCTGCCCTTGATGCTGCAACTACTCAGGGCCCGGGAAAGCCTTTGGCTGGACACGGCACCAGAGCATCCCTTGGGCATGATGGTGTCAACAGCAGCGGTCCCGACACAACAGCAGTGTCCCCAACAAGCTGGGCTTGTCCCCACCCCACCGCCACACACCAGCATTCTCCAAAAGGTACAGCCACCTTATCAGCTGCCGCAAGCTGGCGAGAGTAAACAGGACGTCCCACAACAGCGCCGGGGCGCAGATGAAAGCGGGCTGGCCTGACAAGCCCGCCAAGTATGTGAGAGCAGCAGGCTTTGCTTTTGTTTTCCTTTTGTTTATTAATGTGTGTATTTATTTACTTTTCAGCCCACGAGTAGGGAGGGAGGAGGGAGAGGCTGGGAGCCTGATGTGCTGCGGGCCCCAGCTCCCAAAGGCTTAGCTGGGGAGGGGGGATGTTTTTGGGTGTGGGTTCTTTTTTTTTTTTTTTGGTTTTCTTTTCATTTTAATTTTTAAGGCACTCCCCCCAACACACACACTCCCCAGCCTTTACTCCTGCCAAGGCGCTGCTGCTCCATGCATGCAGTGGCATCCCAGCCCCATGTCACAGCCCCTGGCTGCTCAGAGCTTCAGTGGATGCTTAACACAAGGCTTGGCCTGGTGTTGCAGTGAACAGGCTCCCTGCACCCAGCCCTGGCTGGGGTGAGATGGGTGCTGCCCCGTCCTGGCTGTATCTCCCCATCCCTCCCGGGGTGGGGGGGGGCCGAGGGAGGGCCAGCCTGCAGAAAGGGTGACGGCACCGCTGCCGGGAAGCACCCGCGCTGCTGAAACCTCAGCCCCGTGAGCAATAGGAAAATACGCAGGCGAGCGGCGGGTGGCACAGCTTCCCCCGCCTGACGCAGGTCCCCTCCACTGACCCCGCGTTGCGCGGGGGCCAAGGGGCACCAAATCCTGCCCCCACCCAGTGCTCCCAGCCCCAACCCCCAGGTGCTGCGGGGTGGTGGCTTTGCGGGGCTGGCTGTCCACCCTCCCCTTTCTCCGGGAATCTTTCTGGGTGCCTGTGGGTTTTGGGGAGGGGGGGGGACAGAGGGTCAGGGTGCTGCTCAGTTCTGCTCCAATCCAGAGCCTCTCCCTCTGCTCGCAGCAGCCCAAGGGCTGCAGAGGTGGGGGCACTTTTGATTTTTAGGGCTGGGGTGTGTGGGTGTTGGGAGGAGGAGTTGCTGCTCTGGCACACGCCAACTTCCTGCTAGGTTGTATTTTTAGCAAGGCCAACCCCTGATAACCCAGCGATTCAAGCGAAACTGTGAACTAAGTAAGTGTGCCTTGAAAAAAAAAAAAAAACAAAGACACCCGGTATGGAGGAAGGTGGGGGGAGGAGTGGATGGTGCAGGTGAAAGCTGGTACTGGTGAGGCACAAACAGGGCTGGTTTTAGGAGAGTGGCAGCCAAGGTGATGTTATTGCCACAGCCCATGAAAGTTGGGGCTTGTTACTGGCAGGCGGGTGTTCAGTGCTGGCTGAAAGGGGGACGGAGAGGGCGAAGGGAGGGCTGGGAGGGAAGGGGCTCATCCCCCCACAGCCCCCAACCTTCCCACGCAGACGCCTGCCCGCCGGCTGTTAACAGCACCCTGCTAACAACCGGCTCTCACCTCATCCCTGCCGCCTCCGCTCCCACCCCGGAGCCTGGGAAAAACCAGGCCTGAGGCGCCAAGTCCTGCCCGAGCCTTTTGGGGAGGGGAAGGAGGAGAGGACCCCCATGCCCCAGGCTGCAAATGGCCAGCGGATCCGGTACCCGTGGGAAAAAGAAGGATGCAGGCGCCATCCATCCTCGGTGCATCCCTGAGAGCTTCGTTAGAGGTGATACCACCCGCGGGGGGAACAAGGGGTATTGAGCGCAGCTCATCCATAAAGAGACACCGGAGCCCAGGACCAGGTGACTGTGGTCAGCAAAAAAGCTGCTTTATTGGTGATGGCTCCCACGGGAACCCCGTGGCAGCGATCGGGTTCAAGTCCCTGAGAACACACGCTGTCCATGCTGGTTCCCCATCCCACATCTATTGCTTTAAACACATCCTAGTTACAAAAAGCACAAAGTGATGTTCCAGATACTGGAACATATAAATTAAGGTAAGTGATAGTTACAAGACATCGCATTTTTTTTTTTTCTTTCTTTCTTAAACAGATTATCAAAGGTTGGGGATTTTTTTTTTCTGATCCACAGAAAATGTATAAAAAGCATTTTAAAATCTACATATTTCTCAACATGTGTTTTTTTTTTTTTTTCTTAAAAAAAAGGCACAGTAAAAAAAATACTGGCGCAATAACATATTTACAACGCACCCATTATGGGCTATTTTCACTCAGCTTTGGGTTGAAAACGTTCAGCTCCGGCTCAGCCCAGTTACCACAGGGGCACAGGGCCGGTGGTGGCAGGCAGGGTGACTGGGGGGGGGATGTGGAGTGTCTTTCCCTCCCTGGCAGGGAGAGAGCAAAAGCCAGGCTGGGAAATGCTGCCCACCCCTGGCAGATGCCCCCCCCTTGGCCAGGTGCCTCTCGGGTTCTCCGGCCACTCAGCAGCACCTACAGCCAGGCCAGGGCTGAAGGATGCTCTGGCCCCATGGCAGAGGGCGAGGGGGGACGCACACCCCCACACAGCCCCCGGCCAGACCACCAAGTGCTCCTTTACAAAGGCGCAGGGCGGCACTGAAGGGAGACCCTGTCCAAACACAGTGCTGCTCTGGCAAAGCCCTCCTCCTGCCCCTCGTATTTATAGAAAGTCTTTACATTAGTCTCTATAAATAGTGCATAGATCGATGCTGCTGGCAACGGTACAGCCAGATGAGGGGAGGGGGGGGGGTGCTCCAGGAAATGGAGCTAATGCCAACGCCAGCTTGCAGCCCGCCCCACTGTCTCCATCCAGCGTGGCCGTGGAGCACCCAGTAGCTTTGCAGCACCCTGGAGCAGCATTTGCCAGGGCCGGGAGGCTGCCCCTGCCCACCCTCTGCCTGCCTGCGAGCCATGGGGCAAAACTCACTAGTCCCCCTTCATCCGAATTGGGAGCTGGAGCTTTGCTGCTGAGATTTTGGGGCTGGGAGAGAGGATGGGGCCGGTGAGGGGTTATGAGGAGCAGGGGCGGGGTAGAGGCAAAGGTGGGGAGGCACACACCAAAAAATTTGAAAGGAAAAACAAAACAAAACAAAAAAAACCCAACACAAAACAGGAGAAGCAAGCCCGGGGGAGGCAGAGCCCCGCAGTGCCTGTGGTCGCTCCCCACGCATGGCGTGGGGCCCACCAGCGCTGTGGGGGTGCCCAACGGTTAAGTGCTCAGGACCCGTCCCTCTCCACTGTCCTGGCCAGAGCAGGCAGCGGGCACGGGCAGCCGGGCAGGGGACAAGGGGCCGCACAGCAGCCTTCAGTACACACACACACACACTGTGCAATACCACAGCAACGACGTCCGTCCGTCCGTCCGTCCGCCTGGCGGTGAGGCCGGACCGACACACCCGCACGCAGGTCCCGCACGCCCGTCGGATACCGGGGAAATTCGGGACGAGGTTGGAGGGGACACACGCCTCCCTAGTAAACCACGTTGGCGGGGCACCACGGCGTGTCGGGGTACAGCAGGCAGTGCACAGAGCGAAACCTGCGGAGGAGAGGAGCGATGCTGAGCATGGGGTGGCGGCAGCCCCACCGCACCCCAGCTTGGGTGGGGACAGGGTCCCCCCATCTCACCTGGATGGGTCCTCCTCGACGGAGAAGGCTCCCTTCATGTGGATGGAGTTGCGCTTGTTTTCAAACATGCCGTAGCTTAGTGTCACCTGGAGGGGGGATGCAGAGGGGGGGGGGGGGGTCAAGCAGTCGACACGGCCATGAGGATCGAGCAGGGGCATGGAGGAGGGCTGCAAAATTCACCCCATTTCCCAAAGCCTCCAGTCACGCTCTGCATCACCACGCAGGGATGGGTTGATGGGCCTTTCCCCCTCCACTGGTGTTTTGGTCGCAAGCCAATCAATAACTTAGCCACAATGCCCAATTTTTAGGTGACAACATGAAACCAGATGGCAGTACCGCTCACCCCAGCCTCTCCATCCACCCCAGAGCATCAGGACAGGGGTACCTGTTTGTGGATCTCTGTCTTGGGCACCTGGTGAAGGTTCTCCAGGTGTGAGTGGAAGAGGTTGCTCCTGATGAGCTTCACCCCCAGCACGGACTCGATGATGTAGCCGATGGTGCAGTCGTCGGGCAGGCGGATCTTCTCCGCAGTGCTCATGAAGTGGCCCCCGCTGCGGGGAGACAGAGAGGGGCTGCAGAGGAGCAAAGCCCAGGGGACATGGGCACCCTACAGGGTCTGGGCTTGGCCAGTGGGTGCCCAACTCTGATTAAAAGTCAATCGTGAGGAACCAAAGCCCTTCCCAGCTTGTTCCCAAGCCCCCTGCGGACAAGTCACAGCAAAGACAACAAGGTGGTAGGACATGGTCCAACGTCCATCCCCAAAGATGTCACCGCTCTGTGCCCCGCTGGGACCATAACGAGTCCCCACGGGAGAGCAACACCAACGCTCTTACCTGGCCCACGGGCTCATCTTCAGTGCCAGCCCCCGGCTGATGCAAAACCCAGCTCCGCCCGTGGCAAACCAGAAATGCACAGGGTGCTGCGAGACAAGGGGAAGCAACGGCAGTGAGACCTCCTCCTGCCGACGGCAGAGGAAACCCCAGCCAAAATTAAGCCAGCCCCATCCTCTCTCTGTCCCCTTCCCCCTCACCATCTTGTTCTCGCTGATCCTCTCCGTAGCCTGGATGGGCCGGTCCAGGCTGGGCTTCCCGATGTAGATGTCCTGCGTGTGGGGGTAGCTGGAGAGCAGCTTTACCAGCATCCGCACGTTCACGTAGTTGTCATCGTCCACGTGGCAGAACCACCTGCGGTGGCAGCAGTGTCACACCGGGCCAGGGCAGCTCCCCGGACCCCACGCTGAGATACGGCCCCAAAAATGCAAACAGCCTCTGCTTGCACCGTGTCCCCCCCCTCCCGTAGAGCCACACCGTCCCCTGTGGCAGCCCCAGGCGTTGCTTACTTTCTGCCGGACTCGATGAACTTGTCGTACTCCACGGCCATCTTGCAGGACAGGGCCTGGCGGCTGTGGGCAGCCGAGCAGTTGGTGTTGATGACATTTCCTGCGGGAAGAGACGGGGGTCAGAGCCCGACCTCGGGGCACCCCGCACCTCCCTGCACGCTCAAACAGCGACGCTTCACCACACGCACCCCAGGCGTGCCAAGGGGATGGAAACCCCACGGGTGTCCCTGATGCTCAATGGCCTCCCCGTGTCACATCATTTGGGGCCAAGAATGAAATTTTTGGGGAATGGCTTTTGGGTTCACGTGAGATAAGGGAAGGGATGAGCAAGGGATGTGGGTGCAGCAGGTGCGCCAGGGCTGAGCCGTATCCCATGTGCTAGGCATGATGCCACCCTACATCACCTCCCCCTTCCCAGGGCTACGTATCAGCCATGCTGAGAGTCAGGGGGTGTCTGTGAGCCAGCTTCTCCAGGACATGACAGCCCAAATCCTGCCCTGTTTCCACTGCCTTTTCCTGCAGCGGCCACCTGTTATTTGCTCGCCCAGCTCAAAGGGGATCTCTTCCCAGTCTGAAAAGGAGTCATTCGCATGGGGATAATAGACCACACTGACCCTGGCCCCGGGGAAGGGCTGCCAGGGAAATGATCCCATGAAACTTTGGCCTCCTTGCCCATCAATCCCAGCTCGCCCCAGGGACAAACTGGTGCAAAGGCACTCCAGCCCATCAGCATGCTCCCCAGCAGCATCGAGCAGCAGATGGGCTGGGCTGACTGAGAAAGAAACCTGTCCCCAGGTGGGGCTCCCAGGCAGAAGGTGCTTTAGGCACAATCAGTGAAACAAGTTGCCTCATTCTCAGCCCAGGTTGCTATGGCAAGGGCTCTTGAGATTAGTGTCTAATCAGTGGCATTTTGTTCATTTTTTCCTGGGGCAGGCTCCATGCCAGCCACGCTCCCTGGGTAGGGGTTCCTTAGGGGACCTGCTCAGGCCACGCATGCAAAGAGACAAGGGCCACAGACTCACGTGCTTGCTTCTTCAGCTCCTCATCCTCCCCATCCGTGAAGATGAAGGTCTGAAAGAGAAGACGAGGCACCTTTGAGGACCAAAGGGCTGAGGCCACGTGGGTCTGGATATGACAGCGCCCCTGGGCAGCACCAGGGATCAGTCCCTCCAGGATGCCCACGGTGACTTCTTCCCTCTCACCAAAACCCAAAATGTCACCAGAGAGCCGAGCAGCCCCTCAACACACTCAGCTCCAGACCAAGAAGGGTGCCAAGACATCCCAGCTGGACACGGCACACAACGCCATGCCTCATCGGGGCGCAAACCCCAATCCCCTCCCTGCACCCACGCTGAGCATCCTCAGCCTCTTGCCTTTTCCACGGGGCAGCAGCAGGCAGGGGGATTTTGGGCAACGCAAGCGCCGTCCCCAGCACGAGGCGGGTGCCCGGAGAGGAGTTGGTGACGGGGAGCAGGCGTGGAGGGCGGCTCGACCTGAGCGGGGACTGCAGGCTCCAGCCGGCACGTGCGGCCGGGGATGCCAAAGCAGCCGCCCAGCAGCGATCCCTGCCCACGCAGGTGCGTTTTCCCTGTGGCACCAGCTGCCAACTGCATCCCCACCTGTGTCAACAGCATCCTCAGCCACTTGCACAACATCCCCACGGCTCCCTGTCCCCTCCCGGGCTTGCTGAGCTGGTGCCTCTTGCCAGCTCAGAGGAGGGGACAGTCCCTCACTGCTCACCCCAGCACAGACCCCACGGTGCCAGGCAGCACCCTACCTCCTCCCCAGGCAGCTGAGCTGCCCACCTGTCTGCACTCCTCTATTTGCACAGCTAATTCCTGGCATATGCCGCCTGGGAAGGAGGATTGGGGAGGGGGGGGCTGTTGTTGGCCTGGGATTTGGAGAGGGATGAGAAGCAGGAGAGAGCAGGGGGTGGGAAAGGCATCGCCATCAATCAGCGGGCAGCAAACAAAGCTGGGGGAGAGAAACCACAACCAGCTGCCAAGCGCTATTAAAAACCAGACGTGCACAAAAGGGCAAAGGAAGAAAGACAAAAGGGCTGAGGGGGGGGGGAGTGCAGGGAGGGGGGGGGGGGAAAGCAGGAGGCAGCAGTGGGGGGAAGATGGAGCCTGAGCGCTGGGGATGATGAATTACAAGTGAGCTGGAAATTGGGTGCCACCCCACAGCCGGCCGGCCCAGGAACGCGCTGGGGTTTTGTGGTTTGTTTGAGGAGGTGGGTACAATAGCGGGGTTGACTTTACTCAGCGAAGGAGAGTTAAGCGGGTAGCGGCGGTCATTAGCATACAGCTGCGCTGGTTAACCCGGCCCGCCCGTGTTTGCTCAGGTCCGGAGTGGGGAGAGCCCAGATCTGCAGGAAGGCTGAATGGGAGGGGAGGAGGGCGTGCTCCTGGGGACGGGGCTACAAGTGACCTCTGGGGCTTGAAAAAAAAAAAAGAGAAAAGTTAAAAAAAAAAAAAAAAAAAAGAAAATAAAAGGACAGAGGAGGTAGGAAGGAAAGTTCTCACAAATGCACAGCTTGCAGTGCAACCCAGCTTTTGGGGAGGGACAGAAGTCAGCCCCCCGAGGGGTCAGGAAGGCCTTGAGCAATGGGGATGGGGGGGCCCACTGATGAGGGGGGACAGCTGGGGGACGGGGACCTTAGCCCATCAGCTGCAGGGCCGAGGATGCCCGTGGTTGTTGTGGCCCCAGGGACGTATCACTGCTGGGGTGGGACGGGGTCAGTGCTGTGTGTGGAAGACGATGTCACCCCCCAACCAAAGTGGGGTCCAGACAGCACCTTGCTGCTGGTCCCCATTTCCCCCAGGTGCTCAGGGAGGGGTCTGGCAGCTGCTGGGGGTAGGAGCTGTACCAGGGCATGGGGATACCATCCAGGGATGCCCAATACAAGCCCTTTCTCATCCACCCCAGACACATGGTGCCCCAGTACACCCCACCCCGGCTCCAGCCCTGCCGGAGGGGTATGGGGGTGGCGGGGGACACACAGCCTCTGCACAGGCGAGACAGAAAATGTTTGCTTGATTAGCTCAGAAACACCGTCCAGCAACTGCCTTCATCTGCTCCAAAAATAACCCCACAACTAATCCTCCAGCTCAGCCACTATAAATAGACCACAGGGACAATTGTTTATTACTCGCCCGCACCGAAAGGCTTCATCCTAATGAGGCATCTTCCCCCCCGGCCTCTCCCCATTTACATCCCTGCAATATTCCTGCTGCGGGTAGACCGGGTGGTACCTTGGGGAGCAGGACAGGGGCACACAGCCCTGCAAGTCACCTCACAGGGGCTACCGGGGCCTCATAGGCTCCCTGCCTCCCTCCCAGCCCCACCACAACATTCAGTTAAAACTAAAAAAATGAAAGCCTTCATTTTTTAATTAATTTATCTGCATTTCTTGCAGGGGAGCTGTACCCTTTCTGCACAGCCCCTCGCCCAAGACAGCAGGGGAGAGGAGCAGAAGTGCCAGCTGAGCCTGGAAAGGGACAGGCCAGGAAAGGAGGGGGACAAAAAACCACCGTGTCCTTGTGACAAGGAAAAACCACAGATCAGCCTTCGACATCCCCAGTGTGGGGTACTGGGCATCAGGGCAGCGCTCAGTTTACGGTGGTGCAAGTGGGATGGGACACTACAGCCAACATCCCTGAGCTGTCACCTACCAAGCCACCACCTCCAGACCCAGCAGCAAGGCCAGTCCCCCACCCCTCTGCAGGCAGAAAGCACCCAAAGCCCTTACACCCACCCTTCTCCACCTCTCTCCCACTTGGCCCCCGTGCCAGTCATGGCACCGAGGGGTGCCAGGACCTCTTGGGCCCCCCCGCAGTAACTTTTCCTGTGGGGTGCAGGAGAGGAAGGACCCGCTGCCCCCCCCAGCCCCTGCAGGAAACCTCATTGTTCTCAAAACTGCAGCTTCAAGAAACACAGGATGCCAAATCCCTCCTGAACAATAGCTGCCACCACTCTGTACAGCCCCGTGCAATGCACGGCCTCCAAATACAGGGACTGAGAGGCACCCAGGGTCCCTACAGCCGGGATGGGGTCAGCCCCCCCCAGCCGCCTCCAAGGAGCCAGACAGCCGCCAGCAGCCCCTCACCTCCTCCTTGCCCTTGGGGAGGGCCCATTTCTTTTTTTTTTTTTTGCCCTCCACTTCATTTCTCCTTTCCTTGTGACTCATTTCCCCCTCCACCGAGCGAGCTCGTGGGTTGCTCATGGCTGGGTGCTGTGCAAGGCGTCCCACCAGCCAGGGCCACCCCGGGGTCACCCTGCCCCCCCTCTGTGCCGCCTGGCCGAGTGCTCCGGCCGCCTTCCCGGGGTGACACACGCTCCCCAGATCCCGCTGCTGTCCCCACCTCCCCCCGGCACCACACCCGCCAGAAAGGGGAACCTCAGCCAGGCAGGCACCCCCGTGACCCTGTGGTGCACCAATCCTGCCCCCGTGCCATGTCCCACTTCCCCATGCTGGGAGAGGATGGAGCACCCCCGCACGCACCTACACAGCACCTGGGGGGAGGACTGCACCCCCTTTCACCCCAAGGACAAAGGGGAAGCAGCCACCCCACTTGGGTGCAGGGGAAAGGAGGCAGCAATGAGGTGCTGGGGGCAGAGGAGGCGGGGCTCAGCCTCCAGCAGGGAAAGGGGCTCTGGGGGGAGGCATGGGTGCTGCTGGAGCAAGTCCCCGCCTGGCTTTGTGTCCCCCCCCAGCAGATATTTTCCCTCCAGCCTGCGGGGATTAGGAGGGAAAGTCCCCACCCTGCTTCAACTGAGCGATGGCAGTACCCCCGCTCCCCCATGGCAGTGGCTTTCCCCAGGACTGGGGGGGCTGTGTTGGCACAGGGGTCCCAGGGCTGAGACCCACAGAGGCAGGGAAGGGGCTTGAAAGGCTGCGGGCCCTTTCTCCCCCCCACTCCTTTCAGCAAGAGGAAGAATCCTCCACTGTAATTTTAAATGCTATAATTTTTTAATAACCTCCTCGCAAACAATGAGCTCATTGTGCGGTGAGGGTCCCCCACCCTCCCGCCTGGCGCTCCACGCACACCGCTCACCGGCTTTTATGGACAAGGACAGCAGCATCATTTGGGGCAGGCAATTAAGGAGCCCCCCACCCCCATAAACCACACAGGCTGCCTGGGGTGGGGGCAGCAGGGAGAGACCCTCACGCATGAGATAAGTTCAGCAGTGCTCAGCAGGCAACTGGCATACAGCCCAGGGTTGGGGGGGAGCTGGCTGCATCATGGAGCTGGTTTGGGATGAGCAGCTCTCCGCCCCCCCCCAAGTCCCAGCCACTTCGGTGGGAGCCCAAGTGGGACATGCATGCCAGCACACTCTGCCGTGGCCACCCCAAGGATGGGGACCCTGGCCAAGGTGCTAGAGAAATTTGGGAGCCGCCATCAAGAGAAGCGTGCTCTCCGGAAGGCAAACCCATTCCCTCTGCCCCCAGAGCAGGAATTTTTCAAAGCCTGCAATTACCACACCGAGTTGGAGGAAGCCAGCAGATCCCACGCTGGCGGGACGGCAGCCGAGAGCCCTCACGGGCACCGAGGCCTGTGCCGAGCCGCCCGACCGCCTTCAGGCTGCCCCGAGGACAGGGGATGTTTCTTATGCAACTCTGCCCCTGCAAATCATCCGACTCAGCAGGAAAATGGTGGGTTTGGACTCACTCCTGTCCAGGATTTCTGCTTAATGGCCATTTCCCTCCCCCCCCTTCTCTTTTCTTTCAAGTGCAAAGTTTCCCCAGACTGCACTCCAGCATCCTAAGGATACCGAGACAGCTGGAAACTCTCCCCAAAACAAGGAGGAGAAAACCCATAACCCTCCTCCAACAGTAGCTTGTCCAGCCTGGATTGTGCAACCTGAGGAGCAGATTTAGAAGGGAATAGGGATCTGCCCTCCCCGTGCAAAGAGAAGCAGGAAGGAGAAGGGGGTGCCCTTTGCAATGTCTTAGAGGGAACAGAGGGCAGGAAACAGAGACTATTGTGGGTAGAACAAAGAGCAGCCAAGAAAGGACACAATAGCTATTCCCACTATCTGCCAGGGTCCAGCCTGGCGTTACCTGCTGGGTTTAACCCTTTTGCAGCAGTGCCTGCATCCCTCCTGTCCAGAGAGCTGCCTGGCTGACAACCAGCCAAGAGGGAGGTTGGGGTTTGGTGCGAGAGGAGGATCAGGGGAAGCAGAGATGTGGCATTGGGCATGGGGCAACCTCAGCCCTTGGGCGGGAACTTCCATGTGTCGGCAAGGCAGCACATGTGCTGGAGCACCGTTAGTGAAACAAGAGCGACAGGATGAGCAGGGACAGGCCTGACTCAGACCAAGAGAGATATCTGAGCAGAGGCAGAGCCCCGCTGTCACCAAATCACCCTCCTGGGGCAGAAACCACAGGGCTGGGCCAGGAGGGGATGCAGGAACCACACAGCACCCACCCCCAAGGACAGGGACGCAAGGGAGAAGAGCCACATGGCACCGATCCTGCATTCTGCAGGCAAAAAGCCTCAACTTTATGCCAAGTTTGGGAGAGCTCAGTTTGCCCCAAAGTTCCCCAGAGACAGCAGCCGGGTCAGCATGGGAAGACCAGAGCCCTGGTCCAGACAGGACTATCCCCTCTGCCTCCCCGCGTCCCCCCCAGCCCTCGCCTTGCTCCGCAGGAGTTTGCGTGGCCTCCAGCTCTCTCGGCAGCTCCTTGTCCTCAAGTGCTGTACAAGAGCCGTCACTCAGCGACTTGGCTTGTCAGGCGGGCACCTCGCCGGGCTGCGGCCCCCCTGGCTTCGTGGCCCTCATCTCTAGGCAACCTGACCTGGACACGGCCAGCTCTGGCTCCCCCGTTCCCATGGAAAGTGCCACACAAGAGGCTGCGAAGCCTTTTCTCTGCGCCAGGAGAAAAGGGGCTTTGTTAGCTTGCCCAGGGGGACAGCGTGAGAGCCGAGCTTCGGGTCTCTGGGAATCCAAACGGACAAACGAAGCACAACAAAAAAAAAAAAAAAAACCTAGAAGAAAGCCGGAGCTCACAAGAGGGAGGGAAAAAAAAAGAGCAGCCATTCCCAGGATCATCTGTAGGTGCTCAAAGAACGTTTCCCCACCACCACCACTCACCACCCCCTCACAGTGACAGCAGAGCATAAAAGAGGTTTCCATTAAATAATTCTAGCAGAGAGAAACAGCAGAGCCACTGCCAAGCCCAGGAGACCTGAGCAAGAAAAAAAAAAAAAAAAAAGACAAGATTCATAAGGGGGGCGAAAAAAAAGGCAAGCTAATGCTTGGGGTAAGTTGGAAGAGCCAAGTCCCCAGAGCGTGCACAAGACCTGGATGAAGGAGGCAGGGGCAGGTCCATCCCCCCTGCCTCCCTCCTCAGCCACTTCAGATTTCAAAAAAAAAAAAAAAAAAAACAACCAACCAACCAGTTTGCAAGCGAGAAACACAATTACAAGCCAGGAGGAAACACGTGAAGACAGTAGGATGGAAAGGTTAGGACCAGGCGTAACTTACTTGGGAAGCTGTCTAAGGACAGAAAAAAGCATCTTAAGAACAGATGGCAAGGCACATTTCCTAAGGAAACAGCCTTTTTTTTTTTTTCCTCTTTTTAATTTTCTTCAGGAGTTGAAGGACAGAATGAGGTACTGACAGGGCTCTAGGCAGGACATCAGTAAGGTCAGGAATTGGACTAGCTGGAATTGCCCTGGTGAGGGTGAGCGAGAACAGTCCTACAAGAGCCCCCAGCCACTCCAGTCCTGCCCAGTTTCTGGCAGGGGGACCAAGAGCCTCGGCATGTCCCAGTGCTCTCCTAGCCCTGGGCTGCTAAACAAGGTGTCCTTCGGGCAACTCAGCCACAGGCACCTCATGGGGCCCTGCTAAACCTCACCCACAGCCAGGCTCTGCAGCCCAGGAGACCCCCACCGGGACCTGGCCCTGATTGCGGCACCGGTGGTTTAGGCTGCATCCCTATACTGTGCCTCAGTTTCCCCACTAGACAACATCTCAGGGCAAGCTCTACAGTGGGAGCCACTCAGCAGGAAGGACCCCAGAGCAGAGTTTTGGGGGGTTGCTGAGCTCAAGGAGCCCAGGTCAGGCTCTCTCCATCACTCACCTATCCCAAACTCACCCTGCAACGCTGCCCTTCACCTTCCCCAAACCCCATCTGTCACCAGAACAGCCCAGACAGCCTCCAAAAGCCATTCGGCTCGGCGATACGGGGGGAGTAGAAAGAGGAGGTGGCATTTGCCGGGTCACAGCACCCCTCGGCCCACGCACGACGAAGGGGCCGGGACCGCGGCAGACCCCCGCAGGCTGCAGCCCGGCCCGTGGACCCAGCCCCAGCCCCGTACCATGTCGCGGTTGCGGGAGATCCAGGTGTCAAGCAGCAGCTCCAGCCGCGCCTTGTGAAACTTCTTGGTGGTCTTAACGGCGATGAAGACATCCCGGGGGGAGATGTCCTCGGCCGGCGGCCGCGGGGGGCTCGGCGGGGCGGCGGGCAGCTCCCGCCGGGCTCGGCTCAGCCTCCCGAAGTAGTCGGCGAAGCTGCGGAGCCCGGGGGGACCCTGAGCCGCCGCGGGGGCCGCCGCCGCCCCCAGGCTCTGCAGCGCCCGCTGCGCCCCTCCGGCCTCCCCCCGGGCCAGCCCCGGCCTCCCCGGCGGCTCCACCATGAGCACCAGGAGGCAGGTGAACATGGAGCCCACGAGGGACAGGAGCAGTTTCCTCCCGCAGCTCTTCAGCATCCTCCCAGCCGCTCACGCTCCGCGCCCGACCGCGCCTCCGCCCGCCCCGCCACCGCCGGCCCCCGCCGCGCCGCCGCCTTTAAACCGCCCCCGCCCCGCCCGGGGCGGGACGGGCCGCGGGGCCGCCCCCACGCGGGGCGTGGGCACGGCCCGCTCCGTCCCACCCGCGTCTTCCCCGCCAGCCCTCCCCCCCTGCTTCCACGCGTACGGCCCTGCCAGGCCCCCGCTCATCCCCTGCCCGTGCCTCGCCCACGGGTGGGTGTGCGTGGCAGGGTGCAGGCAGGCTGCCCGCTTCTCCGTCCCCCCCCCCCCGCCACGGAGGCCCCCGGGGGACGGTGGGCAGGGGGCAGGATGGGGGTACACCGGTCCCTGCGGCCCCCAGCACGGCGGGAGCATCGCTCGCTCCTCGCTGCTTCTTCAGCAGCAGCGGGCGCGTTCCCCATCCTGCCCGTCCCGAGCTGCCGTTTCCCGGAGCCCCGCGCTGAGGTTTCCTCACAGCCGTGCCCAGGAGGTTACCAGAAAGCCGACCAGCCTGACCAAACTCCAGGCAGTTTCCCATCACTCTCTTCTGAGGCCAAGCATCATTTAAAAAAACAAACCAAACCGCCAAACCCCCTCGCCCCAAAACCCACAGTGTTCCTCTCGTTTCCACCAAGCTCCAGTCTGGTGGGTAAATCTGGGAACGGGGTGCTGGAGGGTCTGTTCCCATCCCTGCTCGGGGAGACCTGGAGGCACTCCCGGACCTGGCTAACCCCATCCCAGGTGCAGCACCATGCTTTGGAGCTGGTGCTGATGGGCAGCCCCAAAATGCAGGAGTGTCTGAAAATAAATGCTACATAGATGCCAAGCAAGCCCCCCCAGTGATCTCTAACCATGATAACGACGTCTTGTTAAATGAGATACGTTTTTTCCAGCCATGCAATGGGAGAAGTGGAGGCTACAAGGGAAAACTGGGTTGAAATCTGGTCCTGGATGTTCCACCAACCTGCTATTTTACTGACACCAAACCCCAGGGCCTCTTTTCCCCCTTATCCTCTGTCTCCTCAGGCTGGGAGCTCTTGGGGTTTTCTCTCCCAGCATGTGAACTGCTACAGGGAGGTGGATTTGGGTTTGGGCCTGGGCTGCAATGTAATGCCATAATCAGGGGCTGCTGCATTTTTGGGCAGGGACCTTGTCCAACTTGCATTTTTCCTGCTGTCACGTGCTCCATTCATCTCTGGCACTGGATAAACAATACCATAATACCAGGCAGGACGAAGCAGGGAAGCTGCTTCCTCAGGCAAGCCCCAGCATTTGCCTTCTCCTGATTTTAGGCTATACATTCCCCTGGTCAGCCCTTGAACCATGGCCCCAGGCTAGACATGTGCGAGGTGGGGTGGGGTGTGGGGGGGGAAGGCTGTGGGGTTTGGTTTTGCACTGCAATGCCCATGTCTGGGGAGAGACCTGTGCTGCCAAAGAAGTCTCTCATAATAAAAGAAAAAAAAAGCAGTCAGACCATACAAACACAGGAACCGAATCCCACACTCCCCACTTCCCGCTATTGCTGCAGAGTCCAGCCTTCCAGTCTCAATTTGTTTTTTTGGTTTTTTTTTTTTTTTTTCAGGCGCCCTTTGTCTCCAACCCTATGGCACAGCAACCGCGGCTCGAGAGGCAGCTGAAAAGCCCGATCGGCAAAGCACTGAATGAAGAAAGAGCCCCTTTCTCCAGGAGCCAAAAGGGGAGGAAAGGCACTTTTCTCCCGACCAGCTGCTCTCCCACTCCCGCAGCCTCGGCGCTGGCTGGGGACACGCGCCGTGGCCAGATGTTGGGGTCCCGGCCGGCGCCACGGGGTGAGTGACAATACGGGCTCTGTGTGCTGCCGGCCCCCAAGCGATGCGGCGGGGTCTTCCGAGCCGCCGTGCTGCTGCCAGCGCTGGCACAGGGGCTCTCCCGGCCCCCCGTAACCCCCTTCCCGGGGCTGGCACTCAGCTCAGCCCGGCTGCCCGGGGTCAGCGAGCCGCGGCGGTGAGGTGAAGCCGTTCTTTCGGTGGCATTGTCCCGCCAGAGCGAGATTCCCCTGGGATTGTCCAGCTGCTGGCTGAGTCCCTGCAAGCTTCCTCTCCAGGCGCCTGGCCTCCTGGCTCGGCCCTCGCCTGCCACGTGGATGTTCCCAGCGAGGCACTGTCCCCTGTGGGGAAATGGTGAGGGGGTAAGCGGTCACCCTGCTTACCCCTAAATGGGCACAGAATGGTACCCAAGGGGTGGGGAGCAGGAGGCTGCCGTGGGGAGGATGCTCTTGGGAACGCCCTGTGCCCAGTTCGCTGGCATTCAGTCACTCCTCTGGGGACAAAGAGCCTAGCCCTAATGGGGGTGACCCCAGCACCAGACAGATTTGGGTGCCCCATAGATACAAGGGCCAGGGGAGAAGGATGCTGTCACGTCCGCTGTGCAGGAGGGATGCCAGATCTGGACCGGGAGGGACATCTCAATTCCTCCCCCAAAAAGGATCCCAATTTGGACACAACCCGTAACTCACCCCACTAAGATGTCACAGGGTGAGCCTGGCTGTGGGGTGGTGGTGTGCCCCCCGCTCTGCCCGGCTCTGCAGGGATGGGTCTGAGCCAGAACCCACTGCCCAAGTCCCCCAGATCTCAGGGATATGCCCTTTGAGGATGAACCCCACCAGCTCATTCCCACTGCAAATTAACCTTGCCAAAACCCCATACTGGTTTTCCACTGGAGCTGGCTGGATTCAGCCTCGCACTGACCCCGGGCTGGGGCTGCATGTGGGGCATCTCGCTTTCAGCTGTACCGGGGTATTAGGTCGGTTTAAATTGGTTTAAATCCTCCCCATCACCCCTGCTCGCAGTCTGACCCTGGCGCTCGATAGGTGGTCCCTAAGAAGCTCCCAGGTTCTCAGAGCTGCTAAAAAATGGTTAATAAATCCCCAGTAATAAAGTTTTCAGGTCATTCGAGAGAAACACTGCGCTCGGGCTGCAAAGCTGCATTGTCTACCCAGAACGATTTACGCGCTTCGTCAAACAGGGGTTAAAAGCTCTGTCAGGCACCGACTTCGCTGCCGTCGTATTGGCGTGGGTATTTAACGGGGTTCAGCCCCAACGGGTGGCCAGGCAGCTTCTGCTCCAACTGCGTGGCCGAGGAGTGCGAGGAAAACATTGGAGGAGGGCGGCCCGGGAGCCGGATCCCGCCCGCGGCCCTCCTCTCACCCCCCACTTTTTCTTTCTGGGATTTTCTGAGATCACAAAAGAGACTTTGCATCAATTACTGGTAGGAAAACGGCAGCGCCCCGCGGCAGACTTCTGCGCTCCCTGGCCGGGGTTTGGTTAACTTCCCATTGTCTGATGGACTCTGCTATTCAGGGCTAGCGCGAGGGCTCGTTTTTTCATCTATTGGGTTTTTTTAAGCACCCTGGGAACATAAAACCTTCCTGCCTTTGTAGCAGAGGGTCTGACAGTGCCACTGGGGTGGCTGAGGAGAGTGGAGCATGTTGTTGCCTCTCTGTCCAGCACCCAAATCTCCTGCAATGGGTACTCATGATTCATCTCCTGATGCTGAACTGTCCCCATCCCCATTGTCCCCTGATGTGCTCCAGCTCTGACACCTCTCTATGCCGGGACCTGCTGCAAACCACATCCACCCTCTGTGGCCTCAGACGCTTCATCGCTTTCCCCCTCCACCTCGGGGCACTGCGGGTCCCCTCGGTGGGGCATGGGGGACACGATGCGATCCGTGCAGGGCACTTTGAGATCCCACGAGGCCAGGGGGCTATACAAATGCAAAGCGTTATTATTTTCCCGGGGCTGAAGCAGAGGCCTGAGAAAGGTTGAGCGAGAGAGGCAGTGAGCGGGGAACAGCGGGGGATTTAGCTCCTGAAAGGGAGCCGGGGAAAAAAGCGGGCGAAGAGCTTCATTGTGTGCTGGGCAGAGGGGGTCACGAGCAAGTTAAACTGGTTAATGTATTGGAGCAGCTTCCTCTGAGCTGCTGGGAGCAAGCAAAGCCCTGAAACAAAAGGCCGAGGGAGCATTCTTGCGGGGAAAGTGGGCTCTCTTTAAAAGGATTTGATTTCTTTTCTGTCAGTTGAATGGAATTTGGTGGTGACTCCTCCAGGTCTAAGAATTTGGGGCTTTAGCGGTGGCGGGAGGGGATGGTCCCCGTCCCCCTCCTCCCTACTCCTGCATTCTTCTCCATCTCCAAGCCCGCTGCCCCCAGATTACAACCCTCAGTGTTGCAAGGGGAGAGGGGCTTGGGGAACACAAGTGGCCCCGTAAACGTGCTGATCCTGAAAGAAAGCGAAGGGCACAGGGCCGTTCCCACCAAGCCTGGTTTCTCATGGTCCCTATTCAGCCCAGGGGAGGGGAGGTAGATGTGGGGAGAGGGGAGGGCAGTGAGGCAGACGCTGTTGATTTAATGCCTCTCAACGCTTCGTGGTTGAGGTGGATCTCATGGGGTTTCAGCAGTGTAAGGTGTGCGAGGGGACCTTTCTGCTCCTTCCTTTGGGGAGTGAATTTTTAATGTTAAAACCATGGAATGGAGGTAAAAACAGGAGGGAAAAGAAACTTGAACTAGTGGACCAGCTGGATCCGACCCCACTTTCCCACAGCCTGTGCACCCCTCTCCTCCCAACAGCAGCTCCTGGGGCAGACCTGGCCTTACAAACCTGGCTCTCCCACCCCAAAATCCCCTGTCTGGCAGGCAGGAGCCCCCCCTCTTCGCAAGGCCATGGAGGGGATAACTGCTGCTGCCAACCAGAGCTCCTGGACTGGATGCTGGGCTGTCTCCAGCTGCAGGTGTCTCATTCGGTGCTGACCCTGACAGCAAACCAGGGAGCTTTAGAGCTGTCCTGGGCTGGAGCCTTGCTGCTGCACACTGCTTAGATTTGGCAGGCAGTGTGGGTTTGGGGTGGTAAAAGAAAATAATTAATTATGCAGAGTTTAAGTGACTCATGGCCCTGCACTGCACAAGCTATGGCAGAGCCAGAGCCTCCAGCAGTGGTCAGTTAGGTGGACAGACAGACAGAGGTGAGTAGGGCAACAAAGGCTCCCACCAACAGTTCCCAGCTCACCGTGCCTCAGTTTCCCAAGAGGTGATGTGCTTCCAGCAGAGATCCCACAGTCCCAGTTCCCTGGACAGCTGCCTGTTTGGGAGATTCCTTTATGGGCTGCCCACAGAGCCAGTACGTGTCCGTCTGTACAGGCAGGGCCAGAGCACAACAAGCTGAGATCATCACTGCTTGCAGATGATGGCCAGCCTGTCCCAAGCTCCTTCCAGCCAGAGGTGGGGTCAGAGAAGCTTGTGGCTCCTGGCCTTTAATTTCTGGCCTCTCAGTATTTCTGGCCTCAAATTTTCTCACATTCCTGTAATGAGCTGTCCTTCTCCCCACTGACTTTCTGAAGATGTGCCAGGAGCTGATGTCAGGGCAAGAATTTAGATATTACTCCAAGGAGGAGTCAGGAATCAAGTCTCATACTGGGCTGGACTGGACTGAATGAAGGCCCAATGAACCCAGTGACCCATCTCCACTAACAACAGAACTGGAATATAAGGAAGAGCAAATAATGACAGGCTGCTCCCAGGCCCCAGCCCAGCCCAGCCCTGCACTGTTTGGCAGCACCGCTGTGGCTCCTGTGCAAAGGGAGAGGAGGCAAGAACCGAGGGAGGCAGCAAACGGGAGCAGGTAAGGTCTGGCCCTGAAACGCTGCACCTCAGCCCAGTTTGGGGCTGAGCCCAGCTGTGCCCAGCTGTGTCAACATCCATGGGCAAGAGCAGTGCTGGGACATTTCTTGCTGGGGACAGCCCTGATGGTGCACTGGGGAGCTGAGGTGAGCCCAGGTGGCTGCTTGTCCCCATGGCTCCCCTCCAGTCCAGTGCCTGTTTTAGTAACTCCCTAAATCTGCTTTAGCGTCCACATTTGATGCAGTGGCTGGTTCCCCCCACAGTGAGACACCGGCCACTCCTTTTCCTGCCCACAGCTACCTACAGCTCCAGGTCTGAAAAAATATCTGGGGCAGCAGAAGCCAGGGAGAGGATTGGGGATGCATTTTAACTCCCTGCCTGGACTTGACCACCTCAGTGCCCGCAGCTTGCCCCAGAGCAGGGATAGC
Organism: Tyto alba; assembly: GCF_018691265.1. Classification (NCBI taxonomy): domain Eukaryota; kingdom Metazoa; phylum Chordata; class Aves; order Strigiformes; family Tytonidae; genus Tyto; species Tyto alba. The sequence continues at coordinate 5,792,609 of NW_024881302.1, forward strand.
TCCTGCAGCCGCCTGCTCACACCCTCTGTTTCCAACCCAAAGTCTCCAACCCAGATCAGATTCACGTGTCACCCTGGCCCTGACACACTCTTGCCAAGGCTATTTCCAAATGCTGGCTTCCCCCAGGGAACTTGGCTTCTCTCTGGGCGCCCACAGCTTCTTGGCTTCTTCCTTGCCCCTGGGGCATCCCGCTGAAGTTGCTGAGTGGCTTTTCAAAGGTGAGTCAATATTCACCCACCGCTCCTCCCCAGCTTGCCTTGGTGGTCTCCAAAAGCCCCTTCCCCACTGCACCCCTGGGAAATTGTTCGCTCCGTTCCCATTCCCCCTGAAAAAGGGATTAAAAGCAACAGTTCATTTTTCATGTGATGTTAGTTTAAATAGGAATTTCGCTGCTCTGGCTTTGCCTGGTTTCCGGGAGCTGAAGCCGAAAGAGGGTGGTATTAATGCTGTGAGAGGCAGGGAGGAGGAGGAGGGAGGTGGGAGTTGAAAGGGGGAAAAGGGGGGGGATGTGTGGGGGTGAAGATGGGATTAAAACATCCCATTAGAATTTCTGTTTTTGGAAAGCTCACAAAAATGTTGACATGTAGCATGACTAACATAGTGCAAATGTCAGCCCGGCTCTGCGAACGGGGGCCCTCGCTCTCCTCCCAACACGCTGGCCCCCTTTTAAGGCAAAAATATACAATGAGCCGCACAATGGCTGAATTCCAGAGAGCAGCGCTAATTGTTCCTCACTCACGTCGTTGGGCTAATTGCTTCGCTGAAACCATCGTTCCTGGCCTGGATCCCACGTGTTTTTACCATTTAATTAGGAGAGAAAAGCTGAGGCCAGGAAACGGGATGAGATAAAGGCAGGCAGAGATGGAGGACAGGTCGGGTGCCCTAACCTGGAGGGGAGACGTGCTACATGTGCTCTGGCAGGAGAGCAGGCAGGGAATAACCTCTGCCCTGTGCCAGCCTCCAGCGGGATTGAAGCTGTGCAGGCACCCAGGAGAGGAGCGGGAGACTGGCATGGCTCATAAGCCACTTGGTGAGACCAAGTATGAGATGGATAAATGCCACCAGCAGACAACGTTTGCAAGAAACACCTTCATCCAGCTGCTCAGTGGCTGCTCCAAGGCTTATGCAGACTCCTCACCCAGTGCTGTAACTCTTCACCCTGTGCTGTAATTAGGTCTTTCTGTTTGCAGACATTGTGCAAAGCTTGATCAGGACCCAGAGAGGGGGGAACAATAGATGGGCAGGAAATGCCTTTTGATGGCTGCTTATTGTCTTCCACCTTCAGGGGGAACTGGAAGTTTAACTACAGTCTTCCTCTTTCAGGTATTCCTGTACAGCTTTGTCCTCAGAGGATGCCCTGGACCACAGCATCATCTGGTGCTGGGCTCCATTGTGCTGTGGAATGTGCATGTGGTTTTCCCCTTGAATAGCTCCTCTGAGACAGCATCGACCCAGAAACACTGCAGAGCCCCAGCACATCCCCTCCGGGGGAGAAGGGTTTGCTTATGGGTGCCACTGCCTCCTCCAAGGAGCAGTGCAACACATCCTTGCTGCCTCTCACCCCACCTCTGTTCTGCAGGTGATGTTGCTGCAGGGATGGGTGCACAGAGTTTAATATTAGCACTTCCTCCCCTTTCTCCCCAACCATCTTACAGAGTGCCACTTGTCCCACAAGATCCTCTGGGAAGCCTTCATCCAGGCTGCACAGTTTTGTAGGCAGAGAAAGCTACTTACTATATATGATCTGACACTGAAGTGCAGCATCTTCTAGGGTGGACCTTGATGAAGCTGATTTCTAACTCCTGGAGGCATTTAATCTCCCTGTGAACGCAAATATCCAGGGGTTCCTCCATTGCCCATATAAACATCTTCCTCTGGTGAGAGCAACTAGCAAGAAGCCACTAGCCTTGTTTGTTTAAGAGGGGTTGGATTCATTGGCCTCACAGAAGCCTGTACCACTCTTCATCCCCCCTCAAGTGCTCCCAACACTGAGGATCACAGCAATACAATTTGCACTTGTCAACTTTAATTGCTTGGTGGCCTCCTGTCAGAACAGCTCGGCCTTATAAGCAATACTCGTGGTGAGTCTGGACACAGCACAACCATTTCAGATCAGTGTGAAAAGATTGTAGCGCCATTCGAAGTGCAAATCTCAAAGTGAACCTGGCCCCAGCCTCTGCTAGTGCTGCAGAATAGCCCCAGGATTTCTGCTGATGGGCTCTCACACCCCTGTGGGCAGAGAAGCTGCAACATCTGTGGCCAGAGGTGTTTTCTGCCAGCTGTCCCAGAGGTGAGGGATGTGCTTGGACTCTGCATCCCTCCCAACCCAAGGCTTTTGGCTTTCAGGTCTTTTGAAAGTAGGAAGCATTTTGCCCAACTGCAGATGAAGGAGGAATTAGCCACACAGAGCTCAACCATGAGCAAATATGTAAATTATTGAAAATGGGGAACTCAAACTTCAAACGTTCCCCAGAAAATCTGCAATTCTCTGTCCCACTAATAACAAGGGTGATCTTTGTGTTCCCATGAAAGCCCATAAGAGCACACCCACACCCTGAGGACAAGGTTGTTAACAAACACTGGAATTTACAACAGCAATTTATCCAGAAGAAAGGCTCCAGGTGAAAAGGACTGATACTTAAAAAAGAGAGAAAGAATTCTCCATAGATGCAAATGCAATACTTATAAGTCAATATTTGCTCTCGCAATATCGTCACACACAGAAACAGTTTTCCAACATAAATAGGTTTCAGTCCAGCTGCTCCAGGATCACATTGTTCAGAAGCATTCAGATCCACTTCTTAAACTTTATTAAAAATGTGGTTTTTTAAAGCCTTTGGGGAGCTGAGTCTTTTATGACAAGTCCTTCTAGCCATTGAAATCCACCAGCGCCATGGGGTGGCCTCATGGTAGCTAACCAAGAACAGATGATCCCTTTGGGAAGAGAATATTTAAAACCCCAAAACATAGACAAGTCAGAGAAAATCCATGTGGCAGGCAGTCAGAGAGTTGAGAACATTTGTTTCCAGATCAGTTGGTCATAGACAAACCTCCCGATGATATTTAGTCCAGGACTAACTCCCCACCCCATGTGTGTTTCCAGCTTCCTTCATGTGCTAGAACTTCACACCAAGACACCCAGCAGTGGTCACTCATTTGAGGTTTTGAGCAGTCTCCTTGAAGTTACTGTCATGTGTGTATGAGTAGGGTGCCTGGGAAGCCCAGGTGACATTAGGAACTGCTGGCCAGGCACAGCCTATGTGTACTTAAGCCAATTCCCCTGTCCCAGTCCCCCGTGCCTGTCCCACACAGAGGCCAGTGGGGGAAGTCCCCAGCCAAAGAATGTGGAAAGATGCTCCCAACACTCAGAGAGGCCAAAAACCTTTCTTCAGACCTGAAGAAAGGTTTTATTTACACAAAAGAGGAAAAAGACTCAAAAAACTGGCAATTAATTTTCTTACCTGGAAGGGGAGAAAATAACTCAGTCACTGCACCAGGTGCTCTGGGAGCAGCTGTCCCAGGTCATGAGGTACCCTGGGATTCATGGACAGCCTGTATCGCCTGTTATCCTGCTGTAACAAGATGAGCCAAGAAGCAAGCAAGTGTACTGTAGGTTGGGAAACCGAGATGTAGTTGAGAACTCTGCAATATTTCTGCATATCAACTGGGAAAAACTTAGGTCAGTCACCATCATCAAAACCTGGTAGCAAAAAGTGAGTCAACTCCTTATTCCTGTTCCCCATGGCTCAGAAATGTTTGCATCAGGAAGGGTGGAGTCGACATGTTTTGTACTCTTGGAAAGGACTAGGTGTCCTCTACAAAGTGATTGCTCCTCTGTTGCTGAGAACCACCTCTCTCCTTTGTACTGTGAGGGTCCCCTTAGTCCTTCATTCTCTGAACTTGAAGGACCACATCTAAGGATGACAAGGACATTTCTTCTTAGTTCATTTCAAATGTTGCCCAGTTAGAGAATTAACAGCAATCTCCATTTAGGAATAGCATCCTGGGTGTGGGCCGTCCACTCTGGTGGAGAAAGGGCATTATTCAAGAGTAGTTATCCTGTTTTTTCCACGGAGAATAACATGACTTTTATTCTGGAATAAGATGGTTGTTGGCTGCTCATGTGGAACAGGGCGCAGGGAGCATGCCAAGCCCACGGAGGGGATGCACCCACCTGCCCTGTAGGAAGTGGGCCTGCGGCCAGGCGACACGGTTTGCACTGGACAGGCACCCAGAGGCAACGGCATCCTCCACTACCGACCTGGGCTGGATTCAAACTGGCAGCTGAAGGGGAAGAGGAAACCATATTATATCGTTATCTCTCACCTTGCTTCCCTTTCGTAACAACCCCATCCCTCTGCAAAACAGAAAAACACACCGGTGCTTTGCAGGGGCTGCCAGAGCCCACGCGCTGAGCCGGGGCCAGCCAGGGCTGGAGCTTCCCTCGCTGAGGGCCGTGCACAGACAAGCTGTCACCTCCCTCAAGCCCAAAGTGGGTCAAATGCAAAAAGGAAAAGCCCAGGGAACAGCAAGACCCTGTTTCCCAGCCCGATCCCAGGCTCTGCAGGGTGGGAGGCTGTTGCAGACAGGCTTTCCCCAGGTGGCAGGACCGCGCTCTTGGTGGTGCACCGGCCCCAGCCCCAAGACCCTGCCGTGCCGCCTAAGCACTTTTACAGGAGCATATATTATAAATGCCCAAACTAGTCAGAGATATGAATCAGAAATGTGTGGGGAAAGAGAGATTAAGTTCCCAAGATGGTTGTCGTTGTGCTCTCCCCTTGCGCTGAATGACAGTCCCATCTCTTTTTGGTTTAAGCTCCTGATGTCTCAATCCCGGGGCCTAACAGAGTGCCTGGCTGTCAACTCTGCCCACCCTAATCCATTCATGTGGCTCCTATACAGGCTCTCAGGAGTGACAGAGGCTGTTTCTCTTTTTTTTCACATCAAGAAAATTCATGAGCTGGTTTCACATTTGTTTTTCTTTCAAACTTGAGGCTTTGTAGATATTAAAATATAATCCAGGAAGAATCTGCTTTGTGAGGGAAGAGTGTGGGATCATGGAGGGGAGAGGGGTCAGTGGGGGAGCACGGGGAGGTGGGGGTGGCAAAGGGATTTTCATTTCCCCTCTGTGTCCCATTGGGATCGAAGTTTTTACCTCCCTGCAAACAGTAGTGGCCAGTATGGAACGAGTTAGAGGCTCTGGGAGACTCCAGGCTTCGCTGAGTTGGAAATTTCTATTTGCAACAGGAATTCTAGACATTGCCCATGGTGAGGGCAGAAGAAACACTCTTTGCAGGTGGTAAGAGCTGGAAAAGATGGCTGGGACTATATTTAGAAAGGAGAGAAGAAAACATCTCTCCTGGTCCTGAGTTGTTGCTCTGCATTAAAAAAAAAAAAAAAAAAAAAAAAAGCAAACAAATATCATTTGTATTATAGGTAAATAGAGGAACTGGCCAGGCAGGACAGGAAGGCAGAGCCCCGTCAGAGCACCACGCCACGCAGAGAGATAAACAAGAATCATAGAAATGTAGAGGGACGCTTAAGGTGATTGCTCAATGCACAAGGAAATACGGGGCAAAAGCCAGATATCAGGGAGAGGAAGCTGGAAAAGGGCAGGCTGATATGAGCAATGAGGTCAGCGCTGCAAAAATAGTGCAAGGAAGCTTCCTGGAGGCAGCGAGCTGACAGAGCACATGTGTCCCCAGTGCTCCTCCTGCCTTAGATGCACAGGTGTCAAGGGCTCTCTAGCCTGATATCAGGTTAAAATCACTCACTGGTGGTGAGTTCAGTCCACTGAAGGCTCCTAAGCTGCAAATCCCACTTGATAGCACCTGCAGCTGAGCTTTATTTCCAAGGGAGTGCTTCCAGATTGACACAGCTCCATTGGCAAGTCCTGTTGAGTTGCCCTAGCTGAGGCCATCACCCAAAAAGCATGAGGAATGAGCAGCTGCATCCACTCAAAACAGCCATTTTTCTTGAATGAGTATAAAACTGGCCCCGGCTCGCTGTCAGAGCCAGCCCGAGACAGCCAGACTGCCCTCCCGGCTTGGGTTTGATCTCCAGCCCCGTTGTGTGGTGAGCTCATCCTTTCTGGACTGCAAGGCACACTGCTGGGAGAGCAGCCAGTTGACTTGTGGCCCCATGAGCACTGGCAGCACGGTTTGTTTGGGTTCCTGATATGCCAGGGGTCTTGAGGCTTATTTTGAGTTCATCTCAGTTTGGCAGTTTTGATGGATTCTGCCTTTCTGGTCTGGTCACAAGCAGTTGGATGTTCATACCGGTCTTGCTCTAAGACAAATATTATCCATAAATCTCTGGGAGAAGCCAAGAGAGTCTTGTCTTTTGTTGCTCTGTGCTGTCCCCTCAGCCCTTTGAACCCCCGGTGCCCCCACAAGCGTGGAAGCCTTAATCAATGTCCTATCAAAAGGAGCAGAATAAATCTCATTATCTTGTGAGTCAAGGTCACATTCCCTGTGTGGCCGTCTGGCAACAAATGGGGCTGCTCCTTGGGTTGTCTTCTCTTTACAGGAAGTCTTCCATCAACTCTTGCAATGCATGAACATCTATATGTCTCCAAAATGCAGTTTCAGCAGTTGGCCCTGCTGTGGCTTGTTTGGTGGGTGACTGCTCAGAGCAGAGGACTTCTCATTATGGTCCACCCTACCAATCCATCCTGCTCCAAGGAGACTATATGGCATGCCTTCAGCCTTGCCCCTGGGATCTCACTAGGAGATCTCCCATTAGGATCCTGTGCAGTGTTGAGTAACTTCTCCAGTTTCTCTGAAATATGACTTTTTTTCAGTTACCTGTAAAACGAAGGATCTCTTTCAGGAGCACAGTCCCTTGTGCTTGGTCAGATTTGTTTCTCTACCTCAACAGCTCTCTGTTCCTGTTGCTCTGTCTCCTCCCATCTTTCCAGTGATTTATTAAAAGATTGCACCAAAGTCTGACAAAAACTGCCTCTAATATCAATGAGTTTGGATCAGACCTTGAGCTTGAACTTGTAGAAAAACTTGTTTTCCTGCTCCATTGCCCTGGCTGTGCTGGCCCAAGCATGGACCTGCTGCTGGGGCCAGTGTCCTAGGGTTGCTGGGGGTGAGGGTGGCCATGCCAACACAAACACATGTTTTTAGACAATTTTCCCTTCCACCCTCAAGCAGGCAAGAGGACAGGGCCATTCTGCGGCTGTTTGAAGAGGAGGCACAGCTGATAGTGACCACATTCGTGACTGTTTATTTGCATTTCCAGCAAGCCTTTGATAAAGCCCGGCTCCTGTCTGTGCTGCCCAAGCTCCAGGGACCATGGGAACGCCGGGAAGACCATCTCTCCATCTGAGAGAGGACACAGGAGAGCCAGTGATCGGCCCATTGGCCCAACAGCACATTCAGCTGGACACACATCCCCTTCAGGGGACAAAGGGACTCGTTGAGAGAGGAAGAAAGCACGTGTGGCCTACAGGAAGGAGGGGGCTGAATAGGACTTGACTTCACCAGCAGTGGGGAGGGAAGATAAAGATGGAAAATCAGATTGTTTTCAGCTCATGACTCGGCAGTCTGTGGGGAAGAGGCTATTGGATCCATGTGTGGTGTGAAGGGGCTAGAAGCTGAGGTAATTTGGGAGGGCATCCAGGAGACTCTGCAGAGACTCTTTGTTCCCAGGAAGGTGATGTCTCTTGCCACAGTGGCAGTGGCAGGAGGAGGGTCTGGGTGTGACAGAGGGAAACCAACCCCGCTACCACCCACTGCCCTCCAACCTCTGCTGGTTCTCATCACGGTTGCCCTTCTCAGAGCCCAGAAAGGATTTTATGGGGAGCACCAAAGCACCTTACCCCATATGAAATACCATATAGAGTAGTTGGAGAGACACGGAATAATGACAGTATGGTTCCCCTTCTCCTCAGCACCTTCCAGCTATGTCTGCTCATGAGGCCACCAGCAAGGAGGAGCTGCTTGGCAGAGGCATCTGCTCACCCTCCCTGAGAACAGGGATCCTTTTCTGCCTGTCACCCTATAGCCATGACCCAGTTTCACCGAGGCATTTCTCAACCCCGGGCTTTTTCCTTTTTGTCTCCTCTCTCGCCATTCCCCTCCCTCCCCTTCAGCACTGGCATTTGATATTTACTTTCAGGCTGGGAGGGACAGAAGAGGCTTTTCCTTGTGTGCCTCCACATTGTTCCCCACTGGTATTTGGGAACAAGTGTGACATTCAGGGGAGCCAGAGCGGACAAAGCCTGGCTGGAGGTAATCATACCGCAGGCAGGCATATCGGGTATCCGTGGACGCAGGGCATCCGAGAGCTTTTGACTGCGTCTTTTTTTAGGAAGAGCTTTCTCAGCCTCGGTATCTCTCAGATTAGGTTTTGTCCCCAGAGGAGCCTGTTGTGCCTCCATTGTAGCGCAGCTGTGGGAACCCGCGGCACGGCTCGGCACCGGAGCGGTAGGACAATGCCGAAAGGCACCGGCGCTCCTGACCTACCCGATGGGCGGCTCTTCCTGCGGTCCAGAGGGACTGATCTCTAACGAGGAGGTTGTGTCGACATCTGCTTCCCGGCGCTTTCTCTTCGGTACTCAGATGTCCACAAAAGAGCAGGTATGGATGGAAGCCTTGTGCCCTTGGCAAACATCCCCCAGCCCATGCATGGAGATGGAGAGGGTGAGGCACACACGCATACACACGCACAACTGGGGAATGGACGGTGACTGGTATATCACATACAAATCTGGGTTTGTGTCTTGGATGTGCAAAGAGGAGGCAACACAAGGAAACCATCTTCTTGTCCCCGGTTCTGCGCTGGAAGAGCAGCAACAGCCTCAAAAACTCAGCGATGAGTGGGAAAATGCAGAGGAAAGCCTGGGGCTGTATCAGTTTCCTCCCATGCACCCTTTGGCATGGCCAGGCAGAGCTGGTGCTGGGCACAAAGCACCTACAGCCTCTAAAAAGTGGGAGACACTTGCCTATTTCTAACTTTTGCAGGGATGCTAAATGCTTCCCAGAAACATAAGAAGGGCTATTAGTCCTCAACCTCTGCTGCAGCACAAGCTCATGCTGCTGGGTGCCCCATCTGAGGTTGTCCAGCCCCGTCCAGCATGGACGGACTCTGGCTGCTACGTGACCCTGCCCGTCCCAGGATGGGATGACATTTAGAGCACTGACAAGTCCAAGGAGACTGCAGTGTCTCTTCTTCTCAAAGAAATCAGCACTCACCCCTCCCCAATCCCATTAAAATGCCTGATTTAGTATACATACTAACTGCATTTAGTCCATGTAAAGCCACTTCTGGCTCCTCTTTGCTGAGGAGCTGTGTAACCCCGGTGAAGCCTTGATGATATAAACCAGTCATTGACTGATCCCTTATCTCCAGCCTTCTCCTTCTCATGCTGACTGATCAGTTCCTCCTTCTTGTCTCAGCTGGGCCTCTGCTCTGGATTCATACAGACTTTTCATCACTTTTCAAATCCTGGCCCAATAAAACATTAGAGCACTTGAACATGAATGGGACTGTTTACTTGCTTAAACCTAAACACGGGATGTAGTTGGATCGAGACTTTTCTCTTCCTGCCCAATGCTTCCTCCTCCAGTGTCCTGGCTGCTCTCCTCGGCTTCGTTTGTGGTTTCTCTCTGCTATAGCGCAATGTCACAGAGAATTTGCAGTTTCCCATTTGTGACACACTGGTTTTGCCTAATGTGACAAATGACCTCCTCCTTTAGCGATAAACCAATTTACTCATCCCTGGCTGTATCTGCTGGTTAGTCACAGTCTTCCCTTGGAGCCGAGGCTTTTGGTTCTGCTCAGCATCTGCGCTACAGCTGTTTGCCATTGACTTTCCCCTGCTGTCTTTAACACCCAGCCACTCGTTTCCAATTGCACTTCAGCTCATTGTATTTCCTTTTATTATTCTCAGTTCTTTAAACCAAGCTGGCTCCTTGATATGTCTTCTGGGAAAAGCAACCCTCTGACAGGCTGTGAGGCAGCCCTCAGTGGCTCGGTGTGTTTGAGCATGTTAAGTTTGGTGGGAAATCATGAGCCTTTCTGGGGATGATGGGGCAAGCAGGTGGGAAATGCTGCTGGGGTTGCTGCTGTCCAGGATGGCTGGCAGGGGAGGGGACGTGACCTGCCAATACGTCCCTGGATGGGGAGGGATGATCTTGGATAGGTAGAAATGTCTGTGCAGCAGCTGGGGAGCACAGCGCAAGGCTGGTTTCTCCCCGACACTGCACGGGGCCAGCTGCCCACAGCTGCCGAGCCGCCACGGCACGCACGAGCGTGCAGCCCGTCGGACGTGGCCCTGACTGAGGTGTTTGGGAGCAGGTCCAGGCTTATGCAAGTCGGGCTGGCTGCCGAACACACACGTCCTCCATGCAAGGAAAAGATGCCTTAGTGGGGATACAAAGCGCATGACGGGCAGGTCCCTGGATGAAGCCGCTTCCCTCCAGCACATCTGGAAAATTGCTCCCATTGTCTGGTAAACAAGCTTCCAGAGGAAGATCTGTGCTAGGGTTGTCCTCCCTTTGGGACATGGTGGAGCCAAGGTAAGAAAATCCATTAGGATGGGAGGATATAGACTCTCCTAGAATAACTTACAGCTGTCCTGGAAGCTCGGAGACCTGGAGGGCTGAGGACCGTGTTGGCAAAGTTACAGATTTCATCAGTTTTCTTTATTCTTGGCAAAGGGCCAGGGGAAGACACCATTTCCGCAGGACAGCAGGGATGACGGAGGTTCATCTGGAATCCCTGTTGAGTTCAGCTTTTTCTCCCACCTCCATAGACCCAGAGGAGCAACATCACAGGTGGGTCTATGGTCCAGGCTCAGGAGAAATCCTGAAGAAGCCAGCACAGCTGATACTCCTCCTCCTGAGCAGGGGAGGTCTCAAGAACCCTCAATGATGTCATATCTTTAAAAATCATTGCATAACATCCAGCATCACTGAGGATGGGTCATTGTTTTAAGAGGCTGGCGAGAAGAGAAAAGAAGCAGTGTCATGGTATGAAGTCCTCCAAGGAAGGGGAAGGATACAAGAGAAGGACCTCAGGTCCTCAGACCCAGAGCAGAAATTTGGAAGGGGCTATTTCAGGCCTCCTGCCCCAGTGCAGGGGGAAGTGGTGAGAAAGCGCTGTAGTGCTTGGAGAGCAAAGGGAGGGTTTGCTTAAATCTCTGGTAACAATAATTATGTCACAGCTGCTGAGAAGACAGCCCAGAGCTATTTTGTTAGAGATTGTGAACCCAGATATGGGTAAATCAGGAAGCTCAACTCTCTTCAGAGGGGTATAAGCAAGGAGGTTGTTCTCCAGTGTAGATGGACATGGAGCCCTGAGTTCCCTCCAGGCACCACAGCCAGATGTCACATATGAAAGAAAACAAACCAGAGGCATGATTCACGATATATTGAATGTGATGCTGAGGTCCCGCTCCAGGACCATGCTCCAGCCTTACCCAACAGCACCAGGTAAGGAAACCTCTTTCATATTGGAAGAAAAGTCCTCTTGCGAAACCAGGGACCTGCTAAGTTCAGCCTTAAACCATCATGTCCTAAATCTTTTTTGTGGAAACCTTGGCAAGGGTGATCTTCACCAAACACCTTGCTCAACAGTGTGACAAATGTGGCAGTGGTCTCTGATATGGGAAGAGCAGCCCTGAAGTAGCCCTCAGGGCACTCTTGGGCCTTGGGAGTCCAGCATAGTGGCCCTGGGGAGGTGACAGAAGATGTGACTTTTCCAGCCTTCCCAAGGCCTCTTCCAGCTGGAGCTCTCAGCTTTTCCCATCTGAGCCTCGCTGGGCAGCATGAGGAAGCAAAAAGTGCCAGACACGCGGCTCTGAACATGACAACCCTCCTTCCAGTGAGGCAATGTGCCCAGGCAGGCTGATCAAAGCCAGGGCAGTCTCTCCTCCCTGCACCCATGCCCATGCACCCAACGGTGTGAGAGCCAGGAGGTCCCAGTGCCACTCTGTGGCTGGGACACTGGTCCCCTGGGAGAGAAGTGAGCTGGTGGGGGGCACCACTAAAGATGGGGCTCTGGGTTAAGGGGTCAGCACTGAGCTCTAGAGTCTTTTTATATTAAAAAAACACCTACAGCAGCCTCTTCAGACTGAACATTTCAGAGCTCTCCCAGGCACCTCTTTCCTGCCCCTCTCTCTTCCCCCGTGCAGCTTATCCCCTTCTGCAAAATCTCCAAGTGACAAAAGGCTCTTTGGGACTCAGCATTAGCCCCAGCCCATCGCCCGCCTGCCCGGCTGCATGGATGGAGGACAGGACCATCTGCTCCAGGGCAAATGAACCCCATGGCCAGATGCTCTGCTTTGCTAAGGAGGCTGTAAAAGCCTTGGACCCGGTTCATGGGAACCGCTTCGCTCTCCCCCGCCGCCTCCTCCCACACACATTAACCTCTTTACTGCCACTGATGTCTTTATAGCAACATCTGAGGGAGGAGAAGGAGGTGAGTGAGAAGGCACGGGGGTGGAGGGGCAGGATGCTGCGGAGGTGTGCTGGGAGCTTGCCTGACACAGTGGTGTGAAGTTTGCCATCCTTCCTCCCTGCTTTGGCACGGTGGGGAATGAGAGCCCTTTCCCGGCGGGGAGGCCACAGGCAGCACGGGAGCGGGTGCGGAGGCACCGCAGGGGTGGGAGGAGGAGGTGACAGGATTGACACTTGCTTTGGAAGTGTCTCCACAGGGGTTTGCTCTCCATTACAGCCGATTCCCACGAGCTGACGGAGCCCCATCCCCCAAAGCCTGTCCCAAGGTTTCCATGAACCATCCTGATGCTCCCCATCCTTAGGGCAGCAATGAAGGCACCTGGTGTTTGCTCTGGGTGCTTTGGCTCTGGTGGAGAGGACAGGAGAGACCGTGGCTGCCTGCAGGTCTCTGTGGCTGTGATCCCCATCGCAGACTGTCCCTGCACCAGCCATCCCATAGCCAGCTGCTGGGAGGGGGAGACACACAGCCCAGGGTGGGGACCTGGGAGCTGCGGTTCGGGCCTGGCTTTGCTCTGCCTGTTACAGCTGATGTTCTGCCTGCACAGTGTTGCTAGCAATAACATATATTTGCACTAGTATATGTCATACATTTGAATAAAACAGCGCAGTTTTAGGGGGGAGAGGGACCCAGAAGTCCTGCCCAGCAGTTTCTGTCATGCTGCTAATTGGGAAGAAGCCACATAATCTCTATATTGCCTCTATTCCTTCCAGTGACAGAAAGGGGGTATCAGTCCCACCTGACAGGGTGTTCCCACACAACACCCCAGTTTTTGGAAGGGCTGACAAACATCCAGAGTGTGGGGGTATACCACCTGCTTACTGTTCAGCACTACAAAGCCCACAACATAACAGGTGAGCAACTGCTGATCCAGGCTGGATCCAACCCTCCTGACTGGACATGGAAGCTTTCAACCTCTTAACAGACACAGGGCGATGCGGATTCTACCGTGATGCTGCATTGGCCTCTCCCCTCCCACCCCTACACGTTTTCTGTCCCTCTAAATTCATTTCCAGTCACCCAGGCCACCAAGGGTTAACACCACCCCGCTTCGGTGGGCTGCCTTGGGGGGGGGGGGGGGGGGACGGGGGACGGACACTGGGGACATCACAGGTGGGATGCGAGCTTGCAAGGCATGGTGGCCTGCTGGAAAAGGCCTTGACTATTGAACCCTGAAAAATCTCCTCCTTTCTACCAGAGCCTTCCTCGCCCTGGTTCCCACAGTGCTCCTCAGCCGCCCCGCACCTCCGGGAAGGTCACACGCCGCTGCTGTATCTCGCCCGGCGCGGTGGGAATCCGATTAACAACCGGCCCCCGGCTCTGGGATTGGGCAACGGTGGGCGAGAGAAGGGCCCCGCGCCTGGAGAGGAGCTTTCCCACAGCCTGTCCCCCCCCCCGCGCCGGCGACGGCGGAGGAAATCGCCCATATCTAAATGTGTCCTGATAGCTGCGCTAATCTAGGGCTGAATGTGCAGCTCGGGGTGGGCTCGCCGGCAGCATTAGCGCAACACATGGCCCGTATTCAGCTCACACAAAGGGCCGTATTCTTCCTCACCCCGCTCGGGCTTCACATGCTCGAGTGGAAAAACAGAGCGGTGCTGGGGGTGAGGGAAGAGGGGGAGACCGTTGAGATGGAGCAGCTGGCTCCCCTCAGGGACGCGGGGGGATTTCTGACCCTGGGGAGGGTTTGCTCTTCACCCGATGCGTGTCCCCACCAGGCAGACAGGACTGTGTGCTGTTGCATTCACAGCTCTGAAGATTTGGCAGAGAGAAGGGGGAAATGGGGTTTTCTAAGCAGCAGAGGGGTATTTTGGGGTGGCTGCATGGCAAACTCCATCCCTGGTTCGCAGGGTTGCTCCACGGGATGTGGTTTCTCCGCTTGCTCTCTGCAACAAAAAAATTCCAAGGGGAAAAAATTTGGCAAGGCTTCAAAACAAAGTCAGTTCAGCTCAACCTGAAACATCCCTCCAACCAAACCCACAATGTTTTTTTCTTCCTTTTTGGGGGTCTTTTTTGCATGTTTTTAACCCTTCTTCTTTTGGCTCACAGCACTGTTCAAATAGGAAAAGTTGTTTTGAAATAAAGAAGCCAAAAAAATGTTTTGTTTTGAAAAAATGTTGAAACAAGATGTTTCGACATCTTCCAAGTGATCTCCCTCACTTGTTTTGGCTGAAGCCCTGCATTTGCATTTGACCTGGATTTGCACATTGTTAGTTCCCCACAAAAGGGCACATTTTTCGGTGAACTCAATCCCGTTCACCAAAAAGCAGCTCAATTCCAGGGCCAAGATTCTGTAAGAAGAAGTTTTCAAAATGATGGACTAAGTGGTTCATCTGGATAATGGTGAAGATCCTCTTCTCCAAAGGACTTTAAAACACATCTCTTCACCCCACAAAGTATCCCTTTCCTATTTCCCTTTTTCCTACACTGTCTCATCTCTTTTTGCCTCCATGCTTAAACCAACCTCTCACCTAAACCTCTTCCACAAACTCCCTTTTTTTGTAACATTTAGTGAATAAACACTGCTGCCAGGCTTGGATGCAAATTCTTGCAGCCCCAGAGAGACCAAAAAACCATAAAGACCAACTCCAGAGTGGAGTAATCTCTCCTTGGAGACCATTCTCAGCTACTGGAGAAACTCTCCAGCCCTGGATAAGGGAAAATTTCTCCCTGGGAAAGAGGTGTCTCAACCCTGCCCACCTCTTCCCGAGCTGTGGGGATGCCTCGGGGCTGGGTGCCAGGGATCAGCGGGGCAGGTGAGCTTGCACACACCGGGATGCCGGGGATGTGAGCAGCTCTCGCCTTATCACCCTTCAGCTCACATTAGCAGCAAAGTCCCCACCCTTGCTTGGAGCCCTGTCCTGCAGCTCCCCATCACCTCCCTGTTCTGCCACCAATGGGATAAGTTTCCTCCTCATTGCCGGGGACCAGCTCCTTCACATTGGGGCCAGTGGGTGCCAGTGGGGAAGAAAATCCCCATGCTGGGAGCTGGGAAAGTGGCGACCTTCCTGATTTCCACTGGGAAGGGTGGGGAGCAAGAGGAGGCAGCCCTTCCACGCCTGGCAGATCCTCCACCATCCTCTTCCTGGGCCCTGTTGAAATTTGCCTGTTTAAACTTGTCTGTATGTCTCACTGGGGAGATGGACTGGAAAACACAAGGCAGATCCAAGCAGCTTTCTCCACGGGGAAAGCTTTCAGCACATAATAGTCCGGGGCTTGTTTGATGCCTGGTGTAAGATGAAGCTGAATAAAACCACGTAGAAGGAGCTTGAATAGTAAAGGGCATCTTAAGAAACAAGCAGCCTTTTCTTCCCTCTCCTGCTGCAGAAGCTGCCCCGGAGCTGCTGTGTGTGCGGGGAGAGGGGCTGGCTCCCATTTAATCTCAGACTGAAGGCTGCCACTATAAATGCAAGTAAATATATAATTCTTCCGATTCCTGCCCAGTTGCTATGGAGACCACAGTTTAATTAACCACAATGCTGGTGCCCAACACACCACAAAGCTGCCCGGGAAAATATTACGGATGTCTCTATATGTGTCAGTGCTGCGTTTATTTCTCTGTTTTACTCACTTGCAGAACTTGCCAAAAGTACTCAACGTGCACGTGGAGCAACCTGGCATCATCATCATACAAGCCATGCTCACGCTTCCCACAAGGGATGGCCCAGGAGGGAAGGAGCTACTGAAACCAGATTCCTTGCTAAGATGTGCAGGCTGGATGGAAAAACCCATATGCATAGGGAATTTCCAGAGAAGAAAGGAGAGAGATAAACCCTATTTAGTCTTCTCAGGATTTCACTTGGAAAATCCATGGAGATATGGCTTGTGTGATCCCAGTTACTTCTGTCCTGTGGACTGTGGTTTGGCAGGAGAAGTAGATCAGGTACAGAAGGCAGCTGCACATCTCATCAGTGCAAGGTTAGCTCCTGATACAGCCTCTGGCTGGACCCTCAGGCAACATTGCAAGGAGCTGGGTTTCGAAGGGGTTTTACCTTCCTTCTGGAGACTTGCTGGAGTTTTTCCATCACACCCAATCTCTAGTTGAGGGCTGAAGCTGTTCTGCTCTGCTCCAAGCCCCTGACCCCCAGCAGTCCCTCCCTGGTGGGGACCACCGGGGAAAATCCGTCAGGAAAGCTGAAAGCGTGGTGGGAGGTTTGCAACCCCCTCGCTGCACCCTGGATTTCTCCAACTCCTCATCTCCAGGGGAGCAGCGGCCCCAGGAGCTGCACGGGGACTGGGGAGAGACCTGTGGCAGGGATCTGGCACAGGCACAGGAAATCCAGCTGTCAAGAAGACTCCAGCGTGCTTACCCATCCCTGCCTCCCGGCACCTTTTTCTGGTGTGCATTTGTGTTTTCAGACAGCGCTGATCCTGCCGGCCAGCCCTTACCTGCCAGCATCTGTCAGACACCGCAGTAAAGAGTAGCCCCAAGGCACGAACAGCCCGCCATAGGGGCCGCACCTATATCCACCTCCGTGATGCAACGTCTTGCTGCGCAGCTGCTCGCCTAGCTGCCAACAGCCCCCGCGGCTCCGCCAGAGACTGGGTCTCCGAAATAGGACTTTTGGCACCTCCCCGGCTGTTTGCTCAGCCCCAGCCTTGAAAGTGAATCTCAACAAAAGCCATCAAAAGCTTTCTCCTGCTCCAAGGAGAGAAGTCCAGGGGTAAAGGCTTGACTTGATCAATCAAGAGAAGGAGGGATGAGCGATACAAAAGACCTGCCCCTGTGCTTGCAGCCACCGTTACCATGAGAGCCAGGGTGAATAGGAAAACTCATCTGAGCTGCTGTCAGCAGGACAAGGGACGAGCCTGGACAGCCACCCCATCTGCTGTCACAGGGACCCCAGTGAAGGTGCACCGTGGTGGGAGATGGAGCTGTGCCCCCGTCACGTAGGGTGCTGTCATGGACTGTCACTACAGGGCTTGGAGGCAACGCAATCAACTGTGCTGCTATGTTGTGTGTGACAACAGAGGCCAGTCAATAAATAAAAGAAGGGCAACAAGCAGGGTGTTTATGGGGTCAAATTTAACCATATGGGTCCTGGTGAGAGCTGGTGCAGGATAGCTCTGCCATTATCCCAGCAATAGAACCCACATGGGCTACATTACCACACGCTCTCACCTGCATCCCTGGGAGCATTAGCACAGAAACCACCACAGAAACCCAAAACTCAGCCAGAGACATGGGAGACATGAGCCCAGGCCCCAAAGGTACAAAGCCAGGGGACTGCAAAGAAGGACAAGCCGTTCAGCTGCTCCAAACTTTCAGATCGTACTGACCTTTTCCAGAGGGACTCACCTCTCCAGCTTAGCGGGAGGGTTTATTTTTCCTGTTGCAAAATTTACACCCTCCTTCCAATTCCCGAAGTCCCCAAGGCACTGGAGTAATCCTTCACTGTCTTTACAGTTTGTGTTGCTTCCCCTTGCCCTCTGTTTTCCTTTTCCTCTTCTCCACGACATGAAACTTAACAAAACTCCAGGGAGGGGAGAGGAGAAGGGGGAAAAAAATGCTAAGTCTGGTTCAGCATTTCTGTCAGATCCCCAGAGATACTGGCATGGTTTTAAGTGTGGTGCAGGGTGCAGGCAGAGGGAGAACCAGGGGATTGTCCTTTGGGCCAGACAGAGCTGGCTGAGTAATTCGCATCGCTCTTCTTCACCTTTTCCATGGGACTTTCCAGTCTCCTCATCTGGGCTCTGATCTGACCATGCATGGCATCCAGGACGGCTTGGAAGAATGTGTTTTTCTGGGATGATTTCATTTGCATTTTCTCAGTGTGGAAGGTTGATATCAACAGAGTTTCTGCCCTTTCTGCCCTCTCAGGCAACGTATTAGTATAACAGGGGATATTTATTGCTGAAGAAACACATAAGATGCTCTCAGTGAACTGCAGTTTGGCAGTTAGGAAGCCCGTTCACAGCCTCACCAGGCTGCCTGCCACACTGCACCTCGCTGGGAAGCTGACACCCATTTGGCCCATGTGATGAAAATTGAGCCAAGGATTTCCAAAACACAGGATAGCTTTAAAAAGCTGGTTAACAGGGGGCTGTCATCATGACTCTGATCCCCGCGGGACATGCAACATGTGGAGCTGCAGGCATCCGTTCAGGCTGAGATCATCATGTAGCAAGGCTGCTGGTTTTGGGGCAGGTATCGCACTGCCAAACACACCCGGTGCCTCTTCCATGGCTCATCTGCCAGATTGGGGACAAGGGGGACAACACTCTTGGGAACACCCTGGCCATAAATCGCAGCTAGTGGGAACAATAAAGGCGCCTTGTTGGATGGGGTGGGGGGCAAGAGCCGTCGCTCAGGGCTGCATGAATTTATGGCACTCTCTGACTCCTTTAGCAATGGATGTTTTTGACATAGGACTCAAAGCAACAGCCTTAGAGGGGGAGATAAAAGGCTGGGAGAAAATAAAGGATCATCTTTTTTCTCCTTTCTTTCTTTTTTTTTAAAAAATCATCAGAGGGAGAGGAGGCACCATGGAAACGCCAAGCTCCTCGGGCGGGATGCTCGGTGGTGGAGGCCCTGTTCTAACCACCCTCCTCCAATCACACAGCCCTCGGCAAACCCCGCTGCGAGGCCATCCCTGCCTCCACCGTCCCACGCAGAACTCACCCACCGCCAGCGCTGCCTGCCCGGCTGGCAGAAAGATCCCTTGCCAAGGATGGGATCAGCCACTGCCTCAGCTCCTGGGTGCAAAGGAGGAGGTGGCAGGGAGGAGAGGGAGGAGGAGGACGACCCTGTTAACAAACCTCAGCTAAACAGGCTGCTTGGGGCTGTGCAGGCAGAGCCAATGCCCTCATTGATATTGAAATCAGGTGCAATCCATCACGGGTGGAACAGGCTCCTTCCATGAGAAGCTGAAAAGAGCTGCTCTGAAAGAGAGGGGCAAAAACTTGTCCAGGGGAAGGGCGAAGCAAAGCGTGGCAGGTGTGTTATGGAGAGGGATGCTGTCTGTGCCAGACGGTGATTCATTGCCGAGTGGTGCTGTGCCCTTTCCAGGGCGGGCGCAGAGTGCAGACGACAGTGTGCCCCGGGTGGCGGGAGGACAGCAGGCATGGGGACGTGGTGGGTGTTGTCAGGGTTTGGTGAGAACGCTGGCATCGCAGAGGGAGGGTGGCTTTGGTTTGCATCCTCAGTGTGGGAAAGTCCCAGCTGGAGAAGTCAACATGACCAAAGTGGGCAGTTGGTGGGTGTTAGGAGAGGAGGTGGCGTCAGGCACAGCCATGTCTCCTGGGCCACCCCGACTCCTTTCAACAGTGACTGAGCTCCTGCCCCGGTGGGTGAAAATGCAACTTCGCACTTTCACCCGTGGGCGCTGTGGGTCCCCGTGGGACAGCACAAAGCTACCACATGCAGAGTGCTTTACAATGAGCCTTTTTGCTTCTCATTTCAATCAGTATCCATGTGGCTCCAGGGGGCCACCTGCACTGGGGGGCAACACCAAGACTGCCCCAGGGGCTCCACAGGCAAGGATGGAGACCAGACCGCAAAGGCCCTTGAACTTGGGTTGCTCTCAGATCTGTAGGTCTAGATCAGCATTTAAACAACCCAAAGTGAAACTGAATTTGGTTTCCTGTGTCTCAAACCAACTTTCCACTGAGCTTGAGAGCCACCTCTGCCTTTGATACAGCCTGATGTGAAGGAGACCACCTCTGTGGAGAGGGGTGTGAGAGCTGGGTCAATGTGGGGAGAGGGCACTGGGGTTGGTGACCAACCTCATGAGGTCCCCCAAACTGCCTCCCTACTGCAGACAGCCCATGGGCTCAAGACGCAATTGCACTCACCCCACGGGGTCTTGTCTTTCAATGTATGTATCGAGGGTCAGCCCAGAGTCATCCTGCCACAGCCAGCACTGTTCAAGCAGAACGATGCCAAATCTATCCCAGCATCTCAGCTCTCAGCCTCCGGCCTCGCCTCCCTGCACCTGGACGCAATCACAGAGCCGGCCGGAGAATGGGAAAAAGCCGTCGGATCCAGTTCACCAGCAGCTGCTGTTTATTTACCGGAGATCCTTCCTACGGAGGAAAGACGGAGCGGGGGATGAAGCGCTTCCTAGCCCCTGGGGGCTGCCACTCCGGGGATGATGCGGGGTGCAGGGGATGCCCCGGTGGGTGTGGGGGTGACATTCTCGGCAGAGCTGTGAAAGGCCCATGGCAGGTTTGGCCTTTCCCAGAGCAGCGCCGGGGGCCCGGGGGAAGCCCACATCTGTGTGCGGGGGAGCTGGGCCAGCGCCGGTGTCCTGCGGGGGCGGGCGGTGGAGGAAGCCAGCCGCGGGGCTGCAGGCCCATGCTACCCCACGGAGGCGGGGAGCATTTTCAAAAATTGCATTCTTCTCTTTTCTATTTCCACCGCCACCCCCACCCCCCCCCCCCAAAAAAAAAAAAAAATAAAACCAGACAAGCTCTGGAGTTAATTAAGCAAAGGACAGAGAGGCTGGGATGTGCTGGAGTACAGCTATGAAAGCAATTCTGCTCCAACAGGAAAAGGGGTTTGTTTCTTGAAGGCTTCCCCTCACACGGTGTCATGCTTTGCATTGCCCGTGGGACGAGCCCTGGGGCTGAAAGGGTTGTTCTGTGCCCCTCACGACATCCCCCCTACTCCCTCTGACGATTGTCCCTGATGATGTGAGCAGGGCCGAATTCAGCTTCAGTGCTGCTGTAGGGTTTGTCACTGCAGCAGAGTGTGAGTTACAGCCAATATCAAGCCTCTGCCCACTCTTTGCCAAGTGGACTTGGGCATGTCATGTCCCTGCTTTGTGCCTTAGTTTTCTCCCTGCCTATTGCCTGCTGTATATAAACTCTAAACAATTCTCTGGCAGAGCATCTCTGCACAGAGCCTTGCACTGTAGTGTGAGACTTGCAATACTCCCACTTAAACTTAGCGAATTGAAAGGCACATGAGACAGGAGCACACCAAGGGAATCTCATCTTCTAGCCCTTGGATTAGGGCATTTATCCCAGGATATGGGCTCTGACACACCAGAGCAGGCAGGCAGCCCTTGGGGGAAGGAGAAACATCCCAGGCTGCATCTGTGCCATTGTGCTCAGCTGAATAATGGGAAGAAGAGCCAAGGGGAAAATTAAATTTGCACCCCGAGCCTGGAGATTAGTTTCCTCTTGTTGTTGTAGAAATAATTAAAAATTGTTGGCCACATTGTTCCTTTTTACTTTCTCATAACCCACTTGTTGTATTTGATTCCCCAACCTCCTCCTAATAATTGCACATTGCAGTGTGCCTTTATGGCCCTGCACATTCCCGATGGCCATGGGCTCTTTCTCATTGTCACCCTCTGTTTTCACTCCGCCATTTACTGGTAGCACTTTGCTTGTCCACCTGAGCAAGGGTCCCTTGTCCCCAACGCTGGTCTGGGAGGCCAAGATGGGTCCCCATGGACCAAAGTGGGGCACTGATGGATATCCATGTTACTCTAAATGACTGAGCACAGATATAGAGGGGACAGAGCCACCTCCATGCAGTGCTCTCCTGGGCTTGCCAAGGATTAGAGCTATTATCCCACATGGGTTATTGCTGCTTTATTTCTTCACATGTTGCTGGAGTTGGGTTTGACTGGGCTCTGTCTTGGCAGCCCTGTATTGCACTATATAGACCCCAGCAGAAAAAATGCAGAGAAAGCTGCTGTCCAGGGAAAACATGCTTCTGGCCCTGGGGCTCGACAGCGTGATCCAGGCAGGAAAGCCCGAGCATCGCCGGGATGAAGGCTGCCAGCCGAGCAGGGCCAGCAGGGACCAGCCCTTTCGGCTGCGTTAGACAAATAAACACAGAGCCCCGGGCTGGCGGGGGCTCGCAGGCAGTGACCAGTGGTGGTTTAACAGGTCATCCAGTCCCCGCGGCTGCCATCTGCTACTGCAACCTGCAGGTCCCCTGGGGCTGGGGGAAGGCTGCGTGTGGGGGTCCCGGAGGGGATGGGGACGGCGGGACAGGGATGAGGAAGAGGAAGAGGAGGGAAAGCTCCTCCTGGCAGCTTTGGGAGCGAGGCTGGCGTGAGTCCATGAGCTGGAGAAGGCATATTCTTGTAGAATAATAATGAAAATAAACCTCACTAGACTTATTTTTAACCCCAGTGATGATGCTGGGACTATTTAGAGGTTGGCTGACACTGTGGTCTGGGGCTCTTTGACGAGCCCCAGTTATCTTTTTTTTTGTCCTTTGAGTGTAAAACTTGGTGAGAGAGAGAACCATTTCTGTGTGTTGGTCAAGGACTCCGTGCCTAGGTTGCCTGAGCCCTTTGGTATGGCAAATAATAAATACAAATAATGGTTCACCAAGAATTTACTATGTCTGATACAAACTATCCAGCTGTTCAAGTGGGGAGATGGCAATCTGCAGAGATGACTTTGGTCAGTCTAAGAGGAAAATGGATGCAGAATCAGGCAGAAAACTCATCAGACAGCAAGGCAGATGTTTAAAGTCTTTTCCAAATATGCATGAACAATGTCAAGGAAAAAAACCCGCACCTTTCTGGAAATGAAATGAGGATTGAACAAGAAGAAGAAGAAGAAAAAGAAGAAGAAGAAAAAGAAGAAGAAGAGGAGATAGGGTCTTGTTATGGGCACACTGGAGAGGGA
This sequence comes from Tyto alba, assembly GCF_018691265.1. NCBI lineage: Eukaryota > Metazoa > Chordata > Aves > Strigiformes > Tytonidae > Tyto > Tyto alba. The sequence continues at coordinate 5,815,673 of NW_024881302.1, forward strand.
GATGGGATAGTTGAGTTTGAGTGGTGATGGGCAACTCATTAGACTGCACATGCTCCTATGGGTGGACGGGGGCAACAGCAATGCTGGCCTTCTTGCAGGGCTCAGCCAGTCCCCAGGATGCACCCCAGCTTTGCTGTGTGAGGTCAGGAGGGATCTAGAGTCAACACGATGCACCAGCAAACCAGTAGCTCTTACATTTCAGTTCGTGCAGTAAAGCAACTTCTAAGGAAGTTAACAAAACCCATTTTTTTAATGGCTTTAAACCCTCCCTGCAAGAAGGTTTGACAGGGCAAACACATGCAGACCCATAAATTAGCTGTAATAGCTGAAGCCCCATTGTGTAGGTAATGGCTCGCAGCACACCACAGCTACTCACAGTTAACAATGCGAGAAAAGTCACTCCACACATTTTTTATCCTTTGACACAAAGTGCAGCTGCAGGAATACCTCAAGTGGGATTTTAATAAAAGACAATCATGTTCTTGCAGCTCTGCACATTTGAGAACAAACCTGCGGGGATAACGGGCCCAGGCTCACACTGATAAATATGTCAAGATAATTAAAATTATGTCTTTTTTCTAAGAGAAGGGGCAAGATCCTCATCTGATGCAAGCTATTGTAGGTCTGTACGGTCAGTGGAGTCACTCCTGCTCACCCCATGGGAGACTGAGCCCATGGAATTGGCAGCAATGAAGTGGGATCCAGCAACCAGGCTCTGCAAATGCAGCATAGTTAGAGAGGTTGCTGTTTGGTTGTACATGCCAAGTTCTCATCTGTCCCCATCCAAAATAAATCCAGGATTTTGGTATGTGTGGGCAAATGTCATTTAGGAGCTAAGCTGAAGGCAGACAAGCTGCCTGTGCAATAGGGAAGCCAGAAACAACTGGGTCCTAAGCAAAGGACCCAAATGAATTTTCAGAGAGGGAATGATGCTGAATTTGGCTGGGAGGCTGTTGCAGGGAGCAGGAGCAGCAGGAGAGCAGGGTCATACACACGCTTGGAAAGGGCTAGGGACAGCTTTCACTGGGATGAGAAACACCAAAGTCCGCAAGACAGCCTGGGCCAAGTTCCTGGAGGACTTCCAGGCAGGGAGAAGTGCTGGAAAATGGCAGCCTGAAGGAAAAATTCTGGAGGAGCCTCTGGCAACGGGAAGGGAGAGAAAGCAGGCAGGATTGCCTTGCAGAGGAGGAGCGGGAGCATGCACGGGACCGGTGTCAGGGCTTGTCAGCACAGAGGAGCATAGCAAAGCTGCTATTGTGGAATAAAATATGCTGGAATGTGGACACGCCTATTCCAGAATAAAGCTGCTTTTTCCTAATTTAACTTAATCCACTATTTGTTTTTATTATTTTTATCATCATCAGATGCAGCTAATTTGGAAAAGCTGTTCCAATTAATTTCCCTGCATAGACAAGCAGTTACACGCTGGAAAGCCTTTGTCTGTTCAGTGGCAGCCTGACCAGCAGCTTCTATTCCTTTCAAAACCAGCTCCTTTCTTCTCCCTTCTGACCATTTTTTCTACTTTGTCTCATCAGACCATGAGAGGAACAGGAGTGGGAATTTTTCCTTGGAGTGTGGAGTCTGGTAGCCTTGTTTATGGGAGGAAGATAAGGGAAAAAAATGTTATTTAAAGGGAGGGAAGACAAGGACCTCAGGAGAACAAGAGTCCAGGGCAATGGTCAAGGAGGCCACAGCGACCTCATGGATGGCCACAAGGGACTTGGCATGAGGTAGTGTCTGCCATCCCCTCTCTTTAAACTATTTAAACTGCGGGTAGTACACGGCCTGAGACCTCAGCAGCGGGGCAAGAGGCTAGAGCGCACTGGGTTGTCCACACTGAAGACACCCACAGTTTGAACCACACCCAGAACAACAGCTGTTGGTGACCCCAAAATGATACCCAGGATCGAACAGACCCTTTGGGTGCATCCACGACGCTGAACGGTGGGAGCATCCCGTGCCGGAGGGGTCTGCGGCCACTGCGCTGCTCCCGGCAAGGCAGAGCTGGCTCTCGTGGGGTCCAGATGTTGCAGAGGAAGCTGCTGAAGAATGATCCATCCTTTCCTTTGGCTTAGAGATGAAAGCAGCTCACAGGAGCTCGGGGCTATGAGCAAGTAACTGATTAACCAGTGCTGCAGCCGCCGGGCCCTGCAGACACTGCAAGAGCTGCCGTACTGTTTTTGCACAGCTCTTTCACCAGTCCCTCTGTGGCTTTTGGCCAGAGTGAGATGAGACTAGAGAGATCTACATGTAGGGAAAAGCCAAGTCATAAACTTCTGTCTCCAAGCTGATTTTCTCCTTCTGGTTTTGCAGTCTGTCTCTTTTTCTACTTTTTTCCTCTTCTTCCACCCTTTTGTTTTGGGACCTCGCCATCTCCTCACTCCATCCCACGTGGTCTTGTCCGTTGGCACTTCAGAGACTTGGCTCATCCTCCTGCCGACTGGCAAACGTTGGGAGGCCACAGCTACGCATTCATCTCCAAAAGAAACCTGAAAATGGTCCAGTCCATCATCCCCTGTGGTCTGGGTAATAGAGCCAGTGCCAGCAGAAAGAGCCAAGCGTATCTGTTGCTTGTGTGGCAGGGAACTTGTGAGAGAGAGATGCTGGGGGAGAAGGATGCAAGCTAAAAACCCAGAGTCTCTTGCCACATGTTGGGTGCACCAAAAGTGATGGCAGTGGATGATACTGGAAGGAAGGACAGCCAGTTTTTCTCCTTTCCAGGCAATTCCTACATTGTTTGTGGAGTCTCTTTCCCTCCCAAGGCTTGACCTTGAGAGACACTATAAATGTCTTAAAATCTTGGTGCAGGACTATTGCAGACTATTTCAGCATGTAATCAGGATATCATTTGGTACAGTGCCTCTCTTCCCCTCTCCCCGTTGTACCTTTGAGAAGGCTGTGTTCAGGGGAAGCTCATGGGTGAACTCTAGCATCTGATGAGTCAAAAAATGAAGTCTTCTGCCCCACCAATGTATTTGGTCCCTCTCACCCAGTGCTTGCTGGAGCTGCACCTACTTACTAATGAAGCCTGGTACTTTGTAGGGGCAGGCCCACAAGAAAACAACAAACAGCTTCAATAAAAGGGATGTGCTGCCAGCCCCCCTCCCTTCTCCCCCGAGTGTTTGTACAGTTCTGATTTCCGCACAGAGACTCTGATCTGCGAGTTGTATTCGCAACCATAAAACAACGATTAGCTCTTATCTCTGGCAGGCAGCAATATCAGGCACCAACCCTCACTCCAGAGCGTTGGCAGCTGAGGACCAGCCCAGCACACGAAGATGAACTTGTTGGAAGAGGAGGAGGTAAACAACATGGGGAAAACCAGTTGTGGGAGGTGAACCTGGAGGATGGGATGATGCCAACCTTCCCTGGGCTGTAAGGGAGCCCTGAGCCCCGGCGCAAGGCGGGAGGCAGGGGAGGAAATGATGATTAGACACCAGCATCTGCAATCAAGAGGCAGGAAACGTGATCGCCGGGAAATGCTCGCCTCTCTTACCGTGCATGATAAGTCGCCGAGTGCCCCGCGGAGGAGGCACCCAGCCCTTCCGTGCCCCCCTGGCGCGGTGCCCGGCGGGCAGTGCCTGAGCCCTGCGCGCGCGGGGAACTGGTCCTCGCTGCTGAGCCACCAGCAATGTTTCCCCTGTTTTCCAGTGGCCGCTAATTGCCAGGGCTCCTACAGAAATCCCCATGCTTGTTGGCTTGCAGGAGGGGGTATCCCAGCAGGGAACTGTTCCCAGCATCGCATCAAGCCTTCCTTTTCCCTGGCAGTGGGGTATCTTCGTACCTGGATGGAGGAGCTGTATAGACAGGCAAAAAGCCGGGGCTTGGTTTGGAGTCTTACTCACAGCAAGACAAACACAGCTCTGCTTACGTAGGGTTTTGGATCGATTCAGCCATGGTGTGTGTGGGAACAAGTTTTGGTCATCAGATGGCTGCAGGAGAGAAAGAGTGAGAGAGAGAGTGAAAAAGAGGAGGGGGGAAGAAAAAAGAATGAGAAAGAAAGAAGAAAAGAAAGAAGAAAAAGAAAAAAAGAAAAGAAAAGAAAAGAAAAGAAAAGAAAAGAAAAGAAAAGAAAAGAAAAGAAAAGAAAAGAAAAGAAAAGAAAAGAAAAGAAAAGAAAAGAAAAGAAAAGAAAAGAAAAGAAAAGAAAAGAAAAGAAAAGAAAAGAAAAGAAAAGAAAAGAAAAGAGGAGAAAAGAAAGGAAAAGAAAAGAAAAGAAAAGAAAAGAAAAGAAAAGAAAAGAAAAGAAAAGAAAAGAAAAGAAAAGAAAAGAAAAGAAAAGAAAAGAAAAGAAAAGAAAAGAAAAGAAAAGAAAAGAAAAGAAAAGAAAAGAAAAGAAAAGAAAAGAAAAGAAAAGAAAAGAAAAGAAAAGAAAAGAAAAGAAAAGAAAAGAAAAGAAAGAAAAGAAGAGGAGAAGGGGAGAGAGAGAGAGAGAACCCCTTTTGAAAGCCTTAAACCTGCCTCTTTATCTCCCTAATCTGTATTTCCCCTCCAAAGCCTCTTTCTGTACAGGATGAAAGCAGATTTCTCCTCTTTATTTTCGTTTTCTGTGTCCTTTAGGAAGGCATTTGCTCGAGACTAATTGAATTTTCTGCCCGTGAAGAGAAAGACACGACACAGAGTGAGTTAAAGTCCGACACCAGGACAGGGCGCAGGAGCCGTGTTAACTGGTGTGGGGGACAGCCCCTCACTTAACAAAAGTGTTTAATTCTGTCCCCTCTTGTTAAGAAGGGGCGGAAGGAGGGGATATTTATTCTGTTCTTTTCTCAAGGTTTTTCCTTTCGGGTCACAAAGTGCCCCCCACGCTCCCGGCCCCCCTCCTCTCCCTGCTTTTGTGGCAGCAGCAGCTGGTGGGTTGCAAAGGGGACAGGCTTTGTCTTTTGACACACTTGAACATTTCTGCACAGAGCTGGGGAAACCTTTCCCTTCCCCACCTCTCGCCTTTCCGGGCGAGGAGGAGGGAGCGAGGGGCAAGTGGCAGAGTTACAGCCAAGGGGATAAAATGGTACAAAGGGTTGTAGAGCTGAGGTGGACGAGGGATCGAGGCTGGGCTGTGCGGGGTTGCAGCGAGCAGATGGTGATAGGCGCTGGGGAGGGGGTGGGATGGCCCCGAATGCCAGGGAGGCTTGTGTCGAGCAACCGGTTGAAGGGAGAGAGGAAGAAAGCAATTCAAGAGGTGGTGATTCCATAAAGGAGAGTGCAGGGGCTGCCTCTTCCCAAATCCAACAAGTCTGCCTCTTCTTTCCCTTTGCCACCTTCCTAGGGATGGGTCCCAGTTAATCTTCTGGCTATGACAGGTGGAATTTTTGCTTGATTTATGCTACAAATCCATAAAAAAGAGCTCCTTTTTCTGCAAACTTTGTAGAGGATTCAAGCACACTTGAATCCTCTACAAAGGGTGTACAGACCCTTTGGTCCCTCCACACCTCCTCCAGGGATGGAACAGTGAGACTGATCTCCAGGAATGGGTGTAATACATCTGCATTTGACACTGGAGGAACACCATGGTGCAACCCAGTGGCAGTGGCCTGGGGCTGGAATGAGATCAGGCTCCTCATAGGCATGAGCAGGAAATTGGGGCTTGACCCCTGAGCTAACCCCACAGCAGTTAGTATAACCTGCCTGCACCCGTCCCGTACCACATGGGTTTGCAGCCTGGGAATAGTCCCAGTGCCTTCTCTGTCCTGGGCAAAGCTAAAAGTAGAAAGCTAAAAAACAAATCTCTCATGAGCTCACAGCTTGAATTGAAGATTAAATTCCTCCACTGTCTTCCCCGTGACCAAGCACCTCATATGAGCCCCCCAGCCCTTACCCTGGGACAGCACCATGTCTTTATTCTGCAGAGAAAACCAAGCCATTGCAGCCTAATTGCTGTTACTGGATGTTAACCTACAGTGACACCCAACAGCCTGCACTGGGAGAAGGTCCTTCCTTCTCAGGCTGAAGATGGGATCACCTGTGGACACTGAAGGATAAGCCTCCCACATTGCAGCCGGTGGCCTGATTAAAGTCCTTTCAGCTGTCCCTTATACTGGTGAAAGCTGGCAGCTGGGGTAAAACCAGTACAAGGTGAATGAGAAGAGAGATGTGAATTTTAACCTTTGTGCAGCACCAGACATATACATGAAGCTTTGGGAAATGTCTGCTTTCACAGGAACTTTCAGGAGAGTCTTTACAAGTGGAAAATAGATAGATACACTCATTATCCAAATTGTCTTATTTTTGTGGTGCCTCTTGAGTAAACCCACTTCTGAGGCTGTCCTAATTGCTTTGCAATAGAGCAGAGATAAATATTTATCAAACAGCTGCATCAGGAAACCACAGTTCAGAGAACCAGTATCAGGCGATGTGTCTCAGGAAGGATGAGTCTGAGTGGTTTTAGCTTGCTGACCTGTCAGGCTTCCTCCCTTGCACGAGGCTGAGCTTCACCCAAGCCCAGATCCACGTGGCACCACACCAGTCCCATACCATCGCTTGTACCTGGTCACACAGAGCCTTTGGAGGACCCTTCTTCATGCTGGAGTCCCCCATTGCCCCATCCCATTGACTCAGAGTTTTCTGACACCTTTTCTTCCTCTGACTTCATGGCTTTGCTCGCTTTCTATTAAAAACCCCAGAGATGTGGCCCATATTCCTCTGGGAGCCCCAGTGCTAAAAGAGGCCCACATGCAAATATTTAGCCACACTATTATTAGAGCAGGAACATCCAACCAGATGGCAACGTTTCGAGGTCTTGCTGTGCAAAACTGGCTCTTCAGAATAAAACAGTCTGGGACAGAGCTCCGGGATTGCCCTCTGCTCCCTGAGATTCCAGACCACTGCGCCAAGGCATCAGAACACATGGGACAAGGGCTTTCTAGCATCTTGCACATGTGGGACATCCCCTCAGCAAGCAGCGTTTCATCTAAAGAGAAGAAATGATGCCGATAATCAGATTTTGAGGTTCAGTGTGTGGGACAAGGGGGTTGGCTTACATGCATTCACAGCACGGATGTGCAGGTCTCCCCTTGCTCCAGGCATACCTGATCCCTCAGCAAAGGAGATTTTTTTTCATTAACTGCAAACTGCCATGTGCTGTCCATAGCTGGGGAGGGCAGAAAACCCTCTGTAATGTTAACACCAACATTGAGCAGCCTCGACAGAAAAGAAGAGAAGAATTTCCTCTGCTGCACAGTTTGTGCCCATCCTCTAAAAAACTTATTATGCCAGCAGCACTCTCCCAAAGCTAGAAATGCCCAAAGAGATGATTTTAATTCCAAGCACGAGCCAGCTGAAGTGCCGGTCTAAACTTCAGATGGATGACGTTCCCATTTAATTGGGAGCGGGTGTTTTTTTGACTCATGCAAAGGGCATGCTATTTTTATAATGAGCTGATTTCAGATCACAGCCTCCTTATGTTAGGCTCTGCACATACATCTAATGAAAGCCAGGTCCTGCCTAAAAGCCCATACAACGGGCTGAGAGTTGGGAAGAGCACTTAGAAACATCTCACCCAGGGGCTTTGCGAGGTTGCCCGCCAGGGTCTGTTTTTTCCATCCTCATTCATGTCGGAGAAGTTAAATATTTACTGGATCCATTAAATATTTATGCTAAGCTTCTCCTCCCGTGGGGAGGCATCCTATCACTGGCTCCCGGGGCTCTGTGTCCAACTCGCTCACGTGTCTGCACTCAGCTCAGCTCAGCTCCAGAGTGCAAACACGAGGGGACTTCGTGGGGCTGCCATGTTCTGTAGGGAGGGGAAGACTCTGGTTTTGGCACCAAGAATACTATTAGGTGATGGACTTAATCGTTCTTCAGGTGTCTTCTTTAAAGTTCAAGTCCTTTGGGAAGGTGTGGGTTGCTCTTTGCTGTCCCTGTGATTTGCAATGTCACCTCATCCCCGCTGTGTAGAAAGCTGGGTGAGAACATCCAGCCTGACCCAGCGCCAGCTCTCTGTATCCTCCTGGCAGGTCACCGCTACTGCTGGGAGAGCAGCAGAATTTGAGGCAGCAGGTCCCTAATCCATAGTGTCTGAGGGGACCCACGGTCGACACAGTAAGAGCAGGAAATGCAGTGGCAAAGCCAAACCTCACTGCTCTGCAAAGCACAAGCCACATGGGAGAAGTCCCATCCCCAGGGATGCCGGCAGCAACCCCGAGATGGGCTCCCTGCTCCCACCCGGGCTGAGTGGGTTAATGCTGCTGCGCCTCCCCGCTGGAACGGGGCCAGAGGAAAAAGGCTCCACCGTTTCCCCGTCCGCCTGGAAAACAGGCCGGCTGTTTTCTCCAGCAGCAGAAGGCTGCTTATTCTGGGCCAGATTCAACAGCACGTTGTGTCCCCCCTGCCCCAAGCCCCAGCCCATGGGGAGGCTGAAGGGCACAACTTGCCCAGGGGAGAGCTGGGTGCTCTCCCTGCTTGGTGTAACCCCCCTCCCCGGGCGCCACTCTGACCTTCCTGTCCCCATCCCTTTCCTTTCGTCCCAGTCCCACTCTGTGCGGGGCTGGGGACGCCCTTTCCTGCCTGGCACCCGGCTGGCCCAACGGCAGAGACAATGTTGCTGAGCAGCATGACACCATCCCCTCTTCCCACTGCTGGCCAAAGCCCCGCCACACGATCAGCCTCTCCACCACGCTATCGACCTGAAAAACATGCCTGGGAAAGAAAGAGGAAAGAAAGGAAGGATAAAGAAAGGAAGAAAGAAACCAGCCTCTGGCTCAAGTGCGCCAAAGAGAGTGACAGCATGCGCGGGTTTGGCTCGCTTTCTCACCAACTCTTTTCCCAGCAGAGTGATAAGAGACAGGGCGAGCACAATCGCAAGCAGAGCAGGTCCCAGAGGCTCGGCCGGCTCTGGGCCAGGTTGGCTGAGGGACACTGAGTGCTCTGTGGGGACATATTTCCAAAATAAAGTCATTCTGGTGCTCCTCCAGCACCACCAGCCACCCGACAGCCTGCTGCAAAGCATCGCTGCTGCCCCCATGGCCAAAATAAAGCTGTGAGGAGCCTTGACCCAGCAGAGACACATTTGAGTGCTCCCTAGGCAGCCTCCTCCTCCAGCTGTAACAGTTTTCAGTGCAAAGAGCAGCACATGGGCTTGGCTGGATGCGCCCACAGCTCCCACATCTTCCCCAGCACTCCTGCATTGCCCTCCTCCCCATCTACTCTCCCTCCCATTCTCTCCATCTCCCATTTCTTCCCCAGCATCACTTCCTTACTCACTGGGTACATCCACACAGGCTCGATGGGATGCAGGTGCAGTCTGTACACCAGCCTGGTTTGCTCGCTCCAAACAGAACTCGGCTCATCTTGAGCATGGGATGGATGTTTTGGGCCCAAAATATGGCTGGCCTTGTATAACTGACCTTGGAGGTCAGTTCTGAGTGCAGTATACCCAATCTGCTGGAGGATGGGGTCTGTGGGGTTTGGTCCCTGTGGGAAGTAGGACACTTTTGAGCCTGCGAGCCATGGGTGTGAGATACTGGTTGCTCTGGGAGAGGTTTGAAGGCACCCCAGGAGATAGAGCCACAAGGCCCAGCCTTCAGAGCCTTCAAAGTTCACCTTGTTCACATCAACTTGTCCAACATCCCCTCTGCTCCAGACCCACAACCAAGTGCCAAAGCCTCTCTCTACCTCCCAGTAGCCCCACAGCTAATCTCCTCCATCTCCACACACATGGATGAAGAGCAAGCCCTGTTCATCTGCTCTCCCATGGGACTTCACTCATTTAACACTAGTCCATGCTGTCCTAGAGGTCCTGGAAGTGGATAGAATCCTGAGACCGTCATCCACCCTCATGCAATGGTGTCATACACAGCTCCCTGGAAGATGACAGCCACAGCCCTGAGCTCTTAATGGAACAGACTCTGAAATCAGGAGGCCCCACAGGTTTTGCCCATCTCAGTCTCCACCACAATCGGGAAATGCCACAGCATGCATCTAGCATGCTCAGCTTACCCTGACCGCTGCTCCCCAGCCCTTCCTCTTAGTCACCTCTTCCTTACTGTGATAAGTTAAAAATCAAATGGGTATTACAACATTGATGGCCGTTCTCATTATCCTCTCATCAGCATTAAATTAGCAACCCTGACAATGCCCAGATAGCAGCACCAGTAGGGCTGAGATAAGCAGCAATAACAAAAGAAAATCAATCCTCCACGGCAGGCCGCAGGGCTCGGGGTGTCCTGGCAGGCAGTGCATGGCCAGGCATTCAGGGTCATTCCACCAAAGAGCCCATCTCCCCATGGCCTCCACAGCAGGGATGCTCAGCACCCTGTGAAGGACCACAGCAGGCTGGGGGCCAGCAAATGAGACCCCCTGGGTGGGCCTGGGAGCCTGTGCCCCTCTGTGGTGCATAGGGGTGGAGGAGAGACCCCGATTCCCATCAGAGGAGGTTGGGACTAATCAAAGCTAATGACGTCCTTACAGAGAGCAGTCGTCGCCATGAGAGGGAGAGAGGGATGTCTGCAGGTCACCCTCTGCCTGAAAACCTCATCTGAAATAGCTGTGGATGCCTCATCAACATGGCCCATCCCCAGCTGATGTGAGCAGGAGTTGGCTTGAACCCACCAGCAAAGCTCTCAGTGACGTTTTGCTCAGAGCCCCTCACTGGAAGGGGCTGTGAAGGGGGTAACCCGCCCCGCCTTCTTCATCTTCCTAGAAAAAGGACAGAAAAAGAGAAGTTAAAGCAGTCAAAGATGGTTTCACCTCAGCTCAGGGTCTGGTTGGAGCAGCCCTTGGAGGCAGACACAGTCAGAAGGGCTCAGACCAGCCCCGCTCCCTGGAGAGAGGCACACGGAGAGGTGGGACACACACCCCTTGGGAGGGGTTCCTGTTTTGAGGGAAGAAGAAAAGGACACGGACGTGGTGGTCAGGGATGTACTGCTGGCTCTGCTAATAGAAACCCTCTGTATAAACAGGGAGAGGATCCAACAGAGATCAGAGATGGTTTTTCTTTCAAGAAAATTAAACATTTAAAACATTTGAGAACACACGCCCTCACCCCCTGGACAGTAATTAACTTCTTCCTGTGCAGAGCATGGAGCACTTTCCAAAAACAGAGTTAGATGGATTATTTTTCAAAGGAAATGTTGTTGAAAGGATCTTCTGTTATGTCCTAAAGTGAGAAAACAGTCACAGTGACTGAGGAAGAGCTTGCTCCATGCGTGTGCCATGTTGCGACTGCCCAAGGAGATGGTGACACACCAGATACTGCAGGTTTGGGGACCTCGTGGTGGTTCAGTAGCAGTTGCTTTGTTGATGGAAAAAAGTCCTTGCTTGGTCATTGTATGACCCTAAAAATCAATGCAAAGTAAACCAGTCACCAAGAGTGAAAAAAAAAATCTCGAACTCAACCTCTGAGGGATGCATTGCATTTCCCCAGCACACCACTACAAGGGAATCTTGCTATGAGAGAGAGGATGTAAATTCGGATGCAGATGCAAATATATGCAGTGTTCAGTGGGATTTACATCCCACGTCCCCATCTGAGCCCATCTTCCTGTGAACTTAGGATGAGCTCAGTCCTCGTGAATCTCCGTTCTCAGAGCAGTAGCATGAAAAGAGGCAGCTGGTATGTGTGTTAAACAAGCACAGTGTGAATGACATCCCGGCAATAAAAGGACTCCACTGCTAGCCAAGGTGTTTGGTGGGAACAAAATAACTTCCCAGGCTGATCCCACTGCATTCCCTGAGCCTGCAGAGAGGCAGGGAGCAGCACAGGGAGGCAGGGTTGGATAGAAGTGTGTAAGAGCTGGTCTGGACAGACAATCGTGCTTTGTAGCAAAGTCTGAGGTTTGGATGTTTGTTTTCAGTACTGCATTGGGAGGAAAATAAAACCCAACATTTTTTGTGACACAGACTTGTGGGGAAACAGCCTTTCTCTGGTTGAAAAGGTCAGGTTTGCTTTCATATCTCCCTCACATCAACAACGTCCTGCAATCCCTAGAGCTCGGGAGAAAATTTCCTCTTGCAAAGTTAAGTGAGGGCAGGCCTGCAGGGAGAGCTCATTTCTTTTCCTAGACCAGCTTGAGCCAGCTGGGATAAACGGGTCTGGATTTGAGCACCCAAGTGCTCTTACAGGTCTGGGGTAACAGGTCAGGAAACACCAGGAGCCCAAAGATCCACCAGTGTGGGTCAGCTGGAGCATGACTGCAGCTGGGAGGAAGCCAGCAGCAAGTTTGTAAAAGCAAATGGTGTTACTGGAACAGGGGGACAGGCATGGTCTGGTACACAGCCGGTCCTCAGTCACCGCACAACGACTTTGGGCAGGTAGCCAGGCTGCTCATCAGGACCTGCCTGCCCAGGAGACACGGGCAGCCCAGGACACTTGGGATGTCCACTGCAGGGCCCTGCCCTCAAGCAAGGGACAGCAGGAGCTATCATCACCCACGGGAGCATGTGGCCCATGCCACAGCAGCCCTTGCACTCCTCCTCGGGGTATAGCATCCACGAGAGGCTCATGTGGCCCTGCAGAGGCAGGGGACGGTGCCACATTTGACATGGGAAATGATATGCTTGGGATGGGAAGTCTTCTGGCTCCGCTCTTGCAATTTCTCTTCATCCCTTTTACTTTTCATAATCCTAAAATCACCTCAAAATTTCTGAATCCCCTTTGGGTAATCTCTCCTCTCTGACTTCAAGCTACAATCTTCCCTTGGCTGAGATTCAGCTTTTGGCATCTTCACTCTAGTAAGGGTGCCTCAGCATCAACATGAAGAGGAGTTTTAGCACCACTGACCAGTATGTCCCTTATAATGAGACAACCAATGCTGAGCCTGGGAGGGCAGCAAATGCATACAAAGAAAAAATAATTCAAAGAGACAAGACAAAGGGATCTGTTGGATGAGGACCAGTGCATCTGGGGAAACATCTTTATTTTAGAGGGGGAAGAGAGTAAAAGGGAGAAAAAGAAAGAAAGAGAGGAAAAAGGCATCCGGAGTGGGATTGTTTCTTGCCTGCAGGTGTGTGTGCAGAGAAGGCAGGGCAGCACCATGCATTTTTGACATTAAAAGCATTGCAGACTGGTCACCTCTGGCTGTTCACTCCACACTCCCTCCCAGGGTGTTGTGTTCCCATGCCTGCAGGCAGTGCGGTCCGTCCTTTTCTCTTTTCTCCACCATCTGCTGTCACAAATTCCCCCAAGCGTCTCCTGTCATAGAAACTCTCCGGCATAGAGTTTCAACCCAGGGAAGAAAACAAGAGGGAAAGAAACTAAAACCCAACCTGCGGCAACACAGGGAGGGACAGGACCCAGCTTGTGCTTGGTCCCCATCACAGTGTCATCTGTCCTCTGCCATTGAGTGCTTTGGGGGCACCCCTGGGCACCAGCGGGCACTGGAAGCTGCTTGTCTCAGGCTGGGGCAGGGGGAGGATGGGGAATGCAGGGCCGTGCACAAAGTGGGATCCTCTTTCCTTGTATGGCCAGGACTGCCGGCGGCACAGTCCCCCCCTAACCCCATTGTTTCAAATTACAAAGCTGCCCCGATCCCACTGAGCCACCTCAGATCCAAGGAAAGAGCCGGCAGCTGCTTTGAAATCTAGACTGGAGTGTCTCCAGCAGGCAGTGCTTAAAACAACAGCTGGGCTCCCCCCCACGGGACACAGCACCCCGGCCCCAGGTACCAGGGAGGGGACCGCAGGCTTGGAGACCCCTGGGGTAAGGGAAAAGGGCATTCAATCTGGAACAGGGCTCCCACAGCCCCCCAGAGCAAGCAACACCCTCTTGCATCACATCTGGCTGTTACTCATCTCCCTTACAGGCCTGGAGAAGACCCTGGGTCCAGGGAGTGATGCACAGGGGTGTTTTCGTGCATCCTCATGCACCCTGGTCCCTTTTGCATGGACCACACCAGCTGCCATGCAAGACATCTCCTCCAGCACGTGTTCAACCCACTGTCAGCTGAAAGAGAACAATCACAGGCAAAGATCTGGCATAATTAGACTTTGCCAAGCTTATTGCCCTAAATTGAGCTTAAACCCTTTTGTGCCCACCAGTACCTTTCAGCACACACACACCCCCCAGGTCTTGGGCCACCCACCCCTGACCTTGAGACCATCTGTGATAGCAGGAGCTGGGAGAGTGGAAGGGGGGCACTGGGGGCTGGTGGTCCCATGGGCTCATCCAATTCTTCAAGCATTGTTAACTCCCCCTCAGACAGTTGGGGAGGAGAGCACAGGGCCATTGCTGGGACAAACTTGGTCATGCTCGGCCACATTCCTGCCTTCAAAAAGGGCCCGGGGTGCCTGGGCCTTGGTGGACAAGGGCCCCAGGAGATCACATTACTCAGAGCTTTTGTAGCCTTAACAGCTGTGACGGCGTAGCAAAAAACTATTAGTGTGCACGGCTGTGTGTGAGAGGGTTGGGGAGACACCAGCCTCTCCAGCTCAGCCTGGCATTAATCCCCCCTAACAGACTGATGACGCTTAGTGCTTTGAAGAGGAGAAAAAGGAGATGGGAGACTAATTGGGGAGATCAGCAGGACGAAAGCTGGCACGTACTCCCCCCCGAAGCCCCAGCCAGTGTTTGGGGAATCGGCTCCTCCCTTGGGGAGCTCAGGGCGTCCGTAAAGGGAGCTCAGCCTACCCCTGGACCGCAGCCAGACAGAACTGGTCGGATAAAACCTCCTTTGGGGTGTCCCACCAGCCAGGATGGGGTGAGAGGGACCAACAGCTGTAGCTTGGTGCACACCCAGAGCTTCAGATTTGCGCTGCCTGCTCCTCCAGGGAGGCTGAGCTCCCGCCGCACACTCAGCCCATGCCAGGAGCCCAATTCAGACCTCGGCTGTGCAGCCTTAAGCCCTGGCACGTTTGTGCCTCATCGCCGCGAGCAGCCTGAACAAACGCGGGCTGTTTGCAGAGCAGCGGCAGGAATGCTGGCCCGGAGCCCGGCACGCTGCAGGGCCGGCGGCTCCTGGTCCCCTCCCCACCGCCAGCCTGCTCCCTCCGGCCCCACAGCCCCGGGGGAAGGAAAAAGGCTTCGTGGAGGCTGGTGGGCAAAGAGAAGAGGATCTGTCAGTGCAAACAAGCCAGCTGCTGTGTTTAATAAGCGCTGACAAACCTGCTTTGGAAGCACGTTGGCTGCCCTGTGAGCTGTACCTACCCACGCTGACAGGGGTGCGGCAGTAGCCCTATTCCTAAAAAAACTGCTATGCATTCTTCTAGCTGCACTGGCCTCTTCATTGGTGTGGTCCCTCCTGCTCTGTTGACATCCCACCCCGCTGTCACCTTCCTGCAGTTCCTGATGTCCAGCCAGGCTCTGAAACAGGTGCAAACTGGTGGTCTCCCAGGGTCTTGGACTGCTATCAGAGCATGCTCAGCTCTAGCTTGAGGACCATCAACAGAGTGCTCTACCTGATGCCTTTCATGGCTACTTCCTCCCCTAAATAGAAACATGCAGCCACCAATTACCTGCTCTCCCCTCAACACCTGCATGAGAGAGACCTTTCCCCAGCCCAGCCTTGATTAACCACCACCCTGAAAACAGGTGATGGGAAAATGGTCTTTTCCCCTCCCCAAGGATCCAACCAAGGGGGTTTTTGTTTGCATTCACCATCCTGGCTGTCATTACTTCTGTAGACGTTGTTGATATTTCCTCCATGCTTCCTAATAGCCCTTTGCAAAGGGCTGGCACCAGGAGACCAGACTGAAGACCTCCTAAGCTAAAAAGCACATGTTTCTACATTGTGCACTCCAAGGCCAGGTTCCCAAGCTGGGACAGCAGCAGATCTAAGTCTCTGGTTCACAGGCAGTCGATGAAGCATCCTTCACCCGAATGTTAGCTGCTCCAGCCCCCTACTCCTCTTGCCCTGCAGCATCTGGACCTTCTCAACCCTTTCCCTCCTCCCAAAGAGGTACAAAAGCTCCTAGGACCCATTTACCCCATCTGTACAGCAGGGAAAGCATTTAGGGCTTGAAGGTGTATCAGGGCCACTGCAAGCAGGAAAGAAAAATAAACAGGCACAGGATCTCTCAGCAAACCAGCAGCCCTGAGAAGAGGAACCTCTAGTCCTCAGTGTCCCAGGGGGGTGGGTTTGTCAGGCTCTGGGTGTTGTTGCCGTCTGCTTTTTGCTGGCATGGGTACAGCTGCAGCCTCTGTGCTGGATATATAAATAGAGCCAAAACCTGCACATCAGCTGTCATACTTCCTAACCCACTTTTCTCCAAACTTGTCCTACACCCACTCAGTGGGCAACTGGCTGTGCCACCCCCTCAGCCAAGAAATGCCTCCTAGGCAGTTTTCCAGGGCTGCCTTCCCTGATCCTGCCCTCCCTATTCATCTGGGTGCTCCCTGCTTCTCACAAAGGGGTTCCCAAGCATCTGCAGAGATACTCTGGATGTGCAGGGGCATTTACAACCTTACTGACCTCTGCAAGCATCACTACACTCCTCGTTGTGTCATCAGCATCAAAATCCTGGTGGGAACCTTGTCCCTTAATCCCACTGTGCCTCAGTTCCCCATTGGTGCTCTGGGACCACTGTTCCCAGGGACATGGGGAGAACCTTTGCAGACTTTTCCTTCTTGTGCCCTGGATGCTCTGGTCCTTTCCTTTCTCCTCCCATCTCCCCTGTCTGGATATAACTGTGTATCTCTTCCCTATTGAGCTGATGAAGGAGCCTCCCAGTCCCCCCATCATCCTCTGATGCTCCATCACAACGAGCTACTGTTTTGCAGAACTAGGAATTAAAGTGACTGGTGATGCTTTCAGGCTCATCTAACAACTTCCAGAGCCTTAATTTAATTTAATTACCATCCCCTTCTTATCTTAATCATCCTGCCTGTGTTTATAAACAAAACACTGACTCCCTGCCCCACGGGCTGCAACCTGAGCACGGCACCTCCCATCTGCACAACTCATTACATTCCTCACTGGGCCCATCTGCCAGATGTCTGCAAGGAAGCCCGTGCAAGCTGCGACTAGAAAGCCAGCACAGAAAAGGCACTGTGTTAACCACTCAGCTTTCATCCGCCAGCCCAGATTTTCCCGGAACGCCCTCTTTGCTCCATGCCCGGGGGTGAGGTATTTGGGCTGGGGTTGCTTAGCCCATTCCCCACTCTCCTGTTTCGGGTGGTGGTTCCCGCTGCTACCAGCTCAGCCCTGGCCCCTCAGTCGGGATGCTTATGCCAAGAAGATGGACTGACTGGTTGATTTTGGGGAAATCAAGATGCTGTGAGAAGCCAGAGTAGTGTCTGCAAACTTCTGCCCTGCAAATATTCAGCAGAGAATATGCGATGAGCCATCCCAGGCAGAGCCAGGCTCCTGGGGATGCCCCACTCCTGACAGTGAGCAAGGTGTCATGGCCAAAGCTTGCACAGTGGCTCTGCAACCCCAAAATTAATCCAGAAATGGAGGAAAAGTAAACTCCCTGTGCAAACACGCTGCTTCTGGGGATGCCAGGGTTCCCTCCTGCCCAGTTGGAGCATTTTCTTCCTGCAGCGTGGATGTAATTCTCTCATGACATTGATTTTTAGTCCTTCAAGAGCCCAGATTCTTGCCAGTCTGGACAAACATCACCGAGATAACCCCACTGTTATAAAAGGTGAGGTGAGTTCCTGCTAACTGAAGAGACTCTCGTAAACACCAGAACAAGGGACTTGGCTCAATGCAGGCATAAAAACAAACTTTGGCTTTGACTTCAAAAGCCTCGGAGTTTAAAAAGCAGTTATGATGCAACCTCCTTTGTATGCGAGTGGGGATGGTAATGCCAGTTTCTGCAGGAGGGCGGGATGTGCCGGCTGGCCCAGGGGGGCATTTGCAGAAGGCTTTGCAAGCCCTGTGTAGTTCAGTGGCAGCAGGCCCAGGGAAAAGGGCATCCCGCTCACAGTGTTCGGATCCTGCCTCCTCTGATGGGAATGCAGCTGCTGAAGGGCTGACCAGGCCATGGAGGTATGGGGATAAAAGAAAATACCTTGCTCTGCTTTTTCTCTTTACAATACTTGAGTTGCTCCCTGGGCTTTCCTCTGCCCCATCCTCTGGTCAGCTTCAGCGTGGCAGACACGCAGAGCATTGCTCTGCTGATACGTGGTGTAGCTGGGATGAGCGACCAGCTTAAAGCCATGTGCTAGGAAAAGGTTCCAACCAAAATGTGCAAATCAGGCCTTATCCCATCACTTGGACTCTTGACAAGTTTGCATCCGCAGGGCAGGCTGCAGTTTGTACCTGTTGTCCCAAAATGCTTTGAATAATTGGACCCTTCTTACAGAGAAAGCAACAGTAACTTTGGGCTGCTTTGGTGTCCTGATGTGCTGATCTCACAGCACATCCCAGGTCCCAGAAGCTCCTATTTTGATTCCATGGTGCCAGGTCCAGGAGAGTCACACAACTCAGGCACCAGGGCATGCCAAAAGCACAGCCACAGCCAGCCAGCATCCGGCAGCATCTCTCCGGAAAATGTTTTCCTATGCCCTGGAATATAGACAGCAGCCAGGGAAACGTGCTGCTATTTGCCATCTCAGAAGTAGAAGACATATTCTGGAAAGGGGCATCTGTGAAGTCTGGTGCATTTGGTTGGGTAAGAACAGGTTGAAGTTTGAAAAAAAGTAGTATCTTATATTAGTCTGATGGATAAATCAGGAAGACCTGGCTCCCCGGTGGCACTTTGAAGGTGTTTGTGCAACTCCTCATTGCAGCTCAGGTTGCAGAAATGATTTAGGGGAAGATTGGTTCAAGTCCCTGCAGACAAATCCTTTCCTGAGAACTGCAGCCTCAGCACTGCCCTGTGTCCTTGGATGGACATCACCACCTCCACAAGGCTCGTGGGTGAAAGCTCCTGCTTCGCTGCAGCACCCAGGGAGCAGTGCTGCCTGCTAGGATCTGACACATGGGACCACGAACAACTTAGAAGAGACCACATACAAACATCTTCATGTCCAACATTATGTTCCCCAGGCATTTACTGGGGTACGTAAGATCAGAAAACCCTCTAATATGGCCACAGCATCGTCTTCTGGGCAAGAGTGGGGAGCTGGGGCAGAACATTTGTAGCGAGCTGTTCCCCTTGCACTGGTTGATGGCAGGAAGGACACAGATTTTCTCTATTATAGCTTAGTCATGGGACTAAGAAAGCCTCTTTAATCATTGTTCATCACTTGTACACACACACGCATACAAAGGCATGCTCAGAGCTAAAGTACAGAGGGAGTAAGCACCTGGCAAAGTCATTATTGGCCACTTTAATTTCTTTCTAATCTGATACTAAGGAAAAAAAAAAAAAGTAAAATGCAAACTGTCACCAAAAAAAGAACTTGGCTCATGTGGGGTGAAAGGCTGCAATGGAGGTGTGTGGAGTGGAGAGGGAACCTGAGACAAAATAGGGTGCAAACCACTCCGTACGCAATCAGGATGGCTGGCGGGGTGCAGCGGGGAGCCCTCACGGTGCCAAGGGGGTCCCAACGCATGTTATGGGGCTGAGGTGTGGACGGGGCACAGGGGACACCATGTGTCCATGTGCTGCTTCCTCTTGTAGGGGATGGAAATAAATATTTCAATGAAATCCAACTCCCTGGTATAAACTGAAGCTGATCTTGGAGATCTCTGACACTGACCTTGCCAGAGATGGACTCAAAACTTCCTGGGTTTTATTTAAAACCTGTATCCAGACTACTAAGTTTAGTGGAAAGCGGAGCCACTTAGACCTCCTCTCTGCCAGTCCAGACACACCGTCCCCACCTCTTTATTTCAGACATCCCGTCAATAAACCTGGCTGCAATAAATGCTTATCAACCCATAAAACGCACACTCCCAAGTGCATATTCCCGGGGCAAGGCTGTGATAAGGGGTTCAAACACAGGAAACAGCAGAGAGATCTCAACTGCAAAGGCACTTTAGGGAGGTCCTATATAAACAATGGCCAGTTTGTACATTAAACCAGGGACGGGGTGGATGACACCCACCTCTATGGCGGTGTTGCACATATATCTGTGGGGCATGATGGAGATGGGGCCATCTCTCTCCCAGCGCCATGCCAGGCACAGTGTCCCATGGCTGATGCACTTGGATCAACATGTTTGAGCTTTTGATCCCACAAAGTCCAGCGATGTGAAGGTGTGTGCAGCCAGTGGTGATGGCAGCTGCTGAGCCTGGGACTGAGCGAGGCAGGGAGGTTACCTGAGGGAATCCCATCTGGCAGAGTCCAGTAAAACCTTTTTTCTTTGTTTTTGTTTTTCATTTCTAAAAATTTATTGAGGAATAACATATAAAGCTCAGTAAATATTATTCAAATGTTTGTGAGGTCAGAGCTGGTGTGCTCCTGTCTGACGGCAGCTTCATTGTGTCCTTTCTCTGAGCTTGGAAAGATCAACCCATCTGAAAGGAAAATACTTCAGTGACATGTTTACTTTTTTCACAGCTTTTTTTCTCGCCTGGATGGGAAAGCCTGAGGCCATTAGCGGGGTTTAAATCCCACCAGCCTGCTGCAAACAGGCAGGTGGAAGTACCTGCTGTGGCATGCAAGAGTCCCGCACCCTGTCTCCCAAATTGTCTCTGCAGAAGTTAAAGATTTCTTGGCAGTTGGTGCAGGGGGATGGGGTGTCCCAATCTCCATTTCAATATTTCAGATGATCTGAGTGTTCATTCCGGCCCAAAGTTGTGCTCCTTGCTATCCATCCATTTGATCTTATCCTGCTTTTGTCTGTTGGCCCAGGAAACCCTCTCCCATCTCAACCCTGATGTTTAGGGATACTATAATCCATCACCCAAAACTCTTCAATATATAATGCTAAAATAAATAACACTCAATAAATAAACTGAGCTTCCCCACCCTGTCTGCACAGGCAATGTTTCCAGTCCCTGATTCACTCCTGGTTCTTTTCCTGGACAATCCTAAAGTGCCACCCTCCTCCTTGGCAAGGGGACACCAGAGCTGGGGACAATGCTATCCCTGTTCTCACCCCATTGCCACACATCCACAGCAAATAAACCCTCCATCTTTGCCCCACCACATCCAAGGATGGTGGTTGCCCTCATGGCTACTGCATTGCACCAGGGACAAAGTCAGAGTTACTGCAGAACTTTGCAACTGCAAATCTGAGGACCCTGGGAATCTGGATTACCTCTGAAGGACCACAGAAAATGGTTTTAGATATTGTCCCACTAAAATATGGCTAAAACCCATGGTTCTTCCAGGGTATTCATGTGCTTGGATTCCCAAGACAAGGAAGTTGTCCCCTAAAACCCATGGTTCTTCCAGGGCATTCATGTGCTTGGATTCCCAAGACAAGGAAGTTGTCCCATCCTATAAGTACCACCTTCCTTTTTTGTTCCTAGACTCTTTATGTGGTTGTACTAAAAGAGGCAGTTTTGGCTTGCACCAATCTGTGTGATCTGGCTTATTTTGTAACAGCTGTTTACAAATGTTATTGGAAGGGTTTTATTTTTTTCACCAAATGGGTAAAACAGGAGACACTCAAGAACCAATTTCTTTTCAGCCCCACTGGAAAGGTGGCTGCATGACCACACTTCTGCAGGGCAGCTGTGTCCCCCAGCCTGTAGCCAGCCCCATTTGCCCTCCAACCAGGTGAGCTGTGATGATTTTGTGTCATTAGTGTTTATCAATCTATCTAAGCAGTAGACTCCACTCCAGCTCCATTTGTACCATGGCCAGACAGCAAGTCAAACCACACAACCAAGGCTGCTGCATTGACAAGATCATCTTTATCTGCCCGAATCCTGGCCCTGTAGGAATGAAGAAGTTAGCAGTGATCTATTTTCACCATTTGCTGGGATTGGCATCAGTTACACCCCTCCTTTAATTAACTGTATGTTGCTTCATATTAATAGCCATCTCAGTATTTCAGCTGTGATGGATGCCAAGCTGGCAGCCTCCGAACAACTCGAGGGGCCTCATTGCCCTTTCCAAAATACTGGCTTCTTTCTAGACGTCCTCCCACCTTGGACATAGAAGCAGGTTTTGGGTCTGGAAGACCAAAGTGCACACATTGCCATTCACAGCACAGTGCTGCATCCCTGTGCTAAGGTGATGGGCATCCGTGAGTGCTGTTGGGACCTCCTCCAGGCATGGTCCCCGGGTAACAGGACCCAGAGGCACATGGTGGTGTGGACAGGGTCTCACTGGAATTTTTCCAACTCTTTTCTGTTGTGAGTGGGGTGAGGATTTGAACTCAGCCCTTCCCAAGTGCCGCTCTGGATCATTAATCCAACAGGGTGCCTCCGTTTCCATGACCCTATTTCCATGCTCAGCATTACACTCCACTCCAGCACCATGAGCTGTTCCAGATGTTTTGGAAAACCCCTTGCAGTTTGGTAAAAGCTCCAGAAAAAAAAAAAAAAAAAAAAAAAAAAAAAAAAAAGATAATTTCTCCCAGCAGCCAGATCTAAAGAAGGAGGAGGAGAAACAGAGGATGTGAGGAGCAGAGTCATGGTTGGATAACCTCTCCCCAGGCTGTGATCCACATCAAGTACAAAACAGGATTGATGAAGTGCTGAGACAGATCAGGGCTACTCCAGATTGCTCTTGGAGATGGAGTCTGAAACCCTGCAGCCCCTCTCCTTTCCCATCCATGGGAGCTTTGCCCCTGACTGCAGCAAATAGGCATCTCCCTCTATGCCTGCTCCCCAGCCCTGAGGATTTAGAAATCTGTCATCGGCCATGGCAGGAGTGGGGAAGATGGATACAGCACATTCTGGAGTTGCATCTCTGTCCTCAGGTCCCAAGCATGCCTCAGCTTCTCCTGAGCTGCTACTGAGTTGCAGATGGGGCTTCAACCCCACTTCCCAGAGCTGCTCTATGAGCAGAAAACTTGCAGTCAAGGTGTAGTTGGGTCTCGGTTGAGCTTTTTGTGGATTAAACCCTTCACAAAGCACATGGCATTCCCCCCCACACCGTGCTCTTGCTGCCAGTTTGTATCACTTCCTCTTGCTGAAATCTTGCACTAACAAATGCCTCATTTATAAAGCATCCTTTTGCCTCCCTGCTGAAATTCTCATGCTCTGCTCAGTTCTATCCATAACTATATAGAATCAAATTATATATAAATCCAGCACCAGAAATGGAGAGGGACTGAATCAGCAGCCTGGATTCCGCCTCCACCCAAGTCAGGAGTCACTGGAAGCTGGACCTGCCTCCAGACTTTGTGGCTGGAGCCCATCTGCAAATCTAAAAGCCAAAATGAAAATAAAGAAGAAACCAAATAACATGGCATCTCCTCGCCTTGACCACAGGCTCCCTGGGGCAGTGACTGTCTTTTTGTTCGTCTGAAGAAGAACAATTTTACTGTCTGCAAATGAGGAGCTTGAGTGGGGTCAGGGAGTCTCGCTGCGGGAAGGGGCAGAGAGGAGCAGAAGTGCCGAGGGGGATCTGAGCTTGTTGCTTCTCCAGCTCTGAAGGAGCAGGCAGCAGGATGCTCAGCAACAAACATGGCTATAGGGAAGGCTACACTTCCCCTTCTTCATTCCTCAGCACCACTGCGTACCCCTAAATATCCCCAAAAGATGGTATGATTGGCTACCACTTCCTTGGCTTCTCCCAGTGCAGCCCCAGGCTCTGGGGTGCAACTGTAAGGCATCTGGTCCTGGTAGCCAGCCCTGTACAGTGGCAAGGGAAGAGAATGGAGGACAGTCAGGAAAAAGAGATAGGCATTTGTCTAAAGGCACCTCCCAGCCCCTGGGGCAGGTCAGGGACAGAGGGGTCTGGTAGGGTGTTTGAACTTTTCCAACTGAAACAGGCCCACCTTTGCCCAGGGACATGAAGATTTGCAATTTAGTAAGTTGAACTTGCATCTCTCTGTTTGAGCTATCCTGGTCACATCAGGAAACAAATACATTTGGTTCCCTAAATGGGAGGAGGTTTTTTTGTCATCGTCGTCATTTTTCTAGTTTCAGTCTTTGTCAGCAGCCCTTCCTCTTCCTCCCTCCTCTCTGAAATAGCAGAAAGCTGCATCCTCCTGCCCAGCTGCCTCTTGCAGGTTTCTGCAACACCCAGTGCTTCTCCTCAGCCACCAGCCCTGCATAACAAAGGTCAGAGCTCATGGCGAGAGGACCAAGTCTACAAGCTCAGGGGTTTGTTGGTTTTGGTGGCCTGAGGCAGATATGTACAGGGTCTTGCTGGTACTGGTACCCTCTGGATGTGTGCCAGGCCCTGACAGGCTGAAAATGCCCTTCCCACCACTCACCTCCCATGTATCATCCCACCTTGTCCTAGAGGCTGGGATGGGGAGTGGACCCTACATCCCCTCTGCAAACATCACAGTCCCTTTATGTCACTGTTGTGACAGGGCAGATGACAGCCTGGTGGCTTCAGTGCAGCAGGACCAAGAGAAGAAAGCAGCAGTGGTGCAGGGAGTGGATCAAATTCTGAGATGGAGGATGGCCATGCTCTGGACCCCAGAGCTGCAAGCCTCTCGGTTCTTAAGCCCTTTTCTTTGACCAAACCCAGAGTTCCTCCCCCACAAATGCCTCTACAACCCCTCTAAGCTCCCTGGAGATCTCCTTGGGGTGGAGTTCATGCTTCCATCAGCAGCTCTAGGAGCCCAGCACCATGCCCATCCTATTGTGTCCCAACACTACCCACCACCAGTCTGCCTGGAGGCAAAACTGCTCATCCTGGTTGGAAGCAGTTGCGTCTTCGGTGTGTCTTGCCACCTGGGATGGATGGTGGCTCTCCGGGGAGAGCTTCCCCATGCTGGCTGCCTGCTGGGAAGGGGCTGTGCTCTCTCTGGGCTTGGTGCATCTCCCTCCTGGGTGAATGTTATTTGCACTTTTGAGTTCCCAGGAAAGGTCACCCAGGGCTGGGCGGAGCAGCCAGCTGGAAGAGGCTGGAAGGTTTGTGGCACTGATGGTCTTATTGTTTTCCTCTCTTTTGAGATTTTTCTGCCTCCTTTGGTGTCAATTGCCAACTGACCCCAAACTGGAACTTCTCTAGGACCCAACCTGTAGGACAGCTATTTTCAGGACTGATGGGGATGTAAAACATGGGAATGGGAAGGTTTGTATGATGCCAGGCATCTGACTGACTCCTTATGTTAATAAATCTCAATGAAAAAATGGTGGAAAAGCAGGGCTACACAAACCCTGATGTTCCTGGACCAGAACCATCCTCATGAAAACTGCCAAGAAACAGAAGGGCACCAGCACATGGGATACACTTGTGTCTGGTCTCTCCCTGAACCCCAGAGCATCACCCAAAACTCACAGGTCAGCTCCTTCCTGCCCCCCAGCTCCAGGCTTCCCTCTCCTCTGTGTCTTCTCCAAACCCACCTGCAGGTGCATGACTGTGGCTCCAACCCACGTGTTGGTCCCTGGGGGAGGAATCCAGGCTTTGATATGTGGAGCGTGGCCCGCCTGTGCCATGCTCAGGCCTGTTGCCATGCAGTCTCCCTGGGCAAGGAGCTGGCACGAAGCTTGCAGGAGAGAGCATCAGCAAGAGACAGTCATGCTATTACTTGTGCGCATAGCTGAGCACAGGAGCAGAGCCCACCGTGAAGCTGCAGCCCCTCTAGTGATGTGCCTCCTCCTCCCCTTGTATTTTGAGGCAGTAAATCATTCAACACAGAATAAGAGCTGCTCAGACCGAGGAAACCTGGGCCTCAGAGACTAACCTCACCTGGGAAGCTGCTGGGAAACACTTCTGAATTGGCAAGAGTTAGTGGTGAGGCAATGGGGGGTGGAGGGGGGCTTTAGCAATGCTGATTCCATTTGCCAGGAACCAGGAATTCAACATAAAACTGAGCAGGGAAAGTTCACACATATCCTCCCTCCTCCTGAGAATTTGTCATTGCTTAAACTCTGAGCCAGAGACCACCATGGAAGGACATGCAGTACACCCACACACTGACTCTGAGGAGCACGGCGAGGCCCAGTGCCAGCTCTCCTCCTTCCCCATTAATCACTGGGAAGAGGGAGAAAGATGTCTCCCCAGGGAGTTTGGAAGGTATCACCAAGGAGCAGGATAAATTAGCTCCCTGCATATACAATGGGGCAATTATTTATGGATGATCAATATTGGTTCTAGGAACCCTGGGCAATAAACAACAGCCCATGCCAGGTCGTGTGTTTACCTTCTGCCTGTACCTTGCAACGCTGAGCAGGAGTGATGGGTGACCAGCACCAGCTGCACCCCAAACCCACCACTCCTTTCCAGCTGGAGCCACTGGTGAGGGCGATGGGATCTGCTTTGATGCAGCTTTACGACCTTCTTACTGGGGAACTAAGCGAGAAATGATGAAGTCATGGTTCACAAAGCCTGGCTGGATAACGACACAGCAGGTAAGAGAACTGAGCGGCTGGGACATGCTGGCTGCAGCGATGTTTGTGTTGCAGCACGTGTAGCTGCCCTGAGCCAAGGAAGTAGGGGTAGATGCAACCTGAGCTCAACCACTCTCTCTGCCTCATGCCTTTCACCTCTGGAGGACCCTGGCTCGGTTTCTGGCTGGAGCCTGGCCATCCCCATGAATGAGTAGCAGCAAGGTGGCAGCAAGCAACGCCTGGTGGGGATGCCCATATATGAGCAAACTCGAGATCCAGATCATAAATGAAACCCTCCTCTTTCATTTACTCATCTGACCTGGCGGTACCAGAGTTGATAATGCTGGTTTCCTTTTAAGCAGGGGCTAGTCATAAATAAAATAAACCAGGCGTGTTTTGTGTTTTTACTGCTTTGCCTTTCATCCCCGCTCCTCAAAGCCGCACGAAAGGGAAGTCCTGAGTGGTGAGCAGGAGCTGTGCCGGGGACAGCAGCGGCTCCGGGCTCGGCCTCAGTTGTACTTGTGCTGGTTGATGGCACAGGCGTGGGGTGGGATCGCCTTCCCCTTTTACCAGTGCGGGGAAGAGTGCAACGGGAGGCAGAGATTTTGCTTGCAGTGATTCACATTCTCGACACTGCCCAGGACTGAACCAGGCTCCTTTTCTCACTTAACAGCCAACAAACATAAAAGCAGAATTTCATACCCAGCAGCTGCCCAGATGGCTGCTAGGGGAGAAGGCATGTCCTCCCCTTACCCGGCACCAGTGCCTAACTTGGAGGATGATGGGACATGTTAACAAGCAGCCAAAGAATGGAAAATCTGACAAACACGATGGCCCCAGAAGCCGCCAGTGCTGAGGCCGTTTCCAGCGGCTCGTTAGTGGAGCTGACACTCCAGTGAGGCACATGAAGCTCAGACAACAGCAGGCAGCGTGTGCCGGGGGAGTGTTAGCTTTTCCCTGTTTCTCTTGCCACCTTACAGGGTGTGATGTTTTCTTTCCTTGCTCTCTGACAAGCTGCCTTGGGATGTTTAGGCTGGGCAGCTGCACAGGGCTCCCTCTGCAAAGCACATTGAGAGCGACTGAAGTCTCCCTACAGCAGGGATAAGAGGTGCAGGCTGCCCCATCCCAAGCAGCAGTGGCTATTGCATCAGGCTCTTCTGGAGTTAGACCCATGTGTGATTTTTCTTATGATTATCATTTGTCTCAGGGATTTGTCTGGAGTCTCCAGCCCTCTTCTGGCCAGTCCTGTAAAGCACAGCAGGGTGAGATTGCAGAAACATAGGGATACCACAGCTTGTTGCACTGAGGTTTAACTCAAAAGGGTTGTATCCATAAATAGGTTTTGTTTTTTTTTTTTCTCTCCAGCACTAAGCCTGAAGGAGTGTTCACACCATCCAGCCATGTCATGGCACCCAGATGGATGGTCTCTGGATGCTGCTTCTAGACAGCAGCCGTGGAGAGAGATCCCGAGCAGAGCAACCAGAAGCAGGGAGCTAACACAGAGCCGAAGGTCTGGGGGAAAGGGAATCGGGGTGAGCCGGCAAAGCGATGTGCCAAAAGCCTTCCTAGGGTAACACGTTCCTGAGGCGGCATGGCTGGAGCAGAGGGCTGACTCCTGATTGCATGGGGGAGTTTCAGGAATTCCCTGGAGGAACTGTAATGGTTGCGGGGGAGGTATAAATACTGCCAAGCAGCAGATAAGCAAGTCTGGAGAAGCCTCACACAGAGACTTGAGCTGGGGAAATTGCAGCCCCTGATTTAGTCTTTAGGGGAAGACTTCAGGAGACCCATCTGGATTTGGGGTAACCCAGACTCACCCTCTGAGAAGGAGCTGAGCCTGCCTGGAGCACACAGCAGGCGGGCAATGCCCGGGAGGCTCTGCTTGCACCAGGGCTATTGTTTCATGGTATGTTTTTTTTTCTGCAAAGCTATTGTCCTAAAACAAAGAGCATGGGGTTTTAGGAAAGCCGGTGAGTTGCTCTGGCTCCAGAGATGGAGGAAAAGGCCTGGGACCTTGGGCTGGAGGAGGGGCTCATGGTGCTCTCCCCAGACAGGTAACTGCTGGTGTCTGGGTGGGAATGTTCAAAGCAAGAAAAAACAAAGGACTGGGCAAGGGCACCGTTTGCAGCCTCACTGCTATGCCCAGCCTGGCTGGTGGTTAAGCCCCGCTGTTAAAAACACATCATCTCTTAGTTTAATCTTAAATTATTCCATAAGATGGCAAGTCTGGATGCCCCTGGACTAGTCCCAGTAGAGTTAGCCAAGGGAGATTCCAAGAGAAGCCTGTCTCTGGCTGCATCCCTGTGGCCACAGCCACCCTGCTAAGGCTGTTAGGTACCAAAGCAGCCTTGCACATGTGAGTCCACCAGCCACACGTGGCTGTGGGCCAGGAGCACTGGGCTGGCTTATTTGCATTGGTGTATTTAAGGAACGTGGGTTGATTCGTGATCACAGGCCTCCAGTAGGTATATATTGCTGAGGTTCAGTGGATGTTATATATCTATGTGTGTGAATACATATATGGGTGAATATTAATAGGAGACAGGGCTGTGAAATAGTGTCTGAGGACATATATAGCAATATAAGGCAGGTATGGGCACAGCCAGGTCTGAGTGTTGATGTTCCTGGCTGGCAGAACAAGGTAGATATGGGACGACACATACCAGTATGTGGAGAGCACAGCTGGGGCAATATCCAAAGGCACCATTCACATTAGGGCTCAACTGAGTTAATCATGGGATGGATGCCTCTTTCCTACAAGAGTTCACAGTAAAACCTGAGCAGATCTCAGAAACGGGAGCATCACGCTGTGGGTGAACTGCAGAGCCAGGCAGTGCAACAAGGAGAAAATTGATGTACGGCATGTAGAGACGAGCACTGTAATCAGGTCCTGAAAGTCCAGGCTGTGTGTTTGGAGACCTCTAGAGACTAATGGAAATAATCACACGTCCAGAAATGCACCCGGTGCAGCCCAGGGGAGCCTTGCATGAAAACTCCCATGGGAAGTGGAGTGCTGAGCTCCTCGCTGACTGTTCCTGCCACTTTGTGAGCATCAGGAAAAATCCTTTGGGACAAACAACCACAAGCAAGACATGGATAATAACAGCTTAAGGAAAGGTGCAAACTCTGACGTGTATATGACCAAATGGCTGGCAAATGCATAAGCAGATCTGCTAATGCATTCCCTGCAGTTAACCAAGCCATCAGCTTATCATCTCCTTTCCCACACTAGACTCCTTCCATCTCAGACTGTATCTGTCTTTTCTGTATCCCAGTGGCACAAAATCAGTGTGTTTGTTTTGTTGTTTCTTTTTTCCATCACCAGAGAGAAGGAAAAGTTATGGCATTAAGAGCTAAACTCTTGGTGTTGCCTCCAACATCTGAGATTTTAAAGTTATTTCCACTCCCTTCCACCTTGCTATACAGGCAGATGATATGATGGCTTCTGATCAGTGGCATAACAGGCAGAAGGCAAATAAAGATGCACCTGTAAAACCAGTTGGTATTTGGGCACCATTTACTGGTGAAACATATGTGTTTGCATCTTTCCCCAGTAACCTTTCTTGCTCTCACTGAAATGCCAACAGGAAGCAAAGTCTTGAATTTTGGGAAGCACTGAGCATCTGAGAAGCTGCTGTCCCCAAAATTGGATCAATCTAAATTCCCCCTCCTTCCTCAAGAGCTCTCCCATCTCTCCAAACCTGCCTTCACTGGCTGTTTTGCTCTCACAGGGCAGCCCTGTGGCTCCCACTGCTGCTTGGCCTGATTCAGATTTTTGCAGCAGGGGAGCAAATTCCGTGCCTGTTGCTGGTGGTGGCAGCAGCAGGGGCTGTGACAGGAGCTGGAATGAGACTCAGTGTGGCCAGGCCATCACCCTGCCAGGACAGGCTGTGTGCACAGACTCGTGACAAGCTCTTGGTTTTACTAGACAAAATAAAAGGCTACAGCAGCTTCCCTAGAGTTGTGACTCACGCTGGTTTCTGCACTGTGCGGGTGAAATGCAGCCCCTGGGCACAGAAAGAGACCAGTATTTGTCCCACCAGGGCAGGTCTTACCCACCACCATGGTGGGTATCTTGATGCAGCTCCTTCTCCCCACAGTCCCTTGCCTGACTAGCAGGAGAAACAAGCAGTGAGGGATGATTTGGGGGGTGAAAACACACCTTTGGTTTCAGGCCATAAGTAGGGGAGACAGGTGGCCAGGCAGATTGGAGAGACCAATGTCCAGCATCCTACAGCAGCCCAGGGAGGGATGGGTGGGATGTCCCTGGCCCCATCACCACCGCCTCGGCACCTCCGCCGCTGTGCTCACAGCTCTCTTGTACGTCCCGATGCTGCCATCTGTAGCACAGAGCTCTGCTCCGGTGATCCCCGAGAGAGCCAGGAGCTGAGCAAGGAGACCACATCAGGGCTCAGCTTCACAAGGTTCTGTTTTGTAGGAGTCCAAACGGGCAAATCCCAGAGTGGGACTTGGCTTTTTCAGCCCTAAGAGAGGTTGTTGGCTTCTATGTCTGCTGGATTGCATTTTTAATCATCTGCCAAGGGCACCAGAGCCTGGGATAGTAGCTCTCATTCTGCTTATCTGCTGGAAATAAAATAAACACATTAAATAACATCAGCACTGTGGCCCATACAGTGAGAAGGTTTTAACCGTGAAAGCCACGTATTCCTGTAGGATCAGCTGGGGAGCGTTGCAGCCTCCCGTACACACAAGGACGGGGCCAGCATCTGTTTTTAATGCATTTACACTGTGAAGAAGTGGGTGATGCACAGCCATCCCTCTCTTCCCCATCTCGGCTTCACCCAGCCATACACTATCACATGCTGCCTGTCAGTACAAAATCCCCCATCACTGAAATGTTTCATTGCTATGCATTTCTTGGTGTCTTTCCGTGACAGGAAATACTGCGTAAAGGCTCCCTCACCCTGCTCCCAAATCCCTGTATTGTCCCCAGCAGGGAAGGGAAACGCGGAGCCGGGGCGTGCTGAGCTCAGCACAGCAGCATCCTGAGCCCCGTCGGCCCCGGGGCGCCACGAGCTGGAAAAGTGTCTGTGACAGAGCTGGCATCAGCTCGTTTCAGGCCAGGCTCTGACCCATGAAGAGTGAATAAAAAAGAAAACAGGGAGAAGAAGAAATATCTGTTGGTCAAGGTGAATCTGGGTGTGTGTAAGAGCCATCATTTCTCCTCTGTTGCCTCCTTTCTCTCTGGATCTTGTCGTGCATGGGTCTCCTGGTATCCCCCCGTGCTTTGGGAGTACTCATCCTTCCTTCATGCATTAAGCACATCTGTCCCCCCCGATGACAGCCTGAATGCCGGTCTGCCCCATCGCTGCCGCACACCGACTCCCTCACGTCACAGCTCAGGACTGCCCGGCCGGGCGGCAGCGGGGCTGGATTAGCCCTGCACGCATGAGCGGGCTGACCCCCCCGGGGCGGGCAGAGGGATTTGCTGCTCCCCATCTCCCAGCCATGTCTGACAGCCTGCTCTGAAAAGGAGACCTCAGCCCGCTGTCGATGCTAATCCCCACACCCGTGGGCTCACGGCTGGTGGCCTCTATATAAACCCTCTGGGCATGCACCCGGCCGAGTCTGCGGTGCAAGGGCAGGCGAGCGGGATGGCACTGCGGGTAAGGGCTGGGGATGGGCACTGGCGCAGCCTGGTCTGTCTGGGGGGTGATAGTGTGTGGTCAGGCAGGGGGTAGGAAAGCAGCACAGATAAGGGCAAGAAAGGTAGAAATCCTTAAAGACGTGGGGATGCTACCTGAGGTGCTGCCCTTCTATTTCAGTCCCATCCAGGCTATTGCGAAGCTGAGAGCTTCATGGCTTTTGAGAAAAGGTGACAGGACAGATTTTTTTTGTCTCGGTTACACCAGGGCTGGTCTGGGGTAACATAGCCCTGGTGGCAGCACTTCTGGCTTGAACGGTTTAAGCTGAAACAAAAATACAGCCGATGCTTTTTAGTATTTAGATCTGTGCTTTTCTCTCTTTCTCCACTGGGACAGCTGGCAGCAAAGAAGGAATTGCTGTTTCCTGTGTATGTGGTGTGTCTTTTGCTGGGGTGGTTGTAATGATGACAAGCTAAGGGTCAAAGCAAGGCTAACCTGGGTGCTGCCATCACCACTCACTGTTTGAAACTGTGTTGTCAACTCCCTCAGCCTTCCATGTTTCACAGGGAGGGAATACTGGTGTGGTCAGAGCTGTTGAATCACCACACACAGGTTCCTGAAGTCACTTACCAAAAGTAGCTGGGCACGAGGGCATGAGATTGGCCATCGTCATGTCTCAGCTGCTTCTCAAAAATGTGTATATCCCAAAAATGCATTGGAAATGGGAAATCATGGCAGAGAAAGAAACAGGAGAGTGAAATTGCTGAGCTATGGGGAGGGAAAATAAGGCATGCAGCTGGCAGTGAAGCTGCCAAGGCTGGAGAGATTTTCCCAGAGTGAGCAGTAAGTTTGAGAAGGGGTTGCTCAGAAATGCAAGATCATTAGAACATTAAAGAAAGTGGGGTGAAATGGCAAGGAGTTCTTATTAAAATGAGTTATTTAATAAAGATATGAATTATTCAAAAAGGAACAATTTTCAGCTCATTTATGCAAGCTTAACCTTGGAGATGGAGGGAGCAGGTGTAATGGAGGATCAGGCAGGAGCTCATGGCAAGAGTCACCCCTGTAACTTGGGATGAGGACAGGCTGGATGCCATGTTACACCCATTTCTTGGTCAGGCCTTGTCTTTCACACCCTGCTTCAAAGCATCACAAAGTTTTCTGCTTTGGATTTTATATTGCCCAAGTGGGGAGAAGAGCAGAGCATCTTTGTGTCTTATTGAACATGAAAGTATTCAGGTTTTTAATCTTTGCTCCCAGATCTTTACAAAAGACCTTGAAGATAACAAATCTGGCAAATCCCACCTCATCAACTGGATATTGTAGCAACTTCGTTTCTTATCAATTCAGAGACCCTGAGATTATTTAAGAAAAAGGCAGGGGCAGAGAATGTGCTTGCATGTGAAGGGGGGAGAAAGGACAAGAGGATGAGAAAGATGGGGAAGTGTAAGGAATGAGTGGGGCTGTGCACCTCTCCCACCTTGCCATGCTTCACCGTTGCCTCCTTGCTGACAGTTCGAGGCCCTGTACCCAGAGGGGATGTGTCCCGGCTGGAGCATCGTGGTCAAGGGTGAGACCAGTTCCAGTACAAGCATGTAAGGACACACTGTACTCACAGCTCTCCCAGCTCACGAGAGCCTGCAGCATCGCTTCATGGCTCACCACCACCTCTTTCTCTCACCATCTTAGGTTTGAAATTAATTTGCTCTGTGATCCTGGAGACCAAATCGCTCTCCACTTTAACCCTCGCTTCTCCAGCTCCAGAATCGTCTGCAACTCCTTCCTCGCCAACCACTGGGGGAAGGAAGAGGTTAATAACATCTTCCCCTTTGAAGCAAAGGAGCCATTCCAGGTAACCCTGTGCCACCCCACGGGTCTCCTTGGGTGGGACAGGAATGATTCAGCCAATACTGGGTCCCCTTCGTGGATCTAGCCCTGCCCTTCCTGCCAGCACCATACCCAGTAACATCCCCTCTCTGGCTCTGTCCCCTGATTTGCTGCTGATTTACACCCAACTGTGGCACAGACATGCAGAGCTCCAGCAACAGCCCCTGGATGCTGCATTTGTTTTCAATTTAGGCTTTGCATTCACCAGTGTCTGCTATCATGAAGTGAAGAACCCAATTATTCCCTTCTTTTGCCCAAAATGGGGGTGAGCAGTGTGTGTGTGTTAGCTCTGGCAGGATTTGAAGTGGGCTGTGGAAGCATGTGCCCAGATCCAGGTATTCGCTGACATGATTGCAGCAAGGTCCAGTGAGGAGATGTCTCCCCATAGTGAACCTAACACAATCTCTCTTTCAGGTTGAAATCTACTCTGACCAGGACTATTTCCACATTTTCATTGATGAAAACAAAATCCACCAGTACAAGCATCGGCAGAAGCAGCTTTCATCCATCACCAAACTGCAGATTCTCAATGATATTACCATTTCTTCAGTGGAAATCACCAAACGAGCCCTTTACTAGAGACCAGAGTTGGGACAGTCTTGCAGACCATTCCCCCTTAAGCTTTTGATCCAGTCAGGGACCATCTCCTCCCCTTCTCCACCCAGCACATCTTCACCAGCCAGGGAGATAGCTACGTGTGTGTCCTCATAGTAGAAGTGATGGTCATTCCCATTGCACGCCCACTAAGACAGCACCCATCTGTGTTGCTAACTGTAGCCCAGATCATTGAAGACCTTCTGCCTCTATGCCTTAGGGTGCACAACAGGCTTTGTAGGTCTTACCACCTTTGCTATTGGACATCCTGACAGCTCACTACAGCACATAGAAGTCTGCCTTGAGTAGTCTGGACACCTGAATGTTACCCTAGAAAGTGTGTTTGCCCAAGAGCAGGGTGTGAATTAGCAGTAGTACTCAGCTGGCCATGTGGTGAAGGATATAATGGGTGTGGATGTTAGGGATGGAAAGGGACATTTATTTCCAGGAGCTGGGTAAAAATGCTACCATATTTGCCAATAAAATCAAACATGGAAATCCCTGCTGAGACATCCCTCACTGGGCAGATCAATCCAGTTATTCATTCCCTGCAAGACTCCAGGCACCTGGCATGAACAAGGGCTGGCTGGGCAGGAAGACACAGGCTGAGGGTTGCTTGGTTTTGGAACTGGGAAATTACTGCCTTTTTGCTTTGAGGGCTAATACAAAATGAAGGTTTCTTGTAGGTAGATCAGAGTTATAAGATTCAACTCTCAAGATATTTCCAAAGGTTCTTTTCACCAATTGCAATATGCTTGCACAGCCTGCCAACTCCAGGCTTCTTAGACAGACCCTAAGAGTGATGTAGTGGGTCAGAAAAGGGTAGAAGCTTAGAGACACACATAAAAGCATGTGGTGCCTTCATCATGCACCAGAAATGCAGCTGAACTCCAAACAAAAGAATCTGAGTAAATCAGGGTCTAGAAATTATGATAAATTCAGAATGAACAAAGTGCCATTATTCCTGTGCATAGCCTCTGGATTTTCTTTTTGCTCTGCTTTCTTGTTTTCTTTTCTCCTCCTTTTTGTCTTTCAAAACAGTCTACTCATCCCTTGCACCCTCTTCCTTGGAGTGCAACATATCTCTGACTCCTTGACTGGGCCACAGCAGGCCAAAAGATGTTATTTTTACTTTGTTTTAATTGTGCACATCATAAGAAGCATAATGTCACAGTGTTAAATCTGAACAGGAACTCACTCCAAAAATGCAATTACAGCTACCCCCAAATCACTCCTTTGTTCCTCAGACATAAGACAGACCACATTCCTGATGCAGAATGCAAAGATGATCCTGCCTTGCTGGTTCTTTCCGTCAAGGAGAAATCACTTGGTAAGAAGTCAGCCCTGATCCATCCTTGTCTTTGAGTGAGATCTTTGAAGGTCACAGCTTTGCTCCAGCCTTTTCTCAATGCTCACATTGGTCATTCCCAACTCTTCCCTCTATTTATAGTTTCAACAACTTATGAGGAAGAGGTGACTGTGTAGCCAAACACAACACAGGATGCCACAAAGTTGACATTTATGAGTCTGCTAAAAAGTTTATAATGTTTTTCCAGACCATAAAGAACACTAACTGGAAGCCATCCTGTTCTTGTGGCAAAGAGTGCAATGGGAACACAAAATGGTGCCAAATGGTACCTCCTCCTTCCAAAGAGAACAAAAAATTTGGTTTGGAAACAGTCACAGTCTTGGTTGTAAGTCAGGAAGGTTGGAGACGGTAAGACTTCCTCTGGACTGGAATAAATCCATCACCACTGGAACAAGAGGGTCAGCTCAAATTCTGGTTGTTGTGATGTAACTCAGGGGTTCAACAAGCTTTACTCTTGTGGCCATCCCTTCAGTAAAGCAGGCACAAACACAGACAAAATCAGGCCCACTGGGACCTCTGTGTCATGCATCTGAGAATGCTAAACTGCATTTGAAAGAAATTATTCTTTTAATTGCTGCTTCTTCAGAGATTGATAGAATCAGATCATTTTTCATGGAGGAAAAGTGATGAAATGGTTTATGAGGGTAATACTTTGTACTTATATGGCCACAAGCTCCATCTATAGCCACTGTTGCAGAAACACACCACAATTTCATTGTACTCCAGAAGCAAGCACAAAGGACCACAGACAAGCAGGACAAAAAAATATTTCAAGTACAAATAAATAAAGAGATGTCACAAAAAAATCGGGAAGCATCAGAGATTATGCCCTGACTCCTGAACACATTTCCCCCAGCTTCTGCCAGTGGCTGATCTCACTCTATTACCATCTGCACAGAGAGAGTCCGGTCTCTCCTGACACATCCACAGCATTGCTGCTGGCTTCAGAATTTTATCTGCTGCCTCCTCCAGCCAAAACATTCCCAAGGGTTAAGGGGTCTGGGGAGCTACAGATCATCTCTGGGAGGAAAACTCTGGGGCTGCCTGTTTATAGTTGTTTTCCACAGTTTTATGGAGAATGAAATATGCCCTCAAAGTCTATAACCCACATCTGCCCCTTATGGAGAAACTGAAGGAAAATAAAGCCCCACAATTATGATGGTCAATTAAACTCTTAGGAGAGGGGTTGACACATCAGACTTGCACAGAGGCTTTGCAAAGGGAACACATCAATCCTTCCAAATTTTAACCAGCCTTCCTATTCATGACCTGAGGTTTGAAACTGAGGTGGGAACTGATGGAAATGAGCTCCTGCCCAGGAGTATTTTTTGAAGAGCTAGAGGTCTTTTGAAGGGGAAGGAACAGAAGCAGCTGGAGGTGCAGCTGTGGAAGGGACCAGCGTGTCACTGCCCAACCTAAAGGCCAAGTGCATCACAAGAGCCAGGCTGAAATACTTCCAGAGAGAGCAATTAGCATGGGATGGGATCTGGGCTATAGTAGGCAGGATCTGCTTCTAAAGTAGCAGCTGCTCTTAAAGCTTACATGACCTGGGGAGGAACACCCGAGAAAGAGATGTTCCTCAGGAGGCAAAGCCAAAAGAGGTGGTGACCTCCCACGTGGGCTCTTCCTTTCCCAGTGATTCTCCTCATTTGGGCTAGATCTGCAGAGCTCAGTGATATGCTCTGGCTCGTCCCCAGATCAATGAGGGAAAAATCGGGCTCCTAATCCTTCGTGGTTGAGTTGTGCCAGGAGTCCCAGGGCCAAGGTCCCCTCTGGCAATGTCAGAGCGCTGCAGATCTGCAGAGCATCTGCCGATGCATGATCAGAGCGTGCTCTCTGGTGTCGCTGACGCTGCTGGTGATCATCACATACCCCAGCAGCAAACACCAGCAATTTCCTCACAGGCTGGTGAGCAAATGGCTCCCACATCACCGAGTCAGTCATGTCTCATCAGCAGAGCAACAGCCTGGAGACATCGGACTGAGTGATGCTGCCTCTGCCAGGCTTAGCAAGGGACAGTTGAATATCAGACTGTGTCCTGCCTTGAGACAGGAAAGGCAGCGTGAAAAAGGGCAAGGACTTCTTGTCAATGCAGTGGGAAAGACTTCTAGGAAAGCACAAAAAAAAAAGGGGAGTCACGCAGGTTGCATCCACCTCATACTCACTTTCTGACTTGATGTCTTTTTCTTACATGATCATCCCTCAAAAAAAAAAAACAAAAACCAACCAAAAAAAAAACAACAAAAACATACAACCAAACCCACCAAACTCATACTGGAGGTGTAGCTACTTACTCATAGTTAGAGGGAAGTTCTGGTGAAGAAAGGCAGGTTAAGAGTTGTTAGCTACTTAACTAACAATTCCATTTCTCTTCCCACTTCAGTGCCCTCATGAGCATCTCCTGATGGACAACAGCTGGGCTACAGCAGAGCTCTTCACCTCTCCTCTGATCCTAAACAACTGAGAGCATAGACACATGCCTATGACATCTCTAATTTCCCAAATCCCCCAAGGCCTCCATTTTCCCAACACATTGCCACAGAAATAGCTGCTAGAAGCACAGACCTTATCAGCAATGACTTTACTCCTTACATTTCTAAGACCTTATCTAAGAAGCTGCTTATTCAACAATGTGGGCTGCCAAACTCCTTAAATGCTTAGGGGTCACAGGTGCTTGCTGGAAGGACTGAACAACAGGAAGGGCAAATGTTCAGCCTTTCTCTGAAGAGAAAAAAAAAACAAAACACAAGAGGAAAGGAGAAGTAACTCTCAGTTCTGGTTGGGAAGAGGCATTTCTGAACCAGCTGGCAGCCGCAGACTGCAGCTAGAAGGGGATCTCTTCTGGAAAGCAGAGGGAAGTTTCTTTTATTGCATTTAACAAGAGCTTTATAAAGCCATTTTAGCTTACAGCATCTCTACCCAGAGCCAGCTCAGACAGGAAAATACACCTCCCATCCCTGATCTTGCATGCATGGTGGCAGGTACCAGCTGCAAACATTAAATGAAGGCTGGAGAGGGATTATTTTCTGAAAGAAAGGATCTGCTCTAGAGGTTGAAGAATTGGAAGCTGATGGTATCACTTTATTTGACAGCTGTGTTATTGTATATCACTGCTGCCTAAGGAAAGGGCAACAGAAATTAGCCTGATGCCCAAATTTGCTGGCTCTCCAGTTCTGCAGTTTGTTCAAAACCCTCTTGCCAAAGCTAGATGCAATCTATCATGTTATTATTTCAAGCTATATGAACATAGCTAGCCAAATCTCTGACTTTACCAGAACACAAGGCAACAGCCTATGGAGATCAGGATGCTTTCTCTGCACCATCACACCATTGTAAGGCTGTCTGGATCTTATAAAGAACTTAAAAAAACATAGGGATCTAAGTAAATTATAAAGAGAATGAAGTATCATAGCACCCTTGTGTAGGTGAGGAAGCCAAGGTACATGGAGGAAAGAAGAAGAGCAGAAAAGGAAGGTGGGAAACCAGGTGCTTTTGCCTCCAGCCTGGTGCTCTCATCCTCCAGTTCCTGGTCTGGCCACATAGCCTGCGGGTAGGTTTGACCATGACTTTTCATGATCTATCAGATATTGCCCCAAGCGTTAATGAGCTAACAGGCTCCAGGCTGAACCCCTCTACAGCCTGTGGCACAGCCCAGGTCACACAGACAAACCACCCCCTTGTCTTAAATGAGAGACCAGGACTGCTGAGCAGCTCATTAGCCCAAGGAGTTTTCCATCCCTCTGTACACAGATATCATTGCTGTGGTCTCAGCTACTAATCAGCATTTTTTTTTAGCTTGTTTCATGATCCAGCCCAAATAACAACCAAAGAGCCATCAATATCCCTTCATTTTCTTCCCCTTCCTTGAAACATCACCCCTCCAAAGAAAGGCTTAGCAATTCCTGGGTGATTTATCACACAAAAGCCTTGCTGGTTTCAAAAATTGAGAGTGGAACTGAGATGCAGCTATTTTACCTTCTAACCTTTGCCTTTCCACTGAACTCCAGCTATTGTCAGCTTACATTTCTTGAAGTTGCTCTGTGCTGTGAACACACACTGGAAACAGTAAGAAACATGGTCAGTAGTGATGAGAGGGCAGTGATTGTACTTTCAGTAAATTGCCCGAGTCTTTCCAGATGAGTGACTGCACAGAGAGAGGTGAGGCATTATTAGTAGAGAGAAAAAGTTTGCAACTGGTCCTGACAGAGTTTAACAACTTCTCAAAGCCTCTGTCTGCCTTGATTTTCTACAACTCTAGTTGTAAAGATTCCCTCTAAAAGGCTGCCCAAAATAAATAACAGCTCACTAATTATTATTGTTTTATCCTGTCAAAACATTACAGCAGGCTGCTGGAGAGCATTCAGACCCAAGATCATATCTCTCCCAGCTGATCCCCTCTTGAATCCACAAAGCAGAAATCCTAAGGATTTCCTGGTTAGAAATATAAAATCTAGGAAAGCTTAATTTTAAACACAGAGCACTTCATCACCAAGCCCCTGTTGCAAATGTGCTCAAGTTCTAATTCTTACTGCAACCTGATCTCAGGCATCTCTGTTTTGTGACAGCTACCCACAAAGCATCACCTGGGCCGAGAGTAAATCATCTTGCTCAGAAAGACAAACTCCCTCCTATTGTATTCTCTAAAATCTTTATCTCCTCCCTGATGCTAGCAGATCTGGCCCCAATAGTGCTTTTCTGACAGCCTTTCCTTCCTGCCTCCCTGCACTTCCTCTCTGCAAGCCTCTGCAGCTGGGAAGAGGCAAACAGTGGCAAATTTAAAGCCTTTGTCAGAGACTTCCCCCAGATGGCAATCAGCTGATGGAACCGAGAAAGCTTTGTCACCTAAATAGACCTTTATTAGCCTGTTGCACCTGGGTATAGAGCACCAGGGAAGCAATATTGTTATGCAAATCTGGCAGCGTTCAGGTAGGATAGAGGACTGACTGCCTTAGTAGCCCCTGCTCTTTATATTTTTTATCTGGCTCCCTTCTTGGTAGTACCAGTAGGAAACTGCTTAGAACACCACAGCTATAATAGGGTGAAATGGAGCCCCACAAACCTGGTCAGACTACCAGATTTCCTCAATTACCAAATCTGCTTGATTTGGGCTTTGTTTTCAGTCTGGTTCTAATTATTTCTCCCCAGGGTTGATGCTGCCTGTATTGATCAAGAGGGTGAGACCACCACACAAAACATGGACATGGAGGAAATCCCACCATTACTTCAGCCTACCCTGGATCTCAGCTCGGGGGAGAGGAGGGCTGGGTGCAAGCAGTGTTAGATGGTTGCTTTGCGTCTCAGCTGCCACCCCTGCAAAGTCCTGGCTTCTCTCAACTTCTCAAAGACTTGACTTAGTGCCCAGCATCACTTCAAAATCTTGTCTGTACATTTGTGCAATGAATTAGGGATTCATAGCACCGATTTCTCCTTAAAAATAATCTCCACTTTGTTCTGCAGTACATCTCCATTTAGTGACTCTCCTTTTAATGAGACAGGGTCAAATTCATGTGGTGTGATCCTGGTTTTAAACAGGGTCCCTGCAGGAGCACATTCAGCCCTGCTTTCCACAGCCTGCTACCTGCCTGCACTTCTGCACAGACCAAAAGCAAAGATATCTGAAAGACAGATTTTTCAGTCACACTAATGCCAAAATGGTGTTTCATTGTTCTTGAGTGAGTGAACATTGTATCAGACAAATTCTTCTATACAAAATTATCTTTTTATTTCAGCCACTACATTTCCGTAGCATTCAATCTAAGAGTCTTCCAATAAAAAGGATGGAAGATAAGGAATTTGGCACATATCTGTTTATGAAAACAGACATCAGTGAATATTCTCAGGCATAAAAATGCAC
The DNA here is from genome assembly GCF_018691265.1 of Tyto alba. NCBI lineage: Eukaryota > Metazoa > Chordata > Aves > Strigiformes > Tytonidae > Tyto > Tyto alba. The sequence goes on from NW_024881302.1 coordinate 5,857,154, forward strand.
ACATTCTCCATATAAAATCCTCTAAAGGACACTTGAAATAGTTTAAATGTTTCATTCTTTGATTGAGAGGGAAGAATAGTGGGAGAATAAAGGTTTTTGCTCCCATAAAAGTAATTACAAACAACAAACATCAGTTCCCAGATGTTTTTTATTTGGTTTGTTATTTTATTTTCAAAGAAACTAAAGCACACTTGGCATCTTCTGTGTATTGTCTCTGACTGCGCGCAGCGGTGGCCTCTTATCTCCTCCTGAATTCACAGCCGCGTCAATGCGCTGACATCAGCGATCGCCACGCCAGAGCTATGCCGAAGACCTGGACCGTGGTGCCAGAAATAGCTCATGTGCCCCCCAAAACCCTGGTGCCCGAGCAGCGATGGCAGAGGGACAGAGCCGCCACCAGCAGAGGGAGCGGCAAAGCCGGCTCATAGGTCCCCCAAACCAATGGCACCCAGATTTTTCTTTTTTTCCCCCCTGAGTTTTGTTGATTCTTTTTGTTCCTGGGTTAGATTTGTAAGAAAATGTCCCAGAGAAGGATGGACACTGTTTTTTTGTCCAATACAAATTAGCGAACAGTGATACTGTTACTCTCTCCTGACAGTGAGACCCAGGGAGGCAGGTTTTGGTATTACTCCTGTTTATATCGAGCATTAGAAATGCTCACACAGACCCTCCTGAGTTGCAGCAGCATCAGGGTCCCTGGAAGGGAAGGAGGGTGTGCAGCCCAGGGCAGGTACAAGGGCTCAGGGAGTCTCCCTCACCCAAAGGTCGTCCCGCCTCCATGCCATCGATCTAAAAGTGTGAGAGGAATAAAGGGTAGGTAGCGATGAAGGTGGGTTTTATCCAGTATTTTTCAAGGACAGAACAACCAGCACCTCCCAGTGGGAAAACATTTCACTGGTGCCAATGTTTGTCCTTAACATCGAGTTGGGATGTGCTCCCAGCTCACCTAACGCAAGCAGCACCCAGACAGTCCATCCCACTAATACCAGTCCAGCCCCTGCTTGACTGAGAAAATCCCTAATTTTGTTTCATCTCTGTGAAGGGAGCAGACCCCCTCCCACCTATCCGCTGGGCAAGCACGGGGCAGAGAGAAGCAGCTATGTCCTCAAAACAGGCCTTTAGGCCAAACTGTGGAAGCTGAGACACATCAGGCATGTCAGGATGACACTGGAAGAAAGCTGAGAAAACAAAGTGCCCTTTGGTTGGGTGCCAGCCACCACACAGGGGGTCAAGGATGCAGCTTGGCTGGGACCACGCAGGGTGGGGGCTCCCCAGGCTCTGACAGGGAGCCTGTCTGAGTTCTGTCCCCCTTGTACTCAGCAGGGAGAAAAATTGACTTGGGGAGAGCACATGAGCTGTTGTAAGTAGATGCACAACCAGAGGAATTGTTCCACCTTCACACTTTCAAGGTCCATCTGGCCACCAGCATAAGCTGGAAAAGCCTCCAGGATTTTCTGAACCTACATGGGTTCCTGGGCCCAGGACAGACAGAGTGTCACTGCGGCTATGTGACACCCAGCTTGTGCTGCAGCAGGAGCAGGGAGGTTGTGCTGAGACAGCTATGTTAAATTTACCCCACTGCAGGACTCTGATGTGCAGGGAGCAGAGCAGGTATGGGCAGCCGTGGCAGGCTTGGGAGATGTTGTGAGTTTTTCTGAGATTCTGGCAAAGTCCCAAAGTGGCTGACTCACTCCTCCTCTCAGGTCAGTGCTTCACAGCTGTAACTCTGGTGAGACCAGTGGGTTTTTTCTGATGTACACGGCTGTACGGTCACAGTCCAGTCCATTACCCTTGCTGCTGAAGGATGGCTCCTGTCTCCAGTGGGCTTTATTTAGCTTCCACTCCAAAGCTGTTCTGTAAGAGGGGAACCAATGTGAAAAAGGTACAGCATTTCTTTTTGTTGGAGGTTCCTCATCTTGAATTATCTGGTGATCTTGAACTTGTTAGAATCAATGAACTCATTACAATCAATGCCCCGTCCTCTCTATCGGCTGTATACAGCGTATAGGTTTGTCATTTGTTGTTAAATATTACCTTGAATTTGTGAGTTGTGTCAATGGATGCAAAAGTAGATTAATTCTAATTACATTGAACCACTGATCAACTTAGTAGTCTAGTCAAGTATTTTAAGCTCTAAAGGTTCCTTAGCAGTAAATCATGCAGGTTACAAATAAAGTGAGTGGGGGAGAAAAAAAGAAGTTAACTGTGTTTACTAGCTTGAACATTTAGAATGTAACTACCTGGACAAAATACATTCAAAGATCCTTGGCACATTTCTTTACTCTCTTCTCTTGTATTCTTACCCTAATAAAACTGTTGACTTAAGCACCTCCATTCTGTTCTCTGTGTGTAATGGCACGTCTGCTTTAGGGAGGCTGGGCAGTGGCTGGCAAGGACTTGGGTGCGTGGAGATTTCCAATTGCTAGCTCCAACCCTGGCCCGTGTAGTTGCCTGTTTGCGACAGATCTATTTGCTTGTGGAGCAGCTGTGAAATTCCAGCAGATTTGAGGTATCCATGAGAGTATCCGTGCATTTCACTGCATAGAATAATGTGTACCTTGTGCTCTGGGCAACACACTGTAATTAGTTTGTAGAAGTTGTTTGTCTCTGAAGATCTATAAATACACAGACATAAAACTATAAGGGAATAAGGAGTCACATGCTTAAAGCAAATACATTCTAATGCAGAAGAGCTTTATATGCTGATCACATTCCCCCCCAGCCCCCCGCCCCAAATGTGGTTCCACTGCTGATGTTTCTTTCATTTCACATAAGGCTGACCAAAAATATTTACTCTCTTCTTTCACATAAGTAGACTAAAATGGATGGAGAATTTCCTGATGAAGTCAAGGGCATTCACCATTCAGTGACAAACAGCCTCCACGCAGGCTGTATTTGTTACCTTGCTATCAGAGAAGGCAAAGAAAGAAAATAAAAAAGAAACACCTCAGGCAGAGGTATCAGTTCCTCTTGTCAAATATTTTCCCCTGTGATTCACTGTCATCATCTGAGTATCTCCAGTCAAAAGCTTCACTTTACAAACCAACCTTGCTCCCCAAACAAAGCTCTTCAACTTTTTCAAGTGACTTTTTCCATGACCGATTCTTCCCATTCCTTCGGTTTAAGAGAAAAGACAAGAAGCTGGGTTTCTTTCTTGAAAAGAAAGCTCCTTGCTTGAGTGGGTTCCCACCAATGCGTGCTGTGGCGTTAACCATTGGTGTACCAGACGCTGCTGGAAAGCACAGAAGGAGGGTGGATTTGATGTTAGAGCAGAGGTAAGCACTGAATCACCTGGGTACCTCCCCACCTTGCTGTAGCTGGGCCCGGGGAAACCCCAGGAGAGGTGAAGCAGAGGGGAGCATCTGAAAGAGTCCAGTGAAGGGCACACACGTCCCTGCCTGCATGGTCCCTGCCCGGTCCCTGCCCCATCCTGCCGTGCCTAGTCCCTGCCCACACCCTGCCTGGTCCCTTCCTGGTTCCTGCCTGGACCTTGCCCAGACCTTGCCCAGTCCCTGCCCAGTCCCTGCCCAGACCTTGCCCAGTCCCTGCCCAGACCTTGCCCAGTCCCTGACCACACCCTGCCCAGTCCCTGCCCAGACCTTGACCAGTCCTTGCCCAGTCCTTGCCCAGTCCCTGCCCAGTCCCTGCCCAGTCCCTACCCAGTCCCTGCCCAGTCCCTGCCCAGTCCTTGCCCAGTCCCTGCCCAGTCCCTGCCCGGTCCCTGCCCAGTCCTTGCCCAGTCCTTGCCCGGTCCCTGCCCAGTCCCTGCCCAGTCCCTGCCCGGTCCTTGCCCAGTCCTTGCCCGGTCCTTGCCCAGTCCCTGCCCAGTCCCTGCCCGGTCCCTGCCCAGTCCCTGCCCAGTCCTTGCCCAGTCCCTGCCCAGTCCCTGCCCGGTCCCTGCCCAGTCCCTGCCCAGTCCCTGCCCGGTCCCTGCCCGGTCCCTGCCCAGTCCTTGCCCAGTCCCTGCCCAGTCCCTGCCCGGTCCCTGCCCAGTCCCTGCCCAGTCCCTGCCCGGTCCCTGCCCAGTCCCTGCCCAGTCCCTGCCCAGTCCCTGCCCGGTCCCTGCCCAGTCCCTGCCCAGTCCCTGCCCGGTCCCTGCCCAGTCCCTGCCCAGTCCCTGCCCAGTCCCTGCCCGGTCCCTGCCAGGTCCCTGCCCAGTGCCTACCCGGCCCTCGCGGAGCTGTCCCTTCAGCACCGCGGCCGGGCACCAGGAGCCGGGCGGGAGGGGCGGCTGGCACTGCTCGGCAAGGCTCAACCTAGCACGGCTCGGCTCGGCAAGGCTCAGCCTAGCACGGTCCGGCCCCAGCCAGCACTCCCAACGGAGAGAAGCCTGGGGGGGGGCGCTTCTCTGCAGGGCAGGGCAAGAGCAAAGTGCGTGTGCGCGCCCAGGGTGCACGCGTGGAAGAGCAAAGCGGGTGTGCAGAGCTTGAGCCGTCCCTGCGTGTGCGGGGAGGGTGTGAGCGGGAGGGGCCGGGGAGAGGGGTGGGTGTGCAAAGCGGGCGCGAACACGCGGAGGTGTGGGAGTGGGTGCGGAGGGGTGAGTGTGCAGAGGGAGGGAGGGGTGTGGGGGGCACCTGTGGAAAGGCGCGTGCAGCCAGGTGTTTGCAAGGGGAGTCTGCACAGAGCGCGCGTGTGTGTGCGTGGAGGGGGGCGGGAGTGTGCCTATCCACGCGCGTGTGTGCCGTGGGGGCGGGTAGGGACGGGGGGGAGGGTGGTGTCTGGGGGGGGGCCGCAAGCAGGGCTGCGGGCACCTGCGCAACTACGGGGGGGGGTGTGTGTGGGTGGGTGGGTGGCAGGACAGTTCCGTAAAAGAGAGCTGTGCGTGTGTGCCGGGCTGCGTGAGTGTGCGGCGCCGCTTGAGTGTGTACGCGCGCGGGTGTGCGGGGCGCGGGGTGGGCGCCGGGCTCGAGGCGCCGTGGGTGCGTGGGTGCGAGTGCGTGAGGGTGCCGGCGGGGTCCTGCGCTGCCGGCACCCGGCGGGAGGAGCCCGGCCCGGCGCTGCCCGCCCTCCGCCCGGTGAGTGCCGCCGCACCGCGCCGCGGGACCGGGGGAGAACCGAGGGAGCGGGGGAGGGGAGCAAGGGAGGGGGTGTTTGGGCGGGGGGAAGCGGGGGTCTGGGGGCAAACCCGGGACCGGGGTCCGGCAGCGCGGCCGCGGGGCACGCAACTTTCCCCGGAAGGAGCGGGGAGGCGCGGCCGGGGCTGCTCCCCCGGGGTGCGGGGAGCGGGGGGAGCGCGGCCCCTTTCCCCGTTCCCCGCCCGCCGGTGCCGTCTCCCCGCGGCCGCTCACCGAGCAGCCCGCCGGCTCCTCCGCAGCCGCGCAACGCCGCGCAGCCCGCCCTCCCCCAGCGCTCACGGCCGCCTCTCAACTAAGTTGCCGAGAAGCCATTTCTGACCCGGCACCTTCCCCGAGAAGGGAAAAGGTTGCCAGGAGCCCGCGCTCATCCCTTCTCTCTGCCCCCTCTTTTGCAGGCGTGGCTGGTCCCAGTTAAACATGCCAGGAGCGCTGCAGGCTCTGCCCCATTAGCCCGGGGTGCCCGGGGGGGGGGGGGGATCAACCATGAATTCCTCCCTCCCCGCCCCCAGGGCTCCCTCCGGCCCCCTGCAGCTCTGGCAGGAGGACAACCAGACCCAAGGCGGGCTCTGGAATGGGAGCCAGGAGCTGGGCTGGGAAGAGCTGGAGAAGATGCTCTTCCTCTTTGTGAAGGAGCCCGTCACCATCAGCCTCACCGCAATGTACCTGGTATCCTTCGTGGTGGGCTTCGTGGGCAACATCATGTCCCTCAGGGTGCTCACGCGGAAGCGCCGGAGCCGAGTGTCCAGCCTGAGTGCCACCCGCAGCCTCCTCATCAACCTGGCGGTGTGCGACCTCATGGTGGTGTGCGTCTGCATGCCCATCACCGTGGGCAACCTCATCTACAAAGCCTGGGTGTACGGGGACTTCCTCTGCCGGGCGGTGCCCTTCATCCAGGCTGTTTCTGTCTCCGCCAGCGTCCTCAGCCTGACCGTCATCAGCGTGAACCGGTACTACAGCGTGCACAACCCACTCAATGCCCGGTCTTTCTTCACCCAGAAGAGGATCCTCAGCACCATCCTGGTGGTGTGGTTGTTTTCCTCAGGGATATGCATGCCCCTCATCTTCATGAACAAACGGGATGAGATTGGGGTGGTGGAGGGCTTGCCCCTGGTGTTTTCCATCTGCAGGGAGATTTGGCCTCAGGAGAGGCTCAAGCAAGCCTACAACTTTCTGCTCTTCTGTGCCCTCTACTGCCTGCCCGTCCTGTTCAACATGGTCATCTGCTTTCTCACGGTGCGGCGCCTGTGGAGCCGCAGCAGCCAGCTGAAGGAGAGCACTGCCCTGAACCAATCCCTGCCAGCCTCCAGGCTGAAGATCCGGAAGAAAGTAGCGCAGATGGTGGTGGCCCTGGTCCTGCTGTTTGCAATCTCCTGGCTGCCTGTCTACCTGATGGATATCTGGATTGATTTCAACATCCCCAAGTCTTTGCAGGATGTGACTCCTCCTCCTTGGATCCTGCAGCTCAGACCTTTTGCCCAGTGGCTTGGCCTCACCAATTCCAGCCTCAACCCTATATGCTATTGCTTTGTTGGGAACCTCTACAGGTCAGCCAAGGAAATGAAGAGCAAATACCACCAAAGAATGGTCTCTCTCTTTAACTTCTCTCTGTCTGAAGGGACAACCCATTCCTCGGTCCCAGAGCTGCTCTCTTACCGGTGTTCAGTGGAACCTCCAAGGAAAGGACCCTCCACCACCCCCACCATAGGCAGGAGATGTCAGGAAGGTCATGGCCATAAGAACAAGTGTGGATGCTTGAACTCCTGCCAGCATCCATCTCTGAACACTGTCTCCAGTGAGAACACTCCCTTGTAATTCTGCTCAGGAAGCGCACCTCATATGCTCATCTGCATTTAATGACTCTTTAGAGGTCTTTCTGAACTAGATATTCTAACGATGGAAAAAAACTTTCTTCTAATCACTCCCACCACCAGTTCAAAAATACTGAGACAGGGAAAGAAGCAAATAATGAGTGAAAAAGATGCTGTCTTTTAACTCAGATCAGTTTTAAGACAAATGATTTTTACTGGGGACAACTAGATGTGTAGCCTGTTGCCCAGTCAACAGTCACATAATTAGATAGATCAACCTCCCAATGAGTGAGCTCTCCCTGCAGCTCCATCTCTGGATGCAGAGATGCTGTTTGGATACAGCACAATTTGACTGCTTGCTGCTTCTCACCCTGTGCTGATAAAGAGCAGCGATAAGAGGCACTCTCTGATCCAAATCCATCAGTTCTAGTTGCAAGCAGTGAAGAAACGCTGGAAACAGCATCATAAAAAAGTAATAGTAGTGGAGAATTTCACACACTTTACCACTTGAGATTTCATTGTCTGATCGTATTGTTTCACTCCTCCATGCAAATAAATTCTCCTGATGTGAAGAGACAGTGCCAGAAGTGCTAAAGCAACCATCACCACTCCACATTTAGGAATTCAGAAGAGATAATGTGGACTTGGAGGTGATTTAGGAAATGCAGTAGGAAAATATTCTTCAGGCATCAGCTCTTTCTTACCGCTATGTTCCTGCAGGTGGAGTGGAAAGAACCGGGCATATATTAACATGATTTGCACTTGAAAAACCAGCCCTTGTTCATCTGTGTCTGTACCAAACAAAGTCAATGGCATGTGAAAATAAAAATAGAAAGTGGTTTATAGCTAATAAAATCAGAATCAACTAATGCAATGCTATTTGTCTGGGAAGGAGAGAATCAAAGTGCTTGCTTTTCTTGAGGATCATAAGTAGGTTAAAACCTATTTCTTCCATCATCTCATTTAAAGGAGGAGGCTTTGAGAAATAAATTGTATATTTTTATTATGGTAGCATCAAAAGGCGCAACTAGAGCTTGAGAATTCTATTGCACTGAGCACTGGATCTGTATTCATAACGAAAAGAAACCTTTCTCCCAAAGATCTAAGTGAAAACACATCAGACCAGGCAACAGGTGGGAGAGAAAAAAAATACAACAAAGACCCAAAAAAGAAACTGGAGCTGAACCCCTTCCCTGTGCCTGCCCAGCGCTAAGTGCAAGGGGATGCACATTGTCTCCTGATGCCAGAAGAGCCCGTGTGCTGGCTACTTGTGTACCAGTGCCCAGCAGAGCAGGGCTCTGCTCTTAGCAAGACCCAGAACAAACACAGCAGCCTTCCTGGGAGAGGATTCTGCCTTTAATGGAACTCAGACTTTTGATGACTGGGGGGGATTTTTGTTATTGCCGAACAAGGGAATGATGTTCTGGGAAATCTACATTTCAAATTATATCCTTCCGCCTTCTAAGGAGACTTTTGCTCACAAAAAAAGTAAGGATGAAAAATACCCATTCAACCCAACAGTACTTCCACATTTGTAATGATTGCTCAATAACATTTTATGTTAACAGTGATCTGCCTGGAAAACAAAAGGTTCCTCCTTAGCAGGCAGTGCCATCTGCAATTTGTATTCTCTTTTTGTGTGAACGAGAAAGAAATTACAACTACCTAGATTTACTTTGAGTGAGAAATGGCTTTTATGTGTGCTGGGAGATGAGAACATCTGCATTTTTGCAGGTGTTACAGGAGTGTACCTACTGTCAGATCTTTCAGTAGCTGTGGAGAAAAGACTGTGAAGATTTTATTTCCTCTTTCAAGGCATATTTTTAGGGCTGGCAAAATGCGCCATGCTGAGGAGCATTAAAAGCTTGCTCCAAATGCCCACTGACTCCAGGTCCTGTAAACAGGTGAACTCCACCCCCAGACCAGATGTGACACAATGTTGAAATGCCCTTACGTTGCCCTGTCCAATGTATTTAACCCTGCCCTGAATAAACTGCAATGAAAGGATCATGGAAATGTCAGACCAGTTCTGTCCCATGTGGTGGTCTGGCTCTGAAAATGGTCAGACGATGCAATTGAAGGTGCAAGGAATCCACATTTTAAAGTATCCCAGAGCAGAATTTTTTCTCTCAGTTCATGAACTGATGCCTGGGTCCTGGCCTGAAAGTCCCTGTACCCTCCATGGAGGCAGAAATACCCGGGGCTGTGGGTTCTCCCGAGTGTGCCTGTGCCTTCTCCTCCCGACGCAGATGCCCATGCCTTTCTTCAGCCCCGCAGCACTCCTGACACTGAGATACACTGTGGCAAGGGCCACTTCTACTGGGCAAGGTCATGTCCTCTTCACACTTCTAAATGTGTTTTCCGGTTTCATTCAGTGTTCCTGTTTTCCGATAATAAAGACGAATTGCTCACTTTAACTCCTCTTTGTTTCCCTCAGTCACTCTCTCCCTATACTCCACGCTCCCACTGCTTCTCCACTGTTTGTGTAGCAAAATCTCCCCCCTGCCTCTCACTGTTATCGCTCTTTGCCTGCGAATTCCCCTCACTCTAACAACTCATTCATGTCTTCACTCCTCCGATGAAAAATCCCTTCCTGCTCTGCTGATTTGAATCGCTCCTTTTGTGCTGCAGACACCTGTTTGCTATGGAGAACGCTGATTTATTTTGCGTGGCTTACCCGATGGCTGCCAGGTAGTAATGAATTTCGGTCACTATCACCCAAGGGTAAATGAGAAGCAGTGACGTCAATGTGAAAGCCACACTGCATCCCGTGAGCCGCCCGGGCCCTGGCAGTGATTTTATTAACCTGAACAGGTCTGTGTAGCGCAGCAGTGCCTGGGTGACTCACGCTGGCTCCGAGTGAGGTGAAACCTCGGCATTTGGGAAAGTGGCTTTTTTCCCCTCCTGTCTGATAAATGATCTCTTTATATTTAGGGCTGAGAAGACATCTGAGGGTCCTCCAGACCACACAAGATACTTGTTTCAGATGGCAGGCACTTTGATAGGCATTCAAGAGACTCCTGGCCCTCTGAGGAATTGGGAGCAGACACGGCTCTGGCTGGTGAACACAGATGTTTTCATCAAAGGAGCTCAAGCTGAACGTCTTGCACTTGATATGTGGTTGAGGAAATGTGTTTCTCTCTAAATGCACCCAGGCAGACCGGAAATATGAATTTTAGATATCCTGAGGACAATGTTTTCCCACAGCAATGCTGCTAATGCATATCAGTCCCACTCTTCCCTCCTCCAGTTCTGTCTTCCCTGCTTTGCCATTTGAATCGATATAGGCATTTTACCACATTACCAGAATAGGATGTTTAAAACAGCTTTACTTGAATTCCTTTGCTGCAATAAGGACTTACAGAGAGTTGCTGTTTGGTAACTCTCTCTGGGAATATTCCATGATCTGTTCTTGTACTGTCAGTACTATCTCAAAGATGCTACAGGTTTATTTTCTGCCCATGAACCACTGGAGAGATGAAAAAAAGAGATAATCTTTCCTATGAGGTATCATAGAGGTACATACAATCATAACTGGTATGTAGCCCTTGTATGGAGAATGATGAATCACTGTTTCTTATAATAGAATACTCAGGGGAAGCCAGTGAAATGATTAGACAGCATGTGGAAGGGCAAGACAGCACCTTTTCTCACACCACGTCAGCCACTGAGCTCACAGGCAGAGGAGGTGGTGAGGGCTGAAAACAATAAAAAGGGTTCAAGTGGAGACCGGACTGTTAACAGCAGAAAGGACCGTCAAGGGCTATTAAAAGCAGTGATGCAACTTCTGGCTTAGTGGGCATTGGGTATATAACCTACAGCTTCCACTCGTGCTCCTTCCCAGGGCACGTGCTACCAGCCACCACTGGGAGCTGGACGCTGGGCTGAGCATCCTTTGGTCTATGTGGTACCCTTCTTCTTACCTCCTTATGCAAAAAAACCCTCCACATTAGCCTGAGTCCTGTTTTAAAGTGTGCGGGGAGAGCAGAGGATGATTTCAGACCTGACATAATTTGATCAACAGTAAAACTTTGCAGGACACAGTCACCTGGCGGTAGGACACAGCGCAGGCTGAGAAATGCTCACGCAGTCACTTGCAGAGAGAGAGCTGAGCAGTCCCAGCGGATGGTACACGGTACCCACTCCAGTGCAACACAACGGAAATAACAGACCCATCCCTCTTCTGATATTCATCAGTCCTCTTGGTGGGTCAGCACCTTCACTGCAACAACCCTGAGCATCCCAGAAAGAAGAATGTCCTCCAAAGACAAACGCCTGCCTGTTGGTATTTTACATATTGTACTAGTTGTTGCTGGGCTTCAAACTAGGATGGAAGCTGGCTGCTGAGTTAGCTGCAACAGCAACAGCCCCCAGCGTGGTTCCCATGCCTCCTCCTGCACACCCCCAACTACAGAACATCCCATACACAAACATCTGATCTCTCCTGAATTGAAATATCTAAAAGAATGGGGAGAGCTCAGGAGTTGCCTGGGTTTCCAGTGTGTTGTGATGCCTTTGTTGTAAAGAACCAGAGAACTATCAGTGCGACTTTTCTAGGAAAAATCAGCGCAGTTCAGTTTACCTTCGTGATTATATTCAGCATGAGAATAAATCACTGGTGGCTGCTGGAAGAACAAATTGAAGAGCAACTATGAGCAGGTACAACCAAAGAGGTCACTGGAGCCCTCTGGGAAAGAGTCAGCCACTGAGAAAGTAGTGCTCACCTGGAACATATGGGGATCTTATATGACTTTCCCAGACTTGCTGGGAATGAATGACTACTGGTTAGGTCAGCTCCAGGGGCACAGGAATTGAAGTAATTGCTTTCTCTGCCTGCTAAACATCTTTAGGCAGTCCCAGGACTCAGAACTGACCCAATGCAGCTGTAAAGTCAATACAGCCTCATGCAACCGCCCATCCTCAAGCTTCTCTGCCAGCCCATAATGCAGGCTCCTGGCTGCCCTGATTTAGGAAATTTTTCACTCATAGTTTGAAACAACTGGGATAACCTGGGCTGGGGCAGAGAAGAAGCCACACTAGGATAAGTGCCCGATCTCGAGAGGGAACGATGCTGCTTTCTACCTTACAAGGGTTCCTGCTCACTAAAGGCTGTAAGGCAGTCATACAATTCAATTCTTTCATTAATATTTCAGTCAAAGAATAATTTAAAAATATTTCATCAATAAAGATGGATTCAGCAGTTGCAGAAAACATTATTTCATGTGAGAAATCTACACCAGAGTCTTCCTGTTTGGCATCTCTCGCTGATTGCAAGAAACCCCTTGAAGAAATCTGTGCCTGGAGCACACCGGTGAAGAGCTGGCTCAGGACTGCCAGAGCAGGGGACACTGATTACCTTGTGATTATCCTCATCGCATGGGGAAGGGAAAGTCTCATGGAGCTGCAATGTGACCTTTGATTTTAAGTATTTTCTGTGCTCAACCTTTTCTCTCTTACCTTACTGCACCCTAAGACAGCTGGTTTATGTTGCACTCCGTGGGGGAAATTATCCGAGGAGACTTTATTTTCAAAAATACATATGAAATATTTCTGCACCTGAAAGATCCAGGAATTACCAGCTTGCTTCCATATGCCTTAGCCCTGTCTCTGTGAATTTTTACAATGACATACTGTGGAGCACAAAATGCTGTGCGCTACAGGATAAAATCACCAAACTTTTCCCAGCCGCAGCACTCTGCCAAGCTCTCTGGGTCCAATTTGCAGAGAATGAGTAGTCAGCACCGCTGATGTGCTGGCTCTCGCTGTCCCATCAGCCTGGCAGCTTGGCTTTCCCCTGCCCCTACCCGCGGTGGCTGCTTGGTGCCTGGACAAGCTGAGTCTCTCTGCTCCGCACCTCCAGTCACCCAGGACCACGTCCTCAAGCAGAGGATTCCCAGGCTGGCTCCCGTGCTCCATGAAACAGGCTTGGCTGCAGCCTGGAGATCTCTTGCATTTGGCCAGTGCAGGCTGGGGAGATGGAACCCTTCTCATTTCTCATCACTGCAGCAAGGCTGAGCTCAAGGAGAGCTGACCACGAGCTGGTGATGCTCCAGCATCTCTGGGCCGCTGCATGGGCATGCTGCTACCCCAGGTGCTGCACAGTCTTTGCCTTCCTTAATTTTCCACTTGTGGTGTTTTCAGTCAACCCCTGCTTTCCTACCCTCAGCCATTCACCACAAGAATGGAGCTGCTGAATTAAAGAGCTGTATGAATGAGTCTTTAGGCAGATGTATCCCATTACCTGGCGCTCACAAGTCATGAGCTGCTCTTTCTCGTTGTGAGGAAGGAAAATGTGGCAAAACATTCAGGAAATAAGCTAAAAAATAAAAAGGGGGGATGAAAGAAAATCCAGACAGGGAAATAAAACCATCTTAAGGCAATTACTGGGGAAGAAATAGAGCTGCCAAGGATATTAAAGCTCTCATGAACCTGCTAATCTCTTCTGATAAAGGTCTGACTGGCTAAACTAATAACGCTATTAAATCTGCAGTAATCATTACCAGAGGCAGCCCAAGGATCTCACAAAGCCATGTGCCTCCAGGAAGACTATTTCCAGCATGAATGTGCACAACCATCAGCAGGTAAATACCTGCACCTAAGATGTCAGTGTAATTGCTAAGCAGCTGTGACTCAGTAGCCTCCCCAGTTGCCTCCCTCAGCTGAGAACTGAACCTGGATTTCCTAAGGCTCCATCCAGCACTTCTGCTTTTTCAAACTGTTCTTCTGGGATCTGGGTAGCACAGGAGAAAACAAGAAGTTCCTGCATAGCCTCGCAGTACAGATCAGTATTTGGAGTGGGCTGGCTCACAAAGTCTCCACACAGGCTGGGATGTTCTCCTTCAAAAGCTAATGGCATAACACAACCTCTGGCAGAAATGCATCAAGAAAAGGATACGCAGTGGCAAAAGTATCAAAAAGCCTCCTTCTAAATGGCAGGAGCAAAGCTGCAGTCCGCGGCTCTGTGAGCAAGAGGAGAAACAGGCTGGGGTGGGACGAGCAGCCCCACGAGGTCCATGGGGTGACCCTGGCACAGTGGGGAGGAGGCGCAGAGGTGCATCCATGCAGCAGCGTGAAAGGATGATCAAGAGTTTCTACAAAAACTTTTTTGACACGTCGCTCCAGCACAGCTCCTGAGCGCCCGGCGAGGCGGTGGGGATGCTGCCTCCTCTGTGGCAGGGGAGTGTGCACGGATTATCTGCTGCCTGAAAACATGCAGATCCTGCTTCTCTTTCATTCCCTCTCTACCACTGTTGACTTCGGCAGAGTTTCTTTTGATTTATACCAGCAGGAGATTAGAGTGAAGCCCACAGTGAATGAAATACTGCCAAGGTGAAGCTGTTGTCACATCAGCTGCTGTAATTCCATCGACTTAATGGATCTACTCCTAATTTACAAGTCAGAGCTGGATCCGGCACCAGAGGCTGAGTACAAAGGTGTCATTTTTATATCGTCAAATTTATATCTGAAATAAATACCACATTAGATCTTTCCAAGAGGTCTGAGCTGCAATGCATTCATTTTTCTTCCAGCAGAAAGGTGAAATTCTCACTAATGTTTTCATGTTACCTTCAAGTCTCAAGGTTGGATATTCTTCAGCCATCTGCTTGTTCCACATGGGTCCTCAGGGGCCAAAATGGGCAACTGTATCCTCCAGGGAGTCCTCCAGCAATTTGCTGAGAGGGGTATTAAGCCCCTTCCCGAGGCTGCCTTTTGCCAGGAACAATGCAGCAGCCTGATGATGTGCAGCCTCTTGCAGTGAAAATTAAGATAATGAAGAATAAATAGGTTTCCATCTATATGCGCTTTTCTTGTATACTTAAGAAATAAGGAATACTTACATGTAAGTATACTTCCTGGCCAATAATGGTGTGGGCATATCAAGTTCAAAACACCCTGGTCACCCCAAAAATCAGTGAATATCTGTGTAACCGCAGGTTGTGAAAGGAAATTCGTGGCTTAACCAATATCAGTCACACAGGACTGACCAAGGGAGAGTGAAATGGAGCTACACAGACACACATCCCAGAAGAAAAACACATCTACAGCAGCCACATGTCTGCATCTGCAAACACAGTGCGGGAAAACTATATAGGGTGGGAAAGTCTCTGCTCTCAAGTAAAATAACAAAATACTTTTCTTGATCTCATCTCCCTAATTCCCTTCCCGAAGCCCAGGCAGGACAGCCCAGAAGACAGAAAGCTGCCAAAATTGTCATGGAAACAGCAAAGCTCTTCTGTAAGGCATGGCGCCAGAACTAGAAACCAGAACTCCCAGCAACAGCAAACAACTCTTTCCCCAGACTTTTGCTCCATCAATTAAAAAGTGAAACATGGGAAAATGAGGGGCAGTGATGGGTGCAGGGGTCTGGGCAGTGGTAACGGAGCAGGTCCCCTTCCACCATGCCCACCACCAAGGGAAGCCAAGGGAGACACTGCCAGGACATGGGGAAAGCTCCTCACTCCAGGTTCAGTTGGCTGCAAGGGTATAACGCAACAGGACAGCAAGACCTTACATTTCTTATCTGCAGACTTGCAGTCATTAAACAAAGCACTAAGCCAGACAGGCAATGAGAGTCTTTCTTTGCTGCCTGCTCTTGTATATGAAATATGGCAAATAACCCATAGACTTCTCATGATGGCAATTGGAAGTGACTGGAGGAAATCCTCAGGACACGGCACTTTCTAATGAAGGTCCATATCCTGTGCTGTGGGAGCAGAGATGTGTTCTGCTGGTGAGAAGGACTCAAAAGAAGTGACAAAGAGAAAAGTAGCATTTAATTTTTGCTGCTAAGATTGAGCATGTTCCATCAAGCAGCCTTTGCCCATGGGAAATGTTTTGATAGATTATTGTTGTTTTTTTTCCCAAGTCCTTTCTCAACTGTGAGAAAAGTTAAGCATTAATTTTTTTATTCCTTGGCATGCTGCACTGGAATAAGAGAAATCTGAAAATGAAGGGGTGAGATGATAGAGTGTGACCCTGAAGAAAAAGCTGGACAGATAGAGAGTTGAAAACGGCTTAGATTGTGAAAAAACAAGAACGAACGTAAATGAAGTAACCTTAGGTGAGCACACATCTGTATCTCCTCTGCTAGGAGGAGCTGCTTCAAGAACCAGTTAGCCAACATGGGGATGACATGAACTTGTCTTATCCAGGATGCCTCTCTCCTTAGCACGTGATGGTCTGCCATCCACCCATGGCAAGGGGAAGACAACTGGCTTTGGCAGTCCCCGCTGTCCTTTCCATGGCACTCTCAAATGGAAAATTCCAAGCAACTCTCGCCATGCCCCCCTGGTACCACCACACAAGATGGGACTTGACTTCCTGCAGTTCTGCTGTCCCTGAGGAGGTGCCAGGACCCTGGTCCTCCCAGGCTCCACAGCCCAAGGTTTTGGTCCAGGAAAGGACAGGCTGGAGCCGTACAGACTCCACTGTATGGACTGGGTCCTCAGAGGAAATGCTATCTGCATCCATTTGAAAGCACGGTTATTTAATTTGTCCTTTCTTTGCTCCTATTTTTATTGCTAGCTGTTTAAATTATACAAATGAGGTTTTCTCTTGTCTCATCCCCAGAGAGTCAATGCATTAAACAAAACATTAAAATATACTCATAATCACTGAAACTCTCTCATATATATTTATAACCTCTGAATTACTGGCATTAATGCAGAAGTGTTTTCTATGCGCTTATCTCTTCTCACTGCTTCTATGTCCAAAATATACAGCACACAAAAGATAAACACATTGCAACTACCCAGCCATTAACACATCTACCATCCAGAAACAAATGCAAGAAACAAATTTACAAGGAAAAGCCAGTGAAGGAGACAAACACAATTATGGTGATGCGTCTCCACCACTGTCTGATCATTAAGGACGATGATAAGAGGATTAAATGCCATTCCAAAGACTCTGGCTACTTGGGGGCTGTTTCCAATATGAGAATCACTAAGCAGAGAAAGAGTGAGGTGGAAAGCCCAACGTGACACAAGGCAAACAGGCTGGCTTATTACCTGTGTGTAGCACAGGAGCCCCTCAGAAATTCTGGGGGGACCACCAGTAAAGAAGGCAAGAGTTAGCCTGTATCTTCAATAGTTGCACCCAAAACACTTCCCATTTTCAGAGAGAAACAAGACACCAAGAACAGCGCTCAGCCATGCGCTGCAGGAGAGAGGAGTAGGAAAGGATGAAGATGCTCAGTGCTTCTCAGGACCATCAGATAGAGCAGCCAGTACCTGCTCCAGTCCCTCCACACTCTCAAGCTCCTGAAGATGTGCTCAGCCCCATCTCGGCTACTGTTTGGTGCTGCTTTCACAGACCAAGCTGTGCCCTGGCAAGGTGCTGGTGCCGGGATGCCTCCCCAAGAGCCATGAGGTGGTGGCAGACCATCTCACACCCACTGGCAGCTGTGGAGCCCATGGGGTCTCCCTCTAAGCGATCACTAAAATGATGGAAAATAACCTTTGCTATGCCTGAGTCTCACTCCCTCCTCATATTCCTTTTGCCTTTCTGTTTTTCCTGAGGAAGGATTGCTACAGCTTTATCCCAGGGTGGGAAGAGTCAAGCCTGGTGTATCTAATTGAGGAGACAGCCTCCTCCTTGTGCTTCAAGTACCAAAACACAGACAAACCCTCCAACACACACCACTCAGCTGGGGCATCTTTGCAACCTCATGAACAGCCCAAACACTGTTCAGGTTTCCTTCTAAGATCTTTGAATTTTAAATCAGGAGCTTCTCTCCAGCATGCTGACTCGATAATATGACTTATTAAGGCCTCAGCCTCCAGCTTCCATTTCGTACTGATGCTTTGCACCACCAAAGTGCCTGGTTGTAGGTGGCCAGCTGTCTGCTTGATTTGTGAGCACCCCCGAACAGCTCACAAATTCAATCAACCACCCTTGTGGGAATCACTCCCACAGCCACACAAAATTTGAGAGATATTACAAGGAATGGCCAGCCATGAAAAGCTGACCTTCAGCATCAATAACTAATGTTGCTAAAGCTGACTCCTTAGACGTTAATAAGACCGACTGCTGCTCCCCGTAAGATGCATTGATGCCAAGTGCACCTTGTGTGTGTATTAGTAATAAGTTACTGTAGGTACCCCTCAGCTTCTTCAATCAAAAAGCAATCACCCTCCTCCCTTCCCCATGGCAACCAGGGTTTAGTAATCACCTCATCACCTATTCCAAATTGAGGCTGAAATACATGTTCCCAAAGACTGAAAGCTCCAGTCTTTATTAAACTGCAAATATTTGTTACTCGCTCAGACAAAGAGTCTTCCAGTCTGCACATGGATAAATGTTCCCTTCTCCAGTTTGAAGTATGGTGGGATAGGAAGGGCAGAGAAGGTAAATATTTAAACAGCCTGCTGAAGGAAAGCTATGCTTTGAGACCCAGAAAACCACATGCTCCACAGGTGAAACTTACAACAAAAAAATCAAACAAAGGATCAGGAATGAAGTATTGCATTTTGGTCACAGGAAAGCCTTCTCTTATATATTTTTTTCTGGCTTTTGCAGACAAGTTTACAGCCTGAATTATCAAAGCATTTGTGCTACACAGAAGGTATTCTCATTTTGGGGCTGATGCAGCAGAAGATATCTAAGCCAGAAGTGGAAGTCACCATTTGTTTCTTTTCTGTCAGCTCTGCTCACAGGAAGTTAGCTCTATGACTTCCAGCCTGGCCAGAGATAAAACCAGCTGTGGATCTCTCAGCACTTGAAAATATGAAGCCAAGGAGTCTGAAAAATGGAGAGCTAAGACTCTCCTCAAGACATGACTGAGGATGCTGAGCACTCATTCACAACATTTCTTCTCCAGAACCACTTGCTTTATAGGGTTTTTCTAGCAGTAGATTCTGGTCCAATACAACATCTAAACACTGAATTTTACTCAAAAAAATTGTGAAAAACCAGGGAAATTATATAAATCAAAAAATGAATGATCACAATTTGTGTTTTGTTTTTTTTTTTTTTTTTCTAAATATTTGTACTGTAAAAATGTTGCTAATTAGATGGCATGAGGAAATCGGGGAAAATTTAAAGATATAAATACCTTCTGCGGTAATATTCAAGACCAGGGGAAAAACTCTTTCTAGAGAGGGAAGGAAGGAATTCGGCTGGATTGCAAAACATGTGCAGTCCGTGCAGTAAAAAGAAAAAGCCTCCGATAAGAAACCGCTCAAACAAGTGCGCTACATGATGGCACCATCTACTGGGTGTCAACAGAAACAGCTGAGAAATGGAGAAATTGCAATCGGAGTCATTTGTTGTATCCAGCAGATGCAAGTGAATGGTCTCGGGAAATGCAGAACAGGGTCGGGATGTATTGTGGGGCTGTCGATGTGCAGGGTGCACAAAAGCAACTGCAAAATCCAGAAGAGCTATCTGTTCCATCTCACAGAGCCTTCCCTACCATCATGCAAACGGTGAGACACCCTCTTCCACAGGCTCTTTCTTTCTGTAGTCTTCAAAGAAAATAGCAAAGTGGGATACACACGTTCTCCTTCTGGTGAGAACACATGAACCACGCGCTAGCTTTTAACTAGGAAATCCTATGTGCACATTTCTCCTCCTACATCCAAGAAATATGAACCTAAGAGAGCATCTAACAGAAATGTTGAGTAACTGCTTTTGAACTGGCTCTCTTTCAATTGACTCAGTGGAAGGGGCGTGGAGCCAATTCAGAAGGGTTTAAATTAAAGCATACAGTATATACAATGCCTTCATAAAAGCCTCCCTGCTGGATTCACCCTCACTTGGTGTGCTTGGCTTCCAACCTGCCCAATCCTTGTACTCTTTGGTGACTTTGGACCTCATCTTTGGCATGTGTGGGAGCACCCAGCCTCTCCACCATGTCACAGAGGTGGTCTCCCCTGCTGCCCCACATCCCCAAGGTCAGCATGGATTTCCAACAAAAGTCCTCTTCCCAAGCCCTCATCTCCCAGGCACTCCAGCTCTGCAAGTCATGGAGTTCACTTCTGCTTTCTTCAAAGACATCTTCCTTCAACAGGAGTAGACCTCACAGTATTCTTACAAAGAATGCACATCCTTAATCTCTTCCTTCCTGGTTTCCTAGAATATAGGAAGATTTCCCAAACGCTCGCACCTTGTTCCCAGAGACTTATGTACTGTGTTAGTCACTGAGTAAAATAAAGTCATAAAGCAATTGTAACAAGAAGATGACAGTTTGGTATTGTCCTCTGCTAAATCGCTTGACACCAATGCAAGTTTTTCACAAGACTGCTTTCAGGTATATGCCTGGAACATTTGATATCTGGATTTAATCTCCACCATCACAGATTCTGTGGCTCTTGAAGAAGTAATAAACTTCTCCATGATGTAGTTGGTCCAGAGATCCTTAAGATGATATGAAATTAATAGGAAGTCATGTGTTTTCCTAGGTCTGCTGCTGCAACGCAATACGTCGTTAGCTATTAGTACTTTTATGACCCAGGTCTCCATGATGGTTGGGCACGTCACTGTGCCCTAGAGACACTCCAGTGTCCTGAGAGTGAATTCTGGGATATCTGAAATGGCGGTTCATTGTATTTTGTCTTCTTCCAGCTCCATAGGAAACAGCCCAGGATTCCTAGCCTGTCCCTGAATTGTACTGTGCAGCCATTCTGTAAGCAACCCAATTTAAAAAGTAATGTCAAATTAAAAATCAACTTGAAAAGAATCCAGCATTAAAATTATCGAGTCTCTGGACTCTACAAAGAAAGGCCATTAAATTTAATTCCCATGCTTCTGTAATATATCAGATAGACAAATTGAGAGGGTTTTTTTTTAGAATTCAGCTTTGAAATCTAGTTGATGCCTCAGCAGAATCATTGCCCTGCATCCCACGCCTGCTCACATCAAGACTACAGCACTGCATCTCAAGGAAAAAAAGGGGGATTTCCAAAGGGATTTGTGATGAAACAGGGTATAAGCTGTTGATTATCTTTATGATGACCTGATGAGATACTGGAATCTTCATTCCATATAAGTGAAACTTGAATTATTTATAGATGAGATACTTCAACCACCAATTTTTGCAAAGCTTGAAGAAAGTTTAGATTTCACCACATTTCACAGCTGGAGATAAAAACAATTTGGAAAATATTTTCTGATGTCTGCATGGTGATTTTGAACTGTAGCTTCTTCACCATGCATCAGCCTGGCATCTCTCACAGGTCAGAGACATGGATTTTGTTACTTACATCAACTTTCACTTATGCGGAGAAATACCTTATCTCTGCTCTGACCTAGACTCCTCTGATACCTGAGCTTTTAAAGCAAACACCAAAACTGGATTTTGTATGACCTTTAAACTTGCAAAATATATTTTTTAAAAAATGTGTGTAGCAATGGTTCTATTTTCGTTCCAGTTACTGATGATGACGACTGTTTTGCAATTTTTAATTTCCACTTTTAAGACCATCAGAAGGATACTACTTGAGACGATTCATGTATCTGCTACAGTGATATTTTGGTACTTTGCTTTCAAGATAAATAGATAGGTATAAACTGAACTCCACAGAGCTGCATTTTGCAAAGTAGAATAATATAAACAAGGAGCTTGTGAAAACACTTACCAAGGATGCTGTTTATCAGTTGCTGCAGAACCACAACAGAACATGGATTAGTAACATATACTTTATAATACCAATCAATAAAGTAATTGAAATATTTCAGGTACTTCTTTCAGGTTTCTTCTTTTCATTAGAAATGAATATTAGACATTAAACATATTCTTTCAAAACACTTGAGAGTTGCAGCTTTTTTAAAAATTATACAAAGCCCTGAGCCTTCTGTTTTCTCTCAGCCCCCTTATATGTGTCAGGTTTGTTAGAGCATAGCCCACTTAGAAGCCATTAGTCACCTATTGGCATATTTAGGAGGCTAATGGCTTTGAAAACCTGATCCTTGTGAGCACAAAGGGTTAGGTCCTATGGGATGCATGCAGCACCAGATTACTTGGCAACACAAAGTGGCAGAAGGACATGCACACAGTTGCTCATCCTCGCTGCTTGTGCAGCCATGACACTGTTGAACCAGCCATATCACTCGATGCCGTGATGATGCCAACTAATGCCAGAGCTGGGCAGACTGGTCCCTCAGATGGCAAAGCACCCACCCTGGGTGCCTGTCTCTCCAGAAGCATCCTCCAGATGCAGGCAGGATGCTTCTGGGAGGTTTCTTTAGGACAGGACTTTCTCTCCCAAGTCAGCTCCTGACTAGGAAAAACACCAAGTCGTTGCCCAGGAACTGTGATGTTTGTTCCTCAGCAGTTTCCAAGTGCCACTTTAAGGCTGCATCTCACAGCAGCAGCAATTCACCTCTGACAGCAGTTCTCCAAGTCCCCCTTTCCCAGTGAAACCTGGTGGTGAGAGATGCCAAATCCCCATGCCAGAACTGGCTGTATGTGCTGCTCATGCCCTGGTCTGTTGGAGAGGTGGCAAGTGAGAGAGCTGACTGACTAGTGGACAATAGGATGCTCTGACAGCTTTGCTTACCTGTGATTCCTCAGCTCCATCTCTATCTTCTGCTTTCTCACCCTTCTCCACCAACAGGGCATTTCTCCATCATCTGCAAACTGTCATAGCAATGAGAGAGAGAGAAAACCAGTCATGGGTCTGGCTTCCCAGCTGATATTATTTGCCTTCCAGGCGGACAGGGAATTTGCTCTGGTATTGGGGCTGTCTGGGTCAGTAGTGTCATTTTTCTCCTTTGTTATTTGACAAACCTCCTGCTTGCTACACACACACAGGTCTTGTTCATCACCAGCATCTCTCCAAGCATCTCCTGAGCGGCAGAGGAACAGCAATGAGACATGCTCTTGGCCAGTTGAAAACAAGGCAGAGGGCTTCAGCCCCACCATCAGCTCCAGATCTACGAAACACTTAGACATCAGGAGCAAGCTGCTGTCTGAAGGATGAGGGAACCAAAACAGATGCAGACCGGTGACTGGTACAACTTGTTTTCTTGCCTAACATTCTCCCAGGTCATCCCTATCCTTTCTGTCATTTCTCTTCACATCCAACTCTACCGCCTGCCCGTTGTGATATTCATCTCCCAGGTCAGCACATCTTTGCTCCTCTCCTTTCTTCACTCTTTCCAGCACCACCTTTTCAGACATGCAAGAGGAATGACAGCAGTGAAACAATTTAAGATTTCGAGGTCTACTGTCAGAAATGAGATACCAATAAGCGTGATCAGCTACCAATGAGTTTCACCCACTGAAGTCCCTCAATCTAGACTCCTGCATCACATTTTTCTCCTAAAATATTTATGCTCTCCTAAAAAAGTCATTCCTGGTGCTTTTGCCTCCAGAAAGCCCCAGCTTTGCCCACAGCAGGCTGCTGACTGAGATTTCCCAGCTGGGCACTAGGTGGCAAAACATCCCGAGAAAGGGAATTTCCTTTGGAAAGGGCTGTGGGAGCTTTATGGTGTTTCCAAACGCAGCTGAAAATGCAGAATTTGCAAATCTAAATGCATAGAGCACCACAGAGACACGAATTAATTTGTATTCCTGTCCTACCTTCGGGCCGAGGTATTTGCGTAGAAGTGTCTAAGGCTGTTTCCATCATCGGTTCTTTCCCGTTGACAGATTGCGGCCATAGTGCCTCAAATATGCAAACAACGGTGCCTGATTAGAGCAGAGCCTATCTATTTGCAAAGATGTGCTGGCTCCTGGCGACAGGTATGGGACAAGTGATTGTGTGGCACACGGTCCGTGGATGTCTGCAAGCCTTTGGCATGGGCAGCACCTCCGGCCTGTCCAAAATAAAGAATGGACCATTTTGGCAGCATGGTTCCCCCACACCCCTCCATGCCATCTGTGACTTTCCCCTCTCCTCCTGCCACATCCCCATTGGGGTGGAAAAGGTGCAGATCCTGGATTCACTAAGGCAAACCCCTGGTGGGGTTGGAAACCAGCCCTGGTTCAGTGGGAGCTCATGGATTAAGTGGAAGATAATCTGTCCTGAAGGGTGCTGAGTGAGGATGCACAAACCCTGTTGATGTGGCAATGCCACCTCTGTTTTTATGGACCCTCGTCCCTTGACCACAGAGGACAGAACCACATGTGAAGGCGAGGACACCCATCACAATCTCCGAAATCTTTCTTGTTTGCCCTGAAGGTTCCCCAGCCCCACGGATGTAGCCTGACCCTGCAGGGTTTATCTCATGAAGGGAAGATTCCTGCTGCTCCTTGTTGTATGTGTAAGAGGGGTCATCTGAACCACACTCAGACCTTACCCCAACCACATCTCCTGACCAGGCTTGAGCAGATCTCTTGGTGGGAATCACATCTTATCTCCCTTTTGGTGCAAGAACCTTTACCTGGTCTGTGAAAGCAAATACAGAAGATTTAAGGCCATGTGAGTGACAGACCCCAATATTTAATCATCAGGTTATTGTGCCACCAAGCTGAGCTCTCCTCTTCACCCCAGGGCCCGTGTCCTTCACTTACCAGTGTGCTTACCAGGTTCTGCCCTGTCCATCCTATAGCATCCACTGCTTTGGCCAGTTGCAGGGTCTAGAGCAGATGATTGAAAGTCACTTGCCCTCCCCAAAAAATCCAGATTCTCAGCTCCTTGCTCTCATGATTCCCTGCTGGCAAGTGCCATTTTCTTACTCCACAGCAATCAGTCCCTCGATGGGACTTAGGGACCGAGCAGCCTCAGCTCGCAAAGTGGTGTCAGTCATTTCTGCCTTTGCTGCCAAAAGCTCTCTATCCCCCAGCTACAAAACATCACACACCGTGCTTCTCTGTCTGGTGGGTGGGAGCTGGAACGAACCCACAGAAAACTGACCTCACAAGCTGCTTTTTCCTCTTCTTTTGGCTCTCAGGATGTCAAATTCTCACCCAGCCCTCTCCTACCTCTTTGCACTTCTGCAGCCCCTTTGCTCAAAGGCCCCACAGCAATTTAAGGTGCAGATTTTGCAGATCATAAGGGCAATATTGGCCAGAAGGGGTGACACCAGGCAGGGTCCAGCTCTCCAACCCTTGATGTTCTGCACTGCCAGTAGCATCTGTGAGTGAAGACATCCCCACTGTTTCACTCCAGGGAAGCTGGGCTGGAAAAACAGCAACCAAGACCCCCATTAAGGAGGAGATGTGGGGGGACTTGGGGGCACAGCGTGCCTGTAGGTCTATCAGGGCAGGAGACTCTCAAGCAGGCACTCTCAGACTGAATCACATGTGTCTGGTGGAGCAGTTTAATCCTACGTGAAGGTATCGGAAAGGGATGCTATGCCAACTCCACAGCTTGGCAAATAGAGGGGAAAATGTGTTAAAAGCTATGACTTCTGAGCATGTTCTCTGTCTGGAATCTGCCTGCAAAACGACTCAAATTTCTCAAAGGGGTTCATTATTCAAAACTATTTGCTGAATAATTTCTGTGAGTAATTGCAGGTCTGAAGCTTGTCTGCAAACAATTCATTAGGAGCATCCGGGCAGGCAGCTATAACTGTGCTCAGACTCTGGTCTACATTCCCTGGCTGTGTGTGGGTAACCCCAGAGTTGGGCGGGAAGGGAAAATAAACTTGTTTACAAAATCAGGATCTTGAAAAAAAAAATTAAAGAAATCATATCAGCTTAAAATCAGCTGCTTCCACTGATGCTTCTAGATGTAACTGTGGCTGATATAGTTTGGCAGAGAGAATTGGGCACTGGGAGACCAGCCTTGGGCTGCCACATCCTTGCACGTGGTGTGTGGCTCTGCCCCAATGTCTCCGAGGGAGCAGCAAAACTGGTTGCCAGACAGGGAGAGCCGCGAGAGATGGGGAAGGAGGAGCTGCCTCCGCCCTCCATCCTTTTGCAGGGCCCTGAACATCACGGAAAGGGCTGTCTGCTGAAAGAGCATGTCACAGAAGCACTGTCCCTAGAAAATGTCAGCAAGCAGCACTGACAATTCACATACACATTTGGAGAAGGAGCAGAGACTGACTGGAAGCATTTCCACAATTCAGGGCTCAGAAAATGCACAGTAGCACTGGGCTGGGTACCAAAGTCATCACTTAGGCTATGTTTCCTGCTGAAATCATGAAATAATAGATGTCCAATTAACTGGCAAAGCAAGATGCAAAGCAAAATATTGCTTACAGAGAGCTGGCACAGTGCCCATGGAGTTATAATAAGAATATTTTATTTGCCTGGGCTTTAGATAACCTATTTCTGTTCTCTCTTGCTGTCTCTCAGGCTCCTGAGAGTATATCTGTTTCTTGAAATAACTTTTCTTCTCCAGCGTCTCTAAAGTCCTTTCCCAGCTCCACCAGCTCAAATATAATCTCAAATATTGCTAGACTAGCCACAGCCCTATAGCTGGTATTGGAGACCAGAGTGCCTAACACACTCAGATTGCACGGACTGCAAAATGGAGGCTGTGGTCCTCTTCAAAAGGTGCCTCTGTCAGAGCAGGGAATGGAAACAGGGGCTAGCCTACTTCATCCTTTCAAATAGGCAGAGCAGGCAAAGTTAAAGGAGGAATAGGAAAATAAAATATAAAAAAAAAAACCCAACACCCTAGGAAAAAAATTATTTGGCAGGAAAAAATCCTGCTTCACACCGCAGTTTTCTAAGCCAAAATAAAACCAAGGAGGTGCCAATAGCACTAGACAGATGTCAACTTACCATTGACCTGCCCAGTAAGTTATTAAAATCCAGAGACTATTGCATGTAGAAATTCTCATGTACAGTGCTCTGGAGCTAATACAAGGCACGTACCACAGATCCCTGAAAAACACAACAGGAAGGGATCCAACTGTAGCACACTAAACTATCAAATATGCATGATTGAGATTAAGGATAACTAGCATAAACTAAAACCTCTGTACAAGGTATCCAGCAAAATCAAATTTTTAATGGGTCAGTACCTCCCTACAGGCGCCACAGCAGTAACCTAATTGTTTGCTTAACTTGCCATGTAACCACAGCCTGAGGTAGTAAATAACTGAAACCATTTCATTGTTGCAGCCATTAATCTAAAACGTCTTTTCTGTAATTCTCTGTACCTGTCTGGCCCAAATCCTTAGAAACAAGTTAGTAGTTGTAACCTCAAGAAAACCGGGGGCATCAAGCAGATACGTGACTCACTGAAGATCAGAGCGTGACCCAGTTGCAGAATTAAGAATGGAAAACCGTTCGCCTTGACCTCTTAGTCATATATCCCAGTTCTTGGATACAGTCACGTTCCTGGTGCTCTCTGCTCTTGGGAAAGGTAATGCAAAGGCAGCTCTAAGACACTTATGCACAGGAATTTAATTGTATTAAACTGCTATTGAAACAGCCCAGAAATGTTACCTGTCAATTGTTTCCTTCTTCCTTCTTTTTAATTACCTTTTTTTTTCTTCTTTTCTTAAAAGAAATCTTTTATTTTAAAAATGCTTTCGTTCTTCCTTCCTGCCTTTTATTCTTAAACTTCTCATTTTGCAAAATCCCTCTTTATTTGCGTAGAAATTCACTGGAGAAAATCAGGAGCTATGTCCCTAATGGGAAAGGAGCCCTTAAAATCACCTGCCCGTTAATCCCTTTGCTGCTGGTGATTTCCACTCTCCTGGCCTGACCACAGCCAGGAACACAAGGGTGGATGGCTGTGTAAATGTCAAAGCACTAAAAGCCTTGCAGCCTTCCAGCCCAAACTCCCGATAAGCCTGTGCTGCACAGCAAGAAAAACACGTTGCTGTTGTGGCATCTGGCTGCCCAGCCTGCCCGTCGGAAAGCAGCCGCCCGCCGGGGATGGGGCTGATGTCGCACGGGCGCAAACCCCAGAGCTGACCTCCTCTGCAGCCTGGCCCGAGACCTTGCACGTGTGCTAACCTCCTCCCTGTCCCTAGCAGGGGGTGACGGGAAAACCGCTCTCCATCCCTCACCCCAGCTCTTTTTTTTTCCTGCTTATGCTAAGAAACAAGAAGCATAAAAACTGGCATTTTCCCGGACGTGGGGAATGAAGTCCCATCGAGATGAGTGAAGACACTCAAAGATTTGACGCGGCTAATCCTGGGTTCTTCTTCCCCCTCCATGCCACAGTGTGTTCAGGAAGGCACAGAAGATATATGCCAGGTGGTGGTTACGTTTGCTGAAGATGACCCAGCTTTTTACCTTCATGTAAATTCAACCCCAGTTGCTTATGTCAACACCATGATCCTATGGGCGGTTTTACAGCACATGAGGGAAAACTATCTCCAGGCTAACGGCAGAAGTGGAAATGGTATAGCTGTGATATAGCTCTGAGCCAGAAAAATCCTGCTGAGGAGCTAATTCCAGCTCCATCACTTTTTTGGATGATGCTGGTGACTGCCCGGCACTACAGTGGGCTCTGCAGACACAGCCGCCCACTCGGAGCTGCTCCAGAGACCTTGGAGAGATTGATGTGAGCTCACATTTTTACTCTGTAAAGTGATGACAGAGCGAGAAGGAAAACACAGGACACGACTGAGGAATGGGAGATGTTTCCTCTCTAACAGCACTGTTCTGGGAGCCCAGCAAAGCCCCAGTTCTCACCAGTGGAAGTCTGGTGCAGGTGCAAAAAAGCAATCGAGTAACCAAAACCACAATGAGACAGCCTTTTCCTGCCTTTCCTTGACCTCATCCTTTCTTAAGCCAAACACCGCTGTTCTTTTGGGGGAAATATCCCCTGTTGCTTTTGACCAGACAAGAAAAGAAGAAAAACAAATCCAAATCCAGCTCATGCTATCTTTGGGTAACTGTCTAAAAAGGTCTGAGAAGAGCGATGTCTCGGCACCACGCTGTCAAGCCTTGCAGCTGCGGAGAAGGGAGCTGCAGTAGCACAATGGCCCCAGAAATGCCTTGCCAGGGTCAGGCAGATCGAGCCAAACACTTGTAGTTTCCCCATTTTTACTGGGAAGGCATCAAAAGAGATCCTGGAGGAAAATACTCTCAACTCCCAGTACTACACAGGTCTATAGAAGGGCCAAGAAAGGATCCTACAGAAAGACTTTGCTTGTGAACATCTCAGTGTCATCACAATCTCTGTACTGTGATAACAGTCTTGTCCAAAGTAAACACCAGCAAAAAAAAACCACAACAAAAATAAAGAAAGTGTCAAGCTCAAAGGTATAAACAAAGCAGACAATTGCCGTGTGTTCCTGCACTAAATGGCATCACTGCACAGAGCAAGTCAGAATATTTTAATCAAAATGTTCCAGCAAAGAATCTGTTTCTGGCAACTATGCTGTATTGGAAATTTCCTTCCAATCAGCATGGCCAGAAATAAAAGCTAACACTGACAACAGCAACCTAATCTATACTTTTTCCTGTATATTGAAGGAAAAAAAAAAAAAAAAAAAAAAAAAAGAAAAAAACCCCAAACTTGTCCCCACTTGTCTTTTTAGCCTAAACTGACAAACTCAAGAGCTAAATTTCAGCTAGCATCTCAATTGCAAAGTCAAATTTTGCAAGCAGGCGGCTTTCCTATTACAAATAAAACGAAAAGCATTACTCCCCAACCTGCAGACTTTCCAAAAGTCAGGAACTGCATCCAAGCACACTGACCTTTTGCTAAGCTCTAAAAAATGTAATAAATGCAAAGTGCAACAGCAGCTGGAACCTGCCATGACATCTTGAATTCACATTCTCACTTGCTGATGAAAGATGCTTTACATCTTATTTTGAACAGATTTGCTCCCAGAAATCATGCCTTACCCTGAAGCCATGACTGTGCTGGGGGACCTGGTCCCAACCTGACCCAGTTTTGGTACATGAAGGAGACCTCACCACGCAGCAGATTCATCTTGCTCCTCTGCCTCTACCTGGTGTTGTAGGATGGAACAGAAACACAGTTTGTCCTGGTCTTACAAAGGGCTTTTGTTTTCAGGCTGGCTCCTAGCAGACTCACTTATCCCAGGAAAATCTGTTTATGATGCAAAATCAATCTGATAATTGCCTTGATTTGGTAGTACCTGTAGAATAACAGTATGAGTTTTACTGTCCGTCATACACTATGTTATTTCTCATGTTGCAGCTTGCAGGACTTAGAAGGAAACTTGATGCTATTTTGAGAATCCAAAAAAACCCAGAAAGCACAGATTTGAGGCATCTAAATGAGAAAAGGGAAAACCAACATGATCCCAAATCTGTCATTTTGAAGCAGGGATTAGCTCCCAGCCCCACTAATCGGGTGTGTTTGGTTTGCGTGCGTCGGGGCTTTGCTAGCAGGGGAGGGGATACAGGGGGGGCCCCATGAGAACCTGCTCCAAGTTCTCCTGGCTCCAGGTTGGACCTGTCTCTGGCCAGGGCTGAGCCAATTAGTGACAATGCTGCATCTCTGTGATAATGTATTTAAGAAGGGGAACCTGGGAGGAGGAGGAGCTGCAAGGGAAATACCTCTGCGGACACGGAGGTCAGGGAAGAAGAAGAAGGAGACAGGGGAGGTGTGCCAGAACAGAGACTCCCCTGCAGCCCACGGTGGGATGGCAGGCAGTGCCCTGCAGCCCGCGGGGGTCAGTGTTGGAGCAGATGCCTACCTGCAGCCCACGGAGGACCCCATGCTGGAGCTGGTGGCTGCTCCTGAAGAAGGACGGGATTCTGAGGAGGGAAGCCCGTGTTGGGCCAGCCTCTTCCTGAAGGACTGCAACACGTGGGACAGACCCACGCCGGAGCAGGTTCTCAAGAGCTGCAGCCTGTGGGAAGGATCCACGCTGGAGAAGTTCGTGGAGGACTGTCTCCCATGGAGGGACCCCCACACTGGAGCAAGGTAAGAGTATGAGGAGACCCCAGCTTGAGAGGAAGGAGTGACAGAGACAGCAGGTGATGAACTGACCATAACCCCCATTCCCCATCCCCCTGTGTTGCTGTGGGGAGGAAGGAGAGAAATCAGGAGTGCGGTTAAGCCCAGGAAAGAAGGAGGAATGGGGAGGAAGGTGTTTTTAAGATGTGGTTGTATTTCTCACTGTCCTATTCTGATTTGATTGGAAAATTAGTGGTGGTGGTGTTCAAATGAAACTAACGGGTTTAATTTTTCGCAAACCAAGCCTGTCTTTTGTCCATGACCATAATTGGTGAGTGATCCCTCCCTGTCCTTGTCCTGACCTCTGAGCCTTTTGTATATTTTCTCTTTCCTATCCCCGCAGGGCGGTGTTCAATTGCCCTCTGGGTTTAAACTGCAACACCAGGAACTTGCGCTAATCCCTGGATCCATGCAGTGAAAACTGGCCGGGGCACACAGCAGTCGTGTCTGCGTGTGCTGGGTTCTTTTTGGCTGCTAAAGGTAGCTAGAACGGGAAAAAAGCAAGCATGCTCTGGGATGTCCACAGCCACTGTTAGAGCCGACTGTCCCACACCCAACACAACACCCGCTTTTGCCTGATGGTTGCACAACACAAGCATCCCCGGGACACAACAGGGGCTTGCTTAGGAGAACTGAAGAATGAAACTGCTGTTAACATGGAGGAGTGACCATCCTAGAAATGGCAATCCATTGCAACATAATAATTGTAATCACAAAAATGATCCTCAGAAGGCCATAGCTTACATATATTTTACCCTATCAAAACCTGATGTGTTTGTTTAAACATTTTAAGTATGTTCACCTGCCCAGGACTGGGGATGCATTCTGACACCTGACTTTACATACACATACATTCACTCACAATATGTAAGACCCAAGTAAAGATAATCAAGAAACACAAGTCTAGGTCATCCTGACCTGATGCAAGAACCTTTATCTGGAAGACCTGCATGCCCAGACTACTATTGGGTAGTCATGTTATGCCAAGGTGGGTCCCCACTGTTCAGAGCATTACCCAGCACTTGGGAAATGCTTATATACACTCAGCTCATTGATTTCCCATTAGCTAAAGGTCACCAAAGGCTTTGTAAAAAGCTTTATACTCTCAGTATGATCATTCTAGGTGACGAATACTTCTGATTTACCCAAGAGCCGAAATATACAGTCTGAAATCAATAAGGCATGCAAAGGTTGAGAGAGAGAAAAACTGCAGGCAGATAGAGGTGCCCAATAGCATGTGAAAGGTCACTGGCACCATCTCTCCTGCACTTCCATCCTCTGTGGATGTTGCCCTGCTTGCAGAGCCTGGCAGCTGGTGAAGCTGCAAGCCTTCCTCTCCCAGCATAGGCAAGGAACACCTTAGCCCACTGCTATTTTTAGTCTGCCTCTAAATGTCTGCTTGTTCAGTCCAAGCCCACAAGTCCCACCACCATTCATGAAGCCACATCTATTTCAGAGAATCTGACCCAGCATCATGTATCAGAACCCCTTGGATTTTGCCCACAGTATTCTGATACACTTTCACCACTTAATTATTCAATTTATTTTCTTCTCCACTTTGGCCCCTGCTCCCACCTCTGGAAAAGCAAACAGGGCAGGTCTCCATGCTGCAGCACGTGGCACGCGGTTTCTCAGCAGTCCCTCTTGCTCTTCTCAGCATTTACCCACTCTGTAGCATCCCCATTTTGTTTGTAGATGCCCTTGACTCCCCCCACCCTTTTTATCCTTCAGAAACGCATCCCCCGCCCTGTACCACTCCCTGCTGACCACTCTTTTGGCTGCTGCTGTCTTTTTGACACATCTTCTTGGCTCTTCTCTGTCCCCCGTGCTCCTCCCATGTTTTCCACAGAGACCTGTCCACAGTCCAAACAAAACAAGAGTCAATCCTGATGGCATTTTCTTCCATCCATTTTGAATTCCTGCAGTGACAGAGAAATAAACACTGAAACTGCAGCTTCTCTGCCACAAAATGTGGCTTTGCCAAAGCTGCGTGTGATCTATCTGCCTGGAGGATAAAACATGGGATTCGTGAAGGCACCGTCTGGTGGGTCAGGAAAAAGTCTCCCTTGTTTGTTTAACGCAAGGCTTGGGCAGGGCTGGGAGCATTTTGATACTGATACAGTCTGACGCCCGGATTTGACACAGTCTGAGGATAAGAACCCGAGGCAACATTACAAACCCCTTCATTAGGCGAAAAGCAACAGCCCCGCTAATGCTCACTGCCATCTTAGCTGGCTGAGCATCCTCTGCTCAAGGATGCCCAGCATCTTCCAAGATAGAGAAAGATATTTTGTTCAGAGGGATGGCATGGTCTGTGCAACCCTTGCATCCCGAGCTGCCTGGAAGCCAGACAGGGATGGAGCAGGACAGCGAGCTGTGACCTCTGTGCATTTCCATAGCTGATTTTTGCCCATAGACCCGTACAAGCCCTTGAGCTCTCAGAAGGGTACGTACTTCTTGAATCAATACAGACAGTTTTCATGCCAACAGCTTCCAGACTCACCCTGTGGTAAGAAAAATCTGGACTGAGGCAGTTTTGTATGGCTTTCATTGCCAAATACCACAGCCCTGTCTTCCAACACTCCCACCCAAGGCACTGCTCCTCCCAGAGACCTCCAAACCTCCAGGAGCCCTCCAGAAAACAGGTATCTCTCACTCCCCCTTTACGGGGGACAAACAGAAGACAGCTTGAGTAACTCACCGAAGGGCTTACTGCAAACAATTTGCAGCACTGCTAATTAAAAGCATGCTCCTCAGCTCTGCCTTATGGCTTAAGGAGGGGAACACGGTCCGTTGCATGAGTGTTTGGGTTTGTAACACCTGTATTCGCATCAGCCCCTGCAAGGGAAACTCCTGCCACCCTCCATCCCACCACAGCCTGGGGGTCACCATCTCTCTCCAAATGCAATAGGCCCTACTAGCGGTGTCCAAACCTCACGGTCCAGATGACAAGGACATTGACACCTGAAAAGCCAAAGAAATAAAAACCAATAGTCTTAAGGTATAAATGGTGAGCAAAGACTGCTAAAGAGCCCTGTTCATCCACCCTGCTTCTCCTCTGGGGCAGTCTGCTGAAAATCACTGCACCATTCTCCATTAGCACCTATAGATTACTTTTTAAATGATCTCCCTCTGTGTGGCCTTCTGGAGCCTTTGGTATTCTGTGGCAGCAATTAATTTTCCAGTCTCAGAGAAAGGCTCACAAAGAAACAAAAAGACTGTAGAAAGGTGGTTGCTTTCCATTGAATATCACGACAGCTTTTTCAAGGGCCCTCCAGGGCCTCAAGTGTCAAGTTTGTTCCAGAATTCACCGCGTTTCTGGTGGCCTGGCGGTGGCAAGAGCCCAAACCCTTGCACCCCCCACGCTGGCAAACAGATGCATCACCCTCCCACTGCTGGCAGGAATCTCTCCTGACAGGAATCAGCTGCTACTTTTTCTTTTTCTTTTAATTATTTTTAAAAAATATTTTTTACAAATATTTTATTTTAAGCCATCCCTGAACAAGGAAAAACCACAAAACACAAAGTGGGGCTGCAGGGCCATCAGGCCACCATGGCCAGCCCCCCAGGAAGGCAACGCGACATGTCAGGATGCTTGAGGGGACACTGGTGGTACGAGACACGAGGACATTGAGAAGAAACAAAGGGAAAGGAGCTTCATGTCTTGCAGGGAAAAGGCAGCAGAGCCCAATTCCCATCTCCAGCAGTGAGCCCAAAGGCAGGAGGAGGAAGTGTCGCTCACTTAAGTGTATTTGCACATGCCCATTCTCCAGCCCTTTGCAACCCGAAGGCTGGGCACTGCCTGCAACACAGGTTGCACAAATAAAAGCTCCTGCTTGAGTGCAACAGCTTGACTGCAGGTTTTGGCTGTGCTTTGCTCAATCGTTTCACAGGGCACCGGTGACGGAGAATGCCGCCGACAGCGGGTGTAAGAGACAGACCCCTGCTGCCACAGGAGCCAGGCTGGGGGGAGCAGCAGCGGCGTTTGTCAGAGCCCAGGAACAGAAAATGGGTTTCAGCTGGGCTGCTGCGGAGCTGCTGCACGGCCCCGGCTCACACAGTGCCTGGCACAGACACAGCGACTGCGGCGAGAGGCTCAGCCAGCCTCGCCGCCCTGCCCAGCATCGCTCCCGTCCCATCCCAGGGCTCTCCCACAGCACCCAGGCCAAATGCTACCCAGCTCCTGCAAGGACAGATTTCAACCTCCACAGTCCAAGCTAGACCCCTGCTTTGATTTAATCAATGCGAGAGCAGAAGAGCTGCATTATGCCTACTCCAGACCCAGCACCACCCACCCTGCCCATCTCGTCCTCAAACGAACAGGTATCGATAGCTTCATTAAATTATTTTTTTTGACCCCTCCTGCCCTTGACTAGAGGGTTTACAAGGAAGACCAGAGTGGGCAAGCCCTTAAATTCAAGCGATACATCTTGCTTGCAAGTCGCCACACCCCGCACCCTCCCTGGCACCGTTTTGCACCACAGCCACGCAGCACCCTGCCAAGTCACCGGCTTTCCCGGGCTGCCTCGAAGGTCCCGCTTACATAAGAAGGAACAAACTAGCTTTTCTTCACCACCCTTTCAATGCTGCCATTCATCCCCTGCCCTCCATCCTCCCAGTGCCACCTTGAGGGATGCAAAACAACACAGCCAAAACACTTAATCTCACACATTACCCCAAGGCAAATTTTTGTTATCAGTGGGTAATGGGTCTACAATTTTGTCCCCCAAAACCACAAGTCATTTAAAAGGTTAAGACAAAAACTACTGAGATGCAAAGGTACCCGTGTATTAAGGACACGCTGTACCCTGGCAAAGCCGTGTCACTGCTCAAAAATCAAAGAGCTCTGAGGCCTGACAGGCCTTCCCTGGAGGACGCAGGGGCTGCAGGGCCAAGTGACACACGTCCCACCATAGCAGTGAAACCAGCATCAAACAGCAAGGGACAGAATCTGTTCAATGGTTGTGTAAAGACTTCGGCTCCGGTGCTGAGCAAGCACTAAAGCTGGTCTCAGTTCTACCCAGCTGGAAACATCTTGGTCAAACCCCAGGTTATTTTTGCATCTGCACATCAGTTCTGCCTGGTTAGAGACTCTGTGCTGACTTTGGCCAAGTGGTCAACCCTAGGAAAAAGCAAGCCAGAAGGGGAACAGGATGCAACTTTGCAGGCTTAGCAAGAAATGACAAAGCTAGGTTTATTCAGACACAAATAAGCTTCTTCAAAGCATTTTTCCACCCCTTATAAAATCAGTACTAGTATCATAACAATCTATACTCCAGGATTTTTAGCCCTCTTCGGACTTCAAGCCAGCACGGATGCATGCTGCCTGCCCTTTCCAATCATTCTGCCATTATTTTTCAAATACCAAATTCCAACTCCTTTAGGAAACCAGGGGGGAAGGAAGTATGGCTGGTTGAACTCTTTGTCCTTCTCTCCCCTCCTCCTCCTTTTTACATCATCAGAAGAGAGGAAAAAAAACCCACAAAAAATGCACATTCCCAAAGCTAGAGGCTACATCCCAGTTCTGGCAACCCAGTGGTCTTACCACAAAGCTCAGCACAGCCTGGACCCCCTTTGACTTCCTAACAATACATTCACAGCGGCAGAAGGGTGGGGAAGGAGGGCTTCAAAAGGAAAGAGCAGCAAGGAACAAGCTATTTGGAACCCAGAAGCCATCCACTGCGACGTGAACCCTCGCCATCTGAGCTTTACTGCTCCTCCCGGCAAGTGCTTTTAAGCGTGGCAATGGGAAATGAAGAGAGAGAGCCAGCAGCACCTAGCGCGCTAGCTGGCTGTGGGTCTACAAATATTAATATGTCTTACATGTCAACAAAGGCTGGACTTCACAAAGTGACAGGGAAAGTACAGAAGGCAGAGCACTCAGCAGCCTTACACCATCCATACATTCTGACTGCAGCACTTAGGGAGGCTGATGAAGCGCTGGGGACGCAGGCAGCTCACTGAGCCTCGCACATGGGGGATTTCAGCCCTTAGTGTGATGCAGGGTGGTATTAGTACATAACGCTGGAATTTACCCTTTTTATCCAGCTTTGGATGGGGACAGAGGAGAGAAATCAATGCGTCCAAAGTTTCCCCTCTCCAGCCAACATCCACAAGGGAAGGGAGAGCTTTTTCTTCGATTGCTGTTAAATGACAAGGCAGCCGTAAGGAGAGGATACACTCTCACACCACATACAGCAGCTGCTGTGCAGGATTTGCAGCCACCTTGCACCTTCTCTGCCAGTTGCACAGCCAGGACCTTGCTGCCAAAACTGATGGTAACACTCTGCAACCCATTCCTCCTCTGCCCCGGATGACTGACTGACAGCTGGCAACCTTGAAAAGATCCTCCTGGGCTCCTGCCTGGGACAAGCCATGGCCACGATTCCCAGGACAACTGCAGCGGAGGCGGCAGGCATCACGGGGATGCACTGGCCAGAGGGGCAGGAAGAGGCAGGACCAGATCAAGAGGTGCAGGGGAAGCAGCTGGAAGGAAGTTTGCACAGCATCAGCACTACGGTCCCAGCCGCCCACATCTACACATACTAAACATCAATTAAATTTAAATTGAAAGAGAAAAAAATAAACACTTTGTAAAGACAAGAGATGAAAACATCCATGCCGTATCTTTGAACAGCGGGATGAAACCACCCTGAAGAAATGTAAATGTAGCAGGAACCAAGAGACTCCCGGGATTACTCATTACAGGAGATGAGATTCTCAACATCTTTCTGTTTTGCAACAATTAGCTGGTAACTGGAAAAAAAATTGAATAGATCAACACTTTTCTATTATTAGTTTTAAATAATGACTCAGAAACAGGCACTTCCTTTTTCCTCAAGCTGTGAAGAGCTAAGCACCAAGACCCTGATCATGGCCTCAGGCTCATTTAAACTGCAAATACTCTGCAGAAATTACAGGAGAGTGGTGTGAATACAATGAGAAACAAACCCTTCATTTTGAGCATAACTACTAGCAATTACCTTTCATTTATAGGTTAAAAAGCTTGACAGCATATTCACTAGGAAGAGCATGCAATGCCAAGATGTATGTGTACAGAGGTTGGGGAAGCAAGGAGAGAGGGGAAAATTCATGCCTGCTGATGGCCTCGGAGGGAAACTGAGTAAAAGGCCAATATAAAGAAGTCTGCCCAAAACATAAGGCTGCCTCCCAAGGCCTGACCCTAGACCTTAATCACTGATACCATCCACAGCCCAGGCAAATAATTAAGCATTTCAGCTCTGAAAGAGTTGCAAGCCCAATCTGCTAAGCAGACAATTTTTGCAGAGCAATTCAGAGAGAAAAAGAGAAGCAGATTCAGCTGATGAGACACAAAAAGTCTCTTCCAAAAGCATTAATTTCCTTTGGGAAGCAGCCCACATGCTTCTAGCACAGTGGGCAACCATCACTCCTGCAGCAGGTCCCAGCAAGGCAGATGATTAAATCTGCATCAGTCATTTGGTATAAACAGAAAGGCAGCGGATGAGGATGCAGCGTCACGAGCAGTAGCTGGCACTCTGAAAACAAATAAACTTGGAGTTCACCTTGGTGCCTGCTGATTGAAAGAAACCTTTCAGATCTTCTTCCAGAAATAAGCATCTGCATCCCTGCCACGTCCCCTTAAAGCATGCATAGGAATGAGGACACAGCATAGTTCTCAAGGGACCTGCAGTCTATGCAGCAGCGACCAGGCCACGGAGCAGCACACGACCTCCCCAACCAGGCTGTGATAAGGTGACCGGCACTTCCACCTAAGCTACTGCAGCGTGAAGCCTGGATGCCAATTTCTGGACAGCACATCCATCCAAGAGCACACTCTGCCCATCCAGGCTGGCCACAGTCCCCAAGAACTTCAGGCACCGTCCTGGAATGGGACACACCCTGGAAGAAGCTCCACACCAGCAATGTATACAGGGGCTGAGGAACCACAGCTTTTTGGAAAGTTGAGTCCCACCACCACTTTGCCGAAAGGTGAAGCAGCGCAGAGGCGCTGTGTTGGCCACCTACACATCCTGAAACACCCCCCGGGGCTTGGCGTCACTGCTCCCCAACTGCCACTTCCTTCCTGCGACCCTGGCGCCACGCTCACCAGCTGCGAGCGGCACACATCACCGGAGCACTGGTATTCTTCCAGGGCTGTTTGGCAGAGTCAGGCATTGACCCATCTGATCAGCTCTGACCACCAGCAGACGTGGCTGGTGAAGGCACCACCGACAAACCCAGCTCCCAAAGAGATCCGAGTGCTCTTCAAACCTCAGACCTCCAAAACAGCAGCCCTGAGACAACACACAGAGGCAGGTGCATCATTTCTTGGGTTTTTCCTTTTACTTTTTTTGTTTTTATTCCTTCCCTTCCTTTGCCACGACACACGCTTTGTATTAAATATCTTAAATATATTAATTTTTAAAAAGTATTAATAAAAAGCTACTGAAGGACACAGCTGGCAGAGTGACCAAGGGCAGCGACCCATTGCAAAACATGGGGACATTTTAAAAAACAGAAAACAAATAAACCTGGCATTTTTTGCATATGCACAGCTGGCTGGAATACCCTGGACTCTGGCATTATTGCAAAAATGGAAGGGGAAGCGGTAGAAAAAATATATTCCATTGCATCAACCTGTATGGGGAAGGGAGTTAAGAGCAAAAATGAGGAGGCTTTAAACATTTTTGGTATTTCAGATGTTCCCTCCCACACCCACGACCCAATCACTTCTAGTCTTTAAGCAAGTTTTCTGGCTTGGGGTAGCCAAACAATACAAAATCTGCTTCATAAAGCTTGTAGAGCTGCTGCCTCCAAGCCAGTGGGATTTTGGCAAACCAGTTATCTTCCCAGCTGCTGGCAGTCCTGTTCCGGTAGCTGGGGGGGAAGCGAAGCAGCCTGTCCACCTTGAGGAGCTGCAATAGGTAAGTAGCATCCTCATCCAGCGTCTCCAGCTTTCCGATGAAATCATAGTCTATCTGGCATGGATGACACAGACGGTAAATCTGCCTCCAGTGCTCATTGAAGGGGACCATCTTCTCTGTCCTGGGATCCAGCAAGTACTGGATGAAGTCAGAGAAAGAGACTTTGAGGCCTGCCCCGAAGGCCTCACTAACAGATGTGGGAAGGTTGGTATGGTTGGAGTACAGCTTTAGCATGGGGATGGCAAAACGCCGGTAGAACTCCTCATTCTCCAGCTCAAATTTGCTGCGAAAGGCAGAGATGAGGCGGACAAAAGGGTCTCGTACAAAGAGGAACTTAGTGTACTTCTTCAGCTTGATCTTCATGAGGTGCCGTGAGAACTTCCCATAACGTCGCCAGAATTTGTTGAACGTCAAGTGGGTGCTGGTGTTGTGGACGTGTTCCCGGGGGATATCCAGAGGGTTCCGGTACGGGACCCCCTGGTCCAGCAGGCTCTCACTAAGCACAATCATCACCCGTTTCCAGTTGGTGCAAGCCACCTTGGGGACGTAACAGTAGATGATGCCATGGCGGTCATCCACTATCAGGTGGTTGAGCTCATAGTTTGGGATGTCGTCAAAGGAGCGCTCCTTGCTGGGGAAGTTGAAGCTGGAATTGGCACAAAACTCTCGCAACGTTCTCTGCCTCTCTATCTGCAGTTTCTCTTGGTCCAAGCTGTTTCTGTCATTGTGAGTAGACCAGTCATAGCCCCGCACGTTCTCCTCCAAATTGCTCACCACAGGCTTGCTGGAGCCCTGGACGAGCAGCTGCTCTGTCTTTTGGGGGATAGAGCTATTCTGTTTCAGGCTTGAACTAAGCAGCTTTGCCAAAAACTCATCTACATCTGGCAAGGCTTCCCAGTCTTCACCTGCCGTGATACCAGGGATGCCTCCTGGGGAATGAGGCCTGGAGAAGGACGTATGCAGGTAGAAGTGAGCCGTTCCCACATTGTCCCAGTACACAATGATCAGGAGGATCATGAAGATGGAGACCAGCACCACAGAGAGACGGAGGAGCCGTGCTTTGGTCATCCTGACACCTACTGTGATAGCTGGCTTTCACCTGGATTCACCTCTGGCTTGCAGAGTGAGGCTTGGGATCCAGCATGGTGCTGCAGACCAGGTGCCTGGAAAGGTACCAGAAAAAAAAAAAACAGTTAGTTGAACCCTTAATCACTCTGGTTTAGAGAGAATGATCTTGCACTATCATGACTTGTCGCAGGGCTGACCATCTGTTTCCACATGGGGAGAGCTGTGTGAGTCTGAGGTAGCCATAGGGAGTCCGTGGAGAAGAGCTTGACTGGCTAAAAGGAGGCATAATGTATTACAATTTTACCAGTTTCCACAGCAATCATGGTTTTTCTAAAATCAATCTCAAGCTTCTAGAGTCATGTGATTTCAAGACAAGCTCTGTTTTCATTTAAAAAAATAAAGATTTCAGGCCTAGAGTTTACAGAAGGAAGTTTGAGGGTATTAAAAAAAATACAACTGTATACAGAAAGTATGCAGAGCCAACCACCATTCAGACCTCCCTAATTTTTAAACAGATCTAACACACAACAGGAAGAAAGAGGGATCAATCCATGATTTTAGGTTGTGGTGTCATCTCCCCATGAACATGCGCTGTACCACTGTACAGAAAACAACGACCTTATCAGAGTTATAAATACATAGCTGAAGATGTTGCCTTAGTGGCTAAAGCAAGCCCCTGTCGAGAGAACAGCACTGACCTGAACGCACCACCTTATCTAATACCTGTGAAGGCACCCAGCAGATGTCATCTCCATGACCTTTCTTCATAGCTACTTCATTTTGTCAAGAACAGAGATTACACAAATGGTTTTCCTACAAAAAACCCTCAATGGGACATAGCCCCAGCAAGAGCCATGCATCAGTAAAATTCTGAAAAAATGGTTACTTTTAACTGAATGATTTCTGAGAATAAAGATGCTCTGGTAAATCTCTGTCCATGTCCGGACTCTGTTGAGACAGGATCTCTTTTCCTGGTTTAGTGTAATTTGTATTTCTATCACATTTATCCCTAACAACTCTCAATTGCCAAAGGCAGAAGAAAAATCACTGCTGAAAGGGCAGCTCAGAAAATCTTTTCTAGAGGGTGCATAAGGTTTGGGTTTTTTTACTTCAGCCAGTCCCCTCTTTTTACTGCTACCTGCTTCCTTGCTGACTCCCAGCCCCTTTCCACCAGCAAGCTCCTCAAGTGACATCCATCTCCCCACGCTGCTATGCGTTTTCTAGTTCTGCACAGAGGCAGGCTGGCAAATCAGCCTTGTTCTCTCCTCAAGTGATCAAGGAGCCAGTGCCTGCAGCAAGGGAAGAACAACATAGTAAAGTGAGGAGCAGCTATCTGATATTTTGAGAGAGAAACCAAGGTTTGCTGTTTTACAGTCTCTCTCTAGAAGGTTTAACATCAAAACACAAGCAAAAAGTAGTCACTCTAATCTCCTCCTCCCCTCCAAGCACAGTCCAGCCCCTGCTTATAAACACAGAACAGCACCTATAGATAAAAAACCAAGAGCCACCCTTTCTACAGACATCCCCATTCTCTCCAATAACTTCAAAACAAACCCTACAAACACCAGCTCTGAAAGCAAAACCATGTCAGGGCAAGCTGCCCTAAAAACTTTTTCAAAATGAAGACTGGGGGTCTCTTCCTCTGGAAACAGAAGTTGCTCCTCAGCCAGTTCACAAGCCATCCTGGAAGAGCACCAACCCCACCCTGTACAGGGATGCGAGAGTCCAGATACGCAAACGTGCTGAGTTCTGTCATTCCCAGGGGAAAAGTGCCCAGCGCCTTTGAAGCTCACAGCAGCTTTGTGCTGAATGACTTGTCTAAAGAGCCATCTGTGTGGCTGTGCTTAGGCCTCGGATATCAGTTTTTCATAAAGTCCTCGTTTCAAACACTAGACCAAAAGATCAAAATTTAGTAACAAACAGTAACAATACCAGATACAGTTACATATCACAGTATTACCTCAGCTTGTGCCAAAAGACATAAACCGCAGAACTGAAGGTTTAGGGTTTTTCCACCCTGGTGTATTTATTTATACTTTGGAGGTAGGGAGAGCCAGAAATTCAGTGTAGCTGCAGCCTAACATGTGGCTTTGCACTGCAACACCAAACGCTGTGTGTTTCCTGAAGCCAGGCTCTCATTCTACACGTGAAGAGGAGCTGGAGGAACTGCAGACGTAACACTGCACTCTGCGGAGCAAGAAGCAGGTATTACTCAGCAGTAATTCTCTACGTTCAGCTAGTCAAGATTGAGGATGGAGCAGAACAAAGAAGAAACTCCCAGAAAGATGCGCACGGAGTTAAAGAAGGCGCAAATTACATATGTGCGTCAGCACTTCAGGCCAAGCATCTCAGTCCAACAGAAGAAGATAATGGAGTGATGCTGCCAAGCCTACTGCTTGGCACACTTCTGGGTTTGCGTTTTGCCTGAATCTGTTCTTGCTTTCAAGCTGGTTAGCTGTTCAGGGCAGGGACTGCTTCCTATTCTGCATGAATAGGGTGCCCACTGCGCTCATAATCCCTAGCACACTGGGTTTCCAACGCTGCTTGAGAACTTTAGGCTGGCTGGAATGCAGCAAGCCCAGAAAACTGCATGGAGCATCCCTTTCTGCCATCCCCATACCCAACAGCTTCCACAGACTCAAGCAGCACAGCAGCCTGCTAGCATTTCTGCAACGCTGTCCCACCCCAACACAGACAGATCACTCTCAGCAGAAGCAAACGAGACGCTGTGTGTGGCACACACATTCCTCAGGCAAGTGGAAGGAAGGCTCTTTGTCAAAGCCACCACCATGTAGCTTTACCGAGCGTACCCCAAGGGCTCGAGCCTGCTTTCCAGGACACAGCACAAAGGCCTGCCACAGTGTTTGGCTTTTCGGAGACACACAGCAGCAGAATAGCACAGAATCAAAATGACTCCGCTTCTATTAACTCTATCAGTGCCAGAGGGGAACCCTGGAAAAGAGCAATAACACAGTTTAATTCCCCCTCATGAGAAAACACTGCAGAAAACAGAGTTACTCTATTGACTACGATACATCCTCTTCCTGAGCACTTCATAAGAGACGCCAGACTGAAAGCACAAATTACAGGTCTCTGTGCACATCAGAGGGAACGCGCCTCCATCCTCCCCTTGCCAGAATCAAAAGGAAAAGCTTCCAGGAGGAGCCAAGAATTTACATTC
Organism: Tyto alba; assembly: GCF_018691265.1. Lineage (NCBI taxonomy): Eukaryota > Metazoa > Chordata > Aves > Strigiformes > Tytonidae > Tyto > Tyto alba. The sequence goes on from NW_024881302.1 coordinate 5,900,927, forward strand.
AAGTTTAACCCAAAGCCACCAGCCAACAAGAATGTGCACCAGGATCCACACAAAGCTGCTTCTGTGACATGACACTGGCAAACTGGGAAACAGATCAAGTGCTATGATCATCCCACAGAGTCCCCTGAGCAGCCATCCCATGATCATCTCCAACCTGAACCTGGCCTGGGTGTGAACCAAGGACTCAGCTCCCCATCCAGGCCTGAGAAAGACACTGAGGTCAGAGGTCACTGGTCCCATCCTCTCCTACCACAAGCTGCCATGTCAAATAACCACGTCTCAAACTCTCACTTAAAACCAGAAAGGGAGGATGTGTCCCCAGCACTCTTATTGCAAAAGCTATTGCAGATACAGCTCCTCAGGGATTTGGAAACCTTATTTGCACTTCATAGCCCGATTGTAACTGTTTGTTCTCAGGGCAAACAGCAGTTTAAGTAATTCCTGTCTCTTTCTTCCTCTCCTCTCAGGTTTGTGTAACAGCTACATTCTCTCACAGCCTCTCTTTGCAAAAGAAAGTAACTCCAGCTTAATTACAGGAGCAGTAAGGCCTACCGAAAATAAAGGAGCTTGCACACAGGTATGTACTGGAGACAGGGGACAATAACCCCTCTCTATGAAAGGTGATGGTTTCAAAGGGACGGTGCCTCCAAAGGTTTGGGCGCAGATTCCACCTCTTCGTGCTTTGTGTTTCCCCAGGCTCACCCCTCGCCCACTGCTCCTAATTCCCTGCAGCGAAGTGCAAGGCGCAGGTCAGGCGCAGCACCAGCTCACCTCCTCCAGGGCCCACTCGTTTTAATGTGAGAAGATACGGGATTTCAGGTAGCTTGCTTGGGCTTTGCCTGCTTCTGAAGACGGAAAGAGGTGGAATGAGAACTTTTTAAAACATACAAAAAACCCAAATTCAAATGGATTCTTTCCCTTCAGGCAGCTGCATTCACCAATAATCACTCAACCCACACAGCCTTCTTCACCCACAGATTGTGGTACACACCTGCTTCCAGCTACGCTTAGGGAATAAGCAGGCTCTAGAGGAGGGGAACTAATTTAACCTCCTGCAGGTGCAGGAGAACCAGTTCCCATCAGCCAAAGCAGATGGACACCTTACCAATAATCAGAAACTAATTTCATGCACTTGGCCATCACTCAATAAATTGCTTCCCCCCAGCTTTTCAAAAATCTAGCATGCTTTTCAGATCAGAGAAGTTTTAACCTGTATAATATCAGCAGTTACGTTAGTAAAAATGCACAGTGTAAGCAAAAAAATAGGGCTTGCACTACATGTTTTGCCCCTAGTTAGCACATAAATGCTAGAGACAAGGAAAAGAACATACTATCTATGTAGTTACCCCAGCGCCTTGCCTCCCATCACTGCCACAAAACCTGGTTTGTACAATCTTGGCAGCACTGGTCACCTTTTTTTTTTTTTTCATGTCTGTGCCTGGAAGTTGTCTCAATAGCCATATTTCTAAGACTTCCAGGAGGAAACTCCCAAAACGCAGCATGTCCTGTTCACTCATCTCCTCTGTCACAAACTTCAAGCGCACCCATCGTTCCTGGTCTTACAAAGGCAGGAAGCCTCAGCAAGCCTCGCTGCCTACAGCCCGGGCCAACAAAACCCCAGAACATTTAGCCGTACATCAACACAGGGGCCAGAAATCAGACCCTGCCACTCGCACCGCCCGCGCTGGCCTTACAAACACCTGATTTAACCAGCTTCCTGTCAGACACAGATCAGCTCTGCACTGAAGTTTTGTGCACGAAGTTCAAGCAGGACTAGATCACGCTAACGGCCATCTCCGTGAGGCAGCGTTAAAAGCCCAGCTCCGCTGTCGACAGAAGCGCTCTGCCGAGGAAGCGGTTTGCTGGGTTTGCTCTTGCAGCCGCTCGGACCGCAGATGCTCCCGAGTCCAGGAGCAACCCAGACTGCAGAACAACACAGGAAAACCGCACAAGCCGGCTGCTACCAACCCTCAGGCCCAGAACCGGCGGCCGGGGAGGGTGCGATAAATGCAGCGTTTCACGGTTTGGAGAAGAGGAACTGCCTGGCAGAGCCGCTCACCCGCCCCGCAGACCTCTGAACACCCACAGACCCAACCGCTTCCCCGCCACCGCCGAGCCGTGAGGCCGGGCTGGGCTGCCCGGGACGAGCGGGGCTGCCCGGCCCGCCACACGACGCCCCGGTGCCCGCGGAACCATCCCCAGCCCTACCTTGGCGCGGCCGCGGGCCCCCCGGGAAGCGCGGAGGGGACGCCGTGCCCCGGCGGCAGCTCATAACCGGAGCCCGCCGCGGGGCGGCACCTCCCGCCAGGACCGCCTCACCCGCGCCCCGCCCGGCCCCTCAAGCCGCGCTCACCTCCCGCCCGGGCACCGGAGCCTTTCTCCCCACCTCCTCCTCCTCCTCCTCCTCCTCCTCCTCCTCGTCCCCGTCCCGCCGCTACCCGGGCGCCGCCTCTCGCGAGACGCCGGGCGCGGGGGGTCCCCGCGGGGCCGTGGCGCAGGCGCCGCTCCGCCCGCCGGCGGGAGGCCCCGGCCCGGCCCCGCCGCGCTCCCTCCGCGCCTCGCCCGCGGGCTGGAGCCGCTCCCCCCCCCCCCCGCCACCCCGGGCCCGGTCGCTGCCCGGCGGGCTGACGGGAGGGTCCGCAAGCCGGAGGGGCTGCCCTGGCACCGGCGGGCAGCAGCGCCGCGTTCCTTCCCGGAGCGAGGCGGCTGCGGAGGCCCAGCCGCTGAGGAAGCGACCCTCCTCACACCCCTCTGAAACGGGGCTGCGCTGCCGAACCACCCTTCGAGCAGTAACACGGGGAAAGTTCACCCGAAAACGCACTCTTAAATTCGTTGCAGGTCGCGTGGAGGACTCCTGCCACGCCATAGCCCCGTGCGGGTATTTATTTGCCCTACAGCTCGGGGGCTGAGGGGCTGCAGAGATAAGAAACCCTTCCCAGCACCTGCCCTGCCCCAGGGAGAGGGCGAGGAAGAGGTGGCACTGGGTGCGGTGGCAGCAGTCCCTGTCCCGAGATGGACACAGCGTCCCGAGACCCGGCACCGCTGTGTGCGGGAGCTCGCGGTGAGATGTAGCCGGTTTCAAGATGTTTTGTGGAAGAAAAAAACCCAGCCTTTCGGGTTCTAACCCATCAGTCGTTAGCAGGAATGAAGTATTGATAACTGGATACAGCAAGGCTAGAAAATGCTGCTGGAAAAGCCCAGAAAGGTCTAAGCACCCTTTGCTACTCTTACTGTTTGTGATCAAGAAGAATAAAATCCAAAAGCAGTTAGCCCAGAAATGAAAATAAGCGTGGTCCCACTTGACACGGGAGGGGGGCTGCCGGCTCACCGCCAGCATTTATCAATGCTGCAAAGGAAAATTTAGAGGTTCCACCTGTGAGATCTCAATCCTCAACTTTTACATTCATCAACAGACTTAAAAATGCAGGTTTTACAAATGGAAACTAGCACATCACATGGCTCCGTGCTCTTCACAACAGTCATGGCAAATTATCAAAATGTTACACAATCTCCCTTCAGAGATACAGCCTCAAAGCGATGCATTCAGCTCAAATGTCCCACTCTTTGTATGAAATAGCTCTGAACACTGCAACTTTTCATGGTGATTCAGCCCAAAAGTATTTAGTGGAGAGGTATATGCTTGAAAAACTCCCATTTTCCCTCACTTTTGGTCCTTCAGTATTTGCAGGTCACGTGAGGTCTTGTAAATACAGGCTTGGCTCAAGACCTTCTGGCACAGGTTTGTTTTACACACAGTCTGTGCTTATTTTATCTGTGTCTCCTTTTTTTTTATATCTTTGTTTATCTGAAAGAGTCAGCCCCAGGGAACAAGTGTTCCTGACCTCCTCCTTTGCCATCACACCTCTTTCTGCTACTTTCTGTTTCATAAAGAAAATCAGCTGCTTGCTATGCCAGTTTACGCACTTGCGTTGCATCCCCACTTCAGGGGTTTAAGGCATTTTATAAATACAAATAATCTAAGCTTCCTCATCCCTGGAGTAAACTATCCCTCATCTTCCTGACTGCAAAGCAAGAGGCATAGAGCAATAGGGAGTGGGCACAGTGTCATGCAGCAAGTCAGAAAGAGCACGTAGGATTCTTTGCAAGTGCTGCAGCTGTAAAAAAGACTCTTCGACCATTTGAAAAATGCATGACCCTACCTGAGATTCTCATCTTAGATACTTCAGCAGACCTGGGAGGGAAGCCAGTCCTCTTTAGGGCATGAAGTCACTATTTATTCAGTGCAATGAGCAGAACAGCTTTATTTGCAGCATATTTAAAACGCAGGGAAAATACTTTAAAAAAAAGCCCCATATGGAGAAGGCTGCTGGCTGGAGATGTGTGTTCCAAAAAGAAAAACACATTCCCGCAGTTTACCTCCAAGCTAGCTCTTATCAGGGTCTTCACCTATCACCATGCTGCTTCTCCCGCCTGCAGTCAGATCTGAAATGCTCTATAGATGGAAAAGAGCTTAACAATCTCTGGCTGCTCTCACAGCCAAACATCTGCTCACCCAAACAGCATTCCAGGCGTGCATTACACCTCCCAGCTTCACAGCAACACACAGGGACAGCAGGGAAGAGCGGGGAAACTATTTCGCAGGCATTTACACTTGGTTTTAATATTCAGGGAGCCTTTTGGATGCATGGGTGGCAGACACACTTTTTCCCTGGTGAAAAAGGCATCTTGGGCTCCATGCTGACATCTTCTGGGAGGCGAACACTGCTGGGAAAAAGGTTTTCCTTTTCTTTTGGACTCTGTTAACTGAGAAGTCTTAAACTGAAGCTAACAGCTAGAGCACACAGTACAGAGGAAAGATGTGGTAGGGATACGGAAAAAGTAACCTACAATGTATAAGGTCCCTCTCCCCCCGTTAGTCTTCCCTCAGCTTTTCAGTATCACAACACAGAAGCTAAAATATATTTTAAGGCACACTCCCCCTGCATCTGCTTCCTCGACTTCCAGCAGTCTTGAAATTGGGATCCCTTGGGGCCATGGAGAGCCCTGCTCCCCCGGTGATTCCTAGTTAGTCCTCAGCTGGTTCCCCAAGCAGGCGACCAACTGTTGCTTTTGCCGACTGCTGGCACCATCTGCAGGCCCTGCGAGCGAGGGAGGATGAAGTACACGGTCAAGTTTCTCACACTTCGGTTTGAGTCTCATTGACGGTCAAAATGGGGAAGAGACAGATTGCCACGGGCTGTGGAAGGGCGAGTTTGGCAAAGGCACTGAGATCTGCACATCGTTGCCTTAAGAAAATCCCAAGGTGACACTTTTAATGGAAGCAGTAGGTTGTCACATGACTAGCTCAGATTAATGTTTGTGCTTCACATATGGATTAGACTGGGATTATAAACACCTCTGAAAATGTTATTTTCTCTTCCTAAATGGTTATTTTTGGCTAAGAGGGAGATGGAGTGTAACTCGTTCTGGAACATTGCCCATGTCATCTGTTGCAAAATAAAAATTTAAAAAAAAAAAAAAAAAAAAGAGGTTTAAAATTTGTCTGTAAAACCCCTACCCATGTGACTGCTTTCCCAACTGGGCCGTTTGTGTTGCATTTGCAACTCTTTAGGTTTAAATTGCAACAGAGCAAGTGCCGAAGAATATAGTAGTGCCTCCTGAGCCTGCCAACCTGATATTTCATGTAGTCACCCTTGACTTGCTTCTGTACAACCCATCCTTTGATGTGATCAGCATTGATCTGCTGGTTGGTGCTTGCAGGAGCATTGTTTTTTGGCAGCACCTCTAGTGGAGCCTCCTCTATCGAAAGCAGGGTGAGCTTCATTGTAAACAGTGGGAGCAGAGCACTGTTTAAAAACATTTTGAATGCATGAATCGCTAATAAATAGACAAAATTAATTATAGCATTGTAAATCAAAAGTTAACCATTTTTTAGTTAAAAAAAAATAATAGAAAAACTAATTAACATCTATAAACACCTCTTGCCAGAACAGGAAAGGATCCTGGCTGCATTTCAATAGGATTTGGGTATCCAGTTCCCCTAAGCTCATCCTGGCTTTGTGTGTCTGCACAAAGCAAAACAACTGAAGCTGACAGATGGCCAGTGCAGCCTGTCATATCTTGGTCTCCTTGCTGAGGCTTGGTTTGGATGTGAAACTGTCTGAATGATTAGACAGATCAGCAACTTGCTGCATGTGAACCCAACTGAACACTAATTCCTCCCCCTAGATTACAGAGGCACAGTTGAAGCAGTGGTCTGCAAAGGATATGCTTTCTTACCCATCAAAAACTACTTAGACCATATTAAAAAAAAAAAAAAAAAGAAAAAAAAATCAGGTTACTAATATTTCTGATCATTAGCCTTTACTCTGGCTTATTTCTCAGATGACAGTCCATCTTTTTCAACAGAGCTGATTCAGGATGCCACCAGCAGCTCTTTGGCCCCTGCCTGAATGGTATCTGATAAGAACCTTGACCTTTGTGTCAGCAGATATACTGCTCACAGCTTTTGACTGATGGAAGAGTCTAGCTTGGCACAGGTGGATCTCACAGGCTTTTTCCATACTGGGGCTCAAGGGAGCTTTCGAGGTCTGAAAAACACCAAGTTGAGTTAACTTCAGTGGTGATGTACCAGAAAGATTCCCTTCCCACCTGACTGGCTTAGCTTGCTATTCAAGCAGAAGGTCAAGGGCATTAGAGTAGAATAAAGATATTTAACTTATTTCCTCATGCAGTTTGTACTATGTTTCTCTTACACTGTTTAAAAACCAGCTTAGCTCCACTGGGTCTATGCCTTCTGCTCAACCCATCCCTTTTAGAAACACAAAGGAGCTGCCCTGTGAAAGTTTGGTTTGAGAGAGCAAGATCTTTTATTTCAGGCTGCCCTCTCAGCAAACATCTCCTGGTCTCTCCTGTTCTTCAGCATGCCCCTGGCTGGGGAGCACAGCTGGCTCCCAGCTACAGGCTCCAACAGCAACCCCCCAGTACGTGTATTGTCTGTCGCCTGACAATCTGGGGTGGAATTGGCCTCCAGATACTTCAGCTCAAGCATAACCTCTTCAGAGAAGTGGGCTGAGGAGACTTTGCTCCCAGGGTCTCTTGTGTTGGGCTCTGGAATGGCGACTGGCTGCAACGAGGGAGATGCTTTTGGTGTTGACAGCAATTTCCTCTGAGGTCTCCAGACTCCGTGGAACAGCAGCAATGTTTGGAGATGACTTTTTCCCATGCAGGTCTGAAGAGGTGGGGGATGCAGCCCGGGAGTCATCTTTCCTGCAGTAACACCTGTTGGTTTCTGCTAAAAATCAAAGCAATTGCAGCATAATTTGCTTTTCATTCAAAGCTTTTATACTTTTCCCCTGAAAAGCACTTTCAAACATTTGGAAGACATTAAATTTCACCTGAAATATGTTATATTGTTATAACAGCTTCTATGTGTAGAGAAACAAAGACAAAGATTTTTGGCTGTGTATCTCCCATATGGAGCCATGGCTACAAGATGAGTCAGCTGGCAAGCAAGAAAATCATGAGTTCCTAAAATCTCCTTCCTGTTCCAGGGTGCTGAGTGAAATTGGTTTCACCAGTCATCAGATCAGGGCTCAGCATACCAGTTAATGGCATAAAAGGAGTTCATCATCCTGGGCACCACAGGTCCCCTCACAGCAGACTGCATGGCGCATCTCTATTTACAACTCCTGTCAGTCCACTAGACACACTGGAGACTGGGTGATCCACACAGAGGGAGAGCCCAAATTAGAGGTGGTAGCTAAGCCTTGGCCTCTTAAGTAAATCTCAGGCTTTAAACCCAAGGCCAGTGCGCTAGGAATGATTTTATTGCCTGCCAAGGTTTACCTTCCTCACATATAATAGATTTAGCTGCTGTGCGTGTTCTGCCATCACAGGAGGAAGGTGCTATCCACAACAAATATGCCTTGAATTCAGTTCCTGCCATACTGACCCCTCCTTCCTACAGGGTGTCATTTTAGATGATCTGCAGCTTCCATGTGAATAGAATATGCCAGGAGGTTAACAGATGAAAGCACAGGCCCTTTATCAACAGGGAAAGATGAAACATGTCTAGATGAGAGTTCTCAAGCTGTGGGGAAAGCCAGAAGCCTGGTAAATGTGGTAAAACACCACAGCAAGGAAGGACTTCAGGATTCATGAAGGAGAGAGATTTTTGTCCTCTGATCCTCACAGACTTTGTTATTTTATTTGATTGAAATGCTTGCCAGTCAACAGAAGCAAATCCAAACATTTCCCATAGCCCTCTCTGCAGGTAAGGTTCCTGCTAAAACACAGAGCTACTTTGCCAGAGCAACATACCAGGAAACTCTTTTCTTACAGATTCCAGTTTCTGGAAGTTCTTCCAGTGTGATATCACCTAGCTGTGGGGATTTAGCTGGGAGCTGCCAGGTCCCCATGCCCTAGAGAATAAGTCTAATAATGAGAAAAGTTCACATTACATGTCTGACTCAAGGGTGATAGAGGGAATGTCAAACTTCACCCCCCAGGGAAAATACTTCATGTTCCCAGGTAGACCCTTTCTGACCTCATCTTTATTTAGCTCCAGATGCTAACTTACATCAAAAGAAGGGCTGTTGTGGGGCTGCAGGAAGAGGGAACAATGAGATACTTTGCAGATTTTTCTCACTGTAAAGCCTCTCCTCTAGCCCTGGCTCCCAGCTTGCAGTCACAAAGACACGTTTGATACCTCATGTGCTTTTCCATAGTTCCAGCCACTGCTATTTGCTCCCCTCCTGTGGAAGGGCACCCAAAGTAGTTTAATCTCTCATATAACAACATTAAGCATTAATAACTAGCATTAAGTTTATTACTCAAGGTGAAACCCAACTCCTTGCCCCATTCAGTCTAGGCAATCGTAACAAATAAGAGACACTGCTGATTGGTCTCCCTGCTGAAGACTGGCAAATTCCTGGCAGTCCCTTACTATCTTAAAACATACATACGTTTTCCAAAGACAAAGGGGCCAACAGCATCTTTCCCTTCTTGTGGGAAAGACCTGAAGACCTCTATAGCAACTGTGCCAAGTGCAGAGGCCTCCAGAGAGGATGGTGTTCTTCAGCAGGCACTTGGAATGTTGCATGTTTGGCCATCTAATCTTTGCTTTTGTGTTGGCCACCAAGCTAGCTATGTCTCTCAAATCTAACACAACAGCAACCAGGTGGATGAACACACTGGCTTATGCACAGCCCTGCCTGGGTCATTTTCTGTCTCTAAAAGCCTTATTAATTCTCTGAGTCAAAGGGAAGGAGAGCGGATCTCTAGGGAGATAACATGTTCCTAAAACAAAGCTCTGTACAGCTCCTGACTGGCACCAGGACCCAGCCAGGCTCTGGGTGTGTACAAATCTATGGCCATGACACAAGACCACGGGCAGCATGGATTCTCCAGCACAAAGGTCTGCTCTGCCTTACCCGGAGCATGCGGGACATCACTGAATGTAGCAGCAGCAGGCAGTTCAGCATCCCCTCCTCCAACCTGGAGAGGTGCAGGTGGTGTAACCTCGCCAGTGTCTCTGGGACAGAAATGTTCTGGGCTGGAGCAGAGATGGGGAGGAAGAGTTAAAGATCATTCCTAGATAAACAGTTGAGAACTGTGGGGTCATGACATCCAAGACAAGGTTTTCTGCGTGGATTGTTCTCCACTTTGGCATCAGAAAACAAAGCTCAGAGATAATGACAGAGCAGGAACAAAAGTGTTGCTTTACCTTTTATCAGCATTTGCTGATGCTGAATAACTTCTTTGCAGAGTAGCATGTGCTGCTGCAGTTGATGGATCACAAAATCCTTCTGGCACAATAGATTCTCATTGTACAGTGTATTTGCTTGTAGCTCTGTGTTGCCAAGCTCAAGCTCATGGGGTCTGCAGAGAAGCCTTAGCACCTCCTGTTGATCCTTACTGGTGATTGGCCTGGTGAAAAACTCCTTCTGGGAAGCTTTTTCCTTGGCATTTGCTAAGTGCTGCTCCAGCTCTGTCTGAAAAAGATAGATAGAGGGTTGTCAAGGCAGTTCGGCTTCTTGGGATAACAAAGGCATTTGAGCAAATCTGCACTGTGTCCTTCACGTTGAGATTAAAGTAATATCTACAAAAAGTATTTTTCTTATTCTACTAGCAGCCACCGTGTTTCAGGCACAGCAGATATATCCAGATGCACAGTCTTTACCTAGAGGAACTCACAGATGTTAACATTAGCTACAAAAAAAATAATCACCAAAAGTGATTACCAAAACATTGAACCAACCAGTGAGTGACAAACCCTCAAAATATCCCTGAAAGAGGAAATGGGGAGAATTAACTCACTTATGGGTGGGCAAGCCCAGACAGCGGGTTTGCGATTTTCCCTCATCCTAAAAACCACAGGGACAGAGGCAGGACACAAACATCAGTGTTCCCATGCTGCTCCCTTCAGCAGCCCAAAGTATTGAGGAGTCCAGCTGCAATACAGGTGCCACGTGGCTTTTGCAGCACTATCCCCAAACCACAAGAACCTCTCTGACTTACACTGCCGCCACCCTGCCCCAAGCACCCGCCGCACAGAGGTCAGACTCGTGACCATCAGGGCACCTTCGCCTCCTCACCTTCAGGGATGCTGTCTTGCGCTGTTCTGCCAGCAGCAGGTTGATCTCTTCTCTTGCTGCTATAACTTCAGGAGGTTCAGATGCATCTATGATATCCACTTCCCTGTCTCCCTACTCTGTGTTTTCATCTTTCTCCTCCTTTTCTGGTTTGCCATACTTGCATGTAGCCTGAGCCTTCTCTCATTCTCAGTTGCCAGCAAAAAAAGAAAGGAACTTCTGGGACATGGTGACATAACTCTAACGATGCATGCATAGCCTGTGATTGTATCTGTCCAACTTCTTCTTGCATAACAGCATTAGAACTAATTAGTCCAGGCTGCTCTGGAGCTGGTCAAACCATGCAGAAGAGCTCAGTTAGCTTCCTTCTATTTGGAAGACTGTAAGACAGGCCTCCTATATGATCTTTCCACAGCAAGGAGTACAGTGCTTTTCCACACCTCATCACAAATTGTTGCCTATTCATAGGTACTTGGTGAATATCTTTAATGTCCTGAAGACTGTTTTAACTACAGATGACCCAAATCCTGAGTGACTATAAAATTTACAGAGATACTAGGTGGGTGACTAGCGATAATGAGAGGGAACTGACACCTGCTCATAGTTTATCCAGAAGAAAGGGATGATGATGCTTTCTCTAACATGAAATCATGCCCAGAGGCAGTGCATCTGGATGGAAACCACTTCACAAACACAGAGTGACTGAACCATGGAAGGATCCAACAATCCCAGTCTGCACTGCCACCCAGTTTTGCCATTAAAACACAAGTCCAGAGTGAGGTCCAAATAGGTATCGACCATTTCTACTTTTAGTCTTGAGCATAAATTTGATGCTAGAGGTAGCTGGTTGCCTTACAGAGCTACATCAGGCAATTGCACTGCAGTGCAGCACCATGTGCAGGCTGCAGCCTCCTTACAAGCATCACCAGGGACTAGGGATGTGTTTCTCAATAGCAGAAATCACCCATTGCAAACATAGCATCTTAATCTAAGGCTCAGAGTTGCATGGACTTAATCTACCCTAAATCTCTGGGTACCTTTTGCAGACCATCACCCTCCCAAGTTTTTCCTTGTCACATAGGTAAATCTCAGACCTATACTTGATCTCATCCTTTTGTTATTTTTGTTGGGGGGGTGAGGGCAGGCATGGGATATTGGCATTTCTCTTGGTGAGTTTGGAGGTCCACGTATAAATGGTGCTGAAAACTAAGGAGGTACTGACTCTGGAATTGTTAGGAGGTGCCTGCAGGTACCAACGTGCAGTTTGATGTTGGTGTTTTCCAGCTTCATCAGGCTGTGACACATCTCCATCTGCTCCCCGAGAGCCCTGGGCACAAGGTGTCCGTTACTTGGGCACTGTGTGCCTCAGGGCCCGGGGGCCTCTCTGCTGCGGGAGAAGACATTTCTGATCTGATAGTAGGCCAGGTAAACTTCTGCCAAGTCCCCACAAAACTGCTCTGGGACCAAGCCACTCAGTCTACATGGTACAAGGCGTTCGTTTATAGGACTCTGCTTCATTCTGCAGTCTCTTGACATTAATAAAGCACTTAAGAAATCTGATATATTAAGAAATCTGATATATCTTTATGATTGTATTGTTAGCAATAAATAGGTCTTGTTGCTCCTGCTTTTGTGAGTATTAGGAGGATACTGCATTGCAGGGACATCTCTTCCCCCTTTTCACCCACCAAAAAGAAAAACTATCAGTTTTCTATGATTGTTACCTAGAAATAACCTTGGGTAATGGTAGCAGAGACCTATTATACCTCATGTCTTGTCTGTCAGAGAACTTGACTATTTTTATTTCATTCCTTGCCAGATTCACTGACAAAAGGAATAATCCCCAGGGCAGAACAATCATTGTTTTAAAAGCTTTGCCCTGCCCCCCTCCATTTTTTTTTCTTTTTTCTTTTTTTTAATTAAGTGCAACAAACCGTACAACAGAACTCTGTGTCCTGACACAGCCTTAGAGTCTGTGATGACGCAGGCTACAAACTTGGTCACCTCTTTGTAAGAGTCAGGACTTCCCACAGCAGATGCTACCACTTGATGTCAAAAGCTCTTTTCAAGGGCAAGTTTGTGAAATTTAACACATTTTAATGTTGGTGAAGATGCTGAGAAGGTTGAATGTGTTGTTGTGGTTTAACCCCAGTCAGCAACTAAGTATCACACAGCTGCTTGCTCAGTCCTCCCCACCCCTCCCATTGGGATGGGGAGCAAAATGGAAAACAAGTAAAACTTGAGGGTTGGGATGAGAACAGTTTAATAATTGAAATAAAAATAAAATATTATAATAATAAAAATAGTAATGAAAAGAAAGATAACAAAAAGAGAGTGAAGTAAAACCCAAGACAGGCAAATGATAAACAATGCAATTGCTCACCACTCGCTGACTGACGCTCAGCCAGTCCCCAAGCAGTGACCCACCCCTCCCAGCCAACTCCCCCCCAGTTTATATACTGGGCATGATGTCATATGTTATGGAATATTCTTTTGGCCAGCTTGGGCCAGTTGTCCTGACTGTGTCCCCTCCCAAATTCTTGTGCCCCTCCAGCTTTCTTGCTGGCAGGGCATGAGAAGCTGAAAAATCCTTGAGTTAGGATAAGCACTACTTAGCAACAACTGAAAACATCTGTGTGTTATCAACACTGTTCTCATACTGAAACCAAAACACAACACTATACCAGCTTCTAGGAAGAAAATTAACTCTATCCCAGCTGAAACCAGGCCAGTTGTCCAGAGTGACAGAGTACATCAGAGACAGGCTCACACAGGAAAACAACTTCCACTTCCCTTGCCTCCCTCCACTGCCCATCAGACCGTGTTCTCCGCGCTGCTTCTCTACAAGAATTGCTGAACCAGCTTCCCCCAGCTACGTCTGCACGGAGGCCCACCAAGCCCTACCACAACCTGTCCACACAGCTCCTCTCCCTGCTCTCTTCCCTCCAGATACCCCAGAACAGTTCTTGCTCCTGGCTCTACCTCGCAGATCCCTGAGGTCGGAGCTGACTGCACTCTTCTCCTGGTTTCGACCCTCACCTTCAGACACTCAATCCCCCTGTGGAGGTCCACGATGATGCTGGTGTATTGGTCGATGTGGTTGGAGATGTTTCACAGGTTACATTTTACCTGGTGAGCCAGAATACCTGAGTGTACCACGGTCCATTATTGGTACAACGGCTGCAAGCAAAGCTGTGCTTTCAGTTGGAGGGGCACTGAATCCTGTGACAGGGAAGAATTTTCCCTCATGAGTGGCAAAATGTAAATTAGTGGTTTTTCCTAATTCTGGAAAGTTTCCAAAAGGTGACAGAGAAAAGCCAGGTACCCTGTGTCCACAAGGAAAACAAAGAGGTCCACAAAAAAACAAAAACCCTGTTGTAGATCGTTGTTCATCTTCCTTCACCCCACAAACTTCTCCATTTTATTCCTCCTTTCTGCAGCCCCTCAGTTCCTCTTCCAGGCCCAGCATCCCCACTGGGACGTTCCCCATACATTGCCCTCCCAATAGTCATCTTCTAACTATCATGCCTTATGTTCTGCACCCAGGTCCATACCAGGCAGATCATCCTCTGCCTTTCCATTACTCCGCTCCCTTGTTTTAACCCTCATATTCTTCTTCTCATCCACGACCCGCACAGTTTGCTTTCTAATGTTCCCTTCATCTGCTTTTCTTCTATCACTTATGCTGAGCCTCTACACCATCCTGCACTGCCCGATCCTGAAGTTTGTTCTGCTTTCATCCACTACGTTTCCTATTTTCACTTTGCAAGCTTTTAACCTCTAACCCCCACCTCCTTGTGAGTTGTTTGCTCATTTACCTGCATCTTGATGTTTTTTGCTCGATAGGCATAGGTCAAGGTCATTCGAGATTCTTCAAAAGAGGTACTGGCTGGGCTGATATGTACAATCATAACATCCTGCTGTCACCCTTAATGAGTCCTAGAGGGATGCAGTGTTGATGTGGTTACTATGGCCATGACAGGGGCTTGCTGCTCAGTGGTAACCACTGTGGCTGGGTACCCCTGCGGTTCATTAAGATTCTGCTGGAGAATCCAAATTAGGAGTGAAGGAAGTGCTGGTAAAAGGCTCTCTCTCCATCAGTGGCAAAATCAATAAGTAATTAACTTTCTACAAAAGAAGAATTTTTGCAAGAAAATAGCGATTTCCACAAATACACTGGCAGCTTCTCGATGCTACTGACAACAGAATCCTGCCTTTTCCTCCATCCCTTCTCTTCCCCACCGTCCTCTAGAAAACAGATCTGTCAGGCAGCGACAGCGGTAGCTCAGCACCAAGGCTTGAGATGAGGTTCATAAATGAAGTTGTAAAGGATCCATAAAATAACCGGTGTAGCGAAGAGCCTGTCTGCAACCTGTCTGATTTCCTAAGGGAGAGACGACTTATGACAGCACATAGTCACTCTCGGTCTCTCTTCCTCCTGCCTCAACAACATCCAAATTTATTGGCCAATTTCAGCCACATCTTACAGAAAGGATAAAGCATTCAGAAGGCAGTAAGTTAATTAAAAAACAACAACAAAAAAAATCACTTCTCACCTGCAAGCTTACAGACATACTACCCAAATCTATAGGATTTCCTTAACCCTGTAGGAGATCCTTCCTTAACAGTGCAGATGACAATTTGTTTATTATAGAGACAGCACTGAGTCAAGCCCTGATTGCATTACGAAGCTCATGCAAGATCCTGAAGGAGTGTTCCACGCTGGATAAAGACAACACACAGAGATATTTAAGGATCAGCTCTCAAGCCCTGTCTGATTTGAGCAGTGATACCAGCAATGGACCCGCTGAATTCCTTGTGACCCACAGTGCACGGTACCTTCAGCAGGCGTGTGGTCTCAAAAGTTGACAAACTGGCCCAACTCCCCCCTGTTCTCACTCCAAGCATTGATTCAGTTGCCCAAAGCCAGCAGTGAGGGTTGATGTGGGCTCCTTCCTTCATCCTCTTGCCCTAGTTCTGAGCCTGTTGGGAGTGCTGGGAGGGAGCAGGGACAGGCAGACAAAGCACACACTTCAGAATGGTGGGTCTGTGCCTCGGGAAGATGAGTGGCATCACCGGGGTCAAGGTTGGGATGGCAATGCCATGCCTCCTGCAAAATCAACCTGAAGTGGGTTAAACCCCACTCTGAGGCACAGAGGTGCTGGTAAGAGCATATTTCTTGGAAAAAAATGACCCAGCTCTGACCTCTTGGTTCTTAAAAGATAGCTGTTAATTATATTCTAAAGATTATTTCATAAATTAAGATGCATGACTACATCACTCCAGAATTCCTGGTCTCAGCATAAATACTGAGTATGTAAAATCTCTCTCCCTCAAATCACCTCCCCGAGTTCCAGAGTTTCCTCATTCCCGTAGGAGCCAGCTGCCTTATTTTCCGCCCACCAGCATCCCTCTATTCCACTGGTACCAGCTTTCTCTCTGACAGCCCAGCTGATCCCTGCTTAACAGATCTCAGCTTCTCTTTTAGATGTGAAATTCACTGCTGCTTTTTCAGACCTGAGAAAGGGCTGTACCCAAAAGCTGGTTTATATTTTTCCAATTAAGCTAATTGGTCTGATATAAACGATACTACCAATATCATCAAACTTTGTCCTTATTTTCAGGATGCCTCATGTACAAACTACAGCTCTATAGCAATGGAGAAACAGACAGTTCTGGTTTCCCCAGATCTCCTCCTTTGGCTTGTGACCTTGGAAGTGTGGGTTTATTGCGTTTGGGGCTGTTTTCCTGGGAGACCTGTTTATGTCAAGTCCCAGGCACCTGTAGAAGCACATATCAGTGTAGTTCAAGGGCGTTTCATTATTTCTTCTCCCTCTCCAAATCATTTGCTGACACATGTACACAAACCAAAGCATTCTTGTCCTTCCAGGAAAGCAGCATGCACCCTGAGGAAGCAGAGCTAGCAGGAGATTAGCTGGGGATTTTAGCCTGGTTTCTACCACTCACATGGCTCCATGATCAGCCCTTTTCATAGAATTCATCACGTTAATCCAGTTCCACCAAGGTGCTGCTACAAAAGGCCCTTGGCTACTGAGTAAGGCGCAGGCAATAGGAATGTGTCAGGAGATTTTAAAGCATTGCTGCATGAAAGCACAAACCCCCTCCCTTTCCCCTCACTATGGACCATAGCCCAAGGTACCTCCTGGGCATTTGTAGTGGAGAATTCCTTAATTCCTGCTATCTGGATGCTGCCTCTGGCATCCTCTCTCAGGTCTAAGAATCCTGAGGATTGGTTCAGGAGGTCATGGATCACTTCATTATAGATCTGAGGGTAAGAAACGAGGGGTCAGTGTGAGATTAGCAGTGGGTCCTTAGATCTGCAAAGAGGGTTGGGTTGATGCTGCGTTTCAATGGACGGAGGCGGACTCCCCACTCCCCATTACGCCTGCTCCGCAGAGCCTGGGTCCAAGGCAACGCTGACACTTCATCTCCAGGTAGGACATGGAGACTGTTTAATCCACCTCCTCTGTAGTAGCTTTAAGGGCCTTAAAGAGGTTACCAAGGGCACAGATCCCCAGTTCACAGTCCGCCCCTAGCATCGTGTAGGTTTTTCCTGCTCCTGTTAAAGACAAAGAGCAGAAAAGCCCAACTATCGCATGAACAAATTTCTGTAACAAGTGAAGCCTAGTTTCCTACTTCTGTCATTCATCCCCTAATTTCCTCCAGTTACTCCAGTTTCTCACCCCACAAATGATGCTGCCTCAGGAGATATGGCACATGCCGTCCAAAAAGGGTAGGAAGAGAACCTGCAGCTGGGCAGAGAGGTAGGTTAGCTGCCCACCTAGGGGTTCAGAGCTAGAATAGAAATATATTTTCATACAGTCTGTAGTCTGTAAGTGCTCTCTATAGCTACACTTATTCTCCTGAGATCAGTCTCCAGTGTTGCACAGATGCCCTCATCTGCTCCTCATTTTTAACAGGAAAATTTGTCTCCACTGAATTCTACCTCAGTTAAGTGACTTCTTAAACAGGGCAGCTTTGCTGTTACTTTAGCATTCAAGGGAGATCCACACTTCCCAAAGAGAATGGTGTTTTAATGCTTCAGTCTTGTCTTCACCGTAAACAATTACTTGGCATTATACTTAATTTCTGGTTTGTACAGATATATTTCATTCATCTGGAGGAGTACAGTTGCAGGGACTACTTTAGCTATCGGACCATATGCAAAACCAGTTGCCTTGTAGCCAGAAATGTCCCTTCCTATCAGGCTTCTGGTCATGGACAGATATACTTCCAGCTAATTCAGTCAAAAAAGCATAAATTTTTGGTCAGGCACAACAGCTACTCAAAAAGTCTATACTTAATTGCATTCCCTATGATTTTCTCAATATGTTTTACAAATTTTCTGGGCTTTAGAACAATTCATGAGACATTTGAATTTTGACACTTCAAAATGAGCAAAAAAATCACAGAGGTTTATTGAATTTTCTAAAGGCAGGCAAGATGCAGGGGCTTACTAAAATAAATGTCCTTAAATATAATTATTTTCTTTGACTCTGAACATGGAATTCTTAATTTTTTCTTTGTATCTGCTGAAAAATGGAGATAATTCTCTCCCTGACCTTATCCTTTACTGAAAAGTACCACTGGGCCTCTAAAAACATCTTAGGTAGCATACAAGGGTGCTGTGCTAAAGTTTCATGTGAAAAAAAACCAGAGAACTGAATTGTTTGTGAGAAGCAAGGCTGCAGTCCCACCATGGTGATCACAAAATTCAGGTGCTGATGAAATCCTCATAGTGCACCTTACATCTGTCTGCAAAACCCAGCTCCGTAGGGCACTGGAGCTCACTTTGTGATCCTGTAAAACAACAGAGGCACAGGGAAGAAGTGTGTGAGCAATAATGCCAAGCAACGTGACAATGATCTCCTTCACCGGAGGCCTCAGGAGACAAAGCTCTTCATCTCTGCTCAGGTGTGTTGCATCTGGGGAGTCCCAAGGCAGGAGGGAGAGCCAGACTGAAGACTAAACACATCTCTGCTTCTCTGACAAGAGGAAAACCCTCACAGTCCTCTTGCCTTCAGCACTGTTGCCTTTTATCTGGGTGACATGTGGCCTCTGGGATGTGCAGTTTTATTCACCTGCCAAAAAAATTAATCTAAGGAGGGAAAAAATTTCTAATTCAGTTAAAAAAAAAGGAAGGATGTTACCTGGGTCGCTCTGCGATCAAAACCCATGTCAAATACAAATGTTTTTTCTCAGGACCTGATAGCTCACAAGATGTCATCTGGATCTTTGTTTGGACTCATCAGGACCACCCTCTGTTGTAAGATAAAGTCAGAAGAACCGTTATATCTGGGTTTTGTTAACAGCTTGTCAGGATTTCTTACAGCACTATCACCATTGCACCTCTTGGCCAAAGGAACACTGCACTACAGCTCTGCATGGAAAACACACATCCACAATTCAAGGGCCAAGAAGCTTTGTCTTGCAACTGATGTCACAACTTCTGTAATTTGGAGAACTAGTAGCTTCTGCAAAATGCTTTGAAGGTCCGTTGGGCAGCAAAACAGTCGCTGGCATTGGGTAATAGCAGTGGTTGCAGGGACATGACACCCGACCAACCCCTGTGCAGGCAGGAGGGGAACAGGACCTCTTACCTCAATTTTCAGCCAAGATTCAGACAGGGCAGCTGTGAAAGAAAGTAGTTAAGTTCCTCGGGAGCAAAAGTGTCCAAAGTCATCTTCCAAAGCCTTTCCTGCAGAAGGACTGCTAGAAATACCTGCATTGCTCAAGGACAGAAACTTCATTCCATTTCTGGCTTTTATTAAGGAAAAAACAAAAGTGGAAGAGGAGTTGCAGTAGGTTACAGAACTGGTTCTGTTTCTTTTCAGTCCCTTAAGATCTATTTTAGTACATAATTATCACAGTATATAATTACTGTGGAGAATGGTATTCTTTCTCCTCCACTGAAATGGCTCATAAGGAGATGCTCAAGCCTCAAGGGAAGGGACAGAGAAGCCTGTGTCTCCTATTCCAGGGCAGCTTTCACTCTCTCTCAGGTAAACAGATCATTAGATAAGAAATTAGAGCATAGATCAACCACCACTTGACTTAAAGAATAACTTCATTAGTGTGCCAGGCATGGGAGAGACAAGTATCTAGGACAAGTGCCCATGGGTGTTCAGGAAATGTCAAGACTGATTTTTCTTTTTCTTTTGCATTTTCTGCTAAATTCCAAGTCTCTAGCCAGTATCTCTAGTTTTGATTGGTAAGTTTTCAACTACCGGAGTTACTTTTTTTTTTTTTTTTTTTTTTTTTTAATTCTTTAGTTTTCACTGGTCCAGATCAGGCCTTAAAACCTGAAGCGACACAAGAGCAAACTCTGAAGGGAACTCCTGGTTTTTCAGTGATGGCATTTTTGGGGCTGACATGTAATCGTGCACATGCAAGTGTGACAGCCAAGAGCAGAGCTTGGAGAATGAGGTCAGAATATTTCCTTGAAAAATTCTGTCTGTAACACTTTCAGGCCCCTTTTACTGAGTAACATCCAAATTTTCCTTGCAGTGTGTCCAGGGATCCAAAAGAGTCCTTCCCCAATCTGGGGCCAACACCTTGTCTAACTGGCAATATTCTAAAAGCATAAATCTTCTGCTATTGCACGGAAACATTAAAACATAACAAGACACTAACGGAGTCACTTTTGAGCTAGGACTAATAAGCAGACAGAAGCAGCTCTAAATGAATTAGGCTGAGAGTAAAAATAGCAGGGAACATGATATAAATCAAAATACACCAAAAATCTAAGTACTTCAACTGCCCAGTCAATTAATTTGCTTTCATAATTACAGTTATTTGCATTATTAGGAAAAATTCATTCTCATAGATAGAAGTTACTCAGACTAATGTAATGCACATTTCCTTCCCAGACTTCCATTAGAGAAAATAGATCTCAAGCCAGATGATGCAAGTCTGAATAAGCTGTATAAAAATAAAGCTGATATCCTTGTGAGGTTAATGGCTGCTTTTTTTAAAAAAAAAGAAAGAAAAATAAAGGATGTTTCACCTGTAAGGTGCTAAAGAAAAGTTACATTTGTTAGATAATTGATAAAGAGAAAAAAGAGATTCATGTTTTCTTTGCCTCTGAGGGCTGCCATCATTTGACTATGGCACAGAGATAAAAGACAAGGTATATTGCAGAATTAGCGTGCATTCAGAAAGGGTTCAGAGAAGAATCAGCTCAAGCAGGATAGGATTTACATGGGAAAATAAAGGAGATAACAAGGACACAATAAAAATATGTAAATAGATGTAGCGATGTAGAAAAGGTAAGTGGGGACCTCCTGCAATCCCTGCCTCTTACAAAGAGGAGCCAAAGGTGGACGACGCAGAACTAGAAAAGAGAAGTGCCATTTGCATGGGAAGCTGCGTCCCTGCTGCACCCCAGCAAGGCCAGGAGGAGTTTTGCGGGGTTTGAAGGCGTTTGCGCGTGAGCCAGAGGGGCCAGTCCTGCGGTGTCCGTGCGGTCGCAGGGGCTGTCCTGCAGCCCAGGCACAGCTCCCTGCCAGCTCACCTGCTCCGCGAGCAGCTCCCCCCTCCACTGCCACTGCCTTGGTGGGGTGGACGCGAAGGGCCACTGGCACACACAGCACACACACGCCTGACTTACCTGCAACAGGGCTCAGCTCTGTGCAAGCAGGAGATAGCTACAGCTTCTCGCTGCATCTCTTCTGCTCATCAATCTTAAAACCTTAAGCTTAGGGCCTGGGGAGTTTAAGGAAGTTTGTAAAGTTTAAACCAGTTAATTCTCCCGTGATCCGCGCTTTTATCTTGACAAATTCTTCTTTCTTCTTCCCCCGTTTCTGTCTATAACACAGCAAGACTCCAACTGATTGTCAGAGAAGGCAGCAGAACAAACTCAGCTGTGTCATTGCTGCTGCCAGCGGGAACCTTCGGAGATCCGGGACCATGGTACCAGCAGCCACAGAGCTGAGCATTGCCCTGGTGTTCCCAAAACACTGATTAAAGTTATCCGTGACAAAGAAAGGGAATTGCATTTCACTAAGTACTCATTTCATTTAATCCCAGGTAGCAATCATTATGAGCCTGTTCAACCAGATCAGAGCAAGTTGGCCCTGATCTGTGCAGGTCCCGCAGGGTCCCTTGGGGGCTGGAATTCATCACAGGACAGGAGTGATTATAAAGCAGCAATTAACTGCCAGTGCCTTGTGCCACAACTCAATCAGTCAGAAAGACAGTGCTCCATTTTGAAAGACAGACGATAATTTGACTTGAAAATTCAAAACACACAGGCTGCACTTGTCAGTGTTAATAATGTCCAAGAGCACATGTATTTCAGAGTGTTTAATCTATAGGTGAAGCAATAAAGAAAGCGTGGTGTCATGGATCAGTTGTGGGATTAATTGGGCCCCCTGAAGCTGGGGTCCTGCTCTGGCCCTGACTCACTGCAGCTGTGGGCGAGTTGCACAGTCCCAGATCCCAAACCTGTGTGCCCAGTGGAAGGTCTCCAGAGAAGACTACCAATTTGAAATCCCACCTAAAAGCTGCCCTTGGCATCTCAGCTAATAACAGAGATTTGAAAAATTCTATTTTCACCTCTCCATAGCTGTTTTCCCTTTTCTAAAATACAGCAGCATCTCCTTTGCAGCTCCTGGCAGGAGAGCTGATGCTGATAAAACACTACATAATGCACATAAATGATGCCTCATCAGAAGGGTGTGCAATTATTGAAACAGACTTGTTCTATGACCACACCAGTCACAAGCAACTAGTTTCTATAGGAACCAGATTTATTTCCACAGGAACAAGTCAAGCTACTTGACAATGTAATGAGGGTTTCACTAACAGCTCCCAGTCTGAGCACTGGAGTAGACATTTGAGTAGTTCCAGCAACAGCAAAGGAACATTTTTTTCCCTGTAAATATCTCAGAGTACAAGTTAAGCTCCTTGGCTTTAGATAGCTTTTAATATTCACAAGAATGTAACAATTAACTTCGCTTCATCATCTCCCTAAACACATTTGAGTGACACCACTATGAGCATCTCATTCCCATGAGCTGAAGACATTTTAGCAGCATTTGAAAATATTACCTTGCACACCATAATCCCAGGTCCTGCAGCAGGAGTAGGGGATAGTGCAAGTCTCTCTTGGACCATCTTAACCTCTGGAATAGTCCAGTTAATCAGTGTACGTGGCAGCCCTGGCCACTGAGGGTAAGAAAACAAACCCAAATAAGCAGCATGTGGAGATGGGTCACACCAAGTCCCAAGGCTTTTTCTTGCCTTAGAGAGGAATGCAAGGTATCCTAGAAATTATTGACTTTATTTTAAGCAATTCCACTTTGAGCAGAGGTTGCTGTGTCTGCTCCAGTCGTGTTTCAGCACAATGTGAGGGCAATGATTCAATAGAGAGCCACAGGGCTGACGGCTGAAACGGGGAAAGATTGTATTTTCAAAGCACTCTTACTCTGATCAACACAGGTTGATGCCGAGGTCTTGAAGCAACGGTGAGGAAGACAGGACTATAATCCCAGCTGCTTTTAGCCACTTTTTATGAATCTGCCACTCAAACAGATCCCAGAGATGAGCACACTGATCACCGTTGAAGGACTAACCACCACCACCTGGCACCTTACCCAGCCTCACCTCCCCTACTATACATTTTTTCCTCCCCTGCAGGGTACTTATAGACTATTTTTGCTTTATATTGCCCAGAGGTTTGGACAAACACAGCAAGACTGGGTTTTTTCCTCTGGCTGGACCACAGAGATCAGGAACACCAGAAGACAGCTGGCAAATGTGATAGGAAGGGTGCCAGGGCTGGGTATAACCCAGCTGCTCCTCCCCATCCCACATCCTCCCCTGAGCATGCGGACTCACCGTAAGCTGCTGCTCCTTCACCGCCAAGTTGCAAGATGATGCCAGCTCAGGGCTGGGCAATTTGCCCAGGGAGGTGCACATTGAGTTGGAGCCCTTCAGGAAGACTGAGTGGTTCAGAGGCAGCAGCCAGCCATCACCCTGGGGAATAAGAGAAGCAACACCTGCACTCCCCCTGGGTGGGAGATGACTGTAGGTGGAGCAGGAGGAGGCAGCAGTTAAATACCGAGCCCCAGGGCTGAAGGGGCTGCAGCAGCTCCTGGCTGCTCAAAGCAGCAGCGTGCCACCACTGCACCTCGCATGGTACGCAGTGAAAGGGATCAGGATAAGCAAAATGACCCACATGCAAGCCCAAAATAGTTTTTTACGTGCAAATCTATCTGCACACCGTTGGTGAGCAGGTCACAGCCTTCATTCTTTGCCCTCTAGGATGCCAGATTTCTCCTTCCCCCAGGATCAAACATGCAGTACAACCAGGTATGGGGGCCCATGGCTCCACCAAACGCTGGGCAAGAAGCACCCTGGCCCCTCCAGTCTTGCACAAGAACTGACAACAGCCATTGAGACAGTCCGGAAGCAGTTTACTACCTCTCTGAGCTAAGTGCAAACTTCTATTGTATTGTCACTTCAGGCACAGTGGCATTTCATGACTTCTGCGTTCAGGAAGACAATCCTTCAGCATTTTTACTGTCAGTCCATTCATTACAACAACCTATTAAAAAAACCCACAAGATCACCTTTTGTCTTCATTATTTATTGACAGTAAACAAGTCAAAAGTTCATAAAAGTTACAGTAAGGCTTTATTAAAAAATATTAGAATTTAAGAAGTTAAAACTTAGTATAGCAAGTAAACAAAACTTGCTCTATGAAGTCTGCATTAAGGACTGTAGACGGTTAAAAGGCCATGAGAATGTTTATGTTACAAATTCACAATAAAGACTGTGAAAGTGAACACTAGCCCAGGATTATATGAATTGTTCCAGTTAATTTTGCTACTTAAGAACAATCATTTAAAATACTTAAGACAATACTTTAACACACACAATGTGAGATACTATCCTACTTAATGCTTAAGGTTTGTTTCCCTCCCTTCCCACCCCAGGCAAATTCTGGACCCCTGAAGGCATTCAGTGGAGGTACAACTGCTGGAGCCTCTCCCCACCCATATGTATCTCTATACAGTACCTACAAACTTGTTTCTGCTTTAACCATCCTCCAGAAGCCCCTATAAGGGCCACAGGCTGAAAACAAGAGGCATAGAGTACTTGAAGCTACAAAACATGGATTCAATCCAACAAGATCCTTCCTCCCTACAACAACTCCTCATGTTATTTTGAGATATGCCAAATAGACTAATTTACCAAATACATACCCATAAAGCAATTTCAGTAGCACATAATTTGCAAAAAGCACTTGAAGTAAGAAACACTACAGAAAAGACACAGTAATTGAAGGGAACAGTGCCAGAAACACCAGCATCACAGATGAGAAGAGGCCTTAGCTGCTGGTCAGGACATCCTGTCAGCTTCCAAAGCTCCTACAGGAGCATCAAGTTTTGGGTGCTGTGGTTTGAGCTTTGGTGGAATTATTTTTTTTTTTTTTTCACTCACTCATGACCCAGACTTCAGAAGCATCTTAGAAGAGAACTCAATTCCTGTAACATTAGCATAACATTTCTTTACTTTGAAAATGGCCAGGAATAAAACACAGTAGCCTATTAAAACTTCATTGCATGGAGACAGGGGAAGAAAGCCTTTCAACAAAATTCGTAACTTCGAAAATGGTTGAGAAGTCAGCTCTTCACAAGTAAAAGGGTGAATAAAATGATTCCTGTTATGAAGTCCAAGCCATTACTGGAGAATTTTGATGTGATACAAGTTCTTCTGCATTGTTTTGCCAGGAAGTACTTTTTTCCAGTCCAGTTGAGAGATGCGCTTGGTAAATGTTGTGGATAAAACTTGAATCATCTATATTTCTGTATATATGGATTATGAACAAATGCAGAAAACTGGAAACAAATAGACTTTTGGAAAAAAACATACCCTCTAGTTTAAGAGCAAACTACTGAAACTAAATACCATCATTATGGAACAATCATTTAAGAGTCTTCCTCATGAAGAGAACATGGGAATTGAGGGGTTCATACATTACTATCACAGCCAGTTCACCTGAGGACAACGAAAAGCGAGTGCTAAAAACACTACTGTCCCTTGGCTGCCTCCAGATGAGTAAGGCTACCCTTTGCCCAAAGGGTACTTTCTGCTTTACCTCTTCAGATCTGTCTCACACTGCTATGTAAGGGAGCTCAGGGTTTAAAGAGCCAGTCAAGAGGGCTCACATCAGCAGTGTCACTGGCCAGTCCAGGAGAGAAGACAGGGACACCCTCATTCTCCTCTGCCCCTCATAGGGCAAGCAGCAGGCCAATCTCACTGCTCTCACAATATCCAGAAAAGAGTTTCTACTCCTAAATACAAATACAGAGAAGGTGTTCCACCAGCTTTAAGTACACTTTTCCCCTCTGAGCACAGAGGGCTGTAGAAATGAAACTAGGTACTGTAACAGGGAGCATAAGGCATGTGTGTACAGAGCACTTCTCTGAAAGTCTGCAATGTTCACTAATAAGACTTAGACTAATCCAGTAATTCCTGAGGCTAGCATCAGTTTGCAAATGCTTTAAGAAATCCACTCATTTCCTAGTCACTCCACTACAGTGAACAGGTCAACTTGTAGATTAACAAGCCATGCCACCACTGTAAAAAAAAAACCAAACAAACCACAACACAAAACCAAAAGCCATGAGGAACTAAGCTTTAAAAAAAATCCAAAGGAACCATATAGTCAATGTAGCAAACACACTCTTATTACTGTGAATACATTCCATCATTCAGGGAAAGATTCCCTACAAACAACACGTAGCCAGCCTTGTTTTAGTATAGGTCTGCTTTTATTTCCATATTCAGCTCTGAGGGAGACATCCTTTCACAATCTGAAAGGAGGAGGATATAGCCCACTGTAGTGCTGCTTCAGCACACTAAAACACATCATACGAAAAATGGTTCTGTTGACTTTTCCCCAAACAAAATGAACACCTGTCCATGCACTTAGGACATAGAAAGAGTCCTGAAACAGAAACATTGTGTGTGTGTGTAAGACAGAGGTGCACTGATGGATCTCACCTCACTGGCAACAGTCAAAAACTGCCAGCTGGTAAGTACTGCACAGGAGTCAGGGAGTAAATACTGGTAGAAGTGGATTTAAAAAAGGGGGAGGGGGGGGGATAAATCAAACCCTAAAAAAAAAAAAAAATAAAATTTAAAAGCAGCGCCTTTCCAGTATCTTACTGCAGCAGGCAGCAAGACTTAAAGGCACTACAATGTGTCAGAATGGAGAAAATCTGGTACATCCACCCTTCCAGAGTGCAAGAATATGGATTAAAAACTCCAAAGTTGATGTAGGCTTTCTGAAAATGAACAAACTTCTCTTTTCAGCACAAGATATGGTGGTGCTGCAGAAAGGAAAAAGAGGAGAGTTAGTTACTGTGCTTTTATAGAAACAGTTCAACCTCACCACAGATGCTAGCTGGTGAAAGGCTACACATGCCTGTTTCACCTGTTCTTAAACTCATGGTTGTTTAAATCCATATACTAAGCAGCCTCTCTCCCTCTTCCTTCCATAAAAGGGTCTCCCATGTACGGGACACAGATAAGTGAGATCCAAATACATTCAAAGGTATCAAGGCTATTAATTTTTCTGCAGGTCCAAGAGGTATATTGCTCCTATTTCACTTCAACTCCTTAGCTATCTGGAGGCTAAGCAGTTGTAGGGTGACTTACAGCTGCAAAAGACGTACTTCCAATCTCCCTCTCCTCTTCTTTAAGTGAAGTCCTAAACAGAGCAGGAACACATTCCAGGTTTTAAGTCCTATGTGAGTGCCTTCACTACCAAAATATCTTCTCCTTCCCTCAATACAACAATGTCAAGCTCCATAAAGGACACTTTCTACAACAGGGGCTGAAAGCCCTTTCTTGCTTTCAACATACAAATATATAATAGGAATTCACAAAAAGGAACTGGGAAAAGTACTGGATTAAATAAAAGATTTCAGCAACAAGCAGTGACAGTCAGTACAGAAGACTCTGCTACTACCTGAATTCTACCCAACTCTTCTAGAATATTATAGCAGAGTTCATGTGGATATACTCAAAGTTTTATCAGCCCAGTAAACTTGCTGTATAATCTTTAGTGCAGTATTTAAACTCTGTCCAGTCTTGAACAAACATGCAATTATTCCAAAAGGCAAAATTTCCATCTCATACTAACTGCAATTCCTCCTACTGACAGAACTTAGAGAGTCTGCAATGCATTGTGTTTAGAAGTTGACCCTGACTCTGCTGCGAGTTTGATCACTCTGGCAAGACGGGACATACACAATATTCTGCTCAGTACAGCTCATAAATCTGACCATTGGCGATTACTTTCAAAAAAAGCTTTTGTTCCCTCCAGCCACAGAGAAAACAAACCAACTCAGAGAACAATACCTTCAACTTGTGTAACAAACAGACCTAAGTTTCCCAAGCAAATTACTGAATCTCTAGCAAAAGCTGACAGAAGTTCCTCTCTACTGAGAGTAATGCTATCTTACCACAGTTTTATTAATTACTCTGGTTCTGCAAGGGTAATAATTTCTTCATTGATAAAAAATTCAACAGTTTCCTCCTCCCAGTCATCGACATTGCTGTCCAGCTCATCTGTGTCTACCCCTAGAATGGAGAAAACATTAACACTGAATGCATCAAATAAGGCAGCAATGGAAAGCTCTGATGCTTTTGGCAGAAACAGTCCTTAAACCAGAAGTGAAGTAAGAGGTATTTGGTACTTTAAATTGTAACAAGTACATGCCAAATTCATTAAATGACAACCAAGGCATTACCACCTCCCACCACAGGGCTTCTGTGGATTTTCTGGTTAAATGCAACACCCAAATCTCTTCACAGTTTTACCCCGAGGTCAAGGCAATGCTTGCCTTGAAGCATAGAGGCGAGGTGAAACACAGACACCAAAATGCTGCAGCCAGCAACCTTTGAGCTTTCTCCCGTTAAAATAAATAAATAAAACCTGTTGTAATTCAGGTTAAAAAGTGTAAGTAACTGTCAGAGAACTA
The DNA here is from genome assembly GCF_018691265.1 of Tyto alba. NCBI lineage: Eukaryota > Metazoa > Chordata > Aves > Strigiformes > Tytonidae > Tyto > Tyto alba. Next base: position 5,929,503 of record NW_024881302.1, read on the forward strand.
GTGACTAGCTTCAGCAGGAAACAGAGGAAGAGAAATGGATGAATCCCCAGAACAGGGTAGTTATTTGGTAAAAATCAGCAGTCATCTAGCAGCGAGTCTTTACAAGTCCTGTGTGTGGCTTACCTCCTCGAAGCTCTAAACGCTCGTTCCTCTGCTCCATGTACAACTCTTGTGCCATCTTGCGGTACTTCCTGAACTCTTCCATCATTGTACGTCTCCTTTCCACCAGCTCCTACAGAGGCAGGAAGAGGTCGTTAAACCTCCCCCATAAATCAAATCCACACGCGATATATTTGTTATCAAGTTAAACTTTCTTCTCATGAACATACTTTCTACTGACTTACAAGAAAAAAATATCTTTCCCTTATGTAATCAAAAGGTCATTTTTGTGATGTTTTTAATTTAAAAGTGCTGTTCTTAATTTAAATACTGGCTAACACAGAAACTCACTGAGAACCCCAAAATTTCACCACCTTTGCTTAATGAGGTAACACCAGTGTCTCTCCAGATTCATTACTGTTTAACCTGACAGTTTACTAGTATCTGTCTGAACTACCTATTAGAACTATAATCATCTGGATTACAAATGAACACAAATATTTGTTACAAAAGAAATTTAACTTAGTGTCACCATTACAAAATAACTAAGTACAGGTTACAAGAGTTTTGTCTACTTTATTATATTCCAAAAGTGTCTTGCCTTTGAAGCTTTGGACTGGCTCAGGCGATCTTTCTGCTCAAATATCTTGGAGTATTTCTTCAGATCCTTCTTAATTTGCTGTAAAAAAGGTAATTTTATTTCAACTAGGGTATCAGACTAGCAATCACAACCACCATATTCTGTAAGAACTCTTCCGTTAGGCCTAAGCAGGTTATGCATTTTTAAAATACATCTTTCTTCTAGGCAATTTCCCATCACTAATCTTGTTTGTTCTTCCTGGCTTACAGATCATGTAAATGCTTCTGTATACATACAATTAGTGAAGTCGGAAGAGCTAAATTCAATTTTGTTATTCTTTATACCCTTTCACTGTACCCTAACTATAAGAACAACTGGTAAACATTTCTGTTCCAAGCTTAAAGAACCGCTAATATTTAGTCATCCCTAGAAGCGAGGTCCCGCTCCAGCAATGTTTTTCACAAATTCAGAGTAACAGTTCAAGCCTCATCCTCAAGAAGAGGGAGCAAACAAAGTATGCTTATACACTAATTCAACGTCAGCAGAAAGAGTCAGTAGAACACACTACCTTTATCTGATCCTCGCTGAGCAAGGTGGTTGGCCGTGGTCTCCAGAGAAGCTGACAGAACCTGTCTTTATTGTTTTTCTGAAGTAGACGGCCTTGGAAGGTCCATAACCAATATGCATTGTCCACCTGGAAGAGTAGTGCACCACCTCAGTCAAGATAAGCTATAATGTAACACTGTAGTCCTCACTCCATATCTTTAAGGTCTTTTTTGTAAAAGTCAGCACCATTTGTCAACAGAACCAGGGCACTCTTTTTGTCAGTGTCTTCCTTGCACAAATCAAATTCCTCAGCAAAATACCTGTTCCCCTGAAGCTCTGCAAAAAGTTACCTTCTGGAGGATCACAACAGTTTGAAACTAGGCCAGCCCTTCTATCATATTCTTAAGTCTCAGACTCTATCCTTGTACAGGAGAGGATAACAGTACAGTGGTTAAAACCATGCAAAGTAATGACAGGTGCAATAAATCCTGCTGCTCTGTGTGGACCACACGGAGATCAAGCTTCAAACTGCTAAAGACATAATGAAAACTCAGAAAAAGGACACAGTTTAGATTCACAAACTGCCCTTCCAGAACTTACTTTGGACAATCGGTGAAGCTAATGGCCCAAATAAATACTGATGTTCAGAAATTAGTGTATACAACTGTGGTGCAGGTTTTAAGTCACATGACCAGTGACAGGTGTCCATTTTCTCTTCCTAACCAACAGCCCTTTCCAAAACCTCTGGAAGAGGGTGGAAAAAAAAAAAAGTGCATTAGTACCTTGTGGCTCCACCAAGACACAGAAGTCACAATGTATCTGCCTGTAGGATCCCATTCCACATCTGAAGCGGTATAGTGTTCAGCAATATTCATCATGGTGCAGTCAGATGTATCAACAAATGCTAAGGCACCATTCATGCTGCAAAGACAACACAAGACAGGTTGTTTTACACATGAGTATAGCTTGTTTTTTTAAAAGCATTTCACAATCTGCATCTTTACAACTCCTAGCTACAAAGATAAATTTTCACAGCAACCAAGAGAGGCTTGTACCAGCCTCTGTGTAAGGAGACATCACTAGAAAGCACTAGGATGAATAAAAACAAAAATTCAAGAATGACACTTTTGTTTCTATGTTCAGTGACTCCCTTAACCCATTTTATTTCTGCTCTTAAAGTCACAGTGAAAACACACTATAGGCAAGTTACAGCCAAAGTTTAGCAATCATATACTTAGACATACTTTAGTAGTGAAGACAAGATTAAAGAAAAAACCCCCAGATTTCTAAGATGAACAGCAGCACTTGTCTGGGAGCACGTAAAGGCAAATACCACTCAACTGTTTAATATAAATAATTTTCACTTGCTCTAATGTGAAACTTTCTTGATAACTTTTTTACAAAACAGCTTTGTCATGAAGAGGTGTGGCCCATGAGGAGGCACAAGGCTATAACAACAAATGTATTGAGTCACGTGCACAGTTCAAACTGGATTAGTTGAGAGTCAATATTTAACTTAAACAGCTGAAAAGTGTTTCTAAATACTCACTTTTCTGTTGAAAAATACATTCTTAATTTGATGTGGCAAAAATAGCAAGTAAAAGTTATAAAGGGCTAAGCTACAACATGAAATTGCATCTCTTTTTCCTTTGCTTTTGTAAAGCTGTATCAGGATGACACAGTAATGCAACATTCAACGGAGATACCAAACACTTATTGATGAGATACTCTAGTCTTTTTCCTCCTTAAAATGAACAGGGTGTTCAGTAACCTGTGCAATACTTACCTTCTGAGGCCAGCCAATACTACAAATTGCCCTTGAGGACTCCAGAATATCGTGTTTGCCTGCTGTTTGTCAAATGTTTCTGGAAAGAAACGAGACAAATTTAGAAAAAAAGATCTCAAGCCAATGCTATCAGTTACCTTACAAGCAGTCAACTCCATCCATTCCTCAAAAGACATTTTTGAAGTCTGCAATCAACTCTTAACAACAGCCCTTACCTCTACGTTTCTAAAGACAAAACCTAGCAGTACCAGAACATCCCAAGCTAGCAGAGGAAAGAGATCAGGAAACCCCCACAACCAACTTGGGAATAAATTTTAAATAACGAGGCATGTCTGTGCTAACGCCTCACATGAACTTCCCAAGACCACAAAATTATTCTGGTTTGTAGGTCTTATTCCCAGATCCTGGACTAATTCAAAGTGAAAACAGTTTAGCCGTCATCAGAAAGTTAGATTTCTAGAATATAATGTCAGACACAGCACTTACTGACATCCTATATACCACAAACAGCCAATATTTTGAGTCTACTGCATCTATTGCCATGTAAAATGCTTAGTGTCTGCACTTTTCACTTGTTTTTCAGACACTTACTTATGAGCTCTATTTTCCCGTTGTTTTTCACGTGGTAAAAGGAAACTGAAATTCGTGGAGTTTCCCCATGCAACACAGCAAACTTGCTTCCATTTGGTTCCCAAGCAAAGGCTATGATGCTTTCTGTAACAAAAAAAGAAGAGTCAAGTCTGTTAAAAGACAATACAAAGCTTTGATTTCAAGCAGTTACCAAAAGAAAACCAAGACACTGAAGAGAGGGCATCTATCAGTTAACAAACTTTGCCATATAGCCTTTTTTAAAACACAGGCTGATAAGGCAAATGCAGGGAGTTAGGGGGAATATTTCAGTCAAACAACAGCTACAAAATCTTCCATCATCTACAAAATACACTCATATTATCAGCACTACCATCTTTATTAGTAACAGATTTTCAGTTCTGTTGTTTTTCAAGTCAGTCACAAGCATGAAAATAAAAGTTTTGATTTCTTATTTTTAAATGAGATGCCTGCAACATGAATATTGGAGCTCCTATCAAAAAAGTTAACTTCCTAATCACATCACATGTTGACAGGAATTTCTAAGAAACATGCAAATGTCTACTCAAAAAAATTAGAGATCAAAAGTAAAGAAATAATTGGCATTACCTTTCATTTCCACCACATCCACTGGCACCTGTTTCTCTCTCATTCGGAATATTTCGAAGTTGGTCACTACTCCCTGTAAAGGCCAAGATCAGCTCATTATCTATCATGGAAGCAAATAATTTTATCGCCAGGCATAGAAGGACAACTACACAATTAGCCTGTCAGGATGCAGGATGAGACACAGAATCAAGACTAGTTTATTTAATGACATCAGATAAATACAGTATGCCTCACTACCAGACATTCTAAATTTTTCTGTTCTGATAAAGAATAACTGAAGAATTGTACAAAAGCATTTGTTTCTTTTCAGATTGTTATGAAATTTAAGACAGATAAACATATGGCACATTGTACAGCATAACCTATGGGTTGTTCAATAACTGCTTAATGGTGAGTAGGAAAAGAGGCGAGGCATACAGTTCTCACCCAAGTTCAAGATGCCACTAAAAAGTCAAAACAAATCTTGAATGCAAACATTACATACATTTCGCTCTCCACATGCCTTCAATTCAAATGGTAAAAATGAAAAATAGCTTTGATATCACATAATTTACACTGTCTATATTGAAAGACGGTACTGTAAAAAACCCGAGGTGTCAGCATGAGATAGAACCAGATTTTATTAATATAATCCAAATCCACATACCTGTGTGCCTTTGGGAGTCCTGTCTACTTTCACACACAGGTAATCCCCATTCTTCTGCCAGTGTAGTTTACAATCTACAACATTGAACAAATTCCGCACACGAATTTCTTGTCTAGAAGGCAGCTGCATCAAAGTCACTCTGGCTGGGATATCTTTGTCCTCAGGCACCCAGAAAGCAATTATGTTACCACCTGGAGACCATGAGAAGTCTCTACAGGAAGAAAGTTAAAAATATGCCATTTTAATTTTTAGTTAAGATATACTATGAGCAGAAAACATTTTCATTATTGTATCTGAATGCTGCAGGCAAATATCAGCTCTCAATAATAAGACAGATACAGACAAGCAATTGAGGACAATTTAATAACCTTACACATATCATACCACACAGATTTTTAATCTGCTATTTAAACTTGCTGTATGGCCAATGCTATCAAATCAGTACATTTTGCTAAACACTAGGGGTTAAACCCAGTATAACCACCAAAGATCTAAAAAACAGGCTGATTAAACCTACGAGCAAAAAAAAACCCACTAAATTACACTGGAGACAACCTTCTTGCACCTGGGTACACTTAATTTTCTTGTTGATTTACAGAGGTGCCTCAAACTCACAGCGATCAGTGTCTACTGTGCAGATAAACCAAATCCATTCCTTGCCAACAGACAGTATACAGTGCACTGTTTTAAGCCAGCGTACAAATCTTGTTAGGGAGATATTCCCTAATGAACTGCATTCCAGTTTGGTTTTGTAGACAAGGAACAGGCCTCCCAAGCTAGATCCTGCATTAAGCAGGACCACAAAGAGGATTTCAAGGCATACAGGCTGTCAACTGTGGACATCAATAAATGGAGAATTTTCCATTCCTTTTTGCCAGTTTGTCTAATTTGACCACTTCAGCATACAAGGCCATTTGCTCTAGTCATGTCTAAAGATTCTTCTCACCATAACAAAGTCCTAGACAAAAAGTTTCCAACTAAAGAGAGCAGTTATCTTTACAAAGGAATGGACTCACCTTATCCCGGTGATTTTCAAGCTTTTTTTGTCCAACAAACCCATAGACTAAAAGAGAAAAGGTGTGAATTTTCAAGTTAGTAACATTCTTATATTTACACATACACCTTCTACTCTTATTATTAGAGCACAAACCCCAGAAAACTGTGTATAGTTTTCAGAGATACTGTATCCCTATTTTTTATTATGAACATGTGTATATCACAATTACAAATAAAATAAAAATTGCTGTATAGAATTAACGAGTACAGCAGCCTGAATGATAAAGAAAAACCAAACCAGACTAGATTAGACTGCAATTTATAGTGTGTTTTGGGCACTCTGGCCACCTGTTACTGAGAGCTGGGAGGCATCACATAACTTTGATCCTACTGACACTTATAAGTACTATATTGAGCTGTCTAGTTCTTCCAGAAGTGTGTTGAGAAATTTACTGTCAGACTCAGCTGAAGTTTTCCACCCAGGAAAGAACAAGATAAGAGCAAATGGATTTCTCCCCTTTTAAGGCCAGGTCTAGAGTGTATTATTAAAATGTATCCTTTAAAATAGACACCATGGGAAAAACTGACATTGTAATGCAGTGTTATGAAAAAAGAAGCAAGAACTTACAGGTGTTTCATAGATGCTAAGGGTATCTGAAGTCATTCGAGCAAAGAATTTACCGTCATGACTCCATCTAATCAAATAAAAAGGAAAAAGAATATTAGATAGGAGCTTCCTTTTTATTAAATGAAGTCTGGGACTACTTTTCTCTCCTCTAATTCTGTTTCTCAACCTACTTAAAAATAGGCCAGTGAGCTGAGTTTTCACAGTGGAATCCTCGCTTCTTTTGCCCCGTCAGAATATCCCAGATGATAATAGCCTGAGGGTCATCCTGTGTGTCCATCAAAGGGCTGAAGGTCACTAGATACCTACAAAAGAAACCATCAATTTCACTATCAAAACTTCATCTAGTATGTCAGTACAAGCAACCTTTTACCCAAATAATATTTAAATACAATGCACTTTCAAGCAGCAGTTTCTCTAATGGGATTTTTTAGAGAGGAGGGAAAAATAAGAACGGTATGATAAAGGAGGAGAAAGCTTCCAAGACAGTATTTCCTTGGCATCTCTCTGGCTGAAAAGACTCCAGATTTATGTGCAAGTCTTCCATATTGCTGTTACAAGAGAGGGGAACTCATCAAATACTCTGTTACCTAATATATAATTTTGCCATGATAACATCATCAGTTTTGAACCAAATATAAATCCATTGACCTTAGACAATCTGAATTATAGGTATGCTAGACTTCTCCATTTAAACATAAATAATCTCTCTTTAATATAATAAAACTTAATTGCTTCCAAATATGCTACTTGAAAACTAGCAAAACAAGATTCATCTCATTCCTGAAATTATTTTAGCCCTCTAAAGAGCTCTTTAATGTTAAAGAAATCTTAAGGAATTAACTCCAGTACTACAGATTTGGAGAATACTATTCAACTGAAACTTTTCAGAACTTGAAATCTAACACTACAGACATCACATCCAACTTGAGAGGAAAAAATACGTTCTTCTACCTTGGGATAACAATGTCTTTGAGGAAACTTGCCAGCTCAGTTTTGTAGACCAATTATTACAGATTATGTTAAGTACCTTTACTGAAACCAAAGTCAAGCAGAGTTTCACTCATTCCAAGAAGGATCTATGCATGAAAAGCAGTACTTCCAAAGGCAAAGGACAACAGAAGACCCCAACCACATGAGATTTGAAAGCACAGCAACCAGAATGTTTGTGCTTCGTAGTTTTGATTCCTTAGCCCAAACCAATATCATACTCCATACCTTTCACAGGGTGAGAAGTCAATAAGCTGCACTCCCTGGTGACTAAACCTTTGAATCTGCTTGAACTTCTCGCCACCCCAAAGTGCGATGCCTCTCTGGTGGAATGTGGCCAAGTAGGTACCCTTCGGAGACCAACGTACATAGGTTTCTGTCCACCGCTGGATTAAAAAAAAAAAAAAAAGCATACACAAAGGTTTAATTTAATGCTGGATTCCTAAAGGGGAAAGAATTAATATGTTGTTTGCAGCATCACATTTTGCAAATCCATTTACTAAGTGAAGATACCAGAATTAGCGATACCTTGGACTAGTTGTGGAGTTTAATTTCATGCACATAATGCATGAAAATCTTCAGGTTGAAAACTGTCAGTTTAGACCTTTTCAACTCACCAATCACCAAAAACCTCTTCCAGGTACAGTGACAACCTTCATACAGTAAGAATTAAACCCACCTAACAGGGTTGGCTTTCCTTGTTGGGTTTCAGCCCTGGTAAGAACATACTCTTCTCAGAAGTAAGGGTATTTCAAGTTTCTTAGAAATACAGCTCTTGACCTTCAGCTAAGTTAGAGAGGTTTCAACTATACAGACCACAGCCAGTGACCATGGTGATGAGCAAAATTACTCATCATCCCAGAGCTAACTCCTTCCTACTGTAATGCATAATGGTTATTAAAGAAAATGTTTCTGGGTACCAACAGTTCTCATCAAGTCAACTGCCTGCAGCAGACAGGCATGCTAACTCTCCCTTTTGTATGCTATTACCAAACCAGTTTTACCTCTTTAGCACCTCTGTGGTCAGCAAAAAATGATCAGAAGCAGCATACTTAAGCATGTACTCAGCTCTAATGAACAGTACTCCTCAAACTCTGACTTTGCATTTTCAGGTCTTTCTGAATCACCTATAATATACAGATGAAGGAAACTAATAGGCATCATGGACCAGTTAAAGAGACAAAAAAAAAAAAGACCACCACAAACAAGTTAACTCCCCATTTGTTTTACCTAAGCAGCTAAATCTAGTTCTAAAGGATGTAATTTCACCACTCCTCTTCAAAAGGAAGAAGAAAGTATTTCAGCAATAGGGAAAAAATATACCTTTTAAAAAAATTTAAAATCTGAAATGTCATAAAATGAATGAGATTGACAGTGTATCTGCAATGTACAGCACTTCCAGGACACTCACTGCTCTGTCCTCAATTTGAACAGGTTCCTTGATATCATTCCAAAAAATGGAGGTCCGGTCTCCTGACTCAAAGATCACACTGTACTGATCCCTACAATCAGGATCTTCCAACCAGTATCGGAGATTCCCCTAAGAAAATCAGAAGCAAAAAGATTATTAGTGAGTCAAAGGCTAAGATAACAAGCTCCCCAAATTACCTGGCATGTGGAAGTCAGTCTTACACAGAGAGTGCAAGTTTGGAGTCTTCACTTTAAAAACTTGTTTGTAACGGTAAATTAAATAATTCAAACTACTGGTTACTGGGAGGCTAAGAGATGTTTGACACTTCTTGCCTAAAATAAATAAATTTTTTTTTTTTTTTTTTCCCACTATCCCTTCCTCCACAGGAGTTTTTACAAAGCTAGTGGTAACAAACAGAACTTTGCCTCAAACACTCATAAATGATGCTTTCAAAGTTTTACTTTAAATGACTTGTGCAAAATCATTATTTATTCTTGAGTTTTACCCTATGTGGAACTACTAAGCAGAACCACCAAGTTCTTCCTGCCACTTCAAGACAGTGAGAATGAAGGAACAGGAGCATGTGATCAGTACTGCTACTTATAACACTATTACCACATAGTTTCTATTTTCATATGAACGCTACAGCAATGAAGTAATCATTTCATAATATGCTGAATATTCTTTCCAAAAAATCCTTACCAAATCCTTAAATGGCTGTTTCTCAGGGATTTCCCATTCATCACTGATTGTCATGTACCTGAAAGAGCAATTTAATTGGTTACACTCCATGCAGGCACTCTTGATTAGCATCCAAAAAATCTAGAGATATACACAATAGTTGCACTCACTTATCAAAGTCTGTGAAAAGGTTGACTCTGAAAGTGTGCTGTTTATCCAGTTTGTATCCATCTGCATTCTTCACAGCATCCACTGCATGAGATGGAGACATGTACTCCAGAAAGATGTACCTACAGTAAAAGAAGACAAAAGTAGGAATTCATTATTGACTATACAACAGGCTCATAATAAAAAAAAAAAAAAAAAAATAAATAAATTGAAAAAGAAACAACAGGGATGAACCAAGAACTCAGTACAGAGCATCTACAAAATAATATCCTGTCCCTAACCAGTCAAGATCAAAAGCAATTATCTCCATTTTGGCCACAGACACATACACACTTTTTAGCTGTATAGGCTTGACCGGAATTAAACTGATATCCTTTCTGTAAATGGGCTAGACTAAGTGATGAATGCAAGTTCAGTGCAGCACAGAACAATGAGAGCTAGTAACAGGCAGGTTAAGTATGCAGTTCTTTCCAGCTGAATGACAGACCATGTTTAGAAATTGTGAATCTTGCTGTCATTGGCATCTCAAAGCACCACTCCTGTTTTTCAGTTATGCTGAATATAACTCAGGTTCCTTCTTGCCGCTAATACAATCTAGCTTGTAGCCCAGTAGACTTAAAACTACCAGTATCCTGAAGACTGTCAGACACTGCCTCAGAGAGGCATGAACACAGAGAGAATAATTTTCTAATGCCTCTCACGCTGAGCTTATAGAACCAACAATCCCTCCACTTTAGAAACCCCATTTCTTTTATGCTTTCTAAACTATGGATTCCTTCGAAACTCAGGAATATACGCTAATCCAAGTGCAGTAAAAAGATCTGGTAAAACTCCTATTGATTGATTTTTGCATGGTTCCTCTCCCTAAAACTTTCTTTTCCTTGCCCTCTCCCTTCGAGCTTAATCATTTCTGGTTAGCTTTCTTCTCAATTCAGATGCTGGGGGATCAGAAGTTGGAAAAAGGACCCTAGGAAGGGCTCACTGAATTTAAGGAAGTTGGGGTCACTAATGTAAGCATAAGCACTGGCAACCAGAGACAGAATATTGACAATCTGTTTTGCAATAAACAGTACATCCACTGCTACTACATTTTTAACTAAAACGAACCTTTAATTTAAGTACTAGCCGTGGCAGAAAGTTAACAAAAAACGTCACTTAGTACTGCACAGAAATTTGTCCTCCCAACCCAGAAAAACCATTTCCATAATTAATCTCCCCCCACTGTAGCTTAATGAGCTATTAAGCTTCTCAGCTCTCCGGGGCAATTCTGTTTGTCACTGAGACTAGATGTCAGGATTGTACAGACTAACATAGAAGAAAGTGATGAGTATGGCTATGAGGTCACTACAAATATTAGCTCTAATGTATTGACACTCATAATCAAAGGCAAGTTAGAGCAGTGTTTCAATTCTATTTCCAGTAGGAGTTATCATGACTTACCCTTTTGTCTTCCCATCTGCTTCTGGATAAAATTCATTGATAATTTTACCAAACTTGGAAAATATTTTGTGGATGACATTCTTCAGTTTTTCAAGTCGGTCTGGTCCAACCTGGGGAACATTATCCACCACAATTACTGAGTCAATTCCATCTGCTTCCTGCGGTTGATCTTTCAGCACATCACCAAGCAATTCTGCAAAGAAAAAGCATACAAGAAACTAAGGCACCAGCCTACATCATTACAAAGGAAGACAGGTAGTTGAAAAGAATAGTGATAGTAAAAGAACAGGAAGACTTCAAATTTCAGGGAATTTCAATAATCATTTAAGAAACTTGGCAGTGAGTAAATGTTTTATCAGAGAAACAACTGAAGTGAATACACAACACTCAACAGTACTTCCTTGCTAAGAGGCATGATTACGCAGTTTCTCAACAAACTTCAAGTAGCTAACTCTAAGTTTTTCTTAAGAAATACCTTACATTGAGAACATCAACACTTGCACTATTAGCTTATTTCAGGAGTTTGAAACTGGCTCATGAAGTCCTCAAAATTGACGAAAGAGCAGACAACTATAAAATTTACTACCCAAGCTCTGACTAGTAGCCTTGCTCAAATTATAACCAAATTACTTTGATAAAAAGAAACGTAACATGCACCTCCCTCCCCAATTACATGAGTTTTAGCATAATTCAAAACTATCTGCCATACTGGAAGCTCTGCATGCATGTCTTACCATCACTATAATTATGTTTGAGAACTCACACTCTAAACCTTTAATTAAAACACAGAAAGAAAGGTCTAACATATGACACTTAAAGCCATCTTTTAAGTATGCTGCAAGTGAACACAAGCACACACCTTTTCATACACTGGATATTCAACCACACTAATTCCCCTTTCACATATCATTTTAGAAATTTTAAGAGCACTTGCAGGTGGGCTGGTTTGTTCATTCCCTGCACTATCAGCTTCAAGCTTCTTTCTATTGGGAAGAGATAGCTTACAGCATCGCTGAAGTCTCCCACACACAGAAAGGAGAACATTCAGAAGGACTGTAACCCCACATCTGTGGCTTGTGTACCACACTGGGACAAAAACAGTTAAAGGTACAAAGTACATCTGTAAATTGTGCAGAAATTAGGAGCTTCAACAACAACACTGCATTATTTTTACATGGCAGGCCTCTAGACATACATTCTGTAGAATTCTAGATATATCTAACATCAAAAGACTCCTCGAGTCAGTTCCATTAGATTATTCTGTGTCCACCAACTAAACCCCGTTAGTAATGTACGAATTTAAACACACTTCTCAAATTAACATTACCTAACAACAGAAACATACTGACCTGTAGGTCTAAGAGCCAGAAAAATTACATCAATTATTCATTCCTCAATGGATTGAAATAGAAGAGCTCAAGACAAGGATATTCAAACAATCTCTCAAATAACTTTAACCTAGTTATTTTTAAACCCTTCCAGGAATAAAATCCCACACTACCCTTAGCTATCCCCTTCAAATATACACTTGAATTCTTGTCTAGATTACTGATCATTTCACAGTGTACTCATTCATGCCCCTGGAATTTATTAACACGATTGCATTACTGTATTCTAATGAAATATCAAAAGTGGCAATTTCTTGTTTTATTGCAATTTTTAGTCTTGTGTACTTAAATGGACCAGACTAAGCATTCTGCTAATTAAAAAAGACAAATGTGCTGAAATGAATGACAAAGTTTCACGTATGCCATATAAATTGGAAAAATATACATGCATATCTGCAGTAATTTAAGTTTATGTAAAGACCATTATAAAATGCAAGACTAGACAGAAAATAAGTGCATGCCACTATACTTCTGAACTAGAATATAAAGATAAAATTTGGAGAGTCAGACTATGTAAAGCTTTCACAGACCAAGAAAAAAAAAAAAAAGAGAAAATATGAGAACAAAAGAAAAAGGGTGTTAAATGTGTTGATATTTTGAAGACATTTTTACAGAATTTTGCTGGTTTTTGAATTCTAGAAATTATTTTGTGCAGAAACAGTACTGGCAAGATCTCTAGCAGTGAAGAAGTGTGCTTCCTTTGAATTTCAAACTACAAAAAACTTTGGTGTTCTCTAACTTTAAGCTTCAACAGGTTATTACATGTGAAGCTTTCCACTGATCTGGGGCAATATGCTTCACAAAAGTTTATGCATAAACACATGCTATCACCACCAAGATTATGTAGTACTCACAGAATGTTGTTGTTTGTAGTATTTATTACTCAAAAAGATGCTCTCCATGTGCATGCAGGAACTACAAATAAAAAGTTAAAAGACGCTAACTTTGTTTTTATTACATGAGACACAGAAATTGTGAAAACCTAGTATTGGTGGTAGCAACTAAAGAAAGCTGAAGAGGTTAGAAGAATAATCCTTTATGTTACACCATTTTATTTACTCCACACACTTCAGATTATAGCCACAAACTTCTCCCATTTCGAGCAACTATTTACTAGTTTGTGGCAACTATTCAAAAATGGCTAAGAGCACATGTCAGAGCAAGTCAAATATTCAGTGAAGACTGTACAATGCAATGATTAGTGATGAGCAGGAGAACTTGCTAGAAGTGGACGTTTAAGAAACAAGTTAGAAGAGGGCCTTTAGTGGGGAGCAGAGTACTGAAAATTGAGAAAAGAAAAAGTCATGCACAGGAAAATTTCATTAAAAAGCCCAGGTAACAGCAGATATTCTGGTAGCACAAAACCATACAGATCACTGAGGAGGAGCAAAAGACTTGACAGGAAGGTAGAGGCACCAGGCCCAATAAGCACCATTGCAGATGATGACAACTTTAAGAGCGCTGTTTGGAATAAAGAGGTAGGCAAAGAAGAAGGAAAATGGAACATACAGCAAAAACCTTTTCTACCACACAGGCAAAAAGTTGTTTAAGGTACTAGGGAAGGTATTTTGTACCACTTTTCCCTCCTTCATTAACTTTTTGCTACAAAGTTGAAAGCTAACCCAAACTGTTACATATCCAGATGAGAATATCACAGGTGAGCGCTGCAAGTTAACTTCTCCTATGTACTGGATCTCAGGATATTCTTTCAGGAGTAAGTCATTCTCCAGGCAGCCAACAATACACTGAAGTTGTGGATAGGTAATCACCTGCTTTGGATTTAGGACACATGCAGTGAAATGTCTGCTATGCCTACAAAAACTGAAAAGACTGAAAGGGGGAATTTAAGTCTGATATTACAGTAAAACAACATGTAGATTTCTTATTTATCCTATAATCCCATATCTTATATTTTTCCCAACATACAAAATGAAAGCATATCCCACAAGGACATTTCCACAAAAGTCTGCAAGAAAGAAAGAAAACAACCCAAAACAAAACACAAAGCAACAACAACAAAAAAAACACAAAGGCGTTATTTTTTAGGCTCTACTAGTAATTTTTTCATAACCATTTCTCACAAAAGACTTTGCAGGCCTGCAGACAAACCAAAGAATGCATATTTAGCTTCATGTGCATGAATGCATTAGTCTGTATTAAATCAAAACTGTAACAGATTAAAGACAAATACCTACATTGTACACTTCCTCTACTTTAAATTCAAAATTGTGAACAAAGGAATCTTCAGAGGGTAAGAAGCTGGTTTAGCCAGCATTCCACCCACAAGAAAAGCAGGGTGTGGTGGGTGCAGAGCTATCTTCAGCTGGCAGTATTTTAAGGACCACTCTCATTATTTGAACTAAAGCTTCATTGCACCTAAGTGGTTATCTGACACGTCCCTTCTCCTGCTCGAGTCTGGATCAGCTGCTCTGTCATGTCAACACTATTCTGGAAAAAAAAGTTGAAATAATGCATCTGAGATGGTCCAAACCTAAAGCTGGTCCAGCTCAAAGGTGATCCTGAAGATGTAATGTCATCATAAGCATTGAAACAGGCTTGGCTCAGTGGCACTGATGGACTGCCTTTCTCCTTGGGCAGTCATCCGGGTAAGGGGAATGAAATAAGGAAGCTCAAGAAGTTACACACAGATGGAAAGCCAGACCAGCAAGAGTGACTAAACACTGTAATTCAGACACTAACACTGTATTATTCATAGAGCTGAGAAGTTAACCAAATGAATCCTTAACAAGATAATGGGTGAGGATGGAAAATATGCCCAGGTTCTGAAGAAAGGTGGTATTGAACGTACTAATCCTAGCTACAGACCAAGTGTATCACACCAACACTTAACTAGACAAAAAGAATCCAACTATATATGTGCAGACAATTTTGCCAAGGTCCAACGTACAAGTTCAGAGCGCTATACAGACTGCTAAATTGAGAACAGCAAATATCTTGATGAAAGATACTTTTCTGCTGTTTTATTAAGCTAAACATAGGACTGGAATACTAGAAGGCACATATACCACATGTAGTCCACCGCCAATTGAAGTAACCAACTTACAACCACATGCTGTAAGAAACGTTTTTCCAGTCGTGAAATATTTAACATAAGACCCTACAACATGTAGGATATATGTATCTAAGACCCTACAACAACACATATGCTAGAACAAGAACAAGTTTTGGCAAAATAAGTAGTTTTGCTATTATGACAACTGAGATGATTTATCTAGAAAGATTTATCTGAAATATATTAAAGTAAGAGTTCTAATTCCTGTATGCCAAAACCAGATACTCCCCTAATTATCGATACAGTTACACAGTGGCTTAGCCATTTTAGGGCAGTCAATACCCAAACCTTTTAGAAGGGCCTCAGTTTGATTTTTCAACTGCCAGAAATAATTTTTCCACATTTTCTTGTCACGAAGTACCTACCTCACATCTTTGTGAGCACTAACACCTCAAACCCGTACTATTTCGCTAAGGATTTCACTATAGATGTATGGAAAAACCCAGAATGATGAAATCTAGTTTGTAAACATCAGGTCAGCAATACAAAACTTCTGTTTTTACAGTTGAGTTTAAGTGGTGGAGACAGATGGAGAGAGCACACAAGTTGATGATTCTGATTTGGGAGGGCAGCCCACAGATGGATATTTGAAGTTTAATAATACATTTAAGGGCAGCTATTAAGCGGCACCGTACGGTGCACAGATACAGCAGAAAAAGGCTCATTTAAGACACACCGCTACGATGAAAACGCGTACTTAGTACTACGAGCAGTCAGCGCGCTACCACGCCGCCGCGGCGCGCAGGGGAAGAGCCGGCGAGAAGCCCACGGGGGAGCGGAGCGTCTCCCGGCAGAGACCCCGGCCCCCCCCCCGCACTCCCCCGGTCAGGCACCCCCCGGCACGGGCCCGCTCCCCAGCGCCCCGGGCCCCGCCGCGCTCCCCTCCCCGACCAGGCCCGGGCTCCGGCCGCCCTCCTGCACCTTCGTCGCTGATGTCGTCTACGAAGTCCTCGGGGTCGCTGAAGGAAATCTCGTCCTCGGGCTCGGCGGGGGCGGCGGGCGCGGCCTCTTCGTCCTCCTGCGCCGCGCCGGGCTCGGCCGGCGGTTCGGCCTCCTCCGGCGGCTCGCTCTTGGCTTCCGCCGCTAGCTCGGCCTCGGGCTCGGCCCCGACCGGCGGCTCGGCCTCGGGCTCGGCCTTCTGAGGGCTTTCACGGCCGGACGGCGGCTGAGGGGAGGGCGGCTGAGAAGGCAGATGCTCGGGCTCGGCGGGCTCCTCGGCGGCGGGCGGCGGCGGCTCGGGGGGCGCCTCAGACTCGCTTTCTTCTTCCTGCCCCGCTCCCTCCTCCTCCTCTTCCTCCTCCTGGGGCGGCGGCGGCGGGTCCCCCGGCGGCCCGTCCGTCTGCCGGGGCTGCCCGCCGGGCCGCGGGGCGTCGGGCGGCGCGGCGGCGGCCGGGCTCTCCTCGGTGTCCTGCATGGGGGGGGCCGGGGGGGGATGCGGGCCCGCGCCGGCCGCGCGCTCCCAGCTCGAGCGCGGCGGGGGAAAGGAGAGGGGGAGGGGCGGGGAGGCTCCTACCGCCGGGCCATGTGCGCCAGGCCCGGCGGGCCTCGCGCGGCGGCGCCTACCAACCGGAACGGTGCGGAGAGGGGGGGGTGGAGTGGAAAAAAAAATCCCTGTCCCTCCGCGGCTCCTGCTCACCGCCGCCTCCGCGCTCCGCTCAGAGGCGGGTGCCGGTCCCTTCGCTGCCCGCTCCTCGCTCAACCAGCGACGGCTCCCGCTCCTCCTCACTACACAACGGACGTGGCTCCCCCCATTTTGTGCCTTGCTGTGGTCGAGCCCAAGATGGCGCCCCCTTCCAGTCTACTGAGGTGGGGTTCGGCCGAACCATTTTTCGGGAAGCGGAAAGCGGGAGGCGCAGTGACATCGAACTGCGCTGACGTAGAGTGAAATCTTCCTGCATTTTGGGCAGTTCAGTGTATTTCCTTGTCCAGCTAAGCGGAAAGTGACAGGACACCGCACTGATGCGGAACCTGACCGACTCCCCCCTACAAATCTTCCACCATGCGGTCGCCCGAAGGCTGGCAGTGCCCGCGCGGGCGCTACCAAGCTCGTGGGGAGGGGGAAGCGCGCGGTGCTGCGCCGCCACCGGCGTGTTTGTGCTGGGTCGTGGCGAGCGCACGGGGTGCGGTGGCACCCCCCCGCGGGCGGCGAGGTCGTTTGGTACGGTCCGCCGGCAGCCGCCACATCAGCCCCGTGAGGGGTCGGGAGACAGGGCGGGCGCGGAGAGTCAGGCCTCAGGCGAGGGGAGCGGCTGGCTGGCTGGCTGGCTGGTTGGTTGGTTGTCTAACTAATTATTTCTTCCACAGCGAGCCCTATCCGGGCCGCTGTTGGTCGGATATGCTGGGCTGTCTCCGAGAGTTGCATTAGCCCCTGCAAGATCTTTGTGGTTTTTAAATATCGTTGTTCCATGAAGTAAAAAATGACGCTGGCCGTCCCACATCACCGTTGCAACGCTCAGGTTGGCAGGAGAAACCTTTCAGAGGGGCAGCGAACCTGGTTTGACATGGTCATATCTCGGTGCAGTGGTACAGACAGAAGGACAAGTATCCCAGTCTAGTGTTTCCCACTGATCGGAAGCGTTACCATGCATAATCCTAGCAGTTTAGTATGATTTTTAAACTGATGAAGTTCTCTCATACAGGCTACCAATGTGACCAACTTTCTGAGAGAGATGACCTCCCTGTTGATTTAAACCATTGCCTTCGGTCTAGGGCATCTCAGGCTGATGCGAAAGTATGTGGAGTGTCGTTTTTGTCAGCATGCACGTTAATATGATGTGTTCAAACTGGCAAAGGGAACTTGGAATTTGGCTTGGATACCATCCTGAGGTTTTGGTGGCATTTTTAGAGGAAAAGGATGAAGACAGTTCTCGAATAGTTCATCTGTGTTCATCTTTGTTCACTTCTGGGATGAACACTTGTATTTTGTACAGGGCTTTTTGGTGTTTTTTTAGTCTAGTGCTTTCAATCAAATAATCAAAACATACAGAATAAGAATGCCAGCATAAAAAACTCATTAGAAAAGCAGAACAGGTATTGTACTTAGCATTTTAAATTTAAACCCTATCTTACATCTTTCATGTTTTGAGAAAAGTTTGAGAGAAGATACTTAAGAAATTAAGCCAAGAAACCTTAGTTCTGTAATTTACCAGCTAGTCACAAGATGGCACCCTAATTCCACTCGAATTGGTTGAGCCCGTCAATTCGGTATTTAAGCTGTGGGCAACTCTCATGAATGGAAATGATGACTGGCACTTTGTGCGGGTTTGTTTTTCCTCTCGTTTTGTCATGGTAGTTGACCAGACTTTGACTTCCTGGTTTGCAGCGGCACTGCCATGCTCCAGTGTACAGCAAATGCTGTTACCTCTCCTGCCATTGCAACCTTGTATTTTTCCAAATGCGAGGACATGCAGCAGGTCAATCCGCGGTCCCTGCTGGGTCCTCGAGATTACATGGCTCCTCCAGAAGCGTGTATGTGGTCTCTCTATCCTGTGTTTCACCACTCTCACAGTTGCCTGTATTGTTGGAATGTGCAATTTTTGCATATTACCTTCCTGTTTGCAAGGTAACTACTACTTTTACCATCAGTTTGGTCAAACACTGAATTTAAATGTTGGATCCTCCTCTCCTATTTTTGTGTGGTCTGCTATTTGCACTTTCCCTTACTTTACAGCAACTTTGGATCTGTCTTCTCTTCCTTCCTGCCCTCTTTCCTTTCTTCCATTGAAATTTCCCCTCAGTCCCTGTGCTACTATCTCACTGCTATTCTTGCTCTTCTAGTCCTCACTCAGCAATCTAAGCGTGAGTGGAATAACTTTTAAAACCAGAGATTTTGGCACTGGCAGCTGGAGCCTGTTTCTGTAAGTATTTCACAGGCAAAACTAATCAATGGGAAATTTTGGGAAAGAAATCTAGCACAATTGGCTTCTGTGTAACACAACTGTCAAACCAGCAATGCCTCATGAATTTTACTGAGCACAAGTGATCTGAGAATACTGGAGCTGTTTTCTAAACTGAATTCTGAAAGAGTTAGCAAACTCTTGTGGTCTGTACAAAATTTTATGTAATACTGATAAGACATGTACAGAATGACGCATTTAAAAGCTGGGGCCTCAAGTAGTCACGTACTTTTGCATCACATTTGTTACCTGGAACCTGCTGCTGTGTGCCCTTTCTTACTCTAGTGATTATAGTTTCTTTATGATATAGGTTTTCCAGAAGCTTTTGCTGCATTTCCAGCAAATACAGAAGTGTTTGGTAACTTATGTCAGGCATCATCTTTCTGGCCCTGTTCAAAAATTATTTCTGCAATTGAATTATTTTTCACAGTATTTTTCTTCAAGACTCCTACCATGGATTGCAAAAGCAATCTTCAGTTGAGAATGTCTTATTTATACCAAATAAATAGTTATGCTATTAGCTTAAGTACAGACCAATCAAAAATCTATAGCTAAATGAGAACATGTTGATTCCTCCATTCATTTTCCCCAAAAATGCTATATAGGCGAAAAATTGTGTAGTGCTTAGTTTTCAGAAATGCTGAGCATGCAAAACTCTCCGCTCGGCTGCTGTATAAACACGATTTGAAGGGCCTCTCAGCTTAAATAATGCCGTGCTTTTTAAATTTCATACACAGCCTTAGTTTGCACCCACGCTTGTGGAGACCTCAGCTGAAATAGCACTGAGGCAAAAGGCAGAAGGAAAAGCAGAATCACTCAAGTCATTCACATCTTTGTAGCAGCATGAAAAGTTTCAAGGGAGAGAATTATGATTGTAGTTGCTGACACCTGAAATAATTCTCACTTTCTAACTTTCTGGTTTAGTTCTCTATGTGTATAGTGGAGATAACTTTATCCTCCCATGATTAATAAGTATCGGGAACATTAATTAGTGAAGGCATCCAATACTTTGGATAATAAAAGCATAAAGCATTATTATGGATAGGAAGCATCTTAATCTGGAGGTCCAGAATCTGTACATATTTTTGCAACTTGCTGGTTTGATGGTGTTTTCAGGAAAACCACTGTGAAAAACATATGCCTTATTTTTCACCTGTGACAACCATATAATTCCTGACTAATAAAGTACATGAAGTGGAAAAAAAATATCACTAATAAAATCAGGCATTCATACTTGAAAGTCTTATTTATATGTAGTTTTAGAAAGTGTACCTGCATTTCAAATGCTTGTATTTCTGTGCTTTCCTGACTAGGTTGTTTGTTTCTACCATATTTACCTTTGTTAGTGCATTCCTTCTGGTGCAAAACATAAAATGCTACAATGGCTTTTCCTTTGGAAAAACATTAAATACCTACATTTAACTTATCAATAGTATTCCATAAAAATCCAAAAGCATCCAAAATATCAAAAATATTGATATAGGAAACACCCTAATTGATTGACTAGATGGCAGCAGAAATTAAATGCTGTGGAAAAAGGTGCTATGACATGAAATACACCAAAATTGTCTTGGAGTATCTCACCTGACTTGAAATACAAAGTACAGCCACGTGACTGGAAGGACCGTCTTACTACCATGACCAACAATTTCTCTACTTTTTGCAGCGCACAGTGATATCTGCCTGTAGTTCACATTTTCACCAACCAATAGTTTCCAGTTTTCAGGAAAAAAACAAAACAAAACAAAAATTAATTTGATTTCGGAATAAAGCCTGCATTGAGCCCACGAGCCGATCACTTCCTTTTCTACCCTTCAAGACGTTTGACAGATTTATTATTAACCTTGAAGAGGTTTAGAAGCGCTGTGAGCGATCCAGCCGGGGCCGGCTTGTTGCCCCCCCCGAGGGTCTGAGCCCTTTCTGTGGGAAAGCCTTGACACCCCCACCCCCCCCCGAAGCGCGCTGCCTAATCGGCGACAATCGCCCCGAAGCGCTGCCACAAGCGACGCTGTTGCGACACGTCCCCTGAGGAGGACAGCCCGGCCGCGGCCCCCCTCCCGCCCCACGCCGCGGCCCCGCGGGAGGCGGCCTCGCTCCGCCCGCGCTGACAGGCGGGCGCTGCGGAGGAAGGGGAGGGCGGCCGGCGGGCCGCGGCCTCACATGACTGCTGGCGCGATGGACGGCGAGCCGGCCGCGGGCACCGGCACCGGCACAGGTACGGGGCGGCGCCGGCCGCTCCAGGGAGCCGGGCTGGGGCTCTTCCCCGCCGCTGGCTCGGGGGAGGGGGACGGGGCTCCTCCTCGGGTGGGGTCGGGGCCGCTCCCCCCCCCCCCCCGCTAAAACCTGAGGTAAAACGGCGCCGCCTTCCTCTTCTCGGCCCCGCCCCGGCCCTCAGGGGGGGCTTCCCCGCCGCCAGGCCACGGCCGGGCCTCGGAGGTGCCCGTTTCGTCTTTGGGGGGGGGGGGGTTTCCCTTTCCCTTACGAAGGTGGTTTCTGCCTCTCGGCGATGAATAACGGGAAGCGGTGGGCGCCGCGAGTCGGTGGGTTTGCCCGCCCCGCCGGGAAGGCGGGCCCGGGGCTGGGGCGGCGGGAGCTCGGGTGCCCGGGGAGCCCCCGTGCCGGGGTTAGCGCGGGGACCGGCCGCGAACCGCAACTTTTCCTCTCGGGAGTCGGGCGGCTGAGCGCCGCTGCGGGTGCTGAAAGGGCTTTACCCCGTCTCCGTGTACCCCGCCCGCTAAAATGGACTCGGGGGCACCTTGAAGCACGCGGGGGCAGTTGGTGAAGCGGTTCAGTGGGCGCTGCCACGGCCCGTCCCGGGCGGAGGCCACGTCTCCTCCTCGCTGACCCGAGCCAAGAGCAGATCCAGCGTGAGAAGGAAGAAGCAGCTCCGAACGCTGAGGTTTGAGGAGCGTGCAGCTGGATCTGGGATGGAGAAACTTGCAGCCAAATGTTGCCAGCACTTGTTGTGAAATGAGGAATGGAGGGAGCCCCTGGGTGAATTAAGAGAATAACATGCTAGGTTTATAGCAGTTGAGCTGAGGGAAACAGAATTCTCTTAAGTTCTCTTAAAGTGGCTAAGGTTTTATACTGGCAATTACTGCTCAGTGCCCAGTATTTTTTTTTGGAAATAAAAACTAGTAGAGTTTACCAGTGGGTAAACTTTATGCAGGGAAAAATGGTTTGATTGGATTACATTCAGGATCCAGTGTGAGTGTGTTTTTGATAGGCCTGTGATGCTCCTGATGTGGATAATGCTTATAAATAAATTATTTTGGAATATTTCTGTCCAGGACTGGTGTAAGATATTGCGATATTGAACTGCAGCCTTTGTGGAAAAAATGTCCTACTGTACCAAAGAGAGAGCTTGTTCAGGTATGTCTACTGTGGATTTACCATCTGCTTCAGGACCCTTATAGAGAAAACAGTTGTCCCTGAGTAGAGTGTTCTTGATCTGATTAACTTCTGCACTGGTGATGGTGCTTCTGTAACTCTCTGATCTACTCATCCTTATTTATAAAATGGCTTTCTTTGGCACAGATTGTATTGTGAGCACTGAGAGAAGGTATCTAATGATCTTAGCAAAAGAAAAATAGTGCTGGGAAAGCAGGAATGCTTTTATTTCTAGCATCACCATGTGGGTTCGGTGATCTTGAGAGTTTCACACCCATATGTAACTTCTGGAGGTCAGCAGCTCATCAGTGAATATTTTAAGAGGATCTAAGTCACCTGAGTAATATCATTGATGCCCACCTATGACAGCACGTGCAAATGCTGTCTTTTATTTTGCAGAGTTAAAAGTACTTTAACACGAGACAGAAAAGGAAAAGGATAGTGCCCAATACATTAAAGTAATCTTTGCATAGTTGCTTGTATTGACCTTTTTGGTTTTATTTGCTCCCATTTGAGCCTGTTTTGCAATGATTGCAGGGAGCTTATCCAGGTGTGTTAGCAGGGTGGGGGGTGTCTTCTTCAAGTAGTAAATCTTTAACTGTTTGTGCAGCATATAAGGAGGGCTGTACCGGTTACAGACAGCAGGAACATAACCACTGCGATTTCCCCTGCGGTCTTGAAGTTTTAGTGAATTGGTTCCGATGGATGGAGAAAAACTTATCAGCTACAACTGGAACTGATATAAAAGGAGGGGAGCTTTGATGATTGCTTTTCAACAGAATTTGACATGTGAATGAGCTTGTTCTAACTATAAAATGTGTGAAAAGAGCATTGGGAGACTAGTGTGTGGAGCAGCATGTAATTTTTTAAATTCTTAAATGCTAAGATCAAGGTTTTCCCCAGCGTTATTAAGAAGGTGAGAAACGTGCAGGGAAGATAAGAAGCAAAACAAAAAGATAAGCCATTTCTTCTAATGGGATTTGCTTTATCTGTGTAAGGAAGGATGGTGGTGGAAACTTGGCAGTTTTGTAGTTAAGCTGAAATGCCCTTCTAAAAGTTTCCTGGAGAAGAGTTGTATGTGTCATTGCTTGCTGAGTTACCCTTTTGGGTGTGAGTTTTTATACTTCCAACCTCTTTGTTAGAGCTGAGCATGAAAAAAGATAGTTTAGCAATCTTCCACTGTGAGCTGGGAAACTACCCTAGTGAGGATTTGACTTTTTGTCATTCCTCGATGGACTTTTCTCCCCTAATCCTGTTGTTTCATCTGTGTGTGGAGCTCTATCTCACTTTATTGTGTTTGCTACACTTTGGGACTGTGGCTTCATGGCTGATTTGCAGATGGAATGTGTTCCTTGTATTCCCAGACTTGGAAAATTGCTTAATTAATCACTTGATGATCTAACAGGATAGTTAAAAGAACAGGGTGATAGGTTTAAAGTTAGTTCTTTGTTCTGTCATGCAGATTTACTGTGTGACATTGGAAGGAGATAACTCAGTGTTGGAATTTTTTCTACTGTAGTATGTGATTGTGATATTCTAAGAAGCAGTTAGAGGTCTACAGCTGTAGGGGAATGCAGGAATGCTAATGCTTTTTAATTATTATCAAATAAAGCTTAGATAGCCACACCTATTTTTGAGATGTGCCGTTACTTCTCTGCTTCATCTTGAAAAGCACCGAGTGCTGAATAACAATCTTAAACTTGGTTGGAAAAAACCCCGAAACAACCACCAAAAAACCCTCCCAAAACCATAACTAACCCCGATACCTCAAAAACAAAAGGGGAAAAATAAAGCCCAACCAAAAGAAAAAAGCAACCCTAAAACCCCAGATCAGCTACTGCAGGATGCATATTTGACATATGCACTGAGAAGGCTGTGTTTCTGTTTTGTGTTGTTTTTGTTTTGTGTTGTTTTTTTTTAAGGAGAAAACCAAAATGTTAGAGCCTGTTTTCCAACATCTAATTTTATGGTAGTATGTGTATGATTTTTATCTTGTCTTGTTTTGACATTGGATAGCTTGTATTTACAAGTGAAATGTTGGGAGGGAGAAGGAAGAACACTGTTGTACTGTTCTTTAAATAGAGTGAAGCTAAGTATGATTACTTTTCTCGTACCTAGTAAGAAATATGGACCTCTCTTCCACATTGAGCATAGATCTGTATATCAGTTAGTTTTGTTAGATAAAATAGACGGAATCCTTTGCGTTGTTCCTTTCTAAATAAGAATGGCATGGTTTTAAATTCCTTAAAAAAACCAAGCAAGTCTCATACAATTGTCTCAAAAAATATGTAAAGCCATTAATAGGAAGAAAGTTTTGTTTGTCCTTTTTTTTTTTTTTTTGGTAGGACTTCTGTTTTTTTTTTTTTTTTTTTTGTTTTTAGGGGATTTCAAATTATGTAAGAATTAAAAAAAAAACCAAAAAACAAAAAACCCAAACAAACCAAAAAACAAAACAAAACAAACAAACAAAAAAAACCAAACACCAAAAAACGAAAAACGAGGAAGGGAATCTATTTGAAGTTATAGTTGAAATCTGTACCAGTTTACAGAGGTTGATGTGGACACTGAATTCTGGAATTATGGAGGAATGTGTTTGACACAATAAGGGGGAAAGGCATTTCCATAATTCCTGAGGCTTTTCACAAGAAGTCAGAAAGGAAAGGGAAATGCGGATGAATGATATTTACATTGCTGCTTTAGTGTTCCTGGCCTAGGAGTTTGTAGTGGAGCCCTCACTCCTGCCAGGGGGAAATCTGAGGTGCTTATGTACAAAACCAGTTTGTTCTTGTGCTCCCCTAAGTTGCCTGTGAGTTGGATCACTTCTGCTCCGCACGGCTGTGGCCTGTGATGATGGAGAAGAAATCCTAGCTATTTTTCCCAAAGGCTTTGTTTTCTTTTAGACTGCTTTCTCATTGTAGTAATTCTATGTCACCTTCTGCTTAAGCGTATCTAATAAATTTAGCTGATTAGCATCTTGGTATAATAAAGAGTAGTTAGTAGCAACTATCTGTAAAATGGAGAAAACCCCTCTGAATTTGGCTAACAGAACTTAAATAGGGAGGGGAGATTTGTATTGTGATTTACCACTCATGCTTCCAGCCCTGGCATTGCCTTTCTATTCTATACATGCTTGCACACATGTAAAACCTGTCTGTAGCTAGCCAGACACTTGAAATTCTGCTTTGGGTTTCATAAACGCCTGATTTTAGAAATTTTGATCCAGGAAACTGGTAACTCTGTGGAGGGCAGATTGCTGTCTAGCTGTATGAACGGGAGTAAGGAATGTTGGGTGCTAACTAAAGCGTGAAATCCATGGCATGGTGTAGCAAAGCTTTCTATTTGTTATTCTCTGGGTAAGTTTCTCAACTCCTTTCAGTCCAAAGGCTACCTGACTTGTTACCAAAAAAAAAAAAAAAGTGTTAGGCAGTGTTTACTTAGTTGTTTTACAACCATACAAAAATTAGGCTATGCTTTGAATGCTTCTTTAAACTTCTATTTCTTGTCATCTTGTCATCTGCTTGTTTGCATATGTATGCATATATATATATTCTTTTTAACTTCTATATCAAATTGTTTTCAGTTATACTAGGCCACTTCCTGGTATCTTATTGACAACAGATTGAGAAACTGCTGTAGCAAAAGGCTAGCTTGCACAAAAAAGCTGATTTTTATTTTGTCTGCTTCCTTGTGTTCCAGGGGACCATTCCATACCTCATTTCTGTATTCACTTGCTGTTCTATGTATATAAACTTTACTAGATAATGATCTGCTGAAACCAAAGGGAATGTTTTCAAAATTAGCTGTTCTCCAGCAGAGAGTTCGTGATGGGAAGCATTAAGTGTTTTGTTACAATGCATGTAAATCCTTTTACTGGTTGAACACAGGAGCTCATACCAATGAGTTCCCACTATTATCCACTATTCCTGGCCAGGGCTCTTTAGGCTGTTCCTGTATGGACTCTAGTAAGTAGAAGGAAAAAATAGGCTGTAGAACAGCTTCGGTATATATTGCTCTGCAGGGTTAGTGTTAATGCCACGATAAGTGTTTCCTAAAACAGGTTAACAGCTGTTCTAAAGTCATCCTATTGTGTTCTCAGACCAGGGTTGGAGGGTGTAAATTCACTCTGAGTAGCTGTCTTGTTGTTATGGAACATGCTGAGGTTATTAATTAAACAGTAATTATTCAAACTTGTTTGTACGGTTGTCTGATTTGTATGATTTCACACATTTAGACAAGATTGAGATCTAAAGCAGCTACAAAATACTTCATGAAAAGCCAAGTGTGTGAACTGCTGATAAAGAGAAGGTATTTCCTGTAGGTGAATTTTGGAAAGCAAATTTAGAGAATAACTGCATGAAAATTTGCGAAGTATTACAAATGAAAAGTGATGTGACTGAATTGTTAAAGGAATGCTGAGTCTTGTCTCGGTCTCTCTGTGGGGCTTCACTCTGTAGTTGTCTTGTGGGGTAATGTGGGTTCAGATCACTGTAATAAATCTGAGAGTCCTTCTCAACATCAGTTTGGCTGCAGGTTCCAGGACTTACAGATGAAATACTGAGGGATTCATAGTTCATCCTATAAATCTTTTCTCCCGATACCTATCATTTCCCACTGGGAATTTCAGTAGTTTACAAGACAGTGCTGAGTTTAGGGAACAGTTTGAGCCATAAAAAACCCATTCTCTCAGTTGGCCTGCAGAAGGAGTGAATCAGTAGGCAGGAGGAGTGCTGTATGGGCACTGCTCTCAGGGAAGCAGGTGGGTTGCGTTTTGGCTAGCCCCTCTTTGGGAGTCTAGCTTGCTGTGACTGCCTCTGCAACTTGAGCCAATGGTTTAGCATCACTGAGGACTGTGGAATTCTGTCTAAGCGTGTGTGTGTGTGCGTGCATTGGAGGAGTAACAAAAACTCCTGTGTCATGTTGCATTTCCCTGATGTGTCTTGAGCAATTAAAACCAAGAATTACAAGGGTGTGCACCCAGAGAACCGCTGCTCTGGAGAGTGAGGCTGTCTTGTGCTTTCCATAGTTCTTTTTGTGTGTATTTTTGACACCTCGTCTTGATAGTGTGGTTTATTATACCTTGCTTCCCCATGAAAAGTCAGGTGGGCAAGGATTTTTCTACACTAGAAAATATTTTGCCTTGCTATCCGTATTCTGAATTTTCCTTCCTCCTTTTTGTCTCAGCTCAGCATCTATCTGAGAAGTGGCTATACAGATATGTTATCACTTTATCCAGCAGTATCCCATGTCAACATTGAATTAGCCTGCAGTACCTTACCACAGATGTCTGGCAGGTAGCTGGAACATTTTAGAAGCTGCTACGTAGGTGGGGTTAGTAGGTGATACATTAGTCTACTAAAGCAGAGGTGTTAAGACTTGCTTCTCTGAGTCACGTTAGCAGGAATCTGAAGCCTGATGAGACATGTGGGATAAGGTCATTTGTCCTGGATTTGGTTTGGTTTCCTTAAGCTGTTTTATGGAACAAAGAACAAAGGGTCTATTCTGAAGCTGTGTATCCGAGGAATCTGAGATTACCTGTTTCCCTCATTTATCAGGGCCTAGAGCACATGAAGGGACAGGTGGGAAATCCTTATCAGGAGGAAAGGAGGTCAGGGCTTTCAAGTAAGGATATGAGTTCTTACCTTCCCTGAGTTAATCTTTTACACAGTTCTCAACTTTTTGAACTAAGTATTGAAGCTTAGAGAAATGGTTCTTGCTTTTACAGTGTTACTGTCTTTTTGTGTTATCAAAATTTTAGATGTATTTAAGAAGGGGTGTAACTTCTGTACAATGGCAAGGCAGGAGTGATTAATCCTGCCTAGCTTTTCTATATAGCTTTTCATCGGTGGATTTGACTCGTTTGTAAAAGAGCTTGCTTGTGGTATCGCTCTTAGACCTATACAGAGAGGAAGCGACCCACCTGTTCTAGACTGGAGAACAGAACTTGGGTATGGGTTGAGTAGATTCCAGGGTTATATCCACATTTTTCACCCTGTTTCTTATGTATGAAATGGGTAGAAAAAGAGGATTGCTTTGAAAAACAATGTAAGCTTAGTTTATAGTTGCATAATATGTGTAGTTATGAAGTCAAGTTGTGATGATGGGCTGCAGTCAGTCATTTGATAAGAGAGTACTCTGAATCATCATCATTTGCCCCTTCTTTGATGTAGTTTGTCCTCCAGGGCCGTATTCTTATCAGCCATCTTTTTTTACTTTTGCGTGTGGCTGAGAATCGGTTAGAATCTCTCTGTCCAAAGCTGTCCAGCTGTGGTTGAATTCACTGTCAAAAGCTGTTTGTTTTTTAGCTACAAGCAGTGGAATAGTTGTATTTGAAAGATTTTGCCAGAGCTCACTTTGGTTGAGGAATTGTCAGATTGGTAGCCCTTATTAGGAACCTTTTTTCCCTGCTCTTGAGTTTAAGCATATTGACATAGTAAATTACTGTAATTCACGCCCACTCTAGCAAACTGTCACAGAGTTTAATAAAATTATGTCAAATGAAGTGTCTTCTTCCTCTGTAATGACATGTAAAATTAATGTATTAAATTTCTGCAGCGCAGTAAAATAACACATTTTCTTTCCTTCCATGAGTTGTTCTAGGCAGGATCCAAAAGTGCTGAGCTAGGGTTTTGTTCATTTTGGCAGATCATGCTGTGGTGGGAGCTGGACAGACAGGAAATGCAGGCCTCATAGCTGATTCACAGAACAAATTTGGCCTGTGATTCTTCTTTTGCTTAGTAGAGATGTCTTTCTGACTCGGTATAATTGGTGGTGCTCCTCCTGGGTGTTGTGAAGAGGGAGGTACCAATGTCTTGAACGTGTGTGAAGTAGCATAGCCTCCCAGGGGAGTGGCTTGACTGTTCTGGTTGTGTTGCACCACCGTGAGAGCACCGAGCAAGGGAACAGAGTATTTTAAGGCTACTCCTTTTACTTTATCTTAATAGGTCTACTGGACTGTTTTTCCCTTTTTGTCTTCTAGATTTGGCAAAGCCTCCAGTAAATGAACCGAGGGAACCGGAACAATTTCTAATGCAGGCGCCCCAGGGAAATCCACTGCTGCTTTCCCACACCTTACAAGAGCTATTGAGCAAGGATAGTGTGCAGGTGGAGCTTATACCTGAGAAGAAGGGCCTTTTTCTGAAACATGTGGAATACGAGGTTTCCAGCAAGGTAATGTGAACAAGCATTGGTCTTAGTGAGAATGTATCCTCTTAAGAATGTCTGTGCAGTTGCTGTTGGCAAAGTCTTGACTAATTTAATAGATATGTTGGGTGATGCTGGTTTTGAGTAAACCAGCTGAATGGGATTACTTTTAATGGAGAAGCACTATGCTTTCTTGACCTGGGCTTCTGCAATATGGAACATCTTTGAACTGAAGTCTGATGGATGGTGTGCTAGGTTACTTGCTTGAAACATCAGCTCTGTACAAAAGCAGATGTATAACATGGAAAACTAAATGTCTTCGTAATGGATTGGTGTAGGCGAATGGATATTTTAAACTCTTTTGAGCTAGTGAAGAAATCATGAAGTAATCGTATTGGCAGTGCTAAGCTGAAATCCTTTATAAACAGAAAAGGTACTGCAAGTCCTTCTGCAGAGTCTAAGCCACTTCCAGTTTACTTGCCCCAATCCTGACCTGTACGTTCCTCTCCTGGTATAAGAGAAGATTGTAAGTGATGTATCTTTTCCTATTTATATATCAGTCAGTGAAATAGCTCTCCTGTAGCTTCTGTGTGTTTTTTCAAGTCCTCCTCAAAGTAGACCATGAGCAATTTACATCTCCCAGGCCACCAAAACATCGGTTATTGAGTGGTGCTCAAACTGTTGTAGTCACTGTTGTAGGTATTCAGAGACACGTTTGTGGGTCACTTGTCTGTAGTGACGCTTGGGGCTTTAGATGTTTTAGATTGATGTCTGTAAGTGTGTCAGAGGCTGTGAGGGGGAAAGGGCAGACACAGTGAATGCTTCTGTGGGACTTCTAGGACTCGATGTTTATATTTGCCTGTGATTTCAGGGCCCAGGACTCAGTGACCCTGGTGGTCTCTCTAGGTTTTGAATTTAGGAACCAATTACTGATTCCTTCCAGTTGCCTGCATCTCTCTCACGGTTGTAGCTGTAGAATGATACTTCCTCAAAAAGAGGCTTAGCCCGGCCTTGAGCTTCATCTAAGATCTGCAACACAAATCAACATCAGATTTCACAGCAGCCAGAGGGAGGCCATAGGGGCTGTGTCTGTGCTCCAGTTATATGCCTCATTGCTTTATTTTTGAAAATGCAGGATGCCACAGTAAGTGGTGGATGATGTGCAATGCAAATATAGTGAGAATGAGTATAGTGTTGTGTATTTTTGTATTATTATCTGATCCAGTAGTTGAATCTGTAGTAATAGTGCGAGGTGTTTGTGGGATTTTTGTTTACTGTTTTTAAAGGATATCTGCCTCCTAACTGTCTCGTTCTAGCTGCTACTTAACTCCTTTTAGAATGAGAAACCAGTTTCTTTGGTCTCTTCTACATATTGATCTAAGAAATGGCAGAGTGAAGGACTAGGGTTTTAAAGGAACTTTCAATCTTTGTTTATAGATCTAACATCAGTGAGAGGTGTCTCTTGTGAGGTTCACTTAAAACGTCAGTCATTTGGGCAAATACTTAACATGATCTAAGACTCTTTCACCACCTCTGGATTTGAAACTGATTTAGATAAAGTTCCTAAGAACTAGAGCTCAGGGACTTGCCATACTTCAAGAAAAGAGCTCTCTAGAGCACTTTAAGAGTGTTGACAGTATTTCTGAATGTTCTGTGTAATTTGGAAGACCAGAGAGTTTGTGGGAGTAATGGTATGGAACCACGGCATATTTAGGGATATTTGTAATTTCTTGGGAAACTCTGCTCTCCATTTTGTAGTCTCTCTCATCTTGTGTGTGAATGAATTCTGACTTATGTTTTTAACTTAAAATCTTATTCTCAAAAAACTGTATGTGGTGGGTTGATCCTGGCTGGATGCCAGGTGCCCACTAAAGCTGCTCTATCACTCACCTCCTCAGCTGAACAGTGGAGAGAAAATACAACAAAAGGCTTGTGGGTTGAGATAAGAACAGGGAGACATCACCCAGCAATTACTGTCATGGGCAAAACAGACTTGACTTGGGGAAAATTAATTTAATTTATTACCAGTCAAATCAGAGTAGTATGATGAGAAGTAAAACCAAATCTTAAAACAACTTACCCCAACTTCCCCCTCCCTTCTTCCTGGGCTCAGCTTTGTTCCCAGTTTCTCTCCCTCCTCCCCACAGCAGCGCAGGGGGACGGGGAATGGGGGTTGTGGGCAGCTCATCCCCCGTTGTCTCTGCTGCTCCCTCCTCAGGGGCAGGACTCCTCGCACTCTGCCCCTGCTCCAGCGTGGGTCCCTCCCAGAGGGAGACAGTCCTCTACGAACTTACCCAACGTGAGTCCTTCCCACGAACTGCAGCTCTTCACGAACTGCTCCAGCGTGGGTCCCTCCCAGGGGCCGCAGCCCCTCAGGAACAGACTGCTCCAGCGTGGGTCCCCCACGGGTCACAGCTCCTGCCAGCAAACCTGCTCCAGCGTGGGCTCCTCTCTCCACGGGGCCACAGGTCCTGCCAGGAGCCTGCTCCAGCGTGGGCTCTCCACGGGGTCACAGCCTCCTTGGGGCACATCCCCCTGCTCCGGCCTGGGGTCCTCCCCGGGCTGCAGGTGGAAGCTGCCCCACCGTTAACCCCCCCGGGCTGCAGGGCACAGCCTGCCTCCCCCTGCTCTGCCCCACGGGCTGCAGGGGGATCTCTGCTCCGGCGCCTGGAGCACCTCCTGCCCTCCTTCCTCACTGACCTGGGTGGCTGCGGAGTGGTTCCTCTCACACATTCTCACTCCTCTCTCTGGCTGCATTTGCACAGGTTTTTTTCCCCCTTTTTAAATACATTATCCCAGAGGTGCTGCCACCATCGCTGATGGGCTCGGCCTTGGCCAGCGGTGGGTCCATCCTGCAGCTGCTGGTGTTGGCTCTGTTGGACACAGGGGAAGCTTCTGACAGCTTCTCACAGGAGCCACCCCTGGAGCCTCCCTGCTATCAAAACCTGGCCATGCAAACCCAATACACTGTATTTCGAAGATTGCCATCTTTATTCATAATTGAAAGGTGGCTGCCTTTGGAGTCTTCTCCCTCCTTCCTACCACAAGGCCTCTAAAGAGAAGAAATATATTGTTTCTGCGGTCTCTGGATGTGATTTCTTTCTTTTCTCCCTCTTGTTTTTAGTGTAGCTGATAGCAAAAAAAAATTTTGAAATGTTGCTGATTGTCCAGCATGTGTATTGATTTATTCTCCCTCCTTCTTCAATTGCAGAGATTCAAATGCTCAGTCTACAGGCGATACAATGATTTTGTGGTGTTCCATGAGATGCTGCTTCAGAAGTTCCCATATCGTATGGTGCCAGCACTTCCACCAAAGAGGATGCTGGGAGGTAAACCTGCATCTTTCTTTTGACTGGAGGGGTTGCTGTGCAAGTGTGATTGAGATCATACTGCTGAATATAAATGTTTACTGTTGAACAGCTGTAGTGTGTATTGTAGTGTGTTGTTTTGTGAAGTGTTTAGAAAAGATTTGTGGAAATCCTATTGTTTTTCTATAGCAAGAGAAGAGTAAAGATTTGAAAATTAAAAATCTGTATTAAAAGGCATAAAGCTTCAGAGGAGCCGATTGTGTAAAATTGGCAAAATCACTTCACCAGTAAGAGCATATTGGTCTTGTTGTGCTAGTGTAGGGTCCTGATCTCGCACCTAAAAAGGACTAGTGAACAGTGGTGTTAAGTGAGCAGCTTCAGCACTGCCTGTTGTACTATTACCTTGCACAGAAACCTTATGATGCAGACAGTGTTAGTGACACTTTCTCAGTGTATGTAGAAAAAGGTGTCTTTCTGGCAGGTGAACCAACTGCCTTAAAGTAGCTATCGCTTTTTTTTTTTTTCCCCCTCCCCCCATTCTAAAAAGTAGCTTGTTGATCCACTTAAGATAACCAGAAAGTAAAAACAGAGGCTGGAATCAGTGTCAGTTCATTTAAGTATATTTTAGCTGTTAAAATAGAAATAAATTAATTACTTCAAGACTGAAAGCATATCAAAGCTCCTTCAGGTATGTTTTTCACTAATCTGAAATATTGGCCCTGGTTTTAAACTTTTATTATTTCAAATTGCATAACTGCGTAAAATCCTGTCTTGCTTTATACTTCATCTGTGAAAGAACAAGCTTTTCACTGTCTTGTCTCCTGCCCATGCTGCTAAGCTTACTGTGTTTCAATAAATAATTGATTTCAGTCAAGGAGTCCATGTATTGCTACAGTAAAGAGGAATTGATAAACAGCAGCAGAGCAGGGTCTGTAGTGAACTGGAACAAAGCAGAATAGTAGTGCTGAAAAGTCTTAATGGTCATGTGTTCTTATGATGGAATGTAACTTGAGAAGACCTTTCTTTTGGGGTTGTGAAAACCTGTCTGTTGAATTTGTCCCAACTGAGTGTTCTCAGCCAGAATTTCCACTTCATGCAACACCTATAAGCAAAGTGACCTTCTCTGATTAATCTCAGTGGAGAGAGGGTGCTTAAAGAAGCAACAACATATATCATTTGTCAGTCACAGTTATTTCCTTGTGTTGTTGGTATGTTGATACTTCTGTGCGTTCATGGGTCCGTTTCTTCCCTCAGATACCATATGTTTAAGAAAACACTTGATAGGATTAGTTCCCAAACTGTGGTGGGAGTACAGTCCTAGCACTGTCCAAACTGCATTAAGGCAGACAGTGATGATTGCCTTTAGTTCTGTAACTCTGCATATAGGAAAGCTGTGTAAGTGGTCTTAATAGAAACTACAAACAGGAAAAAGGAAATGGAATGGGTAGTTCTTGTTTCTGAGTAGGTTAATGGACTGACAGATGGAATTGCAGGACACAGGATTTGATGGATTAGTATAGACCTTGCAACCTCCCTAGACCCAGAACAGGGTGGGCAAAGCTTATGTGCTTTCTATACTTGGTATGCTCCTCTACTAAGTTACACTTTTATTTTCATGATGGTCTACTTTCATCTGTCTGTCAGATGAAGAAAGATTGAAGAAATGCTCTGCTCATTTTGGATGATAGCAGCAAACTGAGGCAGATCATGTAGGAAGTGTGTAAATGACTTCAGAAATCTCCACCTAGGCCAAAGTATGAGTAAAGCAAAATCAAGATCTGCAACCCTAACGACAGAAAAATCATTAGGATAGGTGATACTGTACTAAGGATTGTTAGAGAGAGTCCATGAAGCCAGCAAACTCCCAGCTTAAAACTGAGGCAAAAGACTGATAGCCTTTCATGATGTGAGAGTGTTGTCATAGATAAAAGCAATCCTTTAATTTTGTTCCATGCTGCTTTCTTTTCCTTCAGTCTTATTTTATTCTATTTTTTCATATTTCCTGAAAAACTCCAGAAACTTTGATTTACTGCCTTACTGTATTCCCAGATTGAAATTCTTCCTGTTTCAGGAAGACAAGCAGACCTTTTTTAGTTTGACAAGTAAGGACTCTGGATGGATGTACTGTGTATTGCTGTGCAGGTGTTCCGAAGTACTTTCTGATAGCTTTCACAAAAAACACGGGTACTGTTCTGGAACAAACAATTAAAAAAAAGAAAAACAACCCTTATTCTCCCTCTAGCTCCGAAACACTTAAAAGTGTGGAGGAGGGACAGATGAGGGTACAGCATACTGCAGCTAGCTCTTCAGAATAGTGAGCAAACCCCCCATAATTATTTGTGGGATGATCTCTTTGCAAGTGTCAGTGATCTCTGCAGTGGCAAGAGGCACAGTGTTGTACTGCATTCCCCAGGAGTCCCAAACAGACCGAGATCCCTTCTGGGGACCAGCTGCGCAGCTGATTCAGTGGAAGGAGAATCTTCATATGCCCACGGTTTATAAGTGGAAACTTCAGGCCTTGGACTTGGTTGTTCATCCTGCTTAACTTACCCACCCTGTGGAAATAACCACAGATATGTATGTTGCATTTCGGTCAGATGTAAAGAACCACTTGAAGGAATATTTATTTTGGTGGTCAACCCAAAAGATCTGTTTTAGGGATCTGACAGACTATAGGTAATGATTCTTTGGTTTTACTGTGGTGCTTTAGCAAGGGTTATAAGTACAAGGAAATTATTGGACTGAGTGTTTTCATCTTTCTCTTTCTGAGCAGCTGTGATGTGTGGTGCATTAATTAAAATGTATTGTTTCTTCCTGTAGCTGATCGAGAATTCATAGAATCTAGGAGGAGAGCACTGAAGCGTTTTATAAACCTGGTGGCTCGACATCCCCCTTTCTCAGAAGATGTGCTCTTGAAACTCTTTCTGTCGTTCAGTGGTTCAGTGAGTACTTGTTAGCAATAGTCTTGAGTTTGCATATCTTCCTGTCACTGCTTTGCTGGGCACAGAGTTCAGAATTGCTTTTGACCTACACGTTGTTGCTCCCTGTGATGAGGAGAATTTTCTCTCAGTAGGTATTTTTCCAGCTGGAAAGTGGAAGGTAATTTCACTCAGTGACAGAGTATAGTATTTTGAAAATTATAACTGTTCTTAGGGGAATGCATATCATGCTTTTCCTTAAATTAAATCTAACTTGGGTAAAGCTATATCAGTTAAGTTGTGTGTTTCTATTGCAATATATCTGAGACCTGTCAACTGCTTGTGCATTATGTAGTTTTTCCATGCGCATTTGGTTCTATATTTTCTCCAGGATGTACAGAATAAGCTAAGAGAGTTGGTCCAGGGAGTAGGAGATGAATTTATGACCTGCAGATTAGCTACCCAGGCCAAGGTATGTATATGAATTTCTTGCAACGTATTATTCTGGTTTAAATGGCTCTCTCCTCCAGGTGGATCAGTTACGGCATTTGTTGAGTGATGGAGGCCTTAGGTAGGAGAGAGTTGTTTCCAAAATTTGAAAGACTTTTAAACTTGTAATTTTACTGAAACGATCAAATAAATACTTCATTCTTAAGGGCCTGATATTTCTAGCTAAATGCTGGTTCATGAATATGATAAAGATTAAACAATGAATCCTGCTCAGAACATGTTTCTCAGTAATTATTTGTACTTGCATAACAAACAGATGTACATACTGTGCAATTTAAAAGCTAGTATCTAGATTGATGTCTTCCCCATGTATTAATGCCCTCATTCTGTCTGTGATCATCTCCCTGTGGGAGAGTAATTTGGACTGTTACAGAGACGTTAGTTATAAGTTCTCCATATATCTTTTTATCCCAGTGATTAGTGCTATGGTAAGTTTTAAATATACATTCACTGTGTTCATTGAGCAATTTTAAAGCAAGTTGTTGTTCAGGTTCCTGCAATGCTAGCAGAAGGTTTTGCAACTGGAGCTTAATTCAGGCTTTTACCAGTAATACACTGGTTGAAAAGGGCTGAATTTTCAGTGCATGCTTGATTTTGCCAGGCTGGCAGTTACTGGTAGCATCTGATCAGAACCTGTGAGCTTGGAACATCACAAGCTCCATTTTAAGTGCATAGTGGAACTGCAGATTCTGCCAACTCTGTCTACACCTGGTATTTGAACCTCTTTCTGCCTCTAAAAATTAGGGGTATTTGTATGATGTCTGACTTGGATGCCTAAATTGTGAAGCTAATCTCTTTGGGGTTGTTATAGCATGGCGTGAGAGAGCGAGCACGAGAGGGAAACCTGCCTCTCTCTGCTAACTATATGGTATGTCCACAATTAACATATGTGAATGTGCCTCTGATTTGTCCACTTGCACTTCTTCAGGACTTCCTTCCAGCTGACATACAGGCCCAGTTTGCTGCCAGCAGGGAGCTCATCAGAAATATTTATAATAGCTTTTATAAGCTTCGGGACCGTGCAGAAAGGATAGCTTCTCGAGCCATTGATAATGCCTCAGACCTTCTCATATTTGGAAAGGAGCTAAGGTAGGTTGGGAAGAAGAGGATTTGCTAATGTGAATGTTTCTACTGTTGTTTCAGAACTTAAAACTGTTGCTTTAGAAATTAGAATTGTTGTAAGGTTTACCTGCAAATGGTCTGGTGAGAATGTTTTTTTCAATGCTTGCTGTAGGTCATAATGAAATTTTTCCTACTATAAAAGTGCATGCTTTCCACTGAGGTTGCATTCCATAGAGCAAGAGAAAAGAAAATACAAATACCTTGACATTCAGGCACTGGTTTTATTGTCTCTTCCTCCAGTATATATACACAGCTCTGCATTTGTGATTGTGCAGTAGTAGTTCAGCCCTGTGAGCTATTTAGATTTGAAACTCTGAACTGCTCTCTGCAAATAAGTGTGTCCACTTAGTGGAATTTGTCTCCTAGATTTGAATAGTACTTATCTCTTCCTAGTGCTTTGGGCTCAGACACTACACCGCTTCCTTCTTGGGCTGCTTTGAATAATAGTACATGGGGGACTCTGAAACAAGCCTTGAAGGGTCTGTCTGTTGAATTTGCACTACTGGCAGATAAGGCTGTGCAGCAGGTGAGTTCTTTACTTTTTTTTTCTCTTTTCTTTTTGTAAAATGAAGAAAGTGCATGGGTGCCTTTATGTGTCATCTTGAATCATGATCTTTGTGGACTCAGGCACTGAAAGAATTGAGGGGGAGACTGTAGTCCAAACTCATCCTCAAACACCACCCTGCTTCTTCAAGCTTGAATAAAAATCCTGGAATGTGTTTAAATGGGGAAGAATATAATGGGCAAGGGAAAGGAGGGAAAAGCCTGCTCTCTTTTCTAATTTCAAATGGTGATTGGACAAGTTAGGTTGTACTACTGTACTGAGCTGTCCAAAAGTCCTGTGTTCTGTCATATTAGTCTGCCATAGAGAATCCAGAAGAACTTATTTCTGAATCAAATTTTGATATTCATGTACTTAAACTTACATGACAGTCATTCAAACAGAATCATCTTATTCCTGTGTAAGTGTACAGTGTGATAATGACTGTTAGAACAATGTGAGAACATGTCAATGTGGGAAGGAAAAATAATGGTTTTGTATTCACTTCTCCATCTTACTGTGTTAAAATACTTAGCATGCTTTTACAGATCAGTAAGACCAAGTCTTTTTCTCCAATGTTTATGCTCCAGAGAGCTCTATTGATGCAGGAAGAAAAGATAGTATTTAGTAAAATAAAAAAAAAAAAAAAGTGACATTTGTCTTGGTGTCTCGTCTCTCTGCCTTCTGATGCATGAACTATTATGAGGAACATGCAGGTATTTATAGCTTTAATGGATTAGTTATCTTGTAAGAAGGGAAGATGAAAGATTGAAGGAATCTGCAAGAGCAAGAAATTCCAG
Organism: Tyto alba; assembly: GCF_018691265.1. Taxonomy (NCBI): domain Eukaryota; kingdom Metazoa; phylum Chordata; class Aves; order Strigiformes; family Tytonidae; genus Tyto; species Tyto alba. The sequence continues at coordinate 5,968,754 of NW_024881302.1, forward strand.
GCAGAGAGTGCAGAAAGGACTGACACACAGGACTGTGAAACTAACTCTTCTTGTTTTAATGATCACTCAATTGGAAAAGCTGTTCTGCTCCAGTCAAATCTTTGTTCTGCATACTGAAGTCTAAATACTCCAGTGCCATCTGAAAGATTTTTGATGCAGTTGTGTAAGCATTGATGTGCCCTGGGGAATACAGTGGAGGGCCTGCATGGTGTAAGGATGTGAAAAACTGTGATGTTGGTTCTTGCCAGGCTTACGTAAAATGTACTTTTTCCTTGTTTTCTAGGGTAAACAGGAAGAGAATGATGTGGTGGAGAAGTTGAACCTTTTCCTGGATTTGCTCCAGTCCTATAAAGTGAGCTCTGCTGTTCTTCTGCCAGTGAGAAAGTTGTTTAGAGCAAGCTTATGCTCTTTGGAGGGTGTAACGCCGACTAGATGGAAAACTGTCTGGGAGGCCAGTTCAGAGGCAAACTGGGCATCTGGCAGAGGGAGGGGAGTGGCTCTTGGCCACAGCTAGCTCTGTAGCCTTACTGATCAGCTCATCTTGTGATGAGAACTTGCTAAAGAGCAAACCCTGCAAGGCATTTAAAAATATAACTGCTTGAACTATGTGGATCAGCTAACTTTCTTCCAGATTTAGCTGCTTTTGAGTCAAACCAGCGAATTAGATCACTACTGGTTTGTTCATGGAGACATGGGTTCAGTTACAAATGAAAGAATTTTTGTTAATACTAATATTTTGCTCAAAGGCACTTTTTTTTTAGAAGCACATACTGTACGTGGCAGTCTCTCCTGACATTCCCAGGCCTGACTGAAATAGAAGCATGCTGGCAAGCTCTTACCACAGTTAATTGCCAGCACTTAATATTGAGAAGGGCATAAAAGATAAGAGGCCTGATAAGATCCAGAATATTGGCAGAAGTGATGCTCCAGATTGCCTCTTAAGCTTACTGGTCTGGGTCCAAGCAGTTTTGTTTCTTGAATTCTTAGCTGCCAGCATTTTTTTGACCCTCTTGAAAATAAAGAAACAACATAGCAGCAAAATCTACAGCATAGAAGTGACACAAAGCATGACCATGTGTTTGTGTTCCTGATGTACTTGGCTTGCGTGCTTGCTGTCTCTTAGCTTCCACTAAGTACCTGTTCTTTTCCGTTTCCCTTAAAGGACCTGTGTGAAAGACATGAGAAGGGGGTGTTGCACAAGCACCAGCGAGCATTGCATAAGTACAGCATGATGAAGAAGCAGATGATGAGTGCCACTGTGCAGAACAAAGAACCAGAATCAGTGGAGCAATTGGAGTCTCGGATTGTGGAGGTAGGGCAGGTGCCGGGAGAGCGAAGGTTGTACTGGACTCCTGTAATGGTGCCGCTACGTAGCTTGGTTGTATTTGCAGAAAGCCATTAGACTGAAAGGGTAACCTGTACTCTGGGTAATTTGAACTACCTGGAGAATGAGTTTGTTTTCAGCAACACTTATTAGTAGCTCTTTGGCAATATGTCATTTGCAGGAGCTGTGGAAAGTAACAGTTTGCATGATGGGAAGTGCAGTTGCTGTCATATCAAATGGGTCCAGGAACTGTCTTTTTAGGTTTTTGGTATGTGTTTGGATTGCTAGTATGGTGAGGAATGCTGTTTTCTCCTGCTGCAAGTGAACCTCCTTGGCACCCTCTTCCTGGCAGAGTATTATACTGAGTTGTTCTTCTTTCAGCAAGAAAATGCTATCCTCACCATGGAGCTGCGGAATTACTTCTCTCTGTATTGCCTGCATCAGGAGACTCAGCTCATCCACATCTATCTGCCTCTCACGTCTCACATTTTGGGGGCCTTTGTCAACTCCCAGATCCAGGGTCACAAAGAGGTGAGTTGTTCTGGTCTGTAGTCTTTTTTCCAAAATATTAACAAGAATTTGAATGTATTTGTTTTCACCCATGGGCCTTCCTCCTCTAATCATCTGTCCAGTTGGGCGCTCTCATAACTTCTCAAGAAATTACCTAAGGTCTTTCCAGTTTGGGGTGAGGATCAAGGCTGGCCTCTAACACCTCTAAAAGGCTGTATCTTCTTGCAGCAAGTTGCTGTGGTTTTCTTTTTTTTCTTCTCACATCTGCAGATGACCTTTAACCTACAGGTTGCTGAAGAAGACCCAACCATTAAACAACTAACTGCTCAGTAATGAATGATGTGTGTTTGCTAGATGAATAATTTTTTTGTTGTGCAATGCAGAAATTATATGACAAGGAAGAACTTCCTTGGTTTTGCTCTAAAAATTGAAGAGCTCCTTTTTGTTAACCCCTAAATATGACTTTCAGCATTCCCTGTATACAGACTTTCTTGTATTCGTTACGTTAGAAAAATCTGTCCTTCAGCTCCCTTCCTTCCCGTCAGTGAAGGAATTTGACCAAGGTATGGGAGATCCCCCTTCCATGCACGCTCAGGAAATCGTTCAGAGTGCTGCGTTACAGCACCAGTCTGAAAGGGACAATCCGGGTCCACTGGACGTCCCCAAAGTACTTCAGCAAATCTGTGTTGTGCTTTTGAGTACTCTGAAACTGCTGCTAAAATAGTGTGGTGAGATGATTACCTAACGCGTTGTCATGTCTGTTTTCTCTCCTCTTCCATTCACAGATGAGTAAAGTTTGGAATGAATTGAAGCCGAAGTTGAGCTGCCTCTTTGTGGGATCTAGCAATATGCCAACTCCACCATTGTCACCTCCAGAGGGAAACTTCTTCTCCAATTAATGCTCTGAGCATCTAGCGTGGAGCAAGAAGTGCAATCAAGGAAGGGGTGGGATCTCTACCTCCAGATGTTAGAAAGAATCCTCCAAACAGCTATTTGTTTTTTTTTTTTTTTTTTTTTTTTTTTTTTTAATACCGCTGCTTTGAGCTGCTCTCTGATTTAGACAGACTGGATGTGGGGCAGAACTTACGGATATAAATTTTGAAATGCTCTGGGGCAGAGCTGATGTTCGTTGTCCTGCAGACACTCCCCACGGGGTCAGGGTGTGACCTAGGGCAGTGCCGGCTGCCTTGTTGCTGATGCCTTTGCATCTTGTACTAACAGTCCTCTGATAATGTTTGTCTGCACACATGCCCACACATCTCTGAAGTGCTGAGATGAGCAGGGTATGTGGAGCACTTGCTTGTAGTAGAGGTGGATTGCCTTTTAGGCTTGGGAGGGCCTGTGTTAGGGGCATATGTGCATAAGGAAGGCTGAAGGCTGTCCCCCATCCCATTGGTAGGTGTCTGGATTTGATTTCTTACTGCTAGACTTTAGCACAAATTACATTAATGAAGTGGCTGGATTCACTAACCCGGCTGGGTAGGGGTTAGTGCTGCTGTGTGATGGTTATTTTCCCAGGGAGGCCGGGCAGACTGTATTGTGTGTTTCTGTTCACGGTTGCAGGGCAGCCTAGGGACTTGCTCATATTTTTCAGTTTGGGGCCAAAGACAACTGGGTTCATGAACTCAGAGGAGCTTGCCTGGTGTAAATGAGAAAATAATTGAATAAATTGTAAACCGCTCACACTATATGAGAAGAGCAGCTGCAAGGTAGCTTGTTTATTTTCTTCTGGAGGTTCTGACATCCATCTGTTGAGTAGCTGTGTAGGACTGTTGGAGAGCTGCTGACCCGAAGGCTGGTGTTTTCTTTGGTCTAATATCAGATGAAGTATCCTGTTACAGCAGCAGGCTGGGACACAATGCTGCTAAAGTTCATTAGCAAAAAATCAGCATTTATCAGGATGTTACTGTCATTCTTTTTTTCTGGCTGTGGGTAGCACTGGAGTGTGTGTGTGAAGAAGACAATTAAATGACAGTTCTCTATCTTTCTAAAAACAGCAGGGTCCTTGGTAATGAGGTTTTCAGAATGATTTGTGATTGTGATAAAGGGACTAAACATTCTCCATACTTCACTCTTTGTATCTCCGATGACTCTCCCTCAGGAGGCAAAGGATAGGGAGGGGACAACTTGCATGTCATGTTACCTTAGGGGAAATTGTGCATATCCTCCAGAGAAACTGATAATTGAAGAAACTGCAAACGTATGCAGCAAAACTCCACATGAACAGACTCCCCTGAACCTAACTTCTCTGGGGCCAAAATAGCTGCCAAAGGGGAATTTGAGACTTGGCTTCTTAGAGAGAGAAAATATCTCTGAGTGGGTGAAAAGGAAGCACATTAGTAAGGATGAGCGCTTGCCGTCAAAGTGGAACCATTACAGTATTTTCCCACTGGGGAACTTCCCCATTAGCAGGAAATATATTTAAATCCTCCAATCACAAAAGCTTTTTTTTTTTTTTTTTTTTTTAAATTTAATTTAGAAAATTCAGTGCAAATGAAGCTCTTCCTACTCCAGGTAGAAATTATGGGTTAGTTTCTTCAGCTAGGAGCAAGATAATAAGTTACTTGCCCAGTTTCCCAAGACTGACATAACCATTACACACACTCCTCAAAATGCAGTTATGTGGGTGAATTACTTGGGTGCTGGGCCTTAAGGAGTGCGTAGGGTGTCTTGTTTAACAACCGTGCTTAAAAGGCATTATTAAGAGCTTTCTATAGCAATTCAGATGTTAACTCTTCTGAATCTTTCCTCCTACCTATTGGCCTTGTCCAGTGAGACAGATTAACTGCAAATGGCTGTGACAGATTTGATTCTCTCTCCTGAAGATTTCCAGAGTGATGCAGAAGAGATTCTGCTCACAAGCCAGGAGCAAACTGGCTGGGAAAAGGAAATGTTTCTACAGTGCAGTAACAAAGAAGATATTATCTCAAGAATGACACAAAAGGTTTTTCTGCTTGACCTTGCCTTGATTAGGAGGATGGTTTGTGGTCAAAGTGTGAAAAGTGTGTTACCATATTTTAAATGCTCATCGCTCCTAGCATCTTTAGAAGGTGCTGGCTGCTTATGGCCTGTCATATGCTTCATCGTAGTACCCATCCTTCCTCATTTAGCCTTGTTTGCCTGATGTGACCAGTCAAATTGAGAAAATACTGTGTTTTGGGGCAAGATCTGTCTGGGGTAGATGACTGGGCTGCGTTCTGTAGGAGAACTTGCAAAGTATTAGCCAGAATAGAACTTTGTACTTCTTGCATTTAGAAAAAAGTTACAATTGCTGACTTCACTGACCCCAAAAAACAAACATCAAAACCATATTTGGGCTTTAGACTAACTCTTCTTTCCTCTTCTTCAAAGCCAGAATTCTACAGTCAAAACGCAGAGACATGAATGATAAACACAGACCACATGACCTATAAAGAAATTGGAATTATGTTGTTCTGAGAGAACACCTGTTCCTCCATTGTCAGCCCTTGCCTCTTTGAGGAGAGCGGTTTTGGGGTTGGTGTTTTCTTGTTTTAATTTTACTCTCTTCACCTAGCATTTTGAGAACAGAGTCCTAGTAATCTCAAAGCTGAAAGAGCTAATAGCACTTTCAGAGTTCATTTCATACTGGACTGCCAAGCTTCTGTCTCATTCCTAAATACATGCACGCACTATTTCATCCAACCCTTAGTTTTCAAACCTTATTTTTGGGAGACTGGTCAGTGTGCAAAAAGCACTATAACATTTACCTCAGTGTGTGTCGGGATTTCTTTACTATATTTGTTCTGTTTAGGGATCTGTCAGACTTGGAGAGCAGCATCAAGTACAGCTTCCTTTAGAGGAATGCAGCAGGGAATTGAGCAGGCTGACTTCGGTTGTCTGTCTCCCCTGGCCAGTGTAGGGGAAATGGTTCTAGTTACCTCCATGCTACTGCCTTCTGCAGCAAACAGTCTAGCTGTACGCCAGGGTAAGAACAAAATGAAGTTGGTTCTGTTGCTGATAGCTGGGTAGATTGCAATAAACACTAAGAAAAACAGAAGACTAATTGAAGAGTGCATGCTGCCTACGCAAGAGCTGATGCTCCTGTAAGATGTAGCGCCAAAGAGTTAACGTGCCTTTGTCAATGGAAGCTTTCTGTGTATTGCTTGAGGTCCTGGGGACTTCCCTGTGTTCAAAATATTAATGGTAGAAAAGGCCTCTGATATTTCTGTCAGTGTCTCTGTCAAATCTGTCCTGGAGGTACCAGTGTAGTAAACAGCTGAGAACCTGAAACTTTGCCTGAAAATTTTTATCAAAAGGGCTATGTTTTTGTCACTCCTGAGCTCTCCTTTGCTTTGAACTGTGAAGTGGCAATATACAGGCTTTTTGACCAGTATCATGTGTTGAAAGGCTTTCCAAACTGTATTTACAATACAACCTTGATCTTTGATCCTTCTTTTCCTCTCCTTCCATCTTACTTGCAAGTTGCTCCTCCTAAGTTGTAATGTGCTTTCAACAGTGCCTTGCTGCATTCCAGTGCTTTTTACTTTTCTACTTTGATCATGCAAGGGTGTAATTCCTGGAATTTATAACAGGCTAATTTACAATCTTCTGTTTGTGCTGTTTCCTAAAAGACAAAGATCACCAGCTGGGGACAGAACTTATTTAAAACATGTCAGTCTCCACAACTGCAGCAGGAGCAATAACGTCACTACTCTGACATGAGCTAAAATTCAGTGCTGGTGAAAGCATCTTCATAAAAGGATTGAACTGACTGCAGAAGAAGGGATAGCAATAGAAGTGCAAGCCAGAGCTGCACTTGGTCTTTTCCTATCTAAACTCCTGGAGGAACAGAAAGTAATTTGCTCTCTCACCATACAATTTACAGTTTCTACCAGGAAATAAATCAAGATAACATAACAGGTATCGGCTGCCTGTCACTCCCTTTCCTACTGTGCAGTAAGGTCTTACAGCCTGTTACAACCTACCTGTCCCCTTGTGCTTATTTTCTCTCCTCTACTTGCCTCAAGCCATTCTCTCTGTTAGAACAGCCAGAAACCCCTGCTGCTGTGTCAGAAGCAGAGGTGAGTATCATAAACTCCGTAAATAACTCAGTGTGTAGCACAAAAGAAAAAGTAAGATTCTAAGGTGTTAACTCTTATTCTTGAAGTCTGAGCTGTGGCTTACTGAGCATATGAAGAAGGGCATTTTTGAGTGGTATAAATTATTCAGAACTGCTGGAGGGAGACAAGAAGAAACAATCTTGTTCAGAGGGTGTGAATTTTACCTGCCTGGAATATCCTGTATCTTTGCTTTGCTCAAATAGCCTTATATATGAAGCACTTTATCCAAATGCAGGAATTAAAGAACTATTACTACAGCTGGTAGACTGGAAATGTTTACAGATCCTATATTACATTCCAAGATTCTATCTGTGTTATATGTGTTTGTAAAAGTGTTTAAAAAAATAAATCAAAACTTGTGTAAGAAGTTACATGTGTGATGTGTTATTTCTAACTGTTTAATTAAGCTTTTGCTGCCCAGCATGCTGAGTTGGGCTGACCCGAGTGCTGAACAGCTCTCCTGCTACCGCCACGGGACAAAGCCTACAGCCATAGGTGAGGGCACTTTGCAACATGCACTTGCTGAAAGTTGATTTTGTTTAGCATAGTTTTACCTGAAATACTCAAAACAGTTGAAATTCACAGCAGGAGCTGCAAGAGTGAAAGCAGGGCTCGAACAGTGCCACACATCTACCTCTGACTTTTGTTTTCTTAACTCCTATAACCTTACACTACTTTCAGCTGGAGAATCCTGAAGGGATTACTACCTAAACTTTTCAAAAGGCTTTCACAGTACTCGTCAAGCCTTACCTTGTCCCAGGAAGTAATGCTGAATCGGGAGCTACAGAAACTGGCATAGAGAAGAGAACTGATTCTGCTGCATCACAGTCCACTTAATGTTTCAGTGAAAGGAAGCCAACTCCTGCAAGGCCCTTAAACAGTCTAGAAGGTGGCCAGCTGTTTACACCAGAACAACACATGCTTTTACTAAAAAAAAACCATTTTTAATCTTTTAAAAACTTTCCAGTCATGAGGGAAAAGCCAGAAAAATTAGCCACCTGCAAAGAAAAGGGTTAACACTAAGTTTTTCATAGTTGGGATCATGTAACCACTAAAACATACCACAGACAGGGACTTCACAGCATGGGAAATCTCATTACTTCTTTCTGCTCTAAGAAAACCCCTTGTTTTCCTTACTTCCAGTGTCCTGGCAGATGAGTCTCCTTTTGTTGGAGAGTTGAGAAAAGGGACCCTTCTCAGTAGTACTCATGGTGTTCTAGCCCAGTGTGGGCAGCAGCACATGGGTTGAATGCTTCCGTTTTTTTAAACTTCCTCCACTTCTTTCAGGGTGTGCTCCAGGATAGTGTCTTGTCCCTGGAACTTAAAATAGCCACGAAACAACTTTTTCTGAAGCAGCAGGGGAAACCAGTAGATATCATCTGCCCACATGTGATTGAATGGCACCTCATCCAGCTGGAACCATTGTGGACGCATTTCTGGTGGGAGAAAACAAAAGAATGTTGCATGAGACTTTCTCTTGGGTTTTTGCTGCCTAGGCTTTGATTATCTGTCAACGAACAGCTCACCTCTATGGCCCTACTGCCTCCCTTCTCAAAGGGGTCTTGGCATGAAGAGTTCTGCATTTCTTGAGCCATACTGACCCAGAAAAAAATGCACATCCATCCTTCCTTCCCCTCCACTAGAGACCTACCATCACTTTCTGTTGGCTCTCCATGAAAATGATCTGCCCGGAAAATATGGACTTCCATGAGCTCAGAGTTGCCTACAAATTCAAAGGTGATGTGACCCATCTTCTGCAAGGTGTCCACAGTCAGTCCACTCTCCTCCAGGAGCTCCCTGCCCAAGAAAGACTTCTTTACATGAAAGCGAGCAGTGGGAGAACAAAAAAGCAGTCATTAGATTTACTCAAATATTCAAAATGTTTCCAGTGAACCGCAGGTGAAAGCTGCACCTGTAGAACAGAGCAGGGCACAGCAGAGTTCTGGCTTGCACCACGCTATTAGCCTACTTACAGCACAGTGGAGCCAGATCAGATTGGCTTGTTTGTTATTTCAGGTTCCTAAAGGCTGGTAGGAAAACAAGACTATGTTGGAAGGGGAGAAAATCAGAAAAAATTTTTGTTATAATTTACATCCCTTGCAACACTATCTTTTCTGAGAATGGTTAGAAGTGGTCTAACACCCGTATGTATTAAGACTAGAGCTGGATGTAGCGTAAGAGATGCACTTTGCCAACTTCAGGCTAAAGCTTTAAGAACTGCAGAGAAGCAGGTAGGAAATACTAGAATATCTGTACATGCTACAAAATCCCCTACTTCTGAGGCTAACTGGAGCATATTTAAGTAATGCTGAACACTATGTAACACAATTTGCACACAGAACGTTAGGAATACTGTCTCACATTCAAATGCCGTATAAAAACCACAAAGCAATTGTGTAAGCTTTCCATTTCTGCTCCTTGGAAGTACACTGAGCGTAACGAGAGGCTAGAAGGCAACACTTTTAATAGCACTTTGAGACATGTCAGACAGCTCTTTTCCATGCATCACCATGCATGGCTACTTGAAGCACAATCAATTACTTGCTCTGTTACTGCTATGCAGTTAGAGCTTTTTTTATTTTTACCTGCCTCTAACAGAATCAGCATAGCTTGAAGTTAGTCATGTTTTTGATAATGTGCAAAAATAAGGAATACTTTGAAACAGTGTATCCTCATTTAAAAGTTAATAATTAAAGTAGTTGCATACTTGGCAGTAACTTAACCATTTTAAAATATAATGGAAATGATCTTTAAGGCTCCAGCTTTCTTTGGCATCATTTCTGTGGATCCCATCCTTCAAAATTGTATTCCAACTTAATGTGTCTTAGCTAACTTTAGTTTATCTTCCTGACAAACTATCTATGTTTAAAATAGAGGCAGTTTTCCAGCAACAAAGCTAAAAGCCTCATTTTACAGGCTGTGTTAATTGAGCAACAAAGCACAACACAGCTCTGGTTCTCCAGGCAATTTAGCTGTCAGCTGTTTGGCTCTGTACCTAACAAGTGGAAGCATTACAGGTAGCAAATCAGAAAGAATGAACTAGCTAAATGCTCCCCTTACAGGCCAAGCCACTGAGGAGCCGTGGGTGCCCAGGGACTCACGGCAATGTGGCGTACCCAGTGGAGGATAGAAACCTTACTGATACAGGAGACTTGTTCATGTTTTGGCTTAATATTTAACTACCTGTGCTGTGAGGATACTTCATACTTTATGCCACTACAAACCCATCTGAGACAGTGTGACATGGAACCACAGCCTACCACCTCCACTCCGAAGGCCGAGCAGAGGTGGTGCAAGTTAAGTTTATTTTGGACTGTGACACTTCCCGGAGGAGAGCTGCACCCCGAGGCAGCACTGCAACGGTGCCCTCCCCGCTAGGAAGATGGGCTGGATGCCGAGCTGGCCCTGGCTGTGGGGACTGGTTCCTGCTCCATTGACCTTGGCAGGAATCAGTTATGTCATTCTGCAATAAACTGCTACAAGATACAACAAAAGGGATGCGGATGGGAATGTTCCATAGGCCACAGCAGCAGGTGTTGGCTGCACTGCAGCACATTGCACTGAGATTGCACTGAAACTTTTATTCCCTGACATCTTGTATGGACTAAAGCCCCAGTTTCTAACTCCGGACTGACACTGATAAACATGCACCCAGGAAATCAATTACTAAATTAAATCATTAGATTTACACCACAGTCAGTGGCAATGATGGCCTGATTTAAGTAACAAAGCTGGTCTCCCTCCACTCAGAGATGGTAAATAACAAGAACAGCCACGATGTGTCAGGTACATTAAGGCTGTGCACATCTGCAGAGAGGACTCATCTGTCTCGTGGAGCAGCTCACCACAGAACTCAGGCGGTTGTGCTGGCACAGCTGAGGAGACGGTTCAGAGCAAAAGCTGTTAGGTAGCTGTTGAGCACACCAACATGGATCTTCCTGCAGGTGCAAGGGCTGTTTCGGGCATATATCAGAAAGTAAGGAGGTGTCAAAGTGTGGCTTTGTATCAGCCAATGTTCATGTAAGGAACAAGGTACCTAATTGTTAGAGGACTGTAGCAATTCAGCTGTGATCTGCTATTTAATTTTAATGATTAGACAGAAGAAAGAACTTTGAGAAATCTATACTAAAAGCTTCAAAAATGCTACTGTACCTTTATACTGATGGAATTAAATTCCCTAACTCATCATTAGGGCTTCAAAATGCTGTCATGCAGCCAAATAATAAATTTCTACAGTGCCTTTCATAAGGGATCCCTAAGAATTTCTACTATTTTGTCACATTTTCACGCAGTACTAAAAATGCTATTGGAAAGCAGCATCCGTTCAAGAGCTTCAAAATGTAAACAATAAGCAGTACACTGGCGTAAGATATAATTCTGCTGTATAGCCAAAATTAAACTTAACAGTGCAAGAACCTCTGTCCACCCCTGGCAGACTAAGTCTCGGTTTAGATCAGAGTATGAGAGATGGGAGGGAGATCACTCGGTAACTTCCAGTTGTTTGTAGAGAGGACAACAGTTACAGATTTGCAGATGACGGGCAACGGGGAGCAACCCCGTTTCTTTGTAAGGGTGGGTGATCCCCCCACCTCCCGTGGGGCAGGTGATCGTTTGGTGATCGGTTACGGCCGCACTGGTGGGTAACACGCTGGTTGTGAGGGTGTTGTTATGATCTGAACCACGGTAAACTCCGCCGGCAGCCCACCGCAAATGGTCCCGCACCTCCGCGGCCCAACCTGCGCCCCCGACCCCGCCTCTCCCCGCGGCACCGGCCGAGCCGGGCCAGGCCTCACCTGCGAGCCGCCTCCTCGATGCTCTCCCCCGGCTGCACCTTCCCCCCGAAGCCGTTCCACAGCCCGGCTCCAAACCCGCGCTTCTTCATGCCCAGGAGGACGCGGGGCGGCTGCACCACCAGGACGAGGGTGAAGAGCCTGGACGTGTACATGGCTGCTGGGCGAGAGACCGGGAGGGCACCGCTCAGAGCGGGGACCGGGCTGCTCCTTAACCCGCTCCCCAAATCCCCAACACCACCCCCCACCCCGAGCACCTCTGCTCCAAACCCCCGGCTTTCCCGCTTAAACGCTGCGTCTCCCCCTCAGCAGCGGCGCGGCCCTTCCCGCTCCCGCCTTCCCGCGGTCGCTGTGAGGGGAGGCGGGGCGGGGCGGGCCGAGGCGGCCGCCATGGCGCCTTGTGGGGCGGCCGCCGGGGGTAGGTGCGTGGAGGGGCCGCTGAGGAGACCTCGGCGCCGGGCCGCGGGGTCCCGCCGTGGCCCCGGGGGGGAGTGGGGGGTGGTGCCGCGGAGTTAGTCGCGGCGCCTGAAGTTTTCGCCAAGACTGTTCGGGGTTTGTGGGAAACGCCGGAGCGCGGTGGCGGTAGTGGCTGTGGGAAGGAGCCTCCAGGCCCGTCCCTCCTTCGAGGGGCTGGCGTACCCCCGGCTTCCCCTCTCACGGCACCTCCAGGCCCTCGCCGGGGTCGCGCTGCCATGGCGGGGCCCTGGGGGCCGTAAACGCCGGCGCCGGAGCAGAAGCAAAGAGCTGCCGGGGCGCGGGGCCCTTCCCTGCCTTTGCTCGGGATAACCTCCGGGGCCTCTCCCCCCCAAAACGCGGCCTTTTCATTGAGACTGGGCCAGATAACTAAAGGTGCAAGAATCTCAAGTTTGGAGGCTTCTTGTGAACCACAGGATAAATGGGTGGAGCTGCAGTTGAGATTAGAATTACTATAGGGGCTTTTGAAATACATGCACTGATTAACTCCCCTGTCTTCCCTGGCAGCTGCTGGCTGGTGAGCAAATGTCTCCACACCACGGTGAGCTTTCTGAAGAAAACTGGAACTGAGCACCGGTGGTTGGAGCGGCATTTGAAGGATCCCTTTGTCAAGGCTACAAAGCAGCAGCATTACCGTTGCCGAAGTGCCTTCAAATTACTGGAAATTGATGACAAGCTTCATATCCTTCGTCCAGGGCTTTCTGTTCTTGACTGTGGAGCAGCACCTGGTGCTTGGAGCCAGGTTGCTGTAGAGAGGGTCAATGCCTTAGGTTCTGGTAAGTGCACATTCTTGACAGGCAAGATGGGGATGATACTTGAAGTGTTGAGAAAACTCAGCTGTGATGGTGGTGGTGTGGGGAAGGGTCATGGTTAATGTCAAATGCCACAGTCACTGGTAGAAGCGTGAAGGTGTGTGCCTACGTGACAATGAAAATCCTCATACAGTCTGGAGAAATCATATTTGTGAAATAAAAACTTGCCATGAGGTACTGCTATAGGTGTGACGAAGTGTTCTGACTGTGTTGTGGGGAGGAGCGCTACATCCAGTTCTGAAATTTGCGTAGCCATCAGCAGGTAGTGGTGTTTTTGTATTTTTATTTCCCATCTTGAAAAATGGTAGTAACCACTACATACTATCTATGTGTTTTAAGCCATTGATATTTACAAGCTAAGGTGTTACTATCTGTACTGTTGTCCACCATTTTCTGGACTGTCAGCTTTGAAAGAACAGGAAAATACCCAAGAAAAATAACCTTAGCTTATCCAAAGTGAGTGACTTTTCATGTCTTGAACGGATTATTTTATAGCAAACCATCCATCCATATGCACACAGCAAACTGTCTAAGTATAAGAAGACCAGATATAGCAGGTGATACATTGCTGTTTCTTGACTAGCATGGAGCTCATGTATATGCAAGTTTTTTGCAACCATTATTAGTGTTCAGTGTGTCATTCATTCTTACAATCTAGATCCTGCTGCCCCCAGTGGCTTCGTCCTTGGCGTTGACCTCCTGCGGATTTCTCCTCTGGAAGGAGCGGTCTTCCTGTCAGAGGCTGACATTGCAGACCCCAGCACACTGAGAACAATTCAGAGTCTGCTCCCTGCAGAGAAGGTGGATGTTATCTTGAGTGATATGGCGCCTAATGCAACAGGCATTAAAGAACTTGATCATCAGAAGCTGATCAATCTATGCTTAGGCCTTCTGAATCTGTCCCAAAGTATTTTAAAGCCAAAAGGAACGATGCTCTGTAAATTCTGGGATGGACGTGAGTCCCATCTTCTGCAAAACAGACTGAAGGAGCAGTTCCAAGACGTGAGAACTATAAAGCCTCAGGCCAGCCGGAAGGACTCTGCTGAATCTTATTATTTGGCAAGACTGTACAAAGGGAAATGAAAGCTGAGAACCACACATTATCAAACAGGTGATCAGACATTGAGTGGAAATCTGAATTTGGTGTGTGTTCAGAGAAAAAAATCCCACCATTAAGACCCTGAGAAAATCTGCCACAACTCTTACGAAGTACATCATGCTTTTCAGATACAAAAATAAACCAGGGTGGTGTCCTGCTGAGTTTATCCACTGATTATACAAGCAGAGTCATCCAATCTAGTTTCTCACCTGTGGAGAAAATGGTTGGGAATGGAGAGGAATAATCTGAAAGGCAATCTCTGGGGCTGGACTAATGGAAATGAAAATAAAGCAGTGATTGTATGAGTTTTTTTAATGTGTGCTTGAAAATCATTGCCCTATTAATGTCATATATGAGACTAACCATAAAGGCCGTTGTCAGAATGAGAGGGAACAGCAAGGGGAGTTTGAACCAATTTATTGCCTCTTTGTCTTTCTTAAAAGCTGGTGCAATTTATTAGCACATGTAAAAATAGATGACATTTCTATGCATGTCAGGGTCTGTATTGTCACGTACGGTCTGTAACGCAGCCTCTCAGGATACATGACTGGCTCTGGAATATTTAGCCCAATGGCTCTGCTGCATTTTCTAAAGACACAGGTTATATTTAGAAATTGCTACTTCATGGCACTCATAAATCCAGTGACAGTAGGGCTGGGTCATCGCTACTGAGGAGATAATTTCCCTTGTGTTTTCAGTAATGTTTTGTATTTGAGCAATGATGTTTTTTAGGTGAGATGACAAGATGCTCCTTGGATCCCAGACAGGGATGATTGCTGATGGAACGGCTAGAATTCAGTTCGCAAAAATAAATTTAGCCACTTCTTTATCTGGAAGTGACAACTTTTGCATTAAACAGCACTTTTATCAGGTCGGTTGTGGCATGAGTTACAAGAGGGGCTGGTAGCACTGCCTGTTTTTTTAGTCTTCCAGTTCTTTCTCGTTATAAATACCTCCTTTGGGATTGCTTACAGATTTATCTGATTTTAACTGCTTTGAAATCTCCGGATCTGGATCTGCATACTGAATGGGGTCAGCCTGAGCTGGGTGTTGCTTTGTGTGTGTTCGGGAAGGGAAAAAGCGCGATGCCCCTCCGCGCTGGGAAAAACTTTATTACTGGCGGTTCTCAGGCGGGTGGGGAGCTGAGCCCCTGCGCTCCCCGCTGCTCCTCCGGCTTCAGGGGCGGGGGGGGGTGGGCGGGCAGGACGGCTCCGGCCCGGGGTCGGGGCGGACAGGGCGGTTTTGGGGGGGTGGGTTGCGATGGGGCGGCGCGGAGCTCGCAGGCTCTTCGCAGTGAGGCGGGGCGTTACGGTAGGGCGGGGCGTTACGGTAGGGCCGTGCGCGCCTACTCCCGTCGTTACGGCGGACCGTCCCGTCCCGGCCGCCGTTCTCGCGAGATCTGGCCGCCAGTTCCCGTGAGATCTCGGCGCCGGGGCGAGGAGGGAGATCCAAGCGGTGAGTGAAGGCGGGCGGGGCGGCCGCCGCTCCCGCCGCCGCGCCGAGCGGGGAAGGGAGCCTGGGCCGGGTCCCCGTTCCTCTCTCTCACCCCCGGGCGCCCCCCCGCTGAGGCGGGGCAGGGCTGTGGGTGCTGCCGGGGCCCCGCTCCCGCTCTGCGCCCTCAGGTCCGTGAGGGCGAACCCCCCCGCGGTGCCCGGGGCGGCCTGGCGCCCACCGCGGCCGCTCTGGGGGGGTTTGGCGCGGGGTTGTGAGGGCAGGGGGTCCCTCGTTCCTTCCAAGGGAGCCTTGGCCGAAGGGTTTCTGCAGCGAGGGCGGGGTGGGGTGCACGAGTCTTCTTAATTTTTAGCGCTGTTAATTTCAAAACAGGCTCGCTGGAGCACAGTTACCTGTTGGCAGTGGTCTCTCTTGGCTTTATTTGCATGTGGTACTGAAGTATTTATTTCGAATAAATGTTCTCATTTGGGTTTTGGCTGATCGGTTGCCTGTGTGCTTCTATTGTGTCTCCTCTTTGTGAGGATATAAATCCAAAGAAAAATTTATGTATTACAGCAGAGTGCATACTCCTGAATGTTCACCTCAAATCTGTGTCTCTGGTACAAGCCTATGTGAATGTTGTGGGTTCCATTTCCTGGTTCGGAACCTTTTTCTATGCTTCTGGGGCTTTGTAGGGCATGCAGTCACTACAGGGACTCACTTGAGGCTTCCTGAAGTCTCCTGGGAAACCTTGTAGTCTTTTCTGAGCTCCAGGCTTGGTTTGTCTTTGGCCTTTTAGTTAGTGCCCTTCCAAATCTGAAGGAGGAATTGGAAAAACTTTTATGTAAATAAGGAGACACAGTTTTACTTACAGAAGTGATCTGTGAACTTGGGAAGTCTTGTTGCTGGAAGTTAGGTTCCAGAGTGCTTTTCGGAAACCAGAACCAAGTACTGCCAATGGTAGGGTTTGCTGCTGATACAGAATTAGTTCCCTCCATCAACCTCAAACGTTTGGAGGAAGAGTAGAGTTCTGTTTGTGCTATGTGCTGCATATCCAACAGTGTTAATTTGTATCCCCAAATCTATCCTGATTATACAGAAAAGGAGAATTTAATTTTGTGTAATGTATGACAGCTCTTATTTTGTACCCTCATGGGCTGAGATTCAGGGGAGAATGTGTTTAAACAAAAGCAAACCACTTCAGGTAGAAAGCTCAGGGAAGAACAGGCTCTCTTGCATCAGTTTCTCATTTCAGAGACCTCCTACTTGAGGCTGGGTTGGGTAGTGTTTTCTGGTTCAAGTTGATCCCAGCTGTGATTTAGCAGATTGGGTTTTCTACCCTGTAAATCGGAAAACCTTGCAGTTAGTGTTTCATCAGGGCAGTGATGTGTCTCTTAGCAAAGCAGCCAGTATACTGTAGGTTGTTCTGAATGTTTTGCTGATGCCTTTTTGGGTATTTCCAGAGCCATGGAGAACTTGGAAGAGAATACCACTGTCTTCTCCACCCTGCGATCCCTCAACAACTTTATTTCGCAGCGTATGGAGGGGGTGTCTGGTCTGGCTACTCCAGGATTGTCCCAAAGCTCCCTGCAGATGCAGTACCAGCAGAGAATGCAGGTGAGGAGTCCTCAGTTTGGTGGTGCCTGCAGCATCACTCCAGTGTGGTTGTATACTCCTGATTCCAGGAATCAGGACTGATTTCATTAAGATCTGACCATTCTTCCTAAAATTGATTTTCACTCGGGTTCAATAATGGAAGCTTCCTTTTGGTCAACATTTTAGAATCTTTAATTTTTTTTGAAAGTGTCAGACACACATCTGTTTTGTAAAAATGTAAGAAAGGTCTTTCCTGCTAGTTGCATCCAGCTCAGGAAATTAAATTATAAGTTGTTTTCATATTGCTGAACAAAGGAGCTTTATATCTGCTAATATTTTAATAATAAGTTACTTTGTTACCTTTTTTCAGAGTCTTCCTTAAAATTTCTTTGCCTGGACACATACAGGAGACTTGCATTGTGCTACTGCTTTTATGTGCTAACCAGTTATGCTTTCTTGTCCGCTTTTGTTCATATCCACTTTTTATTTGACTTTTTCCTGTAAGCTACCTCATGCTCGTAAAGCATGAAGTAAGTTGACATCTTGGATCATAAGGGCTCTTTATTAGGCTGGAATGAAGTTTCTGTATTCTGTATCTTAATATAATTTCCGTTTCAGTCTCTAAGTATAAAAAAACATTGCTTTCTTTTTGATGTAAATCTGCTTTGCGTTTGGAATATTGACAAAAACTTATGCATTCTCTCTGTGGTACGTCTCTGGTTACAGAGATGGTGAGAGGAAGCTCTCTGGTTAGAGAGCCTTCATTAGCTATGTGTTGAATATACATTGCTTAGACGTGAGGTGTTCTATCAACATTGTGCTGTAAGGTAATTTGAATAAAAAAAAGTGTAATGTTCTAGCAAGTAGTAGAAAAACATCGTCTTTTTCTCAGCAGTTAAATTTCATGGGAGGTGTGATCTTTGCTTCTTGGTTAGCTGCTGTTACTTTTATGAGGCTTGGGGAGTTCATAGTTAACCTTTTTTTAGATAGAAAAGTATATTTTGTCAGAGTACCTTTAGAGATTGTGTGAGGAATTCTGAATGAACTAGAAATTCACTTCTTTCCAACTAACGTTGATTTGATGGGGGTTTGAGTGTGGTGTTGGAACTCTTGGTCTTCCCATCTGCAGCTGGTGTGAGAAGTACCATAAATATGGTGATAGTTTCCTTGTAATTTGTAAATGGCATGCAGGTGTCAGCTGAATAGTGCAGGGTGGGAGATAACGGTGTTATTGCAATGCTGTTAATGGTGTGTGATGTCCCTTTTCACATATGAACTGGCCAGTTGGAAGAACAAGCTGGGCAGATCCACTCCAAATCCCAGCTCCTGCAGGTGGAACGAGAGAAGATGCAGATGGAGCTTAGCCACAAACGAGCCCGCATAGAGCTAGAGAAGGCAGCTAATACCAATGCCAGAAACTATGAGGTAAGTATGACAGTTGCAGATGGCTTGATATCATAGGTCCAAGTCAGAACATATGTAGTGCATCTATGTTGGTGTTTTAGTTTGGATCAGGGATATGCTCTTGACTTCTCACATGCTGTGCTTTGGTTTGCAGTGGTGTGTCTCAGCATGTGTATAGTCAACTTTTTTTCGGTGAAACTAAACTGAAAGATGCAGTCCAGGAGCAAGCTTAGTATCCTCCAACTGCTAATGGACACTGTCTTCAGAGCAAGACTTCAGCGAATCTGTAGTAAATGCTCCTGGAATGCAAATGTGGTGGTGGTGGTGGTGTGGGTGTCATGTTCCCAGCCCCAGCTGTTTTGCTCTACAGATCACCTTGCAGTGCATTGCACTAACTTGCTAATGTACTCAAGAGCCTGAATGCTGAAGCCTTGTTTGGTTGACAAGCTGATGATCTGATCACTAAATTGTTAGTTTACCACTGAAGTTGTCATGGGTAGCAATAACAAAAGGGATTTGTTATTTGTTTCTTCCAGAAGTATTTAAGGATTTTTCTCCCAGATGAATTCAAACTTCTGCTGGCACAATTGCGAGCGTTTCGTTTGTGTGACTGTAATTAATTGGTGTGGCAGCAGTGCCAACCATGCACTGTCACACAAGAGAGCCTGCACAGATAAAAGTGATCCTCACTCAGGGACTAATAGCTTTTATTGGTTTCTGGTTTTATGCCCACATGTTTGTTTAACTACATTGCTGAAATAAGTAGTAGATCCGTGGGTTTTGTAGCATAATGCAGCTAATTATTTAAAAATAAATCTTTAAAAAATAATCACGTTTTGTTGTATTTTACAGGGGTGCTGGGTGACAGATGTAGTATGTAATTGTGAAATAGCGAGTCAGTGACTAAATTCCTTGTTCCTCTGAAGTCAGGTGATGTGGGAT
Source organism: Tyto alba (assembly GCF_018691265.1). Lineage (NCBI taxonomy): Eukaryota > Metazoa > Chordata > Aves > Strigiformes > Tytonidae > Tyto > Tyto alba. Next base: position 5,988,217 of record NW_024881302.1, read on the forward strand.
TAAGCCATGAAGAATTCAAACTGGAATCTAGCTGAGTCAGTCACAGAAACTCTTGAAATACTGGTACTAAAAAAGAGAGCAGCACTAATCCAACACTGTGGTAATTACCCTGCTCAGATTCTGTGTTTTTTTGAGTCATGTGGATAAAGGTTTTAGGAACCTCACATTGCTTTGCATAATCCTTGCTTACTATGTAAATCCATGTCTCGATTTGCTTTGATTAGCAAAGCAATTTACTACACGTTTTTTTAATAAGTGTTAATCAATTTGTGGTAGAAATAAGCTGAAATGATGTATGAAAGGTTGACAGAGTGCTAAAATATTTATTGTATTCATTGATAATACTGTGTATTTAAATCTTATTTCTTTTCTACTAAATAGCCTCGTACAATTTCCAGAAGTTGCAGAGTGAAGTTTGTCTTATTAATCCAACTGTTGAGATTTGAGTTTCTGAAAGTTGATTTGCTATGCGTGGGTCAGCTTTTAATTGAAGCATCAAATGTTTTCATCTTTGATCCTCTGGAGAGTGTGCAGTGGAGTCTGTGAAGCCATATCTGTATTCTCATATTCATGTCTCGATCTGAGAGATTTGGAAGACTTTCTTAATTTTCTAGCTCTGTTGCCCTGAATAATTCCTTGACACTGAGTTGCTGCTGGTAAGACTTTTGCCCTTGCTAGTGCAAAGGTTAAAGCTATGGTGTGAGTAACATTGCTTCGTGACGATGCTTTGGTGATCACAGTAATGAGGGATGGAGACAGGAGAAACAAACAGCTTCACCTTTGTGCTATTTTATTCTTATGTCTCTTTGCATTTTTTTTTTTTCCTTCCAAGCGAGAGGCTGACCGTAACCAGGAGCTGCTCACACGCATAAAGCAATATCAGGAAAGGGAAACAGAAGCTGAAAATAAATTGAAAGAACAAATGGAGATGAACAAATCCTATAAGAAGAGCATGGAGACAATGAGTAAGAAGCTGCAAGAGAAAGAGAGCAAATTATCTGAAGCTAATGAAGTAAGAACAGAGTAATTTTTTAATCCATCCATAGCTTCAAGTGACTTGACAGTTCTTGTGAATTGAAAATGCCCTTTCTGGTTTAAAAAAAAATATATATATAAATTTGGAATCACTACGTTCGTCATTTGGAAATGAATAAACCCTGGTGGTCTGGGTCTTTGCTCTGAAAGTTTAGATCCTAACCAAGTCCTGATATAAGTGAGCAGGTCAGAAGATGTTGCTGTGTTAATTAACAATGAGAAGAGATTTCTCAGGTTGATACGGAGAAGGAGGAAAAAAAAGTGCAAGGCAACATACAGCATCTAGGGTTAGTAGTCAGGTTATATGACTGAGTAAAGAAAGGGGAAGTGATGGAGAGGATGGGAAGGTGTTCAAGGAAGTGGGGAGAACCGTAGAGTGGATGAGACCACAGTTATGTACAAAATATGTCTTCCCAAAGTGTCTCAAATGCCTGTGTGTTTCATTCTAGGATGGATGCTTGGATAATAATTTCAGTTCTTTTGGATGAACAGACAATCTTCTCAACCCTCAACCTTTTCAGATATTATAATTAAGTTTAGTTAGTTAATTTGTAACTTTTCTGTTTAATTTGGTTTCCTGCACCAGTTCTTAAGCCTTCCTCCTGCCTAGATATCACTGGAAATGCATCTATGTGATAAAGCACGTAAACAGATTTAACCTGCCAGTTATTGGTGATTAAAAACAGGGAGACAGTGATGGTGTGTGAGAGAAACTAAACCCACATGTGAAATGTGTCCAGCAGTTCTCCTTGTCTTCTTTTTATTTTCATATTCATCAGTATCAAGATGAGAACTGTACATGTCTCTCTGTCTAGAAAACACCCTACATATGTAATATTTTGAGATTTTTCTCTCTTTTTCTGATAAAGGGAGCTGAGTAATGGCTATTTGAAACAAACCTCTAAGTTTTTATTTACAGTGAGGATATTTAGAACAAAATCTTAAAAACCACTGGCCTGTATTCTTAGGGAAAGCATAATACTTCTGGGATTTGGTTGAGGCAAACCCAGCCATTTTCAATTTTGAAACTGAGACAAAATATATTTGGAATGGTTGTGGGATCTTTTTTTTTTCCTTTCTTTTTTTACTTTAATATAGATACTTGTGTTTTATCATCATCTGACTTTGAAGCTTGATATTTTTCATGCCAGTTTGAGGTCACCCACTTAATAGGTAATGGAAATGACAATTTGGGTGACAGATGAAAGCGACTAAATGATTTTCTCTTGACTTTGTTTTTGAGGTGAGTTGCAGGTGTGAAGGTTTGCAAGAGTGTGGGATTGTTTCTGGATTCTGTGTTTGCACTTTTTAGTTGGATATGATTTCTGTTTATCAATAATGTCCAGCTTGGAGAGTCTTAGCCTTGTGTGTTTATTCTTTCTTTCTATTAATTCAGACAATCACTATATTAAAAGGGAAAATATCAGAGCTGCAGTGGAATATAATGAATCAAGAGATGCAGATGACAAGCCAAGACTCTCAGAAGCAGGAACTGATGGAACAGCTGGATGTTCAACATAAGTAAGCAGGGGGTGAATGACTGTAGGGAGAAAAAGGCAAACAAAACTTCAGTCTTCTGCAGCTGTTGTCACTCAGAAAACTTTCAACAGCGTTTGATTTCTGCTCTTCAAAGGGGTTCTTTGATCTGGATGTGGAGGTTATAACCGTTGTTTGAAACTAGCTCTGAGGTGCAATTTAATTGTACCTTGAGGAAAAAAAAAAAAAGAGCTTAAAATCTCAGCGATGTCTCATGTTCATGGTAGAGAGTTAACAGAAGGCATGTGGGTGGGAAAGGCTAATCTGAACTTTATAGACAGAACAGAACAAAAATATCAAACCTTAAATCATAGTTAAAGAGTAGTTGAAAGATGTGTTTTTCCTTGCTTACTAAGTTCAACTCTTCAATTTCAAAGGTCCTGTTTATTTACTGTGAGTGTGTATTGGTTTCAGAGTTAAGATGGGTTCATTGTCAAATACTTCTCAAGATGCATTTTGTTACTAAAATGGGTATTTTTGCCTCTAAATTAGAGGGAGATGTTATGAGTGAAACTGCATGAGAGACAGTCTTCTGTAACAGTACCATATACCTTGTTAGTGGTGTTTGAAAATGTTTGTCAGAGATACTTCTGCATGTGGGTTGTTTCTGGTATGTGATTCCTGGGTGCTAAACCCCTCTTGTGTCTACATCTAATAGAAAATGGCAAGAGGCTAGCCAGCAAATCCAGACATTGCAAGCAAGCCAATCCCTACTGGGAGAGTACGAACAGAAGATTAAGGTAAGAAACTTTGTGGCTATATAAAGCTTTAGTTTTTGGTTTCTTCTATGGAAAAACAGAACAGTGTTTTTTTTTTTTTTTTTTTTTAAAATGTCTATTGCAGAAACAAAAGTTTAGTTTGTCGCATAAGAATCTGATGTGATGGCCAGCAAGAGCTGAAGGTAGCTAAATTCAATTGGATGGACCAGGCTACCTACAATTAGCTGTAACATGACACTCTTCACCTTTGTTGTATCAGTTAATTGGAAGAAAAAAATCCACCCATGCTTTATAGAAAGGTGCTTTATAGCTGTATGCAGTGCTCTGGAGAATGCTCTGCTTGATCTTTTGCCTGAGCACAAGATTGCTCTGCAAAAGATTGCTTCTAGAGCAGTCTTTTTTCAAATGGTGGTGGATGAACCTAGCACCTACAGTTACTTTTCTGCTTCCCTCTGGAGTTGGGTTTAGCTCTTTCAGAAAGTGCAGTTACTTGCAAAGCCTTCAAAACCACGCTGACCTAAATGTGAGCATAGAGGTGCTTTTATGTCCTTTCAAATTAACATGCAGGTTGGTGGGAGTTCATCTTTTTCACTTGTTTTATCTTTCTGAGGCAGATGGGGAGAGTTAGTTTGGTTTGAGCAGGTGCTGAGAGTGGCATTGCGTGTGGTTGCTTTAAAGTAAAGCTACACTGAAAGCCAGCCTTGTTGCCAGTTCTGTGACTGCAAGAAGAGCCTTTCTCCATTGAAATGAAAGATCAGGAAACAGGATATCAGACTGCAATACAGCTCCAAATAAACTTTTTTTTTTTTTGAGGGGACAAAAAAAGGGCGACATTTACCAAAATACTAAAATGCACAACTGCATTTCTTTTCATTCTTAATTTTTGTAGGCTATCCAAATGTCCCTCTACACTTCATTGATGGAGAGATAGAGGACAAGAAAATCACAGATTTGGTTTAGTCAATAGAGAAAGATCTTTTTAATGATTAGCAGAGATCTTTTTTTGTTATGAATTTAGGGTAAGGAGGTGTAGAGAAGAGTCCAGCGCAGGTATTACAAGTGGAAGGAGAGTCGTCCCTACTTTGAGCAGTGGATTGGACCAGATGACCTACTGAGTTCCCTTCCAACTTTATTCAAGTCATTGATTTGAGTTTAAAAAGGTCAATGGAGAAGTAGCTCTTATAAGTTCCAGGTTAATCATTGCTGTCCCCTTGTCATCCCATGTTTTCCAGGATCTGGAACAGAAGTTCTCCCAGCAGGAACATGATGCTCTAATTGTCAAGAACATGAAGGCAGAACTGGCCCGTTTCCCAAAAATGGAGCGGGAATTGCGCCAACTCAGGGAGGAAAATGCCTACTTCAGGTGAAAGGAGGGATCAGTTGTTGAGAAGTTTAGTTTGTGTTCTCCTGTACCTGCTACAATTGCACTGTATGCACTTTCAAATCCTTCTATTGGGCTTCCCTATGGGAAACTTTAAATATTTCATATTAATAGTGCATATGATTTGAACAGTGTTGTGATGTTTACTAGATGAGAGGATTTGACACAGTCTGCGTAATCTTCCTGAACAGTGAGAGCCTCACAGAATGAATATTGATTATTCTGGATGGTGATACCTGTTTGTTTGAAAAAATTAAATGTTTAAACATAGTGATGAACTTTATACAGCTTTGGGAAAGAAATCCCTGTAGAGAGAAGACAGCTGAACATTTCTTTAATAACTGGTTTTACTTAGTTACTGTTGCCACTGTTTTAAAAGCCTGTTGTTCCAGCATAATGTTTGGGAAGTCTTTTGTTTAAAATTCTAAAGCACTCCGATGTAGCCCTTGGTAGAGTAGACCTTCTGGGTTTCTGAAGTGGAAATTAATTTGAAAAATTAAATTCCTGTGTACTATGAAATAACTTTCCTTAAAGATTTTTTTTTTTTTTTTAGAGTAAGCTTAATTTCCATCTTCTGGTGCATCTCAAAAAAAAAAAAAAGCCTAAATTATATGAGTGATCTTGCCAGCTTTTTCTATTATAAAATTAAGTAATTTCCCTTGGCTTTGTTCTTGGTATTGTTGCATTATCATTTTAAATTGTTTATCTCGGAATCTTTTCTCATGCTTGTTGTTTGTGCACAGAAACATGATATCAACAGATTAAAGGTAATTTTTTTAAAAACAGTTTTATTTCACCCTTGCACACCTCTATTAAAGTAAAACCAAGCAGTCTCAATGCTTGTTTAGTCATCACAGAATACTCAAAAAGCCTGAGTGTCTACTGCTTGCTGTGTTCCAACCCTGCATTCAGCCTGAATGAAGATTAGCGTTGGGAGTTTTTTGCTACCCTTCACGCTGTTTTGTCAATCAGTAAAGCAGATACAAAACTTCAGGTTATTTGGACATAATTAGGATGGCACTTAGAGTAGAAAAAAAACCAAGTTAATAAAGCTGTGTTTCTTTTGTAGCAGTGGCTTTGCAAGAAAGGTTGTAGAAGTGAGTCAACTGAATGTCATAACCTCTGTTCTGTGTCATATGGTTCCCTTGTAATTATCTGTGTAACTGGAAGTTTGTGAGAGTGAATTGAGTTGCATGGCTCTTTAATCATTGCCTTTACTTCACCATAGGGAAATGAAAGAGAACAATGGATTGCTTAAAGAGGAGGTAGAAGGTCTCCAAAGAAAACTGGAACGCTATGAGAAAGTCCAAGCACAGCTAGTGACCGTTGAACTGGAAAATGAGGTGAGGAGCTGGTGACATTTGGTGGATGAGCAGAGCAGGGATTTTCTTTGTTGCCTGTACTGTCTTTTAGGCTCTTCTTGTATTGTGTTAGTTGAGATATGATACCTGTTTTAATTAATGGGTTTGAACTAGGCATTCCCGAACTTCAATGTCAGCATGAGGGGAGCTGTGGCAGTGAAGGTGAAAAAGGATATTTGCTGTTCAGCTGGAGATTTTGTTTAAAGAACAATCTCATCACAGTGTCTTTTTTGGCCTTGCTGTTTCTCTCTTACCTTTCTTCTGCTGGAAATGCTTTCTTTGGTGTTCAGCTTTGCCCAGACATGGTGTTGCCAAACAGGCGTGTGGTAATAACCTTGATACACACGTGGATTGCTGCCAGTGCTAGCAGGGCCAGCACATGGTCCCAGATGAATAAAATTGTCTTGCCTCCTTCCCACGCTATATCAAGCATACAGCGAGTTGTCAAGAGATTAACCCAACTGTTTAAACTTGTTGATCTGCAGAACTATACTGGTATCTGATCAGGTTTAGATGCTACTGTCTTGGTATTGACTGCAAGCAAAAAGCTATAGGAGAAACTAGAAAAGGAGAAATAGGCATTTCAGCTGCTATAGAACATGTGCTGAGAATACAGCTTGTTTTCTGCTGCCAAGACTCCAGATTACCAAGGTCAAGCACAGTGATGGTTGCTCATCTATGGTGCTGAAGTGTAACATGATTTCTGTGTTATAGTAGGGCTGGAGAATGACAAACCAAAAGTGCTAGATTAGAAGATCATGAAATTCCCAGGAAGGAAAGGAAGGACACACACTGACTTTGAATGGAAGATTATGAGAAAACTGTGTGGCAAATGAGCCATTAGAGCATTCATATATGTCTCTAACTATTCTTTTGATCTCTACTTTAGAAACTTCTGGAGAAATTAAAAAGCTGGGAGAAGCTGGACCAGAGCACTGGCTTGAATATCAGGTATGTGCTCACAGCTCTGGAGGGCGGTAAAACTTCTAAACAACTTGCCTCCCCTTATAATCATCTGACCTCTGAAGTGTGTTAGTCATGTTTTCTTTCTGTCTCTTCTTCATGTGGAAGCTCTTCCAGTACCTTTTATTATATATGAGAAGAACTATAAGAGACACACTGTTATAAAGTATCTTTGGGAACTAACAGATGTTTTTCACCAAGTTGGCTTGACCAATGTCTCTGAGACCAAGGTTCAGTTTTGAGTTCTTTGAGCTCCTTCCATATAGCAATGCATTCATGTTTAGTTAGAGATTCTGCTAGCTTAATAAGTGAACTTGTAAGAATTTTAGGGTATGTCCAAGGAAGAGAAGGTGTATTACTTATCACAAATTGTAAATTCCTCTGAAATTTGGATTTCAAAATAAACTTCCAGCTCATGTTGTGACTTTTCTTTCCCTAAAGCAGCTGAAGAACAGTTGTTATTATAATTATTTTATCTAACAAGAAAAGTGAAATAAACTCAGTTCCTTATGAAAGGGGGGAAAAACCCCTTACCTTCACCAGTGGTGTTTTGGAACACCAGCTAGTCTCTTTCTGTACTGTTACTTAACTCTTGCTGATATCTGGAGCGCTTAACCAGATTTTTTTAGGGTCTCTGGTATGTATGTGGTATAAAAAGGGCCTGGAAACAGTGCATCTTCTGATCTTTTTCTTCCACCTCAGGAGGTTTTCTGTGTAGCTATGCTGCTTCCGTGTGTCGTGTTTCAGCACTCCTTTATTTTCTTTAAATATTTACATTGTTATTACACTAGAAGGAGAGATGCTTCTTTGTAAATACCTGTCTTGATATGAGTATTACAGTACAGATCACCTTTCATACTGGATCAATACCTGAACTACAACATGAGCTGCAGAACCTAATTTTACCAATTGTTTGTTTATTCCATTCATTACATGTGCCCAACAAGAGAGCGATGGCTGCACACTGCTGGGTTTGTTTGGAAGGAGGAGTGTTTGGATGTGCACCTATGGTTTGGCACATTGCTTCATGTAACAGCTACTTGTGTTCAACTTGGGAAAGCATCCTTAATTTTACCAGTGTTTTCTGCTTAATGAGGATAATGGACCTTTTTCTACAGGCGTGCTAGTATGTAGCATGCTTGAGATTCTCTCCTGCTTTTGCTGAGGATACATGCATTTAGATGAAGTTAGAATTGTGCTAAATCTCCTATGGCAAGGAATGGACAGAAATAGCATGAATCCTTTTCACAAAGCCTGTTCTAACAGACAGTGGAGTAAAAGCTTTTTACTTACCTCAAGCTGTTAAAGGTTTAATGAGGTAATTTCACACTGGGAGAGAAATGGAACCAAGTGATTCTGCTTGTTGAAGTCTAATAACTCCTTCATTTAAAATCAGAATATTCACTGTAAAGTGTTATGTTTTTGATTGGGCCATATTGTTTAGTGCTGTTAATGGTGTCTTCTCATACAGAAAAGGGAATTGCTCTTGAGAAAAAATCATCTTTTGCATGCAGTTGTAGCAAGTGGAACTGAATGATTTCTCCCTTCTTTTTTTATTTTTTTGTTGTTGCTCAGACTTCTCACAGCACGAATCATGTAAATTTTTGGTCAGGGTTATGAAGATGATGAGAGATCATTGTCCTAGTTAAGTTCCTGGAGTATGCTGTTGGTGAAAGTTTGAGAAGAGTTAATTGCCCATCTCTTAAAATAGGAACAAGTTGTATGGTTGTCCCAAAGAGCCAGAGCAATGTGCTGTTTCCTAATAACTAGATAAGCAAGGAAAAAGGGAATTCATTAGGATTTCTCATCTTTTCTTACTGCGTGTTTGATTGGTGCAGAGAATGTAAGGGAAGTGTGTACAGCATGTGGCATTTTAGGAGCGGATGGTTTTTCATTTCCTCCAGCACTTCCATAGGGCTTGTTCTGTGTCTTCACTCAGTGGTTTCTGTTCACTGATTGCCTGGTCCCAGCAGGCTTTTTGTCAGATTGGCTTCTGACCAGACCTTTGAGTGACATTTTATGTAATAATATTTGGAAAGGAGGTGTGGATTTTAGGAGTGTAGTGGTAATCCCACTGTTTTTGGTACGGATCTCTTTCTGGTAACAATGGAAGAGCTAAGCATTCACCCAGTGCTTCACCTTTTGGGGGGGAAAGCAAGTTCATTAACAATATAATCAAAGGCTAATCTTATGTTTGCTAATTCTGGATTCCACTTATAAGCTCCTGGGGTTTCCTCTTGCTCTTATAAACTGTAGAAACAGAGACAGCTTTAACTCTAGACCATGTCAGTGTGTTTGCATCGCTGTTGAACATTGTTCTTTCCAGAATTCGCCCTTGGAATTACGCCTGCATCATACAAGCGTTATATAATATCCTTGTAAGCTGCAGAATACCCAGATAGTAAAATAATACCATAGTTATGTAAGGTTCATTTATACACATTATGAATCTACATAATATTTTTTGTGCTTGATTATATGTCCTTTTGATATTTTGGTTTTCTGACTGCCTACTTTCTGATATAGCTGTCTCTGGTTTTTATTCTGGATGTAATTTTGTCTTGTAGGTCTTCTTTGTATGTTACTGTTATGTCAGGGATTTTCATATATTTGTCATGTGTTGTTCTGACTTGATATTCCTCCAGTAGGATTTGGTTTCAACTGTAAAAGGAAAAACATTATGTTTTGAAAATTCTTGCTTTGAGAGTAAAAGTCTGTCTTACTTTGGAGTTTATTCTCTTTGAGAAGGCTACTCATGTATGGCTATTGTAGGACACTTATTAGGAAAGAGTTGTGTTGAGAAAACAAGTTTCTTGTACTTTGCCTCTCCAGGATGTGCTGATGTAGTTTGTACTACTTCAAATTCCAGTCTTTGTGTAATTGAGTTGTTGACCATGTTAATTATGAAAGACTTGGTTGTTTTTTCAGAGCTGGACTTAGAGCTTAGAGATATTTTCCAGCTATCTTCTTGACTGCCATTAAACAACATGTATTTTAACAGAAAAATATTTCTGGAAGGTTGTGTGCAAGAGGGGTGCGCTTTATTTGGATGACAGTATGCAAAACCACCCACAAGATGGCATCCTTTCTCCTGCTGCTGGAAAAAGCTGATTTTCTGCTCCAGTCTGGCAGGCTGAGCCTGGTGTAAAAAGCATCAACTGGGAACCTTGAGATAAGGATCAATTAGTCGAAGGAAAATTGTTCATTGTTGCTATCACATCTTTTAAAAATCTGTTTAATGCAATCAGTGTCTCCTTGTCCACTACTTAGGGTAGTCACTTGTTATGAAAAAGATTTGTGCATATTTCTGTAATGGCATACAGAGTGTTTTTCCAACCAGCTCTGTAAATTTCATGTTTACACCATATATTCTTCAGTTTATCTTGTTTAATAGGAGCTCTTTAAAGTCTGATTCTTTTCTCTCCACCTCAAGCTTTAGAATTGCATCTTCTAGAGCAGCACTGTTACTTTTGTGACTTTCCTGTCTGTACCATGTAGAAGATACCCAAATAAAAAAGGAGGGTTCTTGTTCTGTGAGCTTTTAATATAAATAAGACTTCTTTGCTGCTGCTTGTCTGTGTTTGGCTGGTATTGCCTTTGTCCTCTAATGAATTAGCCAGGTGATTTTGCTACCCATAAACAGATACACCCTGGAGTATGGAATGATGCATCATATATGTTTTAAAGATGAGGCAGTTAGTAAGTCAGATACTGATAGCTATTGACAGCAGCTGACAAGGGTTAATGCTAACTTTGCCTTTGTATTTCTCTAAGTGACAGAAGATTGCAAATTCTGAAAGGTTGAATTTTTGCTGAAAAGTTATGCATGTTTGTGAAGGCCGACAGGTGGACCACAAACAACAGCTTCAGAGGAGTTTTAGTCCAAGCATTTTATTTTTTTTTGAGAGACTAAATAGTAATGTGTGATGTGTGGGTTGTTTTGGTTTTTTTTTTGGCTTTTTAAATTGGAAGTAGTGATTATATGAAGTTTTTACCTTTTCACCTGCTGGGCTCAAAGATCTTAGTATACACAGCAGAATTATTTTATATCAGTGATAGATTTTTGATGTTAGACTAGTCAAGGATTGGAAGGTGATCAAATATATTGATAATGATCTACTTAAGTAGGTCTTTCCTTTTTGGGGCACCATTTTCAGTTGCAGATAGTCTTGTCAGCTCAGGCTCGGTGTTTGTGGAAGATAGAAGAAAAGATTTTGTTCATATTACTTTCAGAATCCTTTTCCTTTTTTCCATGCCCATCACAGGGAAGCAATGGAGAGATCATCTGTCCTTTTCTGAAGGGCCATGGAAAAGAGTATGGAAATTAAAGGTGAGGTTGACATATCAGAAAGAAAAGTGTCATGCTTGGAGTCTTCAGTGTTGCTTGGAGGCTCCAGTCATGGTCATGGAGATTCTTGGGTTGCATCATATTGGAAAGCAGGCCTTGGCCCCCTGATGCCTACTCTGTAAGGCTGACCTGAAGAGACTCTTAAGTTTAATGAAGCATAGGTTGGGAGAGTACATATAGTCATCCCTCAATTTGCAAGGATAAATTTAGTTGGCTTCAGTGACAATATCGCATTAAGCTGCTGTAGCTGCTTCGCATGCTTGCTGTCCAGGCCTGTAAAGGGAAGTGCAGATTTGACAGGAATTCAGGCCAGTGCTTAAGGACCATTTTCACTTAGTGAAGCCTGCCAGCTGCAGACAGCAGACACTGATCTGCTGACCTGTCGCCTAGAGCCAAAGAAGTGAACCTGTTAATGCTGACCTGGTTTTCTTTCTGAAACATCTGTGGGCTGGCTGGCTGACAAATCTTGGGGACTAGCTTCCTGCAATGTCTGAGACCAATTAAGAAGAGGAGATAGTGTGAATGTGTATGCATTTCCTCCCTAAGAAAGGGTTTAATTAAGTGGCAAGCATCTCTATTTAGTACAGTGGTTAGCACAGTTGTAATTTGTAATTACACAGGTGCTACACTCGGTACGGGAAGTCCTTCTATGCAGATTCTGCTTTTGGATTTGGGGGGAAGGGAGGAGAGAGAAAGGGGAAAGGGAATCAGATTTCTTGATTCTGCATTTAGTGGTGGATTAGTGCTCTTTTTTTTGCAGTGAATAGAAGAGAAGGGAGAATATTGGAGTTCTCTACTTTCCTTTTTGAATCTTGATTAACTATGCTTAGCTACTCTGCACTCTCTTCCATCCAAGGCATTGAATATCTTTGCAGTAGTGAATGAAGCTCATAATCTTCTCCTTTCTCACAAGGTAGTAATTTACCTTTCTCTGAATGTCCATTATGAATAAGTAGTTACTGGTTAAAAAAAAAAAAAAGGCAAACCAAAATCTGTTGACAGATATACAAAGCAGTGCATGTTGAAATAATTTGAATTGCTCGTATGTATTTCTGGATACTTAATTAACTGCAACCAATCAAGACAGGACTGGGGGTTACTGTTGCTAGTTCCAGTAATGCCACAGTTCTGGCATGACTGTTGCATAGTTGAGCAAATATTTTTATTGGAGTAGCCTATTGTAGCATTCTGGTATCTTGTCACCAAACAAGAAATTGACCCAACTAAAAGCATTTGATGCTGACTGCACTCCAACTGTACCACTGACCTGAAGTGCTAATTTCTGTGTTTGGGAGGGCGAGGGGGTAGGTTTGGGTTGGCTAATGGTGGCCCCTTACTTTAGAGCTAAGTCCCTAATTGGAGAAGAAAATTAGAATTAGCATAATATGAGGATATTGAAGGTTCATTTTGTACATCTAAGTTTTATGTAAATAATTGTAATTTATGATCTGTGGACATACTGAAAATTGCATGACTTCTGTTTGAGATTTTCAGTGTAACATAAGCTGTTTCATCACAGTGGGAATTTCCAGGTCACCAAAAAGGGAGATAAACACTATATAGGGGAAAACACTAATTAAAGAAACCCACGAGTAAACAAAAAACAAACAAAACCCCAAAGTTTATTAGGGAAACTTTTACTGTTATGACTCAGTTTACCTCTTGGAAAGATTATATGCTGTTGTTCTGGAATAGACATAGTACTGCATTTTATAGTTAATTTTAAGGGCTTAATTTTGTCTTAAAAAAATTTGGCCTTCCACTGAAGCTGAAGGTTTAATAAATATTAAGGAATTCACTATGTGCAGAGGGCCAATGTATGCAGGTCACTAATATTCCTCAAAATCCCTCAAAATAGGGCTTTCTGCTGGCTTCTGCACAGGGATTAATGTCGTGTGAATTTCTTTTGCATAGTTCTGCCAGGGCAAGTTAGTCTTTAGAGTGGTTCTGCCATTCCTGTCACAGGGGGCTTGTGACTCAAGTGTCTGTGTGAAAATGTTCTGTACCTACCTGGTACTTTATGGTTCTGTGAGCACTGCAGCTGAAAGGTGGTCCTGCACAGCAAAAGGTAATCTGGAATGGAAACCAGCTTTCAGTCAGATCGGATCCCTCATCAGGTTTACTGTGTGGGTGCAGAAATATTTGTGCTGCTCCAAAGCAGGGCAGAGGAAGTGGCAGTGAGCAGCCATGGCTGGAAGGGATGAGGAAGATAATCATTGTGTTTATTTAGAAATAAAGGTTAGGTGCTCAGTGGTTTTAAGACTTAATATGTGTAGAAGATGAAAGCGTTGCTTTAGAAGCATTTAAAATCTTGAGAGAGAAGTACCTGAACAGTTCCAAAGGGGATCTTTGTCTTTGGAGATTGAGGTAAGAGTTTTGAGAGAAAGCTAATTGTGGTTGTCTTACAACAACGGTGTGTGCACTGAAGCCACCATTCTTTACATAGAAGAGTCTTGGAGGAAGCTGTCACCTGTTGAATGTGACATGCAACATATGCTGGAGTATTGCTCTAAGCTCTTCTGTTCTTCATTACCCTGTTATGTTAAAACGTCCATTATTTTTCATTTTCTGTAGTGCCTTAGGTTTTAGCTTTACTTGACAGAATGCTTTTTGTGTACGGTGGGGAGAAACTGTTCCTTTGTCATCTCAAAATCTGAAACTCTAGTTTTCAGAGTAGTCGGAATGCAGTTTTGGGAGACTTCAGGCCATGTTTGGATGTTGGAAGGGAGTAATGTATTTAAATGTGATGTTTGGAAGCCTGATGTCAAATCTGTGCTTTAGCCAAAGTTTAGTCTTCTCCTATTCTCATGATGTTGATCCACTTAATTTTAATATGGAACCATCTGCGCCTCTTTTCATAGGTTTCTTAAAATATTGTAGGTCTGTTTCTGCCAGTTCTTCACTGAAATGCTGGGCAAAGCTTCCTGCCATATTTTCCTATCCAATATTAATTTTCTTCAAAAATGCTGTACTTGTCTCTGATGTTCAAAAATATTAGTATTCTTTCTCCGCTGCCATTAATACTTTTATTTCCATTTGAATATATCAGAGTAATAAGTCTCGAGGCTAAAGGAAAGATAGGAAGAGTGTGAAACATAATGGATGAGCACCTGACATGTAGGCAGACTGAGGCTGTAATGTAAAATCAGAGAATCAGAGTAAGAAGTAAGCAAGCTCACATCAAAAATATGTCTGTCCTTGCTTTGCATTTCAAAGCTCTGGAGCAGTTAAACAAACTGTCTTTCCAGGATCACAGATCTAGCATTCTGTAGAAGGAGAAAACTATTGAACAATAGCTTAGCACACTATCCGTCATCTTTGTTGAAGAATAATTTGAGGCACTTCAGTAGTTTGCCTACAGGAACTGTATGGAGAATAATGACATCAAAGAAAAGATGGACAATTCTTACTAGGGGAATAAGAACTTTATTTTGTAAGTGAAGACTGCAATGATTCCTTTTATTTTTTTAATGGAAAATAGCACTTCTTTTTCAGTTGACTTTCTTTATCAGAATATAGAGCGTTGTCCCAGCTTGAATATAGGTTGCACTTCCCAAACCAATAAACTTAAGGCTCTTTTTCTGCCAGGAACAGGGGTAATTTTAGAAATGTGTGCTGGTATGGTCGTCTGTGTAGCAGGTGATCTGTTTGCATGGGGGGCTCCCCAGTCAGACACTTCATTTTGTGTTGCTACTGTATTTCCTGCAAGTAGAGTTTGAAAAGCTGTTGAAAAACAGTTGGGTAAAAGTAGTTTGCTTTCTTCCAGCGTGTAGTGACCCATGTTATGTGTAAATGGCTTGAACTTAGGTGCTCACTCTGCTGTGAAGGAGAAGCTTTCAAAAATACAGACACTTTTATAAAGAGCCACTTTCCTTACATTAAGCTGTCCTGTTTGCCTTAAAGTGAAATTATCATTTAAATAGCAGAGACTAATCAGCAAGGGGATGGTTTGCTACTGTCAGAGAGCTCAAATGCTCATGCTTGATTTTTATTCAGCCTCTTATTTGGTCATTTCCACAAACCCAATAACCACTATAATTTCTAGCTCATTTTTAATTTTACCTTTCCAATTCCATTTTAGCATCTTTCAGTATTTCAGTTCTAAATTTTCTGCTGGGGCTGTTGACATGCTATGCCTTCCCTCTCCCTTAGATGTGCCATGTATTATACCTCATGTATCCCCAGAGTTCTGTTTTTGCAGGGAAACTTTTAAACAAAAATGTAAATATGTACATGCTTATTGAGAATGATTTTGTTTTAGTATAGCAATGCACGTGCCTTTTCTAAACAGAAGCAAACCAAAATGCTTCAGTTAGTATTGTATTGTGCTACTCCCTTGTACCAGTGGGCATGGCCTTTATCTACAGGGCAAGGAATCTGCCTTCTTCATTGGATCAAGGAGCACCAAGATCGATTGTGCCAGACTAACGTAACAGCTTTCTTTGTCTAGAGAATTGATTATCTTATCAAATGAAACACGATAAATCTAATTTATTTGAACTTCACTGAAACATTTGATCAAGAGAACCACTTGGGAAAGTATAAACCATGTAGGAGATGGTGGAAATTAATAGAAGAATTGTAGGGTATATAAGGAATTGTTTAAGCAGGGGTTGTTGAAAGGAAAATGTGATAAGTAGAATTCCTCCAAGATTAGCCTTAGGATCTGCTTTATTTAGTATTTCTAGTAATGGTTTTGGTGCAGAAATTTGATGTGTGCTGATAAAACTTGTCTAATGATGCCAAGTTCAGAGGATTCATAAATAAACAAAAGCTGGATATGCAAAACTGAGTGACCCTAAGGACTACAGTGAAGAAGTGGGACAAAATGCAGTGAAACAAAGAACAAGGCTCCACAGAATTTGGAGCTGAATACAGACTTTTGTTAAATGTAGCACGTGCAGTGGAAAGGACTAGAAAAAGGGCTGTGTACTTGTTTACAACAGGTTGACTTAATTATCACACCTAGGATACACCCGGAGAAGAACTTCCAAGGAGGTGAAAGTGTTCAAGTGCCTCTGTAGATGGCCTGGGAAATGCTTCTCAGACTTCTCATCACCTGCTGTGGGGGAAGATAGTGGCAACTAAATGCAGAAAAAGGTTGCTGGTAGGAGCCTGAGAGCCACCTGAATCAGTGGTGAAGAGAACGACTGGCCTCTGCTAGCAAAGGCTGCCAGGAGATGTAATTGCTGTCAAGAAATAAGTGGCTGGAGGGGAGAAGAAGGAAGGGTGTATCAATACCAGTTAAAAAAGAACTGTCTATACTAAAGACTAGTGTTAGATTTTAAATCAAATCACTGTAACCCTGCCATGAATACAACTAGAAGGATGTTCAAACTTTTAGAAAGACTAAGTTCTAAATTCAGCTTCTAGTGGAATCAGAAGTATGCAAATTACTACTACTAAGTTAAAGCTCCACAAGGTTATGGAAGAGATCACTTGAGTTCATAGTAGCAAAGGACTAGACAGGACCTAAACTAAAAGATCCTTTTCAGCTCCACTTTTATGTGAATGTGTATGTGCCAATCTGTAAGCAAAGGAATGGGCTCAGGAATAGGAAGAGTGGAGCGGTATATTTTAGTTTGGAATTGCAGACATTGTTTAATACCAGGGTTCTGAAAAATGCAGTTGGGAAAGAGGCGGGGTGGTGGTTAGTGAATAAAAGTAGACCGTGTCCATCTTCCTGCCCACACAGAACAACAACTGTGGACAGGGATCTGAAGCGTGAGAACAGCTGACCTTGGTTCATGTTGAGAAATAAGCAGTTTGCTGAAAAATGGGCTCAGCTATTAAGAAGAGTTTATCTGCCAGTGTGGATAAGACCGAAGTATGATTTGTATTGTCTGAGAAGCTTTTCTGAGCCTATTTGATGCAGGTTGTCTCGATGGTGTTTTGAAAATGATTCACTCCTGGTTAGTGCTTAGCCTCATCGGTGCCTAGAGCAAGGCTTCACACTTCTGATGGTAGCGAGGAAGGTGCTATTTTAAATATTTGTCTTTGGTTTATCATCAGTGTATGGGGGAATTCTCTACTTGGATCAGCCAGGAAAGGTTTAATTTTCAGTTTTAATTGCACTTAATAGTGTAGCTAGCATAGCTACATCAAGATGGGGCAGGAGAAAATTGGAAATGTATGAACATTAAACGGTGTCAGATTTTTAGCATCTTTAAAATGCTCCTAGTTACAACAAGCTAGCTCAAATGCGCTGTGATACTGTTATGTAAGCCTTGTCCTTAAGCTTCAATCTTTCCTCCATTGGGACCTCTTTGCCAGTGAATATTTTTGACCAAAGCATGTCTTTACTTGGGCAATATTCTCTTTCCTCACATGCTGCGTTATTAAAGGGAATATGTTGTAAATATACCTTTGTGCGTGCATTGTTTGGAGAGAAAAAAATTAATGTGGCTTGTAGTTGTAAAAGCACTGCACAGTGTTTTCAAACATGTATTAAAGGGCATAGTGAACTTGAAGTGTTAGTGAGTTAATGTGATAAGTGCCTCAAGATTCTCTTGAACTAGCTGTGATTATGTAAGTGTTGTTTGTTACTTTAAAATAACTTACAGCACAGAAATTGCCATGTTGGATTGGACTCTTTACTAATCCATTTCTGGTCCAGTGTCAGAGACAATAGTATCCTTGTCTAGATAGGAGAATCCAGAGTAATGTGCAAGACATGAAGCAGACTTTTAGAATGAAAATTTGTTAACTCTCATCAGCATGGATTTTACTTAAGCATAAAGATTTTTATTTGCTGTCTGCCTCCCTCCCCCTGATTTTTAAAAGTAAGAGCTCTGGCAGATGGGAGATAATAAGTATTATGTATATAGAATAAATAGAAAAATGTTTTATTTTGATAGTTATCTTTCATATTTGAGACCATGCAACAAAGTTGTAAAATATTGGAGAAATGAGCTTCTTAAATTGTTGCTTTTCATATAAAAGATGCCTTTTTCTCTTGCAGTTATGTTTGAGACAAAACTAAAAGTATTTTTTTTCTTAACCTTGTGATCTAATTTTACTGTGTGGCTATTCTTTCCTATGTGTACTGTGCTGGTAGGTGTGTTATGTGGGTTGGTTTGGTGTATGTCTCTGTTCTTGAACTGATGAGGATGAACTATAAGCTAGAAAGAGCAGCCTCAAGGGAGCTGCCTGAATGAGAGCAGACACTGCACCAGGCTGTCATGAGAATTGGGCCTGTGATAATTGGAAAGATTCCCATTTTGAAAGCAAAGATGGGAGGTGTTGGAGGCTGAGTGGATCCCTGTGTTGAGTGAACACCTGGAATCAGTTAGTGTCTGGAGGTTATTTTCAAAGTGCTGACTTGGACAGCTGAAGTAAGAGCTCAGGGCTCCTGATTTCAAATTAAGCCTTCTGTGAGGTAAGAATAGCTTGTGGAAAATGGAGCCAGGCCTTTTCAGCAGAAAGAAGATAAAACATGTCTGACTATTCTATCTAGCCAAAGCAGTTAAGAGGTGGAGGTGTATGGAACCTTCTTTCCCTCCCTGCCGCTATTGTAAAATGCAGGGAATGCATTGTCAAAGCTTCTTTTTTCTTTTTTTTTTTTTTTTCTTTTTTTCTGCTCTTTTTTTTTTTTTTTTTTAATTGCCTAGTGGCTCCTGATGCACTAAAACGTGTTCTGCATGTATTTTGGTCATCACCTGGCAGTGAAATGTTTCTTCTAATGAAGTAATGTCTGTTGCAGAATGGTATTCTTGTAAGAGGGTGATACATTTTGGAAAAGTGTGTTAGAAACCTCTGCACATTGAAGCAGCTCTCAACTTTTACTGCCTCTTACTATAAGCGGGAATAGAATCTGTCAGAAAGCCTAACCTTCCAGCATGGGTACAGTTTGTCTTTTCTAGAACTGTATTTACTTGAGATCTCAAGCAACTTTTCTCTCCTTTTGTAGTATCCCTTTGACTCAATCCTTACCAACTCCTTTTCTCTATGCTATTCTCAACTCTCTTGTCAACAAAGTTAATAATTGCTATGCCTCTTTGTGGGGTGTAATGGGCAGCTATTGCAAGAACCATTTTCTAGCACAAGTTGTTCTTGCTGGAATTGCTTTTGAATTCTCATTACTTGTTTAAACTCTCTTCCAGAGATACTCTGATATGAATAGTGTAGTGAAAGGAAGATCAATCTTTTGGGTAGGAAGAAATAGGAAATTCTGGATTGTCCCGAGTTATACCCTGGTGACCAAGTTAATTTCTTTTCTGTTTTAATGAAACAAACATTCTCTTTCTGCGGTACACATGAAGCTGTTCAGTGAGGGATTGAAATCCTATTATTTTTTGTAAGAAGGGCAGAAATGAAATATTTGGCTTTGAGAATGTGTTCAGTATCAGTATCCTCAATTAGAGAAGTCAGCTGTTCATCAATTAGCTTGGATAGTTTTCAGTGATACTTCATAGCTCTGCTATTGGCTTGGTTCAGAAGATGATGCTTTAACCTAGTTATGATTTTTTTTTTTTTTTTTTTACTCAGTTTTGCTAGTACCTTTGCAAATAACATTTCTGACGGTATGCTCTTTGTATTCCCAGTGTTAAAGCTTTGTGGCTTCAGGTGGATTTCTGCAAATTTAGGAGCCAGGGTTGGCATCAAGCCTGTTTTGTGACAAGCCTTTCATTTAGGCCTGATGGTTTCCCGTGTGACTTTGGCAAAGACATCATCTGCCTTCTGGATAGCTGGCCCACTTGTCAAGGTGACAGAACAACTATCGGCTCGGCTGTCTTCAACTAGCTGGCAAGGGGAAATGCAATTGGCACTTTGTAATAGCTGATATATTTGGAAGGCTGGTAGAGAGGAAGAGTGAAAAAGTGCTCTGAATTAGTTTTTTTCCAATTGGGTAGTCTTAGGTCTTGGAAAATGCCTGTGCTCCTGTCTATATGGCTTATGATAGCTGCTAAAGATAAATGTACTGTTTCTCAATGTCAGTCTTTTGGCTGTAGTTAGATATTTAAAATAGCTTTATTTCTAAAATATTTGTCTCTTTCTTGTACCCTGTACTGTTGTTTTCAGTGATGTTGTATCTAGGTCAGAGTTTCACAGAATCATAGACTGTCAGGTTGGAAGGGACCTCAAAGATCATCTGGTCCAACCTTTTGTGGCAAAAGCACGGTTTAGACAAGATTTCCCAGCACCCTGTCCAGCTCAATCTTGAGTTCCCAATGTTGGGGAAAAGTTTGGTGGATGCAAATTAGTCCCTTTTTCTTTATAGTCAGCCATTCTGTTTTATGTTTTCATGATGTATGTTGGTTAAGTATTTGCTAGAAGTGACTTTCATGGACAGTCTCTAGTACTGTATGATGTTAGTAGTTAAGTGTCAGACAAATCTGGTAATGTACAGTGTTTAAAGAACCACACTTTTATGTCTAAAATTGTAAGGGCTACAAAGTAAATATTTGGCCCTTCAGAATTGAAAGGTCAAGAGGACATCAAGAAACTTACCGAAGTTTTAGCTTCCAAATCAGTCCATGGATTTTGTCAGATAAATGGGATGCTTTTAGTGTTAAGTTGGGATTCAGATCTATGGTGTTAGGGACTAAATCACTATGTGGAATTTGATGGAATTGTTTCTGACAAGAATCTTGCTGACAGCCTCAAATTGCACATGGGTTTTCATAGTTTTAAGGAGCTGTCTCTTACTAGGTTGTTTCTTATCCTTTTCTGTGCTTGATAATTTGGAATCATTAGGTTAGTATATGCTGTCCGCTTCATTTTCCATCCTTGCTGTGTTAGGGTAGTTTAAGGGACTTTGCTGAAACGAGACAGAAATAACTACCTTCTCCACAAACTGCTGCGTTTGTCAGAGGCAGCTTGAGGGCTCAGGTTGTCTTGCTGTTGTGGAAGAGCTGCAATTCCCTTCTGTCTGAACAATAAGCTTTGTATCTGTTTGTACAGTAATGAACTGCTTTTGTTTCCTTCAGAAACGTGCTCTGCTGTCTGGAGCGTTTCCATTTACAGACAACCCTTGCCAAATTAATTTTATTTAATTATCTCCTAGGGCTAAGCTTGAATACATTTTGTGTTAAATTCACCGTTTCTCCCTCTTCTGAACGAAATGGACTTAATATCCTTGTTAAAATCTGATTAAAACTAAAATTGAGTTTTTTGAAGTCTGATTATCCCATGAAATGGAATTTTTAAACCTAATTATGAATGGATTTGCATATACTTTTAGCACCATTGAAAAAAAAGTTGAAATAAATTTATTAATGAAATCTTCTGCTGTCTCTTTGGGCCATGACGATTGCTGGGGAGTGAGGGAGGAGGAGAGATGGTGAGAATAAAACCCCTCCCTCTTTTGAAATATACCCTCTCCCCTCAGATTAATGCCAGAGCTGGTTTGACCCTGTCTCATTTTTATTCCTCTCTTCCACACAGCCCAATGTAGGTAGTTGATGGCCTTTCAGGGGGTGACTACAGAGTTGAGATGGTTTCATGTATTTAAAGCCTTTGTGCTTTCTGAAGGGAGAATATGGGGGGGGCAACATTTGTTTCAGCTATTGTGGTCTTCCTCTTCTTTTCTGAGATAGCCCTGTTACAAAATCAATAGGCAGCTCCCATTTCTTCCTTCTGAGAAGTTGTATGCTTGAGCATTTATTTTAAGCCTGATAAAAAATGGATAGTTTTATAGACTGTAGTGAATGTGCACATGGGATTTGTGATTGTTTATGTAATTCCCTGGGTTTGAAGGAAGAAGTTTGCTTGTAGAATATATTTGAATCTTTCACTACAGTAATTGTGCCCATTCCCTCAGGATTTTGAAAGTGGTCCTCTACAGAAAAAGGAGTGTCAGTGGAGGATGTATCTGCTTGTCTGACTTCAGCTTTTTGAAGCAGGTGCAGAGGGCAACAAGATGCCTGTGCAGAAGAGAGGTATTGGTTTCATGGGGAGGCTTGTACTGTTGAATCTTTCTGTTAGTTTCTCACACTGATTGAACAGTTCATCTCCTTACATGAAAGGTAGAACTTAAAGATGTGGCGGCTTTTTTTTTTTTTTTTTTTCGGTCAGTCATCCTCTTACCCAGGGTTACAAAAAGCTCTTTGCACACATAAGCATTAGTTACAAAATTTTAAGTGTCTTCTCTCTGTCATATGCTGTGTGCGGTTTTTTTTTTTTTTTTCCTTGTCAAAAAATTATAGTAAATGTGGTAGAAAATTGTTTTGGCAATTCAGAAATCCTGGACTTGATACATGACTCTGCAAAAAGTAAATACTCAGAATGTGGCCAAGTGTTCTGTAAGCATTTGCAAAGTTACTTTTGAGCAGAGGGACTTGTTTTGCATATGCCTTTGTGTTTTCATTTTAATCCTGTTTTCATAAAAGTTAAGTCCGAAACATAGTGGAGGTATCAAGTTCTACAAGAACTGCATAATTCTGGCACAGTTTCTTTTAGATGCTTCTGAAGTGGGGAGTTTGATGAGGGAGGCTGTGGTTCAGCAGAGGAAGGAGGGTTGAGCTGAGATTGGAGGATGCTTTTGGCTGGCAAATGAAGTTGTCAACCAGAATGGTTAACGTAAATAAAATATTTTCTTGGTAACGTAGCAGGAAAACTTGAGAATTCAGACAAGATTAGGAGGAAAGAAGCTAACTGAGGTAGCTCTGTACCAGTTACTTAAATTGTTTTGTGATTTAATGGCTGCGGCTTTCATTTGTGCTTGCTCACTGCAACTGTTGTCCAAAGTAGACACCTTTAGCATCCAAGTTATAGAATACTTACTGTAGAAATAGGACTCCGTTTACTCTTAGGTTATAAATGCTTTGCAGTAGCTTTCCAATCAAGCTTAAGTAGAATCTGAGAAGTTAGGACTCTTTAATGCACATTTTTCCTCAAGTGTGGAGCTGTTGTACAAAACTGCAGTTGGGCCATCAATGAGCAGAATCAGGAAGCTGCAGATTCTGGAGGAGCTAAGAGGAGGAGATCTTGGGGTAGACATTGTGAAGACTTCTAGAAGGATGGGTTTTAACTCTTTAGTTGTCCAGTTGGTTATGTACTATCTGTTCACCAAAGAAAAAGTAACTGGTTGTGGGTAATCCTGTATGCTGTGTCGTACAGCATGATGAAATGAGATCTTGAAGGTAAATGTGCACGCGAGAAAGGATGCAAAAGTGGCGTGAAACAGGGATGTTTGTTTTTTTTGTTTCTTTTAATGGAGAGAATAGGAGCTTTTTCTCTTCTGTGAATACATTTAAAATTTTAGAAACTGTTTATCACCTAATTTTATTAGTGCCTCCTCCAGTAGCTTCAGGCATTGAAAGTGGCTAAAATTTAGTGATAGTAGTAAGCCAAGGTGGTGTCAAAATATTTGTGACAACAATCCAGTCTTTATCTTAATCCCAGTCACAGGAGCCTGTGGCAGAGACACAGGGAAGCTATAATTGCTTTTGGCTGCTCTGAACCCTGTGCTTGATGCAGGCAGCTGAGCTGATGTACTGGTTCTTGAGAGCAAGCTGGCAAAAAGAGAACAGTAATTGCTGAAATGCCACTGTTTACATCTTTAATGCAATTACACTATAGCAGTTCAACTTTCTATGAACAAGTCTTAAAGTCTGCTTCTATTTCCTTCCGACATGAATTATTCATTATTTATGTAGGATGGTGATTGGGGTTTGGCTTTCACAGGCAGGTTTATTATATCCACTTAGCTCTGACTGCTTTGACTGCTCTAAGACTCTGTTATTTTCCCAGCATTCGTTCTTTATGTTCATCATTCTTCTTGATGTTAAAACTTTCAGAGTGTGTAATCCAAGTCTGGTTTTGGGAATGAGAGACTGATGGGGTAGGGTGAGGGTTTTTTTGGTTTGCGTTGTTTTTATTTTTTTTTTATAGGAAGCATAGGAAGAGCATTTTATTTAAATCTGTGCTTATTGCCAGTGTGGAGCGCAAGTGTTTTATTGTCACGGTGTTTCCAAGGAATTGGATATGAGGCACTTTATATGTGCAGTTTAGGAGATTTGGATGTTAAGGAAAGAAAACAGAATTTCAAAATGAGGTGGGATTGATGTGTCTGAGGGTTGATGGGATTGGGATTTTGTACCATCTTTCTGTAATACTGGAGTACCTGTACCACGTAGCAGCAATGACAGTCTTCGAGTTCTTCTAATGATTTGTGTCATCTGGTTTGTACTGGGACTGCAATGTTTAGGTTTCAGTTTGTTTCATGTTTGTTAGTAGTTGCCTAGATCTGATCTGTTGATGGGCTTCCATAAAACTTTTGGTCTGAAGTGGTATTTGTCCTTCACTTTGAATATTAAATTTTTAGAAACTTTTTTTTTTTAAAAAATGAGAGAATTACTGCATTTGTTTAAAGTTCTGAAAGCTTTTTTTAGCTAAACAGTTCAAAGAGCGCATCTCACTAATCAGAGGAATATTTTTGCATCCCCAGGGTGGTCACTGTGTTTTAATTGGAACTCAGGCTTCTTTGAAGTCCTTTTTAATCCTCCCTGAGCTGGGGGAGAGGGTTTGAAGGCAGCACTGTAAATCTGAAATTTCTTCATTTTATTTACATGTGTCTGGGGACATGTGTAATTCGTTTTCCTGAAGTTAAGCTCACTTGCCAGTTTGTGGACAGCTGAGTGAGAAATGTACTTCATTAAGTGAGGAGGCCTGAGACAGATGGTGGAGGGTTATAGATAGTGAGCTCACGTGCTTATGGATTTGTTAAAACCAGTAATGGAGCAACAGGCTCTGAATGGTAAATGAACTCAGTGGGAAATGATGTGATAGCTAAATGTGAGGCTAGACTAAACAAAAAGTGAGGATTTAAACTCATGTTTTAGGATTAATTTATTAGTGCGACATTCAAAAATAGTGTTGCATACTGATATTTGACTGCTTTACAAGTTAAGAAACAAAAGACTTAGGGTACAGCTCTTAGGCTTGATACCTTCGATCATCCTTTAAATCAATATGGGGTTAAATTTTCTTACATTGGAGTTGAACTACAGAGTTTTTTGGGTGTCCCTGGTCAGATTGCTTAAACCCTTTGTGCCTCAGACTCTAAAATTAAGGTCTTGCTTTGGTCTGGTTTCTAGGGAAATCTAGTCTTATCCCAAGCGTATTATGCACTGGATATATCCACCATGAATGGAGCCCCAGTGGCTCCATCTCCAGCAGGCAATTAGATGCCTTTTGTGCCATCTTAGTATTTTGTAGGAATATGCTGTTACGGGCAATGCAAGCATTTTCCTTAGACGTTTTCTACTTTATTTGTTCCCCTATTGATTTTCATGATACATATAATCATTTATCAGCTGTGTGTTTCCTGTACTTCAGTAAGGTTTTTAACCTCTTACATTTGCTGAAACTAGGATGTTTTACTTTCTGCCTCTGACAGAGGTGAGACATCTGCTGTGAAAAGCTTTGAAATAATCTTTACTTGAGTTTGGATAGTTTTTAATTAACTGAAGCAACAGGCTTAACCTCAGTTTTCTGTCTGAAAGAATAATTTAGTATTCCAGCTGAACATACAAGCAGTATGCTTTTCATTCTTTCTAAAATTGTCATCATAAATTTACCTGTGACTGATGTTACTGGATGATATTAAAAAAGCAGTTAGAATAACTTTTACTGTAGGTTAAATTTGTAGTTTAAAGAGGCCATTCCTGCTGTGAGATTGAAGACGTATGTGAAGTAAATAAGAATAAGATATGGGATCTCAAAACACTTTTATATAAAAGTAGCTGCAAATATGGTCTAGAGTCTTACAAGTACATGTAGGCAGTCATTAATAGTATTTCCTCTTGCTCAAGTTTAGGGATTTTGTGCTACTGCTGGCTAATATTTTCAGCTGATAAGAGACTGGGAAAACAATGCGATCAGTAAAGATGTTTAAAACAATACAAGAATTTAGGTAAATTAATATTCTGCAAGGATTATCTCAGGCAGGTGTCAAAAGAACAAGACTATCAATTTAGTGAAATCTGTAAAATAGTCAAATAGACATATGTTGTCAGTACTTAGTCTTGGTTGCAGTATTAGCTCCCTTTCTTATCAGACAGAAGCCCTGGTTATCTGTAAAAACGATGTCTCTGTATTAGTGATCTCTGTGTGGGTAGAATTTATGCCAGAAGGGTATGTTGGATACATGTGAGCTGTGGGAGTTTTTTTGGGTTGTTTTCCTGTTTGTTTTTTTTTTTTTTTTTTTTTTTTTTTTTTCTCTCGGGTGTTTGTGTTGTTCCTCTCCTGCCTCCCCCTCCCCCTTGAAAAGAAGCTGATGTTGCCTGATTTCTAGGCTGGTCCAAAGTGTCTTCAAATGTCTTGGAAGTGACCTAGCCGCATGGAACTGGCAGAGGCTCAGTAAAATTATGTCAGGATTACTAACTCAGTATGTTTATTTGCCTAAACTTTCTTGCCTACTTTGAAAGTGGAGGAGTTAAGTTTTTTTCACTGGAGATCCTTCCATTGTAACCAGCCATCCCTGCTGGCCCTCAGCTTCATGAGGAGCAAGTTTTTGAACTGGCTTTTATTCATTGACATGAAATTTAGAAAAAAAAAGCTTCTGCCTGATGTTCTGGAAGTTTTATTTATTACCTTTATTTTGGCTGTCATGATGCTTTCCCAGTTTAGTGTAATCCCAGTAATTGCCCTGGAATAGTTTTCAGGGTTTCCAGTGATCCTCTGTTGAATAATATCTCTTTGACAGATACAACATATGTCTATTCAGAGTTTGTTTCCAATGAGCATAGCTTTGTATATCAGTCTGTTGTTTTCAGATATTAATTTTTTGCTTATGATTACTTACAATTATCCAAATGCCTTGAAAATCTTAGGATACCCATACGGTTAGAAGAAATAATTGATATTGTGCTGTGATTCTGTTCTTTAGATTAGTTTGCTTTACCTCCCACCCCCCAGCCCCCTTATGAAACCTTAATTTTTCCCGGCAAATAGTTCACACTATGCTCTCTGCCCAGTTCTGGACTGTCATGGTGATTGTTCCAACTCCACTGACAAATGGAAACTACAGGAAAAACTATCCTAGTCGTGACTCCCTAAAATAAGTTATTTTACTAATTTTGCGGCATTATTTTTCCCTTTAGCTGTTGTTTATTTTTTTTCTCAAACTAATTTCATGATGGGGTAAAAGACCTTAAAATAGCTTCTGCTGCTACTGCAGTAAAATGAAACATTACATTATTAGAGGTGTTTACATTTTGTGCTCGAAATCTTAAGGGCAGTAGGTATGAAATTATATGCTACAATAATTTTCCTTCAGCATCATCATTAAGATATAATTACATTAACTAAATTAAATTGCAAATTGAGAAAAAACATTTGCTTTTTAATTGTGATGATTGTGCTGATATCTACTCTGGTATGTGAGCAGCAACAGCCATTTTTGAAAATCCTTTATGGTAATTTCCAACTTCACTACTGTGCTACTTCTGGTAAATAGCTATTAGGTGCTTTAGAAGTTTGTTTTGGTTGGTTTGTTTTTTTTTTTTTTTTTTTTTTTTTTCCTGTTCTGTTTGATCTTTAATCGGTGTTGCATTTTTTGGGAAAAGTCAAACAAAACGAACTGTTATCCACACATGTCACCGCAGAGCCTTGAGTAGTATAAGGCAATAATTGGTTTAGAATTTCAAACTCATTGTGATTGAATCCTAAAGATACTTAAGTATTGCCCTCCTTAATATAAGACTTTTTGTTGTTTTTAATAAGAAATAGAGCAGTGATGAGATACAGTCAATAAATAGAAAAGAGAGTGATGGAGAATAACAGTGCTGTGGGCAGTGCTGTCTGCCTTTGAGAAGAATCCTGTTGCTGTTGTAGGAAGTCTCTGCTGTTAGAGACCAAGGATTTTCCTTGCATCATACCAAACAATGGGTTGAAAGCATTTCAAAGACACTGGTTCTTATGGATTAGTAAGTACATTAGGAATTGGTGTGCTTCCTTGATAACCTAAAAAAGAAAAAAGGGAAGACCTTAAGAACTGTTTGTTTTCTTATATTGGAAAAACATAGGATAGAAAATATTTAATAGCTTTTCAGATACACTCCATGTTTTTTGAGTTGTATATTAAATAGCTTATCATTGCCTTTTTAAACTTTCATTTTATGCAACTGAGTTTAAGCCAAATTAAAGTCCTTTTGTGTTACAGCATGATTGAAATATGTGGACTATCTCTCCCGTTCGTTTTTCCTGTGGGATCAGGCATAGCAATGCATGCTACAAGAAGGAATTAGTTTCATCTGTATTATAATACCAAGATGATTGATTTTTTTTTTTTTGGTTTTGTCTAAGGAGACAGTCAGGAACAGGGCATGGCATAGTGTGCTTTGATTGTTTTGAAAATGTCAAGAATAAGTAAACGTTTAAGAGTCAACACTTTTTTTTTTTTTTTTTTTTTGAATTCCTTATTTATGCTACATATCATTGGCTTTTGTGCCAACAAACCCAAAGAATGGCAGCTGAGTGGAGAGCCAAGCATATTTTGCTCTGGTTGTACCAAGCGGTCAGCCTAGTGCTGTAATGTGAAACAACAGAGCAACTAAAAGACATCCCTGTGGGTTAGCAGCAGTACAGACTGAGCTTGTGCAGGGATGTGTTTGTCATTAGTAAGAGGTCAAGATAGTTTATTCTGGTTTTCTAGTTAACTCTGTTTCCCTTGCTACTTAAGTACTTCCTCTGTGATAGTACATCTTTTTTTGTTTAAAGCATAGGTTAGTTTTGACTCTTAATGAAGTCTAGTCTTGACAGTACTAAAACAAAATGATGACATGATGGTGGATCTCTTGCAGCATAGGTAGCCTGACTTCTCACCAGTTTTTGAGCAGACTGACAGTTCACGTGTCTCACCCTTGAGCCCCCTTATTGCTTTTTCCATGTGGCTGATGTTACCTGACTCACAGAGTGTAGCACTGTAAGCTCAATGAGAGCTTGAGGATATGTTTTGATGAGAAGACAGCTGAAGCAGTTAACAGTTTCTTGTTGAAAGGGGGAATTTCAGCAAACTGATTCAGACCTTCAGTGGCAGAAAATGAACCAAGCAAAGCCAGTGACTGCCACTTCAGTGGTAGCAGGCAATTAGATTTGCTCTGCTGCTCTCACTGAATTGCACCGGGAGAAGCCTGGAAGTCTACAATGATGATTTGTGTGAGCTGGACCCCTTTTGCAAAGGCAGTGCTCTCTGGGCTTGCTGTGTAAAAAGCTCAGCCATGTACTCAAACACTTTTTAAATCAAACTATAGAAAATTGCTTTTGTTTCATCGTGACCTCTCAAAGCTCTAAATTGCATGTCATATGATTCCTTATACAATGACCTGACTTCTGGGTAAAGATTAAAAAAAACAACCCACCTGACTCTTTTTATCTTATCTTCCAAATCAGCAGGTTTGGTACTACTATGTATACATTCCCTC
The DNA here is from genome assembly GCF_018691265.1 of Tyto alba. Classification (NCBI taxonomy): domain Eukaryota; kingdom Metazoa; phylum Chordata; class Aves; order Strigiformes; family Tytonidae; genus Tyto; species Tyto alba. The sequence goes on from NW_024881302.1 coordinate 6,017,928, forward strand.
TCCTTGGAGCCTATTAAGGACTTTCACTTGTAAGTGAAAGTGTGTGTGCTTCCGAAGTGTCAGTGATTTGTTCTGTGCTTGCTGTTAGAGCAGTGGAAGGGATGTGAAAGAAGTTTGGAATGTTGAAATGCCTGTGAAATTATAAATTTTTTTTCAAAAGTAAGATTAATTTTATCTTGTTCAGCTCTTAAATATATCTTTTAAAGTAGAAATTAAACTTGAAACTTTAAAGTTTAGTTGTTATGATGCCATATCGTTAACTTTGGGAGGAAAAAACCTTTTTTCATTAAATTAAAGTCCCAAGACTTCTATTGACAGGAATCTAAGATCATTTTCTTCTTTTTTTTTTTTTTTTTTCTCTCCCTTCTTCAAATTACGGCTTGATTGGATTAATTGCTAATTTGCAGTTGCTTCAAGAGAGACATATCAATTGTCTCTAGAATTGTCAGAACACTTAAAATGCTTTCTTACAAATAAGTTTTTCTTCTGCTTCAAGTGTTTAATAGGAATATTTGCTTCGGTAATGAGCAGTTGGATTTGTTGATTCTGTCTGTTCACCAAAATGGGCTTGCTTTCTTTTCGAAGTGAAGGGAACCTCAGAAGCTGAGATTGCTTATTGCTTTCAGCTTACACTTCAGATTTCTGTTCACTTTGTACATAAAATATTAAGCATGCAATTTATTGGAGAAACAATCTAAGGTATACCTTACTTTTGCTTTTTTGACAGCTCTTAGCACCTTCATTTGAATGAATAAATGTGATTGTTCTTCAAAACATTTTAATCACAGTAATACAAAACACTGAATGTGTCCTACTTGCCTAGGAAATTATGAGAATTTATTTTTGTGAACAATATGTGTAGCAGATTCCTTACCAGTTTGGTTAATGTAGTTAGCAATAGAAAGGGAGGATGGTAAGCATGAAGATACTAACAAATAGGTGTAACTGCTTGGACTAGAGCCTGAAGGAGCTTTTTTGCAAGAGAATTACTGTTGTGACACTTAACTCTCAGATCTTCCAGACCTGGTCAACACATTTTTAGTGGCAATGTTTTCCTCTAGTCTGGTGAAGGGGAACTAAGGTTTGTTCCCAGGGAGGTGTTGCATATTTTGAGGGGAAAGGGATGTTGAGAGAGATGAAGTTTTCTGATACAAACTTTGGGTTAACAGAACCAAATGAAACTTAAGGACCCTGTGTAGCTGTATCTTGGGAAATCTGTATATGTTGTTGTGCTTATTGTTACTTGCTATACTTTCTTGGAGGGCAAGTCATCACAGGAACTGAGCTGCTTTTAGACTTGTTGGTGAAGTTTAAGAAATAAGTGGGGAGTCCTGTAAAACAGAGTTAGAGGAGTTAAAGCAATTGTAGAGCTCAAATATATAAAAAGGATGTTTGGGAGTCTCACTTCAAACATACAGGAAGAGACTATTGCAGACATTCCATAGCTTTTCTAATCACAGATAAATATTTAAAACAACTAAAATGCTTTTCCAGAAATCTTCTGTTGTTGTCATGTTATTGTTATGTGTTTGTTCTTCAGATGCTGTTGTTTTCCTGCTTAGGAAGAAGATTATTTTTTAAAAGTAGAAAAGGTCCTTCTTGGGGAGAGGATAATTTAAAAATCCTGTGTTTGTTATGCGTACTATAAAACCAGATAAAGAATAAAATCCAAATTTTATATTTTTAGGAGACTACCTTTACAAACAAACAAAAAACCTGGAAAAAACATTGGAATTTTTTTTTGGTTGAAGACACAGCAGATATGTCTTCCCTTTGTGTGCCTCATTCTGTTAAAATACATTTTAGTAAAGACTTCTGTGTCTGGTCTTTGTCAGTTAATTATGCTGAAGTGTAAAACACTTTAGGAAGCCACCTAAAATGCTGTGGCAAAATCTGGGAATGTCCCGTTTCAATTCAGTATGACTTAGTTGAGACACCCAACTCTGTGTCATCATATATTCATACTTAGTGAAAACTATAGAGAGAAATGTTAATTTAACAGACTTCCACAAATAAGTAATTCTGAGTAATCTAGTGTGTGTTATTAATTTGGTAGTTTCAAGGAAAATTAATTTTAAAATAAAGGCAGTGAAAAACTTAGTCCTCCAAACAGAGTTGACGAAGTGCCTGTTTTTGTATTTAGTTTTACTTCTGTCTTGCACTTCCATAGTTAAAATTTCTTGTCAGGTATCTAGCTACAATCAAACCTCTTCCTTTGCTGTGAATTTTGAAACGTTTTATAGAAGCAATAAGAAGCTGGCGTTCTAATAAATTATAAATTAAAAAATATTCAAATTTTTACTTTAACATTTTCATCTGCTTACTGGGTCTCAGTTTAATGTTACGTCAACAGCTAATTCTCACTGTGTAACTGTCATAGTTTATACTGAAATGGTAATACATCCTTAACTAAGACAGTTCAACAGAGCTTTCTAGCACATGTGTATGAAATGTCATCTGTGTGCATTAAAAAAATTGCATAAGCCATTTTCCTTGTTCAAAGTTGAAAAAGTGTTCCAGTGGACACTTGAAAGTCATTGAGTGACTTGGATGGACATCCTGTTAAGTTAATTTTTTCACTTCATTTGAACAGTTTTATGTTTTTATAATTCTTAAATTGCTGCTTTTGAAATTATCTGCATTTCAAAGGAAGTCAAAGAGCTTTGGTTAACAGCGATTTTGTTCCTCTCCTGCCTTATTGTGCTGCTAGACTATGCTGGACTAAATTGCTGGTTTAGGGCAAAAAATATTGTTTCCAAATTAGGCTTAAATTCTCCCGTTTGTTTGTTGTTGTTTTTTTTTATTATTTTTTTTTTTTTATTATTTTTGCTGAAATGTTATTGCAGAAGAAAATGTGGTCTCAGGCTGGGGTGTTGGGACAGAGGCAGAACGTTCTAGTTTTTGGCTCCTTGTGCCAGGAGAAAGGAACTGAAGTCAGTGATTTAATCTTCACCCACGTCTTAGAAACTGTTTTGTCATTTGTTCTTCATGTTATCTTTACAATTATATAGCATATGATTCAGTTTTAATAACACACTGCTCTTGAATCATACCGTTAAGCGTGTGTTTCCTTTACAGGATTTTGCATGGCAGATGCAAACTAGATGTGTATTTTCTTGTGATTCCATGAGCTCCATCGTTACATGGGGGAGGAAACTGTCTGCAGATTCACAGGGCAAAAATAGTGACAGTGCACAAAGCAGCAGCTTTTCAGAAATGGAGTTCTGGGTATGTTTACATGAGGACAGAGTTTCGAACTTCCTTCAAGTAGCTGTGGTGATTCAAATAGTGTTGGTAAGCTATAGTGTCATGCATACTCTCCTAAAGCAGACTTCTTGGATTTTTAATACTGGTTTTGGTATCAACCATTCCATAGGGAATGGATGGAGCTTAGCAAGAATTATATACAGCTAGCCCCATCAGACAAAGGCTCTCAAGGCCAGAACGTGTTATGTGTGTGTTGGGATGCTGACAAATTTCACTCTTTATGTGGCATTGTTTTCAGAAATTTGTGAAATAAGGGCTCTTTACAGCCACGAGAGCTGGTTGGTATTTGCAGTGCTTTGGGAGTTGACCAGTTCTTTTCAAATTGAAAGCTTGTCTGATTTAATTTCATTGTGTATGCAGTGTCATTCCTCTACTTGGAACTGTATAAGTTTGGCTTTTGCCAATTTGTGTGTGATCAGGATATGGTGAAGACCCCAGAAACAGGCTTTGAAACCTCTTGATAAAGGTATTTGACAGCAGAGTGCATGCAAGGGGTGTCTGTCTGATCAGCTGACATGATTTAGTTTTACAGAAAGTGAACTCTTCTTTAGAGGGGGCTAATAAAAAAAAAAAAAAGTATCTAATGCCAATAAAACATCCTCCAGAACTAAGTATAAACCTAAAGCTGCCAATTGCTGAAACTGAGATTGGAAGCTGGTTGTTGATTTGAATTGCTGAACAGATGAGGATGATTGTTTTTCATTGGAAATCTGTCAGTAGCTATCATTACTAGAAATTTGTGGCTTTTATAATCCCATCTCATTTTACTATTGGATTAATTTCAGTTCTTTATCTCAGTCCTAATACATGATGGTATGAATTTCTGAGAAAATTAGAAAAAAAAAATCAAGACAAATATACTTTTTTTTCCATTTAAAAAAAAATCTGTGCAATTTTTTCATTGATGCAGGGACCAAACACTGGTTTTGGGGGCTGGCACTCAACATGGCCAGAGAGAAGCCTGATACTAACTATCCTTGTGATAAATCTGCTGTGTTTGGGTGAATTATGATAGGTTTAGAACTTCATTTTTCAGAGCCTTGTTTTCTTGGCATTAAATTTTACAAAGATTGTCCATGTTGAAATCAGTATGTCTGCTCACAGCTTCTTTATGCCAAACAGACTAAGCATACCCAGTCCATTTCTGCCTGGTGTGTCTGTTTTTTAGGTTCTGGTGACTCTAGGTAGGTGAAAGATGGTGAAGTAGAAAGGGACACATTTGTAATTTTTTTTTTCTCAGTGCTAATACAAAGTTGCCTGTGTCCTTACCTTGTCTCTAGATTTTTCTAGTGAGAAACTACTGCAGAAAGAGAACATCTACTTCCTTAATTGATGGAAAAATCTGAGTCAGAGGTCCGCTTCCTGAAGATAGAAGCTAATGAACCCATGTTGAAATGGGATTGTAGCTTAATAGATGTCTCTTGCAGGTTTTTTGCAGTTATTTTCCCCCCTGCAGATATTGTGGAGCATCCAAAACCAACCGTCTTCCACTTTCTGGCATATGTTATAATTTAGTTCTCCATTTATATACCAGTAGAAAGAACCTGAGTGCTCCAATTTGGAAAAGAGAGTTAGAGCAGTGTTAAATCTGAGCTCTTCAGAGCCAAGGTACCAAGAAACCAGTGTTGTTTTTGCCTTGCTCATGGGTTGTGCGGAGATGTGGCTCGCATCAGACTGTGTTGAATTAGTTCTCCAGTGTTTGCTCTGATGCACAGCCATTAAGTAGCCCTCAGTAAAGAGATGGGGAACAGCGTAAGTCAAGAATCCCTTCAGGCTCAGCTACAGGAGTTTGAAGTGTATTCTCTAGTGCTGCAACACATTTGAAAACACAGGTGCGTGTTGGCTTAAAATTGACTTGTGTCTGCTACCAGAATTTGAATTTTAGATGTTTTAGGCCATCTCCAAGTTGGTGTCTTGGTTTCTTCTCATAGTTTTTGTGGCCATTGAGTGTGATGTCTTTGAAGGATAGTGTTTCATCCTGTTCTGACAGATTTCTTTGACTGCCGCAATACACGTCTCCATTGTCTGAGAGGAGACCATGTCAATCTGTTTCATTATATATCCACTGTTAAGACTCACACGTAACACAAGTGCTATTAGAGGCTTCAAAATTTTCTGCTGAGAAAGGTGCAAGTGTGCAATTGTGGAAGGAAAAAGCAGGAAATTTTGAATTGGGATTGCCAGAATTTAATCCCACCTATCTGTATCAGGTCAGTGTTTAACTGATTTTTCACTTGGCTGGAAGTTACAGATGATTCAAGAGAAAAAGTGATGCCTTTTCTATATGTGAGTGGTTGGCTGAGAAGTGGTATCATCAGAGAAACAGCTTCTCTAGTCCTAGATTTGGTCAGAATGCCGATGGCCAAGCAAGAGGCACATCTACCTTTTCAGTTTTTGGAGTGGCAGGAGCCTCATTCCAGGGCTGTATTTGAATAATGTAAAATCTGATCAGGCATGTTTTTATCTGCCAGCAACAGTGGAACTGTGACTTGCATTTTGGGGGACAGGACAGAATGTATTTCTACAGATTTGTCTTCTGCCAAACTAGCTTCCCACTTGCTTCCTATGAAAAAACCCTTTTAAGGTTTGGGTCACTCTTCCCCTTTGGAGATGATGCATCTTGCTGCAGCAAAAGGAGGTACCCAGTACATACTGTGATGGCCTTTCCAGCTTCCTTTCCTTTGAGAAGTGTAGTACAGATGCATCTCTTTTGGGATAGAGAACCCTTTCTAGTGGCTCAAGAGAAAAATATTTTTGTATTTTTTTCGTAAGCTGCCTTCATTTAGAGTTGAATTTCCTACACTCATGATATAAAGAGAGGTCTCCCAAAAGAACAGTTATCTCCTGTAGAGGCTGTTGATGTGGGATAGTGGTTTATGGGACTTCCAGATTAGGGTTATCTTGATCCCATTCCATTAGCTTTAAGAATTCATCATTGGATTTGATGGAAAAATAAACCTATTCCTGACAGCTGCAGAGCTGTTTCTAGCAGATCTGTAGAAATCTTTGATCTCTTTGACAAGAAAAGGTTATCAGAGTGGTATCTGAAGTGTTATCTAGAGCTGATGGATTTTTTTTTTTTTTTAATTTTTTTTTTTCCTCCCCTATGGCTCCGGAGTCACTGCTTATCTGAAGGACTCTGAAGTCAGCACACTGGTAATTGTGTGGGAACACTGCTTTGAGTCACCTGTGATGCAGCTGAACCTCTACACTATCAGAGAGTATTCAGCAGTAGCCAGAGTTGTTGAATTGTACAGTCTATATGTACATTTACTTCCTCCTTTTCTCACCCTCTTGGTAGTAATCCTGTGATCATGCTCCACTGAGGTGCTGTAGTTGAGTAGCAATTAGAATAACGCTGGGTGTGCTCACCCCTGTGTATTTGTGCTGAGCACTAGGAGAGGAGGTTGTGAGCACATGTTCTTACGTATTTTTTAAAAAAAATAAGGTATATGTGTTCAAATGATAAGCTCTCTGTTCATCTGGTATGAATGTTTATGCAGGCTGCTTGCTTTGAAGAATTTGGTCTTGCTGACTCTGTGGCTTTCGAGTTGGTTTATGAGTTGAAGTAAAAAGTGGTGAGATGCTGCGACTTGGATGGTGATTACAGCATGCAGCAATGGCTTTAAAACAGGCTTTTCTGTAAGCTGGTGTGGTGGGTTGACCCTGGCTGGATGCCAGGTGCCCGCTAAAGCCGCTCTATCACTCACCTCCTCATCTGGACAGCAGAGAGAAAATACAACAGAAGGCTCGTGGGTTGAGATAAGGACAGGGAGACATCACCCAGCAATTACTGTCATGGGCAAAACAGACTTGACTTGGGGAAATTAGTTTCATTTATTACCAATTAAATCAGAATAGGATAAGGAGAAATAAAACCAAATCTTAAAACATCTTCCCCCCACCCCTCCCTTCTTCCCACGTTTGACTTTGCTCCAGCAGCGCAGGGGGACAGGGAATGGGGGTTGTGGGCAGTTCATCCCCCGTTGTCTCTGCTGCTCCCTCCTCCTCAGGGGCAGGACTCCTCGCACTCTGCCCCTGCTCCAGCGTGGGTCCCTCCCAGAGGGAGACAGTCCTCTACGAACTTACCCAACGTGAGTCCTTCCCACGAACTGCAGCTCTTCACGAACTGCTCCAGCGTGGGTCCCTCCCAGGGGCCGCAGCCCCTCAGGAACAGACTGCTCCAGCGTGGGTCCCCCATGGGTCACAGCTCCTGCCAGCAAACCTGCTCCAGCGTGGGCTCCTCTCTCCACGGGGCCACAGGTCCTGCCAGGAGCCTGCTCCAGTGTGGGCTCTCCACGGGGTCACAGCCTCCTTGGGGCACATCCCCCTGCTCCGGCCTGGGGTCCTCCCCGGGCTGCAGGTGGAAGCTGCCCCACCGTTAACCCCCCCGGGCTGCAGGGCACAGCCTGCCTCCCCCTGCTCTGCCCCACGGGCTGCAGGGGGATCTCTGCTCCGGCGCCTGGAGCACCTCCTGCCCTCCTTCCTCACTGACCTGGGTGGCTGCGGAGTGGTTCCTCTCACACATTCTCACTCCTCTCTCTGGCTGAAGTTGACATTGCACAGTTCTTTTTTTTTTTTTTTTTTTTTTTTTTTTTTTTTTTTTTTGTTGTTGTTGTTTTGTTTTCCCCTTTTTAAATACATTATCCCAGAGGTGCTTCCACCATTGCTGATGGGCTCGGCCTTGGCCAGCGGTGGGTCTGTCTTGCCGCCGCTGGTGTTGGCTCGATTGGACACATGGGGAGCTTCCAACAGCTTCTCACAGAAAACACCCCAGTATCCCCCCCTGCTACCAAAACCCTGCCACGCAAACCCAGTACAGCTGGACAGGATGTAACCTGGTGTTGTTCTAAGTGACTGCAGCAAATTTGGCCTGGTGAAATTACCTTGTCTGCTTTTGGTGAGACCTTTTTTTATGGTTGTATATGGAATATAGTTTTTCAACCAATGATTTCTTAAAAGTCTCTATTTTGTTTTAATTGTGAAGGACACCTGATGATCTCTCAAGGCAAATTGTGGCCCTGCAGCAAAGGGAGCTTGTGCTGAAAGAGCAGAACTCTACCATCACAAACAGGTGAGTGATAACAATAGTGGATGCTGGTAGCAAGACACTGCTGTATTAAAGCCTGTAGAAAGAAAACAAGGACTGAAAACTGAGAATGTCTCTTTAGATTCCCTTGATGTTCCATGGGGCCTTATATGTTATCTCCTTTTCCATGCTGATGAAGAGTTTTTGCTTACTTAAATCCTTGCAGGAAGACAAAGTTCAAGAGCTGTGGGTGGATGTAGTGAAGAGTTTATCCAGCTTTATTTTATATGCTAAGGTATTTGCAAGGGGAGGTGAGTTGCTTTCCCAGATCATTTAATCTGGAAAAGGAATGTCACAGCAAAATGTGCAAAGTAGCCATCTGGGTATGGGAAAGGGAGCAAGAGCCCTGAAGACTGTGATTTGACTAATTAAAGGACCAGTTTATAGATGGTGGTGGAAAAGTATGTTTGCAGTTTTGGTGGCAAAGTACTGCTAGACTTTAGGAGGAGCAGTCTGTTTATAGAGGGAGACACATGTTTGAAACTAGAGGGTGTTTAAGCCTTTGTCCTGGTGTGGGAATGAGTATCTAATAGGGGAAATGAATTTTCCTGACCGTATTGGTTACACATAGCCTTTCTTAACACAGTTCCAAAGCATGTCAGAACGTGCTGCTTCTCGTCGGTGCACATATTCTTACTTCCCATGCTGTTTTATTTCCTCATATTAGGAACACGTTGTCTATTCTTGTTAAAAACAATACCTCTATCTTTCAAAAAGCTCTTGGACTGTTTGCATTGTCGAGGTGTTAGCTGACCTCTCTAAGCAACAGAAGTGTGGAGAATTTCAGCCTTTGGTGTAAACATGTTGAATTTAAAGCAGTCAACTGCTGTGTAACTGAGCACTGGACAAGCACTTGTAGCTTGTCTTGAGCTGCATTTGCTAATGTGTCTCCTGAGGTACGTGGTAGATTTTGGTTCAAGAGATGATCATGTTCTGGGTTCCGCCTTACTGATGATGGGCAGGATTCAAACTGGGTGTTAAAAGCTTCACGTCTGCTGCTACTGTTAATGAAATTGCTTAGCCGGTTGTAAAATTGTTAGCCAAGTGTAAATTCCTGTGAGTGCAGCTGGTCAAATTGTTTTGTGGGTTTTGCTAAGAATTTTAAAGGGGGAAAAAAGATATCTCACCAATATAAAAAAGACATTTCCTATATTAAACCAAGCAAACCCTCAAACCCATAACTGATCAAATGATCAAATAAAAGAATGATGGAAATGTCTGAGTTATTGATTTTTATTTTTTTTTTTTTTCAGGATGCTTCTCACGGCCTGTCAGAGAAATGCTTTTTGTAAATTTGTTAATGGCCAAGGGGAATCATCCATTGAAAAAGCTGCCTTTTGGTAGTGCCTGTTCATGCTGGATATAGTTGTGCCAGTTTAGTTTAAAAATAAAAACATGATTAAGATTACTTTTTGATTTCATGTGAAATGGGCTGTAAAGCCACTTAATTTAAAACTCTAACATTTTCTTGATGCAATGCTGTGTGTCATTTTCAAAACTGATAATTCCAGCTTTTTTCTGTCACATACCTTATTCTGTCTCAAAATGTAGGCAATAAGATACATTTTTAAAAACCTTTCTTTACAGATGATTTGAAAGTTCCCAGGAGAAATTCTTGAGTATTTGTAAATAAAGCCTTGTTAAGGAAGCAAATCTAATTTTCTCTTTTCCCTGAATGACATCCAGACTTAGCTGATGGTCTTCTCTTTTATTTGTTTCATAATTGTGTTCAGGATGGTCTGTGTATTGCAGTAACTTAATGTGTGATCATGACTCCCTCTAGTGATTGAGCCCAGCACTTATTCAGCTTCCTATTGTTTCTTCAGCTACAAGTTCTTTTGCCCCTAGCTGAAATGCGTTAGGTCTACAGTACTGATAGTGCTGTGTTTGATTTATAAAGTTGATGGTTATGTGTGTATAGAGCAATGTGCAGTACAAAGGCAAAAGAATTTCTGCGTGCCCTAAGAAGCTTTGATCAATTTTCTCCATTAAAATGAATTATTTGGTAGATGCTTAAGAAAACATCATCAGAAATTGGCATCTGAATTTATTTTTCGACAGTGGAGAATCACAGATAGTCTTGGCTTTCCTGTTGCTACAGTGCAAAATTCAGTTAAGTAGAAGAGGTTTGAGTGTGGTGCTAAAGATGGTGATATGATCCTCTTCCCTAAATGGCTGATACTGAGTCTGTGTACTGTGAATGTATGTTTGGTTGTCACTGAGCTTTTAAACACAGGCAGAAGAGTGCCTGGAAGGGGTTTTTGCAAGCTGAAGTATTTTTACTCTCAGTATTTACACTCAGTCTTCTTACTGTTTTTTATTCCCAGTGATGGTACCTTTCCCACACTGTTTAGTGGCCGAGATAGACACGTCAGCTACTATTTGTTTCACAACCTGACAAAGTTTCCCCAGTTTCTTTTGATATGAGGACATGCTTGGTAGCAAAGCAGGAGTTAATTGCTAATGTAGTGGGATATGAGTAGGACTTTATTTCAGGAAAAAAACCCGGCATGGAAAAGGTATCACAGGGGGAACAATTTGCTATGTAAGGCCCCATCCGTTTCTGTAAAACCGGAGGCAGATCCAGTTCAACTGCTTCTCAGTGTCCCTGGATCTAGAATGGAGAGTTATGTTATACAAACAAGCTGGTAACATTTTCCAAATGGCATACAGCTTCACTTAGCAGACTACCTTTATTTGTCTCATTCTTCCATTCTTCAACTGCTTTCCACTTATTTCTGAATACTTTTTAGAGCCAGTGTTTCTGTTATTAAAAAGGCAATAGAGGTCATCACAAAAAGGCTACACTGTTACAATTGAGCATTTCCACTGATATCCCCCATGCTTCTGGCTTGAGGATTTGATGCACGATCTCCCTTTTGTGTAACGTGGGCAGTTTCCAGTGTCTCAAGGCCTCCTAGAGATCAAATGATGATACATATCATATTTGCTGTATCACTCAGATTGGATACTTTTAGACACAGAACCACAGGACTGAATTTCCTGAACAGTGGGTTTAAATCAATTTCTTTTACCAGTGATTGTTTACATGTTTGAGTTGTGTGGGCTCCCTTGGAGCTTGCTATTTTTGCTAGGGAGGAAAACCTTCCTGTGGTGCTAACATGGGGAAAGAGGAGAAGGTCAGTCTTGTACTGAACACATAAGCAGCAACTCACTTCTCGTCGCAACTTCAGGATTGCTGAGTAATGTAGCTGAAAGTGGCATTAATAGGGCGTGATGGAATCTCACTGCTGTTTTGGAGTGTGTTGCTACAAGTTGTGTAAATAGAGTAAATTATACTTTCAGCAGTAACAGCGGGAAGTATCCTGGAGCTCTCTAACTGCAGAGCAAAGATAACAATCCAAAAATGTAAAAGCCCAAAAGAAGATTGCTTGGGGCCACTTGGATAGCATGAATTGTACCTGCTCTGCTGTTTAGGAAAAGGTAGCGGAAGGAAGGTGTTTAATTAGTGGGTCAGTTTAACCATGCAGCCATCATTAGTTTAAGCACATTTTTTTTCCCCTCAGAGTGTGAATGCTATAATGTGAGATGTTGAAATGTACGTTTTCAGGAAGAGTTGATAGTTGTAGCTTGTAATATGGAAAGTCAGCCAAGCGGTTTATAAGCTTTTGTCTTATGGAAAAATGATGTACTTACACTATTTTTTTAAGTGAGAAAAGCTGCATATTTATTTTTTCAGCATCCTCTCAACATATTTGGAGTCTCTGGAGAGATTTCTTAAAACAGTCCTAGGAAAGCATTCTAGAATTTGAAACGTAGGGGGAAACTTCTCATCAGTGTTGTCCTCTGAGATGGCTAAGCGTGAAGGAATGGCACTGCTTAGAGTTTGAGCTCTGCTTCAGTTCTGAAAGCCAGGCTATGAAAAGGTACTTCTTGGTTACTAGTGGTCTCTCCCAGAGTGATAATTTATTTTCTACTTTTACTCTTGTTGTCTAAGTGTAATATTGACTTTGGACCATTGAGGTATCTTGTACAAAGTCAAATACAAGGAAATGCATGGGTGAAGTTAGTACTGAGTAGGATGAAGGACACAAAGAAAAATGGAAGAGCAGTAAATCTTTGATTCGGGTGTTGGGATCCTGGAGCTGATGGCTTATTCCCATCACCCTAGTGTCAGAAACCCAGCTGTGTGTTTTGACATATAGTTTCATATGTGAAAGGGATACATAGAATATGTCTGAAAAAATGTTCTCCGAGTGCTCACAGTTTGGTTAAGAGCATGGTTGTTTACCACCTTGATTCATATAAATCATGTAAAGCTGATTTACCCAAACAACCTGCTGTGTGTGTTGTCGCTTAAAAATGAAATAAAAAACTGAACACTGAAGGCTGGGAAATGTAGATTGCAAACTGAATAGAAAGTGGTTTTGAGTTGGGCAGCAGGGATTTTTTTTTTTTCATTAAAAAAACCCCCAATAAATGAGTGATGATAAGCTCAGAACCGTCCATCTCCATAAGTGCTGTTAGCTCAGAAGTGTGTTGTAAATCTATTGCCCATCTTCTCTGTTCCTTGGATGTCCCAAGGAGTGTCAGTCACAAATATAAATAGAGCCTGTCAGACTTCTCCTAATCTTCTGGAAAGTTGGACAGAAGTTTAATTACAGTGAAATGTCTTTTATCTGACAGAGAGAGAAGTGCTAGCTTTTTTGATAGGCTTTATGAGTTATTTTGTGATCAAAAGAGGCACTTAATGTCTAATATAGGACAAGGTAGGGATTTTTTTTTCTTCTTCTTCTTTTGTTCATCTATATGGCACATTGCACCTTGATTTATATGTGGAGGTGTGTGTGTACCAAATACCAGACAAATGTTTATTCACAGTGCCTCAGGGTAATATTAACTGCTGGCAGATTCTGCATTCATTTATAGAGCAATATTATGAAGAAATGACTAGTAGGAATTGCTTTTTCTTTTCTCCAAAATGGATCTTTCATGCATTTTTATACCAGAAGGTAGTTGATAATGTCCCATTAAGTGACCAGTCTACTCTCTCCAAATAAACAGATTCAAATAGTGAGCTTCCAGAGCAGCATCTGGTTATTTGTGACCCTAATTGGGTAGATACAAAGCTTTTCTAGTGTGTTTTTTTTGTTTTTTTTTTTTTTTTTTTTCCCTACCATATAGTTAGCCCCTAGCAGAAAATAGAAAGGCAAAAATAATTATGCCAAGATACTGACTTATGCTTCCAATTCTAAAATCATGGGATTTTGCCCAGACCTTTGCTTTTCATGATTGTGCCATTTTTAGTCTGAATTCCTGAGGAAGTGAGGCTTATTACTGGGCTTTGTGTGTGTATGTAGATGAGATTGTCTGTGCCTACCCGACACTATTGAACTTGCTAGTTATGTTCTGTCAAGTTTGGCAGATGGTAGAGGTCTCAAAAGTGATAAATTCCAACAAGTCTAAGGAAAGCAGGTTTCCATTTTCAGGAGAGACATCCTGGAACCAGAGGTCATGTTGTGTTAGGTTATCAGAGCCTTGCAAGCAAAAGACCCTCTTAAACGTCACATTGACAGTAAGGTTCCTATCAGACATCGTGCCTACTGAGCCACTGCTCGTTCAGCCTTGAGACTGGCAGTGAGTGTGCACTATTCTGGTACCACAGTACCAGCACAACCTGTAATTTTTGCTATACCGTGTTTTCCAAAGGCTTGTGGCATTTGATAGTACTGTGGTAATGTTGTTAGTATAATTTTCATGCTGTTAGTATGAGAAGTTGAAGTAATAATTTACCTTTGGAGAGAGAAATCCATAGGAAACCAGGCAACTTTGGTCCTGGAGCTCGTGGAGCTAGTTTCTTTTTCTGTTTAAAAGAAAATATATAGAGAAGGCCTAAATAACAGCCTACAGGGGACAGACGTAGCTGTAATTGTACCATCTCTTCAGTCTGGAGTGTGGTAGAATCTGTGTAGAGCAAAACCAGTAAAAACGTTAGTATTTGGTTTCTTACCTTATATTTGACTGTGCTTTTTGGAGACTATTAAAGAATGATCTGTGAAGTGATGCCTCTGTTCAGGGCTCTAACCACTTCTGATGATTACAAAAATTGTAAAAGCCACTTAACTTTTTCTTGTTCCAGGATTGTGATTGACCCTGGGTGTGCCTACTAGCATCCCTGGTGTTTGTGCATCTTTTTATTATTAGTACGAACGATAGCTTTCATTTGTGTGCTCCTCTGGACATGCTGATTCAGCATTCCCTTGGGTGTCCAGGTAGTAGTGTATATTATTGACCAGAAAAATATGGACTGTTCTTGACGGTGTATTGTACAGCAGACAGTGTTTCAACATGGAGCTGAACTGTAAAAGTTACGGAAGAAGCAGCTTGCCTAGCATTTCTTCTATGCCTGACTCACATCTGCACAATAAATCTTTCACTTCCATGAGACTAAAATTCCTAAAAATCCTAGATGAAATAGATGTATGTTAATACTAGCCTAGAGTTATTACCTATGTTCATTATTCTCTCCTTTTTAGTGGATAGATGCTATGATCAAATTAATGATTTACATGAGGCTGATAGGCCAAAGGAAGAGTGCCCCACATCCATGTTACATTTGTGATATGAATACAAATGGAGGAATTATCATCTCAGCTATGCAGTAGGCAGCAGTACAAAAATATTCTACTTTGAAACAAGTAGTATTATGTAAAATCATGAATTCAGCATGTTGCCAACCTTTGTATAGAGCTCTGGGAATTGTGCTTTAAGATTTCCAGTGCTTAGGGATTTGTCTTTTATTGCCTCTGCAATGTGGCAGTAAGCCTTGAAAAATTTAATGAGTTGGAAAAGAGGAGGGCCCTTTAGTAATATTTTTAGAGTCAGTTTTGAAGTCATACGGACAGTCCCATGGATAAGGTAGGAAAATGTGGCCTGAGAAGTCAGTACTGAGTTTCCGGAGAGGCTTTGTGTTTGCTTGGGTTCTGCTGAGTTAATTAACACAGTGACCTGAGTTTCTCATATTCTCGCATGCAGATCTAGAAGGCCACATAAATGAAAACAAACATCAGTAGTCCATATATCCTGTCTAGTTTCCACCTAATTATTTTTTAAGGCAAATAAAATACATTAATTCCTATCTATCCATACCTGTTAAGTTTTTTTTGTTTCCCTTCTCCCTCAAAAGCACGTGATACAAATTTGTTTCTTCCCATATAGCATCTTAAAATTATAGTACTGACCATGGCTCTTGAACTGTTGCTTTGAAGTGTTTTATCATAAGTTGTCAACAGTTAAATAAGGTTGCATATAACTGTTTTGTCTCTTAATTTGTAATGCCAGAACTGCATTATAGCCTTCCTGAGCAGTCATGAGAAACCAGAGGAAGATTGGTGGCAGAATGCAGAATGAATTTGCTGTCTTCTTACACACATGACACTATCAACTACCTTCTGGTATAAAAATGCATGAAAAATCCATTTTGGAGAAAAGAAAAAGCGATACCTACTAGTCATTTCTTCATAATATTGCTCTATAAATGAATGCAGAACCTGCCAGCAGTTAATATTGCCCTGTAGTTTCTGTAATAACAGGGATATCGAAGGCTATGGATTTTTCTAAAGTATTTTAAGGTACTGTTCGTGTTGTTTATTTTGAACAGATTGATGGTTTCCCAGTGCTTTGGGGGGGAGTGGGGACAGCCGGGATACACTGAGACATTTTACCAAGGTAAATGTGAATTCTGTAGGATTTTATAACTGCTGTGAAGTAGTGTCAGTTCAAATAATGCACAGAATATAGTTGTGTCTAAAAAAATAGATCGTCTTGGCTGGGATGTCTCAATCAGTTGATCATATCTGCATGTAAACTTCGTTCAGCTCTACAGCTAATGGCTTAAAATTTTGCATCTGGATCACATCAACTCTACCACATGACTTCTTCAGCCTGTTCTTATTGGTATTTTCATTACATATTTTCTTTTGAATATTTTCTGTGTCTGCTTGTGTGCACATGTGAATGCATAGACCATGCTGCAGTATAGTAAATGGAGGAAATACTGTAAGTATATAGCTGTTGGTGGGGGGAGGGCATTTTTAATTAGTTATAAATATTTTCCTAATGTCAAATTTTTATAAACTGTACAAAAGACATACTGCTTGAAAAGTTTAATCAAAAATAAAAGTAGGCTGCCTTGTCTTTTTTAGCTGTGTAAGGCAAAAAAAACTTGTCATAAATTGCAGTCAATCCCCCCCCAGCGCCAAAAAGCAGCTTTCTTTTGCTGCTCTGAAAGTTAAATGACTAATGTGCATAATTTATTTGAGCATCTGTGCTAAAAACTTGCATACCAAGTTTTAGTTCAATGTGATCAACAATGGGGAAAATTAGGATTTATCATGGAAATGCTGACGGATGTGAACATGTGTAGGCTAAACCGGTGCCTGACAAACCTTCTTATTGTGCAATGCTAATGGTGAAACATATTTTTTTTTCTGCTGTAATTGCATTTTTTTCCCCCCCGTCTGCTTAATTTTCTCCTTTTCAAATTTGGTGGGTTTAGTTGCACTTCATATTTGGACTCCTGCTTTTTCTGCAGTCTGCATAAAACCTCCTGAGTTGTCTTGTGGTATTTCTAAGCGTAAGATACCCTGAGCTCTCTGGGTGAGCGAGGGGAGAATCAGCATCCTGAGATCTAGCTGGGGCTTTGCAGTAACGTGCTCAGAACAGGAGATGGTGCCGGCAGCCTTGGCAGCTGCTCTGTCTTCCCTCCCCTCCTCCACCACCTTTTCTGTCTTGCACAGCCAGGGTGCTGTCACCAGGATTATAAATTCTGGAGCCAATTAGCTAAAAAATGTTACAAGTGAAAGGAAAGAAATGAAAAGCTGCAGAACATCTTGATGTGAATATGCCTGTCTCAGAAACTCTTCCTGTGGAGAGCTCAGATGTAGCCTTTTACTACAGCTCTGATGCAGCTTTCAGTGAAGCATCAGACACTTTTGAGGCATCTGGTTAAGGAAGGAGTAGTTGCTTTGGAGGAGTCAAGTTCAGGGAAACAAGGCAAGACCTTCTTAAGAGATTGTGCTGATAACATCAGGTCTTCTGTTAAACATTGGAAAGATCCTGAGGGTGTGTTTGTGCCTTGACAGTGTTTTCCCCTTTCTCCATCCTTGTCCACAAGATTTCTTGTTGTAGGAAATGTACAGAATTTTTTTTTTTTTTAATTCTCAAAGTCAGGCTGATTGCTTAGTTCTTGCATGGGCATCACCGCGGAGAAAGGTGTTTATAGTCAGTTCCTCTCTCTGTCTTTTAAAGCAGTAGTCAGTGTACTTTCTGGCAATAATGGTGCAGCCATGCTCTGCTGCTTAAAAGAAATCCTGACAATTTCTCGGTGCAGTCATTCTTTTGCAAGACTGTGCTGCTCCTTAGGAAAAGAGATGGGGTAGAGATGGAGATGAGTTCAGGAGGAGAGGTTGCTGATTGGTCCAGTTATTTTGTTGCTGGTGACTTTTGTTTGTGTTTTTTTTGTTTTGCTTCAGCCATATGAGAAACTATAGTAGTAGGATCTGACGATCAGAGGGCCCTTTGGAGCAGGATGGTTGGTCAGAAAGCTTAGACATGGTGCTCTGTTAGAGTTCAGAACAATGTTCTAGCAAAATGTAATTTCCTTTCTGTGATATTTTATGTATGGACTGTTTTTATATATTTTCAATATTTAAAACAATGTTCACATATTCATAAGTTTAAAATACATTCTCACTGTTAAGAGATGGAAATCAGAAAAAAAATCCACAAAAAAATCCCAACAAAAAACCCCACAACAAAACCCTTTAGCTTTCCTTTTATTCAAGAAAGAAAAATCAGATTCTTATGAGTGGAGTAACTACTGAAGAGGCTTTCAGTTTCTCAGCCAGAAAAAGCTTTTGAAATATTTATTGAAATAAACCAAAACGTGTCCCTTTCTGGCTGTACAAATAAGGGATTATCAGATCTAGCCTATGGCAGTTGCAGTACATAGAGTCCAAAGTATCTACAACTAATGAAACAGAATGTATTTGTTAAGAAAATACTGTGAGACTTTTTTTTTTTTTTTTTTTTAATGGGACTCTGCTGACAAAGTAGCACACATCCATGGGATATCCTAATGAAAAAAAAAAATCCCTCTTCTAGCACCTTGCATTGGAGTTGAAAATTGTCACCGAGACAATGCGTTAATTGACTTTTGGAAACCAAAGTATCATTTATGTTGAGACATCTTTATCTACTTAAAGAGCAAGACTAAAGTCACTTTGTAGCCCTTCCCTTGTAGCTGGGAGTGTGGAACAGCGCTGCTTACATCCCCTCCAGTTGAAAGAATCTGAATCCTGTGCCACCAAGGGTATGACTGCAACACAGGTTGTCTGGCTGTGTCACACTCTTAGTTTGAGTGAACTTGCTCATCTGGGTCTTATGCCTTGGTTTTCATTCTACAAATCTGGCACTGGTGTAAGAATTGGAGCTGGTTGAAGTCAGAGTGCATTTTGATGATTCGCAGAAGGATCAGCAAAGCAAGGTTTGTAGAGAGAAGTAATACCTTTTATTAGACCAACTGATAGGATTAGAAGACAGGCATGCGTTTGGGCACACAGCCAATACTCAGATCTGATACAGAAGCAAAAGCCTTCAAGCTAAATGCAGGTTGAGAACAATTGCTCTGAGTTTAACTTGTTTAATCAATTAGACAATTCGAGAGAGAAGGTAGACAGAAGAGATGAAAGGGCTGTTAGCATCTGTGAGACAACAATTAGACTAAGTCTCTCCGATACATGACCAGGGTTTGGATACTTTGATAAGACAAATGATTAGTAGCATGAACTTTCTCCATATAGAAGCAGATAGTGTGTGTCATGCCTTTGCTGGAGCTATATACCAGTACATGCCGTGTTTCACTGACTCAGCACTGGTACGTCAGACTTGCAATTAAGGAGCTAGAACTTCAATTTTATATTAACAAAAAATATTATTTTCTATACCGTCAATAAAATAATTTTATCATATTGTTTGACTTATCTCCTCTGGGCACTCAGCTGCAGCGGCAAGTCTGAACCTGCCATTACAATGACTGTTGAATGAGTTTTGCTTCATTTGTCCAAATGTGTTCTAGGATAAATTATGTTTCCTGAGACGCAGTATTTCTGCCTTTTCCAGTTGAGTACTGTGGGCTGTGCTGCTTCTGGGGTAGCCAGCTGTAGATACTGAGTGACGTGTTGGTGTTTGTGGCAAAATCTGTTGTCAATTTTGAGTAACCATTTAGACATACTAGGCCAGCATAATGTGGCTTAGGTTTTTTTGTTGTTGTTGTTTTGGTTTTGTTTTGCTTTAAAAAGCTATGTCCCATTTAATAAGTGCACCTGCTGCCGTGTTACCCAGTATCATTATGTGTACTGTAGCGCACAGCCATGGGTGGCAAGTTTCTAACTCGCTTGTTTGAGAGTAATGTAATATTTCTGAACAGTGTTATTTGTCAGATTTTTTTCTTTCCTGATTACATCCCAGAGGAGGAAAAAAAAAAGCTGATAATAAGAACTGATTATAAAAAAAAAAAAAAAGAAACAATAAGACAACCTGGGGCAAAGTGGTTCCTAAAAATACTTGATGTTTTTAAGCTAATTACATTTTATGTTGCCAATGACCTTTTGGAAACCTTCATTTGCATGGATTGCAGATGCCTCCAAAGAAATGCCTTTATGCAAAGAGAAAATGCATTCCACTCATCTCCCCAAACCTCCACAAATGCAGGTCTACTGTTTGTCACATGTGCCCTTTTTCAGAAGAATGTCATCGCTTGCTTGTTCTGAACTGCAGGGAGAGCTTTGCCTGGTGCAGAAGACAAGCACCCAGGCTGTGTCATCTTGCAAGTCTGCTTCTTGGAGGTGGGGGTGCTGTGTACAAACAGCGACATGGGGACATTCTTGAACTTACAGAGGAAGTAATCATTAATATTTAAAGGCAGAGGAAACGTGAAATTCATTCTGACTGCCTTGGGAAATTTGTGGCTCAGCAGGAAACTTGAGAGTGATGAAATACGGACCTTGTTTCAAATGTACCTGCCAAGTGTAAGGCAGAAATTCCTCAGTTTTTGCAAACTTTTACCTTGTATTTTTAAATTTTGTCTTGAAGTTGTTACTTCACCTCTTCCCTGAATTAATGCTGAAGGTCTTGAACTGAATGTCGGAGAGTGAGGCTGAGCAATGTTTTAGTAGTTTCTCTTTTCCCATCCTCTGGAGATGTTTGCCTAATTCTTGAATTAGAACTGAACAAGAGAGAGAAGGGTAGTTGCAGCTCTCATGGATAATGTAGCTGTCATTGAGGCTGACAGAAGTTAGTGTCCTTCTCCTTGTAGACCCAGCACTCCTGGTCAGACAGCCTCAGACTTCATTAGTTTTGATGTTTTAAAAATAAAGTGAGTGGCATCTGTTGTTAACATGTACAGACTTTGAAGAAGATCCTCATGTCCTTAAAGAACTGAAGCCAAGGAGTCAGTGTAGATGCTACTGTGTTTGATCAATCAGGCTAGTGTTTACATAATTTTTTCATAGCACTTTTAAAGAGTGTGTTCCTTCTCTAGTTACCTTACTTCAAAGAAGCAGACTGCCACTATTGTCTCTGCTGCAAGATACTAAGCTATGTTCTAGAAACATGCGCTGTTGAGAATAGTGCTTTGGGACTTTGAATCCCCAAGGAAGAGGTCATTCATTAACCATGTCTCCAAATAAAAAAACTTTATTGTAGCAGAGGTAATTACTAAAGTAAGGCTGGCTGTATCCAGTGCAAGTAATTCTCTGCTGTTCAAAAATAAACAAATCTTTCAAACCAACCATCTGAATTGCCACATGTCAAAAACAAAAGGTGTTGCATCACTGTGGTTCTGTTTTAAAGAGGGAAGAATTGGAGACAGCATAAAATCCATGACGCTTTGCTGATTGTTACTGTTACGGAAGCCGTTTATGTATTCCCACACTGAGATTTATACCACTATGTAGTCATTACTGTGGTGGGAGAGGCTTATGTGAAGGTCAGGTGGTGTGCAGGAGATTTGGGACCAACAGAAGCCCTACAGGAGAAACAAAACAGGACTTGTAAAAACATTTTTCTTAGAAGGAGGCTGATGATATGAGTGATGTTTGTCTGTTACACCTGGCCTAGACTGGATCCTCTCTGAAGTACAGTAGATATTATTTATGTTCTTTCTAAGTGTACAAGGGTATGTGTTTCTGACTGTTACTACTATAATGTAGTGCTTCTGTAAAGGATTAAAGCTGCTTAAGGTAAACGGGATGAGGGAGAAGCTGGGTGGAAATTGAGATGCCTGTGTAAGACTGAACTGCAGAAATATTCAAAACTCAGTGGACCTTTGGAAGCAGTTTTGTTTCCAGCTCTAGTTCCGACCCAGGACGCGTGTGATGTTGAGCCAGTTCAGTGATCTGTCCTCTGGCTTGTGGAAGTGATAGTTAACAAGGCTTATGATCCTACTTACTGAAGCATATCTTTGTCACTGCTTGTGCAGGATGTTCCCAAAGCGCAGTTCATGTTGCTTGCAATTCCTAAAGCTTTTGCCTATGCTCCAAACAGATTTTTCAAATTCTGCTTAGCATGTTGTAAAGCAGATAAATTTTGTTTTGCTTCAGTCAGCTTTGTATCCCATTCATTAGATAGTATCCCATTAAGAAAACTGTGGGAACTCTCCTAAGGAGAGAAAGAAGCTGGCAGTGTTTTGTGGTTCTGGAATAGGCTACTATGCATTGAGACCCTACCTTAGTCTCTGTACAGTTCAGGCTTGTACTGAAGGAGTGACAGAGGGATAGGAACAGTTGTGAGAACAGCTTTGTTTTGGCACTACGACGAGAATTGGTTACCACAGTTAAAGTTTTGCTTCAGTGTGAATTTGCTGGTTTGCCTTACATATTGTAATGGTATGTATTAAGTGAATGAGAGAGTAGGTAAGGTAGGAAGAAATGGAGAGCAATCTAAAAATTGTATGTTCCAACCCCATCTTCTGCAGAAAAGGGGTGGAGTGTGAAGAGAGAAAGTACGTCATTACTGCAAAACCAGCTGCAGCTGAGCAAAACCATGTATGAGAGATGATTAAATCATCAATATTTCAGATCACCACTTTTATAAACAAATTTTAGAAAGTGAGAATGAAAACCTGAGGAAACAATGCAGAAGAGTGAGTCTGTGTGTGTTAATGTCCCTTGAGCCCCTAGCAGGCATGAGAAAAGGTTGTTTGAATTTTAAATTGATTTAAATTCCTTTTGATTTTGCAGTCCGTGCCTGTTCTGTGTATCTTGTCCCTGGAAGTGAGCAGAGGATGTTTAAGACTCCCTTATTTTTATGCTTGGCTAATTTTATTGTCCTCCCATATTTTCTAGCTGTAAATGTTACAGACTTTATTACATTTAAACTGGTTTTAATATAGTAGGTCATAAAAATCTAAGAAACGAGAGGTAGCGTCCACTGCAGTGATGTTTTTAGTGCAGGGAGGATGCTTGCAAGTCACTGAAAAGCTTAAACTGAAACTCTAGGATCATCTGCTTAGTGAAGACAGTTCAGAAATAAAAAAAAAAACAGTCACAGCTGAGAATGAATTTCATTGTTAAAAAATTCCTCCTTTTCCTTTCATCTGAGGAGCTGGTTTATGCTTTGAGGCATCAATCCAAATGTGAGGAGACGAGGGAGGCTCTGTTTCCTTCCTTTTCATAAAAAGGTTCAGCAAGTCATTATATATATAGCTATACAGTATACGTTATATATATAGCCATTATACTGTATAGTTGAGACCTTTCATAGCTGACTGCTCATTTTTAACCAAGAGCTACGAATGGACCTGTCTTTATAACTTCTGAGCTACGAGAGACATATGCATATACTGGTGCTATTCCTGCAAGCTCTAAGCCATCAGTAAGGTGTGGGTTTTTTTTTTTTTTTTTTTATTGCTTTCGCAAATTGAACCGAATGATGAAAACCGCTGGAAGCTTGTTCATACCTTCCTGCCTGGCTTCTTAAACAAGGATCCTTGCTAGGGGAGGAGTAGCAAGCAATCTCTGTAGCCTGGGGATTCTCAGCCCAACTCAGGGCTGGCTTACAAGTGTAGAGATGAGGTGCAGTTCTAGTTTTTCTATTAATTGCAATTATCCTTTCTGCAATTCATAAATCTTAAAAAACATGGTTTAATATATCTACTGTTAGGAGGTCAATTACTCCTGCATTTTAAAGCTAAAACGGCTTGGGAAGGTAGGTAGTTACTAGAGAATGGTTCCATGGATATATTTGACATTTCTTAACTGTTGAGTATTCAGCTTTGAAACTTCCTTCAGAGAGTGGCAAGGCTGGTCTCTGTGATCTCCACATGGGTCAGAACTTCATTTAATACCTTTTGACATTAAAACTGTTTGAGAACTGGTGCCTGTGGTATTGTCTGTTAGTTCTGATTTCATCACAGCTTAACAGATAGTAAATGTTCCTGTAAAATGTTTGTGATGATTTCTGCAAGTGACAACTTCAGTTCCTATGTCACAAACTTGTATCTCTTAGCAGCTGCTTTATACCAAGTTCTGCATTCAGCACCGACTGAGAGCCACCGAGGAAACAGACACTGAGCAAGCTTTCTTGGAGCCCTTACCACAGGAACTGTTTGTTTTGCTGCTTCTATATAAAAAAACCCAAACCCAAACCAAACAAAAACCCCCCTTAATCCATCAGAATTATTAAGTCAGCACCTGCTTGTCTAAAATGTCAGAAATGGGGAACAGCTTAAAACATGGTGTCTAACTGAGGCACAGTTAGCATGTTAGAATCCTCTGTCCACTAATCTGAAGCCTCAATGTAGAATTTAATGACTTTACAGGCTGCCAGTAATGTCCATGATAAATAAGTCTGCTTTTCGTGCAAATGATTTAATGGTCATAGAGCTTGGATATAGAACTGCATTAAATAAAATTATTTTAAGAATTGCTTTATTGCATCCATTTAATCATTCTGGGAGCCAACACAGATTTGTTTTGGAGTGTGCAAAACAGGTATCCCATCACTAATTCAGCTTTGTCCACATCTAAACAAATATCTGAATAGCTAACCGTTTCTTTGTTTTAAACCTGCATTATTTTCTCACTGCTCCTTGAATTCTACAGCAGAAAAAAAGAAATAAAAAAGAAAATAAGAAAGCCTTGACTGTGTGCATTCCTGTGTAAATTCTGCATCATACTGCATTTGAATTCTTGTACCTTTTGTTGTGAAGATAATGGAAAGGAAAAGGTACCCAATTTGCTGCTTTTTAAAACAGCAAAATTTTTCTGTTCTAAAAGCTGGCAATTTTTCAATTTGGGTTTTTTTCCTGATTATACCTACTCTCCAATGTGTGTTAGTATGATAGTTCTCAACTGAATAGAGTTGGAAAGAAATCTGTCCTTAGTACAACGAAGCCTTACATCTCTTCAAGATTGACATTTTGCCCAACAGAATAGCTGATGCTGCATCTCAGGAATGCAAAAATAATCAACCCCCAAGCATTTAAAGTCAACAAATCTTCTTTCTATTTGCTTTCATTTTTTGCTGATGCTGTCATTTTATTAAGGTTCTTCTTTGTAAGTATGAAGGTCAGTAACTTAATATGAAAATTGGTTCTGAAATTATGAAAATCCACATATAGGAACTGGTAGTTTAGAGAAACCATCAAGTATTGTAAGACTTGTGTAGCTAACTTATACTGTGTAGCTTTTTTCCATTAAGTAAATATGATATGGTTTCTTAGGAAAACAAAATTAACTTCTTGATAGTATCTCAAGCATTCTTACATGGCCAAGTGTTATTAAGGTTTCTAATCTTATATTTGAGGTACTTCAGTGACTGAGGATGGCTGGCTTCTGTAGCTTGATAGACCTATCTCTGAATAGTTCTGTAACTTAGAAAAAATTCTTCTTTTTGGAGAGTTTGTTCTTGCAAATGTAGGGATGAAGGAAAGCCAAAGCCTCCTTTTCTGGTACTGGGTGAGTTCTGAATTTTAAGCAGTGACCTGTCTGGCCAGCTGTGAGGTCTGGTGTGTTCCTACCTTGCACAGCTGCACTTCTGGCATGTCTCTGTGTGAAATGGGAGACTCTGCTAAGCAGAAAACTAGCATGACTCGGAGAGGAGTCACAGCTTTCTTCATCTGGGCATCTATCCTGCACACAGATTCTTACCTTCTTGTCTTCCTGGCACCCCAGTATTGTCCACTGGAAAGGAGAAATGAGGCTTGAGTTAAGCCCAGGTTGTGAAAAGTGCTAAAATAATGTCTCTTGCAGCATGTATTTTGGCAAGATGAGTTAATGTGTTTTACTGCTCTACAGCGGAAGTCACAGATTTCACTCAGGCTCTTTTCATCTGTCTTTAAACTGTGTTCAGAATTTCATTTTTTTTCTTTTTTTTCATTCCTTTCTTTTTGTCCTTTTGTCTTTTTTTAGCCCTTCATCAGTCCTGTATAACTTAAAGGTCTGCAATACCTTATACAGTCTCTTTGAAATAAACTGTATCTCATGTAGAAATTACCAGCAGGGAGACCACTGGATGCCATGTAGCATTCATTTCTCAGCTGCACTGGGTAATGATTTCCTGGTTCCAGGAGCAGGAGATTAAAATTCTGGTGAGAGGATTTGCCCCCTTGCTCACTCAGCAAGGTCCCTGTGCCAGGGCTCAATCACTTCCTCTGCAGCAGCAGGAGCAGAGGTAATGTGATACTGTGGTCATTCAATCAGAGGTAGAAATGCTTTAATCTCTTCTATTCTGTCTCATAAATGCTTTCTTCTTTGTTCTGAATTCAGATCTCTAGTGTTCCTATTGTTGCAGGGATTGGGGGAGAAAAGAGATCATCCTGTCCAGTTAAGTGTTCAGTGATGATGCCTTCCTTTATTCCCAGAGGTACTTTCTGATTTAGTTAGAAAAGTGCAATTGTGAGAAGGGCAGAAAAAGCATAGGAAAGAAGGTGGGACTATCTGGTAAATCCCACCACAGTTTGTAATTTTCCTAAAACAAGGACAGCTTGTGTTGTGTTGCAAAAGCACAGTGGGTATCAGAGCAGCAGCTTCTTCAGCATGTGCTCTTTGCTTTAAATCATCAGGATGCTCCATATTAATTTGGCAGATGAACTTCTGTGTAGCCACTTCTTTTGTTTCGTGAGCCACAGGAAGGTGATGCTGTAGTCTCATCTGATGCCAAGCAGGGCTGGAGGTTTGGGGCAGCTCCCTTAAGGCATCTCTGATTTTGACCTATCCGTTCCTCTTCGTTGCAGCAGTTGCACAAAAATGTGATGGATGACTATCGACTTTGCTGCTTTATTTTGCTCCCTTTGCTGTATTGACATGAGTTAATAGGGCAGAAGCAGAAGACAGACTTGGTACAAAGTAGAAAGAGATTTTTATGTCAATAGGGATTGTAAGATAAGAAGTACAGCGTTAAAGGTGAACACACAAGAGAGTTAATAGCTAACCAAACCACTTGATGTGCCTACAGGAGAAAGACAGTGACCTAGAGCCATAAACTCATTTTCAATGGAAATATGTTTTCTTGTTTTGTGTGATGTATTCTGTGATACTAGTCATTAGATTTTTCTGAGTGCTGTCAAATTGGTGAAAAACGGGTTGTTGTCTTTTATAATACTATTACAGTGTTTCATAATGTTGACTTTACGAGGTTTTGCTTAATTTGTTCATCACATTATTGAAACAGAGTGCCTTATTTTTTAATAATTGTACTAGGTCCATACGCTCCCTTGATTTGGCCATATTAAAAGTGGAAATGAGTGTGTTAAGTGAAATTTAAGCTTGAAGGGGATTGGAAGTGGAAGGCAGAACAAACACTGATTGAGTAATAATAGTTAACCCAGACTCAAAAGGATATAGATCATATAAGCTACTTAATAAATGGAGTGTGTATTTGAGAATTTTAAACCAGTTTTTAATGAGTAAGGAGCCCACTGGAAAGAGACTCTGGCTGTATACTTAGATGAAGAAAAAACATTTTAGGTGTTCTTGTGTTCAGTGGTTCAAAAAAAAATCATTCTGATATGTAGCAGTAGTTTGAAAGGCTGAAGAAATACTCTTCGTGGTATCGGGAAACGATTTGAATATCTTATTTTAAGTGATGTACTGCTGCTGTACAATGCATTGCTGTATCCTTACAATGTCTCTGAATTACAGAAGGGAGACTGCTGGGGGCAAGAAGCAGCCTAGATAACAAATTGCAGCAGGTATTTGGAAACTAGCTAAGTACATGTTCACTGGAAGATGAAAGGAGACTCTTAGTATCTCTTATAATTATGAAAGAGATGACTTGTGCTGCTGGCAAAGTTATTTAGATGGGTTGACAACTGAAAAATGAGTAGTTTAGTTAAACACTGGAAAGACAGAAATGCATGGGAGTGCTTAGACCAAGTTAGATTATGCATGGATGTATGCTGTAGGTATGGGGAAAAAACTGTAAAGGGTAAGGAAATTTTTATTTATTTGAACAAGTTTTCTGTTAGCTTTTTGTTTGAGAGCTATTTTTTTAATGAGAAGGAAGTTCTGTAATTTTCAGCAGATTAGTATTTGTGGCATTTTAATGTTAATCGAAAATGGGCATCTGCATACATTTCTAAAAGGGCCCTGCCTAGTTTGGCTCATAAAGCTCTTCTGTTTTTGCACTGGACTTGGGTAGAACTAAAAGAAGGAAAAAGCATAATTCAGTGCATTGCAGGCCAAAATATTAAATCCGTGCTACAGATGAATAATGGCATAAGCTGAAGAGTTCCCTAGGGATAACCTTTCCTTTGTGATCTTCTTGGGAGAAAAGAAACAAAGGAAGCTTCTTTTTCTTCCTGCTTCAAATCTCATTTTTTCTTTGGGTTAAAATCTTCAACATGCAATAAATGTATTCCTGTCTGGTTGTTCTGTACATACGAAATCCTTTGGTGAAGGACATAGTTGCACAGGCAGGTATGTTGGTGAGGCTGCATCTGATCCTGAATTTCAAATGAGATCCTGGCAAGTGAAGTGAAAGGCTTTACTGGCACATACTTATCTTTTTGGTTGCCTTTTGTCTTTGGAAAACTTTTATTGCTGGTAGAGAAACAGCATGTAGGGATAGAGGATTTATCTGGATGTTAAATGTTTTGAAGAAAGCACAGAAATCGCCTCGGACAGTGCTTCTCTGGTCTGTGTCAGTTGCTTCTGTGGTAATTCATATACCTGATTCTATTATTGGTTAAGAAATAAAAAAGATAAACAAATGTAAATGAAGAAATGGTGAATGTATTGTTCATTTGCTAATGAGATTTTTCTAGAGTGCTCTGATCAGGATAACTGCAGATCAAAGCTTCAGTAAAGTCAGCCACAAGATGGCAAGCTAAATAGCCCTACTCTTAAAACCCTCAGTGTGGTTTCTTTTCCCCTATTGATATGTAAATTCTCTTTCATGTTTTCTGGAGAAAGGTTAATATGTTTTTGGTTTGTCTGATGTATTTTGATATATCACTGTAGTTTGGAAAGCCATTGTGAAATCTTAACTTATTCCTAAAATTCCTTTTGTCTTCAAATACTAACTGATATTTTTTGTTTGCTCTACATTAGCTCTTTGTCCAGATAGTAACTATTGCTACTATATTATACGATAATTTCCTAAATACCTCTAGAAAACATGTAATATTAATGATATGAAGTTTCGCGTTGTATGTTCTTCCCAGTTCTTATGTGGTCTGGTAATCTCAAATACAGTTTTTTTTCATGTGTGTGGTAACTGTGGAACTGCGAGTGCAATGAGTTTTTCTCATTATTATCCTTAGCTCTAATTTGTGCCCAAATAATAAATGATCAAGGATGTATACTGCACTGTTCAAATTAAACTGTGTCAGTTACCCTGATACTCGACAAGGACAAACACCTTTTAGAATGCTGGATAGAAAAGGGTCACAGTAATGTAATGATGGATTGCAGCAGGAAGCAATCCTACTGGTGCACCTTCACTATGGCACTAAGACTCAGATTTGGTATAATTTTTGACTGTTGCTTGATTTTGCCTTTCACTGCATTGGGGTGGAACGCTGATGGGCTGCACAGTGCTAGTGTATGGCTGGGGAGCGTGCGGAGGTGCCGGTAATAGATAGTTACAGGGACAGCTCTTCTGCAGAAACCTGAGTACTGGCTACCTTATTGTAGTAGCAGTGTAGTGTGGCATGATGTAGATGTTGCATGTTTTTTGCAATAATGATTCAAATTTATTTTTATGGTTCTTATAAAAAAGAATATTGTGGTCATTTTACATCTCATGATTCACTAAAACATGAAACTACACTAAGGACAGATCATATAAATGCAATTTATAGGACCATGTAAAATAAAAATATTAGATAGACTGATCATGTGGTTTATTGTACAGCCTGGGTATTTTCCCACCGACTGTTGTCTGCTGATGCTCAGAAATATGGTTTACGTGTCTGCTTCTGTAAAACCTTCAGACGTTGAAAAAATTAACCTCATTAAAGATATCTTTGAAAATGCTGTATTTCTTATTTTATCTATTTGCTATTAGTCAGGGAAAGAGAATGTCAGTCAATAGGCAAAATGTTTCCTTCCTATCCATTCTTGGCAAAAGTCTAAGTGCTGAATTTTGCTCTAAATGAAGAGGAAAATTCTTTAGAGTAGGCTTTTATTATAGCCACAGCACATTCCAACATCTTACCAGTTGTACGTGTAAGTTCTGTACAAGAGCAAGGCTTATAGTCGGGGTAGTATTTGTAAGATTAAAGACTGGTCTTGTTCCTCTTGGCCCAAGCCGACACTTGATTTTTCTGAGCTTACTCTGTACCGAGGATTACGCCAGAGGTGTACACACGCTCAGTCTGCTGAGACTTCTTAATGCCAAACCTGGAAGTTGCTCTTTTTACACTGCCTGTGTGGCTGAATTAACATAATTCCAGTTCTGCAGTGTAGCCTCAGCAAGTTATCACCTAGTACTGGGTTCAAACACCCGTAATTCTTCCAAGGTCAGTGGCCACCTCTCGGAGCTGGATGTTACTGGGTAACTGTGGCAGCTGCTGTCCTCCGTACAGGAGCTGATGGGCACTCGAAAACTCCAGCTTGTTTTTACAAGTGAGGTACATCACAGCTAATCTGGCTGTAGAAAGTCTTTGTAGGCAGATGGAGGCTGTTCTGGCTGGAGCTCAAGACACTTTGGGGCCAACAGAAATGGTGAATTCCGAATCGAGGATTAGCAGCTTGATCTGGAGTTTCCACAGTCACTTTTCAGATGTGTTATGAATATGAGTATTACAAATATTACTTTTGTTTCTAGTTTCGCATCTTTACCAAATGTTACATGACAAGGAACAGATTGGTTGATATTCACAGTTAGAGTCAGCATAGCTGGAAGAAGCCAGTTCTTTAAAAAAATACAAGAAAAACAATTTCTATTGAAATCTTTAATCATGGCCAAGCAGCTATTATTTATCTAAAATATCTTATCAAGGAGGACTGTTGTGATCAGATTTATTTTCAGGGCTGCCATCAGTTTTTGGGGGTATACACAAGTTCAGACAGAGGAGGCCTTGTGTGAGCTTCTCAGAGCTGCTAAATAATTGTATCTCAATCCACTGACTGGGACAACATAATTATTTGATTTGTAGGTCTCTCTGCCAAATAAATGCTGAAAGTGACATTCTGCTGTTAGGTACCCTGACAATTAGACAATTAAGCTGTTAATCATGGTGGAGTTTGAATGGGGTATTTAACTGTGAAAAGCTTTTCTACCCTCTTGTTAATTTACCTGGATTATTCATCCATCAGTGTCTTCCATAAGAAGACACGATGCATGTTCATTCTCATGGGTAGTCTCCATCTGCTTTTAAAATGTCATGCTGAGATTAGCATCTTTATTTCCAGATTTAATAGGAGATCAAAGGTTTGTTGCATCTCAGGCTTGGGTTTGTAGATGACAGGGGTTTGAACCTTTGACTGATGATAATTTTTTTTTTTTTTTTTTTTGTACTAGGCTCCAGTTTTAACAGCACTTTTGCAGACAGATGAAGAAATGTTGAGGTATTTGCGTTCAATGGACTGCTTTGTTGCAGGATTTTTTTCTAGGCTGTCAGACCAGCTTATTATTTAAAAACATAAAAAAATTTTATTTTTGGACTAGTTTCATAAGGCTGTGATGTTTGTGGTGTTCATTGGTCTGTGGCCTTCCCTTCTCAGCCTCGTGGCTAACTTGGTCAAACTGGAGAGCGGGGCAGATCTTTTGAAGCCAGGAAGTTTGGTGCAAACCAGCAAAGGAGGGAGCAAGTATATTGCTTTCACTCAGGCAAAACGCAAAGACAGCTGGCTTCCTCTATTTAGTTTGACAGTGGCAAGGAGAAGGGTATGTGCGTTCTTTAGCCCACACATTCATAAGTAATAGAGAATTTGGAGAGAAAGTGTGGGGAGGTGAGGGAAGAGGAAGTGTGGGCAACGTAGGGCTGGTGAGGGTGACGTGGGAGGACGTTTGATTTGTTACCTTATGGGAAGAATTAGTAGATGTACAACCATAATCCAAAGGAAATTGGACTTTACTAGTTAGGTTGTTTTGTGGACTACAGAAGTATCAGATGATGTGTGTGTGCATAACATAATTTCACATAGGCAGAGAAGACTGCCTGTAAGGTGACCTGCTTAATAACAGCTGTTTAAAAAGGGTTGTATTTTTCTCCTGACGTGCGTTTTGTGACTGAGCAGGTTAAGACCATAATTGATTTTCTTAAACCCTCTTTTTCGTAATGACTGTGCAGCTAAAGAGAGACATTTTGGTGTGGAGAATTTAATTTTGTGTTTTCCAAAGTTGAATCTATTGATTTTTCTGAGGATTAACAGGCTTGGTGGTGTGCTAATTATAAAGAACTTTGTGGCAGAAAATTGCGAAAGAGAGACTATTGCAGTGGGTGGACTCAAATGTACTCTTTATTTTAGAACTGAATTCTTTTGGCTTTAACTCCTATCTTAAACGTTGAGCTCCTTTCTCTTTGGCTCTAAATTGCCAATTCAACTGTGGACCAAAATGTCTGCACAGCTTCCTTCACCACATCTTGGCTGCAGTCTCAGTAGGAAATCCAGACATTTGCTTTCTATTCCAAGCAAGAGCATTAGAAATGTCAAGAAAGGACTGATATATGGACAGAATTGAGAGGGGGGAAAATTCAGGCATTGAGGAAAAAAAAAAAGGTTTCATCCTTCGAATATGCCTATGGTTGAGATTGAATGGGTTTGATTTAAATTTAATAGTTCTTGCACTGCCTCTCTCCCCTGAATCTATCTATTTATAGTTTTTGGTAAATAGTCCCTCTTCTTTGGCATCCTTCCTTCCTCCCCTTTGTCATCCCTTGTACTTGTCTCACTTCTCTGGGGTAATTAAAGAGTTTCTGGTTTCCTTTCTGGTGGCCTCAGTACTGCCTCTGCCATCGGGATCCACCTGCTTTGTGGGGCAGAAAGGGAAGCTAAAGTGAAATTAGAGCTGAGCTAAGTGCCAGAAACCAAAAATAACCTCCAGCTTTAACTGTTGACTTTTAAAAATCAGTCTCTCCTTAGAAATAAGTGCTAAATACTGCCAAGTCTTACGATAACATATATGGTTTTGTTAGATGTCAAATACGATTTTGTAGTTTAAAAGAGAGAAAGGCTACAGAACTCTTGCAGTAACTCATGTGTGCTTACCTGCTAGAGATTGAAATGTTACTCCAGAAGTTAACTTCTACTTTTTACAGAGATGGGGAAAACCCTAATATAGGAAGCCATGAAATCGCTGTTCTTATTATTCTGTTGGAAAACTTCTGGAGAACGTTACATAGGATTATGTCTATTAATCACTTCTACTCAGAATAGCAATTTATGAAATGTGATAAACAATAAAATTAGATCAATCCTTAAAACAATAAGTTGTATTTCTTTAAGTGGTTCCTAGGGCAAACACAGAATCCTTGGGAACCAGTAAGTAAACTGTCATCTGCCCAGATGTGTCCTTTATTTACTAGAAGATGCCTGGTTCCATGCATGCAGACCTTTCTTACTTAGATCTAAGAAGAGAGATTTTCAAATTAAATCGACTTCTTTTGGAAAACAGACTTATGAAACCATTTTTGATGTGAAAATGTTATACTATTCAGTCACTGCAGTAGGCGTGCTGTAAGACTGACATTCAAACAGTGCTCCCACTAGTGAGTTGGGTTTTTCTTTGCCCTCATCTAAGTATTCACATCTAATTTGTTCCAGGAAAGTGGGTGTGGAATGATCGTGTGTTTTGCTTCAAGCTGTTAAACCAAAGTAGTTGAGTACTTGTGTGTTTCTCCTAAAAGCTGCTGGTGCCTCAGTATTGCGGTTGTACTCGGTGCCAAAGGCCTGTGAAAGAGACGAAAATGAAACATTTCTGAAACGATGTTGGGTACATTGTATGTCTTGGAAGACTTGTATCTGCCTTAGTGATCATTCTTCACTTTCACTGGAAAAATATTTGGTCCCAGAAAATGAGGAAAGGCCCTGTACATCTATATGGCTGTATACTGGCTCTCTTCTGTACTTCAGCTTGTTTTCCTTAATACTGTGTTACACACCTACAGACATTAAACATCATGTCTGCCGTAGCTAAGCTACTGTTTGGCTCTTTACTACCCTGAGTCCATCAGAGACAAGAGGCCTCTCATTGTTTCAGTTGTTTAACAAAAATACAAAGTGGTTGTTATCTTAATTAGTTTGGAATGTAATTTAATTCAAGGTGTAACAAGTGGGTATAAAAACAGGTGGTAGGGGAAAACAGGAAAGAATTACAAGCCTTGCTGAGTAGACTATAGTGAGTACATCTACATGATTTTTTAGTTGTTTAACTGCTTTGAGTTTTGAAATCCCTTATCTGGCAAAAGGTCTTCTATAGATGAGACAACTGAGACAGTGTTTAAATAAACTGAGTTTTGAGCTTTGACTAAGCAGTACTGATTCGGTTTTCATCACAGAATAATACATTTCTTAATAAAGTGCTCAATGACATTGACATATTTATTGTATTGGTATCCATTTCCCTTAGGTCAAGAGGGTGATGGATAATAATAGAAGCAATAGCTAAATTCAGATCTGGTCGTTCTTCTCTGGGGAGTTGTTGCTTTGTGTCTTTTGCTTTGTAATAGACTTATGCTGGGGTTTTGAGCTGAGATTGTTTGCATCTCTTCTGAGCCCAAGGCTCAACTCCCAAGAGATTGTTGGATTTAACTAATCCTGTATAGTTAATTCCGGTTATTTTTATGCCTTTTAAATCTCTCACAGGATTGAAGAAGTCCAGAACTGATTCCTTGCCAAATGATTATAAAGATGATTTACGACAAAAAGAACAATTTGGTTTTTGTCCTTTCTTTTCCCCTCAAAGGTTGTACCTTTCCTTGCCAGATAGGAAGGCCTTGTACAAAATTAAGCCTCTATTTCTGTTTTTTTTTGCGTAAACAACAATACAGGAGGTATGTACTTAATGGCTTTGTGTATTCCCTAGGTGTTTGCAGTAGCTCAGCTGCATTGAAAGTTGGCATTTAGCAGATCAAGTCCAGTGTAGATTGGGTCAGTACATAAGTGTAATTGGTGGAGTTGGACGTAAATATAGTTCTCCATAACAATTAGAAGTGCATTTTTTTTCTGAAGATCCAGATTGCAACTATGCTTTAATACATTAGATTAGGTCTCTAGTTCATTGGTTGTCCAGTACTTGGAACAGATTGGTGCTAGTTAATGTTTCTACAGTGATGAAGTAGTTTTAATCAAACCTTTCAGATGTAAGATGCACAATATCGCAATGTCTGTGTTCCTCATGACTTTGAGTAATGTTTGTTTATATCAGATGTTTTCTTGTTTGTGTGCATTGCTGTCATATTATTGCTACACAAAGATGTCAGACTCACCCTTAGTTTTTTTCTTTTAATGGAGTGTGACTGCTACAATTGGCTGTTCAGTCTTCTGCTGTTAATATCATGCACTGAGGAAAACTAAAGGTGTTGTCCAGTGTTGTGTTTCATTTATTTATTTATTTCAGGATTGTAAACCAATTTGCTCCCTGTGTGTGAGTCGAGTGAGGCACCTGCATCCTTGATTTGTTACGTGCAGGGACACAGAACCAGGGGATCTATCGATTTCCCACAGCTAGCTGAACCCAGTTTGTAATATACTTAATTGCTCTTTAACAGACTTCACTTTACCTAATCTAACTTTAGAAAGAATGTTCTGAGTTTGCAGCAGTGTCTAAGATGTGTGTCAGATTTATTTCTTGTTTTAACTGTTTTAGAGATGAAGCAGGTACGAGTGCTGTGCCAGGTTTCCATGTTGTCCATTTGTCCAACTGATATTCCTGTCTTTGGATTCCAAATGGTTCCTTCAGACTGGCCTTTCTAGCCTGAACTGCACCATTTCTTCTGCTCTGACAGCTTCCTACAGGCTGCTATTTGTTCTTATTCTTTGATTTTTTTTTTCTTTTGGTGTGGTGTGTCTGTGTATACACATCTGCTACAGATTTAGCTATTTTTATTATGCTACTTTTGGCAGGATCCCAGATTTGCAGTCTCTGTTTTGTCCAGTGTTGCTTGTGATATTTGGGATTATCTTTTTCTTTCTGTCTTTATGGAGATTTAAAGTACCTCATATGGAAACTCATTAGATCCAATTTCTGTAAGCACTCGTTCTTTGATCTTTATTTTTCCAGAGCTAGGATTTTCTGCAATGAAGACCTAGACAGATTGTAGATAAACATCTTTGTGTACTTTGTGCACCACCTTGTGAAAGGTGTATAAATAAGGTCTAAAGAATGGTAACTTTTCTGCTACCTGACTGACAGCCTTTATTCCCCAGTTTACCCTACATTTAAAAACAATGTTTCTGGGTTTAGTCTAGAACTTGGATAGGATAATGACTAGGGCTGAAGGAGTACTGAATGTTGACCAAACAAAGAACATAGCTTTGTGTGTCATCTTTGTGCCAGAGTGAAATAATTAAGACAGTATCTGGAGTTTAAACTGCATGGTAATTTTGTTGTAGTGACTCAACATAGTAATCTGATAATTTTAAAATGTTATTAACAGATTACTGTTTAGAGGAATTGCTGTAAAGGCTTGTCTAATTACTTGTTCAATTCCTTGTGGAGTCAACTGAGGTGCTGCAGTTCCCTCGCTGCCTCACCTCTCCATGGTGGCATCCTAAACTATTCCTGCGCTGTCAGCAGTGAATTCATGACTGTCGTAATTTATTCCTTGCTAGTCTTCAAGCCCTTCATGGTAGCAAAGATCTGCTTTTAAGAGATATTTAATAAATAAAAAAAATCCAAATGTACAAATTTTTCAACAATCTTAAAAACTGCTTTTGTCATCTGTGAATTTTCTCTTTTTTACATCATTCACCTGGTATTATTTTCCATTTTCAAGTCACTTAAGTACAGAGTAGACGGTTGCGATTGATTGGCACTATGGGCTGCTTCTCCCTTCTCCTACCCCAGGTGCAATATGACCTAGGGGTGTATTACCATATTCTTAATTGTATGCATCCTTTGTGCTGGCACTAGTTGATGGAAAGAATGAAGTAGTTTGTTACATAAAATTCCAACTTTTTATCTGCCAAACTCAATCCAGCCTTGGGCATTATGGATAAAGTTATTGGAAAACACGAAGATGTGCGCACTTCTTTTTTTTTTTCCTCTCTCTGAAAGGCTCCTGCTGAGGTTGGTAGAAGGACATTCTAACAATAGTCCATTCTGTAGGAGGTGAATTTGTGTTATGCTATCTATATTTTAGTAGAGAAAGATAGGATTGAATAGTCATAAGACTAAAATGCATCGTAGAAAGATCCATTAGTTAGAAATAGCCTTTGAAGCACACAGCATCTGCCATAGAGGCTGTGGTAGAAGCCAGTGAATAGCTGCAGCTTCTCACCCATTTATTTTCATGTGGAAATGCAGTGATTTGAAACATCCGATTTCTTTTACCTGGAAAACAGACAATTTCCACCAGCATCCTGACCCCCCTGGATGTGCTGCAATCCCTTCCCAATGCTTCCCACTTGAGATACAGTCCTCCAAGAGGAGAATTTCTTAGCAGTAAATGAATTTGCTAATGAGTTTTCCTCCCAAAACAGCGAGGAGATGCCAAGTGACATGTTGGGAAGTGCCAAGCAGGAGGGAAATGGCTCTTCTGTGCCGACTGTCATAAACAGGATGTGGTTTGTTTACAGTCCTTACTTGATCTCTATAGTCTCCCTGTCAGGGCTGCACACGGATGAGACTCCCGCAACGGCCTGGAGAAATACGAGCCAATATCAAATATTGTGTCAGAGGAGAAAGTGGCTTCGGGCGAAGGAGCAAACAAAATTAAGCCGTGTATCTTGGATTCTTCTGTGTTTTTCTGGGGTATTTATCATTCTGACTGCGCAGCTGCGTTGCAGTTGACTGCAGAGCAGAGGGAATTTAATAAACTGCGGGGATAACTGTTGGGTGACTAATTTTAAGAGGAGATGAGTTGAAAAGCCTTTGTAATGGGATAGTTTTGGAACAGCGACAGCAGTTTTTTAAGATGTACATTAGAAGAAAACAGTCTTGCAAGTTGTAAAAAGAATATAGAATAGTTCAGTTGGGACAGTGATCATCTAGTCCAACTGCCAAGAGAACAACTTAATTTTTTTTTTTTTTTCCTATCACACCCAAAAATCTAAATAAAATACTTGGTATTGATTGGACTGACTTTTAGCACTATGCTGAGGGAGGATTCAGCTGACCATTTCAAATCTCTGGTGCAGTTGCTGTCCCAGTATAGGATAGGGTTAGTGTTGCAAAGCATTATTAGAGCCGTGTGAAGAAAAGCAAAGGACGTTTGGCTCTTGCCATTGTTACTCTTGACATTTATGACTGCTGAACTCATGTACAGTAAAATGCTCCGTATACAGTAACATGGTGATGATCTGCCGTTATAAGTGAAACTTCCTCCTAGAGTAATAGTGATAGAATACACCCGAGGTTCAATGGCTGTTGGTATGGCATGTGCTTCTCCTCTAGGAAAGACACTGTGAACAATCTAATTAGGCCAAGTTTTATTCTCTTTGGCTTTACTGCCAATAAAAGCTCCTTGCTAGAAAAATTAAATTGAGCTGTAGCCCAGAGTAATGTGATTTGCATTAGAGCAGATTGTGAACATAAGGTAAATTTTTAAGTATCAAAGTAATTTAGAGACTGAAGTTTTACAGAAATTCTGTGATACTTAAACATTTTGGGACTATCTCTCATCATTTTCTAAGAAAAGGCTCTGATGATTGGAAGTTGGCCTTCTCTGTCTCTCTACATACATGGATCTCTTCCTGTATATGTGCTTGTACAACATGAATAATTCAGTGCTTGTAAACAGGGAAAGTGTTGAGATGGTAAGTCATGGGTTTCTATGTTGATGGTCATGTATTTTAGTTGTTGAGGTGTAAAAAAAAAAATAATGAAATAATACTGTTTGCACCATCCTGGGAGCATGCATGTTCACTTGTTTATCTGCTCCTCTTGTGTATTTAACTGTGCGTTAAAATCAGTTCCTTAATTTCTTGTCACTAAGTTACCAGCTCAAGTTTATCTGTAGGGCTCAGGGATGTGTAGGCTGTGTGCCTT
The DNA here is from genome assembly GCF_018691265.1 of Tyto alba. NCBI lineage: Eukaryota > Metazoa > Chordata > Aves > Strigiformes > Tytonidae > Tyto > Tyto alba. The sequence continues at coordinate 6,056,905 of NW_024881302.1, forward strand.
CTTTGGGGCTGCAAAGGCCGCTCGTGTTCCCTACAAGCAGCTTGGTTTTTCAGACAGCCTACTATTGCTTCGGCTGGTTTTGTTAATGCATTAGTATTCTGAGTTTTCTATTTGCCACACATGAAGCTGACAACTGAAAAGGCTAGTTGGGATAAGGCGTAGGGATAAAGAAAAAAATACCAAAACTCAGACAATAAATTAAATTAATGTGTTTGGTGTATGAGTTGTGTTGTCAAGTAAGGCTATTTGTTTACTATTTCTCATTTTGAAATCAAGAAATAGCTTGCTTTCAGAACAGGAATAAATCATTCATATAGAGTTTATCTAAACTCCCAGCAGCTGCAGACTTTTTTTTAAGGATTTGTGGAGGGATTTAGTGGTGTGGCCTGACTGGCTGTGCTCTGTCTGACTGAGGAAATGAGAACTGATGACTGTAATCTGCCATACATTGGTATGCTTTTTGTTTTTAAGTCACCACTCATTTTTGAGGAAAATCAGGTAAGGAGTCACTGCTTATATAATTTGTAGAATTAAAAATCAAATGTCATTTACAAACTGAGGCTACAATGCAGAACTGGTGAATATTCCAGGAAGCAAAGTCATGATTTAAGTATTAACAGACCCTGAGGATTTCTAATATAAACTGACAGGGTAATTGTAGCAAGCCAGTGCTTACTAATCTCACTAGAACAAATAAGTATTGTATGTAACCCTTACATCTGCGAGTCAGAAAGTATTTGTGTTTCCCATTTTACCTTGCTGTTGTACTTTTCCCTCCTTATCTGCAGGAAAAAAAGGTGGTTTGGTAAGAGAAGAGTTACTACAAAATAAAACCCTACAAAAGTGAAACCATCAGCCCAGCGTGAAGCAATCCTTTGCACAAACACCATTTAGCCATAAGAAATACAGCGTTCATGTCTTTCTACAGAAAATATATGGGTTTGCAATCTATGGAGGAGAATATGAATCCAGCTGTTTCTATTATGATTATTATTTCTTTTTGATTATAGGCTGTTCATGTCTAAGGAGAACAGCCAAGCTGAGGAATGGGTGTGCATTCTGCTGAGAAATCCTGTTTGGTACTTTGTCCCAGGCAAAAGGAGGGTGACAGAAATACTAATGGAAAAAAAGGAAAAAACCTGAAAGGAATGAGAAGTGTTTTTCTAGCAGCATCCAGGAATCTAGAACTTGGTGTGTTCTTGGAATCTTTTCTTCTAGCATGCAAAAACTTTCAAGAGTGTCTTGTTATTTAATTTTTAAGATGATGTATTTTTAACATGCAAAAAAAGCCTTGCTGATCAGAAGGTGTTGGGAGATCCAGGAACAATTGTGTCATCAATATATTCTGTAAATAAGTTTCATTGACGTATTAATAAACCATATGTGGGATAATGTGGGAGGTGTCTCTTTCTGAAATAAAAATGCTGTGTACTGCAGCTCCTCAGAGCCTATACACTAACCTCTGAGCCTATAGCCTATATAGTAGGACTATATGCTACAGTCCCATTTCTGTACCTCGTACATGGGCCTACTGACAGGTGGATGTGCCACGTCCATTTTCTCGTGTGCCTTTTTTACCAGTGGTACATAATGTGCACCAGGGATCTGACATTTCTCACAAGCATCAGAAGTATCTAGGTGTGCTACACAACGCACGCTTCGACTCGTGTGTCCGTATCTCATGGGTCCCTGGGGGGGGGCCGCCGTGGGGAGCGGCCTAGTCCTGTCTGTCGCTTTTCCCAAAGTGCAGCTTCAGGCGCAGGCAATGAACTGGAGGAATTGTTGCAGATGTGGCATGTTGCTTTTCAGCCTTCTTTCTCAGGAGCTTGTGGTTTCTTCCTGATATGTAATTTTGATCCTGTTACATGATGGTAGAGCAGCCCACGTAGAAAATGGGCGCTCTCTGGGAGCTGTCTGCTGCTGTCAGGAGACCTCATTCAGCCCAAGCTCCATCATGGGAGGCATGGGATGATGTAGGTATTCGTTTGGGCAGATTTAACATTTCCCAAAGGGCTACTTACATAGAGATGGGGAATGTGCTGGTACAAACTTCACTTGTACCTCCTGAAATGACCCTAGTTGCAATTCCTAGGATCATATGATCTGAAAATGTGCTTTTCAAACAAGTATGCAAGTACGTGATTTTATTCACTGTTAAGTCAATGGAGACTAGTGGATGCAGCTCTCCTCCACACTGGTTTGATTTTACCATTGATTTGTACCTTGAAAGGATTAACCAGTCTCTTCCCTTAAATGACGTCTGCTCTAAAGTCATGAAAATTTTAGCATTGTCAGAGATTATACCCTGTGAGCATCAGAGATCCTTTGGTCCTTGATGAAAAGTGAGGGTTCAGGAAGTCCTCACAGAGAACACTAGAAAGGCTTTTGTCTCTTGAGGGACTGAAAGTTTCTAAAGATCACAAGCAAAAAATATCCCACAGCCGTGCTTACTCTGTTATCCATTTTAGATGCAGGACTTTGCTCAAGTTTGCTACAAGTGAGAAACATCTTTAACATGGACAGTTCAGAGAAAGCGAAGGTAACCTATGTGAGGAGATGATGTAACCTGTAACCTGTCTCTCCCCATACACCTCGACCCTAGACACCAAAAGTGACTTTTGGAAATTAATATTTTACCTCTAATATAGAAGTGAGGGTATTTTTCATTGCACTACAGCTGTTGAGTTACCTGGAAAATGGCCAGGCAGAAAGTCAGTAGGAGGTGTAACAGCTGGGCTAGATATGAGAAATTTTTCACATTATGAGAATGTATGTGTTGAAGCTTGTCAAATTTTCTGTTTCTACAGTATTTACAGTTTGGATTTTTTTGTTAATGTTCTGTTAGATTGTGGTTTTGCATGGTTTTGCGCTGATAGGTTGGGATTTTTTTGTATGTTGTAGTTTTACTTTTGAGAAAATCAATACTACCTGTGTGGAAGTCTCTTTGATACGTTTTTTTGTGATGGCTTAATAATAGAACTACCATGACAGCATGCTTCCCAACAGTGTAATGCGATTTCCATACAAGAGAGGGGGAACCCCGAACATTTTGATGTTTCATTAAAATTTAAAGAAATACTATATGCAATTCTCCCTGGCATTTCTAGAAAAGATTCCTTATTTTTTTCCTGGCATACATGGCATTAAAAAACCCAAAAAAGCATACAACTTCACAAATCACCAGACTGCTGCTCTTCTCAGCCGCGGCTGATCATGGCACCAAGAGGCAGTCCTGAGCAAGCACCCCAAGTGATTATCACGCAGGTTGCAGTCTTAATGTTGTTCTATACATTAAGTGTTTGCACCTCTGCTTTACACTTCCTGGAATGACATTTTTCTTTTCTTTTGTTGAGGTTTTTCAGAGCACAAAACATGCTTAAAATCAGGCAGGTACTGCTCAGCAGCTTGCAACTTGGTCATGTCTGTCATGGAAACGAAGGAACTGGCAAGAACTTCTTGTATTCTAGACCAGACCCCAAATTTGTAGGGATCGTGTCATACCCTTTTAAGTGATTTATTGAGATTCTGAATGTTGCATTTCATCCTCTGATCTGTATTTGAGGGAAAGACCAATATGGCTTTGTCACAATCCATGACATATTTAACTTTAGATATATCCCCAAATGACTATAGGTATGTTTTTTTCTGGAGTAGAACAGTTGGCCTATTGTTGATTTAATCTGATTACCTATAATGAAAGCTTCAGTAAAATATTTAGAAGTTATATACACAGTACTGTAGCCAAGAACTGACTTACAGGGTAGCTTCTGCCAGATATTTGAATTTTTACCCTAGGCAGTATTAACATAATTTCTGTTTAGTCGTAGAATTTTCTCTCAGTTCTGCTACTTATGATTTACTTCAGTGCCATCTTCTGCCAATTCCAGCTAAAAATATCGGATGCCAAAATATTTTGCTTTATAATTTAATGATGTCTTCCTTTTTTTTTTTTTTTTTTTTATTCATCTCATATTCAGTGATTCTGTGTCTGAAGCCAAGCTGAATTTTGGAACTCTTAGGAAATGTCTGTTACTGCTCCTGCCCTGTGTAAGGGGCTGCAATGGGATTACTTTTCATAGAAGTTGAAAATTACCTAAATGTGGTTCTCTGTTTGCGTTCAGTACACCTGACTTTTCCCTAATCTTTTCTGTTACTTATTCAATACCCAGCTCCACCTCCTGATGTTGCTGGAAAATTGATTGCTCACACAGGTGGTATTCTAGTTTATCTTCCTCATATACAAGTAGAGCACTCTGTGCCTATATAAAGAAGCATTTTTCTTGTCCCTGGTAAAATTATCATTATGTACACAACTGTTTCTTTTATCCTGTCTCTGTATGCTTTCAACATTTTCTGAAGATAACTGTTGATCTTAACTTTTTGTCTTCTTTGACTGCACTTACTAACATTAAGTCCTCTGCATTTCCATTTTCTTTGTGTTAAACAAGCTTTCCTGTACTGTTCTTTCCCTCCCTACCTAGCTTCATTGATTTATCGTGCCATTTTAGCATGTTTGATTTTACAGGAAAGAAGACTGGTTTGTAGCCTCCCCAGCTGTATGTTAAAAACTTTTGATGCACTTACATTTACTTTACTGTGTATCCTAGACAAGTTGTCTTTTAAGAGAGATTTAAAGAGCAAGCATAAAATTCTTATCTGAAGTCCGTATTTGCATGAGTTCTATGTATCTTCTGTGCATACCTGTGTCGTCACTTTAGCTAAATCTTATTTATTGCAAGTTCATTCATTCTTCAGCAGGTAAACTGCATGGATTTTGATTTTCACAGAAATCTACTTTTATTAAAATGGATGGTTCATTTGGCACTTGTGACCTGTATGTGACATTTAGAAACGGTTTAGCTGATGCTTTTTGCTTCTTGATGAACTTCAATCCAGGGGCAGGAGTCAGTTGCAAGCCATATGAATTATTTCAGTGGGCCACTCCCTGCAGCTTTTTCCCTGGGCTTCACAAAGGCTTGTGATTTTCATGTGTTGGACCCATATTATCTCATCTGATGGGTGTATGTGGGGACTTCATATCATATGTAATAGGGAATGCTGTGGAGTAATGGCTGTGCCACGAGGTGTATTCTCTTTAGTGCTTTGGACCTCTATCTGCTGCGTGACAAAATGTAGATAGTTCCTATCACCCGAGCAGATGTGACAGACAGGCATTTCCCACCTTCAGGTGCTTTGTAACAAGAGGCTGAGGCCTGTGCTCACTGAGAGATTGTGCAGTGCAAAATAAGCACCACTGCTGATGTTGATCAGGGAACTCAAAATATAACCTGCTGGGAGGGGTGGTGTCCAGAGACAAGGAATGTACAGTCCAGTGTCCCCAGTAAGAGAGCCCATCACTGATGTGTAATGAAGTATATGGGATTTTGCTGAGAAGACTTTATGTGGTTTACAAGGATAAATGCTAGACCTGGTCAACAAGCACAGTTATACAAGATATAAAAATATGTAACTAGCTTTGAGGATAACTTAGAGTTTTATGGTATCTCTTATTTGAATGAAGACAGTGATGCAAGTTAAGGTCTTACTTTCTCTGAGGTTTGAGATTTGCAATAACAATTTTAGTGACATTATTTTGCTTGTGTTCTTATGGTTTTATTTCATACTGTATACTGGTTTTGATTATATGTATGAAGGAAAACCAAATGTTTTTAGATAACCTGCATGACTTTGTGAAAATATTTATTATGGAAAATAACTTTTGAAAAAGCAGGTTGCTTTAAAAATGTTTATATTCTAACTGCTCTGTATGGTCATAAATGCAATACTGAAATAAAAACACAGATGAGATTCTGGACTTGTTTCCAAGCCTAGAGGGTCATATGTTGTTTATAAGTTTTGAATACTAAACATAATGGTATTGCCAAGGATAAATTCCCAAGTTACAGTAGCATGAAATAAACAGACTTTTATTGCTGGCAATCAATTAATACATTTTGTTTTGTATTAAATCTGACTTAGTTGAAGATAACACTGAATTGAACTTCTCCTTGATCTTTTAGGCTTTTATCTTGCTGCTTTTATGCTTTTCCTGTGTATGTTAGTAGAGAAATGAAGACAAATGATGTATAATACTGTCTCCAGGTAGTGTGGGTCTCAGTCCAAAGAAGAATGGGACCAGTTATGTGTTTGGATTTAAACCGGATAAGATCATTGAGCATATGCTTAAATGTCTCTGAACGTGGGGCCTGAGATTTCCCAGTCCTCTGGGAAAAGTACTTTTTAGGGTTAAGTATGTCAAATATTAACCAGACCTTTTAGCAGTTCTTATCAGATAAGACCAAAAAAGTAGTTTCATGAGCAATGAAAAAGCTTTAATTTCCTGTGGATTTTTCTGTCTTGGTTAATTAGCTTTCTTTAAACTGAATTGTGCTTAATTTTTTTGTTGATTCTTCATTAGACCAGAAAACCACCATCCTTTTCTACCCGTTGCTCTTTTCCTACAGAGTACTGCGGATAGCAGCATGTGAGCTGCTGTATTCAACACCAATGATTAGATCAGAGACTAAAGAATTAAGGGTGAATTTGTGAATTCCAAATTGTCCCCTCACCAGCTGCTTATTTTCACAAAATTTGTAGGAAGATAATTATTCTTGAGATGTCTACTGGTTATCATATGTAGATGAAACTTGCAAGCAGGTATTATAAGGGAGAAAAAAGATGCACAGAATTATTCTTTAACCTTGATTTTAAATAATAATGATTAAAAAAACCCCTAAAAGCATGGGGTTTGCACCCAGAGGTTCTTACAGTTACGTTTTTTTATGAGAATAATTTGGAATTTTTATCCTTTGCATACAAAGTGGTACAGTAACATTTAATGTTCTTTTTCTTTCAGAAGATAATAAAAGCAGTGTTATGTATGTGTACCTGCTAGGAGGAATTTGCATTGTGATTTCCAAATCCATGTCATATTTTGATAAAGCATCATCAATGGGTTATTACTCTATTAAAAAGGCACCAATATTTTTTCTGAATGCTGTGTCTGCTTTTATTAAAGATTTTTCATCACAATGACTTTGACCAGAATCTTTTACATGATCTTTTTAATCAGTTTGTGAATGAATTACTCAGGGTGCATTTGGATATTATACTCCAGTCACCTGTAATGAATTAAGAGCCGCCATTGCCTACTGTTTTGGCGATTTTATAGAGGTACTTCTGCTTGCTTCTTTGATTGGATGCACCTTTGAATCAGTCATCATTATTATGCATTCTGAATAATAAATCTTAATTCCCTAATTACACACTTACCTGCTACTCTAGATTGTCTCATAGTAACATGATGCCATGTAATCACAAAATTACAGAATTTATACAATAGATGTTGTACTTTTCATGTTTTCCTAGTTGAGAAAATATCATAGGAAATGGCATAATAGGTCTATTAAAATTTCCAAAGTATTTTCACCAGTAATCACTTAAGAAAGTTTACCTAATTTTTAATAAAAAGATTTATATTTATTCATTTACTTCTCACAAGAACTGTGAAATGGGGAGTACAGCCCTACCAAAATGAATGTTAAAACTGAAAGTCTGGGAAAATAGTTGGGCCTCCTCACTGAGTCTTCTTCCTAACGTGCAATAATATTTGGTTAAGAATACTTATGAAATGACTCTTAGCTGACATCCTTGTTTTGTGTAGCTGCTTTGAACCAAAATATTGATTAAAAGAACGTATCTTTTACAAATAGTGTATTTGTCTGGGAACTGTTGGTATTAGAAAGGACGTGTCTGACCACAAAATTCAGGAGTGGCTGATTTTCTAACAATTCAAATATGATGCTGATGAATTGCGGTTTTCATTAATGTGGATTTGTGCCTGTAACTGGGGAAGGGGGAAGAATTCGTTGAAAACGGCCATTTGGAAAACCCTCTTCTTTCTGTCTTCCCTTATTTACCTCGAATACAAGAAGCCCATGCAATTAGTAAAACATTTGTTGCTTTTGTTGTTTGACATCTGAGAAGTGATGCAATTTTTTTCCTTTAAAAGAGAACCTAGAGCAAAAACACCCCTAGATTACTTTGAAAGCCAGGCCTTTCCTGGTAATCAAGTGTTTACAGAAAGATGCTTTGTTCAAACCTTTTCTGGGGCTCTGTATGCTTAAACAAAGGGCTTTTAGACTTAAACACAGCTGTTCATTTGAAAATGAAAAATCAAATTAAGCAGAACCAGCTTTTGAAAGTTAATGTTGTATAGCAACTGAAACAAAAGAAGAAAATACTGTGTTTTACGTTTCACTTAAATAACTTTTTTAACATAAAGTTTTCAACTAAAAAGTGTGGTTTCAAAGCTGCTCATCTCTTGCTGTATCCCGCAATAGAACATCTGCGTTCATTCTGACGCGGATGAATGACATGAATTAAACTAAAACCGTTGAAGTGCTCTTTTTAACATAATTACACCTTGTTCATTTTGGAGACACAATGCAGGGATGAAATGCCAATTAAGCCTGGTATGTTAATGACATTGAGACTGAATAGGGGATTAGAGAGGACACAAATCCCAGTGGAATTCATTTGATATAATCCCTCAACTTTGTTCTGTTTTCGGATGTACAATAACATTTCTATTAAAATTTCCAGGCATAGAATAAAAACAAAAAAATCCCCAAACATGTTCGATATAGGGGTATGGTTAAAGAAGCTGTACACTGTGTCTCAGTTTAGTAATCTTGGTTTTATTGTCTGTGTTTATTTCAGGTTGAAAGAAAACTTTGTAGGTGTTTGCTTTCGTCAGATCAGAGTTGCATGTTCGTGGCATGTGTGTGCCATGCAGTTCCACAATATATAAATATTACTTTCCTATGGATTCCTCAGGCTTGTGAGATCAAGATGTGCAGTATGTGAAATTCATGACAAATAGATGTATGTAAATGTATTTACATATAAAACAATGTAGTATTATATAAACATTGTAAATTTTTAATGTTTTATAATATAGTGTGTGCGTAAAATAAAAAAGAAAACAACACAAAACAAATGGATGCTTTTCCCCTTATAAAGACTGTCTCTAGCATCTAATACCATCATTTTAAAATTATGTTCTTTGGAATGACCATCCAAAACAATGTGTTGGCAGGAGAGTGAATGATTGCTGGGTATGGTAAGCAGGACAGAGTGTAACATCACAGCTGGTGATCAAGAAGAGGAGACAAGATGTAGATGCCAGTTGCTTGTAGTAGCTAGGTTGGTAAGCTGTGCCTATGAGTGAAGAAATACAACTACATTTAGAGAAAGATAGTCTTCTTTTATCCAGCTGCATATAAAAAAAAAAAAAAAAACAAACCCACAAAAGATGCATAATAGTAACAAAATTTTTCATAGCTGTGGAGACATAGTTCTACTTCCTAGAAAACTCAGTAGTTTATCTAGTGGTATACCTTAGGACAAAAGATTCAGTCTGTGATGGATCTTAGTGCCGATCAATAGGGCTTTAGGAGCACAATCTCACCATCAGGTTCATATCTGATTTTATTATGAAATGCTATATCAGTACCTGTGTTTGATTGTTGTGTTTCTATTAAATGACTTATGGTGACAGATCAAGAACTCATATGCCACAGGTATGTGAAGGACAGCTGGCTTCTTAGCCAGGATCTGAATCAGAGACTTCAAGTCAGAGCATTTCAAATGGGCTCAGATCCTAAACTAGAGAAGCTCCGTGTAAAATGCTGCACAGAGGTCCTTGTTGCATGCTGAAGTTCAGTATGAAAAGGTGTTGCCTGGTCTTTTCAGATTGCCAGTAACGTATCCAACTCAGTGTCAGATTTATTTTCTCTGTCATACAAGTATAAATTTTTTGTCTGCATGACTGAGGACTTACCATATTGTCAGTCACCCAGAGTAGTTTTATAAAAGGAAGGTTCACAGACATACTAGAAAAGAAAGGAACAAGTTCTTTTCTATTCTTTCTGTACAGTTTAATTTGTTCTCGTATTACTCATAGGTGGAAGCCTCTGGGGCTTTTTTTATTTGTCCTGTATTATAAGGTGTATTAAACTCCAGGTTCTCTTTGTGTCAGGGAGTCCAGTTGTTTAAACAAATATAATTCTTGTCTTTTGAAGGTGTTTGTAGTTTTTTAAATAGGATTTTGGAAATGTTAAATACTAGCTATTATGCTGTCATGACACCTTATGATTAGCTGACCTCTACAGATCAGAAAAGCTATATGCAGAAAAATAACTGCTTGAATTAATCAAAATATTGTCTTTCAGTAGCGTATCAAATGTCTTAGAGGATGGGTTGTCTTCATTAAGTGTGTTTTTTCTTTTGCTACTTCTATTAGCTTATGACAGCACCATTTGTCTTCAGTCTGTCTCCATATTTGCCTCAAAGCAACTCTTGGGTTAACAGCTAATATTAAAATGAATTATTAATATTGCTAGAGATAATACTTGCTAGCAGATTACAGTATTTGGGAAGAGTCTGGAGCTGTGGTACAGCCTCCTGTGAATATCAGGGCTGATTTATTCCTACAGCAATTTTCCTGGTCTGTCTTAAGCCCAAAGTCTCTGTTTCAGCCTTGGTAAGTACTGTTCTACCACGTACTGGGGCTAAGAGACTGTATTGAGACGGGCTGGATGGCAACCTGTCCTCATTTAGATGTACTTCCATAATTTCTTGGCTAGGCTAGAATATACAGCAATTTACTGAAGCGTGATTCTGTCCTGGGATTACAAAATGCAGCAGTTTCGGGCTCATCTGCACGGTCTGTGGCACAGAGATCAAATCTACTGTTAAATCTTTGTACTCTCCTCCCAGAGAAACCTAAGGTCTCAGTGGTTTTGTTCACTACTCTAATTATCAGTGCCTGGGATATATAAAAGACTTACTGTAATGACATCTGAGCTCTTCACGCAGAACAGAACTTTCTTAGGTTAAAGATCACTTTGAAGAGGTACTGTTTTCTTAAGGTCATTAAAAAAATTAAATTCTTTATGGGTCTAAACCTGCCATATAGCTTCCTTTCTCAGCTGAATGTGTATTTTGATATTGCACTCCATAATTCAAATAACTTCACCAATTCTGTTTCAGATAGTTTAAAAAATGGGTAATGAATTAAAACTGCATGCTGCTTCAGAGATGGGAAGAAGGCAAGAAACCCGTAAGCTGTGTGTCATATGTCGAAGTTGTAACGCTGCTACTGTAGTGGAACATACTTGGTGCCATGGTGATAGTGTGGGTGTGAGAACCCAAATGGAATATGTTATAGAGGGTAGAAATCATATCTGTTACTCAATGCTATATGCACTACTGCAAAATTTGTTGGCCACTGTGTCATTGTGCTGGATCTAATTCAAAGCAGGATTAATTTTTTTCACTTACAAGATGCTGGCATTTTGACTTCATTTCTTATAGATTAGGTTAAATCTTTTTACATTTGGGTAGCAAAGCATCAAAGTGTTGCAGCCTGTGGCTGTCGTCTGTGAGTAGGATAAGGGAAGAGTCCCAGTTCTGGGATACTAATTCCCTGTAATGCTTCAGAAGTTGGGACCTTCTGGTATCCGTATCATGCTAATAAAACAAAAAACAGAAAATAAAAAAACCCCAACGCAACCACACACACCACACCCCCCACTCCCCAATATGCTGCTGATTACTATCTGGTTTTGCTGATTATAAATAGCCATCCAGATTTGGATTCTTCTGGGATTTGGAACTTGTCTTTTATATTAAATGTATTGGGAATGCTGGAATTAGATACGTAAGAATAAAGCAATGACATTTTTAAGCTGAGAACTTATCCAGGTATGAAGTCATTTACTAAGACAGTTGGCTTAACAAAACTGCGACTATAACATATATAACTGGAGCTTTATTCCTGACACTCATTTAATTATTTTATATAAAGCTCTTTCAAGAGAAAAATTGTGGCTGAAATGATTCTGAGCTCCAGTTCAGCTGTTTCGATTGTCCTGTCCTGTGGAGTAACATCTCAGTAAGGGCTGTGTCTGAGCTTTGTGCCTGTATTCGTTTGGCTGCTCCCACCTGGGTTATTCACTCCAGCCTTGCGTTACATCTCTTCTTACTTTCTGCTGACTTTTCCCAGCAGTGCTTCAGTGTCAATCTTGTTCTATTTTTTTTTAATAGATGAGGAAAGTTAATGGTGTTTTATTAACATGTAGAATCTATCCAGGATTTGTTTTGTTGCTGTTATATGTCGGACATACAGTTCACACACAGAGCTAGCATCTGCCACTGACGAGCTGGGTTAAAGCCCTGTGCCGTTGAGTGCTCAGACACTGTTAGCCTTTCTGCAGTTCTTCCCACATTCACTTAAAATGGGGGGTGATCCACATTTGTTCAATACAGCTTTCTTGTAATCAGACTTCAGTGACTGTAATAACAGATACTGCCTATCACACAGTTGGGCAGTGAAACTCTGATCATTACTTATCTGAACGTAGATGTTTTGCCCCAGGCAGCTGGTAAGATAAATTCCTATCTTTATCTTTTAGTTTTCTAGATGTTAGAAGCGTACTTCTTTCTCTGTGATACATCTCTTGGAAGCTTTTGCTCTGAAGGTTGTCTGTAGTGGTTACTTAGTCTTGTGTAGTATCAGTCTAGGAATCTAGAAGGGATTTGCAATTTGAGTTTAGCTGGATAATGCTGCAGCTACTACTGCAGCTTTACAATGGGTGTGAGTGAGATGTTGTCAGTATTTTCAGTTTGCAAGGGCAAACAGGAATGAGGTGGAAATTAGCAGTGCCCATTGCCTCTTTGCATCTTTCCTGCCTGGGCACAGCAGAGTTTCCCGCTGTCGGAGGCACTGCCTAGAAGACCATTTTGGTAGCAGATGTCTTTTACTAGTAATTCACCATCCTGACAGTTGCTTAAGGAGCCTGTTGTCTGTATTAGCTCTGCTAGAATGTGTAATTACAGCTGGTTTTACCCATGAAATGTCTCCCATTTGTTCAGTTTAGAGGACTGGTTAGCTGCCTTCATCTTGGCAGAATAACTTGAGGAGGGAGGCGAGGTGCGAAGCCATGTGAATGTGCAGGTTTATAAGAATCAGGTGCTCTGAGAGTACTCAATAACTGCAACAGGGCAAATGACTCATCCCACTGTGACTGGAATATTTGGTGTCAATTTCTACAAGACTTTGGCTGGAGCAGTAGGTAGTTGTGGGGAACGTTCAGCCCCCAGTGGTATTGATCTTGCTGCCTTCTGGTTGTGTAGCATCACAGCACCAACCCGATAGTAAGTGTATAATTTAAGATTCTGAGACAATAAGCTAACAAAAAAGTGAATTTTTAAAACAATTCCCTCATATTACAAATAAAACTAAAGTTTCTACCTAGCTTTAAAAAAAATTAAAGGCTTTTTCTAATAATTTTATTCAGATTGCCAGTAAGTTACAGAAACAGGGCTGTTTACTTGTTTGCTTTAGTCATATTCTTTTGGTTTTGTCATTAATAATGTATTGTGAGTATCAATTAAAATCTAAGTAGAAATTCAGACCTTTCTCAGAGCCAATTGAAAATGAAACATTGTTTCAAAGGAATATTTTCTTAATTTAAGAGGGGAAAAAAAAGCCCAGTGATTCAAAGTTGATGTGTGAGAAATCTTGATAATTAGAAAATGATTCTTCCAGCTCACAGCTGACAGGGGATGGTAAATCTCACACATATAAAAAGAAAGAAGAGAAAGGAGTGGAAAGCCAATTGTTAGCCCCCTTTTCCTTCACTGATGGGGGAAGCAGGTAATTAGGTGCTTTCTCTCATCTTCTCACATGTGTAAATGAGAGTCCATAAATAACAGACCTGTAACATAAATGATAAAAATGAAAACAACAACAACAATAAAAAGTCAACTCGTCAAGTAGTGACTGAATGTGAAGGTAAATCTTTGGGCAGTGCTGGAAGTCGACTACTCCTAGATAACGCAGTTGGAGCTGCGAGGCCGAGTCAGTGCTGTCTTTTCAGAAACTATCCCGCAGGTCGTGAAGATGTGGGTGGCAGCGAGAAGCGTACCCTTCAGTGCAGCCTCTCAGATCCAGCTAATGATTTTCGGAGCGGGGGGTGTGCGCACGTGCTTTTGAATTGAAGTCAAAACGAGGGGATTGGCTCTTGAGTTGCTTGCTTTGTAAGAGAGAGAAGTCCTGCCGCGGCGGGGTTATCAGTGGCAGCACCGGCAGGTACTGAGTGTTGAGGGGGTGACTGAACCCTGCCCCGGCTGCCTGTGGGCTGCGGAGGCTGCTCTGTGCAGCAGCAGGATTTGAGAGATGCCACTAAAGTCATGCTGCTGAGAGAGGCAACTTCTCTTGGATAGGATGCCTCACTTTTTTTTCCAGATAGTGGAGCTGAGCCTGAGTCCTGTTGCCTTTGGCTAGAAAAGGATGGGCTATGTCACTGCTGGACTTGGGAATGCTCGTAGCTCAAACCCCATCTTGACTTTTCCTGATGGATTTGGCTTTTGTTAGCTAGCAAAATGGATTCATGGCTAGGTAGCTTAAGCTCTTGCTTTGTTTTCCTTAACAAAAAGGAAAACAAGTTGCTGTCTCATGATAGCCAGCACCCCAATTCTCAATGAAAAATACTTCCCCTTGGTACCTCTGCTTCAGTTTGGTCTATCAGTGCTGGCAAGGGGCTGTGGACCACTTCAGAGCTCGTGCTCCTCAGAGCTCAGCATGTGCCTTGTTTCTGTAGTGGGGGTATCGTCAGCTCCTAGGACTGGTGGGTTTTAATCAGGCCTTTCCTTTTCCTGTTTGCACTCTGCTCCATTTTCCTATTAAATGGTGATTGCACATTGTTGAAGAAGGCAGTCAAGTGTAAATTTCATTTTTTGCTTCAGCTAATGTTGCTGTTAGAGGTAGCTTTGCACATCTGTGAATATTCCCTGAAGGAAGAGGAGGAAAATCAATAGATGTAGCTAAAATGTTCCAAAAAACAAAACAAAAAAAAGGCAGTGGGAGAGATTTTGAGGTAGAGAAAACTGTGTTTTGGTACAGAAATGTTCTGGTTTTATCTGCTCATACAGGCTTCCGATCATTTTGCTCTGAGTTTTCTTAGAGTAGATAGATATGGTCTATGTTTTTTCTTCTGTGAATTCAGAGACGAAAGTCAGTAGAAGACACTTTCTTTTGAATAAAGGGATCTTAAGTGGGAATGAAATCTTCCTTTGTGTCTTTTATTTGGATCCTTATTTAAGTAAATGAGCGAGAGTGCATTTGGTTTGGGCTGAAGGTCTCGAGCGTCTCTCATACGTCCTGAGAATTCACAGTGCGCTAAGCTTTGTGCTGAGGATGCAGTATGAGGTGTTAGCACAGTCTGTCAATGCAAGATCATTCTCCCTTGTATGTTCCCAAGTCTCCTTTCATAATGTTGCAGAAGAAACTGTGTACCCCTTCCTTCAGTGCTCCGTTACTTTGAGCAACGTTTGTTTTATGAAGCAGGAAGTACCACGTATGCTTTGTCTTCCCTTTTTGCTCATGCTGAAAGCATGTCCTGCTAAACCTCATGAGTTCAGACTTTTTGTTATCCAGAGGGACTTCTGTAGCTTCTTGACTGCAGCATGGCTTCTTGACTGGTGCACGAATTTCAGTAGCAACTGTTTGTTTTCTTACATGCATTTCACTGGTGGATAGTTTCATTTTATTTATCACCTTATCATTTGCCCTAAAGTCTTTGGGCTGCTCATATTGCTGAGATTCTTCTTCCCTTATGTTTTTCCCATCCTTTTATACACAAATGTTTTATTCTTGTAGTCCCCTTCTGTTTGTCATTTGTCTTCCTTGCTTAAAATCCAAGTGCTGGTTAGTTTTTGGATGCATTATAGCTGCAACCCCCAACCTGCCTTTTAAGCTGTAAGTATGACTAAGGACAACAAGACAGTATTTATTTTCCTTGTTCCTTCCATTGTGTTTATATTCATTTATTATCCTGCCTTTTAAATGAAAGGTGTTCTATGCAGCTGCTGACTCTTTCCTCTGCCTCATAAAACTTCTCTGATACTTGGGGCTATAAAAAACTAGTTGTAATCTGGTTTGGGATTTTCTTTGGAGATTTGTTATCTGTGTGCTACCAGTAAAAAATGTGTTGAAACGATTTAATTTGTAGGGAATTTTTGTTCATTTCTATGCAGTATTTCCTGCAGCTAGGTAGACTATCTGCTTAGTGAAGAATTGTCAGTCTCTTCACAATGTGGACGTGCATCTTTATCACCTCAATTTCTTTTGTGTGCTTTCTTGTTACTGTATTTTTGCATTCAGGATAACTCACAATTTTCTCTAATGTTCAGCGTCTGTCTGCTTTACATGAACTAGACACCAGTGAATAAAACCTGCAGTCTTAAACCAGCACAGTCACACTGAGTAGTGATTAAGCTTTGGGACACCATGCTGTAGGATACTGTGGAAGTTCAAAGAAGGAGTGAAAACATTAAAGGAAGAAAAATATATTTTCTTTTATTATTACAAAGGTACCACATTGTCTTGAAAAGGAGTCTGAGCTATAAGTTGCTGGAGACATGGAGAATATTCTGGAAAAATTCTCCTGTGCCTTTGTCCTGCTCTTGTATTTTTCCAAAGGCATCTGCCTTGGCTGCCATCGAAGACAGAGTGTTGGGCTAGATTAAATTTGGTCTGACCCAGTGTGACTGCTGTGAGTAGTGTTTTTTGGGGAATAGCAGCAGCCTTTAAAAAGGGAGTATGTGTGTAGTCAGTGCAAAGTGTGGCGGTATATAAATGTTAATAATAATGTAGGTGTTCAGGAAATCCATCTTCTGCATGACAAGACAGTTAAGCAGGTTTCTGTACACCAGGAATATTCAAATAAATTGCAAATTATTGACTGAGAAAATTCAGTGTACTTCAGAACCTGCTGGGTTTGAATCTTGAAGTCACCTTACCGTTCACAACATGAATGTGGTTTAATTCACTAACTGTTTAAATATGGAATTCTCCATGAAGAAACCTCAGCACTCAAAGCCTTTGTGCATGTTAAATTTTCATGGAACATCTTCGATTAAAATGAAGCTTTTGGAGCTTATACTGTTTATGTGAAAAAAATGGCTATCATCATAAAAATCCCGGGAGGGGAGCTGAAAAAAGCAATAAAATTTCACACTGCTTAATGTTCATCACCCTCGGGTATCTAGTAGATTTCCACTAACTAAATGCGAATGTGAATTCCATTTGCTTTAGTAGCTGGATCTACTTTATCAGCTACCTTGCTTGTGCTACTGCCCATGGAGAGCCTGTTACGAGTATCTTCTTTTGAAATTCATTCGCATTTGTTCGGATTTCTCTCTTTACTTAACTGGTCTGTGTTTCTTTGAAGTGGTTTATTTCCAGTGATGTGCCTGAACATCTTCCATTAGTTCATTTGATCAGTTCTTGGCTGCCTTTCCTTCTTATCTCTGGACAGAAGTTGCTTTGTGGAAGGTCTGTAAGGAAGCAGAAGTACGGTTCTTTGCTTTGCATTCCCTCCTCATCCCTAGTAGATTGCTAAATCACAGCTACCTATTGGGGAATCTAATATATGGCTCAGCCCCATAAGGTAAATCCGTTTGATAAAATACACTATATGTTATTACCTGCCATCCTTGCCCACAGGTGACTAAAAGTGCTAAAGTTATCAGAAAGCTGCTGATTTTTATTTTTGGCTTTGTCATCATGGTACAAAATCCACCCCCTCCTCTGTGTCCTGGACTCCTCTGTCAGAACCACGTCCAGATTTCCCTCTTCAAAGAAGTCAATGCACCAGGACAGGCAGAAAATAAAAATTCTTCTCCTGAAGATGCCGCTGTGCTGTGCACTGACCGGCACCACCTGCTTGCCAGCTCGGTTCCCCCTCTGGAAACCACAGGCACTGTGTGTTGCCTCTAGCACAGCTCCTTCTGTAACGGCAGGGAATAGCTGATTTCCCCATCCATAACAGTGGAGCAGAACCAACTGGTTTTGTCTCATCTCATTTCTCTTTTGTTATCTGAAATTAAGGTGATTTTTCCCTCTGAACTGGCTGTCTGCATCTCAGACCTGTATCTCTCATTTATTGTACTCTTGCACTGGGGCTGCTGATACTGAGAGAAAACTTTGCTATGTCTTCTTTCTGACAGTTCTTTTATGATGATTTTTGGGCTTTTGGGAAATGTGGGATTTTTTTAACCTCTTTTAGAGAGAAGATACTGTTTGTGCCCTGAAGATTCTGTTGAGAAATGCTTGGGTTTTGAGTGTTCTGCATGTCTATAGATAACCACATAGATCCTACTGCCAGAATTTTTTGCGTGTTTATCATATAAGCACTGTAGGTAAGAAGCATTGTAACATTCTTATTAAATACCGTGTTGTACAGATGAGTAACAGAGGTACAGGAGAGGTTAAATGAATCGCCCGAGGTTAAGCTGAAAGCCTGAGGCTCAATGAAGCTTTGAACTTAGATCTGACGAATCCCAGATAAGAGCCCTAACCTGTTAATTTTCCTTCTTACATCTGCTGCTGCTGCAATTAATTTATAACTGTATCATCAAATGCAAAGTATTTCAGTGGTTAAACACAAAAGAGTCATTTTATCAATTTTAGATGGAATTTACTTTTAAGAACTGGACAACCATTAATGAATATTTTCAAAGTATTATGGAAAGTGGAAAATAAATTGCTTTTAAGTCTTAAATCTGTCTTCAGGATAAAGATATCCCCGTTTGTAGCTGTGTGCATGCAGTTACCTGGGAGATTTTATATACTGTTTTGATTTCTTCAGACTGAAGGTGACCACTTTGCAGAGACCTCTCTCCCATGGTGGCTGTTGTGAAAGCCTGTTATATCCACTGAACTGTTCTTTGGTCAAAATATGTGATAGGTTTTTCTTAGATGGGCTAAGCTGCTAACACTGTTGTTTATCACTTTAGTTTTTCAAAATGATTTTCTCTTTAAAGGGTTTTGTGGTTTTTATTGTTGTTGTTTTCTGTTTCATTTTGTTTTGTTCTGGTTTGATTTTTTTTTTTTTTTTTAATTTTTAAAATAATAGATCTCTTTGCTTCCAATAGTGTAACTTTGGTGTTAATTGCTTATCTCCTGAAGCCTACTATAACAGGTAGTTGCCTAAGACTTGACTATAGAAGCCTATAGCTCAGCAGGTACCTAAGTGTATTCTCATGGAAAAAACACGGAAAATATGCATATAAATGTGTTCTACAATAACTTTTAAAATTCTTTGTCACAGTGTTTTCAAAGATCTGACGATCTCACTAGTCCTGTGAAAACGAGCATCTGAATAGAGGAGAGAGGACTTGGGAATTTTTTATTGGAAGGGAAGAAGTGCAGTGAGAATGCAAACCTTGTAAAATTACTGTGTACAGTAGGAGCATTTATAATGTGGAAATGCCCTAGTCATTGGTAGATTTTTTTATTAGAGCTCACATCATCTTCTGAGCAAAGTCGATTGTGGAAAACCAGACTTTCCTTGCTCTGGTGCTCACGGAAGTGTCTGCTTTCCCACGCTGCGCTACGCTTCACTCCCCCTTCAAGCTCCTGGACTTTCAGCCTCGTGAAGGAGGAGGAAGGGCAGTGACAGCTCCGAGACCTGCTTGCTGTCCACTCAATGCCAGAGAAGTCTTTCTTAGAATAAAGTCACAAATGGGAAAAATTATCAAGGAGGATAACAACATGCTGCTCTTACAAGAGTGAAGTTATTTTAATGTCATTGGTCCAAGTATGTAAAATGGCTTGTATGCAGTGTCAGTGTCTCTTACTAAAGTATTTAATAGTCTTGGTAAAACCAGACAAGCTTTCAGATGTTGTAAAAAGGCTGACATGTCTGAAAGCTTGTCCTCTTCCCAGACCTCTATTGAAGATGTAACAAGTTGTACTTTGTCTTCTGGGGAATGTTTCCTCTGTGAAAATGAGATTGCTTTGCAAGAAAGTTCAGTAGCGTTATCTCATTATATAGACAAGAACACTGCAATGAAGGCTCAGGATCATACAAGGATATCTAGGACAGCAGTTTGAGAATGGTGTTTCTTAAAACAAGTTGCCTATGCTGGTGGGTAGAATTTGGGGCGTTTGGATGAGAAATGGTGGATGCATTTGTGGTCTTTTAGGCAGACGTGCACAAGCTTTTGCCTGTAGTTCAAGATGACCAGAACTCATCTTAGTACTGTAGGGAGATTCCTTAACATACCTACCTTCTCAGCAGGACGTGTTCTTCTGGGTTTAGTCTGGTAACGGCCGCTGTGTAACTTTTTGGCTAGCTCAGAGTGCAGGTGAAATGCCTGCTTTCCTTCAAAATACTGCAAAAGTATTTATCATATTTTGGAATGCTATGAATTTTGGTTCACAATGAATTTCAGAATGTGTTTAGAATGAAATTATTGAATAGAGTGATGCTGAAGGCTTAAATTTCTTAATTGTTCCTATGCATCAGCTTCTATTTATAAATACTTCTG
This sequence comes from Tyto alba, assembly GCF_018691265.1. Classification (NCBI taxonomy): domain Eukaryota; kingdom Metazoa; phylum Chordata; class Aves; order Strigiformes; family Tytonidae; genus Tyto; species Tyto alba. The sequence continues at coordinate 6,077,308 of NW_024881302.1, forward strand.
TGTGTCAAAAATGTATCACTGGAGTTATAGCATCAAAGATAATTTTCCTGTATGAATGAGTGTTACTAGCAGCTGTCATACATAGTATAAAAACTGTAGAGGTAATTTAACTTGGTCCTGCATTTCTGTCCTCCGTAAGTCACCAGTCTGCCACTTCAGTCCCATTTTTACAGTGGGATTATGTACTTCATTACTTATGTTTGGGTAGAGGATGAAATTATTCAGTCTGGGGAGCTTCAGAGGTGTGGTCTGGACCCAGGGAATTGCAGCTGAGTTTTGCTAGAAATGACTGCTAGCTGGTTGGTCATTATGATGACTCTGTCTGGATTTTAATGCCCTTGCACCTTAGCTCCCTGCATTGAAATAATGTGCTGTTTCATGAAGATGAAAGAGGGAGAAAATGATTTTGTAGTGTTTCTGCAAGAAGAGATTTGTCATAAAAAATGAGATGAGGAATCTGTGAATATGAAGGGCTTTTAGTGTTTCAGTGTAGAATGGCTTTTTGTCTCATTTTAATGGGGCTGCATTGCCTTCTATCTTTAACCATGAGAAATGTAAAAAGAGAATTCTTGAATTTGTATATTGTAAAGTTTTATTTCAAACCTGGTTCTGTGTTCATTTGGAAAGTAAGAATATTGGGTTTGGACTGTTTCTCACAGCTTAAATATGGCATAGCAGGGACCTAACAGAAACTTGGAGGTTTTTTACCTTCGGTTTCAGTCTCTTCATAATTTTTCTTGTACAGAAAAAAACAATTTGGGGAAAAAAGGGGCAAAATATACAAAGTTCTGTGAAGAAAGCATTAGGACAGAACTAGTTGGGGGTCATGGATCTTGGTCTTACTGTCCTGGCACTTGCATGCCACAACAGAATTATTTACCTTGCAAACTGGGATGACTGCCTTGGCTGTCTGACAGCTGATAGCAGGTTGCTCATGGGAGAACAGCACTTCACACAGCACCGTTTTTTTCCCAGAAACTCTCTCTTCAGTTTCCTGGAGTGGTATAGAAATAGAGGGGATTAGCACTGTTCTTGCCAGGTCTGGTAAAGCCCTTAGTCATGAACTGCAGAGCTTTGAAATGAATTACTAAGAAATGCACTACAAATCATCTGATCCAAAGTCTGCTGGCTTATCTGTTCAGGAAAGGCATTGTCCTTTTTCAGGGAGAAATTACCATTCACAGAGGGTGAAACACAGCCAGAGATAGTCTTAAGTATGATGGTAAGAGACTAGCTGCTAGCCAGACCAGAAAAAGTATGGTGGATTGTGGATGTAAGACAAAGTGCATTTTCCCCTTTCATACTAATTTTTTCCATATCCAAACAATGTCATGCTGATCGGACTCAGGGTCACAGTCTAATTCTTTTAATTGCTGTGATTCAGAGGCAGTTTTGGAAGTGTCTTCCCTAGTTAGCATAATGTGATACCATTCTTTGCTTTTCAGGCTTAATGTATCTTGAATGGAAGCAAAGCAAAAACGTTTATATTATTTTCTTTGGTGTTTGCACACCAATGTCTGAGGATAAGTGCTATCAGTGGGACTCTGTATGTGGAGTGATGTTTAACTAAATGTTATTGCAGGCTTACAGATGATTTAAAACTTAAATTTCCTCGTTCCTAAGCTGCGCTGTTACCCATAAATGTCATACTTTAAAATAGGACTTTATGTGCATATGTACATACATGCACACACACACTCTTCGGAGTGCTGCCACAATTTTTGTAGTTAGTTTTTCTCAAGCAGTTTATTTTCCCACTGCACAGGGGTTAGGGAACGAATACATTTGGGGGATGTTCAGAATAGAGGGTGGAAAATGCCTGGTTCTAGTCTCAATTCCAGGCACAAACGAGCTTCAGGACAGCTGGATGTTTCCACTGAAATTATCCATTATGAAATTAATTTACATCTCTCTGGTTAATGATCACTACTATCCACAGCAAACACATGAAATGAATAGGAAATTTTCACTCTTGTTTTTGAACTGTATCTGCAGGCTGTGTAAAACAGCGCAGATCACGTGTTTGTCAGGGGACCCTCCCAAGCATATGAGCTCTGAATTTAATGGATTTGAAACACTTTGAGATGTGGCTGGATGAGAAATGTCAGCGTTTCCTGCAAACCAGTTTAGGTTGAAACTTCATCTGAATTGTTCTGAGAAAAGGCAACCCACCCCAGCACGATTTCTGTATACAGCTCAAAAAAGAGAAAGCCTATTTGAGATATGACCTTTGCTTGAAGATTAGAATAGAAATTAAGCTGCTCAACTATTCTTTAGGAGCAGACTAAGCTTTATATTAACACAGTCACAGTTTATGGGACCCAGAGGAGAGCAAACAGGAGACTTAGAACCTACCTTTAAAAATAAATTAGATGTTCCTAAAGGCAAGACATTTACAGCTATTACAATCTCATATTTATTTGTAGTCTCTTTTTGCTTGCATTTACATTTAGATTTACTACTGTGCTATTAAATGCAATCATTAGGTGTTTTTACCTTATTTTTTGGAGGCATTGGATTTTCAGATTGATTTTTAAAATGCAGAACTACCAGCAGAGCCTTGTAGCTGATTACACTCAATATTTCAGATTTTTTTTTTTAAATCAATGCACACTGAATCTTGTGGAAAAACACACTAATTTCTTCTAATGAAACTGTAAGTCTGGCACCTGTATTCTTCTTGGCAATCCAGACTTTACCTTACGAGGTCAGAACTCTGCTGCATGCAGTGTCTGTAACCTATACTGCCTAGGATTTCTGTCTAGCTCTCACTTAGAAAGATGGTGAGAATAGCCACAATTAGTTGATGTCAAATTGATCTTGGTTTTCAAGATTCAGCAGGGAGTCTCATGAAGGCAAGCGAAGATTGTTCAGGCAACTGTATGGATTAGTTTATGTCTCTCTTTAGGGCTCTCTTCTGCCTGAAAGATTTGTCTTGGGATGTCAGTGAAAACAGGCATTGTAATTAGCTTTATATAAACAGATTTGATGTTATTTAACATGATAGCTTACGATGTTTTTATAGAAGCTTGAAGGAAAAGTGGAATAAATACTGGAAATCGTTTGAATATTCAATATTGGTTCTCTGCCTTTTGGTATTTTTCAGAGCGAACGCCAGTGTGTCTGCTCGCGTTGTTTCCCTGCTCTGCACCAGCACTTAGCAGTGCAGAAATGTGCAAAGTGCTAAAAGCATTATTTTCTACTTAACAACTTGTTGTAAGACCTCATAGGAAGCTTATAGATGTTTGTTCAAACCAAATTGCCAGCACTTTTCTTAAGGGATAAAAAAACATTTTCAAAAAAACCCCCACCAAACCCAGAAATAAAACCTGCAAATGTGCCAACCTCGGCCACGAAGGCTGCAAACTAAATTTGTGCCCCACATTTAAAATAAATGCTGAGGACTTGGTTAAATTTAGTCTTCAGTTTTGGGCAAAACTGAAGTTATTTCTCTTATGTGCCTTAGGTTAAAGCAGTTACATTTTCTCTTACAGCTTTGGAGTAAATAAATGCTGGATACTAAAATAAGCACATAGTGGTTCCATGTGCTGAAGCAGGCTCAGAGAGGTGAGATGTCTGATAGCCAAAGAAAATTATATACATCTGATAGTGTAGAAATATTTCACGAATTACTGGTATTTCACAAGATGTTATTCTTTCAGTGCATCTAAAAGCTAGGCGTTACTTCATGCAGTCAGTCATGGTTGTTATTGCTTATATGTAACAGTTTCACTGGAATTCTGGGTGTCATGTGGTTAACTTGGGAAAGAATATGTTTTTAGTTTCAGATGCAATCTTTTATTTAATTTTAATACTTTAATTCAGCCTTAAAAAAACACTCTGAGGAGCCAACAGACAGAATCTTTTTGCTCAGCCTTTGTTCTCTTGATGATCACGGCAGAAAACCAAATATAAGTTTCTCATGGTTTAAAAATACCCACTTGCCCACGTAATCCTTGCAAGAATTCACTGTACTGCAGTTAACAGTGGTGATTTGAAAGTTCAGTGCAATGTAAATGTTGGATTGTACCTTAATTCTCTTTAATTCCAATGCAATGCTTTTATCCCGTGTACTGCATCACAGATGAATGAACTGTTTCATAAATCAAATCAAAAAAATTGATCAACTTGTGAAACTGTGGTTTTATTTAGTAAACACTACTGGTAAACTGCAAACAAATTTATGTTTTATTCAAAAAGGATCCTTTAATAACTTAGAATCAATAGAAATGTTTCCATACATTTTTATAAAACCATGAAGACAGTTGTTTCACTAGACTGTCCTGCCTTAATAGAAACACAAATTTTGGAACACCAAGAACCTGAAAGTGAAAGCATGGACAGCCTTGGAATGCATTGATTATCATTGTCTGGATGTAGAGAAGTATCAGAAAACCACTAATGAAATCATCTAGATTAGGCTTTTAAAATACTCCTGTATGAAGTTTGTAACAAGTAATGACAGGCTTATGGATTTTTAAGTCATTTTTAAGTTGTTAGTTACTGATAGCATATATAATACATATCTAATAGTTGGAGCTCTGGAATCAATAATCTCTAAATATATTAATGAATTGAACTGAAATTGATTGACTGTTTCTTAGACTGATTTAAGTGATTCCAAGTAGACTTCTCAATATATAATCATTTTGAGATATTAAAAAATCATAAAATTATATAGAAATCAGAAAATGTTTCCTCTTTTAGGCAAGCATGCCATTTTAGCATGATACTATACAGTATAGTATATTTGGAAACATTTCGAGATTTGGGTGTTTCCTATTTACTTTTTTATTCAATTTGAGAATAACATTGAACAGCTATAACATCAAAGAAAAATCTTTTCCAGGTTAGCAGTCTGTCAGTTCAGGCAGGTTACATGTACAAAATAACCTCCTTAAAATTCTGATTGTCTTATGTGTGACCTTAGAATTCTGTCCTTTTGTTTTGTTTTGTTTTCTTGCTTGCTTGGCTGCTTTTTTTTTTTTTTTTTTTTTTAACATTTTAACAAGAATGATAACCATATATAGTTGCTCTGCGAATTACTTTTTATATATAACCTCATCATTATGTAGCAATTTAGAAAGCCTGTGAAGCACTTCCTGGCTGTTCCTAGCTGACATTGCATATAATGGAGTACCTCCAAATATTCTTTGGTTTGGAACATCACGTACAGCTGGCACATCTGCTCTGTTTAAAGCATCACCAAATAGTAGTCAATCCACAAGTAACTACCAGGATTCAAGGGTGACACTGTTGCTGTTCATGGAATTAGATCTTTTCTGTATTCTTACAGGCTTCTTGTGAATTGGCAAAAGTATATTTGCAGGAAAATGACTAGATTTCTGCTTGAATTCCTTTTTAGGAAGTTTTTAGGAAAAGACAGCTTTTAAAATTTTTTTCCTCACTGTGTTGATAAATTTGGTAAGAGGGTTTGCTTAAGGTATTTGTGCAAAATTTGGAAGAATTTTGACAACTACAAATTTCTTTTGCATTGCTTCCAATTAACAAGTCCACCTAGACTAATACTGTGCAGACATTAGAGGAGGGAGAGGCACAGTAGCACATTTGGTTAGCAAGCACCACCAGAGTCTGGTACCTTCAGCCCTTGGGAGTGGTGCAGCTATCAGTACTTTAATGGCACATCCAAAAGAAGCATTGCCTTAACAGAAGCTTTTCCCTTTCTCACCATCTTACTTTGTCCAATTTATTGAGTTTATTGTTGTTTTGTTGGGATTGTTTTCTGTGTGGTGGTTTGTTTTTTTTTTTTTTGGTGGTGGTGGTTGTTGTTGGTTTTGTTTGTTTGTTTGTTTTTTAATTCCCAGATCCAACAGTGTGTTATTGCAGTATATGGTAAAGATGGATTCACCATTTTCAGCGAGAGCCTTGCTTAGCTTTGCATCACGCTCCTAGAAGCTAGTTTACACAACATACTACTGTGACTATTTAATGTGCCTTGCCTAGGACTGTTGACATTTCTTTATCCTTCAGTAAACTTTGTTTTCTGTATTGTTGCGTGAAATCTGGGGGAAAATTCCACCCTTTATTCTGAGTCACTGGGTACATTTCTGATAAAATACCTGGAGTAACCAAATCCGATGCGACTTGTAAATTCTCCTGCCTCTGGCTGAATTAAATGACAAAGGAAAGAGCTGTCAAATGTGGATTCTTTATCACTTCTTTCTCCTTCTCTCTCTTCTTGCCATTTTCTTTCAAAAAAATAAATGGGATAGAAAAATTCCCTATCTGACTTAAAGTGATCACTGCTGAAAGTTAGATTTGGGAACATACATGTTAGGGGCATTTCAACAAGCAGTGACTGAACTCATGAGTCTCAAATTTTACACAGACCAGTGCCTTTTTTGCCCCCCTCTGTTGTCTTTCCAAAGATCTAATAGACTCTTGAATAAAGGGTGCAAAATCATTTGTTCTTTCACATCTAGTTCTTCCTCTTTCTTGGATCATTCAGAGATATTTTTCTGATCTGCATTCGTGTTATCATTTGCTCCCATAGGAGTGATTAGATTGTGCCAAAGCACAGAGAGCCGAGTGCTTGAAGCAACTGACTGAGGAAGATGACTTACTACAAGAAAAACGCCCTGGGACATGAATTGCTTTAATTAAAACCTTCAGGCAAAAGTCAGAAGTCTCAAAGTACATCTCATGTAAATAAGATGGCAGTTTCTTACTGCTTTTTAATGTTGTTTGATGTGTATTACAGTCGAGCAAATCTGTTTTGCAGTAGTTACACACCTACCGTATAAATTTGTATTTTTGTATTTTCATATTGCCATTCAGATGTTAAGAAGCCTGTTTATGCACAAGAGTCAGATTCCCAAATGTAGTATTCTGTGAATGAAAGCAACAGTTGGAGGCTAAACACGGTTAAATTGAGTGTTAAAAAGAAGTGATTGTACAGTAACTTTGAACGTGGGAGTCTCTCTTATGCATTGCAGGAGTGAACAGGTTTCTCTGAGACCTCTAGTGATTATATGCATAGGAAAGCTCTACCAGAGAGATCTGTCAGTGTTTAAAAATACATTAAAAAAATTAATCCTAATTCTTGCGACTTTTGCAATGCTACATAGGCTAAAACAGTACAGGTATTCTTTTTTAATATGCAGTGGTAAGTACTGTGTGTTTGTGTCTCTCTATATACACGCATGTAAATATACATATATTTCAGGTGCAGGAATTCTCTAAGTCTCCACTTGCACTGAGATATCAGGCTCTCATTTGAGAGTTTCCACTCAATATCCCACTGACACTGTGGTTCTTTGTCATGCCTCCAGTTCCACTGGAGAGCAAAATACTGCTCCCCATCTCTTTTTCTGCCCACCTAATTTTTCCTGAGGCATTTTGCCTGATACTGAACCTTAGGAATAATGACAAAAATGATTCATTATTACTCACTTAACCTAGACTATATAGGGCTTGACTTCTTCTGTCTGCCTTGGTGAGTTTGATGTGTACTTTCCTTTCAGAGAAGAAAAAGTACATTTTGCACAGAATAGCCATGGGGATCTCTTTATAAAATGTCTGCTTCTGCTTAAGCAGGCTGATGGTAGATTGGAAGCATTTCATTGCTGCTGATGGCAAAGTGATACTTCATACTTTGCTGGAGATTTCTGAACTCCATCAGTCTTTTACTGCTAGCAGTCAGCATGGCTTGGTAGATGAAGATCAAGACTAGAAATAAAATAAATTAAGGCAAAATTTCAACCCTGCCTTTCAGGAATTCTGCTTAGCGGTAGAAGGCTTGCTCACCTTCTGCGATAACATTTTGTCGTTATCAAAATGGCCATGTCTGCCTTCCTTACAGAGTGAGAAACGGGTGCGCGCTTTTTCACTCTTTGGGATAAATTAAGTATAATTTGGATACTTTGCTTTAATGTATAGGTTTAGGCACAGGCCTTCCTGTCAGATGGACACTTTATATCTTCAAATGCTGTTCAACTAAGTGTCATTATTACCACGCAGGCAAACTAAACTTATTTGTCTCCTGTGTATTCTCATAGCCATTAGCATCCCAGATATTTGCTTTGTGAATTTCCTTTATCAAAACCCCTAGGTTATCCTCTGCTGCCCCAAAATCCTTCAATTGCTTTTCTTTGGACATCTGGTGGTATTAATTGTGTGGTGGACCTCAGACAAGAATATTCTGCCCAGTTACATTTCTGGCTACTAGTGTGGCAGCAAGTATTATTAGTAGTTATTGTTGGGTATTGATTTGCATTTTCAAACTGCCTTTCATCGAAGACCATTAACGAGCCACGCGGTGATTAGTTTCTTTTTCAGCAGCTTCAGCAGAGATTGACGTAAGCAAAGTTGCAACAACCAGCTAGATGTCCGACAATAGGAGTCCTGGTATCTTGCCGCGTCCCGCTGGCAGCAGGCCTGCTTGGCTCTTTTGTAGTCTGGGCTGGTGGTGATTTAGGCACAAGTTAGTGGGTGTACATAGTTTTGGTTGTGCCTGCACTGCTTCCTTGTGATGGAAGATCAGGTGTCTTGAGGTTACGAATATTGGTGTAGTGTCTGTCCTGTGTATGTATAAGGTCATCGATTTATGACTCTAACATAGTCTTCCCCTCTTGATGTAGATGGGCTAGGTCACCAGGTCCCAGGTTCTCCAGTCTTGTGAATCTTGTGGCTGATGGAACATGGTGGTGTTCTTGCCTCTGGTGAGAAAGGGGTGTTTGCATAGGAGATTTGCTCAATACCTTGCTGTGCTGTGTAAGCAAAGAATCCTTCTATCAATTCATACAAGAACTAACCCTGCCTTTTTAAAGGTCATTTCTGTCTCAGTCAGCTTTAAAGTTCAAGAGGAAATAAACTGCTTAGAGTTGGCATTTTTCAAGTCAAGTGTCAACTTTCCAAGCCCCCAAGCCACTGAATGCGGAGGAAGGAGAGATTAATAAGTGAGCTGCTTGGTTGATACAGTGGTTGTGCAGAAACATTCCCTTTTCTCTTTCCTTTTTATGGGGCTTTAGAATTAAATGGAACATCGTTGAAATATCTCACTTTCTCCTTTTCACTTTGCAATGCAAAAGTATCCAAAGCTCTTCAGAAGTGCTTCTTTTCTCATTAGTCCACTGACAGCAAGCAGAGTTTGTCAGCTCCAGTGAAGTAGGACACAAGGAACATTTTATGACAATGCCAATACCTAAAAGCTCCTTTAACCACAAAATCTTATTATCCAGTGAGAATAAAATGCACTTTCAGAAAGCAGCTGAAGGGTGAAGTCTCCAAGCAGGTGCTTGCCCTTAACTGCATTGACGCCTCTCCCCATGCAGGAGACAGTGGATCGATAAGGAAATAAACAGGAAGAATGGGCTTTATTAATCAGGTACAATGGAGGCAGCAGGGGAGATGTTAATGGAAGACGGGTGGCAATCGAAGGGCATGCTGAGCACAGACCATCTATTGGCTGCCAGAGTGCCTCTATTGAATGTGGGAGATGCAGGCTGCGGAGGGACCGGTGCTGCTAATCCTGATGTTGGGTATCTCTGGAGGGAGCGAGCTGTGCATCCCATTTATTGTGTTGGGTTTTTAGTTTTGGCCTTGGCAACTTTTCCCTTGTGTGTTTGTTTTGCTGACCCACGTAAGCTCTCATTGAAGGTTTTCAGCCTAAAAATTTCTTCTTTCCTTCGTAAAGGAGTTTGCAAAAATAAACACACCAGCAGCATTATCTTTCTTGCTTTATTTTCATAAAGAAAAGATGTCATGGTATGAACTGTTTTTTAAAATGATAGGTAAATCAGCTTTGCCAAGTATCTCTACGTTTTCCAGTTGTATGTTCTTAGCCTTCTTGTTTTGGCCAGTACAGCTATGAGTTCTTAACAGAGGAATGCTCTGCTTGCGCATCATATTGTGGAAAATGGTGGTGATAGTGTATGTATTAAGGGCTGCATGTCCAAATGGCTTTGAAATAGGAATAATTTTCTGGTTTTCTCTACATGCAGGTGGCCACTTGATGTGAAATCACACATGCAGTTATTTTTTTATGCCCTTTGGGTTTTTATGTAGTTCATGTTTGGTTTCTCTAGATACATATTTAAAACAAGAGCTCTTTGGAAAATTTGGGTCTTTGAAATTTTTCTTTCGTAGTCCTACTTGGTATTGTCACCTGACATTGCTGACAATGAATATTGTATGCCTGTTAACCAGAGACAAGATCATAAGCAGATCTCTTCTTGCATGAGAAGTTGATTCACAGTCCTTTTAATTCCTATTCGCATTCTAACAGAAATACATGAAGACAGGTGCTGTGAAGAGTCCTGGCTTGTGAGGCAGGGCAAGGTGAGGATCAGCCTGATTGTTCTGGTCTGTAACATCTGCTGCTCCAGTCACCTCTTTTTATATCCATTGAACAGACCAGATTATGCACCTCAACTATCTTTATACGTATCAGCGGGATGCCTGTGATCTGCAGCCATTTTTTATCTCCTCTTTGGTGTATGATCCTTTTTCACTGTCCTCTGCAAAGGCTGCACCTTTTGGATAGCAAAGTCATGATCTAGTCGGAGCTGTGTTGTGCGGTGGCCTTTGGCGTGCAACGGTAGTGCTGGGGGAGTTAAGCAGTTTTCTATGGAACTGCCCTAAACACTGAGAAAACCTGAATATAAGTGCGTTCAAATTCAATAGATAGTTTATGGCCTTAATTCTTACATATTAGGAGATTTGGGGCAGTTTTTGAATTCTTTTATTTTTTTTTCATGGAAAGTTTATGGTAACATAGACTGATCAGCTGGACCACTTGCTGCCATAGCCAAGAGCTGGCAAACTGCGCCTGTGAGAATAGAATTTTTTTTTCCACCTACTCATTTATAGTTTGGAAATTGAATGTGACTTATGTATGAAAAGGATTAAGTGATAACATACCTAAGAAAACGCAACAAAAATGTGCACCTGAGTAAAATTTAAGCTAGATGAGATCTGTTGGTGTGCATTAAAAATTAGGAAACCCCTCTTTTTTTTTTTTTTTTTTTTTAACTCTTTTCCCTAGATTTGTAATCAGATCAAAAATCAGTCTAAACCAATGAATCAACGCCAGAAGCTTTGGGAAAGTCTAATAAAGGGGCAGATATGCAGTGATATTTCTCACTTTTTCCTCACTTTGAAGCTTAAGCATTTCTTGAGCTGATGGTGATACCATTTTGTATTTAATAACCCATGATGAATTTTCCTCCGTTAATTTGTTTAGTTCTTCTACTGAAGGAGGCAGTGAACAATTGCTCCTTCTTCACCTCCTGACACTTGTGATTTTACAGACTCACAATTGTTTTCGTTCTTTCAGACAGCTGTAGCAGAATATAGTGCAGCTAAATATCTGATTTTCTGCATCAAATCAGTTCTTCCTAGTTACTGAGTACTAATCAGAGTAATATCTGACAGGGGCATGACAATTTGGGTGGTAGGGATTTATCAGGGCTGGTCTTCATTATTCTCCATTAGACAGAGAGGGGAGAAATGATGCCAGTATGGTCAAGTGAGTATTAAAAGGCAGAATGGGAGCAAGAATGATTGGTGTGTTAGAAATGCATGCCCAAATTACCGTGGGCTGGGAGCTGGGAAGTGAGCAGATGAAGCAGAACTGATCCTGGTGTGACTTGGAGGGTCTGACAGATGCCATTCCTTCCTGGGAATGACACAACACTTGGTATTGCTTTGCATTGCGGGAAGCAGTGTTTGCAAACAGAACTGGTGTCCCACAAAGTAGCAAAATCAACACACAATTACAGAGCTACAGAGAGAACCCCATGAAGCTGAAAAAGAGCTGCACTGCTTCCACTTCGTAGGAAAGAGATGAAGAGTGCCGGATCAACCACTGTGTCCAAAACCGTCTCATAATCAATTCCACAGGACACTGAGGCAGGTTAGCCCGAAGGGAGCTTTCATGCAACCTAAATTAGTGGCTGTTGTGTGACTTCAGTGGTGCTGATGTTTGGCTTGGAAAGGAAGAGGTGAGTTCTGCATCTCTCCAGGTACAGACATGGTCCTCCGTAGGTAGGTGCGATGGTATGTTACAAGCCCTACAGCTGGGACAGTCACTGATTGTGCAAGGACTCCTGCTGCATTTTAATCCAGTGTAAAACTGCTGGGTTAAAAGCACCATGGGAACAATCTGAATGTTTGTGTGATGAATTATGGTGCTGCACTGCTGATGGCAGAAACTCTTCACACCGTACCCGTTAAATCCATGCTGGACTACCGTCCCTTCCCTCCAACATTTCAGTGTTGGCACATGGAGCTGGTCAAAGCGTGATTTGTGATACCATCTGGCTGAAACCAAATTAATTTGAACAGAGCTGTTCTTTCATGAGTGGTACACAAACAAAATGCCTTGGTTGCCATGTCTTTAAATTCATTTCCTTATCACAACTTCACCCCAAAATAAAGCATCTGACCTCTCTACTCATCTAGTGATTTTGAAACCTGAAACTGCTGCATAAAGGCTATTTACATGTCTACCTGACTGGTTTCTGTATAAAGTAATCATTACAAAAAGATTACATAGCATGTAGTATTGTTTTATTAAACATTTAAAAAATAGTGATGCAGAAGAATGGATGTAACTGAGCTATAAATGTAGTTGTTATACAGTTCTCCTTCCACAATGACAGCTTTTTTCCTCTTCCCATATATTGGTTTAAGTGTTCTTTGAGCTAATTTGAAGAACAGAAATTAGAGGAAAGTAGGTCTCTGTGCCCTGCAGGTAAGTCTTAATAGTGTCAGCAGTCCGGTGGAAGATCCAAATAGTGCTGTAGATTTCTGGGTGATAACTGGGGAAACAAACATTCACAGGAAGTTTTAGGAATAAGGTTAGGAGGACTTCATTTGTAAGTCTGATTTGAGCATATCCTTTTCATATGGGAGAGAAATCAGTGCTTGGAAACTGTGTCTGAGAAAGCAGTTTGCCTCAGCTCGGCTCCCTAAATTCACCGGCTGAGCAGAGTGAGGGTGAGCAGTTGGACAGTATTTCTTGGGCTTTCGGAGAGTGGGGCTGCAGAGCCACTGCAGAAGGAATGGCAGATATTCCTGGTGTGGTAGTCTAGCTTGGAAAGATCCCAGTCTCTTTAGTCTCATTATCTGATATCAGATGGCTGGAGACCAGCTCCTCTCTGCTTTGTGGGTCTGTGTTTGCTCATATATATGCCCAAAATGGACGTATATGAGAATGAAAAATATTTTAACTGGGATGAAGCTTACCCTGTACTGGATGTTTTGGGGGCAGTTTCAGCTAACTCTGCTATTTTTCCCCATTCTTGTTCTTAGATACATGTTCTTGCTTTTATGTTTTGCTTGTTTTTTTTTTTTTCTTTTCAATTTTAAAGTAATATTTGCCCTATGTACAAAATAGGTACCTGAAAGGCAACATCAGGTTGCAAAGTGAAGCTTTCAGAGAGTAAGAAATGCCAGAATTAAAGTCACCTGACACCTCCTTAGTCTAGTTTCCTATACCATGCAGGATTCGTGTTTCAGTTGTCAGAGATGGTGGATTATACTGACTGAATGAGCAGCTATTCATGTTTTTCTACAGAAAAAATTAATAATTTATTAGTTACTCCTTATGCTCGCCTTGTTATACCAGATGCAAACCAAGGAGAAAGTATAGCCTTATTTTGGGGATGCTATTCTGGAATATTTAGAACTTGTTCTTTCAAAACTCTTATCATTACCCAAGGCTTTATATGTTATAAGTAGCTGCTATTTATTTCAGCTGTAGTGTCAGTGCCCAGCTCTTGAGCTCAGCACAAAGGACTACCTAATGACTAAGCACCAAGGACTACCAAGTTCATGGTATCAGCTAGGAGCTCTGGCATAGACAAGAATTGGAACCAGGTTTTTTGGGAGACTTTCAGTTGCCTTAGTGTGAGATCATTTTCTTTAAGAAATTTCTGTGCTTCATTAATCTTCCAAATTCTGCAGAAAACAGATACAGTTAGCAGCAAATACTAATTTGTTACTAGAGCATGGTGGAAAAGATCATACATTACCATGTCACGTGGTTTATGCCCAAAGACATGGTGGCACTTGGAAAATTCATGGTTACAGGTCAGGTTATTTGGTCATGGAATTTTTAAGATCTTTGCAGTCTTAATATGCTTCCATAGTTTGGATTTAACGATTATTAGGTCTGTTACAATGCTGTGCTTAATATGGCTTGGATCATGGTAGACTGCTTTGACATAAGTTGAGTCAAAGCAGGTGGGGGGGCGGATATAAGATGAAGTTAAATTGGTTCTTGTGAGAAAGAAAAGCCAAGAACAGCAGTCTGTTGGAGTGCTTGTCATAGATAGCTAAGTGACTTCTCATCCGTTCCTTTACTTATATCTGCGCCAATGTCCCATGGGTAAGTGCTAGGGGGTAGTACTTAATTGTTTGGGTTTATTTGTTGTCAACAAATATCCATTACAAATTCTCTTCTGAGTCCCCAGTAAAAACCTACAAAGGTTTTGACCACGTAACCTGGAGGGGTTTTCACTGACAAAAGCCTGATGCTGAAATGCTGAGCTGTAGCTTTGAATTTTAGTGAGAATTATGGTGGGAGTCCATAACTGAATTGTTCTGCAAGAAAAATTTTAGACAATTGTGTTTCTGTAAATTCATTCAAGTAGTCTTAGGTTCATATATTAAAAAAAAAAATGTGATTGAACAGGAATATACAATACTCATTTCAATACTCATTTCACTGTGGAGTACAGTAATGCACATTGGAAATGAGGTCTCATTGGAAAAGGTCATTTGAAACAGATCTGCAGAAACTTCACGAAGCTGTAATGAGTCATGAGTCTGTGAGGGCTCACTTGTTATATTGCGGTGGAGGGTTTAATGTTTGTTTTTTCTCCTCTAAACACTTTGACCCTCTTTATTTTATTAAGATAAGCTATTATCTAACTGTCAAGAGCCTAGAATTTCAGCAGATTTGTTTGCTGACAAGTTGGTTCAGCACAACCGTTCTCCTACTCACTTCTTTCCCTACTTCAAGCAAATTTTCTTTTTTTCACTCCTCTTTATCAGTCCTTTATCCTTTACAGCTCCTCAGCTCTCATGCTGCCGATTCCCAGATGACTCTTCCGCTCTCATGATAAGTGTTGATTTGAATGTATAGCAGAAATTGGAAATATTCTTAGTCACTTGTGATGTTCATGTCACCAGTTGTCTGTGCTGTGTTGCTGTGTTTCACGCCAGTGCTGGAGAGTTGGGCCTGTGACTTGACAGCTTGCTGGGAGGGAGAGCACTTACTGAATTTAGAGTGTTTACGGGACATTTTTCACAATGCACCTAATACTGGATTGGGTTGAGAAAACGATTCAGTGCCTTCACCTCACTTCCCACTTTTGACCGTGCAACAAATTGAAATTCTTGACATGTATTTGGGAGTGAGTGGGGTTGGCGAGGAGGGCTAGAGATAGAGGCTTAATCTCTATAGTGAGGGAGAAGCAGAAGGAGCCTAGTACAAAAAGAGTGAGAAGTTTTGACTTTCTTCATCATGTTTAGGCATGACCATGAGTTCATCCAGCCCACAAGTGTGATTACAGATTGGTAACTGATGGGGCCAACTGCATTATTCATTATGGTTCAGATTGAAATGAAATCACGGAGGGCAATTTTCTGTCTCACACTTCAAGGTCAGATGAGAGTATTTATTATTCCCTATCTGTTTATCTGTGAATGCAAATTGAATTTAGTGATTCAAATTGATGAAATGTTAGAAATATAAAACTCATCAGAGCCGACACGAAGAGAAATTACTGGGTAGAGCTGGCCAGTGACTTCACCATCCCATGTACGGGCCTCTGCTTTGATTAGTAATTATTTCAGTCTTTGGGTTTTCTCATTCCCGGTTTTGTTTCAGTTGTTGTCATTTTTGTTTTCAAAGAAAAAAGTGTAATAACACTTTGAAGCATTTAGAATTTGAATTAGATGATGTAAATAAAGCCAGCTGCAGTGAGGATGCTTGGATCCTGGCTGGAGGAAAGGTTTTCTATCAAAATTCTTCCTTGGGGTTGTTTTTTTGGGGCTGGCTTGTTTGTTTGTTTTCCTCCCTCCTATGACAGTTCCCTTTCTCCAATATTTTGCTCCCTTGCATTACACTGAATGTTCAAAGCTCATGTGAGATGTGATGGGGAAGGGAGCAGCCATTTGCCATCTTTTGGTGCTGAAGCTCCAGGCATTTCCTTACTGACATATCGCCCACAGGCTGGCCTTCCTCACCAGCCAGTGTGGTTAGGAGAGCAAAAACCAGGACCTGCAAAAGGGACCAAATGAGCATGGCCCTCTTACTGAAACAACTGGAATGGAGACAATCTCTTCCCAACTCACTGTAATGTATTTTGAACAATTTAGTGAACATCTTGGCTCAGTTCTCGGTGTATCTGTCTGTGGTCAGAAGGCATTGCCGTAGTTAGTGTGTCCTGTTCTCTGCAGTGTTGGAAAGACACTTTTAACTTGTACTGGGGGGGATTATTCTTATCTCAGAGTGGGAGTGGAAAATCCTTATCAGTGTATGCTCTTTAAAAATAGGCAGTCCTCCGTAATTGCCAAATGCCATGTACAAAATTATGATACAGAGCTAGATCAAACATGCTGTGCAGGCTATAAGCTGTGTTAATAATCACAGAGGACTTGATTTTAACTCCTGCTTTTTAATTACTTGCATTTTATTAAGAACGTTTAGTATTTTCTTCTCTACTAAGCACTGCAAAGGGAATCAGTTTGCTCACAATGTAAGTGTGTCTGACTTGTTGTTGATTCAGAACAAGAGCCATGAGCATTTGGACATACCAAAAGCCCTTAATAGATTTGTCTACATAAGCTATTATAAATCACTTTGTGTATTTAACTATCAGCTTGATTTCTCATGTAGCCAGTTTTACTGAAGACAGCAGCATTTTCAAGTTAGTAATCATACAACAAATAATGTAGGTTCAGTGATTTTTAAATACTAGTAAAAGTTTTATTAACCAAATAAATGCCGTTAATAGAAGCTTTGGCCTTATGAACACTTCGGGTTTGGAGGCTTAAGAAAAGGACACTTATGCCTGTAGTGTTCTCACCCTTGAAATATTTTACATTCCAGATTTCAGTGATGGTTGTATTTGACAAACTATTAATGTTTCAACTTAAAACCAAAACCAACCACAGAAGTCTCTCCTTTATTAATAAAGGTGTTGCTTTCATCCTCATCCTGATGGTGGATGTGGAAAGTAAGTTTATTAGCGTGACAGTAAATCTCACGTTGAGTGGCTGATTAAATATCTGTTCAGACAGAGCTGCACTGGCCTTTGCATTTTGGCAGTGTTCCTGTTTTTTTTTTCCTTTGTGTTGTGGTCAGCAAAGTGGCATGTGTTGCTTCAAGTGTGTTGATCCCATAATGAAAGGAAGCAGAGGGTGCCTGTTGTGAATTTCTTTTAGTAAATCCTAACTCCTGCCAGTCAATTATGGCTATTGTACTGAGTCTGGGACATAAAATTTCTGTTATTTCTGTTCTGCAATCATTTACTTTGAAGGAACTACATTTCTAAGCCTGATACTTATGTTGCTGGTTAGGGAGTACAATTAAATACTGTCTCAAAGATAAAACATATTGGCAGTGTACCGCTAAAGCTCCAAACATCTGTCTGCTTCTTACCGGTTTCATCTGTCCACATTAGCAAAATAATTTTCTTGATGTTGTTCCCTCATTATAAATTCAGCATGATTCAAGTCTTTTTTGTGTGTAGAGCAGCAACGTGATGTATGAACTGCTTATTTTTGAATGATTTGTGATTTATGGAAGCCTGATGATGGTGAGTTGTATAGAAGGTCTTTGAGAAAATACAAAGTGTGAACCAAGAGAAAGTTTGCAGATGTTTGCTGAAGACTTGGGAGAAATAAATTGCAAGAAGAAAGCTCGTTTTCCTACTGACTCTCTGTAGACTGTTTGGTGTAGTATTTTCTGTAGCAGTATTTCTAGCATGGCTCTCTATAAAGCAGAGTTAAAGCTTTAAATAAAATACAGGCCATGTGATAACTTCCACTAGAGGTGTTAATATTTAGTATCATTGCTCCTTGTAAATGTAGTAAGCAAATAACAGATAACATGGAAACGTTGGCCTCCACAGTTCCCATTTGGGTGCGCCACAGTAGCAGCGCAGTGTTTGAGTGTGGGGATGGATGCTGTTGCTTCAGTATATTCACATTTCTGTATGTGAAGAAGAAACAAAGCAGAGTAAGATGCCAAACAATCTTATTTTAATAAAAGTTAGCACCCAAACCTCTGACTTTTGCGCTGAAATACTTGTAGCACTAAAATAATCTCCTTCCTGATGTTTGCCTAGTTTACTTACCTTAAATTTATTAGTTTAGGCAGCTCCATTCTGCAGCAGTGTTCTCAGAGCTCCCATCTGTCTTTTCAGCAACATTTTCTAATGGATCAATTTTTTTTTCCTTTTTAAGATAAGATGGAAAATTTTCTGTTTTGCCAAGTCCCACCTTTTCTTTCCTGTGTCCTGTCCCCTTTTGTCAGGCTATTTTTGTTGTCATTTTCTCCCTTTTGTTTTTCCTCTCTAATTCCTATCACGGATGATGGTGGTTCCTGTCAAGGCAGGTTAGGTGGAGACTGAGGAGGGGAGAAATCTGTGACAGCCAGAAATTGGAGGTTGGAAGGAACCTTGGGAAGAGGGCACAGACAGGGATGTTGTGCTGCTGTCCACTGGACAATATGAAGACATGCTGGAGTTACCCAGTTGCTCCTTTTGCCTTCATGTTGGCTTATAAAACCTGGGAGAGAAGAAATAGAATGAAAAATGGTATTTTTGTTCAAGTGCTCTGCTTACCAGTTTCCGGTGTGGTTTGTGTCTTTGTGTGTACTGTCTGTAAATGTGTAGATTCACTGAGAAGGCTGTAGGTTGTCAAGCCTCAGGAATGGGTGTGCTTTTCTTCATCCAAATGTCTTGCTACAAAACAATTTCCCTTGTTCCTTTCTGCCTCATTAGCTTGTGTGCTAACCTTTTTACTTTGGACTCTTGTCATGAAGATGTTGATAATGGCAGAGTGTTTCTTTTTTCTGTTATGTATGTGCAATAGCACTGTCATCGTGTTTTCCCTCTGTGCATCTTCAGTGTTCTTCCCATCCACGCTATCTGGTTTTCGGTACTTTCTCTTTGATGTGATCCTCATTTCTGACAGCTGGCCCTGGTATGTGCAAGTGGCTCATCTTTTCCCAAGTTGCAACATGACCCAGACAGTGTTGCTCTTCTAATTGTCTCTGTGTTGCCATGGACCTCTTGTTTTCCTCTCAGGTTGATATACAGGCTAGTTCTCGCATCCTGTTTCATTTCCCTGTTTTCTTTTTAGTACCTCTGAGGTGGTAACTTGGCTACTGAAAGGATAGAATGATTAAAATTATGTTTTATGGATCACTGGGGGGTGGGAAGCTGGTAGCTGCTTTTGTAATTTTTTGAAGGAGATTATTAAAATGTATCTTATAGCTTCAGTATTCACTCTCTGCCATCATTGTTCTCAGTCTTTCAAAGAACTTTCTGGAAAATTAAGTTTTATCATTAAGATTACATTAAAGTGGATTACAGAAGGGAAGAGCAAAATATGAAGAGTCTCAACAGCTCAGAACAGAAAGATGTTGGCATCTCATTCACTGGGATATGGAACAAGGAACATTAATAGGCTGATAAACAGAAATTACTTTTTCTCTTTAAGGCTTGAAAGGTTTACTTTGAACTTGCAAAGATTTTAAAAAATGCCAGATCTCCAAGCTTATGTTGAACGAAGAACTTTGGGCCTCTTTTATTTTATTTTTTTAATGCTCATTTTGAGTAAGCAATTACTTTTGAAAAGCCGTAGGTGTCATCAGTGTGGAAGAAGAGTGCCCATGTCTAACTTTGATAGCATTTGCTGCTTGGCACTGAATTTCAAATCCTGTTTTGTGTCAATAAGGAATATAACTTTCTTTGGGGATTTTTTCTTATAGAGACAGTTTGTGTTGTATTTGGTGCAGTTTCTGGAAGAATTATCAATCTGTCCTAAGAGAGGAAAAAAAGGATCTCAATAATTTGCTTTGGCATGGTGTGGAGAGTTATAAGGAAGTTGAATTTCACGCTTCCTATAACAAGGAAACCTATGGTAACAGAGTCAATCCAGAGAGTTTGAGTATTGTGTCTGTTTTCATAGACATCTCTGGCTTCTAAGTTTTATGTACATTAACATCACATTTGATCTGAGGCTGAAATATAAATAGATGATGGTGTTCTTACCAGACACTATGCAATGGCTGAGGAAATTGTCCATTTTTCTCTCTTTGACTAACTTTTCTCATGTTTTAAAACAGTCATTTTCCAACCTAGTTTGAGAGGTGTGTATGTGGGTGAATGTCTGTGTTCTCCATGAGATGTGAATCTCAAATATTTTTCATTATTTCAAGAAGGAAACCTAGCACATAGCTCATTTTTCTTTGTGATTGTCAGCTCAATCATAATCTGTCAGTCCACTCAGCATTTATAGAAATAGGTCACAATATTGGGAGATTAGGAAAAAAAGATTTCTCCATTGTCCTATCAAAATGTTTTGCAATGTGAGATTCTGGCTGTTTTGTAGTATTTAATCCTATTTTTGCATTTTTTCTTCTGTTCTGATTCTAATCAGGACTAACTTTTTTTGACAGAGCAAGTAATATTTGCAGTAAGATTTCGGTAGTGTGTAATTTGTTATAACACAGTTGATGAAGTTTTTGTACTTATATTCACCATATGCATAAAAAAAGAATACTGTTGAACAAACTCTAATGAATCTTAATGTAGTAGCTGAGGTTACCTGGACTCACCCATCTATTTGGCCCTGTATTGGAGGCTGACCTGCTGCAAACTTGGTAGGCTGGCACATATGCATGGGCATATAGTCTGTTTTAGCACAACCTTAGCAAAGCCTGCCTTAGTACAAGCCCCATGGAAAGGGGGATAAGTGTTTTAAGCCTTTGTTTTGAGAGACATGATATAATGAATCTCCCTGTTACATTTTATAATCAGAGAATCATAGAACAGTTTGGGTTGGAAGGGACCTTCAAGATCACCCAGTCCCACCCCCTGCCCCGGGCAGGGCCCCCTTCCCCCAGCCCAGGGGGCTCCCAGCCCCATCCAACCTGGCCTTGAACCCTTCCAGGGAGGGGGCACCCACAGCTGCTCTGGGCACCCTGGGCCAGCGCCTCACCGCCCGCACAGGGAACAATTTCTTCTTTATATCTAATCTAGATCTCCCCTTTTCCAGTTTAAAACCATTAGCCCTCGTCCTATCCCTACACCCCCTGATAAATAGTCCCTCCCCACCTTTCCTGTACCCACTCTAAGCACTGTGAGGCCGCTATAAGCTCTCCCCAGAGCCTTCTCTTCTCCAGGCTGAACCCCCCCAACTCTCTCAGCCTGGCCTCATGGGGGAGCTGCTCCAGCCCCCCCAGCATCTTTGTGGCCTCCTCTGGACCCGATCAAGCAGGTCCATGTCCTTCTTATGTTGGGGTCCCCAGAGATAAATGCAGTACTGCAGGGGGAGGTGTCTCATGAGAGCAGAGTAGAGGGGGAAAATCACCTCCCTCAACCTGCCGGTTACATTTCTTTTGATGCAGCCCAGGTTATGATTGGCTTTCTGGGCTGCAAACACACATTGCTGGGTCATGTTGAGCTTCTTGTCAACCAATATGCCCAAGTCCTTCTCCGCAGGGCTGCTTTCCATCCACTCCTCGCCCAGCCGGGATTTGTGCTTGGGATTGCCCCGACCCACGTGCAGGACCCTGCACTTGGCCTTGTTAAAATTCATGAGGTTCACACAGGCCCACCTCTCCAGGCCCCTCTGGATGCCATCCCTTCCCTCCAGCGTGTCCCCGCACCACACAGCTCGGTGCCGTCAGTGATCTTGCTGAGGGTGCTCTCCATCCCACTGTCCATGGCGCCGACAAAGATGTTAAACAGCGCCGGCCCCAACACCGACCCCTGAGGAGCGCCCCTCGTCACCGCTCTCCACTTGGGCATCGGCCCGTCGGCCGCAGCTCTTTGGGTGCGACCATCCAGCCAATTCCTTACACACTACCACATCTCTATCCAAGATGTTGCCCAAGTTGTGACCGTCTACTGGAAATTACTGTCAGCCTAAATTGCCCCTGAAGGGGTGCTGAAGGTGTAGGACGCTGTATTGTAAACTGAGCAGCTGAGGTGTGAACACATGTTTGAGTTTGCAAGCTGTACTGCGAAGTGGTAACCTCCAACAAAAGGATGGACTGGAGAGCAGGGGAGGGCAGCTTTATAATTTGGCAACTGTAACTTCTGAATGATGTGGGGTTTGTACACTTCAAATAATCACTTCCTGAGTGACATATATGTGCTTGTGACATTTGACGTCGGTTATACCACTTAATTTTATCCCCTATTTCACAGTACGCCAGGACTCAACCAGCTATTTGTCATCTTTAGATGTTGGCTTCTAGGAAATTTTTGGATATGGATTTATTTTGCAGAATCTGACAAGAGTTGGTTCTCTGCTTTATCCTGTGGAATTCTTGCATTGTTCAAGAAGAAAAAGGCTGGTGTTTCTATTAAATATCCATAGGACTGAATTTGAGATGTCTGTTGAAGTTGGCATGGGGACGGGAGCACCTAGTGCAAGGCTGGTGCCACTTGATGTTCCATCACCATAGATACTACTCTTGGGCACAGGTTCCCTTTTTAACTGATTAGTTAAAAGAGAATCAAGGAGGTAGTGGTGCCCTGGTAATGAAATTATCCATTTTCAAAAGCTGATTTAAAGTCCTCTTCATGAACTTTCCCACCTGACTACAACCATGAAGAGACTATTTCACAGTCCCTGATTATTAAATTGGTCTGTGAATGGTTCCAAATTGAACTGGAGCTTTAAACAGGCTTCTAATTCATCCAGTATTTTAAAATGCTCATTTTTTCTTCAAGGAGGAGGATTTTTGAGGAAGGGGAACAGCTGCTTTGGGGATTTTGTTGAATTCCTACGAATTTCCCAAGAAGTACAATTCAGTGACCTGGCAGTGCAGGATGTACTTGATTTATGCTAAGAGTATTTTAAGGCAGTGTTCTCTTTCAGATCTATCTAAATAGTATCTTAACAATAGCGCTATTTTCTTTAAAAGCATTTTTATTTATTTTCTTTTATTTATAATGATAAAGAATTACCCCTCTGAAGCAGTCATAAATTTTCCAGTGTTGTTTTTAGCATCAGAGAAATAAAGATTTTCTGTTCTTGAGTAATCTAGGGATGTTGGGTTTGGTCTTTCTAGCTTTCTTGAGGGTTTCTGACTTGTGTGCGATACTTTTTTTCATGTCCTGCTCATTTTTTAAATAGTTAAAGTTAGTGCAGTCTTGATTAAACTTATCATACAGAAATTATGAACCGACTCAAAATGACAACAATTATTCCACTCTTATTTTGTTATTGATCAAGTACTTTGCCAGTGTACTTGATCTGTGATGAGCTGCTTGATGTGTGCCTTGGAACAGCTGCCCATTAGTGTCCCAGCAGCAGACTGAGTGTCCGAAGGGCATGCATGAAGAACATCTCCAGGAATACTTGGGTAATTGTTCATCACCACGTCATGCTGCACAGAGAGCTGAGAAGAAGAGGGACCAAGTTATTCTGGCTTAATTGAGAATCATGTCCACATTGCAAAAGAAGTGCTAATCACCTGGCCTCAGAAGACATTTCCAATATAGGTTGCTGGCAAGAGCATTGTGCAGGTGGTGGCTATAATTACTTGCTGAGTATTATCTATCTGTCAAAGCAGATCATATTAAATCTCAGTTTAACTTCTACTTTGTTAGAAAAAGATGAAAAGATACAGTAGAACCCAAGATTGTGCATCATTTGTTGAAAATGAGGCATTTTCTCAAAGGTAAACTAGTTGATTTTTAAATAGATATGCATTTATTTAAAAGCTTTGTATATGTGAGGTTCCAGTAATTGTCTTGTGCTGAACAAGAAGGCTGTCACTGGGATGGTTCTTCTCTCATACCTTTTTCTGAAAACAGCTGATAATGAGGCTGCAGCTACTCCGTTTCCTGTGGTGCAGCAGTAAGATGAACTGGCACCGGCCCCAGTGTCCTGGTATCATGGTGATGCTTCTCCTCTCAAGTTTTTCTGATCTGTCTGACTAAGAGGCAGTGGTCAAGATTTCACAGGTCTGTGTTATCTTTCTTAGTGCCCGAATACTAGAGAAGGCCCGGCAGCAGCTACAGGAGGAAGTACTACGGATTCAGAGCCAGCTCTTGGATGAAAAGAAGAAACGTGAGCAGCACGAAGCGCTGGTCAGACGGCTGCAGAAACGTGTATTGCTACTCACCAAGGTGAGTTACTAGATAATGTTTGGAAAAGCCTGTGTCCTTATTTCTTTCCTCCAGGTGCAGTCCTTGTTATTTCTTCATTGTTCACCTCTGTAACTGATACTACAAAGTTGCTACGGGGTCTTTGCATAGCAGGTGCTATAGAACACACGAAACTTGTCTTTAGGACTGTGTTAGAATAAAAGTACTAGTACATCCTAAGGCTTTGGTAGTGTTCCCCCCATCTGGGCTCATGCTGTGTTGGTGATACGTGACTTCCTCTCGGGCTTGGTATTTGTGTGAGGGCAGGGAATTGAATCATGTTGTCGCTAGAGTGTTTTGAGCCACTAAAGGGAATTTATAATGGCTTTGGCTGCATCGCCTCCTTTCCTAAAGAGAACGAAACGACAGCACCTTGTCAGCTGTTCCTGTGGAAAAACAATTTACAGAGAGTAAGAGATTTGCTTTCCTCTTACGCTGAAAGTCTGTTCGAATGTAATGGTAGGCACTAGACCAGTAAATTGAAAACACGTTTTAAGATTCTTTCTATAGGATATATCAAAGAAGTCTGTATTATCCTATATCAGGTATGCTCTCGTGATGAAATTCTATACAGTAATTTTGAAGTCTGTAGACCATTGAAAACTTTATATTAAATTCTGAAAGCACTCTTTCCCCAAAGGGAATAATAATTCTCTATAGTCAAAATGATAGTTACTTCACTTTCTAAGAATACTCCTTACAAAACTTCACTCTCATCTGAGCAACCTCCCTGATGTTACAAAGCTGCTCACGTAAGTAAGCTTTTGTGTGTGCATAAGGTCAGACTTGAGTAGTTAGAGCATGTGAGAGGCAGCCAGTCATGTCACTGTGCATGGGGAGGAAAGATGCTGGTATGGGAGTGTCTGAGCAAGAGGGAAAGGAGCTGTTCAGTTGCTTGTGCTTTAGGCTTTAATTTTCAGTGTCAACAAAAGCATTTCAATCCATTTTAATTGTGCTGTACTCAGTTCTGTGTAATTCTGTGTCATTGTTGAGCCAAAGAAGCTGTGATGCATGGTGAGGTAAGCAGGGCTTCTTGAAGTATGAAGCAGCCACTTTACAAGAGGATATTCTATCAGATCTGGCTGTAGAATTTGATGCCATGGAGAGTCACAAAAGTGAGAAGAGAAAAATGACAGCAGTTTCTTCTGCTTCATGCTGAGGTAGGCACTGCAATCAGGGTGGATGGACCATACTCTCTCCATGGAAACAGAGAAGGCGTCTTTTCTAATACCCCCAGCATCAGACAGCTCTCCATAGTGTTCTAGTTTGGTACTGGCATGATTGAATATGACACAGGTGGATACTGAACCCAATAAAAATCCTTCCTTTACAACCTTCTCATTTGTCTAGCATTGCGCTGGGGTGCTCAGCCCTGAAGGAAGTTTCTCAGATGGTTTCTAAAATATTCCCTTTGTTAACTTATTTCCAGTCCTCAGCAGAAACATATTTTGTTGTAGATCACAAAATATCATTACTTTTCTGTAAGTATGGGACAAAAAGACAACAGTACTTTGTCGTGTAATGGATTGTACCCTAATTTATATAGAAAGACAGAGCCTTTGCTTTGTTTGCTATCCTCCTCCTGAAAAGGAGTAGAGGGAAAGTTGGAAATGTCCTTCATCAGACCATGGCAAATAAACTTGTGCTTTGACAGTGGAAGTCTTCAGTGTGCTCAATGATTCCTCAACTGACCTGTTTTAAAGGAATAAAGACTTTGCTGCTCTCTGAAAATTTATATTCCATCCAGAGAATGCTAGAGGTCCTTTGTGAAGTACGTGCATTATGGTACTTGGGCAATCTATCCTTGGCACTGTTTCTCCTGCTGGTTGCTCTTCTCATGCAAAATCAGAAGAAGGAATTTCATTTAATTAAAAAAGTATGATATTGTGATTTAAAATGAGATTGAGCAAGTATATTGCCTGTCAAAAATAATTATTTTACATTGAAAGCATATCACCTAGAATGGTATTTAATCATATAATTAGTGGCATCAGTAGTACAGTGTGCTTCTATGTAATTTGAGAATGGAAAAGATGAGCTCTCTCTGTTGAATCTTTGTCTTGTTAAATAGCACTGTGAAAATCTAATTTAGGGGAGACTGTTATGTATATGATTGAATCGCTATAGCTTTTGATAGTATGATTTTTACATTTGTGTATATTTGACCCTCTAGTTGGGCAGTGAGTGTGTTCTTGTATGCTGAGCAAATAAAGATTGAAAGGCATCAGACATGTTTAACAGTGCAAGTTTAATGTAGTAACAGCTATCCTTTCTTTGGACTAAAATTGTAACGTGGAAATCTTAGGCATTGAATATGTTTTAAAAGATCAGTAGAAAACAATAAGCTGTTCTTCATTTGATAACAGCAGTACCTAACGTTTTGGTAGTAAACATACTCTCTTCAGGAGGTACTTGCTTTGCCAGTCTGATTCTTTCTCAGCTTATTTTTATGGCTATTGAATTTTTTCCTCTAGATTCAAGGAATACATTTTGGCTTTCACCGATTGCCTGTCTCACTTGTGCAGTCTTGTTCATTTTCTACTTGCCAGTCTCTGTCTTCTTGGGTGCTCTCACATTTCCATTTCAGTGCATGTAACTTCTCCCTCCATTGCTTGCTTCCTTGCCTCATTTGCTGATTTTGGGCTTTCTTGACCTTTCTTGGGCCTTTCAGGTTTACTGTTTGGAATTGGCACAATTGTCAGTCTAGGATACTTCAGTGAGTTACTACAAATCTCTCTTCCCTGGCAGACTTGAAGAACAGCATTCTCCAGTCTTTGACATAGTAGTGCAGTGGTCCTGTCCAATCGATTCCACTTCTGACAGTGGGCTGGCATAGCAGCTGCGTCCTGGTTATTCCTGTTGACAAACTGCTGTTTAGGACGTGTTAGCTGATTACTTTCTCCCACGTGTCCTTGTAAATCAGAGCAGTACTTCAGTTTTCTGATCTGCATGTTTTCAGTGAAGCATAAGACTAGATTTGGACACCCTAGAGGTTTTCAGACATTGATGGCTTGAAGGTATCTCCTGGCATGTCACTCTATTCACTTAAGGTGATGAAAAAGAAATTGATGTTTGAAGGAATGTATTCACTTGCTCTTTTAGAAATACACTTGGCTGGGTTTGCTATCTGTTGTTCTGTCTTTTTGCTTTGGCTTTGCTCGGAGTTTTAGGGAAAACTTTAATCTTTGCTTTATTACCTGAGGTAGTTCCAATATAGCAGTAGCGGGAGATACCTGAAATGCTGGGGAAAGACCTAGTCCACCTCTGCCCTTTTTCCTGTTGTATTGGCTTTGAATGCCATGTTTACCTACACAGTTTTGTATCTCACTTTTGCATTGTCCTTAACCTTGTGAGTATTTTTCTTTTTCTGAGAACTTTGCACACAATTGTTTATTAAGTAGACTTACAAAAAACAGCCAATTCTGCTACTGAATGGCTAAAATTTGAATCTCTTAGGAAATTTTATATGACATGTAGGTCTCCCAAAATGGAAAACTCTTTTTGAAAATCTTTATCTGAGTGGAAGCAGCTGATTGACTGAGTATTTAATGGAAAGAAAGCTCTCGTCCATTTGGTTCAGGAGGGCAGCTTTCAGGAGGCACAAATGGACTTTGTGCAGCAGAAGTGAGGTTGGAGAAAAGCAATAAAGGCACACTGAAGGGTTCCCAAAGCCTTCTGATATAGAGGGCCAGAAGTTGGCTTGCATGGATCTTTTTAGGGGTTGTCACCTCTTCCTTTCCTCATGTGATTTTATCTGGTCACAGTCAGCCCTTAGCTGTATCCCTTACTTAGCTGCTGTTAGAGTTCAGACCTGCCAGCCTCTTTTCCTGCATGCATGCACTTCAGTGACTCCTTAAAAAAGCTATTTCTTCTTAGCACAGAGCTGGTGTATGTAACTGCATGAAACTGCAGAGTGACTAGGAACTGCCTATAACATATGCAGCAGGTTTGACCAGAGACAAAATGCCTTGCTTTTTTGCAGCCGATGTGTGATCCTTCACACAAAGCTCTTGCCTATTTGCATACACCAAAACTCAAAGTGTGAGGCCCAATTTCAGTTACTTCTTTCAACTTATTCCAAATCAGCCCAATTTGCTTCTTAAATTGCAGACTTTGTGAATGTACACTGTCCTAATTGCATCCCTTGCTCTTGTATAAGGCATAACGCAGCAAATGAATTAATCTGATTGTACTGGATGTTGTTGTTTTGCTGTGTTTATTTCCCGTCTGTGCATTTGTCTGCCTTTGGGTATGTTTCTGCTCAGAGAAAGAGGCTGAAAAATACCATTTTGTTTTTCAAGCTTTCAACCAGATCATGTGACCTCATAGGAAATCTGTTTCTGTTGAGACATAATTTAGGCCATCACCATAAAAGTTGGAAATTAAACAAGTATTGATTAACTAACTCCAGCTGACTGTTCATACCACATGTTCCTGGAGATACCTTTGTAAGAGTCAATGCAAAGTAAGTGACTCTCAGAGCCAAGAATGGCAGAGATGCATCAGAAATGGGACTAGGTAATTAAACTGTTCATTAAGCATGGCAGATGCAGAGTTCATGACTTGATTTGCCATCTGCTTTGTTTTGTCATCAGTAAAGATTTAAAATAATGCTAACAGTTTCTCTGTCATATTGGGTCCTGCATTATGTTTTTACTTATGAGGCAGATGAGTTTAAAGCACAAGGAAGGATCTTAAAGTTATGGGGGTGCAGTGAAGAAGGTGAATTCACCCTTTTCCTGGGATAGAAAAGAAATTAGCTTTAAGTATTGTACTCAATATTGCACTCAGTAGCAATGAAAACAACCACTCTGGCAAACAGATGTCTTACAACAGACTTTCTTTTGGGTATCACACCGCTCTCTGCATCCAGGTCGCACAGACAGCTTTGGGGCAGAACTGAGCTGCTCCTCTGTATTAGAAGTAGTATCGAATGCTTTTCCCCGGCCGTTATGAGATGATGCTTCTTCCTTCTTTCAGTCGGCTTCATGACTCCATGTATATCTTTGAGAGCAGTGCCATTACTCATGCATCACCAGCTGTGCTGCCACTCTTTGCGTGATTGTTAACTGCTGTCAGCCTGACCCTTGCCAGTCCTTTCCCTCAGCTCACCGTGTCTCCCCTTCATAGATTTTTATAAACCCACGGAAGTTCTCTTCCTTTTTATGCCTGCAAATAAACACATTCTAAAGCAATTCCACGGCTCCCTTTTCTGTGGTTCAGCAAGGCAGGTTTTGTCTGGTGAGATAGTACTTCTAGATCATCCTGCATGCTTGAGGAGAGGGGAGACAAGGCACTCTGTGTTTGAGACTCTAAAACCTTTTAGATTGAGCACAGCTCCCTTTAATTTCAACGTGATTTATCAGTTAACTACCAATCACCTTTTCTCTGAAATTATTTATGGGTGGAGGGGGGATGATGGCATGGGAAGAGAGATCATTAACTGCTGTGGGACAGAGAGAAAGGTAATTACAGCCTGCAGAGTACAGGGGATTTGAACAGGTCTGTGCTGAATTGTAATTTTTTAGTAACCAGTAATTTTAGTTCCCAGACTCCTCTTGTGGGGTGCCTTTTTTTAAAGGATGAGGACTAACAGGTCTGGGATGAGATGCTTTTATGAAAAATCTCCCCTTGCCCTCCCCCCCGTTAGCTGGTGTCGCATTGCTCCTGAGTTCAGCCTGCTTCAGGGTTCTCGTTGGGCTTCACGTTCGTGGTTTGCACGGGACTGTCTGGGTTACTGGATAAAGTGTGCTAAGTTTTGTGAGGGGAAAGTGGGATTTGGGGGTTTTATAACTGCTGCTGTAGACTTTTCTGTTGAGGTTGAGGAAATAGCATGTTTTGTGTTTGCTTTTGTTGGCCTCTGACAGCCTTGTGTCTTGTGAGGTGGAAGTGTTCAGGGAAAGAGTTCTGGGAGGATTTTTTTTAACGCTAGGGTGTTTTTTTTTTTTTCCCCCTGTATAACTCAAATTTGTTGTGCGTTTTTTGAGTTACTTCTTCCAATTACTTACTATGTCATGGTTTAGCCTGATCCACCTAGCCGCTTGCTGGAGCTCAGCTGCCTCCTGAACGTAGCAGCATTGGAGGTCGCTTGCTGTACCACTTTTTGCCTGCAATGAGTGCTCTCTCTACAAGGAGGCTCTGCAAATATTTATTCTGACAACACTTTTCCTGTCTGTTGTTTTTTTAAATGTCTGTCACTGCTCTATTTCACCTTAATCATCTTATTGTCTGCATTGTAAGGATCGTTAAACCAAGCTTTCACCTTCCACATGTAACAACTTTCTAGGATCTATTGACCTGATTTCAAATATCTTTAGATCTCAGAGTCTGAGAGTGATTTTTCTCCTTTGACTCTACCCCCTAATTTGTCTGCTTCCGGGTTTTATTTAGCTTGTAACAGAATGGTCTGATTCTAGTTTTCATGGAAGTTGCTACAGAAAATACAAAAGAACAAATATAAATGTTATCAGCCCACGTAGTCTTGACTGCGTTACGCAAGCTGCTTGGCTCTGCAACTGTAAAAACATAGCAGTGTTGGTGGCTTCACCCTGCCTTTCTCATGAACCAGTCATAACATTTAATGAAATGGTTTCATAGGCAGTGCCTGTGCTGCCCTTTCTGTAGCATGCTGATCAGAATCCCATGATACTCCAGCAGCAATTTTTGCAGAGATTTGTACAATGACATACTAACTTTGGGCTGTTTTAAACTTGATGCTTCGTTATATTCATTACAAGATCTTATTTGCATGCTTGACATTTAAAAATATTGTGTTTGGAATGTGTTATTTATTTTGAGACCTTTATTAAGCAACCTCAGTCTAAGGGTTTAATTGTTACTGATAGCTAAGAGTATAATTACCTCAGTAAAATATCATGACTATATTAAGCAAATGGAAATTGTCTTTCAGAATAAAGGGAATACAAGCCATTTCCCTTTGAAACAGGCTGTTCCACTAGGCCTGCTAATATCATTTACTAATACAATTGCAGAATCTCTCTATAACGATTTAATAAGGAGAGCTGAAATCGGTATGTTTGGAGAAGAGGCTGTCTGTAGTAGTTTTGAAGCAGTGCACAAAGACTATTTGGAAGGAGGAAGCATCTTCAAACCAGAAAATATTACTGTTTCTCAAGTGAGATTTGCAGATTTCTGAAAGACAGTAGAAATTAGTGCTTTCTGGCACGGGCTACCAGACAAGCGCATGCTTGTCTTTTGCTTGGTTTTCTTTGTTTGACAGGAGCTTCCTTACTTCCCTGATTTGATCATAGGCTTACTACTCACTTTTTTTACTCAGTGAAGAAAGTAACAGAGTTGTGGAGTTCCCACTTCCTTATCCTGCTCTGAAATGACTTTTCAAAGCTTAAGAGTTCCTTTAGTTTCTGACTTGTCAGTCTGCATCTGCTGAAGGGATCTCTGGATCTGACATGACTGAGCTGTGGGCACTGCAGAAGTTTGGGAAGCATGGTCTGTCCTTGCTGCCTTGCTTTCCACTGGATCCTCTCTACTGAGATCTTTTGCTCTTGATCTGGTGTTGCCCTGATTCTTTATAACTAGTGGATAAATTTGCCTTTTCACTGACTTTGGATATTCTACTTCTTTGTGTACCTCTGTGGGTACCTATAGGAATTTGTCCCACAGAGGCATGAAAGTGATATGGTTTGTTAAGTAGAGCTTAGTCACCTGAGGGCTTTCGACATGGAAATGGTGAACATTAGCTTCAAATGACCAGCCTGGAGGCAGAAGATGAATTGACTCATGGGCCTTGCTTCCCTTTCCCTTTTAGGAGCATGAAAGAGCTCATAAAAATTATTCTAGCAATTTTTTGGGAATCAATTCTGTGTAATTTCTCTTGCCTTTTTATGCATCTGGTAAACCTTGTAATGATAAAAATACGGAGTTCATTACTAATCTTTATATCTGATGCTTTAGAGGTGGAGGCACAAGGACAGCCTCTGTATTCTTACTGATGTTATGCCTGACATTTCTATTTAAGCAAGGTGTTTAGAGGGTTTTTTAAAATTTTATGATAATTTGGAATATGCAGTGAATTTATGTGTTATTTTATGAGGTATTTTTGAAGGGCTATAGAAATGGAATCTTTTTTTCCCGGAATACTGACTGGATTCTGCTTTGTTCTACCACCACTAGATATTAATGCTCAATGCTAAGAGGTTAGATTATGAAAATTAGAAATATACCCGTAAAAGAATTTATTTGACCTTCAGTTCTCATATTTCTTTGAGAGAAGGGGCTGTAGTACTTCTAAAGGTAAAATATTCAATAAAAATAAATTAGGTTAATCCAATGTTATGGCTGAGAATTTAAACTCACCCAGGTCAGGTAATTCAAAGTTATAGTTCCCTTGATGTGTGTGTTGTAACATTTATTCCTTAGCTCCTCAACCTTGAATTATAAAGGATGGTCGAGTGGATATGGCAGAGAAGCAAGCGGGAAGATAGATGGGCGGAATGAGGGAGTTGCTGTTGAGCAGAACAAACCTCACTTGTGTGCCTCGCAAGCAAGGGAAGGCGAATAGCAAGAGGTGGCCATGTGGGGTAGCTGGGCACGGGCTTGGGCGGCATCCAAGGACAGGGGAGGGGATTTAGGATTTCTGAACAGCTGGCTCTAAAATACTACCTAGGGTAAGTGGCACAAAAAGGGTTTTTTTGCATTTTTGTTCCTTAGATGCAGTTTGAAGGCATTAATGTCTGTGACTCTTAGAGTGGTGGTATTGCCATGAGAACTGCAGCTTTGAATCTCTGACTTCTCTCTGTTTTAATTCTCAGCCATAAAACTGGATTAACTGGGTTTGCTTCAAGTTGAATTGTAGTGGATTTTTTTAAAGGATAGGAGAGAGGGATAATTAAGTAATTGCACAGTAGCTTATTTCAACATGTGATGGGAGCCTCTGGTAAGAACAGCTGCACTACTCAGACACCAGTCACTCAGAGCATCCTTTCAAATGAAGACCCAAAATCTTTCTAAAAGTGAAAGACTGGAGAATTAAGGAGTTTTGGATTGCTCCTGGCACAGTATCATGAAGTACTATTTTGCTCAATGCACCCTCACAACATCTCAGGTCAAGCATTGCTTACATTGATTAATATATTAGAAGTCAAATGAGTTTTTTCAAAGCATTGTGGAAATGGTCTTTGACCCATGATTTATTGCATTGAGGAGAAATGAAATGTTCCCTATTTTATGAGCACATTTTCTTAGGTAGTATTTCAGAGACAGCATTATTTAATGGGAACTATAGCAAACTTGAAGAATTGGTCTAGTTTCAGTTAATTAATTCTGATTGATGTATTGAGATTATATTGCAAGTTTCTGAATATAGAGGACATCTGCTGTTGGTTGGTTTTTGTTTGTTTGTTTGTTTGTTTTTTTGGTCTTGTTTTTTTTTTTTTTTTGTGTTGTGTGGGATACCTAGACCAGGAGCTGTGAAGAACCATTAACCATAAATTTTCCTGTTCAGGTAGAAGCAATTTGGGATAGTGGACAAACTGAGGCTTAATTTTCTCTCTGTATGAATCCAGAGCCTTGGGATTTCCCCGGAAATACCACTATCTTTTTTGAAATCAGGAATTTGGAAGGGGATTAATAGTTAAACAAAGTGTGAGCATGAGCCAGGAAAAGAAGATAAGCTTTTTACATCAAGATGATGTTTAACTTTGTTCCTGTCAGGAGGAGGAGGAGAACTATTTTTATGAGCATCTTGTGATTTGTAGAGGTTGTATGTAGGAAGATCCTACAACCCTATGGGGCGTCCAAGCTGTTTTTAAGTGTAGGGAAGCAGAGCCAGAGCAATGTTTAGTATGTCTGCCTGTAGTTGTGTCTACATCTCCTTACGTTCCTTGGGTAGTGAAGAAAAATGATTGTCTAAGGATTCCAACAAATCCCTTTGCTTGCAACGGCGTTGGGCCTGTAGGAAGTGAAACGTGCTTACTCCAGTGCCATACCATCCCAGGTACTTGCTTTTGTATGCAGCACCGAGGGAACAGGAGACTACACCCTGTTTGGTCTTCTAGTTACTATTATTTTGGGTGCCACAAGACTGTGGGTAAAGAATTGAGACAAAGTGGTTGAAGTGAAAGTAACTGAAGGGGGAGTATTTTTCAATGGATGACTTTACTACGAGTGTTTGAGAAGGTCTGTGCTGATCTCGTGCCTATGAGCTGCAAACACCTGGAGGGCTGGGTTAGACACTGATGCCAAATATTTCTCACAGAAAAATTTGCATTCTGCTAATTTGCTGTGACAGCCCATGCTGTAACTGCAAGATCTGTTGTTCTGCTGCAGCTGAATACTCTTCTCCACCGCCCCTTTGCTCCACCCAAGATGGGAGTGCAGCTTCCTCCATTCAGTTTTCTCCAACCTGCTGATGGCACTCTGAAGCTCACGTTCGCTTGTCCTGAGTGCCTGTAAGGAGCTGCAGAAAACAAATATAGAAAGAATTGGATGACAGGGCTCGAGGCTCACTGTCCTTGTGTGCATCTGAAGGAGAGATTCAGACTACAACAAGTAGTGGGTCCTAGGTAGAGCTTGTGCCTACCCGACTGTGTACCACAGGTTTAGATAGAGATAAATGGGGTCCAGTGTTCCCAAAGCCCCACGAGTGTAACCTCCGTGGGACAGTGCCAAGAACTCATTCCCTTTTCAGTGAGAGGAGGTCTTCTTATTCCCTTTCTCCCTCTGAGCAACAGGGGCTTCCTTTCACTGGGAGAAGCAGTTAGAAGAGCCCCTGCTCCCCCACCCTTTCTTCTGTGCCTCAGATGGGAGACATCTAGGTTACAGGTAGGTCCAAGATCAACAGCTGGTTGTTACAGATTAGCTGAATGGGAGAGTAGCTGGGAAGACTAATTCTGTGTATTAAACACCTGATTAATATAAAGATAAACATGGATATGAAGTAACATTTCTTTCGGTATGTACACACAGCAGAGAGACATGTGCTTCCACAGGGCATGTGCAAAATGAATTTGCACAATGAATGTGCAGTTCTCAAAATGATCTAGTGTCTGAATTAGCAATTTAAGCAATTTAACTCTTCTCCCCAGTTGCTCTTTTTTCAGACATGTACATAAGCTGCAGAAATTTTATGTTCTGCACTTGTAAAAGTAGTTCTACTATGTAAACAGTATTTTCAGTTTTACAGATAAGGAAACGTTTTTTGGCTTTATAAAATTAATTTTCTGTTGATAACATACTACCTTTGGAGACCAACATTCTAAGTTGACATTTCTGTTATATTAATTACAAAAGAAGAAAAGCTGTGCTTGTTTTGGCATTGGTAAATGCCATTTGCAAAGTTATTGGACAGCTGACCTTGTCAGAAGTGTTATTGCATTATCCCTCTGTGAGGGCCAGCACAACTGAATGGCAAGAAAAAAATGCAGAAAGAGAAAAGTAATTTCAGGAAATATAATGAAATCAAAACAAAATGCCTTTTATCTCTCTCCAACATGAAGATGTTTATTAAGATAGCATATGTAAGAGTTTGGTGCTGGGGGAAAAAAATGCTTGTGAACCACTCTAGGTTGCTTTTTAAAACTAAAAACCAATGAGCGAGAGAATTTTTGACCTTTTTCATGAAGTGAACATGAACAAGTGGCAATACTTACTCCAGTGACTTCTCTTCCACACTCTGTTTTAACCCGCAGTAACCCTGACCATCATCCTTCTCCCCTCTTACTGATTCTACCCAGGAGCCTGGGGGGGCTCAGCCTGCATGGACCAAAGCCCCCGTGCAGGGCTGGGGTGGGGGTAACCTGTGCCACGGCGGTGCTTGGAGGCTCTCCCTGGAAGCAGTTTCTTTCTCACCTCCAGTTCACTCTGCCAGTCCTTTAAGTAAATCTCAGCTCCTCTGTTTGCTTCTAGCAAAATACCAAGCAGCTCATCTGTTTGTTTTTCCCCTTCCCTCCCTCAATTTAAAGCCACAAAGCTATTACTTTTCTCAGAGCTGTTACTTGTCCTCCCTAAACACTGGGGAACAGCAGCAGCTGCGCATTCCTCCTGCCCTGCCTCAGTGTCCCGTCCAGGCACAGCTTTGCTGAACAGCCCTGGTGATTGCTTTCTGCAAGGGAGCTGCCTGCTTCCATATGCCCCTAAATAATCCTCTCCTTTCTTGAGCAGAAAAGTACCAGTTAGTTTATTGGCCATTTCTTCTTCGAACATGTGACCTACACCAGGAGATGTTGAGTGTCTGATTTTGCTTGTCCCTGCGTTTTCTCCCTATGGTGTAACTGTCACAGAGGTACAGTTCATGGGTAGCTTGGTGAGTTGTTGGTAACGGGGCATGTTTGTCACACTTTAAGGGCTTTAAATGAAATCTTTTCTACCAAAGAAATAATTAAAAAACCCAAGAAAGCTATTTAACCCACCCCCTCCTTTTATGCTAGCCAACGTGTTTCTTATGTAATATCTATGCACATGAATTTGTCATGTGTGGTGTTAACCTGAGGCTGTGTTTGTAGCCCTTGCATTCCAATATTGGCTTTTTACTTACATAAAAGAGAGGAAAAAAGAAAACTGCTGAATCCCTTGAAAATACCCTAAATAGGACACTGAACAGCTGTAAATAATAGCTAGGTTTATAGTTTAACTCTCCAGAGACATATGTGTGTTCTAAATCTGTTGTTTTCCTTCAGATAAACACAAGTAAACAAGAAATACAGGCAGTAGTGTAATTAAAAGTGCATACATTGCCTGCCTGGACATGGATTAGTGAGTTCTGAGCTTCTGAAGGTCCTTCTGCTCCAGCTGTGGGCTCATCCTCTGCACTTTGAGTCACCATGTCCATTGGAGTTTGCTCCCTAACATTAGGAATGATTTCATCCCTCTGAGGGACGAGCTAAAATTAACTTCTCTGAATCTGTCTCCTACCAAACCCACCCTGACTTTCTGAGGAGGTCTTTTTACTTTTCACCTAGCTAGGGTGAGTTTGGGGTTTTCCTTGTCAGTGTTTATATACTCACTATTTCTTTGTCTTCAGGGGTGTTTTTTGTCTAATTAGTTTTCTTTCAAGGAGAGGGAGCAGGGATGTGGAATTGTTGCCCCTCATCAGCCAGCAGTTACACAAGCTGATTTTTAATATCAAACTGCTCCACTGAAGGAACTGGATCTCTAAACTGCAGCCAAAACATCAAAGTATGCATTTCCAGTTGAATTAGCAATAACAGCAGATAAAGGACTTATTGCTGACCCTGGCCTGGTAGGCATGGGGTCATACTTTGCTTTGTGGAGAATTCACTGTATTTTGCACGTTCTTCAGTGGACAGAAACTGCAAGCTGTTCCTTCTCTGCTGTGGTTCTGCTCATGGATTGTGGATATGCCTCTATGCAAATGAATGGATGCCAAATGATCTGCATCAAAAATTTTGATTTGTAATTAACCTTTAATATGCTAAAAGGAAGACTAATAAAATTACATATAAATTAGAGAGTTCACATTCTTCATACAAATACAACTTAAGAAAAATGGTATTTCTCACTTCGCTGCGTTGTTAAAATGTAACAAGCAAGATTGCTGCTGTCCCCAGGGAGAGCTTTGGGACTCACTGGTCTGGATGAATAAGCCTTCTGAGTTCTTTCTCCTTGTAAATCTCTCCCGTAAGAAGTAGTAATAAGAAAGTTGGAGGGGAGGAATCTTCTTGTACTGGCTGTCCTTTCTCTTTTTTGTCTTGGTACTTGGTCTGGAGTTAAATATGCTATAAATATATGAATATCAGTGATTGGTAGACTTATGAGAGCTGTTAACAACTAATGAAAGTTAAATACTGTCTATTTTGGGAACCTGAATGACACTGCCACTCATATTTTAGCAGTACTTGATGTTTAGAGTTGCATTTTTCCTTCTGTCATTCCTGGGAGATAGAGAAGCACCATTATTTCAGTTATAAAAGATGATGGGGAGCGAAGATGCTCAGATGAAATGGCTGAAGACCATAGCCCAAGTCAAACAGGAGTTCTGTGGAAAATCTGTTAAATCTTTATTGCATCTGTTACTGAGAATATTTGTTTTTATGGAGTCCCACAATGCAGACTTCAGTTTTCTGTGGTTTACCTGTGTGACACTGACCTTCCTTCAGATAGCAAGTGCTTTTCTGTAGCATGTGTGTATCTATTCCCTGACATTGCCTGCTCCACTGTGTTAGCATCAGCATTTCACTGATTTTCTACATCTGCAGACTCCTGTCATATCCTGGAAGCATCTAGTATCATTTTGGTGAGCCTGTGTTAGTACAAGGACTTGATTTTTCTCCTGGAGCCGTGTTGCTGAAATGGTTGTGTTTGTGGAGGTTGTGCCCTGGTTCACAGGCGCAGGCTGGAGTCCCGTCCCTCCTCTCTGCAGGCCGTGTCTGGCCAGCATGTCCGTAGGGATGTCATAGCTCCAAAAGGTGTCCAAATCAAATAGCTAGGAGACTGTGATTGAAAAGGTGCTTGTGTGCACACTGTGAAAGCTAATATTTTTTTCCTTCCACTTTGCATTAACTTGCGTTTGTGTGCTCAGTCTGCTTATCAGCCATTGTTCTCCCCTCATTATTATTTTTTTTAGGTGCTCCGGTACGCCTCACCCTTGTCTCTAGGCTCTGCTAACATTAATATTTTAGGTTGTCAGCACACATCTTGCTATTTGCCCCTGGTTTTCTACAATAATAAGAATACTGAATGAAACTTCTGGCTCTAATCCCTCATGCAGGCTGCCACTAATTGCTTTCCGTGGCAAGGAAGAATAGTGTGCTCCTCCATTAGCCAGCTTTTACCAACAGGTATTTGACTCTCATTTAATGATTAAAACCAAGCGATGCTTGGTCGTTTATATAGACTTTCAAAAGCCTGCCTTCACTTGTTCACTCTCATGAGTTCTCTCAAAGAATTGTTAACTAGTTTAATTTAAATTATTTTAACAAAAGTTTAAGCTTATCTATCTCTATTTTATCTTGTTACACTCAACTGAAAAAGACGCTTTGTAATTCTGAACCTTCTCAACTAATTTTCTAAATGTTCAGGTGAAACTTCCTTGCCAATGACTAATTTCCCAGAACAACCTTATCTCCTCTTTCAAAATAGATAGGAGGATTTCTGCTGTTTAGTATCTCCAACACAATAACCACTTTTAATGATAAATGATTTTATTCCTTTTGCCTGTTAACATCTTTGTTATTTTGGTCTTGAGTGAATATCTAGATTTGAGATTATTATTATATCTTCCCCTTAGTGCAGTTTAATTTATTGAACCATTTAGTTGCCTCTGTCACAGTTCTCTGGTTAAAATACAGCAGAGGACCTGTGTTAATTCTTTTCACAGCTGGTATCTTTGCTGGGTCAGAGTCAGAATGCAGCTACAGTCACTCATGCTTCTGACTTCTGATAGACTCGAAGAACTGCCCTGTATACACAGCTGTCCATCTCACTTTGTTTGGGTGTTTGAAGTTTTCATTGTGTTGAAATTTGCTTACCTTTAAAATAGAAATGATTATTATTGCTGTGGCTTTTACTTACTTCTCCATTAGGTTTTACATTTACATGACCTTTCCTCACTTTATGCAAGCATCATGACTTTCTATGTTTTGATGTATGTCTTTATTTTCATCTTTATGAAACTGGTAATGTAAAAAAAAATATCTATGGAGATTGGTAGGTTTATTTTCTTTCAAAATTTGATAAAGATTTGAGATACTCTTGCAAGTACATGTACTGCAAATAGCAATTTCTGAAATGTTCATTGTTTTCTCCCTGTATGAGTGTCTGAATATCCCATGAGATTTAACACTGTTTCAATGAGTAAACAAATCTCTCTATTCCCAGGCAAAGAAAAGTTTAACTGCATCATAGTCACTGTCAGTCCTGTCTGTCTTGAAGATGAATCAGTCTGGTGAAATGAGTATCTGTGGGCAGTACACAGATCTTGGTAGTCTTGTTCTCTATGATCAGATTGAGATTTCAAATCTGTTATATCTTATCTGGGGTATTACTTCACGGATTTTTTTTCCCTTTCTTTCCCTTTAAAAAAAATCTATGTTATTTTTACTTTACTTATTTTCTTAAAGAAACTGTCTGGTTGGTGGTTGCATACTTATTTAAAATGAAGCAATCAAATGGCAGGTAGGCTGAGCGGCCATAGTTCAGGTATTATCAGTGCCAGGTATTCTTAGCAGATGGCAAAAGTGGCTAATCATGGATGTGATTATAATGTTTTTATGAAACTACTCCAATTTAATCTTTTATTTGTCTTCATAGCTGTTAAGTACACTTTTTATGTTGTTTCTACTGGACAGTTTAGATCAGATTAGAACATGACTTCTCAAAGCTGCGGGAACTAGCGCATAATTTAAAAAGGATTAGTGATGAGTATGTATAAGGACTATACTGTGTAAGGTAAATCTTAGAAGGAACACCTTCATTTTTAGTAATTTATGTGTCAGTAGAGATTTCCTTCTTACTTCAGCTGCAATCTGTTATGTTAAAGGTCATTTTATTGAATTCATGCTTATATATTCATAAAAGTGTGCATTCTTCTGAGCGTTATCAGTCACCAAGTTTTTGATGTTGCCATGCTGGGTATTTTCTGCATCTTCTAGCACTGGAATCTGATATAATGAATAAAGTGAAATGTCTGCTCTTGATATTACAGCATTAAAAAAATAAGGAGGGGGGATTGTGATTACATAGGGTCTTTATACTTAGTGTGGTTCAGCTGGCAGGAGAACGTGAAATTATAGGAATGGGAGAACCAGTTGATGGTTTTGGGGAAGCAGGTCTGTAGATAGTTATTGGCTGATGCTGTATAACAAATTTTCTTTGCTTAGTTGTATGCCTGTGATCTGGGCACCTTTTGTTTATTCCTGTGTCTTTATTCCTTGAATCCTCTGGGAATAGCAGACTTCGCATGATACGGTTTTGTATTTATCTTTTGCATTATTTTAATTTATGTTTGTTAAAACAGCTCTGTAAATATTATTGAAATCTAGTCCGAAAGAGATGGGGGGAACCCAACTGTGGCAGGTAGAAATTTATTCTTTATTAGAAAGGTATTATTTATTTGACCCTAATGATAAATCTTTGGTCTCTGACCTGGATTTTGCAGTCCTATTCCTGTATTATAAAAGCCGGAGATTTGTCTTAAAGAAGCATCCATTTTACTTTGTCCTCTCTTTTCAGCCTTACTTGCCTCGTGTGTCACCTCATCAGGTAGATGATCAGGATTCTTACCTTTGCATCACTACCTGTTTACCTTGCATTGGTTTTGAAGTCTCAGCAAGGGGCAGGCTGATAACGTCATGCCCCCCTGCTCTCCTGCTCTTCATGCAGGCGGCTTGGTGCTACAGCCGGCACTTTCCCTGATTTACTTGGACTCTTGGGAGTTCTGACATTTCCTCCTTAAGCTCTGAAGAAACCTCGGGGACAGAGCCAACTCCTTGCATTTCTGGCTGGTGCGTGCTCTTAAGCTGCTTCCAGTCACCCTGCAGGGAACGCATTTTTGTTCAGCTCTTTGAGGAATTTTACAGGTCAGCTCTCTGAGCTGTAAGTGGCCTCAAAGTGGTCACTCCAAGGCACGGCTGGAACCAGTGACCTTTCTGTGAGATTTATACCAGCTCCCATCAACCAGCAGGATACCAATTCCAGAGCTAAGTCTAACCTGCTAGGTTTGAGTTGCCAAAGACTGTGGCACTGCATCTCCTTCCATTTATCCGTAGATTTTTTTCCCCCACCTAAATTTGTTTGAGATTTCCTGTAATAGAGGGTTATGAATAACACTTGTCACATTTAGAAAATGGAAGCCATTGAGGAATGATTTCAGTGTACTCCTTTGTAATCCACCAGCCTTTTTGCAGTTCAGGATTTGAAGGACTATGTACTACTACAGAGCTGTTTCGTCAAGTTTTGTAACAATTAAATTGCTTTGCTCTTCAACCTTGAGGATTTTCTGTTTACTACAGGCTGAGAAAATGTGGGCCAGAGGGCATAGAGGTATAGCACGTATAGTATGGGAAACTAGAGGAGGCTGCTCGATGTGTGTGTGTGTGTATCTGAGTGTGAGCTCTGGCACGCTTACCCCGGGCGTGGGGGACTGGCTGTCAGACGAGTGTGAAGTGCGCTGTCGTCTTGCTTATGGCATCTCTTTGTTTCCCATCCAGAGTCGGACTAATGACAGCTCTGATAATGCCAGATGGCAGTCACCAGTCATCATTTAATAGCAGAAAAATGTCTAAATATTGTCTCCAAAATTGGTTTGTTCATTCTTTCTCCTCGTTCTATCTTGGCAGTGATCCTCAGGCAGCACTTAGGGACCTCCTAAGAAGATCCCATGTAGAAAACTGTCAGAACAGATTGCTGTATGGATTTTCAGAGGATTAAAGTTAATTAAAGAGCTCTTCCTTGCTTTCATTTCCTTCTATCTGCCAGCTATTTACATGCTAATGTAGGGTCTGCCAGGGAGAATAGGAGAAGTGTCAGCATTGGGCATGTTATCACACATGGAAACAGTAGAAAATAATGAGATGAGCAATATATATATATGTGTGTGTGTAGCTTGACAACTGAAAGTTAGCAGCACTGCTTTTTGCATATTTTCAGTAGTGTGTGATCTTACTGAATAGAATGCACTCTATTACATCTCGCACTGCATAATTTAATACTTCATTCACTATAGTATCTTTACATAAGCAGTTTTATAAATAGATATAAGTATTTTTTTTTGTCTATCTCGTTCTAAAGAGGAAACTTATTTTCTGCAGAAGTAATGAGTAGTTATACTAGGAGCACAAACCCAGGAGTAGGGATTGTGATGGGGGCTGGTGTCTACTGATGCCTTCTTTTGGAAAGATTAAGCAGAGTAGGTGCTCAGTGTGTAAGCAAACTGAGAGTGGATGTAATAGTTTTCTGCTCCAGTTGCATTATTATTTGTCCATTCCATTTTCACATTATTTCAGAGGATTATTTTTTTGTGTAGTTTTTCAATATCTTCCATTTTAACACTTTATTAAAACTACTATATAATAGATGAAATAAAATTGATCCCAGGTTACATTTCAAGAGGGAGTTTAATGCTTTACGAAAATGAGAAGCCTCGCTGTCTGCGTTTTTAAACAAAACTATACAAAACATCTGTATAGTTAAGCATAGGTAAAGAGTTTTTTCAGCTGCTGAAGACAATCCAGATAGTTTGAGGGTACTGAAGGTAATTAAGCTTCTCAGGACCAAGGGCAGTCAAAGGCAGATTTGTTTCCTGCAGCTTTTTGTTGTGCAAGTGAAATATGAAGTGACTAGCATAGCAAAACAAGACGTGCTCTTGCCATGGACTGCCATTGAGGCCAGAGTCCCAGTGTTTCTTGTGGCCTTTGTGAAACATCTCTTTGGCATTAATCTTTTTCTTCAGTTTAGTGTTCTGTGGTTTTCCTAGTGGAAAGCATGATGGTCTTACTCGAAGATGTGAGATGGCTGTTCTTTGGCATTGAGTATCAGTGTGACATGCTGTAAAAGATTTAAAGGTGAGGCAGAGGGAAATACTTTTAGGAGACAGTTGGGGGCAGGCAGGGGGAGAAGGTCATCCACACTGAAAAGGCACAAGTGATCCCCTGCATGCTCACGACTTTGTAGCACACCTTTCTAAACCGATGCCATGAAAGGG
The DNA here is from genome assembly GCF_018691265.1 of Tyto alba. Taxonomy (NCBI): domain Eukaryota; kingdom Metazoa; phylum Chordata; class Aves; order Strigiformes; family Tytonidae; genus Tyto; species Tyto alba. The sequence goes on from NW_024881302.1 coordinate 6,121,312, forward strand.
ATGTCAGGTGAGAGATGCCCTGGGATTTTGGTGTTTGAGGTTTTTTCTTGTACTTGATATTCCAGATCCTCTCCTTAGCGAGCCTAGTAGGGCTGACCAAGATGAAATGCTGCTGTGCAATAAGCCTAAGGCGGCAGAATTTCTCCCTGTTGTGGTTCTGCTAACGTCATCTGAGCTACACCAGGAAAAATGTTGTCCCTGGTGTCTAGATGTTGCTAAAGGCTTGTTACCCAGCCCTGTGGAGGTCTGAATAATTCAGAGAGTAACGTGTTGTACTTGGTTCCTCATAGCAAAAGAAACCAATATTATTTCAGTTTCTCTGCTGACTAAATCCTACTGCTAAGTGTGGTTGGGGGAAGGTGATACGGTTGCCATCAGAAAAGATGCTGAGCACTCAGAATTTATTGAAGATGGGAGATGTGTGCATGGTAGTTGATAGGAAAGGAGCCACACGTGGAGCAGATAATTTGTATGGTCCCTTCCTGGGCTGCCTGTCCCTGGCAGGGCCAACACAACGCTGCTTTCAGGAGCTCTGACAAATGGAAATGACAACTGACTCTTTTTTTTTTTAAAAAAAAAAAAAAGGAAAAGTAGTATTTTAATTTGTAAAGCTCGTCTCCTGTGCACAAGTGGTAAGACTGCTGATTTTTTTGTGTGCAATATTGGTTTTGGGTAAATACGAAAACATTTAACAAAAATAGAGAACTACTCTCAAGCTTTTCCTAACAGTGATACAAGCGTGTGTGTCTGCAGATAACATATGCACTTTCATTTTCCTTCATCTATGTTGTACGTTATGTGAGGGAATTTTTCATCTGCTATATCACATGGAATTCTTCAACTGTGTATTGCCACATGCTCAAAGGAGAATTTTCTGCTGTGTTATGTTGTTGTAGAAAGAGATGCAGACCGTTTTTGCTGTTTAACAAATGGTCTCTCTATTCAGTCAAAACAGTTGGTCTATTTTGAGACTGTATTGGAGCCACATCATGTGGTACACTCTGTCTTATTAAATAATTCAGTTTGGAGCTACTGCTAGGAAGGGAGTGATGATAGCCCCTTGGCGGTAGGTCTAGTCACCAGGACTAGAGTTGAGTCTAGTCACCCCCAAATTTGTAAGGTCACACGGTGCAGAAGTGTTCTCCAAGCAGGGATTAGTACATCAACTCTGCCGTGGTTCATTGGGATGGATGGTGCTTGAAAAACTGAAAATAATTTTCTGTGTGGCAGCAAAGAGGAGAGAGTAGGGGGAAAATTTTGGCATTTGGCCAAGAATTTTAAAACATTTGCAGTAACCACTCTTAGAAATCTTAAAATAAGATGTTTTTCAGAAAGGAGTGAACTCTCAGTATTGAGAGACACGTCCCTTCTAGGTATCTTCTGTTAAATACCTTCATTTTTCTTTCCTGTGTCTTTTACATGCTCCACCTGCTGTCAGGTGGCTGTGGACTGTCGGAGTGGATGGATGCTGTGGAGAAATGTCAAAAGGACGTGCAGCTGTGCTGTGATCTGCTGCAGATGTAAGAAGATGGGAAAATTTCAAACATGACAATGTAATATAAACAGCAAATGTTTTTTTTTGGTGCTTATAAGCATTCATTCTTACCACCTTCCTGAGGCCTAAGCTCACAAAAAGGGTCAAACTTCAGTCATGTCTAGTGGAGCTTTAATATTTTTTAAAATGAAGTTTAATTTTTTTATCAGTCTACTGACATTTTTTCTGTAACACATCTGAAATATTTTACTCAAAAAAGCAAAAATGTGAGAAATATTAGAAAACCAAGCAGAAGCAATTTTTGAATAGGTTACATGTACTTGAGAATGCATGCATTTTCAGTGATGATGAATAGTTAAAGGTTGACCATTTTTCCACAGACAATGCAATTTACTAGAAGAGAATTGAGAAGAAAAAGTATTTTTCAGTTTTTCAGGTATCGCGTGCATATTTTGCTACTTTATGCAATAGCCTTTTTCTGAGACCTGTAAATACAGGGATCTCTCAAATATTTAGTTGAAATGCAACAGTTGCTTTGCTACTGGGAGAACATAAATATTTTTTGAGAACTAGAATTCTCCAGTGCTGGCATATGTCTGATTTGTGGGTTACAGGCCCTTCATTCTGCATCCTTACCTTAAGAGACTCTGCTTCTTGGTGACATATGTGGGTATTGGGAGCAGAAGGTGATTTAACAGATACAGATGAAAAGAAATTTTTCAAATAAGGAGGAAAAAATTTTCTGTCAGTACATTGGCTTTTTTTTTTAAAGTTAAAATTGTATGTTTGTTTGATTTCTGGAACTTAAATAGAGCAAAGCAGACATCACTGCAAGAGTCCTAATACCAAAATTAGATTTTTGTTTTTAATTTTTGGGTGTCCATCAAAATGGGAAGCAAAGGACCAACCTAGAGAAGTAAACAGTATGGATATTTCAGTAGCACCAATTTTTTTCTATATGCTACCATTTTTTGATGACCTATGCACAGGAAATGATGGTTTTCTAAAGTCAAAGGATGTATTTCCCAACAAGACATGCTAAGAAAGCTGTGAAATACAAGCTAAATCCTGATGCTTGGAAGATCTCTCCAGCCTTTTCTTCCTTCCTCATGGAAACTTCTTTGTACTGGTCGAATGCAATTGCTGACAGCAGTAGTACTGTGGGGGAAGAAGTGATGCACAGCACTTAGTCTTCTATACATATAAATATATAAATAAAAATATGAAAAATAAATAGAAAATGAAAGCACTGAAGAGGTCTAGTTCAATAAGTGTTTTCTGTGCATTAGCTTTCTGAGTGGTTCTGACGATAGAAAAGAGAGGTCGTAAGTTCTGTTCTTGCATCTGTGAACGTTGCAAAGAAAGCTCAGATGCTCACAGCACCTTTCCCATTAAAGTGTTTTCCTGTCTTCAGCGCAAATGACCCCTGGATATGTGATAGCTCCTAATACATTTTGAAACTCTCTCTCCCATAATTAACTTCCGATGGAATAAAACACAAGGCTTGTGGGGGTTATAGATTTGAAGAGACTGTTCAACAAGTTTTGAAAGTGATACTTAGAAGTCTTTCTGCCATTCATGTAATTAAGCTTAATTATTTTGAATTAATTATAAGGTCTTGAGCACAGGTAGGTAACAAGCCCTATGTTGTTCCTCAGCAACAGCAACTTTCTAAAGCCCTCTTCAGTCGGATCCTAGCCAAGCAGTGTTCCCCTTCCCTCCTTACTCGGCACCATGGCCCGTGCTAGCCTACAAGATGTTGCAGCCTCTGCGTGTTTTTCATCGCAGCAGCTCCTATTGCCATCACCACAGAAAGACTGATGATACTAAAGCCTCTTGCTCAGTCAACATGGTGCCTGTTAGCATCAGATTAACTTTTCCAGCCCTGTGAAGTTCAAACAAAATCTACCTGCTCTTCCCACCCTCTCTGCCACCTCCAGCCTTCCTTCCTGTGTCACTGATGCCAAGTGCAGAACTCTCAGTGACAGTGAAGTTCACCTGCAGCATGCCTGAGAGGCACAGGTTTTGACTGTTAATTAATAATTCCAGTCCTGTGCAAAGACTAGTCTGACAAGAAGTCAGTCTGTGCAGAAAACTCTTGGTAGACTTTGAAGCGAGCATGCAGAAATATCCTATTTTCAGCTGCACATATTTTTTTTCCCAGAATTACTTCACCATGGCACTGCTCTAAATATGTCTTGTGAGATAAGCTTTAAATCCTACTTGGGCAAAGTTTATTAAAAATTAACATTTGCATGGGGAGTTATAAAAAAGAATAGGACCTTCATTAGCTTAAAATCATCCAAAGTAAAAAATAATATTGGATTGCTATCCACTGGTCCAGACCAGGATAACTTTTACCACCTGCCAAATTTTGAAGCCCAGAAGTAGTCAGCATCAATAACATTCAATAAGCCACACTACAAACTGCACCTTTATCCCCAGAGGTCTGAGAAAACGAGCTGCTACCGGCAGGCTAAACAGCCTGAAATCATTGGCATGAGATATTAGCTGCCACACCTTTTCAAGATATGGTGTAGGTTGTGTCACGTTGCTTAAATTAGGGACCGATTTGGGTGGGGATTCATGGTTTTGTCTCAAATGGCTTTTTCTTGGCTTTTCCCTAAATTGGGCTCACATTCCTGCATGCAGCTCTCTGACTTGAATTTAGTAATACTTGGAACTGGAGCACACTGGCGTTGCTGAGGTTATAAAGCAGAGCCCAGGCTGCACTTTTGCTTTACGTGGATGTGTGTGCAGGGCAGTGGGTGTGTGAGCTGGATCGCGCAGTGGCTGGGAGGGTGCTGGACAGCCCTGAGGTCCTCCTGTGCATCACAACGCTGTTCTGTGCTTCAGTGGGGAAAATTGTGCAGTGTTCCTTAGACATGAGGCCCTGGGCTGACTGCTCTGGTAGTTCCTGATGTTTGGAAGTGAATGTTCTAGCAGATGGTATAGTTTGATATGGTTTTGCTTTATGGAAGTTCACACTTAGACCCTGTGTAACCCATGGGCCAGGTAATGCTGGTTTTAGCCTGACTGAGGACATATCCCAGTGACAGTGATGCTGATCTCCAGCCTTTACAGTAGTTAGAGGAAAGCGGTCTAACATTAAAGTTGCTGAGATACAAGTGGGATGAGAAAGATCTAGTGCACAGTCTCTAGGGAGCACATCAATTTTGATGCAAATCTAGGACAGATGAGGAACACATCCTTTCCTATATTCCTTTTTTGTTGGGGCTGCATATTGCTTGCCTCTACTTTGCAGCATTTAATCTGTTGTGATTACTCTAAATGCCTGTGTCTCCATCATATTCACCTTCCCTTGGGCTGCAAGTCACCAATGTGTGTGTCTTTGTGTTAATTTGTCCCAGTTCACATGCATAGCATCATTAGTGAAATAACAGTGCTGCTGTAATTACTGTGGGATTTGTGCACAGCAGCGTGCTGTTGCATTGTGGTGTACCTACTCTTTAATCTACATGGACCATCTGCTTTGTTTCTTAACTAAAAGTTGTTTTGTTTCTGCTTTGGAAGAGTGAATCTGTTGCTCCTAATCTTCTTTGTTTAGAAAAACATTGCAGCTAGGATAAATTAAATTCCTGATGGATAGATCGTGATCATTTTGGTAAGATTTCTTCCAGGCCATGCCCCCTAGTTTTGCTGTGCGTAAGTTTTTGGTCTCCTCTGTGGCTGAAAGGATATATATAGGTCAGAATTTTGGTAGGACCACTCCATACTCCAGAGAACTCTTGACCACTAAGTCTCACAAGTTCAAACACAGTATACACTCCTGTTGTTGGCTCTGTAGTGAAGATATACCAACAAAATTGAAAGTTGTTACTGGGCAGTTATCCCATGACAACACTGCAACTAATTAGTATTTAAAACCCCATTCAAGTAAGCATTTGTATGTTGTGTGACAAAGCGCTTTTACTACTGCTTGCCTGATCAAAAATAGTGAATTGTTGGACCAATAAGGTCAAAGACACGAGTTTCCAAATCTTCTGTGAGGCCTGTTTTCTCCCCATTTGCCTTTCTCTTCCCAGGACTTCTCCAGGATTAAATGGATCAGCTCTTTGTTATGAGCTGGTTCCCTAAGCTTGGGCAGTCCTCAGGCCTACAGGTGGATGGTTTAAGTGGGATGGAGCGTTGACATTGCTGTTAGAGAAAGCTTTCTTTTATTTCCCAGAAAAACTTGTCAATTAGATGGTGATTTTGAGAGGTATTCATTGGTGTGGTCGAAGTGGACGATTTTGGATTCTTTACAGGCATTAAAATAATACTGTACAGTATGAACTGTGGGGATCTGGCAGCACCTGTCACTTTTCTGATCTTTCGAAAGAACTTATAGACTGTTTTTACTGTAAAGTGGGTTTTGTTGTTGTCATCTTATATGCCTTTTAAGAATGTTCCTGTTATTGATAAATAAGGTGAGAGATACGGTGATCCATGCCTCAAAGAATATAAAATGAGAAAAATACACTTCCTTAGGTTTGTTGACGACTTATTTTTCTTGTAATGGGAACATTATTTCTGCATGAGTCTATCTATCACTAGAAGCTGTTGCATTCAGTTCTGAGACAATGAAGTAGCAGCATCAAATTAGGCAGTTTGCATCCTGGTTTTGTTAAAAGAATAAAAAAACCCCATTATTTCTCATAAGACATTTTGGAGTAGAGGAATCATTTAGAAAATGAAAAGGTCCTTTGTCTATGAGGCTCTTCTGTTTCGTTCTTTAAGCAGCTGTCTTTCTCCTTCCCCGTGGGAAGTTGTGGTGGGTAAATAACATGGAAATTCATTTGTTGATGGAAACATTAGAGGTTGGCATGGACAATTAATTTGTTATTAGACAGAATTAATTTTATTTGATCCTTACATGGTTCTGTTGCTGCATATAAATTCAGCAGCTTGATGAGTTAGCCTGCAAACATAGATCTGTTCAGTTTTGCTGAAGGATGACTTTTTATGGCTTTGAGACCAGGAGTGGCTTCTTTCCTTGTCTATGTGTGAAGTGCAGATTACAGGGAAGACTTTGGCTCTGTGCTGCTGGAAGTAATTTTTGGGTTTGTGACCTAAAACTTGTGCTTTTTTTGCTTGATGAGCAGTCTGTTTTGCAGCACAGCTAAGTCTATCCAACATGTTGCTGTGAAAGGGATGGTCTCTCTTCCCTTCTCCCCTTCCCAAACTAAAAGCTCTGGTAATTTTCTTTGCTCAGAACAGGTTTGAAAATGAAGTTTGTGAAGCTAAATCATCAGAAAGCTAACTGTAGAAGAAAGGGAGAAGCTTTTTGATTGTGAATGCTTTCTTTGTGTGAGTTCCTTTGCTCATATGAAGGACAGCACAAAGTATCAAAAGCTACAGGTAAAACCCATTGATTTTCAACTCCAGAAGGATGATCTCCTTGCAGTGTCACAAAGCAGCACCTTCATATTTCCTCTTTTATCCCTACAATTCAAAGCCATATTTTGATTTGTTCTGGTAGGTACTGATCATTTCTTCTGCTTCCTCCATCCTTCTTGACTTCGGCATTTCAAGAATTTGGAGCACGTGTAACAGGAACACTTTTGGGGAATGTTCATACTTGTTAAAATCTCTACATTCTTTTAGTGTTTCTTTCTGGTTTTGTCTTTCTCTGGTGTGACTTCAGGAAAAGGCAGCATCTCAGAAGTGGATGCACAATGGCAGTAATCCTTTCCTAAACAGAGATCATGCTTAGTTGATAAACAGTTTTTGCCTTTTTTTTTTTTTGTTTTTTTGTTTTGTTTTCTTAAGAATGACCTAATCACTGTGAAGATCCCCAGACACAGACTTGAAAGAGGTCTGTGTTTTAGTCCAATTCTTCTAAGCTGTTGAATGATCACAACCACTTCATCCTGTGGAGCATCAGTTTCCCCTTCTGGAAAATGGAGGTGGTGATGCTGAACTTCCATAATAGGCTGCTTTTAAGATTGACTTAAGGTAGTCCTACATTTCTATACTGCTAAGTGGAAGAGTTCCATGAACAAGTTACTTATAACAGTGTCCTCATAAGCCATCTGGTTTTGCATATATTATACTGCATTTTTCCTCCCACTTCTCTCCTGTCTTAATTGTGTCTGCTTCAGTTTTCCCCAGACTGGTGAGTCTCTTGCTTGTGCTAGGTTGGTGAACTAAAGTCTTTGAATATGAGGCCAAGGACAAAAGCAGAGTATGTTCAACTCAGAACTGTAAAAGAATATGTGAATGTAATGTATATGTTAAAAAGGGTACCAAATTCAATTATTTTTGTTAACCAGTGAGATCAGAAGAGGAATCAATTATAACATGCAGATATCTTTCTTTGAGAGCTGCATGGTGAAAACTTCAATTGCTATTACGTTTTAAAGTGAGCATGCCAGGAGACAGCATTATTTCTATAGGTATGAACAAGGAATAGGCTAATGTCATCTGTTAGTGGCAGAGAAATATGAAGCTTACACCTCTTAACAGTAATCTTTTTCCATTTAAAAAGCAAATTGGAGAAATGCAGTTTAACTATTCCCACAATAAGTGAAACAGCAGGAGAAACTAAGGGGTAAAATCACACCTTGTGAATAAATTCAAGGTTAGACATTATGTATATTTTTTGAGATTATTTAGCAGTAATTAAATCAGTTCTAATGAAGAAAGGAAAAAAAAAAAAGAATATTTCCTGAATATCCATTAGCATGCCAGACCATTAGCAAGCTTAGTAGGAGAATGGCGTGAAAGTAGGCATTAGTGATGAGTAACTATCCTCCCCTTTCAGCAAGCTCCAGGTCCACACTGAGCAAGTGTTTAATGATTGCTTTAACCACCCAGCACAGACAGGCTGTCATCTCTTGATCAGCAGCCTCACAGCTGTTTAAAATGTTCTGGTACAGACACAGTAGAGACCACATGAATTTTCTTAATGTTGAATGCAGAAGTAAGCCCGGCTTGTATTTGTTTCCCATCTCCCACCGTGCCTGTGAGATTCTCACCTATTTGCTCTTGCTGAGCCCCGCGTGTGCGATGCCCGCACAGGCGTGTGCCTGTCCCCGGTGCTGTGGTTTCTGCCAGCTTCCAGCAATTGCTAACAACGGCCATCCATGTGCTTAAGTTTGTGCAAACATTACAGAAAAACTTTCCTCACAGCTGGTGTTTTCTGCAGGATGCAGTGCCTCTCAGGCTGCACTGGTGTACAAAAACCCACAACGCTTAAAAATAACACCATGTTATTTATAACACGCTCCTGTGGTGTTAGAAATAACAGCCATATCAACCACGTACCATTCGTTCAAACATAAGAATTTGGAACCACTTCAGAGACCACTTGTTTCTTCATGTGGCTAGTGAAAAAGAAGTTGCTGTTTGGAGCATGGGAGGAGGCTTTCCTTTTCCCTTTGCTGTTTGTATCAGGGGGTTAAATTGTCTAGTAACTTTGGTTCTAAGCTTTTTTTGAAATATTTTTATTGTAAAAAGTATTCTTTAAGTATGAAATATATATGTTTGAAGTGCATGAATGTTGAATTTAGAGAAGAATGATAGTGTTCAACTCAATTCAGTGGCTGATATTAAAGAGGCAATTACATATGATTTGTGAAATAAAGAGAGCAACCTCTGCAGAGTGTGGTACCTGCAGGGTTTAACAGCACACTCTCTGATCTGAGCTAATAAGAGCAGTATCTAATATTAGAGTTTGCCTTGTCAGAAAACCTATTAGTGTGCCAGTGTGAGAATGGTGCGTGTGATGCAGAAAGTGAGCAGCTGTTTGCCTTTTGGTACCACAGGAGGAGGCAGGGAGAAGCTCTCTAAAAAAGTTCATTTGTTATGCTGCTGTTTTTTTGTTTCTAGTATCAAACTGTTGATAAAGAACAATATGTTCAAATAAGTACATTATTTTATAAGCACACAAACTTCAGCTGGAGATTCCTTTATTTGCTTATGCTCCTCTGAAGTTTTTAAAATTTTGTGTAAAGTTGTTTTTTTTTTTTCTTTTGAGATGAAAACTTCAGAGCTCCCTAGTTTTCAAGGTATGTATTCTTTTCATGTCTTTCTCCTTCATACATGCTGAGCTGACAGTATTTTTTTTTCTTCCTTTTCCACACATCCAAAACCTAGGTACAATTACAGTTTTCATTCTGTGTCCCCTGGAGAAACAGGTCTTTATACAATCTATAGTATAGGCTTGATGAGGAGGGGTTTTCAATTTCCATGTTTGTTTTTAAATTCAAAGCTTCTAGGGATCAGTGGTAAAATTAGGTATCTGGGGTAACCTGTAGGATATGCAAGTACAGAATATTAATAAAATTCGGGGGCTGAACCAGTATCAGACCACAGATATTTATTGTCTGCATTGATTTTTAGTGTGGCTCTGTGAGTCTCCTGCATTTTACTTCACGGTGGCTGGCCCTGAGTTTTCAATTACAAAGTGATTTCTTGTCCCTAATCCCCATCTCATTCATTTCTGGCTCTCCTTCCAGACAGGTCTGGATAATTCTGCGTGAGAGATACTACAGTGGTTCCTCTTAGTTTCTGGAGATGAATGGTTATTTATTAACCGTCTAGTGAAATGGTAAAAAGAGGAAAAAGTGAAGAATTACACTAGAAATACTGTGGAGAAATGTATCTTCAAAAATGTAAAAGACTGCTCTAGAGGAAAAGGTAATAAATTTTTGCCTAGTATTTTGCTTATAGGTCTAGGAGATAATTTATAGCAGATATTTTCTGTTCTGCTCACTCTTCCAGGGCACAGCCCCAGCAGCTCAGAGTACAGGCAGGGCTGATGGGCAGTTCTTTGCCCTCTCCTCCCTCCATGACCATAGCTCCTCGGTGTCCCGCTGCCTTGAATGGAGGGGGAAGTCCAAAGGACAGAGCCTGTGAGCCAGCCTGGTCTTGGCAAGCGAGCCTGAGGTGGATGGGATCAATATTTCTCTGAATGAGCTCCCAGTGGAGTATGTAGCCAGTAAGATACATGCCTTTGTGAGACTTCACGTATTTAGATCATTGGAAGGTACATCTGTATTTTTCAGGTACATCAACTGCCTGTACCTTCTGCATCATGTTTCAGAAATGCCTCTCGAGGATATTATGTGATGATGTAATACAGAGTGTGTTCTGAAACTGAAGACTTCTAAAGATACAGCGATAGTATTTTCTTCACATATACACATTTGATTATGTATATCTGGAGCCAATTTGATTTGCCCATGTTCAATTAATAGCTTTTTCCCCAATTTACTTCTTGACTTAAATAAGTATTAATCATAAACTGTTTCATTAGTAACTAATTTGATTCAGTTGAAAATATTCGACATATGCTGTAAAATTTGCACTACTTCTTCCATGGACTCGAGTCAAGTGTTCTGCACAAGAAGTCTTTTACATTGCCTTGACTGTTGATTTTGTTTGTGTATGTGTTTAGCATCCTTGATGTGCACAGGAAGACTGAGACGGAAACTCACCTCTTGCTGCTTTTTGGGTGCTTTTGTTTTTACCCTCAATGAGCTGAAGAGTCCTAGTGAATTAATAATCATGGTAGCATCTTTGAGACTGCATTGACAAAGATGATACAGTAGTCATGCCTTTTTTTTAATATGGTAGAGCTCATGTATGTTGTTATTGGAGATGAAATAATAGGGACAAGTCTGAAAAATAATACTTGCAAGTGAAATAGGAATGGCTTTTTGGAAGAAGTTGAGGAGAGAGATTGTGAAGTAGTCATAAATTCCAGATGAATGATTTGTTGTTGTTACCTTTTGTCTTCCCTTCATCTCTAAACCAACATTTTTTGTGCTTGTGGTATCAAGTGATTTTATGCTGATTGCGGAAGCTCTTTTGAACAACCTAAGGTGGATGGTAAAGATGCTTTTAAGTAATTTAAAATGATTTCTGAGAGAAGGGAACAAGGCAAATAGCAGGATCTCAGCCTTGGACTTTGAGATAGCGGAGTTTGGTCTTTTCATGAACCTCCTTGGAAGAATCCTGTGGAATTATGCTCCTGGAGAGAATGGAATCACAGGAACCAAAAATAGCAACAGATATGTGGCTTCATTTTAAACTTTTTTTTAAAATTTAGAATAATAAAAATAACTCTGATAGTATTCCTGATGCATCACAATGGACTTTTTTCCAGAGATGAGACAAATATAGTGATGACTTGTATATTTACTTGTTTATTATTGCTGTGCAAGTGAGTCTCTTCTCACATTTTGTCTTCTTGAGGACCTACTACAAACTGAAAATTCTGTAAGTCAGTCTTTGGTGGATTGAGTGTTTTTTGGTTTGTCTTTCTGGTACATGGAACATAGAAGAGGCTAAATTTCGATTTGAGTGTTTTAAAGTTATCCATAAAGTTTGCATTGTGGGTGTGTTGCAGTATGGAAGTAGGAGCTCACTTTCGTCGTTAACTGTCTGGTATTTATCAGCTCTTCCCGTGATGTTATGTGGCATGGAGAGACGACTTCTCTCTGTTACTGTTTCTTTTCTTTTGACAATTGTTTCTGTGATTATACCATATTCTATTCACTTTGATGAAGCTTTGCCTGGAAGTAGAAAAGCTGATAGTCCATTTTGTTCTCTAATACATGTCAGTTCATTAGTATGAAAGCAAACCAATGGTTTTAGTTTGCAACAAAATAGATTTTTTTGATACTGTGGTTCTGCTCTTTACTGCTGTGTGGTTTTGTTGAAAATAAAATGTAAATAAATAGGAGTGTGCATAATTTTGTGGTCAGATATTAATTAAAACACTGATGAATGTTTTGGTGTTATACATTTAATCACCAGTCTCTTTCAGATGTATATAATGAATATATTTCCTAAATAATGTTTTTCTTTTGCTAAACTGATTTTTCCACTTGCTTTTAATGAGGCATGACTTCAGTGCTTCATGTTTTGTCTAATGGTTTGAGCATAACATTCTTGATGTCAGCGCAGGTTTGAGGAAAGATTTTGTTGTCTTAATATTGCAGAGACAGTGGAGGGAGAACAAAGAAAGGAACGTCATTTTGTCTCTGAGTTAACCAGCACTCTGTAAAAGGAAGGTGTTCACTGAGTGGCAGCTAATATTAATATTAGATTTACTAACTTGTAGGATATTTTAAGCTAATAGTTTAATTTCTGAAATGCTTAAAAATTGAGGAAATCTGTACATGTGGGCTGTTATCACAAGGGCTAGAGGCACTTTCTTAAGTGTAGACACACATCCTCTTCTCTTCTAGGTGTGGTCGAGCAGGTTATTGCCTGCTGTGTTCTCAGACTGCAAATTTACAGACTTTTTCCATCTCCAGGCTCAGCAGCTTTTGGGAGAGCATCTTGTCCCCCTTCCCTGACGGTGGGCTGAGCCCTCTGAAGTGGCTGAGCAGTAGGTGTTGGCCAGCCTGTGTAGTTGACACTGAGCACAGTTAGGGAGTCCTCGCGTGTGGGGACGTGCTGGTGGAGTGGGGTCTGTGGGTAACTTGTATGTGAGAGAGGTTGATGGGCAGCCGATGGCGGGATCACGAGCTCTGTAGCTGGCCAGGAGCCTGGGTGAGGGTGTACCCATTACAGAGAGAGGCGGGGAAGGGACCAGTGACTTGCGGTGTGTCTTCACTGTTTCTCTTAATTTATTTCCTCATCAGCCCACTTCAGCTAAGGAAGCTGCAGAATGAGAGCAGCAGTCAGAAATGGGGGATGAGGGTGCGGAAGACTGAAGGTTGGACTTGTTTACCTTAAAAAGTAGTTGAATAAGAGGTGACAAGTTGAAAGCGCAGACTAATGAATGAATGGTTTAGAGAAGTTGTTTGGGAGCTGTTGTTTTCCCTGTCTGTGCAATGCAAGAACAAAGGTGCTCAATGAAGCTGAAAGGTGGCAAATTAAAAACTGATAAAAGATAATACATTTTCAAGTAATGAAAAAAGCAATGGGATTTATTTCTATCAGAAAACTGGCAAGGCCAGGCATTTATCAGGTTTCAGAAAGAGACTGGATATTTATATGATCAATAAAAATATCCAGAGTTGTCAACGAGAGCTTGTTTTTCAAAAGTATTTATTAAATGTCACTTTTTTTGGAGTTGGGAAGCCCAGTGTAAACGTGCGACTTGAATGGCACGATAACCTTGTACCTGCCTGATGTGGTCATTGTACCTAGTTCTGATGCATCTGATTTTATTCTTTACTACATCTGAGTCTCAAGAGGATCAGGATCCCAGGCTGGTTCATGGTGTTTTCTACCAGCCTGCACTGACATTTATATGGAATTTGAGTGCCAGCAGATGACAAACCTCTGCTTGAGAAGCTGCAATCCAGAACACCAAGGTAGCACATTTTCTTTTTTAAATGCAGAAAACTCTTTCAGAAGTGCAGTTCATGGTGTTTACTTACTGTCTGAAAGCAAACCCTGAAGATGGCTCCTCATTAAGCTAATGAGACCTGTTGTGTGGGTGTTGTCTGAACTGTGCTCTGAGTTGAGAGAATAAACTGATCTTAAAACAAGCCAAGGAAGTGTTGCTTGGTGCAACATTTTGGTTTTTTTAGCCGGTTTATATACTTAAAGTGTTAAAATGATTGTTCATTCATATTTTCAAAGGGTACAAGTTAAAACATGTAACCCAGATCATGTGGGTAATGTGAAATGTGTGTTATATAATGTGCAATTAATGTTTTAACCCCATCCAAGTAAATAATAGATTTTAAGTTCAAAGTAATGGCTTCTTATTGCATTGCCCTAGATAAATTATTGGGTGTGATTAAATAAGCTGTCCCCTAAGCTAGCTCAGTCTTACTGTTGTGAGCATGACTTGGGTGAGAAATGACCCTTCATGGTTAGTATCATTTCAAGAAGAATATGTTTATGTAGTCTTTTGCCTTGTAGATGGCTTATGGAGTACGGAAGTTGCACACTGTGCCTCCTGTACTTAACAAAATGCTTTATGGTTTTTGGTCAACAACTTGAGCACCAGGGCTGGGTGGGCACTGGATGTGATATTGTATATATGGGCTGTTTGGGTATTTTTACCCTCTGTGTTCTGCATTAGGGTGGATCTATGAATACTGTGGGCTTTGGAGCAGTTCTCTAGTAGTTATGGGACAGTAATTGAAGGAAGTTTCCAACAGTTTTCATAGATAAATGAAAATGTTTTAACCCCAATGTACAGCGAGCAGAGAGTCCTTTTGTATAGATACATTCAACCCCATGGCTTGCAAATTTGGTCAGACGTGAGGTGCTGATTTGCAGTGTCAGTGCGGTGGGTGCCTGTCTGTAGGCTTCATGTGTGTTAAGGTGCATGTTACTTAACTCGCTCGCCTAAGACAATCCTATTGCAGAAGATACGCAGCCAGGGTTTTCAGTCTTTGCACAGTGTGCTCTTCCTACGGAGGCGTCGCTGGGATGCGAGGGTAAGGAGCTGTGTCCCCTCTGCCCACGAGAATCATTTAAAGAAAATGCAGATATGCTATAGGTGACCTAGAAGATAACTTGATGTATAATTTCTGAAACTCTTATTGAAGCTGCTGATCTTTTATACCCTGGAGGTAGTAGAGGGAATGTTTTATGAATTAAGTGAAATGTGGGAAATTATTAATAATTTTCTAATAAAATAGTCAGCTGATGTATATTCTAAAGCATTAGCTAAAAGTCCTTTTCCTTTGCCTTTTTCAAAAAGCCGCAGCTGCTATATTTCTAGAGTTGTTGACACATTGTAAGGGGACCAAGAAATTACTTGTCAAGTTCAATGGAATGTGCTGTGTTGAGCTGATCGGATGAACTTGGGTCTCTGATTTTTCTGTCCTCTCAAAATTTGATGCGAGAGATTTGTCCTTCTGCTTCAGTTCTGCTTTAGCCTGAATGCCCCAGGAACAGAGCCCAGGCAGTGGTGTCATTCCTCCTCCTTTGTTTTTGCAGAGATAACTGCACCAGTTTAGAGCACAGTTCAGTTTACTTTTCTCCCAAGTTAATGATATTTAAGTGGTTAAAACAGCAGAAAACTGGCTGTTAAGAGATTTAGATGCCAGTATCTGGGTTACTTAGTAGGCAGGATAGAAAAGAAATCTGAGGGTAAGCAGTGAACACAGAGCTGAATTTTTATGTGCTGTAGACACTGGCAGAATAGAAGAATCTGATGCATCTTCAGAAAAACTTACTTTTCAGGGTAGAATAAGGCGTTTTTTGTTTTGTTTTGTTTTTGTTTGTTTGTTTGTTTGTTTTGTTGTTGTGGGTTTTTTTGTTATTTGACTAGATGAATAAAATAGTAGTTTTCTATTGCCAGTAAGTAAGGATGAATAAATTTCCTTATCGGATGTATGCCTGCCTTCCCTTTGCCAGCAATCGTCATCCAGTGGCTAGCCTGAAGAAGGTATGATACTGCTTTTTTTTTTTGTTTTTTTAAAGAAATGACTGTTTTTCAAATGTGAACTGTGCACAGAGTGTCATATACTGGTATCAGATGGAGAGTGGCCCTGTGCTGAGGGAGGTGAATAAAGCAGCTTCACACTTGTGCAAGATTGCCACCGCTTGAGCAGCGGGGCTAAGAGAAATGGTAGAAAGGAGTTTTTTTTGAATGAAGAGATGAGAAATACACTGAGATAGAAAAGCAGGCTTGTGTTAGAGATAGGCAGTGGTGAGTGTTCCAGTAGAAGTGAGTTAAATGAAGAAAAATCATAAAATTATTTCCTGGCAGCAGGAGGTTGGGAAACATAACTAAACATGTTAAACTCACTGTGAAGCAAGAGGACCCCAGGGGTATTTTAGTCAGATAATACTTAGTTTGTTGCAGTGTCAGTTGTTTGATTGCTTGTCAGCTGGCATATGTATGTGCTATAAGCAAAATGAGGCTTTTAGAGACCATGCACAATTTTCCAGAAGATAGTAAGCAGGGGATTTATCAGAGACAGATTAAAAGGGTTACAGTGGATTTATTTGCTGTGGTCCATTGACAGGATATAAGGCAAGCTGAGCCCTCTGCAGAGAAGTGTTGGAGGTGAGGGACAAAACCTGGAAAGGAAGAACGATAAATCTGGAGGAAAACTCAGGGAATAAAGGCGCATGTATGATACATAGGTATTTGTAAGTGTACATTTAAAGCTGCCTGCTGAATGTTTGCCAAAAGTGAGATCAGATTGCAGTCTCTCAAAAATTTAAGAAATGATGGTTGGGTACCTAAGAGTATCTCCAAATGCCTTGTTCTGGCACCTAAAATTAGCCTTTGATCATGTTTCTCAGGCTCTCTGCCTGGTTGTTCCCTCTTCTCACTGCAGTTTCCCCCAGTGGCTGCTTTCTCCAGACTTCCAACCTTGGGTGGAAAGTTGGTGTTCAACCTTAATGATACGATACCTTTCATAGCAAGAAAATGGCTCTGCTATAAGAGTATCAGAAAAAGCGATGAAAACCATCAGTTCTAGAGAGATGATGGGAGAGATATGGATGCTTAATTCTTGGCTTGTTGTGTGCTTGTGGTTACAGAGTACATCAGTCTTTCTGACCTCCCTCCTACCTACCTTAGCTAGCTTAGACACAGATGGAGGTATTTGGACTTGTGGAGAATAAATATTTTATTTTTGTTGGAGAAGCCTTGGTTGGAAGACACAGTACATCTGAAGGGCTTCTTTATAGGTTAAATCCATCTTTAGATTTCTGCAATAACCTTATATTGGCTTGAGGGGCAAAAATGCAAGCAGAGGTTTGATATAAAGTCAGTCACATTGGAGAGGTAAGGATATTTTGAAAAACCATTCCCTAACGTTCTTGTCAGTGAAAGGGTAGTGAAATCTGCTGGATGTTTTTATGGAGTTAACAGGCATTTTTGTAAATGCTGTTTTAATTGAGGTCTTGAGTAGAAAGTCAATGGTGTGTATATAGATGTGTGTCTGCAGTCAGTTCTAATTTGCAAAGTAATGTGAAAATAGGTCAGCCACAGAGAAAAATGTTGGGAAATGGCTGTCTCTGAGGAGGAAGCTATTTGGAGGTTTGGGAACACAAAATTTTGGTTTAAAGATGAGTAGTACAGAAGTTAAAGGTGATAACCATTTGCCTTCTGGTGATAGTAGATGCTGCTGTAGACAAGGAGGATTTGAAAAGTTTCTGGTAATTTAATTTTTGCTGGTTTTGTTTGGCATAGAACTCTTGGGTTTTTAGTCTGTTCTGGAAGACTGGATTAGCTCGTTAGGTGCTGCAAGAGTGTCAGGAGCTGAGGGGATGCAGCTCCCTTAGATGTGTTCTTGTAATGGCAAAGTCTGACTGGATGTGCCTTTAGCCACAGCTCTGCCTTCAGGCCCCTGTTTCTGGGGTCTTGCTGTCACTTTGTCTTTACTTTTTCTCCTCCCCATTTGCAATGAGGCAATGGGATGTGAACACAGTCTGTGAAGAGAGAAGCCTAATTACAAAGTAA